>NC_142505.1:28580000-33380000 GCF_057876585.1 Rhinolophus sinicus
GGGATAATAGAAAAACAGTGAGGAATGAAGCATTAAAAAGCCAATCAGAAAATTGTTAGTCAATGTTTATAGAAGATCACTTCTCTTAGGGATCAACAGAAATGCTCTGTAAATATTGTTGGTTTGTAAAATATATTATAGCGAAGTTATGCATCAAATGTTACTGAAACACAGATAAGGGTATAATTAATTCTGTCTGAGAGTTGCAGGGGGTGCATGGGGCAGATACTGGGTATACAAAGTGGTGTGCAAAAATTATAAAATGTTTTCTCAAAGAACTTAGGTTCAATGGGGAAGCAAAATGAATGCACGGGAATGGATCGGCATGATCCAAACCATCTGAAATTTTGTTGTCATGCTAGACTCTCATCTCTCACTCCCCCACATTTACTCTCTTACTAAACACTGTCATTTCTACCACCTTCATGTTTCTTGAACCTGTCACTCCTCTCCATTTTTGTTGCCATAGTTCCGTGTTTCCCCGAAAATAAGACCAGGTCTTATATTAAGTTGTACTCCAAAAGATGCGTTAAGGCTTATGTTCAGGAGATGTCATCCTGAAAAATCATTCTAGGGCTTATTTTCTGGTTAGGTCTTATTTTCGGGGAAACACAGTATTAGTTCAGGCCCTATTGCCCTTGACTTGGTAATCAGGATGTTCTAGGTCATGTAGTAATAATGAACCCCAAAACTCAGTGTTTTAACACAACAAAAGATTCTTACTCATGCAGCACATCCAACAACCAACATACATCACCTGGAGCTCTACTGAATGGTCATAACCACCCAGGGACCCAGGCTGAGGGAGACTCCATGATGACCGAGGTAGGGGTATAGGGACAAGATGAATTATGCACCAGTTCTTAAAGCTCCCACACAGAAATGATACGTGACACCTTCGCTAACATCTCATTAACTAAAGTATGTCACATAACCACACCCAACCTCCTAGGAAGACTGAATGTGCAATCATATCACATGCCCAGAAGAAAGAAAGAAGGAAATATTTGGTACAAAGCACCAATGACCACCACATCTGATTTAACTGAAGATCTCCTTAACAGGTCTCCCTTCTTCCTGCCTCACCTCCTCCAATTCATCCTCTCCACTGACCTTTCTTAAATTCAAATATAATTATCTGAGCATATTACAACTTTGATTAGAAATGTTTAATGGCACATTTATCACCTGAGATGAAGCTAAACTTGTTTGGTATGTTGAACAAGCCCATTTAAGTCTCTTACGTTTTCTCCCTCATCTACTGCCACTATTGAAACTATCCCCACATCAAATGAGTGGAACTGGGATTTTATAAGAAAAATAATATGGGTATGAAGGCAGTAAGCGACTTGAAAGTGCAATACAAGTAAGATCAGCTTTCAAATATTCACAATAAAGAGTGAGTAATAATCTGTCCACGTTGTCTTGGTCACTGAAGCACAGGTATTTACCACCACTACCATCGCTTTCTAGATGGCCATGCCTCTGAGATTTTCTAAGCTTCACCTGCCTCACCCAGATAGCAAATGGGAACTGTGAAGCTTTGTCATATGAAAACACTCATCTAGCTTCAAAATAGCAAGGTGAGTTCCAGACACCAGTGTGTTGCTAAAGCGTAGTGCTAGTAGAAAAAATTACATACCATGATAGCCACGCATATTCCAAAACATTTTTCCTGAGCAAACGCTATTTTCTTTAACCAGCTCTGTTTAAAAGTATTGAACATCCTCTCCAAGAACACAAAAGTCTTCTTGAGTGAATTTAAAGCATGGGACCACCTTTAGAGATGCTTTTAATTGGGGAAATGGATAAAGGAAACACCCTTTAAAGAGCAATTCATGGAATTAGCAATTCCCAAGAGGTAATAGCCACGGTGGGTGCTGCACCTATGGCAACTTTCCAATTGCGTGGGCCATTTTGTGGCGCCAGGCTCAGATTCTTTTGTAGCAGAGGCGTCATCATTATGATCCATCAATAGACAGCTCACTCCATAAATATGCACATAAATTCAAAATCTTAGTGGTGGTATTATTATTCTAATGGAAATACTGTACAACTTAAGTCAGTAGAAGTACTGTATTTAATTTGGAAGTCAAGTTTCTGTGACAATGTGGGACTGCCTTGAAGAATCCCATTTACTTGGTGGCTCCTTCATCTCTGATAATGGACGTTATTTTGGGGGTTACCTGAAAGCTGATTATATTTAGGGCCTTGGAAATCATCAATCACTTTGTTTTTGGTGGCTCTTGAAATGGTATTGTGAAGTGTGTAGTAACCCATGTATTCATTCATTCATTCATTTATTCTTTCAGTAAATATGTATTGAGTGCCTCCTCTGTGCCAGAAACTGTACTAAGCCCTGGGGAATTGACAGTGAACAAAACAGACGTCTTGCCCTTATGGCATTTATACTGCATTGGGGCTGAGGGTCAGAAAGTTAGGGTCAAAGTCTGGCTCTGCCATTAACCAAATGGGTCCCAGTTTCCTCCATGAAAAAACCATGAGGTTTGGGGAAATTTTCAACCTAAGGCACCACACTGGAGGGTGTTTGGAAATATGTAGGGGGACTTTTGTTTTAATAATAATTGGGGGATGCTACTAGCACTTAGCATCAGAGGTCAGACATGCCAAATATCTTTAAGACAGGATAGTCTCTCACCAGGAAATACTGTCCCATCCAAAATGCAAATAAAATTTCCTTTGAAAAACCCCTGATGGTTTCTAAGCTCCCTTCCATCTTTAACACCATATAAATTTGGAAGAATTGGCTTCTATCTCTTCTTGGGGGAAAAAAAAAAGTAGGTGCTTGCTATCTCGGAAGACACATTTAAGGAAGAGGATTCCTGACAATCCTTCATTTCTCTTGGATCTTCTAACTGAAAGTATAAACCTAGAGTCTTGTGAAAATGAAAACGCAAGCCAAAAACACATTTGCTCGTTCCAAGAACAGATTACCATCAGAAAGGTGTCTGAATTCTTCTTCTCCCCAAAAGAAAGTACATTAAGAGTCTCTTACAACCTTGAGACGACTGTGAGCATCCTCTATCAAAAGAGATGCCCTACTCACACCACAGACTCAAGGAGCATAAATTACTTGGAATCTGAGTCCATCCTGAACAGAATTTTGTGGCTTAATTTACCAAATTGATCTTAGAACCACTCTCCAGCTCTTCCTGAACCACAGTAGATAATGTCAGTGTTTCCTTAGCATTAATCTATTTATGGTGCCTAATATCTACAAATGAGTTCTATGATGATCTAACGTGTTTCCCCTTCTTAAGCTGTCCTTCTTTGGAGATTTTGTTCACTTGCCTCAGGGGAAAAATGTTAAATGAAATCAACTGAGGGGGAGGGCTGAAAACTCGAACTTCTAACTAACTCCCAGGTAATGGTGATGCTGCAGTTGCTGGTCCCTGAACCTCACTTTGAGAAGCACAAGTTTATACAATTTCTTTTAAGTCCTTTCTGGGCTGAGTAAATGTCAAAAGTATTCTGTCGCAGTAAAACGCAAAAACTGATTCCAGAGTCTGACCCCATTTTTACGCCTATGTTTGGTGCCAAACTTTGCCAAACACTGAACCTCACCGTTCTCACTCAGGATGGCTGATGGCCACTAATTACTAATACAACACCAAAAACAAACAAACACACAAAATTGCATCAGTGGGGTTTCTACTCAGCCCCGTGACGGAGCAGGTTAGGAGTAATGATGAGAATTTCTTATACTTCACAAACTTTTAAAATAGCCCTCCTGATCTGTTCTCTAACCCAACCAAATCTGGAAGATTAAACTCAAGCTTGGCACCGTGGAATCTGGCCATTGAAGTGCAGCTCATAATTAAAGCCAACACTCCTCACAAATTGATCCGATTCTGGCTCAATTTGACAGTGATGGGTTTTTCATAAGGTCATGCTGCCCTTCAGGGTACCATGGCCAAGATGCCACTGACCTAGGGCAATCTGAACTTCCTAAAATTGGGATGTGCTGCCGCACAGATTTATAAGACTTAGTATAGGACTGAGGTAGAGTCCTAACTCAGCTACTTTCTGCCAGTAACCACGAGTCAGTGATGTGAACTCTAAAGATCCCTTATCTGCAGAAAGGGGAGAGGAAGATCCGCTCCAAGGCTGGTTGTGAGGACTTAACGGAATTATGTACATGAAAGAACTTTGTAAATAGTGGAGTGCTATACAAGGCAAGCTTTTTAACCTTCAGAGAGGTTATTAATTTAATAGTAAATCCCATCTAATGGTAAGCCATAGGGAATAGTCATGGTCTGTTTATACCTGAAACTTCATGCAGCAGTCTAAATGGGCTAGAATTTTCTGAATTAAATGTGTGGACAGGTATCCACAAAAACATAAAGATGAGTTTTTATAAATGTAGGCTAACTATATTTACAGCCTAAACAAGATATTCGATCTGATTAGAGAGAGATCCGAGTGGTTTTCAGGTTGCTGGTCATTCACACTAGTTTCTCTCATCTTTTAAAAACACATGTACAGAGCCTGCAGTATGTCTAAAATTCCCAGGGGGGACGTCAGTGTCTCCCACCAGTGTCATCTAAGGTCTATGCTTGACATACAGTAACTGGGACTTGGATTTATGCTTTACATTATGTAGTTTTCAACTTTGAAAAAGAACTTACTAATTTTAAGGCTTAATACAAACTACAGTAACAGAAACAGTGTGGCATGGAAGACGGAATAGACATTTAGATCAATGGAACAGACTAGAAGGTGCAGAAATAGACCCATATATGGTCAACTGATTTTCAAGAAAGGCGGAAATATGAATAATTTAATGGAGATAGGATAATGTTTCAAAAATGGTACTAAAAACAATGGGGCCATCATAAAAAACAAAACAACAATCCAAAACCTTGATCTATACCTTGCACTGTATACAAAATTCAACTCAAAATGGGTCACAGACCTAAGTGCAAAATTTAAAACGATAACACCTCTAAAAGAAAATGCAAGAGTAAATATTTGTATTCCATAAAGCAAAGATGTCTTAGCTATAACACCGAAAACGTGATCCATAAAGGGGAAAAAAAATTGACTTCATCAATCTCTATTGATAAATTGAACTTCCTCAAACTAAGAAATTCTGCTTTTTGAAAGATACTGTCAAGAAAATTAAAAAACAAGCTATAGACTTGAAGAAAATATTTGCAAATTGCATCTGATTAAGGATATGTATCCAGGATATATTTAAAAAAAAACCGCTAAAATCCGAATAAGAAAACAACAACCTAATTTTTAAAAAATGAGCAAAACATTTGAACAGAAACCTCACCAACAATGTACAAGTAGCAAATAAACACATGAAAAAATGCTGAACATCATTATTTACTGGAGAAATACAAGTTAAAACCACAATGAGAAACCACCATACACTTACAAGAAAGGCTAAAATTAAAAACAAAAAAATCTGACAATACCAAATGTTGGCCAGGATGTAAAGCTACTGGAACTTTCATTCATTGATGGTGGGAATGCAAAATGGTACAGCCACTTTGGAAAAGCATTTAGATATTTCTTATAAAGATAAACATACACTTCCACATAACCCAGCAATCACATTCTGAAGTATTTACCAAAGTGAAATAAAAATGTATGTTCACACAGAAGCATGTTCATGACTGTTTAAGGCAGTCTTATTCTTAATTGTTCACAACTGGAAATATAACACAAAGGTCCCTCAACCATGTAACTGCGTAGTAAACAAACTAATACATCTATACAATGGAATACTATTAAATAACAAGGAGTAAAGTACTGATATGTACACAGCATGGATGAATCTCAAATACATTAAGATAAATGAAAGTAGCCAGACCCAAAGGTCTACATACTGTATTATTCTATTTATATGACACTAGGAAAAGCAAAACAATAGAGACAGATAACAGATCAGTAATTGCCAGGGAATGAGTGTGGGTGACAGGTTGCCTGCAAAGGGGCCACGCAGGGGAATTTTTAAGAATGATGAAACTATTCTATCTCTTTATTATGGAGATGGTTGTAGAACTGTATGTATTTGTCAAATCTTAGAGAACTGTACACTAAAAAGTTCATTTTACTGTAAAAATTATATCTCATTAAAATGAAGAAAATGTATCAATCCATTTTCAAAAGATTATGTTAATTATTGAATATCATCTAGAAAGTACACATTGTCTTTTTCACCCTCTTCTGGGATAATAACCCAGCCTGGTACAAGTACGCATGAGCATTGTACCAGATTCACAAGTGCTGTTACAGTAGCAATGATATCTCTCCCCACCTTCCTGTGACAGCTCTATGTAAACCATAGGTAAAAATGAATTAGTGGATGTGACGTAATTGTTGATGTTCATCCATCCAACCCAGGGGCCTGAAGCAAGAACGAGGCTGTGAAACGTCTACCAGGCAGTGGAGGCAACTCAGAAAGCATGCTTGAGCCCTGACTTGGAGCTGGGCTAAGACCACGGCTACCGAAGGCTTAGAATTCTGGAAAACAGTAATTAGGTGCTCCACCGAGGTAGATGCCTCTAGTGAGGTAGGTTTTAATGACACATATCCCCTTTAAAGCTATTTCAGTGCTAAGAAATACGGAAGTGATGACAAATAGTATCAGTAATCACTGGCATGTATTGAACATTTATATCCCTGTGCTTTACACATGATCTTATTTATTCCTCATGGTTACTCCATGATATGGATGTGAGTATAATCTACATCTCATAAATAAGAAAAATGAGCCATGGAGAATTCAAGTAGGTGTCTGCAAATCCCAGTTAGTTTATGGTGAGTCCAGTATTTGAGCCTGAGCTCTGAACAGTTCTCCTAACCAAGGGAGAGGAAAAATAAGAAAGTCAGTTTTGTCTTTTTGTTTTTAAATTCTCTTAAAGTGTTCTTGGAGGTACCCAAAAAGCCAGTGCAGCCAACTCTAATGGATCCCAACCCTTATTATTAATGCCATAGAGATACATATGGATACTTTAATTTAAAATAACTCCCTTGCCCTCCTTCTCTTTGTTCCTGTTCATCTCCCCCCATACACCAGCCAAATGGTGTACCAGGCTGTGTAGCTAACACTTGCATAATAACTTAAGATCTCACAACCCCTCTATTTAACAGGCAACAATGTTACCAAAAATAACTGCACACATATTAAAGGCAGGAAGCAAGGGGGGGGGGGAATCTGTCAATATGTTTGGAAACATACAATGAAAAGCTGGTGGAATGGCTTTAACTTTCTAAAGTCACATCGTTTGGACATTTGGACTAAACAAGGTCCTATTGGACCATTGTGCAGGAAGCTGCAGAACTTGAATTGAGGCCAAGTGTGGGGAGATGGTGCAGGGTTTCAGTTCTAAGTCACCAACATGTGGCATTTTGCAGCAGCGGTTGTGACAGAGAGAGGGAGTGAGGGAATGAGAGAATGAGAGCGAGGGAACGAGAGGGGGGAGGGGAGAGGGGGGAGAGGGGGGAGAGGGAGAGGGAGAGAGAGAGAGAGAGAGAGAGAGAGAGAGAGAGAGAGAGAGAGAGAGAGAGATTGTGATGCACTTGCTAAAAGGAAGCTGCAGCCACCCTTGCAGAGTGGGACACACTCAGCTTAAAGTACTCAAAGGGCTTCTTTTTCCCACTGCTCTTAGGTTCTCAAGGATGACTGAGTGACCCCCATACGACTTCCCAGAGGGCCAGCAGGGTTAGCATAAATGAGCATTGGTGATGTGCTTCCCCACACATTCTGAGGGGACAAGTGGCAAAGAAAGGTGACAAAGGGTAGATCAGCATTCTAGAAAACCCTCCTCATCCTCCAAGTTAGTAAAATACCATCAGCACTGATGAAACTAATGAACCACAAGAATACGCCATGCATGGCTTTTATACAGGCAGTTCTATCAAGATGCAGAACAGTGGGGCCTGCAGTGTGGCACTGCCTCTTCCAGGTACAGCTTCAATGATTTTTATCTCAGCTTGGAACACAAAGTGTGTTCTGATACTAATACTGATAAAAGCATAAAGGCTGGCGCCATCTGCCATGGCAACTATCAAGATGGCAGATGCTTTTCATCAGCTTTATCTGAACTTTGCATTAATGGGAATTCAGAGACTGTGGGTGCGTTTTCAAAAAAGAAAAAAAGAGAAAAAAAGGACATTAAAATGATAGCACTCCTCTGAATAGAACCAATTCATCAAATATCAACTTATTCTCACCGCCTTTATCTCTCTTGTAAGAAAAATAAGGGGGAAAGAATCTTGCTCTGCTTGTTGTTGTTTATTTATTATTTTCCTGTGTATGCACCACTCCAACTGCCTTGTGGCTTTATCCAGACATCTCCCAAGGACTCTGACCCTGGGGAATTAGCTATAGGGGGCGCTGTAACCTCCACGCAGACCTGCTGCTCTTGCAGCAAATGGGATTTAAATGTGCAGTCTCTGAGGGCAGGGCAAGCAGCAAAATAGTGTGTGAGCGTTCAGAGCATAACACAGGTAATAATAGAGGCATTTTTCAAATTAAAAAAAAAGGAGAGAGAGAAAAAAAATAAATCATGTTCTAATAGGACTGCCTGGAACTGATATATATGTTTTTTTGCGTGTATTTTTAAAAGTTTACAGTGTAGAGCAGGTATATCTCCCTGTCACTCATTAGCTACAGTAGAACAGGACAATTCACTAAATTCCAAAGAGATGCTAATTACATTCATCCCATCAGCTTAGTTACATTGGCTAGAAAAGCACATAGGATGTATAAACACATGATGATAATAGCAGGCTGTGTACACAATACTGTTCTACTGGCTTATTACGTATTATTTTTATGTATTATTTTTCTATAGGGTATTTTCCCTCCTTTTTGGCTTGTTAATTAAGTGTATTTTTATATATCTGTCTATAAATGTATTTATTTGAGAAAGTTCACTCAGGTTTTTCTTATAAGTAATATATGGGATATGAGTAGATATATTTTATATTATTTCCCTCTATATTTTTATGTCTATGTTTTATGTATACATACACACATAGATATACACATAGAGCACAGAAATAAATATGTGTAAAGCATAGAAATATATGTATATAAACATAAATAAACACACACACTTGACCAGTTATGTATCCATACATATTATCACATATAGCTTAGCAATAAAGTAAACAGGAACATGTAAATTAGAAAGGAACAAACACATGACACATGTATACAAACATTTCAAGTCAGAAAACCTTTATAACTGCACAAGTGACTACCAGGAATTAGAGAGAGCCCTTTGAAAATAATTTTTTTCACCCTGACGAGAAAAAAGAAGAAAATCAAAACCAGGGAGAATGAATAGAAAAAAATAATAAAGAGCTGCAGCACCACGGAAAGGTCGTGAGCTCGTTTGTGAAACTTGAGCTGGACCACTGACCTCCATCTAGCTCAGGGGCTCTGGAAGGTATTTCAGAGAGCATATCAAACCTGCCCAGTTGGGTAGAGTCATCCAAGTTCAGCGAGTCACACAAAGAGAGCTCTGTGAGAACCTTCATTTTCCTCATCATGATCAGATTGATGGTAGTTTTTTCCCCTCAGCATGATCACAGGAATACTTTCCTGTAATTTCTCCATACAAACATTTACTCTCAAATATGTTTCCAATTTCTTGGTACTAAAAATGAGAGAGACAGAGCGAGAGTGAGAGTGAGAGAGAGAGAAGAAAAGGAAGGAAGGAAGGAAGGAAGGAAGGAAGGAAGGAAGGAAGGAAGGAAGGAAGGAAGGAAGGAGCCTATACAAGAGAACAATTGTTGGCGTGATCTGCACTGAATCCCACAACCATTAGAGGGTGAAACTCTATGTTCCATGAAGACACAAGGAACAGAGTTTTGCTTTAATTTTTTGTCTACCCCATAGCCTACTTTTCAAACAAAAAGGAGAAGGTGGGCTGTATTTTAAGAAACAAACAAACAATTTCATTTCAAATACCTTCATATGTCCCTCATCATCTCATGTAATAATTTATAACTTCCCTGGGGCTGAAAAGTTACCCTCAGCACCTTCCATAGATTTTTAAGTGTAAGGCATTGTTTTAGAGGCAAAAAAAAAAAAAAAAAAAAAAAAAAAAAAAAAAAAAAAAAAAAGCCGAAATCCACATTATTCATAAGGAAAAACAAGTTTTAATAGATCTTTTTATTATAATAAATGAATAAACAACCACTTAGTCCTAACAACGCAATTAAGTACTAAATTTACAAGTTTACGTTTATAAAGGGACAAAATAAAGGTAAAGTCATAAAAGGAAAAGCTATTACACACTGGGAGCAATAGGACATAAATACAAATCTTATCAGAAGGAGATAACTAAGAAAAGGCAGACTGAAAAGGTGGAACAATAAAAGGCCACGTGATAAGAAAGCATCTTAAGTAGCAGAAAGCATCTGGAGAAAAGGGTTCAAATGCCAGCTTTGACACTAACTCTGTATTCTTGTGCACATTACTTATTTCTTCTGATCACTGAAATCTCTTTTAAAATCTCTTTTCAAAAGGGTTGAATTTCAGTCTTCCTTGGACTTTTAAAATAAACTATGAAAAATTATTGTAGGGTCCAAAGTAAAAGTGTTATCTTCTTGTTTTACCCAGTAAGGCTAATAAAAGAGCGTCATATTTATAGCCAACATTTCACAAAAGACAGAACACTTTAAACCCCTAAATAAGAAGAAATAATATCAAATAAAGAACAGCCTTTTAATTTGAAGAGACTTCGTTTGAGAGAAACCTCATTACATTATCCTTATTTTTCCTCACTGCACCATGAACCAGTGAAAATTTTGTCCCAGACCAGACCTCATCCACATATGGGCATTTGAAAATCTGTTCCCTTCTAGTACAAATAACTCTATGATTCTAAACCTTGATATCCTTTCTTTCTAAACTCATACCTTCAAGTGAGAGACCATCCAACCAACTTGATCCCTAATGCTTTGCCGATGGACAGCAATATCTATATTACACTACGTAAAAAAAGGCAGCCTGGAGAGGAAAATAAATTTTTAAAAACTTTTTTATTTGTATAACAAACACATCTCTGAAAAGTTTCACATAAACTCATTTTTGGTATACCAACCATATTTAAAGGCACCACAGGAATTTTTTATTCAAATTGATTACATAAGAACTTTTCCTTTAAAAAGTTAGAATTATATTTATAAATAATAACCTATGAATCTATCTTCTGTGTAAATCTGCATTTTTACATATTGAGGTTACTTAAGCAAGGTCCACATGTATCATAAGAGAGAATTTGATAAAGACTAGTACAATACTATGAATTTATTTACCCTGAGGGTCTAATTGTATTTCCCAGATATCTCTACTATAAATCTCCTCAAAATAATAGTGTAAGTATTCCAAAGTATTGGGGAAAGCACAGGATTCAGAACAGTAACAACTAAAATAACAGCTAATATACATTGAGTGTGTGTTTTGTATCATGTGCTTTATATGTATCATCTCATTTAATACTCAAAATACTCCCATGAAAGAGATTCCGTTATTATCCCCATTTTACAGGTGACAAAATTGAGGCACAGAGGATGAACAACTAGCTTAGGTTTAGGCATCTAGGAAATGGGGAAGCCAGAATTAAAAACCAGAGAGTCTGACTCCAGAGGGGGGCTCTTGTCCATTCTTCTTTCCAGGAAGGATGGATCAGTTGTGCAATTTTTCCCAGGAAATGATTTCATGAAGGTACCATCACTATTAACTACCAGCCCCCACGTGGCCATGAAGATGGTGATATAATCACATTCATCTGCCTTCCCAATTTGAAGTACTTTAGTGGTTCTCAAACTCTAGTGTATGAAAATCACCTGAGGTGTTTGCAAAAAAATGCAAATATCCAGGCCGTATTACCAAAATTTGGGATTTACTCTGGATTAGATGAGTGGAAACAGTATGTGGCAATTCCATGAGCCAGTAAAAGCTCATGTTTGATTCTTAGGCCTCCACTTCCCTCTGTGGTGATAAATGGCATTCCAAAATGGTCGAGTCTCCTTTAACTGAGCCCATTCATTAGACAAGCTAATTTAAAAAAAAAATACCCTTGAGTTATTTCAATGTAGATGTGCTTTTGACCTCACTTAGAGACAACCTGAATTAGATGATATCTAAGTTTCCTTCTAGCTTCAACTCTTTGAATTTATCCTTATAAGTAATGTGTCAACCTTATCTTCTCTATAATTATCTTAATAGTGGGATTTGCCTATATATTAGGTTGGTGCAAAAGTAATTACAGTTTAAAAGGTTAAAAACAATTGCAAAAACCGCAATAACTTTTGCACCAATCTAATACAATAAGTAGAGAGCTCTGTGCACAATGACAAATAATAAGAAGATATAACTAGCTCTAATCTCATTCATTCACTCATAATACATGTATTGCTCAAGCAATATGTGCCAATTAATGAACTAAGTGCTGGGGATTTAATGATAAAATGAAACAGATCTCATTCTTGCCCATATGGATCTGACAGTCTAAAGGAAAAGACCTGCATAAACATATGATAAGGGTCATAAAGAGGAAATAAGGGTTGCAAAGGACCACATAATAGGGAGACAGATCTGCATTAGTCAGGTTAAGTTAGGATATGCTTTAGTAACAAAGTAAACACCAAAACTCAATACAACAAAGATTTCTTTCTCACCTGTGTTCCTTATTCAGCATAGATCTCTGCACGCCACGTGGTCATAGAGACACTCACGCTGAAGGAGATTTTACCCTCTGGGATGTTACTTATCACCACAGAGGGGAAGGGAGAGGGAGAATCAGACCTGAGCTTTCACGGTCCATAAAATTACCATGTGCCTTTTCTGCTCTCCATTCATTGGCCAAAAAAAGTCACATTACTCTACCTAACTGTAAGGGGCTTAGGAAATAGAGGGGAACAACTGAAATGTTTGGCAAGCATTATTGTGAGTCTCTGCCCAATAAGCTAATCTGGCTCAGAGGAGTCAGAGAAGTCTCCCCTGAAGAAGGAAAGTATAAACTAAGACTTGAAGGTCATATGAAGGGGATTGAGAGAGGAAGGGAGTTGAGAAAAAGATGCTCCAGGCCGAGGGAACCATAAAGTCCCAGAGGCAAGACAAGGCATGGCAAGTTTAAAGAACTGAAAGCCTATAACATGGCTAGATGGTAGAGATTAAAGCAAAGATCAAATACGGTGTATAATACCATGTTTCCCTGAAAATAAGACCAGGTCTTATATTATGTTTTGCTTCAAAAGACGGATTAGGGCTTATGTTCAGGGGATGCCCTCCTGAAAATCATGCTAGGACTTATTTTCCAGTTAGGTCTTATTTTTGGAGAAACATGGTATATTACTTTATCTTAAGGGAGATAGAAAATCATTTGAAGGATTTTTAATTTAAAATTCACCTGTTTTAATAATAATTTTAGATAATCAAGTCATAAATTTCATTCACTGGTGACTATAAATGGTGTATATTTTTAAAAGCAGTTCAGGACACCATTATAAGCTATTCCTGGAAATAAAATATGACTTCTTATTCATAATTTCCTAACAGGATCCACCAACTGATAATCTGTCAATTACCAAATACTAATCCGTAAAACAGTGGTTTTTCCATCTTGGCTTCTTACTAGAATCCCCTGGGAAGCCTTTAAGAATCTCAATGCCCAACTAAGGCAAAATTTCTAGGAGAGGAACCCAGGCATTGATAGTTTTAAAACTTCCCAGGTGAATCCAGCGTGCCGCCAAGGTTGCGAATGAGAGCTCGATGCGTTTTCAGGAACAGCGATTCTCAGTGGGGCGGGGCAGTGCAGTGTGGGAATACATACGGGAGTACCTAGGACTTCTCGGAACTACCCCTCATGCAAATCCTGTTAAGCCTCTTCCCTTTGAGGAAGAAGACCCCACTGGGAATAAGCACGGTGTGGGTCGAGGTAACTGTTTTAAATGGAATTATACATCTCAGACGTGTGGGAAGTGTAAGAAGCTCAAAACAACTGATCTAGAGTAATGCTGTGAAACAGAACTTTCTGTGATGATGGAAGCGTTCTAAAATCCACGTTCTCCCATTTGGTCACTACCATCCACATGCGACAATGGAGCCCTTAAAATGTGACTAATGTCACTCAGGAGCTACATTTTAAACTTGTATTACCTTTTAATGAATTTAAGTTTAAATGGAAATAAGCAAATATGCCTAGCAGCTAGCATATTGCACAGTACTGATCTAGATCCCTAACCTAAAATGGTTGTCTCAATGGCACCTCACAAATACCACACACGCATGTGTCCACTGCTTAAGAATATTACATGGTCCATCATCTTTCTATAAAAATGCCATCTGTCAATCAAGCTGTGTGAATAGATATATATGTTAAGCTCACTTTCTAATATGAACCAGCAATTACTTCCCACTTGACAGACACATAATACTGAGTTACTTGGAAGTTTCGAGGTCATTTAGTCGTGGACTGTGAACCCAAATATCTAAGGGAGCCAGACAGGCATAATAAATGAGTGAAGCATGCCATTTGCACATTAAATCCATAGAAATAGTGTTCCTTTACACACACACACACACACACACACACACACACACACAATCCCTTAGTAATCATTAGGAATCATTGGATAAAAAGTTAAGTTGTTCCTGCCCACATATTTCTAGTAGTTTAAGATTGTGTTGTTGTTTTTTAAATCAACAATGTACTATCCAAGTTTTTACAAACCATTAGAATTTATCTGATTTCTGAGATCAAACTGGCAGATTAGCTGACTATAGTTGATAACACTGCCTCTAATTCCAAGTTGCTTTGGCATTTTTGGAATAAATACACACATCTAAAATGGATACAACTACCTCCAATGTGGAGGCATGGTTTTAAACAAATATTTACATTTTACCATTATTACATGAATATATTTGAGAGAAGCATAGGACTGGTATAACGGTTTGTGATTTGGGTGAAGTTATTTAAGCCAAAATTTTTAAGAGAATTTGAACTTTAAATTAGTTAATTTAAAGAAATGGAGAAATGAGATTTGGAAGATGTTAAAACATACATTTGAGATAACTGGGAAAGGGGAGAAGGAGACAAACATGTGAAGGCGAACCAAATCTAGCAGAGGTGGCTGGCAAAGAAATGGCATAGGATCACTGCAAACAGGCAAATCCAGTCCAAGTCGCTGGAGGCCTTCAAGCCACAGAGGAAGATTCATGTCATTAGAGCCACAAAGAGCTACTAGAGGATCAAGTCACTGAATGCCATGATCCTAGTGCCAGGCATGAGAAATCATTTGGGCAGCCATGTGCAGAATAATTTGGAGTGGACAGAGATCATGTATTGGAGCCGAGGAAGAAGACTATTCTGGTAACCCAAGATGTAAACCAGCAACTGTGCCCAAGTAGATATATAGGGAAGCATGGGAAGACTCAAGGTGCATCAGAAAACAGCACAGGAAGTATCACAGCTGCTCAGAGAATAGGTCCACTGGGGACAATGTTCGTTTCGGGCAATGGCACCCACTGGCAGTGGCCTTCTCTGGGCATGGCTATTGCGTCCTTTGCACCCAGAAAACTTTAGCCATTTACCTCCTACTTCCCCTTCATTACGGCTCGCTCATATCTGCATGTCTCCAAACACTTCTTGAGCCTATTTATATCTTCAACATGCATGGTCTCTTATTGTAAGCAGTTGCCTTTTGCAGGTGACTGTGACCAAGGACAGAGAGAAAGGCACTGAAGACTGCCCTGAAGTTTGGGGCTTAATGGGTCATTGGATAATAGAGACAGCGTAGGAAGAAAAAGCAGCAGGGGAAAATTCCAGCGGCTGAGGCATAGGAAATGGGATCGTGGCTACAGGGCTACAGAACGAAGGTCAACAACAATTACTGCGTTAGGATGGAGGGGGCTGGAGGCGAGTCTCCATTTGGAATGCAGGGAGAGCAGTCCTACAAGACGGATCACATTAATATGAAAAGAATATTATTGAAATCAAAAAGGTACAACAGAGGGCAACCAGAATGATACAAGGACTCAAGGACCTTAATTATTTACAAAGGTTGGAAACATAGTTGCTCTACTTTCCTCTATGAAAAAAAAGAAAAGAAAAGAAAGAAAATGTAAAGAGAATTTCACAAGTATGTCCTCAATTCCAAGGTAGCAGAATAGTGGGAGATTTGCAAAGACTAAATTCCAAAGACAGAGAAAAAAGAAGGGGCATGTACTTAATCCCAGAAAGAACATGGTATTAAATAAGTTTTAGCGGGATTTCTTTACAAAGACAGGGGTAAATTTACAGTGAAACTACTATGCAAGTTCAGATTGCTAATATATGTGTACTGTACATATGCATATGTGTATTTATACAAATACTATATATTTTAAGGAGATAAGCATTACAAAGGAAAGTAATTATGGGGTGGCACAATTGCAGACTCAACTAGACTTACAGAGATTTCCTGTTCTAAAATTTCCTGTGTTCCATAGCCCTTCCATGTAATTTTCAATGTTTTGAGTATCCATTGGCACTACAGACTAAACACTAAAACGATCTAGAATGATTGTGGGGACAGAGCCCCAGAAAGCAGTTTCCAGGCTCTCGGCCTCACATAGAAAGGTGCTGGCTCAGGTAGTAAATGGCCATCAACTGTGATTTGATGGCCGTCAGTTGTAACCAGTGAGCCATTGGCCACTAATATAACTGCCATGGCTATGCTAACAGCAAATGGGGGCTAGCAAGAAGATGGTGGCTGAGCCTGCAAGTGGAGCAGTAAGGGTTGAGAATTGTGTGGCTCCTGTTTCCTGCTTCTCCAACCGAGCCACCAGCGAGATTATAGTGGTATGACTCCCCTATCTATGGCCCCATGGGTGTTCCTTTTTGGCCTCACCATGTCCTGCGTTCTTATGTGGGGAGCGGGAGCAGAGACCCCGCAGGCCTCCCTGCAGGACAATGATATTTAAGTGAAACTTACAGGAAAGTAAATCTGATCTTGAGCTGTCAAAACACCACTTAAAAAACAGCATGTTGACAATCAGTCAAACCAAGTAAGGAAACTCTGAATTAAAAACCCATTTTATCCTGGCCACCAGGTACTAAACACACAACAAATTCACAATGGATTCGGATATTTTCCATCCACTCTTGGTCCTAATTGTTACATAAACAAAAATATTTATTAAATTCCTATCATACACTCTGCAATCTGTTTTGCAACATGAAATAAAACAGAAATATAAAGGCTGGTGGTCCCTGTTTCCAAGAAATCCAAGCTTGCTCACAGGGATATCCCCAGGACTGAGCACTGTACCTACTGTGTTTCCTCGGAAATAAGACCTAGCTGGACAATCAGCTCTAATGCGTCTTTTGGAGCAAAAATTAATATAATACCCAGCCTTATATTATATTATATAGACCTGATCTTATATTATAGTAAAATAAGACTGGGTCTTATATTAATTTTTTCTCCAAAAGACACATTAGAGCTGATGGTTCGGCTAGGTCTTATTTTTGGTGAAACACAGTAGCATTTAATTGGTGTTCAATAAATCAGGGATCCTAAGGGAACAATATCAGCTATTGTTTATAGAGAACCTACTAAGGACTAGAGTTTTAGGATACATTCTCGCATTTAATCTTCATGAATATTCTGTGAAGTAAGTACTTTGATCCATAGTCAATGGAGGCACAGAAAGTCTAAGAACATCATCTAAGGTCACACAGCCTATAAGTAACAGAGACAGGACATAAACCCAGACCTATGTGCTTCCTTCCGTCTAAGCTACGATGTGTCCTATAACCTAGTTGTGAAAACAAGATAAATGCATGTGAAACAACAGTAAGCGATGAAAAATACTTAAAAGCTAGGGGATATAGTACAGATTCCACATGTTAGAGAGATTCAGAGAACATGACGCCTGGAGTGGTCAGGAACTTCTTAGATATGGGACCAAGAAATGGGCCTTGAATAACTAAAGGTTCAGGGGAAAAGTCACCCAAAACCAGCTGTGTGGTTAGCTAGTAGAAAAGGTTAATGGGAAAGTCTGAATTAGGGTTGAAAAGAGCCACTGGTACAGGAAATAGGTATGTATATTTCCCTCATGAGAATCCCTTTGTGACGGGAAAGAGGAAATGTTTCAAAACACTGAACCTGGCTTTTTAGACTTTTGGAAGGAAAGTTGGTATAATTTACAATAAAAAGAAGGCAAAGTTTTATAGTACTCCTTTCCACTTCTGCCTAAGATTTCAGCTGACCCACATTAAAAGAGAGGTAATTTCAAAATTAATAGCAGAGCTTCATGTTGCTAAAGCGATGCTATTCAGGATAATAACCACTGGCTGTACATAGCTGTGAAGAATGTGAAATGTGGCTGGACCAAAATGAGATGTTCTGTAAGTGTGAAATACACACCATTTTTGAAGACTTAATGAAAAAAAGAATGTAAAATATCCATTATTTTTATATTGGTTACATATTGATAATATTTTGCATGTATCGGGTTAACTACAATACATCATTAATTTCAGTTGTTTCTTTTTACTTTTTAATATGGCTACTAGAAAAGTTTTAATTACATACGTGGCTCACATTATATTTCTATTGGTCATGTACATCATAGTTTTATAGGGATGCCATAAAGTATGACAGACTGGGTGGCTTAAACAGCAAAAATTTATATTCTCACAATTCTGGAAGCTAGAAGTTCAAGAGCAAGGTGTTGGCAGGATTGGTTTATTCTGAGGCCTCGCTCCTTGGCAGGTAAATGGTTGTCTTCTCCTTGTGTCTTCAAATGGTCTTGTTTGTGTTTGTGTGTGTGTGTGTGTGTGTGTGTGTGTGTGTGTGTGAGTGTGTGTGTGTGTGTGTGTGTGTGTGTGTGTGTTCTAACCTCCTCTTTTTATAAGAACACCAAATGGGTTAAGACCCACCCTAATGATCTCATTTAACCTTAAATCCCTCTTTAAAGACACTGTATCCAAATACGGTCACATTCTGAGGTACTGGAGTTTAGGACTTCAACACATAAATTTTGTGGAGATATAATTCAGCTCATAACAGGTCAACACCATGTTAAAAGAAGGAGGGCTGGAGATGTTCTTTCATTGAGCACGATACTTTCTGAACTGTTTTTAATGTACTTTAATGTGGATCTGAAGCAAAAGTCAAGAGGGAGCAGAATTTCTAACTGAGCTAAACAAAATGTGAAGAGCAAAGCAGAGAGAGGAGAAAATATAGACTGACAAACACAAATGAGGAGGGGGAACAGAGAAGCAGGAGAAAAGGCCAATAATGTCATTGGAAAAACAGAGATTTTTTTATTATTATTAAGGAAGTTGTAGTAAAATTTGTGTGGCAAGAATTCCAAGGGAATTTTAAGAACAAGAATGTCATCTAATATTTAATTTAATATGTCTGCTTTGCCGGGACTGCTGCAAGGAAGCCCTTTTGTGACCAGCAAAACTACAGCAACTGCCATAGCACTCTTGCAGCAAAACATACAACTGCTTTGTGTAAATACACGTGTGGTTGCTTTGAAAAACCAAAGCAAAGGGGACAGTGTGCAACAGAGTTAAGAGACCAACCACAAAAGGCAAAATGTGAAGGAAGTCAGGAATCCAATTAGTAAAAGGAATTGGAAAAGTTGATGACTAGAAGAAAGGGGAGTCCACTGACACCGGCCTTCATTGCTTCAGTGGGGAGGAATGTAAGAAAAGGTGTGGGGGTCTCAGAACAGGGATAAGAGTGACAGCAGAAAGGGAATGAGAGAGAAAGCAGCTTAGGTGTCCTGGGCAGTCAAGGATGGGGCATAACCCTTTAGAAAGAGGAGACAGGGTCAAAGCAGGAGGGGGTAAAGACACCTTTCTGACTCACACGGGATGAGACCCTCACGTGGGATGGGATCCCCCAGTCCATGTCTGGATGACATCACACCTTGAAAAATAACCAGCTTTCTTGGCTCTCCTACAGGAGAGTTGCCAGCCCACCCAGCAAAATTCTGCTGTTTCCTGCCAGCTTTTAGGACCAAAGGACTTGCCCTCAAGCCATGAGTTCCATCAATATTTAAAGCCAATTCCAAAGTGGTAACTGTGGGAGGAAAAGGGCCAACTGCCTAGTATACTTTTAAAAAATAATAATAATCTAACGGTCTTTAACCTGTTAACAATGCACTGACAAACCCTGAGTTTGCTATTATTGGAAAAAATGATGCTGGGACCAGAACAGCGACTGCAGATTGATTGATTTTTTTAATTTAATATTTGTTCATGGGGAGGCTGGCTTCTTTATTGTGGCGGCACCTGCTAGTGCCATTATAGTTACAAGGCCTGTTGGAGAGACTTTATGGTGAAGGCTTATTTCTATTATAAATACCGGTTGGGGTGGGTGTTTAATATCCCAACAGTTTACTGTTATACTGGGTTCAATCAAGTCTGGCCATATTGTTAAATCACACACATCATCATTGCACAAGTGTTTGCACACACGCACACAGAAATAAATGTTATGCCAAAATCAACATCATTCATTAAGTTATGGAGGAAATATTATCCAAATCAATCCTTAAATTAATCACTAACTTTAGATCTAGAATATGTACAAACAAGTGGCTTAAACTTCATGTTTTAAACCTAACTCAGTTATAAAAGCTGAATAACTAAAACTACATTATAAAAATACATACCTTTGATTGCTAAAACTATCTCAAACAAGCAACTCAGCACATAGATTTCCATTTACTCAACAACAATAAAAGATTATTATTACAGGTCATTTTTCAATTAGTCAAGAAATAATTGTTAAGCACTTATTCTGTGCTTAACAATCATTCCATTTCTATCCCAACTTCACAAACTTGAGTACACACTGTAAAATATTTCCATATACTACACGGTACTAAGTGTAGATTTGATTCCCCTATACCAATGCCTCAAAATGAGTTTTGACTTTGGAAGGTGAGATTTCCATCCTGAACTGAGTAATCTAGTAGTTGGGAGCACAGGCTCATATTTTCTTGGATTCTAGTTCCTTTCTTCATCTCAGCTCCTTTCCAGCTGTGTGAGCATAGGTTGGTTAATTAACTTCTCTATGTTTCATATTTTCTCATTAGTTAAACAAAAGTAATAATAGAGTCTATCTTGAAACAAGAGCAGGGTGACGTTTATTTGTTGTATTTATCTAATACTTAGGTAGGACTCTCTATGTGCCAGGCAATGTAGTCAGTACTGTACAAATATTAAACCAATTAATCATCATAACAACCCTATGAGTTAGGTTCTCTTATCCTTATTTTACACATGAGGAAATAGACACAGAGAGGTGAAGTAACTTGACCAAGATCACACAGCAGAGCTGGGTTATAAGTACAAGCAGTGTGGTCTCAGAGTCCACACAAAAATACTTGGAAATAAAAAATATAAGAGCAGAAATTGAAAAAATATTGAAAAGTTTGAAATATATATTTGAGGCAATATTTTGGGAAGGAGAAAATATAGTATATAAAGGGTAAAAAAAAAAAAAAAAAAGATAAGAAACCCATAAAGTTCAGCATCCAACTAATAAATTTCAGAAAATGAGAACAGAGAAGAAATTATTTTTAAAAACCATTGGATAAAATTTACAAAATAGCAGGATTTGAATTTCTAGATTAAAAGGGCCTATAGGGTACCAAGCACAATAAATGAAAACAATTGTTATCAAGTGCCATAGACTAAATATTTCTGTCCTCCCAAAATTAATATGTTGAAACCTATTTTCCCAATGTGATGTTATTTAGAGGTGGGGCCTTTGGGAGGTGATTAGGTCTTGAAAACAGAACCATCATGAATGGGATTAGAATTAGTGCCCTTATAAAAGAGGCCTGAGAGATCTCTCACCCTTTCACCTGTGAGAACACAGTGAGAAGGTAGCCATCTGTCTATAAAGCAGGAAGCAGACTCTCACCAGACACAGAATCTGCTGGAGCCTTAATCTCAGACTCCTTAGCCTCCAAAATTGTGAGAAATAAATTTCTGTTGTTTATAAGCTAACAAGTCAGTGGTATTTTGTTATAACAACCAAAATGGACTAAGAAAGCAAGTCACATTGAAATTTCAAGATAACACATATAAACAGGCCTTAAAAACTTTCTGTTGTTAAGGCACATCGTATTCAAAGGAGAGGCAAAACAGTGCCATCACATTTCTTAATGGCAGCATTGAAAGCTAGAAGACAATAAATCGATGATGTAAAAATCTCAAAAAAAAAAAAAAAAAAAAGAGTTCCATACTAGAATTCTATACCCAGCCAATCTACTGGTCAAGTGTGAGATAGAATAAGGGAATTAGAAGATACATAAGATCTCAAAAACTTTACCTCCCATGCACCCTTGCTCAGGAAACTCATGAAGATATCACCCATCAAAAGAAGGAACTCAAACCATACCAAACAAACAAAAGAAAGGAAAACACACACACACACACACACACACACGGGAACCAGGAAATAGGCAATTCCAAAGATGATAGTGAAAAGAGGTCCCAAATAATAGCTCTGCAGTAGCCTACAGAGTAACCCACCCATGCATGAATAGAAGGATCAAGGGTTCTATTCTCCTGGAAGAACAAAAAATTAAAGTAACTGGTAGATTATTGAAGGCATTTGATTAATGAGAGGAGTTTTTAGAGTTTGAAGAAAGAATTAGTGATAGTTATATAAAAAACTAAGCTTTTGTGTTATAAATGCCAAGAAAAATCAAAGTGCCATAAAATTTTCAGCTGTAAATAATATTTATAAGGCCATAATAAAGCAAATGATGAAATTGAATTTTTCAAAATCCCTTAAATAACTGTAATGAAAGGATAGGAAGATGAGAGAGGGGCCATTGGGATGCTGAATCTTCATCTTCCGAGGTAGGAAATCAGTAAATGATATTTAAAATGGAAAATTCAAGAAATTGGAACATAAACTTGTTATTTTAAAATATGGAGATAAATATCAGAAGAAAGAGCTGAAATAGTTGAAAGCAGTTGTCTCTGGGGAGGAGGACTTCAAAGATGGGGGAGAAGATGGAGCAGGAAAATAGCATATTATTATCATATTATTATAAACCTTGTAGTAAGGTTTTTTTTTCTTTGCCTCTTCTTCAACTTGTTATACTATGTACAAGCATCATTCTGACAATAAAAATTAAACATAAAAGCTTGAAAAGAATTTGGCACATAGTATGTGCTCAATGAATATTTGATGTTGATGTTTATGCTGCTGTGATCTTTGTTAAAGCTGAAACACTAAAAGGATAATCAATCCATATTCTGCACAACAGCCCTAAGGTAAGTTATTTCATACCCCTCTATTTCTCCATTCAAAATGAAGATGCTTAGTGAATCAAATTCTACACAAGACTAAGATACATGTAAATCTGAAAATGCACTAAAAGTACTGGGGGGGTCTATTCTCTAAAAGTATACTCGAATGTTTTCTTTAAGTTAAAAGAAAGTTTAGCTAAAGATGCTTTCTATTATGTTGTAACCAGAATGCTTCAGATCTTATTCATCTAATAATCATGTATTCATTCAAAATATATTGAACACCTACTATATGCCAGGCACTGCCTCACAAAGGATCAAAACAGACAAAAATTCCACACCTTTATGGAACTTACATTTTATTTGGGGAAACAGAAAGAGATTCTGAAGGTAAAGACAATAGAACTCGTTGACAGACTAGACATGAGGAGTGAAAAACAGGAATTAAAAAAAAATATTCCAGAAAATTTGGTGTAAGCAACTGGAAGTATAAATTGCCATCAATTGATATGGGGGAAGCTATGGAGGAGCAGGTTTTGGTGGGAATATCAAAGTTAATGCCTGGATTTAAGGTTGAGATGCTTGTTACACATTCAAAAGAAGTGTCAGGAAGGCAGGTGGATATACGAGTCCAAAGTTCAATAAACGATCTGGACTGAAGACAAAAATTTAAAATTATTGGCCTATCAGTCAGGATTCAGGTCAGGACAGAGAAGCTACTCAAGGTATTTGAGGCAGAAACTTATAAATGTGTTAGAAGGGCTGAAAGAGCAAAATTCAAGGACCACCACTGGCCATCATAGCTGTAATCCAGAAGTCAAGAAACTGCTACCACAACCATTACATGCCGCACACACAGGAACCTGGGAAAGAAAAACGAAATGCGGAGCCCAGTTTCTGAAAACAGTCATGCATGTCCAATGAAGCTGCCATAGAAAAATGGTTTCAGTTTCCTTGCTGTCTTCTATTTCTCACATACGTACTTGTCATTGGCAGAACCTAAATCACATTCATAATCCAAGCTACAAGAGTTTAGGAAATACAGTTTTTGGTGTGTTTTTTTTTAAGCCTTCTACTACCTGAAATACAGAAGAGAACATAAAGAAAGTCATATGGATGCCAAAATCGACAATGTTTAGTATAAATGACATTTATAACCCTAAGACTGGGGTGGTCACCAAGGAAATAGAGAAGCAAGGAGAACCAAAAACAGTTCTGAGAGAATAGGGAGGCGAAAGGAAACTGAGAAATGGCCGAGGAGGTAAGTGGAACACCATGATAGTATATTGTCTTGGAGCCAAATGAAGAAAGTGCTCTAAGAAGGAAAGAGTGATGATGAGCCCTATATCACCTTCAGATGCTATACAGTTTTAATTCTTTTTTTTGGTAAAAATAGCTATTGTAATAAAAAGATACAAAGATGAAATGTCATTTGTGATTATCTCTACCTAAGGAGTAGAATTTCAATTAACATTTGGTGAACCACTCACAATTATGTATAAGTAGATATATTTCTATACTTGCTATTATCTATCCACATACAATTATATGTAAATGAATTATATTATTTATGCTATTTTATAATCTGCTTTTATTAGCCAATAATATGACATGGCCATGTTTCTATGGCCAAGAGATATGTATTTACATCATAATTTATTCAAGAATGCATTGTATAAACACATATAGCATAATTTATATAACCATTACTCTATTGATGGACATTTAGGCTGTTCCAATATTTCAATACTATATATACAATATGAGCACCCTTGTTAATATGATATAAAATTCTTGATGTCTAAAGCTTCTTTTCACCAAATTAAACATTTGGGGTAGAAGGAATCCATTAGATTCAGAAATAGTCACATAGTTTCTTCATAAAAGAAAATAATTCGGAATGAACTGTTATTATAAAACCTAGCCACTGATCTTGGTGTCTCAAAGATGAATATAATAAAATGTTTTCTTGTTTAGTTTGTGTCAATTCACATTAGTCTAAAATTTGGTGAATACGCCAGCACAGATGCCCTTTTGAACTTATTATGCTGTTATCAACCTCCAGCACTGTATTTTTAGAATACTTAGAAAATCATTTTCCCATAAGTTTTCCTGACATTATAATTTGATAGTTAATCAGTCATCAGGCCTGTAGATATAAATTTTAAATATTTAACAGAGTGTAGTTCCTGCTGCTTGAATTTCAGTGTCCACCAACTCAGGGTTGAGTTTGGTAGGAAGCAAAAGAGAAATGAAAACTTATGTTGTGGCTTACTCAATCATTTGGGCAGGCAGACTCTGAAAGCTTATAGAAATTCTTGTGCTGTACTTACCATCATCCAACAAATTAGTTCAATAACAAAGAATTTATTAAGGTGGGGTGACTTCATCTCTCTCCCTCTCTGTGTATAATATTAGCTACATGGTGCAGATAAATATGAGTGTGTGCCTCTATAGATAGATACCCACAGAGTCTCCAGATGAAATGTACTATATACAGAAAGTGTAAGGTGTTACTGGTATGTAAAATAGAATCCTAAAATTGTGAAGCAAATTATATTATAGGAATACTAGGTACCACATGGTAAACAAACATAAACAAATAAGCTTTAAATCATTCATTTCTGTTTCCAAGAATATTAAATCTAAGGCTTAAAGGCTTCTTATTTCCTTCCCCCTTTGGTAGGCTGTCCTTTCTTGTCTACATTTCTTGATATATATTGGCCTCTTCAAACATTCTACAGCCATAAAAATCTCAGGGAAACATTTCAGCACTTGACAGACCATTCCGAACTTGGCTGGCTCCGGGAGCCATGGGGTGCCATCTGTTTACTATGACTCCTTGGGCATCCACAGGGCTCTTTTCCACTACAGGGGTGCTATCAAGGACTCTGCAGCAAAAGTGGTCACTCTTGGACCTCTCTAAACAGCCAATACTCCCAAGTTTCCAGGAACATCAATGGAGATTTTTTAGGCTGTCAACTGTTACTGGAGAGATAAGGATCAAATAAACAGTTGCCATTAAGTCAGATTCCTCAGGAAACAGACACTGATACAGAGATTTGGTTGCAGGAGGTTTATTGGGGTGTGTTTTGGGGACCAACATTTGCGGTGTAAAGGAAGCCTAATGGAGAGAAGTCAGGCTTTGATGCAACTACAGCAGAGGCCTCAGCCTATCTCATAAAGAGATCCAGGGCTAGGATGGCTCCTCAGTTGTCCCTAACAGGACCTGGCCTCTGTGTCCTTGCACAGACCAGTCATTGGCTGTAGGATAAGGAAGGGGTGTCACCTGAAACGAGGGAACTCTCTTTGCAATTCCTGGACAGGGCCTGTGCTGGGCGTTATCAGAAGCCACCTCCACCAGCAAACGGAATGAGTGCCTGTGTCCTGAAGGGACATCCGGGAGTGCACTAAGGCATCTACTACATGCTCCTACTCTCAGGAATTGCCTGCTGTCCTAGAAAGCCAACTCTATATAGAAAGTTCCAATCTGAAGAGGTGACCTGCATCTTTAGACAAAGGAGAGGAATAAAAAGACAGGTATTGTAGAGGGACCACGAAGGTTCAGTAACCTTCAAATCAGAGCCTCAGCAACTGTGGGTACATTTACTATGAAAACTGCCGCAGTAGGTTTTAAAAGGCACATCGGATTAAGGAGCATCATAGAGTCTATGGTGAGGGTGCCCTAAATGAGTAGTGTTTTTCTTAGGGTTATGAAATGGGAAAGTGTGGCAAGATAGAACCGGCATCATCTACACTTGATGTTTCCTTAAATTTTCATCAGTGCCCTGTCCTTATCCTAGAGTCCACCCCTGATATCACTGGCAGTACACATATATGTCAACAGTTTCCTGCATGTTTCTACCATCTTTCCTGTATCTCTCCTCTGTAGCTCCTGAAATGTTGGGTAGGCTGAAAGAACCAGGGAGTCACTATCCCAAGATAGTCTCTCAAACAATAAGGGATGGAAGTTGTTGGATAAGTACCTCAGCCACATTGCCCCTTGGTGACACGATTTTGAAGTGTGTCCTGCAGAGAAGGCCCCCAGTTGCCTGCAACGGCAAACCACTCATTCATATACCATTTACTGCTGTCCTTTCTTTTCTGATTCCACCACTCCCTCTCTGTTTCTGGGATCCCCTCCCAATAAACAACCAGCTCCCTCTACAATACCTGTCCTCCACATCTGCTTTGGAAGAAACCCAACCTAAGTGAACAGATGAAGATATCTTCATCATCATCCATCCTTGTTACTATAAGGAAGTCTCTAAAAGTAGGGTGTGAATATGTCCCAGCTGAGGAAATGCTATTTACTTCTCAACTTCTCAAAAATTCTACAGAATAAACACTCTTTGATGTCATCCCCTTTCTCTCCCTTTATGTGTGGGAAAGGATGGATGGATGGATAAATAGCTAAATAGCAAGCCACATGGGTGGGTGGGTGGATGGATGGATGGATGGATGGATGGATGGATGGATGGATGGATGGATAGATAGATAGATAGATAGATAGATAGATAGATAGATAGATAGATAGAGATAGATAGATAGATAGATAGAGTTCTGATGTTTTTATAACTATTCTTGCCCACGTACAAAAAAACTGTAACATTTCTTTTTAGGAGAGATTCTAGCTATGTAACATCTTTGAATTTGGCTGCCTGCCATCCATCATTTTCCTTCTGTTTATCACATTTTTTATTTCCTTTAAGAAAGCAGCCCTGCCCATACTCAGTCCCTGTGGACTCACAAGAGTGGACTTCAGAACCATAGCTTTCCAGTTCCTCTAGAAGCAGAGGCTCCGCAACCCCTTTCCCCTGTTTAAGCCCCACCCCACCCCACCCCACATCCATGACTTCCGGTTGCACTTAAAGTAAAACTCAAACTATTTCCCTGATTGTTACAGACTGAATGTTTGTATGGCCACAAAATGTGATGGTATTAGGAGGTAGGGCCTTTGGGAGGTGATTAGGTCATCAGAGTGGAATCCTCACGAATGGGATCAGTGCCCTTACAAAAGGGATCCCAGAGAGCTCTCCCTTCTGCCACATGAGGACACAGCAAGAAGATAGCTGTCTATGAACCATAAAGGACAAGATAGCTGTCTAGGAACCATAAAGCAGGTTCTTACAAGATACGGAATCTGCCAGCACCTTGACCTTGAACTTCCAGCCTCCAAAAGTGTGCGAAATAAATATCTGTTGTTTTTAAGCCACCCGGTCTATGGTACTCTCTCATAGCACTCTGAACGGACTAACACACTGATCTAAAAGTTTCCAGGTGATCAGACTTCTCTGTCCTCATCTCATATCCCCATATCCTGCTCCCCTCTGCTCAGTCTGGCTCTCTCTTCTGAGACCTGCCAAGCTCATCCCTTTACTCCTCTATAGTAGTACTTTACTGGAAAATTCCTTTCCCAAATCGTTGTTTACCTGCTGGCTTCTTCTTATTATTCAGTTCTCAAACCTTATGTCACCTCTTCAGAGAAGGGTTCCCTGACCACCCAATATAAGGTAGTCGACTCGACCCCGCAGTCACTATCGCATAAACCTTATTTTTATCAGAGCCCTGACAATATGAAATGACCACGTTTATTGATTTACTCATTAGCAAATGATGCCCCTACAAAAACATAAGCTCCAGGACGGAATGGTATCATTCTTGTTCACTCTATTATCCTTATTACCTACAATAGTACCTAGAACATAGTAGGTATTTAATAAACCTAAAATAATACCTGAATGAATGAAATGTTGCCTGCTTATAGAGCAAAACATATGCTTTGAGAAATAAATACGAAACATCTACTCTAAAATGTTATCGGTCATTATTTTAAAACATCCGAATATCTATAGGCAAGAGGTGTAAGTAAACATGGAACACAGCATCATAAAGATGACTACAGGCTATCAGTTTTCAATTGTCATTCCAAATCGTCTAGAGATGTAAGATCGGAAGATCCTTTCAATTTCAAACTTCCTTAATACTACGGATTTCATTATCCTAGACTGAGTTATTTGTTGTTTCACAATGTTAAAATAATAATGGGCTAGTTAATAAAAATAATATAATGACAAGAATAGCAAGAAATCGATGTTACTATTTCCTTTGATTTACGGAGGTCCTCCCTCTAGATGCGGGATTGAAAGGCAGCTGATTTCTGAGTCAGGCAAAGAAATCCATCATAGTTATGGATACTTCAAGTCAAATCAACAAAATGTGCTTGCTATCCGGGGTAACCCGTGAAATATGTTTTGCTAGATACTACCAGGCAAGGAGGAGGGAGAAACAGGTGTGCTATCAGGGACATGGGGCTGTGTTGTTTCTGCAGGACAAAAAGGAGCAAGGCCTGAAAGATTTAGCCCTTCCAGACTGACAACTTTGAGAGCTTGCGGTAATTTATTTGACAGGGAAGAGGAGGCAGGACCCCCTTCCTCTACAGGATCAGCTCCTTGATTACAAACACTAAATAACTTTCTGGTTGAAAATGCATTTTCCTCCCTTGCATGTATGTTCCTGATGCCCACTTTATTAATTCCTATTAGGAAACGCTATTTAATTCCATCCACAGCTTGGTGACCTTTGTGTGGCTTCCCCACTTAGGAAATTCACAAGTAAATCACCAAGAAGTATGTACACATATACTTATAAAATATACATGTGCTTGAAAATGAAAATGCACCAAACTGCAAAAAAAAAAAAAAAAGAAAGAAAGAAAAATGCTACATGCATTGCGGAAACCAGGCATATGTGCATAAGAGGTGGGAGGCAGGTGTTTGGGAAATCTTCACACCATCCCAATATTTTTCTAATGGTTTCCATTTCCAATGCAAAGGAGAATTTGGAAAACATTAGCCACTGTGGTGTGCTCTGAACAGTGACATGTGGCTGGCAACGTGGTGGGTGGGATACCCCCTCCTTTTTTTCCTCTAACAAAGAAAAAGGGTGAGTTTATTAAAGCATAAATGCCATTTTCCTCCTGCAATGTTAACTGTGTGGCTGGGATCCCCGAGGTACAGAGGCAGTCAAAGCAAACAGCTGTGCCACCTACTTGCAACAGTTGTACGCCCACCACTCGGCACCAAGGGGAGGAACAGGTCAAAGAGAGCCGTAAAGAGGATGAGGAACCTTGCTAAGCAGCTCCCTGTAGCCCGAGGGAAAATCCAGCCCTTCAGAGGGTAGGTATTGTGTGTGCGGCTCAGAGCACTGAACATTCTCTTGCAACTTGTCTCCTATAAACCACCTACTGCATTTTTATATTCTACAATCACATAGACCAAAACAGTGTTTAGCAAATTAACAGAACGCTAAAGAAAAGGCATATCAACCAACCTAGCAGGCAGCCTGTCGATGATCCTGAGTGGGGGGTGGAGATAACTGCTGTTTTGGTGGCAAGTGGTTGCTTCACCATCCAAGTCTCTTTGTGGGGCTTGCGAAGGATGAGGCGCTCTGGCCAAGCTGTTATTAGGTTATCTTTGTGGAGCCTAAGGGTTGCCCCATGCCTGCCTGTGTCAACAGAGAACATAGTGGGAGGGCTCATGCAGAAGGAAACCGAGCTGTGCAGACATCCAGGGGCAAAGAGCTCTCTTTGCTTGTAACTCAGCTGCCTTGTCAGCCTGCGAGAGGCAGACTGTGGCGAGAAAGAACACTCTCTCTTGGCAAGCCTTCCTCTCAACCGTTTCTGTGCCTAAGAGAAGTTTATAGGAGGAGCCCTGCTAAGTGAAAAGTGTGAGAATAGAAAACCCTAGAATACGCCTTTCTTCTGAAATGGGACTCCTGGCTGCCCTTTTCCTGGAAAGGGCCACAAATACATAAGGATCCAGCCTGATGTGCTCATCCCTTGTGACTCACTCCATGTCTTGTGAGATAACACTGTAGCCCATGGTCAGAAGGAGACAACAGTAAGTGGCCCCAGTTGGGAAGTGACCCTACAAATTGGACCTCAGTGGCAGTGTGCCCTAATCAACTAAGATCAACCTTATCTAAGACATTAGCCCTGCATCGCCATCCACTCTACTCCTGGATATAATTCACTCTTTTCTGGACCAACATTCTATTCCCCTGGACACCTTGTTCCATCAATTGTTCCAGAGAGATGTCGGTGGATGTATCAGTGGAATAAAATGATCAAGAAACTGTGCTTTGGAAGAGATACTATTCTAGAAAGAGAATACAGACAATAAACAATAGATATATTAAATGCTAACCGTGGTGGAAAAAAGAAAGCATCAAGCCAAATAAGAAGGAAGCAGGAATGCAGACGTTGGAGGGCCAGTGGCAATTGTCAAAGGTCAGGATTTTATGTATTGAGAAAACATTTGAATCAAAACTTGAAGGAGAGGAGTAAGTTAGAGGATATCTGGGGGTAGAATGTTCCAGACAAAGGGAAGAGCTAGCGCTAAGGTAGGAGCATGGCTGGCATGTCAGCAAGAAAAGTTGTATGGCTGGACAGGAGTGAGCAAAGGAGCCAGTCACAGGAGTTCAGGCCAATAGGAGGCAGAGAACAGCAAATGTCATAGATGCTTCTGAGAACTTTGGCTTTGATGCTTAGAGAAATGGGATGCCCTGGCAGGTTTCCAAGAGAGAAGTCATGTGATCTGATTCACGCATTAAAGTATCATTGTGGCTACGAGTATTATGGGCAGAGTAGCAAACCCAAATTCCCCTCGGTTACTGACAGCTATCGTTTTATAGCCAATCTCCTTGAAGTTGTCTCCACTCATTGTCTCCATTTTCTTACCTCCCATTCATTCCTCAATCTGTCTTCCATACCCATCAGTATTGACAATGACCCCTTAGTGGAGAAATCCAAAGCGGGCATTTTTGTCCTTACTTTCCCTATAATTTTGGTAACTGTTGATAATCTTTCTCTCTTCCACGAAACCCTCTCCTACTTTGATTTCTTAGACACCATTCACTGTTCTTTTCCTTGAATCACCTTCACAGGTCTATCTCAACCTGGCTTTCAGACATTAGCGCTGCCCAGGTTTCTATATGAGGTCTTCTTCTCATTTAATACATTTTTCTTGGGCCAATCCCTCCCCTCCCATTATTCACATGCCCATCTTTATGTTAATGACTGCAAAGTTATTTCCTTCCCCAATCTTGCTGCTGACCTCCAGACGCATATATACAATTGCTTAATGGACTTCTGTACTTCACAGTGGAGTCGCCAGAGTTTCTATACAGAAGAAGTTTAGAAACAGCACTACATATTAGGAAGGGGCAGGCTGGGATTGTCTTATAACTGTCTTTGCATAGTATTACACTGATTTGACTACAAGTGTATATATAACTGGAGTTGCCAAGGAGAAGGCTAATTGAAATTATGAGGAAGGTATGAGCCATTCCAAGCTCACTTTTGGTACCACTACAGACATTTGGGTGTACCATGTATATCCAACAATCTGTACAAACAAATCTGAATCCCTCAGCCCACATCTCCTATCTCAGGGAAAGGTACTTCCACCTACCACCTAGTCACCCAAACCCCAAACTGGGCATCTTCTTAAGATACTGAGTACCTCCTCCCCCAGCAATTTTTTTCTTCTGGGTATGAATTCTGCCTTAACCCTTCTTCTTGGGGCCCTGTTCGCACAACCCAGACTTCAGTCTCCAAGGGCTTGGTCCTACGTACTACCCTCACAGCAACTAGCTGGAGCCCCGCTCCAAATCACAAAATTATCCTGAACCATTATGATTCCTTCTATATGATTTTAAGTATGGTCACTGCCTAGAAAATCCTGCTGCTGTGCCCTGCCCATTAGATCAAATCTTCTTGGATACTGACTCCAGTCTAGAACAAGCCTCATTCTCTGGATGCTGTCAAATGGGCTGCTGACTAGTCCCTTCAAGAGCCAGCTCTGCAGATGTGTAAGTTTCCAGCTGCTCCTTCTTCTATGTTGGCTTCTACTGCAGTCCGAACATGTCCTCAACCATGCCAGCTTATCAGAGTTAGGACAGTTTGTGTTACTCAGGACAGGGCAGGCTACCTGTAGTAACATTACCTGTAGCAAACTCGAACACAACAAAGGTTTAACTCTTACTCATGCCAGATTCTGAAATGGGCCAGGTAGGTACCCTACACCGCTTTCTGTCAAGGACCCCAGCTGCTTCTACTTTGCAATTCCATCATCTCAAACGTGTGCTCTCTAAAATTGCCAAAGCAGGACAGGTGAAAGCATGGAGATGTTCCTTTCCTGAATGGCCTCAGAGCAGAAGTGGCACACTTCTGTGTACCTTCCACTGGTAAGAATGACCATGTTTCCCCGAAAATAAGACCTAGCCAGACAATCAGCTCTAATGCGTCTTTTGGAGCAAAAATTAATATAACACCCGGTCTTTATTACATCATATTATATTATTACTATATATTATATTATATTATATTATATTATATTATATTATATTATATTATATTATATTATATTATATTATATTATATTATATTAAGACCCAATCTTATAGTAAAATAAGACCAGGTCTTATATTAATTTTTGCTCAGAAAGATGCATTAGAGCTGATAGTCTGACTAGGTGTTATTTTCGGGGAAACACAGTAGCTGTATGACCTCACCTATCTACCTCAGGGCTGAGAAATATAGAAGGCACAGGTATTTTATGAGCATTAATTAGTATTATTTCATAATTATTTCAGGAAGCTAAACATTATCTCTAGGGTCTGAAAGAGTAAAAAAAAACCACCTTAGGTTGACCTACGTGTCATACACATCGACATCTAATAAGAAGAGCGGTTGGGCAAGTGAACGGCAGGCTGACTTGACGGACCCTCCATGTGAGACTCAGGCTTGGCAGTTACTTAGCATGCTGACCCACGTGGAGAGAGCCAGCTTCGGTAGATGTTCCCTGATAATGAAATGGTGGCGTGTTTATATTTAGGGTGAGACTGAGTAATTGATGGCTGTCTGACAAACTGGCAGAAACCATACAGACATTCTGAAAAGTTCATTAAAAAACACACACTTAAATACACCAAGATTACTTGTGACTCTCTTCCCGCCTGCAATATAATTAAATAAAGCTTTATCTAACCATTTTACTTGTATGCATTAGGGACTCCGACCAGGGCTCTCTTCCTCCCAAGACTTTAATATGCCCTTATCTGTTTGTACTAATTGAGTTTTCTCATACTGCCACATGGGCAGCAGCTAAAAGAAGATGGGAAGTCAGATCAGATATGCCTATGGGATGGTGCTAGAGTTCCTAAAGATCTCTGCATGACCTCAGACATTTGGGGCCTCAGATTAATAATTAGAAGTTTGAAAATCTCATGCTTTCGTAGTAGGTGATCTTATCCATATACAAAAAGAAAAAGAAAAAAAAAAAAAAAAACCTCAAGTGTCCATAAAGGCCAGATAATCTCACCAGTGAGTGGAACAACCTAGATGGAAAGCAAACCTGCCACCAAACATGCCACCGAGCTCTACCTGATTTAATCAACAGGAGTGGTTTTCAAATGTAAACATGCCTTAGCATTGCCAGGAGGGCTTGCTAAAATAAAACACAGATTGTTGGCTCCACCTCCAGAGTTTCTAACAAATTCCCAGATGCTGCTGATGCTGCTGGCCTACGGACCACATTTTGAGAACCACTGGTCAAAAAGAGGGAAGGCTCACTGTAATGCTAGATCTTCTAAAAGAAACCAGAAATCTGGCTCTATCTCTGAAATATCCCAAGTTTTAAAATCTTGGTAACAAATACAAAGTTATTTTTATAACACTCTGTGAGCCACAGTTTTGGGGCTAAATTTTCCCCTTAATCTGTAAGTTCATAGCTCTACCACAAGCCTTTGACCAACCAGTGCCCCCCCCCCACACACACACACACACACTCCTTTGTATAGGAACATAGCATCTTCAATGTTAGAGCTCAATTTTTGGAGGACACATCAGCCAGGTAGATGAGTCAAACAACTCTGCTAAGAAACAGATTCTAAAGTCCCCTTATATTCCCTTCCTATCCATCAAGTCATCCTACTTTGGCCCATTACCCTAAAAGCTACATTTGCTTACAAGCAGATTACAACCCTTATAATTACATTACCTTTGACATTCCCAAACTGAACCTCATGCACCTTTTTAAATACTTCAAGGAACATAAACTTAAAAGACAGATACCTTATTTGGATCAATTTTTTAAAACACAAACGTTTCTACCTAAAACATCTTATATTCATGTTTCCATAAGCACTAGGTTCTGTGTAATTTCACAAATATTAATTGGGCACCCTTGATGTGCTAGCTGCTACGTCAGGTGTTGGTAGTATATAGCCCAGGCCCTGACAGCTCTGAGTTCTGAGCCATCTAGACTTAGAGAGGTGGGAGGGCAAGGAGCAGAGGAGAAAAATGCAAGTAGACATGACTCCAGCCTTCATCTGTGTTATTTGTGCTGAGGGTCCCATTAAAGAGCTTATTTGAAAAACATTTCCTCTGCATAAAAAATTTTATCATTAATGTAGACAATGATGATGCAAATCAAATACTCTTTTTGGTTCCTTGTCTTACTTAGATGGATCCAAACTTTCTTCTTCAATGTGACAATTTTTGAAGGGCAAATCACGGCAAAATAATTATTCCTAGTATGGAAAAACTTGGGTTATAATTCTGATTATTCTAAACAGACTAGATTAAAATTTGATAGAATTACTTTTATTTCATTTGGGTGACGGAGAACACAAAAGTGTGGTAAGCACTTCTAGCTTGATGCCATCATGGTGTGTACAGATACGCTTGTTGTAGGCAAGTTCAAATAGGTAGTGATTGTAATATGCATTTCAAGTGCTTGCTTCAAGTATGGCCCAGGATTACCCTAGCATATGATTCCTGCCTCCTGGATTCTATTCTTGTGCCTAAACTGAGGTAAAATTTTTCCATGATAAATATCCAAGGACATATTGTGACAAAAAATTGTAAGTTTTTTAGCAAGCAAAAAATGCTGTCTTGTCTTTTAAAAAGAGCATTTGATCAACTCAATCTGAATCAGAGTCCTAAATTACTCTTTTTTCACCAATTAAAATATGTAATTTCTGCATAAAATTCCCTTTCATCTATTCTTTTCTCTGGATAGATAAACAATAGAGACACCGCAAAAGGACAACTCTGGAAGGGTTATGGAGTTTACATTCACAACCAGGTGTTCTTACTGCCTCTGTCTTGACATTTCCACACCCTTGTTGTAAGCCAAGAAATCTGCCCTCCTTTGTAGAAACTCTTCTGCTGAAATGACAAAAGCACTGACAGTGAGATCTTTGAAGCCAAGAGTCAAGTGAGTGAGTGAGTGGAAGGGAGACAGAAGTCAGTCAGCAAGGGTAGAGATTAGAAAACATCTGAGAATAGACTGGCTGTCAACCCTTTACTCGTCAATATCCTGTCCATGGGGACTAGCTGCTTTGTGAGGATGGAACTATCTCCCTCTGCACACCTCCTACCCAGGCTCAGGGCAGAGACCCCAGCCCATATGTGTTAGGAAGTGTGCCCCTAACTGAAAGAAGAACCAAAAGAATGGAAAAGGGCTGCCTTGGCAATGCAATGCTGCACTTAGCAGAAGTTTCCTGAGGTTTGGGAGAGATATTATTTGTATCACTGTACTGTTCTGATTGTGTCCAACTTGGAGGGAAAGGTAAACACATCTATTGTTATCAGAGGATGTCCAGGGAGAAAACTCATAATTTGTAATGAATCTTTAACCTATTTAAAGTAATTAAAGATCGACTCCATATGTGAGAGTGAGCCTTTGTCTCTTTACTCTCCTAATTAGTCCCTTCACTGGCTTTACCTAAGGCAGATTTTGTTCTTCTCCTCCACCTTTTTGATTGCTGCAGAGCTCATGGTGCCTCCTAGAATTTGCTTCCCTGCAATGATGAAAGGGTGTTGCTTTTGGCACACTTCCAACTGTCTCTTTGCTTCAGTGCAGTTCCTCCAGCCTTCCCTCCAAAGCCCTACCTCCATCTCTTTGGTTCAGGGAGTCAGCTCACTTTCCCCCCCACATGCTGGTTAAACCTCCACCTTCTTACATGCAGTAGAAGACACTTAGAGAGATGAGATACTTATGGTCATTTTTGAGTCAAGAAATTTAACATTAATATATGTCAGTTTGGTAATTTCAAAATGCCAAAATATAAAAGGCACACAAACCACTTTGCCTCAGCAATTCCACATCTAAGAATTTTTCCATTGCTCAGAGATGTATGTATAACATATTGTAGCACTTTCACAATATCAAAATTGGAAACAACTGAACTGTTCATTACTAGTTGACTCTTTAGATAAACTCTGCTTCCACCACACATTGGACAACTGTACAGCCATTAAAAACTCCAAGGCAGCTCTCTATGAATTGATTTGGAATGCCCCCAGGACACAATGTTAAAGTGAGAAAAGCAAGGAGTAGAAAAGTTTGTGCACAGTAATAAATATTGAAAAACAAAAGACATATTCTACAAATGTATGTGCAGAGAATACCTCAGTAAGGATGCGAAAGAACATTGATAAAAGGATTCTCCTCTGGGAAATGTCATTGAGGGATGGGGGAAAGTAGAAGACTTCTGTTATACCTTCTTATGTAATTAAAATTTTTGAACTTGTGTGAACCACGTACACAAAAGCAAATATATTAATTGACAACTAATTAGTATGTACAACCCTAGATGGCCATCAGGAAGCAACATCACAGCTAAGGCTTTCCCTCTATGGTAGTGCCATGATTTGACCTCTGTGAGATGAATACCGTGCATTACACTTTGCAGTGTTTCTGAAAAAATCCTTCAACTGCAATAAGTGAATACTGAGCTAGGGTATCCTAAACACCAGAAAATGTTTGACATGCTAAAAATACAAAATTAAGATGTCTGAGTTCACTGAAAAACACAGCCTGAGTTGGAATGCTGATGCTTTATTTGCAAGGTACAGTCCCAGGATGGGAAGAGTGAGGACAGGAGAAGTGAAGCAGGGAAAGATGGAAGCAATCCTAGATGATTCCTTACTGTGTGGACCACAGCTCCAAGGCAAGGCTTGAAAGAGTCACTACTGGCTGCCAGGCAGATGGGACATATTCAGATAGGTTTACTGAGCATGGCTTCTCTGCAAAGCCTATCAGAGGGAGGAAAACAAGGGAATATATCTGTTTGCCTCCTTCCTGTCTCCATCTCTGTTGTTCAGAATTTGCTGCACGGAGTTAATACCCCTGCAATTCTGGGTTGCATTATCTGGCCCCTTCAGCAAATGCTCAGGAAGCCCGATCTTGTATGGCATTAGTTGGAGCCTAGAAATGGGGGGAGTGAGAGAGACTGGCCAACAGGCAGGTTACGCAAAAGTATCTGATGAAACAAGTAAGGTGTGTTTGTTACAATCAGCAAGAAACTCTTTTATTTCCCTCAAAGAATTTTGCCTATGAGGAGAAACTGACACCCCCCCATTGCCCCCAAAAGTGAAAGTACCACATGCTTTTAAAGATATATACTCTGACCTCAGTCCATTCAGGCTGTTATAACAAAATACTGCAGATGGAGGAGCTAATAAATAGCAGAAATGTATTGCTCGCAGTCCTGGAGGCTGAAGTCTGAGAACAGGGCGCTAACATTGTTGGATGAGTCTGCTCTTCCAGCTTGCAGACTCCTCACTGTATGCTCACATGGAGGAAAGAGCGAGGGAGCTCTCAGGAGCCTCTTTTATAAGGGCACTAATCCCATTCATGATGGCTCCACCCTCACGACGTAAGCACCTCCCAAAGTCCTCACCTACTAAGACCATCACCTTTGGGGGTTAGGATTTCAACATGTGAGTCTTGCGGGTACACAAACATTCAGACCACAGCAGTCTGTATCAGTTAGTTTTCACTACTTAACAATTCACTCTGAAACGTCAAGACTTAAAACAAGAACCATTTTATGTTTGCTCACAAAACAGAGTATTGATTGGGCACTGGATGGACTAGGATGGCCTCACTGGAGTATTTGGAGGTGGGAAAGGCTGTCAATTGGTGCTGGCTGTGCCTGAGGTGTCTCTCAACCTCCAGTAGGCTAGCCCTGGCTTTTTCACGTGATGGTGATTACAAAGTTCCAAAGGTTAGTGAGAAAAGGCAGAAGGCCCAACGTGCAAACATTTTTCGAACCTTTCCTTGTATCACATTTGCTGATGTCCTGTTCATGAAAAGAAGTCATGTGGCCAAGACCAGATTCAAGGCATACTAAGCTAAAATCCACCTCTTGATAGGAGAAATGGGAAAGTTATATTGCAAAAGGGTGTGCCTACAGGAATGGGAGGAATTGGGGGCCATTTTGCAATCAATCACAATCTGCCAAGTATTCTGACAGCTAGGACATCTCTCTTCACCATTCTCTTTTCTAAACAGGGGTGAAGAGAACAGTGTTCTGATCTCCTTTACCACATGAAGTTCAATTTCCCATCTATCCCAACTGATTATATTGGATGTTTTCACAAAGAGGCAGGAATCCTAAAGATAGGCAGCTCTCACCCTTCTTCACAAGACCTTGATAATTCACAATTCAGTCATGCAACCAGATGCTCAGAACGCATGACCTGATGTTGAACTCCTTAGCAAAAAAGAGTTTATAGGATGATTAATTACAACAGTATTATTACTTATGCTCATTCTTACTGATGGAATAACTAACATTCTGGCAATTTGCGCAAAATTTTATGAGAAATCTACTGTAGTCAGTCTAAAATGGCTAAAATGCTACAGCTATTCAGAGCACTGATCTTCTCTCTGTTAAGAGAAAATGAGAATCCTTTTGGTGTGCCGTAGCTAGGCAAAGGTCTCAAGGTTTACCCTCGCCTTGAGAAGATTTGGTAAGAGTAACACTTCTGAAAAGTCTTTCCTTCTAGGCACTAATTTTCCTTTTTCCAGCTAAACTGCTCCCAAGTGCTCAAGCCACAGCTTCATACTGTGAGCAGTTATGAGTCCCATTCATTGACACACCAGAGCTACTAACTCATTCTTGACCACCCTATTACTCCTAACTTTAAAAAACTGAATCAGTAAACAATCATTTTAAACAATTACTTATTACTGATTGCTATAGCTAAAATAACACAAAATTTAGAACGCCATGTAAAGGCCACTCCTAGGGATAATTCATTATCTAAATAATGATTAATAACTGATGGTCTCCAATTTTGAGATATCTCTTAGGGCAGTTTTTCACAAAGTATGGTGCCTAGATGATCTGCATTAGAGTCGCCATGATGGGGTCGGAGTGAAGAAGGGAGGGAGCTAGATACAGATTACCAGGTCCTTGTTCCAGTTACTCTGACTCAGAAGATGTGGGAAGAGGATGGGATATGCAATTTTAACAAGCTTTTCTAGGTGACTCAAATGTACATTAGAATTTGAAAAGCACTGTCTAGGGTTTGTCAATGGCTCTAGTGAGTCAAGATTTTTGGAAAGGTTTACATCAAAAGTCTTCCACATAGATTTTGGTTTCTTTTGTGACATAAATTTCTAATTGACCACTAAAAAAGTTATCAAGTAGTTGGAGGAAGGAGCCTGTATATATTTCCCAGCCTCTTTGTTTCTTTTTTCTTCTAATCTAAGTGGGAAGAGAAAGGAGAAGAGAAGAGAAAGAAAAATCACACTGTCCTAAGGGTCTACCAATGCTTTTGAAATGGTCTGTCTTCCAACTGTTATCTTCGTTTATAAGTCTTCATATTTCTTATCTAGTAGAAATTGGCTACCTCTCTCTAGAACTTATTTTTGATCAATTACTTGATCTTTGTTCAGTGAGTCTCTGAATAACTACATGTAGTTTCCCTTTATATATATGGTCCCAGACAAAATCAGAGGCTGTCAAATGCAATCGTGCATCATAATTACCTGGGATCTCACCTCAAACAGACTCTCCTCAAGCTCAAGAATGTATATTTTTATAAACTTCCCAAGTGACTAAAAACATAATCAGCTTTCTCAATAAACTTAAATCCAATCCTATTCCAAATGTTCAATATTGCACATGATGAGTTAAGAACAAGGTTATTTATAGTAATTTCTCTAATAAGAAATTTTAGCTCCTATAGTCACCTTAGAATCTAGACATAGGATGTTATATTGAACTAAAAGTACACAGCTCGAGATTTCAAATAAATTTCTTAGACATTCTTTACAAGTTAAACATACATTCCACCTGGAGTAAGAAACAGAAGGAAAACATTATTTTCTAGGACTCTATCCTTAACAATAGCATTATCTCCCACCTTCTCAGGGTATCAGGTATGTTCGTGGATTTTTGGAATTAAACCACCGGGATTCAAGTCCTTGACCCCCACTTATTTTTTTCAGTTAAATTGGGAACGTATTCAAACTCTCTCAGCCCATTTCTTTACTGGTAAAACAAACATTTTAATACCAGAACCTGTTTGGAATGCTTTGGTTGCCAGGTACAGAAGACCCAATTCAACTTAAATAATGAAGTAGAGTTATTGGCTAATATATCTAAAAATAGAGTAGACTTTAATGTAAGCTTCACCTCACTGCTCAATGAAATCAAGAAAGTTCTATTTTCTTTCTGTTGTTTCTTTTTTTTTGACAACTTCTTTGATGCTGATTTTACCCAAAGCTGACTCCTCTAGACAGCTTCTATTTTTCCACATTCATATTTAACAGGAGGAAACTGTCTCTCCAGGTATTTCTACAGAAGACCCAGGAACTCCTGGAAAATTTCTCCTGTGATCTAATTGGTCCAAACTAGGTCACATGATCATCCCTGAACTAATCACTGTAGACAGTGGAATAGGATTTGCTGATTGGCTTAAGTCTATCTGAGCTCATTCTGAACATGGGGATGGGATCTGTTGACCCCAAAGCACAGGGCATATCCTTGGAGAGAAAATAAAAATCTGAGGACTGTGTTTTCCCGAAAATAAGATCTAGCCAGACAATCAGCTCTAACGCATCTTTTGGAGCAAAAATTAATATAAGACACAGTCTTATTTTACTATAATATATAAGACTGGGTCATATAAATATAAATATAAATATAAATATAAATATAAATATAAATATAAATATAAATATAAATATAAATATAAATATAAATATAAATATAAATATACTACCGGTCTTATATTAATTTTTGCTCCAAAAAATGTTTTGGAGCTGATTGTCCAGCTAGGTCTTATTTTCCAGGAAACACGGTACAATTATTAATAGGACGGGAGAGGGAACTTGCGTGGCCTTTCCCAAAAAAATACTCACTACCCTTCTACATGGGGATTTGTGAGGATTGCATAAAACAATCCACATAAAACATTAGTGGCTGGCACATGGTAAACACTCAATTAAAGTTTACTATGATTATAACTATTATTATTACTACTGTCAGCAACAATTAATGGGCCCAATGCATGGCAATGTTATTAAGGCCTGAATCTCACCCAGAGAATATAGGCATCTGCTTCTCATTTGTGGAAATGAAGGAAGGGATGTCATGCTTACCCCACTGAAGCATGCTTTTCTTAACCACATGTGGTTAAGAGTAATTGTTCAGCATGATGAGGTATAAAAGTTCTGGGAAAAACCTACTGCTTGTCCTTGCTCATAAAGCTACATTTCACCACCAGAAAAGACACCTTTATGCCACCTCTAGACATACCATTATGGAGTCAGTCCCATCTGTCAAGATTATATTCTGTAACTACCATGAAAATGGAACTTGCACAATAGAGACCCATGTTGACTCTTACATCCTGTTTTGTAGGCAAAGAATGTGAGAAATTGATCTGATTCAGTCAGAATTCTAACCTCTGAAATGCACTGCCTTTGTTATCCATAGATTTTCGTTGTATTTTTATACTTCTATAAGGAGGATGGAGGTATGAGTTGGTGAAGGGAGGAGAGTGAAGAGGAAATTTTGACAAGTTGTAACTATTCATGCCCAAATATTCTGTTTAGGCAGACTGGCCCATTTAAACCAAAACAAACCTAAAACTACACCAAATTAGAAAAAAGGGTTCCCATCCGAGTTTCTCTACACATGTTCTCTGCGCCAGCCAATTTGGACCTATTTTTTTTTTTTTTTCTAGAAGAGGCATAACTGGGTGGCAAAGCATGAATTACGCTCTTTTGCAACTCAGTTAAAAATAACTATAGCACTAGCCTACATACCCCACTGGTCATTTACATGAGTTGAAAAAGAGAGTGCCTAAAAGAAAATAATTCATGCCTATTGCTGGCACCCCCAAGGCATTGCTGTGTGGTTTCCACAAAAATCCTTTCATCTCTGTACGTCTGTCCTGTCAGCCACGAAATGAGCTTCTCACACAAGAAATTACTTCCAAGCAGAACATTCTGAACCAGTACTTCTCAATTGGTGTGCAATAGTAAAACCCAAGGGGCTTTAAAAATGTAGATGCTGGTGTCCCAACCCAGAACTACTAAATCAGAATTTCTAAGGGAGAAGCACAGATATGATTTTTAAATGTTTACCTGTAAAGGCATCTCTGATAAACATGTCCCTAGTGTATATATAAGTTTATATATAAATCACTATAAGTATAATGTAAAGGGCCTAAGGATTATAAAATGTGCATTCCATAAAATGGAAATTCTATACATTCCTTATTTAACTCCCATTAAAAATGAGCTAGTCGACTTTTAAATTCTTTTACTTTATTGCATCCCCCAAATGGCTAATAACAACCTGATACCATAAACGGAGAACTTTAGAATTAAATCCTATGTAAATGATAAAAGCAATCACGGGAAGGATGTACCTTATTTACATGTTGCCTATGGTTATATACCACAGAGGTGATACCATTTTACAAAGAAAACAGTAAGTAGGTTGTGTTCTTATTAGACTAAATAATACTAAGAAGAGCAGGCTTTTTTAAAAAAAAAATGTTCTTTTTATTAGAAAGAACACTTCAAAGACCAAAGAAAGAAAAAGAAAAGCAGGCACATTAATTCTGACCTCCTAATTTAACTCAGATATATATAGTAATCCAGAGGGAACAGTGTTTTACAAATTAGCTACAAGGTATGACGTGCACTAATTCCATTTCGTAAAAACTTTATCTGGATTACAATGAAAAGGAAAACAAAAAAAAGGGGGGGAGTCTTTGCTATAATTAATGATATGCTGTACTTTAGAGAGATGAAAAGCATAAATGAATAAATGATTATTTCTTCAATCACGGTATTGGTGGTTGTGTACATGAAAATTCTACCTTTGGTCTGGTCTACATTATCCACCCCAGTTTTTGTAAGCAAATTAGAAACAGATAAGCCATAAAAAGCAAATGACTACAGGCTAATATATTTTGATGTGTGCCCTTACAATGAAAAATTGGACCATTTCCCCAAAAGGTGTTCTTTATATTTAAGACCCCACTAAGCCTCTCATGTTCCCATCAGAAGGAAAGTCCTAGAGAAGAATGGAGACAACATAACCTTCACTCGTTCACTTTATCAGCTAAAGACAAGCAGCAAAGGTGAATTCAAAATATTGCAAACATTTATCACCACACACTGGTGTGACTATTCAGTCTTCTCCTTGGTCGACTAATCACTGTGTTTTATCATTCAGCCTATGACTATATTTACCTAGCAGGAACTGAACAAAGATAGAGGAGTAAGCACAAAAGAGACAAGACAACTGAGGAAGAGTATAGAAAAATGTGACATTGCTAGAACAAAGAAGAGAACAGTATTTGAGAAATCTAACAAAAACACTAGGTCGGCATTGCCCTAAATGTGTTCTCTGGAATATTTGTCCCATGAAAGGCTCATAGCTTTGTGTATGGCCATGGTCAAGTGAGTTTGAGAAATATTGCATGCTATATCTCCCCCACCTCCCTTGGAGAGTCAAAATATACATTAGTATGAAGACTCTGGGAAGTCCTGTGGAAGACTGACATACTTGGTTTAAACCAAGTTACAAATTTATTCAGTTGTGGAATCTTTTTGGATCTCCTGGCACCTATAAATAGTTCATAGAACTATTATTTTGTAGATCACATAGAAACTGCTGGAGCCACCAACATAAGACAATGGTTGAAGGTAGTACAGGAAACGAATAATGCGTCAGAGAGTAGCCAAGACTCAAGATTCTCATTGCTTTTCATTTCTGTGGCAGACGACCAATGGCACATATACTGAAGGAAGGGGGAAATGTCGTGTTCTCAAACCTCCATGCATGAAATGAGTAAGTCATTGAAAATTCAAGAATTCTTAACCTGAATTCAAGTAAAAGAAGAAGACAGAGATGATGAAAACACTTCACTCTAACAATATTCAAAGATGAAATATTTTTAGACTGTTTCACCATCACAATGGAGGAGGAAAAATAGAAGGCACATACACCAGAAAGGTTAGAGTACTAATGTAACGATGGTACCATTACAAAAGTCTGTGATGCACCAGACTTTTGATGGCTCACTCTACATAGCTAATCTCATTTTTATCATAATAATTTTAGTAAGTAAACATTATTATTCCTATTCAGACATGGGCAAACAGCTTCAGAGAGAGTAAGTGAACTTTCACTGTTTTGTGAAGTAATAATAATCCACACACGGAAGACACTACATGATGAGTTAATCCCCAGTGCCTTCTTGCAGTATGACTATCAAATTTTCTGGTTTACTAATAAGTCAAAGCAAGAGTAAGTGAAGAAAGTTCAGGACTTCCCTGAAATCCCAACAAATATAGGATTCAATGGCCGATAGTAACCAGGCATGAATTGGAGGAATCCAGGGTTAGGTGGAGAGCGTAGGGTTAGGTATGGTCTTGAAGAATAAAGAACATACTCATGACTAACAAAATATGTAATCAAGAAGTGGAGAGAAAAGCAACAAAAGGAAAGATGGCACAAGAAAGCAAGATGAGATTTTTCCATGTTCAATCCAACTTGAAGTAGAATGTCAAAGGACAGTTGTTACTGAATGGACCCCATTTCTCTAACGGTGAGGAAAATGTCTTGTGTGCCTATCTTACCCACCCATCTTGGTAGATTTTGGCATTTTAGGATGTTATAGTTTCAACTATTTTCAAATTCAGAAAACTTTTGGTTACATGTGAGAGAAAATCCTGCTCAAATTGGTTTAAGCTAAAATAAAATTTAGTTACTTCATTGAAAAGTTCAAGAAAGAATGGTTTCAGACAGTTAGCCCACCTCAAATGGCTCAAGTCATATTAGCAGATTTTCTTTCTTTCTTTTTTCTTTCTTTTTCTTTCTTTCTCTTTCTTTTTCTTTCCTTCCTTCCTGCCTGCCTGCCTTCCTTTGTTTCTTTCTTCCTTCCTTTCTTTCTTTTCCTTTCCTTTATCTCTATCTTTATTTTTATTTTTATTTCTGGTTCTATCTCTTTCAGTCCATTTTCCTCTCTGTTGACATCATTCTCAAGCAGGCTTTCTTCACTAGGGACCTCAGACAACCCCAGTTCCAATTGTGCTTATAGCTGTTAGTTCAAGTGGAAAGAGACCTTATCTTTCCCAAAACTGCTAACCAAGTCCTGGCATTGAGTCCCGTCAGACCAAACCAATCTAAGTCACCTGCTCATCCTGGCACCAAGCACAATGTCCAGGGAATGGGATATGTTGATTGACCACATTTACTCCCTTTTTGCTGAGAGGTGGGTCAGCCCCTCCCAAAGGCATGGACTAAAGGCAGAGGAGGGATGTTCTCCAAAGGAAAGGAGGACAATGCATGTTGAATAAGCAGAAATAACAGATGTGCCCTGTTGCATCCAGCATGGCGAGGAGGGCGAGGCCTGAGGGGGAAGGATGGGAGATTAAGAAAGACACAGAGACAGGAAAGCTGGGATCAGAAGGTCCACTGATCCCACAGATGGCAGAGCAGTGGCAGTTTTTATTTCTCACACAGTTTTTATACAGTTTTAGAACAATTGCCTATACAAGCTAGTATTCGTAGAACAAGCAAGTATTAGAAGAACATACTGTTCTGTGAATATGCCAGTTTGTATGTCTGTGGCTGTGTATGTGTTATTTTGTTCTTTCTGGGGGAAAATGTTGAGGCAAAGACTCCCTTGAATGACCTTGCAGGCTGTAAGATCCTAAAGTAAAAGAATTTAAAAGGATCTTACAGCCTATATGTCAGCATATATCCTACTCTCCACATCTCCCCCTTCTCTTTTTGGTTTAAGCCGTGGTCTATGAGTCTCGTATATCATATCAGAAAATAGATTTAAACCAATCACCCTTGTCTGTCGAAAGTGTCAGTCAAGAATGTAATAGTTATTGTTGCATGTACACTTCCAGGGGACATTTATGTTGTAACTTACTAAAAAAAATAGATGGAGAACTGATATTATTACATCAAGAATTACTTTCCAAGTAGGTAGAGGGGAGGAATATAGCCATAGAAGCAGAAGCTCTCCTCATCTGGGGGGATGAGGGATCTATGCCCACCTCTATCAACCCCGTGAGTATTTAGATGACCCCTATGTGACTGTGCCTGTCTTAGGTTGTTCCTCCCTTGAGGAATCTTACCCGTCATTGACTAACCAGCCATCTTTTTGGGGTCAAGATCTCTAGATGGCCCCTATGTGGCTGTGCCTGCCTTAGGTTGTTCCTCCCTTGAGGAATCTTACCCGTCATTGACTAACCAGCCATCTTTTTGGGGTTGAGTTCTCCACATGGCCCCTATGTGGCTGTGCCTGCCTTAGGTTGTTCCTCCCTTGAGGAATCTTACCCGTCATTGACTAACCAGCCATCTTTTGGGGCCAAACAGAGAGATATAAGGTGTAAGCACAAAGGTGAAGTAAAAGTCCCCGAAAGAATCAGTCTCACAGACTCTTATTTTTATTAGGAGGGCTAGGCACGAGACTTTCTGTACTGAGTATTGGTAAGGTTTTATGCCCTGTGGGTGTATTTGTGTTATCTTGTTCTTTCTAGGGGAAGATGCTGAGGCAAGGCCTCCCTGGATGACCTCGCAGGCTGCAAGGACCTTATCAGCTTACATCCTGCTTTCCACAATGCCCTACAAAGACCAAGGTACTCATTTTAAAATGTAATAAGGCTCAAATTTAAAGCATTTGGGCCTTGATATTGGCCATCAGGATGTATATTAAAGCACTGTGGAATCATAAAGGAGGATGAAGCAATTTGTTCTCCTTGGAGGTACTCTGCAAGTCTTCATAGAGGAGGTTCTCTTTGAGCTGGGACTTGAAAAGGGAGTAGAGGTATAACAGAAGCAGTTAGTGCTCACGAAATATGCACTCTGACTATTCCCAGCCTCTTTTGCAGTTAGGTTGGAGCCATACAGGTTTTCAATGGAAGTGACAAGCTTCCAGGCAAAGATAATTAAAAGCCAATGTGTCTCATCCATTTCTCTCTTTCCTTTTGGCAGAGTTTGTGGATAATGAAATTTTGAGCCTCAAGATAGAATCCTTGGATCACTACATGGAAGAGAGCCACCCAGTAAAGGTGCCCAACCCACACTGATCTTTGCATGGGGAGAAAATTCTGTTGTGGTAATTTGTTGAGATTTAGGGTTAAGTAAGATAAGATCACATACAAGGTCTGCTTTATGTTTCTGGACTCTTGTCACATATACAGTAAACTTTATAAATTTCAAAACTTCATCTAAGCAGCTCTAATGTACTCTATACTCATATTGTGGGGAGTGGGCTATGAGCTGACAAGGGCCTTGCAGCCTGCAAGGTCATTCCCATGGGAAGTCTAGCCTCAACATCTTCCCAGAAAGTATAAGATAACACTATTGCAGTCACAGACATACAAACTGGCCAATACACAAAACAAAATGTTCTAATAATACCTGCTTGTTCTGCTAACACTTGTTTGTATAGACAATTATTCTAAGACTGTATAAAAACTGTGTGTGCAATAAAGACTATGCCACTGCTCCACCATCCGTGGACAGTGGACCTCCTGATCCCAGCTTTCCTGTCTCCACATCTTTTCTCAATCTCCTTGCCCTTCCCCCTCAAGCCTATCCCTCCTGGCTGCGGCACATATGTCTGTCTTTCTCCTTAGACCAGTGAGTGAGATATCAGGTCATGTTCTTGTGGTGATGGGACAGGCACATGAGAGCAAATGAAAATGTACAAGACCTTCTCAGGCCTAGGTTCAGAACTGACCACAGTCATTTCTGCCCTTATGCCATTAGCCAAAGCAAAACCACATGGCCAAGTGGAAATTCAAGGGGTGGGGAAAAGCACTCCACCCATGACAAATCCATGGAAATGGTGTGAATCTAGGGAAGATAAAGATTTGGGACCAAAAATTCCATCTACCCATTAGGTATCTTACATTATGGAAACTCATGAAAGCCTCAAAAAACATCCTGTAAAAAATGTCAAGTTTTCTCCCAAACTATGAAATCAAAAGTAACTACCCACAACCTTCAGAATTTTCCTCATTTGAAAAGCTCAAAGGCCACAAAAGTGTCTCTCTCAACCTCTTCGGCCTTCTCTGCTCACCAATACACTTTTTCCATGTTGTTAAAAGCCCCCCACAGATCAGGAGTCTGTGTCTTTTTTTACCCTGTTGATAAGCAAGGAGATGTAAATAGGCCATAAGGAAAGCTGCTTTTTCATTTGCACTACTTCATTTGTTTTGTATTTATAAGATATACGGCCCAGGAAAGCTATAAATAAGAGGCTAGAAACAGCTTGAGGGGCTGGTGATGGAATCACAAATCACCGAGTTACATCTTCATCTATACCCTGATGTAGAACTTTTATAATTGCCAAAATATATTTATCTCTGCTCAGGCTACACAATTCGTATATAAGAAGCTAAAACTAAGAGGCCTCAACTTTCCTAAAATTTCTACGAAGTTTCACGTCAATCAGCTCAAATCTGATTGGAGTGGATGCGACTATTTCTTTTCAAGCCCAAGGCAAAGCTGGCCAGCCTAGTGCTTCTGTTTCCATGTTTCCATGAGGCTTTTTCTGCTTTCAGTATAAAACTCCCAAGTGAGCCTGAATGTATTGTGAGGGTTTAGGCGGACCAGTCTACTTACCCTGAATAAATTCTTACCATTTGATTTCCTTTGTGATTTATAGTGTACATTGGGAAGATATGGGGACATAAAGAGTGTTGCCTCCAAAACACGTCTCTTAAAATATATCTGAGATTATCTGAAACTAATTTATTTACCCTCATGTTAGTGGGTAAAAACCATTTTCAGAAAATTGAGCTGCTGTTGGGGATTTGAGGATGAGAAGCACATTTTGTTGGAAAGAGAAACCCAATGCCAGAAGGTTTGATTTGTAGAAGTAAGAAGGCAGAGGATTCTTAATGGACAAAATCTGGATGTGGATCACCCATGGGGCACACCAAGAAGGGAGGATGGACTTATGATAAGAAGGAACAATAAATTAAAACAAAATATAACGGAGATTGATTTTGCTTTCTTCATAATGTTGCTTAAGCTTGAGCCTGAAAACCAGATTCACACCAATGGACAGAACTCACTGAGGACTTGCTCTAAGCCAGACACTCTGCTAAGTGTATTGCATGTCCCATCTCATTTTGTCTCATTTATTCTTCACAGCTGCTATTATTGTCCCATTTTCAGATCAGAACACGAAGGCTTGAGAAAGAGTGGCTTGCCCAAGGTCACACAGCTAGTAAGTGGCAATGGGATGGGAGGTATGGACGGGCACAAGGATTTGACCAGAAGCAGTCTGCCTCTTACCTCAAGAAAGTAATCACTATATGCATTTCCTTAATTCTCTTTAAAGAAATGGACTGACCTGGCCATTGGGATGCTAAGAAAGAGGACAGAAGAGAAAAAGCAAACAACTACAAAAGAAAATATGAAACAAATAATGAGAGCGAAAATTTACTGAACTTCAAGTCAGTAAATCAATATTTTAGTCTTGGCTCTTCCATTTAATTATTTGAAAGACAAGGCATAGATTCTCTGGGCCCCAATGTCTTGCACAAAAAGCTTGCAAACAGAGCAATGAGATGTTGAGTGAGACTTTTTCTGTTGTTCAGAATTGAGGACAGGTCACAAAGACAAAGAGGGGTCAAGTACCCCACATTCTAAAGATAGCCATAGATGATTGGGGCTAGCTATCCACTCCAGGGATTACTAAGAGGCAGGCAAATAGCCTTTAATACCTCCAACTCTCAGCTGTAAAATGCTCTCAGTGTCCTACCCAAGCCCTTCAGCATTCACCATTTCCACATACTCCTTTAGTTTTCTACAAAAAGAACTTTCAATTCTCTGCCTGTGAGCTTCCTGCTTCCACAGGAGCACATTCAGCCTGTGTATAAAGTAGTCTGGAAGTGCAGAGGGTTATTATTTCTTCCAGGAAGAGCTAGCCCTTAGCTAAGATGAAAGGAACTGATAAAAAAAAATAAACCGGCTTCTTTTCCTTCAGGAAATGCCTCCATGAATTTTCACTTGCTTTTCTCTCATTCGGAAATGTCACTGTATATGCTTGGAAAACTCCTTAAATTAGACATAACAGGATTAGCTAAGCTGTTCTTACAAGTAACCCTAAATCTCATTAACTTCACACAACAGAGATTGTGTCACCTGTGCAAAGATCAACATGGTTGGGATTCCATCTTGGGCTTCTACAGTTACCACACACAGTTTTCACAGACCCCGCCAAAGGGGACGGGAAAAATGGATGAGACACACTTTCTTTGCCTGGAAGCTTGTCACTTCTATTCAAAACCCTTTGGCCAGAACTAGTCATATGGTTCCATCCTAACTGTCACACCTTTACTCCTCCTTCAAGCCCAGCTCAAAGAGGACTTGCATGACTCCTCTTGCCCCTTCTAAGGAAAACAAATAGCTTATTTCACATTTGTTTCCCACAGCCCTTTGATTTATATCTCTAACTTACACTTCTCAGATTGCCTGGTAATTTTGCTTTCCCAAACTTGTTTTGTGAACCCCATAAAAGCAAAAATAAAATAAAATAAAATATGTGCTTGTTTCTTTTTCTAGCCCTCATCACAGTGCCAGGGAAGTAGTAGGGTTCAATAAATGTTTAGTAAATGAATGAATGAATGAAGTATGGCTTCATAAATATCTATGACCTTACGAGTTTTCTGCTGTGTCTAATCATAAGGGCATGCAATCAGCATCTCCATGAAGCCATGCTTCACTCTTCTGATGTGGAAATGCTTCTTGAATACGTTTCTCCTTCTGGGAATGGCAAGGAACCAAAGTCAAGGAAATAGAAGATAAGAGTAAAACCTAGGATTAGGGGCCTTGAATTAGTACAGTGGGACTCAGATGCCAAGCACAGGTCAGGAAAACTGGACCTCTAGGCATTAGCATGCTCTCCAGGACAGCTGTGCTACACCCCCTTTCTCCAGCCCCCACCAAACACACAGAGTGCCCAGCTCACGGCCCCTAGGGCAGCTGGCATCACCAAGACCACAGTCCAAACCTTCACAAGAGGTGAACTGAACCAAGCTGATCCTCAACTGGGAAGAATGAATGAACTAGCGATTTCTCAGCTGAGGGGCCTCAGAAAAGCAAAACTTTAAGCTTCCTAAGATTCGTCACTCTTGCCATATGTTGTGACTTTTCCATTCATCCCAGCAATTGCGGGCATTTCAGCTTCTGAATATAACATGGAGAAATTAACTAAGAGTTAATAAATAAGTCCTGACTTAGAGCAGGCCCCTTGTTAATGTTCTTCAAGACTTGTGGGGACTGCTGCTCCAACCGAGGTCCTTACTGTTTGGGACAGTCCCCACCAACAAGGTCCTCACTGCCCTTGTTATTGCCATCCTTGCCACCCCTCTGATAGCAGCTTGTGCCACAAACCAAAACATTGTGCCAAGACAAGAGCTGAGAGAAGGACAAAGAGGTTGGGAATGTGGGAAGCAGAACTGAATGTGGAGCGGGGTAGTGCTTTGTGCTCTGGCCAAAATAGGACCATCCCTAGGGTATGTGGAGCCCCTGACTATACAAGCAATTTGAGTCACCCAGAATTAGTATGCCAGCACCATTTGATCCTGCAAAACACATGCTGTACTCTCCAGTGTGAGCAATCTTCTTGCCAGGCTGACCTCCTGGAACTGAGCCCCCAGAACACCCCTTAGGCACAAGTCCAAGAGCTCTTCAGGGCATCTGGTCAACTCCACGTGGTAGTTAGAGGGTCAGAGAGAGCCCTGGAAATCATGTTCTGCCCTGGACCCAGAACACCCAGCCTGGATGGCACTGCCCTTGGGTTTGGCTGTATAATTTGCAGCGCCCAGTACAAAATGAAAAGGTAGAACACCTTGCCTAAAAATGATTTAAAATGTCAAGGCAGTGACAACAGAGTATTAAGCTCAAGGACCGTTCTGAGCATGGGGCCGTGTGTGACTGCCCAGGTTGCAGCCAATGGAGCTAGCCCGACTGCTGGCCTGGGCTGGTCCCAGGCATTAAAGGGGAACTCAGAAAATTTTTAGGAAGGCATTCCAAAATGTGAGGCCCCCTCAATCATGAGGACTGAGACAGTGGTCATGCTTGCCAAGATTTCAGAGAGAAGGGGCAAGATTCAAAGTGATTTACCACTCTTTGTCCCACAAATTCCCAAAGGTCAAGGAACTCACAATAGAAAGTGGCTAAGTAATTATGAGGCACTTATCCAGTAGAATATTACACAGTCACCAAAAATGATGTCTACAAGGGACTGTTTACAGGACAAAATTATTGCAATATAATGTCAAATGAATTAAACAGAATCACAGTTATGTAAATATGTATGTGTAGAAAAAAAGCTAGTTTTAAATATAGTATAATTTCAACAGTGTATAATCCAGGTGGAACTATTAAGGTGATATTTTTTATCTTCTTTATATTTTTCTATGATTTGAATTTTCTCCAGTGAACAAAGACGAACTTTATAAGAAAAACAAAATTTCAAAACTATTAGTGAATTATAGCTACAAATTATACCTATATGGTACCTCAAGACTTCTCACTTTTGATGAGCTCTAGAAAAATTTTATTATGAAGCTTAATAAGAAGTTAACTCTATGCTATTCATAGTGTTCTTCAATTCCTAAATTGAAGGAAAGTACAATATTACTTTACATAATACTGATTCCTGCAATTCATTTTTTACACAATATTGTACTCAAGGAAAAAAATTGTATTTTGCATTATCGCCAAGCCAGTATACCTAATGTTAACCTATCCTCTTCTGTCCCTTAGAAGGGGTTATATTATTGCTCTAGATGTGTTATTGAGAGTAACTGAGGACATGGAAGACACATGTTTAGATACAGATGTAGCAAAGCAAAAAAAAATGTATGCTCCAAGATACACTACAGTTGTAACTTTCTGTTTCTCTATTTCTGACCTTTATTTCCTCATGATCTCTTTCACTCTTTACCACAGAATTGTTAGATGAGAGGGTGTCTTCATTAGTCTGGGCTGCTACAACAAAAATATCATAGACTGGGTGGCTTAAAAACACACATTCATTTCTTGTAGTTATGGCGGCTGGGAAGCCCAAGATCAGATTCAATGTCTGGTGAGAGCCTGCTTCCTGCTTGTAGACAGCTGGCTTCTTGATGTATCCTCCACTGCAAAGGATGGGAGGAGATGGAGGCGCGGGGGAGGGAGAGGGAGAACACAAGCTCTCCCTGTCTCTTCTTATAAAAGCACTAATCCCATCATGAGCTCACCCTCATAACCTCCCAAAGTCCTCATCTTCAAATACTGTATAGGGCTTAGGGTTTCAACATATGAACTGGGGGGCGGGGTACAAACATCAGGCCATAAGCAGAGATGAAAGGGATGTTAGTTTTTCCAACTAAAGATTACTCATCCTCTGCTAGTTTACAGCAGTCTCTTTCAGAGTTACTCAGTATAAACTCAAATTTTCTGATGCCCTTTACTCACAAAAGCCCTTTACTCAGTTGAGAGAAATAAGAGACATGGAGGATTTCATGAAAAATAATCAGAGTATTGATTCCTCTAGATCCTACAAACCTAGTTTCTGGAATAAGCAGAAAATGAGAATCAAGCAGGAAACATTGCTCTGGCAAATCAAGTGTTTTTGCTGATCTCAGCTTTCACATTACCCTCACTGGCCTATTTGAAGAAAGGTAGAAGAAATAACCCTAAATGAGACATTTGGACAGTGAGGCTGAGGTTCAGTTAGGAAAACCCACTAGATACAATTTTCTCAGGTGTTCAGGAGAAATAATCTCTTTTGTTTTACAGATATTTTGACCTTGGAAAAGACCACGTTTTCCCTCTTTGCTTTAGCTGGTAGGAAGCTCAGAGCCAAATTCATAATTCAACTCTAATATAGTACATAACTTATGATATGCATTTTGTTCACTAATCTTACGTTTAGTTCAACAGTCTTTTCCTTCCCCTATTTTTCCTTAGTCCCAGTTTTTTTACTACTTAATTTTTATCTTGTTGTACTCTGTAAAAGACACCTCAAAATTGTTTTGAAACAATGAAGCCCTCATTGAATATCTGGCACCCTCACAGTTACAGGAGCTGTAACTACTCTAAATCATAGGACCCAGTTGTAGACACCACTATTAAAGACTGTTTTCAAACATGAATCTCTCTCCAGTGGACTGTACTTCTGAAGAGCATAAACTATGTCTCACTATTTGGCACCTCACATATAATAGGCAATTGAAAAACATTTGCTTGAGTGAATGAGTGAAAGAATGGGGGGAATGCTTTGAAAATGATTGAAAAATGTGTAAAAGTGACTTACAATGTGGTATTCATTGCACATGACAATTTGCTTTAAAATATTGTGATAATTTTATCATAAGATAGTGCTATAAAAAATAGGATGAAATTTTAACATCAGATTTTTCAGTGCTATCCACAAAGTCTTGTTCTGAAAAATGACTGTCACGCTGCAAACACATTTGATGTTTATTCGTTGTGAATGCAAAACTGTAGCTCCATAATGCAGGTGCTATTGAGTAGCTTTTGTCAACTTGGAAGATTTTTTTCTTCACATCACAAAGTCTTCAAGCAAAAATACTTCAGAGTTTCAGTTAACGTAAAACCAGCAAATCTTTTCTTTGGGGAAACTAGCACAATCTAGAAGTGTAAATTGTACTCAGAACCCCTCGAGTGACGCTGAAAGCCACTCAGTAAATCCTAAACCCAAGGTTTCTTGAGCTCTAAGGGCTGTGCAAAGGTTTCCATAGTCTTAATCACCCTGACAACAGACCATGGCTTACATTTCAATAGTACTTTACAGCCTCCCTCCAAAGCTCTACCTGGTACCTACTGCCTAAACATTTATTAAGTGCCAAGGGCTAGGGTAAGCATTTTACATATATTTAACAGGAAAAATACTGACATTAATAATCACCCTTTCTCCTACCAGCAAAGGAGCGATTCCCAAGATTCCCCTCCATGCAGAGAAAAGATGATGGGCAGGGATGCAAATCAGGAAGCTGATAGTTAAGTTACTCTGTGTTAAGAAAAGAGACAGAAAGAACCATATGGAAGGTGTAAGAAGGTGAGGAGCTCAAACAGCAGAGGGGGACAAGAGAGACTTCAGAAAGAAGGGAGTGAGGTAAGGAGAAGAGATCCTAAGAAGTAACAGTTGCTGTGGAGAAATAGAAGAAATAGGAAACTAGGAGTTTCATGATGTGGTGTGCAATGTAATCCTTCCATGAAATCTGCAGTAAAAATGTGTAAGGAGTTTCAATACAAAAACATAAGTGAGGCGTGTGAGGAGTTTGAATACTTAAATATGCCCAGGTTACGTACATCATCTCTTTCACGTCTCTCCTTATAAAATTCATTACTCTAGACTAGCTGTCAGCAAACTATAGCCCATCATTGAAATCTGGCAAGCCTGGTTTTGCAAATAAAGATTTATCAGAACAGAGACACACCACTCACCTTAAGTATTCATCATGGCTGCTCTCTTACTACAATGGCAGGAGTGAGTAGTCGGGACAGAGTTGCAGCCCTATGGCCAACAAAGCCTATTTTTACTTTCTGACCCTTTACAGAAAGTTTGCCAACTCCTGCTCTCTATCCCTAAATAAGAAACATAGAAGGATCAGTGAAAGGGAAAATATTTTATCAGTCAGGCTAATGGTGTTGGGGAAATTTAGTCAGCAAACCTGAAGTAAAGATATATTCACTGTTTCCTGCCCCAGGCTTTCCCCTCTGTAAAATGGGATTAATAATATATGCTTCTCAGAGTTGTAAAGGGGCTCAAATGTGAAAATCACTTGTTAAAACATGCTTGTAATTCATAAGCATTAGAAAAATGTCAAATATTGCTGATAATGGTTCACAAGTGGCTCACAATTTATAAATAATAAACACTAGGGGTATTGATGATGTATATATATCACCCACTATGAAATCATTGGACATGAAGGGACTGAACAGGGGGCCCTGTGAAGATTCTTGAAAAACACTTGCTCTTTTTACTAGAATGATCAATACACCACTTTTTGTCTTAAAAGTTCCTATCAAGAGTTTAGTTTGAAATTTTCCTCTGAAAGAACTTTCCATTTCCATGAAGCCCATGAACTATGAAGTTCATTCACACATAGAATTTCACCAGGTTGAGGAATAAATATGAGGAGGCAATACAACAACTGTAAAGAAAGGTTTATGTAAATGTAATGAAAATGAAGCCATCACCATGACTTAACCATGAGAAGACTAAAAGCATTTTAGTCTTTCAATAAATGAAGGATGTTGGTGTTCCTCAAGTCCTTCTTTTTTAACTTTCAGAGCTTAAATTGTGGGTGAGACAAAACATACACCAATGGCATTTGAAAGCAAATTCATGAATGCTTTTAGGACTAGAATATATACCTAGAATACATCTCAGAATAACCACCATCCATTAAAACATGGCCCAGATGCTCAGTTCATTCTTTCAGTGCCTTGAATTCCATCTTGAACTAATTTTGTTGCATCAACAAAATTAGTTTTCTAAATGACATTTAAGTGCTTATTTATTAAAGTTTTAAGATAGCTAGAATAGATAATTATACACTTCCACATGGCCATCTATTTTCCCTGTTGCCCATTTGCTCCTGAAAGACACAACAGTTTCTTTGTTGATTTGTCTTTGATGAGATCCATTTTCATAAATTTCTTCCAAGTAGAGGTTAAAATATTTTCATTATATTATTTTGGTTGAGAACAGAGAATTTTCATCTCACAACTGATATTGATTTCAATTTGTTAATCATCTATAAGTCATCACTGCAATTATAATTGCCCTGCTTTGTTTATTGGCCTTAGGAAAAAAACATAGTATTATGGACTTGTCCTAAATCACTTTAATAAATTTGCTTTTAAATGGTATTCAGAGGGTATCTAGCATACCTTTGACCTAGACATTAAAGATAAAAAAAAGTATAATGAATTTACAACGAACCTGTATCTGTAATTACCAATGTTGGTTCATAATTTCTTCTAATCACAGAATTATCTTTTCTCAGGGAATTCTTTCCAACGGAGAAAGAAAGGGGGAAATAAAAAAATAAAACCTGTAAGTCATCTTCTAGTGCAATGAATAGTTCCCAAATATGGCTGCCCATCAGAATCATCTGAAAACTGTTAAAAGTTTAGATTCCTAAGTCCACTTAAACCAACCAAATCAAAATCTGTGGGGAGTTGGATTCTAGTCACTTTTTTTTTTTTTTTTTTTTAACGAAGTGTCCAGACCACTCTTTAGCAGCCAGTTCAATACCAGACTGGAAAATGCTTTAGGGAGCTACTAGTTCAAATAATACCACATGGCATGTCCTCATTACAATGGACTGACCTTGTGCTATTGAGAAAGCATTAATGGTTCATGGAAAAGACAAAGGTCAGATATTAAGTTAAAAATTAATATATGAGATCTCTGTGAATGAAAATATATAATTATATCAAAGTGCATAAAAAAATCATAGCAAAATTAGACAGGTCATACTCTTGGATAGGATGATTTACCTCATAACGATGTGAATTCTCAAATGCACTTCCAATTATTCTAGTATTTATATAAGAAGTGCTCATAAATTGCTAAATCAACTTTGAAATTAAAGAGAAAATATGAGGAGGCGGCTGACCCTACCAAATATTAAGACCTATAATAAAAACATAGTATTTTGAAAGTAGTATGGCACCTGTACTAGAACAGACAAATAGGCCTATGGAAGAGAATGGACAGTTCAGAGACAAACCCATACATAAATGGAAATGTTTGTAGGACCCAAAGTGATAGGGAAAAGATAGCCTATGTAATAGAGAAAGTTGGGAAACTGGTTCATCATAAGCAGAAAAATAAAACTGGATCCCTACCGAACCTCACATCATATGTAAGATAGACATCAGGTGGATTAACGTCCTAGATTTGAAAGGGAGAAGCAGTGGATTTAAAAATGGCAGAGGACAGCATTAGGATCTAATAGGAGGAAGGGCTTCTTAAACAAAACCCCAAAAGCACAAACTATCAGGCCGAAATTAATTTATTTAATTGCATCAAAATTAAGGCTATCAGTTCAAGGAAGGAAATTATGGACAAAGTTAACAAACGCATGACACTCTGGGAGAATATAGCTGCCATGTTTAAAACTAGTAGAGGAATTAGTATGCAGAATATTTAAAAAAATAAAAGAGGAGGGAAGGAGGAAGGTGAGCAGCAAGAGGAGAAAGAGGAGGAGGAGGAGGAGGAGGAGGGAGGAGGAGGAGGAGGAGGGAGGAGGAGGAGGAGGAGGAAAAGAAGAAAAGGAAAAGCTCTTATATACTAAAAAGAAAATTCCACAAACCCCAATGGAAAAAAATGGGCAAGAGATAAGAATATGCAATTATTAGAAAACACACGAGTCTGCTAAACACATAAAAAGAGCTCAAAGTAATTAATAATCAGAGAAAGGCAAATTATAATGATGAGACATCAATTTACACCATCAGATTGGTAAAAATCAGATACCAGCATAATGATAAATGTTGACAATGTGTGACTACAGGAATTCTCCTTAAGAGGTCATACAGAATGTGCAGCTCTATTGGAGAGACATATCTCCATGTAATGAAGTTTAGTCATACCCTATGACCCAAACTTTCTAGCTCCTAGGAATGTTACTGAGAAATTTCCACATAGGTCAATAAGGGTAGAGTAGTCCCCCCTTAGCTGTGGTTTCATTTTCTGCGGTTTCAGTTACTTGTGGTCAACCTCAGTACAAAAATGTTAAATGGAAAATTCCAGAAATAAACAATTCATAAGTTTTAAATCGTACGTTCTGAGTAGCACGATAAAATCTCACATTGCTCTGCTCCATCACTCCCAGGATGTGAATCATTCCTTTGTCCAGCATATCCATGCTATATACGCTACCCACCCTCTGGTCACATAGTAGCCATCTCAGTGATCAGATCAATTATTAGAAAGAGATAGAGACCACCTTTACATAACTTTTATTACAGTATATTATCACCTTTCTATTTTATTATTAGTTATTATTTATCTTGTACTGTGCCTAATTTATAAATTAAACTTTATCATAAGTATGTAAGTATAGAAAAAACATAGTATATATAGGATTCGGTATGATCCATGGTTTCAGGCAACCATTGGAGGTCTTGGAACGTATATCCCATGGTTAAAGGGGAACTACTATATGTGCATGAAATATTCATGACAGCATTGCTTATGGTGGTGGAAAATTGGAAGCAATCCTTGTGGTCAACACTAGGGGATGCATAAGTTCAATGTGGAATATTATGCAACAGTTAGAATCAACAGGCAGATATATACAAAGCCACATGGAAAGATAAGAAGTGTTGAACATAAAAAGAAAAACAATGAAATGTATAACACAATACTATTCGTGTAAATGAAAAAAAACCCACATTGAAAAACAACAACACACATTTTATAAGAGCATATATAAATAAAAAGTACACATCAATTATTTAAAAATTGTTCACTATAGGTGGATGAGGAAAATGGGAGGGGGGATGGGTATAAAAAGTAGGAATGGAGGGAGGGAGAAAGGGAGGGAGGAAAAGGCAGGAGAGTGGAGAGTAGAACAGGGGAGGAGAGGGGAAAATAATGAAGGAAGGAAAGCTAAGGACTTCACTCTCTACCAATAATAATAGTATGCCAAGAAATGAGAACTGATTAAGTGAACTCTCTGATTCTAAGAGCCAAGGTGGGGGGGTGGGGGTTAATATCCTAAACATTTATCCCTTTGCATCTGGATTGCTGTTCAGCCTAAGCAATTTTAAATAAAGGTAAATGTTAGTGCTTATCAAGTACAAATGGTGCGTGAGACCACCCAGGCCCGTAAATCCCTTCATCCTTAACCACTGAATTCACTAGGAAAGCCCAGGTACATGTTACAAATTCCTTGCCCAACGGCCTTAGAGCTGGATCCCTATCTTTCATCCCTCTGTTTGTGAATAAATATATACATTATTCTTGTTCTTTTAATTCTGTAACCTCTTCAGAGCAGTTAAAAATTATGTTAAAAACTCATTAACTTTGACGAGATATTGATGATGCCAGCGGTTAATTACGAGCCAGCTGGTGTTATGGCAAGAATTAAAAAGTTAGACATTGGAAGTTTATTTAAAAAAAAAAAAAAAAAAAAAAAAAAGCCACACTGCGTTCACTGAGGGATTATTGGGGGGTTGTTGAAATAATGTCACTTATTGATGACCTTACAACATAGGTCAAGGAGAGATGTGTGGACCAACAGATCAAATTGCATCCCTTTCCTCCATTATAGCATTGGCTTCTTCCAGATTCTCCTCGCTGAGAAAATAAAAAGTAAGGGCAATAAATTCCTATGCTTCATGGTGTTAATTGATTGCAAGCTGGGGTCAGAAAGACATTTCTCCCCAAGGAGTACTCCTACACAATTTAGAGGCACTGCAGGGGTTCTAACATGCCTAAAAAGCATTAAGCAGTGGTCACTGTCAAGTACCAAGTAGCAAAATTTAGTATGCTATCCGTTTGTGCTCACAAGGGAAGCGAGAGAGTATTCAGAGGTCCCATCTCCTTAAGAATGAGGGTTTTTAATAAGCTTATCCACCCAATGAGTTCTTTCCTTTTGTGGCCAAAAGAGGCACATTGTTTGAAAGAGAAAGTAAGATACAGTCATGGTTTTGTAAAAAGAAGAAAAATAAACATGAAGAAAAAGTTTCTCTTTTTCGAAAGACTTGACAACGTGTAAATAAAAAGAGCGTAAGGGCAATACAGAGCAAGGATTCAGGGTGCTGACTGTAGGTTTCATCACACCTCACTTAAGCAAGGAAGTAGCCTGGCTTACTCACCTGACAAAGGTGAGCTACTGAAACTGTATAAGCCTCAATACCTCTTCTGTAACCTGGGCATCATATCTGTACTTATCTCATCAGCTTTGTATCAGTAAATGAGATGGCACACACAGAATACTTCTTGGTACCATCTGGAGAGTGTAGGAACCACACAGTAAATGTTCATTACTTATCTCCCAGGTAGGCAGCAAAGCGCTGGGCTTGGAATCAAGGTGCCAAGGTTCACCTCCACGGATTGGCCACCTATATCCAGTGATACTGGGCAAGTTAGGGGACCTCGTAAAGCTTCACTCTCCTCATCAATAAAATGAATAATAATAGTACCTACCTCACAGCATTGTATTAGGATTGAATGAACTAATCTTTGTAAAGCATTAGAGTGTCTGGCACATAGTGATTCCTGCCCAATGTTAGCTATTACATGTAGTTATTGCTATCATTATTATTGTTACTATTGGTACTCTTGTGCAGGGGTTCAGAATGAGCCACCCCAAGATGTGCCTCCGTGGTATGTGGATTATTTTAAGCTAAAGGCAACGGAGACCCTGCGGGCTCAAGAGAAACTTCTGCCCTCCGCCTTAATTATCTAGAAGAATTTAAATTAGGGGTCTGGCCCATGATAAGAGTTATCACCAGAAATGCCTGTTTACCTACCTCTATGGCAGAGCAAACTACTAATTACTGAACATGTGCTCTCCCTGCAATGACCCTCTGAAGCCCCCAGGTGCATTACCTCATCCCCAGCTCAGAATGTCTTATATACCTCATTTTCCCTTTCTGTCTCTGGACCCCTCATATATGTGGGATCTCTGACTCTGTCATGTATGCGGGGTTCCCATACATATGCATGTAATTCAATTTGGTCATTTTCTCTTGCTAATCTGCTCCATGACTATTTGATTATTAAGACCAGCGAAAGAACGTTGAGGAAAAAGGAAAGCTTCTTCCTACCCTCCAGTTGCTGTATGAATAAACCCTTTGTTGATACTAACACACACAGCAGGGATTAAAATGCTTTGTGGAACTTTGTAACACACATGGAAAAATGTGTAAAGATGAAAAGATGTATCATTTTTTCCAAAAGCCTGAAAGACGCCCAAGCAGAAAATTAATGCTTATTTCTAGCACCTTTGGTTCCTCACTCCTCTATTTGGGCTGTTTAAGCAGCGATATCTCTATAGTCTTCTCCCTCCTAGCCCTCATCTTGTGGGGGTGACGGGCAGCCTTGAGCTGTGAGTGTCTTTCCCACTAATTATCACTATCCTCCCACCCCATTATTTGTGGTTTGCACTTCCCCTGGCCAGGGATGGCACGGTATGCAGCTCTCTAGCTGAGCACCTAATGGTGGATTCCGCCATTATCATTTCTCACCGCTCAGTGAATAATCATTATTGTTTACTCACTTCTCTTTTTATGAGGAGCACAGTTACGAAGATGGTTTTCTTTCCTTGTTTCCCATGCGGCTCTTTATTTTATAGACCTGCTCTCAACTTAGCACAGCTTTATTCTGTTCCAGAAAACTACTCATCATTTACTGATACTCAACATAAAGAAAGGTTTTCTTTTCTCCTGAAAATCAAAATGTTCAGCCGTACTGATCTTGACCTCCCTAGTTTCCGTGAAAACAAAGCTTCCAAACTCATCTCAGAACATTTGCTTTTTTCTGTACCTATTTCATAAGGCTTCTCTCTAATGTTATTTGCTTTGAGAAACTGAGGGGAGGTAGGTTTGTGTTGGAAAAGCCATGAAAAATGAAGCTTCAGATATTGTAAATGCTAATTGGCTCGGAATACTGGGGCAATACGTGGTCAAGAAATCCCTTTGTTCCCTCAGAAGTCATAGAAATTGCCTTATCTTACTCTCCCAGTGATAACCTTCATAAGCCCCAACAAATCAATTACTTTGAACCACAAACAATCTGTATCTAAACTTAGAAATAAAAACAACCTATTACAGTTGGTTGGCACATCATCCTCAATTCTTTCCAATTCTATTCTCACAGACAATTTTCTATATTTTCTGATTATTTTTCTCTTTTACTATGAGTATTACTTTATAATTGGGGGGAACCCCCTTTTCAATATCATTTTATTGATAAAATTGAAAGAAGTAGACAGGTGATCTCACCAAACCAATATTTTTCTTTTTCTTTTTTTTTTTTTTTTTTTTCAAACCAATATTTTTCTTTTCCCTCCTTTTCCGGAGATACGAGGAATAATTACTATTAGCAGAATGCCTGACTGTTTGTATCACAGGCAGGATATGGGAAGGCTTACAATATAATCTTTCTGCCAAGCATTCGATACCACATTTTTAGCTTACTGTTGGGGGGTCTCATGTTTTCTCAATCCAACCCTTGACTCATTCTATGTGTATATGCACACTTTGTTCCAGACTCTCTGTCAGAAGAACACTTCTTTCTAAATGAAGAAAAGTGTTTCTGGTGAATGCCAAGACTATACGAGGAATCAGTGTGGGGTTCTATTTCTTTGTTCCTGCTGGTTAATTGCTTTAAAGACAAAAATCAAGGGCAAATGTGCCACTAAGAAAACCTTTTGTAGGGCACACACCACTGGTACCCTTAGAATTATCACAAACTGCATTTTGCCAACTTATGATCAAGGTGACAAATCTTGGCTCAGAAAAGAAATTTAGCGATGTATCAGCCCCATCAATAAACTCTAAGGAAAAGTAATTCATTTTTAATGGAAATTCTGTTTACAAAATAGACTAGGTATATAACCAAACTCTAAGAGGAGATAACTCACCCTGGCAAATAGGCTGCATGCCTAATAGAGTAAAATAAAAGTGAAGCAGAACACATTGTACTTACGGAAATGAAGTACATGCAACATTTTATATTTACTACAACAGTGATTTTACATCACATAGAAGCTTTCATGTTCAGACTTGATTTAGATGCAAGAAGTAGGGGGGAAAAGTTGGAAAGATGAAAAAGGAATAGAGCCATTATATTAAGTAAAATTTTATCCTTATCCTTCAAAAATCCTTAGACCAACACAAATTCCTTCTGGGGCCTAGAATTTATTGGGTCTTTGCCAATTTCTATCCTCTACTGGTCTAGCTACTCTAGCTCCTTAATAAATGTGACATCATTCCCATTACAGATATCATTAAGACATTTTCTAAATTCTTTTGTTTCTATTCTTTAATTTGCTTTTCACTACAACCCTATAGACAAGTAGAGTAGTTAGCACTCCCAATTGGAAAATGAGAAAACTGAGGTATCCAGTGGCTCTGCTTCCTGCTGAAAATGACTGAAATAATCCATCCAACAACTCTGGGTACTCACTACTCCCATTTGCCGAGAGAGAGAAGGAACAAATGAATGACGCCATCATTTGGCTAAACAAACATAAGCTCCCTCTAAATGTATTCAATTTCTACCACAAACTCAGAAACAAAAGGAATAAACAGAATCCTTGGAAAATACAGAAACAAAAGTCACAGCCTTATTAATCTCCTATAACATGTGAGTTTGGAGTACTAAAAAGAGGCACACACAGGATAACCAACTGAGATCACCAAAGATGTTTGAAAGTGTTCCAAAGATTTAAACAACAGCAAATTATAAGAAATAAAAGGCAAAAATGAAAAATGTCAAGGTAGGAGTTTAAGGAAGATCCAGAAGTGAAAACACATGGTGCTAAAAATAACACAGTGTTTATTATGTCTCACTGGGGCCAGTTATTTCCCAGTTCCTAGCTCCTGGCATAAAATGACATTCAATAATTTCTGATGAAAGATTAAATGTATCAAGATCCCTCTCTCGATGGGTCTAGGTCCAGCAGAGAAATACACATGAAAGTAAAGAATTGTTATAAAAAGCATAATATTGGATAATAATAGCTAAGAATCTTTGAGCACTTTAGGCCTAAGATCATTATGTGTAGTAATTCATTCAGCCTTCACAATGACCTAGTGAGTAACAGCCTCATCCTACAGATAAGTAAACTGAGGCACAGAGTCACACAAATGGTGAAGTGCAAAACTGTAATTAGAATCCAATACTGGTAGTATAACATTGATACCAATTGGTAACACTTAGTGTAACAACATTCTGAGCTGTGGAGGGAGAAGAGTCTATGTTAAATCATCTCCACGAGGGTAGATTGCAAAAATAGCCACAATTATTCATTCTTTTGTGCCCATGCTCTTTGCAATTGAATTTACATTTTCTCCCAGCAAAAGGTAGACTCTGTTTCCCCACTCCATGAGTGTGGGCTGGCTTTGCAACTTACTTTGGCCAATAGAAGGTGGCAGGAGTGATAGATGTTTCAGTTCTAAGCCTCCAACTCAAAAGGCCTTGCTCCTGTTTATTTTCTGGGGCCCCTGACAGCACCATGTGAACAAGCCTGAGATAGCTTGCTGGATTATCACATGGGACACGGTTGGGTCAGTTGGTAAACCCCAGCTGAAGGCCTCAGAAATATGAAAGCTAACTCAAGACCAACAAAGCTAGCTAGGTAACATGCCATTGGTAGAAGATGCGTGAAGGGAATAAAGCTGAGATTAGAACTACCCAAAAGAGCCCAGCCTGAACCACCAACCCACAGAATCAGGAGCTAAATAAATAGCTATTGTTTGAAGCCATCAACTTTTAAGGTGGTCTGTTACACAGACGCACTAAGTGATATACCCACCATATCAAGATCTGCTAGAATTATGCTTAAATGTTTTCTCTTTAAGTCAAATAAATAATCTGAAAGGGGGAACATACCTTAGAATTGCCAAGATAAAAATATTTTTGGAAGATCAACATGGCAAACTATTAGGATCTTATAAAAGGGCAATCCCAAATGTATAATCAAAATAAATTGAGACAAGGACCTTCAGAGTTCCTGTTTAGTTATGTGGTAGGCCTCTTCTAAAATGGTCCCCAATAATACCCAACTTCTCTGTAGGGTCTCCTATAAAGCTGTAATCAATATGTCAGCTGTATCATCTGAAGGCTCAGCTAGGGAAGAATCAGCCTCCGAGCTCACGACATGACTGCTGACAGGATGCAGTTCTCAAGGACTGTTGGACCGATGTTCTTAGTTTCTTGCTAGCTGTTAGCCAGAGGCCACCCTCAGACCATTACCTTGGGCCCTTCTTAGAGCAGCTCACAACGTTGTAGGTTGGTTTCTTCAGAACAAGCACATGAAGAGTCCAATGGAATAGAATTGAAAACCCAGAAATAAACCCACATAAATAGGGACAGATAATTTTTAACAAAGGATCCAAAAAATATACAATGGAGAAAAGAAAGCCTCTTCAATAAATGGTGCTGGGAAAATTGGAAAGACACGTGCAAAAGAATAAAACTAGACTGCTGTCACCATATACCAAAATTAACTCAAAATGGATCAAAGACCTAACCATAAGACCTGAAACAATAAACTGCATAGAAGAAAGCATAGGTACTAAACGTATGGACCTTGGGTTCAAAGAGGATTTTATGAATTTGATCTCAAAGACAAGATAAGCAAAAGCTAAAGTAAGTGAATGGGACTATATCAAACTAAAAAGCTTATGCACAGCAGAAGAAACCATGGACAAAACAAAGAGGCAACAAACTGAATGGGAGAACATATTTGCAAACAACACCTCTGATAACAGGCTAATATCCAAAATATATAAGAAAATGATACAACTCAACCACAAAAAGACAAACAATCCAATTTAAAAAATGGGCAGAAGACATGAACAGAAACTTTTCCCAAGAAGACATACAAACAGCCAACAGATATATGAAAAAATACTCAACTTCACGAGGGAAATGCAAATCAACACCACAATGAGCTGTCACCTCACACCTGTTAGAATGGCCATCAACAAAACAAATAATAACCAATGTTGGAGAGGCTGTGGAGGAAAAGGAACCCTCATATACTGTTGGGAATGCAGATTGGTGCAGCCACTATGGAAGGCAGTGTGGAAGTTCCTCAAAAAATTAAGACTAGAATTAACATATGACCCAGCAATCCCTCTCCTAGGTATCTACTCCAAAACTCTAGTAAAGATATATGTGCTCCAATGTTCATTGCAGCATTACTTACAGTGGCCAAGACATGGAAACAAACCAAAGTGTCTTTCGACAGATGACTGGGTAAAGAAGATGTGGTACATATACACAATGGAATACTATCCTGCCATAAGAAAAGCTGAAATACTGCCATTTGTGACAACATGGGTGGACCTTGAGATTACTATGCTATAATAATACGTCAGACAGAAAAAGTCGAGAACCATATGCTTTCACTCATATGTGGGATATGAAATTGCAAGCAACAAAGGCACGAGTCAAACAAATAAACCAAAACTTGTAGACACAGACAACAGTTCAGTGGTTACCAGAGTGTAAGTGGGGAGTGAGGTGGTAGAAGAGGACAAAGAGGGTCAAATATATGGTGATGGAAGGAGAACTGACTCTGGGTGGTCAGCACACAACGTGATACATAGAATTGTACACTTGAAACCTATGTAATTTTACTAACCATTGTCACCCCAATAAATTTAGTTTTAAAAGGAGTCAGAGAGGGAAAGTGTAAGAAAAATGGAAGTCACATTTTTTATAACTTAATCTTGAAACTGCTACTTCATCACATTTGCCATATTCTCATTAGAAGCAAGTCACTATTTCCAGCCAAGGCATAAGGGGAGAGAATTCCACAAGGGCACAGACACCAAGGTTTGGAGATCACTGGGAACCATTTTTGAAGCAGGATTACATTAATAATTACAGAATTGAATTCTAGGAAATTGTGAAGACAGGAGTTTTGCAAACAGGGACTTATTCATCAAATCCCAAAATGTTAGTCCTCAGAAACCGACTCTTAAAAGTCGAAGGATGGGCCGGCCCGGTGGCTCAGGCGGTTAGAGCTCCATGCTCCTAACTCCAAAGGCTGCTGGTTCGATTCCCACATGGGCCAGTGGGCTCTCAACCACAAGGTTGCCAGTTCAACTCCTCAAGTCCCGCAAGGGATGGTGGGCTCCGCCCCCTGCAACTAAGCTTGAACACGGCACCTTGAGCTGAGCTGTCACTGAGCTCCAGGATGGCTCAGTTGGTTGGAGCGCATCCTCTCAACCACAAGGTTGCCGGTTTCGACTCCTGCAAGGGATGGTGGGCTGTGCCCCCTGCAACTAGCAATGGCAACTGGACCTGGAGCTGAGCTGCGCCCTCCACAACCAAGATTGAAAGGACAACAACTTGACTTGGAAAAAAGTCCTGGAAGTACACACTGTTCCCCAATAAAGTGTTGTTCCCCTTCCCCAATACAATCTTTATATTAAAAAAAAAAAAAGTCAAAGGAAGTGATTTTTTAATACAAACTATGCAGTGATCTTGTTATTGCAAAACTATAAATGCGTTTTAAAGGTTTAGGAAAATTCTCAGCTGCTGGTTCTATAATGGAATGTTAAAGGGTGCAGGGAATGTTCGCAGTCGATCCCTAATGTTTTCAGAGTTACATCAAGAAAGACAACCTTAGCTCCCTACAAAATGTCCTGAGAGGCAGGCAAGATGGACCGTTGGCCTAATCCGTTGTGGCATTTCTTATATACTTATGCATAACACTATGTGGGAATGCAATAAAAATTTAAACAAGGTACTAGAGTTCAACAAAATAGGAGGATGCAGCTTTTGAAAAATGGAGACATGACATTCCTACATGGTCTCCAAGACATTTGAAGTGCCAGTGCTCTTTTAGCCACAGAAGCTCATGTAAATCATAGATTCAAAAAAAACACATGTCTTAGTTTCTCACAGAATTAATGAGACAAAAACAGGGTTTTGCAGAGTATTCCTGTTAGAGAGTAAAAAAATATCTGACTCCATATGACAGGGCTCTCTTTTATACCTACATTATATTCAAGTGTTTAAAAGAGCAAAGCCATCTATTTTGCCCTCAGGCATGTCTCAGTAACTATTTTAGGCATACTCTTGGGATTTGGGAGGTTTGTTTCCCCTCAAGTTTTTAAAGAGAATGAGGACAGGTGTACTGAAGGATCATGCTTCACAATACACATAGTAGGGCAAATAAATGTTCATTGCTAATGCAGTAGCACTGAAATAGAAGGTAAACATCCCTCAGTGAAAAGAATGAATTTAAAAGTTTCCACATAAGCAGAGTCATACATTTTGACATCGTAAGAGCGGTAGTTTCTGTCAATCAACCTGAATTCTCTTTAAGCCTTTAACATATAAGTCACATTGAGAGGGTTATGCATTTCACAAGTGGATTTATATATAAATACTTTTGCTGGCTCCAGTTCAACACAACAAAAGAAGTCAAACATTAGTCTGTATTTGTATTTCTTTGCTGAAGTGTTTTGACATAAACTGCACACAATCCTAGCTGAAAAGCAGCAGGCAGTTTGGAACTAACTGCTCCTCACACTTGCATTCTTTGTGATATGATTTTTTTTTTCTACTTGGAAAATTAGAAAGCTTATGAGTGAAAAGTTTGCCCAAACTTAAGAGAAGAATTTTTAAAAGCAGCATAGCATTTTTGAAAACTTCGAGCTTCAAACAAATTCACTTTCTACATTTCAGAATGCCTAGAAGTACCAAACCCCCAAGTTCTGACTGTAGTTTCTAGTCAGCATTTACACCGTTTGAAGACAGACAGTAATATATATGTATCTAGAAGTCACTCAGAAAGCCCCTTTTTAAAACCAATTCCATTCGTCCAATGCACAGAAAAAGATATTCTTAGTTAAAACCTCTAAATATCCAAGTTACATTGCAAAATACTGTTGGAGACATGTATCTTTTTAGAAATTTTCAGTCATATACCTCTGCATGGAGTTAGGAAAAAAATCTCTGGAGATTACTTGTATTAATCAGTTATTGCTACAATAATGCTGAATAGTTGAACCACCCTACAACTCATGAACTTGAAGCAAAAATCATGTATTTCTCACGTTCATCAACAGCAGGTTGGCTGCTATGTGGTTGGACTATGGGATCCAGGCTGCAGATTAGGTTCAGGTCTACTCTTGTCTCTTATTCTTTTTGGATCAGCAGTTGCCATGGACATGTTGTCAGCTCCCCATTTCTCATTCTGGGGCCTAGGCCGAAGCAGTAATGGTTAATGAGGTATGCTGTCTTCCCTAAGGCTCACCAAGTGCAAACAGGCAAGCCTAATCATGTAGCACATACAAAGCCTCTGCTTGTATCACATGTACTACTCACTTTGGCTAAAACAACTTACACAATCAAGTCCAAAGTCCAAGGGTAGGGAGTTATACTTTGCTACAATGAGGCTATGGCAATAAATCAATCTTCCACATTTCTGCATTACCATTACTGGGTGTTGTTGCCAACCTCAAATAGTCAATGGTAGAGTTCTACTTTCTTCCATATTGAGTATAACATTATTGTCGTATTTAAAAATTAAGAATCCAGAGAACATATTTCTTTTTGAAAAATTTTTGTGGAAGTGGCCAGTTAGCTCAGTTGATTAGAGAACAGTGCTCTTAACAACAAGATTGCCAGTTCAATCCCCACATGGGCTATTGTGAGTTGTGCCCTCCACAACTAGATTGAAACAACTATTTAACTTGGAGCTCATGGTCCTGGAAAAACACACTTAAAATAAATAAAAGTTTTTTAAAAAATTGTACTTCATTGGAAATATGCATACAAAGGGCAATTCTATGGTTTAAAAATGCTTATGGACACAACCAAGGGGTGGATTGGGCAGGTACCAAAGCCCTGCTAAGGCAGCCTGCTCTGTAGGGTCAGCCCCTATAACACAACTCCTCCAGTGTAGTCACAGCCAGTCCTCACAACCAATGAGCTCGAGAGCCAATCCCCTCCACTGACATGCAAACAGCAACCAAGGCTCAACTACAAGAGGAGGGCACACACAATCCACACAAGGAACACACCTGTAGTGTGTGGTTCAGGTGACTAGGAAGACTGTGCCACTGAGCCCCACAGCACACCTACTATATAAGCCTAATCTACTAAGACTAGGAGACATAGCAGCCCTACCTAATACATAGAAACAAACAAAGGGAAGCAGTCAAAATGGAGACAAAGAAACATGTCCCAAATAGAACAGAACAAAGCTCCAGAAAAAGAACTAAACAAAATGGAGGCAAGCAATCTACCAGACACAGAGTTCCAAACACTGGTTATAAGGATGCTCAAACATCACAGGGAGAACTTCAACGAAGAGATAGGAGACATAAAAATGGAGATAGAAAGCATAAAATAAAAATCACCAGTCAGGAATAAAGAATGCAATAATGGAAGTGAAGACTACATTACAGGGAATCAACAGTAGATTAGATGAAGCAGAGGATCAAATCAGTGATTTAGAAGATAAAGTAATAGAAAACATCCAATCAGAACAGCAAAAAGAAAACAGAATCCAAAAATGAGGAGAGTTTAAGGGGCCTCAGGGACAACATCAAGTGTACCAACATTATAGGGGTACCAGAAGCAGAAGAGAGAATAAGGAATTGAAAACCTATTTGAAAAAACAATGACAAAAACATTCCCTAACCTAGTGAATATATATACAAGCCCAGGAAGTAAAGAGTCCCAAACAAGATGAACCCAAAGAGGCCAACACCAAGACACATCACAATTAAAATGCCAAGGTTAAAGACAAAGAGAGACTCTTAAAAGCAGCAAGGGAAAAGCAGTTAGTTACCATAAGGGAGCTCCCATAAGACTATCAGCTGATTTCTCAACAGAAACTTTGCAGGCCAGAGGGATTAGCAGGAAATATTCAAAATGATGAAAAGCAAGTACCTACAACCAAGATAACTCCACCCAGCAAAGCTATCATTTAGAATGGAAGGACAGATGAAGAGCTTCCCAGACAAGAAAAAGCTAAAGGAGTTCATCACCACCATACCAGTATTACAAGGAATCTTAGAGGGATTTCTTTAAGATACATACATACAAACATACATTTTAAAAATGAATAATAAAATGTCAATAACAACATACCTATCAACAATTACTTTCAATGTAAATGGATTAAATGTTTCAATCAAAAGATGGAGGGCTGAATGGATAAGAAAACAAGACCCTTACATATGCTGCCTACAAGAGACACAGTTCAGATTGAAAGACACACAGACTGAAAGTAAGGGAATGGAAAAAAATATTTCATGAAAATGGAAGCAAACAAAGAAAAAGCTGGGGTAGCAATGCTTATACCAGACAAAATAGACTTTAAAACAAAGACTAAACAAGAGACAAAGAAGAACCTAGTAATCCCATTTCTGGGTATCTGAAAAAAACCAAAATTCTACTTTGAGGGGACATGTTCATTCCTATGTTCACTGCAGCATTATTTGCAGTAGCCAAGATATGTAGGAGACCTGGGTGTACCTGATGGATGAGTGGATAATGAAGAGGTGGCACAACAAGCATATACAACGGAATACTACTCAGCCATAAAGAAGAATGAAATCTTGACATGTACAACAACATGAATGGACCTACAGGGTATTGTGTTTAGTGCAGTCAGTCAGACAGGGAAGACATGTCATATGATTTCACTTATAAGTGGAATCTAAAGAAAAAAATAAACAAATGAAACAGCAGCAAACTCATAGATACAGAGAACATTTTGATGGTTGCCAGATGGAAAGGGAGTTAGAGTGGGTGGAAAAGGGGAAGGGATTAAGAAGTACAAATTGGTCATTGTACAGTAGCCATAGGGATGTAGTATATAGAATAATGAATATAGTAATAACTATGCATGGTGTCAGATGGGGACTAGATTTATCAGGGTGATAGATGAGAGGGGGTTGGAGGCAAGGTAAAAAAGATGAAGGGATTAAGAAACACAAATATGTAGTTATAAAATTGTCGTGTGGCTATAAAATAAAGCATAGGGAATATAATCAATAATATGGTAATAATTATGTATAGTGCCAGGTGGGTACTGTTGAATAACTATGATGTGCACCTGAAACTAATGTAATATTGTATGTTGGCTATATTTTAATAAAATCTTAATAAATAAAATGCCTATGGTTATGAGGTTATACAAATATGAATGCATGAATATGCAATTCATGTATACAGATAGAGTTTAAGTTTAGCATTACATTTAGATTTAGATATACAACTCTTTCACTATTTGCTTTCTTTTCTAAATAGTTTAGTTGGAACTCAACAGGGCTCTGTTGACAAAGCAGCAATTTCAAATTTTTATGTCAATTAGAGGTTTTATATGACAACCCCAAGTCAAAATGGCACAACATTTGTGCACTCTTCCTCCAGAATCCTGGATTGGCTGAACACCGGTGGGCTGATTAGCTAGAAAGTTCTTTAGTCCAGAATGTACTAGTTTCTAAAGCAAACAGATATGTGAGGTTGACAAAGCAACCTTGCTTTCTCTGAAGCAAGTTATTAAAAATGTTTATCAGTGGCAGTATCTCTTCTGATGAATTATACTGTGGTAAAAAAAACACCCATTTCTCTTTATTCTATATAAACCCTGTTTCAGTTGGTTTTGGGTGCAATCTCATGTTCCTTCAATATGAGTTTAGTATAGAGGCTTTGCCTCTTATAGACTATACCCAGTTAGGAGGAGGAAAGAATAATTTTTTCTGTGTCCATTTTTCCTGTTTGTCCATAGTTTGACTGCCAGTTCCTTCAGGTCAAGGATTGTTCCCTTTGTATCCTTGCAGATATCTTCTACTGTGCCTTATATTTAAGAAGCATTTAATGAATTGGCCCAAATTGAATCATTGGATTCCACTTTTCATAAATCCATTGGCTTAAAGGAGTATTTACTAGTCTCTCGGGAAGATGATGATTGCTCTTGACAGCAGTAGGTAAATTATGAAAAATGAGGAAAATCACCAGAATGAGAGACCAAACTATGAGTCAAATATATTTTGGCTCCGTCTAAAATGGCCAGGAGAAACTGTATTGGCTTTATGGGAAACCACTGGAACTGGATTTCAGCTCCTATCTCGAAAAGGAAATCTTCATGTCAACAAACATGTTTTGGCTGAAACATGAACAGAGTGACTGCTCCGGTAATACACTAGATTCAGTACAACTATGCTGGTTACAAACCATTTTATTCGTGTAGTAAAAGAAAAACTGTGAAAGCTAGATAATTGCAAAGGTACCACAGAAGCTGTCTAGAATACAAACATGTAGACTTACGTTTAAATTTGGTTAACTTGTTCAAGTAATGACATGTTCCCACGTCTAAGTAATTCCCACTCTGTCAGCTAAAACTTAGTAAAATCCTGGTTTTGTCTTCAAAAAATAGCTTAACAAAATTCTTATGGGAACTGAGACTGTGATGTGATTTTTATGTAATAATCACCCACTTAAAACAGTATTCCTGGCTTACTTTCAGAAGTGCAGAAATAATCATTACAAAACAAACTTACATGGTTAAAGGTATATATCGCCAATACTAATTTTGTTCTAATTTTGTTAATACACACAGATAAGCACTAAAAATAATCATATAAAAAAGATTATTGCTTTTCTTCATAACAAATGATTACAATTTACACTGATGTTAAGTCCTTCCTTTCAATATAAGTTCTTCAACCATCGAGCGCTCAGACACCACTTTACATATAAAATCATCCAAGGAATATGTTTTTCTTCCCCAGTACCCATTTACTGATTAAATAAGCATTTGCCCTTGACCAAATGATTACCTCTTCAATTTCCTGGAATTCTAGGCAAAGTAATAAATTTTAAGATTTTCTGTTTGGAAAATTTTAAACATATACAAAAGTAAACACAAATTATTAGTGTAGGATATGGAGTCTCTGATAAGAAAACTCTCATTGATTTCAAAGCCTTACTTGATAGAACTGCAAGTCAATCCTTAACTCAGCCTCCCATTGTCTTTTGACCCCAACCCTGTTCTTTATTAGAATTCCAAGGCATAAAGAAATGATGCTCCCCAACTCCAATCTGGAATATTTCTTTCTGAACCATTCCTCACCCATTCTCACACTCAACTCAATCGCTCTTAATTTCAAAAAGAATTTTAGAAAATGAAAAGCAGCTCATTTCATTCATTCATTCATTCATTCACCAGCCATTTATTCCAGGAACTGCAATAGGTAGTGGGGATTCTACACAGAAGTTGGACATGATTTCCATCCCACATGGGGCTAATAGGCTAATAAGGGAAAACAAAAGATAGACTATAAGGTGTGGCAAGGGCTCTAATGAGGACATACATCTTACTCTTGGAGTGGAGAGGAGGAGTCTACCCAGACAGGTGGAGGGACTAGGTGTTCAGAGAGAATTGTCTGGAAGAAGTGTTATCTAAGCAAAGATCTAAAAGATGATTAGAAATTAACCAGGCAAAGGCATAAAAAGTAAGTATCCAAGGCAGAGAGGATAGCACACACAAAAGCCCAGATGTATGAGAGCCTGGCACATTTGAAAAAAAATCAAGTTCAACATGGGGAAGAGGATTTCAGGAGAGAATAAAGGAATAAATGAGTCTGGGAAGATAATTAGGGGCCAGTTTCTGCAGCACGTTGTGTTTCAGGTGAAGGGAGTTTGGATTTTATCTTGAGGGCAATGGCTACCACTGATGAAAAACAGGACCACAACATAACTAGATTTTATTTTAGTGATCACTATTGCCACATGTGAAGAATAGACTGAGCAGGAAGGTGGGAGGAGACGAAGAGAGGAGAGGGGGGACTTGTTGGAGGCTCTGGCAATATTACAGGTGAGAGATGAGGTAGAGGGAATAGAGATGGAGAGATGTGGAAGGATTCAAGGAGTACTGTGGAAGGGGAGGACAATGAAATGTATTAAATAATCGGTTCTGGAGGAGAAAGAGAAATCATTAAGAGGCTCAAGTTCCTGCTTAGCCAAGAGGTAGATGGTAATGCCAATTGCTGAGATAGAGTCCATGTTGAGTATAGTGTCCCTGGGATATGTCAGTAGCTATATTGGGATTTGGATGAACGAGACTAGATTAGATAAATGCAGATCACAGGAATCATCATGGAAGTTCAATGGTTGGTAGTCATTTGCCCTATTATTTTAATGTGTCCCCTATTTGGACTTTTCCCCTTTAGCGTAGGTCACCAACCTCATGGAGGGTAAGGGATCTGGGTTAAGAATCAGGAGACTTGGGTTCTAGCCCAATCTCTGTCATCCACAGGCTGTGTGGCCCTGAGGAAATTCTTTTCAGTCTCAGGGTTTCTTGGTCTTCAGAATAACAAGATTAAAATGATCCCCAAATTCCTTTTCAGTCCCAACATTCTACTGTTGTGGTTCCAGTTAATCTATTCCCTGCACATTAAAGTTTACACTTTTAAAAATAAACTATTAGTAAGACATTGAACAAGAAATGTCATAGGCGGGTAAACCCCTTTTTCTTTGATATCAGAAATACTTTTAAAAATCTTTTTGATAATAAAAAAGTACCCTGGATTATTATCAAGCTTGTTTTGGTTATTCTACCAGATATATGGAGCTTTGTTATTTAGTTTTTCCTGCTGTCTAGCACAGCTACCCATAACACAGTACTTGCATAACGCAGTACCTGAGATTTAAATATCCAAATTGCTTATAAACAAGCAAATATCAATAAGCGCTTGACTTGGAAATTATCTTACCATCTATTTTGTTGCATTATTTTGAGTTATATAAAATGAACAGAGAAAAGAAAAGCTGTTCCCAACTTGTTTCATTATTCCTTCTAGAAGAACTACATTCCAGGTCTCATTTCTAGTAATTTCCTTTGTTATCGTGAGTCCCGTGCAGAAAATATATCTGAAATAGCTTTGGAGACTGTTCCTTTCCACTGTTACATGGCCAGCAGTATCAACCCAATTCAACAGGGGATGAGGGCAAAGCAAATTTGCTCTCATGTCTCATTTAAACACCAGGCCTATATATCTGATAACTTGTAGAGTATTTCCATTGCCTTGTCTCACTGCTACCTCAACACAGTGGCACAATGCCTGGCACATGATAGTAACAAGAGCTGCCATTATTGAGTTCTTGGTAATGCCAACCACTGTACTATGAGCTTACCACACACACCTCAGTTTTCACATCAATCCTATGAGACAGGTTTTATTATTATCCCCATTGTACAGATAAGAAAATTAAGACTCAAAGCATAACTTGCCTGAAGTTCCTTCAAAGGTGAAATATAATGGAGACTGGGGCCCAAACCCAAGCCATCCAATGTCAGAGTCTAGGCCCTAACAACCAGTCTGCATGGCTACCACATAAGCACTCGATGATTATTATAGTTGAAAAGAGGGGTAGATGCATGGATGCTGTCATTATTTCTTCTCAAATCAGCGTGTTGCAACTTCCCCATTTTGTTATTCCACACTATAGTCCTATACAACCTACAGCTTAAAAGTGCTTCCTGCCCTATATCCCTTTGACACAGCTTACACAACAGGCCATATTCCAGGAGCAGTAAGTTCTCTGCTCTCTAGAGCTTCCATTCTAGAGGAGGAGACAGATAATGAGCAAGTAAACACATAAAACAAAGGACTTGCAGATTGTACAAAGTGTTTGGAAGGCGATAAAACATGACAAGGAGATAGAAAGTGATTGGGGAAAGAGCTGTTTTCATTTGTCTTATTAATATTCTCTCCTTCAGCTATTCCCACTGCCAAATCCCTCCAGAAGTTCAGATCTTAGAATTTATTATCACCATAGCCTCATAACTGGTCTCTCTGCTTCCAGGTTTTTTCTTCAGTTTACCATGATGACCTCTTTAGAACAGTTTTCCTAAAATGTCACTATCTTATCTTGCCTTTTGCTGTACAATGGGTTCCAACATCTCATCTTATACCCAAGTTCCTCTGTCATTGGTCTCATTTTACACATTCCAAAACATCTTTTTTCCTTCAGCTACAAGTGGATTTGAAACATCTACCACGTTAGCCATGATACATTCCCCAACACAAGCCATCTGGTTCTTTTTGGTTAAGTTTCCTGGGTCCCTACATATTCTATGCTCATTCCCACATGCCTGCTGCCAGAATGGTCTTTTCTGCTCTGTCCACCTATCAAACTTTCATTGTCATTTAGAAGCCAGCTCAAGTTCCAGTTTTGCAACCAAGTTTTCTCTATTTATGCCATTCTACACTAATATCTTTTTTTAAAATCACATTGGTTTCCATAGCTTCCTATTCCATCACGTGGCTTTGCATTGCTCCCTAATTGTCACATAAATGTGTGTATTTACATGCCTGTGTGTGACTAAAGACTGTACATTCGTTCAGGACAACAACCAGGTCACAATCCTCTGTTATACCCTAGTGTCAATCATTACAATGGCAGCAAAAGTATATTTAGAACTTACCATGTACAAAGCACTGTGCTAAGGGTTTTACACACCTTGTTACCCCTCTCACATCTTTGTGAAGAGGTCACTCTTATTGATAGATTCGAGGAAACAAAGGCTTGGAGAGATGAAGTGACCTGTGTGGGGTCACACTGTTAGCAAATGGCAGACCTGGAATTTAAACCTAGAGTGCGTGAGAGTTTTAAAGTCTGCACCCTAACCTCTAAGCCATGCTGCCTGAACACGACCTTCCACATTGTTTCATAATTCCTATTTGTAGCTACTTCCTAAAAAGACTCAAGGAAAAGACACTGTGCCAGGGGAGGTGTGGAAGGGACAAGAGAGGATGTGTAACTCCTGTGCAGGATTCTGTCTTCTAGGCGTCATTACTGTGAGGACTTAGTGGAGAGAAGCCACAGACTCAACATCTCACCAGGAAGCAAAACTTAAGCTGAGGAATTGGTGGATAAGAAAGGAAAATACCAGAGGGTAAGGGGGGTGGGAGGTGGGAGATGAGGGTAAGGGGGATCAAATATATGGTGATGGAAGGAGAACTGACTCTGGGTGGTGAACACACAATGGGTTTTATAGATGATGTAATACAGAATTGTACACCTGAAATCTATGTAATTTTACTAACAATTGCCACCCCAATAAATTTAAAAAATAAAAAATAAAGAAAGGAAAATACGTTAAACTCAAATTCATTGCATAGGACAGCTACAAGAGTCACTTCAAGGTAAAGATGACAAACATATCAAGAAACTCAAAGACTCAAACTATCAACATCATGGGATTCCAGTGAACTTACTCAGGTTTCTTGAAGGTCAGAGGATTTCTGATGACCCCGCTCCGAAAGAACTGAGAATAAAGGAGATGTGATTCACATTGACCAAGAACAAACAGCAAGCCATGCTACAGTTCAGACATTCTTTTAATTTGTTTCCCCTTTCCCTAATCCTTTTCTATTTTTAAAAATAGTTCTTTTATAATGTTATCCTCGATGCTGAATTGAAACACATCCCCTTTCTCCAAGAGTCTCCCTTCAAAATATCTGATATTTTGAATCTCGGTGCTTATTCGTTCTCATTGGTTCTCCCCTTGCTAGGTTCTTATGACCCAACTCCAGCCTTCTTCTCATTGACCTCTCCTTTTTATAAAGTTAATGTGAACAGTGTGGGCAGAAGGCCACCTTCTAGAACTGAGTGGGCATTTTCATACTTTTGGGTGGTGGGACTGATGGAAGGGGAGTGTACCCAGTGACTTCTCCACGGACCTAAAGTTCTGACCGGTGATTGCATCACTGTAGGACCTTCTGTGTGTGTCTCAGTTAATTCAGGATGTTATAACAAAATGTCACAGACTGGGTTGGTCTATAAATAAACATTTCTTTTTTCCTAGTTCTGGAGGCTGGAAGGCTGAGATCAGAGTGCCAGCATGGTTGGATGGAGGCCCTCTTCCCAGTTGCAGACTTTATGTGTCCTCACATGATGGAATGAGAGAGGGATCTTTCTGGAGCCTCTTTTCTAAGGACATTAATCCCATTCATGAGGGCTCTACCTTCATGACTTAATCACCTCCCAGAGGCCTTATCTCCAAATACCATCACATTGGGGGTTAGGGTTTCAACATGTGAATTTTAGGGGGACACACCCCGATCATAGCATTTGGGAGGTGGAACTTTTCAGAGGACTACAGGGGAGGAAAAAAGTTGTTGTGTGTTTTTGTTTGTTTGTTTGTTTAACTGGAACATACTTTAAAATCTGATGATCTGGACCAAAAGAAGAAAAATCACGTTGGAAGTAAGGAAGACGGTCAGGGGTAATAATAATAACCAGCTCCAAAGACAGATTTACCAAAGAGACAATGCATGATAAGAGTTTTAAATATCTTGTCAGAAGATCCCAGATAATAAACGAAATGATACAGAAGCATCTGCAACAGAACATTGCTATCTTTTGATTTTGTTTGTATTTTTCGCCTGGGGATGAATTTTTAATGGTAATTGTCTACTTAAAATAAGCAAAATATTTGTAAAATCTGTTAAATTTGTTTAAAGCACCAAGCAATAAAAGTGTGAAATACAAATAAAAACCTAAAAATGATATACAAAAAATATGGCAATCAACACACCAAACATTTAAATACATATCAGGTTTAGGATAAATCTCTTAGTAACTAAAGCAAAAAAAAAAAAAAGAAAGAAAAACTTAATCATTTGTAAAGTTTTGAGTTTCATGACATCATCTGCCATAGGAAGAAAATCATTTCTGCTTTGTTTTTCATGAAAATGTTTTTATCGCCCTGTGTTTCCCCAAGTATATACCCAATGCAAATACTTATGGAGACTAGGGGTTTCCCCCCTTACTTCTTAACATGCAAACTCAAGTATCAACCCTGGGCGTACTGCCCAGTATCCAGTAGTCTATTGAGTTTCACATGTTGAGACTTTCTGATTTTGATTAAAACACACACCTGAGAAATTCATGAATGTACTGTGTTTCCTTCAAGTCATTCTGAAAAGCATCACACAGCCATTACCAACACGCACTAAGTTATTTAATTATGTCCTGAGGAGATGAGGCCGACAGGGTGTAAGGTGATAGCCTTGAAGAACAGGGTTCAAAGACAGCATCTCCCCTGGCTAGGGAGCCACGTCCTCACGTAGACTGAATCCTAAACTAACCCCATTTAGCAATCTGAGAGCCAGCCTCTTCAAGTATATGCCCGGCAATAGCAGGCCTTGAAAGAAGACAAAACCACTGCTTTGGCTCTTTCTTTCACGCAATATCAAGCTTCTATGAATGGCATCCTTTTGGTCTTTCCTTGGTTGCTTTTAAAGGTTAAAACCCTGAGGCTGTTAATATGTGATTATATAAACATACATATTTTTTCAAGATATACATTTTTCTCAAGTCTAAATAAACAGAATGTATTCAGTTTGTAATTGGCTTTTGTCAGGAGTCACTCCTCTCACTTAAAAACAGTCTGGGCTTTATTCTCATTCAAAGTCCTCTTTAAAGAAAAAAAAAATGTATTAAAGGTACCGTAAGATTTAGTGCCTTACGTCAATTGTTCTCTGCCAAGAAACCCATTTTAAATGTTTTATTCCCCCCCTCCAAAGCTATGTAAAGGAACAAAGTGGATACTATTCTTTAAATCTAAGTTTAAACAGCTTAATGAGTGGAGCCAATTGAAGTAAATCAAAATTGCTAAACAGGATTAAGTTTACAACAGCTTATGAAAGTCGGCAGAAAAGCACAACACTAAAATAGAACCAGGCAACGGAAAAGCATTTGTATGGAGCTGCTGTCCCAAGACTCCTTTTTCTAAAACGCCGGTATTATGAATTAAGGTGTGTAAACCAGTAACCTTCGTGGTCCTGCGTTCTCACTTGATCCGTGTTATGTATGTTCCACACTCTCTTATGTAACTGGCAAACACTTTCAAACAGGAAGACTCACATGCTACCAAGGGTGATGTACAATCAGGCTGAATTAGTTTCTGCTGCATTAGGAAATGAGGGCGCTCCCACCCCGTCATCCTCACTTGTACAGCCTTTGTACCACACAATTTATCTTCAGACTAATGAATTCTATGCAGGTGATCAAAAGTTGTGGGCTTCCTTTTCAATTCAATTAGCTAAATTATTTCTTACCACTTCAAGCATAGCCTAAGGCTCCAAGGCAGCAATTTAGAAAGATTTAAAAGTGGAACCATTCACACTCAGACATCAGACCTGTAGTAAGAAAAGACCAAGCCCTTATGAGATCGAAAGGAAAAAATGGACAATAAGTATCTGGAACGGGAACTGCTGCCAGCCCACCTGCTCAGTGTTGTAAGCCCTTGACCCCTAACTATGGATTTGTACTTATGCTTGGGTTTTTAATAAAGCCCCGAGTTAGAGCAAACACTTAGGAGCAATGTTTCTCAACAAGCCTTCGTCGGAACACTATTCCTGCCAGATGCTCAGAAAAAGGGGGTCCTGTGGTCGAATAAGTTTGGGAAATGTGAATTTCATAATGATTATTAGCATATTTAAAGCTCCCAGAAGTCCTATATAACCTTTGAATTTAACTGAATTAACTTAGCTGAGCCCCCTTGTCACTCAGGGTATCATGTGGGGTCTCTGGTCCTGTTTCCCACATAAGAACGCAGGATATGGTGAGGCCAAAAAGGAACACCCACAGAGCCATAGGTAAGGGAGTCATACCACTATAGTCTCGCTGGCGGCTGGGTTGGAGACACAGGAAGCAGGAGCAAAAACCATCCACAATCCACACTCTGCCCTGGCTAGCTCAGCCACCATCTTCTTGCTAGCCCCATTTTGCTGCTAGCATAGCCAAGGCAGTTATATTAGTGGCCAATGGCTCACTCGTTACAGCTGACGGCCAACTAGCCACAGCTGATGGCCGTGCAATCATAGTTGATGGCCATTTACTACCTGAACCAGCACCTTTCCACGTGAGACCGAGAGTCTGGAAACTGCACTCCTGGATCTGTCCCCGCATTCCACCCCTACAGGGTCTCATCTCACAATCTACGTGACAAGCATCTTCCACAAGGGGCCCTGTGTGAGGAGCCTGGGGGTGAATATAATATCCTGGACACAGCCAGGGTCTCTGGGCACAGCCAGGGTTTCTCAGGGTACCACCAGTCCTTCTGGGCACAGCCAGACTTCCTGGGCTTCTTAGGGTACCAGCAGTCTCCCTGGGCACAGCCAGGGCCTCTCAGGGCACTACCACTCTCTCTAGGCACAGCCAGACCTCCTGGACTCAGCCAGGGCTCTCAGGGCACTGCCACTCTCTCTAGGCACAGCCAGACCTCCTGGACTCAGCCAGGGCTCTCAGGGCACTGCCACTCTCTCTAGGCACAGCCAGACCTCCTGGACTCAGCCAGGGTTTCTCAGGGCACTGCCACTCTCTCTGGGCCCCTCAGGGCACCGTGCTGGAACAACAGCGGCTCACAGTCAAGGTACTTACATATTCTCGATGGCGGCTGGTCAAGACACAGGAAGCAAACATCCATCGGTTCCACTACATGGTGGTACGTTCCCAAGCAAACAGTCAAGTGGTCCATCAAATCAGGCATGGAAGGCAATTCCCCATAGGCCACAGTCATTTGCCAGGGCTGCACATTGACCTCACAACGTGTGCCCTCTCTGCAGGGCGAGGTCGCCAAGTCCTCCTCAGCCTGGGGGTGAGGGACGACCTTGACCTCACCTGCATCTCCCACCAAGAACTCAGCAAGCGTTTCCTCCTGGGACTACAAGTCCCGCATCCAGGCTGCCTCAGCAAGCACTGCCCAGCCCACACGGCTGCAACGACCTTCGTTTTCTCTGGCCGATGCTGATTGGAGAACCGCCCACATCTTCCCACCCCTCCACGGGGTTCCAGCTCTCCAGCAGCTGCTCCACCTGGTCTTCCTGAGACTGAGCTTTCATACACACAAACTGCTCCACCGACCTTCAGAGACCTTTGGCCAGCACCGTACCCTGCTCCCTGTGTCATTTGTCATGCAGGGTATCATGCGGGGTCTTTGGTCCCGCTCCCCACATAAGAACGCAGGACATGGAGGCCAAAAAGAACACCCACAGAGCCATAGATAGGGGAGTCATACCACTATAGTCTCGCTGGCGGCTGGGTTGGAGACACAGGAAGCAGGAGCCACACCATTCCCAATCCACACTTCGCCCTGGTTAGCTCAGCCACCATCTTCTTGCTAGCCCCCAATTTCCGCTAGCATAGCCACGGCAGTTATATTAGTGGCCAATGGCTCACTGGTTACAGCTGACGGCCAACTAGCCACAGCTGATGGCCATCCAATCATAGTTGATGGCCATTTAGTACCTGAGTCAGCACCTTTCCACGTGAGGCTGAGAGCCTGGAAACTGCACTCCTGGCTCTGTCCTCACACCCGTTTCCCAAAAACTAAGAGACCACTGAATTTCATTTTCAACCTAACATTCCACAGAACAAGTGTTCTACCAGGATTTACTTTGGGAAACCCAATTTTAGAGTGCCAAGTTGGCTTTCTGCTGACGTTATCTTTACTAATTCAACTTGGACAATATGTTGTAAATAATCTGCTGTGACAAGCACCATAATCTCTAGAGTTTTGTGGATGTTGTGAGTTTTTATGTAAACTGGAATTTCTTTTGGTGCCTAAACAACTTGCTAATTTTTTGTTTGAAGCATTGTCAGTTACATTTTACCTTGGTACACAGAGTAAAAGGTTTTCAGAGTGTGTTCTGTTACCTGTAACTTTTACAGCTGCTTCATTTTTGCCTAACACTGAGCCTCGCTTTACAGTCTTTACAATATTAAAGGAGCCAAAGTGAACTGTATAATACTCACTCACACCCTATTGAATCCAGTTCCAGGTGTCGTGCGGGACTCCCCCACGACACAGGCCCTCCACAGCAATGACCCACACTTGATTAATTACGCTAAACCTCATTAATCTGATTTCCCACTCTACAGTCAAGTAACATCCTCAAAACACAGCATCCCATGTGATCAAGCTGCTTCAATGCCATAGACCCTCAACTCCCCAAATTTAGAAAGCTGCAAACAGTGTCTCCATCATCAGTGTGATTCAGTGAGGCCCTAGCATAATCAAGTCTTAGCTCCTAAATGCTAAGTTTTGCCAGAGCATATGGGATTATAAAAGCAAATGTGTATCCTGCATACTATTATGTCACATTATCGGGCACATTTTTTAAAAAGGCAACACCCACAGGCCTGAACAATTTCAGTTTTATGCAAATTCTTCAAGCACTACGGCGTGCTTACTTGTCACTTTTTTGTTGTACCAGCACCGCGCCCTGGGAAGGAATCATGTCTCACTTTGTTTGGCCATTATTAGCTTCTACCTTTGCAAACACTGAACTCCCCCCACATGCTAACGGACTTCTGGCTCTGCACAAGAGTTCTCAGTTCACATCTCTCTTTTGTGACTGGCAGAGAGGAGCTTCTGTGAGTACAACGATGCAACTCAATTCTCCTTGGGAATTCAATATGCTGTACCACTGATGCCCAACCCCGCACGCTTTTTATAATCATAGCCATCATCTTTTTATTATGTCTTGGACTTGAGGAGGCCTGAAAGCAGATGTAACTCATGATGACCTGACTTCAATGGGAAAATGAACCAGGTGGCTAATTGTCTCTAAAACAAATACACTGATAATTAGCAGGAGAGCACAATGCAACAGAAGCCTAACCACCAACCTTTATTTAAGTTAAGCAAATGGGTGAGTAAATGATGCAGCTGCACCGCACTTTGACAAGTTAATAAGGGAGCCATACTTCATCTCGTCAGCCACAGTAGCCAAAGCATGCCCTCAGGACTTGGTATCAATGATGCTAAAACTGTGAACTTGGGAAATTGTCAATGCTCACAGTGAAATACCCTTGTCTGAGTATTTTGTGGAGCCAGGGTTTAAGGTGCTAGATATTCTCACCTAGGGAATGCCGGGGTCAAAGCTGAGACAATAGAAAGATGGTGAGATCTCACCCAGACATACTGGAAGTGCTAATAATTACAGCTCTCTACGAGTGCTAACTAACATCATTGGTGAAAACATCACTGCAAATTTCATTTTTCTAAGGTTTAGATGACCCAGCTTGGATTGGCTAATGTCTAGATAAAGTTTCAGCAAACTTTTTCTGTAGAGGGACAAATAGTAAATATATAGGCACTGCAGGTCTATGGTCTCTATTGGAATTACTTAGCTCTACCATTTTAGCACTAAAGCAGCCATAGAAGATTTGTAAATAAATGAGTCTAGCTCTATTCCGGTAAAACTTTATTTGTGGACACTGAAATTAAAATTCATATGATTCAAGAAATGTTATTTTTCTTTTGAATTTTTTCAAGCATTTACAAATGTAGGAACAATTCTTAGCTTACGGGCCATACAAATATAGGCTAGATTTGACCCATGGACAATAATTAACTGAGTTGGAGTTAAGGTTTTAGAAATAACACCAGGTTATTCTCTCTCTGGTTTCCTGCTTATCTGTTTCTTGACTGTACAAGGGGAATCATTTCATGAGATAGCTAAAATTGAGGCCATGGGAAAGGGATATTTAAATCACTTGATTCAGCAATTGTATATTGATCATCTGCTGTACCACTCATTGGTCCTGAAGGACATAGACTCTGAAGGAGTTACAATTCAGAGTTCCAGTTGGAAATGGATCAGCGTCAGGACCCAGGCAAAGAGATACTTCTTCCCTGGATGACTTGTCAATAGGTATTAAAATCACACAGATTCTTTAGTGTGAATATTTCATCCTTAGGAATTTACCCTGAAGAAATCATTAAAATTGCATGCAAAAATTGAAAAATAACATGAAGAATGTTTAATACAGTGTTGTTTACAAAAGCCAAAAAAAGAAAAGAAGCAACCTAAATGTCAAACAATGGGAACCTAAACAATTCATAGCAATATTCTACAAATTGATTATAATGTGGCAATGAAAAGTATGATGCATTAGGCTATGTATTGTCATGGGAGGATGTTCATCTTGAGGGAGGTGGCAAAGCAAGTAACAATAAAGACCTAAAAACGACCTAATTTTTGTTTTTAGAATTGCAGAAAATATCTAGAAGCATTTAACTAAGATGTGGTGTTACTGTTCACCTCTGGAGGGTGAGTTTATGACTAGTTCTTAATTTTTCATCCTAGGTTAATGTTTTCTAGTTATTTTCAATTCATTCATTCAATGCATATTTATTAAGCACTTACTATAGTCTAGGCTCTAGTTTTCGACAGCGGAAATGTTCTGTCATGCCGGGTCTCAGCTCCGGCTCCCCGCACAAGAACACAGGATATGGTGAGGCCAAAAAGGAACACCAATGGATTCATAGATAGGGGAGTCACACCACTATATTCTCACTGGCGGCTGGGTTGGAGACACAGGAAGCAGGATCCACATGATATGCAATCCGCCCTCCGCTTGTCTGCCAACCAACCAACCAATCAACCCCCTTGCCAGTGTAGCCACGGCAGTTATCTTAGCAGCTAATGGCTAACTGGTAACGGCTCATGACTACCCAGCCACAGTGGATGGCCACCTAATAACCGAGCCAGCACTTTTCCATGTGAGGCCGAGAGCCTGGAAACTGCTCTCTGGGACTCTGTCCCCACCGTTCTATTCTGTAATTTTGAAAAAACTAAAAATTTAAAAGAAGAAGCAGTCCTGCAAAGTTAGTGCAAGAATGCCTTCAAGCAGTTGGGTGAGTCACATGGGACCCCACATCAAAGAAGAGACACTGGGGAAAATGAGGACCAGAGAGAATGAGGCAGAGGCTGCAGGGAAGTGGGTCTCAGAAATATCTAAAGCTGCATGAGTAGCCATTGTTAGAAAAACTGCGTGGAACTCTGTCACTCTTTTTGCCATTTTTCAAAACAAACCCTTGAAACCATCCCCCAACCTTATCAAGGAGCCAAAGGATGAGATGCTAAGACACGGCAAAGATTTAGCTTAATAACACAGATTGGTGAATGCCCCTTTCTTCTGAGACAGAGGGAAAAAATGAGACAAAGAGAAATTTGGGGAGTCAACTTACTGAATTTGGGAATCTTCCTGAAAAAAAAAAAAAAGTTAACAGAGTATCCTCATCATAGTAGAGTCCAGACTGCATTGCATTGTTCGGGCTGATTTTGACACTTTTGTCAAGCAGAGTATATTTTAAAGCACATACAGCAAAGTACCAGAATGGTGTTGACAGAGAAGTAGAAAAGCAAACACTTTTCAATTTTCCTACAGACCACTCTGATTTGTTGGTCTTACTGAGGTATGTAATCTCTTCATGTGCTGAGCCTAAGTATTACTTGTTCTTCTGACATTCAAGTACATCAGTCATTTTTTACTACATTTGAGGTTATATCTGTAGTGTGGTTCAAACAACCACTGAGATAAGAAGTATTTATGGGATTATTTGAAAACGTGGATGTACAACCCTATACATCACATATTTATTTCAGCAGTGAGATTTTTATTATGAAAACTCAGGTACAGTAACAATTGAAACTGAATACCAGAATGCATTGCTGTTGGTGAGTTCTGTAAATTCAGACAGTTGGTTGAAGCTTCAACTACACTGATGCTTTCTTTACTGAAAGCATTTCTACAAAAGACATAATGATGGTCTTTCTGTGGAAAAGAATGAGAGGTCAGAGAGAACTGGGAAACTTCTTACGTAGACCTGATACTGCACGTTCCACTTTGTCTGTACCTCTCCCCACACCACACACAGTGTCTGTTTCATTCCCTGAACCTCTCCCTTCCCATTGACATTGGATAATTCTTTCCCAGCCTCCTAAAATGATAGTTCTGGTGTGTGGCTGGCTGACGACCCAACATACAATCAAAACCATGCTGGCCAGATATGTGTAACTGCTTCTCAGCCATTGCTGATCCATCTGTCACTTTCCGTACATTGGGTTGAAAAAAGCTTTCAGTGAGCAGAGAGAGTCTACGAAGTATGCATACATGTACATATCACACACATCACACACAGAGACACACACTCACTCACTTGCTCTGTAGGGAGACTGTGTGTGTGTGTGTCTATGTGTATTTATCCAGAGCATAAGCCAATATTTTTCAACCACAGTTTTAGCTACATTTATACAACAGTTTTTGTTTGTTTCTTTGTTTCTTTGTTTGTTTTTCAAAATAAGCCATCCCTTCCCCTCAAAGAAAAACACCTGGAATGTTGCTTTCATCACTGCCCTTTTTCTGAAGACCCTCATCTGTACTCCAGGAGGAACCAGGCTGGGGCACAAATATTTGCATCAGCTATTTTGCTTCTACCACACTCAAAGAAGCAACAATAGCAGAAACAAAAGAGAAACCTAGAAAGAGTTGCTTTAGTCTTTAATATAACACTTAATTTTCCCATTAATGTAAAAATTCTCCAGAAGCTGGTTATGGGCTAGCATTGCTAATTTTATTTTTTATCAATAATCATATAGTTTTTATTGGGCGATTATTTTCCAGGGAGCTCTAAGAAGTTTATGCAAATCATCTTTTCATCCTCATACCATCTTTGAGGCATAGCCAAAGAGTAGATCGTTTTACCCCAATTGAAAAGATAAAAGGAAATTGATAGAGATGTCAGCACAGGGGAGGATAACTGGCTCTGAATTTGATTTGCCGTTTTACTCTTGCCCTCCTCCAACCAATTCTCTCTCCAGCCATTGCCACTCTGGCAAACAGTGATGTTTTTAAAAATTAAATTAGGTTACTTCATTCTCCTGCTTGTAGTGTGGCTACAACACCTTGCCTGATAGGTCTATCTCTGGATCCTTAGCTCATGCCTCCTTCTTCACTCACTGTGCTCCAGTATTACTGGCTGCCTAGGACCGGGTACATCAGAATCATCTCCAGAGACCAGAATTCATGGGAGAGCCACTTATTAGAAAGTGTTTCGGGAAAAAAAACCAGTAAGAGAGTGAAGAAGTGGCACCAGGAAAAGTAGAAAAAGCAATTGAGGGTAAAAAAATCAAGTAAAGTTCCAGTGAGTAGAGCTCCAGCTCCTTTCTGCAGTGTGTGTGAGGGGGCGGGGGTGTGCCTGGGGAGATGCTCCCATTGGGGCAAAGGCTCTGGGGAATTCATAGCCCTGCACCCATCAATCACTGGTTGAGAGCTGCCCCAAGCCTATACATTCCCAGAACTTCCAACTCTTGGGACTTTCAGGCAAAGTGAATCCTGGCAGCCTGAAGGCAGGCAGCCCTCCAGGAGAGATGCAAGTGCTGCTACTGGGAGAGGAAGAACACTAGAGGTGAGGGAATCTAAATGGGAGTTATGGGCAGAGTGGTGGCAGTGTCTGCTACGCTGGGTTTCTCTGCATAGACGCATCATGAGGCCTCATCAAGGTCTGCTCTGCTCTGGACCTCTCTGCCCCTGGCCCTTTGCATGGACGCCTGCTTTTTCTGAAGATAGTCTCTGCTTCATTTCACCTCCTCCATCTTCTATAAATAGAGGTGGAACTGTCTGTGTTTCAACCAAGTTCTCCAATGCCCTGCTTTATCCTTGTAACACTTATCACAATCAGTCATGTTTTGCTTACTTCCTGTCATCCCAGTAAAATGTAAGCTCCACGAGGGCAGGGATCATGTTTGTCTTGCTCTCCACATATCCTGAGCACCGAGCCCAGCTTCTCAGACCCAGGACGCATTCACTCATCCAGGATGTATTAAAGAAGTGAATAATTGAATCACATCTTTCCTTTTCACACTATAATTTCAAGTATTCTACTATGGGTAGTAGTTCATTTTAAGATAGCTAAAAACTAACTCAGAAGAATAGAAAATATTCCCATGATATTAAAAACCTAAACTCTATAGTTATATATTAATAAACAGAACCAAAAATAATTCAAGTATAATCAAACCCAAAAAGGTAAGTTAATACGAAAGTTTCTCTACATTGAGTGGAAAAGTCAACAAATGGTAGAAATGAGAAAACTAAAAAGAGGATTTTGCGGGGGAGATGCTTCTATTTTAATAAACTAGACTGTTTCTAAATAGGGCATGGGAACTTCTTTCACACATAATGTTTATTTTTATATTACTCTCCCCCCTACAAATAAGGTGTTTACCATGTGAGCTGAGCATACTCAAGTTTTCTGTGGTACATGGATACAAATAGGGCCCCAATTCTTTCCCTCTGCATCCAGTGGGAGTTTCTAGCCCTTCCCAGCAAAAGGCATGATCTATCTATCTCCCCTCCTCTTGAATTTGAGCTCGCTTTTGCCCACAGAGTGAGGTCAAGGTGATAATGTTCCAGTTTAGTTCCTAGGACTCAAGAGACCTTCCACACTTCTACTCTCTATTGGAACTCTGCCACTGCCAGGCAAACAAATCCAGACTGGCCTGCTAGGGACGTAAGAGACCTCATGGAGCCCCGAGTCGTGCCAGCCATGATCCTCCTAGACCAACCCAGCCGCAACCAACCTCCAGCTGACCACAGGGCCATGAGTGAGTCTAGCTCAGATCAGTGGATCCATCCAGGAGTTGCACTGACTTGTCAGGAATAATAAACGGTTGTTCTTTTTAGCCACTAAGTTGTGAGAGGGTTGTTACACAACAGCAAACTGAAACATTTCCCCAATCATGATGTTCGAGAACCAGTTGAACCTGAATCTCACAACAGCTTTGGCAGATCTAGGATCTCTGTTTTATTGTTACTGCTGTCATATCTCAGAATCACTTAGTGTAAGTGATTAACAGAGAAAACAACCTCAACAGGTAAGCTCTGTCAGAACATTAGCTCCTTCAAACCACCAGTAGTTTACTGAGGCTTAAGAAGTGTTCACTTGGGCAAAAAAGACAACAAACACACATGCCGAAATAAAAATGTAATAAAGAATCCTGTCTAGTCCCACTCCCTAGTTACCAATCAACCATATTCACTAAGACTTATGTACTTTCTTCTTATTTTACAAATAATTAGCTATGTTTTAATAGTAAGAATAAGATTAAGTGAATTACTGTTCACTTCACTTTTTTTTAAGTTACAATTGTATGTGGGATTCTGTTCTCTTTGTTGCTTTTACCAGATCATTTGCCGTTTCACTGTCCTGTGCAAAGATAAAAACCTAGGCACCTGCCAAACCAAAAGGAAAAAAGAGAAAATGGAAGAAGGAGGGGGCTCAGAAAAGCTTTGTTCAATTTAACTGCTCATTGGCCTACATGAAAAGGAATAACAAATAAACAACCTGCCACAAACTGAGATGTAAACTGGGGTGTAGACCTTTCTAGTATATTTCAGCACTTACTATATTCCAAATATATTGCCAAAGTGACCATTTTGCAAAATGAAGCGATGGAATTATCAAATGAAATTTTGGCTGCATTTCTCATGGGGGTTCAATACATTTTTTTGATATTGATAGCCTTTTCCTCCACATTTGGTATGGTAGTTTCAGTTTTAATTGTGCATTGTTTTAGGGAATGGCTCATTTTCTGATGTATTTTTACTATGTCAAAAGCTGAGATTTTTAAAAATCATCCTTTCTTTTTGTTTCTCTTTGTCTTCTCCTTCCAAACACACATGCCTATATATGTCGTTTGTTACTTATAAAATGGAATAAAGAATAGTTTTATTACTGCATAAGTTTTGGAAATTCAGAGTTTACCTCCTTATGATATATATATATATATATATATATATATATATATATATATATATATAATCTATTATTTTACTTACCAAATTTTGGAGCTGTGGCCCCTGTGATTTGTTAATATACCCTGTGAACCTTGATTTGTCCAATGTAAACCCTTCAAGATATTTTACCTACATGGATGAAATAATGGCAGACACTCAAATGAATCTCTTTGTTTTTGCCCTCCACAATAGACACTTTTCTTTTTCTTTCTTTCTTTCTTTCTTTTTCTTTCTTTCTTTCTTTCTTTCTCTTTCTTTCTTTCTTTCTTTCTCTTTCTTTCTTTCTTTCTTTCCTTCTTTCCTTCTTTCCTTCTTTCCTTCTTTCCTTCTTTCCTTCTTTCCTTCCTTCCTTCCTTCCTTCCTTCCTTCCTTCCTTCCTTCCTTCCTTTCTCTTTCTTTACTTCCTCTTTTTTTTCCCCCCCAGGAATCCCTAGAACCCATTTCCCCCTTCTCCCTTTGTAACTTCATTCTGAATTTTTCAGACATACTGGTTTGGGTGGGATTGGCCCCATGACAGTTCTATCCAGTCATGTGTTTGCTTAAGCTGATCAGTATATCCCAAGTACTGTGTATTTTCTGAGGCTTATCAATGCACCCCATTTACCTAGCCACAGGAATTAGTTCAGGGATGGGAGCATGACCCAAGGCAAGCCAATAAGGGGTGAGAACATGACCTAAGCAAACCAATGAAAGCTGGAACATGAGCCAATCAGAGCCAGAGAGACTCCATTCCAGGATTTGTTTGAGCTTTTATGAGCTGCTGAGAGCCAACTTTAGACCGTAGGGGGAGCCTACTATCTAAAGGTAAGATGGCAAACCTTGGAAATTAATGAGTTTCTCATGAAGAGTGTCTAAGCAGGGTGAGGACAGCAGAGAAGAAATTCTAGTGTTGGAGGAATGGTTTTGTTTTAAGATTATTGTCAACCCTTTTGGTCCTGAGTAATAGATCAAAGTACATGAGGGTCAGATCAATACTAAACCCACAGCTCATCTCACCCAGATGGATAATCAGGTCACAAACAAGCCAAGTCTAGAGGATAAGCTCAAATCAGGTACCTTGAAATAAGTGATACATCAAATAATGACCCCCAGATCCCCTCTTTGTTTCACTATAGGAATTTTAATCTGTGGGAGCCAACCAGGAAAACAGCAATCGCTCTGGACATGAAACAGATGCCAAACAGGGATAAGATAACAACCCAGAGATCAGCAGCTGCAACAAGTCGGAGACTCCCCTATGCTGGAGGTTCAAAGGTAGAGGTAGTTTCAACAGAGCCCAACAGGAGGAGAGAGGCCAGAACTAGAAAGGGCCTATCCAGTGGGAGCTGATGTGACAAAGGGTGTCCAGCCACTGCTAGTGATGCTGCACGAGTCAGACAGAGAAGAAATCTTTGGTTTCTCCCTCCTCCCATGTTCTAATCTCTTGTGAGGACCTCCCAGTATGACCAGAGCCAAAAGCCCCCTGAGCAGGAAATACAGCCTGCAGGTATGAGCTCTTCTGTGATACAGAGCAGAGCAGGAGAAGGGCAAGAAATAAATCTGAGCCAAGGCCCAGCACGGACTCTGATCCACACTGGGCCATGATCTCCCACAAACGGAAGCACGTCTACCTCAGTTAGCACATCCTGATAGGAAATAAAATCATAGAATGTTCTTTGCCTCCATCCTTAGTCATATTGAAGCCAACATTCAAAATGGTTTGTAAAATTCCCAAGGTATTTGTTAAAGTTATTGTTCTTTATTCAATTGGATCCTGTGGATGATTTACAATAGAAATATTCCATACCCCTCATCCCCCTGCCCAGCACCTACTTCTTTCACAGCTTTCCTTGTCTCACTGAATAGCAACCCCATCCTACCAGTTGCATAGGCCAAAAACCTTGATTTCTTTTTATCTGTCTCCCCACAGATCACATCTGTCAGCAAAGTCTCACAGCTCCACCTTCAAAATATATCAAGAAGTGGAATGTACTTCCATTTGTGGTGCTACCACTCTGATCACAACCACCATCCTCTCTACCTGTATCACTGTAATCGCCTCATAACTGCCTTGCCTCTACTCTTGTCCCTTCTCACTCTATACCACAAAGTAGCCAGGGCAATCCTTTTAAAATGTAAGTTTGCTCCTGTCACACCCCTGCTCAAACCTCCACTGGCTCCCATCTACTTCTATGTGTTGTAAGTCCAAGGAGATCTTTCAGGAACAAGACCACTTCAAGTCCAGCAAATTCATCTTGCATAATTACCCCACTGTCATTAAATTCGTGAGTTAGGCTGCAGTTTTGTGGGTTTAAAAACAACAACAGCTCTAACCATTTGTACCTGCAATGGCCTATACTACTACTCCACGTTCAAAGCACGTTTCCTGACACAGAGTGAATTTTGTTGCAAGGTGTAAATGTTGAATGGATGGATGGATAAATATACCAAAAATATGGGATTAATATAGAACTGACTAAATGGTTTGAGCAAACAACAGAATACAAGGTCTTTGGTCAGATATTTAGATAGGACTTTGGAAGTAATTCATCCAAATTATAATCTAAACTATTTATAAAGTAAACTATGTTATGTAACATATTTTTGCAAATCTACAACTGTGTGAGCTTGGCTAAAAATTGTTGGAAAGGATGAAAATTAACCCATGCAATATAGATTCTTCCAAACAAGAACTTTGGAAACTTCTACCCAGAGACAAACTCTACAACTTAACCAGTCTACTTTGAGCAAAGTTGATCATTGAATGCACAAGCCAACCAATCATCTTCTCATAAATGAGTAGTAAGTTGAGGCCCAAACGGTCTATCCAATCAATTCATTTAAGAACTAATCATTGCTAATCCAGTATAAATCAGGCACCAGATAGGACATGAATAATTAAAACACAAACAAAGAGAATATAGATAGTAGGTTCATAGGATCCTGGGAAAGACCAAATGTGAACAAATAAATGATATGCATAGTAGAAGTACAGAGAAAGAAGCTGCTGTGGGAAATGTAACAAACAGAAAAAGCTAAGTCTAAGCGTTTAAGTTGGGACTTGAGAAGCAGATAATAGAACAAGCTAGTTCAGTGGTTCCCAAACTTTAGCATGCCTCAGAATCGCCTAAAGGGCTTGTTAAAATACAGAGTTTCATACAGAGGATCAACAGAAAATGCAGAGGGTCTATCAAATGTCACCGAGTTGGTGGCTGAGCCAGGGCTATAGTTATCGAGGAATTACCGCGCTTCGGAAATATCACAGTCCCCTTCTCTTCCATGACGCCATATTTCTCTGCATATACAAGATAATTAACTGTCATATTTAATAGCATTGCATCAATATGAAAGATAGAGAAGTAACAGAGCGACTATTTTCGTTCACAAATATTTAGACTTAGTCTTACATAAAATCTAAAACAAATTCTGAGTTTAGTTTTTCCCCCTTTTACAAGAATAGTTCTTTAGGAAAAAAAAAAAAAAGGTATTTCTCCTACATTTCATCTGGCACTTATTCCTTCGGGTGAAATAACTCTGAGTTTACTTACCTTCACCCCAGCTACTGGTCAACCTGAGGCTGCCAGACCCGAAGCAGGTCTAAGCAGGACATCTCACATGCTGCTGGGAAGGAACATAATTCTGTGTGAACTTTTTGGAGAGAAACAGCAAAATACGTATCTAGAGATGTGCACTGGTGCACTGGCTCACAAGAACCAATTGTTAAATTTTCAAGAACTTTTTTTTTTTTTTTAATTTTCAAGAATTTTTATGAGGTAGGTGTTAAATCATTGGTAGCTTGAAATCAAGTATGGTGGGAGTATTTGCACCACAGAAATTAACAATGTTACAAATCAGGGCTTTTTCCCCCCCTGCAATTCAGTTCTTAAACATTTACCAGCCCAGCCCTGCTTTAAGATGTTCAAACTCTCAACTCCAACGACTCTAAGACATAGTCAGAGATGCACACAAATATTTACATGTAGGGAAAGTCTTTGTAGGAAAAAAAACGTTGGAAATAACCTAAATATCAAAGAGAAAGTAGCAGGTTAAACAAAATGCTATGCAGCCACTGATTACATGAAAAACGATTCCGGATAGGAAAAGGGGAAATCAGAATATAATGTCCCATATACAGTATCAGAGGAATTCTGTGGGAAAGTAGTAGGTATATATAAATACAACTGTATCTTATTATTTATCTTTTTGTGTTTTATTGAGATGTAATTGACATATAACATTCTATAGGTTTAAGTTGTACAATACGGTTTGATATATGGATATATTGTGAAATGATTACCACAATAAGTTTAGTTAACATCTATAAACGTATACATAGAATTAAAAAAAGACACCTGAATGGTTTCAATGATATCTTTCAATGGTAGGATAAAAAGGTACTTTTATTTTCTTCTTTATATGGTTGTGTATTTTCTAAATATTCTATGATAAACATGTATTGCATTTGTATTCATGCACCAAAAAAAATACTCTCAAGGAAAACAATAAGTCAGAAGAAAATATAGGCTTAAATTCAGCCACCATTTCCTGCTCACGAGACATTTGCTGTGCCAAACTGACACCGACCCATCAGGGATAAACTACACACTTTCTGCATCCAGGCATAATAGGGGAGCGATTCTGCATTGTGGGTGGTTCTGTGCATTTTCAGTTCTCTGAGCTCCTCAGGATGTAGCCTGGTTTCAGAACATTGCATACAATTGCACTTCTAACCTCAAGCCAGTAAAAGCAGTGAATTAAGTACGTAATGTACCACTTACTCATACACATTTAGTCTCCATTTAACATCCCTTCCCAGGCCTCTGTTACGGAACAGCCTCATGTTTCCATGTTGAAGAACTTTAGCTAGAGTGGCCTCTGGGCTCTGCCTCCAGCTCACGCCTCTCTGGCAGCTGTGATTTCCTGATTGGAGAGTTAGGGAAAGCCTCTTTTGGGTCCAGCCTGTCCAGAGGATGTATGTACTCTAATCTGCTCTCTGCCAAGAGGCTTGCCTCCCATGCTGTCATAATGGGGCACGCCTGCAGTTGACCAGCTCTGCCAAGTATCCAGAGATAAGTGCAGACTTCACTGGTAAATAGGAAAACCTGCTTGGTCAGAGAGCTACCCACATTCTTCAGTCAACGTTATTAGTAATCGAGGTGATTGGATTCCCCACTCTCCAGCATCTATCAATCAATTTGCCCCACGTGGAGAATCAAGAGGTGTTTATGACTAGCATCCTTTAAACTTCAACACCATTCATCAGTGTCTTTCTAGAGTGGGTACTTCTGAAGACAATGGTCATGTCTTATATTCCCATTTTTGCATCCATAGCAGTTAGTGTGGACATTTGCGTACATAGAAGTGCTCTGTAGAAGACTGAGGTATAGAGGATGAGGGGGGCTAGTCAAAGAAAAAGGTACAGAATGGACTCTCTTTACCTCCTACTCTTATTTCCTACCGAATTCAGTGTGAGTGAGACCCTTCTTTCAGGCAGATTTTGGCCCATTATCCCCATTCTTGGTTTAATGGATGGCATGGCATTTGTGGCTTAAATAATTTATAGTGATCAATGGGAACTAACACAAGGTGAAATTGGGTCTCATCTGAGAAAAATCCTTAGTAATGACAGACAGGGGAGTGGTATGGCCATCAGCTCTTAATTACATTCTGTCTCCTCTTGGCTGTCTCCTGCTTTCTCTTCTCTCCCTCCTCTAATACATATTTTAAATAAAGTGAAATTTTTAAATGGGAGCGACTCTTAGTACTCAATGCAACTTTCTGTTGCTTTGGCTGGAGCCCCCTGCCTAACTCACTCCTGAAAGTCATAACACCGTTTCTTCCTTCTCATCAATTGGTACCAATTAGACATCTTCTAGGTAGAGACATAATTTGCTTAACTGCATAAGAAAATGGCCACTTCAAGCCCTTTAAGAATTTTGGTTCTCAATTACCCAGCCTTACTTCTCCTGTGAAGTGATAATTAGAGTCTAGATGATAACTGGATTACCAAGGACATCTCTCCGGATAGTCGTTTAACACCTAATCAAGTGTTAAGGTCATAAATTATGCATTTCTCAACAGCATTCAGACCCATTTGAAAACAATTTGAAACAGTTCAAGAGTTCCTGGATGGTCTTCAGTTTTACAGGGCTGTGAAGGGTCCTGCTTAAAGGAATTACCTGCTTAGAAGAATTACCTGGTTAAAGGATTCACCCACTTAAAGGACTCAAAGTGTAAGGCTCTCTCAGTTTTTTAATCAGCTACAGATCATTATTTTTTTAACTGACAATTAAATGTCCTCCTACCACGTAGGAGAAAATGGAGTGTTTCCCACAGTGTCAATGCACCTCCCCGGGGAGCTTGGATAAAAAGATTCTAGAGAGAATTTGAAATGGAGAGAAGAAAAAGCCTTACAACTTTGATTTTCTTGTGACCTATTCAAAACAAGATCGGAAAATTCCAAGTTCAAGACGGAAAACTACAGACTATGTTTCTCATTTGGGATTCAGAGGAAGAAAAGTGTTCTAAATGGGTGGGGGTGGGGGAAGTGTGGGGAAAGATGGAACAAGAGGGTACCAGGCCTTTCTCTGTCTATCCTGAAAGACAACCAAGCTTCCATAAGGCAGGGCTTTTCAGATGACACTGGCTGTGCTAGAATAGAATTCCACCTCCTATCTCACCATCACCCCCAAGTCTGCGACTCCACCAGTGACCTGAGCTAGAGTATATGTCTCAAAAAGCAGCCATCACCATCGTCTTATATTTTACAATAAAATATCACCCACCAATTGATTAGAACCTCTGCCTTCCCTCCATGGTCAGGAATGCAGATGACTTTAAAGGCACTGGGTAGCATACACATTTATGATACTACATCTGTTACCCCCCTTTAATAACAGCAGCCACACTTCTTTCCAAGCCTGATGAGAATTTGTTTACAAACTCAGTCTCCTCCTCTTGGAAGAAGGAATGATATCATTGGAAGCATAGATTACACCATGTAATTGTACTATGAGAAAGATCCATCTTCAGTCCAGCCCAACTCAATTAGAATATTTTCACTGCTTAATTTGATCTGAAGAGCCTCACAAAAAAAAAAAAAAGAAAAAAAAAGCTGCCTTCCTGGAGGAACAGGCAAAGTATGACACATAAGGTTTTCTTCCCTCTTTTCTATTTCCCCTACATCCATCGCAATAATGTCCCACATATTAAAAAAATGAGAACCAGAAATCTAAAGTGAAGACAGCCTTTTCTCACCCCTTCTGCTATGTGTTAGGACTTCATTCACTGGAACATCCTAAGTTGTTTGTGTGACAAAACATTGAGTCTCTCAAAAAAAAGTCCTTTATTTCAGTATATGTATTAGATGAAAAAAAAGAGAGAATTGGCGTAATATACTTGAAAGGTATTTTACCTGGGCCAATCTAAAATGCCTCTTGCCTGATCTCTTTCCTAGCTATTTTAATTCAAAATATCCCGTCACCATCACTCTCTTGCTTAAGAATGTATGAAGGCTGCCCATGACTAGCTCGACGAAATCTAAGCACCACTCAGAGACCTTCACAATTGCGCTCTTACCCATCTTTCCACCATTACACTCTTATTTTCCCTCAAACAGGTACGATAATGCCATCATCACTCCCATATGTCAACCACATATGCATATTTCTGTCTCTGTCTCAGCTCCCACTGTTCCCTCTGCCTCTAATCTCCTTTCCCCAACTCTTGCAAAATCCTATCCACCCATCAAGAACTAACTCAAATGCCATGTCCTCTATAGCCCTTTCCTCTGCCCGCTGGTATAAAATTAATTGGCCAGCCCCTGGGTTCACCTGTCAATTTTCAATTCTTTTAGTCTACTTCTGTCATCATTTTTATGTCTGTTTCCCTTGGGAGTTCATAAATTCCCTGAAAGTTGTAATTATGTCATAGAATTTATGTATACGCAGTATCTCTAGTACATTGTCTGAAATAAATGTGTATTTTCTAGAAAGTAATTCTGGAAATCAAGTATTTCTCTTTTATTTTAAGTAAAATTTTTGTTGTTTTGTTTTGGTTTTCATATGTATATCCAAATTGACCTAGTGGTACTTATGGAAAAGACTGCTCTTGCTTTACACTACTGCAATGCCAGCTGGGCATAAATCAAATGTTTATGTACACATGGATAATTTTCATTGATTTGGTCTATCCTTGTACAAATACCATACTATTTTAATTACTATCTAAAGCTACAGTCATCTAGAACCAGTCTTTTTCGTCTTCTTCGACATTGGGCTATTTTTGTCCTTTTGCAATTTCATATAAAATTTACATTCAATCTCTCTCTCTCTCTCTCTCTCTCTCTCTCTCTCTCTCTCTCTCTCTCTCTCCCCTGTCTTCCCTCTCTCCCTCCCCTCATGCAAAGAACCTAGGATTTTGATTGATTTGATATGTTTAATGCTATCAGATGATACATATTTTTTAATTCCATGTAATTTTAGTAATTTACCCTATATTCTCTTGGATTTTTCTATATACATACATAGTCATGTCATCTCCAATTCATAACTTTGATTTCATTCTCTCTAATCCTTAAGTATTTTTAAATCATTCTTTGTCTTATTGCACTACCGTATTTCCCCTAAAATAAGACCGGGTCTTACATTAATTTTTGCTCCAAACGATGCCTTAGGTCTTATGTTCAGGGGATGTCCTCGTGAAAAATCATGCTAGGGCTTATTTTCCGGTTAGGTCTTATTTTCAGAGAAACACGGTACAATATTTAGTACCTTTAATTAAAGGTTGAATAGACGTAGTAACAACTTGTAGCCTTTAAGACAGTCTTTAAAAATACTTATTTTATTAGTAAGTGTGATGTTTGTTATAGGTGTTCTGAAAATACTTTTTGTGAGACCAAGAAAGGTTCCTTTAATTCTAGTTTGCTGGATTATTTCTAGGTTTCTTTTTTAAAGACTGGATGTTGCATTTTATCTGTGCCTTTTCTTCATCTACCAAGACGATGATAGAATTTTATTCCTTTGGAGTATTAATGTGGTGAATTCCAATGATTGATTTTTGAATGCCAAACAAGCCCTTGCTTTCATATAATAAATCCAACTTAGTTATTTATTTATTTACTTATTTATTTATTGCAATTTTTACTTTGCTAATTTATTTAAGTCTTCTGTACCTACAATCATATGGAAGATTGCCTATATTAAATGAGATTTTGATATCTGTTTTCAAAAAGTTTCTAGATGCTCTTTTATTTTTGTTGAAACCCAAATTTTGAAGATCGGACCTCATGGAAAGCCATTACACTAAAACTCAGAGCAATTCAAGACTTGGTCTTACAATTTTCTTCTTCCTTTGCTCTTTCATATGGAGTTGGGTGTGTTTAGATATGCTTTAACTTGCAGTCATGTTTGACAGGGGATCTTTTGCACTTTGTAAATAAATCTCCAGTGTGTGTCACATAAACAAAATGTCCCCCTCTCACTGGAATACTGACAGAAATAAATCACTTGCAAAGCAGACCCAGGTGATAGTCTCCTGAATTTTGAAAGGGTTTCTTTTATCAAGATGCTAAGAAGTATATGATAAATCATGATAATCATGATCATTAAAGTAGAGTAGTTAACAACCAAAAAAAATCATTTCACTCAAATAAAAGCCATGTTCTAGCTGATGTACAAATTAGGGATATACAGAGCTGGGTCAACGAATACACAGTGGGGTGGGTGACATTTCTCAGACGGTCCAGTCCCCGTTCTTGTAGTCTCAAGTCAGGGAGAATGGTCAGTGTAGAGGCTCACTCACAAAGAGCTGAGGGTCCCCCACAGGCACGTGACATCTAAATACAGTGTGGATGGTTTCCTCAGCCCAGCTCCTTTGGAGTGGGGATTTGCACTGGGGCTTTTCATGCAGCTTGAAATCCTGTGCTAGGACTGTTCTCCAGCCTCCTCCTTTGATCATCCCACATGGCCAGTACTCCCATTTCTAGATGTCTCTGTGGACATCTATATAAGGGTAAGGTGATACCCTTCCCTCTCCACCAGCATTCACACCGTGGGCTCAAGGCCATGTTGAGGCATCTCCAAAGTCTCTTGCTTTCTCACTGTACCATAAAAGTTACCATGTTGGGTAATAATATAAAAATATCATTAAACATTAACAAAGTAAGGGAAGGTCCATGAAGACTGAGGGACAGAAACATAAGATTGAGGCTGAAGTGACCCACAAAAAGAGAAAAAGAAAAGTAGGTGCTGAGGGCGAAGCAAAACCTAATCCCTGCCAGTTACCACATGAGGATTGTCACCATGTATCACAATAGTATTTCCCCAGGACTAAAACCCAAATGGCTACCTCCACACCCTAGGACCGTGCCCAAAGGTTCACTCTCCTTTGCTCTCCTACAAGGAACGCCCCAGTGACTCCTTTGGGTGGGGAGTTGTGGCAAGGAAGACAGTTGTATTATAAAAAGGAAAGAGGGGAGAAAAGCAAAAGAAAAAAATGGGACACTTCACAATGCCTGCCCGTGGACACTGTGCAATGATTTCACGTGGTCGATGGGTACCATTAAATAAAATTAAATCTTACAGTAAGAAAGTTATTCCCAAAAGTCTCAATTATCTTGAAAGCCTTATGGTGAATCCAAGCTAAGTGTCAGGTTGATACTACAAAATCTTTTACACCTCTTAACACTTGCAAGTTTCCCTTTTTAACAATGACAGGGCAGACCTCAGGCTCAGAGACTTGGCCAGGCTACTATATGTAACTAGATTTTTAATACCATTGGTATGTGTCTAACATATTTAATTTTACAGTTATTTCCTATTTGAGGGAAGTCAAACTGACTTTCTATTCATTATATTCATATAATGTTCTTTTTTAGAACAAATTATTTAACATGAAAAAAATGAGTCCGTTTAATATACTATATAAAGTAAATAGTGCAGGCTTACACAATTATGGTAAAAATCAGAAAGGATGACTGAAGTTTGGGAAGCATCACTATAATCATCAGAATATGGGATAATGAGACGATTGGCCCTGGAGTAAAAATCCCATTTCTGCTCCTTTGCCAGTCCTGTAACTTGGAGCAAATGACATAACCTCTCTGAACCTCAGTTTTCTCATCTATGAAATGGGAATAAACATAATACTGCCACACAAGACTGGTTGGCCCAGATGAGCCAAGCACTGGGGATGTGGCCAGGTCTCTCAGTGGACTAGTGCTCATTACAGTAAGAGGGCATGGCCAGTGAGGCCAGTAAATTTATTTGTCCATGACAGTGATTATACTCTATACCAGATATGGTATTTTGTCCTATCTGCCTCCTCCAGGAACCTGGAAGCTCCTTGATGGCAGCCACCGTGTCTTACTGATGTCATTGTATGTCTCTGTCCCTTAGGACACTGTCTCCCTCTCTGCAGTGCAGGTTTTATGAACATTTTTTGAGTTGAATTGACTGGTTGAATCAGATGATCTATTTTTCTTGACAATCTGACAAATAGCCCTGAGGTCAAAAATTGTCTACTGTGTCACATACAATTATTAACGTAGTAGTTTCTCAGTAAAAACTCACTGACTGATAATACATGCATCCCTTGTCTGAACTACTGTGACCATCTTCTAACTGTTCTCCCTGCCTCCACTAGTGCCCCCCACCGAAACTAGTCTTTACATAGCAACCAAAATGATCTTTCTCATACTTTCCCACTAAAACCTACCTGCGGATAGGATAAAAACTCCTTCGCACAACACACAAGGTCCATCAGTGTCTATCTCCACTTAGAGCTTTAGTTTTGCCCCTCAGCACCCTCCTTTTCCAGCCAAACTGAAGCATTGTCAGGTGCTCAAATGAGCTGTGGCCTTATGTCGGGGCCACTGTATCTACTGTTCGTTTTCGTGGAACGTTCTTTTCTTTCCCATCTCTGCCTGGCTAGATTTCACTCATCCCTCTAGATGTCACCTCCCACAGGCCTTTCTGTCCTCTTCTGCCCAAGGCTGGATGTCCTGCACAGGAAAATGTGGGCTTGCCCTGGCTGAACTGTCATCCCACTGCACAGAAATGGCCTTTTTTTCCTGTCTGTCTTCACCATAGAGTGTGACCCTTTCGGGCAGTGGTTCTCAAAGTTGAGCATGCATCAGAATCCTACCCACAGGGCTTGTGAAAACACAGATTCTGATTCATTAGGTCTGAGGTAGGGCCCGAAGATTTGCATTTCTAACAAGCAGTAGTTTGCAAACCTGGCTGTACATCAGATACAGCAGGAGAAGGATTAAAAAATGTCTACTGCCCAGACACCACACTAGACTGATCAAATCTGAGCCTTCTGGTTGGGGGAGGGGGAAGTTGTGGTGGTCCCAGCATTAGCGTTTTTGTAAAGATCCCAGATAAGTCCAGGTTTGAGAACTCCTGCTTTCGAACAGTGCTGCTCAAACTTGAATGTGCATGTATGGAGATATTGTTAAAAGGCAGTTGGTCTGTGGAAGAGCTAAGAGCCTGCCTTTCTAATGTGGTCCCAGGTGATGCTGACACTGCTGGCCCACGGACCACACTTGGAGTCAAGTTTTAGAATAAGAGCTGACCCAGGCAACCCTAGAAGACTCCCCAGTATTGCTGGAAGAAGTCGTTAACATCATTACATGAACACCTGTTGTTGATACTACCCAGGGGCACCTAGGTAGAGTCAACCACGTCAAACACAGATATTTCCCTTGTGACTTTCACGTACAGATGTGAATCTACTGTTTGTCATCTCTGCCCACAACATCTCTGGCATCTGGTGGGTCTTGTGTCACTAACAGCCATTAGGCTTCTTGCTATTGTTCAGGTTCTGCTGCTCTGGAGGTTGACCGTGTGTCGCACTGAGGTGATTCCCTCAAACAAAAGTTTACACAGCTTGTATAATGCCCAACCTTGTCAAACTCACCTCTAAATTGGGTAAAAATCCATTTAGCTCTTTACACATGATAGGTTTAAAAAAAAGTTAGAAACATAATTTTATGCATAGATTGTATTTCCATAGCTTAGTAAAGCACCTGACACAATGTAAGTGGGCAGTGAATTTGTTGGAAGGAAGGGAGGGAGGGAGGAAGGAAGGAAGGAAGGAAGGAAGGAAGGAAGGAAGGAAGGAAGGAAGGAAGGAAGGAAGAGAGGGAAAAGGAGGGCAGGAGAGGGGAGGGGAAAGCCTGGGTGGTAGGGCAGTAGAGAGAAGGAGGATGGAAGATGGAAGAGACAGTATTTTGCCCTAGTTGCCATTGCTCTCTGGTAGCCCGCCTGGATCTCCCTGACAAGCCTCTCCGTCCTTCCACCATGTTCCTTTTTGTTGTTCTCACCTGACCACACTCATAGCCACACCTGGGCAACCCCATCCAGCCCACATTCCATGCAGTGTCTAGACCAGGGGTGTCCAAACTGCAGCCAACTGCGGCCTGCAATCCATTTTTAATTGGGCCATAGCAAATTCCAAAAATATATTTAGTTTACTTAAATAACCAGGTGAGGCAATACATACTTCACCTCGAGTGAGTGGCCCGGCTGTTTGTATATTTTACCGCATATGGCCCTTGGTAAAAAACATTGAAAAAAGTTTGGACACACTGGTCTAGACACACATGAACCTGGAATATCCCCCCTCCTTCCCACTGGCTTTCGTTATAACCTTGGGGACACAGACTGGGTTTGGGGTGGGGGGTGCACAGTGGGTCAGCTCTGTCTCACCCAACTCCATATGTATAATGAGACTAAACTTTTTAAATTTTTGAAATAATTGAAGGGTTATCTTCCAAGAGATACCCCAAGCAAGCAGGCCATAGGCCAAGAGCATTTGAAAATGTTCACGTTAATTATCAGTATTTCAAATTCAAGAGATTTTCCACAAAAATTTGGATTTTCAGCTTCTTTCCAAAATGGGAAGATCTGGCAACTTGGGGTCAGCTTTAGCTGGATGTGAGTGGAGCTGCCCCCCTCAGCTGGGACATACATGTGTTCTCTCTTTAGCTTGCCACAGTCACTACCCCTCCTCATCTTTCTCCAATACTGAAGCCAAGCATAGGTTGCCATTTGTCCTCTTTGTCTTGATCTCATTGTACTTGAACTTTGTTTGCTGCTTCTTGACCATTTTTATTCACTACCATTACCTGCCAGCCCCCAGAGATCCATGAGTGAGCAGTCTGCAGACCCCATGTGCAGACCACAAGGACCCCATACAGCTCTTATCTCTTTATCTTACAACCTGAGCTCATTTGCTGCTGCTAAGTCCTGTCCAAAGAGAGAGAAGAAAAGTGCTCCTTGAACTAACCCTGATTCTCCACACATGGCTTTCTGCCTGTCTCTTTTCCTGGCTACAGGTATTAGCATTTGCTATTATTATCATTACCTGCTCTTATAATCTTTCAGGCTCTTTACCTCCTCATATAGAATTTGCCCACAAGGTAAACCTGTTGCCCTCCCAAGAGATAATAATACTTATCAGGACCTTTTGTCGAGTTCCTGGACCTCTGGGGTTTGAACCACACTTTGCGCACATAAAGCCCTCTATTATCACCACTATTGTTGTCATTATTATTATTTGGGATTAGGCAGCTCTCTCAGAAGTCTTGCCAACCACAGCCAGGTGCCACCTCAGAGCCTCACCTGGCCCGGCGCAATGACTCAGGCCGGACGCACCTGGCTGTAGGACTCTGGTTCAGCCTGCTGAGTTCTGGGCTTTTGCCAGAGCAGAGAGCTGCTCTAAAACACTCACTCCTCTCCTTACTCAAGGGACAGAGGCTATGCTCCAGGGAGGGCCAGGGGATGAGCAGTCTCTGGACCACAGTACTAGAGACAGAAAGCCAGTGCCACAGCAAGCCTCAAACCAGGCAGAGCCTCAAGGGGCCAGATTCTCTCTAGGAAGAAAGGGGTGTACAGTACATTTTGGGGTAAGAAGCTGGTTTCCCATCCTAACTGTCACTCTATAGCTGTGTGAGCCTCAGACAACTTATTAACCTTTGCAATATCTGGTCCTCACCTGTAAAATGTGGATAATAATTTCCATCTTTATGATAATACCATGAGATTTATATGTAAATAGATTTGAAAGTACATATGTCATATACATAAATATATATTTATTTATAAGTGTCAGGCATACAGTAAGCCCTCTGTTAACAGACAAAGACAGGGCTCCATCCCTATGGAGGCTTACAGAACCACCCAGAAGTGAACAGCTTTAGCAGCAGACCCCGAGTAAACAGACAAGATGCCCCCAGGACTGGGAGGCATCTCACCAAGAGATCAGTTTCCACTCAACAGCATACCTGTCCCCACCTGAATTCCTGTCTTACTTTCTCCACCTTTCACTGACCCCCAACCAATGTCTTCCAAGGAAACATGAGTTTTTTCTTCTTTTTGATACTCAGCCTGTCTCTCTGCTATGTCCACACGACCAGTTTGTCCCCAGCAAAGAGGATTTGGAGCATCAATGTTGTTTTCTAATCCTTTTATTTAGCCTTCCCCACCCATCAACCCACACCCCACCAAAAACACAGAAACCAAACTCAAACCAGCTCACACCAATGCTTGCCTGTTTACAGACAGAAATGTGCCCGATTTGGACTCTCGTAATGCTTATTTTGTCCCAAGATACATGATTTAACTACATCTAGTGTACAATAAATAAATTAAAACTGTATTTGGGCATTCTCTTTTTTTGCCATAAAGTTTTATGTATTTGTCTGTTTTTATTTTGGTGAGAACATTGAAGCTCTACTAGGAAATTTTAATTGTACAGCACAGTGTTATCAACTATAGTCACCATTAGCTCCTCAGACTTCATTCATCTTATAGCTGAAAGTTTGTACCTTTTACCAATATCTCCCTATCCCTCCATCCCTCAGCCCCCTGGCAACCACTTCTCCACTCTCTATTTCTATGAGGTGGAATTTTTTTTTTTCCTTTTTAGATTCCACATATAAGTTATATCATGCAGTAGTTGTCTTGCTCTCTCTGTCTTACTTCACTTAGCTTAATACCCTCAAGGTCCATCCATGTTGTCTCAAATGAGAAGATTTCCTTCTTTCTTATGGCTGAATAATATTCCATTATATATTCCATTATTTACTCACCCATTGATAGACATTTAAATTGTTTCCATATCTTGGCTATTGTAAATAATGCTGCAATAAATGTGGAAGTGCAAGTATTTCTTTGCTGTCTTGTTTTCTTTTTGTTTTGGTTGTATACCCAGAAGTCAAATTGCTGAATCATTTTTAGTTTCTTGAAGAACCTCCATAAGTTTTCCATAGTGGTTGCACCAATTTACATTCCCACCAACAGTGCACAACTGTTCACTTTTCTCTATATCCTTGCCAACACTTGTTATTTCTTGTCTTTTTAATAACAGCCATCCTAACCGATGTGAGGTGATATTTTGTTGTGGTTTTGATTTGTACTTCCCTGATAATTAGTGATTTTTGAGCACCTTTTCATGTACCTATTGGTCATGTGTATGTCTTCTTCTGAAAAATGTCTATTCAGTCCTTTGCCCCTTTTTAAATTGAGTTATTTGTTTTTTGTTTTGCAATTGAGTGGTATGAGTAGTTTGGGCATTATTTCTAATGTTTTTCACCTGAGATCTCCCTGATAAATTGTCATCTTTGATTTGTAAAAGCATTTTCACTACCTTCTTTTCCTCACGCAAAGTTTTGCACATTTCCTTAAAAGGGGCTTTCCTTAATTACTCACCAGCCACTGTAAAGGGAAATGTGATAAATGGAACCAGATCACCCCCATGACGAAAGCCCACCTGGGAAATCCTGGGCAGGTACAGAAAGAAAAGGTACCTTGGATATCTTTCACCAGAGGCTGGGGCCATCAGTTCTTAGAGAAAAACAGTGACGGCAAGCTGGAGCCAGATCATACTGGCTTATGAAACCCGGTTGTTAAATTTTCAGGAATTTTGTGAGCCCATTGTTAAAGTATTGGTATCTTGAAATCAGTCTTGGTGAGGGAATTTTCACCTCAGAAGTTGACAAATTCCACAAATCAGGCTTCCCAGACCCACGCTCTACCCTCACCGTTAGATTACCAGCATACCACTGGTTAGCTGCAAACAATCGACTCTAGTTACTGACTCTTTGCCAAGTGGCAGGACTAACTCTGGCACCAATACTTAGCTAAACCATTTAACTCTTCTCATGGTTCCACCAGGGAGCCAACGGTTGTCTTCTCCTGGCAATATTAATATTAATATTTATGTCAGGTTTCTTCTATAGTTTCTATTGATGCATTATTGTGGACACAAATAAGTACTGCCATGCCCCAGCTGTCTTAAACACATTCTCTTATGTTCTTCCTAGGACTTTTATACCATCTTCTTAATGGTGCTAATGAGAAAGAAAACATGAGAAAAAGAGCCACGTATTTTAAGGCTATAATAATTTCGCTTTTGAACCCTTGTGCACTGTTGGTGGGAATGTAAATTGGGATACCATTATGGAAAACAGCATAGAGGTTCCTCAAAAAATTTAAAAAAGAACTAGCATATGATACAGCAATTCCATCGTTGGGTATATAGCCAAAACAAACAAACAAACAAAAAACACCAAACAGACAGATTATTGAAAAGATATCTGCACTCCCATGTTTATTATTCATAAAGCCAAGATATAGAAATAACCTAATAACCTAAGTGTCTGTCAATGGATAAATAAAGATGTTTTACACCCAGACGCGCACAGTGGAATATCATTCAGCCATAAGAAGTAAATCCTGCCTTTTGTGACAACATGGATAAACTTTGAGGGCATTATGCTAAGTGAAGTAAGTCAGAGAAATACAAATACTATATGATATCACTTATATGTGGAATCTAAAAAAGCTGAATTCATAGGAAAGGGAGTAGAATGGTGTGGTTACCAGAGGCTGGGGGCAGGGGGGTGGGTGGAGAAAATGGGAAGAAGTTGGTCAAAGAGTAAAAGAATACAAATTTCCAGTTAGAAGATGAATAAGTTTGGGGGATCTAATGTACAGCATTGCAATTATAGTAAACAATACTGTATTATATACTTTATAGTTGGTAAGACAGTAGATCTTAAATGTTCTTACCACACACACAAAAATGGTCATTATGTAATGTGTTGGCGGTGTTAGCTAGCACTACTTGTAGTTATGGTGGTGATCATATTGCAATATGTGTGTATCAAATGGACATGTTGTACACCTTAAACTTACACAGTATTATGTCAATTATATTTCAATAAAGCTGGAAACATTTAAGAATAAAGCATTTTTTCTTTTCACATAAAGTATCCTCACAGTGTCTAAAGTTTGTGAGATTTGTTGAAAACAACTTAAAAGCAGCAAAATGTCATCACTGGAGAGTTCATGAGAGGCTCATATATGAAGCTGGACATGTTATTCTACTCATCTGAGCTTCAATTACTCAAAGCAGAGCTATTAATGTTGGTCATTCAAGGTTAAGAAGGAAACGAAATGTATGAACAGTGACACATAGCATTCAACCAATATTTGGACTCTATCATGAGTTTTGAAACTATAACTTTTGGGGTGCTTCTTCTTCCATGTCAACAGATGAATACTTAGGGTATCTCCCTGCATTTTAGTAGGAATGACAAAAACAAAAGGAAGAGTTTCATAAGTAACTACATGATCTACTTTGACACAAACTTATGTAGCTTCTCTATCCCCAATAAAACAAATAATAATAATTCTGAGCACACTTCACAAATTCTATTCCTGAAACATTCTGTTGTTTCGGGAAAGTCAGGTTAAATGAACCTACCAGTAGTCTTGACTTAAAGGTGTTTGGAGAATTAACCCTCTGAGCCTGTGCTGACACTTCAAAGATGGAGAGTAATCAGGAGTTCTTGGTAGTTTTTGTAGCTATGAAGATAGAAAGCTAGAATTCAGTGGAAATCCAAATCAACTCTTGAGAGAATCCTCTTTCTTTCTCAGTCACACAAAGACTGTAATCTGAGAAACCTCAAAGATAGTGGGATTTTAAAGCCCACCTGGTAAATAAGCTGCAGATGCAGGAGGGACATATTGAGACTATTCTTAGAGGACTTTTCTACTCTTTAAAATTCATCAGGGTGATAGGAAACCTTTGGGGGACTGATGGAATGGGGCATTCTAATATCCCAGGATGTTACTTCAGATTCCCTTTTGGTCACAGCATTGTCAAATTTCCAAAACATGTGGAAGCCTTGTATTAAAGCTTTCTGGATGGCTGTAATGCAGGGACTCAGCTCCCACTCCCCGCATAAGAACGCAGGGCACGGTGAGGCCAAAAAGGAACAACAACGGAGCCATGGATAGGGGGTTCATACCACTATATTCCTACTAGCGGCTGGGTTGGAGATATAGGAAGCAGGATCCACATGATCCGCTATCCACTGGCTGCTTCTCTGCCAACCAACCAACCAACCACCTAGCGTAGCCATGGCAGTTATATTAGTGGCTAATGGCTAACCGGTTACAGCTGATGGCGACCCAGCCACAGCAAATGGCCATCTGATTACAGCTGATAGCCATCTAATAACCAAGCCAGCACCTTTCCACGTGAGGCCGAGAGACTGGAAACCGCTCTCTGGGATTCTGTCCCCACAATGGCTTTAGGAACATGTAATTACAAATCTGGGGTAGTGATGTAGTGGCTTGAATGGTCATCCATATAAACCCAAGCCTGTGCAAGAGGTTACCTGGAACTTGCACATGCACTGGCAGAAAAAGATAAAGCAAAGTCAAAGCCAAATACAGTTCAGAATTAAATAGTATCACATGTATAAAGAACATATCACAAAACAAAGCAAGTTCAAGTTACTCAATATGAGACTATCTTCTGTTGGTTTGGGTGGGATTAGGGTTGAGGCTGAGGTTGGGTTGGGGTTGAATTTGGAGTCGCTTTAGTCTTGGTACAGGGGGAATATTTGGAATTATTTCAGTGTCTCTCAAATTACAATCACATGTTGGATGCCAACCCACTGGGATCTAAGTTAGACCTGACACTAACTCTCCAACTAGATTATGAATTTCTTTAGCAATTACAGCCTAGAACCTAAATTTCCTTAATGCTCACAACATCTAGCTCTGTGCTCTACACATAGAAAACGAAAGTGCTTGATAAGTACTTAACCTCCCTAACTTGTTAAAAAGGCAACCGGGTCCTCCAAATCACTCTCAGGTGATTTTGTGAATCAGAGAGAGAGCAGAAGTCTTGAGAGCCAGCGGTCTAAGCTGGCTCTGACTCCTTCAGCTACATGTACCACTTATTTGACTTTATGCAAGAAGCTGCTATTTGTGCAAACCTGTTTTCCAGGGGTTTCACATGAAATTTGAAATAACAAATAGGACTTCCATCTTGAAAACCCTCATTGAAGTTCTTATACTTTGACAACAAACTGTCACAGATTGTTGTAGCTGAATGAATGCACATAGACACTTCCCAGAACCTGACGGAGACATTGTATAGAGTTGTTCCTGCTTATCATATTAAACCAATAAAGACATATCCTTGAAAAAATTAGATATCCATAATCCAGTCCCAATTGCTCCAATGTGTGTCTAAGTGTAATAACCTCCATGATATATTGGCTTAACTTCTCCAGGATGAAAACACTCAGACAATGTTAATTCTACTTTCTCCTTAATGCTGATAATCACCTCAGAGTACGGGAAAACTTTAGCAATTGTCATACGAAAAGAAAAGAAAACAAAACAAAACAGCTGTTTCTGGTGCCAATGGACATAGAAAAATGAGAGAGAAGATCATGAAATTTTGGAAGGTGAGATGCATAATGAAGGTTTCCTGGTTATAAGGTGTTGTTTATGCCATCTAAGAGAGAGCCATCTGACCAGACAGAGGTGCCCATAAGATGTGCCCTGAGACTTGGTGATAATTGCAGGGTGGCTAGAGGCCAGAACCTGAATCTCAAGTAAGAGCCAAAATTATATAGCCAAGCACCTATTAATCAGGATTAACCTCCAAGGATGCCAACTCTGGAATCTTCCTCACAATAAGCATCTTCATGTATACTTTTAAAAGAAAACAAAACACTCATTTTCTCAGACGGAGTCATCTGGACGGGTAGCTCCGGAAAAGATGCTACAATCATGAAAATAACCAGTGAACGCCCTAAAAGAAGTTAGGGTAGGTCTAGCAAAACTCCTACAGCCCACCCTAATGGACCTGTGGCTGAAGCCTGCCTTCCCTTTCTATGACTTGAATTTTTCTGGGAAATCTCTGCTTGTGGCCAGGATCAGAAGTTTGTCTCTATAGGCAAACAGAGAATTCAGGGCATCTGACATATATTTAGGCCAAGAAGGCACTGGTTGTTCAATTACGTGCTTATTTCCAGAAAAGGAACTTTTTTTATTTTTTTACTCTACTAGACCTAGGAATAAATTTTGTTTTACAAATTTCAAAATGTACTTTTGTCTGAATCATCTTATCCATCTCTTACTTGTAGAGGTGGTAAGAGCTAGCGTGAGGCCAGGGAATAAGGCAAAAACCTCCCCTGAGGCAAACAAAGAGAATGTAGAAAGCTTGAGGTCCAACAAGTCTGGAGGCTCAAGAAAATTCCAGGATGTGTCCATGTGTCCAACAAGCACCTGCAATATCTTTTTTACTTTATCGCTTATATAATATGGACTCATTAGGGTATGCTGTGGGGGTGGGCATGCAGGCAACAGAGGGTTTTCAGAGCTTTGGAAGTCTTGAATATATTTGGGAATGTAATGTCAGATTTTCTGTGTCTCGGCAATGAAGCTACTAATAAGAAAATGGACACTTAGGTAGGTTGGATCTTTTGGAGGTAAAAATCCAACCCCCCAAAAGAAAATTATAGACCTTTGGACAGGCAGTTGAGAGCCTCTGGGTCAGGACTTTGGGGAAACTCTCTGAACTTCAGGCTTTCCATATATAAAGAAGTTGCTTGAAGTTTTTTATCATGTTAAAAATGCACAAAGAATCAATTTGCAAATATTGAGATGGGATAGATCAGGAAAATCTACTTTATGTTTCAAAGTGTTTAGATCACTGCAATTTTTTTGAGAAAAAAATTTCACAGATGATTATAAAGACAAAAATCTTACAGAATATAGTCATAAGATGCAATATAAAATATTTCCTCAAATCATAGGAGAGTATGTGTAAATACAAAAATATATAAGAATCTGCTTGATCAAAGTGCTTTATTAAAACATTTCATGGACCCCTGATTTTTGTTTTTATTTTTCATCCAAAGTATAGATGCATTTTTACTGAGCTCCATGTCTTAAAATTATAACTTTTCATTTTGATCAGACTTTGTAGTATACATAAATTAGCAAGCATACACAGCATCTTGCTGTTAAAAACAAGTTGTTTTAATGAAAACATAACCTGAAAATCAAGCAGTATTTTTTGGAGGGAAAAGACATTGGTTGAAACAGCAATGTCTTATTGACATTAAAAACAGTTGACATAACTCTGCAAGGATGGTGAAATTTAACTTTTGTATGTTTTTATTATACCCAGAGTATCAAAGATAACAATTTATTCATAGAATGGCAGTCATTGAATTCAGTTTTCTGGTACAATTTTCTTCCCATATAAACTCATAAAAAATGTGATGGGTGAACCATTAGGAATGCTTAAAGCAGCCCCTGATGTATGCCCGCACAGAAAGAACAGATAGATTGCAAAATGTTTATGCCTTTTACATTTTTTACAGTATTAATAAGGAAACACTGTGATTACCAATCAGAAAAGACTCCAGAGTGCTGCTTGTAAAGTGCACCGTTACAAAGATTTATATCTGTATCTGGGGAGTAATATGGAGCGTTGATATTTTAAGGAGCTCAGTTCAAAAATCTCTTCATTCAATGTAAACCTGGGAGAGTAAAATATCTTTTTTTGCCTGTGGTAGAAGCATGTATTTTGGTTAGTTGATGATCTACATGGTAGGAAGAAATAGACTTGGCCGCCCTAATAGCCACCAAATCCTTGAAAATGGATTACAAGGGAGCTGTACAACTTTTCAGCAAAATTGTTTATCATAATTGGAGGTGAAGTGGGTGTGGGATTATCTGTCCCGTGCAAGCCCTTTGTTGGTTACCTCCTGACCTAGGCCCCATTCCATATCAAGAATGCAGTGCGTTAGCCCCACCCAGAGGCCCCAGCCCCACCAGTGCAAAGCCATCTTTCACTCTGAGATTACATGTTTTCAGCCATCTAGAGACATCTAATAAAGCCTTAGGAAAAAGAGCCCTGTATTATTCCAAGTTACTGCTACTATCCCCTACTAGTTGGTATATTGAGAGTAAATATACCCAGAAAGGATCACATGTTCTAGTTTATAGCTGTAGTTTATACTAATTTTCCAAGTTTTCCAAGCAGCACCTATGCAGAACTCTATAATTAGTTCCACTACTTCCCAATCTCCAACATGAAAGCTTACCCACAAGCTGTCTAAAATAATCTATGCCAGTCATGATGCATTCTGCAGCAAGCATCAATGGTTAGAGTTTTATTTGTCTCAATCAACACAAAGTCTGGAAGTACGGAGACCAGGGCTGGTGTGGCAAATCAAGGCAGGCATTAGGACTCAGGCTTCTTCCATCTTATGTCTCAACCATTCTTCACAGGCAGCTCTCATCCTGCTGATAGAAAAATGGCTGCTGTACCTCTAAGCATGATGTATGATTAAGCAGGAAGAAAGGATTGGGAAAGACCAAAGAGCAAGACACTTTCTCTGCACCAGATGTTGTCTACTATAGGGGATGGAAGGCTCCCGTTACCATCACAGAGACTAGGAAGTCTGGAAAATCAGATTTTGTTCGTGTTTTTTAACAGGGCATAATAGCACACTAAATAAAATCAGGATTCTGCAGGAGTAGATGTTAGGTAAGGAACTAATAGAGTCAGCCACAAATGTTATGTACTTTCAAACCTCCAAAGGATGTTTTTTTTAAAAAAAAATAATGTCTAAAGCTGTGTGGTCCAATATGGTAGCCACTAAGCATATATAGTTATTTTAGTTATTTAAAATTAAATTAAATTAAAAATTCAGTTCCTCAGTCACATTTGAATGCTCAATAACTACATGTGGCTGGTGGCTGCCATATTGGATGGTGCTAGTCCAGAGCCATCTCTCCAGGATGTGGATGCCTATGTCTTCTATATCCCATATGTTTTAGTTTAAGGCCATTTTCTACACCTTTGTCTTTAGGGGAAAACAAAATATTAGCAAATCACCACCTTTCATGCAAAAGTATTTTAAGATCATTGCATCACTAATAGATCACTCCTTGTGTTAGGTTAGGTTCCTCCAAAAGCTGAGGTGAAGAAAAGGTTTGGATGCAAGTATTTTATATGGGAGGTGCCCCACCATCACCCAAATAAAACAAACAAGAAAACATGAGTGAAGGAATGAGAAAGTGAGACTGGGAAAAGAAAACTCTGTACAGGAGGGTTACTAAGGTTGCTCCTGCAGACAGTGGGGACTCCACTCCACTGGAACCTCTGAGAAACACACCTCTCAGAATCGTCTGTTCAATGTGCAAAAGGCTGGGGCAGTAGGCCCCATATTCTAATGTTTGAGGGTTGCCCCTGGGGTGTTAACTCCCCTCTCCTTCCAGGCTGTCTATGCTTTGGCTGAATAGACTCCCACAGCTTTGAAGAAATCTGTCAGACATAAAAGTGTGTGGATGCCTGGCTATGGCTTAAAAGTGGGGATGAGGGGTAGGGGTGCAGGGATGGGGGTGGGGGCAGCTGGCAGAGTACACACAGCACCACGTATCGAAGCCATGGCTGATATCAGAGATGAGTCTAGGAGATGGGGTATGGTTCACCAAGATTTTCTGCTATACCTCTTCACCCTCATCGCTGGTGACTAAATTTCCAGCTTATTTCTGTTTGTAAAGGATTTTGGCCCTACTCAACCACAGAGAGTTTGAAGAGCTCATGAGTTTACATGCAGCCATTGTTAGCCATAATTGCTTTTCATATTTTTCTCTTTGTCCACTATAACTAGGATTAAGCATTTAAATCATTAGACAGTAACAGAAAAGGAAGGAAGGGAGGGAGGGGGGTAGGGAAGAAGGGAGGAAGGGACAGAGGGAGGGAGGGAGGGAGGGAGGGAGGGAGGGAGGGAGGGAGGGAGGGAGGGAGGGAGGAAAAGAAAGAAAGTAAGAAAGAAGGAAGGAAGGAAGGAAGGAAGGAAGGAAGGAAGGCAGGCAGGAAGGGAAGAAAAGAAAAAAGCCACTGAATTAGTATCGCTTGCAAAATTGCAAAAGATATTTTATATCAGCATGTTTGGGGAATTAGGTAGTGTTTTCCTGTAGGAACAGCAAGTGCCTCTCTCAGATCCAAACATATGCCTTAATGCTGCTTCAGAGCAGACAGCCGACATTAGGCAATGATTTGAAGGATACCAACCATGGCTCCTCTTCCATAATTTATCTTACCCACCCATCCACCTTACCTTAAAAGTCAACCATTAAAGAAGAGCTCTGGTGTTAAGGTTTGCATCCCCAGAATTCTCTGTTAAACCCAACTTACTCCTGGAACCATTGAGTGGAACTGGTTTGAGATATAGTTATATGACAGTTTGGAGACGACACTGAAAAGCTAAGTTTATGGTTGGGGAACTTGATCATGAAACACCACAGAAGGGTACATAAGGCACAGATCTGCCTAAGAGAGCTCCCCAGCCCTGCACCCTCAACTACCCCAATTGTACCTAGAGATAAGAGCCCTGATAGAGGGCACCAAAGGCAAAGTTTCATTATTTTGCTTTGAGCCAAGCATAACCTTAGGGAAAATTGACTCGTTCAATCATTAAACATTTCTTGAGCATCTATGAAGAATCAGGCCCGGTGCTAAACTCCAGATACACAGTGATAACCAAAACAGACATAGTTCAGATCTCAAGGAGCCTACAGTTCTAATGTGAAAACATTCAAAAACAAAGTAAATAAATGAATAAATAAGTAAAAAATCTAATACGTGTCACAAGGGAAAAGAACAAGTTCCTAGATGACCTACTCTCTAAGGAAGTGACCCTTAAACAGAGGCCTAAAAGATGGGGTAGGAAAAAGAAAGAACATCCCAGGAAAAAGTGAGTTTATCTGAAGATTATATGGATCTAGGATGTCAGTAGTACAGCAGGAAGGATGACTCTGGAGAGAAAGACAGTAGCTACCATGTTTCCCTAAAAACAAAACCTAGTCAGACCATCAGCTCTAATGGGTCTTTTGGAACAAAAATTAGTATAAGACCCGGTCTTATTTTACTATAATATAAGGCCGGGTATAATATAACATAATATAATATAATAAAGTATATCGGGTCTTATATTAATTTTTGCTCCAAAAAACGCGTTTGAGTTGATGGTCTGGCTAGGTCTTAATTTCGGGGAACACGGTAGGACACATAGGGCCGTACTAGACATCCATCTACCTTTCTCACAATTCTAGAACAAAATGCCACATTCCCAGTTCTTCATTTGTACTTGGGTAATTCTCATGTACCATCTCTGCCTAACAATAATAACAATAACAGTAACTAATATTATGTGATACATGTATGGTTCATAAAGGATTTTCACATTAACATTTATTTATTTACTATTACTAAACATAAAAATGATAACATTTAAGGGAAATGCTTGGGACTTTGGTGGATTATCTCATTTAATTCTCAACACTGCACTTTACAGCAAGAATTATTATATCCCATTTTACAGATGAGGAAAACAAAGCTGATGTAGGTTAAGGGTCGACCTCAAGGTTAAACAGTTAATAACACCTAGGTATATCCGATCTTAAATCTAGGCTTTGGACCAGGGGTTGGCAAACCACAGCCCATGGGCCAAATACTGCCCACTACCTATTTCTATTTTGATTTTCGTTTTTTTGTTTTTTAACACAGCCATGCCCATTCATTTATGTATTGTCTGTGACTGCTTTCTCACTGTAATGGCAGAATTGTATAATTGCAACAGAGACTGTATGATCCACAAAGCTGAAATATGTACTATCTGGATATTTATGGAAAATAATTGCTGACCCCTGTTCTAGACAGGACAAGGACTTTTATGAGGAGACTTCTGGAATCCCCTCAGGATAAATTCTGAAAAAATTACAAGTGTCTATGTTTACCTGCGTATTTTTTTCTGAGGAAAAAGTCTATGGCTTTCATCAGATTCTCAAAAGAATTTGACTTAAAAAAAAAAAAAAATTAAGAGCTCATTTGAACCAGAAGATATTTTAGAACAGTGACCAAAGTGTGTGTGGTCCCCATGCCAGCAGCAGAGAACTTGCTGAGAAGTTGGGAACTTGTTAGAAATGCAAATTTCTACTAAATTAGATGTTTCGTAGATTGCTGGGGGTGGGGTCCAGCAATCTGTTTTAACAAGCCTCCCAGGTGGTCCAGAAGCTCACTCAAGTTTGAGAACCTCTGAACCTTAAAAAGTAAAACTCACAAAACCAAAGTCAAAACGTTGAATGCCAACACATCAGAACTCTGGTTTAACCATAATTTTTTTGCATTTTATGGAAAGAGGATGGGGGAAATGGCTTATTTAAACAGATACTTGAAGTCGCCATCTTATCCATTGGCTATGATTGTCAACTGCAGCTTTTAAAACTGAACATTTGAGTTCATCTGAGATTTGAAATTAAAGGACATTTCAGCATTTGGCTTTCTTGCCTTTCAACATTGGACTCTCATTTAAGCTGTTCAGACTGATTGTTAATGGCCAACGAGGGTAAACCCCTCTGCAGACGCCACACTGTGAAAAACATACTAGAGACCACCATCTGGCCAATTCTTTTTTAGTGACACAAGTGACAAAATGGTCAAACATAAAAATTCACTGCCTTGGAACTAGAATTTTCCTCCAAAAAACTAGCTGTGCCTATCCCCACCACTGTCTGGGTGCAGACACATTTCTGGTGCAGACCTGGGATGGCTCCCTCAAACCTTGTCTCACGGTCTTCTCTCAACCATTTGTTCATTTCAGAGCCCTTTCTTTCTGGCTCTGAAATCATTAATGTTACTTTAGAGATGAAAACGAGGGAGTTGTGGTGGTTGCTATTTAAGATTATAATTTCTCAATGAAAATATAATTATTTGGGAGATTGCCGTCATTTTCCGTTTCTCTCTTTTTCTTTTAATTCCTAGGACTGCCTAATAAGACTGGCTTTCTCTTCTATGCACTCACGCCATGTGGGGGAAGCCTGCCTTGGTTCAGATCAACTCATCCGGAGAGACATCTACCTACAGATGAATGCAAAGTTAACCAGCTGCCCAGTTCAACCATAACTTCACATCATTGTCTTCCAGCTCAGAGCCCCATGCAGGGTTTTTCATTGTCTACACCACTCCTGCAGCGATTCCAGAAGTTTCACATAAACCTATCCTACACCTGCATAATTTAATAATTATTATATCAATATTTAATTACCCTCCACCTGCATAATTTAAATCAATTTTTTTGCTTGTTTTCTCCATTTGGAGCTCAGGGTGTATGAAGCAGGTGTGCTGATGGTGCATGTGGCATTTTCTGGAAGATTCCCTCTATAGTGTTAACGAGAGCTCACTGCCTGGAAGAAGGGAAGGATTGTGTCTGGATAATTATTATAGGTGATCCTGGTCAAGTAAGGACGCTTTCAGTGGTTAAGTGGAAATTAGTCTGTACTTGTCCACAATCAGCTGGAGAAAGTGCACTGCTCTACTAATTACTTTCACTTCCTATATTTTTTGTTTACTCATTCCTTCAGCACCGTTTTCTTCAGAAATCCACTCAAATCAGTATTCCTGAAGCAACTCCACTGCTACCAAATTCCCTCCTACTAGAGGAATAATAACAGCAAATAATAAGAGCAAATAGCCAGGCGCTGTTCAAAGTGCTTTACATGGATTAAGTCATGTGCCCCTCAGAACAACCCTGTGAGAATTTGAGTATCACGCCCATTTTATAGATGAGAAAACTAGGTTTAGAGAGGTTAGACACCTTGTCCAAGGTTACACAATTAGCAAATAGTGGAGCTGGGATTTGAACCTGGTCTGGATCCAGAGTTCATGCTGATAATGACAAGGCTCTGTTGCCTCCAAAAGACTACTCTGTCCCTGTCACAAAATCTGTCCCTTGCTTATAAGCAATATCCTCCCCCAGAACATGAGAATGAGCTCTCCACTGGGATTCCTGCCACCTGCCACAGGAGCTAAGGTGGTAGATAACATGTCAATTCTTGGTTCCCTCTCCAGGTTTACTGAATTAGAATCTCTGTGATGGGGCCCACGGAATCTGCATGAGTACCAAGTTTCAGGATGAGCTAGTGCCCATCAAAACTATAGAACCACTCATCCAGCCTCAGGAACTTCCTGAGTTTTGCCAGTCACCATTTGGCCCCATATTACTTCTACGTGTCTTCAGTATTTACAAATTCTTCTTCTGTTTGACACCTTTCTTCTGGGCAAGCTGAAGCCCACATGTTGGAAGCCCCAATGGTATGGTGGTATGATTTGAAGTATGCCCCAAATGTTCCACCTCTATCTTGTCCCATAGCAGTTAGAAGGTTGTAAGTCAAGATCTCACCAGCTCTGCCCATTCTGAAGCGTATTCCTGGGAGGAGCTGTGGACCATGTTTAGCTGATATCAGCAGTTTGTGTAGTCACAGGCTTTGGAAGGTGGAGAGAAGAGAGAGCACCAGGAGAAGTGAGCATGGAGACAAAGACAAAACTACATGTGGCCCACTGTATCTGCAGATGGTCACACTGGCCACAATCCCTGTACCTGTTATCCCAAGCAGGAGCAGCTCTACATTTCTGGGACTCACCAATTCCAGGAAAGAATTTCTATGTTTTTAACAAGATGGAAAGCAAAACTAGGTATCCCTTCGTTCTTTCATTAAAAAGTAGAATGAAGTATGGCTTATTCTTATCTGCAGACCTATGTCTAACATTCGAAGGGCCTGGAACAAGAGTACAAAGAGGCCCATGTACCAAATGTCCAAATACTTAAAAGTTAAAAGTCAAATGAACAACCATTAAATCAAATGTGTTTCATTTTCTTGCCTTGACAAATATTTCGTCTTCACAATGACGTGAAGGCCACCTTGGATTTAGAACTTTCCAGATCCTCAAACCTCTATGTTGGAACATGGAAGTAGGGGGAATCCTGGCCTCTGGATTCTGACCCATGGCTTGCTCTCATTTCTTCCCAGCCCTGGATTGACCTGAACAGCGAGGGACAAGCAGGTAGGGGCGTGAACATACAAGTCGCAGGTCCAAGCTCTGCTCACACCACCAGCAAATAGCCACCCACACCCCTCAGGATTGAGGGTGTACGCATCAGTGGTATCGTCCATCTTTTGGAAAGAGAAACCCAGGGAAGAGATCCATCAGGTCCCGGAAATGGGCTTAGGGGTGTGGGGGAAGAAAAATGCAAGACCTCCAAATCCAAATACCCAAAGGGTAATCTAGAAGGTAAGTCCTGGGGTTTAAGTGGGCACCACCCTCCTGGGCCCACAGGCCCTTTGCCCTGTAGTAAGGTCCTCTAAAGCAGTGCTACTCAAAATGTGGTCACGGACCAGCAGAAACAGCCTTTCCTTTGGGCTCTTGTCACAGGTTCCACGTACATCTTTCCCTATTTCCTTTATCCTCCTGAATTAGTATCTGAGACTCATAGCACTTGTCGCTTTTTCCTCTCACTTCCACTTTCAGATGTGCCTCCTCCCCATTAGCACTCTGTATCTCTCTACTGTCCGATGTTCTAACAATTTGAGTAGTTAGTTTGCTCCCTTGTAAATTACAAGGAACTGCCTTTTCCATTTTGGGTGCCTATTCCAAGGCCTTGCTGAGACCACAGACTCCCTAACCATATCTTGATCTCAATCACAGAAAGAAGAAAGAAAGGGATCTAGAAAGGAAAACAAAGGAAAGTGGCCTGAACACAAATGAAAGAACTTTCCCTTTACATCAGAATCCTCCTTTTCGTTTTTTCCCTTCCCCACTACCCCTGCTTATGCAGGAATGGTGAGTTCCCATTGGGTCTGTGCCACTTTCAAGCCATGTGACTTTCATCAAGTTACCAGACCTCCCTGGACCTGTTGCCCCCATTTAAAAAAGTAAGATGTGGTAAGTCTGGACTTAAATGGTGTTTATGAAAGCACTGGTTATATAAGAAGCACTCAAAGAGGGCTTCCTTCCTTCAGGCCAGGAATTACAATTGCGTGGTAAGGACATAGAGCTGGCACAAACACAGTTTGGTAGTTTAAGGCAGCACAAAGCTATGGATATTATGCCAGTGGGGGTCAGGTCCAGGGGTAGATTCATATTCTATGAGTCCTAAAGCTTGTACAAGTTGGGGGAATCATTAAGAAAAAGAAATTAGCCATCAAAACAATGACATCTTGCCATTCACGACAATATGGATGGACCAAGAGGGTATTATGCTAAGAGAAATAAGTCACACAAAGACAAATACCATATGATTTCACTTATGTGTGGAATTTAAAAAACAAAATAAACAAATAAAACACAAACAAACTCATAAAGAACAAATTGATAGTCGTAAGATGGAAGAGGGGTTGGGGGCTGAGTGAAAAAGGTGAAGGGTTTAAGTACAAATTGCCAGTTACAGAAATAGTCATGGGGATCTAAGGTACAACATAGGAAATAGAGTCAATAATATTATAGTAACAATGTATGCTGTCAGATGGGTACTAGATTTACCAGGGTGACCACTTTGTAAGGCATATAAATTTCTAATCACTATGTTGTACATCTAAAACTACCATATTGCATGTTAACTATAATTAAAAATAAATTTTAAAAAATAAAATTTAAAAGATAAAAATTTTGAAAAGTGACAAATATTCAGAATGCTGCAATAAATACTAAATATAAGTGTGTCGTAAGCATTTTCAGATGAGCCTATTAGCCAAATTTAAAGATATGGAAAAATAGGGGGGGGGGGAGAAAAAGAGTATCTTACTTCTGTAAATTTTACAAATGGATTTAATGACGTGAACCCATTGCTAGGGCCCTCCGAGGTTCTTAGAAGGGGCCTGTGAAAATGAGAGGCTCTGAAACTTAAGCTGCATTAGCTTCATGATAATTCTATCTCTGGTCAGGCCTCAAGGCGAAGTTGGGAGATATGAAACAGATAAACATAGCTTAGGAGTTAGGACTGGACACCAATAACTAAAGTTCAAGGTGGCCCAAACCCTTTTTTATGTCACCTTTGGTCTTGCCTCCATGAAGTTTTCTCTTTCCTTTGTTCTAGAAAAGTACTCGAGTGGATGAATCCCTTTTCCTTCACTGTCTCCAGACAGAGCACACCACTGCACTCACTCATCACGTCTCTAAGTCCCCAGTGGCAGCACCCTTTCTTGGCTGCATTGGAATCACTTCTGCTCTAATTTGTCGCTACTCCTGTGGTTAGAATAGTGGCTGGAAACCAGAAGCTCCATGTTCTGCTCTCCTACTAGCCAAGGACCTGTTGAACCCCTAGGGCAAATTGCTAGGAACTCTGGGTCTTAATTTCTCACTCTGAAAAATGGGGTGACATAATGGGCATTTTCGTTATGCCGCATCTCCAGAAGTCCCATGAGCTGACAGGGAATGAAAGACAAATGAGGTCATGCTTTTTAAAGACTTGGCAATCTTGAGTGGAAATGCAATGTTTAATTACAAGAAAGATGTATCCGTGGGGCTAAGAGTTCATTTCTTTCTTTCTTTTTTTTTTAACAAAAGATTCTGAGAGTAAAGTAAGCTGGAGCTTGCGTGTGCAGCACTCATGATATGAGAAATGTTTATCTAAGGAGAACATACTGAAGTGTGGTTAGAACAAGGGAAGGAATAAAAGCAAAGAGAGATCATTATCAGATTCACTGACACTGAAAGGGAAAAAAGAAAAGAGAAAGAGAGAAAGTGAGAGAGGGAGAGCAATCCTAACTAAAGAAAACAAATAGAGGAAATCAGGGGCTACAGTTTAAACTTGGACACCATTTTAGAAATATGCTACCCTGCCCTGGCCTTGCACTTTCTTTATTAATTCAAGATGGGATTATGATATCTTCTGAAATTCACAGTTTAAAATACTAAGCCCCAGGGAAGCAGGTTCATTCATGAGAGACACCATAGCTAATTTCCACCAGAGATGAGATTAGAGCCCAGTCTCTTGACTCCCCCCCGAGAGGTCTTCCCACTATGCTATATTTTGTATAAAAAATCAGCTTGAGTCAACTCTACTGATAAGATAGTTTGTTAATTTCAAGTATATGTAGTGCTGGTATTATTAGAATTTTCAAGTGTGAAACTTTGAGGTGTGCTTTTAATAAAATTTATTTGTAATTAACAGTGTTCCTCATACAAGTGCCTAGTAATTCATTAAACTACAGAGCTTTGTGCTGTGGGTAAAATATCCCTGCCCTCTAGGAGTTTATCTTCTTGGTTGAGGAAACAGAGTGTAGGAACATCAAAAGTTGTCAAATGATACAGACAAGATTAAGATTCGGTGATGAAGGTATGGGAAGATGCTGGAAGCGTTTAGGAGTAGAGCCATCCTGGAAGCTGGAAGAGGCAGGGCTTAAGCAGGACTCGGAAAACTAGTGAATTCAGAGAGAGGAAATGAGAATTCATGGCCAGAGTAAGGAACTACGTGGACAAAGACCTGGCGATAGGAATTGCACAATATAAGGACAGCGCGAGTTCACCAATCTGGATAGACTTGAGACTTTGTGGACAAAAAATAGTGTGCAAGGATGGAAAGAGTTTGGGGCCAGATTGAGGAAGGCAAAATTAAATTTAAGCAAAGGGAGAAGAGACTTCATCCAAGAGGTAAAAGGAGTCACCGAGATTTTGGCAATGACAAGATGAAAATATTGGAATTAATCTCACTGTGGTGTGCAAGATGCTTTCTTGAGTAAAAGACTAGCAGGAGGGAGATTAGTTAGAAAGCTTTTCAGGTACGGAGTGATCTTGAACAGGTTAAACATGTCCCTTATCTCTCCCTTGTATCATTCATTTAAGCAGACATTTTCTTGCTAGGGGAGAAGGAAACTTCAACCACATCCCAAAGATCAAAATACTGGTATCCCATCAATTAAGAGCCATATTCATTGAAAAGTTAGGGGATTTCCAGGTTGGAAGGGCTTTCCAGATTGGAAGGGCTTTCCCCTCCAAAATTCTCTTTGGGCAGTATTGATGTCCAAGAGAGCAGCTAAAATTGTCACAATAGTAATGAAAATGAAGGCACTGGAGTCAGAATTAGCACCACTCAAAGTCTGACCCCAGCCTCCAGCCCCCAGCCCCCAAACTCCCCAACACTAACTGCTGCCTCCAGGCAGAGCCAAGAGGAAATCCATAGCCACAAGCGGCTGTTTGTTTGAGCCTGGCTGGCAGTTCGCCAAGGCTTGCAGCAGTCCTTGCACAACCACAACTGTCAGTTGACAAGAGAAGAAAGGACACCTGGGGGCTTCGACCTTAAAATAAGACCTATGAAACCTTGCAAAAAAAACCACCTTCTGTGCAAGCGGCCTCTTACTATGTTTTTATTACTCTTGGCAGTTTCCAGGCTCTCGGCCTCACATGGAAAGATGCTGGGTCGGTTATTAGATGGCCATCCGCTGTACCCATTTGGCCATTAGCCACTATTGTTTTGTATGTAACTGCTGTGGCTACGCTAGCAAGTGTGGAGGGTTTGGATTGTATGGATCCTACTTCCTATGTCTCAACCGGTCGCCAGTGAGACTGGTGCAGGAAGACCCCTTGTTGGGATACTGGTGGATGTTTGTTTCTTGTGTCTCAACTGGCTGCCATCGAGACTATAGTGGTATGAAGCCCCTATCTGTGGCTCAGTTGGTGTTTCTTTTCAGCCTCACCATATCCTACATTCACCTGCTGGGAGCTCAGACCTGGCATTACACTATGTCTTACATAGGAAGACTAACGAAAATGCCAAGTAGTATCTGTAGCAAGGAAAATCTTGCTTAAATTTAGTTTAGTCTTTCAATAAGCCAAGGCATTGTTTGCATCTTTCCCTAAAATGTTGCTCTTTTTCAAAGGACCCACCAGACCCTTGCTTGTGCAAGTGCCCCTCTTTGTATCTCTTCTCCATCTATTGAAATCCTCCTTGTCTTTCAAATTCCTTCTCTGCCTGACAACTTCCTCCTCTAACCCTCCTCCAGAGCACGTCAGCTCCATGGTACCTCCATAATATTGCTAAGTTAACCTCTATCAAATTGGTAAGTTCCTACTGTGCTAACACTTTGCCTCACAATCCATTAGAAGAAATGAATGCACAAGCAGCTGGTCCTAGTAAAATGGGACCAGTGACCTAATGGGACATACATTTTCAATATTAGCCTTAATGCCTGCCGAGAGCATCTGCTAAGGGTGCAACCTTAAGCAGCTATGTTCATACACATGACCCCACTGTCCTCCAGTTGTAAGTGATCGGCCACTGAAGGGCTACGGAGCTGAACAGCAGGCTGATCGGCAGCCTACAGAGTGGCCAAAAGCAGTCGGCCCACACAGAGTGGAGCCAAACAGATTCCTATTTTTGGAATAGGAAATATGGTGAGGACATGGCAGTGACCAGCAGGAGTAAAATATGAAAGGTTGTGAGATAGGAGGAGGCAGAACAAGCATCATGGGCCTGGGTGAGCCAACAATAACACCTATCATTTATTGAGTGCTTACTATGGGCCAGACTTTATTGGCATTGTCTCCATCTTACAGTTGAGGAAAGTAAGACTTCCATGAAGTAATTTCACTTTCTTCAGGGCTCACTTCAGATATCCTATCCTCACATAGGCCACTAGAATAGCTTCCTTCTCCCACCACCTGACCCACCTGGTCTACCTGGTTTATGCCCTTTATCATCTCACTACCCAAAGTGTGGCCCATGGATTAGCAGCATCATAATCAACGGGGGGCTGATAGGAGATGCAGCATCTTGGCCCCACCCGAGACCTACAAGATTCCCAGATGATTTCTTTCCACATTAAATTTTAGGAAGCACTTTATGTATTTTTTTCATTGTTATCTGAACTCTGTTAATTCTTTTTTTTATTTTATTTATTTTTAATAACAGTTGACATATTAGTTTCAGGTGTACTACATAGTTATTCAATATGTTTACACCTTACAAAGTGATCACCATAGGTCTAGTAATCACCTGTCACCATACCTAGTTAGTATGATATTATTGACTATATTCCCTGTGCTGTATGTTCCATCCCCATATTTTATTTCCTAACTGGAAGATTGTACTTCTAAATCTCCTTCCCCTTTTCCACCTATTCCCCACCCCTTTCCCTATGTCTTTACATTATTTTATATTACTTTATATTGCTTATGACAGTGTAATCTTTTTTTATTATTTATAGTCTATCTCCTCCAACAAGACTGTAGTCTCCATAGGGGAGTTTTGTTTGAACCTGACCACCTCACCTTTTTATCCCCAGAACTTAAAATAGATGGCAGACATTTCAAAAATATTGGTTGAATGATTTGTCCAAGTTCTAAGAGCTAATAAATAGTTGAAATCACTACCCAGAATTCCAAAACCCACTAGGTGGCTTCCTGTTTGAAGTATTCATTCTCCTTGTTTCTGGGAGTGCTGGAGGCTAATGGCTCTGAACAGAGCCCCTCCCTAGGAATTGCCTTCAGCAGCTTCACCCATTGTGACACCCCTGTCGAGGGGCATCCTGCACCCATGGGCTTACAGATGAGGATATACAGTGACTCAGCCCCTTTGCCCTCAACTTGGGGCAATTCTGAAGGGCCATCACAACTCCAGAGTTACCCCATGGAATCGGCTGAGGCCTATGTCTACTGCATTGGAGCCCAATTTCTCCCTCTACCCAGTCATTTCCTTTTCTCTCTCATAGGAATAGATTCCAAGGGCATCCCCCCAAAACTTTCTTTACCCAGATCTCCATCTCAGAGTATGTTTCCTGTGGAATCTAATCTGAGACCAACCAACACATGGTGACAGGTGGAGTCATATTGATGGTGGGCCCCTCAGAAGAGATCCAGGAGCTCCTGCCAAGAAACTGCCTTGGATCATTTCCCAATTCCACAAAGATCAGTTGTTCCTACTGTGGAGCTCCCATGACCTGTCACCCTGTAAATGAGCTCCTATTCTTGCAATAAAAGCCACTAAGTCAGAGAAGTATGAGGAGGAGTCCATGGAAGTTCAGAAGAAATATGACTGATTTGAATGTAAGGGATAAGGGACTTCTAATTGTGTAACTATCATCTCTGATATAAGATTTTAAAGTCTGGTGACAGTATAACTTAATAAGCAGCATACACAAAGTATATATCTAATAAATGCTTAACAGAGCATAAGGCACCAGGAACAAACATCTAAATATCAAAATTGAAGTATAAATAAAGAAAAATGAATGTTTTCCTCCTACCGAAGGCATGAATTAGCATTTGTATCTTAGCCATAAAGTGTACCACACACTCAAACTGTCATCTCCGCAGTGGAAAGTAGGAGAATCGGCCTCACATAATATCCAAGACGGTTTTTGGTGTCGGAAGTAATTAAAGAACCTACAAATTGATAGTCATTCAATAGTCCTGAAGGCAGAGTTCTAGAGAGAAAGAAAATAGTTGAACAAGACTGGTATCTAAATTATAGTCCAATTTCAACCATCTATCAATGGATGTGTTATCTCATGAGACTTTGAGACACAACAGGGTGTCTGGTTACCCTCCTACATAAAATAACTAAAACCTGGAAAATATATATAAAACACAGTTCTCAAGACATTGAATATCAGACCATAAAAGACAGTGAGCCCTGAAAGACAGGTAACAAATAAGGTGAGCCCTAAAATTGCCCCAGATGACTGCCTAGAGAAAGTTTCTATGCCATGGGACAGGGAGGGGAACTCCAGGCATAGTCCAGTGATATCCCTGAGTTGAGTAGACAGAACTAAGGATCTAGGGAAGTCAGGACAGCTGTAATTCACAGGACACACAATCTGAGAGAAAGAACTCCAGCGATCTGCAGAGGTTCCCTCTCAGATATTCAGTTGAAAACTAACCTGTGCATGGGTGTCACGTGATCAAGAGGAACTAGTGCCCAGAGCGTCAGTAGTAAGGAAAAATTAACCCGCAGCTCTTGTCCCACCTACGGTAACAAAGCCAAAAAGAGAGACTTGGAAGGATAAAGCTGGCTGAAGTAATTTAACCATGTCTCAGAACAAAGCTCAGATATACAGAACTACAAAAATATCCAGCACCCAACAACAAGGTAATATTCACAATGGCTGGCATCAAATTAAAAATTACCAGGCACACAAAGAAACAGAAAGTGCAACCCATCTGGGTTAATTGAAACTGACCCAGAATGACACAGAGAATAGAATTAGTAGACAAGGACATTAAAACAGATAATATAACTGTGTTCCATATGTTCAAGAAGCTAGAGGAGAGACTGAATATGTTAAACATAGACATGGAAGATACTTTTTTTTTTTTTTAAATCAAACTTCTAGAAGTAAAGTACAATGGACTGAGGCATGAAGTCTGCCCTAAGAATCTTCCAAAGTCTTACTGTGCCCTTCCCAGAGAAATGGAAAGCTCAGCCTGTATTCCTCTCTTTCACTCCTCCATCCCTGAAAAGTAGGGCTGCCTTTTTTTGGCCCTGTTCACAGGTTGGAGCTCAGGATTGTATGAAGCAAGACCAGCTGCCACAAAGGGGCAGCAGTTCTCTTCTTGAAAATCAACTGGTGCCAGAGCATCAGATGAGAGGCCAGGAGACATAACTTCTGGTCCCCTTTGCCACCCTCAAGCAGCTGTGTGTCTTTGGGCAATCTAGTCAACCTCTCTGAACCCCCATTTCTTAATCTGTAAAATAAGGATGATAATGATAATATTCACTTATAAGATTGTTGTGAAAATTCAATTGCATTAGGTAAGGAAAAGCATCTGAAAGTTCTTTGTAAAGTCCACATATTTGTAATTATTTTCACATACTGCCAAAGCCAGGAGATATGTACCAGCATCTGTGGGTATGCCACGTTTTTCCTCAACTTCCAACCCCACCCCCAGGAATTTCTTAATCATCTTTATCATTTTATTGCCAAGCCTCTGACATTCCTTGGGGCTTCTTAGTTCATAGTAAATAAGATAAGAGCAAGTAAGACATTATTTGAATAACTAAGAATGAGAGACAAATTTTTAAAGCTTGCTATTCTAGTTCTCCGTGTTGTGTAAAAAAACATTCCAAAATTAATGATATAAAACCACAACAATTTTATTATGCTTACTGGTTCTGTGGGTCAGGATTTTGGACTATGCTCAGTGGGAATGGCTTGTCACTGCTCCATCATATCTGGGGCCGGAGCTGAGCACCCTTGAACTGCTGTGGGCTAGAATCAGACGGGCTAGAATCAGAAGGCTTCATCTCTCACATGTCTGCACCTGAACCAGTGTGGCTGGAAGGCTGAGACTATTGTCTGGAGCATTTCCACATGACCTCTCCGTGAGCTTGGGCTTCTCATGGCATGATGACTAGATTCCGAGATGGAATTCATTAGAGAGAATATTCAGAGGAGGAGAGTTGAATAAGAAGCAGGTGAAAGGCATGGCCTCTGTTCCCTAACCTTGACAGTCCACCATTAGTGGAAGCACCTACAAGCCCACCCACATTCAAGAGGAGGAGATATAGCCCCTCTTTCAATGGGAGAAGTAGTAACATTTGGGGGTCTATGTTTTAAAATGGCCAAACTTGATATCTAAATTCTTGTACAGCAAAAGTAGCATTAAGGCTTATTTTTCAGGACAAAGTTTCTAGGACAAACAATGGCCAATGGCGCCATCTTTCCCTAGATTAATTTAACCCAAGAAAACCTTAGCTTTAATAGTTCATCTCTGGATAGTGTGAATCATCATTTACATGAATCACTTTGCATTACAGAGGATTGCAAATGCAAGGTAGTGGCAACCTTGGAAATCAGGCCTGGTTTGTCAGAAGCATTACGTTCAAACCCTCCTACAAAGTTATTAACAGAATAAAATCAATTGTAGAGTTGCCCTCTGAGCTTAATTCAAATGACCCTAGGACACCAAAAGAGAAGCCATTGTTTTCCTGAAGTAAAATTAAAATCTCAGAAAAATGTAACTGACGAATGTGTTGGTATTAGAATCCTTAATTTTGAGAGGCCACTCCAAAGAAAGTCAAAGTTAATAAAAGCGTGTGTATGATAATGACTTAAATAGAAACAGGCCTGTTTCTGCAGATATTAGGCTTGATACTTTTCAAGTTTTATGGAAAGAATGACAAGCCTGGTCTGAATTAGAAGGATTCTGGCTTAATATTTATTGTGGGAGACTGGGATGGGTTAGGATGCCAAGGTATCCAAAAAATTTAGCACAAGAGCTTGGGGAAAACTCTGCCCTCAGGAACATGCCAAAGTCACCCCAAAAAGGTGAGCTCAAGCAAACTGAAGGAGCTGTCATAAGCTGGAATGACACTGTTGGGAAATCCTTCTCTTTTGGCTTGGTTTGAATAGAAATATAGTCCTTGATTTAGACAGAAAAGCAGAATCACCAAAAGTGACTGCTCTTGGGAAAGAAGAGATGATACCAGGCTTTATCACGGTGGGAGAAGTGGCCACACACAACTGCCTCTAAAGAAGAATCAGTGACACCTTTCAATTTTGCCTTTACTTGTATACATACAGTATGTGTGAATACCAGTGAAAGACCACACAATGTGGTGGTTGGAAATGTGATCACCGGAGCAAATCCATCTGGATTTGAATTCTCTTTACTTACTAGCTATGTGACCTTGGTCAATTACCTTGTCTCCCCTAAGCTTTAGTATCCTCATCTGTAAAATGGGGAAAAAATTAGCTCTCACATAGAGTTGCTGACAATGTATGTAAAAATCTAACATAGTATAATTTATTTAAAATGCATCAAGTCTGATTTTTATCATTTTATTTTCGTACAGTTTACATAAGTTTCAGTCTGTAAGTAAATCTACTCATTTTATAGAAAACTTGAAAATTAGAGAAATACAAAGAAAATAAGTCACCCATAATTCTGCCACCTAGAAGCAATTTCTGTTAATATTTTTGAATATTTCATTTAGTCTTTCTGCAATGCATTTTCTCTCTCTGAGATCTCACTGGGGGTATAATTTTGCATCATGTAGTTTTCCTTTCTCATCATATATCAGTATTTCCCATGTAACTGAAAATCCTGTGAATGGTTGCATAGTCTTCCACTATACACTGCTATGACTCTTTTAAATGTAAAACAAATATTTCTCTAGAAGGAAAAAAAACGATTCCATTCTTTTCCTTGGGAGAGAGGGTCTGGAAGTCACCTGCATTTCAGGAGTTGTTTGTACTGTCTTCATGTTTAAGACACTGATAACCGCACTGGTTTTGAGGCACAAAAGCATTATTAAAATATAGCTCTAGATCTACCCACTTAAGGAATGTGGTCTTAGCCACTAGTCCAGTTTTTTGGATTTCCAAGTATGAATGTTTGCATAATTTCCTCAAGAATATTGCAAACCTATGACTTTCACAAAGGAATGATTTTGATTTTCTGATTTTCACTTAAGTTTCTCCTGTCACTTTTACTTCTGCAAAGCCCTTTTTTAGAAAATATAAGAAAGCATAATTGTTGTGGTTTAAAATTGCCTTCCTGCCCGTCACAAATAAAGCTATTTTCTTTTCTTTCTTAAGTGTTCTGAGAAATCAGCGGGTAATTAAGGAAAGATATTTATTAATAAGTATGTGTATACTCTGCAATTACCAGACATACATGAATGAAGCTGGAAAGCAACACAGATATATTTCTGCTCTCACAGAAACATATTGGTTGGACTGACTTTCCATTCAACAATTTCAAAATCGTATCTGTACATCTTAGTTTTGGCCTTTCTTGCCTAAACATTTAATGTTCCATCGAAGTGCTTTCTACATTTGTTATTCAAGCTTCTTACCCTCCGGTTTGGGGTATGTCTCCTTCCACAGGCCACCAAGACCAAACAGAAAATGCCTCGACATGCAGTCCCTGAATTATGATACCTATTACTTTTTATTAGTAGTAAAAACAAAAAGAAGCAAGAATAATTCTATTTATACAGAGCAGTTAGAACATAAATAATAAAATGCTAAAACTAGAAAACTACTTACACAATATTAATTTAATTCTAATAAAAAGTAGGGTTAGGTAATACCTCCATGACAGCAAATGTGGTGCTGTTTTACTCTCATCCAATATTTATACCCCAAAAAACATTTTGGTTGAGGAAATAAAGTAGTGATAAAAAATTACAGTCTTTGAATATTGGGCTTTGACTAGTCCCCTGCTGCCCTTTATTGTATGTTTCAGTAAAATACAGTACATCTTGCTGTTTTATTTCATTGTTTGTGGCCCGTGCAAAATCCTATTGTCCAGCTGCCCAGCATAAATGAACAACAAATCAGAAGAACCAGAGAGACACTTTAACTGATTAAACTGAGTCTGGAATTTTCCTTTTACTGCTACATTATCACCTTATTGCAATTATTTTTACACACTGTGAATATTTTTACACATTGTGATTATTTCTGCAAAATTCAGGGGAAATGCTAGTCAGAGGGCATAGGCTAAGGCACGCCATCTTACAATCTCAAACCCAGTAAAGAGTTCAGGTTTCATATTCTAAAGTTGTGTCTTTTTCTCCCTAAAATTATTTAAGTGATTAGTGGAGCTTGAGTAACTGGGCCTTTAAAAAAAAAAAAAATTTTTTTTTTTTACTTGAGACTCATCACCTTCCTTTTTTTTGTAAGTTATTTGGCCTAAGGAACTTTGTCATAAATTGAAGAAACGTAACATTATTTTGTCACAAAACAAAATGAAAGACAAAATACAATGAAAGACAAAATACAATTCACACTTTACCCATAGAATGATTTAGCGCTAGATAAATAAGCTCTAGTGCATGTGAGGAAATACAGAAAATATTAGAGCAATCAAGTTTGCAATATAAAAACTAACATATGAAAATGCCTTTGCTACATTTAAGTATCTTCTTTAGAGGTACCTGATGAAGCAGAACATATGTCATCTGAAAATGAAGGAAACGTATTGTTTCTACCAAAATCACAGCTATTTCTTCAAAGCCAGGTGTATCTGGACAAAACAGAAAGCCAGAGCTGCAATGTATAGATGCACGAATTGTGCACTGCAAAACTCCAGGGTGAGCCATTCACACAAATTGCAATGTAAATGATGCTTTGACTATATCTCATTAATTTTGTGCCTCCTGAATAATTCCATATATTCAGGAATATATGATTGCAAGAAGTTAGAATAAAATTTACTTTTTTAGGGCCTAAGGTAAAAAAAAAGTGTTGCTGAATCAAGGTAAATAGACAGATATGTATTAAATCTACTATGATGAGTTTTATTGACTACACAAGAAAAAAATTATATTTCTACATTAGAGGAGCCTACCTACAGTTGAATTAAGAAGAATTTTTAAGGTATATAAGAGAATAATTTTGAAATGCTTCAGGAGCATTCACTACCAACAATTAATGTACTGTCACATGTGGTCATTTTCCAGACATAAAAGTGAATCTGGCCAGAGCTCCGTCTGCCTGGAAACGTTAGAGTAGCTACTTTTTGTACTTGAACATAATAAAATGACATTTCCTTTCAAAAATTATACTACTCAACTTTGTCACCAATTCAGACCTGCCTTTTTAACCTCATATTTGAATTAATAAAGTTTAAGATATCTGGGGGAAGGACTCATATTTAAAGCTTCATTCTAATTCTAGCATGTATAATAAAAAAAGGTAAAAATTCAGATAAACATTCTAATTCTGGTGGCAAGTTTTATTTACAGCTGTCATCTATACTGAGTTTGCCTCTTATTTAAAAAAATGTATATATGCGTATACGTATTTTTTCTTTATATATATGCATATATGTATTTTTCCTATTTATAGGCAAATATTAAAGACTTCTGAATGATTAAACCTCAAGTGAGCTACATATAGTATGTTAATATATGCTGAAGAAGGACTTTTGACTCTCCTATTTAATTATTTTGGTTTCTTGGACTGAACAAACTTCAAAACTTGCCTTGACTATAGCAGATGCGAACTCTTCAAACATACGTTGGGATCAACTCAAGATGTATTTCATAAGGGCAAAGCAACTCTGTTTACCATAATGGGCAGATTCAAATCTTTCTTCACCTACCTATCTTCATCTAGGCTTACCGGTGAGCACACACAAGACACACACAGCCAGGAAAATCCAATCCCCAGTTTGAGTACACTCAAGCAGGCACTCAGATATTCAATGTGTCAGCTTGAACTGAAAGTAAGAATTCCTTTTTTGTAGTGAGGGATAAGTTGATTATATCTCAATTAAAAAAAAAGAAAGTAAGAATTCCTCTACAGAAAAAGAAACCCCTCCATTGGCATATTTGTGGTATGGGAAATTGCTGGAATTTACAGAGTGCTAAGGTGCAGGCAAATGATTAACATGTCTCCATAAATCACGGCAGATTTCAGATTTAAATATGTACTAAAAATGGCAGGGACTCTTGGGTCTTCTATTTATAAATGCAGTACTTCTTTTTCTTTTGCTTCTCCTCCACCCGCTTCCCTTTGGATCAAAGAGAGGATTCCAAGCCAGCTAAAAAACAATGGTAAATGTTTGCATTGCTGAAATTCACGCTGGTGCCATAAGTGGATTTAAGGCGGACTGGGCTCTATAAACAAAATAAAAAGATGGCATCCAAATGAAAATATGTAGAAAAGATACTGGGGGAAAAAATGCTTCAGAGAAGCAGTCTGGTTAGTTGTAAAATGACTTTAAATTAGGCTTTAAAAAGGATTGCTAAATCTTGACACATATATGAGCAGCTTATTATCATGCAATTGTGCAGTAGTTGCTTGATCTTGTTACTGATTCGTCACATATGAATAAATGATTAATTACCAGAAAGGCTAAAACAGAGTAGAGTGAGAGCGCTGAAGCTCACCCTGAAAGAGGGGCTTAAACACGTTTATTGCCCTTTAAGTGCATTTCATTAAGGCCAATTAAGGACTTTCATGTCTTATTAGAAAAATGAAGTAGATTTATGAGGTTTTCGTAGGTTGTAAATGCTGGGGCTAGCAGATACAAAACCGAGCAGAAATGGTAGTTAAGACCTAAGAAAATATATACAAATGCTCCCAGAAAGCAAATATTTAATGGTAGTAAAAGCCAGTACAAGGTGATCTTTAAATAAAAGAAAGGGCATCATTTTTATTTCCTACCGTCTACTCACTATAAACTTCAGGATTTGCACAGAAGGGAGGTTTTTCTTTGCAGTTCAGGAACCTAATTCAGGGTAGGGAAAAAAACAACAACAAAAAAACATAGCTAACTCTAAAATGGCCTGACAGCCCCTGAGTCCTTTGTCAAAACAAAAGTAGACACCAATAAAAATGCTCTTTTAATTCCAGGGTGAGTAACACATTCTTGAAAGAGAGGAACCTCCGAAGTAAATCCAGCACTGACATGGTTGTTAATAAACAGACAGCAAGCAAAATTCACTGGCTGTGGTTAGAGCCACGCGCCTAACTTCCCACTTTTCCGGTCCCGTCAGATGGTGTCAGAACATTAGCCCTACCAAATGGTTATTATACACCCTGGATTTCCTTGATTCATTTTCTAGGAAAATTACCATGACAGGTTAGCAAGCATTTTCTGTTGCCCTTAGGGAATGATTACCACCCCCACACCATTCTAGCCATGGGTTGATCTATTTACTCAACATTCAAGCTGCTCCTTTACTCTTTCACACACACACACACACACACACACACACACACACACACACACACACGATGATCTCAGGAGACTGCTGCAGCTTTGTCAAATGCAGGAACGTATATTTATGAATGTTTGGTAAAATGCACATTTTTTTTTTTTTTTTAACTTGCACACCGCAATGGAAAGCCTCAATTGTTTATCAACATACCCTTTTGGATAAATAATTTGAAACCATATGAAACTCCTTCAAGAAAATATCAACTGAACATGTACAGTCACAACTTTTTAAGCTCAAATCTATCCTCCTCTAAAAAAAAAGAAAAAAAAGACTATTGGCAAGTGAGTGGATTGTGTCTTCTTGATTTTTTTTAAAAATTCAGGAGAAGTGCCATACAGCACATGAAAGATGTCCAAAACTCACCAACAGTTTTGCAGCATACACATATTACTTTAAAATAAACGCCTCGGTTTTGCTTGTTGAAAACCCATTTGCCGCCACAGAAAAGACAGAACATGGAATTTTATCACTTCTTCAAGAGCACTGGCAAATTTTTCTGCTGAGAACCTTTAAAATGGTATTACTAGACGATCTAACAGCAGGAAATCAGATTAACTGTGCTGTTTTAGAAGAAAAGATGAAGGGGTGGTCGATGATATTTATAAAGGTGGAACTTGTGAAACTGAAGGTGAAGTCCTACAGGCACATCCCTGCCAAAAATAGCAATAAACACATAAGACAGCAAAAAAATATTAATTTCAATGTCCTTAGTGTAACTCTATTTTGTTCTGTGAATTTGATTTTGCAAACAAATAAATGGCCTGGACAGAGACCTAAAGCAACTAGCCATGTATCTGTTCAGAGTCTGCAAAGAATTTTATTGAACTGAAATGTGATGAGCATCTGTCCTTGGTGATTTATTCCAAACAGCGGAGATGTTATAAAATGAACACATTGCATCTCCTGCTATAAAAGAGAAACAAAATGATCTTTTAGTTAATATCCAATCAAACTTCAAGACACCTTATGGAACACAAGGATTTCATGGGATCATTTCATTCCGTTGCACCTTTCTCCAGAACGCTAAAACGGGATTCATTTAAGAATTTCTAAAATGCAGAGTGAAATGTGTATAACTGGTTTTGTTTTTCCAGATCAACAGATGCCACTTGATTTTTATTTTCATTTTGACAACCCAAAATGTAGGCCTAGGCTAGGGTGCTAATTACCAATAAGTTCTTATTAAAGAACCAAGAGTGCTTTTTCAGAAAGTTCACTACCAATTTGGGCCTCAGGGTCACTGAGTTACAAATAGGAGTGGAACCTTTTCAAGTTCAGGATTGGATACATTTTGTCAGGCACAATAGACTATTTCTGGGAGAATTACTGCAAAAAGGAAAAAAAAAAAAAGTTCGGTTTAAAAGCCTCCAAAGACTTCTAGCACGTGAATTTTACTCCACAAAAGAATTCTCAGATCGCTTCAGTGCAGATCAAGCCCAACACCCATGGGATAAACACAGGGACATTAAAATTATAACTATTACCCCAAATATTTCCACAATAATGCAGTTTGAGAGTGTCAAATAAAAAGCAAGTTTCATCTAATCTATCCAATTTATTTTTAAGAAGTTCATTAAAACGAGGGAATTAAACATTCAAGTGATGAAAAGGTAATTTCTGTTTATATCCAATGCAGAAAAAAAAGGTCTCAAATTATTAGTGTTAAGAGCAAAATGAGATTTTAATATTAGGAGAAGAAAGCAGTTTCTATTGAATCATGGAACTAAATCTGTCAACACGAAGACCAGGTTTGGGATAAGGGGGGATTCAGCATATTCAGGCAGAGCTGGACAATTTCAAACCCAATGTAGGCCAATTTCTTTGAATTTTCAAGGTTGTTTGTCCATAAATCTTCATTGTCATGAACAAGCGTCCAAGTCTTATCCTTTCCTTTAGGCTGTTCAAATCCTAATGACATAGAATTTCACTGGGCATGCTTGGCACACTTTGTCTATATGCTCAGGCAGAGCTTTGTGATGCTACGTTGGGGCGGGCAGTGTTGAAATAGAAGGGTGACTTTAAGGAAGCAGGCCGAAGTCTGATCAGTCCTTGTAAAATCAGACTAGCTTTGGGAAAAACTCCAGCCCCATTTTAAAGCAACTATCAGTATTTCAAAGGTAAAGATCTGTGGGCTGAAAGCAAAGGTCACAAACTGCCAGTCTGCAGGCCTCATTTCAACCATACATATGTTTTGATAGGGCCACACGGTGTTTTTAAAACTGTTAAGCCAATATTCAAAAACCAGGAGACGTCATCAGGTTTCTGGCTTCTTTTGAAAAATTGGAACATCTGAAACACGGGGCCAAAATTCTCTATGGCAATTCTCTGTTGGTTGGAACAGAATATGCGCTCTTTCTCTAGTGCTCAACCCACCTCAGCAGCCCATATTATCTTATTGCTGCCTACTCCTCATATACGTCTGGCCCTTGAGTTTGGACCCCAGGCTCACAGTCTCTGATCCTTTTCTCTACATCCCTTAAAATCCTTATACATCTTAATTCAATGAACTATTAACCAGACAGAAATAAGAAATGAAAGATGCCTTATTTAGGGACTATGTGACTGACCGAAAAATCGATTACAAAATAACACTCTGAATATTAACTCATCACGTTTTCACTCCCTATACCAAAGATCAGCAAACTATGGACCATTGATGGGCCAAATCCTGCTGCCACCTGATTCTATAAACAAAGTCTTATTAGAACACAGCCATGTTCATTTGCTTACATATTGTCTATGGCTACTTCACACTATAATTCTGAGAGACTATATGAACGGCAAAGCCTAAATATTTACTATCTGGCCCTTTACAGAAAAAAAATGAACCAACCCCTGCCCCCTTACTCTCTAGATTTAGAGATGGGCTCCTCTTTCTAGAGCCCAGAAATGATGCTAAGGCTTCACTTAATGACATTGTTTCCCAGTGTGCTTTGCATCGGTTAAGGTTACCTACTGTTTATTTTCTGAGTGGATGTGACCAGAGTTACAAACTTGGAAAGTGTTCCTTTAGTAGAATTATTTCCTTAGTACATATACACCTAAAGTTTGCTATTTCCTTTTTTGGCCACCTCAGGAAATGTCTATTTTGACAGTAAGTTATGAACGGGCTATATCTCATTTTAACTTCCTAAAAAAATACATTCAAGAGAATAAACCTGAAGTCTACCCTGTCCACTGCTTCATTCAGCAAACATTCAGTTATCACATACCCTGTCTGACACCATGTTATATATAGCCCTAAGGGTCTCAAGAACACAGTTCATTGTGCCTCATTAAAAGCAGTAAAGTCAATAAATATGAGGACCAAGCAATGAGATAAAAATGACACTGGTCTGTAGATTAATGGGTAATGTTCTTCCAGCTCCAACCTATGGGAAATCTTAACACTAGCCAACATCTATTTAGGTCTTACTCTGTGCCATTCATTGTAACATGAACTTATCATCTGACATTCACAGTAACCCCATGAGATAAATACTGTTATCCTCCCATTTTATAGAGGAGCAACCTGAAGCTGAAAGTGGTTCAGGAATTTACTCAAGGTCATGAAGCAAAATAGATGTTAAGTCTGTCTGACTTCAAAGACTTAGCTTTCATTGAGATTTCATGAAGCTGGAGAGATTGTCACTGGAACAAATTTCTTTTCCAATGGCAGAAATTGAGAGTAAAGAATCATTCAGCTTGATGGGATTACAAATTTGGGATTTTGGTTCAAGGTTGGTCAAATTCCCTAACGGTCATTTAGGCACTGTGCTGCGAAAAGCAAAGCATCTTCTATTTAGCTGAAATTCATCCTTCCCTTTGAACTATGTCTATAATTCTGATGAGCAATAGTCAGTTACAGGGAGGGCAAATACCTAAAGATTCTAGAGTATGAACAAACGTCAGACGTCTCTCAGCTGTAAAGATATTCCAGAGGTGAATATGTCTGACTTGTCTGTGTATGTTTAGCTTCCCTTCTAGTTGGTGAACTTCTCAAGTTGCTTTTTATTTCTTAGTTAAGCACGAGGTTTCCTCTTTTCAGGGAACCATCCATGAGCTCCATCAAGAGACAGTCCGCCTTACTGTCCTCCCGCTACCCCCTCACCAGCAGAATGTGATCCAATATTCCTTACCCAGGGGGAACTCAACTCAATGTCTGTTTGTTGATAAATACCACTTTCCCTTTTGTCAGGTCAAAAGTCTCTGGATAAGGAAATGAGAGCTCTTCCTCAGTCAAGGACTGTAGCGTTGTGTGGAGAGAAAGTGAAAGAAACTATAACAGAAAAAAGAAAAAAGAGTCTTCTGGAATTTCTCATGTTCCTGGGATTTTTGTTTGTGTTTTCTCTTTGTTTAACATCATTCAGAACCATTACTATCATTAAGAAGAAAATTAAGGGTTATGTCTAATAATATAAGCTTTTGTATTTCATTTTACATCTTCTTACCTGAAGAGGAATGTTCACATTCCATGAGCTTTCTTGCTAACAATGGCCAGTGATTTGAGAGAAAACCCCCTTTTTAGTTGCGAAGGCACATCATCTGAGGCAGGCGTCTGGGGAGGAGTGTGTCATAAAGGCACATTCCTCATAATCAAGGATAATTCAAAAGGGAAACAGTGACTGAACATCCATGGGAGCCAACTGAAGCCTAATCCTGAGCCCAGCTCTGCAGACGGGGACACAGGCTGCTGCAAAGCCAGGGCAGATGCCAGGGAAGGGACCAGCCACAAACCGAACAGAAGTCCAGTCCAGAGCTTGGCATCTGGGTTCTTCAGCTGCCAGCCTTGCCTTGTGAGTAGCCACAATGTTTGGCTCCTGTGCAGAAAACAACAGAGGATGAGGCTAAAGGGGTCCATGCTCTGTCCTGCCAGCAACAGGACGAGGCAGTGCCAAGAGAAGGCTGCAGTGCCACCCGGGTGCCAATGTGCCTTGGAATGGCTTTTACATTTTCTAAAGGGACAACAGAATTCCTGCAAAAAGAAAAGACCAGATCCAACACGCAGAACAATTTCTCCCATTTTCCTTTTTCAAAAAAAAAAAAATGCTACTCCTGTCCGCAGTCCATTTTCTCACAAGGCTAGCATGGCCAGGTCTCTTTATGCTTCTCTCCTACATCCTGTAGCTTCACATCAAAACCAAGCCAACAGTTTATTTCACACATGTTACTGAATTTCTATTTTTACCTCCCCATTATTATTTGCCTTTATGTAGTTTCCAGAAGAAATCATCAATAGAATGTGTCAAGTAAGGTGGGGGATACAGAACCTAGTGGAATAGCCTGAGATGCTATCTCGTTTATGAGTTGAGTTAGCCATTTCAACCCTGAGGATTTACAGAAGGCTTTCAAAGATCCCTTGCTCTATTTGTAAGAAAGTGTTTTGGTGGTCATTCAACTGAGGAATCTAGGAGGAAACTGAAGCAGTAAAATGCCTCAAGAAGTGAAAGACATCACTTAGTCTCTATGATTTCTCGAAATATCAGAAGTCAGAAAAAAGAGGGGGCGGGTAGAATCCTTTTGTCCATTTGCATTAGATGAAGGAAAAGGTAGGAGGAAGAAAATAATGGAGCCAGTGGATTACATAGAGACCCTTCATTGCCTTATGTTAATGAATGCTCAGACATGTCAACCAGAAAAACTCAAGTATAGCATATTTTTGGTAAGAAAATGCAAAATCTCTTGTCATCATGGGAAATATTTTGTCACTTCATTCTAGGAACTTATGAAAATGAGTGAATTTGAGAGTATAATGTGCAAGGCTTTCAATACAAAAAATCAAGGGCATTTTATTTACAGATGGCAATGATACCAGGCTTTCATTTTCCTTTTCAAAATTCAGATTAATAGATATTAAGGTCAAACATTAAGGTTTCCCTAATTATTCTTATATGAGCTCTTGTATATGAATGCTTCTTTGGTGGAATATCTGAAAGATTGATAAATAAAACACAGGGACAGTCCCTCAACATCCTAAAATGCAATCTTACAAAATTCTTGAGGGAAAAAAACAAAGCTTCACAAGGTAACCATGAGAATCTCACTATTCCCTACTATGGGATCAAATGCCACACTGCTGAGGAGATCCAAGATGGTGGAGTAGATAAACATTGTGAGTGCTCTTTCCATGAACACATTAAAATTACAACTAAATCATAGAACAATCCACCTGCAGAATTATCTGAAATCTGGCTGAACGGAAGTTTTATAACTAAGTATATAAAGAAGAAGCCACATCAAAACTGGTAGGAGGAGCAGAGATGAGAAACAGGCTGCCCCCAAACCTCCATGTGGCAGTTAAGAATTAGGAGGGATATCCTGGCTATGGAGGTTTTTCCTGGAGGAGCGAGTGACCCAAGACCCACACCAGGCTCCCCAGCACAGAGTTCTGGGAAGAGAAGTTCCCACAACATTTGGCTGTGAAAAACAGTGGGGATTCTGACCATCCGAGTGAGATGGAAGGCTGCGGGAAATACAGACAGCCTCTTAAATGGCCCATGCACAGACTCTCTCACTCGCAGGCACGCACCATGGGCTCCAGAGGAAGGACGGTGACTTGGAGGGCGTTGGAGGCATGGGGGGCGGGGGATGGGTAGACAGAAGTGTGTGGCTTTCTGGAGACACCTGAAGGACAGTCACCATTTTCCCTGTGAGGGGTCCTCCTTAAGTGTGGCCGGTAGGTGGGTGCCATCTTTCCTGTGTGGAACCCTCTGCATCTGATTGGCCTGGTGAGCTCTGCTGGGACCCCACCCCACCCAACTCCCCCAATGCTGGAGGGACTTTCTTGCAAGAATTCAGCCCCACCTGCCTTGCACTCTTTCTAGAAAACTATCAGAGTCCTTGGGCCCCAGGCTGGTGGCGACTGGCCTCTGTGTGCTCTGAGACTTTTGCTGAGTAGCTCCAGGCTCAGCACTAACACCAAACCAGAATCTACATTAACCTGATGACCACAACTCTTCACGCTCTAGTTACTCCCTGAGACCCTGCCTCACCCAACTCATGTACAGCAGGAGGCTTTATCAGTGGCTGAACCTTAAGGGAACGAGCAGGTGGCAACAGGCCTTGGGGTGTCCTGGCCTTTTGCAGAGCTATCCAAGGCCCGGTACTGGTGGACCCATCCTCAGTTCATACCATGGCCTCTCCCACATGCCTCCAATTTTAGCACAGGCAGCAAACAACCATGAACACTCCTACCAGGTAGTCCCCAGTGGGTCACAGGCAGTAGGTGATTTGGGCCTGCAGCAAAGTCCCTCCCAAAAGGGCCCAGAACCAATACACTTGGAGATTGGCTTCAGACCACAGCAGAGTACCACCCAATTAGCCCCACAAGTAGCACACCCAAAGGGAAGTCTCGACAGGCACCAGAGCCCACTGTGGTGAATCTCACTCAGTGGGGTAAGTACCCTGCACTGCAGCCTATAAGCTATGGACGTGGTCAAACCCCACAGCCAATTAGCCTGGGGCCAATGCCACCCACTGACATGCCAATAGCAATCAAGGCTCAACTACAACAGCAGAGCACACACATAGCCACACAGGGGACACTCCTGGAGCACTGTGAGCAGGTGATGACCAGGGAGACTGTGCCAGGGCCCTACGGGGGGGCTGCTGCATAAGGCCACCAGGCCAAGACTGGGAGATCTACTTAATACATATAAACAAAAAAAGAGGCAGCCAAAATGAGGAAAGAAAGAAAGATGTCCCAAATGAAAGGACAGGAAAAAACTCCAAAAAAAGAAATAAACAAAATGGAGGCAGGCAACCTACCAGACACAGAGTTCAAAACAATGGTTATAAGAATGCTCAAGGAACTCTAGAACTTCAATAGATAGCAAGCATAAAAAAGAAAGGTCATAGAAACCATAAAAAAAAAAGAATCAGTCAGAAGTGAAGAATACAATAACTGAAATGAAGAATGCACAGCAGACTAGATGAAGCAGAGGGTGAAATCAGCAATTTGGAAGACAAGAGAGTAGAAAACACCCAAACAGAACAGCAAAAGGTAAAAAGAATAATAAAAATGAGGACAGTTTAAGAGACCTCTGGGATAACATCAAGCGTTGTTGGGTACCAGATCACATCATAGGGGTAACCAGAAGGAGAAGAGAGAAAGCAAGGGATTGAGAACCTATTTGAAGAAATAATAACTGAAAAGTTTCCTAACCTGATGAAGCAAATAAACATACAAGTCCAGGAAGCAGAGAGAGTCCCAAACAGGATGAACCCAAACAGGCCCACACCAAGACACCTTATAATTAAAATGGCAAAGGTGAAAGACAAAGAGAGAATCCTGACAACAGCAAGAGAAAGGCAACTAGTAACTTATAAAGGAGCCCCCATAAGATCGTCAGCTGATTTCTCAACAGAAACTTTACAGGCCAGAAGGGACTGGTACAAAATATCCAACATGATGAAAAGTAAGGACCTACGACCAAGGGTACTCTACCCAGCAAGGCTATCATTTAAAATTGAAGGACAGATGAAGAGCTTCCCAGACAAGAAAAAGCTAAAGGCATTCATCATCACCAAACCAATAATACAAGGATGTTAGAGAGACTTCTTTAAATGGAAAAAAAGAAATCAAAATTATGAATAAAAAAATGGCAATAGCTACGTATCTATCAACAATTACTTTCAATGTAAATGGATTAAACGTTCCCATCAAAAGACATAGGAGGGTTGAATGGATAAGAAAATAAAACCCTCACATATGCTGTCCACAAGAGACTCACATTGAGATTGAAAGACACACACAGATAGAAAATAAAGGCATGGAAAAAAATATTTCATGAAAATGGAAACAAACGAAAAAAGCTGGAGTAGCAATTCTTATACCAAATAAAACTAACTTTAAAACAAAGACTATAACAAGACAAAGAAAAACCCAGTAATCCCACTTCAGGGTATTTATCCAAAGAAACCCAAACACTACTTGAGGGAACCTCTGCATCCATATGTTCATGGCAGCATTGTTTACACTGGCCAAGATGTAGAGGCAACGTAATGTCCATTGATGGAAGAAGAATGGATAAAGAGGAGATGGTACATATACACGATGGAAGATTGCTTGCCATCTGTGGTGACATAGATGGACCCGGAGGGTACTGTGTTGAGTGGAGTGTAAGATAGAGAAAGACAGATGCAATGTGATTTCATTTATAGGTGTAATCTAAAGAACAAAATAAACAAAACAGAAACAATCTCATAGATACAGAGAACATTTTGATGGTTGCCAGATGGGAGGGGGGTTATGGGTGTGCATAAGAAAAAAGGAAGGGATTAAGAAATACAGATTGATTTAAAAGTAGTTATGGGAATGTAGAGTATAACATAAGGAAAATAGTCAATAATATTTTAATAATTATGTATAGTGTCAGATGGGTACTAGATTTATTGGGGTGATAGTTGGGAGCAGGTTTGGGGACAGGGTGAAAAAGGTGAAGGGATTAAGAAGTACAAACTGGTTGTTACAAAACAGTCATGGGGATGTAAAGCAAAGCATAGGGAATATAGTCAATGACATGGTAATAACTATGTATAATCCAGATGGGTACTAGACTATACTAGATCACTTAACATAAAATAATATTGAATGCCGCCTGTAATTGAAAAAATTTCAAAAGTGGGGGAAAGTGAAGGGGACCAAGTGGACAAATTTCAGGAGCAAATGAGTCATAGAGATGTGATGTACAGCATAGCAAATATAGTCAACAGTATTGTGATAGCATAGTATATATAGGGTCAGATGGTTACTGGACTTATGATGGTGATCACTTTTTTAGGTATATAAATGTTGAATAACTATGGTGTACCCCTAAACCTTGTATAATATTGTATGTTAGCTATATTTTTAATAACAATCCTTAAAAAAAAAAAAAGACCTCCTACAAAAAAAATGCCACACTCCAATCATGAATCCCTTCCCATCACTGTGCTTTTATTTGAGTTATTCCCCTTTCTCGGGCTTGTCTCTATCAACAATCTTTTCACAGCTCAGTTTAAGTAAACTATAAAACTTTTTCAGAGACCTTCCTTTTTTTCTGTTTTTTCCATCATTTATGGTCTCTACCACAGAGCTCCCCATCTGATTACACTGCCTTATAATTTAGCAGTTTTTATATGAGTATTATTTATACAATGGTGGAAGGAAGAAGTCATGACTTCTAATTTTCTTTTTTTTATCTTCCACAACATGTAGCCCAGGGCTGAGCCCTTGACAAAAAAGTGAAATTTTAGAAAAGTTTACTTACTTTTCAGATTGAAATTTATCTCTAAACGGACTTTATCTCTACGTGATTGTGAAAAATAAAGTTTTTGATAAAAAAAACTTTATAGCTCTGTCAAAAATTAATATTTGGTGGTGAATTAATATCATTTGTGGGGCACTGACTATGTATGCAGAAGGCTGAAGTTCAAAGAAGAGTAACCTGTGTGCAAAGGAGCTTAAGTTTAGAAGCCAAGAGCACGATGACAAACCCTTGTGACGTGGCCCCAGATACTTCCTAGAAAAAAAGGACACGAGCTCCTCATAGGGTTAGCTACCACGACAGTCTCTGGAATCCCACCAAATATTATTCCATAGTTCACTCATAGGATTTTTCATTGTTTAATGGTGGCATCTGAGTCCATTTAAATAGCATGTTTGAGAGAAGTGTCTTTAAAATGTTTCTCTTGAAGAGATCCTAGAGCACCTTGAGAGAGAGAGAGAGAGAGAGAGAGAGAGAGAGAGAGAGAGAGAGAGAGAGAGAGGGAGAGAGAGAGAGAGAGATCAAGACAATAACAGTAAACGCAAATGCAGTGCCTGCCTTGTCTGGAGACTGTCCCTCTTAAATGTTTAGAGTTTTTATTTTATTTTAATAATAACATATTAAAAGCCAACAGCATTCTGCAAAATTAACAGCTACCAACTGAAACAAGGAGAGGAAAAGAGAAACCAATGGAAGTTGATTTTTAAACACTTTCAGCAATACCAACAAAAAGGAGCTTTATTCAGAGAAGATGTATCAATGTCATTTTATGTCAGATGTCAACATGTCAAAAACAATTGTGTTTTGTTGCAGTAATAAGATAAAATTGCTTCTTTGTTTTCTTTCTTCATAAATGCATATACCATGTAAAGCAAGCAATTCCAAATGTGCCATTCTGTTTAGAAACAAAATGTACTCTCCTGGTGTAGTTTGGGTACCTAGTGATAGAAAATGTATTCAAGACCAGAGAATCTTTAACTGTCCATGAAAAAGTGTAGCCAGTTTCTAGACTGTGAAGAGACTTTTAACTTGATATTTCTCTCTTCTTTCCTTTCCTCAACTGCCTCCTAACCTCAACCCTAACCTTAACCCACCACTTAATAGAAGAGAGAGAGAGAGACATCTGTTTTACAACAATTGAAGAAAAGACTATTTTTTTAAAGGACAGCCTACTAACATGCTAAGGCATTGCAACTCATAATTTTATGTGCCTTTCTGTTCCTTGACAAGACATTTGTTTGACGATCAGTAGGCATCGCCAAAATGGCAACTGAAAGGACCAGTTCAGGGAAACCCATTAAAGGCAGCCAAAGCAGGATGCTTGCAACCTAGTCATAGGATCCCTCTTTTCCTCACTGATCATTCATCTTTTACAAGGGCCTTTTTAGTGACTGAAAATGAAATTCATATATGTACTTCCACTAAAAAACAAAATGGGGCTTTAATAAAGAAAAAGTTTACTTGCTTTTCAAATTGGCCCAGTGTGGATTTTAGCTTTCTATGTATCATGGGAAATAAAGCTTTAGGCAAGACAAGAATATTCACACCTCTGCCAAAAATTAATATATTTTTTAATGGTAAATTAACATCAAAAGTTTTATACATATTAGTGATGGTCTGACCTCCAACTGTTCACAGTCATGTCCAATCCACACACACAGAAGGAGAAAATCTGTCTGCTATGAACGTTCAATTTGTTCAATTCCCTGCCATGTCTTTTCAGCTGCTAATGGTGCTCTGTGAACAGATGATGACTTTAGTGGGGAAGGAAAACCAACAGGGATAAACTACTTTAATTTTTTTTAAGGTGGTAATTTGTAATTTAGGTATGCGTTGCCGTTATGTTTACTAGAATACATATATGTACAATTTTAAAGCAACAACTCACTCCCAGAAGTTGAATACTTTTAAAATAAAATCTTCTGTTGTTTTGAAAGCACAGTGTCTGCCATGTCGGAAGCTAAATTTTCCAACTCAATTGAACAAACATTTACTGAATACTTACTATGTACCAGGTTTGGGGCTGTGTGTGTGTAGCAAAGAAGAAGAGTGGGCAGTTGCAAAAATGACATGGTCAGTTAGATAAAATTCAATTGAGAACCTAAAAATATGCCATCCAACCCAGTTCCATATATAAAAACTATAGGGCAATTAGAAACTATCCTGAAATCTATCAAAGTACAAGCCCAGGCTACGTAGCCATTGAGGAGATGGCCATTCCATCAACTTTCTATGTGTTCTTTCTCTAGGAAACCCTTTTTATCACAACAGAAACAACAAAAAGACCTCAGATGGGAAAGATGGAGGCTTGAAGTCACGGCCAGTACCATGATAATGGGAGCCCAGCAAAGACAAAAAGAAGAGACAGTGAACTCTCCCTTCTCAAAGACTGTTCAAACAATGAAGATTTGCGACTCCCACGGAAGACAAGTTTAAAAATTCACACTTAAGTTCTATAAAATCTCAAATTACAAATTATTTGGAGTTAGAATTGTCAGGGATTTCTCCTTTGAACATTTTTTTTTTTTTGTTATACAATGTATACATTAGGAAACTAATTCAGTAATCACCATTCTTAATTTATATTTATGGAAATTTCAAAAATTATACGTTTACGGGAGTATACTTTAAAGTCATTAGCAACTACATTTGGCTCTAGGACCACCATTTTCCTGTCCTCTCCTAGCTCACTAGTGGTGGCTTCTTCCCCATATCCCTTGGGTGTTTCTACCCCTTCTCCCTGACTGCTTAATGTCAGAGTCTCACAGGGCTCAGCCCTTGGTCCTCTTCTCTTCTTTACCTACATTCATTCCCTGGCCTTTAAGTACCATCTCTATGTTAATTACTCCCCAATTTGTAATCTTCTTCAGACTCCTGTTTTGAATTCCAATTGTCGATTATCACTTGTCTGAATTCAACACATACCAAACTCTTGTCCTTTTCTCCGAAAACCTACTTCACCCATGGTCGTTGTATCAGCTGGTGACATCTCCATCCTTCTAGTTGTTGATACATCCTAGATTTCTCTCACAACTCATGTATACACTAATCCTTTGGCGGAACCTCCAAAATATTTCTGGAAACTCACCACCTCCACTGCCACCACCTAGTCCAAGCCACCATCACCTGTTGCCTAGGTTACTGTAACTGCCTCTTCATAGGTCTCTCTGCTTCTAGCCTTCCCCCATGTCTTCTATTCTCAACACAGCAGCCAAAGTGATTCTTTTAGAACACAACTCAGATTGTATCACTCCTCAGCTCACAGCCCTCCCAGTTCACTCAGAGGAAAAACCAAAATCCTTATAATAATCTAAAAGGCCCTTTAATTATCTCCATTGCCTCCCTAAATTCATCTCCTCCTATCCTCTCACTGTATTCCCACTATTCTGACTCCTTTACATTCCAGCTTCTGCCTGGGATACCATTCTAGTGGGAGAGTTAACAAATTTGTCTTAGTAATTAAAAGCTCAAAATTATTAAGGATATAGATGCTGATGGAAAAATTAACAGTCTTGATTTAATGGACATATATATAGCCCTGATCCAAACAATTAGAAAATAACATTGTCTCAGAAACATATGGAGCACTTACAAAAATTAATCAAGTATCAGGGCACCAAATATCAATAAATTTCAAAAAATATTATCATACATTCCATAGTCTCTTAACAAAATGCAATTTAGTTTAAAATATGAAAAAAGGATAACTTTTAGAAACTCAGGTCCTAACACTAAAATGTACTAAGTTATTCAGAGATCAAAGAAAATTTTAAAATAAAAAGCCAAAATAAGATGCATAGCCATTTTTAAAAGTTTGTAATAAAAAAGTGGAAAGACTGAAATTTAATGAATAAAGTATCCAAATTAAAAGTTAGAAAAGTAGAAAGAGAAATAATGTCAATAAAGTGGAAAGAATAAAAATTATTAAGTAATCTAATTAATCATTAAAATTAATTAATTACTTAATTAAGAATGGGATACAACAATAAACAACAATGCCAAACAAATATATTGGTCAAGAAAAAAGAGCACAAAAAACAATATTACAAATGAAAATAGGGTTACAGAAATTCAGACAGAAAATAAAAAGATAATCAGAATATCGTGAATGACATTAGTCTAACCATTTAAAACAAATGAAATGGACAAATTCAACTAAAACTATACCTCTTAATACAACCAACTCAAGAAGAGATAAAAAGCAAAATCAGTAATCCTGCAAAACTTTTTAAACTCTGTATCTGTAGTTAAATATATTCCCCCAAAATACTACCGGGCTCAGATGGTTTTATAGGTGAATTCTTTTAAGCATTAAGAAAACAAAAAATTTTAATTTGTACAGAGAATACAAAAAAGGGAATAGTTCCCAACTTATTTTATAAAGCTAGTATAATAGTCTTGTTATTGAAATCATACAAGGTCCTGACAGAAAAGGAAAATGCAGGCCAATCTCATCATGAATATGGATGCAAAATTCTGAACAAAATATTAAAAAGTTAAATCCAGCTTTATAAAATTTTTAAAATGTAGTGTATATTGGTCAAGGTGGGTTTATCCCAGTAGTGTGGATCTGGTTTAATTACAAAAAGATTTATAATTCACCACAATTTAAACAAAAAATAAAAAGGATAAAACCACATGATAGCCTCAATGGGTGCAAAAAAGCATTAAAAAAAAATGAACACCCATTCATGATAAAAATGAATATCAAACTATAAAATGAAGGTTATATCTCTTATAGTGATGATAGGAATGCAAAAATTGTAAAACACCATGGAGACATATTTAGCATTATTTAGCAAAATTTTATATGCATATTGTATTTGATCCTGCAATGCCACTTCTAGGATCTATCCCAAAGATAAACTGGCAAAATGCAAATGATGTACGCACAAAGCTATTCATTGTGATATTATTTTCTAAAAGACTGGAAATAACTCAAATGTCCATTATCGGGGACCGGTTAGATAAACCATGGTACATTTACACAATGTGATATAATGCAGCTGTAAAAAGACTTAAGCTGTAAAAAAAAAAAAAAAAAAAAAAAATCTCTAGATATTAATATGGAATCATTTTCAGCTACATATTGCTAACCAATAAAAGCAACATGCAAAATATTATTGTTTATTGTGTGCTTTTCAAAAAGTTTTATTGTTATTGTATGCTAACTAGAAACATACTATTGTGCAAAGAAAGGGAAGATAAATAAGATTTTCACATAGCTATTTATCTATATTAAAAAAAAAAATGAAAGGGGAAATTTAAAACATTTTTAAATGGTTACCTATGAAGTAAATAGGGATCATGATGGAAGAGACAGGCATAGAAGCCAAACAGCTACGAACGTATCTTGTTATATAGCTTTGACTTTGAAATCATATAATTTTTTTAAAAAAATAAATCAAAATGGAATAATCAGTGCTTCAAAATTGAAAACAGACTGAAATAAATGAATCTAACTAAATATCGAGTTGGTGGCGTAACTACTCATAGAAAAAGTTTATTTCAATTGACTAAAACACTATCTTGAGTGTACCTCACTCAAGGATAGTTTTTAAAAACAAAGAGTCACAAACAAATCTTAAGTTTCATTTAGTAGTCTTATTCCTAGTAATTGTTAGTAGTAAAACCAGTTCTGTTTTATTTGTTCATTTATTTTGGTTTTTAGATTCTACATATAAGTGAAATTATATGGTGTTTTTCTTTCTCTGGCTTTCTTACTCCACTCAGCATAATATCTTCTAGGTCTATTCACATTTTTGGAGATGGTAAGATTTCTTTTTTCTGGCTGAGTAATATTCCATTGTATATATGTACCACCTCCTCTTCATCCATTCATCTATTGAGGACATTTAGGTTGCTTCCATATCTTGGCTATTGATAAATAATGCTGCAACTAACATATGCATGCATATGTCTTTTCAAATTAGTGTTTTGGATTCCTTCAAATAAATACCCAGAAGTTGGATTACTGGGTCTTTCTTTGTCTCTTGTTATAGACTTCATTTTAAAGTTTATGTGTATTTTATATTGTGTAAGTATTGTTAGCCCAGCTTTTTTTTTTTTCATTTCCATTTTCACAAAATATCTTTTTTCCATTTGGTTGGTTGTTTGTCTCTAATTCTCACTGCATAGGATTCTATCACCTCCTTGTTAATGAAGCAAATATAACGAGGAGAGAATCTAATGCCAGTATTCTCTCTGTGAACAGTAAACATGACATTGGGAGGCTCAAAGATTTCTTAATTGCACAATTAATCATTCATGCGATATTGTATTGCAGGATAAAGCAAATAATTATGCCTGTTTTTACGCCTTATGAAATTAAACTGAAGTTTGATTTAGAAAAACCTCATAATATTCTTTCCCTTACAAAATCACATATAGTTATTAGTTCTGTCCACTGTAAAATGCTGGAACCAATGGCTACCCAGAAGTAATAGGCCCAAAGGAAGGAAGAGAACAAAGCTCCAGAAAAGAAGCTAAACAAAGGGAGACAATGAATTTATTAGATGCAGAGTTCAAAACACTGGTTATAAGGATGCTCAATGAACTTAGGGGAAGAATAGATGAACTCAGTGAGAACTGTAACAAAGAGGTAGGAAACATAAAAAAGATTCAGTCAGAATGAAGAGTACAATAACTGAAATGAAGACTACATTAGACGGAATCAACAATCGATTAGGTGAAACAGAGGATCTAGTCAGTGATTTGGAAGATAAGGTAGCAGAAAACACCCAATTAGAGTAGCAAAAAGATAAAAGAACCCCCCAAAATGAAGGTGGTTTCAGGGGCATCTGGGACAATATCAAGCCTACCCACATTCACATCAGAGGAGTACCAGAAGAAGAGAGAGAGAGCAAGGAATTGAAAGTCTATTTGAAGAAATCACGACCGAACACCTCCCTAACCCGGTAAAGGAAATACATGTACAAGCCCAAGAAGTGCAGAGGGTCCCACACAAGATGAACCCAAATAGGCCCACACTAAGTCACAACATAATCAAAATTTCAAAGGTTAAAGACAAAAAGGGAATCTTAAAAGCGGTAAGAGAAAAGCAGTTAGTTCCTTTGTGTAATCCCTGGGCTTTGCTGGGTCCTCAGCTTTTTAACACATTCCTGATTTTCAGATGCAGTGAAAAAGGAAGAGAGAACTTAGTGCCTGTCACTTAACTGGGGTTGTGCTTTTGGATGAGCACCTCTCACGTTTCGGTTTGTGGATGTTTTCCTAGTGGTCTATTCTATTTCAGGTTGACCTCTTTAACCTTCCTTGGGCCATGGGCTCCTAAAGAAGCCTGTGACTCCTTTTCAGAATAATGTTTTTAAATACATAAAATAAAAACATATAGATAGCAAAGAAACCAATTACACTGAAATGCAATTCTATTCATGCACCTCCCTGAGAAGACAGGGTAGGAAAGATAATAAAACAAAATGAGGAAATCAAGTCCAGTTTTCTCCTGGATGCCTCCATAAAAGGCAGTTGGCTAGAGTATACAGTGATTTCAGTGAAGACTAATATATTTGCCTTCCCAGACAGAGGAATAAACTAACTCAAGAAAACTTGATTTAAAAGTGAAGTGGCTGATTGTCTATTTCCTAATAAAGCACTGTAATCAAAAATACTCAGTGTTGTACTTCAACAGAGTGTTTCATTTATAAAATGTTTCCAGAACATCCAATCCACTTCTTAATTTCTGTTTACTCTTTCATCATCTCCCCTCATCTATCCCTGTTTTATTCCGATCTTTGATCTAAGTCTTAGATGTTGACAAAGGATTTGGCTCATCCTGACTCACTGCATAGGATTCTATCACCTCCCTATTAATGAAGCAAATAGCAGAAGGAAAGGATCTAATGCCAGTATTCTCTGTGTGAACAGTAAACGTGACCTCGGGAACCTTGCAGATTGCCTGATTGCACAACTAATCATTCATGGTAATTCATCCACTGGGTTTGATTTCCGGGGCAAAGCTTTTTGACCTGCCAAACCTGATACCCATCACAGCTCAGCATCTTTACAGAAAATATTTGACAGATATCTATATGCACCCACGTGATGAAATGTGGTCCCCATACCATGTCTTCATTTGGGAAACTCCCCAAGCACCCCATTAATAAAAGCCAAGGATTTAAATTTCTCCAGACCCAAGAGAGAAATATCTTGCTATTTTCTCTTCTCAGTAATTGCCATTTTTTCCAAAGAACTCCACCAGCTATACCTACTATATAGTATAGTTTCAGACAAAAATTATTGTGTTTCTTGCATTATGTTCTTTCTGATAATTGATATCAGTTCACATAAGTATTAAAATGCATTACCCTTCCCCTTCCAAATGAGGAACCAATAGTATATTCTCTCTCTCTCTCTCTCTCTCTCACACACACACACACACACACACACACATACACACACACACACGCAGGCACCTTTACCCAGCACCTTCTCTCCCTTTACATTTAGACAGAGAAATAAAAAATTAAAAAATATTAGATATTGCCTTTTGACTTGACTGCTAACACAATAAAGTCGCATTGTAAACTGAATCATCGGATTCTGCTGTTCTTATTGCTCTATTTGCTGGTATTACTTCATGGATATTAGAACCCTTAGGGATATTGGAATATGAATAAAGATTTTTTTTTAAATCAGCTGGGTTTTTTTTTTTTTTTCTTGGTTCTGTTTCTAAAAATAATACAGTTTGCAAAAACAGAAGGTTTGGTTTATAACACAAACAAAATTGTTACATTCTGAATGGGTTGTAAGTACCTGATTCTTTGCCTTTTTACTCATCCCTGCAAAAAAAAAAAAAAAAAAAAAAATCTGCAAATCCATTTGCTAACCAGCTGTACCTCTGTGCGAAATAGATAACAACCTGTGCAAGCCAGGGTTTGCTGTGAATCGGTGCTGATAGGCCTGAATCTCATAGCTTTTTTTAAATGCTAATGACAAGAAACATTTCCGAAGCCAAAACGCTCTTGTAGATCTGTCTTCCTCTATTATGACTGATATTTGCTTGTAAGTACATAGAACACTTGTTCCCTGTCCCTTATCTTCGGTGCTGCAGCATGCTGACCTACATACCATTCAGCACAATATGATGCACAAACATCTTCTATATAATTTTTCATTTTCGACTTAAAAACAGTAGAGGCAAAATAGGATTGCTGCAAATCTAACAAAGAGATGGCATTATTTCCAAATAAAAATGTGCATTTTTCCAAAGAATTTATTTGTCTAGCAGCATGAAGTTCATACATAGCAATGCTGGGGAAAAGGGTGTTGAATTGCGATTAGGAACGAAGGACTTAGGGACAAAAACAAAACCCATCTTTTCTACTACCCGAGAATAATTAAGCTAACTTCTTTCTCACCACAATTAAAAGTTCAGCTTTTTTGAACCGTGTTTTTGCAGTGTCACGAAATGCAGCAGATATAATAATGCTGAAATGTGTACAATAATAACAAAGGAATAAGGGTAGAAAGTGACACGGGTAGCTGTGGGAAGGGGACAAATAATCTATTCTCACACCTGCCATTGTCAGAACACTCCAAACCAAGTTATTTATCTTTTTAATTTCTTGCCACTATGGCTACCACGTTGTAGGTCCTTCCCACCACTGAAATGATACTTGGGTTTCTAGCAAAACTGTTAATAGCTGCTGTTGAGACCTTAAGCTTGTGGTTATCTGATGACCTAGCCTTCTTAATGCTCTGCAAGACCATTGTAATTGCAAATACAGTTGAGCCACGTGAAAAGGAGGACTGTATTTCTAGGACAGCGGCACAAAGGAGACCAGCAGAGGCGCCAACTAGGTCAAAGGGCAAATAGGGTGAAAATCCCTCATTAACTTGGAACACAGCTGGAAGTTTCCACTCACACCGCCTTCCTTTAACCAAGGGAATAGGTGGCTTACAAATACACCTAGGTTTAATTTTTAATGATCAGCTGTCTTTGTTTTCCAAGTTTGCAGTGTCTAAAACAATTGGAAAATCCCCAAGTAAGATAAAAATGGCTTGGGTTGTGGCCCAAGTGACCTCTTTCCTTGCACTTTAAGTAATTTATTTTGTTTCCTAATTATTTTGAGGGGACCTGAGTAAGAGGGCTGCAACAAAATACTTTTGCCACCATTGTTAGATGTTGACAATAGGTTTAAAGCATGAATCACATTTCTGAATCATTATTTTATGGTTCTCTAAAAGTAGAGCAACCTTTTGCAAAGAGTTAGCAGCTATTTGAATGTGACCAGCTAGAAAACGCTTTTCCAAAAATCTAAATGAAAGATAAAATGAATTTTTACACTCTTTGCAATTTTGCAGTTATTCTGCTTAATTGTTTGCACCAGCCAGATTTATCCATTGGCTGCCAGACCCCTGCTTATTTGTGAGCAGTGTTCACCCAGCATTTTACAATTTCTGTGTGAAATGATGAGCAGAGCGTTGTACTGAGAGTCTGGAGACCCAGGGTATCATTCTGGCTCTGCCACAAACGAGCTGTGTGACTTTGAGCAAGTCACTTGACCTCTCTGAACCTGTTTATCTGGGGTTTGGAGTAGTTAAATGACAAGAGCTCTTCTAGCTGTAAAATTCCACAATTGGCTCCCCAAATATCCTGTTCATTTGGGACCACTTATCTCACCACAGTTGGCTCATGTTAACTGCTAAATACCATAGAACAATTCTCTAAGTGCTTATTTCAGATGATACTGAAATCTCTTGAAAAACCCTATCTTTCGGCATTGCCATAGATATGCTTAAGTGATAACCAGTTTCCACTTTACTATACATTACTAATGGCAGCGTTACACAGCCCTCCCACACAAGCTCCATAGGTCTAACTTATTAATGGTCTATGCTAATTCAATTTCCAGAAAGTATGCTGTTATTAAATTTTCTGGAATTTCAACACAACAAAACAATATATAACTGCTTGATAAATTACTCTGAATAGGTTTAGTAATTTGTGTAAGGGTGGCTCTCATTTATGAAAGAAGCCTAAATTCACTTAAAGTTAATTTCTAATTTTCTTATATTTATGTCATTCAGAAATACACTGCTGGTCCAGGCGCAATCTTTTTAAAACCCAAGTGAACTATTAATTTTGTTTGCGTTAAAGCATAAAATGTTAACAGTGTACATTATCCAAATTTACCAGTTACTCTTCACACTCCTTCCAAATACAGTCTATGATTTTTTTTTCTCATACGACTGAGATTTTGCATAGCACCTCTGTGTTTTATCTTAAATACAAGAAAAAGATAGATGGATTTATTAAGACACGGTGCCTAGCAAATATCAAATTAACATTAAAAATTTCATGAACTAAGCAATCTGCATTTTATAATGCTCTTAATGATTTGGAAGGAAATGTAGACAAAAATTCTGGGTTCCTTTCCTTGAGGTTTTATTTATAAAATATACCCAAATGAAGGTTCTACTTCCTCATTGTCATTGTTATTAAAAAATAATCACTTCGTTGCTGAAATCTGTCTGATCTTATGCTAGGCAGTGCAGGTAGAACCATTTATACAGTTATAACTGCTGCCCATGATAAGACGAGATGACAGTAAGATGGATTCACCCACACAGAACATACAGATTATGAAATATAAGCATCGGGTAGAATTCCTACAAACAATGTAGAAAAGTGTTGAATTTTAAATGCTATGCTCGGGTAACATCTTATGCTTTAGGTTTAGCAGACAGTTAATTACACACACACACACCCCCACATACACTCATATATAAATGTGTATCATGTACAGCAATATAACTCAGTGACTTAAAAATGACTCACAAACAAAAACTGGTATTTCTGCTAGAGGATAATTTCTTAAAGAATTTTGAAAGTTTGTAAAGGAGTTGGAAAGAAAATGAGATGACTGATTTTTACTTTGTTTTAACCAAATTCACTTATTTATTCATTTATTTAACATTGATTGAGATCTTACTACATGCCAACTAGCATGTTTTTGCTAAGGTCAATATAATTCTTGAGAAAAATACATGTTCAAGAAAGAAATCACTCTGATTCCAAAAGCACTTTAATAGCAAAAATTTCAAACCAAGTGAAATGGATAAGATATTGTTAATAAAATATTTTAAATCTGACTTTTAAAATCAAAGAAAAATTAAAGAGCTACTACCTTAACTATCTTTTTATGTTATCACCAAAAATATTTCAGAATTTTACCCCAGGCATTCTTTTGTAGTAATAGATGTAAAATATATGACTCATTACATTTAACTTTGAAGATATTAAGTTGGTGCAAAAGTAATTGCATTAAAAATAATTGCAAAAACCACAATTACTTTTGCACCAACCTGATACAGCTCATATGGTAACTGCAGATTATCTGAAGTATAATAGATGATCCAAATCATTGCTAGCCATAATCTTCAACTGGGCATCTATCTGCTTCCAACCAGAACTGGCCAGTTGAGTTTGTGAAAAGGTAGCTAAGAAAGGTTGTGTTCTAAGCTAGGGATGGCAAAATAAATGTTGAGGACATGACCATTAAAGTTGCATTTCTGTATCCGTGGAAAGAAGTAACATCCACACTTTAATTTGGTGTCCTTGCGTCTGGAAATAGCATACCAGGTGACGTCAGGAAGCATTTCCCATCCCTCCCACAGGTGTACTAAGAAAGCATCATCCGATGGTTGTCTCAGCTATAACTAGAATAAACATACACCCACCCCATTTGCTCAGGACATCCCATTTACTCCTATGATGCCAGTATAATTATTAATAGATTCCATTCACATTTTCAAAAAGGTCCTGGTTAAGGTTGATTAATTACTCAGTTCCCCTAATCATAATACAATCTGATACACACCCCAAGCCCTGCATTAGAACAAATTCTAGTCCTGACCCAGCACCAGAAATCTGGCAGTCTGCAAAATTACAGACACCAGCTGGAATTTATAATCCTCTTCGCCCATGCAATGGACACATTTTTTTTTTTTTAAACTGGCTGAACAAGCTACCCTGATTCATGGACATGACCTATATAGAGGCACATGTCCTATAGAACCATAACTTTCCTCCACATTGAGTGCCCATTGAATTCACTAAAAATCCTGAGATGTAGCTAAACTCCATTGGATTCTGCACAAAATTTGACTGTTACAAATGTTTTAGGAATAGAAAATCTATCTTATTCACCTTGGTGTCTCCCAACGCCTTCAGCACTCAGCCCTGTTTGTAAGAATCACTCAATAAATGTTTGCTGAAATGCCTGGAACATCTAGTCAAAACACCTGGATGGCTGGACAAACACTTTACTTTCTGTCCAGCTATTTATCATCATGTAGATTTAAAGAAATCCAGAAAACAGACAAATGCCAGGCTTGTGCATGTTAGTTAGGAGAAGTACCCAGGTGCACGCACAAAGAAGTAACATCCACACTTTAACTACTGGTTCCCCTTCTGGTAACTTCTCAATCTATCTTCATGTTCTTTTCTAAGGCAACTCATTGGCTGCATTCTACAACACAGATATTCTAGAGTAGGAGGCAGGAAGACCAATCAACAAAACATGGGTTTCCAATGGATCTCTTGGACAAATAAAGTCAGGGTTCGGGACAGAATCTAGCTAAAGAAACATCAGTGCTTCAAGATGCTCCATTCTGCCTTCACTTCACAGTATCTAAGGAAGTCTTGACTCCATGGAGAAAACAGCCCTAGGGGATGGGAGAATAATGAGAAGATAATAGAAGAGTTGTAAATAATATTTTGCTCATTCTCACTTTAAAAAGAAAGTTGATGTTTGTCTGCAAGCAATCAGCAGGAATTGCAGTATTTGAATAAACCCTTAAAAATTCTGCTGAAGCATTTGGCCCTCAGTTTTCACAGTCCCAAATTTTCATTTCTGATTTGTTAAATCCCAGCTATAGCATGCTTGTGATTATTTTATCAGATCACCCAAGCAGACTAAATAAATGTGGTGACTAGGTCTAATGGAATGACTTTTATGAACCTACCACAGGGGGTAGAGTCAAAACTGTCATTTACTTTGGTGTCATCAGGTCAGGAAAAGGCTTTCTACAATATCCATCCATCTTTGAAAGACAACAAGAAAGCAAAGTGGATTTCAGGCTGGAAAGAAGGGACATAAAGAGCTGGGCCCTGGAATCCAGACGCCAGACTCACACAACATGTTCTTTCGGAAGGTTTGAGTCTGGGAGCTTTCTCTTTTCATCGGCCAACACAAAAGTTGTTTCAGCAGAAAGTAGGGAACAAAGGAAGACTTTCATTTACAAAAGCAAGTCTAATGGCATGGTGTCTGTTAGGAACTTTTATTCATGCTGCACCTGGCATTATTTTTAACTATCTGTGGAACGGAGTTGTCTGTGACAACTCCGACAAGGAAATAGTGTGTTTCCGCATCCAACACATAAACCTCTGTCATGTACATGGGAACCCCTTTCTCCTGTCAGCAACCCAGGTTCCGACTGGAGGATTCTGGAGAAGAGGAGGTGTGCTTGCCTTCTTTGTAGGGGCGGGTCTGCCTCCCATCTTCTCCATGGAGAGGCTCGTCATCAGGGGCTCTGGCCTGAGTCCTCTACTGTTTGTGCCAGCTCACAACTGTAGTTGACAATCTCAGTGCTTCCCTGTCTCTGGGGAAAAGGGTCTTTGAAATAACCTTACAAACAGCAGATGGATAAAGCTGAACTGAGGAAATCGTTTCATTCATTGAAGTGCTCTTTCTGGTCAAGGCGAGCTTTGGAGTTTTTAATTATAAAGTCTCTAACTTCTTGGGTGCAGGTTTCTATTTGGAGTGATGAAAATATTCTAAAATTGATTATAATTATAGTGATTGTTGCCCAATTCTGTGAAATACTAAAAACTATTGAATTATACACTTTAGATGAGTAAATTGTATGGTATGAGAATTATATCTCAATAAAGTTGTTATAAAAAAACCACTTAGCTATTATTTTAAAAATAACATAAATAAAAGCATTATTCTTTACTTTGTTTGTTTGTTTGTTTGTTTAATCAAATAAAATGTGATCCAGGTATGTAGTTATGTCTTGCTCGGCTGAGGAGAACAAGTCCAGTTGTTAAGTTGACCTGGTTCAAGCATACAGAGAAAGACACACACACACACACACACACACACACACACACACAGGGCTGGGACAGTGTTTCTTTGAATATATCACTCCATCTTTTCCTTCATCAAGCTTCCTCATTGATATAAGAGTGTTGGCCAAGATAATCTCAAATTTCCATTCGAACTTACACTTGACTCCATGATGCTCTAAGAGGTGCCTGGCTTTACTATAATGCCTATTTTAGTTGAATGGGAGAAAAATCATTTCTACTGCATTTAAATGCTGACAATTAAGGAAAAGAAAGTTTGGAGCAATGAAATCTGCAGGTCCTGACCATCAGCCTCAGTAAATTTGCAGATCCAATATTATATTTTGTACTGACCAAACAGACACAGGCAGAAAGGTAACCAGATACTCAGACAAAGTCTTACAAAGATGTCCAATAGCAAGTTATATGCCTAATTTGTTCTTAGAGAAAAGGAGATGCTGCATTTAATTCACACGACAGCTGCCTCCTAGAGCTCAAAATGGAGGTTCAGATAAACCTACAACCTATTTTAAATTATGAAAAACATAATCTTTTAAAACATAGAAAATCTTAAGTAAGAATCATTTCTGAGTAAATATGCCTTTGCCACAAAGAGTCCAGAATTTAACTATAACACTTGAGAACCCAAATATTCCAGCTTTTCCTTGCGATTTTTAAACTTTTAAAATCAAGTTTAATCTGCCATACAGACAAGCCTACAATTTGGAAAATTAGAATTATAAATTTGCTCCTCTTCCCTAAAATTCTAATCTCGCTCTTTTTATCCACTCTCTATCTCACCATGCAATGACTGAATATGACAACAGCCCCAACCAGACTAGCCAGGATCAAAACTGAATTTACCACACAACACTGAATTGCCAGAGTGCCCATAAAAGCTTGTTGCAGAGGACAGTGAAAGAAACAGCCTTCAATCCCAAAATACTTCTCTACCCTCAAAAGGGCAGCTTGCAGGAGAGCTCCCACGTCCACTTTGGGGTCATGCCTTCATTCATGCCCTCCATGGCAAGTAGTTATTCCCTCCAAATAGAGTTGAAGCATTTCCTGGGTAGGTAGGCCACAGTCTGAACAGAGCGAAGCTTTTGTCACTGGAGCTGTTAGCTACAATCTGAGTTTCATGCACCACACACTTAGTTAAAGCTGGGAGGGGGTGGGACAGAGAAGAAGTACACAGATGTATAGTTAGCATTTATGTCCTGTAGGGATACCCTTGAAACTTGTTAAAAAATGTCAGTCAAGACATCTGGTCAGCTGTCCTGATCCATATTGGGGTTTTTAGGCTACTGTTATGCCCCAATATGCTTTGAACATTGCCAATATGCTTTCTACGCAGAAGCAGCAGTGTGTCCCCTTTGGTTTCTCAGTTCGTCCCTAGCACTGGTATTTATAGTGTCACGTATGGAGCAAAATGAAAAACCACATACTGTATCTCGTGTGTCTGGCTAATGAAATGGGTCAGACAAACCTTGTGCAATCAGGGATGGGGGCCGATTGGCTTAGGCCCGGTCCATCTTGCAGACTGCAAAAGAATCAGCTGTCGCCAGTGCCATGCGGCAGATGGACAGTTTGCATCCGATTTCCAGTCAGGCGCCAAACCCTTTAGAAGCTTTGGCAGCCCAAGTGCCATCAGGCAGCAGCCTTTGATGTCCTGCAGATGGCTGTGGCAGCCATCTTGTCTTTGCATCCTGAGAGGCACAGGTCTTACTTTCAGGAAGCATTCACTCTGGCCTAGGCCCATGTGGTCAGTCAGAGAGAGGGAGTCTCTGGTCTGAGATGCACTTGACACTAGCCAAGACCTTCTACCACTGCTCTCTGGATAGCAGTTAAAAAATGTTTGCTCCTTTAAAAAAGGATAACACACACACACGGACCTGATTCTTCTTACTTCAGATTTCCTGAGGTAAACATGCCTTTTTACCTCTTTCTAAATCACTAGTGAAACCCCTAGATAGTAGCCTTTTCTTCTTTCCTGATAACAGACACTTCTCTGATACTTAATCAAAACCTTACACCCACATCCCCTTTTGTATAGGTGCACAGGTACCTAGATGCTCCTTTAAAACAAACAAACTAACAAACAAGAATCAGAAAGAGGACGGGGGGGGGGGGGGGGAACCTAAAGTATGGGCTGCATCTTCCTTCCTGCAGATTTCCTAAGTTAGATAGTGTATATTGACTCCTTCCCAGGTCAAAAGTTTAGCCCCTAGAAAAATTTCAAACTCCCTCTTCCCCTGACATTGCCCAACCAAAGTGGCAGCAATTGGATAATTCCAGAATAATCAGGATAGCAAATTCAGAGGTTTTAAATTTGGTGTCCGTTTTAAGACCCCTCAGAGCTCAGCTTCATCTGGGTCTCACTTGCCCTAAACCCAAAAGCAGAACAAAGCATTGTCTTATGGCGGTCAGACTAATCTTATGCCATGAATAGCCCAGAGTAATCTGTTGAAAAGCTGAGCCTGGAGGTCTTCCAAACGGAGCACTTGCACATTTGGTAGGAGCAGTTAGGAATTCTGACTGGCACTATTAGTCAGAAGTCATATCACTGCACCGTAGAAGCAACTGTGGGTCTCTCCTGTCTGTAAGATCAGCTTAGAAATTTCCACTTCCCTCCACACCCCCTTGATAGAGCAGGGCATGCAGGAAGAGGTTTAGAGGAAGTGGCTTACAAAAATTAAAAACAAACTCAGTGAAAATAAATTCAATAATGTGTGATTTCCAGCCACTCAAAAGTAATAGAAATATTTGGTAAAAATATATAGATATAAATTGCCAATTAATGCAAACTGGTTAAAGCCAGTAAATGGAAAAAAATACAAAGTTAATTAGAGCTTTTTGAAGCTTTGTTATATATACATCATTTGCAGGTGCTACAAAAGTGAAAAATAACCATTATAATTACTAGTATTCAAAGATTCATATTTTTCCCGTGTAATTTATTTAGGATTATCAGTTTCCTTGTAGTTATACAAAAGGCCTGTCAAGGTGTTTCCCACGTGTTTGGCTCATGTGTGTTCCAAAAACAAGCCAAAATGCTGTTGTATTTCACCCAGTTCAGAGAAGCTACTTTGAGAAAGAAAAAAGAAAAAAAAAAATAGGCCAAGTTTTACCTGGATCTCTATCTTGGTTAAATTATCTTACATATGTTTTAATTTTTTTTCTTGTTCTTTCTGTCTTTATCTTTCTCTCTCTCTCTTTGTTAAAATGCATCTGTGTTTGTTGACTGCCCCAGATTATATCTAAGTGAGGAGTGGGTGTGCTAGCACCTGGTATAGTATATGTAGTTTAACAATACATATCATTACATTATTTACAGCTCATTTTATGTTATTCAATAGTAAACTGCAAATTAACCCTTCAAGAACCTGTTGGAGAAAATGCTCTGTTAGGAGGCATGAGATATCCAATGAAGGTTTTTTGTTTTGGTTTTTTTTCCTGGCAGAATTGTGAAGAGTACATCTATAACTGTATTCATAAACACGGAAGTGTGTTCATTACAACAGGGATGCCCACCGGGGCCAGCTAATTCCTCTCTCTGGAAATCTGTTCATAATGATTTTCCTTACTACACCACACTTGTACTTATGCTGATAACACAGGTTATAAAAGGGACTTAGGACTGGAGTCAATTAATGTACTGGCTCTTTAACCTCCTTTATTAGAGTACATTAGGCACCAAAGGGATTTGATGCTATGCTGCTGGCAACAGAAAGACCCAAGTGATACCATTTCATGCCATCTCAGCCCCGTCTTCTGTTCACATGAATACACATCATGATCTGACCTCATTAGGCACTGATTCGGCTGCAGTCCGGTGTTAGAATACCGAGGGGAAGTTTCGTGAGAATGGGGGCCGACAAAACACCTTTTTCATGCCATAGAAGAAATCTCTCTCATCTAAGCCAGCATCACGGTCCATGCCACCTTTACTTTCATTGTCATGTTCAACTGCGTCTTATAGATTATCAAGTTCTGCTAAAGAGGGTGCACAGCCCATCTCCTGATGCTTTTTAAATACAAAAGGCAATCATTAAAGATCAGACCTAGGGAAGGGACAGGTGGAGAGGGAGGGAGGGAAGGAGAGAAGGAGGGAGGAGGGAGCGGGGGAGGAGAGGAAGAGGAAGAGGGAGAGAGAGGGAGAGAGAGAGAGAGAGAGAGAGAGAGAGAGAGAGAGAGAGAGAGAGAGAGATTGCATGAGAGAAATCACTAGTTTCAAAATAAGTTCTCTTTGCTAATAAGAAGTTTGGTTTTCCTTTTCTCCACTAATTAGTATTAATGGGAAAATAAATGTATGTGTTGGACCAAAATTGAATGCATTCTAAATTATGTGCGTTTTTTCCTAAAGGATACAATATAATTTCAGGCGACAAAGAATCCTATGCTACCCAAACACTTCTGCTAACCCTTAACCCAACAATGTCTTGTTCGTGAATTATTCAGACTCAAGGCTATCAGCAATTTAGTTATACTTTGTTGGTAATTAGCTTGATAAATTAAGATCTGCCATAGAAAACATGACATCTTATTGTTCCTGAGGTTTTATGGTATTTTTCTAAAAACAGCAGCTTTCCTCTAAAATGTTCATTTCTATTGCAAGTTGACAAATGACAAAACCCAAAGTTTGCTGAGTCTGGCTCCAGACAACAACCTGCCCTAGATCCTCTGGGCAAAATATCAAAGATTAGTCATTCATAATGCAAACTTCAAACGTGTGGTTTAAAATAATATTCAAATCCTAGGACTGTGGGCAGTGGCTTCTAGATAGTGAGAAACTATCACTTAAATTCCTTCTTTCTTTTCTGTAATCATAGAACAAATGGGCTGGTGGAGAAATATTATAAAAAATGATGAAACGTGGAAAGATGTTTTCATGTTTATCCGAAGGGCTCCCTGCATATTAAGAGTGCAAAAATGGCAAATTAGAAGCTGAGCTCTTTTTCATCAAAACTATCTACAAACAAGATGATTTCTTGGGGCTAATTTCCATTCAGGGGATAGTGAAAGTTGTCTGAAGTGACCAAAGCTATTTCAGAAGGGTAAAAGCATATCAACACGTCAATAGGGTCAGAACTGTGCTCTCTCAAAGATTCGAAATGCTCCCACACTGCCGGTGGTACAATTCCCTGCCTTTCACAATGAATGGAAATGAGAAAAGGTATCTTCCTCGGAAACATGCTAAAAATATAGCAATTACCCGATACAGATGTGGTGTTATAAACTCCTATTCCAAAGCATTCTGTTTCAGCCATGATTTCCATTGCAGAAAACTGTACTAATAGAAACATCCCGATTAATCTGAATTTGAGATATTTCATACAATGTATATTACCTTTCTGCTGCCTACAACCTTCTGCCAGGTTTTTTTTTTTTTTTTTTCTTTTTAGGAGGTGCTTTGAGGAGACCATACCATGAGAACAATACACAGCTGCTGCTGTATAGAGATATCTAATTGTCAATATTGTGGAAATTCTACAGCTTATTACGTGCATTCAGTCTAATTCTGGGCAAATTGCCAGTCACTTCAGGGACAATCAAGTGAGCCACATTACACGTGGTACAGCATCACAGCTTTAAGATACCCGGCTGTTTTGCCTCTGGCCAGAGAATGTTTGTACCACTGCTACCGAGTGAAGGGGGGTAACTACAAATAAAATAAAATTTGTATTTTTTCAAGTGGGCTGCATTTCAAGCCCAGATGTTAGTAATGAAAGATTCAATTTAAGGATTTAAATTACAAATAAATAAAGTATGAAACAGATGTGATTTTTAAGGAAGTTCAAATTATCCAAGAAGAAAAATATCTCTGTGCATGACAAAGTAATAGGGATTGTCTTGAAGAGTCTGTTGAAAACAATCTGCTAAGCGCAATTCACCCTTAGGACAGGATTGGTTTGGAATGGGAAGGACTGGTGGAGCTTGTCATTAAACAAAAATTGTGTTTAATAAAACTTTATAACCGTGATTAATCCTATGAGGCCCTAAAGGAGTTTGCAGTTTCTGATAAACACATTTTCCTTGTTTGCAATGGTAATGATATTTCGAAGTGAATGGAATAAGAACAAAAAACTCTAAGGGTAGAAAAAGGAGGATTTGGCAGGTACCACCTAAGCAGAAATTACAGGGACATGTAAGAAACAGGGGCCACCCATTAAGAAACTGCCTTGATGTGTGTGTGACTCGTGCGCTGAGATGGTGCAAATATTACCGAGAAACCAAGCTATTGAGCAGGCGGTAATGGAGCACATCTTTATTTATACAGACAAGCTAATAAGGCTTTTTTTTCAAATTCTGAGCTGATCACTAAGATTGCCTATCAAAAGGATGACAGTGATATAAGACACCGTGTCTCATATTGGAGAATAGTCCTTGAAAATGAAATCCGAGGGACTATCCAGAATTGTGCTATCCAGTACAATACTCATTACTCATATGTGGCTATTTAAAATTTGATTTTAATTAATTTAATTTAATGTAAAGTTTTCAGTGTTCCATCTTTTTCACAACATATCAAGTACTTCATTGCCACATGTGGCTAGCGGTCATCATTTGGACAGTGCAAAGAACATTTCCATCATGGCAGAAAGTTCTCTTAGCACTGTTTTGGAGCAATGCAGGAAGATCAGATTTGGACATAGGGAGACAGAGTCTGACACTCAGTCCTCTTCTTTCTAGCCATGGGACCTGATGCCATTAGGTTCTCCCTTGTCCTATCATCCTGAATCTCAAGCCCACCTATGTGGGCAGACACACTTACATACACTGATACTCAAACAAGGGTGACAAAAGTAACCATTACAGTAACCCTCGTGAGGCCCCAAGGAAAAGCCAACCCACAAGCCCAGTTCTGCTGACCTGACCTCAAGGGCTGGTCAGGTATCTTCAACAGATAACCGAGGACCAACAGCTCTAGAATCTCCTTCTTGCTGTATAGGCATTATATAGATGCCATAGCACCAACAATCAAACCTCAGCTAATCAAAAAATAATTTTGTCACAACCTGGATGTGGAGAAATGCAAACTGCAAAATAATAGGCTTTTAACAGGAGAACCGATTCAGAAATGAAAGAGTTCATCCCTTTACACATAAGCTTTAACAATCAGGTCATGTCTGTGGTGGAAATTGTATCTCCTGGGCATCTCCCCTAGTGCCAGCCGAACATCCTCGGCGTGCTGGCTCACACACAAACCCATCCTGGAAGAACAGCACAGCTTCTTCATGCACGAGGCATGATCCCTCTGCCACATGAACTTTTTCTGACTCCTTGGAACTGCCAGCAGCCATTTCACTTGGATTCTGGCTGTGACAAAAGCACCACTGCCTCCCTGGCATCAGATGGAAAATGTAGTTTTATGAAAACTCAAAAGCGAAAATCTTTCAAAAGTCAAAACCCTTCAATATATGCCAGACGACTGACTTTCATAGGGTCTTCATATTCCAAGAGCACTTTCAAACGCTACATTTTTCTTCAAAGTAATATACATACAGTTCTGTCATCTCTCACATAGCCTTCCCCACATTCTGTTTATTGAAGGATTTTTGTTTCATAAAGTCACACAACGTTCTCGCTCTAACAGATTAGAATAATGCAAGTATTGAAAGAATCCTAGCATACTGGAGCTGGATGGGACTTTAGATATAGTCTGGTCCAGAGTTCATAACTTGGGGTCCACAAACAACTAGGGGGATTCACGAACGAGCTGTAGGAAGCAAGTGAATTTTTCAATGTATACAAAATTGTGGATGGGCATTTTTCTGAGAAGAGTATTCATAGCTTTTATCAAACCATCAAAGATCAAAAATAATGGTCTGATCCAACCAATTTAAGTAAGAAAACTGGGGCTCAGAGAAATTAAGCAAACTGCTAAAAGTCACACCAGCTAGTTTGACTCAAGTCATACTGAAAACTGTTCTCCAGAGTCATACTCAACTGCCATTTCTTTTATAACAGGCTGCAGAGAGCATTTTTCTTCTTGCCTGTAGGTAATTCACATGCCAAAGTTAGTTCACTATCCTTGGATCTTGTTGTAAGTCTAGAAAGCCCAAAGCAATCACAGCTGAAGATGTCAAGAAAATGCTCAATTGAAGGTGTGTTGTGTTCTGTGTTACTAAAACACACACTCTCAATAGTTACCTACATTGAAGGAAATTTTAAAAGTTCACTGTTACTGAGCAAAACGTAGCCTTTTGCCTTCCCCCAAATTTTAGAATTATTTTAGAAAGAAGCCCCTACCACTGGTTATATCCTACAGGCATAATATTTGTTTCATTTCCAAATAAACTCATTACTGAGTTGTGCTATATGCCTTGGACTTGGGATCTAGATAAGCAGATAGATAATTAGGAAATGCATGTGTGTTAACATAACTTGCTCCCCAGCAATATTTACGAGCTTGAAGAGAAAAAAATATTTGTTTTTGAATTGAAGCTTTTAAGACACTGAATGTACATATTTTTAATTTCTTCCACAGCATAAGTGTTAACAGTCCAAACTCAAAGCAGATAAGCTCGGACTTAATCTTAGAGCCACCCCAACCACCACACCAGCTCTGTGATTCTGGACAAATCATTTAACCTCTCTAAACCTGAGTTTTCTCACCTGTGCAACGGAAATGACAATAGGAGCCACCTCATAGAATTGCTGAGAGGATTATTATAAAACAATAAGCTCAAAGACTTGGCACTATGTATGGTACAGAGAACGTGCTCAATAAGAACTAATTAGTTCATGATTACAACATATTTTAGTACCAAAGGTCAGACATTTTAAGGTATATAAGAAGATCTGCAAACCCATTGTAGTGGGTTATCTGATGGCCCTTGAAATGATGCATCCACACCTTAACCCCCAGAACATGTGAATGTGACCTTATTTGTCAACAAGATCCCTGCAGATGTAATTAAGTTTATGATCTTGAGAGAAGAGCATCCTGGTTTATCTGGGTGGGTCCTAAATCTAATGACAAGTGAGTGTCCTCATAAGAGACACCTGGAGAAGACACACATGGAGGAAGAGGAGAAGGAAACATGAAGATGGAAACAGACTGGAGTTAAGAAACCACAAGCCAAGGAACACCTGGAGACACCAGAAGCTGGAAGAAGCAAGGAAGGATTCTCCCCTAGAGCCTCCAGATGGAGCACGGGCCTGCCAACACCTTGATTTCAGACTTCTGGGTTCCAGAACTGTGAAATATATTTCTTTTGTTTTGAGCCACCAAGTTTCGAGTAATTTGTTACAGCAGCCACAGGAAACTAATACACCCACTATGTTTTCAGTGCAATTATATGTATTATTGCACACTTACACAGTTTGCTGCAATACACAATTTTTAAGCAGGTCTCACAAATAATAAAATAGTTGATCGATGCTTAACAAAACTGGCCAAAAGTTAATGAGGGGCTTCAGTTCTCTTGAGAGGTCCCCTGAATTCTAGGTGTCCCTGCTCTGGTCTGCACCAGAGTTGCAGTCTACACAAAGTGTGGGGACCCCTCAGAAAGGCACCGTCTTCACCAATGCCCCAGTCCTCTCATCTTGTCCTTCCTTGAAGAGAACAGGCTCACACAAAGCCCTTCACTTGGTTTTACAACAAAGAGGGGAAGAAGTCCAGTCACTCGAACTCAGAAATAAACCCACGAGCCAAGTGAAAGCAGCAAGCTGAGGTAAGGATGGGCCAGCCAAGGCACACACTGATGAAGTCCTACCAATGGAATTTTCTTCTGCCTCTTTTGAGGGTTCAGAATAGTCAAAGGAGCGTGGTGCTCAGAAGGAAAAAAAATTAAAGCAACTCAAGTAGGTTAAATAAGGATTTCTCTAAGAATCTTTACATGCCCATAAAATGGCATTGCCCAGTCAATACTCAGCGATGCCAGGCAATGTCTTTTCAGTGAAAATGGTCAAACCTTTTTTGTCACCTGCCTTAATGGCCAACGCGATCAAATGCATAAATACTCTGATCACATCAGTGTTTGTCTCAGGTCCCCTCAGGTCCCCTTGGTGGGGTCTGCATGCCCATTCCCCATTTTCAGAATTCTCTGCTCTAAGGCTGTCAATTACCACTGTAACTGGCCCCAGGACTACCCTTCCCATACTGGAGCTGCTTCACCTCACATGCTGAAGCTGGAAACTCCTGGAAATTTATAACAGCCCCAAGCCTCACGCAACCTCCCACGTAACAGTCAGTAGCCAGTCATTTGACCCATCAATCAGCTTAGGCCTATATTAGTAATGCTGAATGTACATAACTACAAAGCCATGTCACATCGAATCACCTACCGTGTTTCTCTGAAAATAAGACATAACCAGAAAATAAGCCCTAGCATGATTTTTCAGGATGACATCCCCTGACATAAGCCTTAATGTGTGTTTTGGAGCAAAAATTAGTATGAGAGCCAGTCTTATTTTCGGGGAAACACAGTAGGAGACTCTTGGGTATTTTAATATAAATATGGTAGATGATAGATAGATATATAGATAATCTTTGATGATCTATATAGATATACATATATATAATATATAGATAATCTTTGATGATATCAAATATTTGTCCTCTGGGAGATTTCATTCTTGGAATCAGACAACAGGTTAGTGAACAAGGCAATGGATTAAGCCAAGTAACCCTGTTTTGGGCCAAAAGGAACATAAGTAAAAAAAATCAGAGCGTTGTCATGCAGCTTATAAACTAGCTCTGAGAAACCTTCCAAAAGAAGCATTCACGTCATTCTGGACAATGACCACACTCCCCGACATTTGAATGTTTTATTGCTGAGTGTTTGTTAAAATAATCTGCCTCCTGACTTCCCAGCCACATGTTGTATAAGAGCCATGATGTTCACATGCGGGCCAAACATATATACCATTCTGAGGAAGAATGGATTTCATGAAGTCTCTTCAAAAGTTTTCTTCTGCCATTGAAAAGAAAACAAACTGAAATTTCTTAACCTTTGCTGCTCCTTGGTCAATAAGAAAGAAACATGTTGTTTCAAATCAGGAATGAAATTGCCCGTAGGTCCAAAATAGTAAGAGAGAGGGATAAGAGTGAGGTAAAAGGGAAAAACTCATCCTCTGAGAGGACAGCAGATGGAGAGAATAAAGTGCATATTGGAGAGGAAGGTGGCAGAAGAGAAGCAGCACTGGACTGTTGGGAGTCCTGGGTTCAAATCCTAAGGTTCTGTTCTACTAATTTATTCAAGTCATTTAGCCTACCTGAGCTTAGCTTCCTCGTTTGTAGAGTGGACATAACAGTCACTCTCAGGGCTTTTAGGACCAATGGAGATAAGATATGGAAAAATATTGAGTGAATACCAGAAAATGTCAGATTTTTTTCATGATTATGATAAACAAAAATTAGCAATGTTTGAGGATTTGTGTCTGTCCCTGCCCCATGGCAACACCACCACCTGCCTGACAGAGAGAATCCCTTCTGTTGTTCCCCTTCTCGTGCCCTGCCCTAGCATCTCTGCAGCACCCTGTCTGGAGTTCATCTTCCCCCAGCTGGTTCTTTGGGGCAGAATTGAGAGAATAGAGGGAAGACAAGAGAAACAACAGGAAATCAAAGTCAGCTAGAGACGATTTATATATCAAAGTGCGGAGGGAGAGGGAAGGGTGGAGAAGAAGTTGTGACTATTGGATATAGAGGAATTTTTAAGAGAGTTGAAGAGAGAGGCACTGGAATAATACCAAAGTGTGAGAGAGTTGACTGAAAAGAGTTGCTGTAGACTTGTATTTATATCCTATTACAGATTTCCAAAATTCAAATAGAGAATTCCTTTTTAATTACTTTTGGCTTTGAAAACATGATTCCTGAACAAGATGTGGCTTCCACACTGAGCCATATGGGACACTGGTTTTATAAGGATTATACACTCTAGCTAGTTGGACTGAGAAGTTTGAACTTATCAAGGTATAAACCTGAAGGTTTTTTGTTTGTTTGTTTGTTTTTTAGTTGCAGGGGGTGCTGCCCATCATCCCTTGCGGGAGTCGAGGAATTGAACTGGCAACTTTGTGGTTGACAGCCCACTGGCCCATGTGGGAATCGAACCGGCAGCCTTCGGAGTTAGGAGCACGGAGATCTAACTGCCTGAGCCACTGGGCTGGCCCCCTAGTTTTTTTGTTGTTGTTGTTTTTTTCTAGTAACTACTACCGTATTCTGCCAAAGCACCCAATTTTTCTCCAGTTTAGTGGACATCTTTTATGATACCTCAGCCTGATTCCACACCTATTCAGTCACTTTCAGTTATAAAACAGTCCCATTAGGGTTACTAAGAGGTAGTCCTTACTATTTAAGAACTCGTATTCAATTCAGAGTTCCCCCTATCCTCTGGGCAGTAGCATTGTGGCTCTGGTGGTCCATAGGAAATACAATCTACTCTCTCTTTCCTAGACGTCCTTTGTCTCTATGCTTATTCTTCTTGTGTTCCCACAGGAAGGAGAAAGAGAAAAGGGTTATTTCCTAACGTGACTCCTCTGGTAAATTGGCTATGGTCTTTTTTGTTGACCAAAAGCACTGTTCTCTTATATGAACACCCCCTATCCTGGGGCTCTTCCTGGGTTAGGTACCTGATTTATCTCATGATCTGTATACCCTCAGTGAGGCAGTTAGAGGTCTCCACCGACCCCACTAAGGAAGGAATCCATCCCTACCATTCCCCCTGCTTTCACGGTTCCTTCAAAAAATGCAACTGTATATACCACTGACTCCCACAGTGTGTTCTCTAACGCTTGAGTCACTTCGCTTCACACTGTAGAGGTCTCCAAAAATCCAGCAGTCCTTCACCCCATCCACATTCCAAATGTCCAATTCTAGAGCCTTCGTGCATGATGACACATCTTCAGTATCACTGAGGAATTGGGAACTCCAGGAGGCAACTCATTCTCCCCATCTATTGCCTGAATCATCATACTTTCTCTCCCCTGTGCTTTTCCCCCACTCAGATAACACTGGGGCAGCTCATTAAGCCCAGTGGCCCAGCAGACACCCAACCCAAGAACACAATGCTAGATTCCCTCTCTCTCTTAAAGCTTTTGGGAGGTTTTTACCTGTAAAAAAAAACAGGTAAGTAATGTCTACAGGGAGGAAAGATTAGCTAGTCTCTTCAGCAAAGGGTGATGGTTAGCATGGACTCCGAAGCAAGACTATCTGGATTCCAGTTCTAGCGTTATCATTTATTAGCTGGGTGTGCTGGTTATTTATCTATTTTCTATCAGCAGTGAATCCATTCTTGGGGCTAGTAGTCTACAAAGTACACTTCCAGACTCCCTTGCCAAGTGACTTACTATTTTATAGATTGGAAGAAAACAGAAAGGGAGTTAACTCTCCAGCTTCCCGCTCCAGTCTATATCACTCAGCAGGAGAGGACAGTTATGTTTCCAAGCTCCTAATTCTTTTGGCATCATGGAATAGCCTTATCATACTTTCTTAGTAGTACTAATAGCAGCCATGTAGTGGGTTTATTCCATTTTCATGATTTGAGTACCTGTTGGCTTGTTCTTTTGGCTGACTGAGTACCAACCAAGCCTCCCCACCTGCATGGTTGGCTGTGTCCCCACTAGAATTCAGAGCACCAACCAGCTATGCATCCCACAGAGGGCTGAGTACCAGGCCCTCAAAACTCCCTTCCAAGACTTGACCATTTTCCCGACAGAAGCTCCTTCTCCCAGCTCCCAGCTTCTGGTAACACTTCCTCTTCCCTCTCCAGCAATGTCTGAATCCCACCCCCAGATTCTTAATTAACTGGTGTTGGGCATGGCCAGGATCAGGATTTTTCAACACACTATTATGCATCCATGGTGGAGAACCATTGCAATAAGGCTTTTTACAAATAATGAGAAAATATATATGGAATATCCAAAATATATAAGGAATTCATATAACTCAACAACAACAGATGAATTCACATCTTATCATACTAGTTCTCTAAGACCATCAGCACATTTGCAAAAAGTGTTGTTCACAGGTGCATGGAAGCAAGAATGGCTATGTAGTTAATTCTTAAAGTCAAAAGGTAGTTATGGAAATTCCACATGCCCAGCACTAAGTTGGGTACTACTCAGACACAAAGATGAGAAAGACATGGTCCTTGATCATCAGATAACTTTTATTTAGTTAGAGAAGTCAAGACTAGTACTCATGAAAAAAAATGTAAAGAATTGCACAGACATAAGGAGGTAATTGGCATAAAAACACAAAATTCAACCCTTCTAGCCATGTCTCATCAAAACAGGTGAACACACTTAACTATAGGCCTCAAGTGAGATTGCAGATGCTCTACACCAGGTCATCAGGGACTCACCAGTCATCATTTTTTAAGTTTCTCAAGCCTCACCTCCCTGTCTCTGCATCAGAGGAGCCTAGCAATCTGCATTTTAACTCCAACTGATTTTTTAACTCTCCCACTAATTCTCATAGAGGTTGTTTCAATGATACATATGAAAAAAACTTGGTTAGGGATTATTCCATCCCACTTTTCTTCAGCAAGCTGTGCCCTGCATCTGGGATCCAGCCATCTGGCCTCTCACCCCATTGCCCTCTCCTCGCCTAAGCTCCTGAGCTCCTTGGCACAGATTATCTTCAGTACCAAACTGTTCCTTCAAGACTTGACCAAGAACTTTGCACCCATCCTGGCTTTAATCTCTGCCCTCACCTAATGATTGCTGACCTTGGATTCTACCAAGCCCATGAGCTCTGGGGGCCTTCTCCCATGCCTCTCACCTGCCTACACCCAGCCTTATCTCCATGCTCTTAGTCTTGCCTCTCAAGCTCATAGCAAGGTTCCCTCATGACACATGGGCTAACATAATCACAGCTGCCCTTTCTGGGAAGTGGGGTTTACTCTGTACCTTGCAGTTTGGAATAGAGTGAAGCTAATTAGCCATCACTGCAACTGAAACCCAGATGCCTTAGACTCATCAATTGAGATCTTTGAGCTAACCAGTTAAAGGCAGGAAAGCATATTCAATTATATAAATTACTAAATTATGTCTCCTCCCTGTTGGGGAGGAAAAGAGAAAGAGCTAATAGGCTTTGTGCAGTTCTGAATAATAATGCTAGGTGTGTGACAGTGTATGCTTCACAAAACTTGTCATTGCACTGGAGGTCATGCTATTATTTTCAAATCCACTTTGTGATTGAGGAAACTGAGGCCCAAGCCTAGCTTTGGAAGACTTGCAACACTCCAGAAGGCTCTTTGGTCATCAACTAGCATTCATTAGGGTCCATAGAGCCCCACAGCAGGGAATGAGGAGCACCAAGCATCTGCCAGGCATTTTACACATATTACCCTCCTCCTCGCCCCAGCTCATTCCTCTCCAGCCAACCTGGCTCCCCTGCTGTTCCTGCAACATGCCAGGCTCACACCTGCTGCCTCAGGACCATTCCCCCTTGCTGCCTGGGATGAGCTTCCTCCAGCTCCCCACATGGCTGTCTCCCTTTCTTACTTCAGGCCTTTAGTCAAATACCCCTTTCTGTGTGAAGCCTCCCGACTGACCTTAAAATCCCAACTCCCGAGCACCAATCCTTACCCCTTCCCTACTGTTTTTCTCTCCAAAGTACATATCATCATTTGACACAATATTTATGTTCTTTATGGTCTATCATCTCCACGATAGCATATAAACTTTATGACCACTGATTCTTACCTGTTTTGTTTGCAGCCCGGGGTAGGCAGTCAATAAACATTTGTCAAATGAACAAATTATATCATCTAAATCCTCAGCATCCCTGCAAGATAAGTGTTATTAGTTCCAGTTTAGAGATGAGGAAACTAAGACACAGAGAGTTTAAGTGACTTTCTCTAAATCTAGAGTTACCAGATTTAGCAAATCAAAATAAAGGATGCCCAATTAAATTTAAATATCAGATAAACAACAAATAAAGTTTTTACTATCAGTACAAGTATGTTCCATGTAATATTTGGGACATAACACACTAAAAACTTTTATCTGCAATTCAAATTTAACTGTGCATCCTGTATTTTATCTGGCAGCCCTTCTTAAATCACATTATAAGTAAGACACAAAGATGGTAATATAACTCTGGTTTCTTTGACCACACAGCTCTGCTACCCTCTCTCATTCTGAAAAAAAGAAGTCAGAACTAGACAGGCCTATCCAACCTCACAAAGACCACGGGTGAAGAAATCGTTTAGGCAGGCCTTGCCAAAAGTTTTGGTCACAGTCTCTGATATCAGAGGGGGGAAAAGCCAGCTTCATTCTCCTGGGCTGTCAGTCTTATAGCTTTCATAAGCATTAAATTAATTTAAAAATCTAGAGCCTCTCAATAGAATTACAGTCCTCTAACTCAGTTGCCTGTTACTTATTCTGTATTAATAATCCCATTCTATGACCGGCCATTGGATATAGAGGAGTTGATCTCATAAAATTTTAAAGTAAGGCTGTTTCATTCCCAGGAGGGCCCAGTATGACAGAACATATTACAGAAGATTGACAAGAAAATATTTGGGTAGCCAGGACATTCTCTGGAGCAGCATAAGATATTTAAATGATTTATTGGGAGTGAGGTGATACTTCTAAGAAAAAAATGGCTGGCATAAAGAAACTTTTCCTGTGGATAAGATATCCCTCCACCAATCATGTAGGGAAACTAACCAAATCTAATGATGTTTAGCTTCATCATCCCTCGTTTAGATTTTCATTAGCAAATATTTTTCCTCACCATTACCAGATATCATCATTTCCTAAGTATGGAGCTTATTATGAACCTGAGGCATTTGAAATCTTAGCAAGAGCTAAGTTTAGATCTCATGATCGTTTGAAGAACTTTAGGGTCCCAGAGTTTTTCTGGGTCTTCCCTGTGTAGAGTTGCTCTAACCAGTGTACTTAATAAATCACAAAACTGCACAGAGCCAGCTGAGCTAGGATTGATGCATAGAGAACCTTGGGAAGACATTCTGCACATCAAGCAGAGGGTGGGGTGGCCTGTAAGGCATCTCCTGTAGAATTAATCACATCTTGCTCTTTTTATGAGTCCAAGAATTCATTTCCACAGATGCTAGTTTACTGTGAAGACATTTAAGCTATTCCTCAAGGTAAATTACAAGTTCAGAACCTCTCATGAACAATATTTTATTAATTCTCAGAACATTACTGTGGGATATAAAAGATGTAATAGTTCTCACTGTCTTCCCATCATACCTTTGCTCAACTTCTAAGAGCACGCATGTGCATGTCCACACACATATGTACACATATACCGTACACAGCTGTACACAAAACCCAGGAAGATAGGAAAGCCATACACAAAAGAATGAAACTAGACTGCTATCTGTCACCATATGCCAAAATTAACTCAAAATGGATCAAAGACCTAAACATAAAACCTGAAACAATGAATTGCATAGAAGAAAGCATAGGTACTAAACTTAAGGACCTTGGGTTCAGAAAGGATTTTATTAATTTGACCTCAAAGGCAAGGGAAGTAAAAGCAAAAATAAATGAATGGGACTATATCAAACTAAAATGCTTCTGCAGAGCAAAACAAACCATCAACAACACAAAGAGGCAACCAACTGAATGGGAGATGATATTTGCAAGCAACGCCTCCGATAAAGGGCTAATATCCAAAATATATAGGGAATTCATAAAACTCAACAACAAAAAGACAAACAATCCGATTAAAAAACAGAGGACATGAACAGAAACTTCTCCCAAGAAGACATACAAACGGCCAACAGATATATGAACAAATGCTCAACTTCACTAGTTATTAGAGAAATGCAAATCAAAACCACAATGAGCTATCACCTCACATCTGTTGGACTGGCTGCTATCAACAAGAAAAGTAATAACAAGTGTTGGAAGGGTTGTGGAGAAAAAGAAACCCTCATAGATTGCTGGTGGGAATGTAATTGGTATAGACACTATGGAAAAGAGTATGGAGGTTTCACAAAAATTAAGGACAGAATTACCATACAACTCAGCAATTCCTCTTCTGGGTATCTATTCAAAACAAATTTAAAAACACTTATCCATAAAGATATACATGTACTCCTATGCTCATTGCAGCATTATTCATGGTGGCTAAGACATGGAAACAACCAAAGTGCCCTTTGATAGATGATAACACAAAGAAGATGTGGTACATACATACAAGGGAATATTACTGAGCCATAAGAAAAGATGAAATACTGCCATTTGCAACAACATGGATGGACCTGGAGATGATCATGCTAAGTGAAATAAGTCAGAAAAAGTCAAGAACCATATGTTTTCACTCTTATGTGGGATATAAAACTGAAAGCAACAAACAAACAAGAAACAAAAACTCCTAGACACAGACAACAGTTTAGTGGTTACCAGAGGGTAAGGGGGAAGAGGAGTGGTAGAAGAGGGAAAAGAGGATCAAATATATGTGATGGAAGGAGAACTGACTCTGGGTAGTGAACATACAATGCAATATATAGATGATGACTATACCGTGTTGCCCCCAAAATAAGACCTAGCCGGACAATCAGCTCTAATGCGTCTTATGGAGCAAAAATTCATATAAGACCCGGTCTTATAGTATATTATGTTATATAAAACTGGGTTTCATATTATAGTAAAATAAGACTGGGTCTTATATGAATTTTTGCTCCAAAAGATGCATTAGAGCTGATTGTCTGGCTAGGTCTTATTTTGAGGGAAACACGGTAGAAATGTATACTGGAAACCTATATAATTTTACTAACCAATGTCACTCCAAAGTAAAGAAAGGAAGGAAGGAAGGAAGGAAGGAAGGAAGGAAGGAAGGAAGGAAGGAAGGAAGGAAGGAAGGAAACAAAAAAACCTAAAACCCAGCTTGGCCACTCTAAGCCCTCCTCCTACCTGTCCCCTACCCCCGGTGATTGTTAAGGCCTGTGATCAAAGATGGACCAATCAGAGACTTTCCTTGAGATTACCTAATTGGGACTAGCAAATTAGATAGTGCCTTTAGGTGTCAGAGCTAGAAGTATATAATCATCATTTCTTGCCATGTGAAGAGAGCTGTCTGCCATAGGAAAGAATGAAACAGAGCAAAGGGAAGCAAGACAGAGAGAGATTCCTAGTAGAACTGAGCACTCTGGTCTAGTCACAGGCTCCAAAGCTCCCCATTTCCTCCTCAGCTCTTGCTTCAGACTCTATGAGCTGACCCAGAATCCTTCCAAGAAAGTCTTTTTTTCTTTTAACTTAAGCTATTTTGAGCTGAGTTTGTTCACTCGCAACCAGAAGAATCTAGACTTATACATATGGAAAAAATATTATCCCCATTTTATACGAATAAATAAGAAAAATTAAAGCACCACAGGTTATGTGGCATGGCCTGCACTGTAAGTATAATATTAGACTTTGAAATTGCTGCTATCCATCTGAAGACTAATACTTGAAGCACACCTCTCCTATAGCAGTGAATTTCAGAGTCTTTTACAACTCACTATTAAAAAATACCTTTTACACTGTAGCCCAGTATATACATATGTGCGTGTATAAAACAAAAATTTTACACAATACCTACTCTTAGTAAGCATGATGCACTTTTATTCTCTATTCTATTTCATTCTTTCAAATGCTGTTTGTGGCCCACTAAATTGATTTTGCCTCCCACTAAGCTGATTTCACAACCCACTAGTGGGTCCAAAATTGTAACTACTTAAAAAAATTATACTATAGCCCTTTCCACAATATATTGCTAATTAAATAATCCTTCTCCCATTATACATTTCCCTTAGGTGAAACTTTAGAATATGTAGATTTACTTGTGTATTCATTTTGGCTTGAGCATATGTAAATTCCAAGTCATTCCTACTAGGAATGATTAGAAAACAGAGAATATTGGGGGATGGAAGAAGAAAGAGGAAAAGTAGTAGAACCTAAGAGCAGGATTTTGCCATCAACCACTAGAGAGATAAAGAGAGTGAGTTTATATAATGCCAACCTGGCCTTAATTCACCTCCTGTGTCTATCCATCTCATCACAAGTTTATTATGTGCAAATCAGAGTTCTTGGTCTCCCTCCTCCTTCTTCACTAGTCTTCTGGCCTCTCACTATGGCAGCACCATTGACCAGAATGTCTAGGCCAAAGGACTATTTTCCAAACAAAGCTCTGACTTCAAAAACATACCCCAAATCCAACCAGCACTTCCACAGAGAGCAGTCAACTTGGACCACTATCAGCTTTCACTTGGACTTGTAACATAGCCTCTCAAAACTCACACCAAGTCCACTCATTCCCCCATAATCCAGTCTCCACAGAGCTGCCAGAGTAATCTTTTTAAAACCTGAATCAGATCATGTCACTCCCACTTAAATTCCTGCAATGTATTACCCTTCACATTCAGAACAAAATATAACCACCTTACCATGGCTCCCTTTTATGTCTCCACACTCATTTAAGTTCTTCACCTCATGCTCCAACCATCTTTCTATTCCTTGAATGCACCACAGTCACTCCTACCCTAGGACTTTTATAGACCCCATTCCTTTCAGCTAAATCATCCTTTCCTCAGATCTTCGCACTTCTCTTAGGTCTCTGTTCAAATTTCAGGTCCTCAAAGAAACCCTCCTGAGCACCTTACCTGAAGTAGCCCCTGCCACCTAGCATTCTCTATGTCCTTCTCCTGTTATTTTCCTTCTTTGCAATTAACACTACCTTAAATTATATTATATGTGTGTTTAAAGTCTGTCTCCCTCACTAGACTGTAACTTCCTTGAAGGCAGGTATCAACTGCTGACAGCCTGAAAGGACCATCAAAATGAGGTGTCAATCAAGTAAAACCAAGTTTATTGCTTACTGCAGCAAAACAATCCAATGCCTGACAAAGTCTTAGTAGCATCTCAGAAAGGAGAAGTAAAGGGCAGGATATTCTTAAGTTTGGGGGTTCGGTTTAAGTCAAGTACTTCAATACAGGTATCCTGATTGGAACTGAATAAAGTTTGTGAAAAAAGTAATTTAGGATTGGTGGACTCAGTGGGCGAGGCTTTTAAAGAAAACCTTGAAGAGTAAACAGTCATTTGATAACCTATTCAAGTATTATTCTGAGAAAGGGCTATTATTACCCTGATGAGACCTAGTTTACTAGCCTATTATTCTGTAAACAAATGAATTATTCTGAAACAATACATTTATTCTCAATCTCATCTTTCTGGACAAAAATTTTCTAGAATAGTAAAATCATGTTAATGCAGTTTTAATTCTTAATTCTATTAAGCTATGTGGCCATATATGGTTTCATATATAGGGATCTTGTTTCTCTGAGTTAATAACATACAGTGCTTAGAACTGTGCCTGGCACATAGTTCTATAATTGTGGATAGTTCCTGTCAGGTGCACAATAAACATTTGTTAAATTAGTTAATTATTATAGTTAGAAAGACAGAAGACAGAGCTAAATCATACGTGAGAGGTAGAAGACTTCAATGAGAGTGGCCTGAGATCTCTTTATGGGTTCTGACATAGAGTTATGATGTTCAAGGATTTGGGGAAGAATGTCAGAGCAATTCCTCTCTGCCATACTGAGTTGAGTGGATTAAATGAAGACTCCTCAATATTATCTCCACATCAGTCATCCTTGTGCCATGTATCATGGTGGAACCTCATGGTGGAATCAAAAGTTAAAAACATAAAAAGGCAAAATTGTCGAACACTCAGATGGAAGATAAGGCACAGGATGGCTGTGCCATTCAATGCATATACAACAAAGCAAACAGTCTCATTGAAACTGCAGGGGAAGAGAGATTCTGAAAGTTTTCTATTAAGCAAAGATGGTGAATGAAAATTGATTTTGCCCTAAAAATGTACAATGTGTAAAATGATGTACATACTGTCAAAGTATAATTTTTATAGTTGAAAACAAGACTCTTATACAAATATAAAATGAACACCTGTCAAAGATTTATTAACTCATTAATGAGGGAGGTAGTAAGAAGGTAAAGCTTGTTCAGAGAGCCTTTTGAATAGCAGGGTATTTAGAGTCATTTAAAAAGAAATGTTAGAATTAGATTGCTAAGTTAGATACAAAACAGAATAACGTTCCACAGGAAAATAAAAAGCATAACCTTTGGTTTTATGTTTACTACAAGACAAAACTGATTTGCATCTCTGCCATACAAGATCTAAAAGTTAATACGCTACTGCACAGAGTTTGAGCCCTTAAGTAATAATAAATAGCAAAGTCAAGCAAAGGTAGATCCCCAAGATAATTAATTATTCTCAGGTGGCCTTGTTAGATAATGTTCCTATATATCACTGAAAAGACATGCCTGATTTCCACACTTCGGAAAATTTTTCAAAACAATAGACTTTTCACTTTGTATGTTACCTTTTTTTAATTTCATGAGTTTAAAATTTTCCATAGCTGCCATAAATTTCCATAGCTTTCACAGATTCTCTCCATCCTGATCCTCAACTCTATAGTTCCCATAAGATCACGTAATTTTTCAATCATAATTTCTGCCATGAGAAAGAAGCTTTTTTATCATTTGTTTTGGGGAGAGAAACATCAAGCTCATGATTGAAAAGGATTATTGAACTTTGTGTTTGTCTCCTTCAGGATGTAAACTTCTCAAGGCTAAGAACTGGTCAGTAAAGAAACTTCAGCATTTACCTCAGCTACACATTTCTGCTGTCTAGTGATATGTGGTACATACAGGGAACACACTCAATAATGATTCCTAGATACATGAATGAATGTAATTACGGAAAAAAAAAAAAAAAATGTTATACTTAATCCGGAAAAGGTTATGAAGTTATATAACAGTTTAAAACACCGGTCCACGCTCTGACACAGTTTTATACAACAAAGGTACAGCTCAGCTCACTGACCCTCAGAGATGCAGAAAGGCACTTGTTCTTTTAGGACAAACAAAAATCAGCCTATAAGGGAAAAGCTTTAGGGTAAGGCAAAAATGGTTCCAATCAGCATTTAGCCCAGAAGATACTTTTTTCTTTTACCTAAAACAATTGAAGTCTGTAAAATCGCAACCACCACGCTTAGGAATGGGTCTTCAGAGAGAGTTTCATTGTAGAATTGATCCTCCTGGTTTCTGGTGTTTTTTGTTTTGTTTTTGTTTTTGTTTTGCCATGAAAAAAATATGTCCAATAACTATAAAGAAGAGAAATTGTGATAGAATCTATATTTTTGTTATATTTTTCCTAGATTTTAAGCATTTGAAGAGGCTTAAAATAAAAAATATTCTAAAAGGTAATATTTTCGTGGAAAAAAGTGTCATAAAATAAGGAAAATAGATACCTATACCAGAAACTCAGCCTTGAGCATCCTGGTAACCAAAGCAAGAAGAAAATTTTACAACTTGCACAAATTCTATTTTTGAGTAAGTGAAAATACCAGAAGAGAGAATTTTTTTGTTAGCACTGAATTATACAAATAAGTTGCTTTATAAACCCTCGCAGAGGGACACCAGATATTATGGTCAGAATCTTCAACACGAATTTTACAAAAGTTGAATTTACGCTTTTTGTATTTCTATGGTTCCAATATTACTGCTTACTAAAAGCTAACTCATTATTTTATCATAGATGGACAATGTATCCAGACATGTAGTATTTAGTTGCTCTAACCAGCTATAGAGGTCCAAGTTGGAACATTTGCAGAAATGAAGTTAGAAAACCTTTTGGTTTAATCACCTCAGATATCAATTATTTGATCCACGCTGTGACCAAAGCTATGTAGCTGCCAATTCAAGACTGAAATATAAATGTTAAAAGGGCAAAGATACAACTCACTAATCTTTGTACCAACATGGTACTTGGCATTTAATAGGTACTCAATAAATACTTAATAAACAGCACTAGTGAGTGTTGAACCGTGCTCTATAATGGAGAGCAGCCAGAGGGCCACCAAGTAGCAAAGACGGCCTTGACGAAAAGGACTCACACTCAGATCTGTGTAGAAGGAAAGCTGCCTCCTCTCTGCCTGTGTTAGTATATCTAATACATCTCTTCAGGTTTATGACTTACTACAGATATGCTATGGATACTTTCATTTATACTTTTAATAATACATATAGGTTAACTAGTCAAAAGCTGTATATAGCTTATTCCTAAATAGGGGTTTAGTTCTTGTCAAAATCCTTTGCTGTTTTCTAGGAAAGTAGTAAAAGCATTTGTTATTTAACTGTTCCTGAAGTCCAATGGATGCTCCTACAATATTCCGGCACCCTAATCAGTGGAATGTACAATGGAGTCTTACAGCAGCGGGGTCTTCTTGGAGGCAACCATGATAACACCAAGATCGAGGGAATTCTGGTGACCCATTTCAAAAAATGATCTACCAGACAATCAAAACCACTGTCCCAGGAAGATCTCCAAGAAGGAGGAGTAGATAAACACTGCCTGAACTCTTCCATGAATAGATTAAAATTACAACTAAATTGTAGAACAATCAACCTGGATAACCATCTGAAGTCTAGCCAAACAGAAGTCCTACAACTAAAAATATAAAGAAGCCATGTTGAGACTAGTAGGAGGGGTGGAGACATGGAACAGGCCCCACACCTGCGTGTCGTGGTTGAGAATCAGGAGCGATATCTTGGCCACGGTGGTTCCCCCAGAGGAGCAAGGGACCCCAGCCCCCCACACCAGGCTCTCCAGCCCGAAGTACTGGTGCTGAGAAGAGGAGCCCCCACAACATCTGGCTGTGAAAAACAGTGGGGATTCTGACTGTTTGGGTGGGCCAGAAGGCTGCAGAAAACTCAGATGACCGCTTAAGTGGCCCACGCATAGACTCACTTGCTCACAGGCACTCACCTTGGGGTCCAGCGAAGAGACGGTGAGTCAGGGGGCCTCGGAGACATATTGGGAGCAGCAGACTGAAGTGTGAGGCTCAGGGGGAGGACTGGAGGACAGTCAGCATTTTCCCTGTGAGAGGTCCACCTTCCAGCAGCCGGCAGGCAGGAACCATCTTTCCTGTGTTGAGCCCTCCCCCTTCAGCTAAATCTGAATCTGATTGGCCTGAATCTGATTGGCTCTGCTGCTCTGCCTTGCTAACTCACTGGGAAACTTCCCCACCCAACTCACACACCTGCAGGCACTTTTCCGCAAGGAGCCAGCACCCCCCCACCACCACCACCAGCATTACACTCTTTCTTGGAAAACTATCGGAGTCCAGTAGGCTCCAGGCAGGTAGTCACTGGCCTCGGTGTGCTCTGAGACATTTGTTGAGTAGCTCCAGGCTCAGCACTGGCACCAAACCAGGATCTACATTAACCTGGTGACCATGCCTCTAGTGACTCCCTGAGACTGTCTCACCCAACTTGCATACTGCACAAGGCATTATCAGTGGCTCAACCTTAAGGGAGCCAACAGGTGGCAGCAGGCCTTGGGGTGTCTTGGCTTTTTGCAGAGCTACCCCAGGCCTGGTAATAGTGGCAACAGTCCTCAGTTCATTACGGTCTGTGGGGACAGAGCCCCAGAGAGCAGTTTCCAGGCTCTCGGCCTCACATAGAAAGGTGCTGGCTCAGGTAGTAGTTGGCCATCAGCTGTTACCTGTGAGCCATTAGCCACTAATATAACTGCCATGGCTAAGCTAGCAAGGCATCTTGGAGTGGTGTAGTGGTGTAGTGTGGCGGTTTGGTGGTGTGGCATCCTGGCGTGGCGTGGCATGGCATGGTGTGGCAGAGTGTGGATTGCGGATTGCAGGGAGGCAAATTGCAGCTAGCAAGTCAGGTTGGTTGGCAGAGATGAGTGGACAGTGGGTTGCAGATCATGTGGCTCCTGCCTCCTGTGTCTCCAACCCAGCTGCCAGTGAGACTATAGCAGTATTACTCCCCTACCTATGGCTCCGTGGGTGTTCCTTTTCGGCCTCACCATATCCTGTGTTCTTATGCAGGGAGTGGGACTAGAGACCGCAGAAGAGACCCTGGCTGTCACCCTGCATGACATGATCTCTCCCACGTGCCTCCAGATCTAGCATAGGAGCAAACAACTCCAGATCACTTTGTAGCCCCCAGCTGGTCATAGGCAGTAGCTGAACTGGACCTGCACTAGAGCCTCTCCCAAAGACCCCAGAACCAACATACTTGGAGGTTGGTTTCAGACCACAGCAGAGCACCACCCAATTAGCCCCACAAGTAGCACACACAAAGGGTGGTCTCAACAGGCACCAGAGCTCGCTGGGGCAAATCCCACTCAATGGGGTAAGCCTCCCACTCAATAGCCTATAAGCTCTGGATGTGGCCAAACCCCACAGCCAGTCAGCCTAAGGGTCAATCCTACCCACTGACGTAGCAAGAACAATCAAGACTCAACTACCGTGCTTCCCCAAAAATAAGACCTAGCAGAACAATCAGCTCTAATGTATCTTTTGGAGCAAAAATTAATATGAGACCCAGTATGATATGATATGATTATATGATATGATAGGATAGGATAGGATATGATATGATATGATATGATATGATATGATATGATATGATATGATATATTATATTATACCTGGTCTTATATTATAGTGAAATAAGACCGGGTCTTATATTAATTTTTGCTCCAAAAGACGCATTAGAGCTGATGGTCCGGATAGGTCTTATTTTTGGGGAAACACGGTATAACAGGAGGAAGGGCACACACAACCCACACAAGGGACACTCCTGGAGCATGTGGCTCAGGTGACCAGGGTGACTGTGCCACTGGGCCCCATAGGATACCTACTACATAAGGCCACCCGGTGAAGACTGGAAGACATAGCGATCTACCTAGTACATGGAAACAAACACAGAGAGGCAGCCAAAATGAGGAAACAAAACAATACTTATAACAGACAAAATAGACTTTAAAACAAAGGCTGTAAGAAGAAACAATGTAGGACCCAGTAATCCCATTTCAGAATATTTATCTGAAGAAGCCCAAAATGATACTTCAAGGGGATGTGTATATCCATATGTTCATTGCAGCATTGTTTACAATGGCCAAGATGTGAAGGTAGCCTTGGTGTCTGTCAAAAGATGAACAGATAAAAAGTAGATGGTACATATATACAGTGGAATGTTGCTCAGCCATGGAAGAGAATGGGTTCTTGCCATCTGCGGCAGCATGGATGGACCTGGAGGGTGTTGTGCTGAGCAGAGCACACCAGACAGAAGAAAGACAGATGCAGTGTGATTCCACTTATATGTGGAATCTAAGAACAACATTAACAAACAAAACAGAAACAAATTCATAGATACAGAAAACATTTTGATGGTTGCCAGATGGGAGAGTTCTGGGGGTGTGGGTGAAAAGAAGGAATTGAGTACAAATTGACTGTTACAAAGTACTTATGGGTACGTAGGGTATAGCATAAGGAATATAATCAATAATATTGTAATAACTATGTATGGTGTCAGATGGGTACTAGATTTGTTGGGGTGATGGAAGGGAAGGGTTTGGGTGCAGGGTGGAAAAAATAAAGGCATTAAGTACAAATTGGTAGTTACAAAATAGTCATAGGATGTTAAAGTAAAGCATAGGTAGTATAGTCAATGATATGGTAATAACTATGTATAGTGCTAGGTTGGTACTAAGCTAATCAGGGGATCACTTCTTAAATTATATAAATGTCTAACCACTATGCTGTACACCTGAAATTGATATAAAATAATACTGAATATCCACTGTAATTGATAAATTTAAAAAGGGAGGAAAAGAGGAAGGGGAATAAGAGGTCCAACTTTCCAGGCATAAAACAAGTAAATCACGGGGATGTAATATACAGAATGGGGAATATAGTCAATAACATTGTACGGTGTCAGATGGTTGTTGGACTTATCATGTCGATCTCTTCTTTAGGTATATAAATGTTGAATAACTATGGTGTACCCTGCAACTAATATAATATTGTATATTAGCTATATTTTTAATAAAAATCTGAAAAAAAACAAACCCACTGTCCCAGGGGCCTCCTTTGTTTACCTTAGTCCAATCCATCCTTTACATGCACATAAGACTGATTTTATGAAAATATCACTTTGATTATGTTGTCCTTTGCACAAAAACATTTCATGTTGGGGGAGAAAAAACAAAACAAAAGAGTTGCAACTGGAAGGCAATGAGGACATCTTTCAGGAACCATCGCACTGTCATGCCCATGCCCCGATTAAACATCCAATAAGCCTCTGGACCACAGATCAGAACATAGGCCAAGCCCTTTGGGACAGGAAACAGTAGTTTTGAAAAGCATACTCCATGATGCATCCTCCTGCCCTATCTATTTCTCAAACATTCTAGAGGGACAAAAAAGGCAGCGTCTTCCTGAGAGTGTATCAGTTTGATGAATGCACCAATGACAAAAAATGCTATCCATTTGTAGAGAAGTTGATAGTTTCATATATAATCACTTATTGATTCTCAAGCAACCCACTTCATGGATCCTAAGACAGTAATCTAATGCAAAGCTTCTCAAATAGAAGGGGATTAACCACTTTATTTTTCTGTTTCCAATCCACTGCAGAATAATGAATTGTTTCTTCATTTCATTTTTACAATAAAAATGTACAAAATATTAGCCCACGTTTTTATTATTACATTCAACAGACATAAGAATATGCTCAAATTGCTTTAAAAGTTTCTGAATATTTACTGTCAAAATCTGGACTTGTCATATATACCAGTCATGTTTGAAAATTGGCACTGGTTGGATTGGGGAACAACACTGAATAGCCCTGGTCTAAAGAATGTTCTGGAAAGCCCCTTAGGACACCAGACAAACTTCTTTTCTTTTTCTTTCTGGGCAGTCTGCTCGAGAAAAAAATATCATACATAAAAATATAAAAAATAAAATGCTTAAAATCTGTTTTGTTAAAGGAGGGAAAAGAAAATATGAATAAATAATACAGGTCGTATGACATTAATTGTGTGAGTTTTGCTGACCTACTATATTAGGAAGAAAAGGGCATTCCTTGGGTGATTTGGTGTCCCAGGATGTCTTAACAATTAATTGAGATTGCTGTACTAGTGATCATCATAGAGAGTGTGAACTGATTTAAAAGTGTCACCTGCTTAGGCCCAAGGCAATTCCCAAAACAAAAGCACCCATCCATTCCAAACAGAACTCTCCCCCTCCTGTTTTGAGTCTGAGATACTGGCCATTTCAAGGTTCATACCATGAGCAGAAAATATTTTATGCTCCTATGCATGCCAAAGATCATCCAAGCTACTCAGCATATTTTATTTTCCTTTAGCAGGTAGAAGAGGCAGGGTATGCATTCTTAACCTATTAGTTTCATGTAACACACATTTAAGCATTTCTCTGTTGGCCAAACTGTTTTCTTCTTGCACTAGTTTCCATTCCTCCCTGGAATTACTTGTGATCATGGGACAGAGTTCTGGATGATAAAATGTGGATAGAAGAGATGTGTTTCTCACCTCCTGGCCTGCCCCATAAAGACCTCCCGTGGCTGCTCCTTCACGCTTTCCCCTCCTCCAGCAACCTTGGAAGCCATGTGCTGAAGGTGAAGGAGCCACAGACTACAGCAGCCAGAGTCCCTGACTCAAAGCTTGGAGGAGTCTCTCCCCAGTCAGGAACATTCATTCCAGACATTAAGTGAGAGTGAAATCGGATATGGGCTAATGCCATTGGCATTTGGAGTTTGTCTATTATAGCAGCTGATGTTACCTTAATTAGTATGTTTCATAATCAAAGATATTAACTATTTTTCCCATCATTGTGCAAGGTTGGCTGGTGAATTAGAATTTCTGTGTATATCAACTCTTGTCACAATCCATTCTATGGGCCTGCTCTACTCACTCATTCAAAATTATTTATCTATTATGATTCTTCATTGGGCACAAGTATCATATCTAAGGTTCTTTAAAATGAGACCCACGAGGAACAATTCTTACTTCAAATTTGGTTCTAACGTGACTAGGTTCCGAGCTAAAATTATAAAGCAGAATGCATCTGTAGACTTTGTAATACCTACCCCCTTCCCTACTCTGTACCCCACCCACCTGCACCCCTGCATTCCTGTGTGCCAAAGCAGAGACAGAGCTTCAAGCTGTATGGTTTTTGAAGAAAGAACAGAAAGTTCCCTAGGAGGTTTCCTTGCTCACCATGAATTCAGATCCATGATTTCACAGGGACTTTGATTTGAGAAAGTATCATTTCCACTGTGCTGGTGACAACAGAAACACGGCGCGGGGAAAATGGTTTGCCCTTGTAAAATGAGAGATTTAGATTTTTTGTGTGTGTTATCCCCTCTTCTGGGTCCTCAAGTGAGTCTCACTAAATGCCAGGATTACTTGTTAAGGCTTTTTAAAGTCTGGTTTGTTTCTCATTAGTGTGTCACAGCCCTGAGACAGAGCTTAGGGGAGGAGCAAAGGGCTGAGGATTTTATGACATATCTGAATATGATATCACAATTTCTACAATTAAATGGAATTTACCTGTGCACCTTATTACTCCAGATTCAACACCCAGACAGGCATGTTCCACCTCTGTCATGTTTCATCATGCATTTGCCTCTTAGCTAGATGTTTCAGTCTTTCCAGAAAGTTTAACCATTTTTCATGAACCTTCTTACACAGCTGAGCAGTTCCCTCATGCACCATCAGATTTGTTTACTTGAAATGGAAAGTTGGGATTTGCAAATCTATTTTGATTTGATTTTTTTTGTAAGTAAAAAAATTAAGCTTAGATGAATATAACCCAGTATATTTTATTTTTTCCTGCTCCTCACATCCAACCTGTGGTCCCATTCCTCCAAGGAAAGATTCGTTTATTGTCCCATTGTCCCACCCATACTACTCCCTTCTTTGCTGTTCATAAAAACACTGCAGGGAAATTAAAACAAGAAATGCTATTTTCCAAAGAAACTGAAGCATATCTGAGCTTAAGCAAATAACATTGTTTTAAATGACACTGGAAACTCAGAACTGAGTACAGTGTTTTGCAGGCACTGTGTAAATTGTTAATTCGGATGATGGAGATGATAGAGACACATACTGACCTATGAGGAAAAAAAAGAAAAGAAAAGAAAGAAAACCTTTGGTTTATAGACTGCAGTCCCAGCTTAGGGACCAATGTGCACTCTGAATATGGATTTCAGGAAACTTCAAATCACCCTCCATCTGCAGGATTTAAGCCCCCAAGGCCAGGACCATCTATTTTTCACTTTTGATTTGGGCTGGGACCTGGGGCTGAAAGCAGATATCATTCCCCCTTCTCTTCACTACCCTCCCCTGTGCCTCGGTAACTCTGTTATTTCTCCTATTAATATCTCATCAACATCGGGCAGGTGCTTCCTGCACGGAGGTTCTTCATTAACAAGTTGTCAGTGGGACAAAGAGTCAGATCTCCACTGCTGAAGGAAATTGGCACAAAACCTGGCAGGAGAAGGCCGGGGAACACCTTGCACAATGATTACACTTTCTATTGGGTCTGTGTTTTGTTATGAAACTTAAATTTGGACTCACCTATCTGACTTCTGAAAACTTTCCTGGAACTTCCTCCCTTAAGCAAACATTTGTTCTCAAATTAAATCTATTTTGATGCTCAATGTAATATCTGAATCAGCAGTTTTTAAATACTCAATATATCTTTAAATGCCAACAGACAACAAGTATAGCAGGTGTTTAATTGTGGTTTAAAGATCCACATTGTTCACATTTTACAATCACAATTAAAATTAAGCAATAACGCCAAAGGAGTTCCGGTACATAGCAATAATACTTACCCGTATAGTGAAATTGATAAGGATCCAGATATAATGATGCCCATTGTAGTAACCCTGTGGTGACTGATTGCTATTCTGCTGTTAGCAAACAACCAAGAAATACTTTATTTTTTCAGAATTATCAATTTGTTTCTAGGGTATGTGAACAATGGAAACCTTAAGGGAGAATGCAATAGTTAGTGAGGTATTAAAACAGTTATATAACTAATAAAAACACTAAATCAACTTAGATATGCAGCAGTGTGTCATTTCCATTTTAATAAAAAAGTACATTATTCTCTTCCCGAAATTACAAAATTTTATTTTTTTTTTGCTCCGTGCCAACATATTTGGAAAGTAAAAAAGTCATAAATCTATGGTTTCTGGAATTGTCATTTATGTGATTCTCGAGTCCTTAAAAAAGATAGAATAAAAACAGGCATTTTCATAAAACGATCGATTTGAAAAATTATTTGCATTCGCTGCTTGCAATTTTTTTTTTCTTTGGGAGGTTGGGAGGGGGAGCACAGGGACTTATAAATAAAACACATTTGATTTTCATAGCATCCCTGTATGCTGAGCTTAAGATCCGTGGATGTGCTTGCTCAAAAAGGGAGTGTGCAGAGACGCTTTATTGAGGGAAGCTTTCACATCCTTTGCTGTGCAGCCTGCATGGTAACAAAGGCCCAGGCAGAGGGTCAGACTCCCATTCAATTAAATCTAGACACCGGCCAGATGGGAGACAGTCGGGAAACCAAGCCAGAAGGCTGCAGCAGGCTCTCATATTTGTAGGCCTGAGGTGCGTTGGAATTCATGGTTCCAAATCTGAGCAGAGCTGGCCAGAACTTACATCAAGAAATTTAGATGCACGCATTTTTCTTCTCTGAAAACTCAGAGGCAGGCTTATCAACAGGGGTCACGGGCTGGTTTCCAAGTACCCTTGACAATTCTCATGAGTTTATTGCCTGGGTTGCTAGTGAATGCCCTTCCAAGGGGGAGAGCCAACAGCAGCTATTGAAAAGCCTAGATGTAGAATTTTAGGAGTGCAAGATCATTCGAGAAGACCTGAAGAAAAGCAAGAGGGAAAAGGTCGCAACTAGAAAGAAACTTTGAATTCATCCAGGGCACGGAGTTGCATTTTCCCACCAAAGTACTTGGAGCTGTTGTCTCTGCCCTGCTTGCACATTAGTATCCCATGGGGAGCTTTTGAATTTCCACTCCAGACCAGGTGACACCAAATCCCTGGGGGCAGGGCCTAGATGATTCTGACACACGATTGCACATCACCAAGGAACTTGAGAACAGACCCCTTTAACTTAAAAATTTATGCATATTTTATAATTTGATTCAACAAAGCATTTTTGTTTTATTAACTAATTATATAGGCTTCCTTTCCCCCAATATTCAAGTAAAATCAATGAACCAGGAAGATGTGCCATATTCCCCCTGTGATTTGCCCTACACCTGAAAGTGTTATGAATGCCAGAAAAGCAAGGATCTAACTCATTGCATAAAAGAAGAAACTGAGGCTCAGAGTGGTAAAGTCCTCTGGGATTTCTGACAATACTCTACCATCTGCTCCTTTGTACCATATGTAAAGGGCAACTTAGTGATGAAATACTCTGGATTCCATTCAAGAGAACATAAGGAAATATGAAATGGCTGGAAAGTCTGATAAGAGAACACCATAACAATGGCAGTTACAATTTACTGAGTCCCGACTAAATATCAGAAATTTGCATATTCATGCATTCAATCAACAAATTTTATTGACTATTATTATAGGAAAAGCACTGCTCTAGCCACCTGGGGATACAAAAGATATTAACATGAGACATAACCCCTGATTTCTTGGAACTTCAGCTACTGGGGGAGACCAACATTAACCAAAAATCATAGTAATAAGGAAATAACTAGACCTATGATGAATGCTCTGGAAGGGAATATGGTTCCCTGAGAACAACAATGATAGATGACCTATACAGGAGATTCAGGAAAGGAAGAGATGCCTGGGCTAACAGCATGAAGGAGAAGGATGAGTAGGAGTTCACCAAATGGTGGTAGGTGACAGTGTGAGGAAAAAGCATCCCTCAAAGAAAGAACGGCATGTGTAAAAGCCCAGGGGTGAGACAAGACAGCACTTTGGAAGACCTGAGAGAGGGTTAGAGTGGCTGGAACAGAGAGAGCACATGGAACAGAAGCAGACTGGAGAGGCAGACAAAGACCAGGCACTTATCAGATCTAATCTTTATAACCTTATTATGTGGAGAAAATTTTGGTTCCCATTTTATAGATAAGAAAACCAAGGCCCAGATTAAGTAATGTAATCCAAATTCACCTCACTAGTAAGTGGCTGAGTGGAAATCAAGCAAGTCTTCTTCCCTAGATTATCCCTTTTAATGCCCTGTCACTCATAAATGCTCAGAGTGGACAAACAATCTTTAGAGATTGTCTATTACACCTCCATGTGGGTTACGTGTCCCATCTGCATGGCCGCAGTAAGTACCATGCTCGGGGGCTTAGATTGCAAAGCCTGTCAGTGCTGAATGGACTGCAAGGGAAGCTCATTCAAACAAGACCTGATATGGCCTCTGAATGACCCAGAGTCAAAGAGCAGTAACACACGGAGAGAGGAGTTATAAAACAGCAAAGGCAGCCAGAACCCTCAAATATACACGCAATTTTCATATTCTTACAAACAACTGTATCATTATGATACTTTTAGCTGCATCTAATAAAGAAACTCAACTTTAAATGGTGTAAGCAATGAGAATATTTTATTATTTTACACAACACAAGTTCAAAATGAGAATGGCTCCAGGGTCAGTTCATCACAGTAATTCATTGATGGTGTTACCAATCAGTTCAATGTGGTATAAATAAAGCAATAAACAATGGGTAGGAAGAAAACAGTCTAACTTTGCATCCTGGATCTCTTCATGCTGGGAGGAAGAGAGCATGACCAAATCCTAGGCCGGCCTCAACTGTGGCAGCGGTGAAGATATCAATCAAACCTTCAGTTGTTTCCCATGGACCCTAGTGCCCAAGTTAACCTGCCTATACAAGAGGGTCAGCAATATATTCACACCAGCCAACCCTACCCAAGGATGAAGTTTATCCTGAGAGTCCATTAAAAATCAGTGAGATGAAAATCATGGTGCAATCATTTGGCACATTTCTCCCTCTATTTCCCTCTCAGGGGACCAGGGTGAGCTATAAACATTAATTAGGAAAGACCTGAGACCCTCCTGAGATGATAGCAGGGTTGGAATCACATCTGTCCATCGCAATTAGCTCAGAGGACAAACAGGCATGCTACCTAGCACGTTTCCTGGGGCTCAGTGACAAATGACATTGAGACTAAACAACGAGTGGTTGACCCACAAACCACTTGCAGATGTAAAAAGAAAGTCATACGCATCAGAGCTGCGAACAGGACCACCAGCCAACCTGTAGTCAGGGCTGTTTGGTAATGTTGCATCCTCCATCCTCTGTAGACATCTTCCTGTTCAAACTCCCTTGATAATTCCTACAGGGTAACTCTGAAGTTCTGGTAAACATTTATATAAAAGCTACTCATCTGTAATATAGTATGAAGTAGAATTAAAAGCAAAGGTTTAGGAGTTAGATGTTGGGTAGAATATCAGCTCTACTATTTACTAGTGTGTGAACTACTTCACCTCTTCGAGCCTCAATGTCTTCATTTGTAATATGGAAATTGTTTGGGCGGCGGTGTGAAAATTGAATGAGAAAATAATAATACAGTGCTATAGAGAGTGTCTGACACATAGTAAGTACTCCGTAACTGCAAGACTTTATTATAGAAGAGTAGTCATGCCAGAGACAACATCCCAAGGAGATCAGACAGCCAGAGGACATGGGGTAAGAAATGAACTCTCAGAAAACAAGGATCCTAAGATCAACAGATTTCAGAGATGAAAGAGGCCTCAGAGACAATGTAGAACTACTTTCTCATACTACAGTCTAGAAATAGTGGACTCTTCCAGTTCCCTAGAAACTGAGAGAGATGGATGCCCCTAGGAAACTTCTAGAGATCCAGTCCATAGTTTCAATATTGCAAACAAGGTCTTGAATCCCATGATATGATGTTACTCACCACCGTCACTCTTTAAAGCTCCAATCATGCACTCAACACATATTTTTGGGTCCCTACTATGGGCCAGTAGCTGTAAAGATGACTTTAAGGCCCCATGCTCAGCATTTTACATACATAATTGCTTATCCTGACAATGACCAAAAAGACTACCTACTACTGATCCCATTTAAAAGGTCAGATATATCTCAAAACCATAGCTGGTGAGTTTTAGAGATCAAATTTGAATTCTAGTCTATATGTCACCACAAAAATGCTGCCAACAAGCCACCCACAAATATCAGTAAATTGAACCTATATTTATTTATTGTTAGTAATCTGTAGGTCAGCTGAGGGCCATATGACCCAGGCTGGGCTTGATTCAGGGTGACTCTGCTCCAATTGCCTCTTCATATCTCAGAGAGCATCAGGCTATCTCCAGCATGTTGTTCTTGAGAACTTCCAAGTCATACAGCAAAGGGGTGAAGAATCGGGGCCATTTAGGTAATCCGTCACAGTCTGACTTCAAAGCCTACACGTGTTCCTCCATCCAACCAGCCTCCCAAGATAAACAAATAAATACAATGCCTGTAAAGCTTTAATAGAAATACGTCTAAGATGCTGGGAAAGTTTGGTGGAAGTGGCCCCTCACTCAGGCCAAAGAGTCACAGAAGAGGTGCAGCAAGAAATAAGACTGCTGAAAAGAATGTAATTATGATAAAATGTCTCCTGATTGAAGACAGGAGAGGGATAGGCATGAAAACGCCAAAGCTCTGGCCTCAGCAAGTTCATCACGATGGAAGGAAGCCTGGGGCGTAGAAGAGGCTTTTAATGACTCAGGTTAAACCAGCAGACAAGCAAACTGGAAATGAAACTTCTTGTGGTTTGCCTAAGCTGGGCATCAACTCACTGGAGAGATGGACGTTATGATCAGTTAAACAATTTCATCAAACTTCACACTGTAACCCTTGGGGTGGAACCAGAAATAATCATTCAATTGGAGGTATTTAACAGCAAGAGGTAAGCAAACCACAACTCTGACAGAAGAGTGGCATCCAGTGGCCAGGGGTTAATTTGCAATGAGCCATAGATGTAGGCACGCAGATATGGCAGTTGCTGGCTAACCACATCCCAGTGGAGGTTCAGCAGACCACAAGATGTGGCCTGGGGCCTACAAAGGAGAAAACTCAACCAACGACAAAGACAGATACCATCACCCTCCTCCTGGAGGAACACAGGAACCTCTGAGTTTCCTTCTCTCCTGGTGTTCCCATCCATTCAGTTCTACCAAGCAAACTGTATCTTATATACTAAAATGTATATTTAATTACCTCACAATTTACATCTTCATTCATGGACCCATTAAATTGCTTAGGTTGCTAATGTAAATTTTATTTCTGATTTTTAAAAGTAGTTTTGTCTGGTTTTCGTTTCATTGCTGAAAACAAAACATACCACACATATATCAAACCCATAACAAAAAGGACTGTTATGCAAGTGACCCACCCTCTCATTCTCCATCATCAGATTTGACTCTGGCAGCTGACATGGCTATTAGAGACTGACTTTTCTTTGTAGCTAGAGACCTTATCCTGGGTCACAAATCAAATTTTAACTAATTTAAAAGAATATAAATCATACAAAGTATATTCTCTGATCATAGTAGAATTAAACTATAAATTGTTAACAGAAGAATCACAAGAAATTTTCCAAATACTTAGAAATTAGACAACACATTTCTAATCCATGGGTAAAAGAGAAAAACAATTTCCCAAGGGAAATTAAAAAATATTTTGAACTATATGAAATTCTTAGAGAGAAAGTCATAGCATTAAATGCTTACATTAAAAAAAAAATGCGCTAAACTTCCACCTCAAGAGGCTAGAAAGGGAAGTATACAATAAGCCCCATTTAAGCAGAAAAGAAAAATAATAAAGATAAGAGAAGAAATCAACAAAATTGAAAACATAAACATAAAATCAATGAAACAAAGTCTTTTTGAAAGACAAATAAAATTTATAAACCTCTTAACAATACTGAAGAAGGAAAAAAGAGAGATGAAACTAGATATCAGTATCAAAAATGAAAGATTATCTTACTATAGACTCCCAAAATATTAAAAGGATTATAAGGAACTACTATAAATATAAATGTGAAAACTTGGATGAAATGAACGTATTCCTTGAAAACCACAATCTATCAAAACTCACCCAAAATAAAATAACCTGAAGAATCCTAAAAATATTAAAGAAATTGAATTTGTAGTTTAAAACTTCTGGAAAGAAATTTCCAGCCCCAGATGGTTTCACTGGCAAATTCTACCAAACATTTAAAGAAAAAAATGACACCAATTCTACACATTATTTTCCCAAAAATAGAAATGGAAGGAACATGCCCCAACTAATTTTATAAGTCCAACATTGCCCTATACCAAATCCAAACAAAGAAATTATAAGAAATGAAACTACAGATCAGTAACCCTCAAATAGACACAAAAACCCTCAACAAAATATTAACAAATCAAATCCAACAATATATCAAAAGAATAATACAACACAACCATTGGGGTTGACCTGGGAAAGCAAGACTAGTTTAATATTTAAAAAACAATATAATTTACTATATTAACAGCCTAAAGAAGAAAAATCATGAGGTCATATCAATAGCTGCAGAAAACATATTCGACAAAATATACCACCCATTCATTTCGTAAAATCTCTCAGCAAATCGAGACTAGAAGGGAAGTTCCTCAAAATTATGAAGAACATTTACAAGAAAAAAAAAATCTACGGCTAACATCATACATAGTACCGAAAGACTGAATATCTTCTCACAATCAGAAATAAGACAAGGATGTCAGCTCTCAGCACTCCTACTTGATATTGTCCTAGAAGTCCTAGCCACTGAAATAAGGCAAGAAAAAGAAAGAAAAGACATACAGATTGGACATCCAGCAAGCTAGAGCTATCCAAAATATGAATGTGGGGTAAGGTGACGGGGTGTGAGCAGAAGTTATTGATGTTTTTTGCCGAGATGAAACTGTCCAATTCAGTGAGAACATGACTGTCTATGTAGAAAATTCCAAGGATTTTCTTTTGGTTTTATGGTCTAAAATCTCAGTGAGGTCAGTGGATCTTGCTGCCAAAAACAGCTAAGGTAACCTTGGGATGGTGTTCTGAGCTATGCAGAAAAAGGATATATTAAGTCCATAAAACTGTGTTTGGTTTTGAATGCCTTATCTTAACAGTTACATTGAGAAAATTAGTGACTTCCTAAATGAATACGGCCAAAAGGATGAAGGTTTGGAAAAACCATGCTATGATTGCATCAAGGAGGTCTTCTTACAGTGGAAACATAATGGCTTAACAGTTGCAAGACAGCTGTCCACAAATATTTCTCATGTGGAATGGGAGTAAACATTCTCCAGATAAAGCTATGACCTAACGGTAGACAGTGTATACTTATTTAAACTTAATATTAGAAATAACATTTAAAGTTCCTCTCAACTGGAACTAGCTACCTTGTGGAATAAACAGGAATTAGAATTTGATCCCATACTTATAGATAAGGAATATTAAGGCTATAATTAAAGTACTTGACCAACAGATGAATACTAGACTCATCAAGGTGGTCACTTCATAGGGCATATAAATGTCTAATTGCTATGTTGTACACTTGAAACTAATATAGTATTTTACGTCAACTGCAAGGAAAAATAAATTTACGATAGATAGATAGATAGATAGATAGATAGATAGATAGATAGATAGATAGATGATAGATAGAGTAATTGACCAAGTTCTCAAAGCTAGCCAATACAGAATCATGATTTAAATCTTGGCATTTTGACTCTATCCAGGGATTGTAATGATCCCTCAGCAAGTTAGATAGAGGACAGGACTGGAGTCCACAGTCTTTGGCTCTGCTATTTGGTCAAGTGGTCCAGGCCTCTTGAGTGAAGCTGAAGCCAATACGCAACTGTTTTGAAGGAACTTTCTAACTATGCTGGAATTAGTCCACTGTGCTGAGTTTAAATACAGAAAGGTACAGAATCTAACCATCCAGCTAGCTAGAGCTATCCACAAAATAAATGTGGGGTAGGGTGATGGGGTGTGAGCAGATGCTATTGATGTTTTTTGCAGAGTGTTTGAAAACCCACTGTGAATATTGATGCCAAGAGCTTGTTGCTGGCTCTTAGAAACAAACAGAAGATGGAACAGCCATTTTTTTCCCTCAATACAGGATACTGTTAGCCAAATGCAGAATTTCAATTTGATTAAGTAACACAAGTCCATCATACATTTGCTCCTATTGTTAAAATGTGGTTGTCACACTCCCGAAAGGGTTACACTAACCACCACGTACAGAGGCCCAGGTGGCCAGGCCATATGTGTGATGATGCCCTGTCCTGACAGCCAGATCAGCCAATGAATGGATTATTAAATGATTATTCAATCCCTTCCAACAGAACCTCATTAGCTGCGACCATTGTCACCCTCTATCTTGCCAGTGAGTTGGGTTTTCAGTTCAGTGGAAGCTTAGAATTTTCCTACTCATGCAGGCAGATTAAAGCTCTCAACTAACTCAGGTGTAACTTATTTAATTCACCACCCAACTAATTACTGCAGATGCAGATAAACTAGGCTAAGGGGAAAGCATCCATCTCCTAACACAAAACAAAGAGCAAGTAAGCCTGTTTCTGAATACCCAGCAAAGGATGTGTCAGATGGCAGACATCTTAAAAGAGCAAACAAATGTTCCAATGACTACGAAAATCAATGAATTCTAAGAGGAAAAAAATATATATAGCATGGTCTTTGTGCATTTGGGGTCTACCTGGTTCAACCTTGAATGCCAACAGAAATAGAATCAACTGTTTCAATCAAGTGAAATAAGAATTCAGCAGGTTCTCACACAATTCCATTTTAAACCACATATTTCCCCCACCCTCCCCCCGCCCCAAATGGGCTTGATTAGCTGTGAAAAAAATATGGAGACTAAAATCAAGAAGATTTTTTTTTTTTTGAATGTGAGCTCTCTGTCCTTCAGAGAGGTTAACTTTAAAATATGAACTTAATTTAAGGTCTTTTGCTCTAAAGAACGTTAATTGCATCTATCTTATCATGATAAAAAAAAAGTTGTTTCCAAAGGAGATAATTTTAAAAATCTGAATTTTGTTTTGATGAGTCATTTTCTCAAAAGGCATATATAGGAAATAAGTTATTTCAGCATATACTTTGAAAACAATATAGAACCAATTTTAAACATCCTGTAAAAAGAATCCACTTTTTCATTTACAAAGATTATGGACTGAATAAAAGTTTCAATCGTGGCAGAGAATGGTATTCTTACTTATGCAAGGAAATCTCCATATAATATTTTTTCTGTTTTATAAGTGATTACTACATGGGAACATTAGATTCATGATGTTCCTACTAACCATCTCCCTGAGATGTTTTGGGAAATATTTCATGGCCCTGTTTTGCAAGAACTACAACCCATTCTAAAGAGTATGGCCAAGGAGAACAAGCCTGGACATTAGGAAAAGTTCAAGTACTAACTCCATCAGTCACTGTGTGTGTCACCTTAGTGAATTCCTAACTCCCTGGGCCTCCGTTTCTACATATGTAGAGTATCACAGTCCTTTCGTAACATGTGGCACAACTGAACAGAAATAAACCTTTAAGCCAAATTTCCATTAAAATTACCAGGTTGTTGGAGAACTTACCACCAGAATCTTGACTCATAATCAGATTGTAGAAATCCATTCAGTCTGGATTTCTAGGTACTACATGACAAAGTACAAGAGTTGTACTTAACGCATACAATGAACAAGATACCAGCCTTCTCTCTCTCTCTCTCTCTCTCTCTCTCTCTCTCTCTCTCTCTCTCTCTCTCTCATGCTTTGTGACTATTTTCTTGGCAGGTAAAATCAGCAGACTCCCAGTCATGAGGAGTGGGAGAAGTGCTTTTAAACTCTCTTTGGTATAAATTTACTTCCATCTTGGAGAAAGAAACTATCAACAGCCCATTGTTCTGAAACTTGGGAGCCATGACCTTTCTAGAGAACAGCATGGAAAATTTCCACAGCAACCATAACTTCAGATATTTTCCAATACTTATTCTCCAGAGTCAAATCCCAAGCAGGTTCTCACACAATTCCAAATAGTTCATTGAGAAAAAAAGAACAAGTTAGGGGGGCTCAATTACTAAATGTTTGGGAAACATTACATATTTTACTCCCTCTCTTGGAAATTTTTCATTCCTCTTAAAGGAGCTAATATTTGCAAGAAATAAATCTGGTTAACTTTGTTTAACCTGGTATTTCCCAAACATATTTGACTTTTTCCTCATTGTAGATATTTAGAAATCCGACTTGGTATGCCACTAAATACATTTAAGAAATTCTGATTCAATCACATGGTGCCATGTATCATGTTGACTTCCCTAGGAATTTTTTTTTTTTTAAGACAAGGGAAAATCTCAAAATCCTAGAAATTAAGCAACATACTTCTAAATAACACCTGGGTTGTGGCAAACTCTTCCAATCATGGCAAACTCTTCCAATCCATTGGCCCAGAGTGGTTTGTTTGTTTTTGATGCAAGCTTCCTTCTTACGTTGTTTCTTGTTACTTTAACTATTGTTCGTCTGCTTTCTTTCCTTTAGCTCTTCTCCAGTCGGTTGTGTTATATCTTTTTCCTCTGTGTTCCTAGAGAATATTGTGTGTTTATCCTTTAAATAAGTAATTCTGAGTGGGGGAGGAAAATTTGCAATCACTAATGTAATTCTCTGTATCCAATAAAAAGGTATATTACTACCTGCATTTTAGTCAGTTCCCTTTGTATCCCACCCTGCAACTTCTTCGTGTGCAGTAAGAACTACATGGGATAATGCAGATAATGTCCCTAGCATGCCACCTAGGACATAGCAAACATGCAATAAATGGCAGCTATTGTTGTAGCTATTATTCCAATTTATACAAATAGTATCCACAAAGGAACTAAAGTAATGTTTTTGCAGTAAAAAAGAGAGTATACGAAACTAAATGTAAAAAGTCATAAATGAATTCTCCCAGTAGACAAAGAAATGATAGTCATTATGTTTCTTTACATTACTTAGATAGTAAAAACAATATGTAGGAAAAAGTCATATGAGGCAGGAGCAAGAATCATCGCCTATCAACATTTCTGGAGCGTCTACTGTTCTACTCAATGCCACCATTCTTTGTTCTCCTGTGATTTACTGATAGTAAGTAGTAGATTATTTTGGCTCTAGTTTGCTGTACATATCAGAAATAAATAATCAGAGAACTCTAGCTTTCAAAATACAGTTACTCCGAAGGGAGAGAGAGATTATACCATAAGAAGGAAAACTGTTTTTCACAGCCACATAACCCCAGCAATAGAACAGTAATGGCTGCTAAACACTACCCTATTCCTACAAGTGAACAGATTATTGAAAATTTCAAAGTGGCAGCTTTGATTTGAAGATTCACCTCATTGACTATCTAATTCATTCCTAATGACATAATCATTGGTGAACAGTAAATGCAATTCAGAGGGTCAGAACTCTCCTATTAGTCATTAGCTTTTATATCCGGAGTGCTGTTTTACTACGGAGCCTTGTATTTTACTATTAAAAAGAAGAAGAAAGTATCCCCATTTCCAAGGTGATGATTACTAAACTGCTGCCACAAACTGCACATGATTATTATAGCACAAACTGAGAGCTATTTGAGACACACAAAATACATTTAAATCTATTCCACCAAAAAAAAACACAAATTTTTCACAAATAAAACTCAGCTAGAGATAAATTAATTACCTTATTATGTTCCACCAGGAAAACAAGTGTTAGATACCTGCTGCATTGTTTGTAGTAAGCAATCAATATTTTACTGTCTAACCATATTTAACTTTACGTGTGTATCTAAATCCCTTTCTACAAGGAATTCTAATACAATACTCTAAGCATAACTCAAGGCCATATTCAGGTGAATAAAGATTCCCTGAAATACACCACAAGAAGGAAGTCATATTTCATCTGCATCTGTTTCTCTTATTCATTACCTAATCCTTCAACCCCCAGTTCTCTCCACAGTTCTTTATTAATTTAAACAAATATGTTCAACTGGACTTTTCTTGGTGAGGCATAAATCTGTATACTTATTCTATCATAGACCATTAATGAAGACCAAACATTTGTATATAGTGAGTACTTATAACAAAACACGTTTCGAAAATATTATGTGATTTAGAAAATTTCCCTTCCTTGTATTAATCTGCTTTGAATGGTCTCCTTATAGATTCAACTGCCTGTAGTGCAAATATTGATCTGTTTCCTGGATTCTGAAGATGGATGGGACAGGAATGCAATGTCTGGGTTTGCAATAGTTAAACTGAAAGCCTTTTTTTTTTTTTTTTTTTTTTAGTTTATTTCACCTTTTAATCTGACAATTCCAAAATTTAACTTGAAGATAAGCATGAAAGCTGTCTGAAAAATTGTTGAGTGTTAAATATCAAAGCTCTTTAACCATGGAAAATGTTCTCATACCTGGGTGTTTTTTTTTATTATTATTTGAAATTTGTTATCAATGCCCCTGTATTTCAAAATGTGAAAGAGGGGCTAATGCTAGAAAAAGGATAGTGGTGAAATAGAAAAAATGCATAATGATAATCTTGGTTTTATTTCTCGTGTAAATTAGTGTGATGAGTCCTAAGAGAGGAAGCCTGTCTTTTGTGTCAACTTGAAGCTACTGGACTTGATTTATTTTACTTTACAGTTTATAAGATTAAAGAGTAATGCTCATTTGACTTTACACTTAATGTTTAAATTTAATAAATGTTATCATCTCCATGTCTATATGCTGCTACTTCCCTTTCTCAAAATTTCTAAGTTGAGTATTCTCTTACAGCATATTTTCAGGAAACTCTCAAATCTATACTAATATTGGGTATTTCCAAGGGTTGCCAACACAGTCTCAGAGGAAATCCATGGGTCAATAGCCTTTACCTTATCGATCCTAATTGTGCAAATTGTGCACACAACCCTGCCCTACCTCATCTGGAGAGACACCAAAGAAGTAAAAGGCAGGGCTCCCATCTAATAAAGTTGATTGGAATTAGTACCCAATATGAATGTATTCATTAGTCCAGTCACATTAATAAAAAACAAGTTATTTTATAGGTACATAGTATCGCTCTGAGTAATGCTATAATATAATATTAATGATAATGTTTTGTAACCCTCAGAGGCAAAGACTGGCCCATTTATCAATGGAAAGCCCTTTTGCAGAATTTTCCAAGGGCACTAAATTCTCAATCTAGTTCTTTCCTCTTCCAAAAATAATCTAATAAAGATATTTTTATTAAAGGGAGAAATGTGGAAGTTTTTCCAGAGCTAGAAGTTACTGCTTTTCCTTTCTCATGTTTAAAAAACATACAGTAAAGAGTATGCCAAAAAAGCCTTCAGGAATAATTCAACCTCAATTATTATAACCTAGGCAACACTCACAAATATCAGATTTCATAATGTAAAAATAACTGTAACATATTATGTGTAACTGAGTTCTTCTGGCATCTCGACTATCTACAGTTCTTAGGAAGGAAGTGATTCATCAGCACTGCTATCTCATGGCTTTGGAACATCGGAAATGATTTTTCAGTCTCCTATCCTTTATTTACAGTAAATATTTATTTGTTTGCAATCGCTTCAGCAATGAAGATTATGGATAAGGGAGAATACATACCTTAAATTTCAGTGTCTCATCATTCTTTGCCAAAAAAATCCTCTAACAACTGATTACATTCTATGGACATCTCATAAAAACCATACCTCCCACCAAACTCTTCTCTCTAGTAGGCTCCCGTGTTTATTTGTAATGGCAGCTCTTCCCAGTTCCTCACTTTAAATAAATCCAATCGACTTTGACCTTTTTTTGTTTAATAAAAGATATTACACCACTGTCAAAATTGTGTCAATAAGATATAACTTCAGTGTTTCATGCAGATTCCCACAAATCTCTCAGGATCTTATTTTATTTTATTATTTTTCTTTTCTTTTTTTTTTTTTTCCTTTTTTTTTTTTTTTTTTTTTTTGAGAACTGCCTGCAAGCTATTGGGACACACTTTTGTGCATTCTAATGACTGAGAGGTCCAGGGGTATGAAAGCCCTGCTCCCTTTCCAGGTTGTGGAAAAGCTACATTTGTAAATGAGAATTGATTGTGATTTAAAGAAACTATCGCAGATAAGCGATTTGGGCAATTAAAAATATAATTATCATAACAAATTTGATAGAAAGGATGAGCGAAAAAAGAAAGAGTAAGTCTTCCAAAATACTGAGGAGAATTACAAAGAAATGGAAAATATACAGGGAATCAATTGAGGAGACTCATGAACAAAATACAAGAAGAAACAAAGAAAATGAAGGGAAGAAAATAATTGGAGAAAAATTTCCTGAACTGAGAAAAGACAGAAGCCATGAGATTAATGGCAACCAAAAAGCACCAAACGTGATGACCTAAAGAAGACTCATCTTTAGTGATTATTTAATGAGATTTCAGATCATTGAAGATAATGTGAAGGTCTAAAAATAACCACCAAAAACAGACAGGTCACCTACAAAGGAAGGAGATTCATAGAGGTACCAGACTTCTCATCAGCAACATTAGCTGCTTGAAGATGATGGAGTAATCCTTTAAAGTCATAAGCACAAATTATTTTGAACCTAGAATTCTATTTCATGGCAAAAGAGTGCACTTTTAGGCAAAAAGTTTATATCCACTAATCTTTTGTAAAAAGTAACTTAAGGCTGTAATCAGAAACACAAGAAAAAAGACCTGGAATCGAAGAAATATTACTTCTAAAACAGTTCAATGAATATACATCCCAAGAGGAGAGCCGTGCAAAAGAACTAGAAAACAGTTTTTCTGCAACGGAGTGGGAGGTTAGAGGGATCCAAGAAAAACATCTCTAAGAAGAAAGTGTATTCCATTCCATTCTTTTTTAAATAAAGAAGCAAGTTGAGCTTAGCAGTTTGATTAAAACATATGTTTGTTTTGTCATGGTGGGAGGGCAAAAGAATATCAATTAGAAACTCCAAGAAAAATTAATTGTATAAGACAAAATATGATTCAAATATGAAAGAAATTAAAATATGGCATGGTTTTGAGCAATTATACAGGGCAAGAATATTAAAGTGGAAGGAAAATATGTGTAGCAGACATTTTAGTATTCCATCTGGACCTTTCTTCAGGGCTGACTCACCCATCCCCCAGCTGCTAGAATTTTCAGATGTAGTCAGCTCACATCTCCGTTCTTCACTGGGGCTTGCTCTCAGCTTCAGGGAACTGTCCTGCCCAAGGTTATGTTCCCTGTAGGATTTCCTGAGGCCTTAGTTGCAACCACATTGCACATCAGCTTCTCCCTCTTCCAATCCTGCCTTCCTCACTTCCTCACAACCTCAGCTTCCTCAATTCTTTACAGTCTTTCCCTCCTCACTTTTTTGTGAGTGAATCTCCCAAGACCACTCCCCATCCAACTTCCCACCTCAGCGTCTGTTTCCAGGGAACCCAATTTGAGACACATTTGTAAAGTCACACAGGTAAGCAGGAGCATAAAGCATGCAGAAAACTGCACACGGTTCTCTCTCTCTGACTGGGGCATAGGATTCCTGTGGAGAGAAGGAGAGGTGGAGGAGAGGAAATTAACAGACACATGTGGAAGCCAGAGAGTAGAGACCTGACTGCCACACTATGGAATCTGTGTGGAAAGCCTGAGCTGTATGACCCTGATCGTTCAACCTCTCTAAACCTCAATGTCTTGATTTGTAAAATGGATAAGAATCTCTGGGGTCTTGTGATAAAAATGAAATACTATCTATGAAAATGCTTTGTGATAAGATTCAAATGTATATTGTTAATAGACTTCAGCCTATGATGTTTGATCATGCCTTCAGGCCTGATAAAGTGGGCCAACAACAAGTCTATTTGCAACAAAAACTAAGAGAATTCTCTCCTATGGGGAAAGGGAATTAGATATATAAGCCAATCTAATAACTGTTGTTATTGGAGGAGGACGTGATTCTGAATTAAGAGGTATCACGTGGATTTGTCCACCCTACCCTCACTGCCCTCCACCCCCAACCCCAATGAACTTCTTTTAAGTTTGTGGTGATGGGGAGTAAAAAGAAAGAGAGGGAAGGGACAAAGAATCAAAGAGGATAACCTATGGATGGAAACAGGGACAGCTGCCATGGTAGAGCTCTGTAAGACAGCACAAATATCCCTGCTGAATCATCATGTGACTCAAAATTATGAGAGAGAGATTTTATTTACTTCTGCCAGGAATATGATGTGGCTCTGGCATCCTGTGGACTCCAGAAAGTGTGATGCACAGTTGCCACCTAAGGAATCCCGACCATCATCCAGAAGCAGTGGTACTCAGCCAAAGAAGTGGAACCCAGGAAGAGCAGCTCAGTCATCAGCCCCCAGAAGCAGTGAAATGCCAAGGGCTAGAGGCCTATGCAGAAGGAAGCCAGAGCAGCAGGGTAAAAAAATAGGGGTCATATGTGGTTCCCATCAGAAACCATGTGGGACTCCCAGCGATAACTGCTGGACCCTTTTCCAGAAATAGAGGTCCTGCAATTACAGATGAGAGGAGAATCAGAAAAATATGTGTTGTTACTATTAATGTCATCCCATTTCAACCAGGATTTATGCATCTTGGGGAAGCATAAGAATAATGATAATATTATTTACCAGGTAACAGCAATCATTATAAAAAAAAAGTCTTTAAATTTCTTATTTATCATTGCCTAGCTTAATCCCCTACAAATAAGTGTTAAATAAATGTTGACTGACTAAAAGAATAAATAAATACTTCATTACATCAGGTTTCCCTGAAAATGAAACATAAAAGATAGCATGAAGGCCTAAAGAATGGCACATCAGGCTTATCATCAAAGGATGACTAGTGAATGACATCAAAGTCCAAAGATTCTGGAATGTTCCAGAAGCACTCAAATTTCCACAGGTGTACCATCTGTAAATACATCTGAAAACTCCTCTGGAATTTATAATATTTTCCATCTGCAACACCTCCTTGGGGTGGTAAATGTCATATGTTACTACCCCCTGGGTAAGTAGCATATACATTTCCCTGTGCCTGTCTAAAACTCTAGAGTGTTATTTGTCATCAAGCGTGTCGTTCCACAGGGCATAACTGGCTACTCTGTGTTTGCTAATCAGAGTGTATCTTGAGCTGCCCCAGAACGTGGATCAGTTTCTCCCACTCAGCTGTGGTGAGTTACAGATGTGGAACTTCCTTATTGCTGACATTGCCAATGACAATGTGCTATGACCTCTGTTATTACGAATTTAAAATATAACAAGCAAAATCTTACACTCTAACCATATTCCCTCCAGAGTCAGAATACACATCAAATTATTTCCCCTTTTTAATGAAAATCTTTGTCCCAAGTGGAACTTCTACCAACTAGATCTCATCTGTATCCTTCTCAGCTAGGCCTCAGGACTGTTTTAAGTTTGAGCACACTCTGTTTAGAAACCTCATGTTGAAAATAAATAATAAAAAGTTTGGAGGATTGGTTGCTTTCTTTCTTTCTTTTTTTTTTTTTTTTTGGTGGTAGTGGGGACTTTCAAATAATTGTATGAACCAAAAATGTTTTTGTAATAAAATTTTCTACATCTTTTCTTTTGTTTTTACTAACTGCAAAAGGCCTATTTATGCCCTCCCCTTTAACGAACGTTGGCAGGAACATTCTAACCAATTTCAACAGATAAACATGGTTCAACCCATTTTTCTTACCCGATTTTTTTCTCTTGCAAAGTTTTCTTAAGTGTGGAACAATATGGTTGCCATCAACTGTAACATGATCTATTTATCTGGTCTCCTTTAAGCTGTTTATCATTTGCTTCATTATTGCATATGAAATTAATCTTCTAAAAACAGATTACACTGTAAGACGTATTATGGCTAAAAGCTCCATCAAGACTTTTTCACAACTTGTTAATGGAACAGAAAGCAGCCAGGTATCTGTGTTCAGGTGCTGTAATAAATGCTTACTACTGCATTCACTGAAGTCATCACTATTGTTGCACAGACATCGAGGAAGCCACTTTGCTTCATAAATCATTGAAATATTTCAGGACCTTTCGCATGAGCCAGAGATATTCTTAGAGTATTTAGCATTAATAACAATGAAAACCAACATGACAACATCTTAAGCAATCTGAAATATTGTATGGGGAGTTCCAGCTTGCCTTTCATTGGAGGTCTACTGAAAACAAGTAAATTTCCACTTACACACACACACACACACACACACACACACACAACCATACACACCACTTAGACAACTTATTACTTCTAGGGCTACTTAAGACTTTTTCTAATCAAGATACTATAGCCAGACTTAATGTGTAGTGAAAATTTTAATCTGTTTATACCCAGTAGATCTAAAATATATAAAATAGTTGAACATATTATTCATTATGGGTGAACACAACTTGAAATATTTTACAATGGAGGATCTTGCTCAGTGAAAGCTTCTTATCAGCAAAATAGGTAAGTCCTATCAAAAGACATGAACTTGGCCTTAGTGAGATTCATTCCTATTCTCCCAGTTGGTCAAGGTTTTTGGTCACGCCAAAAATCTTGGAATCATCCTTGATTTCTCTTTCGTTCATACCCTACATCCAACCACCTGATCCAAGAGTCTCCACACTGGTTTCTTAGCTTTCTCCTTTACCTCTCTATAATCTATTCTCCACCAGAAGCCAAACGATCCCTTAAAAATGTAAGTCATGTCATGTCACTCCTTTGCCTCAACTCTCCAATGTTTTCCATCTCACTGAGAGTCTAAGCCAAAGACCTACCATAGTTTAGAAAGCCCTTCATGGCCTAGCCATCCACTGCCTTTCTGACCGCATCTCCTACCACCCTTGCCCTCACTTATGCCAATGGCTTCCTTCCTGCTCCTTAAATACTTTATGCTCCCATCTTCTGCTCTTGCCTCAAGAAGGTCTTTGCACTTGATATACTCTCTGCCTAGAATAAATTTCTACAAAATACCCATGTGGCTGGTTTTCTCACTTGCGTCAGAACTCTCCTCAAATACAACCTTATCAGAGAGATCTGGCCACCATACATGAAAGAGCTCATGTACTGGATCTAATTTATGTGCCTTCTCAGGTTCATTCTGTTCCACCTGTCCCCAGGCATCATCCACGTGCCTTACTTCCCAGATGGAGTAGCCCAAGCAAACGTAACATCAGTGACCAAAGCCCAGGTTGTCACCATCATCTGCGCATCTCTTACCTTTACTGGCTGACTCAGCTTTCTCTTCAGGGACAGAGCCAGTCCCCAGAAGCTCCTGAATTCAGGTCCAACCCAAATGGGCCTATGAATGTTCCAGGCTCCCCAGGAGCTGCCCTGAAAGGCTAAATAACCAACCAAAAGTAGAATACTGTTAGGTGAAGTTTGGTCACCGAAAGACAACAGATGGAAATAAATCAACATAAATTGCTCTCTTTTCCTTTCCCCAAGCACAAAGTTCCATATCATCTCTCTGGGAATGTCCTGAGTGACCCAGCAACCAAGTGTTTCTTCTGAGGCTGTTGTCAGCTCAAAAAGGCACCACCTTTTGTTTTCCTGATTTTTCTGCTTTACACTCCCTTTGCCTGCACTTTTGCTGCTCTGGAATGGCACTTCTCAAAAGTATTAGGGTATAAGCTTTGTCTCAGACTCTGTGTTATAGGGAATCTGATTAAGATATGCATTTGTGTGCGTGGGCATGAAGTATACGCACGTGCGCATACACACGCACACAAATACAAACACACACACACACACACACACACACACACACACACACACACACAGATATACTCTAAACCCTGACCCTGCCTTTTTTCTCTTCATTGCTCATCATCACTTATCTTTAAGTCTATCTCCCCCTGTGAAATGTAAACACTATGACGTCCTTTTGTCTCTGCTGTATTCCCCATGTCCAGAGCAGGACCTAGCACATAGCAGGCATTATTCAATATGTGTTTAGATGATGAATAGATGAGAAGTTTGTTTGCAAGTGCGAAGTTAAGCACTATTTTATATTACAACAACACAAAACTAGAGAAGTTCAGGTTTCTGTACATGACCTGCCTTTTGATGTCAATGCTCCCACACGGAATTTTTCCTGTTCTTCCCACTCTCCTTAATTTCACCAAAGCCCATTGGCCACCTCTCAACACAGAACGCAATTTCCAAAATTCCTTTCCCCTAATTAGGTTCACAACTGAATCATTTCCGTGACTGTACTCATTATTTTTTTCAACCTCCCTAAATTGAGCACATACATATGTAGAGTATACTTTATGCATTATACCCCTTCTCACAGAACTGCATAATACCCTGAAATAGATTCAACATGTCTTTAAGCCCTTCCTCCATCACACACATCCTCATAGATATATACAAGGATATGCACTCTCCACATCCAACTTGCTCATGCTGATCCTGTCATTAGTAATAGTAACTACTGATTGCTAAGCATATATGATGTGCCAGGCATTGTGGTGAATATTTATTCCTCACAACAACCTGAAAAGTATGAAGACATCTTAAAACTCATTCATACTAAAGTGTTTGGGACTTACTCTATTCCCCTCAGAGTTATGTGCCTGGATGAAGCTGACATAGTCAACAGAAATGAATCACGCTGTTACAACGTCATGCATCGAGGAGGAAGAGTAAGTTCCTCATATTCCTCAATTTATAGTCCTGTCCAAAGCATTGATTCACAGCTTTGTAACTGTCCTGGAATTGCATCATGAGAATATGCTTTGTCTCCTGATGTAATTTAAAGCTCCTTGAGATCAGACATGTCTTTTATTTCTTAGGTTTTCCTGGACAACTGTATTTGTGTCTTAACTTGATTCCAGCCTCCTGACTCTCTCTGCTCTAGCCTGTCTGTACTACCACCTGATTTATTCTCCCAGAGCAGTGGTCTCCACAATGGGGGTGCACACATCCAGGATATGAGCAAGATGAATTTTTGGGTGTGCAAAAAAAATTAGGGCTTTTATATACACTCCCTGTCATCTAAAAAATAAGAAATTATATAAGCTTAATTATATTTGATATATAGATTCATGCTGTTGTCTTTCCTGGTCTATATATAAGAATGTCAAGGGTACATAAGACACATGAGAGATCCAAACACAGATGATATGATCAGAACCCCTTCACCTCTCTTACACATTCAATGCATTACAGTTTAGATATACACAGGGAAAAGTAGCTTACAAACTATATAACTGAGTTTTAACTAAACTAACTCTGGTAAAATGGCCACCTGGCTTAAAAATTCCTGCAAAGAAGCCATGAATGGAAGATAATACCAATTTTGCAAGCTCAAGTGAACAAAAAAATGGCAGAGGTAACATGTCTACCCCTAATATAAACACTTCATATAACACATTGTAAGATGAAATTGTGACAAGAAATTTGCTTTTAAAAGTTCGAAATTATTTAGAAGACTGTTTAAAACATGAATTTACATTTATTCTCTTCAACAATGAACTTATCCTATGTATATATTGTATCTTGACATGTTGGTTAATGCTTATGATATGATATATAGAATTGTGCTTTGAAGTAATAGCTAATAATATAAATGAATCATAATTAACAAGACATTTTAAAAGTAAGCATCCAAAATATAGAGACAACCCTTTGTGATTTTTTTCAAAGATATTTAAATTAGGCAATACTCAATCCATTTACAAAATATCACTAAATATGCAGTTTCTTTTTAACAGTGAAAAACGATAAGCTGCATGCTATTATACATAGCCTGATTTTTTTCTATTTTGGTGAATGCTGAAATAATACATGCAAATAATATGGTACAAACCAAAACAGACACCTATGTCAGTAAATACAGGACTTCTAAACCAGGTTAAACTCTTCCAAACAAAGAATTTCAGTGGAATTTCAATTTATGTTGATAAGATACATGGAAAACATTGCTAAAATTTTTTTTCAAACAAGAATTGAAACAAATTACACCATGTTATAAAGTTTGATATATAATTTGAATAAGAAGATGGAAATCGACTAGCCAAATTTTAACAAAAGCCCCTCTATATATTTTTATTTTACCAAGTCTCAGCATATGGTTTTTGCTAGATTGTGTTTCAATAGTAAAATACATGAAGAATTTCATTTTTGTTTAAACCACCAAAGGTAGCTTTTTTTTTTCCAAACCACCAAAATACACTGATAAGATATATTCCCAACAGTAAATAACTTCCTTAATGGTAAAGCTGCGTAAGTAATGGAGCCATTCCTTTGACCAAAATTTTAAAGGGATTTTGGCTAACGTTACTGAGATGGATTCCCTGTGACATTCATTCACGTGCTACATACAGGAAACCATTTGCATGTAAGGGGTTGGAGCCAGCAGTGCACAAAGTACTACAGAATGTCATCGAAGTGGTTAGTTTTATTTGTTTTTTTAAATCTTTAAAACAGATTTGACTCTCTAGAACAAATTGATATAGGAAGTAACCATGAACCTATTATGTACAACACTGGGATTTCCTCATGGCAAAGTACTCAAAAGAGCTAAAAACATGTATTTACAAAAAGACAAGTGTTCCAAACATGCTAACCTTTTCTGTGATGACAAATGAGCTATCTATAGTATGCTACCTATCAAGTATTTTTAAAATACTAGTAATAGGGGCTGGCCCAGTGGCTCAGGTGGTTAGAGCTCTGTGCTCCTAACTCCGAAGGCTGCTGGTTCGATTCCCACATGGGCCAGTGGGCTCTCAAACACAAGGTTGCCAGTTCAATTCCTCGAGTCCCACAAGAGATGGTGGGCTCTGCCCCTGCAACTAAGATTGAACAGGGCACCTTGAGCTGAGCTGCCGCTGAGCTCCCAGATGGCTCAGTTGGTTGGAGTGCGTCCTCTCAACCACAAGGTTGCCGGTTCGACTCCTGCAAGGGATGGTGAGCTGTGCCCCCTGCAACTAGCAACGGCAACTGGACCTGGAGCTGAGCTGCGCCTTCTATAACTAAGACAGAAAGGAAAACAACTTGAAGCTGAACGGCACCCTCCACAACTAAGATTGAAAGGACAACAACTTGACTTGGAAAAAAGTCCTGGAAGTACACACTGTTCCCCGATAAAGTCCTGTGCCCCTTCCCCAATAAAATCTTTAAAAAAAAATACTAGTAATATTAATAAACACAATCTATCCCTTCAAGGCGAATGTAATGTTTCAATAGTAAATAAGAAGAAACTGCCTTTCTAAGGAAAGGCATGGTACTAACAGCATTTTGGAAAAAGATATGTAGAAAGATTTCCATTGTTATATAATTTGGATGCCAAGAACAAGACTAGTGAATCCAGCATCTATTTTTAAAAATCTCCTATTAGCACATTCTAAAAATGTGGAAACAAGATTTTTTAACCAGTTTAAAACCCTTCCAATAAAAATTAAAAACAAAACAAAACACAAAACTCTTTCGAAGAATTTCAATAGAATTTGAACCCATTTTGATGATGAAAAAACAGTAACACCTGCCTATTGCTTTGCAAGAATAACTAACTGACATCAGAGCCAAATTTTAACAAAGGCCCTTCCATAACTGGTAAATGGGATTTAATTCAAACATCCAGTAAGGAAATTCTTCCATTTTGATTCATGTGTCATTGTGAGAAATATTTCTCAGTTACAAAAACCATTACAACAAAGTACTGAAAACAGTGAATTTAAAAAACATTTAAATAACTGTATCACACATTTTTTTAAGTTTTCAAACTGGTGAAGCATATTCAAACATTGTAATAATTTCAGTGAGAGCAAAATGACTTTTGTACCATTAACATTTAAAATAAAAATAAAATGAATGTTTTATTTCATCGTTAGCTCAGCCTTTTAGGGCTATGAGTGGTACAGGCGTTAAATGACATAGCATTAGTTTGTCTATAATTTATTTGTTAGTGTGTATAGTTTGGCCTTCATTTAGTAAGCAGCAGGCAGCTTCTAAAGAGAAGGGTCTCGATCAGGTGTGTGCATTAGGACAATATGTTTCAAACTTTATGGTGCATCAGAGAATCACTTCAGGGTCTTGTGGAAACACATATTCCTGGCCCCCTCTCCGAGAGAGTTTAATTCAGAAGATCTGAGATGGAGCCCCACAGAATTTGCACTTCCAACAATCTCACAAGTCACACTGATGCTGTGGATTCACAGAACACACTGAATAGCCCTGACTTAGGGCACATAGCCTTCTAAAATTGTTTTGTTTGCATGTCCTTATTAGTAAAAAATAAAAAAAAAAAATCAGTGTACACCCTTGCATTTTATTAGGTTGGTGCAAATGTAATTGCGGTTTAAAAGGTTAAAAATAATTGCAAAAACCGCAATTACTTTTGCACCAATCTAATATATTTAATTAATTAATTAATCTTTTATTCACTTTTGTACCAACCTAATAGATAGCAAGGGTGTACACTGAATTTCTTTTCTCTTTTTTGTTTAATTACTAATAAGGACATGCAAACAAAAAATTTTTGAAGGGCGTAATATATGGCCTTCAAAATACATGATGAAATATAAGTCAGGGCTATTCGGTGTGTTCTGTGAATCCACAGCATCAGTGTGACTTGTGAGATTGTTGGAAGTGCAAATTCTGTGGGGCTCCACCCCAGACCTACTGAATCAAAATCTCTGGGAGAGGGGGCCAGGAATATGTGTTTTCACAAGACCCTGAAGTGATTCTCTGATGCACCATAAAGTTTGAAACGTATTGTCCTAATGCACACACCTGATCGAGACCCTTCTCTTTAAAAGCTGCCTGCTGCTTACTAAATGAAGGCCAAACTTCTCACCATATCATTCAACAGCTCTTCAAATAGCAGAACCTCATTAATGGTCTATTTCCGTGACCACCCCCTACCCCCGCACCATGATGGATGGCCCAGGTATTCTTGAGTGCCCACTTCTTCCCTCTTCTCTGCCTCCTTTGTGCTCTTTTCTTCATCTGGGATTCCTTCCCGGACCTCTTATGTCTGCTTAACCAAAATCTCTATCATCTTCAATGCCTGCCTCAAAAGTTACCTATTCTAAGAACACCTGCCTGATTTTAGAAGGGGGCAAGGAGGAAACACCGAAATATTCTCCTTACTATTTTTATTTTTAATTCCCAGAGCATCTTGTTTATTTATTTCCCCTGGTATTTAGCATTGATTATATTTCATCATGTATTATACTCATTTGGGTACTTACCTAATTTCCTCTGTAGATTACAGACTCCTTGAGACAGAGACTTTCTTAATCTTCCTTTATCCCCTGGTTTAGCACAGACCTGGAAGGCTTTCAATAGTTTGCTACAGAGTTGAAATAAAGCCCCATAACTGAGCTCTGCCCACAAGGTCTGCTTCCTTCATCATTCTAATGGGGACACTACTTCGTCATGGAGAACCTGGATTTCCCATGGATTTTTTGGTATGCACTGGACCCTTGAACAACATGGGTTTGAACTCCGAGGGCCCACCTACATAGCGCTTGTTTTTGTTTTTGATTTTTGTCTGTAAATTCAGTCTGCCCTTCCTATCTGCAGGTTTTGCATCCGCAGATTCACCAACAACGGATGGAAAACAGTAGTTTTACATCCCCAACTGCAGTTTCCAAACCACAGGTGGAAAATACTGTTTTTGATAGCTGTTGGTTGAATCCGGGTTTTCAACTTGTTGGGGAGGGGTTGGCACCTCTAGCCTCCCCGCCCCGCCTCACCCCATGTTGTTCAAGCGTCAACTGAACTTGCTTGACTCATTGACTTTCTCTTCCCCTCACGTTGCATTTCTGAGTTGGATAATCCCTCCTCACTTCGTCATGATTGGGGGTTTAACACTAGGGAGCAAATTCTGATCTTTTTAAAATGGTTATCACGTTTGAGGGCTTACCAGTGCCATGCATTATATCAAGAACCTTACATAATTATCTCATTCACGTCTCTATTTTGTGGCCATATTACCACTCCCATTTTACCAGATAAGGAAACTAAAGTGCAGAATGGTTAAGATTTAAGTAACCGGCGCTAGATCACAGGGCTAATAGAGTGGTAGAGCCAGGATTGGAATACAAGCCGGCTGGCTCCAGAGCCTGCAGAGTTAACCTCTAAATTACCCAACAACAAGAGATAACACCGCTCCAAGGTCATCCTTATATCCAAGTCACTAGCCCTTATAACCACATGAAAAATCCACATGTACTAGAATCAACTTTGATGACAATATAAAAACTATGATTTTACTATGTATGTTCAATTTAAATCTAAATCAAAGAAATCTAAATTACTCTTCATGTGGGCTATAATCTTATATTCCGAAGCTTAAATGCTTATAAGAAAGCTTTATCTAATTTAAGATTACTAGCTCAAATACAAGCACAGAGTTAATACTACTTTTCCTCTAAAGTAAAGAGTACAAAGAGTTCTATTTTTCCTACAGTAAAATATGTCATAGAACTTGAACTTCTAGGCAATCACTATCTTTTCTTCCTAAGAAGAAAAAGTCTTTGAAATATGTACCATAACCTCTGAAAAATACAATTATCCTCCCCGAGAATGGAGGCATTTTTTTTCTGACAAAAACGATGGGCAATTGATCTATAGTTCTTTTCTTCCTCAAAAAATTATTGTATATTGTGTAATGATCATTATAATTAAAAATTAAGATGGCTTGCAATAATTCCACCATTATTTGATTCAAAATCTTTATAAAATATTGGCATTTTCCAACATTTATTTTTCCTGTCTATGTTCCATTTAAGGCCAAATTTTCAAACCCAGCTGCCAAATTACACATATAATTACTGCATTTGCGCACAAAAATGTGATAATTGCTTACACAATTTCAGAGGCCAGCTTGAGGCTCCTTTCCAAATTTGTTTTACATGTACAGTGCGGTGTATGTAGTTTTATATGAAAATGGGGAAAAGTAGAATTCATGGTTCTTCTGGGTGATGTGTGAAAATGGGGACAAAATGAAGCCTTTCTACAAATGTCTGGGCCTGTCATTATATGTTTCTCCCCCTTGGCCTTTATAACAGAAAAGTCCTATAGAGCAGCTCAAACTTCAGCTGGTGTTAGAGTAATGGCAATGGAAGGGGATGATACCTGGTATAATGCCATCAATAAGACAGGTGCCCATTTTGTTGAGATGTTGCCATGAGGCAATCTTCTGTCTATGAACTGTTCCTACCAGCATGCGTAAGAAAAAATAAAAGTGATATATGGCCCACAATTGTAGTCAGCCAAGACAGCACTGACCTCAATAGGACAGAATGGTTGAGCACTGGTAGTTGAGGATTTACCCTTCCCACTTTGCCCCATGGTTGGTATACATACCGTTTGGCAAATATCCACCATGGACATAGCTTCCAATGGGTATTACTAGTGAAAGGTTTGGTTCAAGAAAAGACAAAGAAAAAGGATATAGCTAGTCTTACACATTAGTGAGATAATCTGAGATACTTTTGTGTCTGCATAAGCAGGGTAGAAAATGATGCCCATTTAAACATCAGCTGCTACCTACCTTCAGAAAATCTACTTCCCAAACTCAAGGACTATGAATAAAATCTCTGACTTTGTCCAGATACCTGACTGTGGAACTCGCCAGAAGCAATTAAGCCAGAAGCTTATTAAATAGTGAATGAAGCTCTAATGCCAAAGAAACCCTTAGAAAGATCATCCTCCCCAGTGCCCACCTAATGTAATCACAATATTTCCTGAGTACTTGATACATGTTAAGCAACTTTCTACACATTTTGCATGCATTCGTTCTCTCTTTGCATGCTTACTAATCCTAAAGTACTATTATTATCTGCGTTTTACATGTGAGGAGACTGAAGCACAAAACGTTTAAGACATTTGCCCAAGATCATACAATTAGAAGGTAGAAAAGCCAGTACTTGAATTCAGGCATTCTGACACCCAAAGCCTTTGCACTTAACCACAATAACACATTGCCTCTCAGATGAAGCCAAGGAAAATAGTGAGCAAGAAATAGCAACAATGTGATATATACATGATGTATTACAGAACTGTACATTTGAAAGCTGTGTAACTTTACTAACCATTGTCACCCCAATAAACTTTAATTACAAAAAAAAAAAAAAGAAATAGCCTCCCAAAGAGAAGGCCGTGGGCAGCCAGTTTGACCATCCAAAGAATTCACTACTGAAATGTAGAGTCTCACCATTTCTGTCCAGCAGGAATGATTTGTCACAGATTAATGACTAATTTGTGTTGAATGATATAGTGAGAAGTTTGGCCTTAATTTAGTAAGTAACAGACAGCTTTTAAATATTAAGAGCTGACCCATTGACATCTTAGAGACCATATTTGTATTACTACCTATCAGAAACATTGTAGTATTTCTGTTCCTACAGAAATTGTGAAGATGCTTTTTCCTTAGGAAAATTTAGGCATTGTGATTATTCTCCATAGATATTTATGGAGCCATCATTTGAATATCTCTATTTTCGCAGGGTGCTGAAGGAGAACATATTGATTACGGAATATTCTTAAAGTCACCCAGTGTGTATAAAGCTAATAAAAAGGCATATTGTGGTCATGGTCGAATTTCCAAAGAGGTAATGTTCATGGCTTCACTGTACCTACCTGTTTGGCAGTTTTTCTTTTGTATAAAATGTCTATTCATTATATTGTCCAGGTTTTTGTGACTGAGTTTAGACAGACTTAACAAGACAGGAAAATCTATATTCTTATACCAATTTTTGACAGCCCTAATAGACATAAAAATCTTTCTGATGTCTTTCCTGGGGCAGTTAAATGCAGCGGTCAACCACAAATGTGTTCAGAAACGTCCTTTAATTGCCAGATTGGAAGGTCAGCATTAGAGCAGTGCTTTAAACTCCAGTATTCCTAAATGAGACCTAGAGGGTACATGCAACTTGAGCACAGTTTATTCTAGGAATTTTCAGGATAAATGGGGCAGAGCAGAGAAGGAGGGTAACAACCATTTGAGATTTTCAAAGGCCCAAAAGTGCCATAAAAGATAGGGGGGAAAAAAAAGAAAAGAAAAAGGCAAGATCTAAGGATTAATCTAAACCTCTCCCCAGTAATGGAATGTGGTAAATGCAACTCAATCACTCAGCAGTCATATGATGTCCATTCTGTTTCCTACATATGAATAGTTCACAGAATGGAAAAATATAATAGATAGCTGGTCCTTTAAAATGTTTTCATCACAGTCACTGCCTAAATGGCTGTTTGTCAGTTGAAAAGTCGCTAAAGATAACCCAATAATTTAAAATGTGGGCTCTGGAACTAGGTTGCCTAGATGCAAACAGGGTACCTCTTATTAATTAAATGATCATGAACAAGTTACTTAACTGTATAGAGGTTAGTCGTTAATTTGTAAAATGCGAATAATAATACACCTACCTAAAATTAACTGGGATAAAGTGTGGCTTAAAGATAAGTTTATTTCTCTCATATAGCAGCCCCCAGTTTCTTTTCCAGTGAGTGGAGTAGCTCAGCTCTGCCGATTCATTTACAGATTCTAACCCCCGACACACCCCCATCTTGTTATTGTAATAGTATTTTCCCCTGACAAGGCCATGAATTCCTCAGACATTAAGGATCAATCTATCTGACTAGCAAAAATTCAAAAGTTTGGTAACTATTTGTTGTGAAGGCTGTGGGGAAATAAACAATCTCATATATTGCTGGTAGAAATGTAAGTTAATAAATTTTTATGATGGGCAATTTGGCAAGTTATCTAACTTACAAATTCATAGAACTACTGACCCAGTATTTTCTCATCTAGATACTTATCCTGTAGATATTCTGGTACCTAGAAAAAATGACCTATATGCAAATTTACTCACTTCACCCTCACTTCTAACAAGAGATTGGAAACAATATAAATGTGTATCAACAAAGGATTAGGTAAATAAATTATTTCAGTTCTCAAATATTTTTATAAATCTTTGGAATGCTTATAGTCTATGGACACTTGGCCTATGATGTCTGATGATTAACTTGGCCCCAAAAGAGCCAGGAAGCATCTGTCTTCATCCCATCTTACTGCAACAATGCCTTGTCACATTGCCAGTAGGTTCTAAGAGTCATTGAGGGTAAATGGATTGCTAGTAAAGTAACATGTACATTGTTTTCATTTATTCATTCAATTCATTTATTCATTATCTGTCAAATACTCATAGCACCTACTCCATGACAAACACTCTACTAGGCATTTGTGAGGTCAGTGATCCAATATGCATACGTACACAGACCACAGAAATTCCTTACTGATAAGTCATCTGTGAGAAAATCCATGCTACTTATATAGCTATTGGGCATAAGAGTCAGATGTGAGTCAAGCAAAGGCAGAAGTCTAATTCAAACTTGTGTTTCTTTCCTGAATTTGATAATGTAATGTGAGTGGAATTCAATCAAAACAGTTTTTACATGGTTAATTACATTTGTCTTCCATTTCAATTACTAAGTGATCCAAAGCCTTTGTCATAACATTTGGAAGACGTGACGGTGGTGGTTGTCAGAAGCTAAGGCCCTAATGTTCTACCAGCTCATGGGCCCTAGTAAAAATCCAACCAATATAGAGCAGGAAGTGATTAAATGGACTGTCTTAATCTACCCCTCCCTAGGGAATGTTTGATGGTGTTACAGAAGTGTCATTATGCTTTCCAAATGGAAAGGATTCATATCCAGTTTATATTCCAATTAGGAAGGATCTGGGTCTGCAATGAAGAATGTTATTATTACATAAAGAATACAACCACCAAAGAGGCCAAAAACACAGCACAGTTTGTGGAGGCAGTCGCTAAGCATCTCTATGAGTACATAGATGGGGTTTTGACAGTATTGGGGTGATATTTGCACCAGGCACTCAGGAATTCATTTATTCAGTAAACATTTATTGAGTTCCTACTACATGCCAGACACTGCACTTGGTACCAGAGTTTACAGGGTGAACAATACAAACATGGTCCCTGTCTTCAAGGGCCATCCATGCCTTGGGGCCTAAGAGTCTGCATCCTTCCGTGCCAGGTGCCCTTACCATTCTGCAATAAGCCTGCATCTGCTACATAAAGACTCAGTCTGTTATTAGCACCTTATTGGTGCCTTATACCCCCATGAAGAACCTTGTAAATGTGGGTTGGACTACTCATATGAGACAAGACCAGACGTGGACACTCTGTCCTGCTCCTAATATATCTAAGCATTTTACATACAGAGTAAAAACTAATGACCTTCACAACTCTTGGCACCTTGTGATAAACCAAAAGCAATAGGCTTGTTGTATTACATCTCTATCGCTGCATAACAAATGAGCCCAAAACTTTGCAGCTTAAAACAATAAATATTTATCATCTCATCGTTTCTTTGGGTCCAAAATCCAGGAGAGGCTTAAGTAAATGGTTCTGGATCAGGCTCTTTCATGAGGTTGCAGTTAAAATGCCTTCAAGGGCTGCAATTATCTGAGTGTTTAATGGGGGCTGGAAGATCTGCTTTCAGTCACATGCCTCATGAGTTAGTGCTCTTCGTTGGCCAGAGAGCTCACGTCCTCACTGCAAGGATCTTCCCACAGGGCTGCTTGAGTGTCCCCATTACATGACCACTAGTTCCCCCTAGAGAAAGTGATCCATGAACAAGCAAGACGGAAGCTGTAATGCTTTAAATGACCTAATCTCAAAAACCACATACTATCTCTTCTTCCACATTTTATTCTTTAGATGTAATTCATTAAGTCTGGCCCACAATCATGTGACGTGGCATTGGGCTCCACCTTATGTTGAAGGGATAGCTTTGAAGCATTTGCAGACATATTTTTAAAACCACTGTCTTCATCCTGAACGCTTCTAGTATCCAAAATTTAAAAAAATAAAAAAAAATCCTTGACTATTTCCTGTAAACCTGTAATTCTCTCCCCAAAACAGTTTTACCCCCCCAACTTTGGCTAAGCTGGTGTCTGGAGATGTATCAGAATCTTTGTAGATATGGTAATCATGGGAGCAAGTTGCTGTTTTCACCATGAATAGATTAATCTATGCTTGGTAACTGACAATGTTGCAGTTTTTCCTTAAATACTAGTTATGGTTTAAATAGGCCAGCCAGTCTTTCTGAAGTCTGACTCCTTTGCACTCTTTGCAAGTGAATTTTTCTTTCCTCTTCCAAGTACTGTGATCTGTGAACATTCCTTTGACAATATCTGAATAGGATCTCCCACCTTACTCTCTAAGTGTTCTAAGCAGTCTCCTGGAGGAGGGAAAAGGTAGAGAAATGTGAAACAAGATGGCTCAAGCCAGATCAGAGAACAGCAGGAGCACACAAAGGGAGAATCATCACACATTTCTACTTGCCATCTTATATGCGTACTTCTGCCATTGCTATGAGAAACACTTTCCCTGGATAGCTGCTGCTCCTTCAACCTGGACCCCAGAATGAATATGCACGGAACAGAGCCAGCCCAGGAATCTGCAGACCTGCAGCATGAATTAGAGCCACCCTAGTGCACCCTCCTGAAGAAGAATAATTATTATTTTAAGCCATCAAAGTTTGGTGTAATTTGCTAGGCAGCATAAGCTAACTGATACACCCAGTTTTATATAGATGACCGCTCACACACCAATCATCTGTGGCCAGGAAGTCTGTGGGAGAAAACTACATCTTCTGCACAAACCACATGTTAGAAAAGAAGGAGGAAATGGTTCTCAGAAGAAAGTGGTGGCAGGAGTGGGGTCGGTGCTGGGCATACAAATCAATAAGGACGCACCCAAGTCTGGAATTCCCTAACCTTCACTGGCATTCTCGTTCCTTTACTCAATAAACACTCCATCGAATGGATTCTTTGTTTCTTTTCTCACCTAAAATTCTTCTGCTACAATTTAACACAAATGCTTTTCTAAAGTTGGTAAGATTCAAAGGAGACTTTGAGAAAGAGGAAGCCTGAGTGGTTTCAAGCAAAGGGCTCAGTAGTGTGAGCCGGCAAGTGGAACAAAGAGGTGAGGTGTAGGTTGGAGAAGGTAGAACGGCTGGGATAGAATGATGAATTACACACACAAAAACCTGACATGAGGGCACGCGGGAGGCTGGTCTATTCTTTTTCTCCTTTGCTGTATCCTGTAGAGTACGTTGGAAGAATGCTTTGAGGAAGAATGTTGGAGAAACCATTGAAAATGATGCCAAGAGAAAGCAAAAGGACTGGGAAGCACAAAATTATAGCTGTGATTGGCGTTTTAACTTTTTCCTATGAACCACTTTTCTGTCTCTCCTCCCATCTCACTCCACACATCACTACCAACAGAACTAAATGGAGTTACAAAACGAATCTCTGGAGCCTACATATGTACGATCCCTCAATTATCATAATAGCTTGTTCTTTAAACCAGAACTTTCCTGTAACATATCACTAATTATTTGGGGGTTTGATTCCTCTATTTGAAGTATGCCACATGTCCTGTCAAAATAACTTCTTATAGCTGCGTAACAATTGTGGGTGGCCTGTGATCACCTTGTCAGAGTGTCTTTTACACCCCGAGCTGGTTGCCAGATTCCACATTACTTAATTCCTGGCCCCCGCTTCCCACAACTTATGCTCCATATATCATCTCCTCCCGTTTTTTTTCTGGCAGTTGCTGGGACCCAAACAGCAATTGGTAGTTATTTATGCAGCTTAAACCCTCTTGTCAACATCCTTATCCTCAATACACGATGACTCCAACCATAATGTGAGCCGAGCTTTTCAGGAATGAGCTGGAGCAGGGGAGGAAGATGGGCTGACATTAACAGGAGCAAGGCTTCCTGGGGTCCTCAGCCAAAACACACATTGTTGCCGAGTTGCTTTTTCTCTTTTCTCACATCCATTTAGGGTGCATTTTCATTTGGAATTAAAAACAGATCACAGCTTGCTGTTTGTTTGCTATTGTCAGGTCAGTCCAAGCACTCAGGGAAAGAGTGGTATTGCTGTGTGCATAGAATTTTCTTGGCAGTTTAATGGGGATAATGGAATTTGTCTGCGTTTGTATAGCACCTTCTCTCCCAGGCTCTCAAAAGCCTCCCAAAAATAATTTAATGCTCCCCCAAGTCAGGTGTGGCATGGGACACTGTTCCCCTCACTCCCTAAGGCCCATTTTAAAGGGTATAGTGCAGGAGTAACAGCTGAAAACAAATGGGAAGAGAGAGGTGAGGGCTGACACTTTCCTTAGAGAATCACAGATGCAGCCTTTCTGCTACTTACAAAAAAAGGTATCCCCTCTGTGTGGATAAATTTCAAAAGATCTCCCTTCCCTCTAGACTGACATAGTCCTGAGCCAGGGTACACAGCTGTGGTGAGTGAATTACGGACTGGATTTAGGCACCCACTTTTCTCCTCAGCCAGGCACTTTTATACATCGCATAACTGTACAGGTTGGCCCTCTCAGTTCTAACATCTAGTGAAGTGAACTAGGTTTTTGCATTTAGGGTCAGAATTTTGTCAAAGGGCTCCCTATATCCTTTTTATACTGCTGACCAGTGAGGAAACCATCAATGCCTTAACATCACATTTGAGAATTACAGTTTCAAGACTTCTAAGCATCTTCTCCTTTATTCAATAAATACTTAGTAATCCCTTATGTACAAAGCACTAGTCCTCCTCCAGGAGCCTAAAGCCCTTTGGGAAGACAACAAAAATCTCAATAAATAACTGTAGCTGTGGTAGGCAGCTTCTGACATGGTTCCCAGTGATCTCACCTTTTCGTATTAATGCCCTTGAATATGGACTAGATCTCGTAACTAAAGAACTCTAACACAATATAGTGATTAGAATACAGCAGAAGTGATGGCATATCTCTTTTGTGATAAGGTTACAAAAGATCGTGACTTTCATTTTACTAGCACTTTCTCTCTCATTGGTACTCTCTCTTGCTTGCTTACTCGGATATGGCAATAAGCCATTAGTGAGATGCTGTATGGAGAGGCCCAAATGGTCAAGAACCAAGGGAGGCCTCTGGCCAACAGCTTTTGAGGACTGAGACCTCAGTCCAACAGCCAATAAAGAATTAAATTCTGCCAACAACCACACGAGTGAGCTAGGAATTGGATCTTTCCCAGTCAAGCCTTAAAATGAATGCCACCTTGTGAGAGACACAAAACCCATCCAAACCACACCCAGATATCTCACCCACAACAACTGTGGAATAAAAAATGGTATGTCATTTTAAGTCACTACATGTGGGGGTAATTTGTTATGTAGCACAATGCTATAGTACAAGGTTCTAGCCAGGTGTCAATCAGGACACAGTCATCTCCAGGTTCCACTTCCTTGAGTGGGGAAGGATCTACTTCCAAGTTCACTCACAGGATTGTTGGCAGAATTCAGTTCTTCGAAGGCCGGTAGACTAAAGGCCTCAATTCTTTGTTGACTGTTGGCCAAGGGCTACCCTCAGTTCTTTGCCTCATGAGCCTCTCGATAGGATATCTCACAACATGGCAGCTCTCTTTCATCAGAGTGAGCAAGCGAGAGAGCAAAAGAAGGCAAGCAAGACAGAAGCCAGAGTCTTCCTGTAACCTAACTTCAGAAGGAACATCTAGCACTTTTGCCATTTTCTGTTGGTTAGAAGTTATTAGATCCAGCTCACATTCAAGGGGAGGCAATCATACAAAGATATAACTATCTGACTATCTGGAGGCAGGAATCATTGGAGGTCATCTGTCACTCCCTCATCCCATCCTTTCCCCAGGCCCTCACAAGGCCTTGGAGATTCTCTCTGTCCCACATTCTCTCTGTTCTCCTATCACCATGTTAATTTGTACACAGCCTTCACAACTCATGCCTAAACTCTAGAAAAGCCTCCTAAAAACCTACCTGCCTTCATTCTTTCTACTCTCCCAGTTGGTATCCAGAACACTGAGTGATATTTTAAAGATGTTGTATTATATCATTCTCCTATTCAAACGAGCTCCCAAATTCCTCTCCTATCCTTCTCAGTCTACTCAGTGTACCTTTCCAACAATACTTACCCTCCCGCTGCCCTCCAGCCAAACAGGTACACTCACTGTGCCTAGATCAGAGTCAGTTGATTCCCCTTTCTAGGGCTTTGTCCATGCTATTCCCCTTACATAAAATAGTCTCTCTTTTCTCTCCATCTATCAGAATTCTCCCCCAAATCTCATGAATCAGCTCAAGTCCCATCTCCTTCCTGAAGCATTAAAACTTGTGATAGAAGGCCCTGGACATAGTTGGTCGAGTAATATATATGTTAGCTTGGTTTGATCATCTGGGTTGAAATGGCCTCTTCCTCCTTCTGAATCTTGAACCATCCCTTTACTCATTAAACCCCTGGTGTGACATTTATCATAAACGTGTGTTTGTTAGCCCAGTAGAAAAAATAATAGATTATCAATACATACATATTAATTGAAGGTGTGAACCAAGAATGAACATCCATGCTGAGAAGCCCACTTTGAGGAGAGAAGATTCTACCATCAATCTTGACCATAGTTGCAGTATTTTCTAGAGCTCTCTTGTCAACCTTCCCAGGACTCCATCGCTTACTATACTATCTTCAGTGATTCATCATTATTAGCACAAAGAAAGTATTGCAATTACATCCATAGCATGACATTCTTAGATACTATTTCTTAGCTACATTATATATTGTATAACATAGTCTAGTGAAAAGAGTGCTTCTCTTGAAGTTTAAAAAAAGGGGAGGTGGAGAGGGAGGGGAGATTCTAATACCACACACAATTCTTTGAGACTCAGGAGAATGATAAAAGAATGGCCATGAATATAGATATATGTGTAGACAGAGAGTGATAGCACACAGTAAAGGTGCTGGTGGCCTATATCTATTCTATGATATATATAGTACACAATATGATAACCCAAGAACAAAATAAGAGCTTGATAAAAGAGGAAATATTTTTGGTAAAATGAAGTGGTAAGAAAACAGGGAAATAGAAGAAGTTTAAAGTTTCATTCCCATAATAACAGACAACAAAAACTAAAATTAGTGATCACCTGCCTAGTACCCTAGTTATGTTAATCTATCAATTCATCACAACAACCCATTTTACAAAGAAAGAAAATGGAGGCCCAGAAAGGTTAACTGATTTGCCAACAGTAAATTACTTTTGGTAATTGGTGAGACCAAGATTCAAGCTCCAGCCTGGCAGAGTCCAAATCCCATGTACCTCCCTCTTTTGACCATTACACCAGGGAGACATGGCCTCTTATCTGTTTAGAAGGTATCATATTATTTTCGTTATCATTGGATGGAAGGTAGCCTATATCATTCTCCCAAAAAAGATTCTATTATCTTTAAGCAGCTGTGCCAATCCAATCTGTGCCTATGGAAAATCATCCTTGTCTGCATCTTCAAATGAAATGAAGCCCAGACTAGGCAGCACATCAAGAGAATTTTGTTGTAAAGAGAGGGATGGATGATGGAATTTGATGGAATCATGTTATCCCACACCAAGTCTTCTGATGTCACATCCTTACTAGTCTTGGGAAAAGCCTTCAAATATGTTTTTTTCAGACACATGTTGCCTTCTAATCCTGAAAGAGCTTTTATGGAGAGATATCAGCATGATATATATATATATATATATATATATATATATATATATATATATATATATATATATATATAGAGAGAGAGAGAGAGAGAGAGAGAGAGAGAGAGAGAGAGAGATCCAAGAGGACATATGTACACCTTTGTCTCAAAATTTGCAAATCTGGTCCCAAAGATTTCTCAAGATAACTGTTTAATTGGTACTCTTTTCTGGGCTTTTTAGAACCATCCATTCAAAGACTGTCAAACGATAGTGTCTATTTACCCAAGAGCTCCCGTCATTCCCCTGGTCTGACAAAGCTGAACATAAAGGGAGTTGGGCAGACGCAGAAACTGGATTGATCAAGATCTGGAAGGCCTGGGCCTGGGAACCATGGGCCTGGCAACCATGAGTGTGGTCTGTGGACAGAGGGGGGCAGCAGAGAGCTGCTGGAGAGGTGTGCTCATCTGGGAGTTTCTAAGTGGGTTTTGGTCGCCATGGAGACATTGGCTAGAAGACCCTGCCCCAGGATCAGTAACCCAGCTGATGAATTAGCCCTGCTGAGATTCCTGGCTGGGATTCACAAATAGGAATCTCCATTTTCCACACGGTGGCCAGAGATTTTCATAAGCCTGCCCCTGATGTCATCCTCCTGCTAAAGAGGCACGTAAATCAATTGTTCCCCATTGCTTAAGAACACTGGTCCTCTGGCTTTAGCACGCATCAACCTCCCTTGGAGGACTTGGTAAAACACAGGTCACGGGGTCCATTGCCAGAATTTCTGATATGTTAGATCTGGGGCAGGGCCAAGAATTTCCGTTTCTGACAAGGTCCCTGGTGATGCTAATGTAGCTGGTCCCTGTTGGACCAGGGACAACACCCGGTGAACCACTGGCTTAGAACGTGCTTGAGCTGCCCACCCACCTCCTGTCCAACTTTTCTTCTAACCACTCACTCCCTCCTGCACTTCCCACACCTTCCTACATTCTATGCCACCTGGAAAGTTCCTTCAGCTCCCCATGGGAACTATGTTTCCCCATACCTCTGGACTCATTCACATTTGCCCTCCCAGCTGATGCACTCTCCCTCCAACTCATCACCTGGCTAACACTTACCTTTAGGTCCCAAGTTAAAGCCTCCCTCCTATGAACTGGCATAGTGCCCTGTACTTCACTTCTTACACTACGCTACACTACACTTCTTACACTACACTATAAATAACTGTCCCAACTAGTCTGTCAGCCTTGTGAGTGCAGAGGCTCACAAGCACACATATCATTACAAATTCATAGCCACCGTTCTCAACTAGATTTTCACAATAACCATGCTACATTTCTCTGACTGCCTCCCTCTTCCACTCTCAATGACTATTTCAGTCTTCACTTTCCTCAAATCTCTAACCTCCACTGCTCCTCTATCACACTCAACAGATGGCATTGCCTACTCCTTCACAGAGAAAATAGAAGCCACCAAACAGAAACCTCTCAACTTCCCACCACCAACCTACAGACCCACCAGAATCCGTACACACCCCATCCCCCTGACCTCCTGTTCAATAGAAGAGCTGCCTGTACTTTCCGAGGCTAGCATCTAAAGTCAGACCCTTCCTCCACACTGTGGTTTTCTCCCTCCTGCTTCCTCAAAACCCCTACGATCAACACACCCTCTTCACATATCTTCAGCGTCTTCCTCTCCCCTGATTTTCTCCCTGCCATTTTTAAAACGTGTTCAACACTCTCTTCTCTAAATAACTGTGCTCCTTAGGCTCCGTGTCACCCTGAAATTACCATCGTATCTCTGTGTGCTCCTTCTCAGCTTTGCTCCTCCTGATGAGTTCCATGTCCTCCTTTCCCATTCATTCCATAAGCTCCTTTTCCTCACAAACTGTTCTCACTAAGGTTGCCAAGGACCTTTCTTTAGCTTACTTTCGCGCACATTTTTTCAGTTTGATCATACTTGGCCCCAGTGACTCCCTCCTCCATTTTGAGCCCTCTCTCCTTTCAGCTATTGTGACATCCCAGCCTGGTCGTCTACCCATCTGGCCATTCTTCCTTTAAGGCCTAGTCCTCCCTCCTCTGCTTCACTTGTAAATGCCAGTGCTTTGCTGAGTTCAGTTCTCAAACTTCTCATCTACAGTCTGTCTTGATAACCTTATCCATTCTCATCAATTCAGCTACTCTATACATAGCAGCCATGCTGTTTACTGGAGAGGTCTCCAGCTCTGTGATGCCCAGATTCATATAACCAACTGCCTATTCTATGTGCTTGCTCTGGTGTGCCACAAGTCCCTCCTACTCAAGTGAACTTATGATCTTCCCCCAAATTTCCTCCCTCTAGGTGCTTCTTATTAAAGGAATTTAATGTCAGTGGTCTCAAGGGACACACCCTTGGCACGTCTCTCTGTCTCCTACTCAGTATCTCACCAAATCCACAGTTTCTCACTCCCACTAACCTCTCTCCATCTCCTCCACTACCATAGCCTAAGCCACCATCCTGTCTCTCCTGGACTATAGCTACAGCCACCAATTTCCTCTCAGCATCGCTGGTTCCCTCCAACACACTTCTCTCACTTTGCTAGAGGGGCTTTCCTAAAAACAAATGTCACTTCCTTATTTAAACCCTTCAATGGCTATTCACCATTGGGATAATTCAGTCTTGTCTTGCACCCATACCCTAACAATACTGGCCTTATTTCAGCTTCTCCAAAACACCAAGCTCCTACCTATCTCAGGGCCTTTACACATGTTGTTCTCTCTCCCTGGAACCCTGACCCTGACACCCTTCTCTGCCTAGCAAACTCCCAGGGCTCCGCTTCCAATTCTCTGAGGAGAGTTTTACTGAAACTCTACTACCACCCATTGCGTTCTGAGTTAAGTTTACCAGTTAAACACTTTCATAGCATGTTGTACTCTTCCTTCATAGCACTTGTCACAATTGTGGTCAATTAATTAATTTTGAAATTGTTTTTAATGCCTCTCTCTTCTTCTATGCATCATACAGGCAAAGACTGAATCTTTCTTATTCTCTACCATATTTTCACTACCTTTCAAAATGCCTGGCTTGTACTGAGCTAACAACAAGTCTTTGTTGAAAAAATAAAGAATGACTAAAGAAAATATATGCCATAATTTGAGATTCAACACCTCCTAGACGGGCTGGTTTACGGATTCTCTACATTTTGTAACATCCTCTCTATTCATTAGATAATAAAATAACTCATATTTCTTCACAGCTTTCTGTTTGTTTGGTGCTGTCCTAAGTTTATTATATTCTCACAAAATTCCTGTGAGCCAGATACTATTATTATGTCCATTCTACAGTGGAGGAAACTGAGGCACAGAGAGGTTAAGAACCTTGCCCAAGGACACAGAGCTAATAAATGATGAACTGAGCCACAAATCAACCGACATCTTATGTTCTTAAACACTGCAATATACCATCTCTCAATATCTCTTTGTTATGTACAAAGAATTACTTCTGTCAGTGTTGGGACTTGTTCCTTATTAAGGCTGCTGTTCACAGAGAAAAAAAAGACCAAAAAGAAAGAAAATTCAATACCTCAGGGGTTCTCAAAATTGAGTGTGCATTACAATCACCTAGAGAGATTGTTAAATACAGATTACTGGACCCCATCACCAGATTCAGTAGATAGATCTGAGAAATGAGGACCAAGAATTTGCATTTCCCAGATAATGCAGATACCCTTAGTAAAGGACCACACTTTGAGGACTGCTGCAGTACGCAAAGGATCTTCACAAGATTTTTCCATCTTTACAAATACATTCTGAAATAAGTAAATAAATAAATAAATAAATAAATAAATAAATAAATAAATAAATAAATAAGGGAAGCTCTTCAAGAGAAAATTTTAAATGCAAACAAAATAGAACAGGGGGACAGTGGTGTTTCGAAAGTTCCTCACCCACTGGATTCTACTCCTCGCTTGCCCCTCTAGCCTCACTGCACAGGTTGTGGTATGCACCTCCTTTCACAGAAATAAACGTGTTTGCCTCTAGAGTTACCTAGATAATCTTGATTTTCACAAACAACTCCGTGAGATTACTATTGTTTCCCCCATATCAGAAATGAAGAAACTGAGACTCCAAGAAGCTAAATCACTAACTTAAGATCAATCACAAAGCCAGAAAGTTGAGTCCCAACTCAAATTCAGGTTGTTGTGACTCCAAATCCCTATTCATTCCATTGACACCATCCTCCATATTTCCAATTACCATTTTAATTCTCCTACATGCACAAATAACAGAAAGTAATTTCTCCCACACTTATGTAGAAAATGTGAACTGAAACAGAAAAAACAGATCTAAATCCATCGCTAGCCCAAAATATGCTTTTAATGCCTCTTCTTTTGATTACTTCTTTGAAATTGGTTGCTACTCATTTTAAATGTACAGTGAACAAAACTTAAGATGTTGAGTCAAAGAATTACAAGAACCTCTCTAAGAAGTATATAGCACCCCAAAATAACCACAGCAGGGTTTGTCTTTCTTGAACCACTAGACAATGCTGAATTTTGTCACCTTCCTGGTGTAATTGAAGAAGCCTTTTAGAATTCCACTGCAGTTGCCATGAGGCCATACATCCCCCAGGATTAATCACAAATATTTTATAAAGATGAAGTTTCGTTATATCTTTGTTCTTTGTATCTTGGCTTTTGTTACTGCATTTTAATTAGGATCTGGTATCTGCAATAAACAGTAAACATAAAGAGCTTTGCAAAAATGTATTAGACTGTTTGTTTTCACACTCTAATGCATATTTGCACAATTTTACCATGAAAAAAGGAAAACATGCTAAGCTCTTGGGCTCTATCCCAAATGTCCTGGAATAGAATCCGGAAATTACTAAAAATGCAACCAAACCTCATCATATTCCAGCAATTAACCTAAGAAACGAGGGTCCATTCTCTGTATGAAAAAAACATTTTTGAGGGGAGAAGTCTGTGGAGGAGAATGCTTCTCGATAACACATATCTCATTCTCCAAACCTGTTTTGAAATTTGGACTATTTCCCTTTCATGCTAAAAGAGCTTAATAAACAAATTTGGTTGAGTAACATTTTATTTTTTTCTTTCAGAATGTTTAGAAAACCTCTCTTACTAAATCAAGACAGAAAGGACTGCTAAGCATAAAACAAGGGATAAAATAATATGTGGTCTCATTTTCAAAAGTAGCTGGGGATTAATAATCTTCCTGCTAAATAGTTATATACTAGAATGAATTATTATTAAAACAGCAGAATCATGGAGAACGCTGATGACAAAGGACAGTTTTGAGGTTTTTATTTGAATGTATTCTAATCAAGAAGTAGCAAAAACTTTAACAATCTCCAAATATGGCTCTTGTGTAAAATTGTTATTGATAGGACACCTTGATAGTGTTCGAACACAATGCAAAATCATAAAAGTGTGAGCAATTCAGAGGCATAAAGTGATTTTCCCTTCTGTATCTATCCTTAATATGTTTCCAAATAAAGCAGGATTAAGCAATTTACTTCATTGCATGATTTATTTATGATTGAAGCACAGTCAACAACAGATAAAAGGCATAGTCACAGCCATCAACTTAAAAGATAAAAATCATTACATTTTATTAGAGGGAGACGTACATAAATGCCACCAAAGTGAATTGTAAAGAAAGTAAAAGTGTTAGCTCACAGGGCTCAAATCTGAGTTAGACTTGGTGTTCCTAACTCCCCTTTAGGGGAATGATATGCCGGAATTTAATTAGAAATCTGTTTTTTTAAGATTAAAGTTGTGAGAAAGTTAAAAGGTTGGATCATGCAAAAATAAAAATGACTCTGAGGATCTTAGGGAATTTGAACTGGTAAACTTAGATTTTATTTCCTGCCAACTGTTTGCAGGGGGATTAAGAGATGTACAGGAATTATTGGTTTTAGATAAAAGCCAGCGTTTTATAAAGCAATTAATTTTTCATTAGTTCCACATAATTTTGGCAAAAAATAGTTTTATTCCAATAAAGCTATTACATTTCAAGAGGTTACTCTAAAATATAGCCATTAACTTTGCATTAATTTAACCAAATTTATAATAGGCTAAACTACAGGCAGGAAAGCAGTAATAGTTTTTTACAGAATATATTAGAATTAAAAGGAAAAAATTAAGATGAAAAATATTTAAAAAACAGGTCATAAAACTTCTAAATTTCCAAGCATGGCTATGCATTCATTTAAAAGACATTCTCCTATAATATTTCTTAAGCCTATAAAATGAATTATATAAAGTCCACCTTAAGTTTTTGCATGGAGTTACCTTGGGAATATCAGAAATTGTTATTTTTATTACATAAAATTTATTTTATATTACAATAAATAAAATATAGTTTAAAGATTAAAAAAAAATCTTGTTAGTGCTGCAAACTTTATTCACAAAGTCATAAACTACCCTTCTCAATGTTAAAACTACCTTTAATGCATCCACAAAATTCTACTCAGATAGCCTATTCACCCAGATTGATGGAGTGTTCTCACCTCCAGTTTGAGTTCTTTAATCCTCATCAAAACAGTTGAATAGAATAATTGTGTTAGTTGTCTATTGCTGCATTAAAAATTGCCACAGAGGCGGGGATCCAAAATGGCAGGTGCCCTCTATTGTTCTTGCTTCCTTCAGTGAAGGAAGGAAGAAATTAAAATTACAACTAAAATATAGAAAAATCAACCCGTAAAACCATCTGAAGTCTGGCTGAACAGAAGTTTTAGAACTAAGAATTTGAAGAAGAAGCCACATCGAGACTGATAGGAGGGGCAGAGATGTGGAACTGGCTAACCTCAAACCTCCACGTGCCAGTTGAGAAACAGGTAGGATATCTCAGCTGCAAAGTTTCCCCCAGGAGGAGCAAGGGACCTAAGCCCCACACTGGACTCCCCAACCCAGGGTACTGGTGCTGGGATGAGGATCCCCCACAATATCTGGCAGTGAAAACAGTGGGGAGAGGGGGGATTCCAACCATTCAAGTGGGATAGAAGGCGATGGGAAACTGAAGTATCCTCTTAAGGAGCCCATGCAAAGACTCTCTTACTCCCAGGCACTCACCTTGGGCTCCAGCGAAGGGACAGTAACTTGGGGGGCGTTGGAGAGAGACATACTGAGGACAGACTGAGTTGTGTGACTTCTAGACAAGGGCTGGAGGACAGCCGGTATTTTCCCTGTGAGGGATCCTTCTGATGCAGCCAGTAGGCTGGTGCCATCTTTCCTGTGTTGAGCCCTCCCCCAACGCTTATGACCAAATCTAAATCTGATTGGTCTGGTGAGCTCCATAAATCCACCTTGCTGACTCACTGGGACCTCACCCCACCCAACTTCCCCAACACCAGAGGCACTTTCTCCAAGAGCAGCCAGCCCTGCCCACATTGCTCTCTTTCTTGGAAAACTATCAAAGTCTAACAGACCCCACGCAGACGGTGACTGACCTCAGTGTGCTCAAAGGCTTTTGCTGAGTAGCTTCAAGCTCAACACTGGCTCCAAATCAGAATTTATATTAACCTGGTGACCACAACTCTTCCCAATCTAGTGACTCCCTGAGACCCTGCCTCACCCAAATTGCATACCACACAAAGCTTTATCAGTGGCTTGAACCTTAAAGAAACTGGCAGGTGGCAGTAGGCCTTGGGGTTTCCTGGCATTTTGTGATACTACCCCAGGTGTAGTACAGGTGGCAGATGTCCTCAGTTTACAGCGTGGCCTCTCCCACATGCCTCCAGGATTAGCACAGGCAGTGAACAACTGCAGATTGCTTTGTAGCTCTTACCAGGTAGTCCCCCACCAGTCAGAGCCAGTGGGTGACTTTGGCCTGCACCAGAGCACCTTGAAAGAGGATACAGAACCAACATACTTGGAGGTTGGCTTCAGACCACAGCACAGCACCACCTAATTAGCCCCACATGCAACATACCCAAAGGGCAGTATCAAAAGGCACCAGAGCTGCTGGAGTGAATCCCAAACAGTGGGGTAAGCCCCCTGCACAGTAGCCTGTAAGCTGTGGATGTGACAAAACCCCGCGGCCAATCAGCCTGAAGGGCAATCCCACTCACTAATGTGCCAAAAGAAATCAAGGCTCAATTATAATAGGAGGGTACACATACCCACACAAGAGACACTCCTGGAACACCCAGTGCAGGTGACCAAGGAGACTGTGTCACTGGGCCGCACAGGTCACCTACTACATATGGCCACCTGGCCAAGACTGGGAGACACAGCAGTTCTGCCTAACACATAGAAACAAACAGAGAGGCAGACAAAATGAGGAAACAAAAAAATGCATTCCAAATGAAAGAATAGGAGAAAAATCCAGAAAAAGAACTAAACAAAATGAAGGCAAGTAACCTACCACATACAAAGTTCAAAACAATGGTTGTAAGGATGCTCAAGGAACTTAATGAGAACTTCAACAAAGAGATAGCAAGCATAAAAATGGACATAGAAACCATAAAAAAAGAACCAGTTAGAAGCGAATAATACAATAACTGAAATGAAGAATGCACTAAAAGTCATCACCAGCAGACTGGATGAAACAGAGGATTGAGTCAATGATTTGGAAGATGAGGTAGCAGAAAATGCCCAATTGAAACAGTAAAAAGAATTAAAAAAAAAAATGAGGATCATTTAAGAGACCTCTGGGACAACATCAAGCATAACAACATTCACATGATAGGGGTACCAGATGAGAAGAGAGAAAACAAGGGATTGAGAACCTATTTGAAAAAACAATGACTAAAAACTTTCCTAACCTGGCAAAGCAAATAGACATACAAGTTCAGGAAGCACAGAAAGTCTCAAACAAGATGAACCCAGACAGGCTCCCACCATGAAACATTATAATTAAAATGGCAGAGGTTCAAGACAAAGAGAGAATCCTAAAAGCAGCAAGAGAAATGCAACTAATAATTTATAAGGGAGCTCCCATAAGATTGACAGCTGATTTCTCAACAGAAACTTTGCAGGCCAGAAGATATTGGCACAGAATATTTAATGTGATTAAAAACAAGGACCTACAACCAAGACTACTCTACCCAGCAAAGCTATCATTTAGAATTGAAGGACACATAATTACATAGTAATCATGGGGATGTAGGGTACAGCATAAGTAATATAGTCAATAATACTGTAATAACTATGCATGGAGTCAGATGGGTACTAGATTCATTGGAATGATAAATGGGAGGAGATTGGGGGGCAGGGTATGAAAGAAGAAGAGAGTAAGAAGTACAAACTGATAATTACAAAATAGGCATGGGGATGTAAAGCACAGGGAATATTTTCAATAATATGATAATAACTATGTAGTGGCAGGTGAGTACTAGTCTAGTCAGGGGGGTCATTTCTTAAATTATCTAATGTCTAACCACCAAGCTGTATACCTAAAATTAATATAAAATAATATTGAATGTCAACTGTAATGGGAAACTTCAAAAGGGTGGAAAAGGCAAATGGGAATAAGAGGTTCAAATTTCCAGGTATAAAACAAATAAGTCATAGGGATGTAATGTACAGCATGGGGAATATAGTCAATAATATTGTGATAGCATAGTACAGTGTCAGATGGTTGCTGGGCTTATCATGGTGATCACTTCTTTAGGTATATAAATGTTGAATAATGATGGTGTACACCTGAAACTAATATAATGTTGCTAGTTAGCTACATTTTAATAAAAATATTTTTAAAAATTGCCCCAGAATTTAGCAGCTTAAAACAACAAACTTTTCATTATTTAAGTTTCTTTGAATTGGGAATCCAAGCTCAGTTTAGCTGGGTACCTCTTGAGCTGTTGGACTGAATGCCTCAGTTCCTCATTGGCTGTTGTCAGGAGACCTCCCTCAGTTCTTGGCAACATGGCCCTCTCCATAAGGCAGCTTAGAGTAAGACAGCTGGCTTCAAAACAAGTGAGAAAACAAGAAAGAGTATCCAAGATGGAAGCCACAGTCTTCTTGTAACCTAACATCAGACATGACATTACTTTTACCACATTTTATTCACTAGAGACTCATTAAATCCAGCCCACACTTCAGGGAAATATATTCATGCCCAAGGTCAGGAACACCAGAAGACAGTGCTCATAGGAGGCCATCTCAGAGTCTGCCTAGCCCCATAATTAAGGGAACTTTGTATTGCCAGTATTAGAACACACTGGCAGTATTAGAACATACCCTGAAGCTATAATAATTAAAACGGCATGTAACTGATAGCAAAATAGACATTACTCAATAAAGAGAGTAGAAATGCCAAAATAAATGAAAGTATATATAACATTTAGTTCATTAAAATAGTGAGCTTCAAATCATTGGGAAAAGGAGAGATGACTAATAAAATTGAGCTGAAAATCTTTGTTATCCATTTGGGAAACAAATTTCATATTGGATCTTTACCTCACTCCATGACCAAAATGAGTTCCATGTGTTCAAATAGTTAAATATATATTATACATTTGAGGAGGGACATTCAATTCTATCAGTAACATTTATTTCTTAAGCTGAGTGGGGGTACACAGATATTTGTTATATAATAGCAAATCATGTAGCTCACCATGTATTAGGCATTGTTATAAGTACTATACATGTTCATTTACATTAACTTTACAAAACTATCTCATGGAGTTCTATTATTTTCCCCATTTCCAAATAAGGCAACTAAGGCACAAAAATCACACACCTGGAAGACTCATGCCCATTGTATTAGCAGTTTTACACAACAAACGTTTATTATCTCATACAGATTCTGAGAGTCAGGAATCCAGAAGCAGCTTAGCTGTGTGGTTATGCCTCAGATTCTGTCATGATATTGCAACCAATATGTCACCTGGGGTTGCAGTCATCTGAAGGCTCGATGAGGATGTAGGATCTACTTCCAACCTTACTCACAGGCTGTTGGCCTGAAGCCTCCATTGGTTTCCTCCCTGGCTGCTAGTAGAGACCTCAGCTCCTCATCCCTTGGACCTCACCATAGAGTTGATTGAATGTACTCATGACATGGTAGTTAACTTCCTCCAAGAGGTGGGAAGAGGGAGGGAGGGAAGAAGAGAGTAAGAAGGAGAAAGAGGGAGAGAGAGAGAGAGAGAGAGAGAGAGAGAGAGAGAGAGAGAGACAGAGACAGAGACAGAGAGAGAGGCCCATGTCTTTCATGACCTAGTGTAAGAAGACATTCTCTATCATTTCTACAATATTTACTCATTAGAAGCAGGTCATTAACTTCAGCCCATACTCGAAGGAGGGAAAATACGCTACGCCCTTTGCAGGGAGGAGAGTCAAAGGCTTTGTGGACTTATTCTAGAACCACCATATCCATGAAATCAGGCTCGCATGTCTGTGCCCCCAACCACTACATATACTGCCTCACCTATGTCATTCTTCATATCAGTACCCATGTGTAAAATAGCTCATGATAATTTAGAGCATAGGCAAGTATTTTTAAATGTTAAGATGGGTAAAGGCTTCATAAACATGACCTCCAAAGTAGAAGCCAAAAAAAAGAAAGATTGAAAGGCATAACTACATTAAAAGTAAAAATCTCTATATATCAAACATCTCTATCAGCAAAGTTAAAAGTCAATGGAAAACTTGGAAAAAATAATGGCAACGTTATATATATGACAGAAAGAGTTTCTCTCCTCAATATCAGAGGGTGCTTTGAAATCACTAAGAAAAAGAGAAATACACTAATAGAATAAGAAATTGACATAAATAGGCAACTAAAAAGAAATAGAAAATGCCAATAAACATATGAAGAAAATATTCAGCTTATGCAATCTTTAGTAATCTAAGAACAGCTATTAAAAATGAAATCTGTACATTCTTTCATGTTGGCAAACATTGGAAAAATTATAGTGTTTTCAAGATTTGGAGAGAATGGGAATTTCATGTCCACAGGTATGAATTGGTACAAATTCTGCAGGGAAGATTTTAATATATACTAAAAACCTTAAAGAGTTATACACCCTTTCACATAACAACTTTACTTCTAGCAATTCATCTTAAGAATTAATTGATCAAAAATGTTTATATAGAGATGCTTATCACAGCATTACTTACTGTACTAAAAATAATTGGAAAAACGTAAATGTCCAAAAGCTGATGCCTTTGTTAAATAAATGATAGTACAGCAGTGAATGAGGGCATGCGATGCCATTAATGTTTTAGAAGTATATTTACTGACATGGAAGAAATTCATGAGGTTAAATGAATAATACATTTAAAATGGTATATATAACATAATTTTTGAAAGAAAAAATATTAAACGGTATTGCATAGAGCATATGTTACTAGTGTGAAATGTTATGTAGAGCAAAATGTTACTAATGTTATCTCTTGATGACGCAATTTTGGATGATTTTTATTTTCATCTGTTTATTCCTGTTTTAAAAATACTACCTGTGAAATAAGCTCAAACCATAAATCCAAAGTTATTTCTTCAATGACCCCTCAGCCTTTCTCCTTTCTCTCTCACTGAGTGAATAAATGATAGAAGAGGCTGGAACCTGTTATCATCAGTTAATAGTCATTAACCCCCTGGCCTCTAGCACAGCCTCCGTAATTTGCATAATGAAGAAATGAGTCTGAATTCCCCTTCCCAGGGATCTATATCCGTTTTAATCAACCTACCAGTGTTTGGCTTTTAAGCTAGAACTTTAGGCAGTATACCCAAAATGATGATATGCTCACACATAAAGCAAGTATCAAAACTGGACATGAATATGAGCGTATGTTACACACCCAAAAAGCTCACAGTAGCTTTGGTCAGTGTAGTCTTCCATTTCTCAAAACTGCATCTATGTCATTTGCTTCTGTCATTTTAGGGATGGTTGTAAATTTAATTTTGAATATGAAAAATTCTTAGACTGCATACACAGATCTACAATTACATAGTTAATCACTCACTTTGAAATGTAGCCTGGGCCAAATAGACAATCCATTTATTACTCTTATGTTCTAATAGATTAATGTTTTTAATGAAATTAGCCAAAATCTGGCAAAGTTTCTATCAAGAAAAACAAAGTCCAACAAAACAGGTAGCCACTTTTTGATATAAAAAGAGAAACTCATATTGACTTCAATATTTTAAAAAGTCGAAAACAACTACATAAATTGCATAACAACAAAACGTATTTCAAAAGGCAACAGCAAACGTAAAGTCACCGTTCATTTTTTAAAAATAGGGTATCCCTGTATTTAAAAAGTAAGAAAGAATTTGTAATACTATGGGCCACTTTTAAGAGGTAGGAATTCTAAATTTTAATTGGTAAGAAAGACTAAGTGGTTTTCATCGTCTTTTCATCCATAACTAACAAAACCTTACAAACTACTTTATTCCTACTAGGCAGCATATACCAGATCAAACCAATATAAACTTACAAAAATTTTTTTAAAATTATTTGATTAGTTTATTCATTTGAGAAGTTGTTTGTGAGTAACTTACTAATATTTTTCTGTATTATCATTGATTATCTTTGGAAAAGAAGTATCGACTAACTGGTACTTGTCCTTTCAGAACACTGAAGAAAAGGTTTATCCTTTTAGAGCTATCAATTCCCACTGAGGATGAATTTCTTTGATGGTATTAAATAAATAATAAGAATAAATGTATAACATCCAATCTCTGATTCAGCATGCAGCTTAATGAGTTTTAAGGTAATGTTAAGTGCTTTAAAATCTTCAGAGATTAGAAAGGACGATATACTGTAGTTGATGGAAACAACTAGGGTTTAAGATAATATAGAAATAAGCAAACATTCTAAGGAACTTAGAAATTGTGGGGGCTGGTCCTTTCTATAAATGATGTTTAATAAAGGCTTATTGCATTAAATTGAATTGCATTGAACTAAATGCGTTGAACAAAGAGGCATCTGCTATGCTGCAGAGGCATATCAAAAACAAGCTAAGCATTTGGAGACTATAGAGGGTTCTTATTTCAGCTCTTTTTTCACTATCTGTGGGACTGCTGGCTGATCCTGCACCCAGTCTTGGCCTCCATCTTCTTATCTAAAAAATGATGACTAATAAGATAATCTCCGGCTGCAATATTCTTTAAGCACATTAAATCTAAGTTGAGAAAGACCTGTACCTACAAGTGTCTAATTAGGATGGTTTGTGCTACAACATGGGGATACTCCCCTATAAATTCCAACCTAAGAACCCTCAGTCTATGAGAATTCCAAGCTCATACATTGAGAAAACCAAGTTCCCTCCCAAGGAAGTTAAAAACAATCACTTTCAAAAATCAATTCACCTTAACTAATGACATAATTTGTTCAAAATACTTTTAGAATCAAACCAGCAATTCAGTCCAGAGGTTACCCATCGTGAGCCAAAGAAATTTATTTTTTTATAAGTAAACATAGCAAGCGTTGTCATCTGCAAACTATGCCTTGGGAACAAGAGTTAAGATACGTGGGAAATTAAAATAAACAAAAAGTTTTCAATAATTACGTAGCCTAACAGTTTCTTCCCTTTTCAACATCATCAGGAATTCATTGCACAAAACTAAGTTGAAGAGTTTAAAAGAATCCATTATGATTTCACTCCTGGTAGGTCCTATTCCCTTGAGATGAAAACACTGAGGACATTTTCTTTGAGAATTTTGTACCAGACAAAGCTTTGCCTCCCCTGAGAAGTAAGTACACTTTCTCCTTTCTGATGGCTGATTTGTAATTTATCATGCTTCCCTTTTATCCAGCCTGCCAAGAAGCTTAGACTTAGGGTGGAAACTCAATCACAGCAACCCTGTGAAAAATTACAGTTCGCATATTTTCGTTGTCCTTTTTTATATATCTTGCTTTAAAATTTTTTGCTAACCTTGTTGCTAAGTCATTTTTTTATAAGTCATTGCAAATTCTTTTGGAAAGAGGTGAAGTATAAATAAATACAATTATAAAATGAACACAACATATAAGAATTACAGTCTATGTCCAAAGAACAACATCTTTCACCTCTATACATGGATATTAAAATTAAAAACAAATTTAGTTGGAAGTGAACAGCATGATATCAACAAAATTAAGAAAAGTTAAGTGATTTGTTTATTAGATGCTTCATCAAGTGTTTCAATCCATTTTGCTTTATTAGTCTCTTGGGGAAAATTGAGACCTCTATGAAACACTTAGAGTGCTAAATTAATTAAATATTTTGTAAAAATACTTATAACTAATGTTTAGATGAACACCTACCTTCAAAGTGAAAACAGAACTCTTTAGAATCAGAGGTTCTATAGTATTTAGGGGAGTATTGGCTCCTCTAACAAATCCAAAATGTGTAAAGAGTAAAAACACATTTGAAATTTATTTTTTGCTCATCTTAGAGTCTGAGGGAGTTTTCCCTAGTTAGCAGGCAGCTCTCCTCTATGTGGTGCTTTAGGCACCTGGGTTCCTTCTATCTTTGTCTTTGCCAACCCCCATGGCACTCTGTTAGCCAAAAGGAAAGAGCATAAAGCATTGGCCTGAAAATAATATATCACTCCTACGCACATTCTATTAGTGAAGACTAACCAAGTGGACACAGCTAGATGTAAAGCAAGGGGCTGAGGGAATGAGGAGTTCAGACTAGAAAATGTAACTCATGGCTGAATGGCCACTTTCCAGTAATGGACCCAGACAATGCAAAGAGGGCACATAAACTTTTGTGGGCAGCTTGCTCTGCCTGCTACAGCGTCATGCCTTTCCATCCTTTGTGTTTTCTTTTTCCAGACTGTCCATGCTCTATGCGAGGGTAAACACTCAAGCACAGAGTAATAATTTGGCAGCATAACGTATTTCATGTCAGACTAGGGTGCTGGCAGAAGGCAGTTGAACAGAACCAGGAAGTCACACCAAAGCCTGAAGTGACAAGTAGACATCAGTCCTGAGATCATAAATAGACTTCTTCCTTTCATCCTGTTGAATTCATGGGAACCACATGAACCAGGTATTCTAGGAACAGACTCAATCTCATTTTCTTTTCCACAGTGAAGGTTCTTTATTTAATGTATTACAAAAGATGATATCTATCTCTGAAAGACTGTTCATGTTAATAAATTTGCAAATCAGAAAACTGCCTTTGTCAAGTCATATATCCTGATGTTTATTCAGGAAATATGGTTATTACCTGGGTTATGGGTTTAGCTCAGCTAATAATAGCTATGTGACTTTATACAACCCATTTCACCTTTATGGCTCTCAGATGCTTCATTAAAAAAAAAAAGTCACAGAGTCACTAGTATCCAACTAAGATCCAAGTTGAAAACTCTGCAATCTGAGAGGCAACATAAAGCTATTTCAACTTGAACATATTTTTAACTTAGTATATTCTGGCAATAACAGTAAACCAAGTTATTGTAATAGTTGCACCCATTGATTGGATTTTGAACAAGTAATGTTTTGTTAAATCCAAATATATCCTACAGCAGGGGCTATTCTTTCCATATATCAGACTGCATTTAACCAAATGCCTAATCTACTACTATAGAATAAGTAGAGTCTAGACATGCCTTTACTGCTTTACAACTATGACATTGCATTTAATTGAATCACATGAAACTTCATGCACAGCTTCTTAACTTAGTTATCTGAAAAGAGCGCACACTAAAGTTAATTAATCAAAATGTGTTATACAAGTAAATACGAGCCTCTACCCATTATATGTTTTTCAGGCCTGTTAGAATGTCATTCAGTAGACAGCTGAATGCCTCCTGTAGTAAACTAAATCAAAATCTAAATACCCATTGTGTAACTCTGCCTTCCTCAAGCAGCAGCCCAGGCCAGGGAGCTGAAGCAGCAGGGATGTGAGTGGTTTCCACCCACCCTCCTCGCACCTCTTAGAAGAGTTCATGGTTGGGGAAGCGTCCCAGTCACCTCTCCTGTGTCTTCCAGAACTTCCTCAGAGTTTAGTATCTTTTGTAGCTTGGCTACAAGTATCCTCCCAAAAGCATTACTCAACATCTAGCTCTCAATTTGAGAACTAAACAGCCCAATCTTTGATTTGGGTTTAATTTGCTTTCCAAACTTCACTAAAGAAGCTTTAGGGAGACCACCTCAGGGATGATGTAGATGCCTGATCACTGCACTGTACACGTGAAGCTGAAGTTGAACAATAATGAAAATCAACTACAATTATATATATATATGTATATATGGTTACAAGAAGTGGAGTACAGCATTAGGAATAGAGACAGTGGAAATGTAATGGCTGCATGTGATGTCAGAGGGGTAGTAGATGGGGGAGATCACTGTGTAAGGGATATAAATGATAAGTGTCTATTACATTGTTTTGTACACCTGAAACTAACTAACTAACTAACTAACTAACTAACTAACTAACTAACTAACTAACTAACTAAATAAATAAATCTTTGGTGCAATTCCAGAAACTGGCAGGTATCATGTAAGAGGAAGGGGTTAATTGTACTTGGGTGGAGTGTCAGAGGGAAGATTTAGAAAAGGCTCCCTAAGTAAGATGACACTTGAGAAGGCTTTTCAAAGACAGGAGGGACAAGGAAATAGAAAAGGAGAGATAATCTTTCTAAAATGCATAGGCCAGGGAAACAAACCCAGACTGGATCACGGAGAACCTGGTACAGAAGGCTGAAGAGTTCGAACTTCATCCTGTGAATAATGGAAAGTCCCTGAAGGATTTTAAGCATCGGGGTAACATGATAAAATTTTTCATTTGACTAAGATTGTTATTCTGGTAACAAAGTGGAGTATAAATTATGTGCCAGAATAGAAACAGGGGGCTAGTTGTCTCTCCTGAGACAACTGTGGTAGTTATTACAATATCAGTTTAGCATACACGCTATGACAAAGTTCCCGGTGAGAAAACCACCCTCCCATACCCCAACCTTTAGGCAGATTCACAAGCAACAGGAAATTTCACAGACAAATGCCTCTAATCTGTACATAGATGCTTCCAGGCAGAAATGTTAGCTCAAGTTGTATTTACGAAATATGTAGAATTAAATGAGAATGCCTTCCTTTTTATTGATTACTTTCAATTACACATTACCTGGGACAGTCTTTTGCCAGATATGCCTTATAATTTAGATCAGTATTTCTTTATCTGTGGGGAAGGACCAGGTTTGTGTTTTCTTTTTCCAATTTGTAGCAGACTGACACTTTTGTCAAATGTAATCATGATAAATTACTATTAAAACGAAATGAAAAAGCAAAGAATACAAAATACAAGCTCTTTTTCTAACTTCATTGAACAAACACAAAATAACTCCATCAAATTGCTATCAGAGTTTCTGAACGCTTACTCTCAATTTCTTCCGCAGACCAGTAAGAGTTTGCAGACTGACACAAGTCCACAGACCACACTACGAGTAGCCCTGGTCCAGATGGGCATAGCAAGAAGTACGGAGGCACAGGAAAATTGATAACTTCCCAGGGGAGCCCAGACTCCCTTAGGCTAGTCTCCCCAAAGATACTGAATGATGATGGTACTAAAACTATTAGGCAGACGTGGTCAGACACAAAGTCCAGCTTTGTATCATGAAACAATTTAAACAAAGAAGCATTTTTATTAGATTTGGGTTATGGAGGGTGTTTCCCTCCTACATAACTTCGCTTTTAAGAAACCACTGAGACCAATAGTTAAACACGTTAGCACTGATGAGCAATGCCAGAAAAAATATAATCAAACAAAGTGACTAAATTAATAATTTATGCACTAACAACTATGTGAAAATATAAGGCACGAGGAATTAAATTAGAAAAAAATGTAATCCAAATTAGAGTGCGTCTCAATTAAATTAGATTCCCCAGCAGTACTGTAAGTTTAGTTAAAGCCCACAGCACTGCAGTGACCTTAACATCACTAATGGTAACTTGACTTAGAGCGTACGTGGTATATTTGAAGCACTTTATAAATACTTATGTGGCTGCTTTGCTTAAGCTTCAATGGTAATAAGACTCTTCTCAGACTCCTCTTTATAATGCAATAATAATAGCTTTTTTAAAAAATTGAACATTGGTTATGTTCCAGAGACATTATCTCCTTAAATACACTCCATCAACCTTGTAAGGTAAGTATTATAGTCTCTCATTTTAAAGATGAGAAAATTGAGGTTCAGAGAGGATAAGTACCTTATGAAAGGCACACTGTTATCAACACAATGATGTTTTAAATACATACAGATATAAAGGATGATAAAGGAAATCAATCATACTAAAATTATAAAAATTATGAAGGAAACGAATCATAATGAATACCACTATAAAGTATTTTTAAATAAATGTATGACACACTACATACTTCTTTATTGATGTATTACAAAACAAGATTTAACAAGAGGGTCTAAAAACACGGTTTCAAAGTAATGAGTATAAATGGTAGTGTGAGGTAACTAGTAACTCTGGAAATATCTGTGTCTTCAATTGGGCATGAAGTCACTAGTCCTACTAATATTACTATGGTTTCTTGCTTATAATTGAAGGAAATACTACATTTTTGTCAGAGGTTTTCCTACTTAAGTCCATAGGCTTCCTGAATTCTATCTATAGGCCCTAGATTAGAGGATATTGGATCAAAAAGATAGAAGAAATCTGAAACCTTCAATGACAGATAGAACAGAACCACCTGAGTGCCCTGACTCCCTCTCTGTAGCCCTCTGAACTATTACTGAAGAAATTTCTGTATTACTTGAACCATTTTGTCATCCCTGTTTCTCTACATTTCTCTTAGTTACAATAGCTGAGCAGTACTCCAACTCAGTAATTCTCAAACTTTCTGGTTTCTGGACCCCTTTAAAATCTTGAAAATTATTGCGGACATCAAACAACTTTTATGTGGGTTGTATGTATCAATATGTACCACATTAGAAATTAAAACTGAGAAATTTTTATTTCTTCATTTATCAAAAATAACAATAACAACCCATTACATGTTAACATAAATAATATTTTTACGAAAAACAGCTATATTTTCCCCAAAAAAAAATTAGTGAGAAGAATAGGCATTGCTTTACATTTGTGAAAATGTAATGTCTGGTTTAATAAAAGACAGCTGCATTCTCATATCTGATTCTGCATTCGATATGTTTTGCTTTGTTGTATTGGTTGACATATACAAATAGAATTCAGGCTCACACAGCTATGTAGTTGGAAAAGGGAGGAGTGTTTTAATAGCCATTTCAGATAATTGTGTGTATTCTTTTATGATTTATACTAAAATTCAACAAGTGATCATTTCTTTAAAGTTAGTTATAATGTGGACTCTGAAACCACATCAATGAACTTTTGTACTCTGTTGCATTAAAATCCATTGGTCTATCTTGCATCTTGGATGGATCTCTTACCCTGCACAATTTTGTAACATCATGAATTGATCATATTGAAAATATTGGTTCACTGAGTTATGTGAATCTTCTAAATATTGACACATCATTATACAATATTAAAAAATCACATTGGTTAACATCACCATGGATCTCATCAAAAAAAGTTTTTAAGTATTGGAAAGCTTTCAAACTCATGGTGGGGGATGCAAGTCTTCCAAAATTATAATTTTCACTTGAAAGCACAAATGGTATCATTGGCAAAAAATTTCTCTCCAAACCACCCACTTCTATTCCCATCGTCATGATGGTAGTCCAAAATACCAGCATCTCAAAACAAGGTTACTGAGTGATTCTTCTACCTACCTCCTCCACCCCACCTCATCTTCCAATCCAAACCTACTCTCTAGACAGTAACTTCCCTGGTCACTACTCAGTTAAAAATCTATCAGTGACTCCTCATCAGTTGGGTCTGATGGATGACAAGGTTGGCAAGAGAGATACAAGTAGGAGGTGCTAAAGCTAGTCCCCTCCCTCACTCTGTTCTGCCTAAATGATGTGAGATTTTCCAGTGGGGAGCTGCTGCTTCTACCTTAGAATTCTGTGGCAGAATATCTCATCTGCCACAGTTGCACTTGGATATCAAGAGTTTTTTTAACAACTCCATCCAACTTTTGAACCCAGCAACAACTATGGAAACCCCCATAAGTTGAATTATCCTTTTGTCTTGATATTTCACTAACCTCTAAACCTAAACCCTGCACATCAGCTGTAACTTTCTGAAATTACTACCCCCCAGGATTGATATTGATTGATAATTGATACCATAATTAGAATGCTCATGACTTTTAAGTCTGAAAGAGGAATTGTGCTACACACAAAAATGCAAAAGGTAATAATAAAAGCTCATATTTTTCATTTGATTTTGGCCACCAGGAATCTCAGAATTAAATGTGTTTCAACTTGATAACTGTTACAACTTCTGTCTGTGGTGTCTACAAAACTTTGTTCTTATTTTCAATCTGTGTCTTGATCTTAAAGTCTTATTTGTATTTCCCCCTGATGTATTAATTTTCTATTGCTGCATACCAAATTATTGCCAGTTTAGTGGCTTAAAACAACAGGCATTTATTATCTCTGCTTCTGCAGGTAAGAAGCTGGGCAGAGTTTACTTGGTTCTTCTGCTCAGGGTTTCACAGAGCTACAACATAGGCGATGGACTGCATTCCTTTCTGAAGCTTGAGATCATGTGGTTATTGGCAGAATTTAATTTTTTGCAGATGTAGGATTGAGAGCCCCACTTCCTCGCTCAACCAGGGGCCATTTTCAGTTCCAAGGAGGCCCTTAAAGTGCCTTATTATATGGTCCTCTCACAGGCCTTCTCACAACATGGCAGGTTTCTTCTTCAAAGCCAGCAGGAGAACCTCTCCAGTCTGCCAAGACAGTCTTATATAACGTCACATAATCATGGGAGTGGCTATGCTATCACTTTTGCCATGTGATGTTAACCAAATCAAGGGAGTAACTATTCCTTTATATCCACAGATCCTGCTTATACTCAGAGAGGATTATAAAGGGCATCTATGCCAAGGAGCAGGAATCTTGGGGGCCAACTTAGAATTCTGCCAACTAAACCTAATCTTACATTTGTATTTATTATGTAAAAAAATTTTTGTATAACTCTTTGTATTCTGAAATCTATTTGAACTATTTTGGGGAATAAGTTATATAGGAAATTAAGAGAACATCTCACACTGCATGGTAGACTGATTCTAAAAATGGCCCAGCCCAATTTTTCCCTCCCCTGCATCCATGCCTCATGTGATATGACTTTGTAGCCCATCCCACAGATTCTGAGATAGTCTTATGTCTTGCTTTGGCCAACAGAATGCAGCTGAACTGACAATATGAGACTATCCAACCTAAACCTGAAGAGGGATTATGTGTTTTTGCTCTCTTTCTCTTGGAACCCATCACTGCCATAGTAACAAGTCTAGGTGTTGCTTGCTACAGAATGACATATTGTATAGGGCAAAGACAAGCTCCCACCTTGGCCAGTTCTATGTCAGCTAGATTGGCCAACTGGCTACAGACCTATAAGTGAGCCTGCCAGAGACTAGCCATACCTGTTCCAGATCAGCAGAAACTCCCTGTCAATACATAAACTCATAACAAAGAACAAATGATTATTGTTCTACTCATAAGCTACTAAAATTTGGGGGCTGTTTGTTATCCAGCAATAGCTAACTGATGCACATGGGGAAATGCAACAAAGGACCTGACTGTGTAGTGAAAGTAAAGTATCCTAAAAAGACATAATTAATTCATAGTACACTCCAATTTCTGTGTTTCATATACTAAATCACTACTGCTGATGGTGGGATATTTTCAATCTGTATGGTCAAGTAATATTCATTCAAAAGACTGATGAGTGACCTGGAGTCCTTTCTATAATGAATAGAGCAATAAAGAAATACAGAAATCAAATACCAAAAAAAAGAATTTTGCTGTGCTGTTCTAGACACAGCTGCCCTAATAGAGAAATGTGCAGTTTCTACTTTCCTTGCAGTTTTTCAGTTCAGAATTACTTTAAAATAAATCCCAATGAAAGTAGTAATAAATTATGTCAAGAAGAAAACAAAGTTTGATCTGAAAATACTAACAGAATCTAACATTTTAGAAATAAACCACTGTGTCACATCCTGTGACAACATTGTATCAAATTGCTTAACGATAAATTGAACAACAAACTCCTGGGTATCAGTATGAGAATAATACTTTTTGTATATTACTAATGGCAAACATTTATTTCCAGATTTTTATCCTTCTTATCCTCAGCGTATTTCTCTATCACCTTTCTGACTACCATCAGTCATAGTATGCAAAGGGGACATTCATATAATGAAATACTATAATAATTCACTTTTACTGCATAATACAAGAATAAGGTGTTCAATATAAGTAAATTTCCAATATAGCTTAAAAGTCATCTGAGCACACTTTTTTTTTTAAGAATAACTATTCTGGTATAAATTTTTCTAAAATGTATTTTACACTTCCTTTCCTTATGAAACAGAATGTGCTTTACTCCTTAAGTAAACCTTTATTGTACAGGTACTTTAATAGATGTTAGAAAGATGCAAAGGTGAGTCAAAACAGGAGTCCAAATGGCAATATTTCATCTTTTTTATGGCTGAGTAGTATTCCATTATCTTGAGAGTAATATGCTAAGTGAAATAAGTCAGACAGAAAAGGACAAGAACCGTATGATTTTACTCACATGTGGGATATAAAACAAAAAGCAACAAATAAAACAAACAAACTCATAGACACAGATAACAGAAGCGTGCTTACCAGAGGGGAGGGGGTTTAGGGGGAGGAAGAGGCTAAAGGCAGTCAAATATATGACAATGGAAGGAGACCAGACTGTGGGTGGTGAGTATACAGATGTTATAAAATTGTACACCTGACACTTATATAATATTATTAACCAATGTTACCCCAATAAATTTAATCAAAAAATGGAAAAAACAAAACAAAGCAAGATTTCAACCTCAAGTGCCTTACAACTGAAGGAAGGAGGATGGATAATAAGACACGTACATAGATGAGTCTAGTGTTAAGGCCATGAGACTGGTAAAGAGAAGCGATATATGAATTCAAAGAAAATATTGAATCCATTTAGTGACACAAAAGAAAGCTTTGTGAAGTTGGATCTTGGGAATAAAAGAGCAGAGACTAGGGTGAAGCAAGAGAGGCACTTGCCCTACACGCAAAATGTAAGTGGGTACCAAAAACTTCAGTAATCGAGCTATGTAATATTCTAATGTATAATTTTTAAGTCAAAATTAATGCAAAATATCTATGATGAAGACAATATCAAAATTTTAAATAAAGACATGATCAGTAACAATACCATGTAGAGCCATACTGGAGTCCTAGGCAAAAGGAAAAATCAAAAGAAAGCTATTTGGGTTTGTGACTAAAGAGCCCACGAATTAGGAAGCTATACCATTTTCTAAAATGATTGTCTGTTGTGACAAAATAATGGTCGACTGCAAGGAATGATCATTTTTGTGATCATTTGCCTCTTTTTACAATTTTGGGTGCCACAGCCTGAGTGGGATGTTGAGAAGGTGAATTGTACATATGTTTGTTACTTGCTAATAGGAGCAGATATCGGCCTCAGGCACTTCGTCTCTTAACGAATTAGGATTTTTTAGAAGGAATCTAGAATCTGATACCACACTTCAAGTTGTAAGTCAGAATGTTGGGTCAGAATTATACTGCTCTAATAATAACATTAATGTGTGTTTTTTTCTCTGCTCTTTCTGCTCGAGACAGCTCTCTCTCGGCAGCCTGAGGCATCCATCTGCCTTGGGGGGTGAATTAAGATTGTTAAACAGGAATGCAAAGAAAAAAGAAAGCTATAGTTTGGCCTCTGACTTGGAAAACAGAATTTTCAAATAAGCAGCAAGATTTACAAGCTAGGCTTTTTCAAAAGAAAAGGAATTTCTAAATTCCCCTTTTATCTCCTCCTTTAACTTATCAAGAGAGGAGCTTATGCCCGCCACAAAATGTTTTCCATAGTGAAGATAAGTATCCCATTCACTTGCTGCTTCTCATACAGAGGGATTTAGGAAGGAGAGGGGAAAAAAAAAAAAAGAGGAAGGAGATGAGCTCCTCTGAAAATGGTATGTTTGAGAGTTGAAGGAAATGACAAGACCAGAGGGAATTTTTCCCAAATTCAATTTTAAGGTACAGGATGATATTGCTTCACAGGCTGCCCAGACTCCAACCTCAGGGATAGCCCGTTAAAGTCAAACAAGAGCATGGTTAGGCAGAGGAAGAACCAGGCTTTAGTTTTTCAGAGTCCCACTAAGGTGTGGACAGAACTGGAAAGATCTCCCATGCTCCCAAGGGGAGATAGGAGGGTAACTGGGATGACAGCCAAAGAGCTTTCTGGGGCCTACCATGACAAGGGACAAGGTCACTATTTAGCAGAGACCACGTGGCAAACTGCCTAAGCCATGACCAGAGGAGGGTGTCCAACGTGAACCACGGTAAAGCCATCAACAGGCACGCGTGTACATATACTGGTTATACAATGCACACTCACAGGTGGAAGACTTCCAGGTCCTGCCCAAGCTAGGAAACTACTCTCAGTTATAGAAGTAGCCCCTTTTCACAGCATGTGTAATGCAGTTTATTCCCTTGGCCTACATAGTAAGATGTGACCATGGAGACAAAAACCAATTCTACAAAGACCAGGACAGCCAGAAGACACCATGAGGTGGACAGTGTCAAAACTCTGTCCAGATCCCCTTGGATCCCTTTACAGGTTCTGTTGCACCAAACCTGCCCCTATCCTTCAATGCCTACAACTGAGACTCTTCTCTGGAGGTGTGTCTTCAGGCTGCTGGAGCAGCTTCATCTGTCTGCCTCCCAGAGCTGGGAGTGTCATGGGAATGGAACTTAGGCAATGATTGAAGGGGGAGAGGGATGTGTGAAGGGAATAGAAAAGCCCAATCTATTCACTTGAAATCCTCAAGGCCAGACTACTTTGGTAAATAGCAAGACGACAGTTCTTGTGGAGGATCAGATTGAAGGCCATTCACCTTCCTTTGTCTGAAATTACATTACTTGGCTGACTGCTTCTTCTCCTCTTTATTTTTTTCAGCAGTTCCTTCTGTTTGTTATTGTTGCTCTTGTTTTTTTGTTTTGTTTTTGAGTTTTCTGAGATGAATGCTTAATTCACTTATTTTTATTCTTTTCAGTGTTATAACATTTAAGTTGATGAATTTTCCTCTGAGTGCAGTTTTGATATAACACTGTGAATTTTAATATAATGTGAATATAATAGTCATGTATTTCTAAATAGTCTATAATTACTGTCTTGATTTTCTCTTTGATCTAAAATATGAATTGGAAGACTGTTTTATAATGTCCAAGGGTTGTTTCTATTTGGTTAAACATAAATAGATATGAAAATATATGTCCACATAAAAACCTCTACATGAATGGTCATAGCATTATTCATAATAGCCAAAGAAATGGAAACAACCCAAATGTCCATCAACTGATGAGTGGGTAAACAAAATGTAGTATATTCATACAGAGGAATGACGTACTGATACATGCTACAACATGGATGAACCTTGAAAACATCTTCAGTGAAAGATGTCAGTCACAAATAACCACAGTTTGTATAATTCCATTTATGTAAAATGTTAAAAATAGGTAAATCCATTGAGACAGAAAGTAGATTCGTGTTTTCCAGGACTCGGGGAACAAGGAGTGGGGAATGGCTGCTAATGTGTATAATGTTGCTCTTAGGGGTGATGAAAATCTTATGAGATTAAGTAATGGTAATGGCTAATCAACTTTGTGAACATACTAAATATTCCTGAATTGTATGCTTTAAGAGTGAATTTTATGGAATATTAATTATATGTCAATAAAGCTGTTATTGAAAAAAGACACTGTTGTAGCACAAAATATTAAAATAAATCAGCTGCTCCTATATCCATACACTGTATCTATAGGATTCATATCTATATATCCTACATCTGCATATTGGTTGCTCCTTTTTTCATATCCAGAAAAAAATATAGATAGAATTTTTTAAAATTCTATATGTACACAAAAGTGCACAAATAAGTGCACAACTTGATAAATTTTCTAATGATGAATGCGCTTGTAAAACTAACTAGGTCATCGTATATAACGGTTACTAATGAAAAATAAAATTAAATTAAATTTTTAAAAAAATACCTGGATTAAGTTAGATGACTTTCTCCTTATCAGCACCCTAGAAGCCCACTGAAGACTCCCTCCCAGACACTTCTGGGGAGGATTTATTTAAAGAATCCTCGTCTCAAGGTGTACTTCTGGGAAACTCAACCAAAGACAGTGTGGACACAAGGGTCTCTTTTCTTTGCCCTCCCCCAGACACCCAGAAGTTATTTTGGGGAAAAGAGAGGAAGAAAAAGGAAATCCAAAGGGCTAAGCTTTTTACCTGAAAGACTTATAATCAGAAATTATATTTCGAATATTCTGAGTGATTAAACCAAAAGGAGATGGCTGAAACTGAAAGACTGAAATAGTAATTAGTGAGTGGACATTGTCGCAGCTATCCAAGGACTGGGGGGACCATGAGAAAGGTCAAAGCAGGTATAGAGAAATAAAGCAAGTACCAGTCCCCTGCATAACTCATGCCATGTGAGTTGGTTGGGTGTCATATGGGGAGTCATGCGGGGTCTCCTGTCCAGCTCCCCACATAAGAACGCAGGATAGGGTGAGGCCAAAAAAGAACACTCACGGAGACATAGATAGGGGAGTCATACCACTATATTCTTGCTGGCGTCTGGGTTGCAGACACAGGAAGCAGGAGCCACACTGTCTGCAACCCGCCATCGTAACTGCAATCCACGCTTGCCAGCCACCATCTTCTTGCTAGCCCCCATTTTCTGCTAGCGTAGCCACGGCAGTTATATTAGTGGCCAATGGCTCACTGGTTACAGCTGACGGCCAACTAGTCACAGCTGATGGCCATCCAATCACAGTTCATCATTTACTACCCGAGTGAGCACCTTTCCACGTGAGGGTGAGAGCCTGGAAACTGTACTCCTGGCTCTGTCCCCACATTGGGTAATCACACCAGAGAGACATTCTACGTAAAGCACAGATGTCAGTGACTGGCACATAGCCATGCCCACTGAAGGGTAGTTATTCACCACTGTCTTGCCCTGTAACACCAGAGAAGTAATTTAACCTCCCTTGGCTTTTGAGTCCTCAACTATAAATATAGGGGGGAAATGCTGAATTATATGTATTTTTTAACATCAATGGTCGTCTAAGTGTAACTGGTTCAAAGAACTTCCACTTTTACATCAGAAAAGGCAAAAAGTTATCTGTATAAATGACCAGCACCGCATACGTTCCAGCTCTAGAGGGGCTGTGATGAAGTGGCAGGCTTCTCAAGGGCAGAGAAAGGGGTCAAGTTCCTTTATGGCCTTCAGCTGCCTAAGACTATTAATGTAAGCTTTGAGGAGGCAAATCTGTCCCTTAATGGAAGAATATGATCAGCTGTCCCTTTGACAATAAGCTAAATCCCCTATCCTGTGAAAAAGACTTGGGCGTGGTCAGCTATAAGCCCATAGTATACTACTTTAAAAATCCGATGATTAAAAATGCTTTAGTGAAAGAAGTTAGGTAAAAATGAGACTAGTGATAAAGAATATCATGGTAGTGAGACAGCTCCTACAGTTGAGTATTCAGTTCCGACGTTATCAACTTTTACAGGACGGTAAAATTCACCTCAATAGAAGAATTAGTTCAAAGCTCCTTTGAGTAATATTCACAATCTCTCAAGATCTGGTTCTTCATACTCCTTCAAGGTCATATCCCACCAATTCTGTTGACTGTTGGGTCATAGAATATTGCTCTGCTATTCTCCCTAAACATCCTCTGTTTTTGTACCCTCCTCTGGACTTTTTATATATTTTATATGCGAGAATTCCTATTTTTTCTTTGAAGAGTCAGACTCAATAGCCAGATGGGTTGGATCATGGTTGTTTGTTTTTTTAATACAGCTATAAAAGACAATTTGAGGGATAATCAGAGAATTTGAATATGGCCTGGATATTAGATGATAGTATGGAAATCATGCTAATGGTATTACATTTATGTAGCAGAATACCCTTACTTTTAAGAAATGTACATGAATTATTTAAAATGGAATGTTTGATGTCTGTAACTAACTTCCAAATGGATCAGAAAATATATAAAGAGAAGTTAAAGAAATGTAGCAAAATGTTAACAATTGCTTCATCTAAATGGTAGTTATTCAGATGTTCATCGAGTTGTTTTTTTCAGTCCTCCTTTATATTTGAAAGTTTTCATAATGAAAAATTGAGGGGTGGTAGTGGAGGGAATCAGAGTAAGTTCCTGGTATTATCCTAAACCAAATATAAGTAATATGTGGTCTTTTAAAAAAAGGAAAGTAGTTACCTTAGATGTCTTCTCCTCAATGACACTACTTTGTGGGCCCACATCTTACCCCAGCACTCGTACCAATATAGGACATTCTCATTGATATATATGCAACAGGATAATTTGTTGATTTATTATTAGTGTTTGGTTCACATTATTTGTTTCTTCTCTCACTTCCCAGACCCAAGCAGGACTCAAGGGAATTTGCCCAAAGTGCCAAACTTTGCATAAGTGCTTGTTATATTGCGAAGTCCTATTATAAGTGTATTCAGTCAAGTTACTGATGTAAAAGAATTACTTATTTTAGAATTCAGAACCCAACACTGGAAACTCAGATAAACACAGATAGCTTTATGGAAAAAAAAAAAGTAGTAAACAAGAAGAATCTTGAGAAGTGAAATTCTCCTTGGACTAGGGAGAAAGTAGGATATAAATATGATATGAATAAGTATAGCAAAGATAGAATGACCACTGTTTAGGTGGCAGTGACTAGAATTCATTCATTCATTTGGCAACTATTTATTGGTACCCACTGTGTACAAAGCAATGACTAAGGATATAATAGGAAGCAAAACACACGATGTCTAATGTCCTAGATTAGAGATTGGCAAGCCTCAGGGCTGTGGATGAAATATAGCCCACCACCTAGTTTTGTAAATGAACGTTTATTGTAACACAGTCATATTCATTTGCTTGCATTTTGTCTATGGCTGCTTCTGTACTACATACAAAACAGGATTGAGTAGTTGTAAAAGAGACCTTATGGCCCACAGAGTCTAAAGTATTTACTATTTGGCCCTTTACAGAAAAAAAAAAAAAAATGCTGGCCTTTGCCCTAGAGCATACAGTATTGTGGGGAGACAGTTATTAGTTAAATAACTACAAATAAATTAAAAGTGCAACTTTGATAAAGGCGATGAGCATGAGCTATGTGGTACCATAGAGTACATAATAAAAGAACGTGACCTAATCAGAACATAGGAGAAGATTCCTTAGGGAAATAAAAATTGATGTAAAAGTTAAAGGTGGAGCAAGGGCTGACCAGATGAAGAAAAAGAAGAACATCTCAGGCACAAAGAATATCATCCAACGTGGAGGCCCTATGGGAATATGGCGAATTTGACAGAACAAACATACTTCATTGTGGCTGTCGTCACCTATGGTAGCATGATGGGAACGTGGTACAAGACAAAACTGGAGAGAAAGGCAAAGACCAGACTACAAAAAACCTTGCAGGCCAGGCTGGGAGGTGGTCTTCAATATGAAAGGAAATCCATTGATGTATTTAAAGCAGGTGAGTGATGTGATCCATTACACTCTAAATGCATCACTCAAGTTTTATGTGGAAGAGATAGGAATTGTGTCATGTTCCTCATTGTCTGAATTCCTGCTTTGTTAACCTGCTTTGCCACTCAGAACCACAAAGACAGGGGGATCATGATTTTACCAGGTATACCAGGAATTTGTTATCTCTGAACCTGAGCCCCACAGCGGAGCCCTTCTTATCTGCTGACTGTGTCTCTAGCTGCAACCTGAGACAGTTTTGTTTTAACTCAACATGGCATTTCCAGGCTCGTCTGGCCACAGGTGAGATATCCTAATGGTCTGCTTGGATCAACACAGTTGCCTTACACCATACCTACCCAGGGTCAAGCTTTGCCTGCCTATCTTAACCTCTTCCCATTTCCGGCAGTTGGTCCAGTGCCATTCTATTGGGTGTGTGGAGTTTCCAGGCTCTAGGTCTCCTTGGTGTGCCTCCGAGCTCCAGCTCAACTGCTTCTACAATTCCATGGCTTTCAGCACAATTTCACTAGTGATTATCAAAGCCTGCATACAATCCAATATCTGTGATCAGAGTGAATTGCTTCAGCACCTATCCAACTGTGAAGCCATGACATGACTTGGAGGTCATCCTTGACAGCACACATCTGATCCATCAGCAAGTCATGTCCATTGTAGGCATAGCTCTTGAATTTGCCCACTTGCCCATCTCAATGGTTTAACTACTAAAGGATTGCATCTTGCTCACATTTCATGTCCATCATGGGTCAGCTGTGTACTGCTGCATGTTGTCTTTACACTGTGATCCAAGCTGATGGAACAGCCTTTTTCTGGAATATTGCAGGTTGTGTGGCAGAGGAAACAAAATATGGTGAACTTCTTGCTGGCTCTTTTTGAATCTTCTGCTCACAAATGCCCACATCAAACATCACTACTGTTGGGAAAAGCAGTCTCATGAGCGCAATCTTTCAATCCCCACTGGCCCACATAAGAATTGGCCTTGGGCCTGAACACTTCCTTACTAAGAGATAAAGAGTCCATGCAGCCTGTGCTGGGCTTATCACCTTCTGTGGGAATATCTTTTCTTGTTTCAGGCTCAATGCTACTCTTTTGTTCTGCTTAAAGTAAGTGATTCAAATGGCACCCAGCCAACCACACTGCTATCTCTTTCCTTTGGGGAAGAAACAGGGGTCCATAGACTGGATGGCACAAGAGGGGTGCACCTAGGGGAATTTCTTTGTGTTGGCTGTGGGACAGACCCGCTACCCTGGGGGACCATCACACCCACTGAAGCTGATCTTGCTCTTACATTCTCTATGTAAGTAAAGTGCTGTTGCATCCAGTGCTTGACCGTGTTGTGTTTTCCTTGGTGACTGTGATACCAAGATGCAGTGGGCAGAGGTGCTGAGAGTCCTCCCCTGGGATTGATAACTGGTGCGTAGTTATCAATCAGCCACAGTTCTGCTCCCCTGGGATTGGGACCTGATACGTGGTCCTCTGTTTGACAACTCTCCTCTCTCCATCATTTCATCAGTCAAAGCAAGTCACAAAAGCCGCACCTGAGATCAACAAGACAGGGATGTATAGTTTTCTTACAAGAAAGGAAATGCAGGTAGGAGGTGTCGGCTGAAGTTCAGAGACAACATATAAGTCACTGGAAAGTCTGGTAAGATCATGACCCACCTGTCTTTGGAGTTCTGAGTGTCAAAGCGGGTTAACAAAACAGGGATTCAGCCCATGAGGAACATGGCGGCGGACAGTCACGGTGTACAGGTTGGCTGCTTAGTCACAGAACATGAATCAAAGAGAGGAAAGATCAAAGGAAAACAAAGATCAGCAAAATTGTCCTGACATGCCCTATAATAGTGGCAGAAATGAGGGAATAGAGCAACTAAGAAAGAAGAACTCACAGAACTGATAATCCCACATGAGTGATGAGGGAGAGAAAGAGTCAAAGGCACACATATTCTGAACGCTTTAGGACACCGCATGGTAGTATTTTGTTGACTTTTTCAACTCAGCAAAACTGGAACTATAATACATTTCCAAGCATTCCTTTCCCTCTATAAGTCCAGGCTAAGATTTGCCACAGGAGATATTTTGTGTAACATTTGGAAGGCAGAAGTAAAGCAGCAGTGATTGTTTTTTCAGCCCCTGATGGTCAGCGCACGGTGCTGGACACTGTGGAGGCTCACATACAATGCCACTGATATGCATGGGACAACACCAACTCATTGCTCCTCCAGCTTCCACCAAATGTCCCTGCAGCTTCTCTGAGTGCTCTCTCAAAGCAGGGTACCTCCATGGCAAAGGGCACCAGCTTATCGTGCAGGATGCCCACAGCACCAAAGCTGGAATTAGTGAGCAATGGATACTGGTGTCCGTTCATCCTTACAGATTTCAGATGATTTTTGCTCTTGTCCACGTGTCTTTCCTTCCTGATGGATTGTTGGCCTGTAGCAATTTCAGGCTCAAATCCAGAGGTAAGCATCAGTTCCCCTCAACTGCCCCACCAGCTCCCATGTGGGTAAGAGGAACCTTACTAAGTCATACACAATGGTTCTGTTTCTCCCATTGATCCTGACAGAATGTGCATCTTAAAGTTCTTTACATGATGACAGTGCTCAGCCTTAACATGTGGGGTTTTCTCTGTCTCTTTAAAGAATGGCCTTCATTACAAAAGACAAAAGAGTGAACTCACCTACTGGAAAGTCACAGCTATGGTTGGGAAATACATGCCCATTTTTATCTGTTAATGTAGTCCTTATGTAATGACATATATATATATATATATATATGTTATTTGCTTAACTTTTCTCCTATGAGTCATGCAGACAAAAACAGTTGCAGGAGACCTTGAACAAGGCCTCACAGTGAGTCTCGCCAAAAGCACAGAAAATGTAATCAACTCCCTCTTTCCACTCAGGTTTGTCTCTCAGTGCAAACAGGATTCTCAAGGGGCTCCTCTGCAAACACCCCTCCCCCCAAGCACGAGCTCTCAATTAGAAACAGAAGGAAGATGGCCAAGTTCAATGCTGACTTGTACTTCCCCTTCAGGAAGCTCTTGTTTTCCTTTATCCTTCTTGAATGCCTAGTGTCCTCAACTGGCTCCAATCCCCTACCATCAACACCATCGTTTCACACATATTATATTTCTCTCAGTTGTAGGGGTAACATGCTCTCATGTGGGGTGGCCTGCGGGGTCTCAGCTCCCGCTCCCCACATAAGAATGCAGGACATGGTGAGGCCAAAAAGGAACACCCATGGAGCCATGGATAGAGGAGTCATACCACTATATTCTTGCTGGCGGCTGGTTGGAGACACAGGAAGCAGGAGCCACACTGTCTGCAACCCGCCATCCTAACTGCAATCCGCGCTTGCTAGCCACCATCTTCTTGCTAGCCCCCCATGTTTCTGCTAGCGTGGCCACAGCAGTGATATTAGTGACCAATGGCTCACTGTTTACAGCTGACGGCCAACTAGCCACAGCTGATGGCCATGCAATCACAGTTGATGGCCATTTACTACCTTAGCCAGCACCTTTCCACGTGAGGCCGAGAGCCTGGAAACTGCACTCCTGGCTCTCTCCCCACACATGTATTTACCAATTTAGGATACAATACCTCCTACCACCCTTACACAGGTACCATAAAGCCTCCATCTGCCAAATTAGAGGAATTCAGTTATTCCAGGAGCTGCCCTGCCCTGATATGTGCAGAGAGACTCATTCATCTTCTGCATACAGTTCTGGGGGGTTTATTCCTTGTTAATGGGGCAGAAAGTCAAACACCATAGTAAGAGATCTCATGAAATAATTTGGACCAATGTGTGGAGAGCTGAAATGATCCCGGCAGGTTCATCCAGGAGGTGGCATCCTGGGACCTGGGACCTCAAGCTTGGGCAAGCAGTAAAAGGGGAGTTGGAGAAGAGGGGTTGTCATTCAGTCATTAATATATTAGGCCAGGGCTGTGGGAACTAACCGTTTTCAGGCTCTAGGACTGGTACACTGGTACTTTAGACAGAGTGCCCACCACTTGAATCCCACACCTGAAATCTATGTAATTTTACTAACAATTGTCACCCCAATAAATTTAATAAAATAAAAAGAAAAGAAAAGAAAAAAGCCACACTTGGGCTGATGTTGGTATTCAGGGATATCCAGATTGGTAGGTAAAGAACAGTAGTGGATGGATGTCAGTAAGATTCATTCTAAGCTCTCTTTGTTGGTGAACATCGGCTTCCAAACACATCACCAAGCTTGATTAGATTTGATTCAGGAATAGTGGGGCTTGAGCCTGCAGGTTGAATGCCTTTAATACCTGCTGCATACGCAGGATTAAGTCGGTAAAATGCAAAGCTATCGGTAATGATTTTTCTGTAATGGGTAATACATTGGTCAATTTTCCTCTAAATAAACATTCCAATGTCAATCATTAGAGAAAAGACAAGCCCTCAGACAGAAAAGTGGAAGTTTGGAGATGAATCCAGCTCTCCTGCCCCAGACCTTAAAAAGCAAGGGTTTCTAGATATGGGTTCCTTTGTAGTATAGGCTAGAATATTATTGCCACCTGGAGAAAAGATTAGAGGAAACCAATTTTAGAATAAGTTCTGCAAGTGCCGAAGAGCAGGCCACATTTTAGAAGCCAGATATCTGGCTTCACAGTACTCTCAGTATGTGTGATTTTGTTTCCCATTTATTATCTTTTATCTGGCACAATGTTTCTCAATCCTGGCTGCATATTAGAATTACCTGGGGATCTTTTTAAATTACCTCCCCTTTTAACCCCACCCAAATGAATTTAAACAGAATCTCTGTGAATCTCTGAGGGGCTCCAGAATCATATATTCTGTAAAATTAGCATATATATATATATACACATATATATATTAGTATACACATATATATACACATACACACATATATATAACCTATATACATATATATGATCAGTATATATGAGATATATAGTTAATCAGTGTATACACAAAATAACTATATATTTATATATACATATATCTATACTATGTATATATAATTATAGTTATATATTTGTATTTATAATATGTATTTATCTGGTATATATGTTTTAAAAACTTTTGTGTGTCAAAAGGCATTATCAAGAGAGTAAAACGATAATCTACAGAATGAGATAAAATATTTGGAAATCACATATCGATAAAGGTTTAACATCCAGAATATATACATAACTCCTACAAGTCAACAACAAAAAGACAACCTAGTTTAAAAATGGACATAAGCCTTGAACAGACATTTCTCCAAAGAAGATACACAATGACAAGAACGTGAAAAAATATACACATGACAAGCATATGAAAAGATGTTTAATACCATTAGTCATTAGGGAAATGCAAATCAAAACCATAATGAAATACCACTTCAAGCTTATTAGGATGGCTAAGAATAAAAACAAACAAACAAATAACAGAAAATAAGAAAGTGTTGGCAAAAAATGCAGAGATACTGGACCCTTGGATATGGGTGATGGGAAGGTAAAATGCTGCAGTCACTGTGGAAAACAGTTTAATGGCTCCTCAAAAAGCTGAACAGGGTTACTTTTTGACCCAACAATTCCATTCCTAAGTATATGTCCCAAAAGAAATGAAAATTGGGACTCAAGGAAATAGATACTTGTATGCCATGTTCATTGCAGAATTATTCATAACAGCCAAAATGTGGAAACAACACAAATATCCATTGATAGATGAATGAATAGACAAGATGTAGTACAACCATACATTGGAATATTATTTAGCCATAAAGAGAAATGAAATTCTGATACATGCTACAACATGGATGAACCATGAAAGTATATGCTAAGTGAAATAAGCCAGATACAAAAGGAAAAATATTGTCTGATTTCACTTGTATGAAATATCTAGAATAGGCAAATTCATAGAGACAGAAAGTAGATAAGAGGTTCCTGGAGGCTGAAGAGAGGGGGTACTGAAAACAGTTTGCTTAATAGTTTCTATACTAACACAGTTTCTGTTTGGGATGATGAGAAAGTTTTGGAAATAGATAGTTGTCATGGTTGTACAACACTGTGAATATAATTAATGCTACACAATTAATGTAAAAATATTTAAAACGGCAGATTTTATGTTTTATGTATTTTATTACAACAAAAAAACGGTTTCTAAATTCCTGAAATCAGCTACCTTTTCTACTATAGTCTCCCAATTCCCACTGTGAGATAAATGTCAATGAAATTAATAGGAAATGTGAAGTTGCTTTTGATGAGAGCAAATACAGATGTTGTCACAGTAATATTTATTACCATCACATGACGTTAGTTCACAAGACACTCAGGGGACCACCCTGAATCCAAAACAAGGCTTCACAGACCATTAATCTAGAAGGAAATGTATTGTGGAGTATATAATTCTAGATTCTAGAAAGTCTCTGATTCTAGAAAGTCAGATTTCCTTTCTCCTTCTGATTTAATTAAGTTTGTCTTTACGACAATGTTATTACGTGGATTTATTATAGTTGAGACTAGTTTTTAAAAATAAATTCAGAAGACAATGTGGTCTTTGAGTAAGAAAATCAATTTAATTTGTCAATATTTGGAATTGGTGTTTTCAAGGAAAAGCCCATAAATTCTTTTATGTCTATATTGTGAACCAGGTCATCATAATACAGATTCTTTAGATGTTGCCAATAGATTCCAGTAAAATTTTGAAACATGGGAATACAGGTAACTTTTTTTTTTTGGAGTCACTGGTCTTTCTTTATGCTGAATATATATTTAGGCATGCAAAAAACAATGTATTTAGGAACCCATTAGAAATTCAGATGCAGAATTTCCTTTCATCTGATCATGTAGAAGTAGATTAATAAAGATAATATGAACAGAGAAAGATAAAAAGATGTCATGTTGAATGTTCAATAATCCATTACTCAGAGATAAAAGTTTTCTAACAGCCATTAAAAAGAAAATCAAAGAATATATAAATTTTAATTTAGCATAGTATTGCATCACATCATAGCTTATGGGAGGCTTCCAAAACATCTAGCAGCAGAAGGATTACAGGGCATTTATTAAGAATTTGGAAATGCCAAAGGTAAAGAAAATTGGACTGCTCCACAAAGATATTAAATAAAAGAGAAGTTAAATTCCCCATAGTAAAAACCTTATGGAGAACTTTTATGAATTTAGGCACTACTGAATAAAACTGCAGTTAAGAAAGCCAATTATTTTTATAGGGAAAATAAATTTTCCTATGATAATTTAGATAAAATTGGTAAATGGATAACTGCCTTAATAAAAGGGAGAGAGAAAGCTCAACATAACAGCAATTTATACAAAACAAGGAGTGATAATGGGGAAAGAGGTAAGGAATGTCTTTAAGGCATATTATGAGAGTATATAAATCTGAGTACCTGGTAAGTGTAGTAGATTTAGAAAGTTCGGAGGAAAGAAATTGAAATCTTAAAATTCTTTTTAAATAAAAACTTTCTTAAAGATGAAAGAGTCTGCCTACCTTAAAAGTGTGTCTATAGGGTTACCCCCAAATTTGGAGAGTTCTAAAACAGGACCCACATTTTCTGTTGACATATTTTAGTGATATGGAGGACTCAATCCCATTTTTAAGTTACTGTGTTCCGTTGAATTGCTCCTCCTAAATCATTTAACTGATACTGTGAAAAACCATTTACCTGCATATGTCAGGACTCTCTAAATATAAATAACAAAAACTAACTCACGTTGGCTTAAGCAAACTAGTAGCGTAGGTTGGTTACCAGAGCTGGGAAAAACATGGGATAGAGCAGCAGATGCTGAGATTAAGGACTGGTGTTCTGGCCCTGCCACTACCTGGATTTGCTTTCCCTTTCTACTTGTCTCCAGTCTGTTTGCCTCTAATGTCTCCATCTACCTCTAGTTGGAAAGAATGAAGCTAAGCCAAGCCAGAATTAAAGTAATCAGAAGCAAGAGAGAGAACAAGAGGGAAAGAGTGTCTTTATGGCAATGGAGTCCCAGTTTCAAACTCTGAGATCCCCAGGACAGTGCAGGTTCCTAAAGCTTTTCCTCTGGTACTGCTAGGTATTGCAAGATCCTTCAAATAAAGACCTCCTTTTCATTCAAGCTAATTTGAGTTGCGTTTCTACCACTTGTAACCAAAAGAGTCCACACTAATATAACTTACCTCTCTGAACAGAGAATTTCACTTGAGAACTGATGTTCTGGGAAAGTAAATGTGTGGGTATGTAAACTAATGTTTGAGATTTGTTACTAAAAGAGGGAAGACTACAGGGCTTCAGAAGAGGGACTGCTCCAAGTTATCTGTGAGGCATGAAAGTGGAGGAGAGCAAAGTTAGAGAGCTAATGTAAAAAAAGGAAATAAATATATGAATATGTTATGATAGTCAGCAAAGTTATTAATTTCTGTGCTTGGCAAGTATTTACCGAGCACTCGTTAAGTGTCAGGCACAGTGCTAAGTGCTATCAAAGCCAAAAAAGAGGCATGCCATACAGTTGCTGCCCTCAAGGAGTTTATATTTTGGTAGGGGACACAGTTCCTCGTATTATAGTTCTATAAAGCTTCAGTGATACGGTCCAAAAATAAGACAAACTAAAAAATTATTAAGTCTCAATCGTGAGAGAGATTTGTCCCAGTGGGAGGATGAGGGAGAGTTCCTGCAGGGTTGTCATTAACATGGATATCGATAGATGGTCATCCTCAGAATAAATAAAGTGGAAGGGGGAGAGAAAAAGTGGGTAAACTACTCCAAGTAAAGGGAACAATAAGACCAAAAGCTCAGGAGTTTGTGAACATTATTTTTGCTAGATTGGAGAGTGGTCTTAAACATCAAGCTCAGTGATTTAGACTCTGTCTGGGGGAATGAGGCGCTAGGGCAAACATATAAATGGAATGGAGCCAGGTTAACAAAACAACGGTAAATAGGATGAATTGACACTAAAAGAGATGGAAGTCAGGACAATTCCTCAGAGGTCTATTAAAATAATCCATATGAGAGGTAATAAGTACGTCCCTTGAGAAGTCACTGAGGAAATAAGACTAGTTGTGGAAAACATAAAGAAGGTAGGACAGGCCTTGGCAACTGATTAGTCATAAGGGAGGAGGATGCCTGGGTTGTATGCACAGGGGCCAAAAGGAAAAGAGGGCCACTAACTGAACAGGGGGAGGGAAGAAATAAAAGCAAGGTTTGCACGGCGGGAGGATAATTTGGACCATCTCAACTTTGAGGTGTTTTTGGACATCCTGGGGTAGAAAACCAGAAAGCAGGTAAATGTAAGACCCCTCAGTTCAGAAAATAAGTTGGAAACACAGGTTTAGATTTGTAAGCAGTCTTCAGAGAGGTGGTAGTTGATGTCAAGGAGGGTTACAATAATAGTACTACGTCACAAAGTGGTTGTAAGGACAAATGAGACAACGAACGCGAAGCACGTTAAATGCTACCTGGAACAAGGAGGGAGGCCATTGGTTTTTGGCAACTAGTTGATCATTGATGGCATTTTAGTAGAATAGTGATGGTGGAAGCTACTTTAAAAAAATATAAAATATTTTACATATATAAAAATATTTAAATGAATAGAACATTACCAGTGTGGTTGAAGCCTCTGTGTACTCCTTTCTGATAACATTTTCCTTCCTTCCCTCCAAGAGCTAGAGATGATTACAAATGTGTGCTTGAAGCCACATTTTGGAAAGTTAAATGAGTAGGTGGTGAGAGAATGGAGGCAGGCTCTCTGGAAGGCTCCATCATTATTTAATGGTAAAATGGACAAGAACAATAGAATGATAGCTTATGGGGAGTGCAGAGTGGAGGGAAGTATTTTCATTTAGAATGAAGCAGAAGTGAGCAAGTTTCTGGCTAAAGTAAAGCAGCCAGATAGAGATTAAGGATGTGAGAGAGATAGGAAGCTATAATTAAGACAATCCACTCTCAAAAAATAGGAATGGTTGAAATAGGCACTTTAGGGTAAAATTCAGCCACATCCCTGAATGATTCGTTCTAGTCATTAAGACAATTCCACTTATTCAATGTAATGTGTTAATTTTCCTTGTCCTTTATATATTTCTTCAGGTAAAGTATATGTTACATTAGCGTAAGCCTTTTTTTAAAGCAGAGAAATCCCATTGGTAATTTTATAAAAGCAAAGAAATGGTTAAAACTTAACACAACATTAGCAGAACACACAGAGAGAAGATGTGTTGCTGCAATTCCTTGAAGAACTGAACCCTGTAAAAGAGAAGATTTCTTCATTTTTATTTCAAATAGTGCGACGTGCATAAATCAATCTGTGGTCCCATTTTTACATTATTATTGAAAATGAATAAAAGAGCTACTTGGCTGTACAAGATGTTACTCTATTTTTCTCAACAAGATTATGCAATAATATCCCAATTTTAACCAGCACAATGAGTTGGGTTATGGAACAATTTATTCATAGAGATAGGACTCGCTTCACAAAAGGTAGACTCTCATGAAACAATGTGAGCAAGGTCTGAGTATTATTAGTTGCGCCCCAAATATTTTATTCCCAGATCTGATGATAATGAAATATACTAAACTAGTATTTGATATCATTAAAATGGCTATATGCCTTTACAGTGTTTAAAGGATTTGGTCTCAAGAAACTATTTACAATATTGAGTTTGTGTTTCTCCTTATATACACCTTTGAAAGTACTTATTAAAATTAATCAATACTAATCTGCATTTTTTATCTAAAGGATAGGGTGATCCATGATAGCATCTGTCTCCATACTATATTTTCCTGATATTGAATTGCTTTTGTATATGTTTTAAGCAAAATAATAATAACATATTAAAGTATTATGAACTCAGGCAGCATCTAATTATCACTGAAAATTATTTATCACTAAAATTATTTTGAATTTTCTTTCATCTAAAAACAAACAGTATATTATGTTTCTGTTTTTTGAGAGATACCACATGTACATATATTTGAGTCTCAATATTTTACAGTTAGAAAAATAAAGTCACCGAATAATTATCTGATTCATTTATTAATGAAACAATTGATAGTATTTGTATATAATTTCCATAGAATTATACATTTGTAAAAAGAAACACCAAAATTTTCCTATATGGAGTAATATTATTATCCCCATCTTGGTAAATATTTGGGATGTATTTCCATAAGAAAAATTAAAGTTCTTCACTATGGGCTACCATTGCTCTTGGGTAAGTTATTTAACTTCTGAGAGTAAACTAGTCCAAAATTATTAGCTAATTTATCCATAGCTATCAGTCATGCACGTGTAGTTCTTACCCATAGTTCCAGTGATAGATCATTACACCCATAGAAAAAACTCAGTTATCATTAACCAAGCATTGCACTGGGCAAAGGCCTATTGTACTGTTTGACATTTTGAACTATGCCCTGTGAAAAAAAATGAAAATTAAAGAGAAATGACAATTTAAACACTGGATTGGAACATGAGCATTATTTCTAACTATGGGTAGTGTATCAGCCAGAGTTCAGGCAGGAAAACAAAACCCATGCGAGGTATTTCAAACAGAGGTATTTAATATAGAAACTTGCACATTCATTGAAAGGTTGTAAGTGGAATGCTGAGGTAACCGAGAGAAAACACCAGGAAAAGCTACCACCTCCAGGGCTGATAAAACACATAGGAAGAGATGGTGTTACTAATAGAACCTAAAAGTTCTGTGGGGTTGTGTGATAGAAACAGACACCTCCATGGAGCTTATTTTTGCTAAAATCTCTGCGGAGGGAGCATAGTCCGGTAAGTGCTAGAAGGTCAAGGAGACAAGGCTTAAAGATAATTGAAGTGAGATTCTGAGGCTAGTGTGGCAGGTGCTAGAACAGTTGATTGTGTGGAAGTAAGGGAGTGTGGTAGGACTGCTACTCCAATAGCATGCCGCTGAGACGCAGCTGTAGATGCATTGGAAGTGCCAAGAGAAGCTGGAAGCTGTAGTTATAGCTGTCCTCTCCAGCTGGAGGGAGGCAAACCTGAGCGAGAAACCAGAAGACAGACCATTATTCTCCCCTCCTGCCTTCCAATCTCCCATCAATGCCTCCTAGTGGTAGAATTGATGGTGTTCTGGAAGATGGTTTTCTGAAGTCCCAGTCCCAACATCACAAAGTAGCCTACAGGTAAGTGAGTTTGGGGCTGAGAAAAATAGGCAAATAACTGGTGGAACAGTGGTTTGTATTTTCACAATTTATAGTTGAAATTCTATGGGACTGTAAACATTGGCTCACAGGTTAATGTGGTTAAGGTATGTTTTGCTGTCAGAAGATTCTCATAACCCTCTTGGAAGAGAGGCTGAGAGACAATTCTCCATGGGTCTCTTGTGTTTCTGCATGTCTTATGAGCAAGAGCATTGACAATTTTTTTTATCCATTCATTTTTCAAAAATGTTCATATAACAAATAGTTTTAGAAGATACAAGTAGTGTCTTTCTCTGGAATAGAGGGAAGGTTTGTTTGCTGTTCAGTAAAATAAAGACACTGTTTCTCCCAGGACAAAGGTTGGAAGAGGTTGCTTGCATGAGGCATGAAGGAAAAGCCTATAAAAGATGGGGGTTTCTGAAGCTGTGGTTCCTCAGCTGTGACAGAAAGACACTTCATAGGCATCTACCCGATCTGTTCTGTATCACCCTCATTTAACTTGGGGGGCAAGAGGGCCCTATGTGAATATAAAAGCTTATGCTGCTAGTTCAGCCTTAAGTACTGAAGTCCTTTACCTCTGACCCAGGAAACCCATGTTTTCTAAGAACACCCATGTGGCAGGCTAACCTATTTGCTTACAATAAGGTAAAAATCTAAGATCCTTCACAGTTCTTGAGAGAACCTTCCATTCAATTCAGCAGACATTTACTATGAAACAACTGCTTAACCAGCTTTCTTGGCCGGGCCCAATATACACAAGATGAGCACTCTCTGCCCTCAAGCAATTCATAGTGTAGTAGGCTAGGAATGTGCTCTACCACCACCTCCATCACCACTTTCATTGCCTCTATCCCATAAAAGCTTGGCAGAGTAGAGAAAGCTGAGTCCAACTGCTGTCAGTCTTCTAAAATATTGTCAACACCCTTCATCTACCATTGTCTTCCTCTCTTATTGTTTTTGCCATTTGGGTTTACTCTTTGCCGTACTTTTGGTGGGACTTTAGAAGGGGAAAACTGTTAGGGGTCTTCAACCTGGCATATTTAAAAGAAGTCCCTATCTGATGTGCTATGTATCCTTTTTATTGGTGTACATGCCAATGAACTCTAACTTTCAGCATCTTGCCTTATAAAAGGACAGGTGCTTTGATGTCATTTTAGCCGTGAAAATGGTGCATATACCTTTTCCAATAAAATCTTTCTTCAGAAACTTTATTTCCTTTTAGGGAAAAAAAATGTTTTGACGTGTTAACCGTCATTAACATTGATATGAAAAGGAGTTTCAGGTCTTTTTGATGGGGGAGAAGGGAAGCCAGAAGCCTCCATTTAGGATTCTGATGATGATTTGCAAAGGAGTACCTCCTGCAGGAAAGGGCTGAGGCTGGGATCTGAAGATACAACTGACCTACTTCACAGTGTTGCTTGGGGCCAGAAGAATATTTTTTCACTGAGCTGAGGTGTGTATCTGTACTTTCCAGGAAAGTCTCTAACTTTCCAGGAAACAACGTAGGATTGAACCCAACAATCCTACTGAGCTTCAACTGCCCTTGATCCATTCTTTGCAATGAAGAGTGAAAGCACAGCTTCATCTTCTGCCTGTTAAACGAAATTAGTTTACCTTTCCACCAGCTTAAACAAAAGAGCAACTCAATGACCCTCCTAGGACTAACAAAATAAGAAAATTGTGCTCTAATCAATATTACTGTGAGGCTTAATAGTTTTCTGATATTTGGTCTAAATTTTATTGCTGTCAGTTGAGTATCTCTTTTTTAAGCGATTCTAGTTCCCTGTCAATTATGTGCATATGTTTCATTAATATATCTCATTGTGGTAGAAGAGGAAGGGGACACTGAGAATGACATTGGTTATTTAGTTTTCCTCATTATTATAATCAATGGTTTCTTTATGATCATTTTGTTAAAGTAGGAATAATTAGGATTTCTATTTTGGGTTCAGTGAAGTCAGTGCTATTGGCCACTTACCCCCATGTTCAGTATTTTCCTCCCATCTGATGAGAAAGCTGATAACAGTGTCTTTTCATCAAGGTGCTTTTAAGATAATTTTTATGATTTTGTTTAACATGGCTCAAAGAGCAACCTCCCAAAATCAAGATACAGATGCTGATTAAAACACATGGCTGTCTGCTTCCCTGCATATTGGCCCAGTGCCTGGAAGGATCACACACCAGCAGGTGGATGGGATTATAACTGATACACCTGACATGAGAATGGACTGTAATGAAACCCAGGCTACACTCCAGAAAAAATCAGGATCTTCATGTCTTTGACTAAATCACTTCAGATCAAGCCTCTATTATGTCAGAACTAACTAGTGGTTTCAAAATCAAAATCAGGAAGGACTTCAGTATCATTATGCTGTTCCCACATATTGAAGACTTCACATATCATGAAGATGAAGGAGGAAAGGAAAACCATTGTGGTAGATTAATAGCAAAAAAAAAAAAAAAAAATGGCTCCAATTCTTTACCTCCTTTGCCATATTATTTGGTAGTGGCCTCTCAGTCTGACTGTGGCATGGTCAGGTTACTTGCTTGGGCCAATGCAATATTAGCAAATATGGGCAAGCAGAAGCTTGAAAAGTGCTTACTATCTCAACTTGCACTCTTGAACTTCTGCCACCACCATGAAACAATGAATAGGGTAGCTTGCTTGTAGATGAAAGAGAAATGTCCAGTCACCTCTCTTACCTAGCAATGGTAAGCCTGCTGTCATGCAGGGTCTCTGGTCCCGCTCCCCACACAAGAATGCAGGATATGGTGAGACCAAAAAGGAACACCAACAGAGTCATGGAGAGGGGGCACATACCACTATATTCTCGCTGGCTGGGTTGGAGACACAGGGAGCAGGAGCCACACAATCTGCCACTTGCCATCTGCTTCTCTGTCAACCAAACAACTAACTCTATAGTGTGGCCACAGCAGTTATATTAGTGGATAATGGCTAAACAGTAATAGCTGATGGCCACCTAGCCACAGCGGATTACAGTTAATGGCCATCTAGTAACCGAGCCAGCAGCTTTCCACGTGAGGTTGAGAGCCTGGAAACTGCTCTCTGGGACTCTGTCCCCACACTTACCATCTGACACATCAATAAGTCCAGTCTGGATCAGATAAACTACCTACCAAGCCCAACCTAAATTGTTGAACCACAAAGTAATGAACTAAATAAATACCAATTAGTTTAAGCCACTAAGAGTCGAGGTGGTATCACTGAACACTATCGTGATAATTAATTAATTAAATAATAGTACCACTATTCAATTCCACAAACATTCATTGAGTGCCTAGGAGGCTCTTGGATTATGCAAGGATAAGGAAGGCATAGTTCCTGTCAGTCCTCAAAGTATTTACACACTAATAAGAGACAAATAACCTTACTGTAAAGTGATTCTAAATACATGTACAAATATCTTGCTGTGAAAGCATTACTTGGTCTCAACAATTAGAAAGAATGCTTACAGTGTGAAAATTTATTGTATTACAAGTGGATACATGCACACACATACACATGTGTGTGGCCTGCACAATATAAAACGTAGAATCAAGGATACCAACTACAACTACAATAACAAAGTAGGTATTTATTGATCTGATGCCTAAGGTTCATAATGTTCACATATCTTTCTATTTGGTGTTGGGAGGAGGATTCCCTGTCATCTCCAGCCTCAGTCAGGAGGTAACTTGTCTATCAAAGGGAAGGAAATAAAATACCATGTGTTTCATTAGGGTTTGTGCAAAACTGTAATAACTAAGGGAAGGAGCACAGAGCCAGCTAGCCAGAGAATAGAAAATGATCCAATTAGAAAGGATAGCTGAGGCATCATTGTCTAGTACCTTGCTATTCAAAGGGTGGTTCATGGACCAGCACTATGAATTTTACCTGGAAACTCATTAGTATTGCATATTTCAAGTCCCATCCCAGACAGAGTGAAACAGAATCTTCATTATAACAAGAATCCCAAGTGTTCTTATGCACACTGGAACTTGAGATTAAAGTATGAGAAGCACAAATCTAGCGCACATGCTACAAATGATTGCAAGTGAGCTTACCCAAGTACAAAGGTGTAAGAGCAATGCAAGCCTCAGTCTGTTATGGGGCACATTTGAATATTAATAAAGAGAAAATAAGTATTATTTTAAAATAAAAGAAATGTATTATCATAAAAACATTTAAAAATTGCTATAGCATCAAATAATAATCAAAGAGGCCATTTCAAACAGTGGTTTTTAAGCTGAGAGATGAGACCTAACAGAGGATGGTAAAATAAATTTAAATATATGTTTCTCATCTCTGGCTACACATTCAAACCTTAGAGGTTGCTTTTTAAAATCTCAATGCCCAAGTCCTTCTCCAGAACAATTAAATCACAGTCTTTGGTGGTGGAAGTTGAAGGGGGATGGTGGAAATGAGGGAGGAACCCAGGCATGAGTATTTTTTAAAGTTCCCTAAGTGATCTTAATGTACAGCCAATTTGAAAACTACTGATTTAGAAGGTCACAAGTAGCAATTCTTTTCATAACTAAAGTAAAACAGCAAGGAGTGGAGTAAAATGGAATAGAATAGGAAAGAAAATGTCAGTGTTTCACATGCAATTAGGGTATTGTTTTGAGAAACTTTTGTTTCTTACATATGTGTGTGAGAGTGTATGTGCATTGGATTATAATATAAAATATATTTATAACTGTGTGTCACTGCCAAGAAATTTTTTAAACTACTGTTTTGAAGTGAACAGTGAACAAGCACATAAAGCAAAGATAGAGAAACATTCACAAATGAAGGTCTTGATTTAAGAGAAGACGTTATAACTGAGGAGATCCACGATGGCGGAGTAGTAAACACTGTGCCTGCTTCCTTTTGTTTACACATTAAAATTGCAATTAAATTATAGAACAACCAACGTGGAGAAAAATCTGAAGTTTAGCTGAACAGAAGTTTTATAACTAATGACATAAAGAAGCCACATCGAGACTCGTACAAGGGGTGGAGACATGAAACAGGGTGGCCCGAATCCTCTGTGTGGTGGTTGAGAACTGGGAAGGACATCTCAGCCACAGAGATTCACCTCAGAGGAACAAGAGACCCTAGCCCCACACCGGTCTCCCTAGTCCAGAGTACTGGTGCTGAGAAAAGGAGCCCCCACAACATCTGGCTGTGAAAAACAGTGGGAATTCTGACCATCTGGTTGGGATGGAAACTGTGGGAAACCCAGACATCCTCTTAAACCACCTGTGCACAGACTCTCTCACTCACAAGCACTCACCTTGAGCTCTGGCAGAGGGACAGTAACTCAGGGGGCATCAGAGCAAGGGCTGGAGAACAGTTGCTCTTTTCCCTGTGTGTAGTCCTTCTCATCTGTAGCTGGAGGCAGGTGCCGTTTTTCCTGTGTTGAGACCTCTGGCACCAACCAAATCTGAATCTGATTGGCCTGGTGAGCTCCTCTGCTCCATCCTGATGATTCACTGGGACTCCACCCCCAACACCAGAGGCACTTTCTCTGAAGCAGCCAGCCACACCCACATTGCACTCTTTCTTTAAAAGCTATCCAAGTCTGCAGGACCCAGGTGGGCAGCAGCTGGCCTCAGTATGCTCTGAGACATTTGCTGAGTAGCTCCAGGCTCAGCACTGGCACCCAAACAGAGTCTATACTAACCTGTTGACCACAATTCACACTCTAGTGATTCCCCGAGGCCCTGCCTCACCCAATTTGTGTATCACATGAGGCTTTATCAGCAGCTGAACCTTAAGAAGCTGTCAGGTGACAGCAGACTTCGGGGTGTCTTGGCTTTTTGCGGAGCTACCCCAGACCCAGTACTGGTAGCAGCTGTCCTCAACTTACAGCGTGGCCCTCCACATGCCTCCAGGATTAGCACAGGCAGCAAACAACCACGGATTGCTTTGTAGCTCCTACCAGGTAGCCCCCAGCTGGTCACAGGCAGTGGGTGATCTGGGCCAGCAGCGAAGTCCCTCCCGAGAGGCTCCAGAATAAACACACTCAGAGGTTGGCTTCAGACCACAGCCCAATTAGTCCCACAAGTGGCACATCCAACAGGTGGTCTCAAGAGGCACCAGAATCCCACTCAATGTGGTAATCTTCCCGCACAGCAGCCTGTAAGTCGTGCATGTGGCCAAAGCCCACAGCCTATCAGGCTGAGGATCAAGTCCACCCACTGATGTGACAATAGCAACCAAGGGTCAACTATAACAGGAAGGCACACACAACCCACACAAGGGAAACTCCTGGAGCACCCTGCACAGGTGACCAGGGAGACTGTGCCACTGTGCCTTACTACATAAGGCCGTCAGCCAAGACCAGAAGAAACAGCAGATGTATCTAATATTTAGAAACAAACAGAGAAGCAGCCAAAATGAGGAAACAAAGAAATACATCCCAAATGAACGAACAGGAGAAAAATTCAGAAAAATACCTAAATGAAATGGAGGCAAGGAACCTACCAGAAAGAGTTCAAACCAATGATTATAAGGATGCTCAAGGAATTTAGTGAGAAGTTCAGCAAAGAGCTAGCAAGCATAAAAAAAGACATAGAAACCATTAAAAATAACCAATCAGAGTGAAGAATACAATAACTGAATTGAAGAACGCACTAAAAGGAATTACCAGCAGACTAGATGAAGCACAAGGTCAAATCAGCAATTTGGAAGACAAGGTAGCAGAAAACACCCAATTGGAACAGCAAAAAGAAAAAACAATCCAAAAAAATGAGGATAATTTAAGAGACCTCTGGGACAACATCAAGCATAACAACATTCGCATCATAGGAGTACCAGATGAGAAGAGAAAAAGCAAGGGATTGAGAACCTATTTTAAAAAATAGTGACTGAAAACTTTCCTAACGTGGCAAAGCAAATAGACATACGAGTCCAGGAAACACAGAGGGTCCCAAACAGGATGAACCCAAACAGGCCCACACCAAGATACACAATAATTAAAATGACAAAGGTTAAAGACAAAGAGAGAATCCTGAAAGCAGCAAGAGAAAGGCAATTAGTAATTTATCAGGGAGCTCCCATAAGATTGTCAGCTGGTTTCTCAACAGAAACTTTGCAGGCCAGAAGGTATTGGCACAAAATATTCAATGTAATGAAAAACAAGAACCTACTATCAAGATACCCAGCAAAGCTATCATTTAGAATCAAAGGACAGATAAAGAGCTTCCCAGACAAGAAAAAGCTAAAGGAGTTCATCATCACCAAACCAGCATTACAAGGAATGTTAGAGGGAATTTTTTAAGATGGAAAAAACGATCAAAATTATGAAAAATAAAATGGGAATAGCTACATATCTATCAACAATTACTTTCAATGTAAATGGATTAAATGCTTCACTCAAAAGACGTAGGAGGGCTGAGTCTATAAGAAAACAAAACCCTTACATATGCTGCCTACAAGAGACTCTCTTCAGATTGAAAGACACACACAGATGGAAAGTAAAGAGATGGAAAAGATATTTCAAGAAAATGGAAATGAAAAAAAAAAAAAAAGCTGGGGTAGCAATATTTATACCAGATAGAATAATCTTTAAAACAAAGGCTATTCAACTGACAAAGAAGGATGTAATCCCACTTCAGGGTCTTTATCCAAGAAACTCAAGCTACTTTGAGAGGATGTGTGCATTGATATGTTCATTGCAACCCTGTTTACAATGACCAAGATGTGGAGACAACCTGGGTGTCTGTTGATGGAAGAATGGATAATGAGTAGGTGGTACATATACACAATGGAATATTGCCTGGCCATGGAAGAGAATGGGTTCTTGCCATCTGTGGTGGCATGGATGGACCTGAAGGGTATTGTGTTGAGTGGAATGTCAGACAGCGAAAGACAGATGCAATGTAATTTCACTTGTATGTGGCATCTAACGAACAAAATAAACAAACAAAACAGAAACCAAATTCATATACACAGAGAACATGGTTACCAGATGAGCGGGGGTTGTGTTGTGTGAAAAAGGGGAAAGTTTTAAGAAATACAAATTTGTTGTTACACAGAAATCATGAGGATGTAAGGCACAACATAAGGAATATGGACAATAATACTATAATAACTATATATGGTGTCAGATGGGTACTAGATTCATTGGTGTGATAGACTGGAGGTGATTGGGGAGCAGGTTGATAAAGGTGAAGAGATTAAGAAGTTCAAACTGGTAGTTACAAAATAATCATGGGGATGTAAAGTAAAGCATAGGGAATATAGTCAACGATATGGTAATAACTATGTATAGTGCCAGGTGAGTACTAGATTAGTCAGGGGGATCATTTCTTAAATTATACAAATGTCTAACTACAATGGTGTACACCTGAAATTAATATAAAATAATATTGAATATCAACTGTAATTGAAAATTTTTTAAAAGGGGGAAAAGTGAAGGGGAATAAGAGGTCCAAATTTCAGGTATAAAACATATAAGTCATGGTGATGTAATGTACAGCATGGGGAATGTCGTCAATAATACTGTGATACAGTGGTATGGTGTCAGATGTTTGCTGGACTTACGAGTATCCTGGTGATCACTTCTCTAGGTATATAAAATTGACTAACTGTGGTGTACACTTGAAACTAATGTAATATTGTGTGTTAGCTATATTTTAATAAAAATCTTAAATAAAATAAGAAGTTATATCCCAGCACAAATCCAGGCAAGACAAGAATAGTTTAGGAAACAAAATTAGCAATACATCTTAAATAGACAGAAAACAGAGGAATTTGGTACTATTTATTGGACTAAAACTTATAGCATTCTTATTTATTCTACAGTACTGGTGCTCAAGCGAAAGATGGAGGAAAATATACATCATGAACCTCCAATAGTGAACGGTTACTCTCAAGTAATCTGTTACATCCATAAAATATTGATTTGGAGAACCTTTTTAGATATTGTTAGAGATATCGGAAGTATGTGTGCAGTGAAATTTAGCAGACAACGTAGGGAAGAACACCCTTTGTAAAATTGGTTTTCAACTTTGGGGCACCCTTGAAAATCTGCTAAGAGGAAAGGGACTTCTTTTATAAAAATACATATTCAGCAACACACAGAATTTTGCATAAAAATAAAGAATCCCCAAACCCATTAATGGACCATTTCTTCAGCATTGGTCCCTAGATTCAAAGCCCCTACAAGAATGTGGCTTTTAGAAAGCTTATTTCCATGTGGGTGTGCTGCAAGTTATTCAAGTATCCAGTAATTGATGACAACTTGACATGTAGAGTTTTAATCTCACAGAATTAATAAAGGCAGGAACAGATTTAGTAAATGAAGACTTGCAGTCATCAAAGGTGAGGTCCCAGCGGCCCAGTTCTAAGGTTCTGCTAGTGCTGCAATACCCCTGGTCTGTGCTTCATAGAGCTCTCTATTCTTCCTGTCTGTCCTATTTATCTGTTTCTGTTTTAATCTTATTGTGCTAAAATATCCTTAACATAAAATTCACCATCTTCTTTTTCATAAAAATACAGTGCCGTAGTGTTTAGTACATTCACATTGTTGTGCAACCAATCTCCAGAACTCTTTCACCTTGCAAAACCAAAACGCTATAGCCATTTAACATGAACTCCCTGTTTCTCCTCCCCTCAGCCCCTGGAAACCACCATTCTACTTTCTGTCTTGATGAATTTAACTACTCATGTAAGTGGGATCATACAATATTTGTCTTTTTGTGACTGGCTGATTTCACTTAGCGTAATATCCTCCAGTTTCATCTATATGGTAGCCTATGCCAGAATTTCCTTCCTCTTTAAGGCTGAAAAACCTTCCAGTGTTGGTATATACCACATTTTATTTTTCTATTCATCTGTAGATGTACATTTGGGTTGCTTCCATCTTTGAGCTATTATATATAATGCTGCTGTTTTCATCTTTTAAAAGCCTGTTGCAAAGAAGTTCACTCCAGAGAGTAGCCAGGAAGAACCTTAATTTGGGGGTCCAGAGTAAACCTAAAATGAAAGAAAGCACTTTCCATCAATCATTATCAAGGATGAAAGAAAGTGTAAGCCTCCAACTGTAGCTTACCACGCAGTAACTTGAGGGTGGAATTCTCTGTTCTTACAGAGAAGAGTTGATTTTAAAAAGTCTCTCCTTCTGATTATAAAAATAATACCTGATTATAAAAGTAATATATGTTCACTGTAATTTGGATATTAGAAAAAGAATAAAGAAAAAATTGTCCCTAAGCTATCAACCCAGAGATAGTCACTGTAAAGATTTTGGTGGTTTTCTCTTAGTTTTTCTGCTGTATTATATCAACTTACATAAATTTTATGCATTATAGACAGTTTTTAAAGCCAATTTGGATCATACACCATCATTTTGTATTCTTTTCCCCTTTACAATACCACATTGTATTGTTAGTGTTTTCTTGCTATCAAAATTCTTTGTAAGATCTACATAATATTCTACTTCATAGATAAATCATAACTATTTAATCATTTCCCTATTGTTTAATGTTTATTTCCAATGCTTTATCTACTATAATCTTCTGATAAACATCTTTCTACAAAATTATTCTTTACATTGCTGGTTAATTTCTTTTGGATAGATAACTGGAAGTAAAATTGTTGGGTACAAAGGAATGAATTTATATAAATCTCCCCATATGCATTGCCAAATTACTAGAAACTTGCAACCAGTTTGGCAATATGTATGAAGAGATTTATAGAAATTCACACTTTTGAATTCAATAATTCTAGAATATTATCTTCTATTAATATTTGCTTGTTGTGAGACCAAAAATAGTATTTTTATTTTTATTTTATTTGCATTTTTCATAATTTCAATGAACTTTTGTATTTCTTCTCAAAAGGCAAAACTATGGAGACAGTAAAAATATTTGTGGTTGCCAGATATGGGAGGTGGGTAGAAGGAAAGGGTGATTCGATGGAGCACAGAGGATTTTTAGGGCAGTGAAAATACTCTGTATGATAGCATAACAATGAGTACCTGTCATATACGTTTATCCAAACCTATATATACAATGTACACCACCAAGAGTGAACCATAACTTGAACTATGGATTTTGGGTGATTATAATATGTCAATGTTCTCGTAGGTTCATCAATTGTAACAAATGTACCACTCTGGTGGGGATGTTGATAATGGGAGAGGCTATGAATGTGTGGGAGTAAAGCTTATATGGGAAACCTCTGTACCTTCCCCTCAATTTTGCTATGACCATAAAGTTTGAGGTTCTAAAAACTAAATACCTAAGGAAAAGACCAATTAAAAATGTTTTATGACTTACAGAAGATTTAAATTTTATGGAGTTAAAACTATTAATACTTCATTATTTCTTAAGCTGTTTTTTTATGCTTAGAATGCCCTTCCCAGGACAGGTTAATTAATTAATCCTCCTTATAGTTTAATTTTTCAATGTTTACATTTAATTTTTTAACTACCTAAAGGTTATCATGATATCCTCTGAGATGATAATCTAACTTGATCTATTCCCATCCCAAATCCCACTGACAACCACCAAATTTAGCCAATTTTCCCAAAAGGAATAAATGTTCAATAATATTTTTGGAAACAGTGCTGTAGTATTTTATTATTAAGAACTATTAAGAATAACCAAAATATTAAGAATTATTTGGGCTATTGCTTAAGATAGTTATTGGGGATGTATAATTTTATTCTTGGTGCATTAAGAGTTTCTATTAGGAATGAATGTTCACTTTATTGAAAAACTTTTTCTAGCCTCTTTTGAGATGATAATACATTTTTTGTTTACTCCTAATAATATGATGATACATATAATTTCCTAACATTAAAACACCTTTTCATCACAAGCCTACATACAGCTAAATCATGGCAAATTGTTATTTTAATATAAATGATTAATTCAATTTATGAACATCTTATATCAGTTGTGACTTTGTATCTTATTACATAAGTAAAATTGTGTATTACATTTTTTTAGGTTTTAGTATCAAAGTTACATTAGCTTAATAAAATTGTTTGGGTAATTTTCCAAAAAAATTGCCATCTTATTTGCTCTTATGTCCACATTTTATGAAAACTCATAATTCTTTTCATTTTGTCCCTTTTTCAAAAAAGTACCTTACAAATATATGAATTCTTTCATTTTTTAAAAATTTATTAATCTCTGCTTTACCTTTATCAAATTTATACTCCTATCTTCCCAGTTTCCCTGTTTAGGTTGCTTTTCCTTTGGTTTGGGGGCTTTTTCCTTTTGTAATGAAGTATAATACATTTACACAAAATGCACAAATATATATCCAAAGCTCAAATGACAATCATCAGAATCAGTTTATTACATCTGTCTCTTATAAGAAGGAAAAAATAGTTAAATAGAATATTATTCCATGGACAGTTGAAAAGGCACAACTTCAATTTGTGGAGCACAAATTCTGATGCATATATGTTAAATCAGCTTTAAAATTATATTATTCAAACCACATTTGGTATATATTATTCAGACTATTTAGAACTAGTTTTGGTTGCAAGTGGCAGATTCCACTTGAACATTCTTAGGACAAAGGAAGATTTATAAGCTAGATTAAACGGAGTTCCTGTTACTTGCAACCCCAAAATTCCTATATCCATTGTAATGCATTCTAGGAAGAATTTCTCCAGTTTATCCATCTTATTACTTTTTTTTATTACATTTATTGTTTTGCCTTTCACTCTCTTCCATGTAACTTTTAATTCTGCCTTTGTATTTTTATTTACATTCCTTTTTCTCATTTCTATCAGTTTTCTTGCATGGCTATCTTCATGTCAGTCTTCTCATTTCTGTTCTCTTTATAAAGAAGCCATGTCCTTGGGCATCTTTTTGATTATTTCAAGCATATATAGTGTCATATTTTAATGTATTTCTTAGAAACTATTTTCTTCCAGACAATGATCTTCCTCTGAATATTAAAAGATGGTGTTTCTGTTCCCATATGCTACAGTATTTTTTCGTAGACCCCTAAATTGAATTCCTTTTCTGTCTATTCATGTTGGAATTTGGACAGCACTACTGTTTGAACCTGGTGTTCTCCAGTAGACAGAGCGAATGTCCTTGACTATTCTGAAACCCAAACCTGAATGTCAAGTTGATGTGCAAAGTCTTTAATGCAGTGCATATTAACCAGGGATGGTACCATCCTAAAAGGAAATTTTCAAAATGTGGGTAGGTAGCTTAGTTTGTGTGGTAGGCAGGCAGGGAGAGTAATGCCCCTTCCAAAGATATCCATGCCCTATTCCTTGGAATCTGTGAATATGTTACCTTAAATGGCAAAGGGAACAGATGTGATGAAAGTTATGGACCTTCAGATGGAGGGAGTATCCAGGCCTATCCAGGTTGGCCAAATCTAATCACAGATTCTTAAAAGCAGAGAACTTTTCCACGTTTCTGGGATGTGGTCAAAGAGAAATGTGATGATAGAATGGTCAGAGATGTTACAGGAGAAGAATTCAACCTGCTGTTACTGGCTTTGAAGATGGAGGAAGGGGATCATTAGCCAAGGAATGTGGGTGGCCTCTAGAAACTGTCAGCTGACAGCCAGCAAGAAAATGAAGACCTTCGTTCTACAACCTGTAGGAACTGAATTCTGCCAACTACCCAAATGAATAGTAAACGGGCTTTCCGTTAGAGCCTCTAGAAAGGAACACAGCCTGCTGACACCTTGATGTTAGTTTAGTGAAATCTGTGTCAAACTTCTGACTTACAGAATGAGAAGATAATTTGTGTTAAGAGGCTGATATTGTGGTCATTTGTCATGGTGGCCATAAAAATGAATATGGATTGTCTTAATGACATGCAGGTCCTATTTCCCAAGGATAACTCAATATCGCCCTTGATATTCTTCCCATTGAAAGGTGGATCTGCCCTTGACCTCAAATATGGGTGGGCTTAAACTTACTTGTAGCCAAAAGTGCAGTAGAAGTGATGCTGTTTGACTTTCAAGGTAAGCCAGAAAATGGCCATGCCATTTTCATGTTATTTGCCAGAACACTCACACTCTAAGCCCTGGACTGCCATATATCAGTCTGATGAAGCACAACCACATGGTGAGGTCTCACATGGAGAGGCTCTCATGAGTAGTCTCAGTCTTCTAGTTCTCCAGGTCCATATGCCAGATACATGACTGAAGAAGCATTTAGATGACTTCAGCCTCTAGTCATTGAGTTGCTCCCAGGCTTGGAGACTTCCCAGCTGAGGCTCAGATGGTGTGAAGCTTAGAAAAGTCATTCTTGCTGTGCCCTGTCCAATTACTGACCCACAGAATCTGTGAACACAACAAAATGATTATTATCTTATACCACCACGTTTGGGGTAGGTTGTCACACAGCATTAAGAATTGGGACACAAGGGGTGCTACCTGAATCAAGTGTCCAAGGGCCAGTGAAGCCAACAACAAAAAACCCACTTCTCCAAACCAGTAGAGCTCGCGTTGAGAAATGTTGCTCTAATACATTAATGTATGTCTACTGATGTGATATTGCATTTGTTTCCTGCTTTCAACATTGGTTTCTCTGTTTAGGCAGTTTGCAATTCTTATTTGAAAAGAGCAGCATATGAGCCAGATCTACTCACCCAGCAGGCAGTCTTTCTCGTGCTCTTTCTGTCTCTATCCCATTGGTAGTACTTCTCATTAGTCAACTAAGAATCCCCAGATGTAACTGGTCTCTGTTCATTTGCCCCTCTTTTCCTTGGAAAGGCCATATATGCACAGGGGCCCCCAAATGTCAAAGGAGCCAATAGGCTGAAGAATGAGACAGAGAAGTTCAGCTTGTCGGTTTAGAGAATTCACAAGGGAACTTTCATACAGAAACAGGTCCTGGGCAGCCACAGGGCAATCAGATCTCCCCTACCTTCCCCTCCTAGATCACCCTTTTTTTTATCCCCCATGAGAGATAGATCTCTGAGGTTGGAGAGGAGTGTGTGGGTAGTCAGGAGGAGACCAAAAGGCCAGATATCAGCAGGCCCTGGCATCAGGATGAGCTAAGAAATCGATAACTTCTAGAACTTTTTGCCCTAGAGGAAGGAGTAATGGAAACTCTGTGACTAGCCTGAAACCTCTGTACACATTTCGAGTCCACCTGGGGCACAGGGAGGGGGTCAAAGGTCAGGGCTCAGGAATTAACCTGGAGGATTAGCTTCAGGGTTGTCAGGTTTTCAAGATGGAGTCAGCTCCATCCACATATCCTCTTTCCTCTGTGCTGTTTCTGGGACTTGTTTCCGAATGCGTGGAGAGATGGACGCTACTGAGGTTAGGTGGGGGGAAGAGAAGGTGAATGACAGAACTTTAGCTCTCACTGACTCAGTTGGTGTTTGTTTATGGTCAAAAAAGTACCTACAGACAGTGCCGGGGTGGGGGTCGGGGGTCAGGGGATGAGGAGTGTGGGACGTTGCCAATTGTTTTCCTGGTCTTTAACATCATCTATCATCTTCTGTTTCAGAGGAAAAGAGCTTACAAAACAGTATTTTAAGAATACATTTTCTTCTCAGTAATAAAAGTAACACTGACTTATAAAACAAAAAATAGGTTTTCAGTCCATCATCATCAATAAAACAGTTGAAATTCCACCTGGACTTTAACAACTGTACCTCTCTCATTTTAAGTCCACAATACCATTGGCAATCTTTCTCCTTTTCTGAATCTTTATGAGCATTTTAACAGAAAATTGTAAAGCAGCCTATCAGAATCTCCAGATAGTCCCTTTGTGAATCCAAATTGTAGGCAATGCTTTTAAAGACTTTTGCCCCTAGGAATATACCTTCAATATTTTAACATAAGATATAGATGTTAAATGAGAGAATAGTATGAGATACAAAATTTAGCCTTATTTCATCTTCTCAAGAGTGTATCTGTTCATGTCTTACGGCATATATAAATGAATCGATAATTGGACATCAGGAGTTGGCTAGATATGTGACACTTATGACACTACAGAATTTGGAAGGAATAGCATTATGCTTGAAGGAATAGCATTACGTTCTTTAAGTATTTTTGATAGAATAGTATTTCAACCTCTGGTGGTTCTACATATAATTTAAAGTAAATGTAATACTTAATTAATTATTGTATAGCATCTAATGTCCTTCAAATGAGCCAAGTTAAATGACAAGCTACAAATTATCCCGCTTTAATCGATTTTAACTGTACAGGTGAACAATAATTGAAAACATGATCTTTGGAGGATCTGTAAGTTAAAAAGTAAACAGAAACATAAAATGTCAGTTTTCCAGGTTCGTGAAGCTGACTCATTTATGAGGATTTCCCAATAGATCCCAACAAAGAACAATCGGTTAAAGAAAACTACTAAAATTTGAAACAAGAAACAGAATAAAATATTGGCACTATCCACAATATATCTAAGAAAATGTTAGATGTATTTTTATTTGGATTATAAATTTGCAGCCTTTTTGAATGAAAACTACTTTATTCAGTCACCTATTAAACATTCACTTGTATTATGCTGTATATTACTTGAGGCTTCGTCCATAAGATAAAATTCCCAGAGTAATTTTTCTAACGGAGCCCATAACTCTTTCATCACTTTTATCCCTGAATATGCATGATTTTCCATTACTGTTTATAGTTAGGACTTCTGTCTTTACAGTATATGGGCACAAAAAGCTATGTTATATTTGCCATGGGAACTATAATTTTTAAGGCACTGTGCTAGTAAAATCTTTACCTTTATTCTATTACCATAATGTAGATTTTGTATTTTATGGAGGATTGCACATTGAAGGAGCATAGTGTTATATCAGTGCATGGCCTGAGTTGTTAGTTACATCATGGTGTGTCTTATTGTTTTAAAGCAGCCGTCAGGGAGCTTATGATGGTGTCACAAGCAACTTGATCAGCTTCTAAGGTCGGCTACCTGTTCTTGCCTTCGCTCATTACTCCCCATATTTTAGTCTCGCTTTATATTTGAATTATTCACCCTGTCCTCTGTCATGGGACTTTGCATTGCCTCATCCTACAATAAGCAGAGTATATTTCCACACCATTGATATTGGATGTGGCCATAGGACTTATTTTATCCCATAGAATTGGGGAGAAGTGACAGTGTGCCATTTTGGAGCCCAAACCACATGAGTTATTGGACGTTTCTACTTGTTCCTCTTGTACTTCTGTCATGAGCAGAACATGAACATCCCTAGGTAGCTGCTGGTCCCAAAATGACGACATGCAGAGTAGACCTGAACCGAGCCCAAAGTCCAGTTTGGCCCAGCCAAGCTCAAGCTAGATCATGTGAACCACAGCCAACTTGTAATTCCTGAACAAGAAAAAGAAAAATGCTTTTGTAAGTCATTGAGATATTGGAGTTGTTTGTTATGCATCATTGTTCCAATAATACCTAATTAATACCTTTCCCACTGTTGATGGTTTTCATGCATTTGTCTATCTGTGTGCATGCTTAGCACTTTTGGGGCACTATTCATATGGATGGAATCAACTGGAGCATGCAAAGGACCCCATGAGACATTTTTGCTATGAATTCCCAAGCTAGCAGAGAAATGTTGCATATTTTCGATGTTCATATCTCAGTCACCATTGTAAAGGACTTCTAGGTAGGCATTCAGCCTAACAAAACTGTCTGGTGATTTGCGGTTCCACTCCTTTTGTTAATGAGTGATGACTCATCCATTCAAATTGTAAGGACTTCTGTGAAAGATTTTCTTTCTCTTACGTCATGTGTTTGGGGCATTAATACATTTGAGCCAGCATCTGGACATTCTCATAAATTAGCATGTGAACCTAACCAAGTTTCTTTATTTTAGTGGACCAAGTACTCATATCTTATTTATATCAAGGCCCTGATGGTGGTGAACAGACTCTAGGACAGCTCCCAATTATCCCTGTCTCCTAGTACCCATGCCCTGTGTGATACCCTCCCCTTAAGTATGGAAAGGACCTGTGACTAGTTTTTAATAAACAGTATATTCTACAGGTGGTGAGCTGGCACTTGTATAATTATGTTGCATAAGATTGTAATGTCTGTCTTGCTAGGAAACTCTTTTGCTGGTTTTGGTGATGCAAGTTGCTTTGTAGTTGAACTGCCCTATGAGAGGCCCATTTGGCAAGCAACGGAGGGCAGCCTCCAGCTGACAGCCAGCAAGAAACTGAGGCCCTCAGTCCTGCAACTGGCAAGAAACTGAATTCTGCCAGCAAACCCTGTAAGCCTAGAAATGGATCTTTCCCCAGTCAAGCCGTGAGATGAGACCACAACCTCAGCCAACAGCTTGATTGCAAACATGAGAGAGATCCTGAAGTAGAGAACCTATGTAAGCCATGCACAGACTCTGGACCTGCAGAAACTGAGATTATAAATATATGTTGTTTTAAGGAGCTACACTTGTGGCAATTTGTTTTGCCTCGATAGATAAGTAAAATACTGTTCAACCATGTAGCAAGTTAACGATTTCCATAATGTGATATATTTTTACTTTTTTTCATATCAAACATTTACTGAATACCTACCAGATGCTAAGCACTTCTTACAACACTGCTGTTGCAGAGATGAATGTGACATACTGCTTACCTTTGAGGAGCTGACAGTCTAGGGAATGTCAGGCATTCAAGCAGCTGGTCATGACACAATGGGACAAACATTATAACAGGGATATAAACTAAATGTATTTACACTTTTCTTGGCACAGCATTTTATGCCTACATCTGGAAAAAAATGTACGGGTCTCGTATGGCATATAGATACTATAAAATCACTGTTGAAGGTGTTTACTAAGGAACCATCTGTACATTCCTGACCAAGAATAAGTAACCCAATGAAAGTAATTGCTATCACAGAGAACAAAAGCTTCAAAGAAATGGCTTTACATAGTTGTGATCATGACTTTATTGTCCTTCCACAAAACTATGGAAAATCAAAATTGATTATCTTCCTCCTATAAGTTGTTTTCTCCTTATTGGATAATGTTTTGAGATATGGTACTTTCAGGATAATAAAGTTAAGGTATTGCTTTTAGTGTCATGACATTTAGGCATATTTGCATGTGTATCATAGATGTTCAGGTGGTACAACAAAAGTGCATTTGTCTTTTTGATGTCCAAAGTAAAGTCCAGAATTTGCTATTTTGTGTGTGCAAACAATAAATCCCAATCATTATTGTTATATCTAGAATAATTTGCTCTTCCTAGAGACTGAAGGTATATTTTTCTGATCAAAACTTTTCTGACCAAGCTTTTAAGATATAAAAATAATGTAATACAAAAGTAATATTTATTTTTATAATTAAATAGTCACCATGTAGTAAATACCTTACTTAATAGTGGATTATCCCAATTAATGTTCATAAAAACCTAATAAATTAGAGACTATTATTATCCCCATCTCACAGATGAAACTGAAGCCACAGAAGGTAAGTAACTTAAGTTACTAGCTTGAGATTACATCATTAACAAGTAAGGGAAACTGAGATTTGAACTTGTGCAATTCCACCCTGGGTTCTATGCACTCAGCCTCTATTCTATTCTGCTCCCTAATGTCTCTGACTGCTCCAAGATTTGTAAGGGCAATTTTCAGCATGGGTGCTCTGGTGATCATAAAAAGCATAATGGTGCAAAAATGGGCCTTGCAGTATCAAAGTATTTGATATTCCTCATATATCCATAAATGCTGACATTGTTTCCTTTAAGGGCAAGTGAATTTATCTATTTATGTTTCAAAAATTGATCTAGACAGTCTTTCATGAGATTCTCCATATATCAACTTAGTTAACAATATAATGCCTTACATATTGTGTCAGGTAGATATAGGGTATGCAGATTTTTAAAAAAGATTTTAAAATTCAGTGGCTTATCTAAGGTTGAGGTTTATTTCTCTAATTTAAAGGTGTAGCAGGGAAGTCACGGTTGGGAAGGCAGCTCTCCCAAGGTTGGGGAGGGAGTTCAGGGACCTGGTTTCCTTCCATCTTGTTGCTCTGCCAGCTCTGCACACTCACTGGAAGCTGGGTCACCACCATGTCTGTGCCCAGGTGGCAGGAATAGAGAAAAGGCAGTACAGGGCAAGCAACTTTCTTTTAAACAAGTGATGCGGAAAATATCCACATTGCACCCTTTTATACTCTATAAATGAAAACAAAGTCACATTGCCACACCCAGTCACAAGGCAGAATGGCAAATGCAGTCTCTAAACAGATGGCCATGGGCCCAGCTAAAAGTCAATTCCAATGAAAGAAGAGAAAATTAAATTGGGAAGAAAAGAGGAGCTAGTAGTCCATCACACATAGCTATGCAGACACTACATGCAAATCAACTTCTGGTTTCAGCATTCTTTTTTTTTTTTTTTTTTTTTTTTGTAGGCTTCCTTAGAATAATATCGTTCTTGTTTTTCATGATGTGGATGAGAGTTAAAATGACTTTTAAAGCCCATTATCACTAAAGCCTAATATCGCTATCAATTGGTTTCATACTTGCTAATAACACCTACTCTTTAATTACAGGGTTAGTAAATGGATACTTGCTTTATATTAGATGAGAGCATTTTGAAATTGTGTATGAGAAGGGTGCATATGTGTACTGAGTCACCAATGGAAGGAATGCAGTGAACATGTACTGTTTTTTCTGCCAAGCATCCTTTTCCACTTCTGACAAATAGCCACAACCCTTCTTTAGGAAACTGACTCTGTCCCACTCCTTCTGGTTGTCAGTGTGGTTGAGGGCACTTTGCAAGTGCCTTCTGAGGAAAGTCGCCTTAAGTAGTTTTCTCTGCATGCAACTCCTCAGGTTCTGTGTGACCATTACGTAGATTCCATCAGATGAGCCCAGCCCTGGGGCCCCAGGTATACGATCTCTTCCTTTTATCTGTTTGGCTAAGGGGTAATACAGTTCCTTCCTGCAGTCGGTAATGTCTGGGTAAACTACTCAACTTTGGCTCTCAGCTCTTCCATCACTTGTGTAACTCATTCCCTGTATTAGATCCCTTCTGTTGTAAGCAACTGAAGAGGTTTCCTGGTCAGACCCTGACTGAAGAAATGGCCTACTCCATTGGGTTGTTACAGGTCTAGACATGCACAAAGACTAATTAGTTGCCTTTTAGTCTCAATTCTCAGTTCTTTCAGAAAGAGAAGCTGGTTGGCCCTGTTTGTTTCAGGTTCTTGATGGCTTTTGTGGGTGGGAGAAGGGAGAGGTGATTGAAGTTGGTGGGAGATAGGTTTTATGATGAGCTGGGCAAACAGCCCCCAAATTAGCTTCTAAAGCAATAGAGAATGGGGAGAGGGAGTATCCAAAACTGTTATCCCACAAAACTTTTAGTAATTTTTATTATTAGCCTTACAATTGTTGTTATCATCTTAATCATCTTTGTAGTCAAAATAAATCTTAAACAATCTTTATCATTTTTTTAACAGTGAAAGGCTTTAGCTAGTCATTATCTCTGCCTGGGGTTAGCTGCATTGTAATGGATGGCTCCAGAAGATGAAAAGTTCTTCAAAGCCTAAAATGCAAAAGAATGTAAGAATTTAGATTTCTTTATATTACTCATAACTGTGACCCCTAACTCTAGTATGAGGGTGTGCCAGAGGAAGTCCTAGAGTGGGAGTGTATTGCAGTTCGGGTTTCCAGAAGAGGAGACATCAAGATGGGATTGCATGTACAAAACTTTTATGGACAGAACATACCAGTGAAGCATAAAAGGAAGGAAGCAAGAATGGGAGGGAGAGTCTTCTGGCCACAGTGCAGATCTGATACCTGTAAAAGCTAAGGGGAAAGGAAGGAAGATTGGCTAAGAAGATCCTAAGACTGCAGCTGGTTGTAAGAAAGTTTCGACCAGGCCTGTGGGGAATTCTTGAGCCCAAGTTGTCCACTAGAGGAATCCTGCCTCTCTTGATAATGAGTCTGCACTAATACCCCTGCTGTGCTCAGTCACTGACTGGGAGTAGCCCAGTGGAAATGTGGCCTCCGCGTAAACACAATGGTGGATCCAACAAGGTGGCAACTGAGGCTGAAAGTCAACTATGTTCCCTGTAGTGGGAGATCTGAGCAGAGTATTTCCATGGATGAAAATAGAAGATAGCAAAGGTCTGTTCCACATACAGTCCATGCTTATCAGACCCATTGCACTGCCAGATGGCAGGATGGACATCTTGTTATCATGTTAGTCTGGTCCACGATGGCAATTTCAGGATCTGATGGTGGCCTCTTTATCCACGCAAGTTGAGAGAAATGGTGGAGAGAAGAGTGGATGTGGATATTGGCCTGGCCAGAGTAGGTCCCGCTGAGTGTCCCCAGAGGCACAGGCCTAGAGGAGAGCTTCCACCTTTCCAAGAGAACACTTGCATTTGTGTGTGTGTGTGTGTGTGTGTGTGTGTGTGTGTGTGTGTGGTAAGCCACGTCTCAGAACACAAACAGGTGGAAGGATTTGTCAATCATCTGTTCTCTATGAGTATGGCTCTTGTAAAGTTCAATGTTGTCACTACAAAGCCTTCTTAAGGCCTAGGTCTAGAACTGACATAATCATTTTGCCACATTCTATTGTTTAAAGTAGGTGACAAGTCCAGCCCAGATTCAAGGGGAGAGGATTACACAAGGGTGTGAATTCTGGGGAGGCATGGTTCATTTTGGGCCACCAAAATAACATTCCCCAACATTCTCCAGAGTCTGGACTTTGGACTGGACATTTAGAATGGAAGGCTACTAGCATATCCTAGGTGGTAGCTGAAAGTATTGGGTGGGATCCCTCTGTGGGTGTATACATTGGTGAGTGTGGAAAAGAATCCATCAATGTTGCAGACATATGATTGATATCTTGAGGAGTGATTGAAGGGGTTTAGAAACCTTCCCCAAAATGTGCCAATTTGGCAATGTGGACTATTTTGAGCTGAAGACAATCAAGATCCAACAGATTCAAGTAAAACTTTTACCTTTCCCTTAACTACTGAAAGAATTTAGATAGACTTCCTGGAGCAGAAAGAAAGCTATTAGCAGAGATAACTTTTTATCTGAATAACCTATCTGTATGGCAGGGCAAACATTTAATTACCAAACATCTACTCTTCTTATTTTTCTGTGAATTAACCTTTCCCTCCTTTAAGCACTGTCCCATTTGCCATTCCTTAGTTCAGGACGGCATACAGCAAGTCCTTGAATAACATTATTTCCATTCAATGTTGTTTCATTATAATGTTTATGAGATGCCTTAAAAATTATTTTATATCAATCAGCCTATGGTAAAATTGGTTTTGCTATACATTGTTTCACTCAAAGATGCAGAATCTATCAGTAACATTAAGTGAGGACTTACTGTATAAGCTTCAAAAGCCCAACTTGCCCTTGGGGCTCATTGTTAGGAGACCCCATACATATGTAATTAAATTTGTTTTTTCTCCTGTTTTTTAACCTGCTATGTTAATTTGATTGTTAGACCAGCCAAAAAACCTATAAGGGTAGAAGTCAAATTTTGCCTTCCCAACATGATTTTCCTAGTTTCTCAGAAGCTCTTGTTAATATGTTTCTTGATCAACACTTACCTCAATGTTTTCTGGGGTTTTGTTAGTTCTGCTACTTGAACATTATGTCAGTATTCACTAGTTTAATAGCAATGATGACTGGTCTAACCAGAATTGCCACTTAGTAAGTTTTTACATTTTAATTATTTGCCCTGGTTAAATCTGGCCAGAACCACTAACTTAACATGTCCAGGTTCTGCATCAAAGAGGGGCAACAGAAAGAGAGGGAAATCTCTGTGTGAAGGGGAGGGTTTGTTGTGAAGAAAAGTTTCCCGCATAGGGACCCTCATTTGAAGCTAGATAATCTTTGGAAATTTGATGTTTCTCTGGCTTGGTTTCTTTTTTCTGTACTCAACAGTTTATCAATTTCCTTTGGAGCTCTTGATGAAGACAGGCTGATAAGAGACTATAAAACTTTTTTACTAGGCAAAGCCTTTACTAGTCTAATGAGCATTACCACTCAAAGTCTTTCATATTGGGGAGAGAATCACTAGCATTCCACCTGTGCTTGCGTTAAAGAGAATCTTAAATCATGATTAAGCAGAGGTAGAGGGCAACAAGACACAGGGTTCAGTCTTGTCTGCATTCTGATAGTCAGCAGACTTATTACTGAGACACCATAATGCTAAAGACAAATATCATCCTAGGTCATGTGGAAAAGATAAAATCTGAGCCTAGTATGTTTGTAAAAATAATTGTTGTATATTATTTCTACATGGGTTATACTAAAGTAGGTCCGCACAAAATGTTAATACTCCTCCAAAACAGAGGAAGTGACAGATTAGCTGGGTCTTGAAGCATGAACAGGAGTCTACTCAGCTATAGAAAACTGTCTAATGGAAGACCATTTGCATAAAACTAAGAAATGTTCATTTTTAGACTGGAGGGCCAACCTCTCTGGAGGGTCTCAGGGGCTGACATTTCCCTGTCTTACCCAGGGAAGGTGATGGTGAGTGTGAGTGAGTGTCTAAGTCCCAGTGGCAGGTTCCCAGCTTCCAGGTGAGCACTGGACCAGGGATGCGGTGGAGGGGTAGCTGGAAGGGGTGGTAAGCTAGAGGGAGGGGGAAAAAAGCCGCCTGCGCTTTGTCAGCCAGACTTCTCAGCAGAGGAGGGCTGAGCGAGTGGTTCACTCCCCACGTCGTGCCTACTGGGCCCCAGAGACTTGGACCCAGGAGCCAGCACGTCGCGCGCCCGCGCAGTCTCTAGGCCCAGGCGGGCGCCTGCGCACGAGCGTTCCGGACCCGCGAGCCGCGGGGTTATTAGAGGTGGAGCGCAGGGAGGGCGCGCAGCAGGAGGCGGCCGCCGTTACGGCGCGAGCGTGGTCACGTGGTCGCTGGTCACCGCCGCCGCCTCCCCTCCCGCCCTGTTCTCTTTCTGGTCGGCCCGGCGGGTTCCACGAGCGCCGGGCAGAGACAGAGGGAGAGAGAGAGAGAGAAAGAGAGGGGAGGAGGAGGATTCAGGGAGTAGGAGCTGGGGAGCCCTTCTGCGCCACAGGTAAAAAAATAATGATGATGATGATGATGATCATAAAAAAGCCGAGCACTCGGAGCGCCTTCGCCTTCCTCCAGTGCAGCCCCCAAATGTAGTGGCTCCCGCCCCGGCCTCCCGATCAGCTTCTCAGGACGAGTCCCGCCTCCCCTCCTGTCGCTGCTGCAGCTGCCGCCGCCTCACGGGAAGGCCTGAGGGTGCGGGTGCTGCTGCTGCGGACGGGTAGTCGCACCGCCCCCGGTTTGTGCGCTTCCCGGATCGGCGTGGGGGTTGGGTGGCGCGAGGGGAGGCTCCCCCAGCTCCAGGGCGGGCAGGGCGAGGAGGCTGCTTATCCTAGCCTGCCTGCCTTCCCTCACTCGGGATGGTGGGGTCTAGGATGCAAGGCCACCTGCAGCAAGAGGGCAGACAGAGCCTGGTGGCTGGACTAGGGCTCAACTTCCTACTTGGTAAATTTCCCTGTTCATTTCAGCCTTGGGCAGCACGCTTCCTTCCCAGGCCGGAAGCGAAACCGACCCGGAATCCCAAATATTTTAAAATGCACCCTTTAGAAGAGAGAAGCCTTTCACCCTTGAGAAAAGAAACGTGACTTTGTTTTAGTACGACTTAAGTTTATTCACCTGTAAGAACATGCAAGTTGAGCCCTTTCGGGATACGAGAAAAACTTTGCAGAGGGTGAAAGTCGATTACCTCCCTCCCTCCTCTTTTCCTGGAAAAATGAACACAGACCTCTCAAACTGTTCGGTTCTGCAAGTGACTTAAAGAGTTTTTTTCCATTAAACAGTTATTAACAGTTTTAGTTCAGGAATATGATCTATGCTTAAAGTTTACATTCTTTAATTTTTTTTTCAGAATGACTTTCTGGGAAGAGTCATTTGTCAACCTTGAATTGGACTAAGTCTTGAAATTGTAACATGCAGGTTGCACACCTTTGGGCCGGATTGCAAGTTTCTAGATCCAGTCATTCTTTTGTACTCTTTGTACAACAAAATACAGCCTCAATAAAACTATATATTATTAGTGTTGTGCTGTTATACAAAATAGTGACTCAAAGCAGGAAGCATTAAATGTAGGCATTGTTGAAATCTTTGAACATTTTTCATTGATATCAGTGATAAAGAAATTCAATTATATGTTGTTTATTTTTCTTAATGAGCTTTTCTGATTCCACATCTTGGTATCTCTAAATTCATATGTAATACTGAGCATTTAAAATTTTTACAACTATCTGCGCTGGAGTCATGTAGAGAGCAGTGCTTCTCAAACTTTACTGTGCCTAAGAATCCCTTAAGGCTCTTGTTTAAAAATGCAAATCCTGATTCGGTAGATCTGTGATGCAGCTTGATATTCTGCACCTATAAGCTTCTGGGTACTGCTGAACAAGGAACCATCCTTGAGTAGCAAGGATGTAGATAACTTGGCCTTAGCCAAGATGATGTTGTCAGTGAACAAGTGCCTTTTAATAATTCACCTGGGTCTAGTAGAGGTGGCTTAAGGGAAGGGGCAAATGGCAGGATGAACTGGGATGGCTTATGCGGAGTGAGCAGACCAAGTCTGGGTCCCAGGGTATCCTGACTGGATTCAGATTTTTTTCTAATGCATGTTTTAAAAAATGTAAATTGAAAAGTCTAAAAGTATCACACACCTCATATACTTGATGTACATTAAGGAAAATGGTTTTACTTTAAAACAACTTTATGGAAGTATAACATTATCTACTTTTAATTTTTATAGTCGTTAGTACTTTCCCATTGTTTCTTCATGTTATTAGATAATATTTATGGGTCTAGTAGAGGTGGCTTAAGGGAATACTTAAGGGAATACTTTTGAAGTAGTTACTAAGTGCCAGGCACTGTTTTAAGTACTTTACCAATCTTAACTCATTTAATCCTTGCAACAACCTTTAAGGAAACTGAAACAGACAGAGGGTAAAAGTCACATTCTCAGGTTTACACAGCTAACACCAAGCTGGGATTTTGGGTGGCTGACTCTACAGTCCATGCTTTTAACAAATCTTCACTATGCTGCCTTTTTAGAAGATAAATTAGTGATACTGTTTTAAATCCCCTTTCTTAGTATTGTTGAGAATTATGAGCTTGACTTTCATTTTAAAATTCAAATTTGTCAACCTTTCATTTCCCCTATTTTATCTCACTTTAAAATGAAGAACTGCCTCAGTGCTTGTAATCTCTGCAAAGTAAGTTACTGAAATTTGCAAAGCTTTATTTTGTTTGCTCTTGTTTGCTGGACCAGTGTCTTTGTAAGTTTGTATGTCACTGTTAAATGTAAAAGTACTATCTGCTTCTGTTTTACCCTGCAAATTTTCAGTCCTTTATTTCTTGCCTGTCTTCCACTTCCTCATGCATACTTGGTAGATTTATTCGCTATTTGTTATCCCAGCATTTAGGATTTTGGGGGAAATTGACTGGGATACTGACTTTTTTTTGGTCAGTGAAGATAATAAACTAAGCATTGGTTATTATCCTATTTTAACACTGAAAAAGTAACAAGGACAATCTCAGAATAAAGGATGATACTTTAAGTTGAACAATTTGTGCTTTTTAAAAATGTTAATATATCATCTGTCCCCCACCCCGTTTTTGTCTCAGACCACAGAAAACTTTGTACCATATCTGCACCAGGCTGAGGAATGGTGATTGTACACCTGACCTGAGACATTTCTCTTAATATGGACAGATCATTAGAATGGCAGTAATACACAGTGTGTGTACTAGAACTTGAGAAATGAGAAGTTGTGGCAGGGGTTAGTTGTGGCAGTGGAAGGAGGTGGGGGAGGGAGAGTATTGGGGTGAGGAGGGCCTGTGGCGCTGATTCCAGTAGCATTAATTCTCTATTACCTGGGATAATAGTGAGTTTGGGAAGGAAGTCAATAGAACAACAGATCCCTTTGTAAATATTTTCTCAAAGCTCATACTCTGTTATTGTGATGTCTGTTAAGATGCCATGCTGGCCAGTTACTTAGCCTCATAGTGCCTCACTTTTCTATTTTTAAAATGAGGATAATAATAGTAACTACTTTACCAAGCTGTTTTGAGAATTAAATGAGAATGTATGTATATGTGTGTGTGTGTGTATATATATATATATACATATATATGTATGTATATATACACACACACACACACACACACACACGTATATTATAATATTATACCTGGTCTTACGTTAATTTTTGCTCCAAAAGATGCATTAGAGCTGATGGTCTGGCAAGGTCTTATTTTCAGGGAAACACAGTATATGAGTGTATGAGTGGTGAATGTTTAAATTAAAAAAAAAAAATTATTGTAAAAGACACATTGCCATTAATCACCCTCAGAATATTCCTGTTTGCTTCAAACACACTTATCCCATTGTTCGTGCCACTTTTTGAAACAGTTCTGGAAGTCCTCTTTTGTGAGTGTCTTTAGTTGTGCTGTCATGGCTGCCTCGATTTCCTGAATCATTTTGACTTTGGGGAAGAGCCAAAAGTTCAATGGTGCCAGATCCAGTGACTAAGGTGGATGAGGACACATCGTAATGTTTGTATTTGACAGAAATTGCTGTATACCAGAAGCAATGTGTGACATGGAACATTGTCATAATGGAGGATGATTTATGGCACACTTTAAAACATTACCTTCTCTCAACCGTAGCTCACACCTGACTGACTGCACTGAACAAGTTGAAACTTGTCACATACAGTTACTAAGGTTTGACGTGCAGCTTCCCATATTGAAGATCCCTGCCTTTCGGTTGGATGGCACTCAGCAGCAACATTCACCATATGTTTTGATCACAATGGAAAGGCTCCGTGTCACATATCGCTTCTGGTACAGCAATTTCTGTCAAATAAAAACATGGTGTGTCCTCATCCATATTATTCACCGGATCTGGCACCATGCGACTTCTGGCTCTTCCCCAAAGTCAAAATGAACATGAAAGGTAAATGTTTTGAAACGATTCAGGACATTGAGGCAGCACGATAGCACAACTAAAGATATGAAAGAAGAGGACTTCCAGAACTGCTTCAGAAAGTGGCAAGAACCATGGGATAAGTGTGTTCAAAATGAGGGGTTGTATTTTGAGGGGGATTAATGGCAATGTGTCTTTTACTGTAATACATTTTTAATTTAAACATTCACCATATTTCTTGGTCCCACTTCATACATACATATATACTCACATATAGACATATATAGACATAAAATGTGCTTAACATGTATAACATTATATATATATATATATATATATATAATGATTTAGGTAGTGTCTGGCACCTAGTTATTACTTCCATGTAAGTGTTAGATATAATGTTTGACTGTAGATAATCTGCAATGTGGTTAATGATTATCCACATGATCAAGACTGACTATATTTGAATGAACTTAATAGAAATTGTACATTTATTTGGTATATGGCTGTATGTGCTAAGAAAACAGTTTGGATGAAAATAAAAAATTGTTATAGAAATGCTCTTATCTCTTTGGAGAATTAAATATTAATAAGTATGGTTTGGCAGCTCAGATTTTTCAAAAGAAGGAAGCAAGGCTGTAGAAATAATAAAAGATGTTTTGGTGGTGGTGTGAAAGGATCAATTTCAGGTGTAGTGTTGTGAATCCTAGAATAAGATAACCTTTTTTCTGAAGGCTTCTCTGACTATATAAGTTACACCTTCCTCAACTGACTCGTTTGCTCCTTAAAATAATCCATCTTTGCTTTCTCCGGACCTGCCCTAGCCCCTTTTCTGAAACCCATGGTGGCATATGTGTCTCAGAAGTAAAAAGTTTTTGGGATTTAGAAAATTAATGTGATGTATATGCTGCATATTATGAAACCTCCTGTGGATAGGAGCAGTCACCCCATAATCATACACGTTAATTTTCCCAGTGAAATTATACATATTCACACTAAGAAGACTATAAAAAGCCTCATGTTAGGCCATGTTTTGTTGACAACTTAGAGAAGAATTTTCAGTTTTTAGAGTTTTTTGTATTTGTGGAGTTGGCAATAAAGGATAGGGGTCTGTAAATACACACACACTAGAGGTATATTCATCATAGTACATGTCTTTTTGACTAGACAGAGAGTATGGGATCTCTGTGTTTGTATCCTTAGCACCTACTATAGAAATTGACATACAGTAGGTGCTCTTAAATGTCCATCATTTTGTCTGAAAAACATCTACAGATGACATCGTTTAGTCATGGTTCTGCACTGCCTGGCATATCTGGTTGACACCATGAAAATATTTAATAATTTCAGATTTATTATTTTTCTTAACTCAGTTGCCAAGGAAAGGTGGTTACTGGATTATTTTTCTGAAACAATAGATTTAAGAGATTTGAAATAGGTGTTATAGACAATTGCAGATTTTCATATGTTGGTGTTGAAAAGAGTGCTTACCTTTATCTTTTTATAGGTCATTAAGTCTGTTTAGGAGAATGATTTACTTTTCAAAATTGATTTGACTTAGTTTAATTTATGACAGACTAGTTTTGGTCTATCTGTCTAAAAATATGTTGCTGTGGGTGCATATCTTGAGTTGAATTGTTACAGTTTGATAATTTAGCCTGCCATGTGAGAAAAAGTTTTTTTCTTCTATTACAAAAAGTGATGCCTGCTATGGAAATTTCATAAAAATAAATGATCAAAAATAATTACCCACACTATTGTAAATTTCTTAAAGTTTTCTTCAGGGTTATCTTGCCTTGAGAGAGGCTGAACAAAATTCACATTTGTATTGCAAGTACTAGTTTTGAAAACTCAGTCACAAATGCTGGTTAGCTGGAATGTTTTATCCCCTAGTGTTACTAGATATTTTGTCCCTAAGATAAAAAGGTTGAATCAAAGTAATTACGTCTCTACTTTTAAATAGTGACTCTTTAAAATAATTAGATTAGTGAGAAGTAAGCCCCCAATTCTGATATAACTACTTTGGGGGAGATGTACCCTCCTTCTGATGGAGTTGGGGTGATAACAACAGTGCAAGAAGACTGAGCCCAAGTCACTGGCCCTGGCTGCAGAGGCATGCATGCTGCTTGCTGATAACCTGTAGGGAACAGAATCAACCCATTTAGAGTTTCCCAGAACAGGTACTTTTGGGGTTGTTCCAGTAGCTACTTTTGAGGAATCCAAGAGGAGTTACTAACTTTACATATCTTGCTATCCTGGGATGAGACAGTGGATTGATTGTCCTGGATCCCTGGTGGGGTTTGCAGGCGGGTGGGGGATGATAGAGTTGATAGGAGTTGGCAGTTGGTCGCACTTTTCCATCTTTGTCTACTGAATTCATTAAACTAGGCTTCTTGAAATCCAAGAGTCTTGTGGTAAAAATGTTCATTTTGATAGGTAAGATGTTTGTGGTGTAGGGAGGCTTGGGGTAAATTGCCTCCCTTTTCTAACCTTTATTTCTGTTAACTAATTTAGGGGTAATTTTAATTTCTTTATCCTGTGTTGTATGTGTATGTGTATTGTGGATATACACAGATAAACATGTATGTGTAGATACACTTTTTTTTAACTAAAAGTGGATTCATGCTATTTTGGTGCTTGTGTTTGTTTTTCATTTTATATTACTAACGTTACTCTAACATAATTTTTAGTGGCTCCATACTTACTGTTATAAAGACAGAAAAAACTTCTGAAGAGTCTGTTATCTTAGATCTCCAACCCTGATTTCTTCCTGAGCTTTAGACCTGTGTATCTGATTGCCTACTGGATAACTCCCCTTTTGCATGGCCCACAGAAAACTCAAATTCAGTATGTCTGCAACTAACTGAACGTACCATCTTCTCTTCCAAAACCTATTCCCCCTCCCAAGTTCATTATCTCAGTGGATGGCACTACCAACTCTCTAGCTGTTCAAGCCAGAAATCTGGCAGGCACATTTTACCCCCTTTCCCAAATTTTCACTTCAAGGCATTAAGCTCTGTGGATTCTACCTCTTAAATCCACTGTCCTTCCCCCCAACCCCCCCCCCCCCCACACACACACACTACTTCTACCCTGGTATAGTATATCTTGAGCTACCAGATTTACCATCTCTTGCCTATGTTTCTGTAAGATTTTCTGATGATGTCCCTGTAGCCATGTGTTTTTTTCCAGCTGTCACCTGGATCTCTTAATTACTCTATAGGTTCAATACTCTCCGTTACCTATTTCTTGGTCTTATCTCTTCCTTCTGCTTCCCCATACTCTTCATTTCATTATAAAGTACTGAAATCTTTAGTTTTTGGGACTGTTTATGATTCTGCTTGCTTCAAGCCTGAAGTATTCTATTTCTTGATCTTACTGACTCTTGTGAAGTCTTAGCTTAAATGGCATAGCTCTAGGAAGCCTCCTTATACCACTAAGTCTGTGTTACACCCTTACTATTTGGTCAGATACCCTGTGCTACTCCATAGCATTAACTAAGTATTATAATTGTCTTTTTACCTAATAGTCTGTGTCCCACTTTTGACTCTTCGGGGAGCACCAAAGCCATGTACACCAACTTTACTCATAGTCCTGGCACTATGTCTATTAAAAGTACATGGTCCGTTTCAGGTACTGAAAATAGAGCAGTAAATAAGAGCATTTATTAACTGCTATGTGGTAAACCACTCCAAAACGTAGTAGTTTAAGACAACAGTAGTATTTATTTACTCATGGTTTTATAATTTGTATAGCACTTGGCGGGGGTAGTTTATCTCTGTTTCAATTGGTGTCAGCTCACTGCAGGTTACAGTTTCCACTTCCAGGATGATTAACTCACAAGACTGGCAGTTGATGCTGGCTGCTGCCTGGGAGCTCAACCAGGGCTGTTGATCAGAGCACCTAAATGAGGCCTCTCCCTGTGGCCTGGGCGTGACTGGTAGGTTCTGAAAGGGAGTGTCCCCAGAACAAGCATTGTAAGAGGTGGGAAGTGAAGCAGCCAGTCTTCTGAAAGGCTGTGCTTGGAACTGCTCTGCTGTATTCTATTGGTTGGACAGACAGAATCAGCCCAGATTCAATGGGAGGAGAATTAAACTTCATCTCCTGTTGGAGAAAGTGACAAAGAATTTGTGACTATGTTTAATCCACTACATAGACATAAAAACAAACAAAAATTAAACTACAAAATTTGTTGGATGAGTTAATTCTTGTCTACATTTTCAATCTCCTAAGAATCATGATCATAACGTCATTAGTTAAAAAAAAAATCAAAGTAGAACATACAGTGAAATTTTAAAAAGTAATTTTTATTCCCACCCTTCTTAAATAATAACTTCTCTGTTATTTGTAGTTTCTTAATTTTTAAGTTTTAATTATGCATGTAACTTCTAATTTTAATCAGTTTTGTGTTCTATTTTAAAATTTTATCTTTCATAAATCCTCATGCACTGATGTTATTACTCTTTATTTCTAGAGGTGGCATTATTGTATCAAAGGTATGTATAATTTAGATTTTGATACTTATTGCCAAACTACATGATAGAAAGATGATATTAATTTATACTCCAGCTTTTAGTGCAGGGTATAAATTATATTTGCCCATAACCTTGCTACTTAAATCATTGTTTTTGGTTAACCTATTGGCAGAAATTGACATTGCTTTTATTATTTCTTTAATCCCTGTTTAAGTCCTTTGTCCAATTTTGGAGGAATTTTTTTCCTATTGATTTTCAAGCCTTCTTTGTATATTGTAGATTTTAATTCGTTGCCTAGTCAGTGTTCCCTATTTTGTCTTTTAATTTGTTTTTATATTTTTTAAATTATGAATTATTAAATTTTTATGTAGCTCTTTACGATTTTGTTTCTTGGCAGAAACACTATTGAACTCAGTTCTCCCTTGTCTTTTTCTTTTTTAGCACTCTGGCCAATCGTCTAGCAGTTTCAATTATAGATTTTGTACATATACATATTGGTGGGGAAAAAATCAGTAAACCAATAAATTCCATAGAGTTATACAGATTGCTTTTTGGGGAATTAATTTCAGAATCTTGTCCATCTCTTAATAGTCTTATAATAGAATTGATCTATTTTGGGATTTGGAAAAATTCTATCCTAGACAATCTCAGTGAATTACGCTGAATAAAGACAAATTGTTCCTTGCTGTCAGTGTTAGACTTTCCCACAAAATGAAATTTTTAGTGATTGAAATATAAAGTTATGAACACTTTTAAAATTGAAAACAGGGTAATATGGTCAGCTAGGTTATATGGACAAAGTAGTACCCTGAAAGGAATGAGAAATGCTAATTTTTTTTTTTTTTTCCGTAAGTGCTAATATGACTGTAAGAAATTACCAGGCCAAAATCTATATGGAAGCAGTAATTCAGAGAAGTAAGGAGAATATTAAAACTGCTTTTCCTTTGAAGACATTTGCCACATTTTGGAGAACTTTTCCTTTGGTTTTGAAAGCCTCAAAAGGCACAGGGTATAAAAATCAAAGCTCAGATAGGCCCAAGACGGGAGTCTAATAGGAAGTTTCTTTCTTAAGAAATTGGTATTCCGAAGAGCAATGTCCATAGAATATGAGTAAACCAAGATTACAACCCTTCCCATTCTCTTGCTCACAGGAGGTTCCGAAAATAGTTGCCTGGGTCCTGAAAAAATATCTTTTCCTAAGAAGGCTTTCCTTCTTGATTTGCAGCTCAAATTCAGTGTCACTTGGTCCAGAAAAACCTCAAGTTAGGAATTTAAAATGGTTTTAGGTGACTGGCAGAAGCAAATAAATGTCCTCTCTGGTAGAATACATTTTTGTCTTAGGTCCTAGGGAATTCCCACAAATGATTTTCCAAAGAACTAGTTCACAGTAAAATATAACCAACAGGCGAGGTAACAAGGCACCATGAGTAAGAAGCAGTAGAAACAATAGATAGTAGACCCCCAAAAACTTCAGATTTTGGAATTATCAGATAAAGATTATCAAAGAAGTGTTTATTATGTTTAAAAAAAGATGGAAAATATCTGCAGAGAATAGGAAACTGCACAGATTTCAAAAAAGACCCAAATAAGACTTCTAGAAACAAACAATACAGTAATTATAATGGAAAAAAAAACTCAGTGGGTATGGTTAACGGTAGATTAAATACTTTAGCTAAAGGGAATTCATGAACCAGACATAGGAGAGAAGAAATTATCCAGAATGTAGCTCAGAAAGACAAGGAAAAGGGGAAAAAGAAAGATTAAGATACATAGACCATGGAATAAGAAGGCCTGACAGTATTTCATCGATTTTCTAATTGTAGAAGGGAGAAATAATAGGAAAGGAGACAGTGTTTGAAGAGGTGATAGCCGAAAATGTTTCAGAACTGATGAAAAACACCAGTCCATGCATTTTAAGAAATAGATAATTACAAGCAGAATAGCTAAAAGGAAATATACATCTAGACACATCATAGTAGCATGGAGAGAGCACCAGCAACAAAGACAACATTTTATTAATAAAAGTTGAAAGAGAACAAAAGACAGATTACCTTTAAAGTAGCTGTGGCTGTTACACTGATAGCTGACTGCTCAGCAGTGGAAATGGAAGTCAGAAAACAGTGGGTTTATAATATCAATGTGGCTGGAAAAAATGGCCAGCCTAGTATTCTCTACCCAGTGAAAAGACACTTCGGAATAAGGGTGAAATGACATTTTCATACAGAATTGTAAAATATTATCCTCTGATTGTGAATAAAGCATATAGTTAGATATATTTTCTGATTGGTTCTAGTGTTCAGAATGAAGGATTCTAATATAAGCAATTCTGAGCTTCATACAGTTTTTTTCTTAAAAAATTGTGTTTATACTTAGTAAACAGATACTGTTTTGTAATATTACTGATATATTACTCCAACTTTTGGATCTGTGCTCTATTTAGAATCTTCACTGTTGTAGGAAAACTTTTGTGGTGATTAATGCATGCCTTTAAAGTCTTGCTCTGTCAATGATGTAATTTTTAATAGTAATATGTGAAATATTTCAAGTCAAGCCTAGAAGAATTTGGATAAACTTGTGTCTTGGTATTTGCAAAAGTAACTCCTGGAAATTACTTCATTCTCACCTCCCAGTCCCAAATACAACTTTCTGGAAAAAGAAGTAGTGGGAGATTATTTTCTTTTTTAAACTCATGAACAAGGTTAGCATAAAAGGGAATCTAGAATGGTGTAAGAGCAAACCGATCCTAAAGTTGGTTAGATGGATCTGAATTAGAATCTGGCTCCACCATTCAGTAATTCAGTCTTGGTCATGTGACTTAACCTTTCTGATACTTAGTTTTCTCACCTGTACAATAAGGATAAGACTACTTTGTAGGTAGGGTTTCCAGGTGGGAATTCTCAGGAATATTGTTGGCTTTACCATTCCCAATCCCGAGATACAAACTGTTTTCTGTTCTCCACGATGAATTGTTTCCGCAAAGTGACGGCTGATACTACCAATTACCTGGATTCAAGGAGCCGATTTTCCAATTTCCTGACCAACTTTTCTCGGGATTTGGGAACGGAAAAGTGAAAAAAATTCCCAAGAATAGGCGGGAATTCCCTAGCGATAAATAGGAAAAGTGTCTAAGAGATACATTGTGAGTAGTACGTTTATTTCCCATTGTGGGTATTACTGGATTCAAGGAGTCAATTTTCCCTATTTCCCGACCAACTTTTCTCGGGACTTGGGAACGGGAAAGCAAAAAAATTTCCTGAGAATGGATGGGAATTCCCGCCTGGAAGCCCTACATGTAGGTGTATCGTGGGGAATAGAGTAATGTTTGTACAGAGCAGTGAGTATAATCCATGGCTCTTAGTGGGTTTCCAACTAATTGTTATTAGTGAGAAACAGAAAAGTCAATTGAATCTGGCAAAGAATTTGAAGTTGTTTACAGTACAAATAATGTAAAAGAGTTGATTATACTTTTAATATTGAAGAGTTATGGACATTTACAGTAATGATAAGTTTTTTGAAGTTAAGAAGTTGTCATAATGTGACTTTACCTGTTGATTTGATGGTAGTTTTGTATCAAATCAACTGTGTATGTTCCCTACAGGTTAGGCAGCTTCACATTCTTCATGGCAGGTAAGGCAAGATGAAATCAGTGACTGTCTTTAGGAAGTTAAAAAGATTGCCAACCACAAAACACACACATGTCCATGATGACAGTTAAGTTATGGTAAACCTGAATATTTTAGGAATTCAGTCCAAATAATGGTTATAAAGTATGTACTTAAAACTTTATACTTTAGTTTTCAGAAGATAAATGTATTTTTTGGCCTCCAGTAATTTAGAGTAATTGCGATGAGAGCACTCTATTGCTATTTGAATTGAGGATACAATTTCTATAAAATATTTACACCTAGATTTTACTTTCTCTGCTTTTTGTTGTTTATAGTCAAGACATGAACAACAGTCTTTTATGATGTGGAATTACTTGTACACCTTGCAAATTATTTTCTAGTTTGTTGTTCTTTATTTAACATCTAGACATTTTCCCTCATTGAGTAGTGATAACTATGTAGAATATATTAGCTGATTGCATTTTTAATCCACACTTCTTATCATAGCAAAATTGAAAAATTATATTATGAAGACAATTCAGACAATTCAGTGGTTTTTATTTTTGGAACTGGAAATCATTTTTAGTAATATGGTATATTTGTAGCTTTTGAATTTATTCAGGTTATAGACAACTACTAAAAACAAATCAGGCATTTCTTGTCTTTCAAGTTCTAGGATCTCCAACCAAATACTGTGAAAATGGTTTGGGTAAAAATAATGACACAACTTAATCTAAATACATACATGCACAAATGCTTCCTATTAAACAATTTAAGTGTTAATTTTCTTGATTTAGTTTAGACACTCGTGGTGCAGATATTGAGCAGCAGCAATTTTTTGTGCAGTTGGCTCATGTGATAGTGGTCTCCATGCAGTGCTGCTTTTGATCTTGGAGGTAATCCCTTGTAATCACAAACTTTAAAGTATGTTAAGATTATACTTTCTAAGTTGATATATTTTGCATTAATAAAAATACATAGGATTACAGAAGACACTGTATGATACTCATGTAGACTTTTTTTTCTTGTTTACATTTGACTTTGTATTTCATATTTTGAGCTTTAGTGTATATTCCACAGGCTGGTAATTTCTTTTTAACTAATGGTTGTACTATGTGAAAAATTATAGGTTAAATTTGAACGAGTCCCTATTTTGTCTTTTATCTCTTCCAATCTTTTGTATTTTGAAAATGAGTGTTATCCCATGATATCAAACTATGTGACTCAAAGTCATTCCTCATAGGAATAGAAATTACTACCAGAGGCTGTTAGCTAGGGTTTATGTATATATCTCTTCAGTGCTCCATTTTGCCTTTTTTTGCAGAACCAAAGAGATTTTTATGTACAATCATATCTTCACATTCTACAGCACTGTTAACACTGATAGGTTAAACAAAAGCAGTCCAGTTTTTTCATATTATATGTATAAGTGTGCTGAGTTAGGATATAATATGTAGTGTAGTGGGTATTTTTTTAAAAAAGGAGTGGTATAGAAGATACTGTGGACCACACAGCAGCCAGAAAGCGAATGTCAACTGTGCTCAGAGGGGCTAGGATAATAACTCAAGTTTCAAAGACACCACAGGAAAAAAGCTAGACTTTATAGAAAACTAATGTGTAGTCACTGAGTTTTTCAGACATTAGTCAGACAACTAGGAGGAATAATTACCCAAGAAGATCTGACAAGTCTGTTCTGTCAGCATATGATGATAAGTCAGGTACAGATTGAAGGGTAGTTTGGATGGTGGCTTGGAGATGCTGATTTTATTTTAGGGCTTTTTGTGTCAGTGAGAAATGTTTATTAATTGGTAATTATTAACAAACTTTTGTGATAGGTCCTTGTAATCTGTTTATTTGCAGAGGTTGACATAATAGGTGCTAAGTAAAGTTCTGCTTGTATTTATACAAATATTATTTATGTTAAAATGTGTGAAAGTTTGATAATAATAAATACTATTTAAGATACTAGCTAGAGATTGTCATGTCGTTTTAGCGTGTGTTTTTCTTTTTTCTTTTTTTTTTTTTAAGTAATTCTCTGCTTCATTTTAGCTTGAAATCACTCACTGGGAACATTGTCCCAGTGACAACAAGAGGGCCACTCTAGAGCCAGACAGAACTGAACTCAGATTTCACTTCTACTGTTTGGTGGCTTAGGGTTTGTTGGTTGGAAAAATTCTGTAACTTTTTTTTGGGTTTCAATTTCCTCACAGAGGTTTTAAGTAAAATGAGGTAATTTACATAAAATACCTGGCAGTGCACAGTTGCTCAGGAAATGCTTGTTATTAATGGCAAGCCTCACTTCCTTTACATATCTCAGTCTTCCAAAGTCTGTAATCTTAAATTGATATTTTGCTTTAGTTTGGGGATCACTGTCTAATATTATTTTTCTGTAAAGATCAAGAACAAGCTAATTCAGTGATTAAGAAATATCGTTTATTCAGAAAAAAAATCAAATAATATATGTTTCTCTGCTCTAGAAGTGTTTCATTTCCTGAAATATTTTATGGATAGTGAGTGATTACTGAATAATTTTATTAGACTAGCTCTGTTTAAGGACTTTCATATAGTCATTACATGAAAGGGGAGTTAAGAAGTCCTGTAATAATCAGTTGTTAACACTGAACTATTTACAAATTGTGCCCTTATTCCTTAGGTTTAAAACAATTCTTTTCAACTTTAACATTTTATGATGTTTAAAAAATTTATGAAATAAGATGAATGGTTAAAGGCCTATCTTTTAACTGATTAGTCTAGTTGGATTTTTCTTGAAAAAGGACTGAATTTTGTGAATTCGAATGATAAGTCAGTGACAGGAGGTCTTTAACATTTTTTTCCCCTTTGAACAGATGTCTTGGCCTGCAGTGACTCCAACTCTCACAATCTTTCCAATTTTCCCCTCTACTAAGTAAGTTTTTAAAAAGTGACATTTTTATTATAAGTGATTGACTTAATTCAGGCAAACATTACAGCTGAGGAAATACTTTATTCCAGTGAGGAACACTGGTATGAATAAAATGTTAGTCTTTATTTTTACTTTTAAGAATTTAAGGCATGGTTCCATTCCTTTCCTCCATTCCCCTTTTTTCTCTTTCTCTCTTTATGTGTATCCAGAATAATATTTTTGTGTAATAGCTTTCTTAAGATTAAAAGTTTTTGTGCTCTAATATGCTGAGGTGTATCTGGTACATTCTATATTAAGTGACAGTTAAAAACACTGTCAGGATCCATCCAGAAAATACTAAGCACAGTAGGTTTTTCATCAGGGGACAGTTAATCCAGGAACTAGTTGCACAGGTAATTGCGGAGAAGCCATACTGGACTGAGACAGGCCAGATATTAACATCACCTGGAAGCCTGATACCATTAGGGCTGGGAGAAGATGAGGAAAGCTTGTGCTACCAGAGTCCAAAAGCCGGGGCTGCATGGGGGAGCTAGAGCCATAGCTGGGGCTTCATGGTAGGAGCTGGGACATCAGAGGGCAGGAGGACTGTTTGGAGGGAAATGGAGTTTGGAAGAGATAAAGCTTCTGCCAAGGATGTTTCAGGAAGTAGGAAGAATGAGGAGAAATATTCTGGCCTCTTCCTCTTCTGCCTTCTATCATCTATTAGTGCCTCTCCACTGTCCAAATCTTCCTGGAAGTCAGAGGGCAAGGTTCCTTGGAAATTGCAGTTGACTATGCTACAGAGCAGCACAGGGTAAGTCTGGGGAGTGGGTCTGAAAGCATTTCACTGGTTAGCTCAGCCACTCTATTGCTAGTGTATAATATTCATCAGTACACCTGTGCCCTTATGTAGCATTAGCTACAAAGAAGACTTCGCTAAGAAACCCCAAAATTAACAACAACAAAAAAACCCTCTTCGTTCTTTTTTTTTTTTTTTTTTTGGACAAATCCTTAAAAACCAATATTAAGATTAGCATATTGGTTAAATTAACCAAGTGGCAATATGTTAGGTAAATGAGCTACAAAGTTGCAGACACTTGGTTCTTGGTTTTGTGGTACTCATAGTCTACTGGAAGAATTTTGTTCTTTAAAGCATACTTTTAAGATTTAAATTTTAATAAAATGTGTGATAAGTTACAGATGGGGACATGTGTCTGTAGGAACTCAAGGAAGGAGCCACTGACCCAGTTTTGTACTTTTTAGAATACTTTCAGCAGTTGGGAAACTTGAGCTGAGCTTTAAAGGATTGGTAAAGAGAAGTGGAAGGGATATTGCTGGAATAAAGAGAAGCTTGAGCAAAAGCTCAAAAACCTGAAAGAGATTAAATTAAAGCACGTATAAGAAATTTCAAACACTGTCACTGGAGCATCAAGCATGGCTCACAGAATCGGACTGGGGAGCCAGGAAGAGGCCAGGTTATTTTTATTCTCAAGCTGATAGAGAGCTGCTGAAGGAGTGGAGTGGCCTGATTAACTTTGCTTTAGCTGTGCTTTTCCATAAGCGTGGAAGATGACTTCAGGAAGGAGGGTGCTGCCGTGAGGTAGGAGGTGTATTAAAAGGATGTTACACTAGTCCAGGCAATAGAAGAGTGATAGACAAACTCTCCAAGGTGTCTTTATGTCTTACAGTCATTTATTTCATCTAAATGCCTCCTTGTGCCTAACTTTTCAGGGCATGCCCTGCTGGTTTGATGCCATTTTGTTTTCACATTACACATGCCTCCCTTGATATTTTTACTTGCTCCCTAGTGAGTAAGGTCCCAGGCCTTGCTGTCTAGAAGCACGCACGGGAACCAATAATCATGGTCAGGTGTACCCTGGAGTGCTGAAGGGTGCTTTGCTCTCCTCGAGCCAAGTGACTGCTGTGTTACTGAAGTGTTACGGGGTGTGGCAATTTCCTGGAGAAATTTTCTTGAGAAAAATTTCCTGTGTTCCTTAATGGAGCTTCTGATATTGAAGAGTGACAGATTTGCAGTGTGACATTTAATTTTAGTAAATATATCTTTTAAAATACCAAAATCCTGCATTTGAATAAGATCCACTTTACACATCGATTTTAATGTATATTCTCTAATTTATTCTGATAATAAACGTGAGAAAGGTGTTGTTAGCGCTGTATTCTTTACAGACACTCGTTTGGGTTGTCTTACTCAAAACTCTAGTAAGATTTCTTATCAGAGATGAGCAAGACATAACTTTTGTTCTCAAGAAACCTATAATCTGATGGGGGTCGACAGACATTAGATCATAATACAAGGCCTAAGAAATAAGTTAACTAGAAATACAAACACTGTATTAAGGGTATTTAGAGGAAGAAGATACTGTATTTTATCCTAAGGCATATATTTTTTACACATTTCAACGTTTCTAAAATTGGCAAATATCTTACAATTTGATGGCATCTTAGACTTGAGGAAAAGTATGTTTTGAAAGAATAATAAAGGCACATAGCTGTTGGAGGATGAGGAATTTAATTAAGTGGAGAAAGTTCTACAAAAAAGTACCTGGGCAGGAAAGCCATAATGTGCTAAAGGAACAATAAGTGCTTTTGGGAGGCTGACAGGCTCAAGAGTGACATAAGAAGTGACATTAGGTAGCTGGGTTGAATCCACTTTATAGAAGATTTTGAAGGTCAAGCTGTGGAGAGGTAGAATTTTATTCTGCAGTGAGTGAGAAGCTCCTGGGGGGTTTTGAGAAGAGGAAAGTATGGTGCATATTACATTGTGAATTTCTTGACCTCTATTTGGGAATATAATGCTATTTTGAGAAGAGGAGGAATTGAAGGAAGGGAAATTGCAGTGTTTTGAAATAATGATTTTATTAGTTGAAAAGAAAAGAAAGAAAGATGTTACAGAGGTAAACTGGCAACAATTGGTGACTGAGAATGTGGGGGGTAGAGTAGGTGGTAGTGAGGGAGACTAGTAACCAGAGTTACTAGTATGGGAGACTAGGACCCGTTAGCTGCATAATGTGTGTTGAAGTAAGAAAACAAATTCGAACTTTGTTACTGTTGTGACTGACTCCTTCTGTCATGCATGTAGCAGGAAGTGGAGAAATTCAGGTCTGGAAGTCAGGAGGAAAGTTAGGGCTGATGACAAAGATCTAGGAGACAAGATTATAATGGAATAAATTTCAGGGATGAGTTCCATGAAGAGAGTAAGAGAGTAGACGGAGAATATTAGAGAGCGAGGGAAAACTATCTACATTTTATAAACAGCTTTTTAAATAATTCACATGCCAAACAATGCACTTATTTGAAAGTGTACAATTCAATGGCTTTAAGATATTCACAGAGTTGTACAACCATCACTACAGTCAGTTTGTGAACATTTTCATGATGCCTTAAATTAAACTCTACAGCTTAGCCATAGGCTTTACTATATTTCTGCAAAAGAGGCTGTTGGAATTTTGATAGCAATTGCATTGAATCAATAGATCACTTTGGGTAGTATTGACGTCTTAATATTAAATTTTTCTACCCATGAAGATGAACTGCCTTTCCATTTATTTAGGTTGACTTTAATTTCTTGAAACAATTTTTTTTGGTAGTTCTCAGTGTATAAGTCTTTCACCTCCTTAGCTAAATTTATTTCTAGATATTTTATTATTTTAGATGCTATTAGAAATGGAATAGCTTTCTTAATTTCCTTTTTGGATCGTTCATTGCAGGTATATAGGAACACAACTGATTTTTGTATGTTATCTTGTACCGTGCAACTTTGCTGAAATTGTTTATTAGATTTGGTGGCTTCTGTATATATATGCGGTGCCAAAAAATGTATACAAGTGGACACTTTGGTCAGCATTGCACAGGCAGTAGTTTGTCATAATCAAAAATATCTGGACACTAACGGTAACCACTTTGAGCACCTCCTGTAATTGCGGAAGTCAAACGTGACTTGTATTCATCTTTTGTTATTAGTATATGTTCAGTATTACAATTTTAACACAGTTTTCCTTTCTTAAAATGTGTGTACATTTTTGGGGCACCGTGTGTGTGTGTGTGCGTGTGTGTGTGTGTGTGTGTGTGAGATTATTTCATTTTTGAGTAGAGATACTCAATTTGGATGCCTTTCATTTTTTATTTTCTTGTCTGATTACTCTGGCTAGAACTTCCAGTACATTGTTAAATTTCAGAGGTAAAAAAAGGCATCCTATTTTTTTTTTCTGGATCTTAGGGGGAAAGAGTTAAGTCTTTCACCACTGAGTATGATGTTAGTTGTAGGTTTTTCCTGAGTGCCCCTTATTATGTTGAGGAAGTTCCCTTTAATTCCTAGTTTTCCAAGTGTTTTATTATGAAAGAATGGTTTGGATATTGTAAAATGCATTTTCTGCTTCAATTGATATGATTGGGTTTTTTTCCCCTTCGTTCTATAATATTAATGTGTATTACATTGATTGTTATGTTGAATCATCCTTGAATTCCTGGGGTAAATCCCACTTGGTCATGGTGTATAATCCTTTTAAAATGCTGTTTACTAGAACTTTGTTGAGGATTTTTGCATTTATGTTCACATGGGATTTTGGTAGTTTGTTTTCCTTTCATATGATGCTTTTGTTTGTCCTTTGTATCTGCATAATGCTGGCTGCATACAATGAGTTAGTGTTTCCTCCTTTTTAATTTTTTGGAAGAGTTTGGAAAAAATTGGTGTTAATTCTTTAAATGTTTGGTATAATTCACTGGTGAAGCCATCTGCTCCTGGACTTTTCTTTGTTGGGAGGTGTTTGATTGCTGACTCAATCTCTTTAGTAGTTTAAGTCATTGAGATTTTTCTGTTTCTTTTTGAGTTATTTTAGGTAATTTGTATTTCTAGTAGTTTGTCCACTTATCTAAGTTGTCTAGTTTGTTGGCATACAGTTGGTCACCGTATTTTCTTTTGATCCTTTTTATTCCTCTGAGGTCTATAGTAATATTTTCACTTTCATTTATGATTTTAGTTATTTGTGTCTTATTTTTATATTTTTCTTTTTTCTAGCTAAAGTTTTGTCAGTTATATTGATCTTCTCAGAACAACTTTTGGTTTTGTTGATTCTCTATTATGTTTCTTTGTTTCTGATCTTGATTATTTCCTTCCTCCTGATAGCTTTGGGTTTCATTTGCTCAGTTTCTCAGTTCTCAAAGTGTAAAGTTAGGTTATTGGTTTGAGATCTTTTTTTCTTTTTATACTGTAGGCATTTACAGCTACAAATATCCATCTCAGCACTGCCTTTACTGCATCTCATAAGTTTTGATATGTTGTTTTTGTTTATATTCATCTCTAATCTCTGATTTCACTTGTGATTTCTACTTTTACTGATTGTTTAAGACTGTATTAATTTCAACATATTTATGAAGTTTTCTTCTGTTATTGATATCTAGTCTTAGTCTCCTGTGGTCAGAAAAGATACTTTGCATGACGTCAGTCTCCTTAAATTATTGAGACTTGTTTTGTGGTTTTTACTGGAGAATGCTCCATGTGCACCTGATATGAATATGTATTCTGGTATTCTGTGGAGTGTTCTATAGATGCCTATTAAGTTTAGGAGGTTTATAGTGTTATTCATGTCCTCTATTTCCTCATTGATCTTTGTTTCTAGATGTTCTTTCCATTATTGAAAATAGAGGATTGAAGTCTTCAACTGTTATTGTAGAACTATGTTTATTCTTCAATTTTGTTGGATGTTCTCCATTTACATTTAAAATAACTGATAAGGAAGCACTTCTGCCGTTTTGTTATTTTTTTCTATGTCTTATACCTTTTTTGTCTCTCATTTCCTTTATTACTGTTGTTGTTTTTTTGTGTGTGTGTGTGTTTAATTGATTTTTGTAGTCAACTGTTTTGATTCTTTCCTCATTTCCTTTTATTTATATTTTTAGATATTTTCTTTGTGGGTACCAAGAGGATGACTGGTAACATTTTAAATTTATAATAGTTGAGTTGAAATTGGAACCAACTTAACTGCAATAGCATACAAATCTCTGCTCTGAAAACACCTCTGTTCACCAGCCTCTCTGTTGTCTTACCACAAATTACATCTTCATGCATTGTATATCAATAACAGATGTATAATTTTTAAAATGTATTTGTCTTCTAAATCTTGTAAGAAATAAAAAGAAAATGAGGTTACAAATCAAATGTGTAATAATAGTGGCCTTTATATTTGCCCATGTGTTTATCTCCATGTGGAGATCTTTACTTCTTCATATGGCTTTGAGTTACTTTGTTGTGTTTTTTCCATTTATACTTAAGGACTCCTTTAGCATTACTTGTAGGACAGGTTTAGTGGTAATAAACTCTGTTAGCTTTTATCTTAATTTCTCCCTTATTTTTGACGGACAGTTTTGCCTAATATAGAATTCTTGGTTGACAGTTTTGTTAGGCAGGGTTCTCCAGAGAAGTGTGTGGGGGGGTGTGTATGTGTATGTGTGTGTGTGTGTGTGTGTGTGTGTGTGTGTGTGTGTGCGCGCGTGCACGTGTTTAGAAGGAGACATAAGAAATTGGCTCATGTGATTATGGAGGCTGAGAAGTCCCAAGATCTGGGGCAGAAGCTGGAGACACAAAAGAACCAATGGTGTAGTGCCAGTCTGAGTCTGGAGGCCTGAGAACCAGCAGAGCTAATGGTACAATAAGGTAAAATGTTAAGGAAAAGTAAAGGTATGATTAAGAAAAAAATTTAGGATTGTGATTTCCTATGTGAAATGTTGGGCAGAAGGTTAGAATTGGGGAGGAACACACCAGGAGCTTAAAGATATTGGTAATACCGTACTTCTTAGTTTTGGAGATAAGTTTATCATATTCATTTTATTATTGTGCTTTATAATATGTATTACATGTATTCTTTTATACATTAGTTTATAATACAAAGTTAACTTTTATAAATATGTTTGTTATAAAAGTACTTTTTTATGTAAAATTAAAATTCATAGAAAAAAAAAAACCCTCAGCATTTGTAAAATTGAAATAATCCAGTGTTCTCTCCAGACTGTTCTCTTTTTTGCATCGCAGACCTTCTCAGGTCCAAAATCTTAGGGTTACTTTTGGCATCCTTATACTAGGATTAATTTAATAATGCTACATGCCAGGGATATTGTAATAAACAAAGCTTATCGTAAGTAATTTGTGAACAAATAAATGAATTAAGCAGTCTTTACCTTATCTTTTTTTCTCTCATAACATCAAGTCATTCAGCAAGTTCTTTCTATTCTTATCAGTATGTCTGGATTAATCTGTGTTCCATTCCTAGGGTCTTTGTCTGGATTTCAGGCTTTTATGTGCCTGCACCATTTCCCAACTGGCCTCCTGTCTGCATTCTTCCCTCTCTTTACCTCATCCTTCTTTGTATGAGCTTGAAAGTTTTAAGAAATGTGGACTAAGGACCATAATTTTGAAGCTTCTAGGAAAATAAGTTTTATAAAGTTAAAATTAATTCAGTATACTAATACTAATATGCATCAATGTTGAAAAAAAAATCACCTAACAGAAAACAAGGCAAAGTAAAATAAAGAGAAGGGAATATAATAATGTAGGTCACTTTTCCCATTTAAGCTTTGAGTTTTAATATAAATTCTTAAAAGTAGCACAAGTGTACCACTTACATTTGAAGTTAGTAGTTGCAATGGCAGTCTTCTTTTGGAAAACTAATGATTCATTTTTTTGGAAAAATTTAAATTGTCACACAGTATCAAATTTTAGCAAGGATGTTTGGAAACCACAAATATTATAGGCTGATGAGAGTATAAATTGATGACAACTACTTGGAGAAAGGTTGGGCACTGTCTACTAAAATGGAGAATATACACATAACCCAGAAATTTTACTTTCATATAGATTTAGAGCAGTGGGTCTCAACAAGAGCAATTTTACCTCCCAGCAGACATTTGGCAATGCCTGGAGACATTTTTGATTATTACATCTGGGGAGTATTATTGGCATGTAAGGGGTGAAGATCAGGGATGATGCTAAATGTTCCACAATTCACAGGACAGACCCCCACAATAAAGAATTATCCAGTCCAAAATGTCCATAGTGCTGAGGTTGAGAAGTCTTACTTTAGAGAGCACATGTGGACATAGAGACTTGTTCAAGGATATTTGTTAAAGCATTGTAATAGTGCAAAATTAGAACAACCTAACTGTCCATCAGTGGAATAGTGGGTAAATAAAATGTGGTTTGCATATGTGATTCAATACTTTATAATAGTTAAAAGGAATGGTATATATCTATATCTACATCTATATCAATATCTAGATAGCTAGATATGTACATATAGCTATATAGATATATATGTATATGTATATAGATATATGTCTGTCTCAATAGGTATCAAAAATATTGTTGAATGAAAAAAGTCAAGTACTTTCAGTATGATACCGTTTATGAAAATTGAAAAAAATACATGAAATACAACTCTTATTTAAATATGTAGATAACAATATAGACAATGTAATAATTAGGAGGCTGCATGCCAATCTCAAGATACTGGCTGCTAAAAAGGAGATGAAAAGGGGAATGGCAGTAAGGTGGTGAATAGTTGACTAACTTTGTTTCTAGTTCTTTTATAAATACACATAAAGTGAAGCAAGTATGGTTTCATATTATGAATTTGAATGCATAATGTGAATGCCATTCGTTGTAGATTCTGGTTGGTAAGAATATGGATATTTGTAACATTGTTTAATATTATTTATTTTTTATAGTTGTAAAATTTCTCAAAAAAAGGCTCATCCATGAATTCCATATGCAACTTTATCTCCATTTAGATTTCATAGTACTTTATAGCGCATGCATTTTCTATTTTTCAACTCTTTCTGTCCAGGAAGTTAGCTTGGCTACCTATGGAGAGGAGTCTAACTGTTTTTTGTATTTATTGTTTATTTTGTTTATAGATGTGGAGAAGCTGTATTGACTATCATTAACTACCAATTGTGCTTAATTCACAAAAGTGAAAGACATCATAAAGAACTCCAGTAACTGTTTATTTTGTTTTAACTGATTTTGCATATTAGAATATATAGAAATAATTGGGCCTTCTGCAGGAGCATGAAATATTTCTCCTATTTAGACACTTTGTTGTATTGATTTTTAAAATTGTTATTGTAAAAGTATTTGATTATAGTGGTTTAATCTTTCCAGTAACTATTCAGGAAATTAAATTTAGGTATTTAAGTGATTCTAGGAACTTTACTTATAAAGAATACTTTTAAATCTTAACTAACATTTTCTGAATAACTGTGAAAGTTTTTATAAATGTTACTGAAGAGAGAATAATGGATATAGTGTCATAGCCAATATATTCTATTTAGAATACAAGGATTAGTTTTCATATATGGTAAAATATATTGACGGTAAAATAAAGTGGAGATAGTGTAGAACCTCTAATTTTTTTCTTCATGATATAAAAATAAGTGTCTCAAATATTCAGTGTAATTAAAAGTTATAATGACTATTCATGGTTTCCCTGAATTTAAATTATGTCAAATTAAATAACAGAGTTAAATTACATTTATAATTATATAGAAATTTGTAATTTTTAAACAAAAATCATTTACCAAAAATTATCCCAAAGTTTAGAAAACCCACTAATTTAAAAACTTAAAATAGCCTTTAGTTAATGATTTTTATTTACCTTTTTGAGAAATGAAACGCAAAAATTATAACCTATATTTCTTTACATGTAAGTGTCAATCCAATCAAAAGGTGACTAAAAATTAATGACTTTATTTAAAACAATAGTTCTTAAAATTTAGATTAGATCTAATTCTTTTGTTATTTTATATAAATTATAAAAATGATTTAATTATGAAATTCATAAGGATAATTTAAATTCAGAATATTTAATTTAAGATAATTTGAGCTCAAATTTATAACTATGAATAGCTTTAACTCCTTAACTATAAAGAAATTAATCATATAACCTTTTTAGATAATTTTCTAATTAGGTGAGAACAAGGCATGAACTATCTCCATTTGATTTTCTTGCTAATACTTGCAATTTAATGCTAGAGTTAATCCTTAATTGCTGAAAAAGAGTTGTCTATCACATGGTTACCAATTATTATTCTATAATATAATACATGATAAATTTTAAGGATGACCTATTCAATAAATAAATGTTAATTGAAAAGTTTTAAAATAAAAGCTTTCTAGTGGTGTGTGTATTTGTGTGTAAAGGTAGTTTGTATTTAAAGGTAGGTGGATTCAATGTTGCTGGAAAAGAATAGCCGATTAAACCTAGAAACTAATTCGAATGAGTTTTCCTTCAGGAATAAACTATGTGCCTCTCCAACAAAGGCGTGAGGTTCTGATATGAGCAGAAGGTTGCCACCCTTTAGCTATACCCTTTTTAGCACTTGATATGTGACGAAGTAGTAGAAATATGGTGCATTCTTTTCAGGTTGAATTTTAGTGAGATATTATAGAATGGGAATAATTAACAAAATTGTTTTAAAATAATTCTCAATACTGAAGAAAATTGATGATTACTATTAGCAATTTTGGGTCCTATATTCCCAGACCCCCATATATATGAGTTCATTGTCTGTTGGGGCGCTTATTAGGGCTGTTTTGGTGGGAAAGCTGTGATTCTCTGACTTAGGACGTTAATCTTAAGATATCAGTGATTTTAGTTATTAGAGTTTCCTTGTAGCCGGCACAACTTCTCTGTTAACAAATAGAAAAGTGAACTACTAGCCTCCATCTCTCCCCAATTTTAAGCCATTTGGATAAGTTTATGGTAAAGAATTTTGGCTTTGTGGCTTTTTTATTGTGGATGAAATGAAAAAAGAATTGCATTCTGCTTTTAGAGAAAAATGTATTTTAAAAGTACATTAATTTTTAGTGTTATCTTAGATACAAACTTGATTGTTTATTCACTTTCATGTTTTAATTAGGAGTCGAGAAGTACCAGTGAAAAGCTTACAATTATGGGAACATTTTCTATACAAAAATGTGTGTATGTATGTATGTAGGTATCTTTTTAAAGCTTGCCTTTTTCTCTCCACAAAGAAGACTTGAAGCGGTGAAGAAGAATACATACAAATGTGATTATAACTTTGAGTAAAATCTCGAAAGGCACCATGGGATATTTCATTTTTCTTCTTTATATTGGACTGGATTGGTTGTTAATTACACTTGGTGTGCGTTGTCAAAATTCTAAATTATAAGGCTAAGTATTCTCATAGCCTGACCATGTGTCTGGCTGAAATAATGTTCCCTGCCTTCTCCTCCCACACCCCCCAACTTCACCATAAATTCCCAGTTTAAATCCATCTTTATTCTAAACCACTAAGTTAAGATGTTATGTGTTTTTTATCTGCTCAGGCATTAACTTTGAATCAATATAGCTATGGAATAGTCTGGAGAAGATTTCTCTTATTTAAGGACCTTGCCCCTGAGCTTTTAAAAATGACTTGAACTTTTGATTCTTCATGGTTAAGGATGGATGACAATTTTTGCCGTTCTCAACCTTTACTTATTTTTACCCAACGTGAGTTTTAATCTGTCTGACCAGCTTTTGTTTTATATTTAAATTTTTTTCAGTATCTTTAGAGGTAGCACCATGAATTTTAAGATTCAGTAAGCAATGAAAAAATTTTAAATCTTGCTAAATTGTTTGAATTTGGTAACACTGCATCAAATAGGTTAAAAAGATAATTTCATTTAGTTTATTTGCTATGTATGCCTAATGATGATTGCCCTTTTAGTATATGATGGGAATGGGACATGATGCTAAGAAGCAGCAGTTGATTAGATTTGGGATATCTTTATATTGTTACATTCAGTTTATGTAACTTTTTTGTATATTTTTTGATGCTGTTGCCCATGTTCTTTCATTTTCTAAGCTTTTAGCCATTATTATATTCTGTAAAACCAGCATCATGTAAGTTTATTGTGATGCTTCAATTAGATGTGTGTCAAATATTTGATAATGACCAAACATTTATTTATTTATTTATTTATTTATTTATTTATTTATTTATAATTCTAATTTGTTGGGGTGACAATGGTTAGTAAAATTACATAGATTTCAAGTATACAATTCTGTAATACATCATCTAGTATATATCACATTGTGTGTTCACTATCCAGAGTCACTTCTCCTTCCATCACCATATATTTGACTCCTTTACCCTCTTCTACTATCCCTTCTCCCTCCTTACTCTCTGATAATCACTAAACTATTGTCTGAGTCTATGAGTTTTTATGTCCTTATTTGTTTGTCTTGTTCCATTGTTGTGTTCAGTTCCACATGCAAAAGAATGAAACTAGACTGCTGTCACCATGTACCAAAATTAACTCAAAACGGATCAAAGACCTAAACATAAGTTCTGAAACAATAAACTGCATAGAAGAAAACATAGGTACTAAAGTTATGGACCTTGGGTTCAAAGAGGATTTTATGAATTTGAGCTCAAAGGCAAGGGAAGTTAAAAGGTAAAATAAGTGAACGGGACTACATCAAACTAAAAAGCTTCTGCACAGGCCGGCCCGGTGGCTTAGGCGGTTGCAGCTCTATGCTCCTAACTCCGAAGGCTGCCGGTTCGATTCCCACATGGACCAGTGGGCTCTCAACCACAAGGTTGCCAGCTCAACTCCTTGAGTCCCGCAAGGGATGGTGGGCAGCGCCCCCTGCAACTAAGATTGAACACGGCACCTTGAGCTGAGCTGCCGCTGAGCTCCCAGATGGCTCAGTTGGTTGGAGCGTGTCCTCTCAACCACAAGGTTGCCTGTTCGACTCCCGCAAGGGATGGTGAGCTGCGCCCCCTGCAACTAGCAACGGCAACTGGACCTGGAGCTGAGCTGCGCCCTCCACAACTAAGACTGAAAGGACAACAACTTGAAGCTGAACGGCACCCTCCACAACTAAGACTGAAAGGACAACAACTTGACTTGGAAAAAAGTCCTGGAAGTACACACTGTTCCCCAATAAAGTCCTGTTCCCCTTCCCCAATAAAATCTTTAAAAAAAAATTAAAAAAACTCAAAAAGCTTCTGCACAGCAAAAGAAACCATTGACCAAGGAAAGAGGCAGCCATTCGAATAGGAGAAGATTTTTGCAAACAGTGCCTCCAGTAAGGGGTTCATATCCAAAATATATAAGGAACTCGTACAGCTCAACAACTAAAAGACAAACAATCCAATTAAGAAATGGGCAGAGGACCTGAATAGACACTTCTCCAAAGAGGACATAAGATGGCCAATAGACATATGAAAAGATGCTCAACATCACTAATCATCAGAGAAATTCAAATAAAAACCACAATGAGATACCACCTCACACTGGTCAGAATGGCTATCATCAACAAGAGAAATAATGAGTGTTGGAGAGGCTGTGGAGAAAAAGGAACCCTCATACACTGTTGGTGGGAATGCAGATTGGTGCAGCCGCTATGGAAAGCAGTATGCAGTTTCTCGAAAAATTAAGAATAGAATTACCATATGACCCAGCAATCCCTCTCCTAGGTATATACCCCAAAAATCTGAAAAACATTTATCCGTAAAGATATATGTGCTCCGACGTTCATTGCAGCTATTTACGGTGGCCAAGACATAGAAACAATCTAAGTGTTCTTTGATAGACTATTGGATAAAGAAGATGTGGTACATATGCATGATGGAATACTATTCTGCCATAAGAAAAGACGAAATATTGCCATATGCAATAACATGGATGGATCACGAGATTATTATGCTAAGTGAAATAAGTCAGAAAAAGTCGAGAACCATATGACTTCATTGATATGTGGGATATAAAACTGAAAAATGACCAAACATTTATACAGATTTAAGTTACGATTCTCAGGAGATGTGATGCCATAATTTTTGTTTTACCAAGTAGGTTTGAATATACATTTATTTTTCTGCTAGGTGTCTGAGCATGGTCTTTTTTAATGAACTGCATTTATAAATAAAAGAATTTGTCCTGCGTAGAGGATTTGATAGGTAAAGTATGCTGAAGTGTTATATAGCTCACCTCACACTGAAACGGACAGTTAATAGACATTGGAATCTGGTTCATTTCAATATAATTGAAAATATATTTAGTCTCTGCCCATATAAGATTGTAATTTTTTGTTTCATAAAGTTAAAAAATAACTAATAAACTAAACACAATTTTGGCTGTTTGAACAGAGTGTTTTCACTGCACTGGATGAGGAGATCAATAGCCCTTGAAACTTGGTCTCTAATAACTTTCTGTACTAAGTCCACTTGTCTCTATTTTGTTTATTTAGAATGCAAACAACTCCAGTGCTTAGTTTTTTAAAAAAATGATAGCTGGCCTGGGATTATGTTGCAATATTGTAGTAGATGTTTTCTTGCATTTTAGGCTGTCCGTCTACATCTTCAATTAATTTGGAAACTTTTCAACCATTATCTATTTGAATATTACCTATACTCCCTTTTTTTATGTTCTTTTAAAAATCTTGACCTATTTGTGTTTTAGATCATTGCTACTCAAAGTGTGGTCTTTAGACTAGTGCTGGTCGACAAACTGATTTTATTGGTCTGTAATGAATACGGATAGCAATTCAAAGTAAGCATTTAGAAACTCTTTGTAGGAATTTGATATTACCATGACAGCTAAGCACATGGTTTATAAAAAAAAAAAAAAAAAAAAAAAAAAAAAAAAAAAAAAAAAAAAATTAACTTTTACTACCTTTTACAGAAGTTTTTGTCTGCAATTTATTGGCGCTTTAAAAAAATGATCCATCATCCCAGACAGTTTCACAAGTATTTTGTAAGACCTTCTCATTCTATGTTTTGAATCTCTTAACTGCTCTTACATATTTTTTTTCTTTGTCTCTCTAAACTGCATTTTAGGTAGGTTTTAAGTCTTTCCATTTACTAATTCTTTGTATTGACTTTATAGTTTAACTTTTACACTGAATGAAAAATTTTACCTATGTTTTTTATTTCTTGAAGTTTTATTTAATTTATGCATATGTCTATATTTTAAGCTTTTCTATTGCTGAAAACATGCTTATTATATAATCTTTCCAACGATTGAAGAATCTGTGGTCTAATTCTGCTGTCTCTTGTTTGTATTGGCTCTCATTAATTGTGTCTGGTATCCTTGTATGTTTTGTGATTTAAAAAATTTTTTTTTATGTGACTTGAATTTTTTAGAAAGTTGTTGAATTCTTTGAGATCTGGATTAAAATTATTTTCTCTCACCAAGAATTCGCCTATGCTTTCCGCAGATGCTTGGGATCATAGTAGTTGCAGAGCACTTTAAATGACATCTTCATAGGAGATTTATTGCATCATACAAGTAGTTTGAATTTAGTGTGTATGCGAACCTTTAGGAAGGTTTCACTTTGTGGTTAATGTCAAGAGAATTGATGAAACATTCTTGAAATGACAAAATCATAGAGATGGAACACAGATTAGGGGTTGCCAGGGTTTAGGAATGGTGGGGGCGAGGGCTGAGTGTGAGTATAAAGGGATAATAGGAGGGAGTTCTTCATGGTACTTGTTTTGCTGTTAACATGACGATATAGCCCTTTGCAGTATTAGCTTTATGTCAGTGTTTCCTTTTGATAGACTTTTTAGAATCTTATCTCCTGCGCCTTGTGTAACCATCAAAGTGTAAGCTCAGTTTCGCAAGTGCTAGGCATGTGCTCTCAGGATGAAATCTGGATTCTGGTTCGTTTATTCTAGCTCATTTTGTTTATAGCTTATGTGGACATTGTACTTTCTTGCTATCTAAGCAGTTCATTAAAGGGGATTTTTCCACTGATTTTAAAAGTTGTATCTAATAGTATTAAATTATCTACTCTGTCACAGTGCTGGAAATCAGTGTTCCCGTCTATCTGTACTTTAGTTTTAGCAAGTATGTTGCTATTTTGTGCCTCAGCTCTCTTATGTTTTTGTTATTATAATAAACTATTTTTCTTTATTTCTTTGGTCTATTGGACCTTTAGTGCTGGCTCATCACAATCTATATCCAGTTATGTTTTTTTATCTTGTTTCCCTTTGTTCTTTCACTAGCCAAATTATAGTTTATTAAAGTCATGTATTGTAGCCACCACCATTCGTTTTTACTCATGTCATTCCACCCTATTTAAATGTTGTCTCTTCTTTTGACTCCCAACTGCTCCTTCTAGCACTGTTGACATTTTGGGCTGAGTAATTCCTTTCTGTTGCGGGGCTATCCTGTGCATTATAGGACGTTAGCAGCATCCCTGGCCTTTACCCGTTAGATAAATAGTATCTCCCATTTGTGACAACCAAAAGTGCTTACATACATTGCCAGTTGTCTTTTGGGGGGCAGTATTTTTCACGATTGAGAACAACTGTTGTAGCCCTATATGAATTTGGTCTCAGTTGAAGAGCCTTCTCTGATTATCCCTGCCTATGGCATCTACCTTCAGGATTTTCTGTAGTACATATTGTTTGGATTGTACATTTGCCCCTTATTACATGTGGTTGTGCCTTTCTTACTCTCCTTCTCTGCCGTGTGTGTGCGTATGTGATTTCCCCATGTTCTAGGTGTACTTTACTTTTTTGTTTGTTCGCTATCTTGATCAACCCTATACACTTGTTAGTAGTTTCACATATATCAATTGCTTGCTTTTTTCCTTTTCTTTCCATTTTTTATATGGTAGTAACGGGGGTTTAGAAAATTGAATCAGTCTAGAAAATGTGGAGAACTTTGAGGCATTCTAAGTTCTAATGTTTTATTAATGATAATTATGAGACTTGCAGAAATTAGAATTAATACTGATGTAACAATAGTGTGTATACCCAGTAGTAACTGGAAAATTCATGACAGTGTAAGATAGTTATGAAGGTATAAGAAAGATGTAATTTCTGTTAGATATATCCATTATATAAATAACCAGAAAAATGTGCAGTAGAATAGAAATTAAAAAAAAAAAAAGCAGACTGAGAAATACAGAAAATGGAAAGATTTGTAGAAGCATGAACTAGGAATGATTAGTTCTACGGCGTGAGATGAGCAAAGTAATCAATATGTCGAGGTAATTGTTAGGAATGATGGATGTAGCATCTGGTTAGGAGTGACTTCTGTAAAGCTGACAAGTGTGATATGTGAATGTAAGTTGCAAACAATTTGGGCATAGAGAGGTTAGCTTCGTACTAACAACTGAAGAGTTACAGATTTCCCTCCACCTTAAAAAAGGTATCAGCAAATTCCAAGTAACAAAATAAATTGAAGGTTGAATCTAACTACTTTTTACAAGGTGCTTTTCCTCATGTAGCCCAAAATTTTCATGAAAAGTAATCATAATATGTGTTCATTATAGAAAAACTAGAAAGTAATGAAAAGCATGGGGAAAGTGAAAGGTAGTTACAGTTCCAAAAGCCTAAGCCGCTATTTTCATTTAGGTTAATTCCATTCTCTTGATTTTTATATGGTCTCTCTCTCTCTCTCTCTCTCTCTCTAGATATAGTCATATGATTTGCCTATATGTTTGTATAAATATATGCTGTGTGTGTATATATGTATTTATTTGTATATTTACGTAAAATGGATTACTTTATATGAGTTGTTTTATAGCCCGTTGTTTTTCATTTAATATTATGAACATTTCTCCATATGTATGTATGTACAAGGTGTGATAAAAAAGTACAGTGAATACCGCTGCTGAGTGCCATCCAATGGGAGGGCAGAGATCTTCAATACAAGAAGCGGGATGTCCAACCTTAGTAACAGTCTGTGACAAGTTTCACCTTGTTTAGTGCAGTCAGTCAAGTGAGAGCTATGGTTGAGAGAAGATGTGTTTTAAAATGTGCTGTAAATCATCCTCCATCATGACGATGCTCTGTGTCACACATCGCTTCTGGTGTATGGCAATTTCTGTCAAATAAAAACATTATGGTGTGTCCTCATCCACCTTATTAACTGAATCTGGGGCCGTGAGACTTCTGCCTCTTCCCCAAAGTCAAAATGATTCAGGACATCGAGGTAGCCATGACAGCTCAACTAAATACACTTACGAAAGAGGACTTCCAGAGCTGCTTCAGAAAGTGGCACGAACGATGGGATAAATGTGTTCGAAGCAAGGGGGAGTACTTTGAGGTGGATTAGTGGCAATGTGTCTTTTACTGTAATGAATTTTTTTTATTTAAACATTCACTGTATTTTTTTATCATACTTCATTTGTATATTTATATAAAGTAGGATTTATTTTATATGAAATGTTTTCTAACCTGTTCTTTTTCATTTAGTATTATGAGCATTTTTTCATATCAGTAAAATTCTTAAAAGTGATATTGATTGCATAGCATTCTATTCTGAGATTATCCCCAAATTTATTTAACCATTCACCTATTGTTAAATATTTAGGTTTTCTTTCATGTATGTGCTCACATACACAAAAACACACACACATTCATATACGTATAATTTACAGTGAACCATTCTAATGAAAAATTTTGAGTACATCTCCCATTTTCTTTGAAGAGTTGTAACTTCCACTGCATTCTGTTTCTTTATATTTTGCCCCGCAAATTCTTTCTACTTGTCTTCGTTGGTAAAAAGAAGCCCAATTCTGTACCTGGGTGTTATTACCAATGTTGGAGACTACATTTCCTGTCCTTCTAAGTGGTTACGTGTGGCCAAAGCACTAAGTTATGGTTTATAAGCTGTAAGCTGAAATATAATATGAGAGTTATAAGGGAGCTGAGTGGGGGCCTTTCTTTCCCCGTCCTCTCTGTTGTCTGCAATGTGTATGCATTAGCTGGAGTTCCCAGAGCCTTCGTGGAGGATGAGATGACTTTTAATAGAAAGTGTGTGGCATAGCAAAAAGGTGGAAGGAACTTGGGTCCCCGATAGTGGAGCTGCCACATCAGCCTTTGATTGTCTGCTTCTAGACACTTACATGGGAGACATTCTCTCCCTTTGTTTCTTCCTCTCTTGTTTAAGTCATTATATTTAACAATTTTTTGTGGCTGAGAAAGGATATTACCTAATCCTATCTGATTAAGTATACCATTGTTTAATGCTCTATGTCGTAATGTGATAGGTCAAATATAAGGGAACACGCATTGTGTTTCTAGATTCTAGATTCATGTTGAAACCAAAATCTACTTTGAGACTGGAGAGAGATTAATTGGTATTAAAAGGTAAACACTTAAAATGATGCATAATTTGTAGAGCTCTGATAATATTGAATTTTGTTCTCAAGTGCTTTTAATAATTATCATAAATATTATTTCAGAAAACACTTGTTAGCATTTAGGCATAAAAGCCCCCCAAAACCTCACAAACCTTTGAGGATATATCCCTTCAAGATAGAATAATTCCTTCAAGCCCTATGAATTTTTAATATTATGAAATATCTTGGCTAGTCACTTTGACAAGGTCAGCTCATAAATGTGACTTTTAATGTTCTTGTATTAACTATTGGAAGAATTTTGATAAATGAAATTTTTAAAACACATTTTTTATAACTGTAGACTTTTTTTAGTATTGATTCTAAGAAAGTTATTCATAACGTTGGTGAAATAAGCTAAGGATAACACATTAAAAGAATTAATAGACTTTTTGGGGGCAGTTCTAGGTTTACAGAAAAATTGAACAGAAAGTACAAAATTGCCATATACTTATTCTCCCAGGGATACACATTTTTATCTAGGGTATTCCATTGCATGTAATGCTACACATATATAAAAATAGACTTTACATTCCTGAACCAAATATGCATTATTTTATATAAGAAAACCATGCACTGCTATCATTTTATTCTAACTCAGGGTTTTCCACTTTCAGCACTACAAACGTTTTAGGCCAGATAATTCTTTGGTGTGAGGGGCTATCTTGTCCTTGGTAGGATGCTTAGCTGCATCCGTGAAATCTACCCTCTAGGTCCAGGTAATACTCCTCAGTGTCACAACCAAAAATGGCTCCAGGCCTTGCCGAATATCTCGTGGGGGGCAAATTGCCTCTAGTTGAGGACTTTTGCTCTAATCAATTTATGACGTTTTAGGATTTGCTGTGTTTTTTTAGGTTGGGCTCAAAGATAAGGGATCTGTAGTTTAACAAACCTTCACATGGAATTTCTGTAGACAAAATGACTCTTCCCTGCCGCTTGGAGACCTTAAACAATATGAATGGTCTTACTGAGCCTGTTTTCTTGACTGTAAAATAGGTAAAATATCACCTAACTTGAAATATTATTTTAAGAATTCATTGAGATAAATTATGTAAAATACTTTGATTAATTTTAGTTTCCTTTCTTCAAATGTTGTGCTATATTGTTTAATTCCCTTAAATTTGTCAAAAACCCATTGCAAAACCTTTATTTCTGTGGGAAAGGCTATCATACTTTGGGATCTACTGTTCATGGATTTCAAGAATACTATACTGTAGGCGGTTATAAACTTTTAAGTATAATAAATGCTCAATGAAGATTTATTTATGAGGTCAATTGTGTTTTGACTCTTTGTGGTGATCTAGTTAGATTGTCACTACATTCATACTGTGACAGTTAAGTGATTTCATGTGTTCTTTCAGGGGCTTTGAGCTTCTCAAATTGAGGATCGTATTAGATGTCAGCCAGTCACCTTGTCCTTCGAAATTTTGTGTTCATGTCTGAAATCCCGCCAATTTTAACAGTTTGTGTGTCAGATCCAGTAGGGAAAGTTGGCCTCTGTTGGTACTCAGTCCATTAAAGACTTCAAAAAACTTGACATCGTTTTCAGCTAATAATGTCCACATCCCATTGCTACTTTGTAGAATTATACGACGTTGTTTCCTAGTGAATGGAACGCCATCTGTAATAATTAGGGTTATTCTTACTGTTCTACCCCTGCAGAAAATTCCCAAAGACTTGGGGAAGGAAGACTTTGTGAATGAAGAAGACTCTTCTGGTAGGAAAATAATCAGAGAGGCTATAGCACTATTATACTGTAAGTATTGCTTTGAAAAATAAGTGTAAGTTAAGAATATTTTAAGTGTCCAATTGTTTGTGGGAAAATATGTTAGGCAAAGATACATGTAAAATATAGAGGAAGATATAGTCATGTTAATAATTCATAAGAAGTAATCCTATGTTGTCTTTTAAAAATTGAAAAATGTGTTCTTGTGTATTGAGATGAAGATTTTACCAATAGCATTGAAAAATATTTCTAATTCTAACAAGGATCAATCTAGTTTATGTACATTTGCTTATTTAAAACTATCAGAATCCAGAAAATCATTCTAGTTTTGTAGGTTTGTGATTTGTTTGGGTGACTTATTGTTTAGGTTATTTTGCAGAATTATTTATTTGCTGATTTATTTATGTATTTCATTATTTATTTATTTGATTATTTAGTAAATTATTTATCTGATGAATTATTAATATATCTTCATGACATGCTTTAAATTATTTATAACTTAATTTTGAGTTTATTGCTTTTAGACGCTGCATTGTTACTGACTAGTTTTGATTTTTTTTCTTTGTGGTTCTTTAAAATTAAAGTATTAGCTCTAAGGCAAAAGTATATTCATTGCAATGCCCATGGATTTTTTTTTTTTTTTAAGTAATTTATGGTAGAGATAAAATTTTAGTTACGCTTTGTTTAGCACCAGATTTACCTGTTTAGGGTTATCGGTGATAGAATGTTTGTGTGTTGTGTGCATACTCACCCTAGAGTCACTTACAAATTAATAATACAGACTATCCTCTGTAAACTGAGATGAACATCTAAACCTCAAACCTCAGTCCACATTACCCTTTGTATCTCTAAAGGACAGGTCTGTAGTCCTTACCTGCTTTAGAATAAATAACTGAGTCTTAGTTATTTTATTTTAGTGGCAAATCTATTTTACTACTGGAATATTTTTAGGAAAGTTCAAAGAAATGAAATCCAACTTAGATTTGGATCCCTGAGATATAAATTTGACTGATGTCACCTTTGTTTTCTTAAATCCCCATTATATGTATTTGGAAAACAGCATGATGTTTATATAGATTTTTATATCAGTCATAGTGACATTTATTTCATATCATATCTCTTATGGAAAGTTTTATACCACTTTAATGAACTAAAATGGACAAGGGTCTTTATAAATGCAAGCTATGGTTTCTCTGACATTGCTAATAATTATGTAAGTTTCTATTTTTAACTAAATAAGGTATATCTTCTTTTTTCTGACTCTGTTTCATAAGATAGTGTAGTTATTAGGGCTCAGGTTGCATGGGTTTAATGAATAGGTTAGAGTAGTTGTTTGGGTAAAAGAGAGTCATGTGTACAATATGGTCTTTCTTTTGTGTTTGCTTGCAGTGAATTATTGTGTACTTTTACAGTTTTAACATTTCAGAGAGAAGTAGCATTGTACATTTCAAGTCAGGGGGCTGTTGAAATACAGTGAAAATGACCTCTGTTCACAGATTGTAAATTATGCATATATATACCCAAATTTCTTGTTTTGAAATACTGAATATATGAATATTTAATTCGAATATTGCTTTAGTATATTCTTCATATACTTGCCTTAAAGAAAGTGGTTTCATTTGATATGTGTACACGGATTTAAAAATATATATAATTGTACGTGTCTGTGACTTTTCTATTTTGGAGATGAACAACCGTAGGTACTGTTAGATCCGGAATTTTGTTTTAAAATGTGCTTCAGTATGCCAGGGTGTACTTCTTTAGAAGAAAAAAGCTTCCTTCCCCAATGTTGAGTAAGTATTAGTTGTCATGATAATGCACCCAGCTCTCACCGTTAACATATATTTGTGGACTACTACTACCTGTGTCATCTAAGTGGTCTTTCATTGGAAGATACACATATGTGCACATACACATATGCACATACATGTGAAATTTTCCCCTGACATCAAAATAATGTTTCGAACGTGTTTTTGAAAAGAGACATTAACGGAGATTATAGTAATAATAGCTAGCATTTATTGAGCAGTTACTATGTGCAAGCACAGTGTTTTTATCTTTTAATGAGATAAGTATAGTTATTATCTTCATTTTACGAATGTGGAAGCAGAAATTTAGAGATGTTAAGTAACTTGCTCATCGCCACACAGCTGACAGTAAGTGATGATACTGGGATTAGGACTCGTTTAGTTTGACTCTGAGGCGTCTTTCTTAGCCCATTACAGTTTTGTATATGTAGTTTTCACGAGAGTTGTTTGATTTTTGTTAGAGAATGTACGTATTTATCTCTGATAGGTTTAACTTGCTAAATAGTTTCACTTTGCATAACACTGGGTCATCTTTTTTAAACAGTAGGTAGTACTTGAACTTCTTGAATTTTTTGATTTGATTCTTCTTGTAATCCTATATAGTGCACAAGAATTACATATTGAGGAATAATTTGTGCCCCAGAGAAATTATATGTTTGCTTAAGAGATATTTAATACTTAGACCAGATCTTTTGACTTTTGAACCCAAGGCAATTTCCAGGGCTGTATTAGGTCAAGTTTAATTTTCTTGTAAAAATAATGGTATTATCAGGGTTAGATATACGCATATTGTTAAAAAGAATGTGATGCCTAAATTTTTTTAGAAATGTTCACAAAGAATTAAATTGTCTCTAAATATAGTGTTTAATGCACAGGTAAGTTTTTTAATTGTGCATAAAAAAGACAAGAAAGTAATCAATTGTAATTTTAAACACTTAAATGTAATTATTCAAGAGATTCTGGGGAACCTCAGAGAGTAAGGAAAAACAATGTGAATTTGGTGTGAGGCTAAGAGAAAAGGATCTTTCCAACCCTGTTTACTACCTGCAGGTTAAGGGAAGCCTCCATCCTGGGTCTGAAACACTCAAAGGATGTCAGCAAACAGATGAGTTAGACAGTAACCGAGTCTGGGTAATTAATGTTGGTATGAGTGCCTAAGTAACTGCATCAGTGTGAGTGGCAGGGTACTGTGTGAATCCCTCAAAGTTTTCAGTTAGATTTTTCAAGTAAATAATTAGCGTTACATTATAAAATCCTCAAAACCCATGATTTAGGTAATATGAAATACTACAATAGCTAGGATGAACATACAATTTACCTACCAATTCAGGAGGTATTACTATTGGGAAGAGAAAGATAAGTATGGCAAAGTTGGTTATAGTATAGTAGATAGTTCTAAAGTTTTCATATCATACAGGAATTTTTATGCTTATTTTTGCCTTGTGAATCTTCTAATAACATATTTGATACTGGACTGAAAACTAACCTTATTTATTATACCTTCAGAATTATAATTTTATGTTGGATGATCCAGTGGTCTTTTTTTTCCTTAAACAGCCATGTTACATGTTACATATACTGATAATTTGGCAGTTTTGCTAAAATATTTTTGAGATGTTTTTCCTTGGTGAAATTTTGTGTGGGAGAATAAGCATCTCTAGAAGAGAGTTGCTTAAAGGTTTTGTTTTTTGTGTAGTTTTCTTTTCAATTACCTCTTGACATGTATTTATCTAACATGGCATATTACATTATTAAAGTTCATAATTAGATTATTAAATTTAAATTTCTAGTTAATTTTCATTTAGAGAATAGATGATTTAAGTTGAACTGAGTAACCACACTGGCATATTTTTATTTGAATCTACATTAAAAAGAAAAATTCTCATGCAATCATTCTTACTTATTCATATGTATAATATCAGAACCCTTTTTGTTCAGAAAGGCCTATTATGCCTAGTAACAAAAGTAGGAGTTTCCATATATTCTGCCTGGAGTTTGTCACAGTGTGAAGCACTTAGTGAAATATTACTATAGTTGTAAGAGTAATAACATAGCTTATGTTGGCTCTGAGAGTAGCTCCTTTATAATTATGACAAGTAAAAGTACAGCCAAAGGTCACATTAAATACAAGATTTCTTTCACACCTCATCCATTTTGTGGATAGCATGTGAAGTAGTTCGGGTACCTGCATTGATATTTTAAGAGAGCAACCCAAGGTTGATCCCATGGAAGTGTTTCAAATATCTTTCCTCCTATCTCCCATGTGGTTGCAAAATTTGGCATGAATGTGTATTTGAATTCTGGACTAATAAAATAGAACCTTATTAAATTTAAAGTTTGCAAAATAAAAAGGAACTTTCATAACGCAAAAATTTCATAGGGCTCTAAATAATAATGATGACATATAAGTGTCTTTAATAATACAGACACTATACTGACTCAGTGCAGTCTTCATATTGATCACCTTAGTATTGATATTGCTCACTGAAGCAGTAAATACCCAACAAAATAGAAACAACAGCAAAAGCAGAAAATAAAGTTACATAGGTGAAATTATATAAGCATCACATGCCTATACATATCCAGTCTATTGATCAGTTCCTATTTTTGACTTTAATTTGGCTAAGTAAAAGTTGGAATATTAAAAAGGTCATATATAGAAAAGCTTACTATCAAAAAAATCTTATATAAAGAGAATATACATATGTTGCAGAGTGGTTATCAAATCCCTTTAAGTCATCCTCTGTATACAATATCAAAAAATATAGACTGAAAAAAGGATGTTCGGAAGAGGATACAATTGGCAAGTTATAATAATTGATAAGAGCATTTCTGTTTTTTAATTTTATTTAAATTTGTTGGTGTGACATTGGTTAATAAAATTATATAGGTTTTAAGTGTGCCATTCTATATTATATCTCTGTACACTACACTGTGTGTTCACCACCCAAAGTCAGATCTCCTTCCGTCACCAGATGCTTAACCCCCTTTACCATCTTCTGCCATCCCCCACCCCCATCCCCTCTGGTAACCATTATACTGTTGTCTGTGTGTATGAGTTTTTGTTTGTCTTGTTTGTTCATGTGTTACTTCTAGTTTTATATTCCATATATGAGTGAAGTCATGATTCTTGACTTTTCCTGTCTGACTTAATTTTGCTTAGCATGATAGTCTCAAGATCCACCCATGTCATTGCAAATAGCAGTTATTTCATCTCTTTTTATGGCCCAGTACTATTCCATTGTATTTTTGCACCACATCTTTAACCAATCATCTATTGAAGGATACTTTGGTTGTTCCCATGTCTTGGCCACCATGAATAATGCTGCAGTGAACATAGGGGTTTTCAAATGTTTTGAGTAAAGACCCAGAAGAGGGATTTCTGGGTCTTATGGTAACTCGATTACTAATTTTTTGTGGAACCTCCATACTGTTTTCCATAATGTCTGTACCAATTTACATTCCCACCAGCAGTGTATGAGGATTTCTTTTTCTCCACAGCCTCTCCAACGCTTGTTATTACTTGTCCTGTTGATAATAGCTGTTCTAACAGGTGTAAGGTGGTATCTCATTGTGGTTTTGATTTGTGGTTCCCTAATAGCTAGTGAAGTTGAACTTCTTTTCATAAATCTGTCGGCCGTTTGTATGTGTTCTTGGAGAAGTGTCGGTTCAGGTACTCTGTCCATTTTTTAATTGAATTTTTTGGTTTTTAGTTGTTGAGTTGTATGAGTTCTTTATATATTTTGGATATTATCCCCTGATGGAGGTGTTGTTTGCAAATATCATCTCCCATTCAGTTGGTTAACTTTTTGTTTTGTTCATGGTGTCTTTTGCTGTGCAGAAGTTTTTTAGTTTGATATCTTTCTGTTTCATCAAACACTTTTTTTCTGTTGTTTTCCCCATTACATGTTTCTTGCTGTAAGACTTCTGATTTCCTTGATATTTTATAAATGAAAATTTACTGTACATGAAGTATGAGTAGTAATAGGGTTCAAAGATGAAATTTTATTTTGTCCATAAGGCTCCCAAATAGAATGGCACAATTTTGCACTTAAAATATGAAAAATAATTAATACTAACCAATCAGTATTTTGGGGGACTCTGAAATTAATAACTATTGACAACCATTTTGAACTGTTGCTCATATCGTAATCATTCTCTTGCTTCACAGAAACTATATTGTTAAATTTTGTTACTGATTTCTTAAATGAAACCTAATTACAAAATAACCCAATTAAATCATATTGTGTGTGAAAACCTGTGTAAGTGCATTTTTGTATAGATACGTAGTTTTGTTTATCTTCAAAGTGACACCTTTTATAATATATGTAAGCACAACTTTAGAAAATGTATAACAGCTTGGCAGTCATTTGATATTGATTCAATGTACAGAGTCATCTGAAGATAGCCATTGTCATGAGGGTTCTCTCCAATCTCACAGTCATCTTTGCCCAGACAAAGAATACTTGCTTCTAATTCCTTCGTCTGATTTATTTATTATGGTTACTATTTCTTTAGCTGCCTGCCATTTTCATTCAGAGTTACGCGGTGATGTGTTAATGTGATGTAGAAGAAGGTCAAAGATTTGATACCCTCAGAGGTTGGATAGCTTTGTTCTGTTCTTTATCTGTGGATCTCAACTCATTGTTTTGTTTTGTTTTTTCTGGTTTAACTTCCTCATTATATGGAAATAAAAAGAAAAAAATCTAAAACTTTATTTTACTCTCAGACTTGATTAATAGTTTTTTTGGGTATAGAATTCTAGGTTGCACATCAATTTTTTTTTTTTTTTTTTTAAAGAATTTTGAAGGCTTTGTTTCACAGCATTCAGTGTTGCTACCAAGGAGTCTATCACCTTTATTTTATTTCCCCTCTACATTGTTTTCTGCTGTGCGTGACCTGTTTTTATCATTTGGGAAGTTTTTAGAATCTTTATATTTGAAATTTTATGATGATGTGTCTTGGAATGGATTTTATTCATTATTTATACTGGATCTTCAAAGGACTCTATCATTCTGGAAGCAATTGTCCTTCATTTTGGGGACGTTACCTTGAATTATTTTCTTCCCCCACTTTGTTTGTTTGTTAAGATTATTTTTCCAGTTCTCTTAGTTGGACATTCCCCACCAGGGTAGTCGAGGTGGGACATTGATTGTTGCCCGACTGTGGGCAAAATAATTTGCTTCTACTCAGTGATTTTTATGATAACTTCTCTTTTGAATTACTTCCTTTGATATGTTATATTTCTATTTTCCAAAAAATTTGTGATCTCTTTGGGGTTTTTGGAGTGATATGAAATAAGCCGATGTGATTAATCTTTGTTAACTAAAACTTTCTATGTGGTTTACTCCTTAAATCTTTTCATGGCTAACTCATCCTGCAAGATGCAGTTCTTGAAAATGTTTCCTGATTTCTCAGTGATACCATCTCACCTTCTATAAATTTTTGTAGAAGAGCACTTATTCCATGTTTTAATTCTTAATTTATTACTTATCTTTGTGATAAAAACAGGAATTGACTTATTTTTATCAATGTCTGTCAAATCATAGTGTTTCGTGAATGAAAACAAACAATACAAAAATTAGGTAGATGGTAGGTAGCTACAGTACAGTTTTGTCAGAATTGTAATTATTTCTTATTTTAATCCTTTTTAATTTAGATAGAAAATAAAACTTAAAGGAGATTTACTTTCAGTAAAATATTAGTACTGTTATTGTCTTATGGTAATCAAAGAAATATCTTTACATTGAAGCTAAGTTACAAAGTCGTCGTGAGAGTTTCAATGTAAAGGAGAATCATAATGAATTTAATTAGAAATTAAGCTACAAGATATTAAAAAAATAGTGAATAGTTTTATATATTAAGGTGAGTACGACAAAATTGTAGAAAAGAGGCAAGAATGGAGAAAAAGTGTTGTTGTCTTTGGTTAGCGTAACATTCCAATGATTCCAAATAAAATAAAAAAATTGTAGGAAAACAGTATATACTACTATTTATTTTCTGAAAATTTGCCTTAGCCACAGACCAAAGTAAAACATCCAAATTTTCACAAGATTTTGTTAAAAGTTATTTGTCACTCTTTTGAGTTCGTTTCACATCAGAATTACTTGTTCTTTGTTTCTGGGAAGTTTTCCTTTGATCATAATGTTGTTTTGTTTTATTAATTTTAACTTAATGGTAGGACATAAAATTGTTGTTATTTAAACTATTTGACTAATGACTCATGTTTTCAAAAAAGTTAAGTCAATCAGCAAATATGTTTTGAGTACCTACAGGACTCTGGTTGGTATGAAGGGAAGCTGAAGAGGTATTCACTTTTGAGAAGGTATCTTCTGTTAAGACAATGTATGCACATAAGGTGTGTCAGGTACAAAGTTCAGTAGGATGACAAATGTCTCAAATTGTATATGATTAGGTACCAATGAATGGCCCAGATGAGATTTATAATAATTTAACTATATTTAGTAGACTTATTACATATTCTTAATTATATTTTAGGCATGATGTATATAAAGTAATAAGGATCAGTAACTTGATGAAGAGTTATTTAAGTGTTCTAATTTGTTTTTTAATATTTAATCTCTCATTTTAGCTCATAGACTCAATATCTTTAGGACTTAGTTATTATTATCCTTTAGTTTGCTTGCTAATTAGAAATGTCCTTAAAATTACATAGAATTACTTTTGGGATATTTTACTTTTTACCTATTGACTACATATACATATATATGTATCTGTGGCATATACGTGTATGTATATATAGTCAATATATATGTACATATGTATGTATACATATATATGTATATTTGTCATATCCACAGACAGATGCACACACACACACACACACACACACACACACACACACACACACAATAATGTTCTTATAAAATCATGTAAGTTTCAAAAATTAGGGATTTTACACCAAAAAAATATAGGTGGTGATTTTTTTCCTGTATGGTAATCTTTTGGTTCATAAATTATTGTTAGAATTGTTTGTTTTATGCTCATGTATTTTTATCTAAATTCAATATTCATATTTTTTAGGAGTAGCTTCAGGATAAAATGACATATTCTATAGTTTTTTATTCAAATTAACTTACTTTCCCCTATCTTGAGACCTTGTAATTCATTAGAATATTTTCTGGTGTGTACACAGTTTACACCTATGCAATCTCTATTACTCCGTTTCCCACACTTTGTCCATCTTCGTATCTTTCAGTTTATAGCCCACTTCATATATTAGGTTACACTGAACCCAGTACTTGCAAAAAACTTTATGAGAAACAAACCATGTGCAGAAAGGTCTAAAGGAGAAAACAAATATAGTTATGCTATTGTATAAACTTTTAAAATGTCTAGCAAGCTAGAATTGTTTAACAGATGTGATTGCTTCATTGTTTCAAATTTATGCCAATCAGAGTTGATAGGATTTGATCACACTCTAGTAAATTTATGAGAGAAATTACAATATTGCATGACATGCTTCAGATAGAAAACATCAATATAAGTTGAATGTGATTTCTTGTTTAAGCTAACAAGTCAGTAATTCTTTAAATCAGATGGTTGTATTTTGAGAGAATATCAGTTTTTGTGAAAAATTAACAGTATCTTTGATATTTTCTTCATGGTGACAAATGGTATATTAAACTTTTGTTTTAGTATACAACTGTGATTGTAGATGGGAGGCACCTTGTTTTTATTTAGTTATAGATGACCTACCTGTCAAATTTCCAAAGGCCTATAAAGAAATGGGGCTGGACTTAAAAGAAATTTGACTGCAGAACATTTTAATGAAAGATAAAAGGCTTATCACTGTAGGACTGAATTTCTTTAAGCTTTCATTAGATGTATCTAAAGGCTTAATTACTAGGAATTGTTTTTAAACAAGTAGAAGTTTAAAACCTTACATAAACACAGAAAATGGAAAAGATCATATTGACTAAAGAAGTGACAGGTTCCTCCAAGGAAGCTACAGCCAAAGAATGGACGTCAGATTCTCAAGCCTGTTTGTACTAACAAGTGATAGGACCAGTTATTGAAAAGCCCCTGCTAAGAATGATTTTGATCCCCTTTGCCCTCATCTACCCCCCCGCCCCCTCCCAATAAACTTGAATTGAAAAAAAAAAGTGTTTTTAACTTCATTTAGGAGGTCTACGTAGTGGAATTTTTCAGTTCAATTTTGAAATAAAAGCATGAAGTCTCTTGCGAATTTGGTTTGAATTGTTACTAAGTCAAATCATTTGTGAAACAGAGGGTAGAATTTTTAGTTTCTTAGCTTGTAATTAAAATGTTTAGAATATGGAGACTAGCCAAACCAATGATTTTTAAGGTAAGGCTGGTATGTTTCAGAAGGATATTATTACATCTTTTAAATTTTTTCGTGACTTACATTTAAAATATTTAAGAAAAATTTCAAATAGTCACAAAGTACACAGTATAAATAGAACAAGTAACCTTGTATTTACCATGCAGAATTAGTGTGTTAACATTAGCTCTCTCTCTGTCTCTCTGTCTCTTTGTCTCTCTCTCTCTCTAGATCTATCTATCATCTATCTATCTATCTATCTATCTATCTATCTATCTATCTACCTATCTATCTATCATCTATCTATCATTTTAAAATTCCTCGATTCCCAGAGATAACCACCATCCTGAAAGTGGTTTATATCCTTCATGTCCATTTTAGACTTAACTACATCTATGTCTTCATTAACATTGAGTGGATTCTCACTAATAAAATATTTGTTTAGTCTTTGTGCAGTTTGCTTTTTTATTCTTTTTACCCAACTTTGTTTCTGAGCTGTTCCTTACTTCTGTTTTTATATCTGGTTTATAAAATTGAACTGTTCTCTAATATTCTGTGATAGAACATCAGTACCACAATATGTATGTATGTTTCTCTTTGGATGGACCTTTAAAGGTCAGGATACTTTGCACAGATTTTGTCCCCAGATACTCATGTGGCTCTGTTGGGCTCAGAGTTTTCAACACATGAGACAACTGCCCTCAACTCTTTTAGCATCGTATCCAGGTTCTGGCATTAGGCAGCATCCCCAAGCAGTTTGGTGCCACTGGAGCAGTGCGTTGCTTTCTCCTTTCTTGCTGAAGTTCGTCTGGCCTTAAAAGCCAACCGCAAAGACGCCTGCAGACAACCCTGTTATGTTGCTGTTTTAAAAAAACTTCCTCCTATCCTCTCCACCCTCCCAGTAAAAACAAACAAACAAACAAAAACCATAAAACCTCTTCTTTTTTGTATTTGTTTAAAAAAGATGCCTTTTGTTATATTTTACCGTTTTTACATTTTTGTTTTATTTTATCCTGTGGGAGATGAAGATGTATGCTGTTTGGGGGTTTATTTTGCCATAGCAACAGTTGCACTGGCTGGGCCTGTGCATATATAAAGACATGGTTTTGCTTAATGTGAACAATATAATTTTGTGTCCAGGTGATTATATAACTTACAGTTAATAACAGTGAAATATGGAGTATTGAGAATTAGACACTCCTATTTGTGAAGAGTTGGAATTTTTTAGGCATTATTTGAAAATTTTATAAAATCATCTAAATTGCATTCTTTGGGTTCAAATTTATATTATAATTTTTATTAGTCAGTCCGGCTTCTTTTAATGTGTTTTGTATGTTGGTAGAAGTCATATATTTAAAAGTACACTTAAACATATATTGCACACTTAAGATTTGGATTGTGATGAACTCTCAAACCATTGAAGAGAAAGCTGTCAGTTTACAAAATTCCTTGTGTGCCCAACAGCTTGAAGCTGCCTCATAGAATGGCAAATATTAGAGTATTAATGTTATTAGCCCTTTCTTGAAATACCCTTGGAAGTATTTTTGAAATAAAAAAAGGTTATAGAAATTGCCAGGTCTGGATCATTTCTTGTGTACCCGTAGTTTCAGAAAGCTGAAAAATGTTTATGGTGTGTAATAAACAGATGCTGCTCTAACAATGCAATACATTATGTACCAAAAATGATCTCTGCTTTAATCATAGATGCTGACTTAATGAGACAACCCTAGCTTACATCAAAAATGGAGTTACGATGTGATTTTTTTTGCTTTCTGTATGTTTTTTCTGCATAATTAATAGACATACATTCCTTTTAATGTCATTGTCACAATTGTTTGGAGTTTTTATTTCTTTCATTTCACACAGTTTTTGTTTTGTTTTGTTTTGTTTTGTTTTAAATTCCCAGGAGTATGTTATTGTCTCATAAACCCATTCAAAATAGTTACTAAAATATTTTACAGAAGATGTCTCATTTTGTCTTGTATTAAGTCTGTTTTGCATGAAAAAATTCCTATCTGTTCATTTTTTAAAGATTCTATCTTTTTGTTTGGGGAGGACTGTATTTTTTAAATAACTGGTGGGAAAGTTATGGGGAGACTGTCACTTTAATCGGTGAATTGATTATTGTGAGATGGTGACAGTTGAGGTTTCCAGTCTCTCTCTCGCAGTGTGCTTACGTTGCCCCTTAGGTGTGCTGCTGCAGAGGCCTTGGAACCATCCTGGTCTGTGAGAGCTCTGCTAGGCTCTGCTTCCATTTCCCCTTCCCCAGATTTTATTCCCTCACACTCGACTTCAATTGCTGACTTTGAGCCCTTAAATTCTTCTACATCTAGATTGTACACCTTGATTGACAATTTGCTTTTACATATGGTCAGATAATTCTATATTTGGAAAAATATTCCTATTGTGTGTTTTATTCCACTGAACCTTGCAGTGTTAAATGCAGTTTGGATGCATAGGGAAGAATTAATGATTGGAAGATACAGAGTTGGTAAATTATTTATTCTGGCCCCGAGGAAGCTGAAAAGCTGAGTGAAAGACTAATAAATCATTTGTGGGAGTGCTGGTTGTCACTTCCAATTATTTTAGACGGTTTTGTGATAAACTGCAGCACCTGCTGTACCCGCACACCCTCCCTTGGTGCTGGTGGTGCAGCTCGTTTAGTCGATTATCAGAGACAAGTTTGTGTAAAGTTTATTTAGGTTGGAAAGGAAATTACTCTTTTTAAGTCGGTTTGGATGCTTTTTCTCGTTGTTTTGAATGAAAGGATTTTTGTCACAAGACAGGGAATCTGGAATATACATCCCACTTTAGCCAGGGGAGACTGTCTTTATCTTTTGTTAAATTAAATACTTGAAGAATTGAGCTTCTTTATTATTCCCAGACTAATTAAAAACTACTTCGACTGAGATGATTAGTATGCTAAAGATCAGATCATCTCTTTGATATGACACTACTTGCAGAGAACTACTGCTGCTGTTTGACCAGGCCTTTTGTCATCCTTCTTGTAGGATGAAATGTGTTTAATGGCTGAGGCTTTGAAACTAGTAGTCCTAAAAGGTCCTGAGGTCCCTCCTTGCCCTGGTCCTAACCTAAACTCGGCTGCTGAGATCCTTGGAGGCATGAAAGAACTTGAAAGAAAGCTTAGCCTGCACTGGTGTGGTTCTAGCGGTCAGAAAATAGGGCCACTCTAAAATTCCTTCCAAAACAAATTATGAAAATCATACAATGTGTCTGCTTCATGCTTGGAATTATGGTTAGTTATCTTGTTTCCATCAGAGTTTAATAATTATTTATGTTCAAGCCCAGAACATTGTTTCTTTATACATCAGAGTAACTTGTCTTCACTGAGATTTTCAGCTTAACATAAAAATACAGGAGATTTGAGAGGACTCTTATGGCTATGTACAAAGAAACAATCTTGATAACTGTTCTTGTGTTCATTAAGTCACAGTTTTACTCACTAACTTATTTCTCCTCATAAACATTTATTAAGCTCATGTGTGCCTGCTCTCTGGGAACAACTTCTACTATGAGTAATAACAACTATTTTTTTAGAACTTGGTATGTTCCATGTACTAGTAAGCATTTTACATATATTATTAACTCATTTTAATATAAGAACTCTATAAGGTATTTGCTGTTCTTATCCTTATTTTACAAAGGACCCTTATCAAGTGGTAAGGCCATAGTGATTTAATTTTTTCTTTTTTTTTTTTTGAGTCTATAGAAGTAGGGAAGTGTTTATGATAAATCTTAATTAGTTTTAGGGATTTCAATCCAGGTAGTGTAATAATAACTAACATTTATTGAACATTTAATTTTGTTTGGTACTATATACATTATTTCACTTTTAACCCCTGCATTATTAATCATTATTATGTTTGTTATAATGAAGAAATAGAAGCTTAAAGAGGTTAAGCCACTTGTTCTGGGTTAAGTTGCTTGGAGATGGAGGAGCTGGGATTTGAATTAAGATCTGACTGCCTCTAAACTTTGTTTAAGGGGTCAGAAACCCTAGTCCTAATGGTCTGTTGTGTGATAAGCAGTATAAAGTGGGGAGCAAAATGGGCTAGTGGGAACCCAGGCAACTGGAGAGCTTTTCCAGAAGTGGGTCCAGAGTCTCTAGATCTAGTGATTTTTTTTTTTTTTTTGAGAGAAGTTAAAAATCTAGACTTTCATATAAAATGTTTAAATTTTAAAATCTTGGCAGTTTATTTAGGATGAATTGTTTGCCTACTGGATGTGGCCTGTGAATGCCAGTTTGTAACCTTTGCAAACTCTATTGCCTTTGGTAGAATTTGTTTTGACTGGAGGTTTCCATTCTAACTTCATCTAATTGAAAACAATTAAGAATCTATGAATAGTAATAATAGGATAGTATCGATAAAATTTCATTCTTAGGGAGATTAACAAACTAGATGAAACCTAATTATTCGTTATTTTATTAATGCTGTGTAGTTCATGATACACCCCAGATTAGTTTTCGTTGAGCTTGGCTTTCAAGTGATCGTGAATGCTACTAATTTAAATACAGTCTAGCACAGAGCATTGAATCAAAGAATAAAAACTTTAGACTAGAATCTTGAAAATCTCAGCAGGTAGTAAAGTATGTAAGTGTTTATTGACACTTTCTCTTAATGTTGCGCCACTGGTAACAAATCCTTTCATTTCCTCTTATTCATACACATTTCTTTTCCTATGCTATGCATCATGTGGAAATTTAAGATGCACATAGTTTTTCATAAGGTTCACATAGTTTTTCATCGAAATGCCTTTATCAGATTACACATAAAATTAAATAATATGTGGAATATTTTGACTTTTAATGGAATTTTGTGACTTGTAATGGAATTTAACACAATTAGTCAAAGGCCTTTATTTATGTGGAGTACTACCCAATGGCAAAGTTTTAGTGAATGGGAACTGTCTGAAATAAAAGTTAGTGCTTGTTTGTTACTGGCTTTATTAAACACTTTTATGTTACTTAAAAAACAAATAACATGTTCCTGAGACAACTCAATGTCATAAGTATTTGAAAAAAAAAATTCAGACTAATCAGTTGTTAGAAGATTCTTCCACAAACCCAGGTTGAAAACCTAATCTAATAATTGTTATTCTAATTCACTATTTTAAAGTAACTTTTCTTAATGGATTTTCAAAGCCTACCTTATAAGGGAAGACATTCCACCCAAAATCAGTTCGTTCAAAACGGAAAGCTTAATAAAATATGAATTCTTTAGTGTGTCCTTTAGATCCTTTACGTACTATTTAATATATAAATAAAATATTTGTTACTGACTTAATTTTTGTCTTATAAGTTTCTGCTACAAGTTATAGCAGTTTTTTGACTTAGAGCATTTCATTTAATATTGTTCAATTATTGGTCAAAGTATGGCTTTAAAAATTAATAGAAAAATATTTTACTATGTCTTTTTTTATTATAAGAACAATATATGTTCATTACAGAAAAATTGAAAAATAAAAAACACATGTTATCTCACCACACAGAAATAATCAGCAAACGCCTTTCTTTTTTGAGAACTGTTTTTTCTTTTTCAGTTTGATGGCTTAGCATTTTATAGTTGTCTTTTTTGTGTTATTACTCATAGTTTAGTAGATTCATTTTTAAAAGACATTATGATGCTTGATAGAGTTAAAATGCATCCCCTTCGTAGAGCTTCTCATCCAGTGGTTGGAACTAAATTCTTCTCCTTAACTTCCATGTGACTATACCTAGTATGATACCTTGTAGCTACTTTTATCTTACCCCAAAGTTCTCTGAGGGCAAGCATTATCTTATATTTCTCTTTATAGTCTCATAACATTTACTGACTGTTGGATGAATAAATAAAAGTAGATCTTAAATTCAGTTTGTCTCTTGCATCTACCACTTGAAATAGCCAAGTGGCAGCAAATACATGAATGTGATTTTTGCCATTTTAATGGGTTATTCAGGTAGGGCTTTTTGGAAATGTGATTATACAAAGAAGTGACTGAAGTTTATGGAGCTAATAATTCTTCCTAGATCTAAAGATGGACCTGGTCCTCTATATCATAATTAATGAAGATTTGTGATGTTCAAATATGTCAAGTAAATCTAATTTGAAAGGTGAATTTTGCTAAATAAGTATCTTTGTACAGTATTACAGTATTAGAAATCTGCAAAATATTGTTGGAAGATTTATTATTAAATGGCGCATGGGAAATTTGAAGTAGACAAATTTTAGATATGGTAGATCTAGTATGGTATTTAGATAAAAAGGTAATTCATAATGCTAGAGGTGACTAGGTTTCTAGAAGTTTTCTTTGTCAGTAGGAAACTGAAGTTTTGGGACATAATAATTGGATCAGGGTACACGGTAGTGTACCTAAATGCTCATTACTAATGTATACTTAAATAGTTTTTGAATGACTAAATTAAATGTCTTACGTGTAGAAATTGTTCAAAACTTTGTCACATGTACTTCAGGAAAGTTATTACCAAAAAAAATTTACCATTAATATACATATTAGAAAACAATATTTGTATGCCTTAAAAAATATCCCTTGGAGAGAAGAACTTAGAAGACATAATACTTTTAAAACATGGCAATGTAAGTAAAGATGAACTAGAATGGGTTCTAGGAGCTTTGTTTGTAGCAGCACTTTGACTGTAATTGGAAGGTTGCCTTGGATAAGCTTTATGGAAACTTTTCAAGTTGGAAGAAGATTTCAGCTGGAGTGTCTAAAGGGTCACTTAAAAAAAAAAAAAAACCCTCTATATTAAAATAAAATGTGTCCAGGCTTTAAAGAAAAGATCTCATAGTTTGCAGATGATCCTAAAATTGGAGCTAGAGGAAATAATGAGGAACAATGCAATCAGATTCAAAAAGATTTAGATTGTTTAGGTGATTGGGCCAGCAGATGGCAAGTGCAGTTCAGTGTAGACAAATGTAAAATAATTATCGTAGGAACAAAGAACCAATCATACAGCACACTGATCAGGAAAAAATTTGTGGGTTATTGTAGGAAAACCATTGAAACAGTTAACCCGGTGCACAGCTGCAGCAAAAAAGGCAAGCAAGAAACCAAATTAGCAGACGGATGGAATATAAAGCAAGAGGCAATACTTCTAGTGTATTAAGAAACTTGTTAGACCCCATCTAAATTACTCAGTCTGGTATTGGTTGATGGAACTACTTTAGAAAGAGTAAATTTTTTGCCTTGGAAATAGACTAGGAAATTGTAACAAGTGAATCTAATAATGTTAAAGAGATTTGAATTAATTTTTATGAATTTTAAATTTGTACACTTGTATAGATACAAGCAAGACACTGAGTCAAAGTAAAGGAGCTTTGGGTCTGGCTACTATGAAAACTTGGTCTTAGGAAGGACATGTATACTCAGTTTCAGCTGCCCAGGGCCTGACCTAACCTTCTTGCTAGTTTAGGTAACAGGCTGCCCTTCACCTTTCTTGACCAAAGGAGCCTAAAGGCTAGCTTGAGGTCCTTCTGCAGCCTCAGAGATGTGCGTTGGCACCTAGAGACATCACCTAGAGCATGAGATTTAAGAGCTGCGGAAGAGATTCCTCCCTGGTCTGACTCTTAATGCAGTAACAGACCTTGGAGGCTTCAATCTTGGCTGTGGAGGCCAGACTTTGTGATTTACCTTCCTTGGTTCCTGTCCAAGCTAGAGCTACCCAGTACACAGCCAATGAATTCCTTTTGACTTAGATTAACCAGAATGTATCTGCTGTGTATAATCAAGAGCCCTAACTGGCACAGGGGTAGTGTTCTGTTATTTCAGCCTTGGCCACTGCATTGCGTTTGTTGTTGTTGTTGTTGTTATTTAGTGTGTTTGCTTTGTTTGGAGTGGTGCCTTGTAAATGATGTGTAAATGATGTTTTGGATGAGGAGAAGAAAGCTGAAATGCAAATATATACCTATCCTTACATCCCTCTCTCCCAAACTTCCTCATAGTTAAAAAAAGCAAGAAGTATTTGTACCAATACCATCAGTATCTATACTTTTCCTGTAAAATTTAACTTTATCCATCGAATAGTGTTACTTTGTTAAAGATTGGTGTTTGGTATTCAGCCTATTTGTAAGAAGAGTGTACACATTTCGTTACATATTTGGTATCTCAAAATAATTTTTTCATTTCATTTTGGATGAAACTGAGTGCATGATTTTCTTAGTGTCATATGAGCAATAAAGTGCAGAATCAGGAATCCTGAGCAAGTTTTCCTTTTATGTTGCTGTTGACGAGTGAACATTTGTTGAATGAAATCTTTTGAAAAATAACATTTGTGAATTAGGAATAGTGGATTACATTTTAAGTTTGTGGTGAGTTGATTGATTAATAATTAGAATTGATTTTTATAACACAAGCACTGTTTTAAATAGTGGTTAGAATTTTCTGTTTATCACATATGCCATATTGACTTATGTTTTAGTTGAATTGTTAGTTCAGTATATGGATGCTTGAGGAACAGCCACATGCAGAGTAAAGTGGGACAAAAGTAACAGAAGTTTTTTTTTGTGTTTTTTTTTGAGAAGTGGTGTGCAGGGCTATTCTGTGGGAAATTTTTGAAATAATCAAGAATTTCTCTTTGAGACTTTTCACCATTCTTAAAAGTGTAATGGAACCTTCTCAATAGAAAGATGTTGAGTCTATTACTCATAAACCTGTAGGTTGCCAGAACTTGTCTCCTACCCTAAGGACCTGTATCATAGCATGTCCTGCCTTCCAAAGTAAATATTCTGTGATTCAAATTTGACACCTCCCTCACAGCCACTCTGTTCCATATTATAGATTATTGGCAGTGGTAGGACGGAAGCTGTGTGACTGAACTCTTTCAAACATATTTAATAATAATTTAATAATCCTTTTAGAGATCAAATATTTAATAATTATTTTAGAGATTATTCTTTGAAGAAGATAATATTTAGTTCTTTGAAATTTTGGTCAGTATGTCTCAGTGAAGGAAAAACGTTCATCTGGTGTTCAGGGAAATGTCTTTGGTCCTGTTGCAGTTAGGGATTGCTTGCATATATAAGTCTCATAATAAAGGAAATTAGTATACTTAGAAAAGTAATTATTTTAAGTATTTGAGTATTAAAGGTAGATGAAGTTTTACATTCCAAACTTTACATTGTATGAGATCTTTGTGAAATGGAATGGGATGTAAATTCCCCTCCCACCCCCGCATTATGTGCATGTGTAGAAAGAGATGTATAGGATATGGGGCTGAAATACTTATCAGATGATTATGTACTGCAGGTGGTATGTCAGACTGCTGAAGACTCGTCTATATACCGTGTTTCCTGAAAATAAGACCTAGCCGGACCATCAGCTCTAATGCGTCTTTTGGAGCAAATATTAATAGAAGACCCGGTCTTTATTTAATATAAAATAAGACCGGGTCTTTATAATATAATATAATATAATATAATATAATATAATATAATATAATATAATATAATATAATATAATATAATATAATATAATATAATTTTAATATAAGACCGTGTCATATAATATAATATAATATAATATAATATAATATAATATAATCATATCATATAATACTGGGTCTTATATAATATAAGACCGGGTCTTATATTAATTTTTTTTTTTTTTTAGATTTTATTCGGGAAGGGGAACAGGACCTTATTGGGGTACAGTGTGTACTTCCAGGACTTTTTTTCCAAGTCAAGCTGTTGTCCTTTCAATCTTAGTTGTGGAGGGCGCTGTTCAGCTTCAAGTTGTTGTCCTTTTCAATCTTAGTTGTGGAGGGCACAGCTCAGCTCCAGGTCCAGTTCCCGTTTCTAGTTGCAGGGGGCACAGCCCACCATCCCTTGTGGGAGTTGAATCGGCAACTTTGTGGTTGAGAGGATGCGCTCCAACCAACTGAGCCATCCGGGAGCTCAGCGGCAGCTCAGCTCAATGTGCCATGTTCAATCTTAGTTGCAGGGGGCGCTGCCCGCCATCCCTTGCGGGACTTGAGGAATTGAACTGGCAACCTGTGGTTGAGAGCCCGGGCTCCAACCAACTGAGCCATCTGGGAGGCAGCTCAGTGCAAGGTGCTGTGTTCAATCTTAGTTGCAGGAGGCCAAGCCCACCATCCCTTACAGGATTCGGAGGAGTTGAACCAGCAACCTTGTGGTTGAGAACCCATTGGCCCATGTGGGAATCGAACCAGCAACCTTCAGAGTTAGGAGCACAGAGCTCCAACCGCCTGAGCCACTGGGCCGGCCCTCTTATATTAATTTTTGCTCTAAAAGACCTATTAGAGCTGATTGTCCGGCTAGGTCTTATTTTCAAGGAAAAACAGTAGAATATTACTTTAATGTAGATTTTTAATGTTATTGACCATTTGTATTTATAATTTTCTCTTTAATATAATTTGCCTCTTATTCAGGTGTTTTTCTTATACTTAAGTATTACATTACATAGTAAGAAGATTGAGCCTTTCCTGGTATGTTGGCAGTATTTTCTGTTTTTCATTTGTGTATATATATATATATACATATATTTTTAAATTACTGAGTTGAGGCATTGCTTTTTGTTTGTTTTATTTTTGGGCCATATAGCCAACTTAAAAATTCACTTAAATATGCCTTGTTTTACATAAAATGTTTTATTTTTAGTGTTAAATTTTTAATAAATTTAGGATTTTAAAATCTTAGTTTTTGGGCACATATTCTGCATTTTCTGTTTATTGGTTTTGCAGACATCGATGTACACACAAACTCACAATCAGGAATATTAAGAAAAGAGCCCTGAACGGCTGCCAGCTGACTGTGACCTTGAGTCTCAGCTTCTATATCTGTAAAATGAAGGTATTGGTCTAGTACAATGCTCTTGATTCACTTGTTTTGCCCATTAATCACAGTAAAAAATAAAATTGAAAGCATAACATAGGACTCACCTATACATACTCATATACAGATACATGTTTTTATGTACATACACACACACTACGTGTATTCTACTTTTTGTATGTCATGTCATATCATGTTATGCAGTGCCAGACATTTTTAAAAAAACTCCTGTATGCAACTTACTAAATTGCTTTCATTATCCACAATGGGGTGTTACTCACAGTTTGTGAAACACTGGTCTAGTGGATTAGACACTCAAATGCCTTCTAGGGCTGACCAGGTAAGAGATGCTAATACCTTCGCATTTTAGCAAGTCAGAGAGCCTGGGTCCTATCTAAAGGCATTCAAATTAAAATAAAACAAAACTTTTTAGGTCAACAAATATATTTTCAGGTGGAATTTAGTCTGCTAGTTGGGGACCCTAGCCTAGTCTAGTGGGAAAACAAAACAAAACAAAACAAAAACCCGAAGACATAAAATACAAGTTTATTACTCTGTCAGATTGCTATAAAATGTTTTAAACAAACAATGCGTGTTTGGAAAGTGGACCACAGTCCATACCTTGAGCAGCATTGGTCTAGATGCTGATGTTTGGATACTTTCCAGTACTTTCCTGCTCTAAAGTTCTGTGGCTCTGTGATAATTTCTAGACATGGAAATTAGAAAATGAAATGACCTCATTCGGTTTTTCTGATTTGGCTTGAAACATGAAAGACCTTATTCTAGGTACCTGAGTTACTTTGAAGGTTGATTAAAGGGGAAGGTGAACTTGTTCCTTGCCATGTCAAGCAAAGGCGATGACACAGTATCCCACAACTGTGTCCAAAAACAGAAAATGCTGATGCATAACCAGTGAAAAATCACATAGGAAAAGTTTGGTGTCATTGAAAAAAGTGCAGTAGCTTTTGGATACCTACTAAATCTTTGTGTGTGTGTGTGTGTGTGTGTGCACGTGCGCGTGCGCGCGCACACACAATTATTTTTATGACCTGATTTTCTAATTTTGGGAGCAAGATATATACCTACAAGAAAGATTCTGGGATGTACAACCATTAAAGCTCACTCTGGTGACTTGTGTAATTGTAATGGAACCATGGAGCCATTAGGCTCCAGATGGAACTTTAATCTGGCTTCTGATTGAGCCAAGTGTCCTTGTAGAGTCTCTAAGCATCTGTTTTGGAAATATATGTGACATTATTCAAAATTTGTACAAATTAAGCCACCCTTGGGTTATAATTCAATTTTTCTTTATTGAGAAATGTATTGTAAACAGTTTTATGCAATCAAGTAAAACTAGCCTGTACCCATTATTTATTTACCTATTAACTTGTCCTTTATATTTTTGTGATTGAACTCTTAATGGATTTAAGAAAGCTTACATTACTTCTAAAATTATACTTTGTTTATAAAATGTGAAGAGTTTTTTCTAGTTTTAAATAGCTTCCACATAGGTACTTATTTTTGAGAGACTATTTAAAAGTACATAAAATTATGGACTTTTCCCTGTTGAATAACAGAAACTCCCAAATATTCTGCCTCATTCCAGAATGAAATTAATTTTCTCCCATTATAGCAATTCCAGAGGGTTAGGGAGGCTCTGGGGCTTGGTCTCAAAACACTGTACGAGCAGGTACCAGCTTGGCTTGTCTGTCTCTCCATTTGTCTTCATACTGGTTTCCTTCATGATCATAGGATAGCTGCCATTCAGCAGCTGGAGCAAGAAACTGGTTTCATTCTAGCAGAGAGAGAAAGCAAGAATATTTCCCTTCCTTGCAGACTAAAAGTTCTTTCCTTCAGTTTTATTGGCTCAGTTTAGACCACATGTCCATATGGCTTTTCATTAATTATTCTCCCATTTACAGAACCACAGAAATTAAAATTATATTGTGGCAAGAAATGCTAGTTAGGTATTTTATAGTCCCTTTGGCTTTTCTTTTTAAGTAGATACTGGAAAAATTAGTTTTTATATTAAGAGTAATAAAAATTACCTCGCACGGGTGAAGGGTAAGGAGATTGAATTGTTAAATACATGTGAGTGACATTTTCTCAGAAAACTGTCATGTATTATCACTACTATTTGTCCCTTACCCCAAAAGAAAGCTGTATGGTTCTTTGGTCGCCTGATCCTCAGCATGTGTAGCTAAGTTTTATTTTTTAACAACTGTATAATTCACATACAACGAAATACTTAGTAAAGTTTTAACAACTGAGGATGAATATTGGAAACAAACAGCTATAAATTCATGGCAGAAAGATCTTACCCTGGGTTTAAACTAGGAAATACTGAAAATGCTGATACGTAAGAGAAAAATTCCTAAAGGAATATTGTGGCAAATGTAGATGTTAGGTTTAGATTATGCCAGTGATAGTAGAATGTGTACACAGATTTTCCCGAAGGGTATAAACTGTTTTTCTTCCAGTTCATCCACTGCTCTTAAATTTCTTTTGCCCCTTCATGTGTCAAGAGCGTGTTATTGTAAATATCATGAATTTGGATTTTGTGATAAATTGATCAGAGGTAGTTTTAACTATAAATAATTGGTAAGCAACGAGTAGAATAAGTAACCTATTTACCTCTTTAAGGCTTTAAAAAACAAACAAGACAGTCTAGGTGTCTTCCTTGCCTTTATCTTTACATCTGCTAAGTCTTGTTTATTTTCTCTGGTGCTTATCTCTGGAATCAGTTCTCTATATTCTGGTTTGGACCCTTTATCTCTTTTTTGGACTCCTTAATCTCTGTGCCAGAATGTTCATATGATATATATATTATTCTTCAATTTGCTTTTTTAAAAAAATTACTAGAACATTATGGCACCTGTCCATGTGAGCACACATACCCTCTCATTTTATTTCTTGAGTTTCATAGTATTCCAATCCATAGGATTGATTGTAGGTATTTGTAGTGTATAATTTCAAGAGTCTTTCTTGATGCTAAATCTTATGTTATTCTTGTTAAAAGTTCCTCTCCCACCCTACAGTGCTGTCTCTTAGGGCAGGGAACATTAATTTCCCAAGGATGGGTAAATCTGAATCATGAGTGGGCATTTTAAAACTCTTTCCCTAAAATTTTGATAAATGGTCTTGGTTGGGGATTTCTCTTGTAGTAGGAACAGGAACCATTTCAGATATCAGAGATGACAAAAGATTGTAAACTCTAATCGATTGACCGTGTTGCCCCCGCCATTTAATAATTTTGAACAGCTTGCCTTTTCCTTGGCTGGAAATCTTTTGTTTTCTCTTTCACTTCTTTACCTTGATTTTTCACTCCATTTAACAGTCTTCTTCTCTTGTCCTATTTATCCTGAAGCTTTATCCCATGTTTTTTTTCTTCTTCTGGATTGTTACACCGCTGTTGAGCTATTCACTAAGAACTCTTGTAACTTCTTTTAGACTTAACTTCCGTCTATTAGATGTTGAGCTACTTGAGGACAGAGTGGTGTTATGACTTTTCTAGTTTTAGCATGTAGATAGCATATATAGTAATACACATGGTAGTAAATGAAATACCTGATTCTGTAAATGAAATTTAATGGAATTATTATAGAAATCTAAGTATTTTTATGTTTTGCATAAAATAGCTGAACTTTTAATAGTGAAAGTTGCTGAATATTTGTTGTTGTTGTAATAACTTGGAGTTGCAGAAAGACTTTACTTAAGCACCTGATAATAAGGGGAAAGTATGGGTTATGAGACTTCAACTTCCAAATCTACCCAGGGAGGAGCAGAGATGCTAAGTCTTTCAAGAGGCAGAATGAGTGATGGGCTTGGAAGCTTGTCCACGGCCTGATTGACTATATTGATGCAGCTAAAGAAAGAATCTGCCCAGTAAGGGTGGGGAGTGGATTGGTCTGCCATTATTGGGCAAGGAGAGGCTCAAAAGCTGAAGTTGACAGTATTCATCCCAGCATTAGCTGGAAGATTTTTAATATTCTGGTTTCTACCTCTTGATGAAGAAATGTATGCAGGGAGTTGCAGATGGACACTCCAGATTTTCTTTCCAGGTGGAATAGTGATTAAGAGCAGGTAGGGTTGGAATCCTGGCTTTGTTGCTTGCTAACTGTCTATTCTTGTGCAAGTTTCTCATCTTCCTGTGTCAAAATTGACTCATCTGTAAAATGGTGATACTAATACTACCTACATCATAGGATTGTGGTGAGATTTAAACGAGATGGTATATGTAAAGCTCTTAGAACTGTTTCTGTTGTAAATAATATGTATAGGTGTTATTATGCCCCTAATATTTGGGCCTCCCATCTATTTCTTTTTGTTCTAAAAAAATCCATACTTGTTTAGGTTATTTGACTTTCCATATAGGTTTGTCGGAAAGAAGAGAATGTGCCATTATAAGTGTTGCAGACCCGTGACACAAATATTCCCAGTTCTTTGGCATTTATTTCTCATTGTATGATAAATAAGAAACAAGAATTAGGTCTGTTTCTTGGCTGTGATTAATGTGTGTTTACCCTAAGTCATGACTCCATTCTTGAATTTTCTATCAGAATCCACTTTCTAATCTACATTGCTGAAAGCCAGTCCTAGAGCCTATTGCATCCTTAGAGTAATGACTGCCCTCCCATGACACTTTTTGAGAGCCGGCCATTGTGTTGCCCCCTAGACAAGTCTACACCTCATCCCAGCAGCACTGTGGGTGGGCCCAGGTGCTTGAACTGTTCCCCTATTTGAACATGTGTTTTTATATGTATATAGCGCTGCTTTTGACAGTAACTGAAATACCCAGTTCATTCTTTTCTAGTGAAAAATATGTATGAAAGAATATGAAATACATTCAGCACGCAAAATATGCTCATATATATATATATATTATTTTATTTATTTTTTAAACAAATATTTGACATGTGCTGGAGTGAACTTGAAAGTAGGGTCTGGGTTTGGGTCTTTTTTATTTCTGTTTTAGTTTGGATTGTGTTTGTGAGTGGTGTCTGAAATCAGTTTCAGTTTAAAAGATATATGTGCAGAGGAATAGGGGCTCTCAGAAATCTGAGAGCAGGGCTTGGTTTTATAATTATAGCAAGTGGTTTTGGTTTTAAGGCAACATAACAAAACAAACCTTTAGCTTTACTCTGTATGTCATCTTTCTGTCTGGCTACCAGCGGGGGTTTCTTTCCCTGTCATTTTAGCTTGCAATGTTACTTTACCTGCTGCAGCAGCCAAGGCGAAGGAAGGCAGGTTTCTTCTGAGACTTGCAGTTCAAATTTATTGAGAGTCTCAGAGCATCTGAAGCAGCCCATCCTTTCAGCCAGGTGGTGAAGGCCCTAGTTTGTTGATGAGCTTGAGCCTGGTACTCACCCAAGGTCCAGTTCATTGTTACTGGTACAGAACTGGTTAGCCCCGCCACAGAGGCTGGATTCAAGGTAGCTTCTTTTAACGAGTGACTGTGACGGCCATATTCAGTAAAGTATACTCGGTTATAGGGGCTGAGAAATGGCTGCCTTTAATCTAAATGCTCTTCCGGGGAAGGTTGTTGTGTGAGTACAGGAGTGCACTATTTTATTTACTGCATGGTAACTATGTTCATTTCCATATATGAAATGAATACATGGAACAAAGTACCACAAACTAGGTGGCTTAAATAACAGAAATTTATTATTTCAAGCTTCTGGAGGCTAGGAGTCTAAAATCAAGGTGTCAGTCAGCATGGTTGGTTTCTTCTGAGAGATATGGAGTGCATGGTGTTTTTTTTTTAATTCTTATTGGAGGATATTGGGGAACAGTCTTTTTTTCCAGGACCCATCAGCTCCAGGTCAAGTTGTTGTTTTCAGTCTAGTTGTGGAGGGCGCAGCTCACAGTGGCCCATGTGGGAATCGAACCGGCCACGTTGGTGTTGTGAGCGCTGCGCTCTAACCAACTGAGCCAACCCGCCGCCCCGAGAGTATGCGGTTCTTAAATATTGATTATTTATTTAAATGTGTCTTTTTAGTAAGTAGCAGATTTATTGAAGATAATTGTCTTATCATATTAGTATAGTAGTAATGTAATTATTATAAACAGTATTTGGATGCCAAGGTGTTAAGAATGATTAATAAAATTGGGAATGTTTACAGAATTTATGTTGGTGGGTTTCATTAAAAAATTGATTCTTTTGGTCAGTGTATGCAGTTTCAAAAAATTATTTTTAATAAGAAGGTTCCTCCTACATAATGGCATACAACTAAGTTTTCTGTCCAGACACAAGGTGATTTATATATTAAAATCTCTTTTTAGTCTTTTATAGTATAATGTGTGTAAAGAGAGGGTTACAGACTTAAAGTAAAATTAAATCTGATTAAATTGTCAGGTAGCTTTAAATCAATGTTATTCTAATCATTCTGCTAAAATATTATTTTAATATATTAAATTTAAAATGTACTTTGTAACTTATAGGAATTGTAATAATATTTTGTTTCATTCCCTTTGACTTTAGGTGTGTTCATTTTGAATACTTCTGTTAAAAATGTCAGTACTAGTTTAAATTTTACTTAGCCTTATTTCTAAGATTTAATTATTATGACTTGACTGAGGTCCTCAAAATGAATGTATATCTGTTAAACAGAGGCAAATTTTATGAATGAAGTCTTGCCATTAGAATAACCCATCTACTTCTTACTCACTTAACTTATTTCAACATTTTTCTAATACATATGTTCATGGAGGAAGTTAAAGTTGGTTGCTAGGCCTCTTTATTCCCTCCCTCCGTCCCTCCCTCCCTCTGTCCCTCTCTTCCTGTCTTCTTTCTTCTTTTCTTTTATTCGTTTATTTTGAAATATTTTAGACTTGCAGAAGTTACAAAAATAGTAGTCTTTACTCAACTTCCCTTAATGTTAACACTTTATATAATTGTAGTGTAGCTTCTAAAACTAAAAACTTAACATTGCTACAGTACTATTAACTAAATTAGTGATTTTAATGAAGATTTCACCAATTTTCCCACTAATTTCTGTTTCTGTTTCAGGATCTGTCCTTGGAACCCATATTGCATTTAGTTGTCATTATCTCTTTAGACTCCCCCAATGTGTGGTAGTTCTTCAGTCATTCTTTGTCTTTCATGACCTTGAGCGTTGTGAAGTGTGCTGGTCCGTTGTGTTGTAGAATACCTCTCAGTTTGGGCTTGTCTGATGTTTTCTTACGGTTAGATTGAGGTTATACATCATTGGGAAGGATACTATAGAGGTGATGTCCTCTGATGTACTCAGTGTGTCATGTCAGTGGTACATGAGGTTTTATTACTGGTAATGTGATGCTTTATTATTAATTTTAAAAATTCAGGTGACATTCATGTAACATAAAATTAACCATTTTCAGGTGAACAATTTAATGACATTTGGTATACTGACAATATTGTGTGACCAACCACCTCTGTGTAGTTTCAAAACATTTTCATCTCCCCGAAAGGAAACCTGTACCCATTAATCAGATATTCCTAATTTCTCCCTCCCCACAGTCTGTTCCCCCGAATACCTATCTCTGTGGATTTACTTATCCTGGATATTTCATATAAATGGAATCACATAATCAGTGTCCTTTTGTTTCTGACGTCTTTCACTTAGTGTAATGTTTTCAAGATTCATCCATCTTGAGCACTTATCACTACTTTTCTTTTTATGTCTTTATTTTTTAATGGCTTAATACTATTTTATTGTATGTATATACCAGTTTATCCATCCATTAGTGGACATTTGGGCTGATTCTATCTTTGGCTCTTGTGACTAGTGTTGTTATGAACATACATGTCCAGGTATTTGTTGAATTGCTGGATCACATGGTAATTCTAACAGGCGTTATGGTTCCGGTATTCTTTAATTCTACTGGTTTTTCATTCATGTGAATAAATGTAATATTTCAAACACAATAACAGTACCACAAAATTCAGAGCAAAAATATTATTCGTAGATTTTACATGTCAAAATGAGTTATGTTTTAAAACCTGGGAGCATCTGTCATTCTGATTAAGCTATTTTTTCCTGGATTTGGTTGTTGACAGACTTTACCTATTTTTCCCATTTATAATGATAACAAGATACAGTGCTAGTGTCCATGAATTTGTTATATTTTATATATTATCAATTGATGTTTATTGCTTTGTCCTTATTTTGGACAGTCTATATCCCAACATTCAGGAAATTTACTAGTTTAAAGAAACATCCATAATAAATACCCTGAAGAACAGTTTAAGGAAGCTATTTATACTTTAAAAATATTTTTTATTTCAGATTGTTGATTTTTGTATAGTTTTGAACCTTTATAATGTACTGTATATCTAAAAGTTGCTAAGAGAGTAGATCTTAAAAGTTCTCGTTATGAGAAAAAAAATTTGTAACAGTGTGGTGATGGATGTTAACTAGACTTACTGTGGTGATTATTTTGCAATATATACAAATATTGAATCATTATGTTGTACATCTGAAAGTAATATAATGTTGTATGTCAAGTATATCGCAATAAAAAGTAAAAAACATTGTTTTGATTCAAATGAATCAGAGAACTCACTTTTAAAAATAATAATTGAAGAAAAACATCATCAAACTAAATTTTGAAGAAGGGGAGATAAAAATTTCTAGATTTTTTTTTTTTAACAAGGAAAATTGCATGCTGCAATCCCAATAATAATAATGTTGTCATGTTTTTTGTTGTTAGTGAGTGATTGAATTGATCTAATAATGTTGATAATACTCTTATAAAATGAAGTTTTTGTATTTGAACACAGTATAAAACTCAAATGTTTGTTTCTTTAGTCAAAAAATGGGGTTCCCTTGTTTAAATGAAATTTTAAAAGAATATAATCAGAGATGCTGTACCCAGAGTCACTGTTTTAACACATTCAACACTTCACATATTAAGCCACCAACTAAAACTTCAGAATTACATCCGTCGGTAGCATGTATTAAAGATGATGCCTCTGAAAAAAGGCAATAACATTCCCTCTGCAACTTTAAGCCAGGTGTGAAGGGGGGAGTGCTTTCATAAATAACAGAGCCACTGTGTGGAAGCTCTGCTTTGGCGTGGACTAAATTCAAAAGTGTGACATATTGTTTTCTACAAAATCCACTGGATTGTCTAGAATGTTCTCTCTCTTCTTTTCTCCCTACCCCCTTGTTCCTTGTAAATTTGTCCTTACGAGTGGGAGAGAAGTAGAAATCATTTTTACTCATTTGAAATTATTCCTTTGTTATATGTATTATTATTGCAATTTATTAATCTGATAAATTAAATGTCTTATTAAATAATATGCATATCTATATGCATATGTTCATCATACTTATCAGAATCCAGCTGTTTATCACCTCTACCTATGTCTCTCATCTGGACCTGACAGAAACCTCTTAGCTTTCTCTTTGTATTAGCCTCCGTCTCTCCACCAAGTTTGTTCTCTCCATGACACCAAAGTAATTCTTTTATAATGAATGCCAGATCAGGCTACTCAAAATTCTACTTTTTAAATCATTAATTTCTAAACTCTTAAATGAGCTTCAAGGTCATACGTTATTCGACTTCTCGAAAACCTCATCTGTGCATCCTTCCCCCACTTCAGTATAGTGGCCTCAGTGATGTTCTGCAGACATTGTGATTCTACCCCACCTTAGAGTCCTTGCACTTGTTCTTCCCTTTGTCTGGGAAGCACTTTCCTTAGATATTGACAGGGCTCTTTTCCTCACTTTCTTCTGGTTTCCTCTTAAGTATCACCTTGTCAGAGAGTTCTTCTCTGAGCACCTTATATAAAGTCTTTACTTTCTTCTTTCTCCACTTCCAACCTCCCTTATTCCTTTTACTTTGCTTTACTTTTCCCTGAAGCACTTAATACCTTCTTGAGGTAGTGTGTGTTTATTTTTGTTTATGATCTGTTTACTACTCTCTTTAGAATATAAATCTTATGAGGGCAGGAACTTTTTAAATTTTCTGTGGAATATCTAGTTCTCAGAACTAAGCTTGGCACACGGTAGGTACTCACTGTGTTTATTTGTTGAGTGAATGAATGCATGAATGAATGAATGAATGATTAAATAAGGGGTAGAGAGTTTTAGGCAGATGTGAAAAGCATTTGAGGAACTGAAAGTGCTTCCCTGTGCATTTGATGGTGGGCATGGTAAGTGATGATCTCTTTGTTTCTCTCAGTCTCAGAGGTTATTTATTACATATAATTTTGTTTCCAGGCTAAAGAAATTAGACTTAGACCTTTGTACTTAGGTATTATGGATGCCACTGATTATGTGATCGACACTGATACACTAAAAGTGTGTGACCATATCAGCATTTTAGAAAGTCTGTTTGCTAAAGATGAATGAATTAGAGAGGAACAAGACTGTAGGCATGGTGACCATTTCTTGGACAGGTGTGTAGGGGCGTGATGATGATGGCCTGAGCTAGACTAGTGATGCAGAAATAAGAAAAGGGACAAATTAAAGCAGGCCTTAGTAATTGATTGGATACGGAGCAAGAATGATTCATAAGAAACTGCCATGACCAGCTAGTTGGCTAGGTTGCTATTCAGAGATCAGGGGCAGATTTGGGGGTATAGAGTTATAGGTAATTGAGTCCAAATTGTGTTTGAGGTGTTGTTTTGGCTTCTTAGGGCTGCAGTAACAAAGTGCCCCAAACTGGAAGGTTTAAAACAACAAAAGTTTATTGTCTCAGTTCTAGAGGCTAAAAAACCAAAATTAAGGTGTTGGCAGGGGCATGCTGTCTCTGACTGCTTCAGGAGAGAATTCTTTCTTGCCTCGTCTAGCTTCTGGTGTTTGCTGGGGGTTCTTGGTGTTCCTTGTCTTGTGGATACATCACTCTCATCATATGGCCGTCTTTCTTCCCCTGTGTGTCTTCACATTTCTCCTTTTTATAAAGACGCCAGTCATTTTGGATTAGGACCCACCTTAATAACCTCATTTTAACTTGATTACTTCTGTAAAGATCCTATTTCCAAATAAGGTCATATTCTGCTACTAGGGGTTAGGACTTTAAAATATCTTCCATTGATGAATGATAGAGTTTTACTAAAAAATTAATAGGGTTTGAAGAATTGAATTAATGCAGGGTAAGAGGTCAGGAAGGAGAAAGAGCAAAGGTAAATCTTGAGTTTTCATGTTTAACTGAGAGAATGTTTGCGCTGTTGGAGGGAATAAGAAAGCAGGAGGAAAAGGGAAGGCATTTTCCAGACATCGTAAGGGTAGAGGGAAATGAGTTTGGTTGTAAGCTGCTGAATTTAGAAGTGTATGAGATTGTCAGATTGGTTCATGGTCTAGTCAGAATTCAGGGAAGAGATTTACATCTAGAGAACAGCTTTGCTACGTATAAGAATGTTTTGGTTCTCTGAGGGACCTAGAGGAGAGCTAAGTCTAAAAAGAAAGCTAAACAGGGAGAGATACTTTGTTGAAATGGATGCCTTCATCCATTATAGAAAAAAAAATGTCTCATGAGAAGATCTATCCCTTTACTCTAAATGTCAGTTCTAGTAACGTCTAGAGCGTAGATTTAGTAGCCGAAGTGGTCGCTGCATGAACAGAAGTAGAGTTACCAATTCCTGACAGCTGCGAGTCAGCCTCTGGGCATCTTGCTAAATTTTCAAATATAATTATACAGTAGACTTCCTTTAACAAATTCCGTGTTCCCAGCTATAATTATAACTGCTTTTCTTGCCTGTAGCCTGTTCTTTGTCTTACTACTCTCCTCCTTATCTCCCCCTGCTGGTTAGAATTATCCGCTGGTCATTTGGGATCTGAATGAAGCTGTGTACTGCAGTTTTCTTTTCCTAAGAATAGATTTACCAGTGCACACAAATTGCCTTCTTTGCACTCTAGTCTAAAATACATTTCCAATAATAAGTGATGTTTTGAAGCACAAGCTAGCAATAGTCTACATCAAAGTAATTTTTATTTTCAAAGAATATGGAAATATAGATTAGGTACATTGTAGGCTCGCTGTGCAACTGTTAGAAAATAACCACTACAACTTATCCAGTATTACTTATCCATGTAATAGTTAAGACTCTAAAATCTTGCTCATGACCATGCTTTAGACGAAGAGTTGTTTTTTATGTGTGTGTGTTTTTAAAAATAAATTTAGGTTTGCAACCCATAATGAAGTTATCGTAAATCCTACAACCATAATCCTGCAATAGTTTTCAGGACTCATTGTGACAGTAATTTGTGAGATCAGAAATATGAGTGGGATTTCCTGTTTTCTCATCTATTTTTATCACCCAAATAACCATTATGAAAATACATCATTTTAAAAAATGACTTGATATCCTTTACAAATATATTGCAGTTTTGGTATGATAAACTTTAAGAATGTATTTCTGTGTCATTTAGACTATATTCTAAGTCATTTTAATGTCTTCTTAAGAAATAACTAAAATGTATAGATTTATGAATGTGCAGAAGAAAAAGTATGCTTGAACTTTCAGCCTGCTGTAGAAGTAGTCCAGAAGGAATTATGGACCTATGTTAGAAACACATTGTATATGTATTTTTCATCACTAATTTATTCATCAAAAAAAATTTTAGAGTATTTGTTATGTGCCAGGCACCATGCTAATTGCTAGTTTACTGAGATTTTAGTTTGAAGAACTAGATTAAAAAGGTATGCTTATATAATGGTTGAAATATACTTGAGAATGAACAGTAGTGTATTCAGTTGACTATTAAAATAATTCTGTGTATTCTGGGTAACTTTAAATATTAAAAAGTAGGACTTACGCAATAACTGGTTGACATTCTTTGACCTCAATGTAAGGCTGCAGAATTTAATGAACAAATACGGAGATCAAAGTTTTGATAAATAAGGCATTTTCTTGAAACATTTAGAAATAAGCTTTGCAGCTTTTTAGCATTAGATTGACAGGTTTTCCTTTTGTGAAAGAGTAAGCGAATAAGGTGATATTTCATGTTTGCAGGTCCTCATCCTGTCATAGGAATAATAGAGTCTTGAGAAGCCGAGCTTTGGAATTCACTGGTCTAAGAGATCTCTCTTTACCTGTAGAATTTTATGCTCATGTGGTGAGATTTCAGGTTGAGGAATGAGATTAGATTTGCAGGGGCAGAATATTTGCTGTCCTTGTTGTTTTGGTTCCCAAGGAATGCTTACCCCTTAGCCTCAAATGTGCTGTGGTATTAGCTACTTTAAAATAGATTTCTCAAGACTCTTTATTTCGAAAACCTTAAATATGCATCGTGATGCATTACTTGTAATAAAAAATGAGGCTACAATTATGTAAAACAAAACACTACAGCTGCTGACAGATGTCATTAACAACTTACTCAAACACAGATCCTTCAAAAAGGAACTGCTAGACATCTGATTCAGGGAGTTATGGTCATTATAGCTCAAGGTGAAATACTGTTGTCCTGTACATTTATTGTTATTGTTTTTGTAGCTCTTGGCCTTTGATAATTTATTGGGACATTGGTATTTGATACAATTAAGCTGTTCTTCTGAATTACAATTAATAAAATTAGAAGGAATGAGAGAAATAGCAAATCACCATGAGGCAAACACTACAGTAATAATTGTTGATGTAGGCAAGATCCATTGGTAGATGCCAAAAATTGGGTGAAAGTTTGAGGAGAAACAGAGCATTGGCATATATAAAGGTATTGCTCCCAAATGTTTAATGATTACAAAGGGAAAAATTGTAACTTTACAGAGGAGAAGCCTGGCAGACACCGAGTGATGTAGAAGGTATGTTAATATCTGATATGTCACCCATTGAAGAGAACACAGCGTCACTTACGTGATATTACTGCTAAAAATGTGTAACTTCAGTATAATCATGAGAAAACAATGGAAAAACCCAAACTGAGGCACATTTTACGAAATAACTGATCAGTTCTGTTCAACAGTGTCAGGCTAATGAAGGACAAGGATTGTCACAGGCTGGAGGAGACTAAGGAGACGTGACAACAAAGGCAATGTGGGGTCCTGGATAGGATCCTGGAATACAAAAAAGTGGGAAAAATAGGGAAAAAAGAAAAGAGAAATAGCATCAGTGGACATCTGGAAAAAATTGACTTAAGGTCTGTAATTTAGTTTTTTAGTTTATAGTGTTGAGCCAATGTTAGTATTATGGTTTTGATAACCGTAGTATGAGGTACCTATGGTGTTAGCATTTAGGGGAACCTAGGTGAATAGTATGTTTGAACCCTACTATTTTTGCAACTTTTCTATAAGCATAAAATTATTTCAAAGTAAAACGTTTTAAAAAGCTCTTTCTTCGGGAAATCTGATGTGGTGCTCTAATGCTTACCCGTGAGACTGTCAAGTTGCTCCAGTATTACAATGAAGTGTCTTTGGTTTTAGAAATAATTATTCAAGCAACCTCTAGGGTAGACTCCTATTACAGCAAATATTGCTCAGTACTGTGTTGCTGACCACCATTTGTTATCTTGTTTCCCAGTCATCTTTTAATAACAACTATAGAGATACTCAAGTTGTGTAAGTTGTGTAGAGATGTTAACTGGCCTCTGCTGTCGTCAGTGGACCAGTATATGGAAGTATTTGAAGCCTAGAAATAGGTGATATCTAAAAGCGACATCAAAGTGAATAAATAGGAGGTATCTGGGGATTTGTTCCATCATGATTTTACAAAAAAATGTGGCCTTGTTTCCAAGATGTAAAATGTAAATTATACAGTGTTCCAAAAGTTTGTCCTATTTCATACGAACCATACTGTACATGGGTTTCAGCTATGAATGAAGTAATCTCTGGGAGAAAATGGACTACGGAATGAACTTTCTGTTTTATATTGTTAAATACATAGCAGGTCACCTGTCATCCATTTGAGAGCCACATAATGTCTTTCCAAATAAAAATCTGTAATACTACTATCTATACATTAGTTATACTTACACAGAGAAGGTTTATGCCTACTGTTGCAAATAACACTCCCAAACTAAACTTAATGAGGTCATTGGCTGTATTACTTTTTTAAAAATTTCCATCTAGAATAGTGCTGGTGACAAATCAATATTTAATGAATGGATGGATGAATGAACACTGAAGACTGTGTAAGTGGATTTCTATAGTAAATGTAAAATTCAGATGTCTACAGTAATGCAACATTTGGGTTGAACATTTAGAATTCAAGTCATTAAACTGAAAGTTTTCTGGAGTATGAACTCCTTTCTATAAATTTACACTTGGTAGTAAGGATATCTCAAGTTTGTATTTGGTAGTTTAATGATACTATGAATATATACCTAGCTTTGTTTAATTGTTTTAGCAGTTGTGTGGATTCTGGTGATGGCAGGTTATACATAGCCCCTGGAAAGTTCCTTAGTTGTGTTTTGCCTGAGAAGTTGAAATTAGTGGAGTAGAGAGAGTGAATGAAGAATTCTCCTCTACTGGGATATAATTTTTAGCAATCTTATAAAACTTATTCTAACCAGAAAATATTTCCAAAATATAGTTATTAGTGTTATTAAATCATAAGGAGAATTTAATGGCATAGGCAGTTTGTATCCTTAGATAGCTTAAAACATACTCTTTGGAGTAATACATATGGATATATTTACTGGGGTATATGAGTACATACTGAAATTAATAGCTTCTGCTTTGTTAAAAATTTGCTAATTTTACATTATTACAATTATTTGTTTTTACAGACCTCATCAACCCTCTTTGACACAAAGGTGTACTTTAAAAATGTTGTTTTTTTTTACTGGTTTAATAACTGATTCCTCTCTTCGCCATCATGGCACATTATGTTTATCCTAGTCAGTGCTTCTTTTCAAAGTGATTTATAAAAGGTAATGACTCTGCTTTATAAGTAGATTTGATTAGCCTACTTTAAACTTTTTGGAGAAGTAGCCTTGTGCAGTTGGCTGAGTGGAGAAGGGAGGGTTAATTTTTTCCACATTTAAGTACTACAGAATATCCATAGAAAATGAAAATTGCTTTGTCTCATTTAATCTTTTGTAGTTTTTTTTTTTCTGTTTGCATTTATTTATTTTTTAAAAAAGAATTTTTTAAAAAAAATATAGCTAACATATAGCATTACATCGGTATCAGGTGTAAACCATAGTTATTCAACATTTATATACCTAAAGAAGTGATCACCATAAGTCTAGCAACCACCTGACACCCTACCACGCTATCACAATATTATTGACAATATTCCCTATGCTATACATTACATCCTCATGACTTATTTCTTTTATACTTGGAAATTTGAACCTCTTATTCCCCTTCACCTTTTTGCCCCCATTTAAAAAATTTTCAATTACAGTTAACATTCAGTATTATTTTATATTAATTTCAGGTGTACAGCATAGTGATTAAAGATTTGTGTAATTTAACAAGTGAGCCCTCTGAGTTGTCTTAATACCCACCTGGCACGGTACATAGCTATTACCATATTATTGACTATATTCCCTATGCTTTACTTCACATCCCCATGACTGTTTTGTTACTACCAGTTTGTATTTGTTAATCCTTTTCACCTTGTCCTCCAACTCCCATCTTATCACCCCAACAAATCTAGTACCCATCTAAAACCACACATAATTATTACAATATTATTGACTGTATTCCTTATGTTATACCCTACATCCCCATGACTACTGTGCAACAACTAATTTGTACTTCTTAAACCCTTTCCCCTGTTTTCATCCATACACTAAACCACCAGGGGTCCCATCTGGCAACCATCAAAATGTTCTCTGTGTCTATGAGTATGTTTCTGTTTTGTTTATTTATTTTGTTCTTTAGAGTCCTCATATAAGTGAAATCACACTGCATCTGTCTTTTGCTGTCTAACATACTCTACTCAGTACAGTACCTTCCAGGTCCATCCATGCTGCCGCACATGGCAAAAAACCATTCCCTCCATGGCTGAGCAATATTCCATTGTATATATGTACCACCTCCTCTTTATCCATTCGTCCATTGATGGACACTCAGGCTGTCTCAACATCTTGGCCATTGTAAAACAGTGCTGCAGTGAACATATGGATGCACACATCCCCTCAAAGTAGCATTTTAAATACCCAGAAGTGAGATTATTGTGTCCTTGTTTGTCTTCTGGTATAACCTTTGTTTTAAAGTCCATTTTGTCTGGTATAAATATTGCTACCCCAGCTTTTTTTTTTTTCCATTTCCATTTTCGTGAAATACCTTTTTCCATTCCTTTACTTCCAATCTGTGTGTGTCTTTCAATTGGAAGTGAGTCTCGTGTAGGCAGCATATTTAAGGGTTTTGGTTTTGTATCCACTTAGCCTCCCTATGTTTTTGATTGGAGCATTTAATCCACTTGCATTGAAAGTAATAGCTGATAGATATGTAGTTATTACCATTTTATTATTCATATATATATTTTTTCATCTTTAAGAAGTCCTTTTGACATTCTTTGTAATACTGACTTGGTGATGACCTCCTTTAGCTTTTTTTGTCTGGAAAGTTCTTTATCTGCCCTTCGATTTTAAATGATGGCTTTGCTGGGTAGAGTAGTCTTGGTTGTAGGTCTTTGCTTTTCATCACGTTGACTATTTCGTGCCAATCCCTTCTGGCCTGCAAAGTTTCTGTTGAGAAATCAGCTGACAGTCTTATGGTAGCTCCCTTGTGGTTAACTAATTGCTTTTCTCTTGCTGCTTCTCTGTCTTTAACCTTTGGCATTTTAATTATGATGTGTCTTGTGTGGGCCTCTTTGTGTTCATCTTGCTTGAGACTCTCTATGCTTTCTGGGCTTGTATGTCTGTTTCCTTCACCAGGTTAGGAAAGTTTTCAGTCATTATTTCTTCAAATAGATTCTACATCTCTTGCTTTCTCTCTTCACCTTCTGGTACCCCTATGATGCGAATGTTGTTATACTTGATGTTGCTCCAGAGGTCTCTTAAACGATTCCTCTCCCCCCTTTTTAAATTATTTTTTCCTTTTGCTGTTCCAATTGGGTGTGTTCTGCTAGCTTGTCTTCCAAATCACTGATTTGATTCTCTGCTTCATCTAGTCTGCTGGTGATTCCTTCTAGTGCATTCTTCATTTCAGTTACTGTATTCTTCTGTTTTTTTGTTTGTTTGTTTGTTTTGTTTTTATGGTTTCTGTGACCTTTTTTATGCTTGATATCTTTTTGTTGAAGTTCTCACTAAGTTTCTTGAGCATCTTTGTAACCATTGTTTTGAGCTCTGCTTCTGGTAGGTTGTTTGCTTCCATTTCGTTTAGTTCTTTTTTTGGAGTTTTCTCCTGTTCTTTCATTTGGGATGCATTTCTTTATTTCCTCAGTTTGTCTACCTCTCTGTGTTTGTTTCTATGTATTAGGTAGATCTGCTATGTCTCTCAGGCCAGGTGGCCTTATGCAGTAGGTGCCTTGTGGGTCCCAGTGGCACCTGTCTCCCATGTCATCCGTGCTGAGTGCTCCAGGAGTGTCCCTTGTGTGGGTTGTGTGTGCCCTCCTGTTATAGTTGAGCCTTGATTTCTATTGGCACCTCAATGGATAGGATTGACCCTCAGGCTGACTGGCTGTGGGGTTTGGCCATGTCCACAGCTTGTGGGCTACTGTGCAAGGGTAAGAGACCGCCCTTTGGGTGTGACACTTAAAGGGCTAATTGGGTGGTGCTAATTGGGTTGTGGTCTGAACCCAACCTTCAGCTTGGTTCTGGGGCCTCTTGCAAGGGGCTCAGGTGCAGGCCCAGGTCAGCCATTGCCGTGACTAGCCAGGGAGTATCTGGTAGGAGCTACAAAGCTATCCACGGTTGGTCACTGCCTGAATTGGACCTGGAGGCATGTGGGAGAGGCCATGCTGTGAATTGAGGGTGGCAGACATCAGCACTCGGTTTCGGTAACTCTGTAAAAGCCAGGAAACATCGAGGAAAGCTGCTGGTTGTTGGCTACTATAAAGTTCAGCTGCCGATAAAGCCTCACGTGGTACAAAGTTGGGTGTGGCGGGGTGTCAGTGAGTCACCAGGGTGGAACAAGTAGATATCACCATACCAATTCAGATTCAGATTTGGCCATGACCATGGGGAGGGCTCAACACAGGGAAAATGGGGACTATCTTCCAGCTCACACCCTGCAGCCACACACCTCAGTTTTGGCCCCCTGTATGTCTCTGATGGCCCCTGAGTCACTGTCCACTCGCTGAAGCCCAGTGTGAGTGCCTGCGAGTGAGTCTGTGTGGGCCCTTTAAGAGGATGTCTGGGTCTCCTGCAGTCACTCATCCCACCCAGACAATCGGAATCCCCAGTGTTTTTCACAGCCAGATGTTGTGGGAGCTCCTGTTTTCAGCACCATTACTCCAGGCTAGGGAGCCTGGTGTGTGGCTGGGGTCCCTTGCTTCTCCATGGGGAATGTCTGTGGCCGAGATATCCCTCCCAATTTTCATTCTCCACATGGAGATTTGGGACCAGATGGTTTTGTGTCTCCGCTCCTCCTACCAGTCTTGACATGGCTTCTTCTTTATATCCTTAATTATAAAACTTCTATTCAGCTAGACTTCAAGTTTAAAACTTAGGGCAGATTGGAAAGTTGATGGGGTTTTTGGTTTTACCTCTGCCAGATACTCACTCTGATCTTGAGCAATTCAATTTGTCTTTCTGAAATTTTTTTTCTCATCTGTGAAATACTGAAGTTAAGGTTAACTCTCTACCTTATGTGGTTTGTGAGGATTACATTAACTAAACATGACAGTATATATGATAGCACGAGGGCAGGTTGCCTAACTCCTGCAAACCCACTATGAACACTGGCTCCTGGAGGAGTACTGAGCACTATGCATAGAACACAGTGGTCACACTCAGTTAATTGGCTCTGATTTTCTGATGAGAAAATGCCTGTGACAAGAGTGCTGTGTGTTGTACTGGAAGACTAGAAATATAAAAAAATGTAACTGTTAAAACATAGTTAACCAAATTGATGCAGTTTTATAGGATTTTTATATCACAAACCCAAAATTTGTGCAGAATAACTTAGTGAGGTCTTGCTCAATAATTAATAACACCTGATTTTGAACCAGTAAAAAAAGCAATACTATATAATACTATTTGCAAGCAACAGATTTTGGGCTATTTCAGATCATTTCTTTTTATTCTTTTTTTGCAGGGGAAAAAAGTCATTAGTCTGCATTTATAATCAGGACTAGCTTCCTGTAAAATTATTTATTTTAACTTTTTATTTATAGATTTTGAAATTTACAATTCTAAATACAGCAATAGTAAGGCGCTGCATTTTTGCAGGAAACAAAAAGCACAATTAACATAAAGTCAGAGCCAGCCACAAATAAATTATTCCAGCAAACTGTGTAAGGAAAATAAATGCTCTGGGAAGCAGATGCTAAGAAATGTTGCAAAGGTGGCCTTATTGCATTGGAGAGAAAAGAATACGGAAGGATTAGCAGTAATAGTAGTTAGTAGTTGTCATTGCCGTCGTCGCAGTAGTAGTAGTAAGAGGAGGAGGAGGAGGAGGGAGATGGAGAGGGAGAGGAGGAAGGTAGGTAGCAAATAGTACTGAACGAGCATTACTAAGTATTAGGCGCTGTTTTAAGCACTTCATGCAGCTTATCTCGTTGAATCTGTCCTTATGAGTTGGGGCCCCACTTTTCAGATGAAGTAGCTGAGGCTCAGAATGTTAAGTCATTTTTCCTAAAATCTTATATCCGGGATTTTTGTACTTAACCACCAAGAATTCCATACAGTCACCATGCACACAGAATGTAGATGAGCCACACAGTGTAGTTTGTGTATTTTTTGTGAATAATGTTTCAGTGGTATTGGATTGCCTTGGACCAAGAGTATTGATTTGGCCGTTTAAAAAAAAGTAATTGGTTCACTGATAGAACCGCTGGTGTGGCCCTAAAAGATAACCCATACGACTTTAACTGTTTTCCTAGATGGATTTTTTAAAAACACTCCTCCTATGTTTGCATAAAGTATATTATTACATACAATAATTTCATTTAATACTTCTAACTTTTAATAATTGTCAGACAAGTAAATGGATGAAAGCATAGGAATGGTAAAGTGTGGATATGGGATTATATCACTGATCTTTTAGGCAGAGATTGTTTTTTGAATTTTTGTACTTCCTGGCAGACTACCCTGTGGCTAAAGACAGTATTTGATTAGAATCTTACATAGTAGGGACTTAATATCTAATTGGTTACATTATCTTAGCTATAGAAATAATAAAACTCCCATAGTTATTTCTTTGTGAAAAGATTTTATTTCAAAGTATTTTTTGTTTGACAAAAAGAGCATTGGAGTTTTGCTTTAAAGAGAAACTTGTGATTTTTCTTTTTGTTTTAGTTTTCCTAGCTTGGATTGTGGCAGAATCAAATGAGCAATAGCTTTTGATGATAACACCTGTTCTTTTTTTTTTTTTTTTAACTGCAAAATCCTTAAAATGGTATAGTGACTAAATTATTTTATTCTTAGGCATTATGTTTTCTTTTCTTTTGTCTTCTCACTTGTGTAGTGCTTTTGTTCATAGCCTTGTCCTTCTCAGCCCTAAGACCTAACTTTCATTAGCCAAATTTTAGAAGAGGTTCACTTTTAAGAGGAAATTTTAGGTGGAAGGTTTTGGCCAGATCTGAGATTCCCTATCAGAATTTCAAAAGGTCTTTGAAACAATTTTAATTAGTTACCTTAATTCAGATAACTAATTCTAGCTTATTTTCTCTTAAATTGATTTTTAAAAAATGATAAATTATCTACTTCGACTGCAGCAAATGGCAACTGATTTAAGAAGAAAGTTCTAACTATAAAAGTCCAGGAGGTCTAGAGATAAATGCTTATGAGAGAGTAGAGTTTGGCATTTATTGTTATTGTAGTGGACTGGGTCTTCCCCCTCAGCCCTATACCATGTAGCCCCTGTATTATACTTGTCTTTAGCTACCTCACCTTGGTCAAGAAGAGGGCTGTTTGTGGAACTTTTCTCTCAGCAGGGAAGGCCAACATGTAATTTACATTCTTTACTATGCTTATTGCAGACATCAGATCACGGCATTCTTTCTTGCTTAACCATAAAGTGGTTTCAATAATTTCCTCAACTTCAGGGATCCATTACTAGTAGGAAACGTATCTCTGTTGCTGGAAGTTCTGCACCTTTTTCCTTCATGTCTAGTGTGTGATGTAGCCTAAGATTAAGATAAGTGAGTGTGCTAGCAGTTGAGTAACCTGCTAAGGTTAAACACACTTGAATTTAGCAGAACACAGTGACCCCTCCCCTCCCCACTCATAAAACCCGCACCCCCTTTAAGGAAATATTCTGTTAGGAAATCTTCTTTAGACACCACCGCAGTTCATTTTTGGACAACTCTCCTCTAAGTTTACACTCAAAAAGTTATCCTTGGTTAGGTATGGGAAATAGGTTGTCTTACAATCTAATTCCAATTCTTTGATAAGGATAATGTTATTAGTTAGGATTCTCCAGAGAAACATAACCAATAACATAGTGTGTGTGTGTGTGTGTGTGTGTGTGTGTGTGTGTGTGTGTGTGTGAAGAGAGGGAGAGAGATTTTAACGTATTGGCTCACAACACTGTGGAGGCTGACAAGTCTGAAATTTGCAGGATAGGTCAGCAGGCAAGAGCTGATGAGGCGATTCAAGTCCAAAGTCAGGCTGCTGGCAGAGTTCCCATTTCTTCTGGGGACATCACTTTTTGAAGTGTACAAATTCATTGCTTTTTTTTTTTTTTTTTTTAGTAAACTTACCAAGTTATGCAACTGTCATCATGAATCAGTTGTAGAACATTTTCATCACCCCAATATAATTTCTGTTGCACATTAACTGTTAATCCTCATTCCCACTCCCCCCCACCGTAGGCAACCATTAATCTATTTTCTGTCTCTATAGCTTTGCCTTTTCTGGATAATTCTTGTAAATGAAATAATATAATATTTGGTCACTTGTGTCTGTTTTTTTCCAGTAAGCATAATGTTTTGGAGGTTTGTCTATTTCATAGTATGTGTCCATAGTTTGTTTCTTTTTATTGGTGAATATTATTACATTATTATTACCTTTTGTCAATACACTTACTGTTAATCCATTCCATGAGCATTTAGGTTATTTTCAGGTATTGGCTATTATGACTCAATCTGCTAAAAACACTTGTGTTCAAGTCTTTGTATGGATATGTTTCATTTTTCTTGGTTAAATAACTAAGAGTGGAACTGCTGAATCATATGATAAGCTTATGTTTAACTTTAAAGAAACTGCTAAAGTATTTTCCGAAGTGGCTGCACCATTATGTACTCCCATCAGCAATGTATGAGAGTTCCCATTTCTCTACATCCTTACCAACATCTGTTATTATCTGATTTTGTTACTATACATACCCTTTTATAACTTAAATTTGTCTCTCAATATTTTGTTTTTGAGATTTACCCATGTTAATACATGTAGCTCTTAAGTATTGCCTTTCACTGTATGTCATTGTATGAATAGTTAGTAAAAATTCAACCATAACATGAAAAATGGCTTTCCAAAATTTAGTTGTATAAAGTACAGAGTTGCATTATTGTGAGGTTATTGAAAAGCAGTATCTTCAGTAATGGCTGAAGTTGTCACAAACGGCACAAAAGTAAAGATGGTGTAATTTACACTTAACACCACTGCCTGCATACTGACCTGAGAAATTCTCAGATGGTCACAAGGCGATCATTGCTGAAGTCCATCCTACCTGCTTCTACAGAAAATAAGGATTTTAGCTTTATTTGAGAAATGGGCAGAAGATGGTCTCTGTTATCCTGGGAAAATGTTATCATGGAGTTTTGTCATGAGTATTATTACGGAGTTTTACTGACGTGATTTGTTCATTCTCCTGTTGAACATTCAGGCTGCTTCTAAATTTTCACTGTTGACAAACTCTTAGAAGGCATCCATTAGTACACATGTTGTCTTGTGCCTGTGACAAGACACTTCCTCTAGAAAGTGAAATTTCACATATTCAGCATTACTACATAGATGTTTTCAAATTGTTCTCCAAGCCTTTTCTTTTCCCCAATCTGACTTTTCTCCCTTAGTAATATAGTGTACACATAGACATATGGGAATGATTAGGAATATGTCTCATGATTTAAAAGAAAAAAAGGTTAGTTTTATCTAAGTTTTATGTTAATAAGTGCTATAACTGAAGTTATATGTGTACAGATATAATTTGTATATAATTACATATACATATATAGTGTTATATACGTGTGTGTGTATGTGTGTGTGTGTTTATATATTTATTTATACAACTTGGAAATGGAGCCATTTTATCAGAATACTTTTTATCTTCATTCAATATATAATTATGATCTGTAGTAATATTTTTATTTACTTGAGACATTGACTTGATATAAAAAGATATACTTAACGGTGTACAATTCTTGATATCATTCTGGGCAATTTTTTGGTTGTTGTTATCTCACTTGGATGAGAAAATGCAGTAACTAGTTGTAGGTGATATTAAATGTTAAACATTAATCTCAATTTCTTTACCAACCATAGAATTATCAGAGTTTTTTTGCTTGATGTTTACTTGAATATTGAGATGGTTGGAAAAGATTTATTTAAATATGGTTTGTGTTTTTTTGTATTTGGCTTATAAAAAGTAGTTATTCTTATTGAATACTTGCTTATGTTCATTTTTAACTGGGCAAATTGGGCAAATTGATGGTTTCATTACATTTTTATTCTAAAATGGAAATGGCTTTAAAAACCATACATGGAAGCCAGTCTGAAAAGCACCACATATTGTATGATTTCTTTTGTATGAAATGTATAGAATGGAAAAATCTGTAGAGACAGAAAGTAGATTAGGGATTGCCTAGAGCAAGGCGTGGGGGTAGCGATAGATGAGAGTGACTCCTAATGGGTTTGGGGTTATTTTGGGTGTGGGATAAAAAGATTCTAAAATAGATCATGGTGATGCTTATACAACTCTGTGTATATGTTAAAAACCTGGTATTGTATACTTTAAATGGATGAATTGTGTGGTATGTGCATCATATCTCAATAAGGCTATTAAAAAACATGGTCAATGACCTTTTGTAGAAAATACCAGTAGTACAAAAAAAGACAAAGAAGAAAGTAAAAACTACTCCAAATCCCAACTGTCTCTGTGTCAATGTAGAGGAACAATATCATTTTAAATGACTGCTTAATAAATTTTATTGTGTAGATGTACTATAATTTGTTTAATTATTTTCCTAATAATGGACATTTAGGTTGTTTCCATTAAGTAGTGTTGCAAGTAGCGCATTGTATAGTATATTTTCGTGCACTTACCTTTTCAGGATAAAGTGTAGAAGTAAAATTGTTGCATCAAAAATGAAATACATTTAAATTTTTGATTCATATTTCTAAATTGCTCTTCATTAAAATGCTCTAGTTTGTCCTGCCCCAGTGGTACATGATAGTGTCTGAATCACCAAAATCTTGCCAGTGCTGGATACTGTCAGTAGTTTTAATGTTTGCCAATTAAGGGAATGTTAACGCTTTTTTATGTACATTTCTTTGTGTAACTTATGTGTTCTTTAAAATTTTAGTTTTTATTTTTTTGTTCATATCCTTTGGTTGTTTTTCTGTTGGGATAACAATCTTTTTGTATTGACACGTAGAATCTTTTTCTATTGAGATACTAACTTTTTGTCTGTTATATAGGATGAAAATATTTTTTCACTTTGTTTATAGTTCATATTTATTTATAGTGTTTTTTTCTCCTTTGTACAGAAGTTTTTAATTTTGTGTGGTATTACCTAAAATAGCCTTAGAAACTTGGCTACATTCCAAGATAATCAAAATATTCTATCAAATTTTTAAATTACTTTAATGATTTTATTTCTTTAAATCTTCAATCCATTTCTCATTTATTTAGTATAAGAGGCAAATGAGAGATCCATTTCACCTTATTCTACTGTCTGACAAATTTATATCATCAAATACTAAATTATCACGTATCTTTGAGCATGTGATTTTAGACAGTTTCCATCGGTAAATCTGTTCTTACTCCACTGCTACCCTCTTTTAATTATTGTAATTTTAAATAATGTATTTTAATACCTGGTAGACTACTTTCTCTTAGACTCAGAAAGGCAGTGTAGTGTAGAAATTAAAACCAAGGGCTTTGCAACTTATTAGTTTATTGTATGATCTTGGGCAAGTTATTTAACCTTTTTTTGTACCTCCCTCAGTCCAGTGGGGATAATAAAAGTATCACAGGATCAAAGCAATTCCTTCTTCCGCTTCATTAATTTTTCCCTTATTACTGGATTTTCCTCATCAGTATACAGACATGCTCATTCTCCCATCTTAGAAACACCATTTTTTGTCCCACTTCTGTGGCCAACTGTTGTTCCAGCCCTCTCTTCCTTTTGGCAGTAAAACTTTTCCGAGGAATTTTCAATACTACTTGCTGTTTCCAATTCTCCTCCTCCCATTGTCTGTTACACTCATCACAGTTAGGGGAGAGGTCTCCACCACTTCTCTGAATCTGCTCTTGTCATGGTCACCAGTGACATCCACATTGCTAAATCCTGTGGTCAATCCCTGTCCTTAACTTGAAACCCGTTGCTAGCATTTGATGCAAGTCTCTCCTCCGTGGTGTGCTTTCTTCATTGTTTTCCAGGACATCAGCCCCTCTTGGTTTTCTCGGCCTCATTGGTTGCTTCCCAGTTCCCTCCATTGGTTTCTCCTACTCTTACCTACCTCTTATTTTGGAGGCTATCAAAGCTCAGTTAATTTGACCTCTTATCTTTTCTGTCTACATTCACTGCCTTGGTGATTTTATCCAATCTCATGTCTTTAAATAACAAAAGGATCAACATAATCCTTTTATCTGAACTCCAAGTTTATGTATTCAGTTAATGTATTTTATCTGAACTCAGTTAATGTAAAGAGCTCCTCGGAGTTCTTTGTCATCTCAAACTCATTATGTTAAAAACTGGCCTGCTATTCTTTCTCTTCCAAACCTGTTTCACCTGTAGTCTTCCCCATCTCTGTTGATGGTAGATCCATCTTTCTGGTGGCTCAGCTAGGGACAGTGGCATCATCCTTTACGTATATTTTCTAGTCACTTTTGCTGATATGTAAGAAAGCTGTTAATTGCATTGGAGAGCAGACTCAGTTCTTGACATTAAGTTTCTATCAGTTAATTTTGACTTAAATGCTAAACAGCTTTGGAATTAGGGTTCAGTGACTTCTGGAATTGCTTGAAATAATATTAATTATACCCAGGGCTAGTACTACAGGAAATTTGTAGTTCTTAGGAGGTTGCACCATATCTAATAGTGATTGTTGTTTGATATCAATTTCCGTAGTACCTATAATTTTATATTTATTTTTAAATTAAATTCACTGAGAATTATACTGAATTAAAAAAGCGCTTGTATTCAGTTTTAGAATGACTTTATTCTTAAGTATATTGTTCTAGAAAGTTACACTCTTTCAAGCTTAACAAAATACAGATCTCTTTAGGAGTAACTTGTACTGAAAGATAAAATGATGTTTCATCCAAGCTCCTACCTCTATTTTCTCAATGATAAAGAACATTATTGTTTTCACTTTAAAAGACAGCCTAAGTACATTTATCTTCTATTGAAACATTCTCTGGCCTTTCCGCCTAAATTAGAGTAAGTTCTTAATGTGCTTAGAAAGAGGACATTTCAGGAAGATACGTCAAACCTTTCCCTATTTTCTTTTCTTTTGAATTGTTATCAGAGATGGTGAAAAATTTTATTAGGAAAAAAGGAGAGTAGGAATATTATATAATACTGAAAGAAAGAAATTAGCATGTATTAATACTTGGGATGAAGTTTTAATTGTTATAGGAGAAAAAGGGTACATGGTGACTACTTGCAACTTCTGGTGGAATTTAAGTCTTTTCTGGAAATTAGTTAATAGACGTTAACTAAAAATGGCTTGGATTAAATTTTTCTGCTGTTAAGGTAAGGGTTTGAATTCTATATTCGATAAAATGATTCTTTGTCAGAAACATGTCCTAAGGAGTTGTGCTTGCGGGTGGTAGTTCTGAGTAGGGTGATCATAAGCCCAGTTGGCTTGAGACAGTGCCTCTGTATGCCTGCCATCCTGCCTTGTTTCTAGCACCCGCTATATTCGTTTTTTATTGTTCCCATACAATTTACTGAAAACTTAGTGGTTTAAAATAATCTTTTTTTTTAATCCTACAGATCTGTAGGTCAGAAGTCCAGTATGCATCTCACCAGGCTAAAATCAAGATGTCAGAAAATCAATTTCCTGTTCATTGAGTTTGTTGGCAAAATTCAGTGCTTTTGTTTGTAGGACCTAGGTCTCCATTTTTTGTTGCCTGTAAACGGAGTGCCTTTTCCAGCGATTATAGGGAGCTACATCTTGGTTTGTGATCCCCTTCCCCTATTTTTATTAAAGGCAGTGGCAACAAGTTGATTCCTTCTCATCTGCATCTCTCTGATCCTTGTTCTCTCATAGCATCATTCTTTCTGAATGTAATTAGTTTAAGCCCCCCAGGATAATCCAGGATAATCTCCCATCTCAAGATCCAGAACCACAGTCATAGCTTCAATGTCCCTTTTGCCACGTCAGGTAACATATTTGCAGTTCTAGGGATTCTCTGGGGAGTTGGTGCATTTCTCTGCCTTCTACAGCTCCTTTTCACTCTTAGGAGTATCCCAATTTGGACACTAAGTTATATGGTTATCCAGTTTCTGAGTAGCCCATTGAATTACTTAAATACGAATAAAATAAAAATTTAGGTTTCTATCGCCCTCCTTTTGAAATTTGTGTTTCAGTTCTTTTCTGCTTTCCTTTGGCAGTTTTGCAAAGGTCATGAATAGTTTTCTTGACTCACTTGATAGATGTCAGCAAGGAGAGAATGTATGTAATTTTTTTTGGCCATTATTTATAGATGAAAGAGCCACGTTTTTGTAGTATGAGGGATTACACCACTCCTTTCATCTTCAGCCGTTGAAACCTGCCATTATCATATTTCTTAGTGTTTAGTGGCAAGAGAACAGGTGAATCCTGAGGTTGTAGCATCTTAATTTGTGCTGCTGCTTGTGGCTTGACACTGTCCTTAAACGGTTACAGGGGAAGAGGAGGAATCAAAACAGGCTCCCTGCCCCCCCCCCTTTAGACTTTATATTACACTAATGAAATAGCTGGGCATTGCATTCATTTAAACAGCTGCTGGGCTTTTTTTCAGAGGGGGTTTATTATATTATGGAAACAATTTTACTAGTACAGCTGTCTTTTAATAAAGTAAGTACTTGCATGTTTTTATTTCACAGTTTTGAAATTTTTTATTTATTAGATTAAGCTACATTAATTGAAGAAAGCAGTTATGTATTTTATGTATATCTGAAGACCAAATTGCCATTTATGTCTACTCTTCAACTTAAATTTGTGGTCTGGAATTTTTCCCATAGCACAAAATATAATTTGTATTCAAATGGATTAATTTGTTCCTTGGACAGTCTAAAAAAATGACCAATTTATGATTTTTAATCATATATCTTATTTTAATAAGCTAAGTAGATATTTGATACTTGCTAATTTATATACTTGTGTCCTTGATTTAATAGTGATTCCATCAGAGTTTAGATTTAGTAATGCATAAGATACAACCAATGCCACATACCTCTAAAGTTGATTTCTTCCCTTTCAGTTTACTATGCCGGTTTTACACTCCATTTGCTGTCAGTGAAAACGTAGGCGGCAGACACACCACATATTTATCATCACCGAGTTCACTATATCATACAGGGCAAGTACATTAATATGCCATACAGAAAATCTAACACACATAAACAACCACTTAGTATTTTTAAGAACATATCTGACTTATTGATTAGCTTAAATATCTTTTAGTAGAGTGAGACACCCACGTAGAGTGCATACATTCACTTACTTATCAGAACAAGTGCTTCTTCTGCTGATGAATGAGCAGATCTCCTTTTTATGTATCAAGATGAAGATCAGACCTTAGACAGCTTGCCCCTTTCCACGGAAATCCCTGAGTCTTGATACAATTAAGTTATTCCCAGTGTTCTTCAGATAAAATGCACTCTGGAAAACAACTTTTTAGCCTTACTATACATTCACACTTACGTTTGGTGTCTTCTCTGTCTCTTTTTCCTGAAGTTGGTGCTGTTACTCTTTATGTTAGGCCCAGTGGTGCGTGGGCTGGGGGTTTGGGACTTTTAAAAATTTCTGTTTTCTCTATGAGCTCTGTATTCTTTTATAGGCTCTACTCTGTAATTACTCTCAAATGGGGTTGTGTGCGTATTTTAAAACATGTACAATACCTGTTAAGATTTTTTCTCATTTGAATATTTTCTTGAAATTCGGAAACAAAAATATATCTAGCTAGCACAGATCCTGATCTAAACCTCAGAAAGTACTAATAAGATAATATAGATATGAATAAGTGGGGAGAGTAATAATGTCATTGATGTAAAGCATAAAAAGCAAATAATTATGTTTTTCTTTCAGTCTTTTATGGGCATTTACATTCATTTTAGAATTTTTGTTTTAGTGAAACAATACAATAGGAAGTTATGTGTTAAAAGTTTTATAGTTTCCTCAGACTTAGTTTCCCTCTCTGGTTAATATTCTCATATTTTCCCTTTCTAAAACAAAAACAAAAACAGAATATTTAAAAATGATGCTCCCTTGTAGTAATTACCAAGACGCTGCCTATTTAACAACTTTGGGTAAGGTTTTTGTGAGTGCTCTCTCTGGACATTGTGTCCTTTTCTCTTGAGTCATTCTTTCTAGTCATTCCATTTTATTTTATTTTATTTTAGTTAATTTTCACAGATATATTATTGAAATTGTTAAATAGTATAGTATAATCTTTGTCTTGGCTCCTTTATTCTTCTTTTCCCTTCCTTTTTAAGATTTTAAATTAGTAGAGAAATTTCATCTTCATAGAGAAATTTGAAATCTAGCTCTACATTTGACCTCATTCTCATGTTTCCATCTCTTAATTTCCTACTATCTTGAATACTTTGCTTCCAGCAAATGTCTGGAACTGAAAGCATCATTTTGCCCCTGACCTGTTTTTTCTAGCAAAATTCAGCCATTCTTAGCTTCCCTCCCAAGGATCCGTTAGGGTCTTTTTCATAGACCTAGGAATTCACTGTTTCCTTCCTTGCCTATCGTATCTATTAATAATTAGTCAGTGTATGTAGTCTTAGTAATTTTTGCTCCTGCCAGTTCCTTACCGTTCCCAAAAGCCAGCCTAATCCACTCCTCTACAACCTTATTCCTGAAATGCTTCAGATGTCTTCGCTGTCCTCAAAAAACTGTCAGATTGTTGTTAGAGTCACCTTTCTGAAGCATTGCTTTTGTTCTCTTTCTCTCCTGCTTAGGAACCTTCTGTGGTCTCACTTTGTCTATGGATTGAAATTTGGAATCTCTAGCCTGTTATTCAAGGTTCTCTCATAAGATTGTCCTATTTTATCAGTTAGTCTTATTCTCCACTTGTAACAAACATTCTCCCGTGTTACTGTCAGACGGTCCTGACATACTGAGAACATTCCTACATTTGCACCTTCTTTCTCATTTCACATTATTGTCACCTCTTCTCCTTTTTGTCCTATGATGTCAGTCCTGTTTTCCTTTTGGTCATCCTAAGCTTACAAACCTTTTCCAACTTGCAGCTCATGTCTTGCCCTCTTTGAAATTTACTCGAACAGCATGGTTGTCGTGCGGGTGACCCTGCTCGCTGCGCCATTTGTCGTGCGGGGAGGCCTGCGGGGTCTCTGCTTCCGCTCCCCATACAAGAACGCAGGATATGGTGAGGCCAAAAAGGAACACCCACGGAGCCATAGGTAGGGGAGTCATACCACTTTATTCTCGCTGGCGGCACTATACTCTCACTGGAGGCTGGATACACACTGTCCGCAAACCGCCATCCACGCTTGCCAGCCCAGCCGCCATCTTCTTGCTAGCCCCATCCTTCTTCTCTTTCTCTCCCTTCTTTCCTAGCGTAGCCACAGCAGTTATATTGTGGCCAATGGCTCACTGGTTACAGCTGACGGCCAACTAGCCACAGCTGATGGCCATGCAATCACAGTTGGCCATTTACTACCTGAGCCAGCACCTTTCTATGTGAGGCCGAGAGCCTGGAAACTACTCTCTGGGGCTCCGCCCCCACAATGGTCAACTGTGATCTCACCCTCTTCTGAACTCCTGTTTTACTTTGTGGTTATTCACAAGGCATTTTTTGTTTACCGTTTTTCACTATTACTTGTTTTTAGTTGGGTCTAGGTCCTGCATTGCTAACTGGATTTTAAGTGCCAAGAGACAGGGACCATGTTATATATTTTTTGCATTTCTCTTATGGGCTAAGTACAATAACTTACAAATCTCAGATGATAAATTGATACTTACTTATTATTTCTACAATTATTAATTGATTACCTATACTCAAGCACTATCGATAGATAAACAAAACATCGATGCTGCTTTCATGGAATTTATGTTCTAGAAGAGGGAGATAAATATTCTGTAGCTAATTTAACAATGCCTATTTAATTACAACTGAGGAATGTGGTTTGCTACTTTTTTGACAAGTGGAAAAACCACAGAATTGCCTTATTCTTTTTTTCTGCTGTTATTGATCATGTATAATTTTTCTTTAAAAATAAATTCTAATGAGGCAAATTACTCTTGAAATCATAGCTTTCAGATGGTAAAGTTTAATTGTTTTCTTCTATATGTACATAATATTGATATACTGTATGTCTGGGTAAATTCAATCAACAAAATAATAGGAAGAATGAGACATTTTTAACGTTAAAACAACTATAGTAAATGTATATCAGTTATGTGATGTGTAAACTGATGTGAAATAATGAAAAGCTAATGAGAATATTTTTTAAAGGAAGATTCCCTAAACTCAGAACTATTAGAATTTATTAGATAATGTACTAAAGCTCTCTTCCATAGGAGAATAGGAATAGATTACAATTAAATACATTATTAGACACATTATTATTTAAGCTTTAAGTGTTCTAGTGGCTTAGACAACATCATGTATTTCATAAAAAAAAATTCAGCTGAGTAAATTTGGGGATCTAATTGTTTTTTTCAGTGATTCATGAAGCAGGTAGCATCCCATCTAGTAAATAGAGAGGAACTTTAAAGAGCTGCAGAAAAAGAAGGATTTTAAAGGCAGAAAGGGGGCCTTGCAAGAAAGTGATAAACAAAAGAAAGGATTATTTTAGGTAAGGGTCATCTTTGTGGGAAGGCAGGGGTGTCTCAGGCTGATTACCTCACTAGTACTGGCCAGGAAATTCCAGACTCACTGATTAAGATGACATTCTTGGGAGCAGCTGAACCCGCATTTAGGTTAGGTGTTGTTAAGTCTTGGTTTGCTGACTTGGGGTTTAGTGCAAGTGACTCCATTTTGGGCCTGTTGTTTCTTTTTAATAATAGGCATCATGTTTTGAGATTGTGAAAAACATAGGAAGTTAATGTTGAAAGAATAGCCAAGTACGCAGTGAAACAAAAAAATATTGTACTTGCAAATATAGTCATAATTTACATAAATGTTATAGTGAAAAACATTGTGCATGTAAATGTGCCTTCCCTGTTCTCAGTCCTGTAATGCCATTCTTTGTCCAGTGGGAGATGAAGAGTGATGTTGATACTGCTGTTTAACCTATTATAACAGCTTTAAAAAATTAACTAGCATCGATGTCAATATGAGGAGGGGAAAGAATATTTTTCTCCATTAAGGAACATAAAAAGCCATGGTAAGCATAACAGGCAGGTGGGTGTGTGTACATTTATGCAGTGAAATCCCTAAATTCAGATGCTAATTATAAGCACAAGGACAGTTTGCCTCTCACATGCTTAACTGTTGTATATTTTCTTTAGTCAAAGAGTAATTCAGAGTTTTTAAAGTGCTGAATATGGCTATTATTTTTTCGCTTCCCTTTAGCGTATGTATTTAAAAAACCAATAAAAATACTTCTGCTGGACTGTGATTTTGCGCATATAGGTGGAATATGAAACCAAATGCTACAAAGATAATTCACATGATTGCACTTGGATTGTCGTTACTGAGTGCCTTACTTGCTTCCCATTGTTAAAAAACTAATATTTAGTAGTAAAGTTTAAAATTATTTAAACATATTTGAGTACAATTTACTTGCTGTGGTATACCAAGGACTTTAAGGCTTAGATTGTGAAAGGATGTACTATTATTGGCATTCGGAGTATATATGTTTAGATTATTATAGGTTTTATAACTTATTTTGATTATGGTCTGTAGTATCTTGTCTTAAAAGTGATATAGTTCTTCATTATCCATTTTGACATTTCTAAGTCAAAATTGAAAAAGAAATTACCTCTGCATTTTCTATAGTACCTTTCAATGATGGTTTTGTAATGTGTTCTTCAGTTGTTGATAGATATATAGTACAGTAACCGTGTTCTTAGAAGGTAGCTGGCTTTTAAGTGTAGAATAGCAGGGAAGGTGTTATGGATTTAAATTATTTTCAAAACTTCGTTTTTAGAAATAGAAGTACCAAAATACTCTTTTGTAATCTTGCCACCCCCCCCACCTCCACCCCCGTAGGTATGCTTTTTATTTAGCTTTTAGTTACTTATAATTTAAGATCACAGTTATTAGGTGTATTTCTGCATTTTATATATTGCTCCCAGATGCTACAGTATTAGTTTTTATCACTGCATATTTTATGAAATGTCAGCCTTCTGTTGGCTGTTCACACAGCATTGTTAGTGATCAAAGACACAACATAAAGGAGAGGAATCTAAACAGTTGGCTTATCTTTGTCCTTCACTGTGACAAAAATACTATAAAATTATTTTATTATAAAAAGTCAAATAAAGGCATCACCTAATGTGCAATGAAAAGATAAATGTCTTTGGTTTTTAGTGAAATAAAATCTTAAAATGTTTGGTATCAAGAAACTCAGTTATAAAGAGAAATAATTTCTAATTTTACAAATTTTCCTTCGTGGGGAATGAGGGTAATAGTCATATATAATGTTATAATTACTTTGCTGAATGACAATGCTATGCCTAGGAAAAGGCACACAATTTTTGACAACACAAGAGGTTACTCACTTTAAACTTAATTTTGTTACTCCAAATACATTAGTGGTTATTAATTTTAATATGTGCATTGTTTAAGATCTCTATGATCTAGTTTATTATTTTCTTGAATTGACTCACTTGGTAGTTTAAAAGTTTCATAGATTTAAAAAAAATCTTTTTATTTAGTTCAATGATTTTAATATCAAGATAAAAGTATAGAATGGGAAAAAATTCTAATGATTTTGATCAGCTGTTGTATATACTCTCCACAGCAGTTCAATGAATTTTGTTTTGGGATGGTTTTATTAAAATGAGCTGCTGCTTTTGGTAAATCATTGAGAAGAATATTGGCTTTATACCGGAGGTCCATGGAGGTGCCAAAAAAATGTATACACATGACTTGTATTCATCCTTTGTTATCGGTATATATTATTACAATTTTAATACAGTTTTTTCCTTTCTTAAAATGAGTATACATTTTTTTGGCACCCTCTGGATATATCTTTTTTGACTGGAAGTAGGGCACTAAGTTGCAGCTTTATAAGTCAGTAAAGTTGGAGACAATTCCTGACCAACATAGAAATCAGTGTGTTTCTGTGTTGTTGGTATGGGTATTTGGAAATAAAGTCAAATGAGGATTTAGACTAAAAAGTGATTTTGTACATGTGTTTTTATCGCTATCTGCAGGAAACTGCCATTTCTAAAGAAAAATAATTGTCAGCAGATAATGATTTTCGTATCTTCTTTTTATTGTACACAATTTCTATTTTTAGAAATAAATGAAAGCTTACTTGTTTTATTATGGGAGAATTAGATCTTTGAAAAGCAGTTTGAAAGACCTATTCGTTGGATACTTACAAATTAGGGGCCTCCACTTTTTGAGGTGCTTGAAACTTTTACCCGAAGTGTGGTCCATAGTTCAACATCTGTGTCACCGGAGAGCTTGCTAGAAATGCAGAGTATCGCTCAAACCCATACGTTCCTAATCAGATTCTGCATTTTAATAAAAACTCCCAGGTAATTTGTATGCACATTAAAATTTGAGAAGCACTGCTGTAACTGTTCTCAGTCAAAATCTCTCATTTGCTCTGTGTATGTGCGTTTTAATTGTGGGAAGGTGATATTAGAGTTGGTCATCTTCAGTTCAAGAGTTGGAGGAGGCAGTGGAAGCTCACATCAGAATTTTTCACGGTGCCTTCAAGTAGGCAGGTGTTTAACCTAGAGCTCATAGGGTTTTGGTCTTTAAGTAATTGCAATTAGAATCAGTAGCCACTTTGTCTTATATGTGGGAAGCTTCACTTGACTCTGCTCATGTCAAGCAGGTGGTTTCTTTTGGTTTAAGTATCTTATCACATTCCAGATAGTCTGATGTTTTCTCCTAGTAATAGTGTAATCAGCATTTCCAAAATATATTCTATGGAGATGCTCAGAGTAAAAAGATGCTCGGAGTGAAAAGAGCCCATGGTCAAGTACATTTGGAAAGCACTGTAAACTGTGTTTCTCTTTAGGAGAATTACAAGATACATTGATTTATATTAAAATATCTGACAATCTGGAGTACCTTAATTCAATTTAGCATGTTCCAAATTTATTTGACCATAGCATCCTTTTTTAAAAACATCATTATTATCTTTTCCTTTAACATATGCACAAACTGGCTTCTTTCCAGTATTTATTTTTCTTAATCAAAATAAGAGATGAGGATAACTTTTAAAATTATCATGTTATGCCACATAAAAGATACTCTCCAATATTGTTATTTAAGTGCAAAAAGTATTGGTACAGCCTTCGTGTACTGAAGAGGTTGAACTTGGCAGACATTGTAAGGCCTGGAATAACTGAGCAAACTTCTTTTAGAAAGAAAATGTTGAATAGACCCCAGTCAGAGATAGGTAAATGGAATGGAAGGGAATTGAGCATTTCTAATGTTTGCTAGAATGAGGAAAACCATGAGCAAAGAAGTTAAATATTTCAATTCAATGAATGTTTGCTAAAATTCCTAGTATAGAATAGGCTCTATACTTGGCCTAGGACATATGATAGTGAGAAAGATAAAGTTCTGCGCTGTAGTTGCTTATTGGAGTAAGTACAGTACATACTGGTAAATGTATGGGAGTTAAAATCTAGAACATAGGATTTTCCCTGGGGATTTGTAAAAAAAAATAAATAAAGTTGACCAAAATATTATATGCTGGAGAACCAGAGACAGGCTGCAACTGTAGTGATAGGGCCCTGTAGTTAGGGGAAACAGAAAAGACAATTAGAAGGCAGAATTTCAGAAGGTAAGCTAGGGAAGATCAAACAACCTTGGAAATCTTAGAGCTAAAGGTGTGGCTATATCTAATACCCAAATCGCAGGATATTGTGATAGTTAAAAACCAATGCTGGATTCTGGAGTAAGACAGGCTGGGCTCACCTCCTGATTACTTCTTATCATGGGGCCTCACTCTCTTCAATTATAACATGGGAATAATATGGTAGGAAAAATGGTAAAAAAAAAAAAAAAAAAAAAGTACTTCTAACTAGGAATAATTTCAAACTTATGGAATAGTTCTAAGAATATGAATAGTATACTTTTTACTCCATTCTCCCACTGTTAGCATTTTTATTCCATTTGTTTTATCATCTGGGCGCTTCTGCTCTCTTCCTCCCTCAAAACACACACACACACACACAAACTTTTTTTTGAAGCATTTGACGATTACATTTATTCCTAATAGTACATCAGTGTTTATTTATTAAGAATACAAATATTATCTTCCATAACTATATTACAATGATCAGCTTCAGTAAATTTAACATTGATAAGATACTTCTATCTAATCTGTCATCCATATTCCAAATTTGTCAGATCGCCCAGTAATATTTTTTAGCCATCCCACCATTTCAGTAAGAATCCAGTCTAGGATCAGGTATTGCATTTAGTTGTCATGTGTCTGTAGCCTTCTTTAATTTAAAATTGTTCTATCCTGGAGAAGGTCCAAGATGGCGGATTAGGTAAATGCCATGCCTGCTACCTCCCACGAACACATCAAAATTACAACTAAGGTATAGAACAGTCATCTCAGACTGGCTGAACAGAACACCTATAAGTAAGGATGTAAAGAAGAGGCCACTTCAAGACAGGTAGGAAGGGTGGAGACATGAAACAGACTGACCCCAAACCCACAGAGGCAGTGATTGAACACCGGGAGGGACACCTTGGTGGCAGAGGTGCCCCCTGAAGAGGGATCGATTTATCATACTGATAAAGGGATCAATCCAGCAAGAGCCATAACCCTAGTAAACATCTATGTACGCAACATAAGAGTGCATAAGGATAAGAAACAAATATTGACCAACATAAAGGCAGAGACTGACAGTAACACAGTCATAGTAGGGGACTGTAACTCCCCACCGACACCAATGGACAAATCTTGTAGACAGAAAATCAACAAGGAAACAGTGGCCTTAAATGACACACTAGAGCAGATGGATTTAATTGGCATTTTTAGAGCATTTGAACCCAACGCATCAGAATATACATTCTTTTCAAGTGCACACGGAGCATTTTCCAAGATAGGTCGCATGTTAGGCTATAAAACAAGTCTCAATAAATTTAAGAAGACAGAAATCATATCAAGCGTCTTCTCTGACCACAATGGTGTGAAACTAGAAATCAATTACAAGAAAACAATAGAAAAACACACAAATACCTGGAGGCTAAATAACATACTATTAAATAATAAATGGGTCAGCAACGAGATCAAGGAAGAAATCAAAAGATACTTTGAGACAAAAGAAAATGAAAACACAATGATCCAAAACCTATGGGACACAACGAAAGCAATCCTAAGAGGGAAATTCATAGCATTGCAGGCTTACTTCAAGAAACAAGAAAAATCTCAAATAAACAGTCTAACTTTACACCTAAGGGAACTGAAAAAAGAACAGCAGACAAAGCCCAAAGTGAGTACAAAGAAGGGAATGAAGATCAGAGTGGAAATAAATGAAATAAAGGCTAAAAAACTATAACATATCACTGAATTCAACAGCTAGCTTTTTGTAAAGATAAACAAAATTGACAAACCTTTAACCAGACTCATCAAGAAAAAAAGAGAGAGGACCCAAATATATAAAAACAGTAATGAAAGAATATAAATGAAACAGACACCACAGAAATACAAAATAATTCAAGAAAATACTATGAGCCTGTATATGCCAGCAAACTGGATAGTCGAGAAGAAATGGATCAATTCCTAGAAGCATATAATCTTCAAGGCTGAATTTAGAAGAAACAGAAAATCTGAACTGACCAAATACTACTAATGAAATTGAATCAGTAATCAACAAGCTCCCAACACACAAAAGTCCTGGACCAGATGGTTTCACGGGTGGATTTTACCAAACATTATCACCTATTCTCTTTAAATTATTCCAAAAAATTCCAGAGGAGGGAAGGCGCCCAATCTCATTTTACGAGACCACCTAATTTACCCTAATTCCAAACCCAGACAAAAACATTACCAAAAAAGAAAACTATAAGCCTATATCCCTAATGAACATAGATGCAGAAATCTTCAACAAAATATTAGCAAATCAAATTCAACAATACATTAAAAAGATCATATACAGCAATCAAGTGGGATTTATTCCTGGTAAGGTTGGTTCAATATCTGCAAATCAGTTAATGTGATATACCACATAAACAAAATGAAAAATAAAAATCATATGGTTATATCAATAGATGCAGAGAAAGCATTTGACAAAATCCAGCATCCATTTATGATGAAAAAACTCTCAGCAAATTCGGAATAGAGGGAACATATCTCAACATAATAAAGGTCATATATCACAGACCTACAACTAATATCATACTCAGTGGGGAAAAGCTAAAAGCATTCTCCTTAAGATCAGGAGGAACAAGACAAGGATGTCCACTCTCACCGTTTTTATTCATAGTACTGGAAGCCCATGCCACAGCAACAGACATGAAAAATAAATAAAAGGCATCCAAATTGGAAAGGAAGAAGTAAAACTTATTATTTGCTGATGATATGATACTATATATAGAGAACTCCAAAGATTTCACCAAAAAACTATTAGGACTGCTAAATGAATTTAGTAAAGTGGCAGGCTACAAAATTAATATTCAGAGTTCAGTTGCATTTTTATACACCAATAACAAACTATCAGAAAGAGAAATTAAGAAAACAATCCCATTTACAATGGCATCAAAAAAAAAAAACACAAACCAAAAAAAAATGGAATATATTTAACCAAGGAAATGAAAGACTTGTACTCAGAAAATTATAAGACATTGAAGAGAGAAATTAAAATATACAAATAAATGGAAATGTATACCATGCTCATGCGTAGGAAAAAATAATATAGTTAAAATGTCTATACTATCCAAAGCAATCTATAGATTCAGTGCAATTCCTATCAAAATAACAATGACATTTTTTTATAGAACTATAACAAGTAATCCCAAAATGCACATGGAACCATAAAGGACCCCAAAATAGCCACAGCAATCCTGAGAAGATGAAAGCTGGAAGTATCATGCTACTTGATATCAAATTATACTACAAGGCTATAATAAACAAAACAGCATGGTATTGCATAAAAAAAGACTCACAAATCAATGTCACAACTGAGAGCCCAGAAATAAATCCATGTCAATATGGTAATTTAATCTATAACAAAGGAAACTAGAATACACATTGGGGTAAAGGCAGTCTATTCAATAAATGGTGTTGGGAAAACTGGACAGATACATGGAAAAAAATGAAACTGGACCACCTTTTTATGCTATACACAAGAAGAAGTTCAGGCGGCCCAATGGCTCAGTTGGTTAGAGCGCGAGCTCTCAACAACAAGGTTGCCGGTTCAATTCCCACATGGGATGGTAGGCTGTGCCCCCTGCAACTAAAGATTGAAAATGGCAACTGGACTTGGAGCTGTGTTGCGCCCTCCACAACTAGATTGAGGTCCAACAACTTGGACCTGATGGGCCCTGGAGAAACAAACTGTTCCCCAATATTCCCCAGTAAAAATTTATTAAAAAAAAATTCAAAATGGATTAAAGACTTAAATGTAAGACCCAAAGCCATAGAACACCTAGAAGAAAATGCAGGATGTAAACTCTCAGATATTACCCTTAGTAATATTTTTGGTGATATAGCTCCTTGGGCAAGAAAAACAAAAGAAAAAAGAAATCAATGGAACTACATCAAACTAAAAAGTTTTTGCATAGCAACGGAAACCATCAACAAAAACAAAACATCCCACTGAATGAGAGAAGATATTTGTCAATGATGTCATCTGATAAGGGGTTAATATCCAAAATTTATAAAAAACTCATACAGTTGAACACCAACAAAACAATCCAAATTAAAAATTGGCAGAGGACCTGAATAGACATTTCTCCAAAGGGGATATACAGATGGCCAGTAGACATGAAAAGATGCTCAGTGTCACTAATCATTAGAAAAATGCAAATAAAAGCCACAATAAGATACCAACTCACACCTGTCAGAATGGCCATTATCAATAAATCAACAAGTGTTAGAAAGGATGTGTAGAACAGGGAACACTTGTGCACTGTTGGTGGAATTGCAAATTGGTGCTGTCACTATGGAGAACAGTATGGAGGTCCCTCAAAAGATTAAACATAGAACTACCTTATGACTCAACAATTCCGCTCCTGTGTATTTATCCAAAGAAATCCAAAACACTAATCTGAAAGACTTATGCACCCGTGTGTTTACTGCATCACTATTCACAATAGACAAGACATGGATACAGTGGAACAATGGGCTTTATCAGTAAATTACTGGATACAGAAATTGTGGTACATATATACAATGGGGTAGTACTCTGCCATAAAAATTAATGAAATCTTACCATTTGGAACAACATGGGTGGACCTAGAGTGTATTATGCTATGTAAAATAAGTCAGACTGAGAAAGACATATACCATATGATCTCACTTTTATGTGGAATCTAAAGAACAGAGTAAATGAACAAAACAGAAACAGAAACAGAGAGGGAAGGAAGATTGCTAGATAGGGGGGCAGGGTTAGGGGATGGGTGAGAAAGGTGAAGGGATTAGGAAGTAGAGATTGGTAGTTACAAAGTAGTCATGGGGATGTGAAATACAGTATGGGGAATATAGTCAATAACATTGTAAAAACTATGTATAGTGTCAGATGGGTACTAGACTTACCAGAGGGTATCACTTCATAAATTATATAAATGCTTAACTACTACATTGTACACGTGAAACTAATAAAATAATATTGAATGTCAACTATAATTAAAAAATAGTCATGGAATGTAAAGTACAGTATAGGGAATGCAGTCAATGATATAACAGCTGCATACAATGTCCGGGGATAGTAGACTGGGACGGGGGTTATCACTTTGTGAGGGGGGGGGGTGTAAGTGTCAAATCACCTGAAACTAATAAAAAAAAGAGGATTTAAAAGAAGTACACAATAAAACTGGAGTTAACCTGGGATAAGGAGAAGTTATCTGCAGTTTCCATGTAAAGCAGTCAATCTTTTCCCACATTGAAAATAAGGTGGTTATACAGTGGTAGAAGCAAATAATCAGATTATGAGAGGTAACATTTGAGAGGTGAAATGCAATACTTATCCTGCTCTGATTTGAAAGAAAATGAACTAAGAATAGTCTTTAACAGCATCCAGTATTTGAATTTTTTTAAAAAAAATTGCAATTGTTCCTATTTTTAAAAATATTGTTAAAATATAAATCATTCAAGTAACACAATAACTTGTTCTAATTTTAAAAGCAATACATGTTCATTCTAAATACTTGGTAAATCCCAGACATATAAAAAAGGAAATAAAATTCCCCAACCCCACCCTTCCCCCCTGAAAGAGAAGGCAGTGGTTATGGATGTCCGTGGGTCATATTAATACCTAAAATAAAAGATGTGACACACACACACACACACACACACACACACACACACACAAATGGTTCCATCCATGCCTTTCTTTGTCTTTTATGACATTGACATTTTAAAATAATACAGGCTTCCTTTTGTCTGTCTGTCTATCTGTCTCACTCATTTGGGATTGTCTCCTGTTTTTTCATGATTAATTTCAGATTATGTATTTCATCCAGAATACTACTGCAAGAAAACCATTCTGATTGATTGATTTATTTACTTATTCATTCAGTCATTTATCATTGGTATGAGCTTATGGATATCTGTTTTTTTCAGTGGTTTATAATTCATTACTGTATAGGTTTGTAGTGCATGACATTCCCCATCACATTTTTCAGTGCTTTCTTTCTGGTGAAACAACTTGTCACAGGCATATCTTTGACATATTCTGCCCCAGCTCTGGGTATCCCTTTCTCTGAAGAGCTCTGATTTTTTTTTAGCGGGGAATGGTATTAGAGAACAAGATCTGGGCACCAGTGTGTTCATCACTACGGGGTCTTGGCTTGTCCTTTTAAAGGACAGGGCCAGGAAATATAGGCTTGTATGTATACATACACTATACACTGATACACAAATATGTATGTACATACATCCTAATAAACATACTTATGTATATTTTAGAAGTCATTGGTTCATGCCAGTATGTTTATTCTAATCCGTCTCCACAGGGTTTTCTCTTGTCTTCCACCTTTCCATATTTATATGTCCCTTCTTTCACAGTGAGAACGTTGGCTTTCAGTAGTATCAACATATTAAATTATTTTGCAACTCAGTAATACATCTAAAACAGTTTCAGAATTGGTTCATTATACCATTACAACAAGCAAGTCTACTGAAAACAGTTTAAGGTTTGTTTGAAGTTCTCCCTCCTCACTCTACTCAATTCTGTGAGTATGTATAATCAAATGTACTCATAATTACTTGAATTACTTATTTCTTTATTATCCCTTAAGTGTGGAGGTGGTATTAATTTGAAGTACAGTTGAATTCACTCACTGTAGTTTTCTTTCAGCTTTTGTATTTTCTTCCTTTTTCACATCCTCATAGATTTAATTTCTTTGAATATTTACAAAATGATTTACTTTTCCAAAAAGTAAAATTTTATGAAACTGTATACTCAGAAAAATGTCACTCCATCTCCCCTATTCCACCCCATCCTTTTTAGTTCATCTTTCTTTTTATGAAGATAAGCAAATAAATTTTCTTATATTTTTTCTTATTGTCTCTTTCTTATGAAAGGTCACATACTGTATATGTACTTTTACAATTTACTTCTTTAATTTATCAGTGTCTCTTGGAAATCACTCTTATCAGTTTGTAGAGATTTTTCTCATTCATTTTTACAGATGTGTAATTATTATGTATATGTACCATAGTTGATTAAACCAGTGTCTTATGTATGCTTGGGCATTTAAGTAGCTTCCAATATTTTGCAATTGCAAGTTATGCTCTAATGAATAACCTTGTACTTATTTATTTTCCAATTGTTGCAGGTTTACCTTCAGGGTAAATTCCTGGAAGTGGGATTGCTGGTTCAGAGGATAAATGCTTATGTAGTATTATTATATATTGCTCAGTTCCCCTGTATGGGGTTGTGCCATTTTGCATTTCTACTAGTAATGGATGGGGGTGACTGTTGTGCCAAGCCTTGCCAATGGTATACTGTAAAACTTTGAATTTTTTCCTATCTGATAGGTAAGAAATGGGATCTCAATGTATATTTAATTTGCATTCACCTTATAAGTGGATTTTAATGTCTTCTCATATATGAGAGCCACTTTCTCTAGAATGTTGGATCTTTTCCCTCTCAGTTTTGAAGTTTCTTTTTAATGTTGTTAGCCATTTGTCAGTGATATGTATTGCAAATGTTTTTCTCCCAGTTTGTCATCTGCCTTTTGATTTTGCTTGTGGTGTTTTTTTGTCACGTAAAAGTTTCATATTTGGATTCTAGTTCAAATTAGAAAGGCTTTTCTTTTATAAATTCCCAGGTTAGAGGAGGAATTCAACTTTTTTTTTTTTTTTGTACATTTGGAGTTTATTTTGGTGTATGTGAGAAACACATCAGATTTTATCTTTTTTTCTTCTTCCCAAATGTCTATTCATTTGTTAACAAGACCATCCTTGTACCAGTGTTTTGTGATACCACTCTTATAGCTGACTCTATTTCTGGACTTTCTGTTCCGTTTCATTGGTCTGTTGATTCATGCAGGAGCACCACGCTGTTTTAATTATAGTGGCTTTGTGGTATGTTTTAATTTCTATAGTATGCTTTAATGAGGTTCCCCACCCCAGATGTATTTCTTTTTAGTGTTTCCTAGTTTTTCTTGAACTTTTTCACTTGAACTTTAGTATCAAATTTTCTAGCTCCACAAAAAGCTCATTAATATTTTTATTGGGCTGAAATGAAATTTATAAGTTGATGATATGTTGATGTTGAGATGTCCTAACCAAGGAGAAGGTATTTCATTTTAGTCATTTATGCCTTTTGTGTCTTTTAAGAATGTTTCTTTTTCTTCATGTAGGTTTTGAACATTTCTGTTCATTCCAAAGTATTTACTGTTTCTTATTAACTGTTTTAAATAGTGCTTTCTCATCCACTATATATTCTGTCTGGTTTTATTTGTGTGAGTGTTAATGATTTTTGCGTGTTCATTTATATCTTACTACCTTGCTGGATTCTTTTATTTGAGTTTTGTCATTGATTATCTAGGATTTCCCAGGTATTCCATAAAGTCATCTGCTTTTCCAATTCTTATTTTTGATGTTTCTAATGGTTTTCCCTAGTCCGATTTCATTGACTAACATGTCCAGAAAAAAGTAGTAGTGGGCATAGTGGCTATTATTGAATTATTCTTGACCTTTGTGAGAACAAATAATGTTACACTGAAAGCTATAAATGGGAGAAAAGATAGAATTGCATGAGGTAATGCACTGTTTGAAGTGCTTTACAGGCATTACATGTATTATCATATATAATTCTCCAAAATATCTCTTTTCCCTTTCAGAGCCAAATGTTTTGAAGGAGTTGTCTCTATTTGTCAGCTTTTCACCTTCCTTCCTCACCTCCCACTCAAATTTCTCAAACAGCTCCACTCTGGTTTCTCCATTCTCAAAACTAAGACCACCATTGAGACCTCTTATCTTATTAAATCTAATGGACTTTTTTTTTCTTCTATATTTTTCTTAGTTTCTTACTTTTCCTCCCAGTACCATTCAACATTGCAGACTTTGCCTTCTTCTAAATGGACTTTTCCCTCTTAGCTTCTATTATTCTTATGGTTGTTCCATTTTAGTCTCTAGTTCTTCCTTCTCTACTTGGCTTCTAACACCATATTCTACGCCTCTTTCTTTCTTTTTTTTCTTTTTCTTTTTTTTTTTATTCTACGCCTCTTTCTTAAAACTGTAGTCTGTCTTCTTTTTAAGCAAACTGGCGGCTTAAATTATCGTCTCAATTGCAGTTATTCTGAGAGTAGCATCTCTAGTCTATATCTGTCTTTCGAGATCAAGATCTACATGTCTACCTGCCTATCTGGTATCCATTCCACTTTGCGATGTCAAAGACACTTCACAGTGTAAGTTCTGACCTTTCCTCTCAAATGCCTTCTGTTTTATTTAAGTTAGTATTGTCATCGTATATTTCATTTATAAACTAGAAATCTGAACGTCATTCTTGATTCTTCTTTTTCACTCATCACCTTTATCCACTGCGTTATCAGATTCTGTTAAATGTACCTGTCCACACCCTCCAGTTTTCTCCATTGTGAAGGAAAGAGAGACCCCGTGAACCAGAAGAAACATGAGTAAAGAATAGAGATGTTATATTTGGTAGGATATATAAAGTGGAGGCTTACAAATAAAATTACAAGTGAACTTACAGCTCCATTGCCAAGGATGCTGATTGCAAGAGTAAGGAATTTGGGTGGTCATTGGGTGCTCATAGCAAGTGGGATGATTAGATTCCTTTTGCAGCACTTAGTAAGACTGAAAAAAAAAAAGGAAGTGACTGCAGATGGGAGACTAGTTAGGAAGCTAGCAGTTTTAGCAGCTTTGTTATGCAGTATCAAGTGTTTCTATGAGTGTATGATATTTGAGAATAAAAAGAGACAAATTTGATAGATACTCCAGTGTTACTCAGCAAGATACAGCAACAACATGGATCTGAAGATACAGAGGAGAGACTTATTGAAGACTCAAAGATTTTCTTACAAAGCGATGCATGGGGAGTGGAAAGTTCTAGGGACAGATACTGAGTTCTGTGTTTATACATATATTGCGTATAAGGTGCTGATATGGACTATGAGGTGGACGCATTTAGTGAATGATTGGAGATAGTGAGTAGGTTTCTTCTTTAGTGCTAGCTCCATCTGATGGTATAGCAACTCTCCAGAGCAGTGTTGAGAAGTCTTTTGAGGCAGATGCAACCGATTTTGGGTATATGCCAGCCATGATCTCTTGGGATCTAGGCCAGGACTAGAGACATGAGGACAGAAGATGATGGTTGAAGGCATGAAATTTGAATGAAACTTCTAAGCTCAAATAATAAATAAATAAGTAAACAAATAAGTAAATAAATAAACAAATAAATATATAAATAAAAATAGGGGGTGGTGGAATGAAATGAGAAAGGAATGAGCAAGAGAGACATCTTGAGAACTTCTATATGTTAATAAGGTGGCTACATCAGAAAAAAAAGTCAGAACTGATGGGTCTTTTGGGAAAAAATTATAGAAACAAGAGAAAGAGAATGTCAGGAAGGAGATCCTGATTGTTAGGGCTACAGAGAAATCAGGTAGTATATGCCTTTGGAAAGGACGTTACATTTGGACCATGGAGAGAACAATTTCAGTAATTTGAAAAAAGGCAGGAGTTACGTAAAAAGGGATTTGTAATTTTGTAAAAATAATGTTGAATAAATATGTCCCAAAAGAAAAATGAAAGAGTTTTTGAAAAATTAAATAATTAAATAAGCAAGAAATACTCGTATTTTGCTAGACTTGGAAAAATTTTGTAAAATGTGAAATAAGTGAACATGTAAAAAATCCATCAAGAATAGAAGAGGAATTACAGATAAGAAATGAAAAGAATGGTGAGTAGGCCCTTTCAAATGGAGTGATATGTATAAACAGTGGGAACTCTCTGGAAGCATGTAGTAAAACATTTCAGATTTTTTCACAATAGTCAGGTCTAGGAGACAAACTGTTGGTGAAACAAGTGATGAGGAATAAGTGCAGAAATACTGCTGAAGGTTGCTTGGCTGGGTGGGGATCTGGGAAAGTGCTTTCATTTTTGGCAGTTGCAAAGGGATACTTTACGTAAATTGGGTTGTTTTACCAGTATAGTAGACATGGAAAATCAAAATCAGAAGCCTTATTTTTGCATATGTCCAGCAAACTTTCTGAATTATCTTATTAAATTTAGTAAAGCATCTATAGATCCCTCTTGGGTGTCTTAAGTGGACTATCATATCTGGAAAAAATCACAACTTTGTTTCTTCCCTTTTTTACTCATGAATTTTATAATATTTTATTTTATTATATTTTAATATTACTGTGTTATCTTGAAATTTTAGTACAATAGTGAGTAAAAGTGATAGTGGGCATATGTGTCTTAGTCTTTTTTAAAGGGTAATGCTTCTGATGTGTTACCATTATGTATTACGTTAGATATAGATTTTTGGAAAGGTTCCTTTCATTCACTTTATCACTTTTAAGGTAGTTTTCTTTTTATAGTTAATGTTTTGTTTTGTTTTTTTTTTCATTTTAAAAATCAGGAATGGTGTTGAATGTTATCAAAATACCTTTTTTTCTGAATGTATTGAAGTGATGCTATAGTTTTGCTCCTAATGGGTTGCATGATATGCAATATTTTAATAACATGAAACCTCCAGTAATCTTTATAAACAAAACAGTTGTTAGTCTGTTCTTTAAGAAATGAGCATTTTTCTTCTTGATGACTGTAGGTCCTGTTCTGAATCCTGTAAACTGTGGTACTGATTGTAGCTCTTCAGAATTCAACAGGCTTGAAACCTGGTACTGAGAGGGTTAGCTATGAATTTGCAGATGTACTCTAGCTTTTTTTTTTCCTTTATGGTCAACCTGGGATTCTTTTCCTTCATAATCTCTGATAACTGCAGGTTTCAAATATAAAAAAGAAAACATGTATAGTTAGATGTAGGTATATTAGGCTATTATTTAGAATGAGTACAGAAACATTGATAATGTGGATTCAAAGTTATACAGTTCCAAGTAAAAGTATAGGTCATGTTGAAGGGAGGCTACAAGGCACTGCAGGTCATTATGTAAAACTTTAAAATGGATTCAATTTGTGTTCCATTTTTATTCACTACCATATATGGAATTTTTTTATAGTGCACACTAGGTGTTACTGAGAAAATATTTTAAACTGTAATTTGTATTAATGGGTTGTAATTACCTCAATTTAATGATACTCTTTTAAATTACTTGCAAATAATGAAATGATTTTTTAAAAATTATTACTTTAATAAGTAGTTACCTGACTTTTCATATCACTTCTATTCTCTGGAATATTATCTCTATAGTACTTCCCAAAAAGATTTCTGGAAAATGCCTAATTTAAATCTAATAGCTATAGTAGTTTTTACCTGGTTAATCATTCTCTTCAATAAAATTGAATGAACTGTTGGAGGGGAATTTGATTAAGCTATTTCTTCTTAGATTTTACCCCTTCCTTCTGTTCCACTGCAGAGCCAGAGTTGGGATTACCAGTTTTAATCTGAAGCTGTGGGTGTATGTCAAGATCTTTCTTTGGGGGCCGTGATATGATTTACTAGTTTTGGATTATTTTTTGTTGTTGTTTTTGTTCCATATAGAAATGATCAGTTTGTCAAAGTGTATGTTTTGATTTTAACAAAAAGATTTTAAAAATGTGTGAGCTGAACGCTTATAAAGATTTACTGTTATAAAGTGCTATGTTTGCCTTTTCTCTTCTGAAGGACAGTCTCTCATATTTAATTACATTAAACATTTCTTATGCTAATTATTTTATTTCATTTGTCTGTTCCCAAAATTATTATATAAAATTTTCATACAAATTAATAATTACTAATCATAATTTTCCTTATTAAAATAATGTATCAGTCCTTTATTTTTTATTATCATTAACTATATTCTCATGTTCCACATATCATAGCTATAAAGATTTGAGAAAAAATAATAGAATAAAAATACTTGATGAAAATTAGACTCAACGAGGGGAGGGGCAGTGAGGAGCTCAGTAGGGGAGAGGTGGAGTAAAAGACCTATTTTTTTTCTGTCCTAGTCTATCACAGAGAGAGAAGAGAGAGACTAGCAAGATAAATGTGCCTAGAACTACAGAGCAGCCTCTGTGATTTATCGTTTTTTTTCAGCACATAATGCACTAGTCAAAAACAATTTGGTGAATGATCTTTACCTTTGTGTGAAAGAGTATATTCAGTATCATGAAAACATTTATTATTACACATAGCATAAATATAATTTCTGTATTGCATTATTGGATGTTAATAAAGCCCCCTTTTCTCCTTAACTCACAGAAACTTCACAAGATGTGTCTGTTGCAATGGAGCATGTTAATATAAATATTTTAATATTTACTGTTATACCTCCCCCAAATGAGGCACGCTTTTCCTGATCTTTAATCATGGAAGTTGATAAAATGAACTCCCACATATGATGAGCTTGTTTTTCTACATGGTCAGATTTGTCTACATGATCAAAATTTCTGGTTACTAAAAGCCTATTCTTTTTCCTTTTAAAAATATTTGGTCCTGTTTTCTGTGCCCAAACAAACTCTGACAATAATTTAACCATTGTGGAGTGATTAAAATGGTACTTTAAGTTCTAAAAGTCAGAAGTGCTGTTGAGCAGAATTCTAGTTGCTAAAAATGCCAGGTAAACTACACAATTTTAGTACATGTAATTCAGTGCATTACTTATAGTTGAATTTAAAAAAATCAAGTTAATGAATCATTCATGCAAAGACACACTAATATTGTCAATTGTGTGAAGCTGGGAAGACCAGTGCATTAGGGAGTGGAGCTCCACTGCTTGGCAGAGTTTTTGCTCTAATGAGAGGTTTTGTTTAAGAATAAAGATTATCCCAGAGGAGAACTGGACCAATCTAAGGATGGATGTTTTGGGCATATGGAAGCCTGAGACTAAGCTGAAGTTAAAATATCATGGCTCTTAGCAAATTAATAGAATAATGCTATGGTAAATGGTTTCTAGGCATCAGATCTTGGTTAAATATTGCACAAAATATACTAAGTTACCGAGGGTCAAATAGAGTAATCATAATCAAAAGAAAATACACCACAATGTTTTTTGAATTTAGTTATCTTTTTTTAGTTCTCGTACTTGAGAATTAAAATGATTTATCAATCTATTGGGTAAAAATAATTGATACATAATATGTACATGGTTGAATCTTAAAACCATGTGACCTCTGTTTTCTGGCCATCATTATTCCTTTATTGTAAGAGCTTAATGTTGTAAGAGAAGTGGCTTAATGTGAAATTTACTGCCCCATTTGAAGTATGTTCTGACTGAGAAACTGTTAGGTGTTAAAACTAGTCTAGCCCTCTGACAAGAGTGACAAGTTTTTCATAAGGAAAATCTGGAATTGCCTTCAGGAAGTACTTTCTGATAAGCTCTTTGGAACTCTTTCCAATTGGTTATGTCAACTTTGGAGGTGAGGTGGAGATAGGCCACAGATCCGAATTTTCTAGTTTTGCTATCATTTATTCTTAGTATGGTAATTTTGTATTTGGAGATGTCTTCTAGGATTTGTCTATATTCATTGCACATTTGTATGAATGAGGCTCAGGATGTATTTTGGCTTTGGTCAACCTGCACACTGGTTTTTTGAGAAGGATATTTGAAAAGAAATACCATTTGAAAAGTCTGATTCTCAAATGTATATATATATCAAAGATAACATATTGAAAACTATCAAGGAATTTGTCACTTAGAAAGTTTAATCTTAAGTTAATGTCTATCACATTGACTGAAGTACAGAGCTTGGCTAGGTATATTTTCAGAGAGCTTTCTCGCAGTACTGAATACAAGATACAATGTATTTCAGAATGAAAATAAGTGAGAGAAATAGATGTCTGAGCTCCTTGAAGCTCAGATTTTAATGTTATGAGTACATGGTTGTAGGGGACACAAACTTTTCTCTCGATGGTAGGTTTTTGAGGTACTCCAGTGAGATGGAGATGAAAGAATTACTTTAATTCACCACATGGTTTTGACTTACATTATTCATAGATATACTTGAAGGCATTGTAATGTTGTGTAAAGGATAAGGCTTGTGAAGAGTCACTAACCTGAATTTAAATACCAATTATTAACTGTGTGATATTGAATGCATTTAATTAACAATGCTTACATTTCTTCATTTGTGTAAGTGGGAATAATGGTAATAATAAGACTTTTTCATAGGGCTGTTCTGAGAAGTAAATAAAATGACATTTTCTAAAATAAACACGAAGAAGAGTCTTACTTTAAGGACATTCTCCCTCTCTCTCCCACCACACTCACCTTCACCCTAAGTATCATGGGCTGAGAAGTTAATATCTTCAGACATTGCTCAAAAGGGCAGTTATAAAAGTACATTGTATATGTTGGTAGTCTTTAGATGAGGACGTTTCTGAATGTCTTCAATGAAAGATAATAGCATTTTTCTGAATATTTAGGCCATCGTTTTAAAAGAAGCAACAGTTTTAGATTAGGTAACCTAGTCTTTAGATCTTTTTCTTTCTTTCTTTTTTTTTTTTTAATCTTCCACAAATGCTGCTCTGGGAGATGGCCTAGTGTTCACTTACTTATGAAATGAGTGGTCCAGTACAGAGGACTAGGGATCCAGGATGTCCTAAGTAGGGTTACCAGCCTTTTTGAAACTTCCACAAACGTTACTAAAATCTGTCCTTGTATGAGCATGGTCCTTAACCATGCATTAACTGTCACCCCTCCCTTCTGTTAACTTGGATGAGAGAAATAACTGTAAAGATAAACACAAAAGGCTTTGAGGGTAACTTCTTAAAACATTGACTTAGGGCTATTTGTTTTTTAAATGTCCTAAGAGTTAGATGCCTTATTTGGGCTTTATTGTTATAAAAGTTAGAAAAATTATAATTTGAGATTATTTATTTGTTCCTTCTTTCATTCTCACCCTACCATTTATAGGGGTACAAGATACTGAGGTAGCTGTATGTTTGAAGTCATATAGTGTGTGTGTTTTTCTCTTAACCTTTTTCCTATCTCTTACCCCTACCTTTCTGTTATTCCTTTCATAATACAAATAATCTGCTTAACTCCTAGATTATAAACTTTGACAATTTACTAAATTTATTTTTCTTCCATTTCTATGTCTAGGTACCAACATTTTCTCATGTTCTTTTGTCTCTCAATTCTCCATTTCCATAGCTACTCTATTAGTTTGGTTGTTAATACTCTACAACTCCATTGGAATTATTTTCCTAAAATACTAAGTACCCAGTAATTGATTTAACCATTTTTTTGTGCTTCTAGTGATTAACAACATTATCCAGTTTAGATTTCCATTACTTCTTTTTGAGAAGCAGCGAATAGGCAGTGAGATTAATAAACACTAGTTTGGTAGTAAAGTAAGTGATGGGGAAATCATGAGCTACAAAGCAGAAAAAAATAGATCGTAAATAATTGAGTCCTTTGTAGAGCTAACTTAATATTTGGTCTCTCTCTGGTTTTGATTAGTTTTGTCCACTTCTGTTTTCAGAGAACTAAAGCTTCCTCAGAATTCTAGTATAACTTGGGACAGTGACTACTTTTCATAGACTTCCGTCCACTGGAGTCAGATGTGGTTTGAGTTTTTCTGTTTGCATTTTGAGCAAGATAAATTACAGTGTTTATTGGATAAAAGGTGACAGGCAGGTGATATTACAAAAAGGCAATAGATTGAAAAAAAAAAAGGAATTCTGAAACAAATGGAATAACATAAGGAGGGGTAGTTAATGAGATGTTGAATAATTTAATAAGTCTGGAACTGAGAATTTAGAACATGAAATAAAATTATGGGCAATGCTTAAAATTTCAGCCTGTTTTTATCTAAAATAATTTCTTCAAAAATCTTATTTTTATCCTAGTTACAGGGACATACTTAAAAGAAGGAATACCTTAATTACAAATATGCTTGTGTTCTTATTGTACTGTGAAGGATGTCTACTTTGAAAAGTCCCACGCCTTATGTCTGCAGAATAAATGGACAAAGACTAACATGATCTTAATAGAATTTTTATTTCTTGGAGTCAGGATATGCAGCTTGCTTAGGGAGACCACTGTTCCTGGAATTCTCTAACTTTTCATGGTCGTTTATACTGGCCTTTAAGATTGGAATGAACCTCAAGTGCCCAAAGCAACTTCAGAATTGACCCATCTTTTTTTTTTAATTCATTTAAATAATCTTATTGAGACTTTCTTGTTTCATATTCTTAAGCTAATTTGAACTTGGTATCCAGAGCTTGATCCTAAATGCACCTAGGATCTAGAGAAGAAAAGTTATCTTGTTGGCATCAAGAGAAATATTAAAACATATAATCTTCAAATCACAAAAAAGTTCTTTGTTTTTTAATTGTACATGCATTGGTTTCTGTTTTGTTTGGTGCTTGGGTATTGTGGAATCCAACTTGGTACCAACTATGATTAGTGAAAAATGAGCATGACTATTTGGGAGACAATAATGTTATATATATACTATTAGGAGATGAGTCATTTTGGAAGTGAAGATATGTTTTATTATTTGGACAACCTGGAAGAATTTCATTCCATAAAAGCCAGAGGGATAAATTTATATTGTGTCAGTACTTTTAGGATCGTTGGCTATACAGAATAAGGTTTATAAAGTTACGGTGATTCATGAAAGAGTGAGTATTGGTCAGGTAAATTACACTTACAGCTGCCTTTAAACTGACGTAGCATGGTGTAATGGTTAAGACCGTATGGACTCTGGGTTCAGATTGCTTGGGTTCAAAGCCCAGCTTCACCATGGTAGCGATGAGACCTTGGGCACGTTAAACTCCTTGTGTCCTTAAACTCCTTGTAGCTGTGTTTTTTGTGTGTGTGTGTTTTGGGGTGGGGTGGAGGTGAGGAGGCATTAAATGAGATACTGACTATACATATCAATATCGTAGGATAGTACTGATGTTATTGTTGCCAAAGTTCTTTTTCAAGCAGCTTTTATTATCTTTAACTTTCTATTTCCTAGCATAACTCTGATGTGAGTCATGGGGTAAAAAAATCAACAAACAAACAAACCTGAATGGGTATTTTCTTTGATTCAGAGGAATACAAGGAGATACTATGTAATAAACCTTAAACTTTAACATTTAGTTTCACTGATAAGCCTTGAAAGAATAACATCCATCTTCAAATTTCAATTAAAAAAAAACTAAATTCAGTTAACCTTGGGTGAAAGTTTTCAGTTTGGGGAATTTGTTAGAATCTCTAAGCTACTAGAATGTTGTTATAGCAGCCCTGACTCGCTGTCCCGATATGTCATGTTAATTGGTGCTACTGGGACAGTGAATGAAATGTACGTTTCCCTAGTGACAGTTGAGGTTCATGTAAAAGGGAAGTGGGGCAGACTTCAATTTTTTAGTGATTGGAAGTGTCTGGGAATATAGTGGACATTTTCCGTTCTGAATGCTGCTTTGGTACCAGTGTATGTTAGCATCTACTGGTGTCACTGAGCAGGGTTATAAGTAAGGTCTTATTCCATGTTTTGAGATAACTGTTACCATATTAGACCCTCTTATAAGATTCTTTACTAATCCACAATATATTCTACTTAACCAAAGGTTAACTTTTGTTAACAAAATTTTGCTTCTGAACCATTCATTTTCCTTAAATACTCCTATGTCTCTTGGCATATATATCTCTAAATGACTTAGTTTTAATCATAAAGCTATAATCTGTATTAAGGAAAATCAAAGTTGATGGAGGCATTTTATGTATAGTTAAAACTGCTTTTGTTTAATCATCCCTTTCTATTGAAAAGGAACCTTGAGAGTAGTTGTTCAGAGAAATATCTGAAATTTTAATATTAAGTTGGGTACAATTTAATTGGACTAAATGAAGTTTATATATTTATGTTCAACAAAAAATTTAAAAATTACGTACCTGCAGAATAGAAAATGGTTGTTGCTGATGCATAGCTTTAGAAAGCTTTAAGACAGGTTTCACTGCTGTATCAGAATCTGGGGTGGGGGGGTTCTGCTTGGGAATCTCCATTTTAAGAAGCTCCTCAAATGATTTTTAAACACACTAAAGTTTTAGAGCCACTACTGAATTCTCTACTGACAGCTTTTAGGATGTTGGCTTCTGGTGGATCTTCTGATGGAAGCTCATTTTCCCCAGGTTGGGGAAGAACAGGAGTGGGCGGAGGTTGCTCTATCTGATGACCTGCCGAGCCCTATACTGTGAAATTTCCAAAGCAGTCAGGGTCAGTCTTAGTTTCTGCTCTAAGTCCTCTCCAAGCTGGCACTTCTTGGTGAAGGAACATGTCACGTTAATGGTGATGGACAACCGAGTGGGCTGTGACAGAAACTTCATACGTTTCCTAAAACGTCAGTACTTCCTACCGAGGGAGAAATTGCAGGTGAGGAAATGTCAGAGAGCTTACGTGGTCTTCTAGGACTAGCATTGAAACCGAGGTTGGTGTATTTTAAAGCCCAGACTTGACGCTATGTATGCTACCCTCCTTTTTAGTGGAAAGAACATGGGCCTTGGGTTCAGGTCGCCTTGTGTTGGAAATGGGCTTCTATCACTTACTGGCTTTAGTAATGACTCTACACTTTCCTAAACCTCAGTGTTCTCATCTGAAAATTAGGCACGATAATCACTAAATTTTTAACGCTGCTGTGAGGATTAATGACCTGAAACACATTTTTAGAGTGCTTCAGCATATTTTCATAGTTTTTTGTTATTTTCCCAGAGTGAGCATTCCAATAAATGGTGGCTATTATTCAGCAAATTAAGATAAGGCAAATATGTCTTATGGAATGAACCAATTATAGGCTAAATGAGTTTGTTAAATTATGAAATATATGATTTCCTGTTCTGATGCAGTATAATAGCTAGCAACAAGGAAGATACTGGATGTGTGACAGGATTTTCCTTTGGGAAAAGAATGTAGGCCTTTGTTATTGTTACTTTTTTTATTGCCCATATCCTGGTAAATTCTAAATTTTTTTCTAGCCCAGAACGTTCTTAAAGCTCTAGATTCTTCTTCTAGCTCCAGATGTTTACATTGAAATGCCTACAGGGCATCTTCAGCAAGTCACCCCTTACCATGTCCAAGTCCACACCTGGGCTCTTCTAACAACTGATCTTCTTCCAGGATCACGTTAGTGACTGGAACTGCTGTAGATCTGCGTCCTCCACAGAATCTAATCTTTCACCTAATTCTGCTGAGTGTTCTCTCATAAATCTTTCTGCCTTCTTTTCACCTTATTCTAAGGAATTGTCCTCTCACTCGTAACTCTTCCCCTACACTTCTCTTGCCCCTCTCTATAAATCAGCCAAATTTGATATTTTTTTCAACATACAATTTATTACCATACCTTATATAAAAACTTTCAGTAATTTTGCCTTGTTGAGTCGACTTTTTCTGCCCCATTTTGTTTAATATATGGTTTTTTTGTGTGTGTTTTTTTCTCTAGTAGCTGAGACTGTCTGCACTGCTTCTCTTTTTTTATTTTGAATGTGCATATCTCATAACTGCTTTTAGGCCTTTGTACTTGGTGTGGCCAGACTGGAACACTTCCCATACCTTTCCGATCTCATCTTAAATAGTCTTTCTTTAGTTCTTTGCTGATCTCAGGGCTAAATCAAGTCTCCTGTATAAAATGTGATGGCTCCCCACCTCCCATTTTAATAGCATTTATCTCTGTTTGCAAGTATTTGCATGGTTATTGGGTACTGTCTGTTTTCTCAAATAAATTGTAAGTTCTAGGAGGGTTGAAAGAGCTCTGATAACAGATGAAAAATATTACATGATTGACTGAAATACATAACTAGCCAATTAAAATTAAAGTGATTAATTTCATATTCCAAGTGATGAAAAACGACATACAACCAAGATTACTCTACCCAGCAAGTCTGTCATTTAGAATTGAAGGACACATAAGGGGCTTCCCAGACAAGAAAAAGCTGAAGGAGTTCATCACCACCAAACCAGTGTTACAAGAAATCTTAGAGGGACTTCTTTCAGTTGGGAGGGGGGTTAAGGTGAAAGGGGAAAGGGATTAAGAAGTACAAGTTGGTTATTATACCGTAGTCATGGGGATGTTGGGTATAGCATAAGGAATATACTCAATAATATTGTAATAACTAGGGATGGTGCCAGGTAGGTACTAGATATATTAGGGTGATAGTTGGGAATGGGTTTCGGGGCAGGGTGAAATACATGAAGGCATTAAAAAATACAAATTGGTAGTTAATATTATAATGGGGTATATAATCAACAATGTTGTAAAGATCATGTAAGGTGCCAGATGGGCACTGGACTTATCAGGGGAATCATGTCATGGACTGTGTAGATGCCTGACCAATGGGTTGTACACCTGAAGCTGAAGTAGAATAATATTGAATGTCAACTATAACTAAATATATAGGTATGTATAGGCACAGGAAAACAGTCGATGGTATTGTAATAGCTACTATATAAGATGTCAGAGGGGTAGTGGCTTGGGGCGGGGGGTTATCACTTTACAAAAGGGTTTAAATGTCTTAACTATTACGTTGCTTTGTACACCTGAAACTAATTTAAAAAAATGGAAGGAAAAAATGTTTACTTTTAAAGAGAAGTAAATAGAGATAGAGTCATAGTGTTGGCATTTTAAGCATTGTTTGGGAATACTTTAGTTATTGTAGCATTGGCTTGATCAACCTCTAATTGCACTTTTTGTGTTAAAAATAAATGTAAGTAGTATTTTGAATTTCCCAGTTCAGATTTAGAGCTTCCGGAAATTGATTGTACTTGAATGAACTTTAAAGTAAAAGCATTCCCCTCTACTCTCATCTGCACAGTATTTGAAGTTTACAATTTAAAAAAGATATAGTTACATGCTTCTTGATGTTTACTATATAGAATGTGTGTATGTTAGTTGCCTGAAGCATAAAGTTTTTAAAATATTACCAAAATTTACGAAGACAAGAAATCAGATGCTATGATAGGTTTCTCAGCTCTTATAAAAAGTTAAAGAGAAATGAAGAAGATTAATAGAACATTGGAATTGTGTTCTTATGTTGCTTTTTGGTATTTGGACCTTAATTTACTGTGTGACTATTGTTGCCAGATTGAAACGTTCTTGTGAAAACTCTTAAGACTAGTATTTTCTTGAAAATTGGTTTAGTGCTTTGTTTACATTTTAAAATTAATGCTTTCAATAAGAATTTGGTTTCCTTCTATCCTGAATTCTCCCTAGGAGTGCACAACTTCAAAAATAAGGAGGCACAGTCAGCAGAAAAAAGAGGTGGTCTGAGCATTTATGCATTAAATATGCATGTTAATTAGGAAAAAAAATTAGAAAAATATGAAAACAGATGTTACATAAATTATTGCAGTCCCAGGGCAGCAGTAACTTATACACTGACAATAGTTTTTATATGTGCATGTGTATGTCTATTTCTAGATTTCTCAGTATTTATGCAATTCCATAGAGAATAACTAGAAAAAGAACTGGTATATCCTTTCAGTGAGACTGAATATGGATTGCTGTGGAAGTATAGTTATTTCATACAGTCTCACTATACAGATAGTCTTGTGTTCCTAATTCTGCCTGTCGCATTTTCCTCCCTTCTTGGTTTCCCTGATGCCAGAAAAAGGAAGTAAATTACAATCCTAGCAGTGTAAGAAATGTAAAATTGACCTGGGTGTAAAGTGTGTATTTAGAAACAAAACAAATTACAACCACTCAGGACCCTGGTTGTACTGTCACTTTTTCTTTTGGTTAATGTCACACTTCTTGAAAGGAAAAACCATCATTCTCTGAATAGTATTGACAATAAATATGTGTTACGTAAACACACATTCATCAAACACACGTGTGCCAGAATAGTTGAAAGATATTTGAATGTCTTTCACTCTTAAAGAGTCATCTATAGAATAAAAAATGGTCTGTATTTTTACAAGAGAAGGATGAGGCATAAAGACATGGTTTCTTTGTAGTGGTTCAGCAATTTTTAGTTCAATCATCCAGCAAAACCATGTGATTGTACTGTTGTCCAAGGAGGTGCTGACAATATTTAGATATTTTCCATGCATATGTAATTTAGAAATGTGTTGTTTGTAACTTTTTCAGATAAGGTTGAAAGGTAAAATAAGGAAATGCTGCTACATCAGAATGTGATAAATCATTCTCTTAAACAAACAAACAAAACATGAATTATTGTATTCAGTACAAGGGTACAACATAGTTTCTGGAAATCTGTCTAGAGATCAATGCCACATTCATTTGTATTCTTTAGCAATCATACTTTGTTACTTGGTTTTAGTAGCATTTGATGGTAAAATGTGTTGCAAGTAATTAATTTCTTTTGAATCTCAATAGGTTTCAGTTAACATCTCTTACTCTAATATTTTTCACTTTTATGCTATTGATTTATGTTTTACATTATATTACCTAATTACTGTTGTCCTTTTGTACATACAGTGAACCACCAATAGGTTTTAACACATTATTGGGAGTAAAGTAAACTAATATAGAATTCATTCTAGAGGAGAGTGATAAAATGGTTTAGTAATTTATTACTAAGAGGTTCTTTACTTAAGTTGGATAGCTATTTAAGAAATTCAGTTGTCATTCTTGCAGATTTTATGTAGAAATATATCTGTGTCAGATATGATTTGTGGAAGTATATCATTAAAGGTGATAAGAAATTTTTCTTTTTCTGTAGGCAAAAAAGCGATGGAAATTAATTTTTAATTCACAAGTAATGTTTACTTACCACACTGATACATCTGTATTCTAATTTTACGTTTTATTAATGCTTTGGAATCCATTTTCAATGAAATTTTTTTCACATTTGTTTTCAAATGTCAAATTTCCATTTTTGATTTTAATACTTGATATCATTTTACTACATATTAGAATAGTGTGTTGGTTATTTGAACACTTTTATATCATTTCAATAAAATGAAGTAACAGATGATTTGTTTTATATTGAGGTATTTTGGACTTTTTAAAAAAATATTATAATGCCTTTTATTGTGGGTATTATAAAATGACTCCCTTCTTTCCAGGAGTTAGAATAGATAATGAAAGACTGATTACTGAGTAGGCTAACATTTGTCCCCTACACGCCTAAAATATGACAAATTTTTCAGCCTGCCTTTTGCATTGTTTGCTTTGGTTTAGAATTCCTTCTGGGATAGGAATATTTAAAGCTATTTCATTTATTTATTTTTCTAGATATTTGCTGTTTTTCCAGCAGCTCAGTTGAAGAACTCAGCGGATCTTTATTTCTTGAGTCTTCTTTACTTCCTATTTGCCAACCAAGGCTTGTACTTGGAGAACTCTGTTGTACTGAGCCTGACGTTATCTTGGACACATCACAAGAGCATGTATTTTCAAGTGTCAGTTAACTTTGTGGATCAATAAAGTTCTCCTGAAAGGTAAGCATATATTTGTTCAAAACGTACATTTAAACGTTGAATACTATTAATACTAGTTTTAGTCTGTTCAGGCTACTACACCAGAAATGCTGTATGGACTGGGTAACTTGTAAACAACAGAAGTTTATTTCTCACAGTTCTGGAGGCTGGGAAGTCCAAGATCAAGGTGTCAGCAGATTCCTTGCCTGGTGAGGACCTACTTCATGGTTCACAGCTGGCCATCTCTTCGCTGTGTCCTTACATGGTGGAAGGAATGAGAGCTCCTTGAGGTCTCTTCTTATAAGGACTTAATCTCCTTCATGAGGGTTCCACCCTCAGAACCTAGTTACCTCCCTAAGGCATCACACTTAATACCATTACGCTGGGGATTAAGATTTCAACATGAGTTTTGGGGAAGCATAAACATTCATTGCTTAACAATATTCTCACTATAGTAATGTGTTCCATAGATTTGTGTACTAAAAACGTGTATGTATGTGTGTGTGCATGTCTAACACCGTTACTCAGAGTTCCCTGATAGGTTTCTTTTCACCTCCTGTTTCTGATCACCAGCTTCGAGTCTTTTCCTCATTGTTCTCCTTTTCTTTTATCTGAAACTTCACTGGGGCTTAGAAATGTTTTTCCACCAGGAGTCTTCGAGCACTTTTCACAGGGAAAACTTTGGTTTCCCTATCTCTGTCCCTTGTCCCTCCCTCTCTCTCCTTCTTTCCCTCCCTCCTTTCTTCCCTTCCTCCAGACATTAAATTTGTTAAAGGAATAGCAAAATTAGAATGATTGAACTTAAGAGTTGAAGGTATCTCAGGTAGATAGCATTCACATTTTTATCTTTTTTTTTACCGTAGTCAGTAGTAAGAAATAAAATTTACATTTATGAGCCATTTCCCACAGGTGTAAATGTACAAATGAAACTGAAACAAAAGTTGAAACAATTCTTACCCTAACTACTTGGAAAGTGTGCTATGCTTTACTATATTTTTTAATATTTTATTTAATATATGCTGGTGCTTATAACTAAATATATTTCCCAATCCAATAATGGACAGCTTTTGCAATTTAAAAAAACATTCTTTAGATCATTTATAGTGTTTTTCATGACTGCCTTGTTGGAAAAGTAATTGGACTCAGGCAATTTTTCTGTCTATGTCAAGCTGCCTTTTACCCTGTCTCCTCTGTTCTTCTCATCTCTCTCTCTCCATTCACAAGTTATCAAATGATTTGGTGAAAGAACTGGGTAACTGCTGGGAAACACCAGAATACTTACTTCGTTCTTCTATAGTAAGAACACAGATACACATAGTCAGATCTCAAAATTTGAGAGGGGGTAATTTTTTATTAAATTATCCCTTTATAGTAAGGTGTATATTTCTTTATTCTTTTTTATATGTTTTGTGTAAATTGTATGTGCATGCTGATAACCTCAAGTCATTCTTGGTTTACAACATTTCTAACTTTTTAAATCCTTTGTGTAAGCTTAGACTAACCCAGATACTTCCCCAAAGTGGTCTCTTTCTATTAGCTATTCCCATTTTATGTAACATTTTTATCTTTTTAATAAAATACAAGCATTTCTCTGTTTATAAAAGTAGTATGTAGTCTTAGAAAGTTTGGTATATAGAGAAAAATAAAAAGATGAAAATTATCCCTAATCCAGTGCAGCAAAAGCAGTTCTAAGAGCGAAGTTCATAGCGATAAATGCCTACATTAAGAAAACAAGAGCTCAAATAAACAACCTAACTTTACACCTCAAGGAACTAGAAAAAAAACAGCAAACTAAACACAAAGTTAGTAGAAGACAGGAAATAAAGAGCACATAAATAAACGACATAAAGACTAAAACGACAAGAGAAAATATCAATAAAGCTAAGGTGTTTATTTTAAAAAGATGAAATGGACAAATATTTAGCTAGACACACAGAAAAAAGGCAGGACTCAAATAAAATTAGAAATGAAAAAGGATAAATTACAACCGATACCACAAAAATACAATGGATCATAAGAGACCACTATGAACAATTCTATACCAATAAATTGGACAACCTAGGGGAAATGAATTAACTTCTAGAAACACACAATGTACCCAGACTGAATCATGAAAAAATAGAGAATCTGAACAGATTAATTACTAGTAAGGAGAATGAATCATTAGTCAAAAGTCCCCCAACCAAGAAGAACACAAGACCACATGGCTTCACTGGTGAATTCTATCAAACATTTAAAGTAGAAGTAATGCCAATTATTCTCAAACTCTTCCAAAATATAAAAGAGGAGGAACACTTCCAGAATCATTTTGTAAAGCCAGAGTTACCCAGATAACAAAACCAGATAAGCTACCGTGTTTCCCCGAAAATAAGACCTAGCCAGACTATCAGCACTAATGTGTCTTTTGGAGCAAAAATTAATATAAGACCTTGTCTTATTTTACTATAATATAAGACCGGGTATAATATAATCTAATACCAGATCTTATATTAGTTTTTGCTCCAAAAGACACATTAGAGCTAATGGTCTGGGTAGGTCTTATTTTCGGGGAAACATGGTGCAAAAAAGGAAATTATAGGCCAATATTCCTGACGAACACAAATGTAAAAATCCTCAGCAAACTGAATTACATTGATTTCACCATTACGTTAAAAGGATCATGCACCACGATCAAGTGGGATTTATTCCAGATACAAGGTTGATTTCAACATCCACAAATCAATGAATGTGATAACACCACATTAGTAAAATGAAGGATAAAATCATATAATCATTTCAGTAGATGAAGAAAAAGCATCTATTGGCAAACAAAAATCCACTCATGATACAAACTCTCAATAAACTGAGTATAGAGGGAACATACCTCAACATAATAAAGGCCATGTATGACAAGCCCATACTCATACTCAGTAGAAAAAAACTGAAAATTTTTCCTCTAAGGTCAGGAATAAGACAAGAATGCCCACTTTGCTTTTTTTTCCCTTTTTTTTCTTTTTTTTTGCAAGGACCTGGCTGTTCTTTACTTGAGCTATTTATCTGGGTATTTTTTCAGTGAGCTGCCATGAGGAGCAAGGTAATGTTTTCCATATACAAAGAACCAATCTCACCACTTTTATTCGACATAGTACTAGAAGCCCTACCCAGAGGAATCAGGCAAGAAAAAGAAATAAAAGACATCCAAATTGAAAAAGAAAAAGTAAAGCTGTTCTTTTTGCAAAGGTATGATATTGTATATAGGAAACGTAAAAGACTACATGAAAAAACTTTTTGAACTAATAAACAAATTCAGTAAAGTTGCAGGATAGAAAATCGATATACAAAAACAAGTGCGTTTCTATATACTACCAATGAATTATCAGAAAGAGAAATTAAGAAAACGATTCCATTTACAATTTCGTCAAAAGGAATTAAGTACTTAGGAATAAATTTAACCAAGGAGATGAAAAATCTGAAAATTATAAGACATTGATGAAAGGACTTGAAAAACACAAATAAATAGAAAGATATTCCATGTTCATGGATTGGAAGAACTATATTGTTAAAAGGCCCATACTACCCAAAGCGATCTCCAGATTCAATGAAATCTCTATCAACAGTCCGAGAGCATTTTTCACAGAAATAAAATAAATTTTAAAAAGTACCTAAAATTTGTATGGAATCACAAAAAACCTGAAATAGCCAAAGCAATCTTGAGAGAGAAGACGCGTCATACTTCCTGATTTCAAACTATATTACAAAGCCATAGTAATTTAAAGCCATAGTATGATATTGCCATAAAAAGAGACATATAGATTAATGGAACAGAAGACAGAGCTCAGAAGTAAACCAACACATATATGGTCAATTAATTTATGGCAAAGGAACCAAGTATATACAATGGGGAAGGTTAGTTTTGTCATTAAATAATTTGGGAAAATTGGACAGCCACATGCAAAAGAATGAACCTGGACCTCTGTCTTATACCACATGAAAAAATTAACTCCAAGTGAAATAAAGATTGAATGTAAGACTTGAAATAAAACTCCTGGAAGCACGCAGGAGGTAAGCTGCTTGACATTAGTCCTGGCAATGATGTTTTGAATTTGACACCAAAAGCACATACAACAAAAGCAAAGAGAAGCAAGTGGGACTACAACAAACTAGAAAGCTTCCTTCAACACAGCAAAGGGAACCACTAACAAAATGAAAAGGCAACCTATCAAATAGAAAATATTTGCATATCACATATCTGATAGGGAGTTAATATTTAAAATATATAGAGAACTCACACAACTCAATAGCAAAAAAAACCAAACAATCTGATTAAAAAATGGCCGGAGGAATGGAATAGACATTTTTCCAAAGAAGACATTCAAATGGCCAACAGATGTGAAAAAGGGCTGAACCTCACTAATGATCAGGGAAATTTAAATCAGAATGACAGTGAGATTCCTCCTCACACCTGTCCTAATGTCTGTCATCAAAAAGACAAGAGATAACAAGTGTTGGTAAGGATGTGGAGAAAAGGGAGGCCTTGTACACTGTAGGAATGTAGATTGATACAGCCACTACGGAAAACAGTATGGAGTTCTTCTGGAAATTAAAAATAGAACTATTATGTGATCCAGCAATTGGACTTCTGAGTATATATCAAAAGAAAATGAAAACAGTACATAGAAGAGATATCTGAACTTCCATGTTCATTGCAATGTTATTCACAATAGCCCAGATATAGAAACAACCTAAGTGTCCATCAATGGATGAATGGACAAAGAAGATAGGGTATGTATATACAATGGGATATTATTCGGATATGAAAAGGAATGAAATCCTGCCATTTGTGACAACATGGATGGCTTTGAGGGCATTAAGCTAAGTTAAATAAGCCAGACAGAAATGACAAACACTGCATGGTATCACTTACATGTAAAATCTATTATAAAAGAGGGGGAAAAAAAGTCAAGTTCGTAGAAATAGAGAGTGGAAAAAAATAGTTTCCTGGGGCTATGGGGATGTGTGAAATACAGGGCAAAGTAGGTTAAAAGTTACAAACTTTTGGCTATAAGTGAATAAGGTCTGAAAGTCTCATATATAACATGGTGACTGTAGTTGATAACACTATTATATAATTGAAATTTGCTGAGAGTAGAATGTGAATATCCTCACCAAAAAAGAAAAAAAATGTGCAGTGACGGATGTTAATTAACTAGATGGTGGGAATCATTTCACAATTTATACACAGAGCAAATCATCACGATGTACACTTAAAATATGTTACAATTTTATTACATTATATTGAGGTCAATTATACCTCTATAGAGCTGAACAAAATAAAAAAATACAAAAAATATAAAAAGAAACAAAAAAAAAAGACCCATAATCTTTTCAAGTAGAGATGAACTGATGTAACATTTTAAAAAGTACAAACTATTTTTAAAATTTGATTTGAATTTAATAGAGGGAACAAACACTGAAATGAAGCTTAAATGACTAGTGACCTTCAGATAAATGTTTTTTCAAAACCATAAATATTTCCTAAGAGCCTTTCAGTGTTAAAGATGATTATAAAAATCTTTAAATACTCTAGAAATAAGAAAATAGGAAAATGCTGATCTAAAAGCAGAATATCCTTTTAAAATAATTTATTGAGGTGAAATTTATATAACAAAATTAAGTACACTTAACAATTTCAGCTGTAATGAGCAATTCACAAAGTTGTGTAACCACCACCTCCCTATAGTTCCACACATTTCCATCATTCCAAGGTAAAACACCTTACCCTTTAATCAGTTTTCCTTATTCTGCCATCCTCCCAGCTTCTGGTATCCATCAGTCTGCATTCTGTCTGTATGGATTTATCTATTCTGAATAGTTCATTTAAATGGAATCATACAGTATGTGCCTTTTTTATGTCTGGTTTCTTTCACTTGTCATAATGTTTTTCAGGTTCATCCATGTTGTAGCGTGTATCAGTAGTTCATTTTCATTGCTGAATAATATTCCATTGCATATATAAATATAAATATTTAGTTTGTTTCACCTTTTAGGTATTGTGAATAGTGCTCCTATGAATCTATGTGTGCCTGTTCTTATTTGAGTACTGCTTTTAGTTCTTTCTGTTATAAACCTAAGAGTAAAATTACTGGTTCGTATTATAATTCTTTATTTAGCTTTTTGAGGAACTACCAAATTCTTTTCCACAGTGGCTGTAGCATTATATACTCCAACCAGCAATATACGAGAGTTCTAGTTTCCGCACATCTTGCCAACACTTTTCTCCATAATCAGACTATCTTATGAAACTAGTGACGAATGACTTTCAGCTAAGTACCATTTTAGAAAAATGATTATATCCCGTATTTCTTATATAGTGATTATGCATAAATTCAGAGTATCACTTAATTCTGTTTTCCTTCCAGAATTAACTGACCAGTGGACATTATTTTCCTGAATAAAAGATTTCTTACTATTCTTCATCTTCTCAGAATCATCCTATTTTTTTGTTTCATATTTTAGTCATTTTTTGGGGTGTGTGTATAGTCCTTTGTTTTCACTAAGAGTTTTAGATTACCATTCTTTTTGCTGAATGCTCGTAGGTGATCTATGTCTCTGTTTTTATGGATAGCACACCACAGTTGTATTTTAAGGCTCCTAAATCATAAAATAACATTTTTTGTGAGTTTATTTGCTCTCTTTTTGTAGAAATATCTCAGTAACCTGGACCGTCTATTCTAATATGGGCCAGAGCTCCCTTCCTTGGCTTTTTGCTGAAGTGTTATTCTCATTTCTTAAAATTATATTACTGGGTTAGTTCCAATGTTTCTTGTATCTCATTGTCATTTTTATTCTTAGATTCCTTTAAATAAATTTTCAGAATGTTAATTGGTGAACGATGAATTTTCTGAGTTGTGCATATTAGAAAATGTTTTTCTTTTATTCTCACGTTTGATTGATAATTTATCTGGGCATATGATTCTAGACTTAAAATAATTTTCTTCAGAACTTGAAGTCTTTTCTCAATTTTTTTCTACCATTCATTATTCCTCCTGAGAAATTCGAAGACAGTCTCACTCACCAAAGAGTATTCTAGGAGATATCAGAGTATAAACGGAATAGAGAAGAATTTTGATTAAGCTTTCATTTTAAGATAGAGAGTTTGACAAGAAACAAGATTAGTAAAATCTGTAACATGTTAGGTAGTGGTGCTATGAAGCGTGGAGGATAGAGAGTTCAGCGTATAGGGAGAGGGATGGTAATTTTACATGGGGCGGTCAGGGTAAGCCTCACTGAGAAGGTAACATTTTAGTAAAGGCCTGAGAGAGGTGAGGGACTGAGCATCCTCAGCAGAGGGAACAAGAAATCCAAAGGCCCTGCTGTGGGACTAGCACTGGTGTGTTCAAGGAGCAAGTGGGCAATGTTGCTGCAGCAAGGTGAGCAGAGAGCAGTAGGGATTAAATTAGAGAGGTAACTGGGAATTTAGGTCTTTTAAAGACGTGTATTTGGCTTTGGTTCTTAATGAGATGGAGAACCATTGGTCAGTATCATCATCTGATTGATAGGTTAAACGAATCACAACCTGCCAGGTTGAGAGTTTATTTTAAAGGAGCAAAGGCGGAAGTGGAGGGACCCTGTAGATTAGAGGTGAGAGATAATTGTGTTTTGTACAACAGGATTTACTAATGGATTGGATTTGAGTTATGAGAGAAAAAGAAGTCAAGAATAACGCCAATAATGGTTTTGGTCTGAATTACAGGAAAGCTAGAGTTTCATTTAATGAAGAAAGGGAAGATTTTAAAAGGGGTACATTTAGGGGAGAAGGTCAGGAGTTTGGTTTTAGACGTGCTAAGTTAGAGATGTGTATTAGACATTCAAGTGGAAAGGTTAAGGAGACAGATACATGGGTTCAGAGTTCAGGGGAGAGGACTGGGGTGAAAGAAAAACAGTGGAAGTTGTCAGTTGTATATAACATTTTTTTAAAGGGGTAAAATTAATGCAATCCAATAAATACAGCTATAGACATTTGAAGGTCCTAGCTTTTGGGCGCTTTAAGGGCTTAGGAAAAGAATTAGTAGAGCAGGCCAGGGAAAGAAAACCCGGTGAAGTAAGAGGAAAATTTCTTGGCTTTCAGAAAATCTGATATACTAATGAAGCTAAGTGATATAAATGTTTCAAGGAAGGGGAGTAATCATCTGTGACAAATATTTCTGAAAGGTGAAGTTATAGATGAACTGTGAATTGAGTTGGATTTCGCAATTGGAGGTCATTGGTGACTTTCAGAAGAGCAGTTTCAATAGAGGAGAGAATTCTGATTGGAGTGAGTTCAAGGGAGAGTGCAAGGAGAAACCCGTGTGACAGCTTAATGTGGAAGTTGGGGTCAAGAGAGGATTTTCTAAGGAGAAGGGAAGCAGCATCCATCAGTATTAGGAATGCTCCAGTAAAGAGGGATAAACTGGTGATATGAGAAAGACTGAGGGATTGCTGAAGGAATGTGTACAAGTGGAGAGATTGGTTTTAGGAGTGCTGATGGTTGATCTTAATAATAGGAAGGAAGGCAGAATACACAGGCACAGATCCATCTTTATCAATCTTTGCTCGAGCTTTGTGCTGCTTCCAGAGTATGTGACATACAAGAAGCATCATGACAAACTGCTTCCCACTTCCTTAGGCTTGTCCTATTCTGCTTTCCCCTTTGTGGTTTTTGTTTTAGCAGTGTAAATGAATGGTGCTTTCCAGCTTAGGAATTTTGTGTTTAAAAGAAATTCTTATAATGGAATTAAGATATACAATAGGCATTTATAAATGATATACCTTTCAAAGTTTTTGAAAAATCTCAAGTTTGTAAAATATTCATGTAGTATGTTCTAGAGAACCACTAAGCTATATTAAGATCAGGAGCAGAGCCATCAACTGCTTTCTCATACCAGCCTTAGGGAGCTTATTGTTCAAATTTACTTATCAGAAAAGTGATAAATCACTTTATGTCCTGGATTGCTTGAACAAGGGTGAAATCATGAATGTGAAAATCCACAAATGCCAAGGGTCTGTTGCGTTCCTTATAACTCGTACTTCTCTTGGTCACCTCAGGTGGGTCTGTGAATATGGATTACAATAACAGCATTAGAGTTCTAGCCTTTTCGTCCTGGTGTAATGTGACGGCTGGGATTACTTTCAGGTGTTTCTGAGTTGTAACGATGTTGCTCTTCCTACCCATTATTGGCTCAACTTCCCAACTCTCTATAGTAATGTAACTCCCCCTCTGGCTGTAGGCACTGCTCCTGGTGTCTTGTGAAGGAATGCAAGCAGCTTGTTGGCTGTGCTCCAGTACTGTGGGCTTTAAGTTAGGAAGGATATCAGGTGGGACAAGACCAAAAAATTGAGTAACTTTGTGCTTCCGATTCCCCACGGTACCTCCAGTGGGTTAACTCTTGGGTTTAAATAACTCATTTCTATTCTTTACAGACTACCTTTCCCTAAAACCTGACATAAGTTCCATTGTCACTGAGCTGGAAGACATTCTGAGTACTATTTTTTATACATCCATACATTCACTTGTCCACTTAGGGCACATTTACTGAGAGTATATTTGGCCTACTATCAATTTCCTTACTACTCTGTCTTTGGGAGCAACTACTGTTATGGAAATAATCATTAGAAATAAGATTGCTTGTATGTTTGATAACTTTAATTCCCTCTAAATTCAAGTTCTAGTTTACTGCATTCCCCTTTAAGCAAGAATGAAAGTTCTCTCTCATTTTCTTTTGGTGTGTACCCACATTATATCACGGTCTAATAATGTGAAGTATGTCTGTTATTTGTGGCGAGGCTGCCTAGTACTTCATGGTCTAACTAAGAAGGTATTTCAGGGAATTCTCCTTTCATAGGTGAGTAGTTCAGATGTCACAGGCCACTCGTTCACCATCTTCTTCGCTGATTCCCTGTTAAATAATTTTATTATTTAATATCATTTAATTTGTCTCTTGCCCTGGGCTTCCCATATACCTTTCTTCAGTGGGTTGCCATTTTGTCATGGGGACTTAGTTTCTGTTAGGTTGCTGACTTAAACTGTTCGCAGTGACTTTCTCGTTACAAGCACAAACTTGTTTGCAAAAATCTTAGTGCAGAAATCTCACTATCTCATTCTGACACACTTGTACTCCTTTTGCAAGTTAATGTTGATGTCCATCCTCGAACCTTCAATCCCATCCTAATAGTTTTTCCAAGTTAAACAAGACAAACTATTACCTCTCTGGGGTTTTATATTGGGATATTTTGAGTAATATAGTGGTATATTTTGAGTAACACATAGGATGGTTCTTGCTAAATATTTTTCATTGAATTGAAAACTTTTAAGTGGAGACAATGGTTGGGAATATAGGGAGAAGGTGAAAGGGGAGTAGACTAGAAAATGTCATTAGCTTCTAGAGTAGAATTATCTGAATTCATCTGTTCTTTTGATCAACAAATCTTTATTAACTGTTTACTCTGTGGTAGGTACTCAGCTAACTTCTAAATAAATGTCGTTTTAGATGAAATGGATGATGTAAGGAAAAATCAATATTTTTGCCAAGTTTATTTGTGAATTTTTTTAGGTTTTTAATGTACACAAACTTTGCATGACTCTCACTTTTTGATAATGGCGAAACAGCCAACTCTAAGTAAAGAAGAAATGTGGAAAATACAGAATCTGTTTTACCTTCCCGTCCTCTTACTGACTTTTACAAAGACTGAATGTAGTCCACTAGTAGTCTTGTAGTGGTACCTAGGGAATCAGAACGAGACGTTATGAAGGGAGAAGTTATATGAACACATAATGAGACAAATACTAAATGGAGCCTTTTTAATTGAGAGGTGACGACAGTATTTCTGTTTTACAAAGAAATTTGAAGTTTTTATTAGGTTGGTGCAAAAGTAATTGCGTTTTTTGCAATTTTTTTTTTTAACCTTTTAAACCACGATTACTTTTGCACCAATCTAATACTTTGTAGTTTATGAACAGCTGACCCATTTAAAGGGGATTTTTAAATCTTTAATTTGTAATAATTTGTGCTGATACTAACATTTTATTATTGAGACATTAAGGTTTCAGTTATTAAAATGTGTATTCAACGTTTCATAAATGATATGAACAATAATTTCACCTCATCTTAAGAGTTACTTAACTTCTTCAGTATGTAGTGAATATTGGCTGAAGAAATTTTGAAAGCCTACATTACTTGGAATATATTTGAAACCTCTCTTACTATGTACTTCTGTTCAACATGCTACATATTTTTGGATCATTTATACTATAGGCTTAAAGTTTGGAGTTTTACATTTTCAGTCTTATAAAGACTTATAAATATATATATGTTAGTACTATTGGAACTAAATAATTTTATCCACATAATTGTCATTCAGCTGTAGCTGTCTGGAATAAAATTTCTTGGAATAAGTAGCCATTTTCCCCGTGAAATAACCATTTAAAACTGTTTTTCATCTGATAGCATATATTTTAATTTTTATAAATAGCACAGAGGAATTGAAGTATTTATGTAGCTAAGGAAGGTTATCAGCTCAAGTTCAATAGTATATTGTTTGACTTTATTAGGCTGTGTATATAATTTTTAAAAGGTAAGTTTATTATTTTGTAAAATGCATGTGCTTTCATTAAATTTTATGTGTTAATCTGATTTCCTATTGAAGTCCCCGATTAAAAGGGAATTGTGTACCAGTGGGGTTCTAAAACCTTGACATTATTTTAATCTGATAACAAATGGGTTTAAGTTCACGTTCTTTCAGTTGTTGGCAACAAATCTAAACCTGTATTTTTTGGATTTATGAGGATAAGTCCTGCTTTGGCAATCTTATAGATCCTCCAGAGAATAGTTAAACAGTGATTAATCATTGTTTCTTCACTGAGTGTGCAGAAAAGAATGGAAAAGCTGCATTTCACACTTCTGAAGCAATTAATCCCCATGATCTTAGCCAGGTTTGTCTTGTAGATAAGTCGGGATACAAAACGGTACCTAATTTATCAATGTATGCATGCCATAAAGTATAAAACACACAATTTATTTCATATCATTTATAGTCAAATGTAAAAAAAGAGTGACTTTGCCATATCCAAGAGTGTTTCTTCCATTACCTTCATATAAACTAAGTACCAGAGATTACAATGGGATTCCTGTTTATTGTGCACATCTGGTGCAGTCACTATGCATTTTCTCATTCACTTGCTGGCATTTTTAGTGATTGTGGCATAAATCACCTTGCTAATCAGAAACATAAGTGACGGGAAGTCATCTCCTTTTTTTGAACAATGGGAAAAAACATATGGCTTCTTAGACAGGACTTGGCTGTTATACTATTTATGTGGCATTATATTCTGTATTTAGAATTTCATATTAATTGCAAGTGGTTTGATGGAAGCCATTGAACACCCAGAGTTTGTGGTCAAAGTATCTGTTTTGTAGTATTTTCATAACAAATAAACATAAATGATAAAATAACATGCCTTGCGTTAAATTTTTTTAAAAATAAAAACTAGTTTGGGGAAAGATTTTAGATTAAGATGAATTGAAGAAAATATGTAATTTTAAAGTGTGTGGATGTTTCTATAGATGCATAAATACAGTAATTACAAGTTACAAGTTAGTTTTTAATTATACCTATTTCAAAACATTGCATGGATTAGAGTGAAAATTACTGTCCTTTAATGCTCAAATGCAATTGACAGTAATTTGCTTTTCTAGAAGATTTATTTCAAGATGAGTTGTATTTTTTGATGAATTGTTATTAGTTGGAATCACTTCAGCATATACTACAACTGAAAATAAAAGATGAAGTAAAGCTTTGTAAAATATAATATATCTGTGCAGACTTTAAAGACTACTCTGAGTGAATTTCTTGTTTGTTATAGAATGCTTGCTGTAGATTTGAAACTTTCTTCCTCGGTAGTCACTTAATTTTCAAAAGGTAGTGAATATAATCGCCTTTCATCCTTTTTTGACTTTATAATACTTATCTTCCTATCCCTTATCACTTTCTATTTTCTTATTATTGGTGACAAGAAAAGATTTATTTTAAATGTGTACATTTCAAATGAAAATTTATTTGTTCAGAGAACTTTGTCTTTTACAGTTTGTTTTCTATATTACATGTGACTGTAAGTTAGTGAGGTAAATTTTTTAACAAATATATCAGAACCTATTTATTCAAATGTGTGTTATTCCCGTTGAAGTAGTCCCTTTGGGAAGATGTATACATAATCCATTAATCAAAGTGTTTTAAGAATGCCTCTTTTTGAATTTTCTTCAGTGGAATTGATGTATAGCTGACCAAAATGAATACTTTGAAGGGAGATAAGATTCATTATGTGTATATATGTGCTAGTATTTTTGTTTAGAAAAATCAATCACAATAGCTTGTATTTCAGCCTGTATATATCTTGTAGATAATTGGACACTCTGAATAGAAATAGTTTTGAAAACTGCCTGAATTTTAAATAAATGATTTTTTATTTAAAGAATGTTATGGATAAAACATTTATCCATTTTGTTTTAGAAATCTTTTATGATCTTGTCTCTAGGACCACTTTCAGTAGGAGTCCACAAACTGAATAAATGCAACATAAGGAGGTTTTTTTTTTTCCTTCTGTTGCTGTTGCTTGTTTCAAAAATGCCACCATCTAAATTCTCTAAGGTATAGTATGCTATTTTAAAAAATATATTTATAACTGAATTGAGACCTTTTTTCTAGATTAAAATGATCCAGTGCTTAAACTTACCTGAAATCTACACCATACCACCTCAGTCCTTGTCTACTTTTTATGTCCTTCATGCTTTTAAAATCTCTTTCCCCTTGCACCCCCAGATATTTTTTTGTTTGTTTTTTAAATATTGAGGTGTATTTGTTGTAAAGATCAATTTTAAAGTCACACAATTTTAAACACTTGTATTTGTGTTTCCTTTATAGTCACCAAAATATGAAAATTCTAGGAGGATAGGTTGTTGAAATACAACAGATACACCATTTATGAGATGGCTAAAAGTATCAAAATAAATGAGGAAAAATAAAGAGTTCTATTTCTAGTGACTGAACACTTTGGAATTTGTTAGTATGGAGCTCTGATGAAAAATTTCTTACATAAAGTACTTGATGGGAAAATATTTTAACCTAAAGTATTTGCGTATTCATCACATTTATAAAGCTAGGAACTTAATTTCTAAATGTATATTATTTTTTGAATGAAATTGAATTGCCAGGAATGTTGATATTCATTGCACATTTTGTTTAAAATTTGTATTTTCAGAGAGAATGTGCATTCTTTTTTTTCCCCCCACTAGTTCATTCTTTGTCTTATTTACCTTCATACTTTGTTGGTAAATATTACCCTCTAAAGCAGATTCTGAATTGAGTACAGAACTTGCAAGAAGAGTTATTGTTCTTTCCTTATGTTGTTATGGCATAAAGAACGAATCCTTTCATCACAGGAATAAATTTACTAGTAATTCTCAGCCAGGCAGATTTTTGCTTGCTGTCCTCTCTGGCCATTCTTTCCTACGTTTGTGTTTGTCTGAAAGTGACTTTGGGAATGCTGAGAGAGGTGAAATGCTTTCCCCTGCCTGAAAGTGCTGTGGAGTAGGTAGTGTGATACTCTTGGCTTAATCACACTGAAATTCAGAAAAAAAAAGTTAATCTGTGAAATAGCCCAAAAGGGAGACTTTTATTTGTGAGTGGGAAAGCTGCTTTGTGGCATATGTAATTCAGAAATTTTAATGTAAAGGTTTTAATAAAGTATATTAAATATTAGAAGCATGGAGTAAGAAAGGATAGTCCATGTTTACACAGTCTTGTTTTTTGTTTTAGTGTTTAAGACTCTTTCTGGGTAACATGTTTCCAGTGTGGCCCTCACTTGTGTTTACTGCAGGCCTTTCACCATATCTAGGATGTGGTGGCCTGTCAGTAATCACTGATGCATAGGAACAAAAGAATTTTCTTCTAAGAAAAATAAAGAATAAAGAGCCAGACCTGGTGATACATTCTCAGTTGTTAGAGAGGCAGCCTTTAAATTCACCCTGGATTCTGTTTTGTTTTCTGGTCTAGACCTCTTAGGCCGGTGGGCTGTGAGAAAAAACAAAGAACAGGAGAATGGGGGAAAATGCTGTGCAATTCTCAGGGACAAGCTGCATTGCCATGTACTCTCTTAACTGGGAGATCAGTAGAAAGGCATTCTGTTTCCTTCTTTGCCACGTTCCACTGAGGATCTGGCCTTTTACAGACTACAGTGGGCTGACAATGGGGCACCATGTGTGACAGTAGTGCTACTTGACAAGGCCATCGTTAGAGCAGAGGGGAGTCAGGGCTCAGTGAGAGTGGGGTGTGCTGAAAAGCTGCAGTGTTTCTTGTCAGTGACAGGAGCAACCAGTAATCTGCAGTGCAGAGCAAAGGCAATAGCTGGATGGGTGACAGAGGAGGCCGCTCAAGTTTAATTTGGAGAAAATGGAGTCAGCAGACCTCAAATACCACACAGAGAGGCACAAAGAAGGGTGAAATGATACATGTGCTCCAGGAGCTGCCTGTTAGCTGACTAGACTTGCTCATGAACACAGGTGAGATACTTAAGGATGATTCCCAGAAATGTTCTGGGGGACAATTTATAGGGGCCCAGCGTCCTGCATTGTGGGTTGTACTAGAGTTCTCCAGAGAAACAGAACCAATAGGATGGAGGTATATATATGGATGCATGTGTGTGTGTCTGTGTACACATGTATTCACATATACAGCTCATGCGGTTATGGAGGCTAAGGAAGTCCCACGACATGACATCTGCAAACCAAGGAAACAGAAAAGCCTGGGGTGTAATTCATTTTGAGTCGGAAGGCCTGCGAATTGGGGTGATGGGGTCGGCGGTAGGGGAGGTGGTCTAAATCCTGGTCTGAGTCCAAATATCCCAGCTCAAGCTGAAGGAGTGAATTTGCCCTTCCTTCACCTTTTCGTCCTGTTAATGTCCTCAGTGTATTGGATGATGCCCACGCACACTGGGGAGGGTGTCTGTTTTACTCAGTGTGACTCTAGTGCTAATCTCTTTCAGAGACACCCTCACAGAAACACCTGGAAATAATGTTTAAAGGTGAAAACCAGCAATTATGAGTTACATTTATTTGTAAACTATTTTACAAATTTATTGAAATACTAAGGGTGTTTATTTTCTTTAACTTCATCCCCCGCCCCTTTTTTAACTTCTTTCCACAAAACTTTTTGCATAGTTACCTGCTACGGCAAATGGTATTCTAGGTGTTGGATCAACACAGTTAAAATATGATTCCCTTAGGAGCTTGAAATTTATACGAGAGAGAATGGCAGTTAAAAACAACAACTAGCATGCAGTGTGATGAATTATATGAGAGAGTCAGGCATGGGAGATGGTGGACGCCCAAAATGAGTACTTAAACCAGCTTGGAGGTGACGCTGGGGAACGGTTCTAAGGAGACTTCCAGAGAAGGTGCAGGCTGCACTGTGTGTGAGGAATGTGAAGAAAGACACCCTAGGCAGAGGGAAATATTGCAGAAGTGACAGCAAACCTAAAGCTATTTGAGGAACTACAAGTAGTTTGGTTTTGCATGTTGGGTAATATTGAAACCCGAGACTGGAGATATAAAAATCTAGATTTTTGAAGAGTTTGGGGTTGATACCAAGAGTTTGGGCTCTTGTTCTTGAAGGTAAAAAGTAGAAGAGGAAGGAGGACTGATGGGGTAGAAAGAACCGCAGACTGCAGTGCTAGGCAGTGACCTACTGAAGGAACTTAAACTAAGGAGTAGTGTGATCAGATTTGACTTTAGAAAGAGCATGTCAATGATATTTAAGCACATAAGTGAATTGGAGGGAGATCTCAAGAGTCAGGATATCAGTTTAGGAGACTATTACAAGAAAATCAGAGGAGAAATTGAGACACTAAATTAAGTCAGAGTCAGTAGTAAAGGAAAAAAGGGACTAATTTAAAAGGTAGAATTGACTGGATTTTTGCAGTTGATGAGAGCGTCAAGAAGAAAATACAGGTGTCTGGCTCGGGCAAATAATTGGTTGGTGATTTATTCCTTAGAGAGTACAAGAGGAGCAGTTTGATGGTGAAAGGCTGGATTTTGTCTAGGCATCTTATTGATTAAAAATATTTAGCACTTGTACTAAGGGAGTAAGAGAATTTAAGGATAGAGGCCATGATGATGAGGAAGTGGTGTATTAGTGTAAGAGTCACAGCCAAACTTCAGGAAATACTGATATTTTGAAATCCCTTCATGTGAGTTGGGAACAAAATTTTATCATCAGAAAATGACAATTGTGTCGTAGAATCACAACCATAAACACCCTGAAAAAGTATAAAGCTATCATCATTCCTTAGTTTTGGTAAATTTTCTGCAAAGTAAAGTTTCAGAGCCACTTGTATATCAAGTTTCTTGATTAAATCTATTCAATTATGAGGAGTGCAGTTTTTTCCCTAAGAACTTGTTTTTTTATGAATTATGTTTTCAATTTAACTAATAGCCTCGGAAAATATTTCAGTGCTTTATTTTTTATTTTTTTTTCCACAAAAGAGAAAAAAGTGAGTTCTCTCCTGACGGGTTTATTTGTGTCTTTATACCTGATAGAAAAGTTAGAGAAGTGAAAAAACATTCAAAGTCTGTATATCTAAACATTCCTTGAACTGAAAGTGAGAAAGGTAAGATAACAGTTTTAAATACATGCAAACAACTTTTCAGTAGCTCTCCTTTTGCAGAAGGGAATCCGGAGTTGCAACAAATAATTAGGTAATTAAAATAATAAGAGGGATTGACAGAAGGTTGGACAAATGAATAGACATTATAATAAAGCAAGTAAACTAAGATGTAATTGAAGATGCTAGGTAAGTGTTCACCATAAAGTTCTTTATCATTCTCTGTATACTCAACTATTTGTAATAAAATGTTGAAAAAATAGTATCATAGCATCTGCAACTTTGAAGTATATAAAAAATTTTCTGAAGGATGAATAGGTAAGTGATAAAACAAGTATAGTAAAATGTCAGTTATAGAATCTAGATGGTGGATATATGAATACTCCATGTAATATTCTTGCAACTTTTCTGAATGTTTGAAAATTTTCAGAATTAAGTGTTGGGAGAAAACGGTGTCATAAACAGAATAACGTTTGGCATCAGAGATCTGAGTTCTAGTTGTGTGACTTTAGGCAAGATAACTAATCTCTGAGCTAGTTTCCTTTTTTGTAAAATGAGCATAACAATCTAGTTTGTAGATGGTTTCACAAATTAGAAAAAAATATCTGTAAAGCAATTGGCAAAGATCGACATTTGCAGATGCCTCTGATAATACTGAAATTGTAAACTAAAATTTAGGGATTACATCTTAGTTTTTGCTTAATATATTTAGAATTTCTGGATGTATGGGCCAGTTAATTATTTGTTGGCACTAGAAGTGAGGTGAGATCAAGGTGCAATTTTTATTATCAAGACTGCTTTGTTTCACACAGACAACATCTATGCCCCATGTTCAGAGCCTGTAGTTTTTTCTGGCTTAGTCTCTAAGTTAATCAGAGCTTGAGCCCTAATGATGGGATGTTAGCACCATTCTTATACAAAGGATAAAAATCTCTGAATTTCTACTGTCTAGTTCCATCAAGGAAAACTTGATGGCCTTTAAAAATATTTTCACTTTATAAAGTACGTAAGTTCTCCAAAGTGGAATTACTATATTCCTGTCTTAATTATTGGTCCCATCAGAATATATGTATACTATACATCTGTGTGAGATTCTTTTTTGTTACGTTAACTTTTAAAGTACATATAGTAAATGTAAATCATATTTACTGCTACATATATATTTATAAATTACATTTATAAACATATAAATACTTACTGTTTAATATTTAGTAGTACCTTCTCCATCAATATTCTTTTTTTCTTATAAAAATCAATTATTCTTATGTTTCTTTTTAAGAAATAAATTTAGATTTCTGATTTGTTTCAGCTTCGGCCTCAAGTGCATTTATAAAGTACAATCTTCTTGTTTTTTTATTTGTTCTGTTTCATGTTCAGGGTGGATAAAAATTACTGAACTTTTTATATTTATGCAAATTTATTTAAAATTAAATTCAAATTTGCTACCATATGCCTCAAGGGCTAAACACAATATAGAGTATTATAATCATTTATATAAATTGATTTTAAAATCCAGTTCAATATGTTGAATCAATATGTCATGAATTTCGTATCTATGTAAGTTATCATCCTAGTAAATTCCATGGCATGTACTTGTACACCATACAGATTTTGAATAAAATTGAATAGACTTTTTAGCCTGCATTATAGAGGAACTTCTCTTATCTTCCAGACTGACTTAATATCAGAAAAGAACCATGCTACATAAATGTGAATCAGCCAGGTTTTGTATGTCTGTCAAATCTTTTAGGACAGAGTTTTTATCTCTCAGTAATATTTACTGATTGTCCTTCATTTCCTAATCTTTTTGTGATATAGAATAACATGAAAATAAATATTCACTTCAAAGGATTGTTCAAAGGGTGTCCTTGTTTTCTTTCTGTGGGTATTTGCCATGGCAACAATTCCTTAGGAAACTTTAGGGGAATGACAAGACATCTTTAACCCATGTACTTTATGTGTATTTAGTTAGTGTATTTTGTCAGTGAAGTGCATTTACCTGTGTGTGTTTAGGGCAGATCTGTGATATTTTTTGAAATTAATAAAGTATCCTAATATTCAGATAGTTAGGGATCACTGATATGCTAGGCGCATCAACATACAGTTATGCTGCTTAATGCTTAACAAAGAAATATATAATATGTAAACAAAAGTAGTTTCCACTAACCCTTTGACAGTGTTCTTTTCCTAACCAAACTGTGTTAATACATTTGACCTACCACTCATTGTTGTTTATAATGAATCAGAATAACCTATTTTTAAAAAGACTGATATACACCTTTCCTAAGCAATCTCTCATTTTCTCTATTTGTAAAATAAAAAAAGTAATGAGGAACTATATATTTTTGTGGAATTTTTTTTAAACAGGTGCCTGCTAGGATCATTTGTTTTGAAATCTTATGTGTCCCACATTCAAAAATGAAAGAAAAGTGCAGAAAAAGGTTTACTTTTAAGTTACCATTTTTCTGAATGCTTTCTATAACATCATTATCAAGTCTGCTATATTCTGTGAAGTGGTAGGAAGAAAAGAAGAATTAGTATATTGTCTTAAATCGTTACTTTGATTCAGTAGGTCAGGTTTTTTTTATTATTATTTTCTGTAATCTAAGAATTGTATGCCTGGAAGCTTTTTGTTTTTGACTGTCTTTTGGCCTTTTATATTTGTGTGTGGTTTTTACCTTGTCAAATACAGGTATATTTTGTTTATTTAGACCAATCTGTAATTGTCTTCAGAAATCATTGAAAGCTGAAGACTCTAAGTAATTTATTTTCAATGTGTAGAATTTACTGCTGTGCTGTATATACATTTTATATTTATGTCAGGAAAAGGTTGCAGAGGGGTGCTTTAGAACCACCTTTTCAGCTCTAAATAGCTATTGTGTACATATGGTAAGGTACTGCTGCTTAACAATTAGTAACTGCTTTGATGAAACTAAATTACATGTTTAAGTTCCCATCAGGAAGTCGCTTCACATATCTGTATTAATGTATTCAAGGCTCGAGAAGGAAAGTTAATTTTCCAGCTTAAATATTTAATTCAAGCTTAAAATTTAGTCTGTAATTAGAGCTCCCAAATGGCAGGAACATGGAGTATTTGTCCATTTTAATTAGATTGTTGTTTACCTATTAATTATATATCATATCTTGTCATATAGTTTTGATGGTAACAGATGGTGCTAGGAGTTAGTAAGGGCTTGAACAAAATAAGATTCCACATGATTTATTAAGTTGCACTTTATTAGTGAGTGGTCTGCTTTAGTCAGGTTGTTCTTCCAAATAAGAACTGTGCAACATTTCACTAGTTTTGTGATTATTCTTTTGTGGAAATACTAAAGACAAAAAGTCTGAGTTGAATAATGTCTATTTAGAAACATAATGAATTACTTTAGGATTCTTTATTTTTAAGGAGTATATATTGTCAAATTGTATAATTGGTAAGTTTAGTGCATTTTTCCAGGACAGTCAGGTAATCAGAATTTTATTTATCGGTAAAAATATAGACATAAGGAATGTATATACATATATATGTGTATATATATGTATATATATATGTATATCATATATATATGTGTATATATATATATATGATTCAGGGTATGAGAAATAATAGGATGATAGATAGTTCAGTTATTTATTTCAAAGACATTTCTTCTCTGCCTATTTAACAAGACAAGGTTCTTTGTTTACCATTATACCTAAGAGCAGACTGGTATCCAGGGAATTTGATTTACAGAATTTCCAAATTCAAAAATATATGCCAACTAAGTAGAAAGGCCTTCTAATTTTGTTTATACAAGATTTTATTAATTTTCTGTTACCAACTCAGCTTCCTAAAATGAATTAATTGTACATATGTGTACCTGCGTATATTTATGGAGAGAGGTGAAAGAAAGGGGTAGGGAGAAAGAGGGGAAAAGAAAGAGGGTTGAAAATTTTAATCTTTTGATCTTATATAGTTTGTTTGAAATGTACTATAGTCCTTAATATCATTAACTTAAAAGTACCTTTAGTTACTACTTCTTAGCTCTTAAGCTTCTTATTTCATAAACCTTACTCAGTGTTTCATAGCAAAAAGTAAAGAGAAGGCCCAGCCCCGCCTTTACTAATTTCAATAGTTGCTCCAGAGGGCCTCTCTCTCATACTTCTATGAGATCTTCAAATCTATGGCCTTCTGTTAGCTGTGTTACTCTCAGTAAGCAGCTTTGGTTTTGCCTGTTTTATCTTTTTTTGTTTGTTTTGTATTTCAATTTGTCTCCACTTAAACCGGGTCAGTTTTTAGAAATTTTTAATGTTTCTCTTTTGGTGTTATAGCTAATTCTTTGTGGTGGGATGGTATTTTAACTTGAAGTGTATGAGTCCACATGTTCGCTGTAGACTGATACAGATGTGTAATACAAGACTCTTATATGTATGCACCGCTCACGTACATGACTGAAATTATCGCTTTAATGTGGCCTTAGCGTCATGTTTTTCCCCTAGAACGTTGAGTTCTTAAAAAGGGATCTCAAATACTAGATATACTGTTATAATATAGGAAGGATGCTGCATTATAGGTGTAGTAATTCAAAAGAATATCAAAGGAGAAAAATTATTATTCATTTCGAATGCGTACATATAGCCTTCATTTGAAAGTTTTAATTTTTAACATTTCTACCCTTCTTTTTAAAGCATGTGAAATATACCATACATGTGTTTTATTTTATCTGGGGAAATAAATGACTATTTGATAATTGTTAACAGAAATAGCAAATGAAAATAGGAACACTATATTAGAAATGAAGTTTTCTTTGATGTTCAGTCTCCCCAGCACCTGGCCCACCACTTTATTGCTTGGGAGGACTTTTATTTCAATAGCCAACCATGTACATATTTGACTTTTCAACAGAAAATGGCAGTTCTGATTACTTTCCTGGAATTCTGAAGGTTCTTTCTTTCCTCGAAATAGCAGTGTATGAAAAATATTTAGGAAAATGTGGTAGCTGATAACTCAGTCTTAGTACTTGTTACCGACTTGACCCAAATTGGATTTTTGGACTTGCTTTATTCTTCTTTCTTCACTCAGCAGTAGGGTGTTACTATGCATTGTCATAGGTTCAATTTTAAAATAATCTGTAAGAAGGGTATTCAAGATTTGAGACTCATGATTTGATGTATAAGTGCTAATTTTTTTCAAGTACATATTAAAAAATAAAGGTAACCATTTATTTGTGCTGAGTACTCAAGATTAAGAAGTGAAGGTTTCATGAGGTCCTCATCAGTGTGGTGGGGCAAACACAGAGAACCAGGAAACACGGTGGGTAGAATGGGTGAAGCAGATTTAAAATTAGTAAGTACTCAGTCTTTTCAAGCATGTTTCTGCTTCTCTGCTTTTGCTTTCTGTTCCTTTTGAATAAGATGACTTTGACTGGAATTCCTACCTTTAACATTCAGTTTAAATTTTATTTCATAAAATAGTTTAACTTACACCGTCCTTGGCACTTTGTATATGCACTTGTCGTGTTGAATTATAATTATTTGTTTACCTGTCTGTGTTGTCTGTTACACTGTTGGCTCCTATGGCTTAAGGGTAGTATCTTATTTATATTTTTACTGCCAGTGTTTTTTAGCACAGTAAGTGCTTCATAATAGATGTTTAATGAAAACTGGTTAACAGAATGAATAAAAGTATTTCATTTTGTAGGATGTGGCATAATGAGTTAAAATGCTGTCGATCTATGTAGGGCCCCTCTGAATTTTTTTTTTCTTTTTTTTTTCTTTTTTATTTTTTTTTCAGCTTTAAGTAATTACATATTTTTCTTACAAAGGAAATGCCTGGGGAGGTTTTCTTATAAAGGAAATGCTTGGGAATGCCTGGAAATTTTTTTCTCCATTTTTTTCCTTAAAAATAAACTATGTATTTTTCCTAATGTGTAAGTACTCTATGTTTTTGGTTAAAACAAACACTACACAAGTATATAAAGTTAAAAACAACCTGTAATTCTTTCCCCAGTGGTAACCATTGTTTCTTTGTATATGTCCTTCCAGACCACCCCCCACTTTTTTCATTCTGTTCTTTCTCCTCTCATTTTTTTTAAAAATATTATTTATATATGCCCTTTTAAAGACATTTTTGAAATGTGTAACCTTGTACTATGAAGAATGTACTTTAATAATTCCAGTGGATATTTTCAGACCTTAAGTTGTACTTTTCTCCATTTTGAAATACATTTTTGCCCTTGCTTGTGTATCACACATTCCTGGTTTTCCTCTTTCATGGTTGATTACTGCATCTCTTTAACTTACTTGCTCTACCTGATTTTTAAGTGTTTGTATTCCTCAAGAGCCAGTGCTTTTCTGCTCTCACTGTTCCCTCCTCTTGGTAGTCTCATAGACGTCACTGACTTCAGTTACCAATTTTGTGTGATGACTCCAGAGGTGGCACCTCCAACCTAGATTGCTGTTATGGCCTCCAGACCCATATTTCTAACTACCTACTTGTAGTTTCTCTACTTGGATTCTTCAAATTCAACAAGTTTGAAATTAAATTTATTCTGTGCTTGCTTCATTTAGTCCTTTTGCATCTAGTTTCCCCAGTTTCAATCAGTAAGTAATATTTTTCTACCTAACTGTGCAACCAGAAAGATTTTACTTATCATATTCATTCCATCAACAAATGTCCCTTATTGTATTCTAAATTTTGATACCAGTTATGGATTTGTTTTGGACTTAGTTGTAATCTGTTGCTCTATTTGTCTATCTACAAACTTTACACTTTTTAGTAATTGTGGATTTATTGCTTTTCCATATTGCAAGGCTGTATGGAAATATATCATATTATTATTCTTTAAAAAATCATAAGTATTCAGACAGTTTAGATGGACTTATAATAAAGCCTGCCACTTTGTGTTCTCACAGTTTCTTTGGAATTTCTATTAGAATTGCATTGGAAATACCGATCTCTTTGAGGAGAATTTATGTCTTCCCAATTATGAGTCTTCCCATCTAGGAACATGTTGTCCTTATTTATTTTTTTTATTTTTTTTATTATTTTATTAGTTTCAGGTGCACAAGACAAAGCAAAACTTAGACGTTTATCATTTATATCCCTCACACTGTCATGTTGTCCTTCTTGATAGAATCAAATGCTGTTTAAGCCCTTCAAACAAGTCACACGTTTTCTCCACATAGTTTTTTTGAAGTGTCCTGTTTGTTGTTGCTTGTAATGAGATATTTCTCTTATGGTTCTTTTTGGTTTGTCTAGTGTTTAGCACAGTTACTGGCACATTACTGAATTGTGAGGAGTTTTTGGTGTATAGGCAAGCCCTTTTTTTAAAATCATGCAGTCTGATGCATCTTATAAATTAAAAAATATTGCAATTATTTCACGTTTTTATAGATAAATAATGACAGCTGCAAATTATAATTTTGTCTTCTTGTTACAGTTTATACTTCTTGTTTCTCATACGTGACATACTGGGTTTGTTAAAATCTCCCTAACAATGTTGAGTAACAACATTAATAGCCAGTAGTATCCTTGACTGTTTCTACTTAAGACAAAAGCTTTTGTTTTACCATTATATCTACTATTTGTGTGTTTTTTCCCAACATAATAAATGTTTTATTGAGGAATGAAAGTTTTATTTTTTGTCTAGTTTATTTTTTAATTAGGAATGAGTGTTAAATTTTATCAAAGGTTTGCTACTTTCAATGAAATTATACTACGGTCATTTCTCCCTCAGCTTGCTTGTGCAATCAGTTACTAGATTTTCTAATATATATATATATTGCCCTTGCATTTCCGAAAAGATTTCTTCTTGGTCACGGTATATTGTGAGACCATTGTTTTTGTGCTATCTTTTTTATGTCTTGTTGTTTGAGTCATGCTAACATAAAATGAGTTAGGACACTTTTCTACCTTTTTTGTTACAGAACAGTTTAAACGTAATAGGAAGTATTAATTACCTAAAGGTTTGTTAAAATGTATGCATACTATAATCGCAGTGCCTTCAGTTGGGAATGAGAGACATTGTGATGATGGAGAAACATCTTTGACTACATTTCTAGTATCTTCTAAAATTGTTGGTATATTCAGATTATTTGCAGCTTATTGAGTTGATTGTGGAAATTGTCTTTTTTTAGAAAACTGTTCGTTTTCTTTTCTTTTTTATTTCATTTAGATCTTCAAATTTGTTGGCATAAAGTTGTAGATAATATTCTTTTTTTTCTCCATTTTTAAATCTTATTTAGGTCTGATGATATATCTCCTTTCTTGTTACTAATATTTTTTGTTGTTGTTTAATTGATTTGTTTTTCACCATTTCATTGTGAAATAAAATACAGATATAGAAAACTGTGAACACAAATGCACATCTTGGTGAGTTATTATAAGATGACCATGCTTGTAGTTATCATGCAGGTCAAGAAATAAGAGCTTTGTCAGCCACTGCAAATCCCTTCCCTGTGCCTTAGGACAGTTACAGCACCCTTACTCCCTCCAAAATTAACCACTCTTCTGACTTTCCTAATAATAACTTATTTAACTTTCTTAATGATTTCATCACCCAAGTGTGCATCTCTAGACCTATGCTTTAGTATTTCCCATTTTAAAAAAACATTTTTGCCTTTTAAATCTTTCTTAATCTGTAGTTTCCTCCTCCAATCTTTTCTTTCCTTTATAAGTGTGATGCTGAAGAACCTGGGCTGTTTGATTTGGAGAGTTTGCAGCAGGTCTGGATTTTGCTATTTTATACCACAGTGCAATTAAACATTTTCTTCTATATTTTTTCCAAATTGACAGGTAGCATCACAGCTTGATAGAGTTTAAGCTTAATCTCTTAGGCAAGACTATGGGTGCTGTTGGGTCCTTTCATTAGGAGGCACATAATATATTTTTCTCATTTTAAATGTTGGCAGCCACTGCTGCTCAAAGCCTAGATCCATTTAACTCATTATTTCATTTTCTGTACAGTATTTTTGTTATATAAGCTAGCTAGAAGTGAAATTTGTTTCAATTTCTGATTATCTAACAAGGATTTTTTTTAAATTCTAGATTTGTATTTTAGTCAACAAAACGTATGATTATCATTGTTTCCTCTTACATATGCAAATTTGCAAATGTTTCATTAGTGTTCAAAGACCTATTCTTTAGTTGTGATTTAAATGTTTTATTCTTAAATATTAAATCCAATTTATTAATGTATTCTTCAAATTGGCTTTGTTTTTATTTGTGTATCTCTACCTGATCAGCCAAAATACAGGAGTAGGCTTGCAGTTTAGAAAGATTACGCTAGTAGCAGACTTTTAGGATGGATTGGAAGGGAGACCAGCACGGGCGGCATCAAGATGACAGAGTGTTTCTTAATGTTTTGTTTTGGGCGGTTATCTAAGTGAGAAATGATGACTCTGAATTAAGACATTGTTGGTAGAAAGTAGGAGATGGATCCTACAGTATTTAGGGTGTAGGTATGGAAAATGAGGGTGATAAAAGGGTCTCGTTTCTATTTTGTGATAAAAGGATGACAGTGTGATTAAATATATGAATTAGAACAGGAGTTGACTTAAATCTAGTTCACGGACCAAGTCTGGCCAACCCTCCATTTTTGTACAACCCACCATCCAAGAATGGCTTTTACATTTGTAAATGTTTTTAAAAAGTCAAAGAAAAGTGGTATTTCATGACACACGAACATTTATATAAAATTTAAATTTCAACGTTCGTAAATAAAGTTTTATTGTAACACAGCCATGCTCATTAGGTTACGCCTGAGTTGAGCAGTTAAAACAGGCAGACCGACAAAGCCTCTATCTGACTCTTTACAGAATAAGTTTGTCTACTTCTCAAGCTAAGAAATACCCTCTCTTCCTTTATCTTCCTCATTCCCATTCAATCTGGTGTTCATGACCATTAGTTTCTTATGGGATTGTTTTTTTAAAAATCCCTACATATAGCTGCATGAATTCAACCCTGTCATGACCATTAATTTTTGACATTTGACTACATTTTTTTACTATATTTTTGAAATCCATTTCCTTTTTTTTTTTTTTTTTTTTTTTGTCGTTTATATATGATCATTGAAAGCTTTTGAAAGAGAAGTCCATTTGATATTGACTGTATGCCATTAAATCAGTGGTTTTTCCTAAATGCTATTCAAACAGTCTTGGCGATTATTATTGTTAAATTGTAATTGAAGGTGATAATTTTATGTTGTATAATCTGTTCTGTTTGTGGTTTGCATAGAGGTTCTTTTTCATGAAAACACACTGCAATTTAAGTAAACAAATTGTTAGAAGCATTTTAGTTTTATTAAAGATTCAGTGTTAGAGTTGACTTTCTTTGCTTATGAAGTATGAAAATGGAGTCTTTTGTGCTAAGCCCCATGTCATCAAACCAAAATTTTACTTAATTACAGTTTCAGTTCTCCTGAAAGTGGAATCTTAAATCAGTGAATCAGGAATTGCCTAATCACACTAGTTACCGTGTTTCCCCAAAAATAAGACCGGGTCTTATATTAATTTTTGCTCCAGAAGACGCATTAGGGTATATTTTCAGGGGATGTCTTATTTTTCCATGTACAACAATCTACATTTATTCAAGTACAGTTATGTCATCTTCTTCTGGAACATCGTCATAATATACTAAATGCATCTGTGGGGACAGAGCCAGGAGTGCAGTTTTCAGGCTCTCGACCTCACATGGAAAGGTGCTCACTCGGGTAGTAAATGACCATCAACTGTGATTGGATGGCCATCAACTGTGGCTAGTTGACCGTCAGTTGTAACCAGTGAGCCACTGGTCACTAATATAACTGCCGTGGCTACCCTAGCAGCAAAATGGGGGCTAGCAAGAAGACGGTGGGTGAGCTAGCAAGTGTGGATTGCAGAAAGGCGCGGAGTATAGTGGTGTGACTCCCCTACCTATGGCTCCGTGGGTGTTCCTTTTTGGCCTCACCATGTCCTGCGTTCTTACGTGGGGAGAGGGACCAGAGACCCTTCATGACACCCTGCGTGACAGCTCATTTTCAGGGTAGGTCTTATTTTCGGGGAAACACAGCAGATAATCTGCCTGATGGACTCCTTCCTGCCATCCGCTAAAGGAAGGTGACCTTGCCATAACCAATCCACTTTTTTTGCCTAGTATAACTTCATTGTTCCTACTCCCTTCTGCCTATAAAATTCTTTCATTGTGTACAGCTGTTTGGAGCTCCTTTACTTCTGTTACATTGGATGTTGCTGGATTCATGTGTGTTGAATAAAGTCAATAAAATCTTTAAAATTTACTCAATTGCATTTTGCTTTTTAACAGATGTTATAATCATATAAATGCATTATTCTCTTCCACAAGAGAGGAAAATTTCTACCATGGGAATTTCTAAAGTTTTTATAACATAGTTGTGCTGAGTAATCAGGAAACCAGGACTGACCCATCCTTAGGAATTCAAGATGACTGTTTTGGTATGCGGCTCTGTCTTTCTCCACATCTGTATTTTGTCTGATTTAGCTAAATGTATGATATTTGTGCCCTGACAAATTATAAAATGTTATCTTTTAATTTCTTTCATCTTCTGATGGCTGTCACTTGTGCACAGATACGAGAGAAAAAAAAAAAAAGCCCTGTGTCCAACCAATGGAAGTTGCCATGAAAAGCAAGCAAAATACAGTTCCAATTTAATGCTTGTTTGTAGCAAAGCTCATTGTTAAATTCTGTATTTTTATTTAGAGGAGTGACGTATTGACACACAAACTTCTTATCCCATCAATGAATCACATCCCGATGGGAATGTTAATTCACTTAAGTGATGTGTGTCAAAGGAGCGCTGAGAAAAGAGGACCTACCGCTCTGTTCTTTTCCCAAACACAGGTTTCATAGCTGTTTACAATTGTTTTAAAATTTCTTCATTGGCAATTTCATAGTTTTTATTGTAACTAATTCTTGATTTACACCCATCGATCTAGTTTTGTTACCAGCGAGTAGACTCATAGCTGCTCTTTGATTAAAGGCTGAAACATTTATCAATGCACAATATACTTTTCATTCATGTTAAGCAATTAAGTTTTTATTTATTTTTTATTTTGTGTTCAAGAAGGAAGGTACTTTAGTTTTTGCCACGTATCTTGTAGCAGTGTAGATATTTAAACTTGCTTTGATTTTTTTCCTACACTTTTTAACTTTTCCTATGTAGGTGTTCAACAGTATTTTAAATGTTTTTTCTTCTTGTTTAATCGTTCGCTCTATTCCTGCATTTCATACTCACTAAAATAATAGAAACGGTCATTGAGTGTTATTCACTTTTTATATATAAATTATTGTTCTAAAGGCAGTTAATAACGGTCAGTTCTTGCTCGTTAGGAGTTTTATAGTCTGTAATAATCATTTAGGAAATATATTCCTATGTAGTCAGTTAATAAAAATAATTAAATTATCAAATTTGAAAATGAGTTACCCTTTTGATAAATTAGAACTGATTTAAGATTATCCTTTAAAAATGTCACCTATGATCAGTTGCATTCTAATAAGCTTTTAGGGATGAGAAAGATAGATATGCAACAGACATGTCATGATCAAGCCCTGTGCTATGGAGATTATTCTGGTATTAGTATGTAAGGATGGTGTTGAGAGGGGAAGAAATCAGAGGTGTGGAGGCAGGCTTAGCAGCTATTGTAATGTCATGGTAAGCAGTAGGGAGAGCCTGAGCTGGGTAATGACTAGCAATTAAGAGAAGATGATGAAAATATAAGTAATGGAAATGAATTTTAAACCATTAGAAATTGCTTTTTTTGTGTGTGTGGGGGGGATAGGGAAAACACTTAAGTATCAGCAGTTTCATATGGTTCAATGTAATACATTCATTTTCAACTTGAGTTAGTAAAGAAAAACACAGTTGTTAATATTTGAAATGAAAAAAACTGAAAGGCTGTATTATTTATAAGGAAAGGGTCAATGACAGTAGAATGGAAAGATTTTCTGAAGAAAGTTGATGTGTTTTCTATAATAACACCCAAAACCTACAAGCCCTTTTAGGGTTTAGCTCAGATCCCAGTTGGGTTAAGCTTTTACTAATACTCGAGCAGAAAAGTGCTCCAAGATGGGGGAAGATAAAGAACCTTTGTATTCATGTGTCAACATTTGTTGATTTTCTAGAATGTGTTTCTGAGAAGAAAAGGACGGTTGGATCTCTGTGGTTCTCCTCAACTACAGTATGTTCAAATTAAGCCTTTTGGGTAAAAGTTCCTGCCACCGATCCTGTTTCCTTGGATCTTCTCACTGTCCTTTAAGGACGCGTCCTAGCTCCAGCCCACGAGAGCTTCTCCACTGGTTCCATTTGCTCTGGGCAGCCTGGCTAACTGACTAAAGCTCCCACATTGCTCCTCCAGGAGCTAACATACCATGATTCTTTTCAAAAAAATTTTTTTAGTATGTTTCAGGGTGAGTTCCTTTCTAAAAGAATGGATTCGTGACATGGTAAATAATGGGCTTTGGTTAAGGACTTTTTGTGTTGACTGACAACCTCTTCACAGTGACCTTGACCTATTATATATTTAAGTCTTAGGTTATTTCATTCAGCCTTTTCTCACCAAATACACTTATAGTCCTGTAGAGTTGGATCCTGTATGATAGACTGAGTATTTAGTGAATAGAAGTTGGTAAGAGTTTAAAGGCACCGATGAGCAGTTGTCCAGAGTTGATTCAACCTCTGTTGAACACTTGGGTTGTTTTCAGCATTTTGCTTTTATGAACAATATTGTAATGAATAAGCTTGTACAGATCCTCAGTTCCTTATTTGAAATCCATAGGGAGAATAGAAATGTTTTGGAATTCACAGTTTTTTGGATTTTGGAATTGTTAATATGATGCATGTTCCAAAATACAGATCATTTTTAGTGGAGGCAGCACCAAATAAACAAGTTACTATTTCTGATGGAAAATATATGATTATCACATTGTTGGCTAAATAAAGACTATAAATAGTTTCATATTAATTCAAGTCAACTTTTGTTGCCAAATGCCTTTATATCAAAGTTAGGAAATTGCTTTTCGTGTTTTGTAGATTGCGGACATGTCCATATATGGATGTGTGCCATTATTTTTGTGGGAATAATTCCAATGTGGCTTTTCTGGATCCATAGAAAATGTATTGGTAGTTTTGTTAAATGTGGCCAAATCCCCCTTCCTAGCATTGTACCTTTTTCTACTCTTACCAGCAAATGGGGAGGAAAGGCTGTTCTTTTCTAGTACTACTACTAGTATATGTTGTCAGATTTGGATTTTTGACAATCTGCTAAGTGAAAAGCAGAATCTCATTGTAGTTTTACAAAGAACATTTTTAAAGGTAAGGAATGGCAGTTCATATGGCTTCGGTTAAGGTCTTTTTGTATTGACTGATAACCTTTTAACAGTTACTATGAAGAATTTTTAGCAGGGACACGTTTCTTACCCTATTTCTCTTTTGTCCCAAATTCCTAGTATGATGGTCCAAGGTTATATTTGTTCTCAGTCTCTTAATCCAGTAATCAGTGAACATTTTACAATAGAGTCAGTTTGGGGTTCGTTCCTGAATTTGTGTAGTAAAAGCTTATTTTCTATCTCCCAAGCACTCTATGGAACTAGAAGATTAATAGTGAACAAAAACATTGAAAAATGCAAATTCCATGTTAAATGTTAGGATACACTGTTTCTCTAGCCTAAGGAACTTTGGAATTGCCCTAAAACTTGTTTCTGTCTTTGGACTCTAATCTGTTTCTTCTCACTGGAATAACATTGTTCTAGGCGCCCATCAGTCATGGGCTGCTTTCTGTCGCGTAGCTCTCAGTTCAGATGTTACCCCTTCAGATACCTGAATACCCCATCTATAATTGCCCCAGTGTCTCTGCATTCCATCAGCTGGTTTTGTTTTCTTCACAGCCGTCAGTACCACCCGGTGTTTTTGTATTTGTTTATTGTCTGTCTCCTGCCAAGGACATTTAAACTCCAACTCATCAATCCTGGCATCTGATTTAGTGTTATGTCCCAGGGCCTAGAATGTGCCTGGCATGTGCCACATGTTTAGTAACTGCTCCCGGAATGAATGTCTTCTTTCATCCTTTGCCTTTCTGTTTGCTGCTCTTCCAGAATGCTTTGTCCCTCAACCTTCCCTTTTCTAGCTCCCAAACTCCTATTCATCCTTCAATACGCTGTTTTATTTTGGAAGGAAGATGATATGTACAGTTTGACTTCATTCGGAAACTATAATTATTATTTTAATTCTTCCTTGAAACATTTCCAGAATTCTTGATTTGAATTCTACTGTTGAGGCTTCGTTTCGATATTTGAAACTTAAATTTGGGGGGTTTTGGGGATGCTGTAACACGAGTGAGCTTTGCCCTGCCAGGTTGCTTCCTTTGCTTTAAAAAGCTTGCTGCTTTGATATTTCTGTGATTGTTACCTGTTTTTCTTTTTAAGATCATAGGTCCTTGTGTTAATCATTTGGCAGGACTGGTGTTCTTTGTACTCAAATTTTAGTTACTGAGTAATAGTGTTCACATTAGAGACGGTGTAAGTGAGAAAATGTTACATGAAAACTGCAAATCTATACTATTCAGAGATAAAGCGTCCCCGTGCCACTGCTCAGGTGTTGCAGATGCTGAAGATGGTATCAACACATACCATATGTGTTGGAAAATAAAAGGGGTGAGGGCAGGAGTTTAGGAATCAGAAAAACCTCATTTCTGAATTTCTTACTATTGTAAGTAGACATTGTGCCTCATTTTAATATGCATTTATTTTTGCTGTTTATATGTTTTATGTTTTGATCACTGTTCAGTATTTAAACTCCTTCAAATGTGCAAAGATTAAATGTTTAATAAAAATTGCTTGTTGTTTTCAACATCTGTGTTCAGAGAACAATGGCCCACTGGAGTGCAGAAAGCTTGTAAAGTTTTCAAATGTATTGAGAATGACAGAAAGTTCAGTGAAGAGTTTGCTTCCCTCATTACAGAACTACTTCTGTGGCTGCGATTACACTAAGAGCATCTTTAATTGCTTTAAAATCTGAATGCATGATAAGAATGGATTAATTTGATTTTTCTGTTACTACAAGTAGCAGATGGTTTATGTCTTAGGAATGCTCATGTTGTAAAATGAGATCCCCAGCTCATCTGTGATTGGTCACTGTTAATGAAGCATGCTGTGCTGATTATTGATTTAGAAAATGAGGATGACATGAGTATTGTGTGTGTTGCTGTAATAAATTAAAGAGGAGTATTTTAATAGCCAGCAGACATACACCTTAAATAACATGAAATATTTGATTTTCTATTCAGGTGGTCTCTGCCCTGTCAAACTAATTTTATTGTTTATTAAAAAGATATACTTTTATAGTTTCAGCTAACAAGCAGATGGTCGTCTTTACTTATTTCTGTTTTGTATTGCTGTATGACCGATCAGATGCATGATAGGAACCCAAATTAGCTTGTTGTCTGCAAAGCAATGGTGTAGCCGTGGGAGGAAATCTTCTGCAGAGGGTGTGTGTGAGTGCGTGCTTGTGCACTCACTCACACATCGCTACCTTACTGTTTCCTTACTGTTTCATACTCACTTGTTTTTTAAATAAAGCTGTCTACTGAAAGTTCTTTTTCATTATTTTAATTTTCTTTTTCAAATAAAAATTTAAAGGGCGAATGTGGCAGGAAAATAATTGAGATATTGCATTTTGTTGGTTTTAGACACTTTCATGTGAACATCGCTGTGAATTTCCAGTCCTCTCTTATTGCAGGCACATTGTTAAAGTCAGGGTAATGGCAGTTGACTGATGTTTTTATTTAAAGCTTTCTGTATATGTGATATTAGGTGATGTCCTCAGCTATGTAAGTGCTCTATCTTTATGGCAAATGCTAAATTTAGTGAATCACAGCAGGTGGATATTATTTAATATCTCTCATTCTATTTCCAGAAGGCTGACTACTCTATTTTTTAAATCAAGTACTAAATGTATTACTTATATTAGAGTAAAAACTTGGAAATTACTTCATGACAATTTCTATTTTATAACAGTTTTAATTGTGGGCATGACATATGCAATAAAGGTTAAAGTACTTCTTTCCCTTAACCGTGGGTAAGACTATGGGAGAAGACATTTTGTGGTGTTGTTTTTTTTTTAACTTTGTGTATGTACACTTGCATTTTTTATTTTAAATATTTGTTGAATTCTATTTTACTTTTATAGATGTGTTACAATTCAGATGAACGTGGCCATGTTTAGCAGTTTGGTTTATTTCAGAGTGATTTAATAAATTAAAATTATAGGCAGTGGAATCACAGTTCTAAAGTAAACTTTTAGTGCAGATAGAGATAAATAAGAGGAAACTAATATTTTTAAACGGTCCAGTTTTAACCCTCAATCTTAGCCTTTTAAAATATCCTCATAGCAGTAACAATTTTCCTGTTAAATACTTTAGTAATAATCACAAATCACATAGAAGGGGAGAGACTCAGGAATTTAAGAGATTTGATTTGATAAAAATGTATCATTTACCAATATAAACAAAATGTTAGTCTACATAATATTACTTAGTCTACATAATATGAAGGAGGTCATCCTCCTTTATATAGACTATTGAATTGGGAAAACCCATAGAGGTTGGGAAGTAAAGTTAAATGAATTCTATGTTTATGTGACAATTCATTTAGCAAAAGGATACTAAAAAATGATTTATTATTAAAACACTGTCTTTATGGGAGAGCAAAGTACAACCTGTTGCATATTCGTTGAATAGTTATAGAGTGATTTTCCTTTAGTAACTTGTAGGAAAATTATAAAATTATTTTCCTCATCAATTAACTGTTAATGTCTATTTTTATCCATTTATTTATCATGGGAGGAAAAAAACCATTAAATTTTAAAAAGACTTGTTTTTAGATACCTTTACTTTTAGATTTTTATGACTAGTAGTAGTGAACATCACTGATAGCAAAATGAATAGATATACCTGCTTTTGTTTAGGTCAAACTGTACAAATCAGATATGGAAAAGAAATTTACACTTGATAGAAGTATTAAAAAAAATAACATAGTCTTGGAAATGGTTTAAAAAAGATGACCAAAAGTTATTAAAATTATTACTGCCTAAAATATTTTTTTAGAATAATTGAAAAGTATTTGGGAAGTCTTTTTGGTTTTACCTAAAAATTTGTACTTTGGAGCGCTGAGAAAGTGATTTTTTTAAAAATGTATATTATACTTTATCTAATGCATATATATCCTTTATTATATCAACCCAGGTCAATGAATGGCTTTACTATTTTTCAGTGTAAATTTTTTTATATTCATAGCTTTAATCTTAAAGTGACTTGTTACACAGGGGGACAAATTTATTATCAACATCTTCTGCTCTTTTCCCTACCATGTTTATTTTTAATATACTACTTTCTTCCCTCACCAATAGCTACAAAGAATCTAGAAACATTCTTATGAAAGCACTTGTTCAAGGCAAATGTTGATTTGCTGATAATGGTGAATAATATTTTTATTAACATTTTTCTTAATGTACCTGCTGAATAGAGGATGCATAGGTGTCTTTTTTTTTGTCTTTTTTTTTTGTATTTGAAATACAAAACACTGCTTTTTGAGGTAAAAGCACTGCAGGTAGTGCTGAATAACTTTGGAAGTATTTTCCGAAAGGGAAATGATCGCCACCAGGTATACTTGTTTTCTGCTGTGTGAATTCTAACACTCTAGGTTGGAATATGTCCTATACTGAGTTCTACAGCTAAATGTTCTAAATCTTAGCCAATTTATGTTTTTAATGTTTTTTTGTTTTGAAAAATTTAAAAGAAGTAAAAGAAAAATTTGACAGGATTGTAAACCTGTCAGCCGCATTCCTCACATCTTGTTCTTCCCCAGTGAGAAAATAGAAGAATTGAGGTTTCATAGATGTCTCATTGCACATATTGCAATAAACAGCTATAGAATTATATCATGAAATCAGCTATCCTCACGTGCAGTGTGATCAGGTTGTTACTATGGTAACATTTCCATTTGTGAATTTTTGTAGAGTTAAAATTTGTAGTCATCACATCATACTACCATTGGCTCTTGATTTTTCATGTAAATAAATCACTGTACTACCTGCATGCTATTAAGTGGCACCAGTCACAGCATGTAACTACCACCCATACACTCTAAGCTAGGGAATCAAAAGTAGGAAAATGAAAAAAAATGAGAGCGTTTTGCTAAATTACATTTTAAGACTGCCCTGATGTTGCTGGTAAAATTTTAAATGTTTCTTAAGAGGAGTAAGAGTATTGACAGTTACTCTCTGAGACGCTTTAATTTTATAAGTATATGATATGAAATGGGTTAGGCGTGGGAGCAGTAGCAGGTAAGGAGGGCTTTAATTTATCAGCTAAATGGTTGCTAAATCCCCAAGACAGAAGTAATGACCCTTCTGAGACTGAAAAGATTCATTTTGAAAACTGTCCCCTTTCATTTTAACGTTTAATATTAACTAGTTAAAATTTGTTCTGTTTTTCCTATATTCAAAAGTTGCCCTGCTTATTTCACTTCTGATTATAAAACCAGACTCTAATATTTTAGACGAATTTGGATGAAAATAGCCTGTAATGTTTCCTTGTATCACTTACTGTATTCTTGTAAAGATTCCTACTGTTTCTGTTTTGTTTTGCTTCTTAAAGCCCCCTGCTGCTGTTGATTACACCTAGATCTGCTAGTGATTGGAACTGTTAAAAGGCAAAGACGCTGTGGCTGGTTGCTGAATCACTTAATTGTGGAACTAATAGGAGATGTTCTCTCCGGGACCTGCATGACAGAATGACACTAGGGTATTATGTGTTCTAAGAAGCCGAGAAATACTCTTTTTCTCTTTAATAATTTTTGAAGATGTGAAATTTATTTACTTAGTGGATTTATTTACTTGTGAGATAGTAGAGGAATATCTGCCGCCTGTTTGGATTCCTAAACTATTTAACTGAATTCTGTTGAGAGGAAAGGAAAAGGGAGGATAATAATTCTACAGAAAATTTAGTACTAACAGTTATTTTCCCCTGGCAATTGAATGCTATTAGTTTTTCAAAAGATAAACGAATATGTATAAAAATGTTAATTCACTACTTGAGATGTTTGATAACATAATGGCAAGAAATTCAGAGTTAAATTTTCATTTGTATTATAATTGAGGGCATGTTTGTAAGCCCAGCGTACAATTTAAAACAAAGTTGTGCAAGACAGAAGCTTCCCATAAGAAGTTTCCATATAAGTTTTGGAATCTAGAGATAGGATTTCCTTGATAGCCATGGGTGTTTGTTTTATGAAGCATCCACAAATCAAGGACAACTATCAATTTGTATCCTCATTACTTCAAAATTTGGGATAATTAGTCCTGTGCTGGATTTAGTAAGAGATTATTTGAGGGGGTATTGTTAAGCACAGCTGTATTAAATAATACTTTAATACTCTATGACATTGCTACTCTTTCTGTTCATTATAAATAATTGTTTATTCTTTTAAAGACGCTTCAGTTTTCCAGGTATAAACTGAATCAGTGGCTTTAAATAATTTGTTTGAAGTTATGTACATCTGTCACGAGGTGTGATTGACTATAACTTGAATTGGAAAAAAATGAATATTCTTTTAAGAGATATTTATTGAAACGTTTTGATCAGGGAATTACATGACGGGTGCTCTTAGGAAGGGTGCTGCCAGCCTGTATACAATGGGTTGGCAGTTAGAAAGTTGTGCTCAAGACTAGGCAGCAAGTAATGAGTGCTGTAATTCAGATGGTGGCAATAGGAATATAGAATTCATTTTGAACTCAGTGTTGGTTTCTCTGTGTCTCTTATTTTTGTTGGTGACTTATTGCATAAATAAATATCAATAAACCGAAAAAACCTGCTGAAATCTTATTAATGACTAATGGGTAGTTATGCCTTCTCATGGTAATAAACCATGAGATTGTAAGTGCCTTGAAGGCAAATACTCATTTTTGTGGTTCAGCACTTGACACAGTATGTTGCTTATAGTAATCATTCAACCTTTTAAAGTGAAAAGCAAATAAAACAGAAAGCTCCTGTGTTGATTTGCTACCACTGCCATAACAAAGTATCACAAACTGAGTGGCTGAAACAAGAGAAATGTATTGTCTCAGTTTTGCTTGCTAGAAGTCCGAAATGAAGGTGTTGGCAGGGTTGGTTTCCTCGGAGGGCTGTGGAGGATGGATCTGTTCCCGGCCCCTCGGTTTGGCTTTTATAGCTGGCTCTCTCCTTCCTGTATGTGTTTAAGTTTCCCCTTTCTGTAAGAACACCAGTCATATTGCGTTAAGGCCCACCTTAATGATGTCATTTTCACTTGATTTCCAAGGTGAGGCACTATCACCAAATAAACGTTACACTCTGAGGTTCTAGGGGGTTGGGACTTGAACAATATGAATTTTGAGGGATCATGATTCAACCCATGACACCCATTTTTGAAGCTGATATGGTTTATATGCCAATGGCTAATGATATATACATTTAATTAATTGAGTAATAAATATGTTTATTCTCCAGTTAATGTAAGTATAGCGACCCAAAGCTGTATGTTCCTTTGAAATTACTACCATGTAACATAATTTTCACCTCGGTATATTTTACTATTTTTCAATTTATATCTGCAATTTGATAGCTTATCATTGTACTGGTTTCCATCTAGTGGTAGAAATAGGAGATGGGAGGTTAAGTTTGAAAAGTACAAAACTAAATTCCTTGTCTCCTCTCCCCCTTTATTTCACCTTGTTTAGAATAATCTAAATCATCATCCACTCTCACTACCCATACTTCTTAAGTTTTAAGAAAACAAGCGTTATCTAAATATGCCTATCAGTAATAACAAGATTATTTTTATAATGTTATTATAACATTACAACAATGTTGCTAGCAGGTGGGTTTTTATGTACAATTTTATGTACAATTTTGATCTAGAACAGATCTTCTGTAATTGTCCCTGGACTGGTAGCTTAGCGTTATCTGGGGACTATTAAGAAAAGCAAATTCTTAGGCTCTTTTCCAGACCTACTGATTAGAAGTTCTGAGGCTGAAGGTCCAGGAATCTGTGTTTTAAGTGCACCAACCTTTGAGAACCACTGGACTGAATTACAAGTATAATACCTAATTTTATTGTTTTCAGTAGTTATAGAAGCTTGCAGTTACAGTCTTTCCTCTCTAATTTTCTTTTGGTTATATTATCCGATCCTGAGACTTTGATTAGGAATACCACCCAAAATTATTACATTATTTTTACGGGAAACCATTAATCTCTATTGTTGGTTTATCGTGTGTCTTTCTAGAAATGTTATATGCATGTAAAAGCAAATGCTATACTCTATATATATATGTCTACATATTCTTCTTCCCTCTTTTTCCCTACCCTCTATGAATAGTAACCTAGGACCTTGCTATTTTCACTTATCATTGTAACTTGGAAGTCTTTCTGTAGCAGTATCAGTACATTATTTTTTTGTCTTCTTTTTAATAGCTATGTCATAATACCACTGTATGCATGTACAATAACTTACTTTAACAAGTCCCCACTTGATGGACATTTAGGTTGGTTCTGACATTTTGCTATTTTAAAAATATGTCAGGGATATTTGTGTGTCTGCATACATGGGTTTAAGTTATATCTATATAATTTCACGTACATGCTGGTATATTTATAGTCTAATTTTCTAAGAATGGAATTAGAAGGTCAAAGACTTCTAATTTTCATAGCTATTTCTAAATCACCCTCCATGGAGGTTACACCAATTTATACCCCCTCTAAAAGATATAAGTTATTGTTTCAAAAATGTGTGTTTTTGAAGATGCAGTAGTGTTACATAACAGTGTTATATTTTTGAAGAAAACATTTATGTTCTGCTAAAAAAACAAATACAAAGCTTAAACTAGTGTCTTTCAACAAACAGCATGTAAAGACTACTTCAGAGTTTCTTACATTTAAGTTGTAATATGTTTTAGAAACTTCTTGATGCATAAATTGAAGATAGGATTGAAGATTGTCTCCACTAATCTGAAGTAAATCTGCATTTAGTGATTCATTAAAAAGTAATTTTTACATATCTGGAAAAACATATCTTTGAAATAGTTTTGGTTTACCATCAGTGAGTACTTGGACAATCTTGAAATGTGGGGATTATTTGAGAAACTACATATGTGGTTGTTTAAAAAATTATGAATTTTTTTTGGTAACCGCCATAATGTTTTTAATTAAAACTCTTTTTAGGTTTTTCATTTATGCAATAATTTTTCATTGGTTTATATTGTGTTAATCATTTCAAAATCTAAAATGAAGCAGCAGTGAGACATATAGATCATTGGTTTTTTTTATGTTTTTAAAAACATTCTATACTCCCCCCACCCCCTTTTTTAACACTCTCTTAACTTAAAACTACTAAACAGATTTTTATTTTAATCTTTGGAACAAAAATGTTCTCTTGGGCTGATACCAGTACTTTCTATGCCAAGTTACAGACCGGAATCTATTTTTATAGGCCAAGATAGAAACCTCTGAAAACCAGAGTTTATAATGGAAACATCGACAGGCCCTTAACTATCACAGCACACATGGCACTGCTGAAATCATAAGGTATAAGGCACACGATTTCACATGCTGGTTGAGCATTGAATTTTTCAGCAATTGTATTATCAAATGCTTTTCAGCTAGGATTTAATAAGCATCACGTTCAAATGGAAGTATGCTAGGGGCTGTAACAGCACATTGTATAGGCCTGATTTCTGCCCTCTGGATGCTTACACCGAATCACAGACACTGAGAAGTACTTGAATACGACCTGTTGGGAAATGGCCATGTGCATGGATTTGGTTGGAGAGAAATATGTGTACTTCCATATCTCGAGATTTAATTTGTGGTACAACCCTGACAATCCTGCATGTTTTTGCATGTAGGTCACCATGCTTGTGTTCTGAGTATTATTACAAAGCAGGTAAAACTAGTCAATTACATCGTTATTTTAATATTACTGAAGAAAGTTTAAGCTTTATATTATTAAAAAATCAAGTTTGATACTGAGTAGTTAGGTGAATTGAGACTTATGATTTTACTTCCTCTTGGAGGGATTCTATTGGGGTAAAAAAATAGAAATTGCCTTCTTCAAAGGCCACATATGATTACTTGGCTTTTTTTGGTTAAAGAAAAATCATTAAAACAACCACACTGGGTCCTTGAATTACTATGCTTTGTTTTAGTTATATTTTAGTTTAAATGGGATTAGTCCTCCTACCATTAATTAATGATTGCTATCACTTAACACTGAATGAATGACCCTACAGTGTAGTGATTACTTTAAAAGGAAACCTGTCAGATGCTCAGGTGGGAAAATAGTTAAAATGGTTAGTGATATATAATTAATGTTTGAATGTTCATGAAGGGTTGGATTCTTTCACTTGTAACACCAACATTTTCTTCTCTCTTTCTTTCTGCCTTTTCTTTATCTTGTTAAATGCTGGAGAAAACTAGAGGTGTTATGTCAGATATGCTATCTCAGAAGCATTGTGAAGTGTTTGAGAAAACCAGTATCTTGTGGGAAGATAATGAAGTGATAGTTTGTTGCTACAGATTTTGCAAGTATATATCCTGCCAGAAGGAATAGGTAAAAGGAAGATGTTAATTTGAATTTGAATCAGATTTTCTGTTGCAGTTTAAATTTTCCTATCCATTGACTTATGTCCATATATATTTAATTAGATTTAGATAGTAGACATGCTCGCCACCCTAGGAGGTATCTTTATTTATCAGACTGGCTTTCTATTAATGATGAGAATATGGACAATTTTTGAATAATTTAAGTTTTTTGGATCTGTGATAAATTTCTTCCCCTAATGTGTTAGTAACAATGCTTTTATGTCCTGAAAGATGGAAAATTTCTAAACGTAAGCTATTTAATTCGGTGCAGTTGTACTAATTCTAGAACAGGGGGCCCTCATTTTATCTTTTGCTCTCTTGATCTATTTCTTTAGAGAGGAAAGTCAAAATACTAGCTCTCCTATCTACTTCCCCTTGCCATTGCTGTAAGAAACCTTACCACAAGGTTTCAAGAAATACAGTGATCTTGGTTATGTAGGTGAAAGATAGAATCACCTCATATTTTTGAAGTGCCATTTTATGAAGCATTTCACTATGATGTGAAATGAAGGTGTGTGTGTATTATATTTATAGACACACACACACACACACACACACACAGAAACAGATATACAGTCAGATACTGAGTTCTTTGATTTACAGATTGGTCTGCTTTATAAATTATTCAAGAAACAAAAAAACAATAACATAAGCATACTACTACATGAAACTAAAATCCAGAATTGTTAGAGTTGACTAAACTTTGACTTTTGTGTTTCACATCCATAGGTGAGAGGGCTGGGAGCCACTAAAGACTGTTGCCGTACCAGACAATTCACAAAGTCTGTTCTATACTGACTATTAATAAATTTACTTGAGCCAGTCTTACAGCTAGCAGTTACTGACTAAAATAGTTTTTAGGAAGGATAATATTTTTAATCAATGAAAGAAGAGACTTAGATTTTGCTTTGCCCTTGTGCCTCAGGAAGCAGAGATTGTGTGAGTCGCCTTCAAGGTTTTCCTTTCCCAGCTCGTTCACATGCTCATCCTCCTCTTCCATGCTCTCTTATTAGGATTCAGTGTGGCAGATGCGGGGCTAGGAACTCCTGCCCTTCAGTAGGTGCCATGTACTCAGAAACAGCCCAAAGTCTTGAATTAATGAAATGAATACTTTCTGATTTGGTGTCCAGCTTGGATGTTTTTGCTTTCTGTATACATTTGCAGTAAAAGGTCACATAAGCAAGTGTTCTGTCTTAAATAGTTTAATTTTTAATTGTAGGGAAAAACAGATTTAGGGATTATTGGAAAGTAGAATAGGAATTTACTTATGAATTAAAAAAAATTGAGAATGTTTTACAACTTAAGTAAATAACTGGGAAATTTTTGTCCACTTTTTAAGAAAATATAACTATTCCAGGCACAAGATTTGGTCAGTGGATTTTGAAATATATGAGAGTGCATGGGGGACTAGAGAATGGAGAGGCTATGAGAGAAACAGTTCCTGTGTTTTTAAATATTATATTTTCTTTGTCACTTAAATCTAAAATGTGATCACTCCCTCTAAAGAGAGAGAAATGAACTATACCTAGTTACTTTAACTTTATTGATGAGTTTAGTTTTAACTATCAATACCCCCCACCCAGGTGGTTGGTATTTTGAATCTAAGTGTGTATTTGTATACTTGTTCATACTGAATTATATGCTTTTTAGGTTGGATAAAGTTTTACTCATTTTTAAAGCAAACCAGATTTGTTAAAAATAAAAATGTACAATTAGCTTTTCATCAGAATCGTCTTCATTTAGGAGTTGTCACTGTTGCATCATTTTCTATCTACAAATATTATAAGTGCCTTTTGTGTGCCAGGCACTAAGCTAGGCATATTCCTTTACCTCGTGAATTCAGGGTGGCAATAAACCTTTACAAATATGTGCATATAGGTAAACACGTACATAGTTTCTCTCACTCCATCTCTTCCTCCCCCTTTTTCCCTCCTTCCTCTCTCCCAATTGCATTAAGTACAATGATGGAAAGATAGAGGCTTCAGGATGTATGTAACAGAGATGCAACCTAATTTAGAGGAGGAGGGGAGTGTCAAGGAAGACCTCATGCAAGAAGTGAAATTTCAGTTTTGTTCCTCAGGCAAAAAGGGACACAGTGATGTTACGGGCTGAGGGAAAAGCCTCTACAAAGGCCCTGAGGCTAGAATGAACCTGTCAGTGGAGGAGTTCCTAGATAGTATGGTTGGAGCCCACATGGCTCAGAGACAGTGAGCAGAAAAGAAGCCAAGGGCCACGCAGGACTTTGTAGATTTGCTAGAAATTTCAGCCCTTGAGTCGTAACTTATTGAAGGATTTTAAATAGGGCGAGTTATATGATCAGATTTATTGTTTTAAAGGTCAGTCTCACTGCAAGGATCTTGACTGAGGGGAACACGAGAGGAATGCTGGGAGCGCTTGTCAGGAGGTTTCAACAGTGATCCAGATGATGGTAGCTTAGATGGGGGATGTCTAAGAAGGAGAGAGAGATACACATGGATGAACATGGGAGTCTGAAAGACCTATAGACTAATGAAGTGGACAGCTTTTTTTTTTTTTTTTTTTTTAATATTTTGAACTAGCTCCTCTTGGTTGAAATTTAATGTATTATCAAATATTTGTATTTCCAATTGATTTGTTTTCATAAGGACCCAAGTAACTACCTGGCTTTTGCACAAAATATTACAGTACTTACTTGCATCTTTTTCTGGCTTCGGGTGCTTATTGAAACATACATTACCAGAGTAGGGCATAAACAAGTCCCCTTTCACTGTCCTCCCCTATAGATCTTCAAAAATGTCTAGAAAAGGGGGGTATAGTTATAGAACAAAACAGGATAGTAATTTTGTATAAGGGGTCTAAACAGCCTTGCATATGTAAAAGGATCACAGATTTTACAATTTTACTGTAGAAAATAAATTACATTTAGTATTGTATTTTATATCTTATATGGTTCTCTAAATTGATTGATTGATTGATTGATTGATTGTAAGTGTTTCATTTCTCCAAAAATACTAGAAATATCTTGAGGACTGCCATCTGGCTAGGTGCCCTTTTGCGTGCCTTAGTTGTCCTTCTTTTATTATACTGTTTCTGTTTTTTCAATTGAGCCTGTTTTGGTTTCTGTGCTGACTCCTTTCTACCCTATCTCCCACCTTCTAATATACCATAGCCTGGGTATTGTATCTAGGACTGATATTTACCTTTGTTCTTAACCTCTCTGAGGAAAGGCTGTTTTCTGAAGAACGCCCTGACTGGATGGCCCAAGTGCCCAGTGCTTTCCTGATTTGAGTAATACAGTATGAGCTTTCCAAAGGGTAGATCATATCTCATTCCCCTGAGCGAAAGTCCCCCAATGGCTTTCCATCCCACTTAAAGTATAAACCATCATTTCCTAAAAGTATGTGTGACCTAGTTTCTCTCCTATCTCCCCTCCTGTTTCTTTCCATTCACACTCCATCCGTCTTTGTTCTTCCCAAACTCCCAGCTATTTCTACTAATTGTTTCCATCATGTTCTGCCCCCAAGTTATGTGCTTGTTTCTTCACTTTATTCAGTGTCATTACCTCAGAGGGGCCTTTTAAGACTACACTTTCTCAAATCAGCTCCCAGCTCCCAAATAAACTCTCCATCATGCCCATCATTCTCGGTCCCCTTATCTTCTCTACATTTTCTTCATAACGTGTCGCTACTTGACATGTGAACTATGTTTTATCCTTGGTTTATATTCTGTCTCCCCTTAGAAGGTAAATTCTCCAAGGACAGAAACTTTGACTGTCTTATCCCCCACTACATGATTATCTTACAGAATAGCTTCTGGCACATGGAGAGGATTCAACAAGTATTTATTAAGTGGAATGTATGTTACACTTGCACAACCCCTGCTTTCTCCATCTTCTGCTTACTACCCTCTTTCCTCAATAGATATGCAGAGAAAACATGTGAAATCTGTTTGTAATGTATAAGGTAGTGAACAAATCTAAGGGAACACTCAGCACATCTATTTTTTGAACTGTATGTACCATCCTGTCTTTGGTGTTATTCTAATAACCTGGATAAATACTCATATATCTACCAGATTAGTGACAGTGCGATGGAGATTGTCATAACAATGATAGCTAACGTTTACTGAGCACTTACTATGTATGTGTGAGGTATTCTGAGTATTTCAGGGATGTTTGTTTAATTCTCTCAGAACCTACAAAATGGGTGTTTCCCATTTTGCATTAAGGAAACTGAGGCGCAAAGAATTTAACCGACTTGCTATGGTCAGGAAGCTAATAATGACATTTCCTCAATTTGAACCTAGGAAATGTGACTCTATCATTAGTGTCAACAAAAGTAGATTCTGGAAGTTTTCTTTTGTAGGAATAGTAAAGTATGATAATGGAAAGAAGTGATGCTTGTATAGTCTAGCCGAGCTTTTCTCCTCTTAGCTGTTCTTCCCCTCTTATTCTCTTAGAAGAAGAAACCTCTTTTTTGCTTACTTTTTCCTCCTTAGATGTAGAAATGTGGTATTCACTTTTACGTGATCCAGTTTTTAATTTATTCAATTTAACAGTTCAAAACTGAATGGAAAGAAATCAGGAAACATTTCAGAGAGAATGGAACATTTGAGGTGAACTTTGAGATGTGATTAGTGGGATCTGGTCTGATGGTATTTATTCATTCATTCAACAATATTTACTATCTGTTATTTGCCAGGCCATCAGAATAGAAGAGTATTTTTTATTTGTTTGGTTTTTGTTTTTAAAGAAATGTTTCAGTAAGAGGAATGGGTTGGGATAGGTTTTCCGTGATCAAAGCTAGTTGGCCAAGTAGAGAAAGGTAGGAAAACACTGGATGTCTTTAGAGAATGGAAACGTCTGAAGGAGAAGATCACAAAGATAGATGTGGGTATATCATGAAAGATATTGAGAACCTGTAGGAATATTTATACTTTAATAGTCATTAAGGAACCACAGACATTACCATATTTAATTACCAAAATGAATTTTTCTGAACAGTAGTAAGCTTTATAAAGTAATGTAATGTGAAACAATGGATTTTGGACCAAAAAGTAGTTTTATTAATAGCTCTGCTTCGTAACTGTATGAACTTGAACAGGTCATATTAATATTTTTATAATTAAATACTTGTTAAAGGATATAACATCATTTTTAAAAAGGTAAAGCATACACACATGTACAAACTGAAGACTCTCTTTTCACATGCATAGCAAGCTTACATTTATATATTTCACAAAATAATGCAGTCATACTATATATATTCTGCTACCTGCTGATTTCGGTATCCTTTGTATATTTCTATATCAGTGCATTTACATTTTTAATACCTATGTATTCCATTTCTGGATTACCATAATTTATAAAGCTAATTCCTTATTGATATATATTCAGGCATTTTATATCTTTTGACTATTACAATCAACCACTTTCTGCATAGATTTGGCTAGAGGATATATCAGTAGGATAAATTCCTAACAGTAGATTACTGAATCAAAGGGTATATGCATTTGTAATTTTGCCAGATTGCTTTTCAAAAAATTTCCACTTTTATAATCAAGTTCATCAGAATCAAAATATATATTTCTCCACATTTTTATGAACACTAGGTATTATCCACCTTCTCTATTTTGCAAATTAGATGAGTGAGATACATCTTATTGTTTTAGTTGACATTTCTTTAATTATGAGTGAAGTTACACATTATTTCATATTATACATACACACATGCGCATACACACAATAACATTGCCTTTTTCTGTGAACTACCTATTTATCTCCTTTATTCATTCATTTAACTTTTCCAGTTTTGTTTCAAATGCTTTTTAAAAAGGGGACTGATACTTTTCTTTCCCACTAGGTGGTTGGGATGTCCAAATAAGGTAGTATTTGTCAGTGTTTGTTGACTTTTTTTGTATTATTAGGCCCCTAAAAAGCCTTTAAAAATTTTTACCCTAATCGTCTCCCCTTCCTGTGAAATTTTAATACCACCGATATACTGTGTATCTGTTTATGTACTGTGACCAGTTGGAAGGCCATAAACCCTTGTAATATGTGAGCTCTCCCACCCCCATCCCAATAACCATTGTTCTCCCTATGAAGGACAGTGTCATTCCTGTCGAGAATGCCTGGTATATGTGAAAGTTTTTGTAAACTTCAAAGTGCTATTTAAATGTAAAGCTTTATTGTTAATAATTTACATTTCGTATGATATTATATGTGTGTTTTGCAGCTGCCTTTTTCTTATTGCAGATTTCCCTTTTGCAAATACAGGCATTTACTATTTTGTTTTCCATTTTGCTGCATTTCACAACAATCTTTCTCGAGTTGACCTATGATCAGCTTTCTCTGCCCATCTGTCCATGTCAAAATGTTACCCTCCCTTCAATGCCTGTCTTAGATGTTCCCTTTCTCCGTGAAGTGTTTCTAGTTGCCCATAATTACCCCTTGACCTGTTAGAGTTAGAGCTGTTGTAATATAGCTCCTTTTCTGTGACATGCTATCTTCATTACACGGTCTGTATATTTTCCATATTCCACCTCCTGAGAGATTGTAAGTGTCCAGACAGCAAGGATGTGGCCCTCCTTTGTTCCCTGGTGTTCCTTTCCCAGTGCCATTGTACACAGTGGGAAGGCTGTTAGGGGTGTGTTACATGAATTTCTAAAGAAGTCTGAATTTGCTTTCCAGCCACTTAGTGTGTGACCTTGCGTTGAGATCCTTTACCTGCTAACCTCACTATCCTCCTCGTATATAAAATAGGGGAAATAATGATACTTTTCTGATAAGATTGCTGAGGACATTGAATGTGATAATAACATAAAGCACAGTGTCTGGCATTTGGTTAGCATTCGAGAAAATATTAATAATACTGCAAACATTTCTTAAGCACAGAGAAAGACGAACAAATTATTGTAATCATTTCTCTTTCTTGTTCAGAATCATAATTTGTTATACATTGTACCATATTTACAATGGTTTCCTTTAAATCATTTTTTTTCTGTAGGTGGACCATCTAAAGTGTTCACGAATGATGATTTAATGTAACGTGTACTTTTGACTTTTTAATACTGTATTAAAATTATTTATCCATGATTTATTTTTTTTTTTTAAATCCTATGAGTCATTAAATAAAAGAGCCCAGTTGAAAATTGGGCAAAAAATATGAACAGGCAGCTCTCAGAAAAGGAGATCCTGAATGGCCAATAGACAGATGTGAATGCTTAATTTTATGTGTCAACTTGACTGGGCCATGGAGTGCCCAGATAATTGGTTAGAGATTGTTGTGGGCATTTTTGTGAGGATGTTTTGGATGACTTAATATTTAAGTGAGTACAAAGCAGATTAGGCACCATAATCTGGGTAGGCCTCATCTAATCAACTGAGGGCCAGAACACAGTGAAAGACTGACCTTTCCCCCAGCAAGAGGATCTCTACAGCAGACTGACTTGGCCTTCACCTACCACTCATCTCTTTCTGCCTGATGGCCTTTGAACCAGAACATGGGCTGCTCCTTGTCTGACGGCCTTCGAGCTAGAACGTTGGCTCTTCCTGGATCTCCAGCCTGCCTGCCTACCTTGCATGTTGAATTTGAGCTTCTAAATTTGTGAGAGCCAATTCCTTATAATAAGTATCTCTAAACAAACAAATAAACCTCTCTGTATATCTGTTTATATATATGTATATATATATATATATATATATATATAATCTCCTATTGGTTCTGTTTCTCTGGAGAACCCTGATTAATACAACAGATGAAAAGATTTTCAATCAAGAAGCAGTCAGGAAAATGCTAATTAAAACCACAATTCAGATTGGCAAAAATAAAATGGCTCATGATACTAAGAGCTATCAAGGAAATGGAAAGTAGGGGCTCTCATAATAACATGAAAATTAATACAGCCACTTAGGATAGAAGTTTGGTGTTATTTTGTTAGAGTTAAAATTAGGGAAATGATTTGATCTAGCAGTTTTATTTCTAGATTTAAATTACTAAATTTGTTATCAAAATAAGATACATTAAATGTTAAAGTATGATACCTTAAATTTTACTTTTAACATCATTCTCTTGAAAATTGTTTCATGATCCTTTTTATACTTGGTTGCTTATCTAACTAGGTGTATGTGTTCTGCCACACGCAGTTGCTGTTTTGCACAGATTTCTGTCGGGTACTTAATAAAATTATTTTTGAAATGGGATGGTGTAAAGAAAAATATCATGAATTTCAGTCACTGTGTCCAATATTAAATTCTAGTAGTTGCTAAAGAATATAGATTCATTTTTTTTAGTACTAAGACTCCCATGTCAATAAATTACTATTATAGAATGATTCTATAAGGAAAATTGCTGATGTTCCAAAAGGATGTGTATGCTATATGTGAATAATCCATGTCATATTAGAAGGCAAAGTATTTCTCAAATATGAGGAAGAGAATAGATCATATTGATGTATTTTTCTAATTAAATTACGTAAGTTTACTGCTTTGACCACTTATATTCAATTATCATATTTAAATAACTAGTGACCTTTCTCAGCTGTTTAGTAAAAACTTAGAGCTTCACACTACTTTGGACAAAGTCTTCCTACCATATTAAAAATAAGTGGTCACCTTAATCTTTCACTTGAAATTAAAATATGTGTTAATAGTTTTTAAAGTTATAGCATAAAAACATTTACTAAGAAAGACTTTGTAAAAAATGTACGTAAGTGAAAGTGAGTATATTGCACTGGTGAGAGTGAATTATTATCTGGTTTCGAAAGCCTCCTTTTTATGGGAAGAAATTAACAGGAAAAAAATTACTTTATGATAACATCACTTAAAGTGCTTGGTCCTATTCCCATTAGAAATTAAGACAAAATTTCCAGGCCTTAAATAGTTTTCAGACTCTTCAGATACCTATTTAATTCAGTATGTAAATAGAACATTGTCATTCCAAACGGCAAAGCATGGCATGAAGTTTGTCAGATTATCAAAGTTTTAAAAGTTATGCAATGATGTCATTTAAATCAGTATGGTAAGAATTACAGTTTTCTAATTTAATGTGCTTTTAAATATTTTATTGTGGTATGAAGTGAAATTTGGGGATATTACGCTGCTATCTTCTGCCTAAGTGTATACACAGAAAGAAAGAAGTATGTGTTTTTTCCCAGTAAAATTCTCTGACAATTGTGATAGGGGTTGTGTTACCCCTCTATAGTTCTTCTGTACCCACATTGCTATTTGTGTATTTATTCATTTTGTTACTGCACCCTTTCAGATACCTTTTTAGGTCTTCATTTGTTCTATATAGAGTTTATGGAATTATTATGTTTTTTAGTTATGCTTTAATGACTTGAAAAATTCTTCAGTAGTATCCATAGAACCTTTCTTTATGTTTTGTGGCATCAAGATATTCTGTGAGCTTTATGTAGTCTTCTGTCTTTTTAAATTAGCTCTTTCTTCTTTATCTTGCTTTCATTTTGTCAATGCTTTAAACGTTCCCTCTCATAAAAATTAAATCTAAAGTTTTATGCTTATTTTGAGTTGTTCTATAATGTCTATATTTTTCAGCTATACATATATATCAGTTTTCCTACATGGATATCTAAGTGGTTTTAGTGCTAGAAAATATGGAGACAAAAGTTACAAGCACACAAGTCTCTGTTGGGTAAAGGCGGAACCATTACAATCAACATGGATATCAAAGATTCTAAGAGAAACCCTCAAGTCATAACACTTTCCAATACAACTCAAATTCATTATTTTTATAGTAAGTTTTAACACTTTAAATGAGTATCATTTTCTGTTATGTAAAATCTCTATATATTTATATGTCATCGAGCTGGGGAATTGGAGTTTTTTTTTTCATCTCTATTAATAATGATGATCTTTTATTATAGTGTAATTGAAGCATTTCACATTCATGCTGAAGCTCTTTGGTTCATATGCCCAAGTATATAGAAACTTCTACTCCATGGGCAAATAAGCCAGTCATTTTCAAAGTTAGTAATCAATTAAATTGGCAGTTTTCATTTGGAGTGTAACAGTCTTCACGTTATCCATTATTGAAATTTTTAAAAATTTAAGGTCACATTTAGAGCTTATCATAACTTAGATTCTTGTGCAGTATTACGCATATAGCATTTTATTTACAATATGAGTATGAAAATGTTACATATTTGAATAAGAATGGTCTCAAAAATTCACAAAATTCAGTGTTTTTTTTTTTTTTAATTTCTAAATGTACCTATGTTTTTCAGGGGTAAAGATAATGTCACTATAAGAATAGTCGTAGACTCTCTGTCTGAATTCAACAGGGTCCTCAGTGGCTCTTGGACTTTTCTTAGGATATTTCATTTTTCTGCCATTTGGTATCCATTCAGAAGTTTGTTTGTTCATTTGTTTATTATTGTATTTCTTTTCAGCTCCTTTTCCTAGAGCAATTGAAAAACAACTTTCTGTGGGTCTGGGTAGTGCACTGTCGTCTTTCCCATTAGCAGTCAGATCCCAGCGCTGGAAAAATAACTCTTTCTTCCTTTGGGTGAGTTCTTTTGGGAGCTCATCCTTTTAGAGTTTTGATCTTATTTAATTCTGGAGCTTCTACAATGAACATACCATATATTTTCCCGTGGATATTCATCTGTATTTATCTACTTGGTAGGATTGTCATAAAATAAATGATAAACCTTTAAATTTGTACTTCAGATAAATGGTGAATATTTTTTAGTATAAATATGTTCCAAATACTACTTTTGTTGTTTTTCCGAAATTCAAATTTAATTGGGCATCAGTATTTTTTAAATTAATTATTAATGCTAAGTCTGGCAACCCATTTCCTGGACTCTTTCCTCAATAAACTTTGAGCCCTTTAAGTGAAGGGGGGGATGATTGTACCCTAATTCATCTACACGTAGTTTTCCTGTCCCCATGATAATCAGTGATTTTTATTGGTTGAAAGAATGTTCTCTATAATTATCTGTAATGTTTCTTTATCTGAGTGCATATAAAGCAACTTTGCTCCACTAGGTTTTCCCTTTTATGTGAATTAAATTCATTGAAAAAAATCATGTTTCGGTGAATAGCTGTAGATTTCAATGGTTATTAAAAAATTTTTTTATCTCCCTTTCTCTTCCCTTCTCTTCATCATCTCTCTTTCCCTTCTCTTTCCAGCTCTTACTATAATTACCTAGCATTAACAGCAAATGTTTGCTTTAGTTAAATTATTCAGAACATTTATTTTACTTGTTAAAGGTTAGATCAGGTTGTTGTTTGAACTGGTAATTAAATGCAACCTAATATGCTCTCATATATATATGCACTATAAGCTTGGTTCCTCATCATTCTGTCTAATTTTATGATGTTCAAGGCTGACATTTCAAAAAGGTTTGATTTCGTGGAAAAGAAAACATTGAGAAATCTAGTTTGTTACCTTAAGTGAGTATCCAAAGTTATGGTTGAAAGTGAATACTACATTTCAATGCTGTCATAACATGCAGTGTCATGGTGGCACTTTTCACCAAGTAGTGTATAAAATGAAGCTCACTGCTTATTAAATTTGCATTTGATTTGAGGGTCGATGCAGTAGTGCTTGTCCCCTAGTAGATGTTCAATATGTATTTGTTAAATGAGTGTTTTAGGTTATATTAAATAGTATGGGGAATAGTTCAGCTCCTGTAGCTCAAACAGTATTATCTGAGGTGATAGTGTCCCTGTAGCATACTACAAGATGCTTTTAAATCATTTCAATTTGTATGCTTGTGTGTAGGAACAAGTATAACTCAGTTAATCCTCATACCTGGGAATTGTAATATATTATGTCTTTTGGATTTTATTGATTTGTTGAAAGATTGATTTTTACAAATTTTTGTATACTAGTATCTTGGAGTATAGAGGAATAAAACACATCCTCTATCCTTAGAAAGAGTAGAGTTTAGTGGAACACCAACCATTATACTAAAGAATGGTTAACATTAGCTTGGAGTTATACACAAGATAAATGGGCATCTGAATCAAAATGGGGGAAGGAATGTTAAGGGAAGGTGACTTTTGAGCTGAATCTTAACAGGTGGCAACTGGTTAGGCACAAAAGGTGAGGAAAGTAGTGGCAGGCAGAGGAGCCACGTGTATGGAAGTTCTGAGTCTGCACTTGGTATAGCTGAAGAAAGAGCTAACGTGGAGAAGCAGCAGGAGATGTTATCCCTCCTCTACTTAAATGTATTCAGTGGCTTCCACTGCCCTTAGGAGGAGGCTCAGAATCTTAAGTGTGGTCTATAAGCCCTGCCTTATGTAGTCTTTGTCTACTTCCTGAGCCTGCCTCCTTACAACCTTGAATGGAACTGGCATGCACTCTGTCCTCTGCGCCCTTGCACAGGATGTTTCCTCTGCCAGGAATGCCCTTCCTCCCTTGGTCTACTCAATTCTTACTCTCTATTTACAATCTGCACCACATTTTAGTTATCAGTATAACCTTCAAAAGGTGTAGTCAGTCTTACACCTACTGTCTTATGGAGAATTTTTAATATTGATTATTGTCAGTAAACTACAACAATGAATTTCGGTTCCACTGCAGGTTTTAGTATATATTCCCACACATGATCTTCTTTAATCCTCACGTCAGTCATGAGCTAGGTATTACAAGAGAATAACAAATAGATAAAATTTGTCTTTAGTAACAATATGCCATCCTTTAGTTAGAATTTAGTTTCTTCAAAAGAGAAAATAGATAATTGAAATAAAAGTAAAGATATCTTTCAAAACAAGTAGATATAGAGTTAGTTATATAGCATACCTTCTATTTGTTTGTGTATGTGTATTTTTAATAAAATTGACTTAAAAGATTAGCCACAAGGTGTCATCTACTTGATGTCAAATATAAACCAGATGTTATACTAAAATACTATCAAAGTCTACTTTTATCATTGAAATACTATTCCATATTTTTGCTAATAGACATAAGAATACCTGGAAATTTTAATGGTTAACTTTTTTTCACGAACTTCATTAATTTGATTGATCGCAATCATCGGTTTATGACTTATCATTGGTCTGTGAATGGTCCTTTTATTATTTGCTTATGGGGGATTAACTTTGTAAAGGTTGTACATTGTATAATAATATGTTACTCGTTTCTTGAAAATTTCTCAGAATCTAAATCTTTACACTTGAAACACAAGGGCTTATGACAGTCACGCCCACTGTACTAGTGTACTTAAGAGATAATCTCTATTTCCAGCCCTGAACAAGAAGTGAGTTATTTTGTCCTGTAAGTGGATGGGGTTGACTCACAGAACACAGATCACAGGCTAGGTAAAATACACAGAATATTTCTTGCTGTCTTTGGTCTTCCCTGGTTTCAGTGGGAAAAGGGGAGGATTTCTAGCCAAAGTGCAAGGTTAAATACACTGGGGGTGCCAAAAAAATGTGTACAAGTGTACACTTTGGTCAACGTTGCTCAAGCAGTAGTTCACCATAATCAGAAGTGTCTGGACGCTGATGGTAACCACTTTGAGCACCTCTTGTAATTGCAGAAGTCAGATGTGACTTGTATTCATCTTTTGCTATCGGTATATATTGAGTATTACCATTTTAATAGTTTTTTCCTTTCTTAAAACGTGTACATATATTTTTTGGCACCCTTTTTATAACAGTTTCCCGTATTATTTAGGAGGTGGTGAGTGAAGATGGCAGAAGTAAGTGTGTGGGGTATGTGAGAGCCTATTGGTACACTGGGAACTCGGGCTCTCTTCTTCCGTCGTGCGTTTCTGAGCGTGGACAGAAGAGCAGCACAGACTGTGCTCAGCCGCCGCAGGCTGTCTCCCAAGAGAGGGTCCTGGGTCTCATGCTGACTCTCACCTACAGGGACCTGTCCTTACTTCTTTAAAGTAATAATTATTAGAAGATCTTACTTACCTAATTTCTAGCCTGTGTTATGGGATCTGTTTTCTCAAATATCTTTAATTCTAATCTCTTTAGCATTTATTTTGTGCTAATATATATCCCTAGCATGCACCTAGGAATTGTTGAAAAACTGATTTAAATTAATAACTGGCTGGGATTCAATTAGGTTTCCTCTTATTGTACTTTATTGGACTCTTTCAAACTATTATCAGGAAGGCCGTGATAAAAAAAAAAGTGTGTTTTACAGATATGGGAGATATAGTAGTGAATAAAATAAAGCTTTTGCATTCATAGAACTGATTATAGAAAGGTGATGTAATATGTGGTAATATGTTAAGTAGAGATAAATGTTATAAGAAAAATACAGGTGGGTAATAGGATGAAGAGTAGGGGAGGGTGTGTGCCGAGTGTGGTCCTGTGGTCATAGGTGACCTCACAAATAAGGCGTGACACTTGAGCCTGGACTTAGAGGCAGTGGGGAGAGACATGTGGACATCTGAGAAAGCATTTTGGAACTGAGGAAAGTACAAAGGCCCCCTGTAGCAAGAACTGGCTTGGCCCATTTGAGGGGCTATGAAGAGGCCGTTAGGTTGGAGGGCTTGAGTGGCAAGAGAAATTGGAGGATTAAAAATCAAAACAGTATCTGGGGGCAAGATCCTGTACAGTTTTGTGAAGGTGTTGTATTTTAGTCTGAATGAGATGAGAAGCCATTGAGCAGAGGTGAGATATGAGCTAAGTTAAATTTTAAATGGATCACTCAGGCTACTGTGAGTAAATGGACAGGAAATGGCCAGGTTGAAAACAGGGAAACCTATTGAAGGTAATTAAATAGGGTTGGAAGTGACCTGGGTCAGGGGATTGTGGTACAGAGTGGTCTGATTCTTGATTTTATTTTGAAGGTAGAATCTGCATGCTTTGCTAGTGGATTGCATAGGCTCCTGAAAAAGCTTTCTGCGCTGACCTGAATTTGAGCAAGAATCTCAATGATATTTAGGGGCAGAGTGTTCTCAGCTAAGGAAATGGGGCTGTGCAAAGACCTGAAGTGGAAATGAGATGTACGTTTTTTTTAGGGAATAGAAGTCCTGTGTGGCCAAGCACACTGAGGGAAGGGGGAGTGGGATCAGAGGGTGTATTTAGCATGGGCCTGGATTTAGGGCCTCTCAGCAGAGTTTGGATTTTATGCTAAGTATGTTGAGAAATGATTTGCAATGAAAAAAATCGCATTGGATATTACGTGGCAATAGATTGTAGGAGGTGGCTACGTTAGGCTGATGTCAGCTGGCAGGAACAGAAAATCTCAGTTGGGTTCTACAGTAAGGATTCTATTATTACATATACAAGAAGGCTAGAGGTAAGGTGAATCTAGGGTTGATTAATCCATTGCAATTAAGAGTGTACATCTTTGTAATTGAGGAAAACCTCTAGAAGCCCCTGGGCAACTTCCATTCACATTGAATGAATGGCTCATTCCAACCAATCTGGCACAAGAGACTGAGACCATCATGATTGGCTTAGACCAATTAGGACTCATCCCCTGGGTACCTCTCCAGGAGCACGTGGCATGAACAAAATTTGGATTTTGTTGGGAAGGCGATCAGGAGTATTTACCACAGCAAGGAAGAATGGAAACTGGGAGACCGATTAAGAGGGTATTGCAGGAGTTTCGGTGAAAGATGAAGGTTGGGACTAGGGCGTTAGGAGCGGTCATATTCCAGAGGTGAAGCAAATACTTGAATAAGAATTATTAACTTTCTACTGAAGTCTCCCATTACGTATGTTTTCTCTATGACTATCCTAATGCTGTAGAGAGAAAGGTAGAACAAACTTAGTACCTCATATTCTAACTATTGGCATTTATTGCTTGATTTTGTCATGAGGGTTCCTGTGGTATATCACAGTGAGGGAAATACTGCTCTGAATGGCAGGCAGAAATTACTTCTGGTACTGGTCTGCAAAGGAGAAGGTGGGTGTTCAAGTGATGTATAGGACTTCCAAATGTGACTAGGGAAGGCCTCATGAGGAGGAAGAGAGGTATGAATAAAATGGTGGACGGAGGAAAGTGTCAACGTTTTTGTGTAATATGTTAGCCACTTTGACTAGACAGGAGCAGGGACTGCTTCTTACCTCTTGGCCTTCCCTCGGTGATGTCATGTGGTACTGTAGTGATGGTGTAATGGGAATCTACAGCATTTGGGGATTAAATCATTCACAGTTTGGGCTATTTGATGGTAACTCCAAAGGTCCAGTGTGTCTTATACATGAGTTCTAATTTTACCAAGGCACATATAAATTATGTCTGCATGCACAGCTTCCTTGTCATTTTATTTTCTCACTAGATAAGTACGTACTCTCGGATGGTGATTTGGGAAGGCACATATACCTTGCAAGTATAAAGAGCCTATTAAATTTTTAATCCAAGATTTTGAAAAAACTTGCATGGGAGAAAATGCAAGTTTTTGAATGCTTTGCATTACATTGTACTTAATGTAACAGTTAAAGCGTTATTCTATAAAAATCCTGGTTTAATTTTTCTTAAGTCATTGTTAAGTCATTTGAGGTGGTTTCGCCACTAACTGTGTGACCTTGAATAAGTTATTTAACTTCTCTGGTTTCCTTACCATAAACCGGGATGATAGCCTCTACCACACAGAGTTGTGAGGTTTATATGTGAAAGTGCCTAAACAGTGCCTACTACCTAATAAATGCTATGTTTTTGTTATTAATATTATTATTATCATTAAATTAAAAGTACTATCTTTAATAAAGTTTCTTTGGGTTTTCCAGCTCTACCACTTACGAATAGCCAAGGAATAAATGTCAGATCCACATGGACTTTTAAAAAGATCTCCCTACAATTTGTAATATGCTTCTGAAAACACCTCAGGCCTCCCCAGGTTCACACCAAAGGGAAGTTTTTTGTTTGTTTTTTGACAGAGTATTTGACTTGGTCTGATACTTATATGAAGAGGAGCCATTTATTTCTTTTTCTTATTCTTAGTATCATTATCAGTTTAATATAATTGGCCAACTTATGTCTTTTCTTTTCAAATATTTTCAAGTTTCTATGTTTTTTCTTTTCAAATATTGCAAATATTCTTTCTGCATTCCTAATCGTTTGTTATGGTTACCTTGATTTTATGAAAATCTGACTTCATAGCCTAATAGATAGAGGTGGCAGCTAGTATTTAAAGTAGGTGGAGTTACAATGGGAAATAATGTTTTCATGGCTGTATAATAACAAAGGATTTGGTCACTAAGCTGAGCTGCTTTCCCAGTTTTTTGCATCTTGACCATCTGTTTCGGAGAACTCTGAAACCTATGAGGCTATACTGTGGAGAGCTTTTTGTTAGGCCACTTTGACTCCTTTTAATGATTGATTTTCTCTTGGTTTATAGGGTAACAACTGCCACTTTCTAGCGTTTGAATATTGAAAGGCCAAGTATATTCTTATTCTGTAGTATAAAATATTTACGCTCACCTGTGAACTTTTCAAAAATTGATATTCTACATATTTCTGATTATGTGTATTGTTTATGAATCTAGCAATTTTCCAGTGGATTGTTTACCCTTATCATCTTATTCTGATATCCTAGAAGTTGTAAGGATTAAATTTGTTTTAATTGTCTTTTGATCTTTATTCTTAGTATGTAGACCCTTATTGTAGTTCTATACCTATTTTAATGGTACAGTTGTGTGGTTTCAGGATTTTACCAATGGGTGATATTTAATATTGAATGACATGTATTAAGACAAATGCTTTTATATATAATTTATTTGGCATTGTAAATGCATTTATCTTGTGAGAAACAGACCCCCTGTTGTCAGATGAAGTATTCTGGAAAGGTTTGGAGTAAATAAATAATAAAACTACTTTGATATACAATCTAACCAATATTAAATATTAAGACATTCAGATGATTGATTTTAATACTTAATTACCTTATTTAAAGTCCATTGTAACCCTGTTGCATTAAAGATTGGCAGAATTTAAAAATGGAATTTAATTCTTTTTCTTTGTTTTGCTGCTTTCCCTCTCTCCTCCCTTTTTCCCTTCCTCCCCCCCTTCTCTTTCCTTTCCTTCCTTCCTCCTTTGCTACCCCCTTCTCTCCCTTATAATTAAGACTTTAGAATATCATTATTTCCACAACCAAATTTACCTCAAGCTACCAACATTTCTAAATTAAAAAGTGGGTTTTTTTGTCAATTTTATAGATAATGTTCAATTACTCTGTCTCTTAATTATGAAAATATAGCTTTTATCAAAGTTTCCTGCTTTTATAGCCAAGACGTCGTATTTTAGGCTACATACCCATCATGGTAAATGCATGCTACCTATCACAGATACTTATTCATGCTATATCCTCTCCCCCTTCTATAATTTTGCTCTGGAAACAGTTCATTTAAGTGCTTTGATATGCTTTTCTTACAAGAGCTATCTTTATGTAAAGTAATATTACTCTGTCATTTCAGTGTTAGGCTTTTAAGTTTACCATCAGTCAAGAATTTAAATGAATGAAGTATGCTTGTATGAGCTTTCTGAATATGGATGTCTTCAGAAGACACAATTCAGAATGCAAATTCTATGCCTGTGTATTAGAAACAGTGAAAGAAGGAAGACAAGCTGAAATGCATAGAACTTCAAATTCAGAGGGAATAAATTATTTTTCTAGAGGCTGTGATTATATGATGCCATTTTAAAAGAGACCATTTTTTCAGCTAACCTATTTTTTCTGTATAATGCTAATAATTTGAAATTTTCAGTAAGAGAATGCTTGTATTCCGTTTACATGAAAAATAATGTTGTTTTGAAATTTTATTAATATACTGTGAAACTGTTTTCTAAGCTTAGTGCTAAACTTTTACCCTTTCATTAAATATGAACTGTCTCAGAAGACTTCCTTTCTTTCAGACAGATCAGTTTTACCTTAAGATTTAATACTGCAGGAACCAGATTTGTGAAGCCATTGCAGCTGTCGGTAGGATTAGCCTTGGAGTTTAAGGGGCAGTTTCAGCAGAAGGTGTCAACTCCTGTAACCAGGATAGCGGTGAGACCATATTGGACAACCAGTTTTGAGTTTTTTGAGACAGGAATTGTTATTTATACTAAGTATAGAAAAGAAAGTGTGCTCTGCTTTCTCAGGTCTTGGAAGGTATATTTTTGTGTTTTCTGCATTAGAAAAAAATAAGGTTATTTAAAAAAATTCTTTGAGTACCATTTTTGTCAATCAGGAAAATTCTACAGACAGTTTGGTATTATGTAGGAAAACTGAAATCTGTCAGGGGTTTGAACAGTCATTTTGCATTTTGGTCATTGTATATTTTTCTCTATATATGTCTAGATTCTACGTAGAGCAGATTAAAGCATATCAAGTATAGAAGTCTGAGTCTGTAGTACAAATATAAACTGTAATGGTCTGTTATGAGTTTCAAAATGTTTATGCCATTTTGACTTTAATAGTGGTCATCTTAAACTTTTACTTTAATAGTGGTCATCTTAAAGTTTTCAGAACAAAGTTTCCATAAAGCTTTATTTGAAGTTTTATCAAATATTTTCTAATAGTCTGATATTTATAGGTAAATATTTATTCATATTTTTATTTATTCATAGTGATAAAATATAGATTTATTTGTTTAAAAAGCTTTGATATTCTTCTTTGTAGTAGTCAAATATATTGCTTGTTGGTATACTCACAGACACAAACTGGAAAATTCTTAAGAAAATTGCTTTACATTTGAAAACACCATTATATTGCAGTTTTATAAGATAATCACAATAGCAGTAACCAACACACTTGAGTGTTATTTGTATTCTAGAAAGCTAAAATAGCCCTTTGTATTTAAAACAAAACAACAAACAAAAAAACAAAGTAGCACCTGCTTAATAAGTTACTTTTGAACTAGATTATTGTTTGAATCCATAATTAAAAGTAAGAACATTATCCAAACTTTTTTTGCAACAGATTTCTTCAAAATAACTCTATTACTATTCAGCAGGTTTGCTTTAATTATAAAAGCATTTCAGTGACTCGGTTTCAGTTTATAGGCATAATAAATTAGAATATAGTGGATGCCTGCTTGTATAGAATGGTTGTAGACTATTGTATTTGGTAAATTTTGTATTCTGGTTATTGGGTATTACCATAGACTTGCCAATTTCTAAAGATTTATTATTAAAGCTAAAATCAATGACTTCTTAAACCTAACTTTCTCTAAGGAGTCTAAAAGATGTTAAGTAGCCTTGAGCATCTTGAATGAATGTACGGACATCATCATAATGTAGAGTATTTTATTTTAGCTATAGAAAGGTTTTTTTATGTTCTTTTAAAAATATACTTTGGTATCAGTTTGCTTGTTACTTGTCTATTTCTCATAAAGTTTAGAGTACATAAAATGCCCTTATTTGTATATTTTAGGTATGTGAAATTTGTAACAGCAGAAGTATAGTATAAAAATTAGAAATTAAAGTAATGATATGAAAACATAGTATAGGATATTAAAGAAATTTTAGGGAAATCTGGCAGTCAACTTGGAATATGCATTTTCAAATGTTTACTCTGCATTTTTAAGAGTATAACAAAATATAGAGAGAATATGAATCTTACATTAAAATAGTTGTCCATGGGCCACACACAATTTTGAAATGTGTTTAATCTATTCCACATAGTTTTGTTTTGTTTTTTAATTATTTGCCAACACTTACAAAGTAAAGAGATTTCACATAAAATTCTGGATTCCTAGCTTGTCTTGAAACAGTTGAAGCAGTATAAGACTGTTCCAGTTGTTCACAGACCCTGTCCTCTTACACAGCCTTGTTTTATACCTTGTCTATTTGTCTTGTTGACCAATGGGAGCCAAGTGTAGTGTAGGAGTGAAGAATGTGAGCTCTGCAGCCGAACAGGATGGTACAGATTCTGGCTTCCACGCCTAACTAACTGTGTGATGACAGGCAAAGTACTTCATCTCTCTGTACCTCAGTGTTGTCTTTGGTAAAACACAAATAATGATAACGATACATCCTAGCGTTGTTGGGAGAATGAAATGATGAGTCTATATGAAGCATTTGCAGTGGTGTTTGTTGGCATATATTCATTGATCAGTAGATATTAACTATAATTAATAATGCCTTTTGCCTTTGACCCCATTAGGCATTTGAGTTTAGTGATCCTTATTTCTCCATATTAGAGGATTTTATTTCTTAATTTGTTCATTTGATTGAAATTTGTCAGATTCTGTTTTATAATATTTATAATATTACTGGTCATCTCCATTTTGCTGTGATCTACCATATATTGTATTCTCCCCAGTTCCTTCTGTATCGTATTAAATATCAAAAATTCAGCTGAGTAAAAACTGAGGATCTAATTTGCTTTATTCAGTGATCCATGAATCCAACAGCATCCCGTCTTGCAAATAGAGGGGACCAAGTTGCTATACAAAATGAAAGGCTTATATAGGTGGAAGGAGAAAAGATACTGTTTCAGACCTAGGTAACCCACCTGTGATGGATGGAAGGGAGTACCTCACTAGTGCAAACCAGGTAATTCCAGGTTGACTACTGGTTAAAGGTTACATTCCTGGGAGAAGCTGAAATTGCAGTTAGGTTAGGTATTAAGTCTTGGTTTGCTGATGTGGGGCTTAGCAGAAGTGAATCCATTTTAGGTCTTTTTTTAAAAAAAAAACCAAAAAACAATTGTAAGTATTCCATATATTTTGAGTGATTTGCACACATAAGCAGACACTGACAACTGTCTAGATGGATAGATTTAAGATTTATATCTTTAGAAATTCTTACTATATGTCGGCAAGAAAAGTCTGCTTTCCCTACTGTTAGTTTTGCCTAACCCTCCCCTTATGTTAGTGTAGCTTGAAAGTTCAAAAGTAATTAAAAACAAATTTTTGTTTAAATTAGAATTGTTTATAGAAATGAGAATTGAGGAGGAAAACCTTTAAAATAATAAAAGAAAATGTAATTGGTTATTTATATAATCTTGCCTTTGTAGGCATAATACCAGAGGCAGAAACCATAAAGGAGATACAGATATATTTAGGTGCATAAAAATGAAAAAAATTACTTATATCACAAATCACCATATATTTTGAAGACAGACTCACTCTGAGAAAAAATATGTGTATCATTTGACAAAGGTTTAATATCCTTAATATTTAAAGCATGTTTACAAATCATGAAGACAATCATAATAATAAACTTCATCCATAAAAGACAATAAACAGATATCAAAGAAAACATATGAAGTCCTCAGTAATCTCACTAGTTATCAAGCAAATGCAATACAAAACTTGACTGTTGCAATCATCAAAAAAAAAAAAAAAAAAAGGGAATTACTCATCCCTGTTGTTAGTGAAGGTCCATGACAAATGAATCGTTATGTACAAATCTTTCTAGAGCACAATTTGCCAAAAATTTATCAAAAAATCTTATTTTTTAAAAAAATATATGTTTTGGTCCAGCAATTACAGTTATAAGAACTTATCCTAAGGCAATAATCATGAATGTGACACAAAGATAAGATACTCATTGTGAGGCTGTTTATAGTATTGAATAACTGAAAGCATCCTAATTGTTTACTCGTAAGGAATTGGCTACATAAAGTGTTAATAGCTCTATAATGGAATACTAGGGATGCACTAGAAGTGGTAATATAGATTTTTTATGGGAAGGAAAATACAATCATTTATATAATCAGTATGTTTAACACAATGGGTCACATAAAATATGCATAGTTTAAATGTCCAGAACAAAGACAAAAAGGGATATGTATAGCAGTAATGCTAATATAATTATGAATAATTTTATTTTGCTTTATTTTCTATGTTTTGAAACTTTCTATTGTAAATGTGTATTATTTTGGCAGTAAAACAAAAGTATGTTACAAATGTGACAATTTAACTTACAATTCAACTTTTTATGCAATTTATTGACAATAAATGTGATTAAACATTGAGGTAAAGGTTACCAATAAAATTCAGATTTGGGGAGATATTATTGAAATGGAAATTTAGTGCCACTTTTTCATTCCTTTGCATATGCCTACTGATGTGTGGTAGCAGTTGCATGAGTCTACAGAAATCTTGTTAATATCTGTAATGCCCATTTAATCATTTTCAGTCTTGTATTTAGTTTCAGACATAGCAGAAAGACAAAAATATTCATCATTTTTTTCTGTTTTTCATCTCCCAGGTAGTCACTTTTGGTGACAGTGTCCAGTTTTCACAATGTATCATTCCGTATCTGAAACTAGACATCCTCTGCAGCCAGAAGAACAAGAAGTGGGCATTGACCCCTTGTCGAGTTATGCTAACAAGAATGGAGGTGAGTTTTGTATGCAGACGCATTCTGGGGTTCCTGGGAATCCTAGTAGAGGCTCTTGGGTTAGCTCTACCTGCAGTATATGTGCAGTTCTCTAGATGAAGCTGAGCAGGGCAACTTTTAAGAACATTTTCCTGGATAGGTACAGAGAACTCTGACACCAATGAATACCACAAAAGGTCAACTTTCAATTATACATAGAAACATTAGCCAAATGTTTAATGCACTGTCATTCATTTTTTAAAAACCATCAACTTAAAACAACTACTTCAGCGTAAGGATGTTGAAATGCATAATGGCCTCTGTCAAACTTCTTTTAAAGAAGTCTGAGCTTTTGGTGTTGATTGTGCAGGGATTTTTTTTTCCCCCTCCAATAAGTTGAGATTATTTCAGGATAAAAGACTTGCCCAACTCTCCTTTCTTTTTTTCTTAAATAATTGAAATTTGTGTTATTCTTTTAAAGATCTATGCATTGGAATTGTTAAACATAGATCGTTAAAAGGTAAATTGCATTGAGGACCTACCCTATAAAAATTTATCAAATGTGTATGTGTCAGAACTCTGTGTTATTTTCTCAGTATTAGTAATAGTATAGTATCTTAGAAGGAAATCAGTTTGTGAGAAGTCTTGAAAACTTATTCTTTTTTTTAACTAATTCACTAAATATTTGATAAAGTTTATTTATTGACTCAGGTAACTCCTTGTACTTTTTTACTCATGAAACATATGTCAGGGTTATGAGATCTATTTTAAAAATCATAATTAGTCAAAGTAATTCACATGTGTTTTGTGTACTTCAAATACATTTTTTTTAAATATTGATATAAAGGTCTGCCATTAACTCATGTTTTGGGAATTTTAAAAATGATTCTTTAAAGTGGCCATTTCTTTAGTACACAAGCTCTTGATTTTATGGAGTGTGTTTTAAAACTAATATAATTTTCCATACAGCTTATTTTTGGGATTTTTATATTTGCTTTGATTTAAAATGTCTCAATGCTTTTTACGGTTTTGAAATATGAAAAGTAATGTGAAAAATCATTAGTGTCCCATTTCAGTTTTAGCATTTTGAAAATTTCAGTGGTAAGAACGATACTACCTTTCATAGTGATGTTTTTTCTTAAGTATAATAACTGTAAGAAGCACTCATAATTAAAATAAGTCAAATTATTTTTCAAACGCTTATATGAGTGGGTATTTTAAAAGTGAATGTGTTCTTGTGTTATAAGTACATAAAATAGTTTCACCCAAATTTTCTGGTTTATGTGCTTATTTTAGAGTACGGGGTTTTTTTAAGTACATATTTTTCTTTGGTCTAGTTCATTAAATATTGAGACTCTTCGTTTTTTTTTAAACTGGTTAAAAAACATTTTAAATTAATTTTATCCTTTATTGTTGCAGGAATGAGTAGTTACCTTTACTGAAAAGGATTTTCGTTTATATCCTAGCCTAGCATTTCTATGACATACAAAGTTATTAGGACTGAATTGATGTTTAAAAGTGCCATTAATTCATTTACCCCAAATGTTCATTAACAATGTAAATGTATGCTGATGTTCTATGAGACAAGGAAGTGACTAATGACTCTTCCAACTAACAACACTTAAAATGAATAGAAACTTTAGATAGCTAATCTTGAAGTAATCAAGACCCTCATTCAGCTTGGCATCTCTGTATGCTCTAAAACAGCTGTCAACTGTTAAAAATATATACAAAACACACATACGCGCGCACACACACACATGCAGAAAGAAAGATATGTAAATATCTAGTTCTTCAAAGCCATAAAGGTTACTAACCGTAGTGGTTTCTGTGCATTGTATATGTAAATATTTTATATAAAGCATCTATTTCATCTTTGTAGAGTTCCTTTTTGCAGCAAAACGTGTGTTGCATTTTAATGGGATTGTTATATTTACTCAAAAAATCATCACCTTTAGCTAGTATATTTGTTTATTTTAATATATGTCTTTCATGGGGTTTTCCATGTATTTGAAGCCTTTTACAAATTTTTCTCACAAGGGAATTTGTGGCAACTAGGTTATTTATTTTGTAAGTAGTCAAACACTGGGCTTAATCAGTGGTTTCCCTGTGTACAAGTCATTTTTTGTAATTCCTGTTATAGATTATATAAATAAACAAATAAGTCTTTAATTTCTCAAATCCGAATTTTAGCATTCATAAAGAAACAGTATATTACTGAGTTAATGATTCTGAGTATTCTGGAAAGCATTGGCAAAAATAGCCACATAATAGAAATGATAGGAAATCATGTTTCATTGGTTATTTTCATGAATGGTTGAGGAAAGTGGGTGAGGGAAAAAATAGTTTAATTCACATGGAATGTATGCCCTAAGATTTTGTAAAATATATATGCAAAATCTTAGGGCATATATTCCATGTGAATTAAACTTTTTACTGCTTGAATTGCTTTTTCAGATAGAGAACAGCATAGAAAGTATGACATTTTCTCTGTGACCTATTAAATTTGGTTATAAACAAATTACCATATTAGGTTTCAAAATCTTTGAACAAAGGGTATTAATTAATAATTGACAAGTTACCTATAATACAATCGAAACCATAAAAAAAGCAAAAATGTTTGTTCAACTATTCATGATTCTTAGCATGTAACATTTAATGATCAATTAAATGAAAAATGTAATCATTTTATTTTAAACTGAAAACAACAATATCAAGATTAAGGGAATCTTAACCTATTAATAAATAACATTTGTGGTATGACTAGTTGTTTTCACAAGCTTATAAGTGATAGGAATGTTACTCATGATGAAAGAACATTTTCCTCTATTAGGTCTCTTTAGAGAATAGCATTTTGTTATATATTGCCAGAGTTTTTAGCTTCAATTTTATATGCCTTCTTACTTACAGCTTTTATAGTATTCAGATAATTACGACTTAATGTATTGCCTTTTTATATAATATCTGTTTCAAAGCTTTCTTTCTATCTTCATGTATAAAATATTTAGTAACCTACTTAAAAAAAAATCCAAGACAGTCAGAATATCCTGCCTACTCCATTTTTGCCTCTTGTAATTTTATTTTTGTTCCAAATATTCCTTTCTTTCTGTTATAATAGCATAGAATTTCAGAACAAGAAGGGAGTGCCTGGCTTTATTGATGAATAAATGATGATAAACAATTAAAATAGTTCATCGAAGTTGATATAATAAAATGATGCGGTCCTGTTAGGGTCTTTTGTATTGCTTTCCAAGTAGTAGAAATTAATTTAGATTTGAGTAAAAGATGAATTTGTTCTGCTGAAGATACCTAGCCAAAGTATAGGGAGCTGTCTGAATGATCCTATTCACTTTAAACCCTACCTTTGGCCTAATTGGCTGTAGTCATCTTAGGGAGGAAAAAAAAAAAAAAAACTCTCCCTTTCCTGGCTTACAGGTCTTCAGTGGTTTTCCATTGCACTAATAATAAAATCCAAGCTCTTGACCATGATGTCCATGGCTGTCTTGCTAAGTATTAAAAAAAAATGGTTATGGTAATGTTTGAAAAGTTAAAAATCAATGGAAGAGGAGTCCTGTGGTCTTAGAGATTTGGAGGAGATACAGTATAGAGGCAAGATGGAGGGATTTGTAGACAGAGATGGTCATTATTTTCATTGTAATAATAGGAGAGAAGGAAAAAAGATGTTTAGGTACAGTAAGTGTATTAGTTCAATGGCAGAAAGTTCAACGAAATATCTTTGATGTCTTAATCTCTTTTTTGATAAGTTAGTGTGAGGTCATTTGTTGTAAGTGAGTGATAAGATGAACGATTTGAAAATTTGTGGAGAGTGACAAAGGTTAGATTGAGTTGATAAAGAATACATAACATTGGGGGTCAAACAGATTAGGCATCATAATTTATAGGTGACACAAGCTGTAAATTTGTATGATTATGCCCTAGGTGCAGAATTCAGCACCTAGGATTTAGCCAAAAAGAAAAGCAGACAGAGGTTTTGTCAGGGTTGTATAGCAGGTAGATCAGTAGACAAGGAAGTTGATGGTGAAAGAATTCACTGATGGTTTGAGAATATAAGGAAATTTGCTATCATGGAATAGGGTTCTAAGAGGGTAGAGTAGAAAGTTTTGGAAGGGATGGAGTTAGCAGAGATGAAGTATAGAGTAATATGGTAATGGGAGTCATGAAGGGGGTATGGGAACAGTACATAAGTGTTTATTTTTAATTAAACTTTATTTGGGTAACAATGGTTAGTAAAGTTGCATAGGTTTCAAGTATACAGTTCTGTAACACATCACCTATACATCATATTGTGTGTTCACCACCCAGAATATATGTCTGATAAATATATTAATTCGATGAAGCATAGTTTAATGGTAGCCAGTAAACCAGCTCAATACCTTCATTAGTTCTGTGCATTAATTTAAATCTACATTGATTTGGATAGGTTTTGGTCTGAAGTTTTTATTCTTATTTTTTAAATTTTAAATATATTTTTTTAGAACAAATTTAGGTTCACAGCTCGATTAAGAGGAAGGTACAGAGATTTCCCACATAACCTCTATTCCCACACATGCCTAGCCTCCGCCGTTATTAACATCCCCCACAAGACTGGTAGATTTGGAACAATTGATGAACTTACATTGACACATCATAATCACCCCAAAATCCATAGTTTACATTAGGATCCACTATTGATATTATACATTCTATGGGTTTGGACAAATTTATAAGGATGTAGTCATCATTATAAGTATCATAAATATTTTCACAAAATCCTCTGTGCTCCATTTGTCCTCCCTCCCTCGCTCCCCTCCCCACCCTTCAACTTCTGGCAAACACTAAGCTTTTTAATGTGTGCATATGTAGTTTTGCAAGAAGTATCTTTTTAATAAAATAAAAAAAATTCTCCCTAGATATCAAGGAAAACAGGAAGTTTAGATAGATGAATGACTATAAGTAAGGCTATAAAGACATCAAGGAAAGCTGTAGCTTTGTTGTAGATTGTTAAATAAATGAGTGACTTAGAAGTTCTTAAATGACAGTAACAAGGCTAAAAAAAATGGATGGTTTTTAAAATGTCTCTTTAAAAACAGACTTCAAGTGGTGTGACAATAGGTGGAAGTTAAATAAGAGAGCTATCAGCATGCCATGCCCAGTTCTTGTAAATTAAACTGTCCGAAAGAAAGTTGGAAATGACAGACTTCAGTTTGCAGGGCCATGAGTTGGAGATCAGAGAGTCCTTCTCCAGATATATCAGCTCACAGTATGAAACAGATAAGAAATCCAAAGAAAGAGAAAGAACTTAGAATTGATTTATAGGAATTCTCCATGATTAGAAATTGGATACAGAGAGCAGTATTTTAACATTAGAAGAATCCTTAAAGTAGGGGAAACATAGAAGGTCATTAAAATTATAGAAGCTGCAGATATGGGAGCTTCCATAATTTGCAAGTGGTCAATGCTTCAAGGATTGCATAGGTTAAAGAGTATAAAAGGAGAAAATACGTGATTTGGTGATGGGAAGAGTATTGATTATCTGTAATTAGTGGCTAAGCCATTTTGAAGATACTACTAACTCACTTGAGTGGACTTAAGTGAATTCAAAGTCTGATTCAGAATTAACATAAAAAGATAGTAGTTAAATATCAATGATAAATATTTAAATGGTGAGGAAGGTTCAACTTACTTTTTAATATTAGATGTAGGTGATTATATGTGGATTTTATGTTCTTATACAGTGAATTGAGATTTAGCAAGTTGTACATTTTAACAATAACAATGAGTTTACTGTTGGTAAAGTATAGACCCTCCGAATTAAAAAAAAAAAAATGTCTTCTGGTTTCAATTCGGATCCTTTTTTCATCGAGTTGCCCATTCCTTATTAATTATATCTGGTTTTTTGTTTTATTTAAAGTTTTCTCTTGGCTTGGCAGTTCCCTTTATTTGCTTGAAGAAATAGGCTCCTTTAGAGTTACTTTAGAGTTGGGGTTGTGTGAAGAGTCACCTTGTGGCTGTGCCTGGATATTGATGGCTCCCAATGTCTTAGAAACAAAGGCCCTCACTGCTGGCCCTGGTGGCAGACAGTAACAGCCCTGCAAAAATCATCACCACTACGCCCGTGGGCAAAGTTGGTCTGCAAAGGAATAGCCATACCTTAAGATTTTCTCACCATGCTTAGTCAGCCTGTATAAAATTCTGGGCTCACCAAAAATGGGAGGTTTTGTAATGATGGGTTTGGTTGGTTGGGTCTAGGCATAACTAGAGCTAAATATAGGTGATTTAAAGTGACAATGTTAAAACTTTAGAAAAACAAAAATGAAGGAAACCCACTTAGTGGATTTCTTATCAAAGAATTATATTAGTTGTTTTTTGCTAATTATTAGTGGGGCCAGAAAAGAACCCAGAGTTTGGAATGTTTAAATAATGAGATACCCAACTCTCAGGTCACATGGCTTAGAAAAGTGTATCAAAATTATCACTTGGCTTCTCACATGTTGCAGCTCCTTTTTATTCATTTACGTATTAAAACAGATTTCTCCCCTATGGTTTAGTAGTGAAATGAATAATTAGTCCCTTACAAATATAATTCTCTTCCTCGCTTGTGCTTCTCCTAACTCCTTTCATAGCATTAACCAATTTTAAAAACTGTATCTACTGAAACTACTGGTTATAAAGGATTACAGGCTTTCTTACTTTCATTTTACCCAATCAGAGGGAAGAACTGAATATCAAAAGAGGATGAGGGGGATGTAAGAAAAAATTTAAATCTTACTTTGGGAAAACAATCCAGGACCTCTTCAATCGCTCTTCTTTATTTCCTTCAGTGGAAGTATCTAAAGACCTATTTTTTCCAAGATCATGTCTTAAAATTATCTTCCTACTTTGCTGCATAACATTCAGCTATATAATAAAACAGCCAGAAGTATTTTTTAATATAGCTTGTGTATTTTGGTAAAATTCTCTTCGTGTTTAATAGTGTTTTTGTGTGTGTGTGTGTGGTTTTTTTTTTAACATTTTGATATCATTATACTCAGATATTTATAAATTTCCTTATAGACTTAAGTAAAGCCCATTGTGTGTGTTTCACTTTAGGGGATTTAAACAAGTTTTTATTATGTATGCCGATGATCTTTTTAAATAGTGAGGACAGAAAAGTCAGTTTAATGCAGAATTTTAATCTGTATTATATTGGCAGATCTTGGTATCTACTTTAGCATATTTTAACAGTTAGAAATTATATATGTAATTTGTGGTAAAAAGAGACATCTGCTTTGTTGTGACATTTTTATGATTTCTCTTCTTTTTCATGTTTGTAAATGTAGGTTTTGCTGTGGGTGTTCTCTGATATTGTTCTGTTCTTAAAAGATGTCTTCACCAAAAGCTTTGAGAATGCACATTGCTTTATTGATATATGATTATTCTGAGCTCTAGTATTTTTTATTCTTAACTTGTATTCCATAAGAATAGAAAATAAGTTAAATTGGTTTATCATCACTATACTTGTACTGTAAAGAGGGCTTACTTGTTAATCAAATAGATGTTTTGAAATAAGAAATCTTTGTTCATATTGTACTTTACTCTGGAGTTTGACTACATTGCTCCTTGAATTTCATGAGAAGGAATCCCATATGAGGAATATAGGAAAACACAAGGAAAGAAACATTATGTTAGCTTCAAGCTGTTTTATTTTTACATTTTAGGAAAATCTGAGTGTTTTAAATGGAAGAAATTAAGAAGCTAATAAATCACAAAAATTGTAATATCTCAAGATATTTACTTTAAATGGTCATTTTCTTTCATTACATTTCCAGTATTAAAAATGTAGTTTACTTGAGTCTTTGGAAATGATCTGATATCTACCATTTGGTAATTATTGTATTCCTGTAAATTACAGTGGTTGTCTTTCCCAAACTTAAAAATCTATTTAGTTTTAGTCAGAAAAACCACCCACTAGTCTTGATTTACCAACAGATAAAATAGTGAGAATTTACTTTTACTTACTCACTGTCACGTATATGGCAATGTGTCAGCCAAATAATCGTTTACTTTATGGGGAATATGTGTAGTTAAATAATAATTCTCCATTCTCTTCCTTCCTTTTTTCTACTTTTTTTCCAAATGTAGAGAAACTTAATGACCATTGACTTCCTAGCATTTTTGTTTAGTGACAATTTTAATAGAATATGACTAATTTTGACTAAGCATAGAACATTGCTATCAGTTTGAATCTTTAATTAGACTTGTGAATAGATCCATTTTATTGAACTTAACAGATTTTTCAATCATCCATCTTGGCATAATGGTTAAGAAATTTCAGTGATATTTGATGAATAAACAGAGATCATAGAGGTATATATAGGGTTTCCAGGTGGGAATTCCTGCCCTTTCTCAGTTTTTGTCGCTTTCCTGTTTCCGAATCCCAAGAAAAGTTGGTTGGGAAATCGGGAAAATTGGCTCCTTGAACCCAGGTGGTTGGTAGTATCAGCCCTCACTTTGTGGAAACGATTCACCGTGGAGAACAGAAAACAGTTTATATTTCGGGATTCGGGAACTGGAAAGCTGGAAAAAAATCCTGAGAATGGGCAGGAATTCCCACCTGGAAACCCTAGGCATATGTATTTTATCACAGATAGTGAGGCCTGCAGTCCACAGACCTGATATTCATTTATTCATTCAAAAATATTTGCTGATCATCTCGTATCTGAGGTTACACTATTATACAAGTAGACCAAGGGCTTTCTTTTGGTGAAATTCATATTTTGGCCTGAAAGAGACAGTAAAAAAAAAAGTACAGAAATAAGAAAAAATGTAAGAAAGTGATAAACACTAGGCAAAGAGTTAAAATAGGGTAATGTTACAAAGAGTGACTGGGTCTATAATTTAGGTTTTCATGGAATACCTCTCTGAGAAGGTGATACATCAGCCAGAAGTGAATGACAGAGAAGGAACCAGGCATGCGAAGGTGGTGAGAGAAACAGAGACAGAGACAGAGAGACAGAAAGAAATACCAGTCCTTCAAAAGGAAAGAGTTCCTACAGAGAAAATACCTAGGATAGGAACTTGTTATATTTGAGAACTGAAGGAAGTCACTGTGGCTGGGGCACTATGGGTGGTGCACAGCACGGGCCTCCTGACAGGGGCCAGAACATGAGGATTTTTTACGTCAAGCTGAAGAGTGTAGATTTTATTCTAAAGTCAGTTAATAGACTGTGTTGTTATCTCTGTTGAACTCGTAGTTTCTTCTCAAGAATGAGGGCCATACTTTTTTTTTTTTAACATATATCCTTATGACTTGATATTAGGCATCTAGTAAATTATGCCTGATTTACACAAAGTTGTAGTGTTTTTAGTTTATTTTCATACCAATCTTTGATTCCTCATTCTCAATATTTTAACTGTTTGTCATGGTGAAGTAATTTCTGCTTAATCTGAGATAAAAGGATGCCCTAAAATTAGCCATTTATCTAAAACCCAGTTACTTCTATGTGGTCTATTTTATACCATGCTACCAATATTAAAATAGTAATAGTAAATGCAGTTTAGTGAGACCTTTTCTGTTTGACCCATTGTGTGTGTGGGTATGTGAGACTTTTGGTGGGGGACATATAATCATTATTTTCCCTTTGCTGATGTAATGGAAAATTTGCTCCTATAGGACATATTAGAACAATGTATTTAATGCTCTTCAATTTAATTTGCTAGTATCACAATTAATACAATTAAGGTCACTTGAAATGAAACTATTAACAAATTGAGTAATTTACTTTAACAATGTCAATGTGTTCTCAGAATTACATTTGCTTAATTAGTGTACAAGCTATTATTTAATAGCATACTTCACATAGAAAAATGTAATAATGCATTCTTGGCTCCTTATAACAGAAAGAAAGAAACTTTTAATGGACTGAGTGATTTCGTGGAAAAGCTTCTAGATATAAAGTGACAGAAGAGAAAATACAAAGCCAGAAAGCTAAGCTTGCAAGAATGTAAAACAAATTCTTTTCTTGGTACTTACCAATACATGTCCCATTTATCATTGTGTAAATAGTATTGAAAACTTTTAGTGGTAGTTAAGGAAGGGAACATAGATTTTGGAAAAATTTGTGTTCGATTTTATCTGGGTTTTGCTTAATACTGCAATAATATTCTAATTTTTGAAAATCATAAAATAAATCATTTCTAATTAATCACCCTAATGGAGGGGAACGTAATGGTGTAGAATATGAAAAGGGTAGGAAGCAAAATAACTTGATTCTCATGGTGGCTGTTGTTTTGTATTTTAATATGGATATTTCTTACCTAAGAATTCACTTTACTGGCTGGTGAAAAAGTTCTTCTTCTACCCTGTCTACTCTCTGTTGGGATCAGAGGTCCAGAAAAGAATAAATGGTTACATTTCTGTTTCTGTGTATGTGGAGTAAGCGGAAAGAGATAAATTGTCAGCCAAGTTACAATTAGTAAGATTTGTTCTTTATAAAAATGAGACAAGATTTACTATCATGTAATCAAGTGGAGATTTTATGTAGAAGGGGGAGATAAATGCAATCCAGCTAATACAATACTCTAAAAATTAATTTGATAATCTTTTCCCCTAATTTTATTAGTTTATTTAAGTTTACATAGCTTTCCTCTTCTTTCCCCTTCCCTCCTTTGGTTAATGACAAAAATGTGTAAAGTTGAAAGTGAAAAAAGGAAGCAGTTATAAGAGTAATTAGGAAATAAATATTTAAGTGTAAAATGGAAGAAGTTTAGGGAATCTGCAGACTTTGAAAAACTAACCATATCTCTCATATCTAGAAAAGAGGTTCATAGTAATATATTTAGTCTTTCAACACTTGTTTTTGCTCAGTTCCCCCATTGGCTTTCATTGTATACCCCAAATTCTGAGTTCATTCTACCAGGTTGTTCATAGATAAGATGAGTCAGAATAGGGTGATTTACTAGAGGAACAACCTACTTAGCAACAGTAGAAAATTAGTTTAGGTAATTCTTTAATTAGCATTTTGAGTTTAGTATGGGTAAACTTCTAGTTAGTTAGTTGCTATATACACGACAATAAGCAGTTCTAATTTGGCCCTAACTTAATCCTCATTATACCTGGTCTCTAAATTCTGTTTTGTCTGTAGATTCCTTAGCCTATGTAGAGAAATTTAGAAGAGTAACCAGAATCTGATTTTTAAATACTTGATCTTTCAAATGAAATAGATTTTAAAGAGGCATTGATTTGTTTTATCAAAGAAAGCCAAATGTAAGAAGTTAATTGCTTTCTTCCAAATCTTACTTTATGTGGTCTTCATTCTTAGCTCTCCTTCTATTTTGAGAATAACAAATTGCCTAAAACCTCTTGACATAACATAATATGCCCTCAAAGTGTTTAATCCATGTCGGGTCTGAGGATTGGTTCAACTGCATGTGTCAGAGTTATAGCATTTCAGAAGCACAGTCCCAGGCCTACATAACAACCTGTGTTTTCTTAGATTAAGTGAAGTTTTAGAGTAAGCTTTAAAAGGCCTTCACGGCCTGGTTTTATGCATTTATTCAGTCACTTTCCAGTGTGACTAGACAGGAATTCTCTATTAAAATTGAAGACCTAACCAGAATAGTCAGCACAACATTGAAGGAGAGCAAAGTAAGAAGACTGACACTACCTGATTTGAGAATAGAGAGCCCAGAAATAGACCCATATAATTATAGTTACGTGATCTTGATGAAGGAGCAAAGGCAATTCAGTGGAGAAAGGATAGTTTTCAACAAACGGTGCTGGAACAACTAGATATTCTCATGCAAAAACAAAACAAAACAAAAAAAAATGAAATCTACATATAGATTTTTATACCTTTCACAAAAATTAACTCAAGATGGATTATAAACCTAAATGTAAAATGCAAAATTATGAAATTCCTAGAAGATGAAATAAGAGAAAATCTTGGTGATTTTGTGTTTGGCAATGACATTTTAGTTTTAGTTTCAAAAGCATGATTCATGAAAGAAAAAATTGGTAAGTTTGGACTTTATGAAAGGTAAAACATTTTTCTCTTTGAAAGACATGTTCAGAGAGTGAAAGACAAGCCACACTGGGAAAAAAATCTTTGCAAAACATGTCTGATAAAGGCCTGGTATTTAAAATATACAGATAACTTTTATAATTCAACAATAAGAAAACAAATACCCCAATTCAAAAATGGGCGATATATCTGAACAGAAACCTCACTGAAGAAGATATATAGGTGACAAATAAGTATAGGAAAAGATTTTCAACAGCAAAGGTCATTAGAAAATCGCCAATTAAAATGGGATACCACTACACACATATGAGAATGACTGAGACCCAAAACACTGACAATTTTAAATGCCACCGAGGAAGTGGAGCAACAGGAACTCTCAGTCACTGCTGGTGGGAATGCAAAATGGTACAGCCTCTTTGGAAGACAGTTTGGCATTTTTAAATTAACTAAGCATACTCTTACCATATGATCTAGCACTTGCACTCTTTTGTATTTGCCCAAATGGATTGAAAACTTATATCCACACATAAACCTACACACAGTGTTTATATCAGCTTTATTCATTGCCCAACTTGGAAGCAACCAAAATATCCTTCAGTAAGTGAATGGATAAACAAACTGTGGTACATGTATACAATGGAATTTTTATTGAATGATAAAAATAAATGAGATGTTAAGCCACAGAACAACAAGGAGGAACTTTATATGCTATTGCTGAGTAAAGCAGCCAATCTGGAAAGGCTACATAAATGATACAATAATATGATATTCTGTAAAAGGCAAAACTCTGGAGGCACTAAAAAGATCAGTGGTGCTCACTGGGGGTGGGGTGCGGAGGAGGGAAGGATGAATAGGTGTGGGCACAGAGGAATCTTTAGGCCAGTGACATTATTCTGTATGATACTGTAATGGTAGATGTTTGTCATCATACATTTGTCAAAACTCACAGAATGTACAACACAAGAGTAAACCCTAAAGTAAATTTCGGACTTTAGTTAATAATTTATCACTATTGATGCATCAGTGTAACCAATGTACCACACTAATGTAAGCTGTGCATACTAAGGGGAAACTATGAGGGTCGGGCATGGAGGGTGAATATGTGGGAGGGAACTCCACTTTCTGCTCAATTTTTTAAAACACTTTAAACAGCTCCGTAAATAAAGTTTATTAACTAAAAAAAAGTGAAAATAAATGAAAACCCTGGAGTTCCTCTTTCATTGATTTTTATTTCTCCAAGTGATACCATACCTTGTCCATTAATTCATCATGCCAGTTTAATATAGAGCACATGCTTAGTTTTTTTTTTTGAAATGTGCAGTATACTAAAGACTAGGGATTCTTGAAATGGCAAATTATGAAAAAGAAAAAAATGTGCTACACTCTCTGCTTGCATCTCTCAATTAAGTTAACTCAAATGTTTTTATAATAGTTTATAATAGTTCTCTGTCTCACTCCTTAAATAGACTGAATCCTTTTATAAATTGAGTCCTTTGGATAGTCTTGCTCATCAGCATTACCTTCTACCAATCTCATCCTTCATTTAACAATTATTTTTTAAAGCATCGCTCTTTAATTAGTTAGCAAAGCCGTTTTTTATATGGCCAATCCTTGATTTTAGATTGGAAATATTCTCACTCATTCAACATTAACTCAGCCATACTTTTGGGTTTTTTTCTTTGATTTTGAGTAGGTGTAGTTAAGTACAGTTGAGAGTGTAAAGAAGTCTTAGTATACTGAGTTCAATTTTTATACTGGGTAACTTTTTAAAACTGAAGTTGCCAGTTTTTTTCTTCAAGGTCCAGGTAGTAAATCTTTAAGGTTTGCAGGCCATGCCATTTTAGCCTGAAAGCAATCATAGATAATATGTAAACAAATGCCTGTGGATGTGTTTCAGTTAAACATTATTTACCAAAATAGAAGGTCAGCCATTTTAGTGCATGGTCTATATAGTTTGTTGACCCCCGTTTTAGAATAACCATGCTGTGTTATGAAAATAAATGTATGTAATGGAAGTCTGAAGAGATAACAGGATGTTCCTTTTCCCAAAATTTTCTTTAAATAGTGTGTCCTAAAAACAGGGCTTTTTAGCATTGGGACTATTAAACCAAGAGTGTTTCTTCACATGAATTTAGAGACATCTTGTCAAAAAGACTTTTATTATGACTCCTTAATGTACTTACTGAATTTTGCTAGATTACAACTGTGCTAGTATAAACAAATACACTGATTTTTGTGTTTTGATCTTCTATCCTGCAACTTCGCTGCATTTGTTTATTAGCTAGTTTGTGAATGTGTGTGCGTATGTGTGTATATTTAGTATTTTCTTTATATAAAATCATGCCAGCATTTAATAGAGATAATTTTACTTCTTTTAAATTTGGATGTCTTTTCTTTTACTTACCTAATTATTCTGGCTATAACTTCTAGTACAATACTGAATAGAAGTGGTATCTTGTTTGTGATTTTAGGGGGAAAGCTTTCAGTTTTTCACCATTGATATTAGCTGTGAGTTTTTCATAAATCCCCCTTTTTATGTTGAGGAAGTTCTCTTCCATTTCTGGTTTGTTGAGTGTTTTTATTAGGAAAGGATATTGGATTTTCTCAAAAGCTTTTTCTGCATCAAATGAAACAATCATGTTGTTTTTTTCTTTATTAATGTTTTGTATTAAATTGATCGGTATTCATATACTGAACCACCTTTGCATTCCTAGGATAAACCCCACTTTGTCATTACATATAAGCCTCTTAAAATGCTGCTAAATTTGGCCTGCTAGTATTTTGTTGAGGATTTTTGTACGTATATTCATAAGGGATATTGACCTATAGTTTTCTTATAATATCTTTATCTCACTTGGTATCAGGGTGGTGCTGGCCTCATAGATAGTGCTTTCTCCTCTTCTAGTGTTTGGAAGAGTTTAAGAAGGAGGGATGTTAATTAATATTTGGCAGAAATGCCAGTGGAGTCATTTAGTCCTGGACTTTATATTGGGAGTTTTTTTATTGCTGATCAAATCTCTTTACATCTTACAGGTCTGTTTTCATTTTTCTCTTTATGCTTGAGTCAGTTTTGTCAATTTATGCATTTCTTGGAATCTGTTCATTTAATTTAGATTATCTAATTTGTTGGTGTACAACATAGTATTTTGTATAATCCTTTTTATTTTTGTAATGTTGTGGGCAAGCCCCTTTCATTTCTGATTTTAGTGTTTTTTTCTATGTCAGTCTAGCTAAAGGTTTATTAATTTTGTTACCTTTTCAAAGAACCGATTTTTTTTTATTGATTCTGTTCTTTTTCTACACTCTTTTTTATTTATCTCCGCTCTATTCTTTTTCTTCTTAACCCTCAGATTAAATAATCTCAGTTGATTTATAGCTGAATTCACTGATTATTCTTCTGGCTGTTCAAATCTGCTGTTGTATTTCCTCTAATGAATTTTGGTTTTATTTATGATAATTTTCAAGTCCAGAATTGCCATTTTATGTTTTCTGTCTTCATTTTTATGTTTCTTATCTCTTTGTTGAAGTTCTCACTGAAATCATTGAGCATCCTTATAACTGGTGGTTTGCACTCTGCATCTGATAGATTATTTGTCTCCATTTTGTTACAGTTCTTTTTCTTGAGCTTTGTTTTATTTTTTCATTTGGGACATGTTTCTTTGTCTCCCCATTTTGGCTCTTTCCCTGTATTTGTTTCTATGTGTTAGGTAGGGCTGTTATGTCTTCCTGCCTTAGTACAGTGGCCTTATGTAGTCGGTATCCTATGGGGCCCAGTGACACTGGTCACCTGAGCCACGTGCTCCAGGTGTGTCCCTTTCATAGGTTGGGTTTACCCTCCTCTTATAGTTGAGCGTTAATTGCTGTTGACACATTAATGGGAGGGATTGACACTCAGGCTGGTTAGTTGTGAGGACTGGCCGTAACTATAATGGAGGTAGGAACTGTTGTGCCGGGCTGACCCTACGGAACATGATTTGCTTTAACAGGATTCTGGTGCCTGCCCAGCCTGCCCTTTGGGTTTGTCATTTGTGGAGTTGTTTGTATGGTGCTCTGGTGTGGTCTGCAGCTGGTCACTGGGTGTGTTGGTTCTGGGGCCTCCTGGGAGAGGTTCTGGTGCAGACCAAGGTTAACTGCTGCCTGTGCTCTGCTGGGGGACACTTGGTATTACTGTGTTTCCCCGACAATAAGACCTAGCTGGACCATCAGCTCTAATGAGTGTTTTGGAACAAAAACTAATATAAGACCTGGTCTTATTATATTTATTATATTTACTAATATTATATTATACCCAGTCTTATATTATATTAAAGACCGGTTCTTTTATTAATTTTTGCTCCAAAAGATGCATTAGAGCTGATGGTCCAGCTAGGTCTTATTTTCGGGGAAACACAGTAGATGCAAAGTGATCTGCAGGTAGTTACTACTTGTACTGGGCTTGGAGTTGCCTGTGAGAGACTAATCTATGAACCAAGGCTGGCTGCCACTAGTACCAGCCTGGGGTTGCTTAGCAAGAGGTACAGGGCACACTGAGGCCAGATGCTGCTTGTTTGGGGTTTGTGAACCTTTGAGAGATTTTAGGAACATCCCTACCATGAGCCAAGACAGGCTGTTTGTATGGAAAAGCCACTGGAAGGGGTTGGCCCAAAAGTTGGGTGGGGCGGAGTCTAAGGGAATCAACAGGGTGGGGTGAAAAGTACTAGTCAGACTATGGAGATGCAGATATGATGGCCACCTGTGTTTGCACCTTGGGTGGAGGGAGGGCTCAACAAATGAACAGTGGCTTCTGCCAGAACTTCTGCTTGGAGAAAGCTGCCCCTCCAGCCTTCGCCCTGAAGCTAGACAATTCAGTTCCTCCCCATACTTTCTTATTTCTTTGCATGCCTTTCGATTTTTTGTTGAATACTGATTAATTTTGAATATTACAGTGTAACTACTCTAGAAATTAACTTACCCCTCTTCCCCTTGGGGTTTGTTGTTTCTGGTAGTTAGTGACTTTTATACACTATTTTTGTGAAGTCTGTATTCTTTGTTGTATATAGCCATTGAAATCTCTGTTCTATCAGCTTAATGATTAGCTGGTGTTTTGACAGAGTGTCTTTAAAAATAAAATAAAAATACTGTCCTGGATTTTGTATATTGGTTCTGTATTAAGGTAGATGCTCCTTCATTGCTAAGCCAGGCTATTTACAACTCTGCCTTAGCTTTACTTCCTGCTTGAATGGAGCATGAAGTTCAGCCAGAGGTGAAACTTTAGGGTCTTTTCCAGGCATTTTTTGAGCATGCATTCAATACTTAGTATGTATGTGGCCCTCTTGGTTCCCTCGTATACACGGGAACTTTTAAAAGCCCTTATTCTCCCACATATCTCCTTTCCTAGCCTTTTCCTTCCCAGCCTATTTGGTTTGTCTATTACTTGTCCTAACTGTTATTTCTAGCCTCCTGTGGCCAATAATTTTGATTTTTACTGCTTTTAGGAAATGCCACCACGGAAGCTTCCGCAGGCCTGGGAACACTCCAAGTTGTGTGTAAGGCAAGCACATGCACTGGTCCTCTAGGGGGTTGCCAGACAGGTTGAAGCATTCAAATCTATATATCTATATCTATATCTGTATCTCTCTCTCTCTCTCTCTCTCTCGCTCGCTCGCTCGCTCTCTCTCTCTCTCTCTCTCTCTCTCTATATATATATATATATATACACACACACATACACACACACATACACACACACACACACACACACACACACATATATATATATATTTTTTTTTAAGAACAAAGTCAGTATAGCTCACCTGACCCTGACTTTAGCAACCTGCATCAGGTTACCACAGTGCAGCAGCTTCTTTCTTCATTAATTTTTCCAGTTTATTATAACTTTTGACTAGATTTCAAAGGAGGGATGGAGTTCTGTGCTCTGCAATTTTTCAGAGTCACTCCTGATGTACAATGCAAAGGCTTTTACAATAATTTAAAAAATCTTACCTTTTAATATAATTGAATGTAGAGAGACAGCAAAAAAACTTCCAATAATATTTTTAGACATGCGTAGATGAGACACAAACCTCACAATACCTTAAAAAAATAAGCTTTTTTTTTTTTTATTTCAGCACCAGAAGCCCTTGGTAAATTATGAATATCAATTTACATTATTTTTTTCAGTGTTATTTGAACGTGGTAGGAATAATAGTACTATACTTTAAAATTTCTCAGTGTTGATATTTGGTACTCTAATTTCCAATTTTTCATGTTGATTATATTTCTATTAAGAAATTTAACATTGTTGTCCATAGTCACTTTGCAAATGTGAGGAACTGAATATTTTACTCCTTGATTTTGTTAAGAAGATTCAAGTTGGGTCAATGGGTGCCTCATTCTTCTTCCTCTTCTCTTTGTGTGAGTACAGAGATCCCTCGAGCCCTGTGAATTCACTTTGGGGAAGGTTGGTTTAGCCTGTAGGAGGTTATACATCTTGTGTTACCTGTTATCCTACTTATAAAAGTTCCCCCAAAGTTCTTAACACGTTGCGTACGGATCACGAAAATCTTCACGAGGGATTTATACCCCGCTGTACGCAACGTGTTAAGAGTAAAATGGTTCTTTTCCAAACCAAGAGTGAGAAACTTTCTCTCAGACATTTAATTTCTGATTAATTTGTTCCTGAAGTTCTAATTCTACCCACAACATAGTAAATCGGGCCTTACGATTAAGTTTGTCCCAATTATGACATCAGGAGTGTGGCAGCTTTCATACTGGGAAATAGTATTTCATACCATATTGTGTTGAAAAGTCCTTCTGTTCATATCCTTAAGGATGAAACATGAAATTGTTATAGCATTACTTCTTTTCAAGGCAGTGGTCTTAACCTTGCCCAGCTTTTTATTGCTATACTTGCTTTCCATCCTGTAATTTTCTCATGTTCAGTTATGATGCTTCATCCTTAATGTTCTAGTATGGGAATCTCTTTTTCTCCTAAACCTTGGTGGAGTAATGACAATAAAAGATCAACACTAGGGTAAAAAAAATCAGTGCTCTCTTCCTATCTGAAAGCAGCTTTGTAAGTAGATAAACTAAGAGTGATTCACAAATTAACATTAGGAATGGAAAGGAGACTCTTTGATGGGGTTGTTTTGATACTTCCCCAGTTATCTCCAATATCTTCACCTAATAAAACCATTTGCTGCAATCACTGTCTGATACCATGTTTCCCCGAAAATGAGACCTAGCCAGACAATCAGCTCTAATGTGTATTTTGGAGCAAAAATTAATATAAGACCTGGTCTTATTTTACTATAATATTAAAGACCGTGTCTTATACAATATAAGACCCAGTCTTATTTTATTATAATATAAGACCGGCTATAATATAATAATAATAATAATATATAATACATAACATTTAGTATATGTAATATAATTAATACAATATGATATAATATATATAATATGAATACCGGGTCTTATATTAATTTTTGCTCCAAAAGATGCATTAGAGCTGATTGTTCGGCTAGGTCTTATTTTCTGGGAAACATGGTAGTTCTTGAGAAAAGCTTTTGAAGTACAATTTATGATTGTTTTCCTAAAGTCATCATATTCAGGAACCTATATTTAATAGTTAACGTAACTTTATTTTATTTATTTATTTTTAAAAATTCTGTTTTTTTCCTTCACTGCTTCCCACCTCCCCCCACAGCCCCGGCCCCACTCTGGTTCAAGCCGTTGTTTCTCAGTCTAGTTGTGTAGGACACAGCTCCCTGGCCCATGCTGGTATTATGATCCTTGTGCTCGCCCCCCATCCCTGCTGAGGCAGTCGGTCACTGGTCATCTGTCAGCTGCTCACAGCAGCTCATGGCAGCTCTCACTGGCTGCCGGTTGCTCACGATGGCTGCCAGCCACTCATGCCAACCTCTGGCTGCTCACGGCAGCCCAGCTCCAGGGAGAGCCGTTGTTCACAATCTTAGCTGTAGAGGGTGCCGCTGACTGGCCCATGTGGGAATCAAACTGGGGATCTCGGTGTTAGGAGCACAGTGCTCCAACCACCTGAGCCACTGGGTGTGGGCCTAAACAACCTGTAGACAGTATTTACTTTTTAGTCATTTAGAGGTTAAATTATTTTTTGCAGCTGACAAGCATAATACTTTAATAGCTCTTTATGTACATTTAATTAATTTCATGTTAACATTAACATCACAAGTAACATAGTAGCAAGTTAAAAATAAATCTTTTGTCTTGTTAATCAAACTTCACACAAAAATGCAGTAATTAAATATTTGACACATTTCTTTACCTTCTATTTTTAATGATTTCAGAATGTGATTAATTTGATACATGTTCATGAACACTGTTAACTCTACAATTTAAACATGAGTTTTGAAATTATTTGTATACACATCAATAAGACTTATTTTTATATTGCATTTAAAAACTCAGTTTAATAGTAAAATCTACTTATACCATAACTGAATAGAAATTCTGATTGTGGAATGTCCAGTTAAATGTAAAGTCTTGAATTTTCTGTTCATGCCAAAAAAAAGTAATTGATTTGAGCCATTGAATATTATTGGCAGAGCAAATTTAAGTAGACTTTATTTAAACGTTCTATATAGTCAAATGCATAGAAGCAATTAGGGTTGCAAACCTAGAGCCTACCAGGAACTTTTTGTGGGGGAGGGGTAGGCAGACTTAAGAATGGTTTTTAGTGGCGATTAATAGGATTCATTTATACCAACCTGCAATTCTTAATACAGTTTATCTGAATTTAGAGATAACTGTTACGCTAAACCTCTCTCCAAAGACTGAGGTACTATTCTTATAAACATTTAGGCAAGGGACTAAGTGAGTTTAGATGCCTGGCTTGAATGATGAAAACACCAGGAAGCATTTACATACTTGGTAATTTCTTGCCATTAACAGAGAGAGAGAGAGAGAGAAAGAGAGAGAGAGAGAGAGAGAGAGAGAGAGAGAGAGAGAGAGAGAGAGAGAGAGAAATTAGGGGTATATTTATGCACAATCTGGCCTTTTAACAAAGAAAAATAAGCCTATGTTTAGGCTGCCACCGCTACAAAGAAAACAGCTGAGACTTTAATGAACACCATACTGAGGGCATGTAGGACATAAGGCGAATTAAGCAGGTTACAAACTGCACATCTTCTGTTCAGATGTAAGAGATCTCTCCAACCCTGACAATTGGTTGTACTGACAAGGCAAGAGAGTAGACAGAAACAGGAGGAGATCATTTGTATCAATTTGAGTAATAGAACTAGTAATAAAACAAAATAGTCATACAAAGTAGTCTCACTTTTACTTTAAAATTGTTCTTTCTCTATTTTTTTTCAAAAATAACTACACAGTGGCTAAACAAAAGTTTCTTTTGTTTGCAAATAAATACCAACATAGTTTTTTTTTTTTTAAGAAGGTTTTCTGGACACTCAAATTTTAATCTTGGTAACCTGACAGCTTTGTTAAACATTGACTATGAGTTTCCTTTCATGAAAATCTTTTCAAAGTATAGCAGTTCAGCTGTGAAAACCTGAATACATTAATGATGACAAAGAAGCTCCAGAATGAGCCAACATTTGTTTTGTTCTTTTACAACAATTCTTGATAAATTGCATACACAAAAGCGTTGCGGGGTTATTTTACCTTTTTCCTATTTCTTTCCTAATAAATGTCTTTGTGTTTACCTTTTTTACATGCAATACCTTATTATTTATTACTTTAAATTATTTTTAAACAAAAATGACTTTAAGAAGTTAGAAAATAGGACTTAAAGATACATATTACAGGGAACATTGAAACATTGCCTTAGATGTCCAGGATTAGACATTAAAATACATTATTAATGTTTAGACTTTGGATAATTTTCTATAAAAGCAAACCTTTCCCAAATACTAGATAATTGTGTTCTGAGTTTTTTATTTAAGTGATATTTTGTATATTAAGTGATAAAAAAGATGAGTCATTTGCAAAACAAAAAAATTGAAATATTTTAATGTAGTACTTCCTTTTGGATCACTTTATTTAATCAACATGGTAATACTTATAAAAAGAGTGGCATTGTTAATTTTTCTAAAATAAGTGTTTCTTAGTGAGAAATTTCAATTTTTGAAATTTGCATATGTATGTCCTATCTCATTTCAAAAAGATTTGAAGCATATTTTTTTTTTTTTTTTAAGATTTTATTGGGGAAGGGGAACAGGATTTTTTTTTTACTGGGGATCAGTGTATATTTCCAGGCCTTTTTTTCCAAGTCAAGTTGTTGTCCTTTCAGTCTTAGTTGTGGAGGGCGCAGCTCAGCTCCAGGTCCAGTTGCCATTGCTAGTTGCAGGGGGCGCAGCCCACCGTCCCTTGCTGGAGTCGAACCGGCAACCTTGTGGTTGAGAGGACATGCTCCAACCAACTGAGCCAACCGGGCGCTCAGCTGCAGCTCACCTGAAGGTGCCGTGTTCAATCTTAGTTGCAGGGCGCGAAGCCCACCATCCCTTGCGGGACTCGAGGAATTGAACTGGCAACCTTGTGGTTGAGAGCCCCTGGCCCATGTGGGAATCGAACTGGCAGCCTTCGGAGTTGGGAGCATGGAGCTCTAACCGCCTGAGCCACCGGGCCGGCCCTTCAGGCATATTTTGAGTCATATTCAGTGAAGATTAGTTTTTCTTTTCTGATTTTTAAAGTTCTAATATGATTTTTAAAATTCTATTCACAAAGTACTTTACAGTAAAAATATATCACACAACTTTTGCAATTTTAGAATTATTTTCTAAAAAGTTCCTTGAACTACATTTTGGTATATTCTACATTTTCAGATTTAAGTTGTTTTCAGAAGGTATATATCTGAGCTCAATAACTAAAATGTGCTGCATTGGCCGATTATATGTTTGGTATGTGCCAAGCAATAATGTTTCATGTTACTCATAATCTGTGAGTTAATCTTTTGCTGCATAACAAGCCATCCCTAAACTTGGTCACATAAAGCAATAAGTATTTATTACTGCTAATGAGAAGGTGGGTAAGCTTGGTAATCCTCTTGTTCTGGGCTGAGCTTCTGGGGGATAGCTGGTCTGCGATGGCCTCAGGTATATGTCTGATGATTGGCTGACTGTTGAGTGAAGTGATGGAGTGACTGAGTAACAGGTTTCATCCTTCAGAATGCTGGCCATCACTTGTGTACACGGTGGTGTTAGCATTCCGGGAAGACAAAACAGAAGCTGCAGGGTTTCATAACTAGCCTTGGCCCTGGCACTTTGTCACATCTACCACATTTTGTTGGCAAAAGCAAATAACAAACAAAGACAGCCAGAGTTAAGTGGGGACAAAATTATATTTTTACCGGTTGTGCCAAAAAAATGCACATTTTAAGAGATGTTATCTGTGTATTACTTTTGGAAGTTGAATTATGGTAGCTATGTGTAGTATGACGTTCACTCAAAAGATGGCGTTAATCAAGTGAATGCTGGTATCACTCATTGTATTACAATTTTAATACAGCTTTTTCCTTTCTTAAAATGTGTATACAGTTTTTGGCATCCTTTATAGATACTAGCAATGAGCAATCCAACAATAATTTTAAGCCAAATATTCTATTCACAGTGGCATTAAAAAAATTAAGTACTTAGGAATACGTTAGTAAAAGAAATGAGGAAGTACACTGAAAAGTAAAAAAAAAAATCCTGTAAGGAAAATATAAATAAATGGAGAGAACTTTCATGTTCATGTTTTGGAACACTCATTGTTCTGAGGCCCACTACATCCTGATGGAAGGAACTGGAAAGCCACATTGTAAAAGGCGTGTATTGAAAAAGGGGGATAATCAGGACTTTTATACCATCAGTTAGCCACAGTTACTGAAGCAAAACTATAATATAAATGAGCAACTAAATGATATAAATATTTTATGTTAAGAATCAGTCAAAACAGACTGGCATGACAGAAAACACAAAAGAATCAACTGAAAATCTGAGGCAATTGCCTGAAAACTAACAGAAGAAATAGAGTTCAAGAATGTGTTGACTAGTAGAAAATAATTGTGCAAAAACAATAGTTTTCCTATATTACTAGTATTACCAGATTAAAACTATATTACATGTGACATGAACTAGGTTAAGGTCTTTATATAAGAACTTTAAAGAGTGTAATATAATTTTAGTTCAATTTCCAGAGATATTCTTTGAACCTGATAAATGTCTTTCTAAAATTCATTCAGAATTATAAGCTGGTTAAAAAGACAAGAAGAGAATATTGTGAAAATTTTTTTGGCAACATATGAACTAAGATGAAGTGGAAATTTTTATATGAAAAATTATTAAAACTTGCTGAAATAAAGGTATTTAAATCCATTTTACGCAAAATACAAAGTACTCTAAGGCTCAAGTATTTGTGTTGCTTTTTGAGTTAGATGTTATAAGTCTAAAATGATGGCTAGGTAAACTATTACAACATGAGACGAATGTAGTCGAGTTAGAGAGCAGATATAATAAGGATGGAAGCAGTGGTCAGAGAGGAAAGAAGATGTGGTGCTGTTGGCTTTGAAGATGAAGAAGGGGGTTTGCCAGGGAATACAGGCAAACCCTAGAAGCTGAAAAAGGCAAGGAGGTAAAGTCTCCTCTCGGGCCTCCTAAACGAACACAGATAGGCTTCCCGGCACATTTTATACTTGTGTCCTCCAGAACTATAACATAATACATTTGTGTTGTCATGAGCCACTAACTTTGTGGTAATTTGTTACCACAGCAATAGGAAACAAATACAGATTTCTATTAGAAGAAAATATAGGAAACTAGTTTTATAAGTTACAGTAGCAAAATATTTAACACAATAAAAATCATAAAATTAGATTGAATATAAAATCAAGGAATTCTATCATCAGAAGATACCAAAAGAGTATGAAAAGACACAAACCATAATATGGAAAAAATGTACAAAACTAACAAAAGTTTGATATCCAAAAGATATAAAGAATTTGCATGAATCACTCAGAAGACATGACCAAGCATGCATTGTGCACAAAAGGAAATATGCGATAAACATAAATGTATGAAAAACCTAAATAAAAATCTAGTCAGATTCCATATCATACCTTCTAGATTGGCAAAAGTTAAATGCTATGTGATTGCCACTATGTGAAGGAATGGGAGCTCTCCTGTTTTGCTGATGGTAGTTAAAATCGGTATCAACACTTTGGAAATAATTCAACATTACAGGAAAGTTGAGTATGACCATATCCTAAGACCCAGCACCACCACTCCTAGGAGCATAGAGAATCTTTTGCATCAGGAATTGTATATAATAACATTCAGAGGTCCATTGCTTGTAATAGCAGAAAACTAGAAATACTCAAAATGTCCATCAGCAGAACAGATAAGTAAATTTTGATGTAATCGTATAATAGAACATAAAGCAGAAATAATTGAACTATATATGGATGCCACAAAACTTATAGATGGTAAGACAATACATAAAATGATTCCATTTATATAAATTTTAAAATGATAAAACAATACTACATTGTTTAAGAATGTATACGTATGTCATTAAAACTAAAGAAAAGCAAGAAAGTGATTAACACAGTGTAAGATGGGGTGACTTTTGGGTGGCAAGTGGGAGGATATAAACAATCAGCAGTGGTCACTCTAGGGGTTTCATAGATTTTGGTAATACTTGATTTCTTAAGCTAAATAATGGCTGCTGAAAATAAGACATTTCACAATTAACTTTTTGTTAATTCAAAAGTATGAATTGGTTTTTTCAAACCAGAAAAAGATCTAGTAAGTGGGGACTTGCATTACTTGATACAAAAATGTATTTTCAAGCCATTATAATTAAAATAGCATTGACATAGAAATAGAAAGACAAATCAGTTGGAAAATTGGAAGTCAAGAAAATAACCAATATATTTAAATTTTATTGTACAAACATGATTTGTGTGTGTGTGTGTATGAGATCTTAAGTTTGCAAACTTGCCACCATGCGTTTACATTGGCAGCCCTGTACAAACAGCTCAATAAGGTTTTATAACCTTGGTATATCAGTGTCTCACAGTTGTGTTCGTGTCAGTGTGTGGTGGTATCTTGCTGAGTGGTGTTCATTATTGTTGTGTATTTTTGTTTGCTGTCACTAGAATGTCTGAGCTTGAATTAGAGCAATGAACAAATGTTCAATTTCTTGTTAAACTTGAAATCAGGGGCATGTTAGTTCAAGTTTATGGGGATAATGCCATGAAGGAAATGGCAGTGTACAAATGGATTAAACGTTTTTCTGAGGGGAGAGAACGCATCACTGATAAAGAGGTCAGGGCGGCCAATAACTAGCAGAACTGATGAAAACATTGCAAAACTTTGTCAAATTGTGCGTCAGAATCATTGGCTGACTGTGAGAAGCATAGCAGACCAAGTAAACATCGATAGAGAAGCAGTTAGGAAAATCTTAACTGAAAATCTTGGCATGAGAAAGGTTGTATACAAAACTGGTCCTGAAGGAGCTCACCAATGAACAGAAGCAAAGAAGAATCGAAGTTTGCCAAGACGTTTTGGAGACGCAAGACGATGTTTGGGGCTGTGTTATCACTGGTGATGAAACATGGCTGTACCAATATGACCCTGAAACAAAGCATCCAAGTGCGCAGTGGAAGTCAGCAAATTCTCCATGACCAGAAAAGTTCTGTCAGTCCAAATCAAGAGTCAAAACAGTGTTGCTAACCTTTGTTGATATCAGAGGGGTTACTCATTATGAATTTGTAGAAACTGGAGAAACAGTTAACCAAGTGTGCTATTTGGAAGTGATGAAAAGGCTGCGTGAAAAAGTTAGATGAAAATGACCTGAACTTTTCACCAACAATCCATGGCTCTTGCATCACGACAATGGACCAGCTCACATGGTACTGTCTGGGAGGGAGTTTTTAACCACTAAACAAATAACTGTATTGGAACACCCTGCCTATTCAACTGATCTGGCCCCCAATGACGTCTTTCTTTACACGAATATAAAGGAAATATTGAGAGGAAGACATTTTGAGGACATTCAGGACATCAAGGGTAATATGACAACAGCTCTGATGTCCATTCCAGAGAAAGAGTTCCAAAATTGCTTTGAAGGGTGGACTGGGTGCTGGCGTCAGTGCATAGTTTCGCAACAGGAGTACTTCAAAGTTAACCATAGTGATATGCAGCAGTGAGATATGTAGAACTTTTCCTAGAATGAGTTCACGACCTTAATTTGCATAACTTAATTGTCAGACATTATGCATATGTATATATACGTATATACATATATATAAATTTTATGATATATGAAATAGTATTTAAATCCATGGGAAAATACGGCTCCCCATCTAACAATATCTGGGCAACTGATTAATCCATTAACATGTATCTATTCTCGGGGGTAAGGAAAAGATATTCTAATCATGACAGCAATGAAATCATAGAGGAAAAGATTGATTTTTAAAAGAAATATTTTGTAGCATGCTTTACTTTAATTTTTGCAACTAGGTGTTGATAATTACATATGTATTTGTTCGAAATCTTTATTTTATATATCAAGGAGCTGAGAACTGGAGAGTTTAAATGACTCATTAGTAGTTACATAGAGTTAAGAGAAATAGCTAGAATGAGAGCTTGGGACCGCCAAGCATAGAGTCTAATATTCTTTCCATTCTGTCACATTGCCATTATTTGATACCAGTATACCTTGTATTTGAATTGATTTTAAAATTCAAGATCATTTGCTGTACCATTGAGTGAAAATAAATCCAAGCTTGAAGTTTTAATATCTTTTTTTTTTCAATTTTTACTTTCTAAAGGTGTCCAATTGTGTGGTTTTTAAATTAGTACAAACTCTTGGATTTAAAAATATTTAATGTATTTTAAACCTTATAGTTATTATCCTACTTTTAATTGCTATTCATTTATTTTTTCAGCTTTACTGAGGTATAATTGTCAAAATTGTAAGATATTTAAAATGTACATCATGACGATTTAATATATGTATACATGGTTAAAGGATTCCCCGTCTAGTCAATTATCACTTCTGTCACCTAATGTATTTTTTGTTTGTTTGTTGTCTTGGTGAGAACATTGAAAGTTCTACTCTCTTAGTAAATTTCAGTTATACAATACAGTGTTATCAACTGTAGTCAGCAGGGTATACATTACATCCTCAGACCTTACTTATAGCTGAAAGTTTGTACCCTTTTACCAACCTCTCCTTAACTCCCCCACCCCTAGCCCTGGCAACCACTTTCTTTCTGTTTCTTAGAGTTCCTACATGGTTTGATTCCCCTCCCATCCCCTCTCTTGTCTTCCTCTCAGTTCCCCTCCCTTCCTGTTCCCTCCTTGCCCCTTTCTGATTCCATAGATTCCATATATAAGTGGTACCATGCAATATTTGTCTTTCCCTGTCTGTCTTATTTCACAATGCCCTTAAGATCTGTCTGTGTTGTCACAAATGGCAAGATTTCCTTATTTTTTATGGCTGAATAAATATTTGTGCGTGTGTGTGTGTGTGTGTGTGTGTGTGTGTGTACACATACCTTATTTTTTTTAATCCATTCATCCATCAGTGGACACTTAGATTACTTCCATGTGTTGGGTATTGTAAATAATGCTGCAATGAACATGGGCGTGCAGATATCCTTTTGAGTTAGTGTTTTTGTTTCCTTTGGGTAGAAACACAGAAGTAGAATTGCTGGATCATACGGTAGTTCTATTTGTAATTTTTTTCAGGAGCCTTTATACTGTTTTTCATAGGGGCTGCACCAATTTACATTGCCACCAACAGTGCACAAATGTTCCCTTTTTTCACATCTTCACCACTGGATATTTGTAGGGATTTCATTGAATCTGTAGATTGCTTTGGATAGTATGGACCTTTTAACAGTTCAATTCATTCAATCCATGATCACAAACTATCTATTAATTTATATCTTTAATTTATTTTATCAATGTCTTAGAATTTTTCAGTGTACAGGTCTTTTACCTCCTTGGTTAAATTAATCCTCGGTATTTTATTCTTTTTGATGCAATTGTGGATGGACTTGTTTTCTTAATTTCTCTTTCTGATAATTCATTGTTAGTGTATGGAAATGTGACTTGTTTTTGTATTTGTTTTGTATCCTGAAAATTTACTGCATTTGTTTATTCTAACAGTTTTTGGGTGGTATCTTTAGGGTTTTCTGTATGTAATGTACTTTTGCAAATAGATACAGTTTACATCTTCCTTTCTGGCGTGGATGTCTATTATTCTTTTATATCTTCTTTTTATTTTTTTGGCTAATTATTCTAGCTAGGACTGCCATTATTATGTAGAATAAAGCAGGGAAATTGGTTCTTTGTATATGGGGACACTTACCTCATTTTTCATGGTTGCTCATTGAAAAAACAACCCTGAAAAATAGTCCAAGTAAAGAGCAGTCAGTTCCTTGCAGAGAGACAGTTTTAAAAGAGAAAGTTTATGTAAAATATTGGACATTACAATGGTTGCGACTTTGTAAAGGGCCACAGTATATAACATGTATACAGTATATATGTTGATTTAAAATTTCATGATAGGGTACACAAAGGAAAAAAATGTCAAGAAGTTTCCTTAGGGAAGTGATAGTGAAAAAAAGATTGAGAAACACTGTTGTGTAATAAGTTATAAATCAGAAAGTGTTGTTCCTCCAACTTTATTCTTCTTTTGCAAAAATGTTTTGGCTGTTGTAATGCCTTTCCATTCCCATATACAGTTTAGAATCAGCTTTTATTTATCCTCAAATAATTTTCCTATAATTTTATTAGGAATCGTGATTCACTTTTTTTTTTAATTTATTGGGGTGACAATTGTTAGTAAAATTACACAGATTTCAGGTGTACAATTCTGTATTACATCATCTATAAATCCTATTGTGTGTTCACTGCCCAGAGTCAGTTCTCCTTCCATCACCATATATTTGATCCCCCTTACCCTCATCTCCCACCCCCCGTGATTCACATTTTTAATAGATTGTTTCATTGTTATGTGGATCATGGGTAGGCAGTAGTGGAAGCAGGGAGATCAGTTAGGAAGTGATGCTGTCTGTAGGAAAGAGGTGATAGTGAGTTTGCATTGGGGATGGTGTTATTGAACGTGAAGAGAATTAAACAGATATATGTTTTTCAGATGAGCAGATAAGAATACATATTGATGAATTGATGGCAGGATGCTGAATATGAGAGGAATCCAGAAAGATTCCTAGATGATGCTATTTACTAAAATGTTGGAAACGGAAATTAAATTTGGAAGGAATTGTAGTAGGGCGGAGAAATCAAGATTTTTGTTTGCCCTTTGTCACGACATCTAATATGTCTGATAGACATTCTTGTGGAGATGTTCAACAAGCAGGTAGATACGTAAGTCAGAAATTCTGGGAAGATGAATCTTCAGATACGGAGACTCTTCAGAGTCCTCATGTCAACATAAGGGTGGTGTTGAATTTGAGAACATTAAATTGCAGAGGCAGGGTGGAGTCCCAAGACACTATAATCTTTAGAGTTGGTAAATAAGAGTTTGATATCTTTACTATTTGAGAATTCAGGCAAACTAGAAAGATAAACACAATAGAAAAATGGCCAAAGAATATAAGCAACCCCCAAAAGGTACTTTAGATGTTTAATAATTATATGCAGAATGACCTCATTTTCCAGCTATAGAATGACATTAAGGCAAGATAATTATTGTTTTGCTTTTTTACCAAATTGTCAAAGATTAAAAAAATTATAAAACTTGGCATTGGCTGAGGTCCAGAGAGATGGACATTTTTGTATGCTTTTAGTGGGAATATAAATTGGTATAATCCTTTTGGCAATCAGTTTGGTAATATTTATCAAAAGTCTTAGTGTGTCCTTGCCCATTAACGTCTCAATTTAATTTATTTTCTCTTTATCTGAAATCTTGTAATTTTCTTGTCCTTTGCTGTATTTTATTTTCACTGTCAGTGATGCATCAAAACAGTATAAAATGTGACTAATTGGTTGAATATTCATCTGAAACTATGTCTAAATATGTCTTGTGAAGATTGGAGTAGTTCTTTGTATTTCTATGATTATGGTATGTTACTCTTCTTTTTTTTTTTTTTTTTAACTTTCACATACCTTCCAGCCTTTTCTTTGCCTTATAGATAACACATTTATTCTACCTATCAAATACTGTTAATGTTATCCATACCTAGCACAGAGGACCTTATTTATAATAAATTATAAAGTGTTCACTGTAATGAATTGAGTATTTGTTTTCCTGTGGTCTAAGGAGAGGGTTGGATACAGGCTTCGGGTGAGCTCTTTGTGACCCAAATAGTCCCGCCCAAATGATCACAATATAATATGGCTGAACTCGGTGATTGGGGCAGAGACCTTGGGGCAAAGACTGAATACAAAAGTGTGACAACTGTTGTCTAGTAGCCTTCACTGCCGGCCAGAAAACAAAGCCACGGAGGCTGCCTGCCTCTCCCTACCCTCCCCAAGCTTGCCTCTCCTGAATCCTGCCAGTGCTAGCAATGGGCCCCAGAAGAAAGTGTAGCAGTGCCGGGTTAAAGAGCAGAATATCTACAGCCCAAATAACTGGAGAGACAGTTCATGAGTGGCAGACACACACTGTGGCTGATTCCAGTGACAAGGATGGAGTTATAGGGGCAAGGCAAGTGGTCTGGCAATCGCCATCATTCAAAAGAGAACAAAGTCACAAAACACCAGCAGCCTCTCCCAGCCCACCCCACTCCTACCTTTCATGGCTGATTCCAGCAAGGACACCCAAGGCTGCTGAGGCAACACAGGCAGCACTTGGCTGCAGGGGAAACACTAGAATTTCAGGAGCTCAGAGCCCTATCTCCCATCACATTCTTCCATGGGGGTGGTGCCCTGGGAACAATGTGACCTGGTCACAGAGGAGATACCTCCTCCCCAGAGAATCTTCCACCAGGAGAAGCCAGAACAGGGTAAGAGAAAATAAAAAGCTCCAGCGTTACCTACTGAAAACTAAAGAAAGACCTCTTCTTCTCAACCTGCTGCAGAATTCATTCCCGTGGGTGCCAAGGAAGAGAAATAATCCATCAGTTACCATAAAACGACCCAGGTAACAAAGCACCTTAGAAAGAAAACAAAAAGTCTCCAGAAAATAAACTTAAACACATGGAAATATGTAACTTAAATGACAGAATTCAAGATTGCAGTTCTGAAAAAACGTAGTGAAATGCAAGAAAACTCAGACAGTTCAATGAACTCTAGAAATAAAATCAACGAACAAAATGAATACTTTTCTGAAGAGATTGAAAATTATAAAAAGAACCAAATAGAAATTCTGGAGCTGAAGAACTCAATAAAAGAGATGATGAATGAAATAGTCAGCTTAGGAATTAGAGCCGACCAGATGGAGGAAAGAATTAGTGATATCAAAGGTAGAAATTTGGAAATGACGCAGATGGAAGAAGAGAGAGATTTGAGAGTTAAAAGAATTGAAAGAACTCTACAAGAACTGTAACCCGATGAGAAAGAACAATATGAGAATAATGAGTATATCAGAAGAATGGCACAGAGAGCTTATTCAAACAAATAGTCGATGAGACCTTCTCAAACCTGTGGAAAGAACTGGATGCTCAAATCCAAGAAGCAAACAGAATACCTAATTACCTCAATCCTAAAAGACCTCCTCCAAGGCACACTATATTGAAACTATCAAAAATTAATGACAAAGAAAGAATTCTCAAGGCAGCCAAAGAAAAATAGCTGGTAACTTACAAAGGAAAGCTCATTAGATTATCATCATATTTTTCAACAGAAACTCTATAAGTTAGGAAGGAGTGGAATCAAATATTCAAAATATTGAGAGAAATTACCAGCCAAGAATAATATATTCAGCAAAGTTATCCTTAAGGTATGAAGGAGGAATAAAGACCTTTCCAGATACACAGACAGCGAGGAAATTTTCTACCACAAAGCCTTACAGGAAAGACAGCATTACAAGAAATACTGAAGAAGGTTATTCTACCTGAAACAAAAGACAAAAGGATAAAAAACAATGAGTAAGATTACTAACTGACAGAAACAGAAGTGGCAACCCCTACTCAGAATAGGGTACTATACACTTAAATATAGCATAAGGGGTAAAGAAGATAAAAACCCAAAAAAGAAAAAGAGAATACAGTTTGCTACTGCAACTCAGAAGTGAACTCACAACATAAATATGGATAATATGTGACAACAAAAACATAAAAGGGGAGGAAATTAAGGTCTGAATTTGCAAAAGGGAATGGAGATAAGATGCATGCTGAAGAAAAAGGACTACTGTATATACGAAACTTCCTTTTACTTAAATTTAATGGAGACCACTCAAAGAAAAAAAAAAATCCAGGACTGAGACACATAACAACAAAAAAAGAGGAAACAGAGGGAAAAAGTCATAGAATACCAACAAACTAAAGTTACAGACAGAAATGCAAAGTCAAAGAAACAATGGAGACACTGAGTTACAAGAATACAAAAGATAAAATGCCTAATGGAAATCCTCATATATCACGAATTACCCTAAATGTAAATGGACTGAACATACCAATAAAAAGGCACACAGTAGCAGATTGGATTAAGAAAACAAAACCCAACTATATTCTGCCTTCAAGAGATACATCTCATCTGCAAGGACAAATATAGAGTCAAAGTTAAAGGGTGGAAAATGATACTTCAAGCAAATGGCATACAAAGTAAATCAGGTGTAGCCACACTTATATCTGATGAAACAGACATTAGGATAAAAAAAGTGACAAGAGACAAAGATGGACATTTCATAATGATGAAGGGGACAATACAATAAGAAGATATAAAACTTATCAATATATATACACCCAATCAGGAAGCACCAAAATATATAAAGCAAGTACTAACAGAACTAAAGGGAGAAACTGACAAAAACATAAGTATAGTAGGGGCCCTAAATGCGCCATTGACAGCTATGGATAGATCATCCAAACAGAAAATCAATAAGTAATTATCAGCCTTAAATAACACATTAGACCTAATGGACATCATCAACATTTACAGATCATTTCATTCTATAACACCAGGCTATACATTCTTTTCTAGTGCACACGGAACATTCTCAAGAGTAGACCGTATGTTGGGACACAAAACTAGCCTCAGCAAATTTAAGAAGATTGAAATCACACCAAGCATGTTCTGCGACCACAATGCTTTGAAATTGGAGATCAATTACAAAAAGAAAGTGAGAAAAACCACAAATATGTGGAGATTAAACCACGTGCTAATGAAGAACAACTGAAGTAAAGAAGAAATAAAAGGAGAGCTCAAAACATACTTAGAAGCAAATGAGAATGAAAATACATCATAATAAAAGTACTGGGATGGGGCAAAAGCAGTATTAAGAGGGAAATTTATGTCATTACAGGCCCATCTCAAGAAACAAGAAAAATCCCAAATACCCTAACATTACATCTTAAAAAACATGAAAAAGAACAGCAATTGAAACGCAAAGTAAGCAGGAGGAAGGAAGTAATAAAAATTAGAGCAGAGTTAAATGCAATAGAGAACAAAAAGACAATAGAAAAATTAATGCAATAAACCCACATATATATGGGTAGATAATTCTCAACAAAGGAGCCAAAAACATGCAATGAAGAAAAGATAGCCTCTTCAATAAGTAGTGCTAAGAGAATTGGAAAACCACGTGCAAAAGAATGAAACTAGACTGCTACCTGTCACCATAAACCAAAATTAACGAAAATTGGATCAAAGACCTAAATATAAGACTGAAACAATAAATTGTACAGAAGAATACTAAATTTATGGACCTTGGGTTTGGAGCCGATTTTATGAATTTGACTTCAAAGACAAGGGAAGTAAAAGAAATATAAATGAATGGGACTATATCAAACTAAAAAGTTTCTGCACAGTAAAAGAAACTGTAAACAAAACAGAGGCAACCAACTGAATGGGGAATATTTGCAAACAACACCTCTGATAAGGCACTAATATCCAAAATATATAAAGAACTCACACAACTCAACAACAACAACAAGAAACAATTCAGTTAAAAACGTTGGCAGAGTATCTGAACAGACACTTCTCCCAAGAAGACATACAAACAGCCAACAGATACATTAAAAGATGCTCCAGTTCGCTAGCTATCAGGGAACTGTAAATCAAAACCACAATGAGATACCACCTCACACTGTTAGAATGGCTATCATCAAGACAAGTAGTAACAAATGTTGGAGAGGTTATGGAGAAAAACTTACCCTCCTACACTGTTGGTGGGAATGTAAAGTAGTACAGCCACTATGAAATATGGAGGTTCCTAAAAAAATTAAAAATAGAATTATCATATGACCTACGGATCTCTTCTGGGCATCTATCCCAAAAATCTTAAAACATTTGTCTGTAAAGATATATATGTACCCCTATGTTAATTGCAGCGTTTACTCACTGTGGCGAAGACATGGAAACAACCAAAGTGTCCTTGGACAGAAGAATGGATAAAGAAGATGTGGTACATATATACAATGGAATATTACTCAGCCATGAGAAAAGATGCAAAACTGCCATCTGCAGCAACATGGATGGATTTTGAGATTATCGTGCTAAGTGAAATAAGTCAGACAGAAAAAGTTGAGAATCGTGATGTCACTCATGTGGGATATAAAACTGAAAGCAACAAATGAGGAAAACAAACAAACAAGCAAACAAACACAAACTCATAGATAACAGTTTAGTGGTTCCCCGAGGGTAATGGGAAGGAGGGGTGGTAAAAGAAGGTAAAGGGGGTCAAATATATGGTGATGAAAGGAGAATTGACTCTGGGTGGTGAACCCACAATGCAGTATGTATATGATGTATTACAGAATTGTAAACTTGAAACCTACATAATTCTACTATCCAATATCACCCCAATAAATGTAATAAAAATTAAAAAAAAAATGTTTGCAGTTCTATTCACCTGAAACTAATATAAAATATTATTGAATGTCAACTGAAATTAAAAAATTAAAGTAATAAAGTGAAAAGTGTACAAGTCTAGCGAACGAGAGTAAACACGATTAATATATAAAATAGATACCATGTTTGGTAGTGATAAAGGCTAAATAAGGGTAAAATGTAGCATAGAAAAAGGGAAGAATCTGAATGAAGGAGGGTTTTACAGTTGTAAGACAGCAGGTATGACCTCATTGAGATGGTGTAAAGCAGAAAGGCCTCCTTCATTTGTGTAAAGACCCGAAGAAAGTGTTCAGTTAAAAAAAAATTCCCTTCATAAAACCTCAATATATTTCAATAATACACTAGATTAATGTTGAATTTTAATACTCTTCTAGTTACATAACAACGATCAGAACATTGAAAAGCCGTAATATCCTGGAACTGGCATCACCATATTTAGTGTGTCCTAGTAGTGTAGTTTATCATTTATTTATAGTATTTTAAAGGATAAATGTATTGCTTTATGTTGTAATTCTTTCTGACTTCCTACTACAATAAATGTGTAATTTGGTCAGTTTATCTCTGTGGTTGAAAGGAAATCAATTAAATTCTATTAACACATGTAGGTTCTAATGCAATTAAGTATGTTTTAAATGCCATGGTATTGTGAATGTAGTACTGGATACAAATTGATTCTAAATTTTTAAAAATGCTGTTTGTATAGTACTATTATTTATCAACTTTCTAGATTTTTTGCAAATTCTATGAAATGAGGAAAACTAAGTAGTTTTCTTTCACTGTTTTGTTTACATTTATGATTCTTCCTCTAAAATATTTTTTTCATTTTCTTTTTTTTTTTAGTGTATTGGTTGGCCAAACTTTTAAAACATTATTTGAACATAAGAGAATAATAATATTAATACTGATAATACTTCATTGCATTCTCAGATTTTAATCCTGCCATTAAAACACTTTCCAATCCTCCTTAAAAACAAAATTCTTTATAATTTTTATTCTTCAAGTATAGGTCAGGAGGAGAAATAATGATTACTGTGCTCCAATGATCTATGTGCCACATATGCCTATCTTTTAATACTTAATCCAGGCTACAGTTCAATCTAGCTGTCACTCCAGTTATGTGATCACGTAGTAGAAGAGCAGAGGTAGACTTCATGCTCTCCTGCCCCTCTGGAGTCAGGGTGCCTGTGGAGCCCAGTGTAGTGTAACCCCTTGCAGTGATACTTGAGTAGTGTAAAATATTCGCACCCAAAAAGTACTGGACAGGGAAAATCGTAAACCATTTTTCTTACACAAATCCATGTCGCAAAAATGGATTTCAGTTTTAAGTCAAGTTTCTCATGGTTGTGTCAAAGCTGTTATTTCAAGGCCCTTGTGATATTATTACATGTTTTATAGTTATCTATGTAAGTCGTGTTCCATTATTATAAAGCACCTCACTGTAACACTAATTTAGAATTATCTATAGAAATAAGGAACACTGCAATATATTCATTGCATTTCTCTTTCACAATAACAGAAAGTCTTAGCACATACTGTCCCTTAATGCCACCAAGTTGTATTCTGTTATACTCGTTTGTTGCATATAGTGTTTTGCATTTTAAAAAATTAGTAATATTGTGAAATAAATAGTGTGTACTTCATAATTTCTAAAGGATTGAATGAATGCAGAAATAATTACCCAATTTACCTATTTTAGGAGGACTTCCTGCATTTTAAGTGAATTTAAGAAAATAGCTTGGCTAGTCAAGTTTTGTAATACATACTAAAATGTCTGAATCATGATTGAGGGGTAAAGCAAAATGATAGTAAAGGAATATTGTAGTAGAGTAAATGAATAAAACATGTTTTAGTATGAATTGGAGGAGGATTCCGAAAGTTAGACTGAAATGCAGATTGTGGAGCTAAGGTTCAGTACACAAGTGGGGGGAAATTGAGTGAATGACTGACGTGGTTTTTACAGCCACATTTCTGATTGAATATGAATGGTAGGAGGATCAACAATGAGATGATTAATTAAATTCTTTACATAAAACATTTATTCTTTTTTAGTATACTTCTTTTCTGTACAATAAGTTATATCCTAATAAAAATTAAAGAGCAAGTTGCATTTGGAAGATCAGGTCATCGTAACTCATTGACATTAGGCCACATAACTGAATAATGTCTTCCTTCAGTGAAATACATCAAATGAGATCAACAATTATGACTCATAAACATGCCTCGCAGGCATAAAACAGCAGGGAATTAGCATGTGAGGCTGATAAATATGCATGTAAATAAGCTCCCAAAGGAATAACATGGGTTTGATTGATAGGTTTAGAATTGGAACATATGTAAACCCCTTTATTCCTCATTCTGGTGTAGCTAAGTAAAGATGCGTTTTACTTGTTAAAAAGTTTCAATAACTTTGTAAATCTTAATGCCACATCTGTTTTTTTTTTTTCTTTTCTTGTTGTTGTTGTGGGTTTTTTGTACGTCAGTTGTAAGATTAATTGAATTGTCTACAGGCTGGATGGCCCTCACAGTACATGGTGAAACATGTGACTGAGTGGCTATGCATCTGGGGCTAGACATGGGATAAGAATTCTTAGGATAGATGCCTCATTTTCTGCATTGTAAGAGTGTGGGGGCGGAGCCCCAGAGAGTAGTTTCCAGGCTCTCGGCCTCACATAGAAGGTGCTGGCTCAGGTAGTAAATGGCCAACTGTGATTGCATGGCCATCAGCTGTGGCTAGTTGGCCGTCAGCTGTAACCAGTGAGCCATTGGCCACGAATATAACTGCTGTGGCTACGCTAGGAGAAGGAAGAGAAAGAGAAGAAGGATGGGGCTAGCAAGAAGATGGCGGCTGGGCTGGCAAGCGTGGATGGCGGTTTGCGGACAGTGTGTATCCAGCCTCCAGTGAGAGTATAGTGCCGCCAGAGAGAATAAAGTGGTATGACTCCCCTACCTATGGCTCCGTGGGTGTTCCTTTTTGGCCTCACCATATCCTGCGTTCTTGTATGGGGAGGGGGAGCAGAGACCCCGCAGGCCTCCCTGCATGACAAATGGCGCAGCGAGCAGGGTCTCCCGCATGACAAAGAGCAATGTGTGGTTATAGGACATTTCTTTAGGAAATAAAGATGTGACATAGCAGTTATCTTGAAGATTCTAAATATACTTCATATGCTTTCCATATTTAGTTTGTAACAATGAAATTTTTGTTTCTTCATTTCATGTTACTTCTTTGATTAAAATGTATCTTTTTATTTATTTATTTTCAGTTCTTGATACATTTGCTTTTCTGGCCCTTTCCAAGTCAGTATTTGTTAACTATTGTAAAACTGTATTAGAAAACACATACTTAAACACTAATTGAATATCAGGGGTCTCGGGTTTTGTGCTAATGCCTCTCAGCCACTAGATGACTTTTGGAACTATTAATTCTCTCCTTAAGGCTGAAGTCCTTTCAGGTAAATGGAAGGAGAAATATGGCATTTGATTTCCTGGTGCAGAGTCTTAAGTATTATTACTGTGGAGGGTTCAGAGATTTGCTAGCTGAAGGCATTATGGGATCAGTTAGTGCCCACATCTGTAAAAGAAGAGCTTTCCTGTCTCCTCTAGTAATAAACTAGTGAATAAAAAGCAGCATTAGCGTAATACCACGAAAGAGCCTGTGGTTTCAAAGGAATCATGTTTTTGGTTTGTTGAGACAGGACTGAATTCTCTACAGCCTGCGTCCATCATTTTGCAGATCAGGGTTGTTGATATAAACATTAGGCCTTCTGAGTTCCGCAGCTATGTTCTAGGTATATGGGATACATCAGTGAACAAAACAAAGATCCGTCTTGCCCCCGTGGAGCCTATATTCTAGCAGAAGGAGATAGTAAAAAAGAAGCATAATAAAGAATTAAGATGAAGTGATTTGGAAAGTGATAATTGCTTTGGAAATGAGAAATAAACATTGCAGTTTAAGGGGATGCAGTGTATGTCAGGAGGTTGCAGAATTAAATATCAGGGCAGATCTCATTGAGGAAAAAATTTTTGAGTTTAGGCTTAAAGGAGATGAAGGAGTGAACTGTGTGACATACTGGGGCAAGGTCATTCCAAATCAAGGAAATAACAAGGGTAGGAACTGCCAAGCATGTTCTCTGCAAGTCAAGTGAGGAGAGAGGGAGGGAAGTTAATGTACCAGTCTTCTCCGTTTTAACCCTTAATGGGTGTTGGACCCCTCAGGTGTGCCTCAGTGATTGTACACTTGATCCAGGTTGACTGAATTGCCATCTGTAATGGTCTAGCTGTTGGGTGCGTCTGACCTTTCGGTTGTTCTCCCCTTTACACCTTTTGCATTTTGGCACTTTATTTTATGCTGTTTATTTAAAATGTATACTTACCTTCTCACCTAACATTTTTTCTTGTTTTAGTCTCTGTCTTCACCTTAATACAGTCAGATTGAGTTAGAGACAAGGGCAGGATTTTCTTTAGTATATAAAGAGCTGCAGGAGAAAGTAGACGTAGTTGGGGGATACACACTTCACACTCTGAAGGTAAAGAAAACCAGGCAAGTCACTTGTCAAGATTTAAGGGGTTTTGGTTCAAGGTCCACAAACTGCATGTCATCATAATAAGTTTGGAGTGGTCCTTTGTTCATTCCCCTGTCCTCTCCGTCCCTCACGCCCAAGCATTTGGGAGCACTCAAGTGCAGGTTTTCTGGGGGGAAGAGGGTTAATGGGTTTGCCTTGGTAGCTATGGAACTCCACTGGGTAACTGCTAAAGGCTTTGCAGTGCACCAGACAGTTCCACATAATGAACTATCTTGCTCCAAATGTTCACAGCTCTACCACTGAGAAGCACTGCCCCAAAGACACTAAAGGACCAGGCTACCCCAAATAGCAAAAGAGTCCTATTGAACTTAGGAAGGCAGTTTTCTGGAAGAGTAAAGGCTACATGAGTAAACGAGGGCAGCAAGGGGAATTTCCTGTCCTGTGTGAGCTGGAAACTCAGGGCTGAATTTATGTTCTTGCTGTTGTGGGGAAGCAAAGACTTCTAGATAAAGGTATGTGTTTGTATACACACATCCAAGTAAAGGCTGAGCCCTGCAGGTACTCCTGGGACTCGATTAGCCTCAGTGCTTATATATGAACATTATGGTGATCTGGTACCCGTTAATGAAACCATCTTTAGGAATGCGTGTTTAAATAAATACAGGATCGACTGGGATAGGAATTCTGATAATTATAAATTGATAATTGTTTATATATATAATTGATCATTGTTTTTAAAGTTGCTAACTTGTCTTTAAAGATTTGATAGCATGTAGCCCTATACAGTTTCTCTTGGAAATGGGAATTTTAATTTCCAAGATAACTCAACAGGTGTAAATGTTGGCTGTAATAATGGGTTAGCTTAGGAGTAAAACAGTCTTACATGTAAATTAAAATTGTATAGAAAGGGAAGAAGTAACATTTTGAAAACCTTTTAAAAGGACAATTTTAAACAAGCAGCAGGTAACTTGTTTTGTTTTGTTTTGTTTTTCTCTCTCTGGATCCCCAGCACCAGGGCACATAGCACTAAATGATTGTTTGTTGTTTGTAATGAAAGGAATGAAACACACCAGAGATGCAGCCTTAGTTTTCTCGTCAAGACAAAAAGGTTTAGCACTATGGGTTACATAATTCTCATCCTTTAATGAAAGAAAAAGCACCATTTCTAAGAAAGTATTTCTTGGTATTAACTTGAAAAGGAATTAATCAAATTGTCTCTTACATAAAAATCATTGATCTTAGGTAAAGGTTATTGATAAGTATATTTTTTTAAGAAAATGCATAAATATTAATGAAAGTTTGCTGGTTATTAATCATTCTGTAGTCCTGAGTAATTGTAACTTTTTGTATCTGTGTCCCAAAGAAAGAGACAGAGCAGAAGGCATACAGGGCTTTTGTAATGAAGCCTAGAGAGAACGTGGCCCTTGTAACTGCTCCCTCGGTGTCAGGAGGGAGGGAGCTGAGGATGGGCTACGGGCTGGCAGGCGCTGGACCCTCACTAGGAATCAGCATCATACTTGATAAAAGCAGGAAGACACTGAACAATTGGATGAAGGATCAGACCCAAATAGTAACAATAAAAAATACTTCTAGGTGTGCATTTTATTTATAGGAAAGCGAAATATTTATAATTATTTCATTAAAATTTTAAAACCCTGTTGGGTTTTTTTAAAAACAAGAATGGCTATATGGCAATTAATTGTGTCAGGCCCATTATTATACTTAATAAGAAGAACACAGCATGCCTTCTTTTTGGTATTATTGCTTCATTTTAGAAAATTCAAAATATTTATTGGGGCTTTAAAAAAATTCACTTCCAAAATTCAGTTTTCCTCATTCTGTTTTCATTATAAACTTTTTTAAAATAATACTTTTTTTATTTCTCAAGTACCATTGACATAACAATATTATATTAGTTTTAGGTATACAACATACTGATTACACATTTATATAACTTGAGAAATGATCACTCTGGTAAATCTAGTACCCATTTGATACCATGCATAGTTATTAAATATTAACACTATTCCCTATGCTGTACTTTACATGCTCATTACTGTTTTGGAACTGCGAATTTGTGCTTCTTAATCCCTTCACCTTTCTCACCTATCCTTCTACCCCCTTCCCACAGATACAGGTTGTCTGTATCTATGGACAAATGCCTTATGAGTTCTCTTATATGTGGAATACAAGTACAAAATTAACAAACAAAACAGAAACAAACTCATATAGTTTTAATTTTTTTTGTGATAAAAATTCCAATCCTGGTATTTTTCAGTAACTTAACTATTGTTGTTGAAGGTGAACTACTTTAAGTCACCTTTGATAAGAATTAAAAACAAAACTAAGGACATAATTCTTAAAAACAAATTATAATCTGAGGAAAGGGCATAAAGCCAGTGAAATCTAGGACCCATTATTTCTATAGAATCTCTTGTCTAGTGCTTTGACTAGATCAAAGAGAGACAAAACAATGCTTAAAGGAAACAATGGCTAGCTTATGTATTTGATCACTCTCTCCCAACCCAAATTATACTGGGAGCCAATAAACTGCATATCTAAAATCCCCATCACTGTTTCCTGGAGTTAGGGAAAAGAGGAGATAGCAAGTAGAGGGGAGAAATGGAAATATGGTAATTAAAAAAACAGTTTGCCTGCACATTGCCTTTGATGAGTTTTCTTACACTTTGACTGTCTCAACTCCTTAGTAGGAACAATAGAGTTATCAGTTTAGGTGCCTGTTGTACAGATATTCTTTATATTTGGTTTATTCATCTGTTTTCCCAACTAAACTATTTGTTCTTTGAAAGCAGAGGCTGTGTGTTTCATCCCTGAATTTCCCTAGGCACATAGCAGAAGCTCGCTAAGTTTTTACTAAATGAACTGACTCAGATTTTTTTAGGTAGCAAACATGCTTCCAGCAAGGCAGTAACATTTCATCATGATATGAGAATACTGTGTTCTCACTGGGACCTGTACTTCCATTGATGTGGATTATAGGAATGCTTGTAGGCATAGCCAAAATATTTTCAAGAAGCAATCCATGTGAGAAAGTACTGTTGATAATCTCAGAGTTGTGTGTCACAAAACATGGCAGGGATCTGGAAAATATGAAGAGAGCATGCAATCCTGTAATCAGTTATCTGTATCAAATGTGAGGTAACTCAGGTCTGTACAATATCTGAGTTGAAGTAACATCATTTCTTAACGGACTGGCCAGAAGGAATTGGCTAAAAATATGTTCCTCCAGGAATTACCTTACTTAATTGACTTTGTTTGGCATTTCCCATGTGTATACTAGAAAGTGGCTGTAAAAACAAAGATTTGAATTTGGGTGTATTTGATACTGAATTCTCAATACTTATACAGTAGGAGCCATTGTGTCTTGAAACATTTCTCAGTTTATGATAATGTAACCATATGATCTATTTGGAGGACAACATATGTATTCCTGTTTGCCACAGAAGCTATTCATCCATGTTTATGAAGTGCATACGTTGAAAATAAGTGTGTTTGGGGGGTGGTGGTGGAGAGTAGAGTCAGTTTCATTTTTTGAGGGTGAGGTATGATTTAAAAGTAACAAATTTTATTCCTCAGCTGGTTGCTTTCTGTCAGCTAGTAAGATGACTCCGTTCAAGCTTTTTCTCATCTCACAGAAAACTCCCTGTTTAACATTGGAGGAGTGTTCTTTGCTGTGTCACCAGAACCTTTTCTTTATCTTGTGCAGCAAGCACTCTTACTTTCTGCTGGTAAGGTTTCTCAAGGCATTACTTTGTTGATCTAGACCAGGAGTGGACAGGTGTTTTGTTTGTTTGCTTGTTTGTTTGTTTTAAATAGCCAGATAGTAAATATTTTAAGTATTACAAGCATATGGTCTATAGCAACTACTGAACTCTATCCTTGTAACACAAAAGCAGCCACAGAAAACATGTAAATGAGTGGATGTAGCTGTATTCCAGTAAAACTTTATTAATGATGACAAAAATTTGAATTTCAGTTTTCGTGTGTTACAAAGTAGCTGCCTTTTGATTTTTTAAAAAACATGTTTTGAAATACAGAAACCATTCTTACTTAGCTCACAGGCCATACAAAAACCACTGTAATTTCTAGACACCCTGATCTAGACTTGTTCAGGAAGAATCACAGTTTGGCTTTGCTTGCTTAAAAATTCCTTTTCTTCTCAATATATTACAATTTTTTTGATGATATCTTAAAGAAAACCAAACTATTTACCATATGGCTTAAGTTTTCAAGAAGGTAGTTTGCATTGTGCGATAATGCCCTATCTGTTCCTTTTTATTAAGATGGGTTCATTCCTTTGTTTGTTTGTTTGGTGCTGGGAATACTAAGATAAATGACAGTATCCCTAGCTCCAAGGAATTTATAATCTAGTGAGAAAAATAAATATCTCCCTTAAAATGTATCTCTTACAAGGCTATGATTTTTCTGGGAAGGAATGGGAGGAACATTCAAAAGATAGGAAGTGGTAAAATCAAAGATGGCGGAAAGGGATATAACAGCATGTGGAAATCTGATTTTCTAGGATTGAGTGCCGGATAGATTTGTTGTTGGTGATGGCTGAGAGATAAGGAAATAATGAGTGGCACAGTGTAGGATGGGTTACAAAACAGAGAAGGAATTATTCAAATTAGTTAGAAGGCTAGGTCACCAGTTAAGAGGCTGTTTTAGTTGGCTGTGAGATGACGAGGCTGTCAAGGAGGGGCATAGCACTACTGGGAAGGGAAGACGGCTATAGATGAAAACGGACATAGATAAGAAACAAGGTGATTCTTGTCCGTTTTAAATCAAATGCTAGGGACAGAAGCCATCAGTGGCATATGTGTAAGTAAGTAAATGAGAAAGTGGAAGTATTGTCTGTATACCACTGTTTTGAGCAGTGAAGTAAGTGAAGTAGGTTAGAAAAAAGAATGCTCTAGTTCTACAAAAGATTTTTAAGGCTCTGGGACACAATTCCCCTTGAAAGGGGAAGAAATCAACAAAGAAGGATTTATAGTGGATACAGAAGAAATACTTATAGAATAAGTTTCCGGTAAAGAGAGGGGAAAGAATAAAATATCTAGTAATAAAAAGGGAACCTTCTCTCTCTCAGAGAGGAGAGAAGTAGAAGAATGTGGGTGAATATTCAGAGAAGTTTTGAGCAGTGAAAAGTATGTGGTGGCATCTTGTGTTGGAGTAGCACAGTCAGTTGGGAAAACCAGTAACTATTGTTTTGATGACCTTTATGTTAGCTTACTTATTAAGAGTAAGGAAGGCAAGTATAGATAAAGAGCTTGAGAAATAAATTGTGAATAAAATTAATAATGAACTCACCAACAGAAGAGGATGCGACTGAGATAAGATCACATGAAATTGTGTGGATCCCATCAGCAGGCCTCATGCTCTGCCTTCTGCAATGACCAGAGCAGAGCTTAAGTGGCTGGAAAGTACAGTTGTTCACATATTTGTTTCAAGACCAAGACTAGGATGAGGCAAGTGAAAGGATCATATTGCTACTGATTTCTCCTTTGCCTTGGACTTCACTGTGGCTTGGAATAGCAGTGTTACTGATCTTGTCTTCATTTACAATTTTGGTATTTTGTTAATCATGAAATTTTTTGCACTGATGTGATTTGAAGAAAATACTACGTTAAAATGTTTTTATCTTACGGAGTTTTTGGCATCTCCTTAAATTTTATGAACAAAGTAAGTGCCTAACTTTACTCCACTCACTTCACCCTCTAACCCAGTCCAAATTTGTCGAAGAAAGTGAGGTCTCCCAGGGTGGATGATTGGCTTGGAGGACACAGCTGATGATCAGAGAAGCCACAACATAGGTTCTTTGAGAATGTGACCTTGGGATGATGGACCATAGTAGCCAATGTAGTAGAACCTAGAAGTAGGAAAAAAGGGACCAGCAAGTTAAGGATTGAATCAGCTTTTTGACACCCACTTCATGCTTTCTCTTGCTACCTTCAAAATGCTTATAGAAATAGCGACACAAAATTCAAGCATTGCTGCAACCCAAATATTTATCAGTAATCTATCTGTCGGACACCAGGAAGAATTCCTACAAGCCATAATGCAAGCTGGGTTCAGAAGCAGAATGGTAGCAGGATGAGGCCGAATGGTGATAGGATTTTTTATTTTTTGTTTTGAGTTGTTTTTTAATCCCATTACATGCTTATACCTTTGAGAAACCAGGCCTTTGAGGAAAGAAGTTCTTTTCTGCTCTGAGGGAATTGCTTTGTGACAGGACCATTTCATGACATGCTGACCTCTTACTACCAATTATTCACCCATTAATGCCTTGCTTTATTCAGCAGTGCAGTTCTTGCTAGTGTAATGTGGCCCAGGTAAAAGAAGATAGCACACTGCATTCTGACATAGGAAAATTAATGCCAGGAAGGTGTGTAGAACCGTGGGATCTATGCAGTCTGGCATTGCATTTTTGATTGCTGTGCCTTTAAAGAGAAGGTAATGCTTCAGTTTATCCAGGATTTATTCTTTTGTAAAGACAGAAAGCAGTGGAGCCCAGGTGAGCTCTCTTCTTTAGAGCTGCAGTAAGCAAATGACAACTAACATTAGAAATTTGGCCTAGGTTCTTAAGATCTGAAAGGTTTAAATATCAATATGTGGATAATGAAGGAAATCAAGGAAATTAATTCACCACCATCTTCTTTACCATTTATTAAGAAAGAGCAGAGCTGATTTCTTTAAGAATGGGTGAATAGTCAAACAAAGACCAAAAGGATTAGTGGTATAAAACAAGGGGAGCATTGTTCTTAGGAGACAGAGTAAATATGTATTCATAGAAATGATTTAAATCTCAGAAAAGGAAGTAAATTTTATTAAAATATGCTTAGTATTTTCAATAACCATGTATGTTCTTTTGAAACAAAGTATGAAAGATGTTAAAAGATTGAAGGGAAAAGAAATCTGGCTAAGATACAAGAAAAGATAAAGAGGGATCTGGGGAAAAATTACAGGAAGGTAAAATATAATAGCTGAATTGAAATACCTGTTAGAAGCAGTAAAGAACAGAATCAATAAAGCAGAAATTTAATGCACAGATAGGAGAAATTGAAAGGACTGTATAAAAAGGGGTGATTGGTATTACAATGAGAACCAAAGTCCCTTTCGGAGTATTGAGATTCTAGAAGGGAGATTGGAGAAGACAGGAGACCACTTCACAAGGATCTTTGATGTTTTGGATGGGAGTTTCGACTTGAATTTGTAATCAGGTGAAACAAGATATACACACCCACACACAGCACTGCAAACCTTTAACTTATGTCTTACCTCGATAAACCTGATTACTTATGTGACATTATTTGGGTAGTTTTTTAGAACAACTGAGAGAAAAAATGAAAGCAGATACTGAATCTTCTGAAGAGTACCACCCAATGGGTTAGAACATGAAGCCAGGGAAAGGAGTGTGGTGGCTTTACAAATGAAGGGCAGTGTAAGCAGTCTCAAAGCCTTGCGGACAATAAATCAGCACAACTCAGTAACTATCAGATATAGAGGTGAAAGAGTAAAAACTTTTAAGTCTGGAATTTGAGAGAAGCTCGCAGTAAATACGTAAGAGCATATTAACAAAATCTGTTAGAAGTAAGGAAAGGAAACTTTCAACCAGATAGGGAGGGCGGGGTGGTGTGTGTGTGTGTGTGTGTGTAAAGAGACCATGAACAATTATCCTAACTTAAAATGAAGTTAAATTGTGCTTGCATTATTGCTTTAGTATTAACATGCCTGAGAGTAGTACATACCATAAACCACATATATTTCTAATTATACTGCCTTATCCTATACTGTGCTTGAGTCAACCTACTGTGGAATGTTATTTTCTGTGCTTTATTTGCAAGTTAACATTTTAATAATTATCATAAATAGTTACCTGATTTGCATATTCTGGTTCATAATCCAACTGTTCTATGGATCAACCACAGTTTCCTTATTATTCATGCCAAGACTTGTATATTAGTCTGAATAATCTATCCTAGACTGCATTTCTGTTTCCAGTTTTCTGAGCTTTTTATAACTCTTTAAGTGTAGAGCTTTTTTAATCAAAAGATTGAATCATGAATGTGCTAGTGTAATAATTTCCCTAACCCACTATTATATTGGAGCTAATTTTTATTGTATGATCACCAAAATGTCTGTATAGTGTCTTTTTTTAGCTTTTGTACCCCTATGAGTTTGATATTCAAGTGGTATTTAAATGATCCATCATCTTATATCCTTTCAGTATATATTAAAATGAACAATAGTGGGGCATACATGTTAAAAACTGAAAAATTTGGAAAAGATTTCCTTTAGAGAATCAAATTATAAAATCTATGTAAAATAGATACTATACTAGAAATGGTAATATTAGAGGCAAAATGACTGAGAAATGTGATCAATAATTTGGCTATAATGTAACTAATGATACCAACATACCTAAAGAATAACTTCATGTGTCAGAAGGAAGGTTGGCTGGAAATGGAAGGAAATAAGTATTGGTAATAACCATTTGAGTTTTAGCTACCAAAGGACAGTTGTTTTAGAAAACCATAATGTTTTCAGCAGTTATCTCCCAAGTTGTTGAAGGGTAAATGCATCAAGTTTGAAAAATTTGAAGCCATTAAAATTAGTCTTCTAACCTCCTAATTAGTCTTCTAAATAGTTTACTATGGTATTTTCCTTATCAATTTACATTAGAAAACCTTGACTTCCCAGGTAGTTTTTCTTCTATGAGGAAACTGTAGTGGTTAAACTCATAAATATCTGATTGTCCTCACAGATATTTGTTGGTTCCACATAATACATTCATTAATTTGCATATGTACTTTAATTTCTTGTATGAACAGAATTGGCTTAAAGTACCTGATTCCAGTAAAATCTGATGTGCCGAAAAATTCAGCTTTTAGGATTTAAGACTGAGTATTTACCACCAGAGTGGTAGAGGCACAAATATGAAATAGACCACATTCTATGAAAGCTATCCTCAATTCCACGGAATATATTCTTATTATATAATATAATCTGACATATTCTGCTGGATTTTTTTTTAATCCTTTCTTTCCTTGTTTGCTGTTTGTTATAAACTTATAGGGTCAATTTGGCAAGGAAAACTCCATTTTTTCTAAGGCATTGTGCCTTTAGTTCATCTGTCTGTTACCTGTGCATAGTGATTTTTACTTATTTACTGATGCCTTAACATTGTCCTTCACCACATAGAACTGTGAGTTGTTGATAAAGTGTGCTCTACAGTAATATTTTTTATAAGTTTGAACTATCCTCTGTCAGCAAGTATTACAGAGATAAGAGATAAAGTCCTTGTCTTATTCATACCATATTCTTCACAGTGCCAAAGTGTTTTAAGGTTTTTGAATTAAACTGCAGTATTTCTCTAAACTGAACTACAAATAAATGTAATCATGAAATATTTTTCCCTGACCTAAGTATACTCACCCTTAAGGTTAGAAATTGGGTCAGCTTGTCTAGGTGGGGAGTTTGGTGTTATGGACATTAGTTAGCTGCTTGACTTTGGCAATATAAAAGCATCGGCATCTGGCCCACTGCCTGCCATGTAGTACCGTGTTTCCCCGAAAATAAGACCTAACCGGAAAATAAGCCCTACCATGATTTTTCAGGATGACATCCCCTGAACATAAGCCCTAATGCATCTTTTGGAGCAAAACTTAATATAAGACCCAGTCTTATTTTCAGAGAAACACGGTACTAGCTTTAGCTGGACATTTGATGAATGAGTGAACATAAGTAGAAAGTTATGATGATAAGCTTTGGAAACCGTAATACATAACGTTAAATAGAAATAGTTGGGATGACTTCTGGTTTCTGATCAGAGATGTAGAGCTGGGGGGGGGGGGGGCTAAATCATTCCCAAATATACAACAACAAAAAAAACTAGACAAACAGCAGTTTATGTTCACTGCATTTTTTGAACTCATTGAGTGCTCAAATTGTAGGGCGATGAACTGATCCAGGGTCTACAGACAGACAGACACCTCTCTCTTGCATAGAGAGGCCAGGTGCAAGTACTACTGATTTACCTGGGCAAGACACAGCCAGAATGTATAGAAAGATTTCAATTAAAGTGATCATTTAACTGATAGAGTCCAAGTGTGTATTGGTGGGAAAAGGTAAAGCCCCTGGGGGCCACAGAAATAGCAGGTCACCATACCCTCTTAAGTGGGTTTTTCTTCATGAACTCCATTGGCCAATCAAAGAAAATCTTCCCTATGGTAAAGAATCGGGGGAGAGGAGTACAGCAGCCATGGGGGGGGGGGGGGGGCAATAAACTTTTCCTGGACTCTCTTTTCCCTCTTTTTCTTATGGAAAAAAGCCATATTCTTTTGGGAGAGCTGCAGCAATTGCTGTTGCTTTAGAGCACTGATGGGTTCCCTTTGCAGCTGGGGAATCGGAATGGGGGGAAAAAACCTTAAACCCCTAAGGGAAAGGCATGAGTATCTACAAGAACTATACCACGGGAGGGGAAGAATTGTTGAGAGAGCTTACACGTGAGACCTAGGGACACAATGCTCCCCTAAGACTAAGAATTAGAAGATCAAAGAATATTCTCACCCATTTTTCCTGTTCTACTGACAGGATAACAAGTATCAAATAATAAGTAACTTGCAAGAGACAGACCTTTTGTGAGTTCAAAGACTTAAGAGTGAGTGTAGAGTAGTTATAAGGATGAAAAAAAAGGGGATACATTAAATCTAGAACTGAACCATCTGGCCACCCCACCGGCAGCTCAGCAGCATCTCATTGTCTTCAATCTAATTGTGGAGGGCGCAGCTCACTGGCCCATGTAGAAATCGAACTGGCAACCCTGTCATTAAGAGCTTGCGCTCTAACTCACTGAGCCATCTGGATGCCCCTGTATTCATCTTTTGTTATTGGTATATATTGAGTATTACAATTTTAATAAAGTTTTCCTTTCTTAAAATATGTATACATTTTTTGGCACCCTCTGTATATACCACCTCCTGTTTATCCATTCATCCATTGACTGACACCCAGGCTGCCTCCACATCCTGGTCATTATAAACAATGTTGCAATGAATATATGGATGCACAGGCCCCTCAAAGTGTTTGGGGTTTCTTCGGATAAATACCCATAAGTGAGATTACTGGGTCCTCCTTTTGTCTGTTGGTATAGCCTTTGTTTCAAAGTCTATTTTGTCTGGTATAAGTATTGCTATCTCAGCTTTCTTTTGTCTTTTTCCATTTTCATGAAATATCTCTTTCCTATCCCTTTACTTTCAGTCTGTGTGTGCCTTTCAATCTGAAGTGAGGCTCTTGTAGGCAGCATATGTAAGGGTCTTATTTTCTTATCCATTCAGCCACCCTATCTTCTGATTGAGCATTTAATCCATTTACATTGAAAATAATTATTGAGAGATATATAGTTATTGCCATTTATTATTCACATTTTTTATCTTTTATTTTTGTCTTAAAGAAGTCCCTCTGAGATTCCTTGTAACACTGGTTTGGTGGTGATGAACTCTTTCAGCTTTTTCTTGTCTGAAAAGCTCTTTATCTGTCCTTTGATTCTAAATGACAGCTTTGCTGGATAGAGTAATCTTTGTTGTAGGTCCTTGCCTTTCATCACTTTGAATATTTTGTGTCAAATCCTTCTGACCTGCAAAGTTTCTGTTGACAAGTCAGCTAACAGTCTTATGGGAGCTCCCTTGTAGGTAACTAACTGATTTTCTCTAGCTGCTTTTAAGATTCTCTCTTTTTCTTTAACCTTTGCCATTTTAATTACGATGTGTCTTGGTGTGGGCCTCTTTCAGTTCATCTTGTTTGGGACTCTGTGCATTTTCTGGACTTGTATGACTGTTTCCTTCACCCAGTTAGGGAAGTTTTTAGTTATTATTTGTTCAAAGAGGTTTTCAATTTCTTGCTCTCTCTCTTGTCCTTCAAGTACCCCTATGATGCGAACATTGTTATGCACCTTATCTTCTAATTCACTGATTCGATCTCTGTTTCATCTAATCTAGTGTTGATTCTCTCTAAAATATTCCTGATATCAATCATTGTATTCTTTATATCTGACTGGTTCTTTTTTATGTTTTCTATCTCCATTTTTGTGTTTCCTATTTCTTTGTTGAAGTTCTCCCTTAGATCAGTGAGCATCCTTATAACCAGTGTTTTGAACTGTGCATCTCGTACATTGCTTGTCTCCATTTTGTTTAGTTCTTTTACTGGAGCTATGTTCTGTTCTCTTATTAGGGATGTGACTTTTTGTCTCCCCATTTTGGCTCCTCCCTGTGTTTGTTTCTATGTATTAGATAGGGTAGCTATGACTCCCGGAGTCAGTAGAGTGACCTTATGTAGTAGATGTCTTGTGGGACCCAGTGTTGCAGTCTCCTTGGTCATCAGAGCTGGGTGCTCAAGTTGTATCCCTTTTGTGGATTATGTGTGCCCTCCTGTTGTAGTTGAGCCTTGGTTGCTGTTTGCACATCAGCAGGATGGATTGATCCTCAGGCTGATTGGTTGTGAGGACAGGCCGTGACTAAAGTGGAGGAGCTGTGGTGCAAGGAGTGACCCTACAGAACAGGGTTTGCATTAATGGGGCTCTGGTGCCTAACCAGCCTGCCCTTTGGGTGTGACATTCTTGGAGGTGGCCTGGTGATGCTCTGGATTGGTCTGAAGCTGGCCACTTGGCATGTCAGCCCTGGGGACTCCTGGGAGGGGACCCACTGCAGGTCAAGTTTAACTGCAGCCTGTGTCCTGTCTAGGGCTACCTGGTATGGGCCACAAAGCATTCTGCAGATGGCTGCCACCCACACTGGGCTTGGAGGTACCTAGAGAGGCCAGTCTACAAACTGAGGCTGACTGTTATTAGTTCTGGGCTTGAAATTGCTCAGCCAAGGACACATGCACTCTGAAGCCAGATGCTGCTTATTTGGGTTTTGTGAACCTTTGAGAGATTTTATGAAAGTCCGCTGCATGGCCTAAGACAGGTTGTTGCATGGAAAAGCCACTGGAAGCAGCTTGGGTGTGCCCCAAATTTGGGTGGGATGGAGTCTCAGGGAATCACTAGGGCTAATTTGATGGAGACTCAGATATGGCATCTGCCTCTGTCTGCATGCAGGGAGGGGGAGGGCTCAACAAAGAAACAATGGCTTCTGCCAACTCCTCCTTCCAGGAGAAAGTTGCCCCTTTAGCCTTCGACCAGAAACCAGAAAACTCAATTCCTCCCTGTATCCCTGGCACCTTTCAAACTGTTGCCCCAAGTCCTGGACCTCAGAGTCAGTGAGTCTGTCAGTAAGTCAGTGCAAGGGCCCTTTAATAGGAGCACCTAAGACTGTAGCCACCCTCCATCTTACTCAGCCACAATCTGCTGGTTTTCACAGCCAGAACTTATGGGGACTTCTCTCCCAGGCACTGGAACTCTGGGATGGGGAGTTTGATGTGGGGCTGGGACCCCTCACTCTTCTATGGAGGATCTCTGCAGCTAAGATATCTCTCCTGATTTTTAAAGATCACGTGGGGGTGTGGGACACACCCATTCTGTGTATCTGCCCCTGTAAGTCTCGAGGTGGATTCTTCTGTATGTCCCTAGTTGTTGAGCTTTGGTTCAGCTAGACTTTAGGAGATTTTCAAATATGGTTCTATTGTTTAGTTGTAATTGATGTGGTCCTGAGAGGAGGTGAGCACAACATTTACCCATTCTGCCATCCTGACTGGAAAATCTGTATAGTGTGATTTTGATGTTTTCAAAAATGTTTGAATTTTGAAGATTTTCTAGGAGTATATATTGTCCCAATGTTTTCTGAGGCTCTGTTCATTTTATTTTTTTAATCTTGTGTTTCTTCTTCAGATTGGATAACTTCTATTGATCTATCTTCTAGTTTACTGACTTGTTTCCCTGTCAACTCTATGTTGTTATTGAGCCCATGTAGTGAAGTTTTTTTTCAGATGATGTAACTTTATGTTTTTAAATTTTTCATTGATTCTTTTCAATAGTTTGTGTGTTTTTTGTTGTTGTTGTTTTACTTTTAATTTCTATATTTCTGTTTATTTTAAGGTTGTGCACTATTGCTTTACAGAGAAAACTTATATTAGGTTCTTTAAATCTTTGTTGATTTCAACATCTGGATCATCTGAGGGTTGGCATCTGTTGATTATAGTTTACCTTGACACTTGGCAAGATTTTCTTGGTTCTTGGTATATCAAGATACTTTGGATTGTATCCTGAACATCTTGAATATTTTGTTTTGAAAATCAAGATTCTGTTAAATCTTCTGGAGAAATTCTTTCTCCTTTCCTTTCCCCTTTTCCTTTCTCCCTTCCTTTTCTCAGTCAACCCAGTTAAGTTCAGACTACCAATTCAGCTTTGCCTTCTGTGGGTAATTGTTCCAGTGTCAGTTCAATTTTCAATGTCCTTTTTATGCCATTTGAATCTGTACCTTACCTGTGACCCTTAGGGGGTATACCGCCTGGGGACTATGGTGGTACTTTACACATTGGTCACTTCTCAAAGTGTTTGCTGTGTTCCTCTGGGAATGTTTTCAGCGTACTTGTGTATAGCTTAGGGGTGAACCCGGGGTTTGTGTCAGTTTCTGTACAGAAGTATAGAACCCCCTTGTGCAGTGCTTTCTTCTCCACGCTAACCCCACTCTCTGGCTTGTTCTACCAGAGCTTTTACCTCTCATGCTATCATATGATTTCACATGAATGGGGTCACTGTTGTGGCAAAGCGATGAAAGAAAAAGAAGAAAATAATGGCGATTTCCCACTCAGTGTTCACACAACAGGGGCCCCTTTTCTTCTTTTTCTATCCAAAGGATAGCTTTATTCCCCAAGGTTTTACATGCCCACATTACTACTACCACCCACCCAGTGGGTGGCAGTGAAGTTTTGCAGTGAGGTCTGGCCTTGCTGCAAGGTTGGAAGTGAAAAAAGGAAAAGAGGACTCTTTTCTCAGTCCCAGAAAAATGAGATTGGAGTTTTTGCTCTCTATTCCTGCAGTTTAGTTCTCAGTCAGATATAACATGATCTCAAAGCTGGGAAATGAAGGAAAAAACCAAGAAAACTCATTACTACATATGTTGTCCAATGTGCTCGGTATTATTTACTTTTTAGAGCCTCAAGAAGTTGCTTTTTGCCCTTTGCCCGGAGTTTTTAGTTTTAGTCAGTGGGAGAGAAAGGCGTGCAGTGATGCTCCATGTTGGATGGGACTAGAAATCCTACTAGTAATCCATAATGCCCTATTTTACTGTTTCTTCTATTTATTTCTTTGTGATTCAGGTGTTAGTCTTAGTTAGAAACCAAATTAATTTCTGATCTAGGTAGAAAGCAGTTTATAAAAATAAATTAAATTAACAATGAAATTAAGAAAATTATTGTATATGAAAATAACGTATTAGGAAAACAATTATTACTTTTCTGCTATGAAAATAATTTCAAAGGAGTTCAAATTTCAAGTCCTCATTTAGACTATCTCAGAATTAAGTATTCAATTGTCTCCTCATTTTATCGGGCTATCCTATGAACCAGATCCTAAGTGATCTTTAGCTTCCATCTTACTCCCCCTCTTGCCCCTTTCAATCTAGTCTCCACATAGCTAGAATAATCTTTTCCAAATATGAAGTTGATAATCTTTTTCATCATTTTGTAACTTTACAGTGGCTTTTCATTACATATAAAATACAAATTTCTCCCTATAAAACCCCAAGTTCTATGCCCTCTCTTTGTCCCACAGACCTCATCTTGTACTATTCCACTTTTAGCCTTCTAGCACCTTGGACTTTGTTTTATTTTACTTTTTTTGTTTTCTCTGAAAGCCTGCTTCTGCCCTAGGTCCTTTGCATGTTAGGCCCTTTGTCACAGATGTTTAAATGGCTAATTTTTTCTTGTTATTAGAATCACAAATCAAATATTATTTCTCCCTGCAGAGAGCACCCTCCCCCAGTCACTGATTGTCACATTATCCTGCTCTATTTCCTTTGTAGCTCTTACAGGTATCTGAACTTACCTATTATGAATTTCTTTTCTTGTGTTTTCTCCCCTGACTCTACCCCTTCCACCTCCACCAACTTCATTCTGTTTTGTTCACTATAGTATTTCCAGGTACTAGAACAGTGCCTGGCACATCACATAGTAGATTCTCTATAAGTAATATAAATGAGTTTTAAAATAGTAAATGGCCATAATATAGATGGTTTGATAATAGTATCATCAATATGTGTATTCTATCATCAGTTTTCACCTTGGAGTACAAGAGCTTCTTACCCCGTCTCTACATGCACTCTCCTTCTCCCTACACCCACCTCAAATTGCTTCATTGCCGAAATTCAAGTTGTCTTTTAAAAGCTGCAAACCTTATCATGTTCCACTTCTCCTTAAATCATTTCTTTCACTGGCTTCCTGTTCATCTTGACCAAAATCCTTAACATGAGGTTCACAAAGTCTTGGCACATGCTGATCCCTAGTGATGTGCTCTTCATTCTTTCTTTGGTTAGTGACCTCTTCTGTCTGCTATGTGATTGTGAAGTAGTTTGTGTAACTCAAAAATTTTTCAAAGTTGCCAGTGTACATCACTTAGACTGTCTCTCTCTCTTCTGCTAAAATTTTCAACAAAATTAAGGGTGTCTGGGATGGGTTTTGAGCTTTTGCTTAAAAGCATTGTATCACCAGTGCTAAAATATAGGAGGTGCTCAACACATGTTTGTCCAAAGAATAAGAAAAGTAGAAAAGCTATCACATGATCCAGGTGCATGAGTACAAGTGTGAATTAAATGCGTCTATTAATTAGGTCTCATAACTACTTTGAATGTTTTTTTTTTATACTCTGAAAGGACAGTTAAATTTTGTATATTACACATATCCCAGCAAGTTTAATGGGAGTCATTTTTTTTAACATATTTTTAGTCATTATCAGATTTGAAAAATTATCTCTATTAATAATTATGCTTTATCATAAAATGGTAAACGGAAATCAATTTATGGTTTTAGATTTTTCTTTGAAAATCAGATTTCAGTACAATTCTTTAATGTCGTAACAAAAAATTCACAAAATAAGGTATTTTTATGGATCAATGAAAATATTTTTTTAAAATGTTATTTGAAGGAAATGGTAAACATTAAAAATTCTTGATATTGTATTTGAAGGTTTTAGATAACCATATTTAATGTGATTTAGTATAGTAAATTGTAAGACTAAAGATATGTTTGAGAATATTTACCTTAATTCTTCATCTGGGTTTTAGGATTTTATAGTTAAAATGCCCATTATGCTTATTACATAGATTTTTGATATAAGAAATTGTTCAGTTAGCTATCATTTAAAAGACACAAACAGGATTACTTAACTTGGTTCATGGATTGTAATTTCCATCCTTTAAATAGTTTCCATTTTATTTTCCATACCTAAAAGGGAGATATTTAACATTAACTATCTAAGTTAAGTACTTGGGGTTAATGGGTGTCTTTACATTTTATGAGGTCTTGTCCACTAGATGATAAACCAATCTTAAAGAATCTAGCTCTGATTATAATGAATAGTGAAAATGGGAAGTGCCCAAAGGCATCTAGTTTGTAGAAGAAGATACTACTTTTTTTATACATTGAAGAAAAAGAATAATTAATATAAATATTTTACAGTTACTATTTGAAAGACTTATAGAAAGTGAAATAGGGTTTTAATACCAGATACACTCTATTTTATTTAGTAAATTATATAGCTTTTGCTGTGTATATTTATTTAGGCCCTGAATAGATAGTGTAATGTCAGGGTTAGAATTTCCTAAATATCAATTAGATTCTCTTTGAAATGCTGTTGTGTCTGTGTGTAGATGTGGGGGGTCGGGGGTGTTTCATTAAAACGTTTCTAAGACTTTCTAAAACGTTTCTAAGGTTTTTAAGCAAAACTTAAAAAATGTCATTCAGAGTTTAAACCAAATCGTTTCATTTGTATTTTTAGTAAGGAAAAAATACAGCAAAGGGCAAATTATGTAGTAATTATACTTGGCCTTAGTAGTCTTTCTCCAAGCTTAAAGAAATAATTTTCAGATATTCTTTGTCAATACATTAATTTCTGAGGAAGCTGTTCTCAAAATCTATTTTGTTGTTTATCTACTTAGTGTAAATGTGTTTTGTAATTGTCTAAATTACAGCATTAGCATTATGCAACTTTTTTGTAGGAAGGTCCTTTTGAAGCCCAGGTGGTCTACAGGTGGACCACATAGGCCAAAAGCAGTGTTCTCCTCGTCATCGCCAATGCACACCCTCCCCCCCACCAATCAGTACATGACACTGGACACGTTAGGGTAATATTCAGAGTTGGCAGCGCTTAGGTTTTTTTTCTGTCTGCTGCTTGCTCACACTTGTTGTTCAACCCCTCTAGCGAATTTTTTTTATTTCAGTGATTGTATTTTTCAGCTCCAGAAACCATTTCCTTTTATTATTTTTATCTCTTTATTGATATTCTTATTTTGTGGCTTCATTGTTTACCTGATTTCCTTTCCTTCTTTATCCATGTTTTCGTTTTGCTCTTTGAGCATCATTTAAGAAAGCTGTTTTAAAATCTTGATCTAGTACATCTAATTTCTAGATTCTTCAGGGATAGTTTCTGTCAATTTATTTTTGTTCCTTTGATGATCTATGTTTCCTGTTTCTTTGTATCTTTTGTGATTTTGTTGTTGTTGTTGTTGTTGTTGTTATTGAAACCTGGATATTTTAATAGTATAATTTTGTAATTCTGGATATCAGATTCTCCCCTTCACTGGGGTTTGCTAATTTTTATATTCTTTTGTCCATATGTCTAGTGATTCTCCTTAACTATTTTTGCAAATACTTATTCCTTAACCTATGTAATCACTGAAGTTTTTATTTCTTAGTTTGTGTTCAGCTAGTGTTTTAATAGATTTTCTTGAATGCCAGTGGCAAACAACAACAACAACAAAAGCCAACCCAAAAATAAGTGTCTCTTGGTCTTTGTAGATTGGCTCTGTGTCATGATAGTCTTTCATCAGTTAGCCAGGCTTGCACTCATTCTAGTGATCAGCTTAAGGTGGAGCTTAACTCAGTTTCTTTCTGATCATGCTCCTTGCCTTGGGCATGTGCATGCTTTCTACTTCCCCCCCAATACCTGGGTGCTTTTGAGTATCCTAATTTTCCAAAGAGATTCTCACTAGCATTTGCTCCCAGGCCTTTAGGTGGTCTTTTTTATGTTCAGTTGTAATCTTTTTGCCCCAGTCTTTTGCATCTGCTGGTTTTAAGTTTGACTTGCAATGTGTTCAAAAGCAATGCCTACCTCTTTTTTTTGAGTTAGGTGAAAAAAGAGATGAGCAGAGTGTGTCAGTCCTTCAAGTTAGAAAACGTTTGCAGAATAATTTGCAAATGTGGTCTGTTCTCCCTCTGGATCCCCCAAGTACTAGGCTCCCACACTGGGAATTGGCTTTTCTTTGCAAGACTGCTGCTGCACTGGGGAGGGGATAGGGTAAGGGCAAGTGAAAATGCCACAAGGCTTTCAAGCTGCTTTTCTCTATTCATTGTTTATTTGTTTTTTTGTAAATCTTTGACTGTTTTCCAGAGTTGTTTCGAAGTTGGTTTCAGTGTTTCTGTGAGAGGATGAAAATTTGGAGTTGTATATTCCACCACTCTGTTGATGTAATTTTGCTTTCTTTTTTAAAGAATTCTATTAATGATTTAATAGAATTAAATCTTATTTTATCTTCTTAAATTAAAATTATCCACTTGAAATTTTATTTATTTAAAATAGTTCCTGTGTATTTCTGTTTCACATCTTGAGTTTTCATTATCCAAAACATAATTTGAAAATATTACATAGAGAACCAAATATGGCCATTAAATTGTTAGATTGTAGATAAATTTACAATAATAGAGAAAATGGAAAATTACTAAAGGGTGGCCAAATGGCTCTGTTGGTTAGAACGCGAGCTCTCAACAAGGTTGCCGATTCAATTCTGGCATGAGATTGTGGGCTGCACCCCCTGCAACTAAGATTGAGGGACGAATGATGGGTCCTGGAAAAGCACACTGTTCCCCACTATTCCCTAATTTAGAAAGAAAAGAAAGGAAAAGAGAAAGGAAAGAAAAAGAGAGAGAGAGAGAGAGAGAGAGAGAGAGAGAGAGAGAGAGAGAGAGAGAGAGAGAGAGAGAGAGATACCTGATTCCTGAAATGAGATGATATCCTTAGTGTGGCTACTGTCTTCACAGATGATGCTGTCATTATGCTTTGCCTTCACTGCCTGTCAACGTATACATATACTTAATTCGTGGGGTTTTTTGAATCATTACTTTAAATGGGATTTTAAATGTAACTAAAATGTATCAGTAGTAATGCTAGCTAGTTCGTTTAAAAGGTACAAAAGGTTTTAGGTCTTTACGCTAAAATTTATGCCATCTTATCCTATCACAACTAAAATGTGGTTACCCATAGCTTTGTTTTCAGTAAGTTTGAACCAAATCTTTTTCCCCCTCTTATTATTAAATATTCATCACATACACTTGGTGACATTTCTCTTATCAATTCAGAAATAAACCCTTTTTTTTAATTATGTAATACTTTTCAGAACTCATACCTAGTGTGATGTGATCTTAAAACTTGATGTTTTTTCCATGTAAACTGAAGGCATAGTTGAGTACATGTGCTTATTCTGGTCCTTTTGAACCTAACCCAACTTAAAAGTCTCTGGTTCTCCCTTCATGAAGCAGATGTTTGTTCATAATATACACTATAGAAATCTATTATACACCTTTGTTTAGTGAGATTTCAACAGTGCACAGACAGATACTATAAATGCCCTTAGTTAAACATGACTGCAGTCAAAGCTAAAAAGGAGGTCCACAATTCGATTTTCTTGTTTTGAAATTTAGGTCACCATTACACATATTATTGGCTAAATAAGTTAGATACATGTATATTAGTGGGAAATACTATGCTCTTTGTATCCTCATATAAAGCAATATAACTACAAGTATTTTTTTTTCAAATCAGTCAGCTTATTTTAATTGTGAATGTTATGAACTCATTTTACCAAGTTAACCAACTAATGAGAAATGAATGTGTTAACTAAATTTCAAACTCTAATAGTCACAAGTAATTGATGCACTGTCTCTATAAATATATAATGTTGAACAATGGTGCACTATGTATAACACATAATATATATGTGATATGTTGTATATAATTTATGCATTTATTTAAAATTTGCTCAATAAATATAACCAGATTTTTTGATTGGTTAGTTTACATTAAATACTGAAATGCATTTAAAATCACAATGGTATTTTTAAAATGTACTCTATTAAATTACTTTTCAAGCAAATGAAAGGAAGTCTGTTATCTTAAAACACATTTAAATATTTGTGTTGTTTGATCATTCAAAGGTCTTTGTGTGAGATTAATGTGAGAGAGCGAGAGCGAGAGCAAGAAAGTTAGTTCTGAAAACTACCTGTGCATCCTTGTTGCAGTTACTGCTACGTAACTTAGTTCAAGAATCAGAATAGCAACTAAAAACATCATATTAAACTCTCTTGCACCCTCTGTTGTTATTTTTGGGGAACACTACACATACCTTCCCATGATTATTGATATTAGGCCTATTAAAATTTCTGATAAAATTAATACTTCATTTATTATACTTACCTCCAAATTAGATTGATAGTAAAATAATACTTGTTTTTAATTCTTGTTTCTTGTGTTGCAGATATGTTTTTATTGTATAACAGCTTACAAATGAAAGATGAGCCTTTCTGTTTGTCTTTGATTTTTCCTAGTTACCAGTTTTAAACCCCTCCAAATATTTCACACAAATGAGAGTCTCTATATACAATTTTCCAGAATTAAAAATTCTGTTGTTTGTTTCTTTTTTTGTAGAACTTTCAATTAATTGTCAGACAGTTTATTCCAAAATAAGAGTCTGGGATCGACCATATTAAAATTAAGAATTTATAACTGTAAGGAGCAGATGTTTTCATAAACATTTGCTATAATTAATTTCAACTAGAGGATTGAAGGAACAAAGCAGTTTTTCCCGCTTCAAAACTTTATAGCCTTTTCCTCATATAGCAAACTATGAAATCTTTTCTCAAATGTTGTTTAGAAAAATAGTTGTACGCCTTATTTGGCATGTTTTTGAGAAAGAAAAACTGCTTTTTTTTTGCTTTTTTACCATCCTTTGAAGATTACATGTGATATATGCATTTCAAAACAGGTATAAAATGAAGACCACTTTTGTAATATATTAAGATGACAAAACCTAGTGTTTAAAAAAACTAAGTCTCTAAATTATTTGAAGGATTTTATATCTGATCTGATAAATATCAGCAGAAGGCAAGAAATAGTCCATTGATGAGATTTTATGGTTAAATACATAAAATCATAACTAGTTTTAAAGGGAAAAAAGGTTCATATTTTTAATATATGATATAGTACTTATTCTGTGCTGATTATGGAGTGTTTCACAGGAAATGTCTGCAAGCTGTTAAATAACATGTGTTGTAGGAAATTTTCATTTATCAAGACAGAGTCTAATTTTCCTTAATTTTTTAAATTTATGTAATACCATTAATTTTTTAAAAAGAAAATGAAGTATGTTGAGAGAGTAATCTTATGGTACCCATGTTTTCAAAGAATTAACAAAATATACCCAGCTAGATTGATTTTAAACATTTAGTGTTTGGGGATTATTTTCTTCTATAATAATTGTCAACATTTTCAAATTCTGTAATCCGTTTTAGGTTTTTTGTTTAATTTAACAAAACTGAAAGTGCATTTTGCAAAAAGCGTAGAGTTTAAAGTTCAGTAAGTGAGCTCAACCCAGTTCTCATCCTTCTAAATACTTAGGTGCAGCTGCAAAGATTTTGAAGAGAACTAACATTCTTGACTAATCTGTCAACTATAAAATGTGCAAAGAAAAATAGGTAGCTGTCATTAAAATTACATTTCAGCTTTCAATAACCATTTAATGAGTAGCATAATTATATAAGTATGGTACCTTAAGTACTACACTCAATAATTAAAAATAATCTCATCTTTAAAGTGAAAGCTCTTTAATTACTATTTGACTTAACCAGGACCACTGTGATGATCTCCAATGGCACCTCAGTTTGTTCAAAGAGGATTAAAAGTATAAATTAAAATTGGATCTATCATCCAATTATTGAACTTTAAATTTCATAAAAATGAATATAGCCTGATGTTTGCAAGTACATTACAGGAATTAGGAATGTAAAATGTAATCAGATTCTAGTTTTTTTAATTTGTTTCTAAGAATAAATGATATGTTTTATAGTAGTATACCGTGGTTTCATAAAAACTATACTTTGAAGTATATATTTTAAAATTTAAGCTATTAAAATTAAATTTCTGTCAATAAGAATATATGTTTTATATTGTGACATTGGTAAGCATTTTTAACTTCTTTAGCAAGTTTATTTGGATTCTATAATCTTTAAACTGATAGGTATGAATTTGTTCTAAATCTGATTTTTATGAATATGCCAGTTTCTTGAATGTAAATGTGTTTTTAATGTTTGGTATTTCCTAGTGTGGCAGATGCTATTTGATGCTTTTTTTTTTTTCATTTGTTTTAAACTGTTGAACTTTTGACCAAAGTTAAAACCTAAAGGTTTAGAAAGAATATTAAAGTGTATTCAAAGCTCACTAGAATGCATTCTTCATCTCTACCTCCCAATTCTGCTTTCTCTTTTACCTCTCTGCTTAACAGATTCCTAGATAGTGGAGAACAGGGTTCTGGAAAGCATTCTGGGTCTGCTGTCTGCCTGCCTCCTTTGACTGTACCAGTGGTCAAGATGGGTGATCACTAACAAAAAGTTGCCCTTTGTTTATAAACATTAGTGTATGATTAAATGATTTATACATTTTGATTTGTCTGTGATTCATAACAAGCAAATGTCTGTACTGTACTTCATTTGTTCCTGTTAGCAATTGCTTCGGTAGTATTCCTATCCAAATTAGGAGCAGTGGTTCTGGGCTATATTTTAGCGTCAAAAAACATTTTTGGCCTAAAGGGCTCTGATTACAAAAGATATTTTGGAGAGGTAAAAGGGGTATTTGCTTTTTGACTCAATATACTGCTTAGAGCTGTCACACAGTAGCTTTTCAACTGAAATATTCAGTTTTATAATCTCCATTATTTCAGTGTTTTTAAATTTTTTTTCCAGGAGATTCAAATAAAAATGGAAGAAGAACAAGTTCTACTTTAGATTCTGATGGGACTTTTAATTCCTATAGGTAGGTGATGAATACAAAGATAAATAATATTATAAAATGATGTACAAAATACCTAATTTTACAGGATTCTAATTTTAGAGTAGTAAGGAGCTACAACCTGTACTTTAAAAATATGACAAATGTAAAAATTATTGTGGTACACAATTGCTCTGCAGACTTATTGAGTAATGGAAAATAACATTCTAAGTTCTTGAATAAATGGACTTTTTGTAGATATCTGTTGTTAACCTATAGTAGGATAATTAGAATGAATGTACATGTAGTATTAAGCTTCATTAAAATCCATTTTTGTTTTTGTTTTTCTAGTATATTTGCTATAGTACTAAAGGCTTCCTTTTGTTTAAGTTTCCTGCTAAAATGAAATGAGCATCTAAGAGAGTATAAAATGTAATCTGTTGTTACATTAAGTGCTGTTTGTTAATATCCCATTTGGCTCTTCAGCGAACAGGGCAGTTGCGTCTCAATTAGTGATTTTTAAAAAAGGATACATTAGTTAAGAAAACATGTATCTTATCTAGTCTTTTGTTAAGATTCTCCTTATAACTTGAATTTGCTTGAATAAGTGTTTATAGAATTTGTACCTTCGTAACAGAGAAACCTAGGAAGTAGAAAGATTAAAGTATTTCCATTAATATTTGAAAACGTATAAGCTGAACCAAAATGATATAAGAACTAGGTTTTCTTTTAGGGGAAAAAAAAGTACAGATTCAATAATACATTTTGGCATTATAGATAGCAATGCAGATAGATTCCTGAAGAAATACTTGAGTGGAGTACAGTGTCCTTATGGTTAACTAGTTCTGATACTTGTGTAATAACACTAGAAAATATATGCAAGAACCACTGTACACTTGGAAACTCATTTGAATATTAAGCTGTCACTCCTTTTATAATAAACACGGAATTTATGCTCAGAATCTTTATATTTTTATTTGAATACATATTCGTATCCCTAATTGGAACTGTGTCATTTGTTTGTTCAGATCCCAGGCAAGCTTTTTAACATCTAGAGTAAGGCCTCGTATACAGGAAGCATTTAATAAGAATGTGTTAAATGTGAAAGTTTTTACAATTTGTTTATGAATTCTAGAAATGAGATGGTAATTGAAACACTTGACATCTTTATTTTATACCAGTTGGGGTCTGTATAAATAATCAGTCGTTCAAGTGTCACAGATACTACAAAAGGCTTATGTTCCTTCCCATGGTGTTCTAGAGGTATTATCACAGCAGTAAAGCTTATGTGTTGCCCTTATATTTTCACTGTACCTGATAAAGGTTGGAATTCTCCAAATCCTTCTTTTAGTGCTGAAGTATGATATAAACTTGGAATTTGACATGTTAAATAATAGGTAGAATCCTACATCTGAACATGTTACAGCTGATCACACCAAAAAAAGGCGAATATAAAAGATAGTTAAGTAAATATTCATGATTTGGCATGTAACTGAGGAATATTAATATGTAATTTATGTGAAATCTTTGGTGGTAATATCATTATTAGATATAAATACAATAAATAACCAAGACAAAAAGATAATAAAGATGTATTTCAAAGGAAGGAAAATCTATTATGTGTATAAATTTTGTTGGTGAATTATATTTTACAATTACATTTGTAGTTTAGCTAATTATGGTAAATAATGGATATAATATAAAGTTAAGAGAAATGTTTTAATGTGAATTCACAGTATTATCTTGTAGTTTATTTTCTCCTTGAATAGTTTTAAGATTGATATATCTTAGTATTATTGAATGATAATTGTATTTTGAAAATGAACTACTAATGCAACTTTGCACAATAAATACTAATGTTGTTAACTAATATATTTTTAATCAATGCCTGTCAGTGTTGTAATGTTAGGATATTAATTTATTGTTGTGATTAAAAAGGCAAGATAAAAAGCTCAGGTAGAACAGTATATAAAAACAAGCTTTTAATAGTTGGCAGGCCAGTGCTGTTATTAAATAGTATTATAGTATTTAAGGTGTGAAATGAATATTTTTCTCCTCAGTAGGCAATATCTCTTACAATATAATGAGCTTACTGTGAATTTGACACTTGGGTTAAATGCAGAATTCATAGAAGCATAGCTCTGGGGTATATTTTCATATTAAGGTTAACTGATAAAATCTAGGAATTGTTGCAGAATCACACTAAAATAACAACAGAATTGTCAGTAAAATTAACTTTTGAAAATAAAAATTATTTTTCTCTTGCCATCATAGCCCTTTTAAACTAACTAGAAATAGGTTTTTGGTAAAGCGTGAATATTCCAACCCTCAACCATCCTAACAATTCTGCCTTTGTATTATTTAAACTGCTTCAGAAATCCTGACCTTCCTGCACAGTGAGACAGTTCTGGCTGGCAGCCTAGTATGAACATGCTCTCGCTTATATACTTGTATCCGGGATAATGATAGGCTTTAGTGTGTCATCTGTAAAATGGACATTATAATGTCTAAACTGCTTCCTTCTCACAACTATTTTAAAGACGAATTAGATAAAACTTATAAGATAAAGCCTTTTGAAAATCTAAATGCAGAGACATGGCATATTATTATTCTTGGTGCTTACCTACTGTAAATGGTCAGCTTTGTGGCTTTAGTCTTTATTTAACCCTCCAACAGGTGTATGCATCCTTTTATAGCATATGTTGAGGTTTTATTAACTTTTAAATTCAGTCTTGAATTAGTCACCTAAGTGTGTATCTTTCCATTATGTGTATTATTGTGATCTGAGATTTTCAGTTTCAAAAGGGTATATAGTCTGTTTTTTGTTGTTGTTGTTTTGTTTTTTGTTTGTTAATAATACCTAAACATAGTGAGTCAGTTCAAATCCTGACTCCAAATACTTTGGAGACTTTGGACAAGGTTTCCCGTCACTTTCCTCCCTCTGAAATGGCCATAATAAAAAACACTTGTGAGGAGCTAATGGGATAATGTCACATGGTAAATGCTGGAATGAATATGAGCTGCTTTTGTCTTCCAGTTGATGTCATTGCCCTTGTCATCCTCGTTAACTTTCTGGTAGTGTAGATTTTTTTTAGAGACACCAAAAGAAAGATTTAAAAATGTGTCTTATAGGAAAATGATTTTTATCTGTTAGCAGAGAGAACTAAGAACAAGCTTAACCTGAGGCTGGAAATTCTCAGTCTCTGATACTATATTCTACATTGCCTTTGTGTAACAAAATTGTACACACGGTAAAGATAAAAGGAAGATGTTTTACTATTAGTGTAAGTTCAGAGATGGGTTTTGGAATTTTGACAAATAAATTACGAAATTTAAAATCGATGGACCCTAACTATAGCTTTGTTAGGCTAATGCTCATAGATTTGTTTTTCATAGGCTAGGAGGTTTTACTTTGGATTTGTGTCTTTTGTGGTTTTTGCTTCATTGATTCAAGATAGAGTACAGTTGCACTTAACTCCTAAGGCACCAACCTTATGATTATCATAGATGGTGCCTGGGTAATAGACTAGATCTTGCTTTGGAACTTTTTGTTAAAATTTGATCGTATATTCCTAATTTGCGGGTGATGTGTTAAAATGGCAAATGAATAAGAATTGAGAAGATATTATTGGTTTATGCTTTATATACCAAGTTTTTAGAGACCAATTTTAATGTTTTCTGTCAGATTGTACGAGCTTTCTCTATTTCTTATCTAACCATTAAAACTGAGAGACCCCTTGTTGGGTATGAAAGAAAAGTAGTTTGCCAATTAGCAGTTTACAATAGATGTTTAACTAAGTGACTGTAGCACAAGGCCACATGGTAGAAAGAATATTGTCTCACTACTACCCCCACCCCTTGTTCCCAAGGGCAGCTGACCTTCTCCTCTCCAAAGAGGCGAGCCCCTTGCCAGCACATATGACTACAGACTATTACATTAATCTGTTTAGCTGTAGTACCAGCTGCTTGCATGTTTTTAATTATCTTATTAGATGGTAAAACAGTGACCTATGAAATAAATTGAAGGTGAACATTTTTAAATTTTCCTTTTTTTACCCTAAGTTTCTAAATATCTTTATTGATCAAGTTATAACTTTCTCTAAAAGTTCATAGGAAGTCTATCTGGTTTTTGAGTCAATGTAATGCTTTAAGTATAATGTCATAATTCCCAATATAGAAAATAACTTCATTTTTGTTTCATTAGGTTATATTTATATAGCCACAAATCCATGTTAAAATCCATTGGTTGATTTTCTAGATTCTGTATATACACTAGTAAATCATCTAGCCTGCTCTAATTATTCTTAGATTTTAATTGCACATGGTACCATTTTTGAGTATATTTCACCAAAATGTACTATTAGGAAAAATGTACTGTCTTCTAGATTTTGACAATGGATGCTTTTCAAATGAGACCTTGTAAATGAAGTGTTTGTTGACTCTATGAGACATAGTTCAAAATAATAACAACGAATGGTGGTTCAGTTACAAGTCAGAGCCAATAAATGAAGACTATAATAATTTAGTTATAAATCCTGGTGTTGAATTTAAAAACAATGGTAGTTGAATGCAGAAGGATTGCAAAATACTTATGTATGTCTGTTGAATTAGCAAAGCCTACAACTGGTATAAGAAGGTGACTTAAGACTTGAAACATTTATAAAGATCTTGAATACTTACAAACAACACATTGTATTTTTTAATTAAGAAATATTTGTACTTTTTGGCTTCTTATTTTCCCTTCGAAACAAATACTGTATTTCATATTTCAAAAGAACTTATGTTGAAGAAATAAAGGAAACATTTTCCCTTTCTATATTTTATTTTGTTTCTTTTAAGGAAAAAAATGTAAAAACCCACTTGGCTCTAACGTGATGGTGTTATAATTTCTTAACAGCGACCAGAGCTTCCAAAGTTGCCTCTTTTTCTCAATATCATACGTTCTATACCCCATAGAGTCAAAGCTGTTTAAGTTTAGTTGGTTTAGCTTTTTAAATCTAAAAGTTAAATATTTTTCTGAATAAGAAAAATACATTAATTTGAACTTACTTTAGTTATATAAATTTTGAAAAATAATAAGATTTCAAATTGTACCACAAAGATTTTTACGTATCCTCTTTATATGTAATATAATTTGAGAGGAAATAGGAAACATCCTTCTATCCTTTACATTTATTTTTGATATAATACCTTTTTCACATTTATTTTGATATTGTACCTTTTTCACATTTGAGATTCGTGATATGAGAAAGAGGGTCTCATATCTCTTGAAATAACAATAAAGCAGTGATTCAAAATACTACAGTAGAGCTAATAGGGCAAAAACATGCTTTGGATTTAAAATTCAGAAATCTGGGTTCTGGTTACACCCTTTGTATAAGTTTGTAAATCTGTTATTTTTAAGAATATGAAGTTGTAGAATAATTTGATTTGCTGAAAGTTATACTGTGTTAGTCCGTTCAGGCTGCTATAACAAAATACCAGAGACTGGGTAGGTTATAAATGAAAGAAATTTATTTCTCAACAATTCTGGGAGCTGGGAAGTTTAAAGGTGAAGGTGCTGGCAGATTGGGTATCTGTTGAGAGCCCACCTCCTAGTTCCTAGACAGAGTCTTTTCACTGTGTTCTCATGTGGCAGAAGAGGTGAGAGTTCGTTCTCTGGGGGCTTCTTTTGTAAGGGCACTAACACCATTCATGAGGGGTCTGCCCTCATGATTTAATCATCTCCCAAAGGCCCTACCTCCTCACATGATCACATTGGGTGTTAGGATTCAACATATGAATTTGGGGGGTGGGGGGCAGGGAAACACATTCAGTCCATGGCATATATGGAAGAAAATAGAGACCAGCCTGAATTCCCCATCCCACTCCATCACCTAAGGCCTTTCCATTTTAATTATTTTTTCCCCAGGACATCATAGCTTAGTAAGTAAAGGAGAAAGGAAGGCCTAGAATTAGGGTTACTTTCCTGATTCTTAGATCATTGTTTTTCTCACTTTGATGTGCTCCCTGTATTTGGTTGAGAATCTATATAATTATATGTCACAAACTCTTTAAGTTCTTAATAGATATATGGTTTAGGGAAACAATTTGAAAAAAGCACAGGGGTAGAAATAAAACTAAAGTTTATACCCTAGCTCCACCGCTTACTGATTGTGTGACCTTAGGCAATGGAATTAACCTCTGAATCCTAGTAACCTCGTTTATAAAATTGTAATATTAACAGCTCCTATATCATAGAGTCCTAGGGAGCGTACCTACAAATGTGTAGGACAGCCGGCCTGGTTACCTAACACGTAGTAAGTAACAAATACTAGTTTCTTCACCTTTCCTTTCTTTCTCCCTTTTCTAAAATTTTCTTTAAATTGTAATCAACTTTTTCACCTAACAGAGTTGTCTTTTGTTTCAGAAGAGTATTTTAAAAATTCAATACAGTTCTAAAGTGGCAATAAATGATATTTAAGGATCAAATCTATAGTTATCTATAAAAGATCAGATCTACAGATATCTATAGTTATCTATAGTTTATGTAAAGAATTTTTATAAAAGCCATGCTTACATTTAGTCTCACAAGCTCTTTATCAAGTATTACGTCTTGTTTCCATATTTGCTCAAGTAGCACCACAACCTTTATAATTAAATTATAATTTCAGAGAGCACAAAATACATAACCTTTGCATTTTCAAGAAACCAAAATCAGAACATTGCCTTTTATTCTCATCTCCATAGTAGAGCCACATTTGAGAGAAGAAATGAAAATCATATTTGAATGATGAATAAATACATCTTGAAGTAACTTGATTATTCTTTATGATGGTGGAACTGGTCAATATCTATGCCTCTTTATAATATACAATCTGTCTGAACTAATTATTGATGACTTATGGCTCTGGAAATGTGTTACTACCTTCCTTTTAAATAATTAACTGGTTTGTTTTCATATACAGTCACATGTCACATAACAATGTCTCAGTCAACGATGGACTGCATATAACAGTTGTCCCATAAGATGATAATAGAGCTAAAAATTCCTATTGCACAGTGACATCTTAGCCATTGTAGCACAAAACACTACTCACGTGTTGTGGTGATGCTTGGTGTAAACAAACCCACTGTGCTGCCAGTTGTATAAAAGTGCAGCACATACAATTAAGTACAGTACCTAATACTGGAAAATGATAATAAGTGACCATGTAACTGGTTTATGTATTTAGTATAGAATACTTATCATTACTTAGAGTGTACTCTTTCTATTTATTTTTAAAAAAAAAGTTTGCTGTAAAATAGTATGCCATGTTATGCCAGCGGCAGCCTCATACATTCCATGCATCATTTTCTCTTTGCTTGATTTAATCTCATTTTGTTTTATTCATCCTGGCCCCTAAGCATACAAAATGTACTGCTAGTGTTGCCAATAAGAGGCCACATTGAGTGATTGACCTGGAAATGAAATTAAAAGTGATTAAAGACGACAAAGGTGGAAAATCAGTGATGGTTATTGCTTGCCAGTCAGGCATGTCCCATTCCACCGTAGCTGTGATCTGGAAGAACAAGAACAAAGTGATGGAGGCTGTTACAGGATCTGCTTCATTGAAGCCAATGAAACCAACAAAAATTCAAGAAGGGCCTGTATCAGACATGGAGAAATTTCTAATGACCTAGATTGAAGACCAGACACAGAAGCACATTTTTCTCAACACCATGACAATCATTGCCAAAGGATTTGTTAGCGATGTTGAAAGAAAAGGCTTACCTGACCATGATGTTGAATTTACTGCTCGTTCTGGATGGCTTCAACAAGTCAAGAATCGTTTCTTATTACATAATGTGAAAGTGAGTGATGAGTCTGTGAGTGCTGTTGTGAAGGTAGCTTAAGACTTTTTGGAAACTCTGGATAAGCTGATTGTGGAGGAAAATTACTTGCCAGAGTAAATATTCGATATGGATGAAACCTCTCTGTTCTGAAAACAGATTTGTGAAAGGACTTTCATCCATAAGGAGGCCAGGTCGATGACAGACTTCAAGGCGTTTAAGGACTGGATAACAGCTTTGCTTGGAGGCAATGTTGCAGGCTCCAAATTCACACCTTTTGTTATCTTGGGCAGTGAGAATCCAAGGGCTTTCAAGCATGTCAATAAGCACACACTGCCCATGTCTTGCAGAGTAATAAGAAGTCATGGATGGAAACTAATATAAAATATTGAATGGCAACTGTAATTTAAAAAATAAATAAATGAATATATATATATATATGGTCATGGGATGTAAAATATAGCACATATAGCACATGGAATATAGTCACTGGTATTGTAATACCTGTGTACAGTGTCAGAGGGGTAGTAGACATGGTGGGGTCATCACTTTGTGAGGGGTGTAAATGTCTAATCATGTTGTTTTATACACCTGGAACGACTACTACTAATAATAATAATAATGTCATGGATGACCCAGTTCCTCTTCCAAGATGCCATCCTAAATTGCTAAGCCATTAAAATGGAGAAGTATTATTTGAAGAATAAAATAGCTTTCAAGATTTTGCTTATTATTGATAATGCTCCCGTACATCCTCCTTTTATTGGTGATTTTTTTCCCAATATTAAAGTGGTGTTTCTCCCTCCAAAAACCACCTCTGTGATCTAACCAATGGATCAAGAAGTTTTAGCAGTTTTTAAGGCCTACTACCTGAGGATGACCGTTGCCCAGGCTACTGCTCAGGAAGACACTGATGCTATTCCTGAAGGATTACACCATCGATGACTGCATCAAGACCCTTGCTTGTAGTTGGGGTGATGTCTCCAAGGAGTGTATGAATGGCATCTAAAAGAAGACACTTCAGAGGATTTGTCAAGGGTGAGGAGGCTGCAAAAATCAACAAGGCTGTGGTTGAACCTGGCGTGGAGGAGGATGACATTGAAAACCCCCTAGTGGTGGTTCCTGAGGTACTGACTAATGAGTTGTTAAACAAGATCAGGAACTGATAGCTGAAGAAGAGATAAGAAAAAGGATACTGCAGGAGAAGCAAAAGAAGAAGAACCCCCAAGAAATTTCACAGTGAGGGGTTTAGCAGAGTTTTGCAAACCTCAACAAGCTCCTTAAAAAGTTTGAAAACAAGACCTCAACACTGAAAGATTTTCATTAAAGGCATGTCCGTGGGTGGATTATTTGCATATAATATCTGAGGAATAAAAGAAACAAACCAAGCAAACCACTGTGGACATATTTCTGAAGAGTGGCACCTCCTGAAGAAGAGCCCCAGGCAGGTCCTTCAGGAGTGTTCCAGACGAAGGCATTGCTGTCATAGGAGATGACAGCTCCATGCGTGTTACTATCTGAAGACCTTCCAGTGGGACGAGATGTGGAGGTGGAGACAGTGATATCATGATCCTGACCCAGTGTAGGTCTAGGCTAATGTATGTCTTTGTCTTAGTTCTTATCAAAAAGTGAAAAATAATATAAAATAAAATAATTAAATAGAAAAGCTTATAGAATTATAGAAAAGGATATAAAAGAAGAAAATATTCTTGTACAGAAGTACAATATGTGTTTAAGCTAAGTATTATTATACAAAAGAGTCAAAAAGTTAAAAAAAATAAAGTTTATACGTAAAAAAATTACAGTAGGCTAAGGTTAATTTATAATTGAAGAAAGAAATACATTTTAATAAATTTAGTGTACCCTAATTGTATACAGTATTTATAAAGTCTAAGTGGGGTACAATAATGGCCTTTACATTCACTCACCACTCACTCACTGACTCACCCAGAGCAACTTCCAGTCCTGCAAGCTCCATTCATGGTAAGTGCCCTATACAGGTGGACCATTTTTTTAAATCTCTTATATTGTATTTTATGGTACCTTTTCTATGTTTAGATACATTTAGAAATATAAATACTTACCCCTGTGTTATAGTTGCCTACAGTATTCAGTACAGTAACATTCTGTACAGGTTTGTAGCCATGCAGCCTAGGTGTGCAGGAGTTTGTAGCATCTGGGTTTGTGTACGTGCACTGTATGATGTTTGCACAATGAGGAAATAGCCTGAGGATGCATTTCTCAGAACATATCCCCATCATTAAGTGACACATGACTGTGTAACCTTAAATCAATATAACCCAAGCTGACTTAAGCATACATGTTAGAGTTCCTTTCTCTATCCAGAAGCCACTTCAAGCCCTTTATGTTACTTGTAGCTAGGCTTTCGGGGAGATTTTGGGGTTTTTTTCATATTTGTTTATTTACACTGTCAGCTGCAAGCTCCAGTCATCTAAAAACTGTAAATGTTTATCTTTGAAAAGACAGGCATACATTTGAAATATGAGGATAAACAGCTGTGAGTCAGGCAGCCCCGAGAGTCCCTTTCCCTGGACACACTTCTGTTTTCCCCACTGGCCCCAGTTGAATGTGCCCACTGTCAGCCCTGGGAGTTTTTGTAAATGATTTTGTTAACATGAGGATGCTGGGCTTTCTAGGTATGGTAGTGAAATCGACAAAATTAAATATTTTGTCGGTGATGTTGAAGTGTGTTGCTGGATCTATAATTTGAGAAAATAATGCATAGAATTAGGGTTTAAACTTGGAAAGTTATATGAGGTGTGACACTAAAGTTCACGAACTCATCCTAGAAAAAGTGCTACCTACCTCATTGCTGAATATCACTGTGGTCACCTTCCAAGTACTCCCCTTGGGAAGCTATGCACCGACGCCAGCACCTAGTCCACCCTTCAAAGCAATTTTGGAACTCTTTCTGGAATGACCATCAGAGCAGTCGCCGTATTTCCCTTGATGTCCTGAATGTCATCAAAATGTCTTCCTTTCAATATTTCCTTAATTTCTAGTAGAGAAAGAAGTCTTTGGGGGCCAGATCAGGTGAGTAGGGACGGTGCTCCAATACGGTTATTTGTTTACTGGCTAAAAACTCCCTCCCAGACAGTGCCATGTGAGCTAGTGCATTGTTGTGATGTAAGGGCCATGAATTATTGGCGAAAAGTTCAGGTTGTCTAACTTTTTCACGCAGCCTTTTTAGCACTTCCAAATAGTAAACTTAGTTAACTGTTTGTCCAGTTGGTACAAATTCATAATGAATACTCCCTCTGGTATAAAAAAAAAAAGGCTAGTAACATCATTGCAACAAGTTCGCAAACTTAATTGTCAGACTTTGTATATCTTTTTCAAATTTTACAAATAGCTTGCTTTTTATATATTGGTCTGCTTTATAGTTATATTGTTAGCTCTGTATAATGCTTAATTTCTGACTTTTAATTTGATGGACAGTTTGTAACTTTCAAAGACATAGTTTAAGGGTGAAATATTCATAGAATATTTTAACAGAAATTGATATTCAATATTTGTCTATTTTCTATATCAGGTTTACCTTACCTTTTGGGAAAACATGTCAGTAGTTAATAATCCAATTTTTCACTTTATATTTAATCCAGAGCTTTATATAAGTGCTTCTGTGACGTGTGGGGGATGTGTGTATTTTGGGGGGGGGGGGGCGGTTCAAGAGAGATAAGGTATCTCAATCATTCTGCAAATCTTTATTGTAGATTCATTTATAGGCAGGCCAGTGTACTAAACCTCCAAAACCCAAAGAGGAATAAAACAGATCCTGCCTCTGGTGTCCTCATGGTTTAGGAGGGAAGACAAACATGGAAGGAACTAACATAGATGATGACAGGTGTTACAATGGGGACATTTTACTAGCAACTAGAGGAATACCAGATGGGGTAGTTAAAACTCAGGGGTGGAGTGGTGGGTGGTAAGCAGGAAGATATGTTTGCTAGACATTGTAGAGAGACAGGAGTTTTCTGTGAGGTAAACAATATGAACAAAGACAATCTTCATTTTCTACTCTTCAGCAATACATTCCTTTTTTTTTTTTTTGCACTATTAGAATGGGAAGATTCGATTGGCCTTGTGTTTGTCAGTGACAAAATTATGTCCTTGCTTCTAAAGATAGCTAAAATGACTTACACAACATATGTGTGTGTGTGTGTGTGTGTATCTATTTAATTGTGGTGACATCATTATTTTGTGTGAACTGCTATTTCGTGCAAAGTTTTAGGTTTCAGTATATCATAGATGTTTGATATATTTGAATCAATGATCAAAAACTTTAACTGGGACTTGAAAAATGTATCTTTAAGTCGCACAAAATTACAGAAAGTAGTAGATAATAATACAATTGAGAATGAATTTTACTTGTCTAGAAATATGGGGAAAATTGATAAAGAAGCTATGGAATAAAATAGACTGCTAATGAAGAAATATTTGAAATTTAAAAGACGTCCTAGTACTATCTGAACATATGGACATAGATTTCTTTCCATGATTATAGATGCAATGTTCTGAGATAGATATAGAAGTAGTTTATAGTCTGGTTGACATATTCTCAAGGACTCTCAAAGATTGTATTTCGAGCTACTGTTCAGATTAGGAAAGTAATTCAGATGACATACCCAAGTCTCTCAACCCATTTGAAGTAAAACAGGATAATTCAACACCATCTCTTAATTCTCATTACAAGTTTTTAATGTGCTTCTAGATCTTGAAGTTCCCTTGAGCAGGAGAGTTTTGCTATCACTGAACCAGGCACAGACCTCTCGTTATTTTGATTTTGTTCAATCCACAGTAATAAATTTATAAGCTCTGCGGTATTTACTGTTGTTTCCTTGACCTCCCCACCTTACCATGGGGTCACAGCCAGAGGCTGCTTCTGCCCTTTGTATTCTAACTGTGTATGTAGGTTAAACAGGGACTGTTTTTCCAGTGAGAGATTTGGGAGAGGGTGGAGGGAGTGGGATAAGTAAATAAAACCAGAGTGGTCTGTTTGGCATTTTTAATACTGCCCGCATCCCTGGGGGCAGTTTCTCCCACTGCCACCTGTGTTGCTAATGGACCCTAGAAAAGGAACCCCGTTTTCCTGCCTCTATATCGCTAGGTGCCATTCCTAATCATAATATTTTTAAAGACTTTAGAAAAAAATTTGAACTTTCTTATGGTGCTAATTTTAAATTTTATAGTAACATTCCATGTTTCCATAAATGGAAACATCTCATGGATTCATATAAAGATGTCTGTGGCCATATAATTAAATTTTATGTGGCATGCATTTGGGAATATCTGAATTACTGAACAGCAAATAACAAAAGGCCTTTTTATGAAGTCAGGACTTAGATTGGGTTCTTCTGAAGTAGATGAATTTCCAAATATACAATTTCAGCAGTGGAGAATACTTTTACCCAACACAAGATTTTTTTATGACATGTGATTTCATTTGGGCAAGGAAGTCATGAGAAAATGGTTCATCTTCCACTATAATGCAGAGCAACTGTTTAAAAAAAAAAAAAAAAACAGTAATAAAAATACTACTCCCACTGTCTTTCTAGCCTACATGGGAAGCAGAGTGCAGACTCCACATGGGTCTCTACCCGAGTTCTTCATTTTAATGTTTTTCCCACCCCTCACCCTCAAAACTGGTGTCAAGAAAAGGGATTTTCCCCCCTCTTCTTTCGATACACAGTAACACATCAGTTATTTAGAGGTCAAATTTATAATAGTGTCCACCAATTAGAATATAGTCGTACAGAAACTTAGAAATAGGTGGAAAATATTCGATTGGCCGCCAAGATGTTTGTTCATTAACGTATAGGAGAGCCCATTCACCCTTATCCTGCTTCCACCACATCTTCTCGTTTTTTTTAATTAAAAAAGATTGTGATAGTTTGTGATATTGAAATAGGGAAGCTAGAATGTATAACAGTTTAAAGTCTAGTTTGTTGTCTTTATTTTTAAAAAGACGATCTGAGCAAATGACAGACGTGTACAGATTTAGAATTTTTAAAACCTAACATGTAATCATTACACACATTGGTAGCTGATAGCCTGACAAGGATGGTCATGAGAGAAATGCCACTAAAAACAGCACGGGAAACTCTAAAAACAAAGCAGTGTGGAGTTATTTCATATAGCGGCAAATAGCTATGCATTTTCCAAATATGTCCTACATCTGGACAAAAATTCCTTTAAGTCTTGGAAATGTTTTGATGTTCTGAACATTTTGTGTTGAGAAAAAAAAAAAATCACTTATATGGCATACATTGGCCTTTCATCATGCTGGGTAAATGAGGCATTCAAGCAATTTTTTTTTAATTGGTGAGTTTTTTCCTTTCTAATTATTAATGAGTGAGCTTTTCTAGAAGTCCTTGGGTTGGGGATATTAATATTTTCTTACCTTTTCAGAGGCCCATGTGAAATTGTTTGCCCAGGCACATTAATCCAAACAAATTATAATCTACATATTGATTTTAAACTAAAGTTTATTTTTATCATACGGCCCATTGATCTTCCTTTAAAATTCCCATTACCTCAATCTTTGAGTCAATCTGTTGCTGAGTATGGTTATATTAGGCTTGTGATCCAAATCTTCTGTCTGGTTTCTAGCCTTGATCATTTTTCTTTTAAGTTGATTTTTTTTTTTTTTTTAAAGATTTTATTGGGGAAGGGGTACAGGACTTTATTGGGAAACAGTATGTACTTCCAGGCCTTTTTTCCAAGTCAAGTTGTTGTCCTTTCAATCTTAGTTGTGGAGGGTGCCGTTCAGCTTCAAGTTGTTGTCCTTTCAGTCTTAGTTGTGGAGGGCGCAGCTCAGCTCCAGGTCCAGTTGCCGTTTCTAGTTGCAGGGGGCGCAGCCCACCATCCCTTGCGGGACTTGAGGAATCGAACTGGCAACCTTGTGGTTGAGAGCCCACATTCCAGTCAACTGAGCCATCCGGGAGGCAGCTCAGCTCAAGGTGCTGTGTTCAATCTTAGTTGCAGGGGGCGCTGCCCACCATCCCTTGTGGGACTCCAGGAGTTGAGATGGCAACCATGTGGTTGAGAGCCCACTGGGCCATGTGGGAATCGAACCGGCAGCCTTCAGAGTTAGGAGCATGGAGCACTAACCACCTGAGCCACCGGGCCAGCCCTAGCCTTGATCATTTTTGATAACTTATAGATGTATCACTGTCATCACTAAAGATTTGCTTTCCTAACTTTTATGTGTGTGTGTATGAGAGAAGAGGGAGGTGGTTCAAAGTGGGGCAGAGAGTGGTGGTAGTGACAGAAGCACAGACAGGGAGAGGCAGTGAGATAGAAACAAAAAAGATTAACATAACTTGTGGCATCTACATCTGATCTTATCAGTAGCACCATTCATTGATGACATACTGTTACATCTCTCATGGAATCACCTTGATATTTTTCACCACTTATGCTATTTAACTTTTAACATATATCTGTCTTCTTTCCCCAATAACACTGTATATGAATATGTATTGTGTATATTTATCTTTATATCCCTTGAACTTTCATAGTTGTTATTTTAAAAATTGAATGTATATGTGTATAGTTCATCATCTTTAAAACACTTTGAAGTTTGCTGTCCAATATGAGAACCACTAGCCACATGATGCTATTTAATTTTATGTTGAAATTAATTGAAATAAAATATGTGGGTCCTCGGTTGCAGTAGTCATGCTTCACCTGCTTAGTAAGTAGTCACTTGTGATTAGTGATTACCGTATTGGACAGTCACATACACAACATTCCTGTCGTCCCAGAAAGTTCTGTTGGATAGTGTTCATCTAGAAGTTATCGAATGAATGATCAATTCAGTTAAAATATAATCCATTTAAGAGAGAGCATTTCAAGGGTACATTTATTTCTATATGTGCAATAACCTATAAGTCAGTCCAGCCTTAGAAACTATGCTTTAAGAGATGGGATTGACTTTTAATTAGGGTATCAGGTTTTGCTGAATAAATTCCTATTTCTAAATTACTGGAAAATAATTTGATCTCAATTCTGTATTTGCCTTACAGTGTTGCTTGCGTTATAGACTATGTGGCAAATTCCTTATTGTATAGAAAGTTAGGCATCAAGCTCATGCTAGTTTCTATAAATATTAGGTTGGTCCAAAAGTAATTGCGAGTTTGCAATTATTTTTAACCTTTTAAACCGCAATTACTTTTGCACCAACCTGATGTCAAGCTACACGAGGTGGGATGGGAATGGAAGCAGGTGGGGGAGGTCTGCAGGGAGGTGTCTCAAGGAAGGGCATTGTCCTTTATTAATTATATAAAACACATCAGTACACCGTGGAAGATAAAAGCTATTTATTTCAGACAACTTCATAGAGATTGTCAGCTACAGGATCCTTTTCTCACCTCATTTCTAAACGCTGATCCTTCAATTAGTAATATAATGATCTTTATTATGTGCTTAAGTTTTATAACCTCATGATATAGCTTTTCTTGGTTCTTTTTCTAAAAGTATGTTGGGTGTGTTTACCTACTTTAATCTGACCCTGAATTTAAAAGCTCTTAAAAAACTACATTTTGAAGAAAATAATACATATTTTCTTGTCTTTTTTAAAAAGAATATTCTACCTGTCAGTGCAAAATTGTTGCTAACTTTGTTCCTCGTGTCCTTGTGTATATTGAGGTGGGGGCTCAAGATTTCTTGGTTCAGAGTTAAGTCCAAACCTGAATCAAATCATCATAAGTTACTTTTAACAAACCTCCAGACACGGAACTGTTTGTTGCCTTTGTTTCAGCGGAGCCTCATCATATGAGAACATATTTCACCCAGACATATGAAGAAATCCATTTTAAGCTTGTGAACAATTGTGCACTCTATTTTTATATTTACTTATGTATGTAAGTGGTAAGCCCTGATGTTTCATTATAGAGGGAAGAAAGCTTTAAATAAAAGTAAGTTTTTAAAAATTCCTGATAGAGGAAGCAAAAAAGCCAGTACAGTTTCTAATTGCCTTTTAGAGTCTCTGAGTTCCCTCATTACCTGTGATTTAAGCTAAAAATGAGGTAATTATAGCTAACATCAGTGTTTATCTGGTTGATCTTGGCACCTGCAGTCCTAATGTTGTAGCTTACCCATATCTGGTGCCACACTTCGCTGTCTGACGCTGACATACCTAATTTACACTTCTCATATTTCCATTGATTTTTGCTTTACATGTTCCCTTTTCTGTTCGAATGGTATTTTTAAAATCATACCTTTAAAATGGGATACAGTTACATACTCTTTTACACGGAATATTGGAATTATGATACAGTCGTTTCATTAATAGTAAGGTTTAATTAGTATGTTTCTCTGCAGATTAGAAACAGATGAAAAATCCATTGTTTCCTTTTTCCTTTGCATTTATTTGCTAAAGCAAATACGATTATAATTAATAGGGCAAGTTTTCAAATATCAGCACTCACTTTAAGATTATGCAATTGTATAAACCTTTTTGCATCAGGTTCCGTTTTCCTATCTTGCACTTCCTCCTCACCTTCAAATGTTCCACGTATCTAACTCTGATCTGACCCTGCTTAAGCATCGCCTGATGTTGTTGCCCTGGCCTTCAGTTACTGTTACTATAGTCAGATCTCAAAAATGAGTTAATCCTGGTTGACTGGCCAACCTTGTAAACTGCGTGGTCACCTCTGAGAACTCCTTTACCTCACATCCTCCTGTGACACTTCCCTGACATCCAGGAACGTGTGTCCTCCCTCTTTCTTCTATTACCTGCGACTTGTTGAGCTTCCCCAGAGTGATAATTCCTTCTCTGCATTCAGCAACTTCATTATCAGTAAAAACCCAAGTAGCTCTTCTTAACCAAGTATTGCAGATCCTAAGTACTAGACTCTGTGTGTAGTCTCTGAGCTCTTTACAATTACTGTAGTTGTTTGGGTTTCTTAAGTTAGCCCCATAAGACACATTCTTCCCTGTCCAGATAATGCTTGAAAATGGGCTAGAAGCCATCATATAAAATATACAATATAAAATGTTTTCTCGAGTGCATCGTCATTTGGTACAACAATTCAGAAATTGTCTAGTCCAGAATTGCCACACAATTAAGTCACTTATGCATTATTTAGGTTACAAAAGTACTTAAACAATTATATTTAGAAGGTTTTAACTAGTTTCATACTAATTTTATGTGTGTATCTTGGGAAAATACTACCTTACAATACACAATTTGATATAAATATTTCCTTATGATCATCAGCTATATTTATTCACTGCATATTCTAGTTGATTTCTGTTAAAAAGAAAAGGAAAAACTATGGTCGGAGGCTTACTTACCTAAGAAAGTTTTCATAGAGGGAAGGCAACAATTGCTACAAAAGTTGATTTCATTTACTTAGAAATGTGATCAGCGCCCATGGCTGACATTTTAATCAGTCACAGTGTTATCTCAGGAGCACAGAGGTGAGCTCAGAATCCTTCTCAACACAGTGCTTCCAAGGTACCACTATGAATTAGTATGAGAAATGAAACCAGCTCATCTCCTCTCCTCCCTACTGAGATGCTGGTGGTTTTCAGGTACCCAGTGCCTGCAAGGCAGAGTAGTTGCCACTGGATGGCACTGGTGCTGTGTCAAGAGAGCCCTCAAGGCCCAGATATCTCATCTGCTGTGTTTAAGGCATTTACACATTTAAATGTCCCAAGTTGTTCCTAACCACTCACAGCAGCTGTTGACTTACCTTCCCAGACCAAGTGGTGAAAAATTTTCTCTCTGCCCTTGGACTCGATGTTCACAAACGAAAAATCTAAGGAAGAAAGTTTAAGGGCACATTTCTATCTTGCCTTGTTGCCAGAGGCCGTGCTTGTCTTTGTTGTCTGGAGTATCCTGTGCCCGTTCAGTGTGGTCTTCCACCTTATTCCAGGAAGATACTTTTCCCAGTTCTCATTGCTTTTTTCCCTTAACAAAGTATTTAGTTTTCCTGAGCCTTAGTTAGCTTCCTCATATATAAAGAGGGTTAAAAATACACACCCTTGGGAGGGTTGTTTTAGAAAGGTTAAAAGTGATGTGTCTAAAATATTGTGTATTATGACATGGATTTTTTAAGCATTTTCATAGCATTATTGCCAGATTTTTGCTATTAACAGCCACCCGATATTTTTTTTTTTTAGGTAAGACAAAGTTTAGTAACTACCTTTCATTTATTTATTATTAATTAAACTGAGAAATTCTACCACTGATGCCTCAGTACTTATTGTTTTCCCATGTCTCACCTGCATTCAGTAGCCCAGCTCCCCTCACAGGGCTGACTGACCTTTTCAACATTTCTCCCTTTAGTGTCTGTTGAACCTCTGACAGTTCAGTTCTTGGACGTAGCATTTCAGTGTCTATGGTGCTATTATTTCTTATTTTCTATACTGAGTTTTAATTTTTAGGTGTAAAAGTATTTTTCCCTCCTCTTAATACCAGAGTGTGTTGCCTTAATCGTATCATCATCAGTTTGCACGTACATCTACTCCCTTAACTTCATGCTTTTCAAAAACCAGCTCTGAGTGTTGAGCACATAGGAGGCACTAAATAAATGTGTATTGTACACACACTGTATCAGTTTATTAATAAAACACTCTTCCATAGACAAGAAAGACAATTCATAGATCACGTTGTGGCTTTTCTGTTGCTCTGTTGTGAGAGCTCTTCACCACTTTGAGATGTTATTCCTTAATTGGAACTATAAGTACCCATGAATACATTTAAATGATTGTGGATTTCAGAGATAATGTTTCCATTTCACATGCCTCAGTCCCCTTTTCTCTTTACCAACACTGTAATCAAGGCACAGGATCTTATTTAAGCTAACAAATGATTATCCTTCATTACGTAAGTGGTATGTAACTTGGCCTTAGAAGGCTGCTTAACTTGACAAAATGGCAGTGCATCTAGCCACCAGCTGCGTCTGCTTGCACAGTGTCTTGGTACTTTTGAATAGAAGCTGATTTTGGAAGAGTCTTGGGGAGTCATTGCCTCACACTTCCTTCTCTTGTCTGGGACATACTGGTGTTTTCAGGCCATGGAACTGCGTGGTCTCTCACAAATTATAAAATCTCTTGGGTTCGAATGCATTGGAAATTGGTGCTTTTTGTTCACAGACCACAAGCTCTTTAAAAATAGTTTCTGAGATGTATTCCTGTAATGTTCTATGTCCTCATCGCTGATCTTGTCTTTCAAAACAAAACTTGAACAATATGAGAGATGGGTAATATATGTGAAATTGGTGGGAAGTGGGTAATACATTTAAAATCTTAGGTAACACAAATGGACTAAAGTGATTTTAAAGACCCGAAGATTTTAGGGAACATTTCTTTGAACTTGGAGTGGCTAAGAGTGAATTAAGCATGAAAACAATGGAAAGAGCATCAAGAAAAATTAATGTTAGTTTTGTATTATACATAAATTTAAAAAGCTTCAGTGTAGACAAATCAACATGATTGGCTTAAAAAGTATACATGGCCGGCAAAGGTGTGATGCCTTTAACCTGTGAGATCCTCCTCTCTTTGACCAGTAATACGGCGCACTAATAAAAGTAGTGTTAAAATATTAACAGTGTATTTTTTTTAATGTTATAATATGCTGGGCACCCTTCTGAGGGTCAGTCATGTACTTTAATCCTCATAATAATTCTTTGAGGTAGGTGTTATTATTTGTATTCCATTTACAGATGAGGAAACAGCCGCACAGGAAGGTTATGTAACTTGCCCATGCTTGCATAGCGAGTTAAGTAGCAGGTAAATTGAGTACTGTTTCTGAGTGCATGGCTGTCTTTTTAATCCCAGGGGTGTGGTTCTGATGTCTACATGTTTTCTTAACCATTATCCTACACTGTTTAAAAGAGGCAAACGGCAAAAAAAGGAAGTTTTAAAAAATAAATGAAATGACCCAAAAGCCTGAAAATGTTTCAGTTTCATCAATGATACAAATGCAAATTAAAAGTGACATATTATTTTCTCTTATGAATAGCGTGATAACAACAGGAACTTTTCATGGAGTGATGGTAGGAACGTATTTCCGGAGCAGGAGTCCCACTCAGCGTTCTTAGCCACAAGGCCCGCCTGGCAGAGGCATGGTGTAACTGGGGGTCAAGCTGCAGGGCAGAGGCTGGAAGTTCTGCTCCTGGCAGTGGGGATGTACCCTTGCCTTGGTAACTCTTCTGGACAACTGGAGAAGATGCAGCTTGCTCCACAATCTGGTTTTGGAACTTCGGGGGTACAATGGTTGTTCCAAAGCTGCCCTTTCTCAAAACAAGTGGGGTCTGCCATGACCACTTCATGTCTATGTGGAAGGATGATTGAGGGTTTCAGAGGCTTTCTTTTGAGGACGTCTCTGAAGAGATTGCCAGGGTTTTAGCTTTGATACACAATTTTAAATTATAAGTTTTTTTGTGGCATTATGAAATCTGAGTGAAATTTCACAGAACTGTACTCCGTAGCATCAACTGTGGACAAATGATTCTTAATGTTTAGTTTGGTACAAGATGCTGGGAATATAGGTCTACTCCCTTTATTCAAACTCAGTAAATGGTTTGGGACAATTAATTTCCAATTGTTTCCCAGTAGAGCAGATTTACTTGTATATTAATGAGGCACAGGTGTTAGGCCCCTGGTGTCTGCATGCCTGGGAGGCATATTTCAGTTGTTTATCTGCTCAGCCATAGGTACTGCAAGGTACTCAAGCTTGCCTTTAACAGTTTTTACAGTGAGGCTTTTCGAGTTTTTTTCATTTTTTTCCAAATTTGCCTGCACCTGTTAAAATTTTAAAACTGATCATGTAGAAAGAAGTTGCAGAGATTTCAATAGTAAATAGCACTAAAAGTTAAAGAAAGTAGTCTTCTGTTATATTTAACTACCCAGCCTGACATTAAAGAGAAATGGGTTCATTTAAACAAATATTTCATGTGAGAAGCCAATATAATCAACAATATACTCTTTTGTTGTGTGTTTTTGGAGCAGGTATATCTTTGTCAATGGCTAAAGCAGTCATATGCTTATATTAATATTCATTTTTTTTCTTGTCTATTCACTGAACTGCACTACCAACATTTTAGAGGAAATGGAATAGCCTCCATAGGCATTATGAATTTCAGTAGCTGGCATAATTATAGCGATCTACATATTCATTAAATCTACAGAACTCTGTCCAAAAAGACAGCCATGCGTTCAGAAACAGTACACAACTAAATATATACGTTTTAAAAGTTGCATTTCTTAGACTTATTTAAAATTAATTTCCTGTAGCACTTCTCTCCAAGCAGAAGAATTTTAACAAAAGGATCCCCATGCTTTGGTTTCTTGCATATAGGAAAGAATGGGAAGAACTATTTGTAAACAACAATTACTTGGCAACAATAAGGCAGAAGGGGATTAATGGGCAGCTGAGAAGCAGCAGGTTCCGCAGCATTTGCTGGAAGGTAAGAAGAAAATATTTATTTACAGTTGGTGGTTGCAGTATATCAACACATAACCGAAGCCCTGGAAGATTACCCATGCAGGGTATCACGGAATTTTCCAAGAGACTCCACTCCCGGTTTTTCTGGCCATCATGTTTACCTTTCGTAGGACATTTACTGATAAGGTTACACCACCTTAGTGCTGAATAACTGGTAATGGTAAAGGAGTCATTTGAAATAACCGTGTTTTCCTCTCACTTGATGGTGCAGAATTCAAAGCAACACCTTTGCATTCCCCAGAGGCTTTTGCAGAAATCCTTAAACTGGGCAGGAGCAGAGGGGGATTAACTTTCAGGTTCCTATTATATCAAGGGCCGTCATGTAGTCCTCTTCTCTTTTTTTTTCATAATAGGGGAGAGAAAAGATTTTTTTTATATTTATTTTACTATAAACACAAGATGAAGGGCAGCAAGGAGAAGTAGAAGGAAAATAGATCAGTCTCTTTCCAAGAGAAAGGGCCATTGGTTATCAAAACTAGTAATAATAATCAGCAGTCATCTTTTTAATTGCTTGGAAATATTTCCCCCTTTTGTTCTCTTGTAATGAATTAATTTCAGTTTAGACTCATTTCTAAAATGACTTCTCTTGAAAGTTTTTTAGGATGTATCTGCATAAATTGAGCCTCCGGAGTCTGCAAGTAAAGACAGAAAGGAACGCATGATGTATTAGACAGTTTTAGATTTAATAATTTAGATTTAATAATTAAAATACATTTTTCTTCTGTTAGATGCAGGCAGTAAAGGCAGGAGACCTGCTGCTAGAATACTTGTATACAAATATTTGTGCCTCACCCCCCATTCTTTGTTGTTTAACTTTTAGTATCCTTCGTTTGCTGAAAATAAACTCAAATGCAGATTTATTTTAATGTATTAAACTAAATTAAATCAAATTTGTCTAAGAATGCTTCTTGTTTTCTTAAGCTGATTGCCAGTGTAAATTAAATTTTCTGCTGTAGAAGGAATGACTTCACGTCTCAGGTTGTGTCCTAAGATTGTTCTTCTCTGTCCTTTACCTGCTTCTTTTAAGGCAAATCTTAAACCTTGAAATTACCAATTGGACCTTATGACTGTTAATGCCCCTCTCACCCCCATTAATATAAAACAGTAAAATGGGAACTATAGTTGAACCTCAGTGAATTTCTTTGTTCATTTTTAATATAAATCTGGAGGGAAGGTTGATTCTATTTTATAGTGTAGCTTTTAAGATCTTGTTTTTTTTGGCCTTTGTTTACTTTTGGAATTGTTCAAATTTGTATCTCTGATATATCTCCAAAACAATGTATCAAGAATTGGAATGATGATATGAATATGAATATTTCAATTTTCAGGTGATTCTGTTTGGCATAGTTTCACATTTTAATGATTTTTATAAAAGTTTTCATTTTGTTCTTCTTGACAGCTATTTCTTTGTGTTCTTCCTCAAGATAAAAGTCAGTGGATAAGTAGAATTAAAGAATTAAGAGCATGGTATAGCAACATCAAGGAAATAGTAAGTTGTACTTTAATTAATGTAATTCTTTTCTTCCATGTGCTTTAAAGGCCGATAGCCTCTGATCTTTGTGTGTATTCTTTCTTTCTTTACCAGCACATCACAAACCCCAGGAAGGTCGTTGGCCAGCAGGACTTGATGATCAATAATCCCCTCTCACAGGACGAAGGGGTAAAGTTCGTCTTTATTTCTATATCAACTTCTTTTGCCCATAAGAATATGTTTATCAGACTGCTTAGCAATCACCACGAAAGCAGCATTATTTCATACCCACTTTTTTTTTTTTTTAACCCCATATACTATACCACTTAAAACCTGATGGGAATTCTTCCATGCTATATACATTCTGTGTTGTAGGAAGTTTATGATGTGTTTCTGTGAAATGGCTCTACAGAGGGGAAGTCCCAAGAGGTCTGTTCCTTAAGAACTAAGGGGCAAAACAGAAGAACATAAAGATGAGGAATGAACTGTTTCATCAATGGCGCAGTGAAGAGTGGGGAGGAAAGCCTCCCTTTCTGATGAAAATAGGGAAGAGTTCACTTGGTAGGACTAACTCCCAAGGAGACAGGAAACTATTGGTAGTGAGTCTCAAAGAAGTTTTTAAAGGTCAGGGCAAAGATTAGGCCTATCTCCACTCATATTTTAGTGAAGACTAGGAATAATTATTACTTTAGAGGTGTTGCATAACTTCTTTAATTACTGCTCTAATTCCTAGTTCCCTGCTAACAGAAATTTTTTTCTGGTTAATATATAATATTAACATTTCTTTTTCCTGATACGTATAATTATTATAATATAGTCTATGGTTTAGCAGCATAAAATCTTGTTAAGTAAATTTTAAAACTTGACTTAAATTCACAGTTTGAAAAGTGCATTAAAATCTATTCAATTATAAAACCAAGCTTTGTAGAAAACATATATCTTTTTTAGTGTGTTGAGAATTCAGGTCAAGTTTAAGTTGGAACCAGTTAGGCTATGGTGCCTCCCTAATCCAAGCAGACCTTTTTGTTGTTGCAGGGGTGTGTAGCAGTAAAAGTATCATTCACTTTGTATAGATAACAAAAAAAAAATATATTAAATATATGCATATACAATAATACCACTGGAAAAACTGATGTTAGAATAAGGATATGTTTCTGAGAGTAAACTAGATTTTAATAAAAGTTCCAATTTCAGGTTTCCTATATGCAATGTGAAATGATAGAGAAGGATAAATTTAATCACTTAAATTATTACATTGAGATAGTGAAAGTCAAGCAAAGATGTGAGATTATTTTAAATAGTTTGTTCTCCTTATTTCAGAGTCTTTGGAACAAATTCTTCCAAGATAAAGAACTTCGATCAATGATTGAACAAGATGTCAAAAGAACGTATGTAGAATTATTTATAAGTTATTTTCAATAATTCAAATTAGTGTTACCTCTATGTAATTTAGCGAAACGAGAAATCCACAGGGGAGCTTTAATTGAATGCAGTGTTCTACTCGTATAATAACAAAGTTATTTTGCGCAAGTTTTGGTAATAACGATCATTTTCCATTCTTAATAGATTTCTGTGTTCCCTTTTTCAAAATAAATGATTATATTGATATGTTTAAAATAATGTTTAATCAGTTTTTCAGTTTCCAACAATTATTTGAAGTCATGAGTTTCTGATGAAGGTTATATTATGCATTCATAATATTGGTGTTGCTAGAAAAATGTATCTCTTGCTTTACACCTTTGAATCCCTTTCTAACCAAATTACCTTTTAAATGACAACTATCATTTTTATTCTCCTTATTTCTCTTCCTCTTGAAGCCATTCAGGTTTGTACGTAATCTCTTTTCTCAGTCTACTCAGTATTCACCTTGTGAAAATTAGTTTCCTTCTTATTTATTAGCACATAGTTAATATCCATAGCTTTTATAGATTGGACCTCAGCTTTCTGAGTTAAGTAGTGAGAAGTACGTGGATTTTGTGTAGGAAGATCCTAAGGTAAGTTCTAGAAACATATGCTATCATCTTGTGCAAATTACTTTCAGTGAATGTCTTTCTCCTCAGGGTCCTTCTCTGTGACACAGGGATAATAGTAATACAGTTTTGTTACAGATTAATGAGTATATGTTGTAATAGTAGTAAATGCAATACATCTATACTTTGAACTGTAAATAATCGTGTACATGTTAGTAAATGTAATTTAATCATTGGAATGTAGGGTGAGCCAGGTATATCTCTCGTGCCTTGTTCCAGGTCCTTCTGTAGATTTGCCTGTCTGGCCACTCCTAGTTCAACTCCTACTAGATCTATTACATTGTCAAAGCCTGTGACTCTAATATTCATGTCTTCCCAGGTCCAAACACAGAACAATCAGGTGACAGGGAATGCTCTTAAGGTTCTTCTACATATTTAACAAATGAAATTTTCTGTTTTAAAATGAAAATAATTCAGAGGAATCATGAGTTCAGAATACAAGGAAATCTTAGATAACTGGCCATGCTAGTGGGTTGGGGTTGGGAGGTATGGGATCACTTTGATGAGCTTGAGTTATCCGTTTCACCCAGGAGTAACCAGTTATAGGGAAGCTACTCTCAGAGGTGTGGGTGGTCATGTTTGATCTCTCCAGTATTAGTTTCAGAAAATAGAATGCCATTGTGTTGGTGCACAGGAGGCACTCAATGAATATTTGTTGAATAAAACAAAAAGAATAAATTTTCTTATCCATCATTTAAGTAACTAGATAATCAGTGGCAGTAAAGTAGGCTTTTAAAAACAAAATGCAAGGTATATTTTGCTAACCAAGCAGTAAAGGTATCTCTTTATAAAAAATGCTAGCTAGTTATCTTAGGAAACTTGACAGCATCAGCTTGAAGTGGCTAATAAGAAGGATTCTAATCAATCTCTCTACCTTTATTAAATGGAAATGGAGGTACCATGGCACTAGGGCAGAGGCACATACTCAGAAGCCATTGGGCCACGTTGATTAAAATAGCAGACAAGAGAAGGAAACTAAAACTCAGATAGCTAAACCAAATAGATAGTGGTATTGGGAATCTATTCATCATTTGGTTACTTAGCCAAACATGTCTGCTTTGTTGTGTTAGAAAGTGTTATTTCTTTCTTTTTTTAAATTCTGTTGGGGGACAGTGTGTTTCTCCAGGGCCCATCAGCTCCAAGTCGTTGTCCTTCAATCTAGTTGTGGAGGGTGCAGCTCAGCTCCATGTCCAGTTGCTATTTTCAATCTTTAGTTGCAGGGGGCGCAACCCACCATCCCATGTGGGAATTGAACAGCAACCTTGTTGTTTAGAGCTCACGCTCTAACCAACTGAGCCATCCAGCCTCCCCTCCAGAAGCTCAGTGGCAGCTTGTTGTCTTCATTCTAGTTGTGGAGGGAGCAGCTCACTGGCCCATGTGGATATCGAACTGGGAACCCTGTTGTTCAGAGCTCGTGCTCTAACCAGTTGAGCCATCCGGCTGCCCCAAAAGTGTTATTTCTTATAAGCTGTATCCTTGTAACTATTTGGTTTTATATTTTCTGTGCATTTTTCTTATAAAAATGTATGTGTTATATGAATATTATATATAACACATATATGGCTAATATATGTATATATAATTTGTCTCCACTGGTACATTTTAATTAAGTTGGCAAACCTGAGATTTAGGGAAGGCAGCTAGGAGGTCCTATAGTTCATAGCATAGGTGGGGGAGGTTGCATGCCTTCTTCCCCAGAAGGCTCTCCCATGGCGCTCTCTACATTTAAAGTGAGTTTCCTTGCCATCTCTATATACGTTTTGTAGCAAGTAACTTAGCTTGTAGGGTAAGACTGTCAGCCTTATTTTAAAACTACCAAATTGCCTAATCGTAAAGCTGAATAGCTTGAATAATTTTACTATTTTAGGTAATACATTATCTTTATAAGGCACTACATGATCTAAAATCCATGGTTTTCAATCTAGTCTGTAAAGCAGCACTTAATGCAGTAGGAGAAGGAAAGAAGTATAGCTCAGTGAATGTTATACAGTGTTACTAGTTCACTGGCATCTGTGATAAGAATTCTGGGTGTGTTTTTTAATGTCTATTGATTGAATGTCTACTGTGTTCCAGGCTCATCCTTTGCATTGTGGAAAAAGTGGTGGGTAAGACAGACAAGGTCCTGCTATCACAGGATGTACATTTTAGTGTTGGAGGGTGGGTGAGTAAGACAATCAGCATGTATAGATAAAGAGGATAATTGCGGAGGGTGCTAATTGCTGTGAAGAAATAAAGAAGGTTAATAGGACAGCTATTAACCTAGAGGGACGGCTGCTTTAGGAACAGTGATCTGAAAAGGCATTTCTAAGAAGACATTTGAGATGGGAAAAAAATTTAAAAGCCAGTCTTGAAGATTTAGGGGAAGCACATTCCAGGCAGAGAGAACAGCTGGTGCAAAGTCCCTCAGTTAAAATAAGCTCAGCATTTGGAGGAACAAAGGGAAGGCAGGTATGGCTGGAGGCAAGTGATTTAAGTAGGGGAATCTGAGAGGAGGGCAAAAGCCTGTGTAAACCTGGTAAGGAGTTTGGATTTTATTCGAATTGCAATGGGAAGCCATTGGAAGATACTGAGCAGGGATGTGATGTCTAAAAAGATAATTCTGGCTGCCGTGACAGTGTGGTGAAGGTGGAGGTAAGAATAGAAGCTGGAAAAGCAGCTAGGAGTGAATCTATTGCAGTGTTCTAAGCTGAGTGATGTCAGTAACTTAGACTAAAGGTGCAGTAATAAAGATGTTTAAGAGTGGACAGGTCGAGGATATACAGTTTATATATTGAAATACAAATTAGAGAGTCATTATATGTAGTTTTCTCCCATTCATCAGTTCTGTTCCATTTTTACTGCTGTTTCAGGTCCTTTTTACCTGCCACCTATTCTCTTGTCAATTGTTGTCTTGGATCTATTACCTATCCTTTCCAGTCCTATCCACGTGTTACAGCTCTACTTTCTCAAAGCACATTTCTAGTCGTGACACTTGCCTAATCTTAAGCCACCTTTGACTCTCTGGTCTGTAGAAGAATGGACTTACTCCTTAACACACACACACACAGTTCCGTTCTAGGATTTTCCATTTATCTTTCTGTTATTGATTTCTACTTTAATTCCATTGTGGTCTGAAAGCAGATATTGTATGATTTCTAGTCCGTCAAATTTATTAAGGTGTGTTTTATGGTCCAGAATGTGGTCTATCTTGCAAATATTCCACATGAGCTTGAGAAGAATGTGTGTTCTGCTGTTGTTGGAAGATGTACTAGTGTATAGATGTCAATTATATCCATTTGATTGATGATATTGTTGAGTTCAACTATGTCTTTACTGATTTTCTGCCTGCCAGGTCTGTCCAGTGCTGATAGTGGGATGTTGAAGTTGCCAACCATGATAGTGGATTCTTTTCAATTTTTTTGCAATTTTATTTGTGTTTTTCCTTACATAGTTTGATGCTCTTTTCTTAGGCACATGCATTTGAAGGATTAATATGTCTTCTGGGAGAACTGACCCCCTTTTTAATCTTTTAATTAGTGTTAGCATGGTATGTTCTTCTCCATGTATTTACTTTTAATCTACATGTGTCTTTATATTTAAAATGGGTTTCTTGTAGGCAACATACAGTCGGTTCTTATTTTTTTGATCTGTGCTGACACTCTTTTAATTGGTGCATTTAGGTTATTAATGTTCAAAGTGATTATAGATATAGTTGGATTATTATCTATTATATTTGTTACTGTTTTCTATGTATTACCTTTTTCTTTGTTCCAGTTTTTGTCTTCCACTCTTGCTGCCTTTCATTGTGTGAATTGAGCATTTTATATTATTCCATTTTCTCTTTTTTCTTAGCATATTGGATATATTTCTTCTTGTATTTTTTTAGCAGTTGCCCTAGAATTTGCAGTATACATTTCAGCTAATGCAAATCCACTTTCAAATAACATTACCGCTTCACAGATAGTGTAACTTATAGTAACAAAATAATCTTAATTCTTCCCTCCTATCTCATTTCTTTCATTCATTTGATTTATATGTAAGCATACATAAGCATATACAAAGGGTGCCAAAAAAATGTATACACATTTTAAGAAAGAAAAACTGTATTAAAATTGTAATACTCAATATATACCGATAACAAAAGATGAATACAAGTCATGTTTGACTTCTGCAATTATAAGAGATGCTCAAAGTGGTTACCATCAGCGTCCAGACACTTCTGATTACAGCGAACTACTGCTTGATCAACGTTGACCAAAATGTCCATCTGTATACATTTTGGGGGCACCCCAGTATATACATATGTATATATGTGTACACTCACATGAGCATTCACAATTGAATACATAGTTGTTACTATTTTGATCAAACTGTTATCTGTTACATCAATTAAGAATAAGAAAAATAGAAGTTTTTATTTTATCTTCACTTATATTTTCCTTCTCATGCGCTTTCATTATGTAGATCCAAATGTCTGACCTTTATTATTTACCTTTTCTCTAAAGCACTTTTTAAGTCATTTCTCTTGGAGCAGGTCTACTGGCAATAGATCCCCTATTTTTGTTTGTTTGTCTGAGAATATCTTTATTTCTCCTTCACTTTTTTTTTTTTGAAGGAATGCTGAAATGTTTATTTTATTTTTCTCCTTCACTTTTGAAGAATAATTTTGCAGGGTGCAGAATTCTAGGTTGGTGGTTTTTTTGGGGTATTTTTTATTTTTGTCTCAATACTTTCAATATTTCTCTCCACTTTCTTCTTGCTTGTGTGGTTTCTGAAAAGTTGGATGTAATTCGTATCTTTTTTTCTGTATAGAAAAGGTGTTTTTTTCTCTTTCAGAACTTTATCTTTTATTTTTTTGTAGTTTGAAAATGATAGGCCTAGGTATAGTTCTTTTTTCATTTATTCTGCTTGGTGTTTTCTGAGCTTCCTGGATATGTGGTTTAGTGTCTTACATTAATTTGGGGAATTTCTCAGTATTTTTTCAAATATTTGTTTCTGTTCCTTTCTTTTTTCTCCTTCTGATATTCTCATTATGTGTATGTTTCACCTTTTATAGTTGTACCACAGCCCTTGGCTTTTCGGTTCTTTTTTTTTTTCTTTTTCTGTCTTGGTTCTCTTTGCTTTTTAGTTTTTGAGGACTCTATCAATATATCCTTTAGCTCTGAGATTCTTTCCTCAGCCATGTTAGTCTTCTAATAAGCCCATCAAAGGTATTCCTCATTTCCGCTACAGTGTTTTTAATCTCTAGCATTTTTTTTTTTTTTTTTGCTTCGTTCTTGGGATTTCCATCTCTCTGCTTACACTGCCCATCTGTTCTTATATGCTCTCACTATATCCATTAGAGCCCTTAGTATACTAATCATATATATTTTTTTTAATTCCTGAACTCATAATTCTAATGTATCCGCCTTGTCTGGTTCTCATGCTTACTCTGTCTCTTCAGATTGTGCTTTTTGCCTTTTGGTATGTCTTGTAATTTTTCTTGATAGCCAGACATAATGTAGTGGGGAAAAGGAAGTGCTGTCAATAGGCTTTTAGTAACGCAGTGATAAAATGAAGGGGAAGGGGAAGGCTTGAGTCCTATGATTAGGTCTCAGTCTTTTCATAAGCCTGTGCCTCTGGACTGTGACTCGGTGTTTCTCAGTCTCCACAAACTCTGCCTTCCCCTGCCTTAGAGGGGACAGGATGGCTAGAGTAGGCTGGGGTTGGACATTTCTCCTTTCCCAGGTCTTTCAGGTCCTGATGATATCCAGCAGGTGAGGCTCTGGTTAACTAGTTTTCCCTGAGGGCCGGCCTTGTTAGGAAGAACAGAGTGCTCTATTCAGAAATTGCTCCTTTTCCCTTCCCACTGCTGGGAGCTGAGAGGATTTTTCTCTAATATTTACTGTGGGAACCTGGTTGAGCTCCTAGAAGTAAATCTCCCAATATAGTGAGGCCCCTGTATGAGTGGGTCCACCTGGAGTCTTTAACTCATGAATAGTTCATCAGTTGCAGCTCAGGTTTTCCTGCCCAGGCACTGGTTCCTGCTTCTGAGTCTCTCTGGTAAGTTGTAACTCTCTTATTTCCCTGTATGTCTCTCCAATTTCGGGGACAGCAGTTTGCCCTGTGTCCTCTCCATTCTATGGTTCCAGGAAGTTTTTGATTTTTGAGTCTGCTCAGCTTTTTACTTGTTAAGATGAAGCTCAAAGTCCAGACCCCGTGTATGCTGTGAAACCTGAAGTCCATTCACAGTTGCCTTTTAGACCAGTGCTGGGGCATTATTCCCTGAACAGCTTTGTGCTTTCCTTTTTCCATGCTTTGCATTACTTGGCCTCTCCTCTTATGAATGCTACTAACCCCTTCTTTCTTGCCCCCCCCACCGGGGGGGGGGATTTCTGACAGTTCATCCTTCAAAGCCTGAGTTCATCACCACTCTGCTGAAGAAGCGTTTTTCCAGTCTTTACAATTAGAAATAATTTGTGCCTATTCTATGTTCTAGTAGAATTTTCTTAATAACTTTTTGATGCTATTGCTTAATTTTGTTTCGTCTTATATTTACTGAGACCTGCCATGGTATTCAATCTGCCAGTATATTCAGTACATTTATATTAATCTCCTCCGCGTGCCAGGCACTGGAGATGCCAAGATAAATGGGACATGAACCCTTAAGAAGCTCAAAGTCTGATAGAGAAAGCAGCCCAAAAAAGTTGCAGTGCAAGAGAACTGGTGCTATAATAGAAACAGTAAGTACAAGAGCCCAGGTCTCATCTCTCAGACCTAATATGCCCCTGGAGGGCATGGCCTAATCTTGTTTTAGTCTCACTGTACAGTCAAGTTGATGTTTAAAAAATGATCATTGATTGTGAATCTTAATACTTATGATCAGGTGTTTGATTTTAGTAATAACAGTCTCTAATATTTTCAGTCCTCACATATATAAGCACACTTTTAAAAAAAACAAATACTATTACCGGCCTCCTCGCCTGAGTTTAAACAAGGCTAATGAGCTGTGCATCGTTATTGCCATCATTATTGAATTTATTTGATCTGAAGGCCACTGTATTAAATATTATCTCCTCTTTCAACTAATTTTAATATTCGTTTATTCTACTAACCCTTTTTGGCCTGAAAGGGTTTTATATTCAATTCAATTAACTGTTCTTTACCTCAACCTAATGAGGTGTTGTTACTGTTCTCATTTTTATTACTGAAAAAAGTGATAATCAAAAGACAAATCAAGGGGTTTCCAATTTACAGCATTTTTAATTCAGAACTTGAATCGTCCATTCCGAACCAATTTTGCCATGCTTCAAAGGCTGTAACATTAAATGAAATTCAGTATTATTTTAAATGATGGGAAGTATTGAGTTCAGAATAAAATATCATTTCCATATTACATGCCAAAGAAGTCTGTTATTTGGTCTATCAAGGTCTATTCTAAAAGTATATTTAAAGTGTCTATAACATCATTTGCAAATTAACATATTTATAAACTATTGCCAAAAAGTATCATGTTTTCTTGAAATGTGTTCTTCCTCTCCTCTCCTTTCAATTAAATGATGAAAATTCTTTAACTTACTTTTAAAATTGTAACTTGACTATATCTCATCACCCTTAGGATATGCTAGTCCTCATCTTCAATTTTTGGTCTAATTCTGGTTATTGTAAGTTCATTGCAGTTAGCACTGCAGGCAGCTCATTCACCAGTTAATTACATACTTTCCTACTTGAACCTCCATGATCTGGTTAGATCTATAAAGATTCTACTTTCTCATTTTAATGCTTCCTTTTGTTTCAATTTAACATATGGGCCAAGCTTCAGACATTATTTAAGCAAACTTCGTCCCCTCAGTTATTTTCAGCTTGCCATTTGATATTTTGTGGATTCATTAATAATTGCAAAAACTCTCTTTTGAAAACTGGTGGCTCCATTTTGCTAGCCACCAGGCTCATGTGACGACTTAAATTTAAATAATTAAGAGTAAATAAAATTTAAAATTGCCTTCATTCATAGCATCCACATTTCAAGTGCTAATGGCTGTTGTATGGGACAGCACAGACATAGGACATTTCTGTTGTAGGAAGTTCTATTGGACAGCACTGTAGGTCATTCATTGTTGCTCTGTTTTTTATAGTATATGATATGAATGTCTGCATTGCATTTTTTATTGGTAGTGAACTTTTAGATATGGCTTACTCTAAATATTTACTTTTATGTCATTTCTCTGCCCTTAAGAAACCTTCATGAATTTTTGTAGTACACAAGTCTTATTTGAGTTTTTGGTCAAATTTAGTTATTATTACATTGTAGTAGGCAGCTTGAAATTAGAGTACTTTGAAAATTTTTTTCTCTTATTAGTGGTATACAAAAGTGATTTTATGAAGTTAATGTGTTGATTTTTTTTTTCCCCCTTGTTTAAAGTCCATCTTCTCCCGTTTCCATTTCGGGAGAAATACTGTTAGTGCTCTGTAAAGTGTGACTTGACTGTCACACTTTATAAGTTTAATATGTCCTAAATGTTGGTATCTTTTATACACTTTTCCTCCAAGCCCATTTTTTACTTAAATAAAAAAGAAATTCCTCAGGGAAGGAAGATTTTACAGGCAATTTCAGAACAGAATTGATTTTGGTGTGTGTTAATGCAGACAATCTGCCCAGTGTTAAAATGTTAGAGAGAAAAAAAACAACACACAAGCTGCCATGTTCGTGTGATCACAGCAAAATAGCAGCTTGTATTTATATTTTCAGTCTCCTCGAGGTGGACTGCAGGCACACATGAATGAGTGGATGTACTTGGTGTTGTGTTGTGGTTTTATTTAATGCAGGCAAAGTACATGCTTGTGCATGCACGACCAGCCCTCACATATGCACTTGTTCACAGCCGAGAAAGTGAAAACTACAACACAAGCCGCTCTTTAAGAGTTGTCGGCAACCTGTGTGTGTTTTTTAAATATTAAAGAAGGGGAAAAACACATTTTCAGGAATATAAGAAACGGCTCTTCTGTTAAATGGCCTGTAGTCCTTCTTCATTTGACAACAGTTAAGGTAAAAACAAAATACTTGATTATTGTGGTTGCATGTATTTATTTAGAAATGTATTTTCCTGGTCCTATTCCTGTATTTCATGTGTGTGCTTCCCATTTCCGCTCCATTTAAGCATGCAAGTTCTTACCACACATTTATTCCAATTTATGGGATATTTTAAAACTTAAAAACAAAATGCTTTTTTTTTTTTTTTTTTTTTTTTTTAGTATTTGACTGAAAATCTAAGTGTGTTTGCTACATGCTATGCAGTTGCAGTGCTTCGATTAGTAGTAAGTTGATGCTCCTAATCTTTGGAATTCAGGAGACCTGGCATAGGTAGCGACAGTTCAGCAATGTCACCCTGAGCTGCTGAAAAGGTTTTGCTTTTGAGATCCTCCTTGTTTTAGAGTAATTTTAGAGTAAGCCTGATTTTTGAGTACTGTTTGTAGCGGTGGGTTCACTTATTGACTACGAATAGGTTAAAAAGTAGTCTGGTGGATGGTAAAGTAATACCCCTCCTGAAATATTCCTAGTTAGACATAGCCTGTTCAGTGATGTAACATAACCTTTTAGAACGGTCACGCAGATTTGAAATTGAAACTGCTCAGCTACTTCGAGGGTAAATGCTTTGAATTACATACTTCCACAATTTTTTCTTAACTATTGAAAAACTTCAAAATAAAGTCTGGATTTTCAGTTCTGACTATGTCTATCTACCTATTTTTTTCCTAATTTTTCATCTTTATGGTAGAGTAGAACCGTTTTGTGGGGTTTTTTTTTTGCTTGTTTGTTTGTTTGTTTGTTTTTGACAAGAGGGAGCAGGAGGCAGTGAGAGAGATGACAGCTTGCTATGTAACTCAGGGTATTAGAGAACTAGATAGAATTTTTGATATAAAAAAAACAACAACCTCTATTTAGATGGTAACAGATACCACCTCCTGAAATTCCAGCCCCACCTGCCCTTTGCCCTGATGCATTCTTTGCTATTTCCTGTCATCCTAATCTTTCTGCTTCATCTTCTCACCTGTATGGTTATTTCAAACTCCCACCTTCCATGTTAGAATTTTGGAAATTTTTCTACAGTCTTCTTGGGCCGGCTTCTACACCTTGCCACCACAGCAAATTCCTACTTTCTTTTCTTTACCTCTTTTAAAATCAGTGTTCACCACCACTTTATGGCCTATGAAAGCTACATGTTTCTTTTGTCTTTATTAATTGCAGAAACAAAGACAGCAGAACTGTGGTTTACACTTTCTTATTCTTCGCTTCTCCACCTCTGGTCCCTGAGTCCGTAGGTTTAACTTTTCGTGGGTTTGTTTGTTTGTAGGTTTGTCAGTTTATTTATTCATTCAACAAATTCTCCTTGAGAAATTACTGTGTACCAGCTATTGTTCTACAAGCTGAGGATCCTAATAAAGAAAATAGTGTCTCTTCTGTTCTTCTATAGATAATGTACATTTTATGTTCATTATCTTTCTTTAAAAATACCTGCAAAATGTCTATTTTATCTCCTAGGTTTTCTTCAGTACTCAGTTCTTATAGTATTTTTGAATTATTTATCCATGTGTTTATTCAAATAAAAATGCATATACAGAAGGGACACAGTATTGATACATGCTACAGCATAAAAATATCATGCTAAGTGAATGACACCTGTCACAAAAGACAATGTATATATGATATTCACATTGAGACGTCCAAAACAGGGAAGTCTGTAAAACAAATTAGGTTAGCCCTCAGAGCATAGGGAGGTGATAACAGGGTACGAGGTTTCTTTTTGGGGTAATGAAAATATTCTATTGACTGTATTGATAGTTGCACATATCTGTGGATATACTAAAACCATTAAATTATACACTTTAAATATTAATATGGAGATAACTTAAACATTTTTGCATTTGTAGAGGAAAACAGAGAAGTGCACAATAAAAATATTTGGAATGCATAAAAATTTATTTACAATCTTTGTCTTTATTGATGTCTCTTCTACAGGTTCAGAGGAAAGAAAAATCTGCCTGTTTAGGATGCTATCTTGTTTGACTCAAGCTAGCTACACGTTTTTCTACCTCCGCTTTATTCCTCAACCCACTGAGTTCTAGTTTCCACCATCTTACTCCAAAAGAAATGGCTTGTTAAAATAGCCAATAACTCCCTAGTTTCTCAATCTAATTAATTGTTTTGGTAATTCTATTCTCATCTCCCTGTGTTATTTTATCTTGCATGAAACTGTTCTCCCTTGGCTGACTTCTAAGACAAATGTTCGCATGATTCTTCCACTATCTTTAGAACTCAGTCTCTTCCTTTTTGTCTACCTTTTATATCCATCTTTCCATAGAATTTTTTCCTTGTCACTTACTTCACCTTTCTGGGCAAACTCATTCATAGCAAGCCTTACCTCTCCTGATGACTCTTAAATCTGTAACTCTAGCTCGGCTCATTTACTTGATAATCCGAGTCTCTTAACTGCCTGCAAACCTCATCTCCTGGCTTTCCATCGGGCACCTCAACCTATACTTATTTATTAAAAAACATGCTTATTCTATTCAGGCTTGCCCCTTACTTGCTTTGTGAGTTAATGGGACTAATTGTCATCCCAGCCAGAAACCTAGTATCTACTTGGTTCTACTCTATTGTCCCATTACCCTTCCGTATCCAAATGATCACCACGTCCTGCCATGGTACTTCCCGAGTATCTTTCCAGTGTGTCCTTTCCTCTCTGTTCTCTGTGGTCTTCTGTCCACATTCCCTGCTTATGATCTTGGTGCTTCACTGCCAAAGTAACCTTTCTAAAATATAAATCTGATTATGGTAGTACCCTATTCAAAATCCTCTAATTGCTCCTCAACTTAGCATGCCACACTCAGTATTTCTCAAATGGTGCACTATTGGTATTTCAAGTAAGACCATTTTTCATGTTCATTACTTTCTTACAAATCTGTTCAACATCCCTGGCTTCCCAGTAGCATCCCACAGTCACTGAGACTCACCACCCCAGCGTGTTGGTACAGATATGATCTGTCTTCATAGCTCACCAACACCTTCCCCATCAGTTTCTAGAATTACTTGCCACATGCCATTCACTCTGTTAGAGCCAGAGTGTACGATCTTATCTTTCCTTAGGTGTACCACTTCCCTTCTCACACTACTGTGCCTTGGCAATCCTTTCTGGAATGCCTTTCTCATGCCTCTGTGTATGAATAGTTCCCATTTAAAGCCCTCTGAATTCAAGACTCAGCTCAGGCATTATCTTTTCAGTGAAGCCTTCCCATATCCTTTCAAGCAGAAGTCAGGGTTCCCTCCCTGTGTTTTTGTAGCACCTTGAAAGACTTCCTTTATAAAATCTGTTCTATTTAATTATTTACATATATATATATCTATATATAGATATAGATATAGATATAGATATAGATATAGATATAGATATAGATATAGATATAGATATAGATATATATACACACACACACACACACACACACACATACACATATATATGTGTATGTGTGTGTGTGTGTGTTTTCCTAGCACAGAGACGGTGAATACTTTAGGGTCCAAGATTATATCTTGTCCATCTTAATATCTACAGTGTTTAGCACAACGCATAGAACATGATAGATGCTCAATAAATGCCTGTTCATTGGGCAAATGAATTCATCTTTTTTTTGGGACCAATGAGGAATAAGCTTAAATTTTTAAAAAAATAGTCATGCACAGTTGACTGTCTTCTTCCTCACATCATACTTATATTCCTTCAATCCCTATTATAAGGAGACCACTTTTTATATTCGTGGTTCTCCTTTTGAGTTTTATGTTAAATGTACATTAGAAAGTCAAGATGGTACTAAATACAATAAATCCTGAATGAAAATAAAGTTTATCTTGCGGAATGACATGAGTTAAGTCTCAGTGAGACTAAAAGTTGTTTTCTTTAATGAACACATACCCTGTTTCGTTTTTATTTCAATGTATGTAAAATAACTTCCACTGTGGGAAGCTAACATCTAGAGGATGGATTCTTAACCTTAGAGTCTTATGACTCATGAAAGTGTTGGTCAGATATTTTGTGGGTAAGGCTTTTCGTGGTAAAAATGCCTCAAAGGGCCCAATGACCTGCCAAAAAGTTAAAATCTATTTGTTCAGAACCCTGAACTGGTAAAACAAAGGATTTAACAGTTAGTTAAAGTAGTGACTCAGATAAGCACCTTAAAAATCTTTTGGTTGAAGGTTTATAAACTCAGAGAGAAGGAACGAAAATTCTGCATTTAACTAAGTTCACAAACTCTTTGTAAATGAATACACTAAGTTCTTATTTGGTTGAGTGCATTATTGTGAGGTGTGTTTGTCTTTTATTTTCATGATTAATGATACCTCTGTATTTCAATTAATAGTCAAAATATCTCAGTGAGTCTGTATTTCCCAAGTGTCTTAGAGTCTGACTTGTTTTTATATCATGATGACATACATAATGCAAAAAGATATTTATACATGTTCATGCAGAAGACCGGCAATTTCTTAGCCCTAAGAAACTAAAATGTTTCTGGTGTACTTCCAATCCTGTAATCTTATTCTAATATTCTAACTCAGTAATTAAAACATATGTAGCAAATTGTGGTACTCTAGAAGCAATGTAAACCTTATAAATTGAATTTTTACCTGGAATCGTTTTTTAATGTATTTATTAAAAAGTCACATAGACTATGCCAGTTGACTCTTGCTAACATTTTTCTGAGCAGCATATCATTAGCTTTCTTGTTTTCTGCTTCACTTTTTTTTCTTTTTTTTTCTTTTTTTAATTTTTTTATTGGGGGATATTGGGAAACTGTGTGTTTCTCCAGGGCCCATCAACTCCAAATCGATGTCCTTTAATCTAGTTGTGGAAGGCACAGCTCAGCTCCAAGTCCAGTCGCCGTTTTCAATCTTTAGTTGCAGGGGGCACAGCCCACCATCCCATGCGGGAATTGAACTGGCAACCTTGTTGAGAGCTCGCGCTCTAACCAACTGAGCCATCTGGCCGCCCCTCTGCTTCATCTTTTGAGGGCTTCTCCTCTCTTTCAAATGATTGTGTTAACTGGATCTGAATTTTCTCTGGTTAAATCAATATTGTTGTCAGTACAGCATTCATTCTTCTTTGCCAAAATCTTCCCATAGTTTTCTAGTTTGGTAAGATTCTCAACTCTGATTGTATCATTCACTTCTGCCTCCACATCCTTCATTGTGTTGGCTTCATTTTTTTACAGTAACAGTGTCAGACATCCTCATCAGCAAAGGTTGTTTTAGAATTCTACGGGGCACTTGGAGCCTGATGTGTCCTGTGGATTTAGGGATGTCCCACAAAAATAAAATAAAATAATCCAAGGTTCTTTTTCTCAGTTGTCAGCCAGGATATCAATTGTATTGAACCATCTGGAATCTGGCAGAAGGAGTCCCATGTCCTTGTCACCACTGTAGATTTCTGGACTGAAGTGGACTGTCTTGGGTCATATATATCATGCCTTTCAGGGGCTTTGAAAATCAGGTATCTCAGTCTCTCCCAAAGCCTGGATACCCATATGCCTTATTCCTACAACAGCCATTAGCCATCCTCTGCGTTAAACTGAAGATGAGGAGGCAGTGGAGGAGACAGTGGGAGTGCAGCGTGGAGTGCAGCATGGTGGGGCAGCGTCGGGGCTGGGTGGGTGCAGTAACAGTCTTACCAAAGGGAATTAACCCCGTCTCCAGTCCGAACACTGGCTCCAGCAGCAACCTTGTTCTTACGTTTTGTATTTTCATCTTCCCCATTTCCTGGTATCCGTAATGGGCATTTGTGTCATAGTCATCTAGTAAATCCTTTCATTCTGCAGATGTGGAAAGTTGAAGTTTAGAAAGAATATGCCTTAAGAAAATATAACTTGTTAATGGCAGAAATAGAAATAATACCTGGGACTCCAAGTCTTACCAGTACTCTGTAATATTTTATATCAATCTTCTTGGCCTAGATTTAACACTTTTTCAGTTCAAGAAGAATTTATTGGATACTTTCTGTATGCAAACCAATCTGTGAAGAAAACAGGAGATGGAAACATAAGTGAGTTATCTCAAGTCTTATTCAGAAGGCGGTGGAGATTAAATAACTAGATACTGTTTCTGTCCTCTGGGTTCATATACTCCAATGCAGAGTTTCTCGACCTTGGGATTATTGACGTTTGGGGCCAATTAATTATTTGCTGTGAGAGGCTGTCGTGTACAGTGTAGTATGTTTAGCAGCATCCCTGGCCTCTACCTGCGAAAGGCTCCGTGAGGCATGCTTTTTAAATCTTCACAGGACATCAGAGCATCTTGTCTGACAGAAAGGTTCGCAGAGGCACCACTTGAGAGCTTTTTGAGATCTTAATAAAGGATTTTACGTTCTCACCCTTGGTTTCATTTTCAGACCTTGTTTTTCTGACTGTGTCTTAGATTTGATCTTTGCCCAGAAGCAGTGTCTTATTGTTAGCATCATTTGCTGACTAGAGAGGCTGAGAACGAGGAAAAGTTTTATTTTAAACCCAGCAAGTCCCAGAACCTTTGTTTTTTTAGCAGTTCTTCCTTTTGTTTTTCTCCTCTTTCATTCTATAAGTAACAAGTATAAACCTGTCAGCTGCTTCAACACTGCCTGGATAGCTCTTTAGTTAGGTTAGTTTACTATTCTTAGTTTACTGAGTATGCTTTCTGTTTTCCGAATAACTAGAGGCTTCTGTGTTGGCAGTACATTGTAAGGAATGTTTTTCCTATGTTTTCCCCACTTTCATTTAAGCCCTCAATGGCAGCTTCCTCGTGGGCTGTCTGTCTTTTGCTAACAGTCTCATTCACACCCTTTAATCTTCCACTGATGCTTTATGCAAGATCCTTCCAGCTTCTGTTCAGTCCCATAGACACTTCTGCCACATATTTTATGGTTTCAACAATGTCCCAATTTCAGGTATCAAAACTTGTCTTAGTTATCTATTGCTACTATAATAAATCAACCAAAACGTACTGACTTGGAACAATAAGTATTGATTTCATAGTTACTGCACATCAGGAATTTGGGAGCAGCTTAGCTGGAAGGTTCTGGCTTAGGAGTCTCAAGAGGTTCCAGTCAGGTATCAACTGGAGCTGCAGTCATGGAGGATCCATACGGGTTCCTCTCCATGTGGATCTCTCCATTGGACTGCTTAAACACTTCCCTCGGAGCGAGCAATCCAAGAAAAAAGGAAACTGTGTTAAATAATTTGCAGATATGTTTTTTGAATCACAACTATCCACATGTGGCTTCCCAGATATCCCAGATGACCTTTTTCATTCTCTCCAGCTGGAAGGGGAAATGTCTGTGGGACCTCGTTGGGGTGGAGGGACAAGTTTTGTGACCACACATCACTTCCACTCTCATTCCGTTGGCTAGCACTGAGTCAGTGGCCACCGCTAACTGAAAAGGAACCTGGGGGATTAAATCCAGCTGTGTACCTGGAATGAAGAGAAAACAGATTTGGTTGAACAGGGAGCATGTGAAATCATCAACCAAAGTAGGGAGCACAGAAAGAAAACATATCTGGTGTGTCTGCTTTCATTCTATATCAAATTGTTACTCTTTATGGTCGTTGCTTGATTTTTCAGTTTTTCTTTAATAAAACAATAAACCAGAGTAAGGTATAGTTATTTTGGTATTTAATAGTATTCTAGGGAGTTTTTACCAACTCATTTTAAATTTTGGATGCATGCTTGTTTTGAAATTCTGTTTTTGAAGTACGCGCATAACATTAGTTATTGTTTCTCCAAGTCCTTCTGTGCTTCTCTGTCCTACAGCATGATTGTAAACCTTCACCAAGGGCTTTATTTTTTCCCTTGGGGCATCTTATTGAATACTTGCATCTTCAGTAATTCATGTGGGCCCAATGCTTTGTCTGTTTTAATACTTCTAATTACCTAATTATGTACTATAATTCAGTGACAAAACGCTTTATCATTTCACTCTTTTCTTAACCCTTTTCTTGCTTAGGAAATATTCTTTTTGTCTCTCTGTTGTCTGTGGAACTCTTCATTATAGACAGCCCAGATACTTGCCTAGCTTCTCTTTATTTTCTCTCTGTGTTGTTACAAGACATTGTCTTGTTGCATGTTTTTCCAATTAACCCCATCAAACACCTGGGGAAGCCTCCCAAGGGCCCATCAGGCCCCAAAATTTTAGAGATATTTGAACATTGACTAGATATTTGATTTCATTTGATTAATGGATTGTTTTATTGGTAGTAGGGTTATAATTGTACTAGGTTATATCTTGAAGAGTCCTTATCTTTGAGAGATGCACACTGATATTTATAGATGATGTGATCTCTCAGATTTACTTAAAAATGCAGCTTTGAGTAAGAGTATATGTAAAACAAGAATTGACTAGTGATGAAGCTGGGTAATGGAAGGGGTTCAATCTACTCTTATCTCTATTTTACAAATGTTTGAATTTTCCAACTTCATAAATTAAAACTTTAGCTTTGTACAGTAGACTTTTAGATGGTGTGCTATTGCTTAGATATGCTATGTCTGCCTAATACACATTTTCAGTTGATTGGGTATTTGCTAAAAATGGGTAATTTAAATTACCTCCCTGAAATTTAACTCTTGTAGCTCTCTAGTTTTTAATCTTGCAAGTGGATAGCATGCATTTAAATGAAACTATGAATTGGTATATCATTTATATTTTTAATAGTTAGGTATTAAACTCTTACTATATAGTTTGTGGGTATTTGTTATAACATGAAAGTTGCAGTATTTTCTCCCACAGTTCATTCAGATTACAACAGTGACACAGAATTTAGTTATTCCGATATGTATAGAAAATTTTCAAAGAATAGTTAAGGAAAGGGACACACAAAATCATTAAGCCACATGATCTAAATCATGGGGCATGAAGCCTATTTAAAGACAGGCTAGATTTAAGTCATCTATTGAGGAAGAAAGGGAAACAATTTTACCTCTCAGGATTATTCTAGTTTTAACTTAGTAAGTTTCCCCAAGAAATATCTGTTCAGCAATTTACTTTACTAATTACTTCATCCTGAATATTTTGGGATATTTGAGTTTCTAACGGCCTTAGCAACTTTCTTTAATTCCAAATAAGTCATTTAAAGAGTTTTTTATTTCTTTCCTACTTCTGTGGCTTTGACATCTTTCTGGAACTTCTGTAGCTTCTGTAATACATTATTCTTGCTCTGAATCTACTTTCAAGTGAATTTTTCTCATCTTTAGGTGCTAAGGTGCTAAGGTCACTTGTCCTTCGGTGAAATCCCCTGCCTGAGTGGGTACTGTCTGGAGGGTCATCACACTGAGATTTAAGAGAAGGGAAGTAACCTTGCTCAGATGCATGAGCTGTCTATTACTGACCCCCAAAAGAAGAGGCCTCTTTGCTGCTAGAGAAAAGATCTGGTGACAATTGCACATCAAAGGGAATTTCAAGCAAAAGTCAGATGACCAGATAAAAATCAGATGACAAATCAGATAAAAGTCAGATGACAAGATAAAAATAAAATACGCTTTAGCTTATTATAAAAATTAGGACCAGAGAAGAAATGCTTCATAAGCCACTAGCGTGGTTCACCTAGGAACCCAGCCTGGACTAGAGAGAAAGTTGTAACTCAGTGAGACAGAAGAGGATCAGAATGAAGCATAAAACAGGAGACAGTAAACCACTCTAAGATGGAGTAAAACAAGCATTACTGCTCTTTTCAAGATTCATCAAGGAGTATTTTTCTGTTTTAATAATGCCCTGTGCCTCCACGCTTCAGGTGGTCTTCCTCTTCAGTCTCTCACGTAATCTATTGTTAGTTCCAAAGCCACCTAATTCACATCTTCATCGCCTGCAATACCAATACTCAACGACTAGAAATGACCTGTATTTGTGAATAGCTACTACTTGCCAAGCACTGTTCTTGGTGCTTTCACATTGTCTCATCTTGTTCACAAATTCAGTATTATTATCCCTATTTAATAGGGGAAGCAATAGTTTATTCAAGGTTACACAGCGAGCAATTGTGCGACATGAATTGGAGCAAAGGCTTTTCTTTTCAGGGTTGGGATTTTCCCATTTCATTTCATTATGATGCCCTCTTATCTTCCTCCTATAATCTCTCCTCTGTCAGGCTTATTCCCACTTGGAGTACTCATATACTATTCTTTGTTAGTTCCCTGTTCAAAAAAATGTAGAGTCACTCTGTAGCTTTTCCTCAGTTGTAAATTTAGTATAAAGCTCTTTTCAGACCTGCTCTAACTTTTCTTTTCTCCTGTTTCCTGCTCCCAACTAGTGGTACTTCATGGAAACACTTTCCTTTCTGATAACTAATTACTATGCTGCACTGTATTTATTAACTTTGTATCTTTTCTTCTGATTTGGTTACCTTTCCTTCCCACTGATGTTCCATGTTCCTAAAAATTCTTATTCACACCTTTTGTGATTAAACCCATTTGATTGTTTACTTCTAGGTGACATTCCCTCTTCCCTTGTATTTTCATTGTGTATTGCATTGCTATGTATTTGCTGTTTGGATTCTTGCAGTTGTATGTATCATAAATAACTATTTATCTCCTTTCAAGTTAATAATATTCTGCCCTTTTGCTGTTTCACATTACCTCTAAGGTAGAATTTTTGATCCAGAGAGCATTTAAGCAATACTAATTTCTTCCATTTAAAGTCTACATTTTAGTCAGATAACACTAACAGTGTGGTCATGTATAATAGTTTAAATACTAATATTTGCATAAAAAATATAATGATTTCTTCAAAAAGTTGGTGCTAACAAGGTCACATTCTAGTCCTCAAAACCCAATGGGCTAAAATAAAGCAACCCCCTACCCCAAATACGTAGGCTATAATTCATTTTGCTTAAAAATGATTGTATTCACCATGCAATGATGCCTTTAAGCATGTGGAAAACATTTGAAATATTTATATTTGAAGGGTATCATTTCCCTCTGTGATATAATAATTTTCCTCTTCTCACCCTTTTCTCCTTGACACATCAGTCTCACCAATGGCACACGTTGTATGGCGACACAGACTTGTACTAAAACCTACAGCTGCCCTTGGCACCTCTCAGAGATGAGAGTTTGAGGGTAATTCTTGGAATGGTGCTAGTCACTTTCAATCCTGTGTTTTCTTTTTTCAGGTTTCCTGAAATGCAGTTTTTCCAACAAGAAAATGTGAGAAAAATTCTTACAGATGTTCTTTTCTGTTATGCTAGAGAAAACGAGCAGTTGCTTTATAAACAGGTAATGAAAATATCGTACAGGTGGCATCCATTGACTCAAAATTTTCTATACAGCTTGACAAATGATAGAGCAATAATGTAGCCTTTATTGTATCCAAAGTTGTATCATAATAGTAGAGCAATCAAAGAGCTGCTTTTCAGCTGCATGGCGAGAAAAGTAAGCTCATTGAAGCACATATGCTTCTTCCTTATTATAAGACATTCCACCAAATTGTCTTCTATAAGGCATTCAATCTTTTCTTTCAACTTTTGGGAGTTTGTTTATAAACAACAGCTTCGAAGCCAATCTAGTAATAAAACTTTTCAGAGTTGTATGTATAAATATTGTTTCTAAGTACAGCATTTATAAATATGTGACATGCCATGTAAAAAATAAAGTATTCTTTTACTCTTTAAAATTTACTATAACTTTAAAAAGTTCTTTAAATTTTTTGAAATGTATATGATATTCTTTGTTATCTTCATATTTTGAATCATCCTATTACTAAGGCAAAGAAGCTTGTTGGATTATGTTTTATTTTTATTGAAATGTAAATTGTTTACTATATAACGAAGTATCTCGGTTTCTAGTTACGCTTATGATGTTTTAATAAAAATACATGACGTTGAATATTTTTACATATTCCTTAAAATGTACACTAAGTGGAAATTCAAGCTAAATTAATAAATTAACAATGAAAAGTTACAACATGTCCATCTGAGGACCATCTAAAAAAAACCAGTTCTCGTTAAGGGTTCATGTTGGTAGTTGTGGTGATTATTATAATCTATGTTGAAGTTACCAGAGAATTTACAGGAAGGGAAGAATGGCAAAGGGAGGTATGAAAACTTCTGTAAATGTTCTGTGATCAAACCAGTGTGATGGTAGCATGGGAATGGACAAGTAGATCAGCGGAGCAGACTAAGAACGTGTCTCGTTATGTATGAGATCTTAATATGGTAAGAGCAAATAGGGCATTTTCATTGACTTGCTATGTTTGACTTTCCATCTAGAAAAACATTAAATTATACCTTTTTTGGAGAATAAATTCCAGATGGAATAAAGATACAAATGTAAAAACAAGAATTAAATACAATTACTAGAAAAAATTTAAGAAACGTTTTTATAATCGTAGGGTAGGAAGGGCCTTCCCAAGCAAGATAGGCTATCCAGAAGTCATACACATACTTTGTTTTAGACCAAAAACAAAGAAACAAACCAAAAAAAGGAGACTGGGAGAAAATAAATCTCTATCAGTATAGGACTTTTGGAAGCATGTAACAGAAAAATCCCAGTCAGAATGATTTAAACTCTAAGGATGTTATTATTGTACTTTATAAGAAGGCTAGAGGCGAAATGGTTCTGCAGCATTGGTTAGTTCAGTAGCTCAGACCCTTCCCCTGTGATCCAGGTGAATGTCTGTTTTTCCGTTCTTCTCTCCTAATTGTATTGGGTTTTATCACCAAACCTGTTTCCTCTCTTTTTCAAATATTTGAAAATACCTTACAGTAAATGATACAATGGTGGCAAATCAAGGCAGAATAAAATTTTCCTAGGTTACACATTTGTTTCACTTTTTTCTTTAGAGACAGAAAAAACTAGATTAAGGAAGTCTTATAAATAATGGAAACAAGTTCCACTGACAAGGAACAAAACCATGATAACTACACACTCCATCATTTGTGACGTATGTGCCCCACTGCATTTGTAAGGAAGACTAAACAGGAATATGGAAGATCAGATTCTGATAATTTAGACAAAGTCTATCAAGTTACCGAATAAGAAAGTATTATTAACTTACTCCTGGGTATCAATCAGTTAATAAGACTTAATTACTCCATACACATGTTTAAAATCCTGTAGATTCTTTACATAGAAATAATATCTTGCTGTAGAAGTACTGAATATTTAGCCAGATCAAATTTAAGAAAAAACCTTGAGTTTCATCACAAGCTGTTAAAGCTATTATATTGTAGTAGGTGACACCCCGTTTAACATCGACCATATTGTTAATAGTTATGGGATTTTATTGAATTAATGAGACTGTTATCATGTAGTAGAATGTCTTGCTGAGTTAATTGAAACTGCAGAGATTATATAAATGGTATTAATGAACTTTGACTGCCTGATGCCTCAGCTTTAATAAAGACTGCTTGGTGGGCTAAATGAACACAGGCAGATAAAAGAACAGGTTCAATTTTGTGAGCCTACAGGCTGTTGATGAAGAAAACTTCGTTACCTTTATTTTCAAATGGCTTGAGTTTGGAGTGCAGTGACTACTAACGATCCAGCAGGGATGAAGGCTTTGAGCCAGCAGAAGTGCTGACAGTGTAGGTGGGAACAAACTACACATTGTAGGAACCAAGAAGTATACTGACAGTACATTATTTTTTATTCGTCTTTGTCAAATTTACAGCATATTGAGTTTATGGTCATTCTATCTTGATAGTTCTCTTTTCCTTTAAAGATCTCTGTATATTTGCCACTTGGAATTATTAATCGGGTTTTACTAGTCTAGAATTGAAAGTAAAACCAACAATTTCTTCTAAGTCTGTTTAAGAAAATATCCCTAGTTTAGTTGCAACTCAACACTGAATTTATAAAAGGTTGTCTTAAATGGTATTCAGGGAATTCTTAATTTTCATTATACAAAGAGCACCTTTATTTATTGATATGAAATATTGAAATACGATTTAGTGTTATTCTTTTACGTTTTCTATATTTTAGTTCAACTTTCACCAATTTGTTGAGTGGTAGATATTTCATTTATTCAGTCACCTTCTATGTGCTGAGCCTGTAATGGATGCTGGGATTCTGTGTGTGTGTGTGTGTGTGTGTGTGTGTGTGTGTGTGTGTGTATACACATACATATCATTTACCACAATTTATAATTGTACTCACTTATGTGCTCATTTTATTATTTTGTATCTTGCTCTCTAGACTGAAAGCTCCATAATGGTTAGGAGCTTCATTTACTTTTTTGTTCCCAGCACATCATAGGTAGTTAATAAATAATTTTTGAAATAAATGAAAACTGATGATGTTTGAGCAAAGAGAGAATCTGGAGAGAGTAGTGTTGCAGAAACTAGAGGGAAGAGAACATTTAAAGAAGGTAGGAAGATGTATTTAAGCAAGAAATCTTTTTTATTAAATTAGCCATAATTAGTTAGAAAATACATTGAGGGAAAAAGACCCAGTTAGAAGATCACTGCCACCACCACCAACACTAAAAACCTAGTAACAAACCCAGTAGAAACTATGCAGCTCTGCAGATTTTAAGACTGGAAAATCTGGTATTCTAAAAATATGTTTTTTCTTCACATTAATTTTAGTGCAATGCCAATAAAAATTGCAGCATTTTGTTTAGCATTACATGTAACTAAATGATACTGAAGTTCACTTGAGTGAAAAAAATGTCAGAATAGGCAAGATAATTCTGAGAAAAAGAGTAGAGAATATGGAGGAATATAATATTTTACAGCTCGTTACACTAGTAAAGTTCCTTTTTAAAAAATTTTTTTCAAGCACACCTTTTCATTGGCTCCCAGAACCCTAATAAATAGCCCAAAAAGCAAAATGGGAAGACTCACCATCTCCTCTGAGATAGCCTTTATTTTTATTTTTATTTATTTTTTTTTGTGTGTGTGTGTGTGTGTATTAAAGTTCTTAACTAAGAATATATAACCCATGGGAATACCAGTAAAAGTCTAGAAAAAAATGAGAGCTAAATATTCAGTTTATGGTAAAGATGACATGTCAAAACTCTTGGAAGAAGACATCAAAATTAAAAGACAAATGATAAACATGGGCAAGTATTTGTAACAGAAATGACTAAGGGTTAATATACGGAATTGGAGAACTATTACAAATCATCAGTTTAAAGGAAACACTTTATTGGGAGAAAATGGCCAATTCATTAACCAAAAATGACCAATAAAATTTTTGTGTGCAATCTCACTAGCATTTAAATAAGTTAAAACAACAATTTGACTGAAACTTAACAGGATTATTTTGAAAATACTATAGGCATACGTGAGGATTTGTGAGATGGTGATTTTTATGCTTGAAAATGAGGGAGTTCTTTTTGATGGGTAGCATAATTGTGTATATCAGAGACTTTAACGAATGTCTTTACTCATTTACACAGAAATTCTACTTCTAGATACTTTATCCTAAGGTTAAAGAAAGAGGCCAAAAAAAAAAAAAAAATACCACAAGGATATCTATGACAGTTTTAATTTCCTTCCTTCCTTCCTTCCTTCCTTCCTTCCTTCCTTCCTTCCTTCCTTCCTTCATCCCTCCTTCCTTCCCTTCTATTTCTTCATACCTTCCTCCTTTCCTTTTCTTTTTTGTGTTTGCTTTTATGTAGTTTTCTAAATAAGTAGCTATTACTTTGATGATTAAAATTATGGTACTTGGTTTTGGGAATGACTTGAGATTATCCCAGGGGAATAAACCCCTCATGGTGATTTTAAAATGTACTTAGCAACAATTAATTCCATTATTTCTGGGTCTCTACAATGTTCTTCTAAAGCAGGGGTGTCCAAACTGAGGCCCGCAATCCATTTTTTATTGGCCTGCAGCAAATTCCAAAATTTATTTAGTTTACTTAAATAAACCAGGTGAGGCAATACGTACTTCACCTCAAGTGAGTGGCCCAGCTGTTTGTGTATTTTACTGCATATGGCCCTTGGTAAAAAAACGTTGAAAAAAGTTTGGACAGTCCTGTTCTAAAGAATAATCTTTTCAAGGTTTGTTTAGTAAGGAGATGTTTACCTGAAAAGGTTGAAGTGTTGTGTGGTGATTTGTCCCAAATCACAAGTAAATTATCAATGCAGCATAAATCAGTCTGTAGAAATGTCATTAACTCCTTCTAATCGAAGGCTAGAAGTAACTTATAAATGAACTCTGGTCGAGTTGGCTTTCATAATGTTTTGTGAGGACAGCTATAGTCCTAAAACTAGCACAGGGCCACTAGACTGCAGAACACTGTGTGACTGTCCTTCTGTCACAGTCAACCTTCCTTAATCCCACCAGCAAAAACCCTTTTCTTCTCTGCTGGCATATTTTATTTTATTTCCTATAAAGTTGGTGTTTTGTCTTATGTTTTTATAAAAGATAATCCATAGTTATTAAGCAAAAGGAAAATGACAATTTACTTTTTGAGGGAAAAAAGAGTGTAATCTATTTTGAACTTGCTAAAATATGTTTTTTGATGCTTAAGAGGGGAAAAAAATCTCAATTAACAAGGCAAGTCAGTATGTCGAATAACTTCTTTCCCCGTAATAATGGATAAGTAATACATTTTTATAATATCCTTTAAAGACAACTTAGTAGCTAGCGTACCTTTTCGTTCCTTACACATTTTCATATAAGTCACAGGTGAACACTAGTATAAGGAAAAAGAATAACATTGGTGAAATCATTATATAAATTGATAAGTAAACTTGTAGTCGAAATAGATAGGAAAAAACTTATGGTAGTCTTCAGATTAAACATGTTGGAAATCATATTTTAAAATCTTTGTTTTCTGTTATACCTGATAAAGGTTGTTTCTTTTATTATCTAACAGTTCCAGCTAGCTGACTTCAGCTCTTCCTAAACCTACAGACATCCTAATTTTGAGCCATTATATAATGAAAACATTGGCTGTAATTTACTTAGGTCTACAGTTCTTAGTTGCCCTTCTCACTGCAGATCTTTACACTGTAGCTCATGATTATAATTTGCATAAATGAAATTCATATTTATGAGTACAGATCTTGAAGCAACTGACAGGTGCAAGGTTGTCTACCATGCCAATTTATTGTTTGTTGTGTCATTTAAAAGAGAATTGCTCTCCATGTTTTAAAGCAGAATATGTGGTGTGGTTGACTTTGAATCAAAGTCTAAACGTAAATAAACTCTTATTTTGCAGCTTTTTATTTTTATGCTTTGCTGTGTAATGTGGAAATGTTGGTGGGTGGGGATCGGTTCAAGAAGCATTTAACTGGGGTTATTCTGTCCACTAGTGGACTCTAAGCATCCAACCCATTCCTTTCTCTTGCTCTTATGTTTCAGGGCATGCATGAGCTGTTAGCACCCATAGTCTTTATCCTCCACTGTGACCACCAAGCTTTTCTTCATGCCAGTGAGTCTGCACAACCAAGGCAAGTTTTTATATAAGCTCAATCTGCTGTAATCTTTTTTGCCTCAAAATCTTTTAAAGTGAAGTTACTTCTGTAAATTGTCAACATTTGGCTGATTGTTAGTTCCATTTAATAGTTGCAATCCTAGTTCAACTATGGGGGAAATTTGGAAACTTAAATGTCTTTGCAAATCTTCGATCTGTATCAAAGGAAGACATATAATGAATGGATCAAGAAGAAATTTTTGTGGTAATGGCAAAGTGCTGGAGATTGCTGGTCGTCATATATACCATCCTCTAATGACCCATTCTGTCACTGCAAGCTCCACGGGAACCTTATCTGTGAGATATTTTCTCCTCACCAGGTTTGACTCAGTGCAGTTCATAATAGGAGAACACTACCACCAAGGACCCTGGTTGCAACTAAACAAAAACGACTTCTCATGTTTTTGAAATACATTCATTTATTCTTTCCAGCAAATAACATTAGTCATTATATTTAACTTAAGATACTTGTTAGAATTTATTTTCTCACTTAAGATACCCTCACTGATGGATGGGCCACAGAGGCAGTGAGGAAGCATCTTAGGAATGGATTGCTATAGGTTTATAAAACTTTGTCAGTATTCCACAGGCTAGCCCATCTACATGCAGAAAGTTAAAAATAATGACACAGCATTTCATGTGTTTATATGATCTTTATTAATCAAATGCAGCCATCTGTTTTGCTGAACATATATTAGAGCCTTTGTTAAATTAACTTTTGTTTACTGTATTATAGATTAGTATTTTCTAGTTCTTTTGAGTTTTTCTAATCATACTGACTTTACTGGATCTGACTACAACCATGTTTTAACTGCCTTTGCTTTAGTTACTCTAAAGAATGATAAGGATGAGGTTAGTATTGGGATCCTGTTTTCAGGCCAGTTTTGTCTTTTTTAAAACATGCGTGCAGAATATACTTCACAAGAAAGTACAGATGATTGAAAATAGCTTTTAAATGAGTTACACATACTTGTATAGCTGTTTCAATTCACTAGAATGCAAAAGCAACACTAAAACTGATTTAGAAGAGGTGTTCTCTGATTAATTGATGTTAAAATATAGTAAAAATAGAAGCCATTAAAAGAAAATGTTTTGATATGGTATATTTGACCAGTAAGTATATGTTTTTTGTTTTGTTTTGGACAGTATGTGATAGATTTTGTGGAGTAATCAATTTATTCTACATCAGGCACATTCAAGGAATTTGTCACATTTATATGTGTTATTTGAAATAATTAGGTAGTTACCTCATTGTGGTATAGACATGGCAGCTAATATGTTTTTGGTCTTTATAAAAAGGATTTCATTTGTTATGGAGTTGTTCTTTTTATTTAAAAAGGCTCATGTGTTTTCATTTGCTTATTATATTAAAGTCAGCTTATGAGTATAGAATAAAGCAACCTTTATATCTCCTTCCATTAAAAAATTACATATTTTGATTGCATGTATTGCTTTTTTAAGTGAGGAAATGAAAACGCTCTTGAATCCTGAGTACCTGGAACATGATGCCTAGTAAGTACAGAAACTTTCTATTATTTTTATTTTTTATACCATCTTTACTTTAACAAAGGTTTAACAGCATTATGTTATTTTTCTAATTTTTAGTGCAATGTTCTCACAACTTATGGAAACTGCTGAACCTTGGTTTTCTACTTTTGAGCATGATGGTCAAAAGGTAAATTGTATTGTATAGGTCTTTTCAATATATTTGAGGGGACAAATAATTTCAACAACAGCGTATAATCAGAGAAATTATTTCTATAAAAAATATAAAAATACTCGTGGAATAAGATTAAATTGAGGATAAACCTTATCTCTGATGATGTTGGCAAATATACATAGGTAATATAAAAATTTTATATAAATATATAGAAACTTCTTTTATACATGTACATAATATCCATGCAATATAACTTCTTAAAATTATAAATTTTTAATAAGTGCATTTTTCTATTTAATCTGATGCTATCCTAGTAAGTTCATAGATACATTGTTAACTGAAGTGCATAAATTCTGTATCAAGTAGATTGTTTTACTTTTACCAACGTGTGACTATTAAATTTACACATTTAGCATCAATACTGTTTATCCTTATTCTGTCTTATGTTTCAACTATAATTTTTATTGTGGACATACTGTGACATTGACCTTTTTTAAAGTATACAACTCTGTGCGTTTTAGTACATTCACAAGAATGTGCAAACATCCCCACATCTAATTTCCAAACATTTTCATCATTCCCAAAGGAAGTCCCTACCAGTACCTTCCCATTTTTTCCTCCTCAGAGCCTCTGATATCACTAATCTACTTTTGATTTCTATTTACTTGCCTATTCTGGACATTTCATATGAATGGAATTATATAATGTGTGGCCTTTTGTCTCTGGCTTCTTTCACTTAGCATAATGTTTTCAGGGTTCATCCATGTTATAGCATGTTTCAGTACTTTATTCCTTTTCATGGCTGACTAATACTTCATTGTATGGGTATATCACAGTTTGTTTATCTAGATATCAATTGATAGACTTTGGGTTCTTTTCATTTTTTGCTTGCTGTGAACATTTAATGTACAAACTTTTGTATGAACATACGTTTTCAATTCTCTTGACAGAGAAGTGGAATTATATGTTATTTTAAACAAAAATGTGCTATCTTAGAGATCATTATGATTTTTTCATTTTTATTGCTCAATATTAGAAAAATTGCATTCTAGCAAGGGATGTTAAGAGTTTTGGGCATATTATTTTTTATACGATTAATTTCTTTTATATTGGTATAATTGATTGCATTCTGGTTAGAAACCATGTATTACTCAGTCACTTCATTCCATCTCTTAAAAAATGAAATGGATAATTAATGCTTTTTATGCCTTTTGGTCTAGGTCAGGGCAAAATAATGCCTGTAAGTTAATTTGGCCTGCCATCTGTTTTTGTACAGCTTATGACTTAAAATGGCTTTTACATTATTAAATGGCTGAAAAAATATAAAAAGAAGAATATTTTGTAACATATGAAAATAATATGGAATTCAGTTTCCATGCCCATCAAAGAAGTTTCATTGGGATATAGCCACGCCTGTTTGTTTACTTATTGTCTGTAGCTGCTTGTTTATTCCAACAGCAGAGTTGAGTAGTTGTAACACAGACTGTATGACCTGTCAAGCCTAAAATATTTGCTGTCTGGCTCTTTACAGAGATAGTTTGCCGACCGCTAACCTAGGAGATAAAATCTCCCTTCAGCAATATATAAACATGATACATTCTGTAATGGTTATTAAAGGTGAAACTTGCTGTCACCGTATGTGATGAAATACATTATGTTTTGGAACAATAACTTTATATTCTCGGGAAGTGATTTGATGAAGTCATAGACTTATGTGAACATGAAAAATTTGAGCGGAGAATATTTGAATACATTTAAAACAGGGATCATGATTATTTCATGCAGTGGTCATTTTGTATTTTATAACTTATTCTCAGTATCTGAGAAACTAAATGATAAAAATGTGAATGATAAACATTTTTCAGTTTTACCAATTCATGTTGATATCACTGAGTCAAGTTCATGAAAATGGCTAAGACAACATAAAGACACTTATTTTATCAAGGAACACATAGATGTGACCTCTGAGCATTTATATTAATTACTTGCCTACATAATGAGTAATATATTCCTAAAATGCATGTCTAGTGAATCACTTTTTAATTCTCTCCTTTTTATTCTATTTCATGATTCTATCACTTTTCTAAAAGAAGTTCAAGAAATTAATACACCACTCCCTCATTCAGTTCTTCCAGTTTCTTTGAGAATTCATTTATATCAGTATGCATGATGCCTATTTCAGCAGACATATTTTTCATAAGACTTTCTTGATGAAGATAGCAGTGCATTGGTTTACATAATGGCATAAAATCATTATGTCGTTGCATGCCTGTAACAGTTTGTGGACTGGCTCTGATCTGTAGGACACATTTTGAGTACTGCTTAAAAAATGGTTGAAAAGATTTTCTAGTTTTATTGGTAGTTGTAGCTTTTCTATTTGTTAAATGCAAATGGAATTCTTTATTATGATAAGACATCCTGATGATACGGAAGTATTTTACACTAACTCTAGCTTCTCTTTTGATTTTACTGTTTAGCATTTAAGTGACCCTGAGTATTTGAGTTTCTTAAATTTAAGAGATTTTGTTATAAGTATTCTGAGCGCAGGGGAAATCTTTTCAAACTGTAGTTTATATATAAGTCTTAGACTACACATGAGTTTCTATTAAGCATTTGAAAAATGGACTACATATGAAATTGCTTTAATGACAACTCATTCTATTCAAACTAGAAATTGATTATATGATTTCATTAAGTTAGACATTTTTAAACAGGTTGATTTAGGATCAGTTCTCTCCAGTGATTGTATCTCTATAGAAGTATGTCTATTCCAAATCTTTAGAAGAAGACTAGATATAGTGGTCTGTTTTCTGTGTGATGCTTAGAAACCCTGTCTGAGCTCAGTGCCACCACCCAAAACTGCCTGGTATTTAGGGCACACAAGATTCTTCAGTAAAAGAAAACCACCATGACCAAAATGCATAAAATGTTAATTGCTTGTTTTTTGAAGGAAATTTAGCTTCACAGTAATCAATATCTTTTGACTGTAAATAGTATCTTACAATTAACATGAACTCCAAAATAAAGTTATTTCAATTTAATATCAGTAGAAAAATAATTTAACAAGAATTAAAATATTTTTTAATTTGAACAGAATATGAAATATTACAAAATCAGAAAAAGGTGTCTTGGATATATCATTTTTATAATAAATGACAATAGTATAGAGGTATCCTTTTCTCCTATTCATATAAATTAACACAAACTAATTGAATCATAAAATTATTATGGATTTATATCCCGCAGACCTAAAGACACTAGGGCAGACAGTGTAGGAAGTACAAAGGACTGCATTTTTTTTCCCTTTATTTATTTTTTTTATTAGTTGCAGGTGTACAAAACAACATAGTGATTAAAGATTATATACTTCACAAAGGATAACCCCAATAAGTCTATTACCCATCTGACACTGTACATAGTTATTACAATATTACTGACTATATTCCCTATGCTGTACTTTTCACAGCCCCATGACTATTTTTTTTTAATTATAGTTGACATTCAATATTACTTTATATTAGTTTCAGGTGTAGTGGTTAGACATTTATATAATTTATGAAGTTATCCCCCCAATAAATCTAGTACCCACCTGACACTATACAGAGTTTTACAATATTATTGACTATATTCCCCATACTATACTTTACATCCCCATGACTATTTTGTAACTACAATTTGTGCTTCTTAATCCCTTCACCTTTCTCACCCATCCCCCTCACCTCCATCCTATCTAGTAACCATTGTTTTGTTCTCTGTATCTATGAGTCTGTTTCTGGGTTTTTTTTTTTTGTTCATTTATTTTGTTCTTTAGAGTCCACATGTAATTGAGATCATATGGTATTTATCTTTCTCAGTCTGACTTATTTCACTTAGCATAATACCCTCTAGATCTATCCAAGTTGTAGCAAATGGTAAAATTTCATTCATTTTTATGGCAGAGTAATACTCCATTGTATAAATGTACCACAATTTCTTTAGTCATCTGTTGAGCATTTTGGTTGTTTTCACATCTTGGCTATTGTAAATAGCACTTCAGTGAACATAGGTTTGCATGTATCTTTTCAAATTAGTGTTTTGAATTTCTTTGGATAAATACCCAGGACTAGAATTGCTGGGTCACAAGGTAGTTCTATTTTTAATTTTTTGAGAAACCTCCCTACCGTTTTATATAGTGGCTGTAACAATTTATAATCTATCCATCAGTGCCCGAGGTTTCTCTTTTCTCCACATCTTTGCCAGCCCTTGTTTGTTGATTTATTGATAATAGCCATTCTGACAGGTCTGAGGTGATGTCTCATTATGGTTTTTATTTGCATTTCTCTGATGATAGGACTGCTTTTCTTTTTAAGACTTGAAATGATCCTGGAAAGACAGATGGAACTCCTTCCAGGAAATTTTTCCTCACACTAACACATGTTCCTCCTCGCCTCTGCTTTCTGCCAGCCTGATTAGTCACCGTTTTCTGTGGAATTCTAAGTTATTTTCGCTGTGATCTTCCCTTCCAGACTACGAGGGCAAGAACTTTAACTCCTTTATCTTTGTGCTCCTGAATATGGTCCAGTGATGCAAAGATGATATTCTTCTTGAAGAGCTCACAGTTTAGGAGGCAGAGAAGTAGAAAAGGACACTGTGGTAGTATAGAAGAAGATAGTGAAACAGGACCTGGCACTGGAGCCAGATCTCTAAATATACTTGGGAGCTCCTCAGTGGGAACGCTGGGGAGGGGATAATTCCAGGTACAGAATGGTATCCCCGGGATCTCTGGAAGTGAGAGTTGAGGCCATCCAGATAATGAAAGGCCTTATTGACCTGGCTAAAGAATTTGGGATGTTGTTTTTTTTTCCCCCTGAATAGAAATGATGGAGAGCTATTAAAAATGTTTAAGGAGATCAATTTGGCATAACGTAATATCTGTGTCAGGTAGATTACCAGGCATTTGGAAGGTGGATTTAAAAGCAGACCAGTTAAGAGGAAAGAAATGGTTAGGGCCCCAAATCAGGTTGTTACAGAGGGCTGTAGAAGAGGAGACATGTAAGAGTCCCCTGAGTGGTTCTGAAGAGCTAAAATTGGCAAACTGGGTATTCTTAATGGAGAATGGGTTGAGGTAGGCATGCGGAAAGGATGAAGGTGTATTTGAGCAGAGGCTGATGAACGTAGCTGTGGGCCTGCTGAATTAGGGGCCTTTTTGGCAATCTAAGATTCCGTGCCAACATTTGAATGTATGAGAGGCACTCAAGAGACTTCTAGGTTATGAACACAGATTAAGTCTTTGGAAAATGGTTTTGATTGAAGCACTGTATATGACTGAGATCACTCAGGGAATAGCATATAAGTAGAGAATAAAACTAAGACCGGAACTGTGTGAAAAAGCAACATTTGTGAAGCAGAAACAAGAATTAAGCTAGAGAAGTAGACTGAGAATGAGTACTAAGTAGACAATCATGAGAGTGATGCAATAAAACCCAGTTTTAGAGAGAGGTAGAAATTGAAGCCAACATCAGAAGGAAAGTCAGAAATAATATATGCGAGGAAGTCATCAGATTTGAAAGGATAGCTGAAATGCACATGAAAGCATTACAAGGAGTTGCAGATACATCTTCCATAACATGGATATGGGATGGCAAGAGGAGAAGTTGTAGTTGGCCCACATAAATTGTTTTTGTTTTTAAGTCAGCTATCCTTTTGGTCTGGAGAGTTTTAAAATCTTTTCTACTCAGCTATCTTTATCAAAGGACAGTTAGAGAACCTCTTATTTTCTAGTACATAGATAACGTCTCTTAAAATATGTATATCATTTTTGGCACCCTCTGTATTTATTTTCTGTCTCATGGCACTCTGTACCTTTATTTTCTGACTTCTTTGTAGTTTTGAGAGCTCAGATTAAAACAGTTTTCATGTACTGTTTTTCACCTTTAAGTTTTATTCCACAAGAAATATATTTCCTTCAGAGTAATCCATGTAGGTCCTGTGGCTTAGACAAACTGACCATGGACAAATAGATCAGTGGCCACCACTACCTCTAGCCAAAATTATCTTGTAATCCATAATATCACCAGAGAAAGCGGTCAAGGGGATACAGGTAGACAACATTTTAGACAGTGTTTCCTAGTCTTTACTTTGAGCACAGCCATGTATATGATGGTGATCAGCATATGATTCCACATTATAAGCATTTGTCATAAGATGATGAAAGTGGTTGCTTCCTATTTAAACTCCCATTGATAAATGTATTCAAGAATTATGTCCATACATTTGTTAATTTCATGTTGCAGTAACACGTGTTCCATTTTTCCTATTTTCAGGGGAAAGAAACACTGATGCCTCCCATCCCCTTCGCTAGACCACAGGATTTAGGGCCCACAATTGCTGTTGTTACTAAAGTCAACCACATCCAGGATCACCTACTGAAGAAGCATGATATCGAGCTTTACATGCACTTGAACAGACTAGAAATTGCACCACAGATATATGGGTTGTAAGTACTAACATTCAAATTTCAGCTACATCATGATTTATGATGGTTTCTATATGTCTCAAAGAACAAGAACTGTTCCCGCTCCATTTTATTTCATGTCTCTCTTGTGTCCTACGTGCCAGGCTCTGTGCTCATGACTTTCACATATATATTTCATCTAATACTCTCACCAAGCCTGTTAACTGAGTTGTTACCCTTTTTGTTATGGAGGAAGAAATTAAGGCTTATGCTAAGTTTATAGATATTAAACAGTGAAGTCATAATTCAGATCCAAGCAGGATAGGCTCCACAATCTGCAGAGCCCAGTGCAAAATAAAAATGAATGGCCCCTTTTAAAAAAAAATAGTAGTAAGAATTTCAAGATGGCAATAGCAGATCATTAAACCAAGCAGTTTAAGAAGTACAGAGTTGCACAGGTCATACACACATGAAGCCAGCCCTGAACCCGAACAATCCTTTAAGATATCCATGTTCTTTCCCTTTTATTGTGTGTTTTTCTGCTCGGCCTTCAGAAGTGCATTTCGAAAATTAAAATCAATGTTTCTCACAGTGAACATGATATGTTAATCTTCTTCAGCCATACAACCTCTGTAGCATGCTATCATAGCAGAAGAATAGGGAGAAGTCACTCCTTAGGGTGTGTGTGTTTGTGTGTGTGTATTGATTCAGTGGCTTATAAGGTGAGTAGGCAAATTATAAAGATAGCGGTTTTAATAAATATGAATTAGTTGAGTAGTACTACAGACAGCAGAAGGATCCTTTATATTGAGACAATAGAACATTAATATCTTGTTCTGAGCAGTTCCTTGGTAGATATTCCCTGCAAATCCCATCTCTCAGGTAGAACATGGAAAATTGAAAAGATATCATTGAGATGTACATAGTAGATGCTCAATAAATATGAATTCATTATTAGGATTGCAGAGAATCTCAAATAAGTCAAAGCTTTAGCACCAGAGCGGAGACCAATTTATTTAGTTCAAAGAAAACATTATCAATGAGTGTTTTCTTTATGTTCTCATGTTACACTGAGTCTTTCACTAATAATAATTCAGTTGCCTTTCTTCTCTGGAACCCCTGACAAGTAATTGATGACGTCATGCTTTTCTATTTTTAATGGTACTTGTTTTCATTTCTGTGACTTAAGCTTAACTTCATCATTGAGAGCAGTTCTACCATTCCCACTGGGAATGAGAAAGTTATGGGTAATGTGGATATTGGCAATACTGTAGATTTATACTTTTAAGTCTAGCTAATATGTTTGTGTTTACAGATGTAAAAATTTATTTTAAAATAGCTAGTGGCAAGGGTAGGAGTTAAATTCTGTATTCCTTAGTACTGTGAACTCAAAGAATTGGTTTATTCAAATACAAAAACCCATTTACACCCTCAAAAATTTTTTGCTAAAGTCTAGAAATTGGTCTTAAATATTGGGGAAAGAAGTTAATGTTGGACATGTTTATCATTTTTTTGAAATGCTTTATTGCTCGTTACCCAAGCTGGTGCTTTACGTCGCAGTGGTGGTGTATGGACGTGGGTGCAATGGCTTCTAACCATTGTGCTCCAATTTCCTTTTAGGATGTTGGTTTCCATCAGCTTACTCTTCATCGTAATGATTCATAGAGCTTCTTTGACATCTGCCTAGTACCTTCCCAGGAAAATTCCATGATCCATGACATAATTTCTCTTAATCCTTTCAGTTTTATTTTTTAGCAGTACTAACAATACCAAGGCTTGCAGTGACCACAGCTAACTTATGTATCCCATTATTTTTTGTGTAGAATCTCATGTACAGTATCTAAAATATATATATATATATTTAAATATCTTTGAAGAAGTCACTCATTCTCTTAATTGGTCTGTACTACCTTTTATAGTACAAAGATTTTTCTTACTCATTTCATTTATTAAATTTTCTTTTTTTATTTGTGGGGCATGTGACAGGTCAGTGTGGTTTTATTTTCTCATCTTTATGCTATCATAAGCTATGCTTCTCCACAGTATATTTCCTGTTGATAACTGTGAAATCTTTGGTGCCAAAGAGTAATATTAGTACAATACTAAATAGCTGTTAGAAGCACAGACTTTGGAATGAAACGGACTTGTTTACCCATTTCGAGCTTTGGTTTCTTTATCTGTGAAATGGAAATGAAAAAGAATAGTACCTACTTCATAGAGAATTAAATCGTAATGTGCAAATGCCGTAGTGCTCAGTATACACCAAACATTAAACATATGTTTGGTAATGCTTTTGTCATCATTATCTGTCATTCCCATTACTTAATAAGAATAGCATGGCTCTGTGACTGTGGTGAGTTATGTGATTCATGAACCCTTCCAGCTCTGGCTTTGGCTTTCTAGTTTTCTTCACTAAAGCATATGGTATTCTTGAAAGTAGAAACATAATATTATAGCTGTCCTTTAGACCAGTGCTTCTGAAGAGATAATATAGAACTTTAAAGTAAACTTTTAGAAACAGATCATAGCAATTTGGCACAGTAATTTTATGTCCTTGAACCTAATAAGTATTGTAGGTCTGTATCTCATTGAAGTGAATTGAAATATTTTGTTCTATATCATAGAAGTAATGTTAATCTAAATAATTGTTGATGCTACTCTCTGTTCCTGTTGGAAGTTGATAATATTCAATATTAATACTTGAAAATAGTTAGTTACAGTTTGAGTAAATTCTCATCAAGTGGACAAATATAAACTAATCACTTTTCAGTTAATAAAACTTACTCTTCCTCAGGATCACATTGGAATCCATAATTGCATTATCTAAAATGCACCTTTGCATGCCAACTCTTTTTTACAGAATTTTTATTTTTAAACAAAAATATTTTCTTATATACTAAAATGTTCTGACAAAATTAGAAAACAATATGATAAAAATGTCAATAATGAATGCGCCAAGGAAAAAATGTTATCAATACAATTCTATAAAATGGGGAGTAAATCATAAATTATGTTTACATGATGTAGAAAGTGTTAGCAAAGTGAAATTATACTCCATTTTAGTGCAGGTTTCTAATTTTAGTCAATCTTTAGCAGTTGCATAATACATTGAAATTTATTTAAATCTGCTTTCTAATATGCTTATAATTATCACTAAGAAAAAGATTTTGCAATTACTCTATTTTTAAAAGTAGTTTTTGTTTTTCTTTTTGTAAGATAATATATTTGAAAGTCTCCTGATGTAGCAGATGTGCCATATGTAAATATATTTGTTTGCATTTTGCTAATACATTTATTTAACAACATTAGAATTAATAATTAGTATAGAAATCTTAATTGTACTAACATTGGCTAAAGTCATTCCAAATTAGCTTATCTTAATTTTAAATAAGTTGATATTTATCTTGAAATATAGGACTAAGGACCCATGATCTTGAATGTTATATAATAATTTGCTTATTCATGATGTTTTATGTGTATAAGTGCTTTATCTCTTGGGTAATAGTAGTTGGTTTTTCTGTTAGGAAATGTTAAATCAACTTGCTATTTAGGTTAAACAAAGTTGTTTTGACATTAAATATTCAATACTTGTAAGTGGTATTATAAAGTAATATTTCCTCAAAGTAATTTACATTGTGTTTTTCATTAACTTTATGAACAATTACTCCTGTTTCACTTAGAATGAAGTTTCTCTTGCTTTAATTCGGATAATTAACATCTTGAGTTGTCTTTGGTTTGCCAGTTACTGGTATTAGACTTTTTAAAAATTAAGTTGTGTAGGGGCCTATCAATGCACGCTGACTAATTTTCAAAGTAAAACACTGACTACATTATATCTGACTTTCCAAAGGTAATTTCTAAGAGTTTTTTTTTGTGCGTTGTTTTTTTGGGGGGCAGGGAGGTTGGTATCTTTGTTTTTACTACGAGAACAAGAATTTCCTTTTATTTTATCACTTTGGGATTGTTTTTGTGCAAAAGCCTCTAAAATAGTAGTTTTATGATTCAATCCCTGAGAACATACTTGTTGTGAGTCCAAAAGACCATTAATCATAACAGATTCGATATAAAGATTCAGTATTGTTTTCACTTAGTACTATAATACTGTTTTCTTAAAAGACCAAAAATTAAAGTTTAAAAATAACAATTTTAGCTAGGCCAGAGTAACTGTGTTTTATGATCACCCTTAAATATATTGAATCCGTATATTTTTGACTACATGTTATACTTTGATATAAATAGAATACATAATAAGCATCTGTGGGATATGCAATTAATGTCACTTTTGAGGAAAGACCCTCATTACACACTTGGGCTTTGGCATTCTTAAATTATGAGCTCTTTACAACACTCATGGGATAAATTCTATATCTTCCAAATGTTTATTATACATCTTGCATTTCCCTTATTTCCTATTTTCTGGATTAGCAGTTGTTTCACTGTGGTGGTTTATAGGAATTTAATTGGGGAGGTTCTTGAGTATTGATAAATAACCTGCTAAATTTTGTGATATAATTTTAAAATGTTTATAAAACAATGTATTTGTTCTAACACATGTCACAATGTAATTATGTATGACTGCTAAGTTTTTTAAAATCTATATTTTAAATACAAACATATTGTAAAAAATGTAACTCTCAGTCATTAAAGTCAGTATTACCCACCTTCAAAATTCTCTCAACAGTTGAAGCAAAAAGCTTCCTATTCTAAACACAGTTAATGATTGAAGTATTCTTTTCTATTCAGTGAGATTTCTTATATGTTAAATATAAAAACCAGAATGAGGGATTAGAAGGTGAAGATCCAATGATACCTTGTTGTCATATACCACTGGATAGTGCCCTAGAATTACTCCTGTTGAAAACCCTGTTATTTTCCCTTCTGTATGAAGAATGATCAGGATTAAGAATTATGGGGAAGAATAATAAAGTATTTGAAATAATGATTAATAATTGTTAATATACTAATGGCTTTACATAGATTGTCTTATTTATCCTCATAGCACATTGGGGTACGTACTGTTATTATCTCCAGTTTTTAGATGAGGAAATTAAGGCTTATAAAGGCTTAATTTAGAGCGACCACCTACCAAGATTTTGAGCCAAGCTTTGAACTGTTAAGCCTCTATTCACACTCCATTTTGACTACATCTGTGAACATGGTAGAAAACTAAGGCACCCACAGGGACTATGTCAGATTGCACCATGAACCAAACTCAGGGTGACTAGATAAGCAAAAACAAAACAGAATAAAACAAAAATCAAACAAAAATAACAGGCAGGTTTTTTGTTTTTTGTGTTTTTTTTGATCACTACTATTGATCACAACAGGCAGGTCTGATCATTACTAATAAGGCCTAGAATCCGAAGAGCCTTGTTAGTAGTGATCAGAAGCCACCCTGGTAGGGAGGAAATGGAAAATCAAGTGCAATGGAGAGACCCAACCATAGCCATGCCAAGAATTAGGGAAAAAAGAGCTCAGGACCTTCCACGTAGAGAGAGGTGCCAGCAGCAAAAGTATGCTAAAATGAGAAGTCATTGCCTAAGACCTAAGTCTTGTCCAGGGCCAGCACAGTAAGTCCTTACTTAAAGTTGTTGATAGGTTCTTAGAAACAGTAACGTTAAGCAAAACAACAGGTAACAAAACCAATTTACAGAAGGCTAATTGATAGAAGCAAAAGTTAAGTTCCTATGGCATATTTCTGGTCACAAAAACATCACCAAACTTCTAAATACAGACTCCAAACACTTCTATTATTAAACATTCAAAGAAATGTGAGTTACACATACATTTAAGAAAGATTAATGAAAACAAAGAAAATTATTTTCCAACCCACTTATTTCAGTTCAGGGTCACGGGTGGCCAGAGCCTACCCTGGCAGCTCAGGGCACAGAGCGGGAACAACCCTGGGCCAGACCTTTGATCATAGGGCCACTCAGACAAACACACCCACCGTCACTCAGAGTGGGACAATTTAGACACGCCAGTTCACCTAATGTGCACATCTTTGGGATGTGGGAGGAAAACGGGATACCCAAAGGATACACACGTAGACATGGGGAGAACATACAAATTCCACACAGTCAGTGACCCTGGCTGAAAATTGATTTTTTTTTCTCATCAACCTAATGAAATAACATGAACCAAGCGATGTTATTCAAAGACCTGCTGTACTCACTTTATTTAGGTCAGGCTGCTGGATAGAAAAAATTAGGAAGTGGGGAGGAGTAGGAGTGATTCTGTTATCTTAATCTTAAACTTGACCTACATAAAGAGTTAACTGATGAGATGGAAGAAGCAGAATCTGTACTGACAAAGTAATCATGAATTTTAAGATTAAAAAAAGGCCAAGAAGGAAGGTTGTACCCAGTCACACATGTACAAGTTTAGGACAGGTGCCATCCACATGCCTTTCTAGGTAAAAATATACTCTTCCCACTGCAAAGTGGATGAAAAGTAACTAAAGCAAGAGGAAAGCAGGTCTTAAAGGACTGCTTGAAAGCAATGTGACCAATAAGAAGATATGGTTAGGTGTGTATAACTGAATGCAATTGTCAAAAATAATGATCTGTAAAACATTATTTGGATAGTAGAAATATTTAAATCTAGTGAATAATTCAAAGTGGGAAAGAAGTATAAAAGTTTACATTATTCATTAGCACACATGGAGGAAATCAAATATATTTTTTTCACTTATATTTCTAATCACTTAATATTTTTCGTTTTATGAAATTCCTGTGAAATAGTAGCTATGCAATAGGATTATGGAGGTGAAATGAAAAAGAAAATCATGTAGGACAGAGTCCTTGGCACATTGTAAACACTCAGTAAGATGTTCATTGTTACTAACTTTTATGTTCCTGACTAAGTCTCACTGTGTAATAATAATAACAGGAATGCTTGCTTACAAAGGAAACTGTAACAAGATGACAAATAATACTGTCAAGCATTAGGTATGACACTATATAGAAATGCTTTAAGCCTCCGAATAAAAGACAGAGATTCTCTATTGGTTTATAGACAAAGTCCAGCTCTCTGCTACTTAAAAAGAGATATCTAAAATAAATTGATACGGTTTGATAAAAGGAATACAGAAATGGCAATAGTAATATCAAAAAATATATACTTTGAAACCAAAGCATTGAAAGAGTATTCTTTATTAACAAAACATTCAATTATAATAGCCTTGAATTTTGGTACGATCTTTAACAGCAAGGAGTTTGTCTGTCTTGTTCATTAATATATCATACATGCCTCCTTGACAGAACCTGGAACATGGTAAGCATTCAGCAAATATTTTTGAATGGATGGATCAATGGGGAGGAGGTGAAAACAAAGGAAGGAAAGATCACAAACCAATTATATAAAGAACTGAGTATTCAAAATATAAAAATTTTGCAAAATTTTCTATTTTGAGGAACATCAACTAGTATTAAAAAATTAAGATTCTAAAGAATGAATAGAAAAATACACGCAGCTATAACAATCTTCCAGTGACCATGATTTTCTAAGAAAACTAGCAGTGGAAGACATTTTAGAGGGTAAGTTTGAAATTTGACTACCCCAGAATTTTACACCAATATAATTCAATGCAAAGACAAATGTGTGTTTTTTATTGCAACACATAAAAATATTTGTATTCTTTACATATAATAAACCCTTAAAACTAGTAAGAAGTCACTTACGTCTGAATATTGTCAAGAATACAAGAAAACTAGAGTAGATTTTGAGTAAAATGAAGTGAGGTAATCCCAGGACATCAGAACCCTTATGTGCCAGGCTAAAGACAACGTAGATCTGTGCTGTCCAATAAGTAATAGCCCCATGTAGCTATACATTTTAAATTAATTAGAATTAAATTTTAAAATATAGTTCGTCAGCCACATGTGGCTAGTGGCAACTCTGTTGGACTTCACAGATATAGAACATTCCAGTCATTATAGAAAATGCTGTTGGGCAGCACTGGTTTACATCTTTATTCTGTGGAAACGGAGGGGTGTGGCATCGAAGCATAGTTGTTTTATGACCATATCTGTGGTTTAGAAGAATTGCACTGGTTACACAATGGTAAAGAGATTGAAGTGGGAAGTAAGACTGGGGGAGCAGTGATTAGCTGCAAAAATAGTAACTTCTGTATTCTAGAAGAGAGGTGAGGGTGGCCTGAAACAAGGTAAAAGCAGTGAGGACAGAGATAAGTGTAAATAAGTTGTTAGAATTGTCGGGACTTGTAATAAATTAAATATGGGAGTGAGGGAGAGGGTAGAATTAATGTTTAGTTGGACAGCAAGATCAGTGATGGTAAAAAATCACAGAGAGAATGATAAACTTCAAGGGAAAGAAGAATTCAGTTAGGGATGTATTGAGTTGGGAGTTTTTGTGGGATCATGGATAGATAGTAGACAACTGAATTATGATTCTGGAGCTTTGGATAGAGATTTGGAAATATTCGTTTGAAAATCCACGTGCTACATGATTGAAATTGCTAGTGAAGTGACACAAGGAGAGGACAAAGATCAATTCCTAAAAACATCTACCCACGTGTAACTGACTTTTGAGAAGGTAAAGCATTAAATGATTTGGTCTAATTGGCTTTTAAAGTAAATCATTGTTGTTTATGTGTTTAAGAGAGGATAGACTAGAGATAAGGATACCACCTAAGAGGGTTTTGCAATTGTCTGGGTGAGAATTGCTGGTAGCAATGGAAAAGATGCAGCTTGAAGAAATATTTTACAGATACAATCTATGATTTAGTACTTACCCGATACATTTACATTATAAGACTTTTAAATACAATGGCTTATGAACTTTGAGAAACCAGTGATTTCCAATATGATCTTGGACTGCTGTCACTAAAAGAAGCTGTAATTCTATATTTAGAAATGCACTGTTTATATAGACCAGGATTATTTTTTTCTTATTATTTCTAAAATTCTGCCCAGGGTTTGAAATTTCTTCCAATCAAATGGCTTCTTCCACTAGTGGTTTGGAGTCTCATAAATATATTGGACTAGTGAAAACAACCAAAAAACAAATGATGGCATTTTCATTTAATGTATTTGAATAGCTTTAAATGCTTCCAAAATATCTAGCTTCTACAAAGAATATTTACAATGAATGTCAACATGTTTCCAAAATATATAGCATATAACTTTTTATCATAAATTTTTTAGTTCTGCAACTAAGATTCCATTTATTAAATTGTATGTTTGTTAAAACAGTTCATTTATTAAAGATGAATATGTTTTCTAAAATTTCCCACAAGTATGTGATTAAATTCAGTTTTGGAATTTGTATTTCTGATTAATAATCAAAATGATTGAAACACAAGACATACTACACAGCTGAGAAATACTGATGTGCTAAAGACTGCTGGGCCAGAATACTTCATGATAGAACATAATACCCTCCACCCCAACACCATTCCAGGTACTAAAAGTCATCCTTTTGGGGTGGCCGGTTAGCTCAGTTGGTTAGAGAACGGTGCTAATAACACCAAGGTTGCCGGTTTGATCCCCTCAAGGGCCATTGTGAGCTATGTCCTCCTCCTCCTCAAAAAAAAAAAAAAGGCACCCTTATCCTTCAGTTATATATCTTAATACAGCACTTGGCCAACGCCAGTCTTAAACTCACTAACCAGACCAGGATTAACTTCAGGTTATATCAGCATTCCCTAAAGGAATCCTGGTAAAGTTGTGACTTTACAATTGTTGTCATATCTTCAACTGAACGTAAATGTACAGGAAAAACAAGTATTACTCCAAAATTCGCACACATAAAATGCCGTCTGATGAGGGTCATAAAAAAGAACGCCTCACCAGAAAAATTAATGTATCGTCAAAGTTGTTTTTAAATCACAGTAGAACAATGGAATATCTTTAAGTTGTCTGGTTTAACAAAAGAGTGATATAACTATAAATCCAATATTGCCTTTGAGTGTATTAGCCAGCAAAATACATTTAGATTAGAAGGAAAATATTTTTTATATTCAAATCAAAACTGTAAGTTCTAAAGCATGAAGGAGAAATTTTCAGGACTTAACTTGGAAATAATAGCTAAATGTGGGTAAAATCTTGGTATTATTAGTTATCTCTCATATTCAGTTTTTCTCCCTCATTTTTATCCTTGGCTTCTTTATCTCATGGGTTTCTGATTGTTTTTCTACTCCCTGTTTCCATAACCAAGTAAGCCAGAGGCAAATTGAATATCTACAGCTAATTGCCATAATAAGCTCTTTCCTATTGCTATATGGTAATTCCTGTATGATATCATACTAATTAACCTAACATATATAACTTATATCAGTGATTACAGTGTGTATTTCTTATGGATCTCTGACCAGACTTAAGCATCTACCGTTATTTTCTGACCTCTAGGGACTCTGCTTAATATGTGTGAAACCTTTTCTGGGAACTATTAGTACTTCAAATAGAAGCCTATAAATGCCAAGTTTGACTAGTGTTTAAGACACTTGAGATCACCACTGTGTTTTTGTGTGAAAATTGTAAGCTGTTTTTCTGACTTTTGTAAAATTATTTTAAGGACAGTGTTTTACCATTGTATATAATTTTATATGATCCACAATACCAGTGTAGAATCCTGCCTTCCCACCATTAGTTGGTGCCTGAAATAAATGTTAGAAAGATGATGAGCTTGCTTAATAAAGAGAACCTCTTCCAAGCTCATAATTTCACAAGATGCTATTTTACAAAGTCTGTCAAATCAATTAAGGAAATTCATCATTTATCACACCTATTAAAAGATAAAAATATAAGAGCTCCTCTACCATAAACTCTAGGAAAACTTTTTTCTTCACTAATTAAGGATACAGATGAAACACTAGTAGAACATGTTGCTTTTTACTTCTTTTTGCTTTTGGCTACTTTTGGTTCTTCATCATGTATTTCCTTATCCCATCAAATTTCTTATTTTGTAGTTTTAAATAAATTTGAACCAGAATTCAAGTGCAGGAAAATAAATATTTTTTTGTTTGTTTGTAATTCAGTTTGGCTTCTATATATACATTTTGTTTCCAAAAACTTCCGTTAAAATTTGATTTCTTTAATAAAAATACCTTTATTTTTATTTTATTTCAATTATCTCTTAGATATTTTTGTCTGATTTCATAGATGATTTTTTATATCGATTATCACCTCCAAAAGGTTCTTATTATATATGAGTTGAACTGTACATTTCATGTGTGGTTTAAAAAACAATTCCAAGACTTTAAAAATACATATATTTTTTTTAAATTATATTTAAATTTATTTAAAGTCTTATTAAAATTAAATGTTGTACTACATGGAATTTGCTGGAGAAAATATGTTATACCTTTTAAAAGATCTTAATTTAAAAGAATCATTTTAATAGACAAAGCCCCCATGGAGGAGGCATCAGAAACACTGTAAAAATGAGTAGGACTGGGAAAGAAAGAGTGAATTACAGGCTGAGAGAGCACACCTGTGCTGAGTAGGTTCAGCATTTATTAACGAGAACCTCTGATTTATTACATCAACGGGACTTAAACTATTAAAAATAGTGCGAGTGAGAAGGGAACATTGTGGACGCTGTCAGAATTCAGCCAGAGCAGTGACACTTCAGAGAACCAGAGCTCTCGTTTCTCTAGTTGACCAGTCCCCAAGTATGAAGATGGTGAATCTCTATACCTGGGGTGGGAGCAGGGGAGAGAACAGAACTACAAATATATTTTAATGGGTAAAATTTTATCACATTGATTCTTGGTATATATTGTAGATTTAGTTCATTTGAATTACTAGTTTATAATTAAAAGGTCTTTATTTTATTTGAAATAAGAAATATGCAGAGAAAAATAATATTTATGATATATCTTTCAGTACCTTGTTACAACTGCTGAACTCTTCATTCATTGCAACCCCAAACCTGATCCCATGTTCTGGGTTGCAACGAATGTTTGCAAAAATTAAATTAAAGTCAAATTGAGAGTACCTTCTTTATAGGGTTGCCACATGGAGTTTCTATTTGAAAAGTACTTTAAACCGTGTCTGGCACATAGGAAACACTTTTATTAGTGTTCATTAAATTAAAAAATAATGATAAACCATAGCAAGGATCATAAAATTCTAGTTCAGATCTTATACCCCTAAATAATAATAAAAATGATGAATAATGTTACTCCTTTAAATTAAAAATTAACAGGGAATAGTTCTTTCCAGAGTCATGAATCCCCCATATACCAAATGCCTTTTGCTTTGGTTTTGTCCATCAATAAGCAGCCGTCTTTTCTGTAGCTTGATCAGTTCCAGGCAGGAAGAGTGCCTCTGCTTCTTTCTTGGTATTTATGACAAAAGTTCCAAATCAGGGTGGACTGGCTCCGAATGTGATTTTCCTCTTATCTTTGACTTTTCACTTCCACTCTTTTCTTTTGTGGGAAATGCAGTTTTGAAACAATATTAAATGTGAGGTGAGAGTGATGTTACCTGTCCATCCTTTCCTGTGGGTTATGTTGCCGCAGGTAGAGAGTGGTGGGCACATCCTTTCTGACCCAGAGTTGATCTGATAGGCTTCCCCCCACCCCGCCCTCCGCTGCCCTCCAGCACCGTGGCTTCCTGCCCATGCAGTCTTATTCCTTCTCACCACTCCTTCCCGCTTCCCCTTCCCTGTCCTGTCTGCCCCTCACTACATCCCCACCAACAACCAATGCATTCTGCTGGTGTTAGGACATAAGAGACAGAAAAAGGAGGGAGGCAATTGAAACATGGAGAAAGATTTTTAATGTTTGGTAGTCATACATTTAAACCATTTACATATTTTTATTAGTTTCAGGTGTACAAAGCAACATAATAGTTAGACATTTACACCCCTCACAAAGTGATAACCCTTTCCCCCCAACCTACTACCCCTCTGACATCGCACATAGCTGTTACACTTCCATTGACTATATTCCCTGTGCTGTACTCCACATCCCATGACTGTTCACACACACACACACACACACACACACACACACACACACACACACACACACACCTATACCTCTGGATCTATTTCTGTTTTGTTTGTTCATTTATTCTGTTCTTTAGATTCCACATATAAGTGGGATCATATGGTATTTGTCTTTCTCAGTCTGATTTATTTCACTTAGCATAATATTCTGTAGTTCCATCCATGTTGTTGCAAATGGTAAGATTTCATTCTTTTTATGGCTGAGTAACACTCCATTGTAAATGTAGCACAGGTTCTTTATCTAGTTGTCTGTCAATGGGCATTTCGGTTCTTTGCATAGCTCGCATATTATGAATAGCACTGCACTGACCATCGGGGTGCATAATATTTTTTCTGAATTAGTGTTTGGATTTCTTTGGATAGATACCCAGGAATGGAATTAATTGCTGGGTCCTAAGGTATTTCTGTTTTCAATTTTTGGGGGAACCTCCATACTGTTTGCCATAGTGGCTGCACACTTATCTAGATTTTATATAGTCTCACTGTTTATTTTTCATCAGGCAACACTGACACACATAACCCTTTCTCCCCTTTTTATAACTATTATGGATCTCTGAAGAAACAAGGTTTCACTGATTTCCCTGTATTAATTCTGCAGCCGTAGGTTTAACCTTTGACTCCCAAGCCCTGCATTCTGGAATAAGGTTCCCAAGACAATGGAAGACTAGCCCTCCAAATCCAAGACCAGCACTTCACTGCCAAAGGGCGGGTCCCAGCAGCTACCTCAGTGCTCTCAGCCAGCTTCTGACCCTTTCTGATTGGCCTTTTTGCTTCTGGTCGCTGCCCACTCTGTTCTAGTTGGTTAGAAATGAGATCCTAACCTAGCTGTTCTTAGATTTTAAGTTTTCACATTAAGGAAATTTTATTATGCTGTGTATAATCAATTTTTTCTTGCCTTTTTTTCATTTTACCCTTTACTTGATTTCACTAATTTATGATGATTTATTTTTTCAGTTTAATGATTTTTTTTAAAAAGAGAAGCCATCGTTCATTCGGCATTCCCTATATTATTAAGTACCCACTGATACCAAGCTCTGTGCTTTATGTTTCCATCGTTTGGGGATTTGAGGATTATTAATTAGAACCGGGGACAGCCTCTGTAGAAGACTACATAAGAACAGTAGAAAGAATTTGGGACAAGGGCATATTTTGAATCAGTGAGAGGAAAAATCCTCGATCCAAATTTTTGCAAAGTAGTATGCAGCTTAGGATTGTTGAGTGCCTTCACCCCCAGTGTTTCAGCAGAGGCTCAACATTCCCTAGCTATCAAAATGTTATGGACGAGTTGTCTTATGAATGAGATATTAGACAAAATGGCAAAGTCCAATATTAAAGTTGCAAATCTTTGAAAATAACACAAATGATTAGGTTCATTTCTGTGAAAACACAGAAAAACAAATATTTTAACCAACAATGATCAGGTATATTGTTTTTGTTTTGTTTTGTTTTGTTTTGTTTTTACCAGCAAACCAGTGTTTTTATGTTGAAAATGACCGTCGCCCTTCTAAAGCATGGTCACTTTAACAATTCATATGCCTATTTTTTTAAAAACCATTTTGATTGGGGAAGGGAACAGTATGTATTTCCAGGACTTTATTGGGGAACAGTGTGTTTCCCAGGACCCATCAGCTCCAAGTCAAGTTGTCCTTCAATCTTAGTTGTGTAGGGTGCAGCTCAGCTCTAAGTCCAGTCGCCGTTTTCAATCTTAGATGTGGGGCACGCAGCCCACCATCCCATGCGAGAGTTGAACCAGCAACCTTGTTAAGAGCGTGCGCTCTAACCAACTGAGCCATCCGGCTGCCCCTATATACCTATTTTAATGATACATTGTTACTCAAAATACTTCTGGAATTCCCTTTTTTGGGATTGTCTTCATTACTGATATAGGAGCTACATTAGAAACCTGTTTCATGGCTGTGTAATCAAATACTCAAAAAAAAAAAAAATGTGTTTGACTTCAAAATCTTGCCTAACCTCAGGTCATTTCTCAGGTCATTCACCACATTTGGCTCTAACTAGAAGTATTAGTTACTTGCATGAGTAAAACTCACTCTCAAAACACACCACTGGGCCTCTATGGGAGGTATACAGGAAGCCTCCCGTGGGCTGGCTGTGAAGGAATCATTTCATATGTATAGTTTGGTATCTTTGTCTTAAAAGAATCAGTTTCATTACAGTCACATGCTTTATGTGTTTTATTATGTATGGATGTGTGAAAAATTGATGTTAAGTACCATACAGCAAAACCAAAACAATACACTTGATACTACTTGATGATAAGCATTATGTTCTTAAATACGATTTTAAAGTGAAACTGTAGATTACCTAAAAGAGAGAATCCAGACTGAAATGGCTGTCCTTGCCTACAAGATACTAACTCCCCCAGTGACATATTTGGATGAATCTTGTTCTCTACTTCGTTTTAATTGGCCAGAGCCTCCTGAGAGTCCATGTTTATTCTTAAGAACAATTGGGAGCATACAGGCACCTTGAGAGTGCCATCAAGAGAACAGTGCATTTGAAGGACCTTGGAAACTGATAGAGTAGGGTCCTGGCTCCTGTGGCAGCCATAAAAATAGCTGAGGCAATGGACTGCCGTACCTTCTTTTGAACATAAGCTGGAAGTTAGAGGATCTGGGAGACAATTTGGTAGAGTTCTATAAAAACCTTGGCTTATAAGAAAACAACTAAAGGGAAATGGTAAAGGGAGTGAAATGATCCTGTCCCTTGGATTCAAACCACAGTCCAGTTGGCCAGCTTTGGATTTTCAGCTATTGCCCAGCTGGTGAACAGTTCAAAACTATTTTAGGTCATGTGATCTCATCGTAGCCAATTGGGTGGTTTGGCAGACAACGACATAGTAAATATCTATTCACACAAATTGTATGCATACTGCATTTGTCCATGTGCAGTCTCAGCTTGTCTGTATTGATGATAACATATCTACATATATGGATGGATAAATTGTGTGTATAGGTCCATGTACCTGGATATTTATACACAGTAATTATGTATTTTGATTCCTTCTAGGAAACATAATGGTAGGAATAATCTAGTTAATTCAGTTTCTGTGGGGATTTTTTTTTAACTCCTTTTTTTGTATTTCCTCTAGTTGTAAAAATTACAGTGATTACACATCATAAAGCCTATCTGTAATAAAACGCATCAGCTGGCCAAGGTTTTCATCGCTCACTCAATAATCCATTAATACAGCAACGCTGCCCAGGCATCTTTATAATACCAACTCGGAGGTAATTTTAATCAGCTAGACCAGCTGGTATTTAACAGCAGCTGCTGGAGATGCCACAAATATACTCAATAGCTGACATCTTTATTTGCAGTTTTTCAAGGGGAGAAGAGATTCTCCTGTGGTTACTTGTATTAAGCATTTAAAAGAAGGTGTAAAGTATACAGGGGTTTATACCTAAATGAGAAGGGGGAGGGATCAATGATAAAAACAAAGGTGATAAATTCTATCAGGAGGAGAGGTTTGTGAATGAAGAAACTGCTCAACTGAATGACAAGATATTGGCTTTGGGTGGACTTCAGACCTTTTTCCTAGTTATATTTATACCAACCTTGGGCATCGCTAACAATAAAAATGTCGTCTGCTGTGTAGCATCCTTATATCCTTATATACTAGATCCTTTACTATATAAAGCTGTGGGAAATAATTTGATGCTCTGAACGAGTGATCTGTTAATATGCATGTGTTCTGTCTCAGCCACTGCATGCCATGTCCTTTTTTGGTCTATGAATATATTTTTTATTAATGTTCAATTTTGATTTTTAAATGAAAGGAATCATCAATATGTACTGTCTAGCAGTAAACGTGGAATGCTGTTTCACATCAGTGTATTTGAGCATGTGTGGAGGAAAAAGGCATCGGCAACATGAAGTGAACAGTCACAAAGCCATTATAAATAAAAATTTAATTACACTTGGGGGAACTTGGCTTCCAAAGCTCCGAAATCCATAATGGAGCTTGCTGGTAGTAAATGCCTGATCTGTTTGTTAAACTCCACTGTTCCCATCCCCTCTCTCATCTTCTTTTATAAAATACTTTGACATCTCCACTGATTTGTAAACAGAGCTGACTTTCTGATTTATAAACTATTTTTCCTTTACCTCTTTAGATGAGAATCTTACCCTTTGGTTTATTAAGTAAAAGAGAAGAATTAGAGTAAAATAGGGAAAGGAAAAGGTATAGTTAGAAAAATAAGGGTCTTTCAAGACTGTTACTTGGTTACCACATTTATAGATGACAGCTTTGCACGCAGATAGCTGGGTATTGAAATGTGTTGGTGATATAAATGTCTAATACTTATGTGAACAGAAGTTAAGTGGTTTTCATTTTCACAGAAAGTTTCTTGTATCATTTTCTCTAAGACTGATTTTAAAATTAAAGTAAATATAAAATAATACAGTTATGGGCCTTGTACACTTGGTATAGAAATAGTTTTGTTATTTCTGACTCCTATAGAGTAATCAAACGTTCTTTTCTTATGCTAATGGTTCTTGCTGGGAAATGAAGCATTACAGACCCCTAAAAAAGTAAAATGTGTTACATGTTTAAGTGTACTTCTGTACTAAATTATCAGAGGTTAACAAAATTCATTGTAATACCAAGTCTTTTTCAGGTAGCTTCATTTATCAGTGCCACTGATTCTCTTTTTTCAGAGCCAAATAGTGATTTGTCTGTGTTGGACTATGATTGATATTTAAAATTAAAATCCAGTGACAGAATGGATTACTGAGATAGCAATTTGAATTTAAAAATTACTTAGCAAGCATTTTTTTTTTCTGTTATTTGTAGTGAAAACAGTCTGTTTAAGTTTGTTTAGTGTGTTTGACAACAGACAGTTTGATATATTGCTGGGCACAGCAGTAGGTTGGACTTGAGTGGTATTAGCTCTCAGTGTTTTGATTAATGGTAATTGTTTCAATGAAAAGGCATGTTTTACGTACAACTCATAGTTCTGGAAAACAGAAGTCAACTTGCAAGATCCCTAATTACTATTCTGAGTTAGCATATAACAAGGGCAAGAGGAAGTAGCATGGAGTAGCCCAGTAGGATTTTTCTTCTTTTGCTTTGTATTGTAGTTAGAGACTGTTCTTTATGTCAGAATATAAATCTTCTGTTATTTATCTTTTGTTCAGTATTTGAAGTTGATTTATGACACATTTCTGTATGCCATAATTTAGTTTGAATCCTATACCAAGGTGAAATTTCACCTGTCTCTACAGTTGACTGTAAAAGGAACCCAAAGCAACCCAGAGCGGTATAGATTAAAAAAATTTTTTTTTCCTATTTTTCTCTAGTCTTACTCATTTTAAAAGAATGCAATTTGGAAAACAATTAGAAGGTTTATTTTAACACTTCAGAGATTTCTATTGCCAGTTTAAATAGAACATTTTACATATTATTAATGTACATAAACCCAGGGGAAAATAAAAGGTAATTTTTATTTGGAGAAAATAAAACATGCATTTAAGGACTAAGTTTTTGTCGGCTTAGAAGCTATCAGAATAACGCTCTCATAACATCTTTCATTCTCACGTATAGGTCTGTATACAAATGTGAAATAGATGTACATGTACTTATCTATCCACCAAATGCGTAATGCTCTACATTTAGGCTATCAGTAGGTAGAAACTGATTTTAAATGAGTGTCCTTACCTTTGGAGTGAACAAAGAAGAACCACTTTCACACAAAGACTTGGAAAGGAGGTGGGAGAAAATGCCCTTACCATATTTAACCATCCTGGTTTTAAGACGGTAGGAGGCAACGCCAGAGGATGTTTTTCTTTACTTCTCTCTTTTCCTTTCTTCTTACTAAAGAAAAGAGCTAGGTAATGTAGTAAATGTAATCAGAATATTCTTAAAAGTGGCATAAATGACAACCATGTTTGTAAAACCAAGGTTGAGAATCAGTATTTGCACAACAACCCTCCCTTACTTATGTTTTTTAAGAAGTATAGATATTTTGAGTCTGTTGCATAGTATCCTAATTATTTACCCAGGAAACTCAGTATGATATTTTAAAAATAATAGTCCTCTATGATCGTAGCAGGATTTTAGGTTTATATTAATATTAGAGCTTTGGCATAAATATTATTAGTAGCATATACCTCCTGTATAGCTTTTGTATAAGTTGTGTTCTTTAATATATTTGGGGGAAAGGGATGGAAGGTGAAATCTGCAATACGGAAACTTGGAGTGTTACCATTTGTATCTAAAAGGGAATGATCCTGTTTCACAGTTGAAATGCTATTTGTTAGGTTGTTTATTCTAAGCAAAATTAAAATTAATAAATGGTCGTGTATTGCACACCTAAGCCTTTGACATAAAAATAAATATAATATTTCAAAAATTATTCCTTGTAGTTAACAACCATGTGTCATTGTGGCATCTTTTATTGAAAGGAACTTTATTTAAGTAGCATAAACTTGTTGGATGGGCTTCAATTAAATGATGATTTGTTAATGCAAATGTGTAGCGAATGACTGGTAGTACATCTGTCTCTTCATCCACAGGCCATTACTGTGCAGCGTTAGCACATGATTGTAAAAAACGAGAAATCATTATATGCAGGTAGTACATATTCAATCAATTCTGACCTTATGTCTCTGGTGAAATTAAAAAAAAAGTATATAATGTAAATGATATTTAATCTGAATAACAAAAACACAGCTCTTTGCCTCTGTGTGACTCACGCTGTTTGGTGATGTGAGGTGACTGCTGTTTGGGATTGATGGTTCTTGGTGGCCCAGAGGGAAAAGGCCATCGCTGTAATCCTTTGTCATTCCTCCCATGTACTCCTCCAACCCAAATTATATTTTAAGTTCTGTTTTCTTTTCTTTTCGAGAGTGGTTTGTGGGATAGTGGTGAGAAATGGACACTGATGACCACCAGTGTGAGCAGATTAAGCAAGCAATGACGATTAATACAACAAAAAAACTGTACAATTAGCTTCAGCTCCATAAGTGTCTAATGAGCCATTTGTCAGTCTTTGGGTGAAATAAACTACTCTATCTTAATTCTCCACTCTTGCAGCAAATAAATAAAAGTTATGAAACACCCGGGCACCAATAAAATATAATTTATTTCATAGGGCATGACAGAACTCTTTACATATCTAAAATGAGCATGTTATTTACAAATGACTTGTGATACTCATATAAACCATGGATCTGTGTGCTAACTGCTTTCATTATAGAGATATGCATTTTTTTCTGATTGTTTAATCATTTAAACGTATCATTACTCCTAAAGGCATGTGAGTTAAAGTGACTCCTCCTGGTGTGATTAACTCATGAGACCAAAAAGAACCTCAGAAATGAGCTATTCTGCAGCTGAAGACATTAAGAATTTACTGGAAAGGACAAAACAATAATTTTCATTTGGGAACCTCTCATCTCTCTGCTGATTATCTTCCTGCCCTCATTTATTTTTAGGAACCCCAATCTCTCAAAAGTTTTTCATCATCACTATATATCATTCAAACAAAGCAACATTGTAAGCTTTCACATGTGTTTTGTACTAGCTTAAAAGTTGTTATCTCCGTACTGTGAAAATGTGCAGTATCATTGAAATGAAAAAGCCCAGATATTTTAAAAATAGCAATTAGTTGTTTGAAACAGAAGGAAACCACGCAGAGATTGTTTTTCAGAATAGCCTATACGGTGGCTCTTGTGTGGTCCCTAAACCAGCAGCATGGGAGTCACCTTGGAGATGGTTAGAAATGCAGATTCTTCAGCCCCTACTGAGTCAGAAGCTGTGAGAAGGGTCCAGGAATCTGTTTTACGTAACAATGCAAGTGATTCTGATGTACACTAAAGTTTGTGAGCCGCTGATATATACTGATAGAGTAATTGAAGCAAAAGTAAACGTTGTGAGACATTTATGAATCCCTGATGGATATATAAAACCCAAAAGAAAGCCGACAGCTTTCAGCTTCAAATAATTACCATAAGATCCAGTTCATCTCATGTCTAACTCCTCTGGGTTGGTTCACTGTTACTCCCCCCGACCCCTCTCTTTCTCTGTTTTAATATACTTTCTTTCTCTACCTATTTTGCAAGGTAATGATAGAATTTTCAGGCAAATTCTGTTACTCAGCCTGCCACTGTCTATTACTACCAACCAAATGCTTCAGTCTACCATATAGAGATGCTAGTATTTGATGGCTAGTGTTTTATTTCATCTTTTAGTTGTAAACATATTTCAAAGCTATGAATAGTCCACTAAGAATGAAGAGAACAGGTTTCTTTCAGTGCCAGCCTGGTGATTCCCTGAAGGAGAAGTAGGCAGAGATCTCTGTAATGGGTCCTGTACCCTAAATGTCTGTTGAGGGATCGTTAGGTCTCCTTGCTTTATAATTAGCTGTTGATACCAGTAGCTGTAGATTGACCCCAAAAATTGAGTCTAAAGTGGAGAGTGGCAAGTGAAATCAGAAAACAGACAGTCAGATATTTTTTACTAAAGGTGTATTAGAACCAGTGGTAACTACAGGAGTTTTGTTTAAGTAGCATTCCTGTGCCCCTTGCCACTCAATATGTGGTCCATCAACCAGTAGCCGTGCGCGTCACCTGGAAGCTTGGTGGACATGTAGAGTCTCAGGTCCCACATGAGGCTGGCCTGCTCACTAAGCATTTACATTGTGACAAGATTCTCAGGAGATCTGCACGCACATTAAAAATAGAGAATCATTTGCTCAGTATATTAGCAGGCAGAGGATTGGGTCAAAGATTGATAGTGAAGGCATATAGTTAAGCATTGTCACACTTTCATATGGAGATGAATTCAACGCTGCTATGATAGTTCCAAGGGGGTTTTCAATAAATGCACAATGCTATTGCAGTTATAGGAAGAATTATTTCATTGGCCCGACTTACTGATTTTGGAATAAATCCAATATGGAAATATGAAATTTGATTAATGATTTTTAGATATAAATTTTATTTTTGTTTTCCCCAGAGGAGAAATTAGAGTTCAAGGTGATAGTATAAGTATAAAGGGGGCTACAACTGAGCAATAATTTAGATTTAAATCTAAACTCTAAAAATAATTCTGAGCTTAGACTTGTTTAATTTTGGTTTTTAAAAAGTGAGAAAAGTGTTTGGATTTTGCTATTTAATTTTTTAAAATTTATGCTTGATGTACAATATTATATTGGTTGCGTGTATACAACATGGTGATTAGACATTTATATACCTTGCAAAATGATCACCACAGTAAATCTAGTAACCATCTAACACCATACATAGTTATTACGATATTATTGACTATTGTCCCTGTGCTGTGTGTTACATCCCTGTGACTTACTCTATTAACTGGCAGTTTGTACTTCTTAGTCCCCTTGACCTTTTTTGCCCATCACCCCAAACCCCTCCCATCTGGCAACCATCAGTTTCTTATCTGTGTCTATGAGTTTGTTGCTGGTTTTTTTTTGTTTGTTTGTTTGTTTGTTTTGGGGGGGGGGCGGTATGTTTTTTTTTTTAGATTCCACATATAAGTAAAATCATATACTCTTTGTCTTTCTCTGTTATACTTATTTCACTTAGCATAATATCTTGTAGGTCTATTCATATTGTCACAAATGCAAAATTGATGTACAGATATTTTGCTTTAAAGATTTTTTTGGCAATATAACTTCCGATATGAAAAATCCTATAAACTGAAATGCCTAAAAGTAAAAGGGTAGTTCAACAGATAATTGTATATCCATATAATGGAATACTATTCAGCCATGTTAAATCACTCTTCAGAGATAAATATTTGTTGACATAGAAAAAAAGATTATAATATGCATATTATGAAAATATTCTGACTATAAATGTGTTTGCATTTTATATGTGCATAGAAGTAGAATTGGAAAGCTGTAATCCAAGATTATTTCAGGGCTGTGAGATTATGGGTATCTTTTTATTTTCTTCTTTTTGCTTATGCTTTTATTTTCTAACTTTTCTTAGACAAATACAGATTACTTTTGTAATAAGGAAGAATTAATGGTAAAAAGTCAACCTTCACATTAGCTAATATGTAGAAAAATACATAAAACCAGTTATTTTAAATGTAGATTAAACATTTGTCTGTAATTCAGCATTTATTGTAACTTTAGAAATATAGCTCAAGGAATTCATCATGGAATATAGAAGGTAGTTCTCTAAATAAAAGGCGTGTAAATCTGAATGATTTGTGTAGTAATGAAGGTAGATCTATTGAAGTTCACAAGAGTGGTTATCTGTGCTTCATGATAGACATGACATGGGTCAAGCAAGAAGAGATATTTGAGAAAGGTTTTGAAGAAATTCCCCCAAATCTGTGGAAGAGGCAGAGCATTTCTGTCATGTGTCAAAGTGGTAAATAGTACATGACTTTGTAGTCTGCCATTAGGAAAGACTAAAATGTGGACGGCATATGCGGAAGTGGCCATACATGAGTCTCAGCAGATAGTCAGGATTTTAGATGCCACACTAAAGTTCATCAGTTGAGCATTGCAGGGCAGAATTGCCTTTTAGAAAGCTCTCCCTGGCAGCACAATGGGCCTAAATAGTGTGGTAGCAGGGAGACCGATTCGAAAACTGATGGAGTGTCAGGCAAGAAAGATAAGGTCTTTGGTAGTGGAGTTGCAGAGGGAAGGGACATTACAAGTCAGAGAACGATGTATCTTAGCCCTCAGGGACTGGAGACAGGAGTGGAAGGGCTTCAGGGCTAAGAGCCATGGATTCCACTCCCAAATACAGGAGGAGAAGGAGGTTGGAGTGGGTGGGGGGGTACCACGATGGGTTCTATGTCAGACAAATTAAATTTAACTTGCCTGTTCAGGTTTCTGTATATTACAGTAGGGTATGTGATTTCTTACTGCAACTTTCAGCTTGAATATTCATTTTACAATTATTTGTAGTATTCTGTTAATATCTTCCCAGAGACTTTACCTGGTTTAAATGTGGTTTGAAAGTTTTACTACATTTAAATACCGTGTATAGGAAGGCACTATAAAATAGTGATTAAGAGTATGAGTCAGCCTGCCTGGAATTGAACCCAACTCTACCACTTACTCTGCTGACCTTAGAAAAGTAACTTGCATCTCTAAGCTACAGTTTCTCATCTGCAAAATGGGCATAATATCTTTAAAGAGTTTAGAATAAAATGAAGTGCTGCATGTAAAGCTCTTTACGTAGCCATCACTCACATAAATGTTGGACAGTGCTATTGTAACTTAAGAAAATGTTTTATAGGGAAAGACAATTTTATAAGAGAAATAATACAGAAAATATTTGCACATTTTTCTAAAAACAAAATTATTGTAATGTATTCACTGTGCAAAACTAAGGAGTTCTGTAAATATTAACGTGACATTTTCAGAGACTCTAAGTTGCAGGCGCCAGTGCCTACAGTTCAGGAGTTTATTTACAAGAAGGTGATCCAGTGGTGACTGATTGAATTAGCAAAGAAACGACAGGATAAGTACTGGAGCTATGCACAACTGATAGAAGTACACTACTAGATACACAACTGTACTTATTTTATACATATTTGTGAATTAGATAAAATCACGGGGAATGAAACTGGTTCCCCTCTCTCCCTGATTCCACGTTCCATGCTGGTGATTTATCCATCCCTCTGTCTAAACCTACTGCTCTTTCAACTCTGCAGGGAAGAGTGTGGAGACTCCAAAGGACAACACTCTTAGGTCTCCAGGATGTGTTGACCTCTCCGTTCTCAGTTTCCTAACATGAAGAAGAGCTACTTTTGTCGAAGTTACAAACGTAGCTTGTCCTTTCTTTTTGCCAGACATGTGCTTTCTCCCTCTCCTTATGCTAAATGAGGTGCGAGTGTAGTGGCCAGTGAAATCTTACCTCTCACTCAGAGTGTGCCCAGCCCCTCAGCATGGTTCACCTGTGCACTGCTGCTGCCACTGCCCTGTTTGTGGGGACAGCTGGAGTTAGATGAGAACCTGCTGCTTTAGGGATCTCAGGCTCCTGCTGGACTGAAGGCCCCATGTACCCAGATGTGGTTATTCAGGCCACAGGAGCATGAACTTTGTATTGTTCCTCACTGTGAATTTCTCAAACTGAAAGTTTGCAGGTAAGACCTGGGTAGCTCCTGGTCCCTTCATGTCATGACCCATTCATAGTGTGGAGAGAACCCCAGCATGAGGTGGAAACGTGGAGTTCCTCCTGCCCCCTTCCCATAGCCCCCACTTCCGCCTGGAAGTTCTGGGTTGCCTTCAGGGTTTGTAAGCACTCGGTGGGAATTGTTTACCATCCAACTGGTTTCTAAGAAAAATGGCCTGGCAAATTAGCAACTATTTCAAAGCTTTATCTTTTAAATATTAAATAAAGTATTATATTTCTTACAGTAACATTCATTCCATTTTAAATGTAAAGTTTGTTTTCATTAATCTTCTGTTGTAAGGCCCTGGATTATTTTCTGTTAGCATTAATTTTAGGTACTGATCAACATCTTTGACTTTTTTTTTCTTTAAAATGATGTTATCCATGATTAAAAGGATTATCTCTTCAGTTCTCTTAACTTCACTGCAAATATCATGCAAAATATTGTAGGTGGTAAATTTTCTGCTGTATGGTATGTGCGTATATATACATACATCCTTTTTAATGCCATATTTACAGATTTATATGTTAGTATGTGAAGATCAATTTCTCTGAATTACTAACCATGGAAATACATGGGCAGCATAGATGACCAGTTATTACTGGTCAAATTCTTTTCTTCTAGTAGTTTTGACACGCAAGTCACTAAGTGGTTTTTCAGAGAAAGCTTAGCTTGATGGGTCGTCACATAAGCTATTTGACATTTGTCCCCAGTCATACCGGATGCCACATGAAAAATTTACTCAGGCAAGAGGCTCCTAGGAATAAACAGTTCTCTAGTGTTGCTCACAGGGGACTCGGCAAGGTGAGCGGAACTTCAACTTGTCACGGATGCACTGTTCTGACAAACATAAGTAGATGCTAATGGCTAAATCGTGACAGAATAAAGTCCCACAACCATATGGCTAATTGCCACAACAATATCTTCAGTGTTATTAATCAAGTTTTCATAGTGTGCCATGATAATTGGAATAATTAGAAACAGCATAGGCATTGCTTGTCTCCACTACACATTTTGCAGACAGGGACCTCAAACAACCACCATTGCACATTCAGGACTGTATTGTTTAGCGCCATCTTTACCTGAGAAATCCTTTGGTTAATTAATGAATTAACTGCTTGCTATTGGTACATTTTCTGTGTGCTTCTGTAAGGACACAAGTTATCTAAATGAAACCATCAAAACGCCAGTGTATCTATTTAAACAGGCAATATTCCTTTAAGGCAGGACTAGAGATCTGCCCATCTTGGATCTCTTAGTTTGAAAGATGAATTCATTGTACACTAATTTGGATGATGGGCATTCATTTTTTGGTCATAATATTTCCCATTTTAACTAATTTAGTTAAGAAAATGAGGAATTAGAAAGCAATTGAATAAATTATAACATGTAAGTAGTGCATAATTTGTTTCAGGCAAATTCTATATAGTAGTGATCCCAACATGAATTATTTTGAACATGTCTTTCAATTATGGATGAAGTAAATATTACCATTTTTAATATCACAATTGAAACTTATATTTTCATACTGCTAATACTGAAATATACTCACTTCAGTCATTTATAAGCTAATATCCTTTCCTTCGTCTTAATAGAACGAGAATTCATTTGTGTTTGGCACAGTGCTCTAATAAGAAGGATTCGCAGGCTGCTTTGCTTTGTGGGGAAGAGACTGGACAGGAAAGACAGAAGATTGATGATAGCAGCACCTTGGAGGTAGAGAAGCATTTAGGCAAACAGATGAAGGGAAATGGCCGCTGTCGGTGTCTGTTGTTAAACAGCTCCTTTCATTATTTTGAATATGTAAGTAATACATGAGTAGTCCTAGTTTTGAATTCCCTGCCACCTTAATTTTTGTTTTCCTCACTTTTTCTGTCCCACTGCATTCTTTAACTGGAGACGAGTTAGACTACATTTTCCTAAAATTTTAGATTCACTGGTATCTTCAGTTAAAATGTATAAAAATCCCCCAAATAAAAATAACTAATTAGAAATATTATTTTATTATAACTTTATAATTCCCTCAGCCAGAAACAGTTGCTTCATTGATCCCTGAACACCACTGTGTTATTCGGTTTCTTTCATTTAAGTGAGTCTTCTCTCTTCTTCTCTTTCTTTGCCTCTCTGTGGATGGAGTGAGAGGCACAGAGGAGACACTCTGGTAGGAAAACTGGAAGTTGGAGATAAGAAAGCAAGAAAATTGGATTTTTTTCTTTTAATCAACTTAACTGATGATTATTCACTTTGTGGACAAAATGATTTAGACCTTTTACTTCGTTCTCTCTCTTTGTCTTTTTACTTTTCATTAAATAGGCTGGATGGGGGGAAATGAAACTTTATTTTGGTACTCATTAACAGTTATCATAAAAAAAATTGGCATAGAGGAAAATTTTAAACCAATGTCTAAAATGAAGCTTGGCTTATATGTAGACTTTATTTACTCATGTGCTGCTTTAAGTAAATTGCAGTTGTGTTCTTCACTTAAACTTCAATTTATCCTTTGTATCAGTCAGGATGCTTTTGGCTGCAAGTTCTAGAAAACAGTACCTCAAACTGGCTCAAGCATTAAGAAACTTAATTATTTCACAGCTGAAGTCTCAGTGGTACTGGGACTCAAGGGGCTCCATTAGGGGCTCAAGTTTTTTCTTATATCTCCACTGTGTTAACGTCATTGTTGTCGTCTTCCTAAGTTTTATTCTCTTGTGATCACAAATGATTTGGGGCTAAGGGCTTCCTTGTGCTAGCCCAGCAGGAGAGGGAGAATGAAACCTTTCATCAAATACAAAACAGCAGTTTCTTTCAACCCAATTGGACCAAATTAGATCACGTGCCTACCCCGACCAAGAACAGTTCTCAATGAGGACCTATCATCTGCTGTTTCCGTTAGACTAATTAGGGTCTATCTTCAAAGCAATGGTTCTTAAATCATGACCTCTGGACAAGCAGCATGAACACCCTCTGGGCACTTGTTAGAAATTAAAAATCTTGGACCACACCTCAGACCCACTGAATCAGAAGCTCTAAGGGTGGAGCCCAGCCATCTGTGTTTTTAAAAAACCCTCCAGATAATTCTGCTGCATACTGTATTTGAGAACCAGTGACCTCTAGAGCAAGGCATGCTGTCAACTTCCTTTTGAATAACGATGGAAAGGCATGCATGACTGAACTAAATCAAGTTTGTTTAGGAAGGAAGAAGTCTGGAACAGATTTGTGCTAGGCAGTCACCCACTCTATGCTTTAAAACAAAAATAATTAAATATATCTTTCATCTTGCAAAGTTATTTACAGTATATGTGATATATTGTACATCATTTGTAATGAAACTCAACTATACTAAATTCTTTTCTTGTTAAATGTGTCAGACCATGGTATTTACCCACCTAATATCCATTTGCCCTTCCTCCTTTACTAAAATAACTCTAATTTGGAGTTTGGATTATTTTTGTTGCTGTTTTTGGAATAATACTATGTGTACCATCAGGTATATAGTGTGTCACAGTTCTGACCAACCATATTTAATCTCCAGTCAGCTGCTGGGAATTTATGTCAAAGGTGTGCTTCCCTGACCTAGGTCCCCTTTCCTCGTATCACTTTCTCTTCCTTTGCTATGTGATGGCTGTGGATGCAGCAGACATTTTGCATCTGTGAGTGAATGCCCACGAAAATCGACCTCAACCCCAACGTCTGTCACCTCCGGAACCCAAACCAACAATCACATATTTCAGATTTCTGGTGACACGAGACAAAAATAAACCTCAGATTTAAGACACTGTTTAGTTTTTTTTTTTTTTCTTACTTGCAACCACATGCAATCTTAACTGATACAGTAACATAGTGTAATTTTCATAAATAAAGAAACATAAAGCTTTCCCTGTTTCTAAATTCTTTAATCTGTTTTATAGACCTTACCTTCTACCCATCAAATAAGTCGTGACAAAGCACTTGCATAGTGGCCAGGCCCACATTTTAGGCTTGAATCTCCTCTCAACATCTTACTAGCTATCTTTGTCAAGTTATATAACTTCTCTGAGCCGTAGTTTCCTCCAATGTAAAATGAGCATCATAATACTTCATTTTCTGTGAAGGGGACTGAATATGTTAATGGCTGTACACCATTGGTCCCATGCCTAACACATTGTAATGTCTGAAAAGTGGTGGCTATAGGCTGTTGAAGCTCAGTGAAGATGAAAGTGATATGTATCTGTAACTGTTACAATGTTTAGCAGCACAGAAATAAGGGCATAGAAAACATGAAGTCAGCATGAGCCTTCTTTTGTTGCAGTACTTATTTGGGCATTTTATTAGCAGCTTATAAACTCTTCTTAGAAGCTCATTGTGCAAAACAAGATCTCCAGTAAGTATAAATACGCTTTTGTTTCTTCTGTCTAGATAACACTTCAACTCTTTATGTTTGAGGAAAATCATCACTTAATTTCTCCAACATAATAGCTGAAATCCATCCTGGATAATTTAATATTCTTTAAAATTCAAATGCATTCTGTAGAGACTTCTTAAAGCGTGTATGATTATTTAGGTTCTTAGCTTTATTTAGCCAGTAGGACCCATGCCTACTTAATTTGTGTTGTACAAAATTTAAAATAGTTAAATGTGCAAGTAGGCATTAAAAATACTTTTTGCTGGTAAAGTAGAGCAATTATCACCAAGGAATGGTTTTATATATTTCTCAGTTTGGGAGTTCTCACTCTGCTCAGTGGAGTCCTAGATGAGTCCTTCTCACTATACTTTAGAGTCATTCATTGCACCGCTGCCCTGACCACCAGAAAGATCCAGTGAGGTAGTGAATGGACCAGGGCAAAAGTTTTCAGCATTATGGAAATATCAACTCAAAGGTATTTCCTATAAAATACATATATTGTGATTTTTGACCCTTATATATCCTGTTAATAGTTATCTGTACTTCAGGTAACAGCCATATTTGATTACCTTTCCTTTTCTGACAGAGAAAAAACTTACTGAGGGCCCCTTGTCAGATATGACCATAACTTACCAAGATATGTGTAGTAAAACAACCCATTAAAATGATTAACCAAATTCATATTTACCATTTTCAAAATGATCTTATAAGAAGAAATAATGTATTTTCTCAGCTTTCAGGTATGTATACTCAGATTTTAAGGCTTAGACCAAATTTAAATCTCTGTCATCTTATTTTGATTAAAAGGGTACATGATAATTGATTTTATAAAGATTTTAGTGTTATTTCTAAGCTGACTGGCTTATCTGTGCTTTATCTGTAGATTTTTCTCCCCTAAAATTGAAGGCAGTGTTTGCTTTAAATATACAAAGTCACATCACTTTGGAAGAAATAAAAATATTATCAGCGCCAATTAACCATTTTAATATCAGGCTCAGAAGAGTGTGAGATGTTCAAAGAAAAAATTAGGAAAATTCTCCCTTGTTCAGTACAATTGTATAAAAATGCAAAAACATTTTATGTAGAGATTTATACAAAAACTGACTTACCAATGTCTCAGTGTTTGGATTTAGCTAGATCTTGAACTAAAAGACTATACTCCACAATCTCTAGAATGAGAAAGATATAGTTCCTCTTGTCAATGAGGTTATATTTAAGAAGAATTAGACTTTCTTTAAAGGTGCCAATTAAGAAATAGGAAGAGTCTTCAGTTTCATGGGCAGGCAGTTTTAATCCTGACCCCACCATTTTCAGAGTTCTATAACCTTGAACAACTTACTTAACCATCTTTGAGCAGCAACTGCTTCATCTGTAAAATGGGGACATAATAATTACCTCCCAGAATTGATGTAAGCATAAAAGGGAATGGCTTATATAAAGATAAATATTACTTCCCCTATGCGTCACCAAGGTCTATACACACTCCAAGAATTTTTAGCATTAATTTGAATTTTCTAAAGCTGATTTAGATGAAAAGTAGGAAATAGTCCCTCTAACCTCCAGGTGGCTCATAAAATCAGTATGCTTTATGAAACAGGTAGTATCTGCCTCTACCTGCCAGTGATTGTCTGCCTCCTCGCCTCCAGCTTCCTACTCTCATGGTCACATCTGGAATCTTTTTATTTCCAGTAATTGTACCACCTCAAAAACTTCCACCTCAAACATGCTACTTTCTGACTTATCTTCACTTCTTTCATTATCTTATTTCCAACTCCAACTTGACTTCCAGTTCATTTACCACTGCTTTTTCATTGTCATTTATTCCACTAAATGCCCTAAATTCCCCAGCTTGTTCTTTGCTTCCTCAATTTAATTACTCCCATGCATTAATCCTCAACACCCTGCTCCTACATCCCTGTGTTACTTGACTAGCAGAACCCAAACCCTACTGGCATTTGTAAATGAGCAGCTGAAATTGGCAAAAGGAAAACAATGCTTACTGAACTCTCTCTCTCTAGCGTGAAGTGAGCCCTCAGCACCCTCTAGCAACCCTCCTGTGTTTCCTGTCTTAAACATCCAACACTTACCTCCCAACCACCCCGAACCCCATACCCTTGCTACTTATTTCACTGAGAACATAGAAGGGAACTTTCTCGCATTCCACAAGCAAATATTTCAGTCTTCTTGCATCTCTCTCTCTGGTCTCCTCTAAGAGTCCTACTGAATTTGTTTGCAGTTGTATCTGTTTATGCCTGCATTATTCCTTTCCCCCTTTACTGTATTATTCTTAGCATTTGGACATGCTGCAATCTCTCTCATCTAAAGAAATAAGAAACACAAAACACCCGCCTTGAACATACATCCCTCTCCAGCTATTTCCTATTTCCTATTTCTCATTGCCTGTCAGGTGGTCAGAGAACTGTTCACTGAGATGGTAGCATTTGAGGAAAGACCCGAAGTAGCCAGGGGAACAAGTCACGCATATATCTAGGGGGAAAGCCTCTAGGCAGATGACAAAATAAGGACCAAGGTCTTGAAACAGGACTATGTCCAACATGGTAAAGAACAGCAAAGGCTAAAGCAAATGAGCAGGACAGTAGTAGGAAATGAGGCCAAAGGGTACAACCAGACTGTGTAAGATCGTGAAAGCTATTGTAAGGACAATAGCTTTTCCTCTGGGAGATACGCCATTAGAAAAATCTGAACAAAGCCATGACATCATCTCACTTACCTTTGGAAAGGGCCACCTTAGAATCAGTGGTGAGAATAGGCTATAGGAAGATGAGGGCAGAAGCATGGACGTCAGTTAAGAAGCCATTTAAATAACATTTTTCACTACAAGTAATTTTCTGCTACCAAGTAAGCTCCATGAGGACAGCGAGTTTTTTCTTTTGGTTACTGCCATAACCTCACCATTTATAACATTCATTGGCATATATTAGGCCCTCACATATTTTTTAGTTACGTGAAAGACTAATTTTAAAAACTAAATAAATGTTCAGTTAATCTAGGTGTAAGATGATGGTGGTATCAGTAAAGTGAAGTATCGAAATGGAAGACTGGGGCACTCTCAGGAAAGTTGGTGACAAATTCTCAGATTGTGAATATATCCTGAAGGTAAAACTCACAGGATTTGCTGAGAGACTAAGTATGAGGTATGAAAGGGGAAGATATCAAGCAAGATTCCAAGATTTTGGGTCCTTGAGCAGTTATGGAAAGGTGGTGTTGCTATTTGCTGAGCTGAGAAAAGTAATGAGGATGAGGAGTTTGGCATCGATCGGATCTTTTCAGTTTGAGATGACTTTAATATCCAAGTCAGGAGGGTCTGGTTCCAGGTTCAATGGAGCAAGCACTCTCTACTCTGCCTCTCCCACTGACCGTGGCTATAAAACCTCACCAGAGTGAATGGAATAGACATTTGCGAACTCTGGGAAGTAAATGATGCAGGCACATTGGAGAGGACCGAATTTGGAGCACCGCCAGAGTGGCAGCGAATTTGCCATTTCCCATCCTCCAGTGTCTCCACCTGAATGCAGCTCAGCTCTGCATTCTTTCATTAGTTATTTCAGCTCTTCTCTTTATCAGTTTTTGAATATCAGGACAGTATTTTCCCTAGATTCTATACTTTTTTGTGTACTTGAGATTGCTTAATCTTCCTCACATTTCTTCCTAACACATTACAATCCTCATGCTCTAGGAAATGAGTACACTCAGATTGTACCTGTTCACCACTTCTTTCCACTTACTTGACTTTAATACTAACCTAGGTTATTTTTAAATTACTTATTTGTTGACTGACCTTTTGTTGTTGTTGTTTTATTATTGGTTGAGCATTCAAGGTCTCTGTGATTTAATTTACCAGTATCTCTCTTTTTTTTTAACTCAAGTGTTTAGAAGTATGGTTTCACACATATGTTTGTGCACAGTCAGTACAAAGGAGTGATCCTTCAATTCAAAAATTTCTCATACCCCCTTTGTAGTCATCTCATCCCTTAACCGCAACCTCTGATATAGTCAGTCTGTCTCTACAGTTTTTGCTTTTCCAGAATATCATATAAATAGAATCATGCAGTATATAGCTTTTCAAGTCTAGTTTCTTTCACTTAGCGTAAGGCATTTAAGATTCATCCATGTTGTTGCCTGTATCAGCAGCTCATTGCTTTTTATTACTGAGTAGTTTTCCAATGTTTGGATGTACCACAGTTTGTTTATCCCTATGGCAGTTGAAGGACATTTGTGTTTTTGCAATTTGGGACGATTATGTATAAAACCACTATAACTATTGATGTGCAGCTATTTAATTATGAGCATAGTTTTTATTTCTCTCGGATAAACACCAAGGAAGTGGACACTGGTTTGTTTGCTATGTGTTTAACTTTATAAGAAACTATTAAGTGATTTTCACACTGCTTTCTGAAATGACTATTATGCTATTTTGCATTCCTACCAATAGTGCTTGAGGATTTCAGTTGTTTCTGTATCCTTGTCACCACTTAGTTTTGTCATTTTTTTAAAAAGCCATTCTAGTGGGTATACAAGTATAGCAATATCTCATTATGGTTGTAATTTGCTTTTCCCTAATCATTAATTTTGTTGAGCATCTTTTCATACGTTTATTATTCATATCTCTAGTGAAGTGTCTGTTCCCATCTCTTACACAGTTTTAAAAATTGAGGTTGGTTTCTTTATTATGCTAGAGTTATGAGAGTTATTGGTATATTCAAGAAAATCCTTTTTCACATATGTATTTTGTAAATATTGTCTTCCAATGTACTGCCTGTGTTTTCATTTTCTTATCAGTTTTTCAAAGAGATGTTTTTAATTTTGATAAAATCCGATTTATAAATTTTTTATTATTAGAATTTTCTCTTTCCTAAGAAATCTTTGCATACATCAGTGTCACAAAATTTTCTCCTACTTATTTTTAAGACATTTTACAGTTTTTGCCTTTAGGTCTATTATCCATTTTAAGTTAATTTTTGTTTAGGGGGTGAAATATAAGTCCAAGCTTCATTTTTTTATGGTAGAGGTGCAGGTATCCCAAAATCATTGGTGAAAAGATGATCCTTTCATGACTGAATTTCCTTGACATTCTAGCAAAAATCAGTTGAACAAATATATGTAGGTCTATTTGCAAACTATTCTGTTTCATTGATCTAGATGTCTTGTACCAACACTGTGTTGTCTTGATTCCTATGCATTTATAGTAATTCTGGAAATCGTGAAGTATGAGTTCTCCAACTTTGCGTTGCTTTTCAAAGAAAAAAAAAAATTCTTAATCCTTTGCTTTCCCATTCACATTTTAGAACCAGCATGTAATTTCACAAGAAATCTTGCTGGGATTTTGCATAAGATTGTATTAAGATTATAGAATCCATTTTAGGAAAAGAGGCATCTTAACAATAGTGACCCTTCTAACCAATAAATATGGTAAATCTTTCCATTTATTTAGGTCTTTGTTGATTTTTCTCGTTTTTTTGGTAGTTTTTGGCATGTAAATATTACAGTTACTATATTCATCCCTAAATATTACACTTAATATATCCATCGCTAAATATTTTATTGGGTTTTTGGTGCTGTTGTAAAGATCCTGATGCAATTTCTAGTTGTTCTTTCCTGTTATGTAAAAATGTAATTGATTTTGGTATATTGACCTTCCATTTTCTATTCTTCCTAAAGTCGCTTATTAGTTTAAGTAGCTTTTTTATAGATTGTTTGAGATTTTGTAGAAAATTATGTCATCTGCATTTATAAATAGTTTTATTTATTTTTTCCTAATCTCTATGCCTTTTATATTTAGCTGGATATGAGTTGGTAATATTTTGTTAGGGTTTTTAAGCTTATGTTCATGGTGGATATTGGTCTGCAGTTGTTGTTTTTTTTTAATAGTGTCTTTGTTTGGGTTTCAATCTTGGTGATGCCGGCCTCAATATGAGTTTCTGCTTCCATTATATTTCCAGAAAGAGTTTGTGTAAAGCTGGTATTATTCCTTTCTGACATATTTACTTATAGGTCAGATTTTCCTGTTTCTTCACGGTTTGTATTTTTTTAATTAAATCATGCTCATTTTGAATGTCATGTTATTGAATTTCTGAATTTTGTGGTTTTCCTTTAAAAGAACATTGAGTTTACTTTGGGCAGTCTATTAAATTAATTTGGATCATCTCGATCTTTTTGATGGTTGTTTTTAGACTTTTTAACAAGTGTGCTTCTAATGTATCCTCAACCCAAATGCCAATTTAGCCCTATTACTAAAGCATGGCACTTTGTGCTTTCTACTGAATTCCTGTGTATACACCAATCTCTCTCTAGTCTGTCTAGTCAGAAGGTGAACATTTCCCAACCTCATAACACCTTCTTCCAACTTTTACACTCTGCAGTAGTAGTACTTCTTTCTCTGGTAGTTTTTTCTTTTCTGGGCCTGTTAGAGGTTTACCCCCGACACGCACAGCTTGTTGTTCAGCACAAAACTTAAGGAGATCCCTGCGCAGATGTCTGGAGTTCTCTCTCTCTCTCTCTCTCTCTCTCTCTCTCTCTCTCTCTCTATATATATATATATATATATATATATATATATATATATATCTTCCTCCTGTAAAGGTAAAATGTTCTACGAACTTCCCTCAGCCTCTGATCTCTGTCTTCTCAACCCAGCAAGACCAGTGCATTCTGCTTTGGGTTTTCCCTTCCGGCTCTGTGCTCTCAAAAGTGCTTCCAGGCAGAAAACCAAGTATCATTGAGTTTCCCTTGTTCCCCCTGCTTAGGTCAGGGATCACAGTGTTGTGCTGCCTGTTTTCTAATGTCTTCATGTTTCTTATATTTCATCCAGTTTCATGTCTAGTATCAGTTATTCCATCATGGTCCGAAAGGGAAGGCACATACATCTCTTTTTAAAAATAAAATAAAACCATCCCTATTTTAAGAAAATCACCCCTAAGGCTAAGGAGACAGAAAAAGATTGAAAAATAAAATAATTTGCACAGGCATACTATAAAAAAACAAACCAAAATGAACTAGAACATTCATATCACACAAAATGAATTTAGAGCAAATAGCATTGAATGAGATAAATGAGACCTTTCTATAATGAAAAAGTTTACAATTCACAATGAAGAGCATTCCTTAATCATTGTACACCCCCCCAAATAAAACAATTTATAATGCAACAGCTGCAGGAAATATAAGGAGAAATACATAGGAATGTAATAGTAATAAATGACTTGTACCTCTCCTCATTCATGGTAAATCAGGCCTACTCACTATAAAGTAGGGATACAGAGAACCTATTTACAGTTAATAAGTCAGATCTAAGTGATATATATCAAACTCTCTGTACTATAAAAAGAGAATGAAATGAATGCATCCATAGAATATTTTCAAAGTAGCAACAAAGAAAAACTTCAGTGAATTTTACATAGTAGAAACGATATACTTGTATTCTTTGACAACAAAATTTGAAATTAATCATAACAATATAAAACAATCCCCACTAAAACCTATCACTGAAAATATCAAAATTATCTTTAGTCATGTACTAAAAGGAAATCAAAACTAAAACTGCATAATATCTGGAAAACAATGATAAAGTATATGGATCAGAATCTATTGATTTTGACTGAACAAATACTCTTAGATGTTCTTAGCCTGATACTCAAATTTCTAAACAAAAAGGAATAAAACTATGTGAATTAAACAGTCACCTCAAGTAATGAGGAATATACCAGCAAAATAAATATAAAGAAAACAAAAAGAAGGGATTAGAACTAAAAGCAGTTATGCATTAATAAAAAAAAACATAGATTACAGAGCTAATACATGTGGGAACTATTTCTTTTGGGTAAAAAATAAACATTTTTACATAGTTTGTATAGTTTAAAATAATAACAGTAAAATATAAAATATGCATGCATAAATTAAAAATAAATTACAAAAGGTACACATTTCTCTAAAGTTACAAATTTCTAGTTATAAAATGAATAAGTCATGCATGAGAATGCAATGTACAGCACGGTGATCATAATTAACTGTATTGCATATTTGAAAGTAGGCTAGGTGATAGGATCTTGAAAGTTCTAATCATAAGAAGAAAAAAATTTGTACCTATAGTGACAGATATTATCTGGACTTATTGTGGTGGTCATTTTGCATTATATACAAGTATCAAATTATTACATTGTACACCTGAAACTGATACAATGTTGTGTTAGTTATTCCTCATTTAAAAATACATATATACATATATATGTATATATATATATGTATGTATATATATATATTTTTTTTTAAATCACAAAAATAATTTTTCAAAAATACACATTCTAATATAGCCAGCAATAGACTTGGACAGAAGAGTCATTAGCTCCACCCACTGTTAAAATGTGTTATATAGATACCATAATCCTAACAGTTTGGAATTGGCACATAATTAGGCAGATTCATTGGTAAAATAAAATAGAGAATCTGAAACAGACCCTTAATACATATGGGAATTAAATATATAATAAAAGTAGAATTTAATTCATTGGGAAAACAGTCGATCATTCAATAATATAGTTTTGAGAACTAGATAGCTCTTTGGTAAACCATGAAATTATATCTCTGTTTTTATACCAAAATAAAATCCACATGGATCAGCGATATAAACAAAACTATAGTATTAGGTAGAGAATTCTAAAACCCATAAATCATAAAGAAAAAGTTTGGTAAATTTGACATTACAGTAAAATTTCTGCCTGGGAAAAGAGACCTCCCTGTCTCCTGCCAGAGGTGGAAAAAATTAGAGGTTGCTAAAACTTCTTAGTCCTGGTAACTTTTGGGACCAGGATTGTATCTTTTTATATACTCTTAAAGCAATGGTTCTCAAACTTGAGTTTACATCAGAATCAGAGTCACTGAGAAGGCTTGCTCAAATATCAATTGCAGGGCCCTGCCCAGAATTTCTGATGTAGTAGGTATCGGGTGGGTAAGGTCCAAGAATTTGCAGTTTGAACAAACACGCAGTTAATGCTGAGGCTACTGGTCCAGGGATCACACTTTGAAAACCACTGTTTTCCTCCTTTTTCCTGAGATCACTCAGTACTACTTTTTTTCAGTCAAAGAGTCCTAAATCAAACCAAAGTGTTGAGGTAACATGAAATAAGCAATTCGCTTCTTCCCAAGATACACTAACGAGCGCAAAGACCTATACAAACATAATCACTTATCTGCATGCATGCATAAAATCAGGTGTGCGCATGCCTAAAAATGTCTTTATGCTGTGAAAGAACACTAGACACCATTCACAAGGTGAATTTGGAGGGAGAAGATCTGAGATAGGAGGGAAATTATTTCTCATTGTATATCCTGTTAGACTTTAATTTTTTTTTTCACCATTTGCAAAAGAAAAAATTTACTGTACATTAATAATCTTTATTTTTAAGACAGTAACCCCTCACAGTTTCACTTTAATCCACAGGAAATAAAAGAATTTAGGGAGTGAGAAAGATGGCCAGATAGGAGGCTGTAGGCAGAGAGCAACATTTCACTCTGCAATCCAGGGTTTGTAGCTTCTCAGCACCAGCCTTCAGCCACAGTAGCTGCTAGCTGATACGGAAAATAAATGAGTGTTGTTGATGAAAATAAATTTAAAGTATTTTATGTGATGTTTTTGTGCTTCATATTTGAGTTGGTTTACGAGCAGATAAATTTATGAACATATTGTATACCATGTTGCCCTCACTAAGCTAGACTTCACAGAGTTTCTATTCTCTCCGTTAGCCGGATACACAATTCTAGACCTCATAAGTCTTTCTAAAATCAGCTGACCAAAAATGGCAATTAATTTTTCCTTGTAAGTTCTTAGTTTTTTTATAGTTGCCTTAATGAGTTTCTTTGGAAGGAAGCACTCTAAATCTTGTAGGGTCCTGTAGCTGTAATTACCACTGTATTGTAACTGGGGTACTCATGAAATAGTAGATCATGATTCATCAAAATAAGTTCTTCAGAAAGCTCCATTTCTTCTACTCAAAAAAACTCAGTTATCACACAGATGACAGCAATGGTAGACACTGTGCATTCTCAGGCATGTGACGCAGTCATTAATGTGGAGAGGTGATTTGTAATATAAACCTGAATTAGATATCCTTTAGGAATTAAAGAGGAGAATTCAAGAGGCCTATAACAGAGTAGAAGGAACACTGAGCTAGGAGTTCAATTATCCTCGCATAAATCTATAGTCTGCTTTTGACTGGGGTGTTTGCAGGCTGTGCTGTGTGCCTCTGTGGAGGCATCTGTAACCTGCAGAGGCCTGCCCTGCCTGTTTGTAGCCAGGATTATGTACTTGGTGAGCAAATAAATCACCTATCACTGAAACATGCAAGACTTTTTCTGTAGGTGATTATAATGCATATATTCCACAGACCACTTGAAGAAACAGTGCTTTTCGAGGTTGAGTTTTAGAAATGAAAATGTCCTATAAATTCGTGATATTTGCCATTATCATCAGTAATTGTGTGTTTATTTTAAAACATTGAGTGGCAATCTTCTGTTCATCAGAAAACACATTTTCTTTGCTTAGTGTATATTTGTCCTTATTTAAAAAGAATTATATACACATACACACTCATACAGTTGATTATAAAGTTGTTTAAGCAGTGAACTTCAGCTAGTAGCTCAGCAGCTAGGGATAAAAAGGAGGGAGCAGCCAACCCGTTTAATCCTTTTGTGTTTCCATATTGCTTCCACTGCTAGGGAAAGGTAATTTGTGACGATGGAGTTGGACTTCTGAATTTCTGTCCAAACCCATAAAGCCAAGTAATGGTTGTGGTGGTGCTGACTGCCCTTTGCTCTCACTGGCTTCTTCAGGGTTTTCTTTTCTCCTCTGTGCCTCCCCTTGCCCCCTTGTAAATCATCTGGGCCCAGTGCAGGTACATTCAGCTCTTCATGTATCTGCATTAATGGCTAGGAACTAGGGCACGTATAATCCCAAGTGGTGGATAATCCAAAAACAATTAATAGTTGGCTTTGAAATGTATTTAGTAATGTTTTAAATTGTTTTTACCTTCCTAATTATATTTTGCTAATGTTGCCATTAGTTTGCGTTCCCTACACATACCCTGATTGATTTGAGGACTTAATGGGGCGGGGGCACAGAGAAATGCAAAGTGACTATGGGAACCCAGATTGATAGGATTTTTATTGAATTAGAATTTCACTTTGGATAATTTCCATATTAACGATTGAGAGTCGTCAGCATATCATTCAGTCTAGGGTCTAGCACAGTACCTGCCACACAGTTGAAATTCAGGAACTATTTGTTAAATGAGGATCCTCAATGTTTTTCACAGCAGTCTTACTTATGGTGTGATCAGGGCTAGCATGGGCCAGGAGAGGCAGTCAGTGAAAGGTGTCTACTGCCTTCTACTCCACTGTCCCACCCCCATCTTAGCGAAGATGAGTGTTGCCATTTTCCCAATATGGTGCTAACCCAGGCTGTTCGACCACACAGATTAGCTCCTCAGTAGCAGGGATTTAATCCAGGGACCCTTCCAGCAGGAAGATATGCTATTCTTTTTGTTTTGTTTATTAAATTTATTGGGGTGACATTGGTTCATAAAATTATATAGGTTTCAAGTATACAATTCTGTAATACATCATCTATATACTGTATTGTGTGTTCACCACCCAAAATAGATCTCCTTCCGTCACCATATAGTTGACCTCTTCACCCTCTTCTACTACCTCTCCTCCTGGTAACCACTGAACTGTTATCTGTGTCTATGAGTTTTTGTTTGTCTTGTTAGTTTGTTGCTTTCAGTTTTATATTCCACATGTAAGTGAAATCATACAGTTCTCGACCTTCTGCCTCACTTACTTCACTTAGCACTATAATCTCAAGATTCATCCAGGTTGTCGCACATGGCAGTATTTCATCTTTTTTTATGGAAAAGTAATATTCCACTGTATACATGTACCAAATCTTTATCCAGTCATCTATCGAAGGACACTTTGGTTGTTTCCATGTCTTGGTCATCGTGAATACTGCAATGAACATAGGGGTACATATATCTTTATGGGTAAATATTTTCAGATATTTTGAGTAGATACCCAGAAGAGGGATTGCTAGGTCATATGATAATTCTATTCTTAATTTTCTGAGGAGCCTCCATACTGTTTTCCACAGTGGCTGTAGCAGTTTACATTCCCACCAGCAGTGCATGAGGGTTCCTTTCTCACCACAGCCTCTCCAACACTTGTTATGATTTGTCTTGTTGATAATCAACATTCCAACAGGTGTGAGGTGGTATCTCATTGTGGTTTGGATTTGCGTTTCCCTAATAGCTACTGAAATTGAGCATCTTTTCATGTATCTGTTCTGATGGCCATTTGTGTATCTTCTTGGGAGAAGTGTCTGTTCAGGTGCTCTGCCCATTTTTTTAAATTGGTTTGTATTTTTGTTGTTGAGTAATATGAGTTCTTTATATATTTTGGATATTAGCCTCTTATCAGAGGTGTTGTTTGCAAATGTCTTCTACCATGTGGTTGGTTGCCTCTTGTTTTGTTGATGGTTTATTTTTCTGTGCAGAAGCTTTTAGTTTGATACAGTCCCATTCATTTATTTTTGCTTTTACTTCCCCTTGCCTTCTTTTAAAATACAAGGAGCTACTTTGAAATAGGCACAAGGAGGCTATATATTACTTTCAGCAGAATATAACTTTCAATGGCAATATAAGCATCTAAAATAAAATAGTAATGTAGGCATAACTTCTCAACTTAACATCTGTGGGTCACTCAGACTCCTGAAATGGTTTGCACATGAGTAGGTGTGGTGTGTGGCAGGGGTGGGGGGGAGAGTGTGTTTTTTAGGTGAGGGTTCATAAACTTGATTAAATTCTCAAAGGGGTCCACAACTCCTCTCTATTTATATAGAGAGTTGAATTTAAGTTTCACTATTTTATACTTTTCATAATGTTTTATAAAGAGAGAAACAACACCCATTGTCACTGCCTCTCAAACTTGTGTCCCTTTTGACTACACAACTATCAGAGAATGTTGTGAGTTTCCATTACTGTAGCTAGTTCTAGACAGGGCACAGGCATAGGCTGAGAAGCGTGTATTGAAAGACTGAATATGCAAGTGGACAATGGCCAGAAAATATAGGATAATAGTACTCTGACCCGCATAAAGAGCCCGGGAAGCCGAACCATAACTTCTGCGGCAAAATCAGCCCAGAACAGTCAGGACTTGATCAGCGACGGCAAATAACTTCTTTTGCCCGCTTCCAACTCAGGACCAACCAGAAAGCCAAATATGTTTCCCAAATCAGTCACGTACGGTGCTCCTCTGCTAGTTAGCCCTGGAGGAACTTACAACCTCCAGTCAGGCATACGTGAAGCCTTCCCTTGTTTTTGACTAGAAAGCTTTCTCATTCCCCTGACTGATTCTGATTCTGATTCTTTGTGATGGTAGCTGATTCCCTTGCTATAACAAGCCTTGAATAAGTAGCCTCTGCTTATTCTTGTTTGGGTGATCCTCCTTTATTTCAACTGTGCGTTGAGATTGGAGGGGTTCCAGGAAAACAACCTTATCCTGAAGTCTTTCCTCCACCAAGACATTGTGGAGCTGGTACTAATACTATTGGGGGGTGGGGGGCATCTCTTAGAGTTTAGCCCTCTATTTTTCCAGGAATAAATTTTAAGTGCATGTTTTATTGTAGATGTAGTATGATCCATGTGTGCAAGTAGATAGTGCAGAAACTTAGGGTGAGAACAATTCACAGCTAACACAGTAGATAAACGCTGCATAGACGATGATTCAGCCAGGCTCCCAGTATTGTAGGGCTTCTGCATGGGGAACGGGAGAATGCCTTTTTAGGTCCTGCTACCATTGGGGTTGTCTGCCCGTTGGTATGAACTTGCCACTTCCCTTATGGGCTCTAGCTCTTTGCACTAGCTAATCGGCCACGTCCTGCCATGTCCCAACTCTCTTCATTAGAACCAATCACAAGAAGCCCAGGAGAGCCATTAGCTCAGGACTAAGCAAAAAGGGCCTCAAAACTAGTGTTCACTCTACCTTCAATTGAGTTTACGTGTATCCATCATAGTAAGGTTAATGTTTAAAAAACACTGCCTTGTAAATGTTAACATTAAAATGCCACGGTTTTTGTAGCCTTATTTTGGCATTCCTTCATCTTGTCCTAGGAATTTAAAAAAATCCAAGTGGCCCAGCTTACCGTTTTTCTACCTGTCCCCCACATCTCTGTTTCTTCTTTTTATTGGATCATATTTTTAGAGAAGTGTTTTCCTGGAAAAGACAATATGTGGAAATTAATAGAGGTAGTATGATAAGAGAGGCTTGGCTATGCGATGTGTGCTTTGTGTCCCAGTCATTAGATGTTTGGCCATTGGTCAGTGACTAGACGTGTTGAGTAAGCTGATTTGAGGACCCACGCTGAGGACTAAGCTAAGGAGATGTGGAGAGAAACCAGAACTTCCTATGTGAGTCTCATACGGTGGTCCTCAGATCAACAACTCCAGGGAACTCGTTCAAAATGCAAACTATCAGGCCCAACCCACATCTCAGAATCAGAAAACTTTGAGAATGGGTTCTAGCAATCTGTGTTTTAATAAGCTCTCTATGCAAGTCTGATGCATGCTAAAGTTTGAGACCACTACTCTAAGTAGAAGAGTCATCCAATAGTTTAAGACTTTTTCCCTCCTCCTGGAGTAACATTTTACATGAATGCATAGTGGGTTATAGGAGCCCTGGCAGCTAGCACCACAATGGGCACGAAATAAGGATATGTCACCTAGTCCAGTGCTTCTCAAATTTAATACACACACAGATCACCTGAAGGTCTGACCCAATAAGACTCTACGGGGGGTCTGGGAGTCTGCATTTCTAACAAGCTCCCCAGGTGGCAGTGCTGGTCCTAGGATTACACTTTGAGCAGCGAAGTGCTAGTAGACGACAAGCCCCAGCTCAGGAGCATCTGAGTCGTGGGCAAGCAGAGAGCCAGAGTTCAGGATATGAAGCGGGAACATCTAAGAGGGCTTAGGACGCCTAGATCAAATCCTGCGTTGCTGTGATCACTTACTACTTAGTATGTGTGTCCAAGAACCCTACAGAGATGCGAGAAGCCCAGGGAAATATCTGATGAGCAGCTAGGAAACCTGGGAGAGAACAAGGATGTAGGCTCAAGATCAAGAAGACTCCTGGTTAGGAAGTGCTGACCTGGGGAGGAGGGTTCTTATTAATTTAATAAGCATTTGTTAACCCCCTGCTCTATGTCCAACATCAAATAATCCCACGGAGCTTGTGATCTGCTGAGAAGGGAGAGGAACCAAACTATCAGTAACTCACCCTTTCGCTGAGAGTTACCAGTGCCTTTATCTCTGGAAAATGTAATTGGGGAGCAGTGACACTAATAGATATGGAACCTCCAAACATCAGGCCTGAGTGAAGCACTTGTCCTAACCTGAGTAGCCAGGCAAGGTCACGGTGCCTTCTGAAAAGGGAAGAAGAGAAGAAACAGAAGGCCAGTCAAAACCAACCCCAGAGGGTGTTAACAGCCATAGTAAGTGATACGAAGTCAAAGGGATTCAGGCACCACCACTTTTTAGTAATGGGTTCTGTCTGACTCTCTTAATGACGTATGACCAGCCTAAGAGCCTACGGATTTGTGGTCTTAACCTCCATCCTGAATCACATGGATGCTGATAATTCTCAGTTTAGTGTTACACCTCTTCATTTCTCCCAACAATGTATGTAAATGTATTAGGAGATTTATGCAGAGGAAGTTGAAACGTGTTATGCAGTGAGGTTAAGATCCCATTGGTATTTGAAATACTGTATGACAACTTAAAAAAATAAAGCCACACAAGTTTTGTTTTGTTTTTTAATGAGTTTCAGATTAGGGAGGATAGGAGCAATTATTTTTAGCAATTCTCTGTATGCTCTTTAAGAAAACTGATTTGATCGTAATTCCCTTTCCTAAAGGTGAAATGACAGAACAAAGCCTATTTGCAGACTTTCTAGAAGTAAACATTATCTGTAGTATGAATTAAAACTAGTATTCGCAGAGCCTAAAATTAATTTTCCCAGTATGACCACCAAACTGTACATTAATTTTTTGTGTTATTATTCATAGTCAGTAGTGGCTTCCAAGTAATTTTCTCAAGGAGATGCCCAGTAGCTTACTTATAGTGGAGCGCAAGTAAATGATAGGGTAGAGAGATTACTTCTCAGCAACTTTTACCCCCACAGTCCTCTTGAGTCCGGGCCAAGATTACAGCTGCCTCCTGGTTGGAATATACAAGAGGATTCTCAAAGAGAGCCCATCCTATTTATACAACTAATCTATATGGGAGTATTACCGTCTTTCACCAGATTTATCTGAATTTCCTGGTAAATCACACATCCTAAAATTACTGAGTCCTTGAAATATCATACTTATAATCTAAACAGCAGGCATACCTCTAAAAGAGAGGCGCGTGTGTGTGTGTGTGTGTGTGTGTGTGTGTGTGTGTGAGTGAGTGTGTGTGTGTGTGAGTGAATATTCAAGCCTCAAAACCTGACGGCCATCTATGCTCAACATTCTCAGGAGCATCTTATACCTCTGGAAAAACATAGATACATACACAATGCTCTGCTTTCCATTCAGACTATTTTCACAACGGGTGTATTATAGTTCTGATAAAAACAAGCTTCAAACACTTGCTAAAGAGAATAAATTACAGTAGGAATGCGTGATAATTATCAGGAACTTATTTTTGGAATAAGCAACCTTCCTTAATAAAGGGCTATGTACTGCCCTCTGAAAGGAACAGAGAATTTTCCCCAAAGTCAAAAATACCCTTTTAACACTTCATGTACTTAATTTGTGGGGGTTAAAATAGGTTTAACACGTGTTCCCAGAAAGCCGAACTCAAGCTGGGTTCAACACGTGGATTACAAGGAGCACTTAGAAAGTGACATTGGGTTCTTTAAAGATTATAACTAATTCAAAATTTCAGTTCCTTCTATTTTTGAAGACTTTGATGGGCTTGAAGTATTCAGATCTTTCTGTAATGCATGCAGATCCCAAAGATTTTTAAGAGGACCGAATGGAAATAGTTGAGTAGATTTAAAAAATTAGTAAACAGGCCAAGCATCTTCTCATAATGTATTTTGCAGAGCTATTAGAAGAATAATGAATGTGAAACAGGAAAAAAAAAAAAAAGATTTATTTTGGCTTCCATCTTTTGTGGCTTTGCTCTCCAAGAAGTTAGAATTAAAGATGAGAATGCCCTGTGACCCTAATTATAATAACTGCAGTATTTGGATCTAATTTTAAAACTATTTTCACAGAGATGATATAAAGGAAAACTCAGACTAAAGTTATTTAAAAAGAACTGAGTACGAAGGAACCCAGTATAGAAGAGCCTAAACTCAGTCAAGGAGATGGAGACCACAGAGATGAACACTGAGATTTGCTTTTGTTTTTCTCTGGTACTAATACAGAATTCTGATTCTGTGTGTATTACCAACCAGGCATGGATTATTTAAAAATTAATTGTTAGCTTTTAAAAGTACAATGGAAAGCAAAAGAAAACAATATCATTAAGCAAAAATACAACAGTGCTCTTTTGTGTTCAGTATACTTACCCAGTGTGACTATGTTGTGGTCACAGGTTACTTAAGATGCCCTTATAATATTTATTAAATTGAATATGCCTTTTCTATTTTACTTGTTCATCCAAAGGTGGTTACATCTATATCTCACGAAAGGGTCAATAAAAGAAAACAAAAAGGTAATGAAGATCCAGTATATAAATTTCTTTCTTCATATGTAATCACTCTACAGCTATGTTGGATTAAGACCATGTTTATTTAAACCTCAGTCAAATTGGTCATTTTCATAAACTGTTGATAAAAAATGGATTTCTCTTGGTGTTTCCATGGGTCATTCACCAAACAATAATACCATCAGGAGTTACTGATCCCCTGGGGACAGCAGCTTAATTACTCAGAAATTTAAAATTCAGAATAATGGTGTAAGTACAGACATAGAAACTGTCCTGTCGTTGGGTGGTTTATTATTAAATTCAATACCTCAGATGGCCTTTTTTGTTTTAATTGCTAAGTAGGTCTGGTAAATTATGAATTATTGTATTATCACAAGTGATAAGATGTATACGTTATGAGCATTGCCGTCTGCAGGTGCAACGTACATAAAGCAAGATTAATAGTATCAGGAAATTAAACAGAAGCTATCTTTACAGCGAAAAGAAAGGTTTAATGCTACCCTTAAGTGTAACTTAAACTCTCCCTAAATATTTTTAACTGCAATAAAAGCATGTTAATTTTAGGAGTGACTTCTTTATAAGACCTCACTTATTAGAGTAAATTTTCCTTTCTAAGAATACAAAAGCTTACTGAAATAATTTCTGTTGGTAACTCACTCCATAAAGAACTGAATTTTTCCTTGGCTTTTAAGCTCAATGAAGAGAGCCCAAAATAGCACCGGAAATTTTGTGTGGTGAATATATGTATGAACTAAATCTAGTTGGGATAAAAATGATTAAATTATTGATAAGGTCATTGTTGGTCCCAAAGCATTCCATTAGTCGTATGATACTTCTAAAATATTGTGAGAATTTGGCCTTAATTTTTCTATAATTGCATATAAAATAGAGGAAATTGTATTTTGCTTTAATTTAATATACTTGTATGTACAACTTACTAACAAATAGTCTTATATAAAAGAAACATGCAGGGCATGTAATAACAAATTTTTTTCTTATGTGTTTCTGGATTTTTTCCCATTTACTGAATTATTTTTATACTGTCACTACGAAGATCAAAGCCTAAATTGTTTCCAATTTAGCTACACCTTTGCTTCTCCGTAGCATGACAGGTGGCTTTACAGTGCGTTTAACAGGACCTTGGTAAATACACAGAGTACTTAGCAAAATGTACAGAGCTCTTTACAAAGAACATTTTGGGTCTCTCTCTCTCTCTCTCTCTCTCGCTCGCTCGCTCGCTCTCCCCCCCCCCACACACACACACAGACACACACACATACACACAAAATTTGGTGCTTGTCCTGGAATTATTTAGCAGTATACTTGACAAGGTGAAACTTGAAAAATAAAGCAATGTGAAATACTTATAAAGCAGCACATCATAGATTATGTATTAAATATAAAAGTACCAAAGACATACATTCTGTGTAGTTTTGAAGATGTGTTTTGTTCAGTGTAGATTACTAGATGTTTGCAGTTCCCCTTCCTGGCAGTGCCGCAGTAGAGATTGCTGCATGTATGTACCTGTGGGGTCGTTTTTGAAGCTAAGCTAACGCAACCCTAATCAGCAGGGAGGTTACAAGAGAAGAAGCTTGAGCAATAACTGGTCCTTTTGTTATAGAAATAACAGGAATATAAATTATTTCTAAAAAATAGGCTATTTTGTTTCTTTTTTTTTCTTTTTTTTTGCTTTTGATGCACTATCTTTGATGAAACCAAAGATGTGATTGCCCATAAGAAAATGATAGGAATTTGAGGAAGGGGAAAAAGATAGTATTATATTCTCATCTGTGGTGTGTATTAAGCTTCCTAATTTTTTTTTCCTTTTTTGTTTTTGCTAAATGATGTCTATTACGGCACGATGTCAGCTTCTTCAAGTGATTGATTTTGCTTTGAATGTGAGATAGCAGGGAAAACTTCTCCTACACATAAGAAAGCTAAGCAAAAGCATTGCCTTCCAGGAAACAACAGAAGTAGCTACTAAATAAGTTTATTTAAATAAGGAAAGCATTAAAATAACCTCCAAAAATGAAAAGGGCAAATTTAATGCACGGGACTGTTTTATAGGTGTGATGTTTGAATTTTGTCCTAACATCTAGATTTGAACCAGGAGGAACTCAATTCAATGACAGAATTTTTAATTTTGAAAACAGCAAAATTTACCTACTCAATGAACCAAGATAGTTCTTATTTACTTATTCTTTTTTTTTTTCAGCTCTATTGAGGTATAATGACAAATAAAAATGTGAGATATTTAAAGAGTACATTGTAATGATTTGATGTACATGTACATTGAAAGAATTCCTCCCATCTAGTTAATTAACACATCCGTCACCTCACGTATTTATCTTTTTTTGTGTGTGTGAGAACATTTAAGTTCTACTCTCTTAGCAAATTTTAATTATACAATTCAGTGTTATCAACTAGAGTCACCATGTTATACATTAGATCCTCATCAGTTTTTTACACTGATTAATTTTTCTTCCTGTTCTTTTAGTTGAATAACTGTGAATAACCACATCCTACATGTTCAGTTATTTAATAATACAGATATAGTTATCAGCTTTAAAGATCCTTTAAGCAGGTGCCCAAAAGGTTTAATCCAGCTACTCTTTGCTTTGCCAATTCTCTGGATCCCCCTGATACTCTTTGCAAAACCAGTTGATTCTTTGTAATTAAGAAGAGAACCTATTTAACTTAGAGATATTTTTATGCTTCTTAAACCAGTAAATATTAGCATTTGTAATTTGAAAGAATTAGAAGTGTGCAGAAAATGTTTTTTCTCAACCTGCATAAATCAGGCGTGTTAGACAGAAAGGTATATTTTGTTCTGGTCACCTCTCATATTAGCAGTGGAATAAGAATTGAAAGGTAGAACAAAATTGCAAACAGTACTATAACATTTTTGAAAAGATAAATGGTACTTAGGAATTAAAATTGTTTTCTGAAAAATTGAGTAACAGAATTTAAGATGTAGTTGAAAATACAATTATTTTGTTGGTTAATTTGATAATATGAATAAAAGAACTTCAGTATTTGATCATATGGTTCCTAATAAACTGTGATACACATGTGTCCACTATTTTGTTACAGCTATGATTCCTCCTTAAATATAATAATTCCTGAAGAAAGTATTTGATTTTTTTTTACCTCACTTTAACCCCATGATGGTTATTTTTTATTTCAAATTTTGCAAACTGGTAATATCTATTAACTATTTTTTGAACAATTTCCTTTATTCTGTACTATTTGGTGGTACTAGAAATTTGGAATTTTTGACTATTTTCTGTGTGTCAGAATCTCATGGAATTCTAGCTGAGGTTCCTAGAGAAAGGCTTCTGTAAGGAAATTGTAGCCACGTTATATAAAATTAGAAGTAAATGAATAAAAGCATATCAAAGTGAGTTGTTTTAGCTTTCTTCTAAGAATTAGATATAAATAGCTTAGTTGGCATATATTGAAAGTCTGAAGTGTTGCTAAGTATTTGATCATACATTTATATATATGTATAATTATGTACAGATCTTATTCAGTATTCTTATTAGCTGCTTATGCATGGATGGATATCCATTTTCTTAGCCATAGAAATGAGTGTGTTTTGAAAAACACGCCTAGAAAGATAGCCTTCACTTATCAGGTGTAGCTATTCTACAGTTAACAATTAAGTATCCCTCTGTGTTCACTTGAAATAACGGTCTGTGCTTGACCAAAAAAATATATAGATATCTACTATTTTTTCTCACTTTTAATTTTAAAATGAATAATTTTTAAATAGGAGTGAAATGTGAGAATGAAGTTTTCTGTTTTGCTATAGTAATTTGTCATATAAACTTTTGCAAAAATCTAGTTAACAAAAAAAAATCAGTAGTTATCATAAAATTTTGGAAAATTGTATTTCTTAACTAATAGCCTTACATATGAGGCAATCACCACACCACTATACATTTACTTTTCTCTTTGCCTTTGTGAGATCTGTCATTTCTATTAAATATGAAAGATAGCTACCCTTTCAAATGTACTTTTGTTTTACACATATAGGAATAAAGTTTAATGACTGTGGCCTAGTTATAAAAATACAAAATTCATTTGAAAGCTTAAAACTTGGGTTTTACTTTATTATATTTTTGTTGTATAGTATTTGTCTACTATAATCATTTAAAACTTATAATTTTTACCACAGTTACAGGAAAAAAATGATTCTCTTTATATTACTCTCAAAAGTACTGTTGTCTCTGAATTTTGGTCTTGTTCCTCTCCAGACGGTGGGTACGGCTACTGTTTGGACGAGAGTTCCCCCTGCAGGATCTCCTGGTGGTCTGGGATGCCTTGTTCGCAGATGGCCTCAGCCTGAGTTTAGTGGATTACATCTTCATAGCCATGTTACTCTACATCCGAGATGCTTGTAAGTGTTAATGACCTTCACTATGTTCAAGTAGGTCCTGATTTTTAAAAATAAGTTTTGTATTTTAAATACACTTTGTCTTTTATTCTGATTATTAACCTACATTTTATAGTAGGCAATATATTGACGTTTCCAAAGGAACATGCTGAATTTCTTTATTGTTAGTTAACCATGTCCATATTGGGAGATGTGGGTGATTTTATCCTGACAGAATTGGAATATTCTTCAGAACTGCTTTTCTAAAGACTTTACTCTTGCTTTAATCTCCTCGTTATACACACTTGTGAAATGCACATATAAAAAGCCAGTATTTCAGATATGTTTAGAGCTCCACCTTCTGACAGGTAGGTAGTATTCAAGGATATTTATCAGGAGATTGGAGCTGTTTCTATACTATCAACAACTTGCCAATAAAAAAATAAATATTACATTTAAAAATATTTTATTTTCTCAGTTATATTTTGGCCAAATATATTTCTAATAGAGGACCAAATATTAACTGTATTCCATCTCATCAGATCTCCCTTAGGGTGCTTGCCATAGCTAGAAAGCCAGTGCCTATCCCTTTTGAATGGTGGGATAATCCTCAGCTTGAAGAAAATACCAGAGCATGTTTTAAATTTCAAAATACCTCAAATTGTTTTCCTTCTCAAAAAAATAATCACAGTTCACAAAACAAGATTTGTAAGCAAAAACATAGTTAGGAAAGATTGCACAAAGTGATAACTAAATAGGAAATAAAAACCTGTCATAAGAGTAGGACTTTATCAGAAGACTATAAACTATTTAAAGTCATTCATACTCTTGCCTGTTAAATTGCTGTGTGGTTCTCTTTTATTCAGTGAATACCATTTGTGCCAGATGCTCTTGGTATGCCTCTGGTAACACTGATAATATTCTTTAAATTTTAGTTTATACTTTTTTAATTCCCCCAAAATTACTTGAATGAATAAGTGACAGGAGTACCACATTTTATCCAAAAATAGTGGTGTTTTCTATGCCTTGAAGGTCAGATAGTTTGGGTTTTGACTGACAAAGTGAAAAGTTCCTTCTTTCTGAGTCAGAAATATTCACATAAGAACATGGAAATCATAAGAGAAACATCTGGGAAGTAGAGAAGAATGTTTGGTAGACTTGATGGATACTAGATTTTAGGAGATTCAATACTACTCTCCCTTTTAAAGTTTCAAGATTTTTTTTCTTAATGTCAGTAATAAAAAAACAAAAGGAATAAGAAATCTCTTTTATTTAAAAAATGCTTTTGGATAATATTTTCACAGAATTTTTAAACTAAAGAGCTTTAAAATGTATTTTTATTTTATATAGTCTTAAAAATTAAGTATCTGCTCTTTTCTTAACTTTGGCATATCAAAACTATATTTTTAATTTAATCATCCTATCTCCTATGCTAACATCTACTTTTTAAAATTAATTTCATAAAACAGACACATTTTTGGCAGCTGAAGCTCTTACACATTTTTTAATCCCTTCATTGATGATGTTATAAAACATACGGACACATGTGCAGGGGTAATAAAGTTGTTTATTCATTTCAACATTTAATCCAACTTATTTTAATTTTCCTGGTTAAATCCATAGCAGTGGACGAGACCTCCTAAAATAGGGTAACTGCCAAGTATTTAAGCGTCACTCTCCTGTCCTCAAGAAGCTTACCAGTAGGAAAGACTGCCGTAATTAATTGCAAACTAACGTTTCCGGCCCTATGGTTGAGGTGTGGAGCCGTAGTTAGAAAGTTTAAAGGAGAGGCGCTGAGCTCCCCTCTGGGCCAGCTGTGAGCAACGAGAGACAGCGGTATTGATGCTGCCAAGCTAAATAAGGGGTTCTGCGTTCCTGCAGAAGGAACAGCATGGAGAAAGGCTTAGAAGTGAGAAACAGCTTAATGGGGGTGTGTGGATTGTGTATGTGTGTGTTTTTCCCCAAGCTATTTGGTATTATTAGAGTGCAAAGGGAGAGAGAGACTAAACAGTTATGAGTCTGAAGAGGAAACAGGTATAGGATCATGATAAACGTCTTCATCTTGTAAGTGATAGTGAGCTAGTAAAGGGTTTACATCAGAAATGTGGTCAGATCACCTCTGGCAGCAATGTGGGAAACAGACTTGAAAGAGACAAGACTAGAGCAAAGAAATTAGATAACAGGTGATGACAATAGTCCTGGGGAAACTAGATTAGAGAAATTTTCAGAACTAAAGTCAGCATGTCTTGGTGATTAAATATGATGGGTAAGGGAGAACAGGAACTCTAAAATGATCCCCAGCTTGGAGAGGTGAGTGACTCGGTAATATGTGTAACTTGGATAGGAAATATATGAATTAGTAGGTTTTAGGAATAGAAGTGATGAATTGAATGTTGGCCATACTGAATTTGAGATATCTGTAAGAAATAATAACTAGGAGATTTGGGAATAAAGCTCAATGTGAGTATCAAGGCCACATACTTAATTTTGTGAATGGATAATAGGTATGTATTAGTTAGAACCATAAGAGTGGGTGTGATATCCTATGAATAAGGTGACTATATATCCCAGTTTGTTTGGGAATACCTGCTGTTCGAGAGTCATAATTATTAATACTGCCCTGTTTCACTCTCACGGGCATCCCATTACGATCATAAGAATTATATGGTCAGCCTACCTATGGTGGGTGCTTACAGAACGAGAACATGGGCAAAGGTGGAACTCCACGTTTAACATCAGTGTTTAAGTTAGTTTTCAGTGTTAACACCAGAGAAGGAAGAGCCTGTGTTGTGACTTCAGAAAACTGTGTTATCTGAGCCCAGGGAGATGATGGGGGTCAGGAGTGCTGAGATGCAGTAAGGGAAGGCTGGAAAAGTTCATCGATCTGGGCCTGTGGAGGGATCGTCATCTGATACCTTTGCCAGAATGGAGTCAATGGGTGGTGGAGCAGACGTGGATGTGGTAGGTTAAAGAGTGATCAGACAGTTAAGAATTACAATAGCCTTTTCCACAGTTTTGTTGCTGTTGTAGTTTTATGTATGCAATACACTTTCAACTTAAAAGTCAACTGAATAAAAAAGGAAGACTGCAGAGATAGCATATGTAATCTTTAAAGAAAGTCAGTAGAGAAGGGAAGAAGAAAGACGTAACTAGAAGTGAGTTTGAGGATAAGGGGTGGTGAATGGTGGTCTTGAGAATGAGATCAGGGCACCTTGGAGGTGGGGAGAAAGGATGGAGACGCTGCCTTCCAAAAGCATTCTGTTTCTCCTTCAAGTGTCAGCACTATTTTTCCCCTCCTGTTCCATGGATGAGATCTATGAAAAGATAAATTATCTTATCAATTATTGAAGGTTTTAATTTGTTTATTGCTGTTCTTCATGCCCCCCACCCCCCTAATGAGAGACAGGATTTTTTCTGTCCAGGTTTTCCTGCTGTAACCTAGCGTCTAGAACAGGACCCAGGGCATAGTAATCTTGCTGACAAATATTCTTTGAGTGACATAATTGAAGAAACAAGTGCTCAGAGGCCATGGAACGCGGCCAGGAGCTCTGGGGAAGACTGACTGTGGAGCAGGAGTGAAAAACTGGTGCTGACCTTTGCAGGAGGCAGCCGCCAGGCAGGTTGCAGCGTAGACCAGTTTATAGGTGGAGACGATGGAAAGTGGAGGAATTCCGTGTCTGAGAAAGGAGGAAGCAAGGCCGTCTGCTGTGAATGAACCATGGTAGTGCCCGGGGCTTCAGGGGCTTTACTGGGAAGTGTGGAGAGATGGCTGAGCAAGGACTAGGATGAGCCTGGCCCAGCTATTGAAGATCTTGTAGAGACAAACAGTGGGCAGTGGCACCAGGCCTCAAGTTTATGCTTCTTCCCAGCCACGCTCAGCAGTCCAGGCAAGATACAGAGGAGGCAGGCATGACTCTGCCTCAAGGCAGGCCCACGTGCAAATGAATTAGGCAGAGCCCAGGGGAGGCAGAAGGGTGGAGGGTGTTGATTGCATTTTAAAGGAGCGGTTTAGGATGTAGAGGGAGGGAAACATGGTCAGGAAAGACTATGGGGAAATCAGAGTGTCAAGGGATTAGAAGAAGGATGTGAGAGCGAAAATCAGAGGTTGTGGTCAAACAAGAGAGGGCATGGAGCAGCTCTGGGTGTGCCCAGGAGGGTTGGCTTTATTAACAGAGAAAGGGATTGTGAGGGAGCTGGGATTTCTGTTTGGTCCTCCATGGACTCTTCACCTAGACTCATGACAGGAAAAGATGGAGAAAGAAGCATAGTGAACGAAGCAACGAAAGCCTCAAGTAAATGCAGAAGAGTGACCAAGGAAACAACTTTTATTCAATCAGTCATTTATTCAAAGAATCAGCCATTCAGACAGTATTTATGGAGTGCCTACTATTTGCCAGTTGTCACGGTGTTTGTATGACAGTAATGAAGGGGCCTGATGGAGGTATAGATGTGTGGCGTGAACTTGAGAGGAAAAGGGGTTTATGGAAAGATAGGAAGCAATGGTTTGGAAAGAGAATCAGGGGCAAGGTGGTGCTCCCCCCACCCGCCAGGGGAGGTCGCGGGAGTAGCAGTGAATTCCAGGAGGGCTCGGCTCAGAGAAAGGCATTGGTTCTCAGAGAAAAGGATTGGGCGGGTTGGTGGCGGATAGCAGGAAGCAGACACAGAACAAGATCAGGTAGAAAGCGTGGCAGGGCAGTACTGATCAGATGAGCTTCCATTTTAGGCCAAGGTCAAGAGCAAGGAGAAGGTAGACAGTTTGTCAGCCTCAGCATTCCAAATGGAACATCGGTGTCAAGTTTTTATTCCATCTCAATGGATTCTGACTCATGATGAGTCAGAATCCTGGGACATCCAGAGTGGTGACGGCTTTGGGTATTACGTGTTCTTTGGAAGCCATATGTGATTTGTTTGTGGCTCAAAGAATGATGCACTTGGCAAAACTGAAAACGTTCCTTCAGTGACAGCGTTCCTTACTGGAGTACCTTCCTCTTAGGGGATCAGTGGAGAACTTCAAAGGGATTGAAGTGCAAAATATTGTGTAGGTGTGCATTTCCCTGGCTCAAAAATATATAGTTTCATCATCTTCTCAAAGGAATATGTAACCTAAAATATGGTTAAGATTCACTGTACATAGTCCTAAATCCTGATTTTATAGGCACAGATGATGCCTGTTAGGGGTTGAATTATATCTCCCCCAAAATATATGTTGAAGATCTAACTCCTACTACATCGAATTATGTCCTTATTTGGAAATAGATGGTTGTAGATGTAATTAGTTAATATGAGGTCGTACTGAAGAGGGGTGCAGTATGACTGTTGCAGTATGACTGAGAATATGGAGAATAATGTCATACGAAAACAGAGGCAGAGACTGGAGTGATGCGTCTACAAGCCAAGAAATGACAAGGATTTACAGCTGTCACCAAAAGCTAGGAGAAAGGCATAGAACAGGTCCCCCCTCAGAGCCCTCAGAAGGAGCAAGCCTGTCACCGGGAGCTAAAGGAGACATGGAAGGAGTCTTTCCTGGAGGTCTGAGGGGAGCATGGCCCTGGCACACCCTAATGTTGGACTTCTAGCTTCCAGAACTGTAAGACAGCAAATTTCTGTTGTTTAAGCCATCCAGTTTTGGGTACTTTGTTACAGTAGCCCAAGCAAACTAATACAATGCCCTGGGCAGTGAAGTAATTTCTAATAAAACTGTCACTCAGTCTGTGGGGTCAGAGCCTAATGCCCCTGCTTAGTTCTTATTCCACCCCTTTCACTGCTGTCAGCACCTCATACTTCATTTTTGGCCAAAGTATTCTTGTAATGTTCTTTAGATCCCTTAAACAAAGCTTTCATTCTCTTTGAAAGTAATTCAGTCAGGCAGGTATAATATTCAACCACTTAATAGGTTTCTTATAAATACCGTGTTCTTTATGAGGTTTCAGCGACCAAGCCCAACCTCCATGTTTACAGGTTAGGAAACCAGGGCTAGTGACAGACGGATGGTTCTGACATCACCTTTTCCATTCCTCAAACCCTACCTTGATTTTATTAAGTAAAAGTAAGATTTCATATTGGAAAAAAATAACAATATGAACATTATCTAATACAGATTTAAAAATTGAACCTTTGAAATGATGGTCAAATGGCAGTTCTCTGAAATTTTTTTTCTTTACGGAAGGTACATAGTAACCATTTCTAAAGAGAATTATTTCCAAACATTTTAATCCAGCCATAAACATTTTTACTCTCATGTATTATAAAAAGTGCTTTTGAAATCCTTTGCCAGATTGTGTGGATTAAGATTATATAAAAAAAAAATAAGGATTAGGAGATAAGGAAATATTACCATGAGCCATTACTCCTGTAATAGTTTATTAATAGCCATACTCTCATCACACTATTTCTTTAACTGACTTATTCCTTACTATGTGTCACTGATGTGGTTGCCCCCTTCCTCTGGCTCTACCTACCTAAATCTTACTACTATTTTCAGACCTAAGGCAAGGCAGCGTTTTCCCAAACCTTCTCCAGTTATTCTAGCCCTCGTTGATCTCTCACCTTTGTCATCCTATAAGATACTTAATCAATACTACTCAACGTAGCACCTAATTATACTCTATCTTATTTGTTCCTATTGTTGCATGTCAGTCCTGTCTTCTCAACTAGAGTACAAGCTCCCCAGGACCAGTACCACCTGTTATAAATCTTCCCTATCCCTCAAAACATGTGCTCAGTAGTATTTGCAGTGATTTCACACGAGGGTACTCTAGACTCCTCGGGGTGGGGCATTTATGTGCAGTAATTGCTGAGAGGACAGGTGCCCAAAAGCCCTTAGAATATCGACTCAACTAAATAATGACTCACCATGGCTTTTTTTTTTTTAAAAGAAAGCCTTGTCCACTTTTTAAAGTAAGTATCTGAAAATTTTCACATTTTTTGTTGCTTTAAATTTTTATTTTGTTTTTGACTAATATCAAAGAAAAACGTTTTTTCTAATTTAGAATGTAACATACATTTTACCTTCTTGTAAACTATATTAATAATTAAAACATTATAATCAAATCCATTTAACAGTAGATTTTTCTAACCAGAAAGTAATTCTCAAATATTTATTGCCTTTTTAATTTTCTTTCTCCCTGAACGTTTTATAAATGGAAAAGTTTCCTTCTTGGCATTTCTACCTACTTCCTGCCTTGTTTTTTTCAGCCATCATAAACATGTTACAAAACTAAAATTTTCCTCAATTTTCTGTAGGGGTCTATGTAGCCATTTTTTTGGCCAGGCCTGGTGTGGCAGTTGTGTCCTCTTACTGATTTAGAACACTGCTCCTTTTTATTTCATTTTAGATCCCTGCTTACTCTTCAGCCACTACCTATCTCTCTGCCAGTGTGTCCATCTGTCCTACTCTAGAATCCCTATTTCTCTATTTTCTCATTAAGAGCATGTTCAACATTATACTGATGTCAAAATGCCATTTATTTCAACTATAGATTGGATTTACTTGTCTTTTCTGGAAAAGCTTTACCCAAACTCAGGGACTAGAAACAAAGGTTCTCTTAAATCACATGGTCATGTGTCACAGAGTATCAAAGCACAAATTGGGGTCTTATTTATATTTGCAGGAGTGTTCAAACACTTCCTGACTGCCAGCTCTCTTCCCTCTCAGACATTAAATATTTCGTCATTTTTATGACCATCTCAGATATGGATATTATTGTACCCTTTGAGTTACAAATACCATTTATATAACTTTGTAACATAGTTTAAAAATCTTGTAAAATATCACTATCATAGGCTAGTGTGCCATAGTAGCACACATTGTTTTTCTATGTTTAGATTTTTCTAATAGACTTTATTTTTTAGAGAATATTTATGTTCACAGCAAAATTGAGCAAAAAGTAGATTGCCTTAAACCCCTGCCCCTTCATACACACAGTCAACCTGACTATCAACACCCATCCCACAGTATTACATTTGTTACAATCAGTGAACCTACACTGACACATCATTATCACCCAAAGTCCTCAGTTTACATTAGGGTTCCCTCTTGGTGTTGTCCATTCTGTGGGTTCAGACAGATATATAATGATATGTATCCACCATTATAGTGTCGTATGGAATAGTCTACCCTGCCCTAAAGTCCACTGTGCTGTACCTCATCTTTTTTTTTCCTCCAGTTTTATTTTTTTCCAGAATGTCATATGGTGGAAATAATATAATATGTAGCATTTTCACATTAACTTCATTCACTTAATAATATGCATTTATGTTTTCTCTATGTCTTTTCATGGCTTGGTAGCTCATTTATTTTTAGTGCTGAATAGTATTCCATGGTCTGGGTGTCCCACCGTTTATTTATCCATCACCTACTGAAGGACATCTTGGTTGCTTCCAGGTTTTGGCAACTATGAATAAGGCTGTTATAAATATCAGTGTGTCATTTCTGTGCAGACATACGTTTTCATTTCATGTGTGTGAATACCACGGAGCACAACTGCTGGATCGTAAGGTACATGTCAGGAGCTCAACTCAGCTGGGCAGGAGAGAGACAGCTGAGCTGCTAAGTGTCGACGTAGCTAATGAAAAAGCAGCAAGGCGAAAATGAAATAGTTAAGCCTTTCATCGCTTGCTGTGATGGTATAAGCAAGAATCTAAAACTAGAAAAAAATATCAGTTCCCTTTGTTCCATTTCACCCATGGAATGGCGTACTGGTCAAGGGTCAAGTGCATCAGCACAGATGTGGGTGGAGTTGTCTCACTGCTAAGGGAGCCCTGAACAAAAGACCATGGCTGGTGGGGCCATAGGTGGTGGGGTGTCAGTGGAGCGTACTGGGAGTGGAAAAGTACTGGGTAGTAAGTCAAATGAGGAAAAGTATCTTCAAAATTTCTTTCTCCTACCCGCATAAGGAGGTCTTGGCAAAGGTGCCTGAATAGGACTTCACCCAAGGGGTCAGATAAAGAGTTCTAGGAATGAAAACAATAGGGCAAGGAATACAAATATGTGAAAGGTCATGACCAGCTACATTCGCCTGCGACCTTGATTGCAACTCCTTTTAGGGACCACAGTGCACCAGCCGTGTACCATCTAGTGTGCGGAGGACAGTTCTCCCCTGTGAGGCCTAGCAGGTGAAGCCTTTTGGACTAGTCAGGGTTCTCCAGAGAAATGTAACTAATAGAATATATAGAAAAATATACATCAGAGGAGATTATTATAGGAATTGGCTCGTGTGGCTGTGGAAGGCCCACATAAGCCGTCTGCAAGCTGCAGAACCAAGAAAACCAGTGGTGTGATTCAGTCTGAGTCTGAAGGCCTGAGAACCAGGAGCTCCGATATCTAAGTGCGAGAGAAAAATGGACATCCCAGCTCAAGAAGAGAGGGAGAATTCACCGTTCCTTTGCCTCTTTATTCCATGTGGGCCCCCCAATGTAATGGGCGATTCCCATTCTCATTGGTAAGGTTTGATCTCTTCACTTAGTCTACTGAATCAAATGCCAGACACACACTCACAGACACACCCAGAAATAACCTTTACCAGTTATTTGAGCGTCCTTTAGGCCAGTCAAGTAGACACCAAAATTTTGCTGTCAGACCTTAGTAATTGCCTATGGTCAGGACTGAAAAATCACACATAGCTTCCAAACTGCCTTCCAAAATGGCTGTACCACTGTGCGTTCCCACCAGCAATGAGTGAGAGTTCTGTTGCTCCACACAATCACCAGCATTTGGTGGAGTCAGGGGTTTGGATTTTGGCCATTCTAGTATGTGTCACAGTGTCTTTTTAATGTGTATTTTTTGCCTGAAAATAATTTTAATTTACATAGCTACAGGAATAGAGATATAAAAGGGGAATTATTATCCTACTGAAATTGTGTTCCATGTTCAAAATTAATAGCTGATACGTATCTCATTCTGGCCTTCTACGAAAGGGAAGAAGTGGGCTTATCTCCTAATACCATAATCTTATCCTCCCATGTTCTTACTCCCATCCCCCATTTTTCCGGGTCCTAGAAAGCAATACAACAGATGGATTCAGGAGCTCTAGAGCACTTTTAATGGGCAAAAGCCCACAAAATTACATGCATCACTGGGATCTTATCAAGGAATGTTCAAGATTCCCTGTCCATCTGTTGCTTCCAAAGGTGAATGTGAATAGTCCTGCAGATTGACTGGGACCATTCTCTTTGATGGTTAGAGAAAGGACAATAGGGTGATTTTTGGCTTTCTGACTGTTTATTTCCCCAAGCTTCTCCACCCATTGCCTTCTCATCTAGATTCTTCTTCCCCTTCAGTTCACCTGCCCAGGTGCTGAGTAGAAATGCCATTACAGAAGTGATTAAAGATATTAGCTATGAGGAACATTTACCTCCATTGCTCCTGAAACCCCCATTAAAATAGCATAAATCTACAAGACACAGAGAATTAGGAAGGAGATTATAACAATTTTGGAAGCAGGAAAAACAGATGGATGAGTGATAAGTAAATTGGCAGAGCCAAGAAAACTAAATACAAAATTAATAATGGGGAAAGCCAAGAAATAATCCATAAAATTTCTAAAAATGTAGAAACTTGCAGTGCCAGGTACCTCTGGGAATTGGTAGGGGGAAAGGAAAAATTAAGACTGAAAAACGAAAACTGGTTGAAAGTCTGTTTAAGAAGCTGTTTTACCGAGATCTTCAACTTTTACCTCCAGGATTTATCCTCTGCAGATGGTAAAATGGAGGGTCTCTGGACTAGGGCCTTGGGGAATTTCAGTGACTATTGAGCCCACTGGTCTTCTTTACCATCTCAAATAACAGAACTGAGGCCAGACTGTCTCCCTTCAGGAGGAAGTTTGGGAGTGTCTTCTCTGGGGGAATCTAATTAGCCCAAGCGAAAAGGCCTGAAAATCCAGGCTCAAGAATTGCCCAAGAAATGAATTGCCAAGAAATGTTACTCTGGTGGTAACCCCAGAGTTAACAAATCCTTCCATCTACGCACACAGCTATCTTCAAGTTACCTTTGTACTGCACCACTCTTGAACATGAGCAGATAGCCAAAACTCACCAAACATTGGAGGAAAGCATCACAATGAAAGTCTATATCTAAACAAGCAACCATGAAAAAAGCAACTTGAAGGGCACAGAGATTACACAGGGAACTAGGAAAATACATAAAGGAAAAATTTAAGGGAAAAAGTGTAATTGAAAATTGAAATTTTATGAAAATAAAAATGGTTGGAATATAAAATTGAAAAAGAATCCCAGAAAATAACACATAAAACAGAGTTAGAAAATAAGAAAGAAAATTATAGGACCAGGCCAGGAGATTCAAAGTCTAGTTAACGAGATTTCTGAGAGAAAGAGAAAGAGAAAGAAGAAAGAAATAACTAACACAAAATAAACAGAAAGAAGAAAATCATCAAAGAAACAATTATGGAGAAATTTTCAGTTAAACAGAAAAACATAAATATCTAAATTGAAAGTGCCCATTATATGTGAAAATAGATACAAACCAAGGTACATTATTGTGAATTTAGAGAATATTGAGGGGAAGAGAAGTGAAAACAGGTCACATAAAGGATTAGGAATTAGAATGGTTTGATGCTTTTCAACTGGAAGCCAGAAAACTCTGGAACAGTATTCCCAACAATTGAGGGAAAAGTATTTCCAACCTGGAATTCTGTACCTAGTCAAACTATTAATTGTGCCAAAAGAAAATCTCTCAAATAGAGGTTTCAAAATTTCACATTCTGTGCATAAAACTTTTCGAGGATGTGCTCCACCAGAATGTGAACGTAAAGCAAGAAAGAATAATCTGGGTACTCTAGGAAATAGATACAACACTCATGAGAGGTAAAGGACAACCCCAGGATAAGGGAACAAGTCAGAGGTCTCATGAGGAATTTCACAAGGGGGGAAAAATACCTTGAAATTAACAAAATACCTAAAATTTTTTAAAAATATTGAGAGAATTATACAACTGGGAGAGCATTTAAGGTTAAATTAGTGTTAAATATGTACACAAGGCAAATGGAAAACAGGAGTTATAAACTCCAGGAAAGAAAGGAGTCTGTGCAAAAAAGGGAAAGTAATCATGACATACTGTATAGCTCAGCTGTGCTAACATTTGCCTAGTTATAAAAATGAAAACTCTAAAAAATTGATCTAATTAAAATTATGATATGACTTCATGGGGGGAGAGAGAAAGGATGCATGTGTGATGTGGAGGCTGGTGGAGGGTTGGGTTTCAGTGCTAAGGACAAGTGAGAGCTTTGTCTTCTTGAATGGAATTCAGTAGAAAATGTTTAAAATAAGAGCTAGTAACATTAGCTTTTTTTTTAATATAGAAGGTAAATATTTTTTTAATCAGCTTAAAGAAAGCAAGTGCCTCTGGGGAGTGGGAAATAGGGGGCAGGAGACAGCAAGTGCTGTTTTTATAATCAGACTTATAGAATGATTTGACTCTTCAAACAAAGTACATGTACAAGGACTGACAATTATGAACTTGGTGCAATGATGTTGCTGACCTTTTTTGATATCAAAGGGATTATTCATTATGAACTTGTACCAACTGGACAGTTAACCAAGTTTACTATTTGGAAGTGCTGAAAAGGCTGCATGAAAAAGTTAGAAGACCTGAGCTTTTTGCCAACAGTTCATGGCTCTTGTGTCATGACAATGTACTAGCTCACTGGACACTGTCTGTGAGGGAGTGTTTAGCCAGTAAACAAATAACTTCATTGGAACACCCTCCCTACTCACCTGATCTGGCCCACAGTGACTTATTTCTTTACCTGAAGATAAGGGAAATATTGAAAGGAAGACATTTTCATGACATTCAGGACATCAAGGGTAATAGGACAACAGCTCTGATGGTCATTCCAGAAAAAGAGTTCGAAAATTGTTTTGAGGGGTGGACTAGGCGCTGGCATCAGTGCATAGCTTCCCAAGGGGAGTACTTTGAAGGTGACCGTAATGATATTAAGCAATGAGGTATGGAGTACTTTTTTTAGGATGAGTTCGCGAACTTAATTGTCAGACCTCGTATAACTCAAAAATAAAAACTATGTTTAAAACTTCCACAAAGATTGGGGAAGGTGGGCTATCACTTTGTGAGGGGTGTAAATGTCTAACTATTACATTGTTTTGTATACCTGAAACTAATTAAAAAAAAAAAAAAAAAAAAACTTCCACAAAGAAATAATTAAAAGTTGCTAATTAGTTAAGTAGCCATATCTTATAAACGTGTTAATATTTTTATTAGGTTCTTATTGTCTGCTATTACTCTTTCTCATAAGCTCACACTCCCCAAATATAATCACATACAACGACCTATCCATTTTTCCAGCAATTTCTGCCCACTATACCCCTCTGCCCATTCCTTCCTTCAGATAGCCATCTCTCCTCTATAGTATTACCAGGAACTTTACCTGGCCCCCTGCCTCTTGTGCCTCTTTTCTTTTACCCGTGCCAGCCTCAATCTTTCTGAAACACAGATCTGACCACATTACTTACCATTGTCCTTCCGTGAATGCTGGCAAACACAGAGTAAAATCGAAACTCCATTCCCTACATGTAAGCAAGACCTGCGTCGACTTTTCTCCCTCCGTGTCTCCATTTCTCTTTAGCACGCCCGCCCCGGGGGCCACTTAGTGTCCTGCCTCATGGACTTCCTTCCACGGGCTGCTGGCTGACACACTCACTGACCCCACAGGCTTCCTTTCTTGGAGTTGTCACAGCTGTGTGTGCCGCTGTTACCCATTCTGTTCTGTATTGCAGTTAGTTTTATGCTTCTCTTCCATTGGAAGATGAAGAGAATGTTGAGAATGTGTCTTATTTTCTTGTCATGTGCTTAGGACTTAACTCACTGTGTGGAACAAAATAATTATTTAATAAATGTTCATTAGATGAGTGAATACACAAAGTCTAACAAAACAAAAGGGATATTGCCAGGACTTCTCAAATATTTTCTGTATTTCAACCATTTCTACTGACGGATCTGTATTTCTGAGTGTGACATTAAAAATCACTAAGCACAATGAAATAAAATGTGCCTATATATTTGTGTTCAAATTAACTAACAAGTAAATAACCTGACCTATGTGTGGTTTTCCTTCATTTGGATTAAAAACAGAGGCAAAAACTATGAATCAGGCTTACTGTTTCTTTCCTAAATCTTTATACACGCTAAGTTTTTCAGACTTAATTTCCATTACATTTTACAGATGTGGAAATAGAGCTCGGGCCTCGATTTTGAGCACATGCCTACAATTATTACATTAATAATAGTAACTTGCCTTAAAACACTTAAACATCGTTTTTTTTTTGTTGTGTTTTGTTTTTTTGCTGTATCATCTCATTTATTCCATTAATGAGTAATAAGATAGAGATGGTGGAGAAAACGCAAGCCTGTACAGTGAACTGATGTGCTTCAAATGTCACAGCCAATCCCAGTGTTGCCTGCAGCTAACATGCTGTCATGCCGACTTTTCTAGCAGTGCCTGCTTTCTCCACTGCTCGCCACCAGCAGTTCTACACTTGACGTTTGCTTACTTACTGCCTTTCATTTGGCAGCACTGTGTGTTTAAAGGTGTACATTCTTGAGTAAAGATCTCTTACGTTGTTTGATCTCTGATTAAAATAAATTCTGTTAATTTTTATTACACTTGAAAAGCAGTAAGAATAGTAATTGTAAAAGTCTTTTTCTAGGCCGAGTGGGCTACTCTGAATCTGAGATTGTTCTCTTTCTAAAACTTTAAAAGTCTCATGCTATCCTGCACAAAAGCTGCTCGAGAAACAAGAACTGCCCTGTTGTTTGCAGAAGAACGTGTGTCTGTCTGAGGTGTCCAAGGTGCTATGTCTGTGAGTGATGGTGCTCCGAGAGGCCCTTGTCTTGGTGGCAACCACCGATGAAAGCCCAGACGGACAAAACCTTATGAGGGTCTTAAACACTGGATGAAATCACTTTGTGTGGAGAAGGATATGACCCTGTTTTATACTTGGCTTTCTCCAAAACGGCAAAGGATAAAAGTTTTGTTGTTTTTATTTATGATTTACTCTCTAACCCCACCTGATTTTCTGCTCCTTTTGAAATCCATTTTCTATGTTGCCATTTTACAACTGGGAAAGGTAAGTAGTAAGGGTTTTTAAATGGTTGAAGATGCTGCCTATAGTAATTATGTATTTTTTCCTGCAAGTAGTAGGCCCACGACAAATTTTTTTTTCAGAGTATGTTGCATTTATTGAATGCTTTCTACACGCCAGGTTACCTTGCAGAGCACTTACATACACACTGGCTTTGTTTTCAGGGGAGACTTACAGTAAATAGTGTTAAAGCCTAAATTTAAGCATTTTTTTTCTTTTTTTGGTTCATTATTTTTGTTTTATATTTACCATGAATATTTGTTTCCTGTAACATTTTATAGCCAAATACAAGAATGTATGCCTATTGCTAAATATTTACTATATCTGGCCTTCCACGCCAAGGGCTGTGTGGTTTGGGCAAATGACGACTTTTCCAAGTATCATTTTTGTCATCTGTAAAACCGGGGTAATAATTGTACCCTTATAATAAGATTGCCATCGAAACTAAATGAGATAATGCAGGTAAACTTCTTGGCACAGGGATTAGTCTCAAAGCTTTCAATAATTCCTTGTCATTCGCGATAGTAGCAGTAATAACTTCTTGTTGTCATACATCTCCCCTTCTGTGGTTTAATTTTCTTCAGGGTAAGGACTGTGTTTTGTTCATCTCTGCATCCTCTCCTGACATACCCGTAAAGCCAGTCATGGATTAGGTACCCAAACATAATTATTGGATTGAATGAGGTAGGCAGATAATTTTTTAAATCAGTAAGTTGTTTTCCAAATGACTGAACTTAAGCTCAGAGAGTTTACATTTAACAGGTTTTGAGCGGCTACTATAAACCAATCACATAGATTATATCATTTAATCTTCAGGCAACTTTTTATGAAATACTCAAATCGTGTCCCAGAATTCAAACCCACATCTTTGAATCCCAAGCCCAGAACCATTTCCACAAAACGAGCACTCTTACAAAATATGCAAGAATTCTTCCTAGGCAGTTACTAATTTTGAATCATTATAGCATTTGAGAGAATAACTTTCTGAGTTACAAAATGAGTTGATAATCTAAGTTTTATTTGTTTGTTAAATCTCAAAGAAGACTGTACATGAAAACATTATACTATTCTCAGTATCCTAGCTTTTTGAATTCTAGAGAAAAAAGAACAGGTAACTGAATGTGAATATGACAAAATGAACAAATAAGAAAAGAAGAGTCTGAACAGATATAGAAAGGGTACGATAAGTGAGTGCTTTACAAATGAAAGCAGATGTATGAAATTACAAGCTGTCAGATCAGCAACGGAAATGAAGATGATAAAGTGGTTCCTTACATAGATTATAATTATTCATTTTGCCTATCCTGTCTCCTTTCCCCACAGTGTTCATGGGCAGAGGGAGGGGTGGGAAACGATAGCAAGAAATAGTGTTTCCAACAGGAGAAACAAATCTAAGAATCAATGATATTTCTGATCACAAACAATTATTTTGTGATTTGTGCTGTTTCTGTTGAATCGTAGTTGTTTTCCTATGGAATTTTTTTCAACTACTCTGATTAATAAAAAGGATTTGGTTGCCGCCACAGGAAGTTGTAACTGTAAAGTTTCTTCACAATCAGTGCTGTGGAGGCAGTCAGAGCGGCTTACAAAACAAGCATCGTTAATGGGCCCGACTGTGACAGTGGTGGCAGATGGATTGCCAAGAAATGAAGTAGTTTACATAGACCTGCCTGAAAAGATGTGTTTAATAATTGTGCCCATAATTAGGTAGATTTGAAAAAAAAAAAAAATGTCAGTCTAAGGCACACAGTTAGGCTTATCTATGAAGATTTTGACATTTTTCTTCCAAGAAATACTGCATGGATATTTCCCCGAAATTTCTTGTTACCTTTAGAAAAACAAATAATTGGAAGAAATTACATTTTCTTTAATTTTGAGTTATGTAATGTATATACAAAAGAATATATGAAACATGTAAGTTACGAAGCACTAATCAGGATAAATATCATTTTATGAAAGTTTTAAACTATTTCTCTCCCATTTATAAGATTTTTGTTCTAATTTCTAAGCAGCAAAACTTGATACATTTAAGCACAGCCATATAAATGGCAGTAAATACGCATGCTTCTAAGAGTTTATTGATATTGCAAAGGCACACACATATCTGTACCTGAGGCTCTTCTTCCAACACCCCCCGAGGATACGTGCTAGTATATTAGATTGCAGTTAACACTACCGTGTGTTGCTTCAAAGGCTATTTGGTAAAGATCACTTCTCCCTAATTCCTTTTATCAAATCAATTGTTATTGGCTTGCTTTCTTTGAATCTAAGTTATTTTTTTTACTCTCAGTAATGCAAACATCTTAAGAAATACTGCTTCTGATTTTTTTTTTCCTCTTATTTAGTGATCTCTAGTAACTACCAGACCTGTCTTGGCCTTCTGATGCATTACCCTCTAATTGGGGATATACACTCACTGATCCTTAAGGCTCTGTTCCTTCGAGATCCAAAGGTAAGCTTTCCAAATAGGATATGCACAGTTTTAAGTTGGGTGAAACATTGGTATGACTCCCAAGAATTCCTAATGTGGAATTTGTCTAATGGCAGATGAATTGCCTAATGAAAGAATCTGCCTAGAGTCGTAGGCCAAAACTCATTGGCTAGCAACTCAGCAGGCAAATTAAGTGGACATCGCCATGAGAAACTGAAACACACATCTCTGGTCCCTAGAAGCTTATTCTGCCCCCCCTGCCTTCCTCATAATGCAAGGCAGTGGATGAGCAACTGCTTCTCCTTATAACCAAACTTCATTGATCCCCTCACAGGGGCTAGTTTATCCACGTAGAGCCTCAGGGGCCATGTGAAGACCAAGACATTAGAGCTATAAAAAAAGACCAGTTCTATAACAGTTTATGATACATTGAAATACTAAATAATTTCATAGTATGAGTAGGTATTTCTTATTTTGTGGGTGAAGTGTAACCTCATAAAATAAAGATTTAAACAGACTATAATGCTGATTTCTGTACTTGAACTTAAAGCAAGTCACCAAAATTTTCTTTACACTTTAGAGATAAAGTGTGCTCTTTTACAACTAACGTTATATTTCTTGAAAATAAGAACATTTAATGATCTAAAAAAGACTGAATTCTTGATGCGTTTGAGCCAAACAAAAATATTGGATGAAATATAAGAGAGAACGCTTCAAACACAAGTACGAGAATGCCAGGCATTGGGTGGTAATCCCAGCCTTTGGCTCTTTGGCAGAGACCCAACAGTCACATTGGCAGTTGTCGAACTGTCTTTGAGTCAGTCTGTCTGTGGATTCAATTGCCAAAGCTCTGGCCAATCAAGTTGGGACTCCATGATCAATGTAAATTGTGATTCTAAAGGATTTGTGCCCTTTCCTCAGTTGTTGATGTCAACATTTGAGTATATTCTCTATTTATTCTTTGGTTGCTTTAAAATAATTTATTTCCTTGAATCTGTATCCATTTTCTGTAGAAATATACAATTTTATATCATTACTCTTACACAAATTTTAAGTATCAGAAATCCATTGTTTTTCTGACACTTAAGGTATCATGTTTTTTACTCTGGTAAGGTTTAGGAGTCTGACTATGAGAATCAAAAGTCCCATATTTATTTATTGATTTGTGTGTGTGTGTGTATACTCATACAATATATATGTGTATATATATGCATATGTATACATATATACATATATATGTATATATATGTACATATATATGTATAAATTGTATAAGTATGTATTTTTAACAAAAAATAACAAGATTATGAAATATCTATAAAAGAAATAAAGAATGAGTTTGCTGGTCATTGAGTTTTGGTTTACAAACTTAAGGTAAATTCTATCAGCTCAGTATTAGGAATTGTTAGAGTCATACAGAGTGGGGGGGAAAATTGCTAAAATAACTATTTGAATTTTCTATTTGTGTGATTTGTTTGGTTTAATTGAAGGGAGAAATGAATATATTATCTAAACCTATCGATCTTGGTAATTTTTCCCTAGCTAATTATGTTTGATCTTATGTGAATCATTCACTCTTCTGTATACTGCAGAATTCTCTATACTAAATCTTTCAATGTTATTAGTGGAATCTGTGATTTTTAATAGAGTACATTTTATCTCAGTAATGTTGTATACATAATATATGAGTATAATGACGCCAATTCTATAAGCATTAAAAAATATGTTCTGGAAGGTTTAAGAGCAAAAAGTAATAGCATTAAATACATTTTTTTAAAAAAGGTATTCCCACTTTTACTTTCAGGATCTTAACAAGTAAAAACATGATTAATATAGTGGTCTAAAGTGTAGAACCTTAAACTGATATTTCTGAGACATAAGAAATTGGGCAGGAAGAAGGAGTCGTTTAAAATGCTCACAAAAACATGTTTAACTTGCTCGTGAGAGCAAGTTCATGGAATGATGATACCTATAGGGAAATTAAAGAAAGCTGTATAATATGAAGGGGCTTTCAGATGGCTAACCCCACAGGTGATAGTTTAGGTTAAGTATATATAATGACTGACCCATTGGCATCATTTAGTAAAGGTCAAATGATACCTAAGGTCACTTGGCTCGTGTACTGATTGTAGGTCTGTCACAGTATAGTGTCCTGCAAGGAGCCTGAGTGAGGAAATGAGACACTGGGTCAAATCCTGACTCCACTACCAACCATCCTTGTGATTCAGGAAACTCATGCTTGCTGAGTCTTGTCTTTTCTTTGTGGTTGAAATTGTCTCTAATAACCAGCCCAATGAGAGTATCCTATGTCCATAAAGAACTGACTTCTAATGATCTATCAAGGTTTAGTCTGATGCTACAAAGATACAAATGGGGAAAAAAAAAAAAGCAAATTTATATTCGTATTCGTACATGTTACAGAAATCTACAAGTGATTTCAGAGTTTTCGGTGGAGTTAGTGTCTATTATAAAGTCATAAACAAGGCCATTTACTTTGAGGGGGGAAAAAAGAGAAAGATGATGCTAGTTCCCCACACATATCCTCTAAAATTCCAGACATCAGAGCGCTTTAAATGTTTTCTATTATTAGCAACAATGAAATACTTAAAATACTTGAATCATTCCTCGTTCAAGTAGATCAGCGTAAACATATAAGCATACAACTCTTTATGAAATAAACTAGTAGAAAAATGACCTTTGAGATACGAAAGTACATTTTCCCATATCCTAGTTTCACATGACAGCAGTGTTGAGTGCTGCTGACAGACTCAATAAAATAAAAATAAACAAGGAACTCTGAGTTTGGGGGTTCATTGTCAACCTTCAGAAAAGCACTTTGTCCTGTTACTATCCCTAAATCCCAGTGGAATTGCTGAGTTGGCAATTGACTCTGTAAGTAGAGCTTGAGACACTGAGCTTTAATTGTTTTATATCAGTTGTGATGTAGGCTTTACTGTGAAAAGATTTCTCATTTGAACAGACTGAAATGATGGGCTTGTTAAGTGTAATAATAGGATCATATTCCTTCACAGTTTCCAAGCACTTTGATGTACTTAATTTGGCCCTCACAACAAGCTATGAGGTAGGCAGAGCAGGTTATCTTTCCTCTTTGTTTTTCAGTGCAGAGAGGTTAAGTTTATGTGGCTCTCCCAAGGCCCAAAAGCTTGTAAGCTGTCAAGCTAGCTAGCTTATCCCCTCCTGAGACTCCCGTCATCCATTCCACCTTTTCCAGGAAGCCATTCCCAGTCTCAGCTAGGACCTGTTTCCCCTTTTGAATTCCCACAGCACCCTTGTATTTTAGTTACTTACTTATTGATTTTGTCAATTATTTTTCCTTATGATTCTGATCATTTTTTGCATTTAGCTTTGTGTCCTCCTACAGTCGTTGGTATTGAGAAAATAATGGTAGAATTGAATTCTCACTCAAACGCTAAGCCTCTTCCAATATACCCTACTGACTTTAATCTAGGTGGATCTCATTCACCTAGCATATTTCTGGAACCCATATCCACATTCCACAGAAGCTGTATCCCATTATGTATTTGTCAGCTGCTGTTTTTATCAAGATGTTGTATTAACCCTACAACTTGAACTTAAAGAGCATCTAGTTCCTAATTTACTGTTAGAATTCTTTGAAAACTTGTTAACACCTTCAAGTATTATGGAACAAGGAAGACATAACAAAGAATGTAGTTAACATACTTGACTTAGATGGTCAGACTCTCAGAACTGCAAAGAACCCAGAGAGTCTAATCCAGCTCCTCCTTCTATGGATGAACACACTGAGGATCAAGGTGAAGTTTAGAGACTTATTCAAGGTCACACATCTTGAAAATGGCAGAGTCAGTGAGTGAACCCAGGTTGTCCAACCATATTTCTCACCCAAATTTTTCTATTTGTATTAGACATTTATTTGCATCTGTAATAAATAAAACTTCCATGCATATAAGTGGCGAACTATTTGAAAAATTTTTTAATTGATGCTGTATGTAGAGACTGGATCATCCTATATTATGTTCACCGTAAATATGGTTTCTATACTTAGCTCTTCAGACCACAATCCTAATTCTCATTTTCTTGTCTTTATCATATTAGAACCACTGAGCAGATTTCCAAAAACAATCCACTAAATGAAGTAGAGGGATAGAAGGAGGACAGTCTGAAAAATATGAAGTGATTAAAAAACATTGTTCTAACTAGTTGTTCAAATTCAAAAAAAAATTTTAAAACCCAATTAGAAACAAAAGTCATAGAAAATGTGAACATATTGTGTTCCTTAAATAACCAGATGTTCTCTCCTTCCTGAAGGCAGTAAGGGCTAGGAATAAAAGGTTTGAAACTATTGTTTTAAGTTAACTGTGAATTTTGCAAATCTGTTTTTACCCTTTAGCAAATAAAATTCTAATACGGAAACATAAGCAAAGTAATTTTCATTTTTTGGTGCTCTCTTATTTGTGTTATGTGTTGAAGTGTTAACCTTATCACAAAGACTTATTACAAATGAAATACAGTACATGGATTAACATTTTAGATTATGCAGTAAGAATTTGACAGCTGCCATTTGTTTTGAAGACTAGAATATTCCCCAAAAAAATTTCTGGTAAGTTTGCAAGCAGTCCTTTTAACAGTGACTGTTACTGGTTATGGCACAAAATGGCTACAAATAAGACGATTTAATTTCATAGTCATTCTTATATACCGAAACACACTACAAAAATAGTATTTGCAATGTTCTTATGCTTGGCTAATTCTGATTTGACTTTTGTTTGGAGTTATATTAAAGCTTGCCTTTTTAAATTATAAAAAGTCTGAATATTCAGATTTCAGATTTTATGCAGGTTAATAGATTTTTACACTTTTCATTCCAAAAAACCCACTATACATGCAACGTTTTTAAAAAGTCAACTGGCTTTGGTAAAATGTCACATATCAGAATTGAAAAGTAGTGAATAGATTCAAGCCTGCTACTACCAGTCAGGTGGCAGTGTTAGAAAAAGCTCCATTCCAGTAATGCCATTGTAATTTTTTCTTCTTTGAGCAGTAAACCTAAAAACCATACATACTGACTCTTTAAGGAGGATACACAGCATCCATTTATTTACTTTTCATGATGTTCCCATCAGAAGTTCTGTTCAGATTTTCCTGTATGTTTATAATCTGATTTTCTGTTATAGAAAGAATGTGTCACTTTTGTCTTCTTCATCCCTTTTTTTTTTTTTTATTTTTTTTTTTTATTGGTGAAGGGGAACAGGACTTTATTGAGGAACAGTGTGTACTTCCAGGCCTTTTTTCCAAGTCAAGTTGTTGTCCTTTCAATCTTAGTTGTGGAGGGTGCCGTTCAGCTTCAAGTTGTTGTCCTTTCAGTCTTAGTTGTGGAGGGTACAGCTCAGCTCCAGGTCCAGTTGCCGTTTTCTAGTTGCAGGCAACTGGACCTGCACCATCCCTTGTGTCATCCCTTGCGTCATGGGTTGTACCATCCCTTGCGTCAGTCGAACTGGCAACCTTGTGGTTGAGAGGACGTGCTCCAACCAACTGAGCCATCTGGGAGCTCAGCGGCAGCTCAGCTCAAGGTGCCGTGTTCAATCTTAGTTGCAGGGGGCGGAGCCCACCATCCCTTGCAGGACCTGAGGAATTGAACTGGCAACCTTGTGGTTGAGAGCCCACTGGCCCATGTGCGAATCGAATCGGCAGCCTTCGGAGTTAGGAGCACAGAGCTCTAACCGCCTGAGCCACCGGGCCGGCCCTTCTTCATCCTTTTTTTCCCTAAAAAGCTGGAACACTTCTCTGAAAACAGCCATTCTTGAGAATCATTTGTTTTTATGCTTTCTCTGTTAGTGACCCAAAAAAGGTGTTTGTTTTTCTTTGTATCTGAACTCCATGACTGTATGTCATTCTCTTTTTATCATTCATTACAGTCAACTAGATATTTATTGTACTTAACGTTTTGTTATTAGTGACTAATTAGGCATGTTTTCACATGCAATATATATAGACTATTTGACACAGACTAGCATTGAAAACCTTAAGTTGTACTTCTGAAGTTAAGTGGTGGCTATCCAAAATCTGTAAAGGAGTAATCTAAAAATCTTTATTAAACTAATCTTTGAAATTTGTTATTTATGTGTTCAGACATTTCATAAAGTAGAATAATGTGTTTCTCAATAGTCGTTAAGGTTTCCTAGGGTGCTTAAATAATTATAAGTTTATTTTACAACAGTATTTCGAGTTTATTAATTTATTTAACAAATCTTTGTTGGATATCAGGCACTGTTTAAATACTGATGATACAATGGTGAACAACAAAAAGATATGGCCCTTAAAATAAGAAACAAGTAAACAAGAAACTACTCAGTTTGTCATGTGTCATAAGGATACAAATAGGGTATCATCATTAAAATAAGAGGAGGAAGAATCTGCGCTGGGTGAAGACCTCATTTACGTAGGTTGACCAAAAGGACCTCTTTGAGGGGGTACCATTTCAGGTGAGAACAAATGGAGGAAAGGGAGCCAGCCAGGCAAAGACTTAGGAGAAGAGAGGAGAGCAGCAAACACACAGACTGTGAGGCAGGAAAGAGCTTAGACTGTTCATGGAACTGAAAGAAGACCAGTAGGACTGAAGCCAGGAAGTGAGGAAACCTGCCTGAGATGAGATGGATGAGCCAAGAAAGGCTTGTGATTACTTTGCTCTCCCTGTATAATCTTACATGATGGTATAAAGTAAAATTGCTTTTAAGGTCACGTTTGGAAACTCCAGAAAGATTGCAGGATTCATGGTGATCCTGCCTTATGACTAAGACATCCTGTTGTTATAAACCACTCTCGTTCTCACCCACAAGTTTCAAGAACTCTTCTTAAATGAGCTCCTCACTTGGTAAAGCACACTCACTTATTCAGACCTCTAGGCTGTCACATGGGTCTGGCCAGTAGTTTCCTGTTTAATTTAAGAAGACTGTGGCCAGGACTCTGAACTCTCAGTAATGCACATGTTACTTTTATCTTTTAAAAGTAATCTTGGCTGCCTTCTGTTTATCACCGAGCTCAGTCGGTTTTGCTTTCGTTTATGTCAGCATCATGCTACACTATGTAGTAACAAGGAAACCAGACCAGTTTTTCTCTCCTACCAAAATGAGAACTCTGCTCGGTCAGGGACTAGGTCTCCCACAGCACTCACCCAGTGTCAGCCACCTGAGGAAAACTCAGAATCCAGGTTGGTTCTACTTTCGTCACAGTCTGCTCTGTATATTGGGCAAATCACTCTTTTTCTTGAACTGCAGAATGAAGAAACTGAACCACATAATCCTAGTGGACCCTTTCTGGATCTATTTTAGCAAGATTCAATTCAATTCAACAAATACATTTTTCTGACTGCCTACTGTGTGCTGAGCATGAGAGTTGGCCCATGTGATTACATGTAAACGTTGGAAGGTACAATGAGTGAGGGTATTGAGAAAGAACAGCTAATTTGGACTCGAATAATCAGAAAGTCTAGTTGGAAGAGGCATTGGCTTGGAAGACTTCTCCTAGATGGTATTATTGCATCTTAAGAAAACAGTACAAGCAGAGCTCCTGAGGATTACTGAGGCGGGGGGCCAGGGGAGATCTGGTAGTTCTCTATTCAGTCACTTGCTGACCGCTGAGGGACTGAAAGAATGACAGCCTCCCTCTCAATACCAGACACTAAATTTTAAAAGTGTATCAAATGTGTAGGGAGTCTTTATTTGATAGTATGCTATTTGTCATTAATTTATATAGTGTTCTAATTCGTGTTATCATTCAACACAAATAAATGTTTTGTGTTGAAGTGAAAGTCAATGTATTAAGCATTTTGTTCCAATGATTTTTACTAGATTTATTGGCTATGAATAGTTGCTTGCAGTACCAATATTTGCTCAAAATAATCATGTCTTTGTTTAGACCTTTAAAGTCACTCTTGGGAAGGTTTGTCACTTTTACTTTGGGTGACTGAAGAGAGCTAAAGAAACTCTGTGGCAAAGAGTGCTCTTCACGTGTTAGAGGAAAGGGTTTCTTTACTGAAGTGCAACCATTTACAGTGATGATTTTTTTTCCTCAAGTAACTAAAGAGGAGGCTAGAATCCATGGTTAATTCTATTCTGATTAACAATAAACAAACAAAAAAAATCTATAAAATAATCCTCTGCTTTTTATTTGATAGCTTAGATGTAAGGGAAACCTAGGTTTATTTAGGGGAAAATATTTATTGTAAATAGATTACTTAAGCTTGTAAAGCTATTAATCCTGTGTGTGTGTTTAGAAAGGTACCGTGAGGCCCCACATGGAAAAGTCTTAAGGTATTACAGCACATTACGGCGAAATGTTTGTGATATGTCCCTGAGGTCTGGAAATGAAGTGGCAGGTCCGCTCCACCGCTGTTTTACCCGCAAAGAAATCATTCAACATTTTGCTGCCTTAGATTCAGGTTCATTAATTGTTGTTGTTGTTGTTGTTGTTGTTGTTGTTGTTGTTTTAAGGAATAGGTGGCTAGTAAGGACTTAATTAGCCTATTATCTCTGAAAGTCATTTCTAGCTCTAAGTGCTGTGAGAACCTAGCTAATCACTTATTTTCCTGATTATAAATAAAGTAGCTTGTTCAAAAATAAAAGACACTTCTTTGAGTTGTTTCTGTGGTGGTGTTAGTGTTAAAATTTAAAGAAATTGAAAGTTATAAATCACAAATTATGACAACTCACAAAAGAGAAAAAAGTGTAATTCTTTTTAGCATAAATAATAAATATTTTAATTGCCCCTTAAGTATATATTAGCTCAGTAAACATAATATTGCTAATTAAAAATATTAAATATATTGATTTTTATAGGCATTAGTTCAAGTCTACACTGCATAACCTTAATTAATTTTGTTTTATTTAAATACTTTAGACAGGAAGTTATATCTGTTCTAAAAAAAAAAAAAAAAGCAAAAACAGAACAAAACCACAAAATATTTTATCGTGGAGAGTTTTTCAGTACACTTCAGCCAATTCAGCATGGTAAGCTTCCACTTTTATGCTTACCACACTGGGAAGTGTAAGTTAGGTTTCCACACTGGGACAGTGGCTGGACCACTCAGATGAACCTAGAGATGCTGCCACATATGCGAGGCGGCCTGGAGCTCCTCCAGGCAGAGGCCGCTTTGGCTCTGACTCTGTGAAGGGGCTTTTGCTCTAGCATTTGCTGTACAAGGACCTCATATGCTATGAGTGAACATTTTGCAAACGTCTTCATTTGGTTTGTCTTCGGTAGTTCTTTCTTTACTTCGTTGATTTTTCTGATTTCAAAGAGGAACAATATAGTTCCATTTCTCTACATTGTTTCTTTCGCCAAAATGCTATTTTTATTCATTCAATCAAAACGTACTGAGTTCCTACCTTATATCAATAGCATCTAAGATTTCTCGGAAGTCTTAGTTGAAACCTGTGAAGGAGAATGAACAGGATTCCTGGCAAGTGAAAAGAATATCCACCTAGCCGATTCCCTCACCTCCTTTAAATCTTCACTTAGATCCAGTCTTTCCCTTGAGATCAACGCCAATCACCTGCAGACTGCCCCGGCCCCACTTCCCACTGCCTCCGTACTCTTGATCTCCTTACCCTGTTCTCCGTTTGTTCTTTTTCTTCATAGCAATTATCACCTTCTATCATAGCAGATAATTTACTTACTTCTACGTTATGTTTTATTTTCTGTCTTACCCTGACAGTGTATCAATTCCATAAAGGCTATGCTTTATATTATATTACCCAAGTACCTGCAATAATGAATGAATAGTGACTAATTACCCCAACCAAACCCTCAAGTTCTCTGCCAGAGGAGAAATTATGCTGTTTGTTGCATTTTAGTTCAACAAGTGTTTATTGCCTCCTGTGCCAGGTACTACGGATGTAATGAATTAGGGAGACACCGTTCCCTCTTCACAAAGCTTGCAGTTTAATGCAGTAGATCTAAACAGTGGTGTGCCAGAGGTGCACCTGAGGGAGCTTGTTATAAATACAGACTTCCAGACATGCTTATGTAAGTAGTTCTGCGATAGGATCCAGAAATCCGTACTTGTAACTATTCTAAAACTGGTGGGTCGTGGATGACACTTTAAGAAACACACTAGATTGAGAGAAAAAGGTACTACACAAACTGAAAGGCAAAACACTTCACAAGAGAAGCCTGCCTCTCACCCGGTGGTTTCCAGAATGGAATGTGTGCATCCACAGTGACTACACAAAGTTAATCCCCTGGAGTACAGGAAGAAAATAATGAAACTTCTGTTTCTACTTTTTTTCTCCCAACAACAAAGAAAGACTGAGCATTATCTTTTAATGCACACATTAACACAGGTGCCTTCACTTGGCCCATGTGTCAGCCAGTCACGCATCACCTGTGAGATCTCCTGAGGGAAGAGGAGACGTCCCTGTGCATTGGCAGTGGCCCTCTCCCTCCTCCCGTTGCTTCTACCACCATGTGCCTTATTGCCATTTCCATATGCCCAGTTAAGTGGATTTATGGGCTATATTATCTTAATGCCATACCAAAGAGCTGTCGGGGACTGTGGTGAACACCTTTATGTAGTGGGTTCACTACATACCTTCTAATGTACTTAAAAGAGTTGCCAAATATCAATTCTTTTTGAAAAATAATATACTTCAAATTTGCTTACCTCTCTTGTGATGACAAGTAGCTGTCAATAATATGGTACCATACAAACATTTTTGAAAAAACTAAGCACTTAATTTGTCTCTTCAAGGTAATGGTAACGTTTTAATACTGAGAGAAAAATAAGAGCTTTTTGAAAGGAAATCATGCTATGGAAAGAACATTTTTAAATTGAATATTTGGAAATGTTTCATCCATTTGTGATGTTCTTGCCAAAGACAGTTTCAGTATATCACTTATTTAAAACCCTCACAGTACACTAAAAAAAAATTATGGAAACAGAATTTTCTAACTTGGTTACTAATCTTCCAAGTGAAGAGATAAAATCAGGTTTGAATCCATTTTTTAAAAATACAGAAATGTAACATCTTCCAACTAAATTTTAACAATTGTATGATGGTTAATTTTATGTGTCAACTTGACTGGGCTAAGGGATGCCCAGATAGCTGGTGAAACCTTATTTCTGAGTGTGCTGTGAGGTCGTTTCCATAAGCGTTAGTGTTGGAATCAGTAGACTGGGGAAAGAAGATCTTCCCGCCCCGATGTGGGTGGGCATCCTCCAGTCCCTCGAGGGCCTGAAGAGAACAAAAAGGCAGAGGCAGGATGAGCTCTCTTCTCGAGCTGGGACGTTCATCTCCTCCTGCCCTCGGAGAGCTGAGCTCCCAGTTCTTGAGCCTCCTGATTCCAGGACATGTACCAGTATGTTGTCTCAGTCCTGCCTCAACCTGCCTTCTCATTTACCCACCCTCTACCCCCACCAATTCTCAGGCCTTGGAACTGGACTGAATTATACCCCTGGCTTTCCTGGTTCTCCAGCTTTCACGTGGCATATATTAGTATATCTCAACCTCCATAAACAAATGAGCCAATTTTCATAATAAAATATGTATAATATTTTATAAATATATATATACTATATCATAAAAATACATATTTATATATAAAATCTTCATATCCTTTTCTCTGGAGAACCCTGACTAATACAAGCTAATTAACGTTAAGGAAGACAGAAATTTTATTAGCCAGATTTTAACAAAAACCTTGGCGTAATGGATGGATTGCAAAATGAATACCATACTTTAGCACGGGCCGCCAGTGTTGGCCTTCCTCCATTCAGACCTACGTCTCTGTGAGGTAGCTTTTCCTGAAGTGTTATTTACAAAAACCTACCATCACAAAGCATTTAACCAAGAGTTTCACACAGTAAAGAAGCATATTCAATCACATTACTACTGTTACACATATTTTTAGGTAGAGCAAAAAGTACCATTATAAGTAAATTATTAAAATTAATGTAAGTATAGCTTATTTCATCTCCATCTCATTTAAAAGTTTTATTGTGCATATATTTTCTAAAGTACATAATAGATTAGTACAAGTGGTATATGCACATGATTTGTAAATATGTAAATATACATATATCAAGGGTGCAAGTTCCCTGATTTTAACTAGCAAAGGAATAATCAAAGTTGAAGGATCCGTGCTCTAAACCAGTGGCTCCTGAAAACTAATTGAGTTGCTTCTAATGCTTAGCCAGGATGAGAGTGTTGAGGCTGGCTCCCGGCACACACACAATTCTGGAGTCCCTCCAGACACAACCATTAGCAGGAACACATTGGGAAGACACACGCTTACCCTTATCCTTACACATAAAGGAGTTCTCCTGAACTCCTCTACTTAAGCTGATGCTTTAATACCTGGACAATTGAATATTCTGGACCATTGAATTTTACCAAAAATTATATCCATTCTACACCAGTCCTCTTGCTGTGTTCTTATAACTTGGACTCATCATGCACTTTTTCTAGATGGCACTGACGATGAAACAGGAAGTCATTTGAAACATTCTGTTACAGGAATATTATGCATTTTGTCATTTCTCTTGAGGTGGTTGAGACTCTGGAGATCATGTAATAATACCCTCATTTCCTCCTGAGGCCTGATGAGGGTGAGGTGAAATACGCAAAGTCATCCAGAATTCAGTTGCATAGCCAAGACCAGGCTTCTGCTCCCAGTTTGGAGCCATCTGTCATCCTCCTTCTCCTTGGCCTTGCTCCCCTTGCAGCCTCCTAGTGCACAACTTCTTCACTCTTCCCACACTCATATTCCCCCATTGCCTGAGTGGCCAAGGGAAAATGAAGATGAGCTCTTTGGTCTTGGGCAGTAAGCACAAAACCATGCATTTCAACTCGATTACCCTTCCAAGGACAGTTGTTTACTTCTGATTTCTCATTAATTCATGGGCGGAATATTGAGCTCACAAGTGAGTCTTTTCAGCAGGGAGGAGCATTCCTGGGAGAGTTTTTACAGCAAGGCCTGTGGGAAGCGTGCATCATTTTCCGTCACATTCTACTAGCTGAAACTCAGTCCTGTGGCTACACCTAACCACACGAGACTTTGGAGATTGTAGTGGTGCTATCTCTGTATATGCTCAGGAAGAAGAGTAAGCAGGTTTGCTCTGCAGCCAGTGGCTCTCTTTAAGAAATGCTTCTGGTTCCTTTGCCTCTTGGGCTCACAGGAAGGACTCTCTCTAAGGCACCAGCTAAATTCACAGTGAAAACTTGTGACCTTAAATCACACAACCTGAGAAATCTTATTTTGTCAGCGCTCTCAGAACAATCAAGCCATCTCTCAGAGAGAATCTCAGAACTGAGCTCAAAAGGCTTTTGTGTAAGGTCAGTATGTTCCTTTCTCAATCTGCAGTGAGCCCCAGAACAGCTAAAAGACTGATAGCCTCATGCCCCCATGACCATCCCATTTGCTTCCTGGTGGCAGGCCACGTCATTATCAGATCACTTGTAGGGAAGGGAAAAAAACAAAACAAAAACAAGTTACTGAGGTACATATGACTAGCAAACTATAGAATTATGTGGAAAATGCAGCCAGGATCACAGAGCTCCATGGGGCGCCTGATGTCAGATGAATGCAGAGGGAAGGCATATTTAGTGAAACAAGGATATGCAAGCCTAGCGTACCGCCTGCACAGTGAGAATGGGCTCCCTGTGCTCCTAGAGAGTGCACAGTCCGTTCACCACTGACGGGCTCTCTCCCACTGGCTCTGCCCATACGTGCCTCTCTGACCCTACTTTTCACTGTTTCCTTGGCAGGCCCCTTTTGACTGACATCTTCTTGCTTTTGGTATATATTAAACATTTAAGGGATATAGTCAGATCTTGCTAACCTGGGAACCACCTGGTCCCTTGAGGAAGGCTTTGCATACGTCTGCTCAGAGGCACTTGGTGTTCATTTTACAGTTTGACTCTCCTTTCAGAGTCAAACTAAAATTCTGACTGCACCTCAGAATCACTCCCAGTCATTAACAAACTTGATTTCTGAAAAGGAAAATTGGAAATAATTGTCCCCTCATCCACTGTGTTAGGGATACTGACACTTGGACATCTTTTTTATGCATGATTGCCTCAGTAAATCTGAGTTCGGCTTCAGGTTTTTCTCCACTCAGTGCCGTTCTTAGTTGTTTTTTTGTGGTTTTCTGGGGTTTTTTGTGTGTGTGTGTTTTTGACAGCCCCTTCAAGTTTATCCTCTATAGTGTTTACTGAAAAAGAACTGAAGAGACACGAATTGATGAAGTTGAGAGATACAAGATGTTTCACAAAAATGTCAGCACTAAGTCTGACCATCATCATGTTATAAGTTGGGGTTGTTAGTGAATTGATTTTTTTCTGGCCTTTTCTTGAAGTTCCTATTGCGGTACAAGTACCTTATTCATCACTTCTCTCTTTCTGTAACAACAGCATAAAAATAGAGCGTATTTCAAATTATTCCACTTAAACGTTGTATGGTGCTTACATGGTTTGAGCTGTCTTTGGGGAACAGCACCAACTAGAAAAATTTGAAGAAGGCAGAAAAATGACAGGAATAGTTGGAATTGTTTTCATAAACCCAGGAAAAGATAAACTCTTTACCCTCATCCTTCCAGCCAGTGTCTGGAGAAATCCCACCAGGTTTTCTCTATAAAGATTCTAATTGAATATCTATTATATATTCCACTTACGAAAAGACCCGCTGACGAGAATGTCAGCTATTAATTTGAGATCAACTACTTAATTTCCTTAATTGATAACATCTTAGTTAAGCTCTCTTGAACTTCCTTTCACTTGAGTTCTAGAGACTAACCAACTACATAAAAAAGTGTTTGAAATAGCACTGAACAAAAACTAAAATTTCAGAATATATTTAGAACTTATTCAAAAGAAATTGACTTCTGATTAAACAAGTGAGAAGAGACTCTATTATCACAGTGATAATACAGTTTGGTGCCCTAAAGGATTTCATTGGAGGATTTAAGGTGTCCATGTATGTGTATTTTTATTAAAATTATTGCCATTTTCTACCAACATCCCTTTTGTTGTAGGGAAGCAAATAATGGACTATAGGTAGTACGTATGAGCATTCTGTTTCCTCTTCTTTTCTCTTGTTTCCTTCCATTCCTCCTCCTTTCCTCCCTTTTTTTTTTTTAAATAAGATTTAATTATGAGATTTTTGAAAACAGAAAAAATAGAAGATAACTTCAAGGAACATTTAGGATAATATCAACAAGGTTTGATGACTATGGATAATGAACAATTAGTTGTGTTTCCCAGGTATCTACCTATCGATTGCGTTGGTGGGAAAATGGATAGATGAGCAAGTTTGCAAGAGTGGCTAAGTATAAGGAGGTTGGATAATGAGTTGATTTTGAGTAGGTTGTGGGATGTCCAGGTGGAGACGTCCAGAAGGAAACTGGGGATGTGTATGTAAAGCTCAAAGGAGAGATCTGAACCAGAGATACAGATAGAGAGATCTCGGAATGTGGATATTAATTGTAGTTGAGGGAATGTAAGCGATCTCCAGGAATGAAAGGAATGATGTGTTAGGGGATGCGAAGAGAGCTGGAAGTGGAATCATAGAACATAACAATAGGGGCAAGAGGAAGGAGCATGTGGAGAAGACTCAGAATGTGGGAAAACCACGAGAAGATTGAATTTATAATTGCCTAAGGGTAGATAATCCCAAGAACGTGGAAATGGTCAGTGACAAATGTTGTAGAGAGATCAACTGAAACTAAAAATAAATAACCGTGTTGAAAGTTGCTGATGTATTTAGGGTGCACAATGAAGGGGAAATAAAAGTGTCAGACTGAAACTGACATGACAAAAATAAGCAAAGACAACCGAAAAGACTGTAGAGGACTGAGAAATAAAAAAGAAGGAAGAAATGGAGATAGTGTGGAATCTAGGGCTGAAAATAAATGAGCAACATAGTGCTGTTTATACCAGGGAAAACTATTCAAATACATACATATAATGTAGCATTTCCCAACCAGATCCTCACTAGAGTACTATATCCAACTTTTCATTCTTAATATTGAGATGTGAAAAACTATAAAATATTATTTGAAGACATACAAACTGATTATTTAAAAGAAACACAGGTAAAACTAAAAAACAAAATAAAAAAATGTATCAAGGCTGCATACCTGGAACTGAGATTATTAGCCCAAAAAGGAAACTAAGAATTAATGAACAACGTTCTTCATACTTTCATGAGCTCTTATATAAATGAGAGCAGCCACTGACTGGTACATGTAGCCAGAAGTTTGAAGATAAAAATAGATTGAGTTTCTGGCTGTACCCTTACTGTCTCCATGACTTTGGCCGAACTTCTAACCATTCTGAACATGTTTCTTTACCTATAAAATGCTGATGAGTGTGTTGTGAAAATTCTGTGAGTATGAAATAGTGTTTGTGAAGGGCTTGGGAAGGTCTGGCACCCAATAAACGATAGTGGATGCTATATTTTCTCTAAGAGAGAGAAGCAAGACTAAGTGAGCTGGACTCCATTGTGGCATATTTAAGCTGTGGAGGTTTTTCTTTAAATTTAGTGTTTAATTGATACACAAATATACAAGATGATTCCTAAATCTCTTAATTTTCCGAGTTTCCATTTACACAGAAAACTTCCTAAATAATTTATTATTTGTTGATTTTTTAAAAAGCTGTCTATTGCTTTTTATGTAATTGTATATATAGATAAAGTTTGAAGCTTCTAGATATCATTAATCATTAAATAGTACAGTCTAGAAAAAGAAATCACATTTGAATAGCTGATGAGAGCTCTAAGAAGGACAAAATTGCGTGTTCCTTCTTTCCTCACTGTGCTGCACTGCTTCTCTTCATAACCTTCCCCCACAACATAAATATACTTAATACCTACTCTTCCTTCAAGTTGCCACTCTATTGTCACTTCCTCTGGGAAGTCCTCCCTGATGTCCTTAATGAAATGAGATCCCTCTATTACGCACTTCACAGCACCACGTACCTCCTTTCCTAAGCATTCAGCACAAACTCAGTCTTACACTGATGTGTATTCTTTGCTCATCGCATCCTCTAGTGTGAGCTCCCTGAGAGTAGGGTCATGACTGTTGTGCCATCGTTGTACCACTGGTACCCAGCACAGGGCCTGACACATAGGTAATACTCAGACGGAGGATTCATGGATGAATGGAGACAGAAGGGCAATTCTTTACATATTATCTTCACCTCAGCTCTGTGTTCTCTTCTCTTTACTTGGATGGCTCTTTCTGCCCCTTTCCAACTGTCAACTTCACAACCTTCCTTTCCATCCAGGTTAAATAGCACTTCTTGGTTTTAAAAGGGGATATAGCTTCTCATAGTTTCCTAGTAAAACTCCTATGAACACCCAGACAGACAAAACCAATATCACACCACAAAATAAAGCAAAATAAGATCAGTCTACTGCCTGTTAGAAGTTCAACTCAATTAAGAAACGTTAATTATATCTCCTGCGTTTCACTTTCTAAAGCAAGGTGCCATCCACATCTACTCAGCCAGCTGCTCTTTTATGAGACAACCCATCGAGCAGGGGTCGTCCGATGGTGATGGCCAGCCCTTGTGCACTCTGCTTACCGATTTCCCCCGTTAGAATAGGCTGCTTTTGTGACTCCTCACTGGACTTCTTTCCATTTTTGTTACCTGAATTCTCATCGTGATAGTACATAATTCTGTTCATTCAGAAAAACTCTGAGAGCAGTATGAGGTCACGCTTATTGCCAGTTGGCCTTTTTGGAGCTTCTTCTGAAATGGGCGTGATGGCAGCACCTGTGGCCCAGGCCCATCTCTTACCGAGGAAAGGACCTGTGTGGGCGTTTACGAAGTGTCTTCTCCGAGCCTTCCATTACAGCTACATACCTGCCGGTCAGATGATTCTTTTCACCCTACCTCTCTGCAGCTGTTTTTTTTTAAAAGCCCAGAGTCTGGCAGTTCTGTTCACCTAGTTCATAGACAGTCCTTAAGCACATACCATGTGCCAGGCGTTCTGCTAAAGACAGAAGATGCAAGCAGTGATCTGCACAGGGGTCGGCCCCCAGTGAACTTCTACTCTCTGTGAAAGACAGACATGTACACAGCTTATAATGCAAGGCAAGATGAAATAAATGCAGAATTAACTTGAAATTAGCATGCTGTCAGAATGGAGGAGGTAGTAGAGTAACTAGAAGTTCCCAAAAAGCTTCATGCAGGAGGTAGTATGTGAGCTAAGAATGAGAAGCGTTGCACTGAGCAGAGAGTCATGATTATGCTCTGAGGGAACCGCTTACCTAAAGACTGGAGACATGTCCATAGAGAGTTATGAATGAAATGTGAGGTGTACATAGGGAGTGATATGCGAAGTATTTTAGGGCCCAGATCATGGAGCTCCTTGAATAGCTAAGAAATTGCAAATTTACTTGATTGGCAATGGAGACCTAATTCAGAATGGAGATGGGGAAGTAAAAATATTACGCTTAAATTTTTGGAAGGTGCTTATGATGGCATTATGTGTATGGATTAGAGGGGAATGAGATTAGAGACCTGCAATGGTCAAGGCAAAGTTAAGACCAGTCTGAACTGCAGTGAGGCCCAGGGTCAAGCAGCAGTGTGAGCTTGTCACAGGAATCACAGAGGAGAGAGAATGAAAGAACTTTCTCAGCCCTAGGTTTTTCATGTCCTGTCCTGGGTCTAGGATTCTATCTAAGATGCAGTCTGAAATGTTGGTACCGTGTTTCCCCAAAAATAAGACCCAGCTGGACCATCAGCTCTAATGCGTCTTTTGGAGTAAAAATTAATATAAGACCTGGTCTTATTTTACTATAATATCCCAGGTATAATATATTGTAATATAATGTAATATAAATAATACCAGGTCTTATATTAATTTTTGCTCCAAAAGACGCATTAGAGTTGATTATGTGGCTAGGTCTTATTTTCGGGGAAACACTGTGCCAGAAATGGAGATTTAGGAGTTTTTATGCAGAGAGGTAATAGTGGAGGGATTAATATAGAAAGAATTGGACAAGAAGGATTGAAACCAAGGTTATATTTAGAAGATCACAGAGAGGTACCACCATAGCTGTGAGAGTCCCTTCATGTGTGGTGTTTTTATATGTGTTAGTTTGTCACAAAATCCTGCAGTTGGTGCGAATTAAAACTTCTAGGTGACTTTCAAAGTTTAGCCTTATGGCATCTGAACTCCTAGATTGTCAAAGGCCTATGTGGAAAGAGCCAGTTCTATAAGAGGTCAAAAAGGTTGACTAAACAAAGTAAGCATAACAATATAACAGAGTTTTGATAAAAGAGTTACAAGTGCATCCAGAATTGTGAAGTATTTTGCATACCTACATAACCTATATAATGAGCATAAAAACCAAGCTGAGAAGGATATAAAATACTTTTTAATCTTGTATTTTAGGTAGCGTTTAAGAGTTAAATTTTATTTTTCATTTAGTGCATAGAAATATAGAGAGGAAATCAGAAATGGTCCCTGCCCAAAAGCCCCTTGTGGAGATAACTTTCACTGATGGGCAGATGGAAGTGGAATAATAAGACATATGATAAGGAAATTACAACAGTATAAAAAGTACAAAGTAAGAAAAACAAAAGTCTCTATCCAGTCTCCTTTCACCTGCATCAGTCCTTTTCTCCTCCCAGGAGAAAACAAAAGAAAACAAAACAAAAAAGTGTGCATTTACCAGCACATGTGATATTTCTTGTTTTTAAGAGCTTAAGATATAATTTGCATACAATAAAAATTCACTCATTAAAGCATACAATTCAGCGGTTCTTACTACAGAGATGTACAACCATCAACATAATCTAATGTTAAAACATGGTTACCGTCCCAGAAAGAACCCTTATGCTCATTAGCAGTCATACTCTACTTTTCTCCCCTTCACCTAAAACTCTCCCCATCCCAACCACTAATCTAATTTCTTTATATATAGATTTGCCTTTCCTGGATATATTTTGTGTAAATGGGATCATACAGCATGTGTTTTTTTGGTGACTGGCTTCTTTAATTTAGCATAATGTTTTTGAGGTCCATCTACATATCAATACTTCGTTGATTTTTATTGCCAAATAATATTCCATTATGGATATACCACATTTTGTTTATCCATTCGTCAGTTTTTTAGACTTTTGGGTTGTTTCTACTTTGTAGTTATTATGAATAATGCTGCTATGAACATTTCCTGTGCAAATTTTTGTGTGGACATATGTTTTTATTTCTCCTGGATGCATACCTAGCAGTGGAATTACTTGGTCATGTGGTAACCCTACACTCAACATTTTGAGGAACTGCCAAACTGTTCTGCAAAGTAGTTGCACCATTTTACATTCCACCAGCAATGTATGAGGACTCAAATTTCTCTACATTTTTGCCAAAATTGTTATATCTGTCATTTTTATTATAGCCATTCTAATAGATATGAAATGGTATCTCACTGTGGTTTTCACTTACATTTCCCTGATGACCAATGATGTTGAACATCTTTTCATGTGCTTATGGGCCCTTTGTACATGTTCTTTGGAGAAATGTTTCTTCGGATCCTTTGCCCATTTTTAATTGGGTTATTTGTTATTTTATTGTTGAGTGGGATAAGAGTTCTTTATATATCCTGGGTACAAGACTCTTATCTGATATATGATTTGCAAATATTTTCTCTCATCTGTGGGTCATCTTTTCACTTTCTTGACAGTGTCCTTTGAAGCACAAAATGTTTTAAATTTTGATGACGTCCAACTAATCAGTCTTCTCTCTTTTATCACTCATATTTTCATGTCATATCTAGCAAATCATTGCTAACCCAAGATTACAAAGATTTACTCCTCTGTTTTCTTCTGAATTTGATAGTTTTAGCTCTTCATTTCGGTCTATGATCCACTTTGAGTTAATTTTTTGTGTAGTGTGAGGTAGGGGCCCAAATTTGTTCCTTTGCATGTGGATATCCAGTTGTGTTTGTTGAATGGACTATTCTTACCCCCATTGAATTATCTTGCCCTTTTGTCAAAAATTAATTAACCGTAAATGTGAGGGTTTCTGGACTGTCAGTTTTATTCCATTGACCTATATGTTTGTCCCCAATGTACCACACTGTCATGATTACTGTCGCTTTTGAAATCAGAATTATGAATCCACCAACTCTGTTTATCCTTTTCAAGATAATTTTAGCTATTCTGAGTCACTTCCATTCCCATATAAATTTTAAGATCATCTTGTCAGTTTCTGCAAACTATTTCTTTTTTAAAAATATTTACATAAAAAGAATTATACTTTGCATGCTGTTCTATACATTACTTTCCCCGCCTTTCATTTAATAAGTCATCTCTCTTGAGGGTGTTTTAAATGCATTGTCCACCGGGAAATAAGTGGTCTGTGCTTCCACACAGAATAACTACTGGAAAAGGAATGGCCTCCAAAGATTCCTCTTCACCTAGACAGGGTGATTATTAACCCCTTCTCACCCTTATTTTGGAATCACTACAATGTATGCAGCACTATTTATTCTCACTGCTTCAAAGTTACAACCAGAGGAATCTTGGACCCCAACTAACTGATTTGATTCTTCAAAAAAAATGACCTCTTAGAAGAAAGTTAATTTCTTGAAGCATTTCTGGCTGCAGACTAAGAAAGTGTAGTTACTTCTAAAAAAATTAAAAGTGGAGAGTGGAGAGCCCCACTCAGGGGAGCGTCCCTGTACAAATCGGCTGCCCTCAGTTGCCCCACAGCAATGAGACCCCCTCAGAGAAGTTGCACAGAAAGAGTGGGCGTCTCCAGAAGCAGACAGCTTGCTTCACTGTAATTGAGCGTGCCTCCATCATCCTCATCCTCAGCTTCCAAGTAGCCACACTGCTCATTCATTCAGAGAAAGTACTGGATGCTATCCAGGGTGAAACCTTTATGTCTAAACATACTCTACCCCAAAATATGATTTATGTTCAGGCCTGGCATTCGGCTGGTGTTACAGCTGTATCAGTAAGTATAGAAATTTGGCATCTGAAGGGTTAAAGCCCAGCACAGCAGGGGGTCTCAGGCATTTCCTCCCAGGGTGCCTATCAGCCCTGATTGGCAGCTATCTGTGTTATAAGCTGTCTGTGTTATAGTAGTTGTTTATATTTTGACTATCACCCCTGCACACATTTCTACAGCAAAAGGGTTAATGAACTAGTACAGAGGTACCCATAAGACCCTACCTTCCCAAGAGGAAATCTGTATCCAAAACCACCTTTCAGGTTTCTGAGAAAAGGCCACAGGCCCCCAAAAGGTCTGTGGATGGAATTCAGGGGGGAGGGGGTGTCTTAAGAGTCTAAGAACTTGGCGCGTGGGGGGGGGGGGATTTACATCTTTATTTTCACTGAACCCTTACTAAAATTTAGTATTTGTATCAAATACGATGAAGGCAACAAACTGCAGCGTTATTAGCAGCACGTGAAACATTTTCACTCATAGCAATCACAGACATTTTCTATTGCATTCAAGTTGATGAAGATATTTTGAAATAACCATTTTTACAATTATCACTACTTCTGAATTGTAATAATTAGACCAGCCACTATATCTTTTTAATACATTAATATAAAAGCATGCACTTCTGTTACAAATTTGTTCAATGTTTCGATTACAGTATCTCATTATAATTGATTTCCTTTATAACCTTATGTATTTTATTTTATGCATAGAAAAACATTCCGAAAAGGAGGCCAAAGTCTTCACAGGAAGCAGAGTAGTCCATGGCACACAAAAAAATTAAGGACCCCTAGTATAGATATTGTATGAACAGTATGCAATTGATGTGCTAGTTATTATCCCCAGATATTTCAGGGGGCTTTGATTGTAAGGCTGAGATGTATCAAAAGTTATTGATTAAAAAGAAGATATTTTGTGACACTACTCTTTAGAGAAATTAACACCTGATTATCAGTGTTCTTTTTTATAATGACACGTGAAATCTAGAATTGAAAAAATCGAGAAAGGCTAGAGTCCATCTATAGGGACTCTTCTCAGTGATCTTGGTGGTCTAACTTGACACACTTTCCTAAGTAGAGATATTCTCATTCAGGAAAATAGAACTCTGATTTGTGTGTTATTTATGTTTGCTTTCAGACTTCTCTCTTCACTTAGACATTTCAAAGTTCAGTTCTGATACTTTATTTTATACTAGAAAGCATCACTAAAATCACAGTGTAAGTGTACGACCTTAGTAAGAGTGGATTTATATAATAAATGAATTTTTAATTCCAAGATGTTTTATCATTGAAATTACCCTCAAAATTGCATTTGGAAAAAAAAAAATTGCATTTGAAGTGCAGCTGTGCATGGCTTCCTTTTACTAGGCCTCAGTTTTCAGGAGCTTAGTTTTTGTTGCCTTGGCAATTACAAACACAGGTAATGAAAGGGAAGCAGGTAGGGAAAAAAAGATGGGAGCAGAATTTCTCAAACCAGGCTTCTTGGTCCCATGGGGTTACATAGATTTATTCTTGGCGATTCAAATGTCCTAAAATAACTTTTAAATTGTTCCTATTTTGATGATTATTTAAATTGATTTTTAAATTTCTAAAGATAAAAAATTAAAATGATAATTTTCTATCAAAGATTTTAGTTTAAGTCTGTTTCCTAAATTGAAACATTTAGGAACATTTTTTGATATCTCCTCTTTCCTTTTTTCCTTTACATCATTGAAGTTTGAGAACCAGTCTTAGGAAAAGACTAATGGGTTTCCATATTTCTTTACACCATTGAAGTAAGGCTTCTCGCCCACTCCCACCCCTCCCTGTTCTGCTTACATTAAATTAAGAGAATTGAAGAGAAAAGGTAAAGAGTTCGGTACTGCTGAAAAGAGCCAACCATCTAAAAGGAGTATTTTGAAGACCAGTGTTAGTAACAAAGAAATTGTATCAAACTAAGTTATTTTCCATATATATATATATATATATGGGGATATGTAAATCTAGCATCTTCCTGCATGCTAAATTCAAAAAATATAAATACATTAGAAAAAAGAAAAAATTTTATTTCTCTTTTGGTATCTATTTATTGTGTGAAGCTACAGTAAAGCATAACGCACAGGTGGTTTAAAATGCTTCCCTGCCATCTGAGATCTCGGCTTGCCAGGGTATGGATGGGGATGTCACATTAGGGAACTGGGCTTATTCAGTACGTAAAATGAGGCTGGCATGGGTTCAGAGGTTTTGTCTGTCTTTACCCAATTAACAAATTTTTGCTTCCTTTTTAAAAAAAACTTTTTTAGGCCTTTTAAATTTTGCTTTTTTATAAGTTTTAATCTGTAGATGCAAAAATTAGAATTACCTGAATTTTTCTGTCCATTGCTCTAAGATTCTTAATACTTAGTATTTGTAATATGTACTTCCTGTCAAAATAGAAATTAATAGTCTATAAACCAGAGGTCATTTTAAAACTGGTACTAAAATAATATTCTAATTCACAACCTTGTTACAAAGACTTTCTTTTGCTTTTTTTTAGTAAAGATCTATGTTAGACTGATGAATGCTTTGTATCTACATTTTGGATATTTTAATATTGTAAAAAAATCAAACTAGGTTTAATTTTCCAAATCTGATGTTTTGTGAGCTTATTTTTATGAAATATTTGACATTTCATGTATGGTATTGGTTGTTTAAAAAATAAAGAAAAAGTGGTTTGGACAAGGAAGGTATGGCTCCATATACTCTTATGCCTAACTGTAGCAAAATGAGTATTGTCTCAACAACAAGTAATATAAAAACAAAATCAACTCTTGGATAAATGAAGAAGAAAATAAAATACAAGCCTAGGTTTGATTACAATATCCAGATAATACCACTTAATATATATATATTAAATGAGAGTTTATTTTTTAAATGAGAGTTTTATGAGCATTTAGGATTACAGTGTCTGCCCTTTTGATCCACTGTGTTTCTGTATCTGATTTTAATGACGAGGGCAGTATGTGGCGACAAGAAACAGACATGGTGAGACCTTGTGGACCCACTACCAATCAGTGAATATCACATCATAGATTTTCCCAGCTTTAATTACAGGCAAAAGAAAAGACAAAATTAGCATTTTAATATAGAAATATCTTAGGCTTTAGGAGAATTATGATAAATCTAATGTTGCCTAGTGAACCAAAGAGGGGATATTACAACAAACTGTCTCCTTAGGAATATTTGTTTAAATAAAGGCAACAATACTTCATCCTTATCTTTTTTGGATAATTATCGCTATTTCAGGCTGTTCTTTGTTCCAGGTTTAAAATACCTTTAGTTTTTTTGTAAAAAAGTAATCGGCAGTGTTTGTTTTCTATAAAACTATAAGAAGGGGAGAATTCTGTTTGCTTGGCACTAACAAGGTAATTATTTTAGGGAGAGTTTTGCTCTCCAGCTCCAGGACACTGGTGCCCTGGCATCTCTGTACTTGGATGCATTTAGGTTATCTCGTTTCCGTTACAGCGTATTAAACTAACTCCTCTTCCATGGCGGAGGTTTGCCCACCTGTCTCCCCTAAAACACCTGCAACATATGTTTTCATAACCCTGTAATGCTTTGCCTTTGGGGTCCTGAGAAATTCCCCCAGAGCTTTTTGCTTATAAACAGCTGAGCAATTCGTTTTTCTAATGATGGTTGCTTTCCCCCAGCATTGAAGCAATAACATATTCACTAAAATAAGAGTCTCATTTTTCATCAAAGAGAAGCGTTAGACATGTTTTTACAGTGCTGTTTCTCCTGAGCTTTATTTTTTCCCCTTTTCTAATCTGGCATGCTAAAAATTAAGGGTTGGTAGCGAAATATTAGGAGACAGAAAACTAAGTAATTCTTCATTTGTCACATATTTTATTTTTTTCATGCCAAACATATATAATATTATAAATCAATCTTTTCTATTAAGCAAGTGCTACAGGAACTGTATCAGTTTAATTTAATGTAAAAATCATGACCGATAAACTATAGAAATTATAATAATTTGGATATATTGAAGGAAATCACTTCAACTATTGTACATAATAAGCTGGCAAACAAATGTGCATTAATGGCATAGGATGGTTTTACAATTTTTTAAAAAATTTAAAAATTGTTCATATTCTGAGAAATAAGACAGTCTTTCTTCCCATATATGAGATCCAGTGCGCATGATATATTTTCCAAAATATGTGTGTTTGCTTTTTAAAAATGTGTTGTTTAGAAGAATCTATCCTAAATTTAAGTATGATTGTGAGGCATAGGAAGCATCACTTTGTCTTCCTATTTGTTGTCATGGATTTTAAGTTTAATAACTTAAAACTCTGCTCTCAGATTAAAGGTCTGTTTGTCAGTGCTCAGTGGAATCACAAGGTCATCGTAGCTTCCATTTCATTGAGTTTTCATCAAAAGCCCGGTACTGTGCTATCCACTGAACACTCATTGTCTCATTTAATCCTTAGCACAGTTTTGCCTATGAGGAAACTAGCGCTAGGAGTGTAATTACTCCTCATAGAGGCTCCGCTAGTGGTGAGTAGAGCAGGGACCCGAGCAGGAGCCCCCCTGACTCCTCATCCCCTGCCTCACCGCCTGGCATCCTGGGTCTCAGAATGGGGAGGGTGTTATATTTAGCCCAGTCCCTTTGTTTTTAACGTATAGCTTTAAGGCTTCTTTAGCTCCTACTGATACATTCATAAATTAGAACAGGGATCACTGGAATGGCTTTTCTTTCGCTCTTTTCAGTTGTGCCTGTGTTTATAAATAGCCAGCCCTTAGAAAAGCTGTGCTGTTCAAAACACTCTGAGTACTTAAGGATTTTTTTTTTCCTTCTGGAGTCTCCATATAATGATTCAAAAGGAGATAATCATCTACAAGTGAGGCATAGGAGTAAGGGGGTCAATCTAGAAAGTACTGTTTGTAGTGACCTTTGTTAGATGAGTTTGATCTCACCAGGCTCAGAACAGGGAAAATTGTCACACACTGTCATGTAGTTAATTTTACTTCTTGTAACATCTTGTAGTTAGTTGTGCTTAGTGTGGTTGGCATTTAAATATTTGTATACTACCACGACAAACTGAATTGGAACTGAAAATCCTGAAATAGCATGAAGGGGGTAAGGGTGGTAGGAGGTTAGAGGGCTATATGCTGATGTACAGACTTCCATTACACAGTAGAGCAGCGGGGAGCAGGCCCCCATCAAAAGTCACACAGTGAGGGACAGAGTGTTTTACCTGAAATTACATTAAGGAGCAGCTTACTATTACTACTTCTATCGTAATATAGACCTAGAAGTGAAGAACGTTAGCTAGAACAGCTTAGATAGATGTCAGTCAGTTTTATCCCTCACATTGATTGGTGTCATGTCAGCACTATTTGTAAATTGATTTTGTGGTCATGCCAAGTTAACAAAAATGGTTTTGAAATTCAGAAGTACAGCAGGGGTTAGGTTTTGTTTTGTTTTGTTTTTCCATATAGTTCCCTGTAGCATAATTATTTCTACCGTTATCTATTCTGCTTCTGTAAGTCATTTAGTCCGCAAGGCTTTAAGGTACATCCCCAAAATTCAGCTTGTCTATGCCATGGGTGGGATTTTCAGCATTCTTCTTACATTGCCATAAAATAACATGCTGAAGACAAAGCTTTTAGAAGAGCTGTAACAGCTTGTTAACAGAGAAGAATTGAGCGCTACTTGGGAAGTTAACTAGCTGCAGTCCTGTAGATTTATTTCAAGTCCATCCGTGTTGGTCTAGGAAACGCATGGTAAACCCAGGGTAGACTGAATTTGTGATTTCTGCATTTTCATCTATAATTACATAGACTTCCGGATCATGGAACATAATTGATATTCCTCTGTACACAGACCAATTTAAGTTATGAATACCATTTTGCTATTTTTCTATCGAATAAAAATTCAGCAAAACAAAAAGTTTTTTAAAAATGTACGTTGGTGTGGAAAAGCTTATAATAGCTGGAATAATGACCGTGTAAAAAGTGGGTTTAAAATAATTATTAATTGTTCCAATCCAGGCAAAGGCATGATATTAAAATTGAAGACACATTGTGTCCTGTACAATGAGAAATTACAACTGTTACGTGGTCTGGTCTTTCTTACATACAGAGTTTTACATATGTAGAATTCTAGTGGGTCCTGTATTTTAGAGGAAATTCCAGAAGTTTAAAAATTAAAAATCAGAACTATTATATTTCTATAAAATTGTATTTGGAAAATATCCTTTAAAATAAGAAAAGCAAGTTCGTCTTTTAACATATTTCGGTTGCATAAAGTTAGGATTCTGCTCATTTAATCTCATCCCCCTAAGGAAACAACTGTTATCATTTTGGTGCATAGTTGTGTGAAAAGATACTGTTCCAGATTTTCTTGACTTTTTAAAATTTGATTCAGAAGAGATAAAAAGAGAGTAATTAAAATTTAGAGGAGAATTATAGGTATGTTGAAGAACTGTCAGTACTGAATCTTAGTATATAGAAGTATTTGTGTTCATGTCTATACATGCTGATTTTTAAGCCACACATTGGTTTCCATCTTTCGTTTTGTGCTGGCCATTACAGCCGCGTTTAATGACTGAGCACTGCAAGTGTGACTCGTCCAAGTTGAAATGCACTATAAGTATAAAATACACACTGGATTTCAAAGGCTTTCTACAAAACAGAGAATGTGAACTATCTCAATAGTATTTTTATATTGATTACATGTTAAAATGACAATATTTTGGACATGCTGAATTAAATAAAATATTAAGTTTAAATACACACACGTTTCTTTTTTCTTTTAATGTGGTTGCTAGAAAATTCTTAATGCAAGCATATGAACCTTGCATTCATGACCCACGTTGTATTTCTGTTGGACAGTGTTGGCCCAGACCTGTGTGGCTACATACTCATGTTTTAGTAACAGCCTCATCATCTCAGGTGGAAAACCCTATTGAATAACTTTCTACTGTAACCTCTGATTTTATTTTCTTAGATTTGAAATGCTGTTTTTCAACATCATCTTTTGATTCCTTTTTTCCGTCTGGTATAGTGGTACTTTAAATTGCCTCTTCCCTTTGATACTAGTAAGTCTCCCAGGAATTTAAATAGGCCTCCGTGAAAGCAATACTTGAGCCTCATTCATATGTTCAAGTTAGATCATTATTCCTAATAATGGCTTTAAGTGCTTAGATAGATCAGCACTTCGTGTCTTGAATTGCTTGTCATTTCTTTATAAAGATGTTTCAAGAAATTGCCCCATGCAGTCCCCTTTCATTCTTTTAGAGCAAAAAAAAGTAACATAATCCTTTATTATTTTGTTGGAATCAGAGAAGAGAAGTCTTTTATATTAGCAAAAACAAAATGCATTTCCAGGTATTGAGAATAAAGAGCAAAATTAGTCATGAGTGATAGTCCTGTGAAAGTTAATTTTTAAAATAAATCCTGAATGCCACTGACAACCTGCCGATGCTTTAACCTCTATTTTATTTTCCCATTATACTTGGGTCCAGGTTGCTATCAGCTACCACGAGGAAACCTATGTAATTCCTAGAGAGAGAAAAGTTGCACAGTTAGACTTAATAGTATGGTAGTCATGGAAGCATCAGTTATCTTCATCAAGGCAATTCAGATTTGATTATTGTAGAACTGTGTTGAATACCAAACCAGTGGAGTAGTAGCTGGAGCTAAATCAAGGGATTGTCATTTTTGTTAGATGATTGGGGCTGACTTGGAAGAGATTTGAAAGGGTTGAGCTGTGTAAATATTCTCTTTTCAGCAGAAAAAGAAAAGGTCCATGATGGCCATTAAGATGCAGCTTGTTAGCTTGATGAATTTCAAACTATTTAACCTTAGCAATTATATACCCCCGCCTACATGCAAATATATCAGTGTCTTGGGATTACATCTCCAAAGATTGATATCAAAACATATTGGTAATTTTCTATTAAGATAAAAATGCAGCTTTTCTGTGTCTAGCTAGAGCTCTCAAAGGATAGGGCATGCTCTGGTTCAAAATCCTAGTATATTAACTTGAATTAGACACTCAGTTGAGCATTAGAACACATTTATTTATAATTTTTTAACTTCTAAATGAAATATATATATAACATTTTAGAGATGATGGTATTCATTTAAGTTATGCTTTATTAACATGTTACACTTTTATAAACTAGAAGTGTATTTGTCTCATTTTTCTTCGGCTATGAGGAATTTGATATATTTAAATAATAGACACATTAAATTAGTAGCAACATATTTAAATAGACGCACCCAACCTATGATTCAAGGACATTTCTGCAGTGTTTATAAATGATATTAAATGCCAGAAAGGACAGTGTATTCTTACTGCTTTTATGAAAATGCGCATTGGTCAATTTGCTTTTGTATTGTGATGGTACCCTGCGAATGTTTCCACTACCTGGGCACTTATTAAACTCGTATATAAGAAGAGATGACAGAAATTGCCAACTTTAGAAGAATTGCTGAATACTTGAAGTAGTTTATTCATTTTAGGAGAAGAAAGACTCGGTGTGCCATCTAGTGGGCATATTTAGCATTCTGGGTATCACAAAGTAACAGATTCTTACTGAGAAATTCCTCCCAAATGCAGCTTTCTTGACACTTTGTACCGCTCAGCCCGTAAGCATAGACTGTGCTCGTGTTACAACTCATACAATTTTCCAGTTTTGTTGTCATTTTATCTGATTGTATTTTTGGAAAGTCATATTGATAGTGATTGAAATCAAAAATAAATCTAAGGACAGGAACAAATCTATGTGCACTATGAGACAAAGAAAAATATATTAAAACAATTCCAGTCTTTAGGACTATGATCATTTAAGGCAAAACAACAATAAAAGCAAAACCCAACCTCACTAGGTATTAAACATTATTATATGTATCTTTTTTCTGAAAAAACATAAAACAATCGCTTTGTCCTTTCATATGTTAATGTGTAATTTAAACAGCTTTATACATTTTAATTTCTTTTTTTTTTCTGTAGAGAAATCCAAGACCTGTGACTTATCAGTTCCATCCAAATTTAGATTATTACAAAGCACGGGGAGCAGATCTCATGAATAAAAGCCGGTAAGTCCTCTTTCTCCGATGAAAGTTGTAAGTCATAAACATACTCTCAGAGATCATCAGGAAATACTACACATTTGCTGAAAATTATTTTCCAGATTGTAACATATCAATAGTTAATGCATATAATGGATCTTTGTTAAATAAATTATCCAAGTGGTTTTAAAGGCATAAGAAAATGATATATATTGATGTCAGTGATGAGATGAAATATAAATAAATATAAGAATACTGGTTACAATTTAAAGTTAGGCAACTTCATTTTTCTAACACTAATAAACCTGAATAAATTGTGCCTACTTGTATAATCTCTTTCTAGATCCTTGCTGTTGATTGAAAAGAGGCAGTTCTATGATATATTTTTAAATTATTTCAGTAACAAAATTAAAATTGAGTTTCCCAACTGTCTTTAGAACTGCACAATAAGCTTATAAATGCATCTTGTGTGTGCATTTGTGATTACATACATAGAAATTTTAAGGGTCACTGTAGGAATAAAAAAACATTAAAATCCTACTTTTAAAAGAAATTAACATTGGCATAAAGGGTTGATGAACAGTTTTGTTCTTTCATAATACTGTACTCAGATGTCTCAAGAGTTAACTTGTCAAACCAGAACTATCGCAAATTAGAATGTAATTTCAAACTTTACTCTGGGAGACTAAAATGTTAGTAATGATAAATGCTGCCAAGTTGTCCAAATTTTCTTCTTGAAGCATTTTGCCTATGTGCTAGGTTTTCTTCAGGAGGATTCCAACAACCTAAATATACATTTATGGAGTATGCATACACAATGTGTTCTGCTCTTACTTGGAGAATTGAAAAGAAGACATAATCCCTCCACATAGAAATTCATAGTCTAAAGGGTGAGAAGAACTTGACAAGAAAGTGCCTAAATTTAAACTTATATTTTGAACCCTGTTTTAGTGTAATGTTATTTGTAAATTACCTATCCTTGATTGAAATCTGTCTCATATCTTGATGTACTTTGTAATTATGAGACCAGATTTATAGCCCTTGAGGCTTCTCTGAAGCCCTTTTCTGAATGTTCATTTCACCTGATTCTTGTCTCACAAGTAAAAGGCTATTCCATATGGTCACTTTGTTTATTTTATTTAGCCAAATTTTAATGAGTGCCAGACTCATTATTCTAGGCATTCAAGATCCACAGTGAGGAAACCAGACAAAAATCCCTACCCTCAGGAATCATACAGTCGAGTCATTTGTATTTCCTTCCTGTATGTCAAGTGTTTAGTTTTGGTATATTTAACAGAACAATCAATAACTTATATTGATTTTAGGTACTTCCTTCATACAAACTCTTTCTAACTGGAGTCCCTGCTTTTCTTCCTTACCTTCTCTGCCCCCCCACCCACCAGATTACTTTTCACACAATGTCCAGAGAACTCTCAGTCTACAGCAGATTCCATCACAGCCCCACTTAAACCCCTCCAAAGGCTCCCTGTCACCCTTGATAAGCCGGTCTTCCTCCTGCGCCCCTGCCCTCTCTCTTTGACCTTTCTCTCCTTCTGCTCTCCCCTTCTCTTCACTCCCTTACTTGCACTTTGCTGGGTCCTTTGCACTTAACTCTTCCCTCTTCCTGCAGCACTCCTGCCATCCTCATCTCCCCTTGCATCTGCATGATTTAAGGCTCAGCCCAAGCAATCATGGCAGAGGCCACTCTTAACCTCTCTATTGTCTTCTCCTCCCCGAATCACTCTCTACCCCACTGCCCAATCTTATTTTGTTTGTAGCATTCATTACTAACTAAAGTTATATACTTCATTTATGTACGTATCTGTCACCTGTCTCCCCACCTTCCCCACTGAAACCTAAGCCCCCTGAGGGCAGGCATTTTGTCTTACCACATAATGCCTGGCATTAATTAATTAAGTGTTATCACAAAAAATAAATAAAGGCGGCTGGAGGAAACTTTTGGATGTAATAGATACGCTTATGGTGTAGATTGTGGTGGTGGTTTCACAGATGTCAGTTGTACCTTAATAAAGTGGTTTAAAGTGAACAAATGAGTGAATGAATGAACAAAATTGCACTGGTGAAGACGCATGGATGCACTTAGTCACCAGTTGAGGGAGTATAAGTTGAGACAAACTTGATGATCTTGTCCAAGAATTCTTCCAATTCTATATGTAGCCCTTATTCCTTAGAAGTTTGTTATCGTGTCACTACTTTTATCCATGTTCCAAACCACTGTAGCTGTGAAACCTTTGGTTAAGTCCCCATTTAGCTGTTTAAGTCCTAAGATGCTTTTACCAGAAGCCTTTCAGCCACAATTAGCCTTGCAACTACTTTCTCAGCTGTTTAGAGGCTATTAAAGTGTTAATGCATTGAGGCTGTCATTGAGCAGCCAGACAGATAGTGGGGATGTGTATACTCCCGGGGGGACCCCTGCACTGATCAGGAAATAGAGCATAGACACCAAATAGCCAGCCCCCTGCACACAGGGAAGCAATACCTGCTCCATCGATAGCAATGGACTTCTATTTGTGTTGCCTACCCAAATAAGGGACGAGGATGCAAAGATGACATGTGATTTCATGGATAAGAATATCTCTAGAAATCAAGAAGCCTGATTTCTCTTCCCTGCTTTACCATGGATTGCTGTAATTAAGTCTTTAAAAGCAAGTGCCTAGGTATTTTAGTAGTGGATTTTCCTATTACGTGTGTGGGTAATATTCACTGTGCTCTGATTTTACTTACTTGCAAATTTCTTTTTAAAAATGGGAATTGACATTTTCTTATTCATTTAACTTTTCAGCTCAGAACAACAATTTAATACTCAAATCTTGCTCCAATTTTAATAACCAGAAATTGCAGCCATATATATAATAAATTAGACATGTCTTTCTGAAGACTGGTCACCATATATATATATATATATATATATATATATATATATATATATATATATATATATATGGGCGATTATAATGAGGATGATGGCTGGGAGATCGTTTCTACTTCTTGTGCATCCATTGTGCTGGTGTGAGTAAGGCTGGTTGTTAGCATGAGTGAGATAATGTATAGCACTAGGGAGCTAATTAGGAAAACAATCATTAGTGTGTGGTCATGGAAATATAGTAGTTCTTCTCTGATGGGTGATGTGGCATCTTGGAAGCCTAATTGAAAGGTGTACGCCATGGAGATATAAAGGGTTTTAACCTATAATTTAACTTTGACAAAGTTATGTAAATTTTACTAATATCTCTCTGGTAGAGAAAGACATAACGATGTTGGCTATATGATGTTGGCTTGAAACCAATACAAAGGGGTTCGATTCCTTCCTTTCTTATTTTGGGTTTATGTAGGTGGGCTCTTCGAATGTGTGGTAAGGTGGGGGACATGCGTGCATTCACTCGAGGTAGGTTGTTGTAAGTTCTACTGTTGATACTTCTCGTTTTGACGCGAAAGCTTCTCATACTATAAATTACTGCTGTGAGTGAGATGGATGATCCTATAGAGGATACTGTGTTTCATGTTGTGTAGGCATCTGGATAGTCGGAGTATCGTCGTGGTATTCCAGATAGGCCTAAAAAGTGTTGAGGGAAGAAGGTCATGTTGACCCCTACGAATATGATGAGGAAGTGGATTTTTGCTCAGGTTGTGTCTAACATATAACCTGTGAATAGTGGGAAGCTGCCTATAATGGCGAATACGGCTCCTAGGGATAGGACATAGTGGAAATGCGCTACGACATAGTATGTGTCATGGAGTACAATGTCCAATGATGAGTTAGCTAGGACGATCCCGGTTAGGCCCCCTACAGTGAATAGGAAAATGAAGCCAAGGGCTCATAGTATAGCAGGTGATCCTTTAATGTTTCCTCCATGCAGAGTTGCTAGTCAACTAAAGACTTTTACTCTAGTGGGGATAGCGATGATCATGGTAGCTGAGGTAAAGTAGGCTCGTGTGTCAACATCTAGTCCTACTGTGAACATGCAGTGGGCTCATATAATGAAGCCTAGGAAGCCGATTATTTCTATATGGTGACCAGTCTTCAGAAAGACGCGTCTAATTTATTTAGGAATCTGACTACTGTGACGCCCAACTGAGTAGTCATAGAATAGAATTTTATAGTTTTTAAATACTGCAATCTCTCATACTAAACATAGAATCACATACACTGTACCTTGTTTACTCCAGAACATTCATGGATTTTCTGTTTCGAAAATGACACAACACAATTTCTCAAAATGTGTAATTCTTTCTGCTTTTCAGAGGTGATGAAGTAATGGCACCTGAGTTATCAACAGTGCCTCAAGAGCATGTCACTTTATCTAGTGGTGCCTTTTTACAGGCTCCACAACTGTAGGATTTTTTTTTAACTTGCTTGAGCAGTTTCATATCACCAGAATTAGATATTTCATTTGATTAAATTAGGCCTTGGTAGAGATGGAAGAAACCAAGCCTCGTTCCTGATCTCTCCACTCAGCAGCTCAGCAATAATGTTCTCTGTGCTAACATTCCAGCCTTCCTCTGTCCCGTGTCAAACCTTAGTTTGAACCACTTAATTGAGATCAGTGATGGAAGATTCCAGAATTATAATTCTGGCAGGTAGGCCCTCTGTAGAAGGCCCCTTGTCAGGACCTCTGTGTGGGATCTAAGAGGAAGCCAAGCTCCAGGGAAGGAAAATTCTAACAGTGAGGTTTCCTGGGCTCAGAGGCTGTATCCCACGTTTCCGCTGGACTCCCTGTGTCTAAGAGCTGATAACATCCCATCCATTCTTTTTTTTTTTTTTTTAATTAAAGTTTACCGGGTGACAATGGTTAGTAAAGTTACATAGGTTTCAAGTGTACAATTCTGTAATACATCACATATATATCACATGGTGTACTCGCATCCCATCCATTGTTAACCAAAGAATGCCCGGTGGCTAGTAGTTCTCCATCTGGCCCTGGGGTCAGGATGTGCCTCAGCTTTGCAGTGCTCCTCCCAGGCCTGGCCTAACAGGAACGTCCTTAGAAAGTGCAGGATGCCAGCTTGCACAATACAGGGTAACTCATACTGATGTCAGAGTCTGGATCTTAGAGTCTTCATACTCCCAGGGCCTAGCACGGTACCTGCCGCTGTTTATAGTATTCAGTGACTCTTAGTTTAATGCCTGGGTAAATAAAGAAAGTTTTGGATATCTAAAAGGCATCATAAAATTCTCTTGGACAGTTTTCATTTTACATGGTATGACCATTTTACATGACCATTTTATGTGGTTGACAACACTTTGAATTAGGCTTTATTATATTCACTTACAATGACTGCATTTTTTTCACAAGTTTTTTATTGCTAAAACATGGTAAAGAAATATAGGCTGCTAATATCCCCAAAGCCATGAAGCCAAGAAGTCCATGGTTATCAGTGTTAGTAGTTAATTGGCTAATCAGAATTTCAAAGGACTCTGATTTTTATATAAATGTAATTTTGTGATACTTTTGTACTATAAACATATCTTTGTCTGAAGTGCTCTTTCTGTTGTATTAAAGAGAGTTGTTAATTCCTAACCAATTTAGGTAAAATGTTAACACTATCTTCTATCTAGTCCAGAGTAAATAGCTCTTTCTCCTTTTTCAGAAACGTATGTATAATTTTTACAATACACAGATCCTAAGTGTCCGTCTCATGCGCTTGTCAGTTGTGTATGCCCATGTAACCACCATCCAAAACAATATATCGGGAGTGAATATTTCTTACACCTGAGAGTTCCCTCGTGTCCTTTATAGTCCATTCCAACGCTTCATCCCAAGGCAACCACTTTCTGATTTCTATTACCATATATTAGTTTTGCCATTTCTTGAGCTTCACATAATTCGTGTCTAGCTCTTTTTGCTCAACATGTTTTTGTAATTCATCCATGTTGTTGAATATCTATGTTGTTGCATGTATCACTAGTTCCTCCCTTTAGAATGTATTTCATTATATGAATATACCATGAATTGTTTATCTCTTCTCTTGCTGATAAATACTGGCTTATTTCCAGATTAGGCTGCTATCAACATTCTTATACAGCTGTTTTGATGTTGTTCTTGTTCTTGTTGTTTGTGGGTATATATTTTTTCTTTCTCATGAGTAAATACTTAGAAATTGAATTTTTCTATCAGCTAGGTTTATGCTTAACTTGATAAGAAACTACCAAAGAATAAGTATACATTTTTTTCACTCCCATCGGGAATATACAGGGGTTCTGATTGCTCTACGTCCTTGTGCAAATCTGCTATTATCAGTCCTTTGGATATTTTCCATTCTAGTTGGTATGAAAATGGTATCTCATTGTGGTTTAATTTGAATTTTCCTGATTACTAATGATGTTGATCATCTTTTCTAAGCATATCGGTAATTTGAATATCTTTTTTTGTGAAGTGGCTATTCAAAAATTTTGCCAATTTTTCATGGGTTGTTTGTCTTTTATTCTTGGTTTGTAGGAATTCTTTATATATTCTGAATAGGAATCTTTGTCAGATATATGTACTACAAATTGTATTTCCCAGTGTGTTGCTTGCCTATTCATTTTCTCAATGATGTCTTTTGATGAGCCAACAATTCTTATTTCAGTGAAGTTAATTTTATCAGTTTTTTTCTTTATGCTTAGTGCATTCTGTTTCACGTCTAAGAACTTTTTGTCTACCCTTAGTCTCCATTGTTGAGGGTCCCCAACGCCACCCTCAGCTTCTATGATTCACTAGAAGGATTCACAGAACTCAGAAAAGTTATTATCGTTACAGTATATTATGGTAAAAAGATACAGATCAGAATCAGGAAAGAAAAAGAAAAAGAAAAAGGTGGGAGTCTGGGAGAAACAAGGTACAAGTTTTCAAGTGTCCTCTACAACTAACTATGAAGACACATAATGATCTCAAAGTGAGGGAAGAGAGGGGAAGAGGGCAAAACTACCCCACCAGTGGACATCTCAGAATTAGAGCCGCTTCCATTCTGATGTGTTTCCATAGGCCCTAATCCTCCACCGACACTGCTGTTAGGAGCCACAGTTACCGAGGGGAGAGCTACGTATCCCTCGGATACATTGGGTCAGAAAATAAGTTATTGAAACTACCACTCTAGAAATAGAAACTTCGGTGTTTATTTCTATAGGTATCGTATATCTTGGAGAGCTTATCTAATGATTTTATACACTTGATTAATGCATAATTGCTTATTATTTGTTATGTTAGTGACGAGTGTCATAAATTGTGTTCAGGTCCAGTTAGGTAAACCCCACAACCTAGCTTATGTCCACACACTCCTCAGCGCCAGCCTTTTAATCCCTAACAAGCACTGCTCCATTTGCTTCACATCATATTGACAAAAATTTACCTGCCACATAGAAAATAATTAAAGTCTATAGCTGAAAGGAAACATGTTTCACTTGAAAGTCAGACTCCTAAGGAATAAGTAATACAAGCTAACTTTCATCATTTAGTTTGAATAAAAACCTATAAAACCTAGAGCTCCTTGAGATGTGGTGTTAAGTTCATTTTCTAAGGTAACAGAAACCTTCACAATATGGCAAATTAGAATTAGATACAAATGTCTTTCATTGAAAACAAATTTGATGCACTCAACTTCAAAGATAGAGAATTAAAGAAAGTTAGAAAATTCATTTGACAGAATTTGAAGCCTTCAACTTACAGAATTTGTAAGTATCAGTGCATCATGAATGTTAGCTCAGTTGTTAGAATCATCTTGAAAAGTACTTTGTTGCTACCCTGACAGCTGTTTTAAATTTCCAAATAAAAGACTGATGTCTATGAGAATGAAATAAATAGGAATCAAAACCCGTTCAGGGTAGGTCAGTAATAACAGACTAGAAAAATACAGAAATATAAAGAGAATATTGTTTCTCTCCAAAAGTCAGTCACGTATTTATTGTATATATATAATCTCTCTCTCTCTCTCTCTCTCTCTCTCTCTATATATATATATATATATATATATATATATATATATATACACGCGCACACACATATACATATATGTGTATATATATGTATAGAGAGATACTCATGGATATATATATATATATATATATATATATATATATATGACATCAGTTTACTTTTCCAACTACTTTTTGTACTTAAGAAAATAATTTTAAAATAAGTTATATTTTTTTTATGGTGGAATAAAAGTATAAGTAGATCGAGGTGAGAAAATTATAGGAAAAAAAAGGAGTCTATGTTAGAAAGAAAAGGGAAAAGAACAGAGAAAAAAGGGACTGGGAAGAAAGATGAACAGAGAGGAGAAAAGAGGGGCAAAAAGAACAGAATAGAAACAAGGAAGCTGGGCTAACAGGCCCCTAAGTCTGGAGATGGGCTTTGCTCAGCATTCCTCAAAGGCCTAGACTAGTGGACAGGCCTCTTACTTGTTCCTGTCTTCTCAACAGTATCATGAAAGTGATGGTAGAAGCCACTAGCCACAGCAGATTATAAGCCCTTGGAGTTGGAAAGGGACTGTCATTTAATCCTGCCTTTCCCCATCCCAGGACAAGGAAGTCTGTGTGTCTGAAGATGAGTTTTCAATCTCTACTTACATAGTTACAGAAATGGAGCACTTGCTATTTTAGATGGAGCCTATTAAATCATTAGAAAGGATTTCCTGTGTCATAGCTTTTTAACTGTCTTCTGTTACTTTTTGTAACTTTTGTAACTCATGTCAGTCTTTAAAGCCATGCAAAAAAGGACTGCTTTCCCTCATGGCAGTTCTCACGATGATACAGGACTTGCTCTCCAGCTTTTTCAGCCATTCCTCTTCCAGCTTAATTTTTATACCTCTCCTCTGTTCCACTCCATTTTATAAATACAAAACTCAGTTCTGTCAGAAATTAATGTATCACCAAGAGCTGTCTCCCATAGTTGTCCAGTTGTTGCCTGCAATGTTGGAACTCATCTAGTATTTTTAGTCACATGTTTATATTTAATATGAAAGGATAATATGTATTTACTATATGTTGATACCATATTTACTTTTGAAGGATAATTTTGCAGGGTACAGAGTTCAGGTTGGTGGGTTTTCCTCTCAACACTAAAGATTCTCTTCACTCTCTTCTTGCTTTCATGGTTTCTGAGGAGAAGTTGGATGTGATTCTTATCTTTGCTCTTCTATAGGTAAGGTGTTTTTACCGCTGGCTTTTTTTCAGGATTTTTTTTTTTCTTTAATGTGATTTTCTGTAGTTTAAAAATGATATGATTAAGTATAGTGTTTTTGGTGTTCATCCTGTCTGCTGTTTTCTGAGCTTCTTGATTCTGTGGTTTGGTGTCTGACATTAATTTGGGGGAAATTCTGTCATTATTGTTTCAAATATTTATTTTGTTATTTTTCTTCTCCTTCTGGTATTCCCATTATGCGTGTGTTACACCTTTTATAGTGGTCCCATAGTTCCTGGATATTCTGGGGTTTTTTCTCTTTTCTTGTGTTTGCTTTTCAGTTAAGGGAGTTTCTAATGAAATATCCTCAACCTTAGAGAGTCTTTCCTCAGCTGTGTCCCTTCTATTAATAAACCCATCAAAGACACTCTTTACTTACGTTTCACTATTTTTTATTGCTGTCATTTTTTTTCTTCCTAGAATTCCCTCCTCTCTGCTTCCATTTCCCATCTATTCATGCATGCCATCTACTTTATCCATTAGTGCCCTTAGCATTTTAATCATAGTTGTGTTAAATTCCCAGTCTGGTGATTCCAACATCCCTGCTGTATCTGAGTCCTATTCTGTTGCTTGCTAGGTTCTTCAAACTGTGAGTTTAGTACTTTTTTTTTCCTTTATAGTTGGACATGACGTAGTAGGTAAAAGGAGCTATTGTTAGGCCTTTATTATTGTGGTGATACGGGGTGGGAGGAGAGGAAGCATTCTATGGTCCTATGATTAGATCGCAGTGTTTCAGTAAAGCTGTGCCTCCCAACTGTGAACTTCACACATGCCTCTCAGCCTCCCTCCCCAACTTAGGTGGGACAGGATGGCTAGTGTGGGCTAGGGTTGGGTATTTCCCTTCCCCAGGTCCGTTAGGCTCTGATAAAACCCCAACAAGTTAGACTGTTAAATAGTTTCTCCTGAGGGCAGGCCTTGTTAAGAACAGAGTGCTCTGGTGTTTTTCAAAATGGGTTATTTTCCCCTCGCCCTGCTGGAAGCACAGTTTTTCTCCCATACTTACCATGAGAACCTGGTAGAGCTCCAGGAGATAAAACTCACCAAAGTGTGGGCATCCCCAACCATGACTGAGTCCCCTTGGAGTTTTCAATCTCTCAAATTTGTCCCCAGTGAGCCTCTACCAATTCGCTAACTACAGCTCAGATTTCCCTATCCTGGCACTGGTCCCTGTGGGTTTCTGCTTGTGGGTTTTGCTCTACATAGTAAGCTGTGTATCTGCATTCATCTGTCAGTCTCTCCAGTTTGGGGAAAGCAGTTTGCCCTGTGACCTCACTTGTCTTATGGATCTAAAAATTGTTGATTTTTTAAATTTGTTAGGACAGAATGGAGATTTCTAAGCTTCTTAGATGCCATACTGGAAAGCCATACTGGAAACCAGAAGTTCACGCATTTACTATTAGTGCAGCCCAGGAATCTTATTATTCTTCAGCAATATCACTGTGGGTTTATAGACCTAACCAAAACATTAATGTTTGGGAGTTTGATTTTATATATATATATATATATATATATATATATATATATATATATATATGAACTCACGTTAACCTATGCCTCCCTATTCTATCTGTAATGTCCAGTTGTAAAAAGTTTTAACCTGAATGCATAAGATTTTATTTATCTTTGTTAAATTTTATCTCTTTAATTCATTTCTCATGCTAGCCTATTGAGATTATTTTAAATTTTGATTATTTTATCTAATACAGTACCATGTTTCCCCAAAAATAAGACCTAGCTAAAAATCAGTTCTAATGCGTCTTTTGGAGCAAAAATTAATATAAGACCCGGTCTTATTTTACTATAAGACCAGGTCTTACATAATGTAATATAAGACCGGGTCTTATATTAATTTTTGCTCCAAAAGACGCATTAGAGTTGATTGTCTGGTTACGTCTTATTTTCAGGGAAACACGGTAGGTGTCTCTGCAGCCTTTGGTCTCAAATTCAATAAGCACATGTTCTCTTTCTTCAAGTCACAAAATTGTAGAATTTTCTATCTAAAAGGGACCCAGATATCATATAATTCACTCCCCTTGGCTTAAAGATAAGGAAATTTAGGTCCAGAGAGCAGGCTAAATATCTCTCCCACGTCACACAGCTCATTGACAGATTATGACGGGTGGGGGGATGCGTAAGGCTGGGAGCAGGTCTGTGAACCAAATCTGAGACACATGTCATCACAAGAAAACCTTGGTGGGTGCTAGAACATTCAACAATACACTTAAGGTACAGTTGTTCAACTGTAACTGAGCATGCGTTATCCTCCATTATATCCACTGGCACTGACATACCTTGATAAAATCTCACAGACTTTCACACCTCAGACAAGAAATAAAGTTGCCTTAGAATAACTTGTTTTCAGTGAACCATATTGGCTAATTGTAATAAACTACAACCATTTCCAAGTAATTAGTAAGAATATTTGTATAAGCCAGTCTATTTTCCAGTTCATGGTTTCTACATCCTTTTGAAAATCTGAACATTTCTCCACTTCCATTCTTCTGTTATTTCTGTTTGTAGTCAGTAAGACAAAATGAGTAATGAATTGGAACACAAACAGACGTAATCATCTGAAATTTTAAAATGTAGCTAAGTAACAATTAAGTCAGAAGACTAGAAAATGTGGAGGAAAAATGTTGGTGCTATTGCTATAATCAGGTGCAAATGTATAGCTTTAAATGCTTTGATGTGGAAAGAAAGAAAATGAATAAGGGAACAAATGGATGAGTGAATGAATGAACCAAGCATTCAACCTTTAGAAACACAAGAAAAGAAATAATAAAAATATAAATTAAAATACAGAGAAAAATAATTTAAAATAAATTAAAAACTCATTCTTTAACAAAAGTATAAACTAACATCTAACAAAATTTTATTGCAAAGTGAAATAAACAAATATTAGATACTTAATGTCAGATCTAAATTATAAATCTATAGGTAGAAAGGAAATAAACCTGGTAGTATCAGGATTTAGACCAGGAGAGGAAAAGTTGTAGAAAATTTTTACAGAATTAATGTGATAATTTTTTTCTTTTTTTAAGCTTCAGAAAGGTTTTAGAAGTTGAATGAAAACAGTTCATGACTCTGGTAATTAAGAAGGCATTGGAGACCCTAGAAGCTCTTTCGGTAGAGTATAGGTTAGAAAGCCAGGCTGCAAGAGATCAAGTGGGTAATTAGAGGCTAGGGAGAGGCAGCAATTTTTAGAGTTGCAGAAACTGAACAAAATGGGCCCCACAGTGAAGCCAGGTTGGGTTCTGGTAGACGTGTTTTGAAGGATCCTTGGATCTTCAGGAAAATGCCCTTGGCTACTGATTGAACCTGCTAAATGAGGTTATACCAAGGGTAATTTCTTGGCACCATGTTAGAACAATCCCTCCTATATGGTACTATTTTTAATAATATTATGTAGTAGACGACTGTAATGAAAGACTTTGATTACACAGAATTTGTTACTCACTAGATTTGATGTCTAATATCTTGTTAACTCCAAAGTTCTCTCTTTATTTCAACACTGTTTACACATTGCACTCTATCTTTAATCCAGTTCGATCCTCACTGTCCATCAAATCTCTAACTGCATTAATTTTCACTAGTTTGGCACACATGACTTAATAGAATACATCATAGGCAGTAATAATTGTTACAAATTGTTTAATTTTTCTTGTAAAGAATACTGCTACTCATATTTAGGATCTATATTAGCTAACTCTGGCCTAAAAATTGTCATGCCTGACAAGCAAACTATGGACAGCATGCTTTCCTTAGAAGTGCACGGTTTACAATGTACAATTGTTTATATCTGAAAATACGTAGAGTCACCTTCAATAGTTGTTTTTAAAAGAAAATGTTTTTCTGGAAGCTATGGGTAATGGATGAGGGGGAAATTGGTTAAAAACAAAAAATGTTTAAAAAAAGAAAAACAGTGCTCATCCCCTTTTAAGAGCTATTTAGATGAAAAATTGCTCTGCATGAGCTTGATCTATATGTTTTTCGTGGTTATTAGTAGTAATGAAGATGCATTAACTGTATTCTCTTGATAATGCTCTGGCAGTTTTTCAGTACTTTTATCAACATATAAATTTTACAACTGGCAATATGGGAATTTGACTAGTACATTTTTGTTTATAAGAAAGGGTAACAACATTATAACTTCTTCATATCTGTGAATTATGAATCTTGACTGGCAAAGAAGCAAAACTAAAATGCAGTAGAACTTCATTCAGTATCATGATAGCTCTTCTTTCTACCACCACTCACAAGAAATGGGACTGTGTACAGGCTGCTGAGTGGAACACGGTGCCAGAGGTGAATGCCTGCTTCATCTAGAATTTAGGAGTTCTTTTCGTTTCATTCATTCTTTTTCTCAATAAATACGTATTCAGTGCCTTCTCTGTTAAGCTGTAGTGCCTGTAAATTGAAAACGCTCTCCTTCATAAGGAAGCAACTGAAAACGAAGTAAGTGGTGCATAATCCCTATATATCCTTATCTCTATTAGGAATGTTATTTTCAATAATTTTTGGAAGGACATTAAATAGCCCAGTTCCTTAAAGATGAAACGTGATGCAAAAAGAACCATTTGAAAAATGAGTTTTTGACATTGCATTGAGTTATAAATGAACAGATCTTTCTTTTATAATGCTGAATTCCAGGTTTTCAACTTGATTTGTCCTATCTCCAAAGCAATGTCTCTAATACCTAGCCCATAATATCAGCTAGTACTGTTAGAGCAAACTTTATGGAAGGAAGAAGCAGAGTGTTCTTTCCTTTTTATTATAGAACTATGGATCAGTTCAATTTTAGAGCTATATGTAGTAATGCCAAGGATACGGCTGTCATATGAAAAGTAGGAGAATTACTGTGTAAGTGCTGCCAAGTACATCGGAGAGAAGGAAGTGATAGTAAAATTCAAGTTAACTAAAATCAAATAAGTGAATCCCTCAAACTTGATTTTCAGTTTCCCACTTTTATGAAAAAGACTCAATATCTGAGGTAATAAGCTTCTATTAATGATTTGAGCAGTGAAAATATAAACTTTGGTATTGTCATAGAGATGGACTACCTCTAACAACTAAAATAATTTGTAATCATAACTGGTCTTCAAGATACTAGCCCTGGAATACTTCAAGGTTATGAATCTTATGAATCATTATGAATCAAGATTATAAATAAAGTAATCATTCATTTAACAAATGTCCGTTTGGTGTCCTCTGTTTGCCAGATTGTTATAACACAGGTGCTGGCAAACCAGGAAAGCCGAAAGAAGTTTGTGAAGGGAGGGGAGTGCTTATGGAAGTTAATTGCTGCTGAGGGGTCAAGTAAAGAATGGACCTTTGGCTCTGCAGGGTGGAAGTCATTGGTGACTTTGAGCAGTGGCTTCAGAGCAAAAGCAAGGAGGCCACAACTAGAGCTTAGTGGGCCAAGGACTGAAGAAGCAGAAGTAGCACTTTAACAGACCCTTTGGAAAAAACACGTTATGAGGAAGGAAAGAAGTGGGATGGTAGCTAGAAAGGAGTGAGGGGTCAAAGGAGAAGTTAGTACACACACACACACACACATCATGGCTGTATGCTGATGAGAATGATACAGGAGAGAAGGAGAAAATGATGCAGGAGAGGGAGACACAGGAGCAACAATCTCGAAAGGTCAGAGGAGATGAGATCAGAGCATGAATGGAGAGGCCAGCCATGGCTAGGAACAGGGACTCTTCTTCCACTGTCACAGGTAAGAAAACAGGGCATAGGTAGATGCAGCAGCCGTTTAACAAATAACTATAAAAACACTTATTTGTGCTAGGCAATGCAATACAGTAGAGAGACAAAAATCCTTGTCTTCATGGAACTTTCATTCTAGTGGAGATTGGAGGAAGTGGACAGATAATAACCAAAGATGTAAAATACGTAGTATGTCGGGTGATTTCAAGAGCTATCACGAAAAGTAAAGCAGGGAAGTGGGAAAGGAGCATATGGAGTGGGGTGGCAGAGGGTGAGGGTGGATTGCAGTTCTCGTGAACTGGGCACTTGATGTAAGCTCTATGAATTTACGTCGTGACCCTCAGACACATTTATTTGTCAAAATCAGATAAAATATGACGATGCCAGGGCTTGTGAGAAGCTGACTCTCAGCCTCATTTCACAGGTGCCCCCTGCCTTGGGTAGCCCGGGGTTTGCCCTGCCCTGTACCTCTCCTTTATAGTCCTCATCAGAGGTTTTAATCACACACTTACTTATGTAATTATTTGAGTAATATATTTCTTCTCTACTAGACCAGAAGCTGCAGGAGGGGAACTATGTCTGTTTTGGACAATTGTATCCCCAGAACCTAGCACAGTGTTGACACATAATAGGCCCTCTTTGCTGAATGAGTGAGTGAATGAGTGAATGAGTGAATGAAAAGTAGAAAGACCATTTTCCATACACCGCATTTTAAGAATCTTGCTGTTGTATTAGTGTGTAGTCACTTTTAAGTTTTCACTTCTCAGTTGGTGTAGCTGATCTGGTAAATGGCCGTTTTCAAAGCAGATAAAGTCTGTTTTTATACCCATGGAGTATGTGAAATAGTGTGAAATAGAATTGTGCTCTAACTTAAATAATGTCTCTCCACCACTTTCTGTTTTTTTACAGGACCAATGCGAAAGGCGCTCCCCTGAATATAAATAAGGTCTCTAATAGCCTGATTAATTTTGGAAGGAAGTTGATTTCTCCAGCAATGGCCCCGGGCAGTACGAGTGGCCCTGTACCAGGAGGCAGTGGTGGCAGCCCCTCCGCTGCTGCGGTTCCCACCAGGACGTTAGCAGAGGTCCCCAAGCAGCATTTGCAGCAGCAGCAGCAGCAGCAGAGGCTGATGAAATCGGAAAGCATGCCAGTGCAGTTGAACAAAGGTAAGGAAAAAGTACTAGGAAATCTAAGGGAAACACTCCAAGGACAGCCTGGGATTTCTTCACCTGCCTGTGATAAACCAGCCTCCCAGAAATAGAAATGAATGCAAAATTTTTAAAAATCCATTTATTGAATCCTTTCTAAATTGGATTATCAGATACTATATTGTTCTTAACTAAGAACATTTTACAAGGTAATTTGTTAAAGTATTTTGTTTTAACATTTCTATCCTGGTATACTTGGGTTTAGTCCTGTGGATGCCCATAGAGCCTGGCACAAACTGGCACAACACAGAACTTGAAATCAGTTGACTGTGATCTCTGCTGCCTTGTGTAATAATGCCTCTGACTAGTAGAGCATCTGACATGGGAAGTTGCACTGGGCTTTCCTATCGCAGCATTCATCCTTGCAGCTGGTTTGGAGGAGAGGTGCTGCTAGGCTTGCAGTCATTCTTCCAGCTGTTTTACCTCCGAGGTATACGAACTGCAGCCTTAAGGAGGGAACAAAAGCGAAACAGAATCTCAAGCAACCAAAGTCAATGCCTGACTGAGACCCTGCACTAAACATTAGAACCATAGGAAACTTGGGAGATAACCCACCCCAACCCCAGTCTCTCGTTTAATGAGTGAGGGCACTGCAGTTGGCAGCCGGTAAGGCCTCGTGCTGCTGGGACTCCATTGAGCTCCTTTCTGTTTCCTGTTTCCGGGTTTCTCCAGTGTTTACCTCCCTCATGTATTGTATTCCTAAGAGAGCCCTTCCGGTTCTTACCCAGAACCTTTATACTCTTATGTCCCACTCCTTTTCAGAGACATACGTATTAAGTACCCCTACCCATAGCAGATTAGAAATAGCTACATTTATTTTTAGTGGTAGTACTATGCTATCTATACTATAGAAGCAAGAAAAGGTAACATGATAGCAGAAAATCTACAAAAATCATTTCTGAGACCTCACAAAGCACAGGTTCTATAGCCATTTGATTTCAGGGCAAATACCCTGCCGAATGTGTCATTCTTGTCTGAAAGGGATCCCTGTGTTACAGCCGTGTTCAGTAACTTGTGTTGACAGTAACAATGAGTGACATGGAATCAATAGGAAGACTTTAAACTATGTTCCATATACTCTGTTTAAGAAGAATGCATCCAAAATTATTAAAACATTTTAAAGTACTGGCATTTAAATTGGTAAACTTAAGTTAAATAGGCTTTATTGCCCCAGTGATACAAATTAATAAGTATTATTCAATAATGAGTGTGTGTGTTCTTCCATTAGATGCCTCATGTTATCCATGGTTGCCTGTATGAAGTATTAGACTTTATATATTAGTATTTAAATTTCTATTAGAATACTCAGTTTACCTACATAAGAATCTCTGTTTAAAATTACATTCTTCTCCTTTCAATGTAGAGCTATCACACACATGATTTAAAGAAAAGGAGACTTCAGATCATTAACATGTTGTAAATGCATTTTAATGCCAGGAGACATGCCCACTTACTGAATGGAAATGAATGTTATTTTTATATATTTCTTAATTGTACTGTTTTATTGTTCTAAACAAATATGATTTCAATATTGCTTTGATAACAAGCTGTAGTCAGTAGTAATTCTGACTGATGGCAGGCAAATGAGTCAGAGAATCTCTTAATGCTGTAGCTTAAATTTTCTGAGGAACCAAGCCAAATGACTATAGAAATATAAAGTTGTGTCTCTAAGGAAATGTCAAGTATTAATATCACAGTAAGTGAGAAAGGAAGTGCATGAGGATGGAACAATTGATGAAAACGAAGTCCCCAGTTATAAGAAGACAACAGAGCACTTAAGCAAAGTGTTTGGAACATGAGTAGCACTCGGGCCTTTTGTAACAGATCCTCGTGCTGAACGCAAGTGGGCTTGCTTGGCATCTCTTCTCTCTCTTTCCTTCTGGTTTGTTCTTCTCCTGTCATTCTACAAAAAGCTTACCTTCATATTAAAGGTAAATATTCCTGTTGATGCCCCTCCCTGCTTAAAGGCTTGAATAAAATAGAGTAAAAGACAGAGAGAACAGTTTATCCACGTAGAAGCTCGTGCAGGGTGATGCTCGTCCTTCTTTCCCTCACCAATGAACTGTAAGCAGGATCCTGAAGCTTTCTGACCCCGTTTCCTCACCCCGAAATCAGAGGTTAAGGCTTGGCCCTGAGGAGTCTCCTGCTCCAAAAAGCGATGGTTCCTTTGGGTGAAAGATATATTTGTTAGCTCTACAATGAAAAATACTTCTCCAACATTAGTTCTTTAGAGCTGGCGTTTCCCACAAGGAGCCTGCTGTGCTGTGACACCGACAGATCTGCAAGTGTGTCACAAGACTGTATAGTATAGTGAGCACAATGTACAACGTCAGCCTATCAGGAGGCTTGTGTTGGAATACGACTTCTATCTCAGAACAGAATCATCTATTTAGTGCCTTTGAGGAAAGAATGTAATCGCCTTTTTACTACAGTCTGCTGGAAAATTTGAAAGTTGTTTTGGAAAATGGTTGTTTATAAAGATGAAAATGCTAATGGTTTTTGTAGGTTAGTTAACTCTCAATTATTTTTGTTTATATAGGGGAACAGTTGCATGGAAAACCCCAAATCCATGTATATGTTACTTGAAATGCATTCTGTAGTTTGTGTTGGGATTGGGGTCGTGAAGGAAGGAAGAGGAAGCACAGACGTTCCTCCATAATTTTCCTGGCAATATTTAATATTAAAATTATTTCTTTTTGGTCTTTAAATATACACTAATAGGTGATTCAGAAGCAGCAAACTAAAATGGGTTGCAAGCATAGAATTGAAAATCTCCTTCAAATATGGAGAAAATAGGCACACCATTTATCAGTGGGTAAAGAGTTAACTATAGTATGAAAATTCAGGACCTTATAAGTTCTGCTAACAGCTGTTTATCACTTGTTTGGAGTATTTATAGATTTTATTGCAGTTATAGGAGAATATAAATATGTGTACCGTTAATTGATAGAGACAATGTAATTCCAACCCGATAATTTCCAGATGAGCTGGCCGTGCTGTAAATCATAATTGAAGCAAGTGGTCAGGCACTGAGCGTATGTTATTTTAATTCAAAAATGGATTTTTTACTATTGTGTAAAAACTATAGGGGAAGCAAGTCTATTGATCATACATGATCATACATAGAAAATATGGTGCCTTTTAAGAAGGCTTGTTTTTCAGCTTGTTAATCTCAAAATAACATAGGCCTTCAGATGCTGATATATCCAAAGGATTAGTCTATTGACAGTGACTGCTTAATGTTGAACTTTGTCATGCAGGAGGGAAATCAAAGAAGCAAAAAATCTTCCTTCTGAATAGTAGTGCATTTCAGTTCTTCACAGAATTTCTTCTGTTGCCCCTTTTCCTTTCAATCCTGAGTTCTTAAAATATGTTCCTTTCCCCCTGTTTCCTTTGTCTATTTTTTTTAATTTGAACACTTCTTTATTTTAAGCATTTACTGCAGGCCCAAATTGTAAATGAAATCTCGCCTGTAATAAGTATATCAAGTTTAAAGGGTATGCAGTTCACAGATTTATTTTTACATGTTGACATTTATAAGTGCATGTGGTAACTTTTGAAATCTTTTCAATACTTAATATGAAATTAGAACTTGTTTAAGACTTTATCTGATCACTGAAGAAATTGGTTTCAAGTTTAGTTAAAAATAAATTATGTCTGTTATAGGAGGAAGTCAATTTCAAAAAGTGCTTATTTATTAATAAATTCATATAACTTACTTTTGGATAAAGAGCTTTTCAAAATATATCCTCATATATAAAAAACTGAAATTTGTAACATAATGAAATCTGCTCAGCAAAATCTTCTGATTGCTAAAGTTTCCTATACTTTAACAGATATTTGTTTTATACTTTACTAGAAACTTGTGTGTTTTTTTTCATTAAGTTTTTTACGAGATATTTTTTTGAAAGTATTTCCTTTTAAAAATATTTTACATTAATTTTCATGAGATGACACTGTATTTTCTGTTTTACTTTATTTTTAGTAATTAGATTGATAAATGTATTACAACATTAAGTATGAAAGAAAAGTTGATTATATTTTCCTTTCTGTGAATTCTAATTACTTTTTCTTATGAAATCCAGGCGATGTAGTTACAGGAAGCGATGCTCAGGTTTCTGTTCCTGTCCAGACTCTAACTGACCTCCAAGGTACAGTTACCATGGCAACATAGTATATCTCTTTGCCTTCAGTATTGTCATTGCCTAATCCAAAATTCCATTTTTCTTTTTGCCCACCCTACATTCACTCTGTCTCTCAGATCACTACCATTGTTCAGCCACTGAGTGGCACTGCTGTTTAGAACAAAAGTCCCATCTCATGTCATACCTTGGTGATGCTAAATCTGGCTGGGATGTGGGTTTTCTATTAAGTTTGCACCAGCCTCTTTCCTTGCAAAATATGATCACTATATTTTGTGGTTATTTTAACATTACATTTTAAGGTGTTCTTTTTGTTGCATAGGTGCTCTGTGACAGTAACTGACAAATTAGCTCTGAGATTAGATGATGTATATGCTGTTTCTATACATATTATGTATGTGTTAGCCAGAGTACTTGTTATATTTCACTTAAAAGAATCACAAGTTGATTTTGTAGTAAGTTTTTAAGTACAGTGTTTGTATTATGAATCATATTAACAGAAAGTTTGGTGTGACAAATCTCCATATAGAGTAACTGGCAGTGATTTAAAATGAAAAAGATAATATTTTAATATCATAATCGTTTGTTCAAAAATCTAGAAAAAAAGTTTAAGAAATACAAAATAATGGTAATCCATATTTTTCATCTCCTGTGGAATTTAAAAACATACAAATATTTTTAATGGCAGCATTAATCTTTCATTATGTAAAATTTTAGATAAAATATGCTAGAGAAGGATTTCTCTATGAGTGGAAGCCCAGACTAACTTTAAGAATCTTCTATTCAAATTCAGACAAAAAGAAGTAAAATTCATACATGTTTTCCTTAATTTAAAATATCCACATAATATAGTCATGCTAGTAGTATTAAAATACTGTTCTAATAATGATGTGACTTCATAATACCTGTGTTTTTTAAATAAATTAACAGAAAAGAATATATTGTGATCAGGCAATGAGTAGTGTGTTGATTTAACATCTTAAAAAAAAAAAAAAGAACACCATTGCAATAGATGTGACCTTACTTCTATATATAGGTCTGTGTTTCACAGGTACAGTTTCTGGCTGTTTTCTGGTAATTGAACCAGCTGACCTTTCAGGGCTTTTTCAGCTGGGAGATTCCATGAGGAGCTGATGTTTATTCTTCTTGGTTTCTGTTAAGTGATATAAAAGGATGCAATAGCATGGAAATAGAAAAGGCAGATAATCTCCAAATGATTTCTCTTTAGCCTTGTCAGTTATTGCACTTCAATAAATATTGATGTGATCATCTGATATGGTGAGAATCTGTAGGATTAAAGTTTGTTTCCTAAAAGTAAAATCTGAGCCCCCGGCCATCTCTTTAACCGGTGTTCTGGTACCCCAAAGTAGTGTGCTGACTGACTTACTTAGTTTTCTGCAGAGCAGGTCTGTGGCTAAGGAAGGAGAAAGCCAAAGTCTGCCTTGCTCATCCTGACTTCTGCTTCTGTGCTGTTGCTCATTTCATTCTTTCCTGCCGACCACAGCCACATGCACAATCTTCTTCTTTTAATAGAACCTTGAAGAGAAAGATTATATCATTTTGTTCAAACAACTTAGTTCTGCAACTTAGTTCTCATTCATTTATTCAACAAGTATTTATCACGGGCCTACTGTGTGCCAAGCTCTATTTTCATTGGCCCCTTGCTTTCCCTGCAGCTTTAGCAGGTGGTTTGGGCATCAGCCTGTGCCTTAGATGACCCAGGTAAGTCTACGCAGTCGGGAGCCCGCTCCGGATACTCTGCTCAGACCTCCCCCTGCCTGCCTCGCGCTGACAGTCTGACAGGGAAGGCTCCAGCTGCTTTAGGAGACATGCGCCCAAATAAACAGGTTTCCATCTGTGATGAAGATGCTACGACAGTGATGAGGAGACCATGAGACCATACCTACCCTGATCTGGAGAAGTCCTTTTGTGTTTTCCTCAGCACACTTCCTGCAGAGTGTCAGAAAGCAAGGGGAAGGAGACATAAACCCAAATAGTTATTCAGTGGTGGCAACCAAAATCTTTCTAATAATCTATGCTTAACAGGATCAGTAATATTAGAAATTGGAGAACTTCATCAAAGGTGCCAAATCTTTTATATTCCCCTAGGTAATATTTCAAGAGCAGATATACATTCATTTCAGGGAAATAAAGCCATCATTTAGGCTTTCCCAAATGTTTCTTTCTTTTTCAAAGTATTGGAGGAAAGCCCAAGAAATGAAGTCAATATCGAAACTTTTCAGTGATACTTTTGATTATAAATGTAGGCTTTTTTTCAGCTGCTTGCTTGGCAGCCACGTGTGGCATACATGTTCCTATGCTTAAAGCCAGTTAGCTGAAGTTTGTGCGAGACCCCTGAGAAGTTCAACAATGTCAGAATAGCCCCAGCAGGAGAGGACTAGCGAATCTGTAACCCACCGCACTGCACATTAAACTACCTGCTCTCGATTTGGATGTCACCCCTGCTCTGGTGATGGTTTATGTCTCCTGACTAGTGAGCACACGCCGGGCACCACCCTGAGCCCTTACACCCATTACCCACTTAGGGCCCAGCACGTGTGAAGCAGTGCCTCCCTTGCAGATGAGAACCAAGTCTCATGGAGGGTCAGTGACTTGTTCAGGACCCGTAACTAGATATCAGCTGAGCGCACTCAAGCCTGTGTGTGTCTGACCCAGCAGGGATTGGTTTGAGGAATTTTGCCTTGAAACATCTCTCAAATCTGCTACCACAGCCTGTCAACCCTTATAATATCTTGTATGGACTAATACAGGAGACCCTGCATTCAGCCAGGCTCCTGTAATCCTCATGCTACTTTCCTGCTTAAAATCTGTAGTAACTCCCATCATCTACCGACAAGATAAAGGCCAGACCCCTTCGCATGAGAACAAGGTGCTCGTCTTGATCTAACTGGCCCTGTTTTTAGAGCCTCATCTTCCCTCTTTCCCCCTCCCCGCCTCCGCACTCCCAGGGCTGGGTAACCAAGAGGGAAAAGAAGTTGTTGTTTAGGATACCAGCAACTTTTAGAGAGAACTTATTTAATTCCCTCCTCTCCCTCCCCGCTGAAAACCATTGAAATAATTATCAAATGAAAAAGAAGCACTCTGTTGGACCTAATCTTATTTTCCACTGATATTGGTGTCGTTTTCAATTACATGTGGATGGCAAGAAGCTCTAAAGGATTTAATCAGTCTCTGATTGAGCTAAAGGTTCTCCGCAGTCAAACTGCCTTGTAAATACTGTGATCTCTGCCAAAAATGACCCTCCCTGAGCCACCACCACTAGTCTCCACTCTTCAGGCTTTAAGACTTAGCTCACACTTCCTAATTGCCTGAGACAGGCCTAGATACTCTTTTGTGCCCCCAGAATACGGTTGTTTATACTTCTGTGTTTGCTTTTATCACCTGGGATTGTAGGTTAGTTAGAGTACGTACAAGTCTATATTTCCCTTGTACTGTTAATTTGGGAGCTTCGTAAGAGCTCCTGTTGTGGCCGTCCCCCCATCCTCAGTGCTGGACAGAGTTCTGTAGGCATTTCCTTAGATCAGTCTGTACTAGGGCCTGTTCCCTGCTGTTTGGTTAGGAATGAAAGACTAGGTGCTCACCTGAAGTCGTTTAAGAATTGGTCTATATTTAGTATATTTAAGAATGCCTTAAATATAAAATAATTTTTAATTAATTGCCTTGGATCAGGATTTCTGAGAAATAAACTGTGAGACAAAGATTTATGGGTAGGAAGATTTTGGGGGGCCATGCCCTCAAGATTAGAACCTGGAGCGTGAAAGAAGCATCACTTGTAGTTGCTGCTGGGACCTCTGGGGTTGAGATGGCCCTCAGGGTTGTGTACCTTGAGGCAAGGGGGCCAGCTTTATCCTCTGTCAGCCCAAACCAGTCACTAGATTGTAGCTCATCCCCAGGGAAGGGGCATAACTCTGGGCAAAGGAGCTCTCTGCAGTTGAGGGCTGTTTCCAGAAAGGAACTCATGGGAGCCATCAGCAACCAACACCCAGCAGCTGGGTCCTGCATGGGGACCTGGTCTAGGCCCCACAGCAGTATATTTCAGAATGTGCCTCTAAGAATAGGCTTTAGTTTTAGTGCAACGAAAGAAATGATTAATGTTGTTCCCATCAGTTAAAAACTTTAAAAGGTTTATAGAGCTTCAGAACCACAGTGCAGTTCACAGGCTACAAACTTATTGAGAATACTGACTCCCCCGGGAGTGTCCAGGTGACACCTGGGTGATGGAATGTCTCACCAGGTGACACCTGGGTGATGGAATGTCTCATTGGTTTATGAAAAGGGCAGGGAAGTCTGATAGTCCTTTCTTTTGTTTCAAGGCAGGACTACTTTTGGTGCCTAGGCTTTTCTTACAGATCTCCAGAGGAAATATTCCAGCATCCCCTCTGGAAACATGTTTGGTAACTCAATTTTCTTAAGGTCTAAATGTTTATGCTCCTAAAAGGCACAAAACTGTTAGTAAGCTGATTTCTGTAATTAAGGGGAAATACACTTTTGTAACAGGGTTTTTATGTGAGACATAGGCCAAGAACTTTATTAACACTACCACTAATTTTGAATTTGATAATTCAGAGATAAGCTCTGAAAGGTAGTTTGCTAAGCAAAAAAATAGCTACAGAAGAAATTTATGCATGTTTTTCCTCATGGGAACAAACTTCTTTTAAATTCATCCTGGATTGTGTACTTACTCTCACACAATAAATAACTGGTAAGCTAACTCATTCAGGCAGGTATTCTAAAAATTTCTCCTAGATACAACATTATTTTGTTACGGCAGTTACTTAAATATAACAGCCTACATGTTGTGAAAAACATTTGGAAATTTAGGCTGTTCATTGGCTTATACCTGTGCTGTCCAATATGGTATCCGTTAGCCACAGGTGGCTTCTGAGCCCTTGAAATATATGCTGAGTATAAAATATGCACTGGACTTTGAAGAATTCTTATGAATCAAAAATACCTCAATTTTGATTTTGATTACATACTGGAATGATAGTAGTTTGGACATAGTGAGTTAAATAAAATAGTTAGAATTAATTTCACTTTACTTGTTAAATATGGATACTAGAAAATTAAAAACTGTGTATGTGGCTCATATTATATTCCCATTGAGCAGCAGTACTGATATATGTCGTCCTCTTCAGATATTCCAAATTGAGCATGGGCAGGCCTTTATGGTAGCCCTACTACAGCCCACCCACTGTGCTAGCTTTTCCCAGGAGCTGAAGCTGGTAACAACAATAGTCCCAGCCTTGAGTGAAATTTGGCCTTTGTGACACAAGCAGGAACACCTGTACCTGAATACAAGGGGCCTATCAGCTTTCTTTTTGTAGAAAAAGCCATCTCAAAATCCATAAATACGTAAAAATTGGGTAGATGAGCCTAGTCCTTAAATCTGTTTTTTTTATTTGTTTGTTTTTTCTTCTTTGCCATTTTGAATTCTTGGAGTCACTCTGTGATACAGAAGTGAAATAATATGTGTCAGCATAGTCTTTAAGGTAGACAAAGCTTATGTTGCTTGCTATATGTATAAAACTCTGTGTCCTTGAGCAAGTTCATTAAACTCTACTAGCCTCAGTTTTCTTATACATAACTACCTCACAATGTAATTAGGATCAAATGAGATAATATGTGTAAAGGTCCATAGGTCATATATGTCCATGGACTAACATTTTGTAAATATCACGTTGCTGTTTCTGATTTCTTCTTCTTTGGGTTGACAGACTAGGGAGATATATATTGTAATTCAGGAAGGTTGGAGAAAAATGAATAGTACACAGTTATAGTACAGAAGAAATCTAGAATCAAAGAAAAAGTTTCCTGGTCTTATCATAACTGCAACATGGAAACTGATTTATAAAAACTGGGGTAGATTCTTAAGATTTTTTTTTTCTTCAGTAATAGTATAATTTATTTCAAATGGAAAAATTTCCCAACAGGTTTGATGGAACTTCACTTATATATTGAAAATATCAGATAGATAGATAGATGGATGGATGGATGGATGGATGGATGGATGGATGGATGGATGGATAGATAATAGATAGATAGATAGATAGATAGATAGATAGATAGATAGACAGAAAGAAAAAGGTACCTCATTTCAGAAGTAGTCAAGACAACTAAAATTTTATAAGATTTGCTGTATATAACTGTTCACAACTTTTTTTTTTTTTTTCATTTTGGGAGAAATGGAAAAAAAGCTATAATAGTTCACAGAATTCTAACTTTTTCTAGGACCATAATAAAATATATATGATTCTAGCTGGCATTTTAGATTAACTCAGTATTTGAACTATAATGTCAAATATTGAGAGCCTAGAAATCATATTAAAGTGTAATAAAGGTTAGTAATAAAGAGAATTTCCCATTTATTTAATAGTTTTGTAGGTCAGAAGCCTGATACAGATTTCACCAAGCTAAAACCAAGTTGTCAGGAGGCTCTCGGGGAGAATCATTTGTGCTGTTGGCAGAAATCAGTTTCTTGTGACTATAGGATCATGGTCCTCATTTCTTTGCCAGCTGTCAGGTGACGGCCATTCTTAGCTTCTAGAGGATGTCACATTGGCTTGTGGCCCCCTTCCTCCATCTTCAAAGCCAGCAATGTCAGGTCAAGTCCCTCTCCTGCTTCCACTGTGTTCTCTTTCTTCTTTAGTCATGTCTCTGACTCATTCTTCTGCCTTCCCACTCCACTTTAAGGACTTACGTGTTTATATTAGCCCACCATGATAACCTAGGATATTCTTCCCATGCCCAGCTTCTTAACATTAACCACACCTGCAAAGTCTCTTGCTGTGTAAGGTCACATACTCAGAGGATCAGAGATTAAGGGCGTGGGCATTATCCTGCCTGCCTCATATACAGCTTGCGGGGGAAGATATGAATTATCAAGATTGACCCAAGCAGAAGTAGAAAACCTTAAGAGTGAAATGAACGTAGGAAAAAATCCAAAAAGCCGTCATTGTAATGCCTTTAAAAAATAACCAGCACCAGAGAATTTTATGGATGGGTGACTCGAATTTTGAAGGAACAGATCGATTCAGTTGTATGAACTTAGAAAAAGATGAAAATATTTTCATTTCATTTTGTGAAAAAGGCATGTTCTTGCAAATAAAAACGCTTTGGCTTCTTAGATTTATCTTTTTATTTTTTTCCTATGGACATTTAAAAGCAATTTGAAACTCAAAGCTAACCAAACATTCCTTTTGTTTTAGCTCTATCTTCCACCACCCCAGGGCAATAAAAGCTACTTAAGGAGTCGAATTCCAAGGAGCAATGAAGAAATAGTCATAAAAGGAAAAAGAAAAACCTAGGTTTATAATAAACACTTAAATCTTTTCCCACTACATCATCCTGGGGTAAGAAATGCCTTCCTAAGCAGGACCATAAATATAGAAGTCCTAAAGGAAAATGTGGACACACACACACACACACACACACACACACACTCACATACACACGGCTGAGTTCCTGAATTTAGGAGGAACTCCCTAAATCAATTTTTAAAATAAAATAAGCAGAGAAAATTCACATAGGACCTTCAAATGACCTATATAAATAGGTGCAAAAATATTCAGCCTCTGTAGCTGCCAGGAAACTTGCCACTAATACAATGAATTTCTCCATTCATCAGACTAACCAAGTAAAAAAAAATAGATGAATATATAAAGATATAATATACCATGTTGTAGTTACACTTATGGATAAATATACATGCACACATGTTTGCTAAAATCTTAGGAGAAAGCAATTTGGAATCATATATGTAAATTTAAAATGCATGTACAGTTAGACATAGCAGTTCCCCATTTATATAAATTTACCTAATAGAAATAGCCAACTGTTTGTACCTAAATATGTACCTCTCTAGAGTTTTGTCATTTTGTTCATAAAGACAGAAAATCGGAAAAATCGCAAATGTCTATTTAGGAATGCTACAAAAGTTTTTTTCTTCACAGCCATTAAAAAGAGTAAGGCAGACTTTTATATATGAGAAAGACAAATTTCTAAGACCAAATTCAATCCAAAAAGCAAGTCACAGAGGGAAGCATTTTTGGAATGACAGAGTTGGGACCTCTGAAAATCTGTTTCTCCATCAAGGCAACAAGATCAGTGGCAGAGATGTCAAAATCAACTTTTTCAGAACTCTGGAAATTAATCAAAGGATTGCAACAATTCAAGGAGTATCTATTCAAGAAAAAATGGCTGGATCTCAATAAGAACAGCATGTTTTGTAGCTTTTTAACTTGCCCTGCTCCTCCCCACTCCTTCCCAGCTCTGCCATAGCCTTTGATAGCCAGCAACCTTACAACCACTGGAGGAAAAAGAATGGATTTGGGACACCCAACATGTCCCATCCCCAGTAAATTGTAACTATTTGACCTGTCCAGCAGCTCCCCAGAAAAACCGCATTCATAGGGCTTGTCTTTATTTGACCTTATTCAGAGCTCACTAAGGAGAAACCCTCTCCACAGGGCATTCATCAAAAATGTCAGTTGCAGTTATTTAATATCACCACTGTCCAAGGAAGAAATGGAGTAAGTAAGAGGCTAATCAAAACCCTAACCGGAAAATCAGAGGCTAGCAAACAACTTAAAAGGAAAATCTCAGGATTGAGGTGTCCATAGGGATTCTTTAAAAGCTCCAATGTATTCCTGGGATTCTAGAAGGCCACACACATGCAGGACTGTGCACATGGCCAGGAAAGGCTTGAGAATGGTGTCGTCTCTGAACTCTGGATGAACTTGAGGCTCTCCATAGACAGGAATGAAGGCTGAAACAGAGTTGTATACTACCTGTTGGAGCATTGAAGTCATGCCCCAACATACACCCAGAGCTCTCAGCAGAGGCTTAGAGATTTATTTCAAGGCATTTAAGGAAAGGAAATCTCTTAACTGACCACTAAGCTAACCAGAGACTTCAGTGGCCAGACACCACAAAGAATATAGACTTAACAAAATGAGTTTAGAGAAGTCAATAAAAAGCAAACAACAAGGGAAACAAACCCAGTGGATAGGATGGGATCTAATTCCCAGAGCTGCCACATTATTTTATTAAAATGTCCAGTTTTTAATAAAAGTTCTGAGATATACAAAGAAACGGGAAAGTGGAAAGCATGGCTTGTATCCAGGAAACAAAAACAGTCAATACAAACTGGCTCTGAGGAAGCTGAGACACTGGACCTACTAAAGACTTTAAATCAGCTATGATAAATATCTTCAAAAAGCTAAAGGAAACTGTGTTTAAAAACCAGAGGAATGTGTGAAACCCGTGTCTCACCAAATGGAGATTATCAGTAAAGAGATAGGCTTTTTTTTTTTTAAAGATCAAAATGGATATTCTGAAAATTGAAAAGTACAATAACTAGAATTTAAAAATCACTACAGAGGATCAACAACAGATTTGAGTTGACAGAAGAGTCAGAACTTGAAGATATATCAATTGATATTATCCAGTCTGAAAAACAGAAAATCAAGAGAATGAAGAAAAATGAACAGAATCTCAAAGATTTGCAGAATACGATCAAGCATAACATCAGATGATGGGAGTCAAGAAGGAGAGAAGAGACAAAAAGGGGCAAAAGGAATATTTGAAGAAATGCTAGCTGAAATATTCCAGTTTTATGAAAAACAGTATATACCCAAGAAGCTCAGTTAACTCCAAGCAGGATAAGCTCAGAGACATCCACAACTTAGACACAGCATAGTCAAACTGTTAAAAGCCAACAACAAAGAAACAATCTTGAAAGCATCAAGAGAAAACAACTCAGGGTATCTAAGGGAACCTCAATAACATTAATAGCTGACTTCTCATCAAAACCATGGAGGCTGAACCTCAATAACATTAATAGCTGACTTCTCATCAAAACCAGAAGGCAATAGGATGATATATTTTTATATATATCTTATTTTTAGAAAAGACTGTCAAAGTAACTTATTTTTAGAAAAGACTGTCAATCAATAATCCTATATCTAGTAAAGCTGTCTTTCAAAAAAGAAAGAAAAGGTAAGACAATCACAGGTTAACAAAAACAGAATTCACTGCTAGCAAATCTGCCCTACGAGGCGTAGTAAAGGGAGTCCTTCAGGCTGAAATGAAAGGACACTAGAATTAATTCAAATCCACACAAAGAAAAAGAGCACTGAGAACGGTAACTACATGGGTAAATATAAAAGACAGCATAAATGTCTTTTGCTTGTATTGTTAAAATAGCAATGCTATCCAAATTGATGTACATATTCATCACAATCTCTATCAGACTCCTGCAAGTCTTTTTGGGAGAAATTGATACATTTCTAAATTTCTAAAATTCATATGGAAATGCAAAGCATTTCCTGAATAGCCAAAACAATGTTGAAAGAAAATAAAATTTGAGAATTCGCACTCCTTAGTTTCAAAATTACTGTATAGCTACAGAATCAAGACTGTGATACTGGCATAAAGATAGGATGTATCAATGGAATAGAGTTGAGAGCATAGTAATAAACTCTTACGTTTATGGTAAATTAATTTTAAACAAGGGTGCCAAGAACATTCAATGTGGGAAGAATAGTCTTTTCTATAAATAGTAGTGGGAAAATTGGAACTCCTCATGCAAAAGAATGAAGTTGAACTACTTTCTCATGCTATATAAAAAAATTAGCTCAGAATAGACTCTAGACTTAAATGCAAGAATTAAAACTATAACACTCTTAAAAGTAAACACAGGAGTAAATCTTTCCGACAATGGCTTCTTAGATACCAGCAGATACCAAGGCAAATCCATAGAGACAGGAAGTAGGTTTATGCTTATGAGGAGGCGGGGTATTGGGAGTAACTGCTAATGGGCACAAGGTTTCTTTTCTTGGTGATAAAAATGTTCTAAAATTAGATGGTAGTGGTTGAGAAACACTAAAGAAAAAGTAGGTAAATGGGATTTCATCAAAATTAAAAACTTTTGGCTTCAAAAGATACTATTAAGAAATTGAAATGGCAATGCAGAGAATGGGAGAGTTTTCTGCAAATCACATATCTGAAAAAGGACTTGTACCCAGAATGTATGATAATTTCCTATGACTCAACAATAAGTAACCCAATGTTAAAAAAGATTTGAATAGACATTTCTCCAAAGAAGATAAACAAATGTCGAATAAGCACATGAAAAATGTTCCACATCATTAATCATTGCTTTGGGAAAATGCAAATTAAAATCACAATCAGATACTACTTAACATTCACTATGACCAGTAATAAGTATTGACAAGGGTGTGGAGAAATTGGAGCTCTCATACAATGCTGATAGAAATATAAAATGGTGTAGCCACTTTCAAAAACCGTTTGGCAGTTTCTCAAAATGTTAAACACAGACTTAACCATATTGACCCAGCAATGTCACTTCTAGGTATTAATTCTAGAGAAATGAAAACGTGTGTCCACATAAAATTTTATGCACAAGTGTTCATCGCAACGTTATTCATAATAGCCAAAAAATGGATACAAGCTAAATGTCCATCAGCTGATGAGTGTATAAATAAAATATTGTGTATCCATACAATAAAATATTATTTGGCAATATAAAGGAATGAAATACAGATACATGCTTCAGCATGAATGAACCTTGAAAACATGGTGCCAACTGAGATCATATATTGTGTCATTCCATTTGCATGTCATGTCCAGAAAAGGCAAATCCACAGAGACAGAAAGTAGGTTTATGATTGTGAGGAGGGGGTATTGGGAGTAACTGTTAATGGGCGCAAGGTTTCTTTTCTTGGTGACAAAAATGTTCTAAAATTAGGTGGTAGTGGTTGAGAAACACTATGAATATACTAGAAGACGCTGAATTATACACCTTTAACGAGAGAATTACATGGTATATGAATTATATCTCAATAAAGCTATCTTTAATAAAGCAATTGTCACATTAAATCTATTTACAAGTGAGACTATATTTACTTACCAGTGGTTTAATTTTAAAAGAAGAAAATAATAGGGGTTCCTGAGGTATTTTTCAGTCCCAGCATACTAGGGCCCTCTACCATTGAGAGGTTCTAGGCCCAGGGACCTAGTCTCCACTCCCCTTTCCTAACCTCAGGGGCACTTATATCCCCCCGGGCTCAGCAACAATATCATTGATTGTAGGTGGGGACAGAGTTAGAAGTAGAATGGGGCTTATTGGAGAATAACACCTGTGAAAGGAAATGAGAAGGAAATAGAACTAGGAAGGGGGATGTCATCAGACTTAGGTGCAGACCTCACAAAAAACTCTGCACAGTCAACAAGAAACTCTGCAGCCAAAATGTCCTATTAGAAGCGTCCTGTGTTGGGTGAAAATGGGCAGGCCCTTTACTGCCTTTCAGTTGCCGGGAGTTAAATGTGGAAACTGACTTGATCAAAAATAACAACTTTCTTGAGATACAATTCATAGACCATAAAGTTCACCTTTTCAAGTATATACGTCAGTGGTTTTTTTAGTTTTTATGTTCACAGAGAATGCTCAACTGTCACCACTATCTAACATTAGAACATTTGGAGTTAAACTTGACTCCTCTCTTTCTCTCATACTCGTCAGTACATCTAGTCAGTTTTGTCCAAAATCAGACCACTTATCACCACCAAATTATAATCATTCTGCTTACTTGGAGTTTGCAGTGGCAAAAGTTGATTTCCCTGCTTTTGTTTTTCCCTCTCCCAGCCCTAATTCTGTTCTCAACATAGTAGCCAGCGTGATCCTTTGCAAAGTAAGTCAAATCATGTCACTTCTCTGCTCAAACCTTTAGTGGCTTCCAGTGGCGTCCCGTCTCAGAGTAAAAGCAATCAAAATTGTCTGCAAGCCCTCCTGGTCTGATCCCCTCGGACCTCACGTCCCACCGCTCTCCCCGTCATGCGTAGCTTTAGCCACACTGTCCGCCTTGCTTGCTGCTCCTCAAAAAACACAAAGGTCCTGCTTAGGGCCTTTGTACTTCCTGTTCCTTCATAGTATCTGCAAAGCTGGTATTTCACCTTCTGCAAGTTTTTGCTCAAAAGTCAGTGCACCTCACTTCTTAGTGACACCTTCCCTGACCATGCTATTTAAAGTGGCAACACCTTCCTCTGACACTCACATTCCCCTTTACTGCTTTTTCTCCACAGTTCTTACTACTGTTTTGAATCATACACATTTTACTACTGTACTTGTCTGCCCCACACACACACACACACACACACACTAGAAAAAATAAAATCCTTGAAGGGTGGGACTTTTCATGGTTTTGGTTTCCAGCTATCTCCCTGCGTAGCTAAGTGTGTGGCACTTACTGGGCCTTCAGGCACGAGTGGTTGAATGAATGCATGCTTACACGCCAGGCTATCTTACTAGGTCCGTAAGTGCCCCTAACACTCTTATGGGACTGACCGCATTATATCAGTGAGACCTGCAGCGTCTGGCTGCAGCTGATTCTGTGTACCTGTCTTCTACACCTCGCTGCCCTCTCACAGGACGTGTCACAGCCCTTGCTCCTGTCCACAGGGGCTGTACGGCTCCAAAACCTCTCAGTGAAAGAAGGCATTGCTGGGGATCCAGCTGCTCCCATTCTATTGCGGGGACCAGTCTAGAAAGAGGCCCTGTGAGCCAGCACCTTGTCCCATTTCCAGATGCTTCTAGGGGTTGCCATCTATTGTTCTGCAATTAAGGAAAAGGAAAGAGACTCTTTTGAAAAACTGGCGAAGGATTTCAATGTTTTAATATTAATATAGTGTGCAGTAGAATAGTTTTCAGTTTCTGTTATTAAGGATGATTCCATTACTAAGGGTCCAGTCTTTTAATTGGTGATGTCTAAAAATTGGAGTTTTTAGTTGTTTTATATGGGTATGACACTTAGACTATTGTAGTGTAAAGTACATGTAGAAAACTCCAGCAGTACTTCATTGTTTTACAAAATTGGCATCTATTCTAATAGTTACAAATGCATGCATTTTAATACTCCACAGTGCCTGTCATATTGACAGTGAGAACAAAGAAATATAATTGATCATTTATTAAAAGCAGTAAGTTCAGTAGCTTAATAAGAGTCTGGGGTTTCATTGTTGCAACTTAATTTTTCTTACAGGACAAAGTTCTAAAAACATCAGTTCATCTCCCAGCACCGAGAGTTTGCCTGGAGGAAGAGAATTCACTGGCTCCCCACCTTCATCTGCTACTAAAAAGGATTCCTTTTTTAGCAACATCTCCCGTTCCCGCTCACACAGCAAAACTATGGGAAGAAAAGAATCTGTAAGTGTTTAAGAATGGTTTTCTTTTTATCTTCCGTTTTCCTCTAGAGTGATTCATTTCTTAAAGCTTTTTATAAAGCTCTTAAAATTTTTACAGACTAAATTTACAGACTAAAATGACTTCTTGATCAACAATAATTTCATTCAATTTTTAAAGAATATAACGCTGTGGTCTCTATTACACTGAAGGATAAAAAAGCATCAATTTAAAATAAGTTGAATCCCAAATCTCAGTCCGTTTTTCCTCCACAAATTACTTTATGTGAAACCCTGTGTTTTTTTCTAAAATGTAGCAAATAACATTATACAAATAATAGATTAAGACACTTGAAACAAACCAAACTGTTTTTTGTTTTAAGTATTTCTTGAAAATTAAAAATATTTTACCACTTGTTTTTAAAAGTTATACAAGTTACATTTAAATTATGGTATATTGGTAATTGCTCTCTAAGATCTTCTGTATCATTACTCAAAAGAACACATCTAAAGCATATCAACTACTTTAAAAACCTGGTTGTGTCTGAAATTTTTCTAAGCCAACTTCAGAAGAAATAAAACATTTAGCCATATTTTATAGCTAGTTTAATACCTAATATTCTACTATGAAGAATTTGTCGTCCCACTGTAAAAGGATGCAAATTTAAGGTATTACAGAAAAGGATCTAGCTGTTGCTGAAATAGTCCTAAATTTAAAAAAAAAAAAAAAGTAAACCCTTTGAGGGATAGTTATTTACGGTACATAGAATAGATAACAGCATGATATCTATTTGTATGACTGTCTGACCTTGGGCAAGACACTCAGCTTCCTGGTGCTTCAACTACCACATGCAAATTGAACAACAGACTTTGCTCTCTGAAGGTTTGCAACATACTCTCTTGGGGTCCCTTTCAATGTGTAGGAACTGTGATTCTCTAATTTGTAGAAGAGCAGAATGGAACTTTCATTTAAAGATGGCAGCACTAATGCAGGCAGTTATCTCTGCTCCGTCCTAAACACTACTCCAGGGACAGTCAGAGTAGTTAAAGATAAACCCTCAAGGAATAAGAAAACAGGAGAGAAGACAACAGCAACAATTTTTTGTTACTTGGAAAGCAGATGTTATGTGCTAACTATCTTAGCAGCCTAAGAAAGCTGAACATGAAGGCAGCAGTAGGGAAAAACCAGGAAGCCATTTGATTTAAGTTGTAAAATCCTCTAGAAGCTCAGGAGCTGGAAATGGGGTGAAGGTGGAACTGAAGACATGAGACTTGGTCAGAAGTCTCTTCAAAAAGCAATTAGATTCCCTTCCCCACTCTGGCAAAGACTGGAGGTTTAATTCTCTGGAAAGTATAAAATAGAATGTCTCTGAACTGAGAGAGGTCAGGCACATTCAAGTATGGAGCTACCCAACTGAAAAAGGGATGATGAACATATTCCACTGCTGAATTTGAGATTCCCAGGCCTCACCCCATTTGCTCCCCAGAATACCAATACATAACGAGGTCTGACAATTAAGCTTGCAAACTTTTTGCAACAATGTTGCTAACTTTTTTGATATCAGAGGGATTATTCATTATGAATTTGTACCAGCTGGACAGTTAACCAAGTTTATTATTTGGAAGTGCTGAAAAGGCTGCGTGAAAGTTTGACAACCTGAAAGTTTCACCAACAATTCATGGCTCTTGCATCATGACAATGCACCAGCTCACACGGCCCTGCCTGTGAGGGAGTTTTTAAGCAGCAAACAAATAACTGTATTGGATCACCCTCCCCATTCACCTGATCTGGCCCCCACTGACTTCTTTCTTTACCCAAAGTTAAAGGAAATATTGAAAGGAAGACATTTTGGTGACATTCAGGACATCAAGGGTAATACGATGACAGCTCTGATGGCCATTCCAAAAAAAGAGTTCTAAAATTGCTTTGAAGAGTGGATTAGGCGCTGGCATCAGTGCATAGCTTCCCAAGGGGAGTACTTAGAAGGTGACTGTGGTGATATTAAGCAATGAAATATGTAACACTTTTTCTAGGATGAGTTCACGAACTTAATTGTCCAACCTCGTATCCATCCAGACAGGAAGAATTTTCTTCAAGTAAAAGTCAAAAAAAAAAACCAACAACAACAAAAATACAACATGCAAACATACTGACCTTAGGGGTTCTCCAAGGAAACAGTTTACTTTATAGTGAACCCAGCCATCACAGGCCCATCCAAGCACAGAGCTTTCACTTAACTTTTAGTTCACACTATTTTATATGAGTAAGATAGCCAGGGATCACCAGATACTTGAAGAGACCATCTGATAGTGAAAGACACAAAAGTAAATAGAAAAAAGTATCATGTATGTCCTGATGTTTGCATGTAAATACCTGGTACACAATAATTAAGCAATAATAACTCAAGCTGAGCTCTGGACATATTATTTACCTCTGGTTAGAAAATAGCAAATAATGATATTAGCATAAATTACCTTACTTTAAAAATATCATTCTTTTGAAATTCATTTTCTGAGTGGCTCTTTAGGTAAAAACTATTTTAACATCAAAATGATAAAACACTATTTAAAGAAAAGAAAAAAGCAACTGGGAGGAAACGAGTCTATGCAGCAGAAAAATGCTTCAGAAAAAATATTCAGAAAACAGCAACAATCGGAAGCTATTAGAAATTAAAATATGATATCTGAAATGTTAAATTCAATAGAAGGGTTGGAAGATAAATTGAAGAAAATAGAATACAGACAGAAATGGAAGATAGAAAAATATAAGAAAATTAGAGAACCAACCCAGGAGATTCAAAATCTAAAAAATAGGAGTTCCAGAAAGAAAACAGAGAAAATGAAAGGAAAGAAATAGTCAAATTTTTAATTCAGTAAAGTTTTCCACTAATAAGGGACTGAATTTTCAGATTAAAAAGTCCATAGAATGTCCCACACAAGTAAATGCAAACAGACATCCAGATGTATGACTGAAAAAGTTCAGAACTTTGGAAACAAAGAGATATCCAACAAACTTGTAGAATTGGAGGAAAAGAAAGATTTCCAAGAAAGGATCAAGAATTAGCATGGCTACAAATGCCCCATAGCAACACCAGCAAACAAGACAATGGAGGAATACATTCAGAGTTCTGAGAGAAAATTACTTCCAATCTAGATTCAACACCTAATAGTATTATGATATATAATAATCTGGAAAAATCAAGAAGTAGCCACATTCAGACATTCAAGATTCAAAAAATGGTTCATATGCACCCATACTCAGAAGTCACTGGAGGATAGTCTCCGCAAAAATAAGGACATACACTAAGGATGAGGAATACATGAGAACAAGTAAATAGATTATCCAGAGCAAGACAAAAATATTCCCCAGAATGATAAAGTAGGGAGATCCCAAGACTACATGTAACACAGCTATTTAGCAGGTCCAGAGAAGCAGCCAACCCAGCTTGGAGCAAGTTAGATAGAAGATTCTAGAAAGTTTTCTCTAAAAAGATGAAATTGTAAGAATCACCAATATATATGAACGAATTGAGAAATTTATACAATTACAAGTGAGTTTGGGTTTAAATTAGTGATAACTTCAGAAAAACTAAGCCAGTAAAACACAAGACAATCGGTAACCCCAAAGAAAAACAAAGTAGTTACAGGAAAAGAAAGAAAGGTTATGATAAACCTTGTAAGTGAGCCATGACTATAATTTACATAGACGTTATAATGTAAGCCTATTGACTGTTAATCTAATCAAACCTGTGATAAAATTCATTTGAGAAGATGGGTATGGGAACTGTGTGTTTGTGTGCAGAGGGGAGGAGTGAGCAGGTGATGGTGGTCATTAGAGCTAAATCCTCATCTTCCATGGTGGAACATTGTGTATAACACTCTAGAAAAATCAAGAAGCAGCAATATAAACTAGTGCTATAGAGATGAAAAAGAATGGGTAAAAGAATTGAAAGTGATTACTGCTGGAAAGCAGGAAGTGGAGGGTGGGGCTGTGTGAAATGTTTTTCATAACAAGCCTTGTAGCACCATTTGACTCTTCAAAGTGTTACATATATAACTTAGATTAAAAATAATAACTGAAAATTACAACAAAAATAGAATATATTGGCATAATAAATTAGAAGGGGAGATGCCTGCCTGTACAAAGAACATTTCTATGAAGAAACAGAATAAGGAATAAATAACAAATGAGAAAGGCATATGGAGAGATGTTTCATTTGCATTCTATCATATTTTGGTGGCATATGGATTAGAGTACAACACCAATTAATTACTTTTTGTCATGGTGATGCTGTAACTTAAAACTGAGAAACTGAGCAAAAATAGAAATAGAGTAACTCTAACCTTCTACATAGACCTGATGTGAACCAAGAAACAACGACAAATTATTATTCAAAATTATTTCCAAGAGAAAACCCATGGTTTTCCAAGTAATAGGTTAACTTATTTTATGAGATAGTGTATTGTTGTCAGTGCTCTTCACCAAATAATCCCAGTTTTCCCCCATTCTAGACACTTAATAGAATTGTACCTCCTTGTCCCCTGAGATCTAGCAGAGCCATGTGACTAGGTCTGTCCAGTGAGTTGTGAGTGGAAGTGATATTGTGTAATGTTACTGCAAGACCCTCCACAGCTCTCACTTTACCAGAGCCCAGCTACCCACCCATGGTAGATGTGAAGTATGAGTGAGAAATAAACCTTTATTGATTTAAGGTGAGAGTGTCGCTTATCACAACATAGCAATGCACAGCTGGAAAGTGTTCAGGCCCATAGTTGGGGATCATTCTCCCATGGGAACCGCTTACCACCACCCGAGTTGTACCAGTGGCAGCAGAGCCTGTGACTGGGCATCTGTCATCCCTGGGCAATCTTTGCTTTCATTTCCAGCCCAATTTGGTGTGATACAGGAGGATAGTCCATGTCCTCCGAAAAGTTCAAGATAGTTCATTAACATCATCATCAGTTTTTCACACAAGCTAGTGGCCAAAATTGAAGCAAAGACATCTCTTGCTTTGGGTCCCCAGTGCCTTAAACGACAACGATGTATCTTTCAGATTTCAAGGCTTGGTTAATCTTTTTTAAAGGCCCAGGGTTAAATTGTTGATGTCAGTTAACAAAAGGATAAAATAGCAGTTGAAAAGAGACATTAAAACAAAGATAATCTAGTAGTAGTTAACCTAAGTATGGCTAAATCTGCTTATAATGTGTCTAATTTAATCATTGAGAAATTATTTTCAAAATCAATATAGATGGGACATACTCTGGGGAAGTGTTATATATTAGGTCTCAGAACTTATTTCCCCTCAGTATTGCCTTTTTATATATCAAAAAAGCCTTTTTGTAATCCACAGGCTATCTTTAAATGAAATTGCATCACATTTATTCCTGTTAATGCCCCTGATTTAGCCATATAGTAGGAATGTACAACTCAGCTCAGTCTTTAAAGAGGTAATTAATTAAGCCTTCTGCCATGTGTTTATAAAATACATCATTACACTTCTTTTCTGAAATGTGAACAAACTAATAGGAAGTTTTAAAAATTGACCTTCCTTCATTATCATTACTTATACTGTTTTGAGGGTTGGTATTTACTCACGATGACAATTTTCCCTCTGCTTTATTTCCCAAAAAAGCCTTTAGGACTCACCTATTTCAAACCCAGATTTAATCAAGCTTTGACTTTTTTTAATCTTAAAGAGAAAATTCAAAATTTTTATGCTTTTCATTTTTCTCATGCTTTATTTTGCATGATAATGTAAATGATATCCAATACTAAGTTTTCCAGAAATCTATTTTAGTTGGTCATTTATCTGACTATAAGTCAAAAAATAATAATTTTTACTTGTTTTAGCAATGTTAGTCATGTGTGCAATTACTGCCAAATCTTTTTGAAGAATATCTTTGCTAAATTTAAAGAGTAGGGGAAATCCTGAATATAAGAAAAACTCTAAAATTGATTTGTCTATATGAATAAGTTCTAATATTTAAGCACATCAGCCAATTAAAAAGGTTTGTTTTTTTTTTTCTTTTTTGTAATGTTCCTGATGAACTGCAAGACGTTTTGCTAAGCTTTGTGATTACATACCAATCTCTAGAGAGCTAAACTTATCCATGGTTCAGAATCCTCTCTAAACCACAGGAAATCAAAATTGTCTGAGCTGGAAATCCCTACATAAGACAGGATGTGTAATGAGGTAAAAACCACCTTCTGGCTCAGAGCACCACGGGTGCTAATCGTGTGTCTTTGTGACCCCTGCAGGCAATTATCATGCCCTTTGGCAGTTTGAACATATACCGTGATCATACTAATAGAATTAATTTTTGTAATATTCATTGATCTCTTCCAGGGGTGTCCATACTGCGGCCCGCGGGCCAACTGCAGCCCGCAATCCATTTTTAATTGGCCCGCAGCAAATTCCAAAAATATATTTAGTTTACTTAAATAAACCAGGTGAGGCAATACGTACTTTACCTCGAGTGAGTGGTCCAGCTGTTTGTGTATTTTACCGCATATGGCCCTTGGTGAAAAACGTTGAAAAAAGTTTGGACACCCCTGATCTATTCTTTGTCATGACAGAATAACTATAAGTGTCAAATGAATGAAAACAAATTTGAAAACAGACTCATACTTACTTCTGGAAGTATGGACAACCTGAACATCACCACATCTACTTTAGGTCACATTCTAGAAATTGGAATTTAATACATATCTGTATAAGCAATATAAGAGAGTAGTCCCAGTGGGTTTTTTACAGTGAAATTGGAGGAGGGGGAAACACATCAAAAGTTAAGTAATAATTAAGCTAAATAAAAATATCTCATCAGCATGGGAGGCAACATATGGTTAAATGTCATATAAGCAGTAAAGACAACAAATAATATGGGTTCAGAAGATAGACCACCATGGGCTGTGTTGGTCTAGATAAGCTTCATAGGAGAGATCAGACTTGAACCACAAACATATTTCTTCTTTCATTGAATGCAGCCATGGTTTTCCCTCATGCACATACAGCAGCTTCGTAGGACAGGTTAGTGGATGTGTATATTGAGTAAGCAATCAACAATGTCTGCTGTGAGTGAGTGTTCTCTTCTCCCTCACTTCCTCTGGCAGAATGTAAAATAGCTGGGGTTAGATCAAGTTGCTTTTGGTAAAAAATAAGAGAAATTATTATCTCAAATGAGAAAATGTGTTGCTTATTATTTCAAATAACAAGTGTCCCGAAATAGGCAGGTCTAGAGCTGGATAATTCATCTCTTCATTGACGCCACCATCTTTCCATTCTGCCATCCTCGGTGTATTGTCTTTGTCTTCAGCTCACTTCCATTGTGTTCTCAAAAGGGCTGCCACAGAGTCAGGTATATATTCTGTCATTTCCGCCCCGCCCCCCCCCCCCGCCCCCACACACACACACACTCTCACTCCCACACAACATCTTCTAGAGAAGTCTATTTGGACGTTCCCCAGCAGGCTTTCCCTTCCATCGCATTGGTTGGCAAGAATTAAATCCCATGCCTGCTCCCAAACCAATCTCTGGTAAGAGGAAAGGTTTAGAAAAGTCCACGACAATGTGGATGTTTAGGCAGCTTGAGTTAGATTGGTAGTTGGAAGAGAGAAATTGAGCAGTGACACTCCAGTAGGCTAGAATTTTCCTAGTTACCTGATTTTCTCTTCAGTCAATGATGTATACTAACTAAGAATACAAAGTATGTGGAAAGCATTAATTATAATGAATTTCCTTATGGGCTTCTGTATGATATTGAAACCCGGTATCTAGAGTTTATCTAATTCTAGGATTTTTTCAATTCATAAATACATACTTATAAATTGTTTTTTATTTTATTGGGGAATATTGGGGGACACTGTGTTTCTCCAGGGCTCTTCAGCTCCAAGTCGTTTTCCTTGTCATTGTCCAGATCTAAGTCATTGTCCTTCAATCTAGTTGTGGAGGGCGCAGCTCAGTTCCAAGTCCAGTCACCATTTTCAGTCTTCAGTTGCAGGGGGCACAGCCCACCATCCCATAGGGGAATTGAACCGGCAACCTTGTCGTTAAGAGCTCGCGCTCTAACCAACTGACCACCATCCGTCCGCCTCTGTTTATAATCTTTTACTTAATAATTTTAATGATAACTGCATTAAAATATAGTGCCATTTAACATATGAATAGATATAAAATGAATTTAGACATCGGCAGTTTTTCTAGCTTCTTTTAAGTCTCATGATAGGAATTTTAATCTAAGGCTAAATTGAACTCAAGTATTTGAAAGATGACATTTAGTCAGTCACTCAATGTTATGTGAAACTTGTTCACAAACATTCGTCAGTGCATCAGCTCACAGTCAGGGGAGTTGGACTGTATATCTTTGTAGGAATGTCCCTTCCTCCTATCTCCATCTTTTTGCCTCACTCAGTTCACCTAATTCCATTGTAAAGAAATGTGAACATCAAAGGGAGCATCATAAAGAGCTGTTTTTGACAGTCTGTGCATGACATTCTAATTTAGCTTTTGTAAACAGGTTTTATAACCAACATTTTAACATCTTTATGCTTCACTAAATTAATTTTTAACCAAAAGCTATGAGGACCCTATGCAGGCAGAACAACAGGAAATGGAGTTCTGAACCTTGGCTGGAATGCCCTTTCCAGGACTGTGAAGAGCGCACCCTTTGGGGGCGAATAAGACACTCATCCCCCCCATGCTGGGCCTTCTTCCTCCCTAATTTGTCTTCATGTCCATCATCTCCATAAAATGCAAAGATGCCAGACTGTACCCATGCTGAACACTGCCCAGGAGGCATACACAGCGGTATGGGGAGAGCTCGAGTGAAGCAATTAGAAATATTTAGAATCCCTGGCCAGAAATTCCTGTGGGTTTGAATCATGCTAAATTAAATGTGGCATGGATAGCACTTGCTTCCTTCCAATGACCTTTCTTGAAACTTGCCATTTATTTAGTCTTGCAGTGCCACATTGCCTTGGGGACAGTCATCTGTGCCTCAGCGGGCACATGTGCAGGTCCGGGAAGGAAGGGGGGGGCTTTGAGTTGCTGTGTGCAGATGGAGGTCAGTCAAGGCCAGAGCCCAAACTGTGGAGGCTCTTAGGTTGTCCTCTTTTCCCCTCAATGGCATCACCACTTTTCCTTCCCTACACAGCACCTTCCTGCTTTTAAATCTTCTTTTCCTAGCTTCCCATCATTTATTCTTTAAAACACCTCTGTTAACTTTTCCAGGAAGCTGTATTTTTAATCCACTGGGTTCTAATTCTAGAAAGAATGGCTTTGCTTCTGTCACAGGAGTTCTGGGCCTGTCGAACGAAGAGGGAGATCCATATCACACGGGTGGCCATTGCCTTCTCTTGAAACCTTAGGCTCAGGAACTCCTTTTTGGTTGTTGCTCATGCTGTGCCCAGAGGGTCCGTCGGAGGCTTGGGCACATTTACCACTCTTCCCTGAATCCTGCTGTTTCCCCTCCGGTTTTCTGCTCCCGATGCCCATGCATCAGGAATTCATACACATGGAAGTACTGTAGGTGGCAAACCCCAGGAACGTCACACCTGGAGCATGGGGGTAAAGGGCAGAGTTACTGGGCATTTAGTGATGCAGTTTGTGCACTTCTCACAAAGCCCTGCTGAAATGCAGCCCTGTGCTCTGTTCACTAAGCTGCAGGCCCAGGTCTGGGGCTAGGCTTGCCTGGAGATGGGGCATTTTTTCCTCTACACAAAGGTAATATCCATTCCCCAAGTCCTGCACCACAAGGAGGTGACTTTTCCTAATCAAATTAAAAACATGTTATAGGTTGCTAAAGGCCCAGGCGGCAACTGTAATTGTTGGGAAAATTCAGGACCTTTCTATTTTGTGGTGGTAATGATAAAATTTAAAAAACTGGATGGTACCAGAAAAACATGTTAGCATTGACATGAAGAACTAGTAACATGAGAAAAGAAAAATAGCAAAATGTATTTGACCATAGGAATAATACTCAGCATGGTGACTTTCACAGAATTCACCCTTGTTGCTTTATTAAGCCTCCTAACAAGCTTGTCTGTCATTACAAACTCATCTGGACAACTTCATTTTAAGTTGTATTTGATGAGACTACTATACTTGGCTCACATAAGCTTGACCTGGGTCTGTGGTGTCCGTCTGCTTATGAAGTACAGTTGGTCATGAGCAACTGTTTAAAATACATGAATAAACAACAACCGAGATCCTTCTCAGGCCTGACAATACGATGTGGCTGAAGGATTTTAAAAGCCTTGAATATATGGATCGACAAAGGATAACGTAATCAAATTTACAAACTCCCTTTTTGTTTAAGATGATGGCAAAGCCCACCCTCCCTCCTTCCCCTCAGGATTGTTGCCAGCTTAGTACAGTTCTGTCGATAGCTTTAGCATTGCCAGTCAAAACATCATTTCCCAACGTTGCTGAGGTCAATAGATAGAAACTTTAACAGCAGTAACTCGAAAGCGTGATGATTGTAGTAAGCCATGAACAAATCGGCTTTATGTGAAATCCTAGGAGGTTATGGGCTACATTTGAAAGCAAGAGAGAAAAGAACAAAAACTTTTCAACTGGAAAAGCAGTTAGGAAAGGGGACACTTCCCCTGTCCCTGCCCCCACCTTTTATTCATAGACCCCTGACGAGACTCTGATTCCTGCCTTTCTTGGTCATGTGTTGCAATTATTTTCTCACCTTTCATGTTCTTATTGTGCTGCTTTAAAGTTTCCTTTCTTTCTCATTTCGCTTCTTTGATGAGCTCTTAAAGATGGCCTGATTTTAGTAAATAAACCCATTCCAAACATACCTACCCCTGCAGCACAAAGGGCCTTTCAGACCAGCACCCAGGATCACTTTCAGGTGACCACACTGACCTCTTGGTCATCATCACCTTAATTCTTGGAAACCACCCCAAAGTTAGGACAGAATTGTAAGCAAGACTGTGAAAATTTGCAACATTTTCCTGAATTCTTCCATATGTCCATGTATCTATATATCTATATAGTCCATAAAATATCAAAAATAATACTTTTGAAAATGAAATTGAAGAAAATAAGAATGAAACCAGCAGGGTGCTACTATGTGATCATGCTAACGTTTATGGAAATCTTAAATTGATCTCTCGACAACAAACATTAATATCCTCCAGCTGGGCAGAGATAAAACTATTGTCTATTTACTGCCCAGGATAAATAAGGTGTTGGGTTTCTTTTCTCAATGTCTATAGTCAAAGTTACCCATTGTTAGTCTCTATTATGACCAGATTCCTTTTTTGACACCCTTGATGAAGGTCTTCAGAACTAGGTTTGAAGGTAAGATAAATAAGACAGGCAAGATCAATAAGCAAGCTGAATTCTTTTGCAAGGAAAGACCATTCAAATGCTGGACCTTGCATTTCATTCCAAAGACTGTCATTTTTTTAGGACTTTTTAAGCTGAACATAACAGAAATTCTGACTCAAACTGATTCAAATAATAAGTTATTAATTCAAATTAAGTCCAAAGGACTTCTTATCCATGGTTGCTGATTAGAATCACCAGAGAGCTTAAAAAATACCAGTAGCAGAAGAACTGAATCAGAATCTCTGAGGTGGGGCCTGAGCCATGGTAATTGTTAAAAACTTCTCACGTTATTCAAATGTGTCCTCAAGGCTTGGAACCAATCATTTAAAAACTGATCAGTGTCTTCAAAGACCCAAGTTCTTTCCGCCTCTCTGCCCTGCCCAGAACAGGCCCTTCCCCGGATTAGAAGTGAGACAGCTACGGCCGTTCTAGGCACCATACCTATTCACCAACATCCAGAGGACCAAGACAGACCATGTCTTTCTCGAGCATTGTCATAGCGTTGCGCAGTTAAATTTCAATATCAAGTAAAAGAGGAATAATTCTTTAGTATAAGTGTGTCTCATACATGGCATGGGAAATACACTAAAAAAAATATTTGTCGATAGTCTGAAATTTCAAAGTTACCTGTATGTCCTATTTCTGTTTGTTAAATCTGGCAACTATGTCTTAAGAACCTTTGTTCTTTGGTTTTTCCAAGAACCACCCACCTTCCCCTTATGTCTCATTGGCCAGAATTCCTGCAGCCATCCCTACAAAGGTAACGAAGTTCCCCTTAAATCCATCAGGCCCAGCCCCAGCCGCAAGGCTCTGGTTTAGGTCAGCTTCCCCTTGAGAGGAAGTTCATGGCTGCAGGGCCCTTTTAGGAAGGGAGATAAGAACCAACGCAGGAGCAGCGGCTCTGCCCCCTATGGAGAATGATACCATGGCCTCCAGACTAAAGCTTTTCTGCCAACTACCACCTTTGTGGGAAAATGCATACATTTGATTGCCATGAATCTATTCGTCTTCAAAAAAATAGTGGTTGTCAGTGGTTTGTATTTTCACGAAAACCATCATGCTGTGCAAAATCATGCATTGAAAACCACAGGGCTCACGGGAAAGGTGGAATTGGGAACAACACTCAAAAACTTCATCAATTACACATAAAACGAGGTAGGAACCTAATAAAAGTAGTAGCATGGTTTCACACGTTAAATGATTGAGAAATAAATACCATGATAAATATGACTCTACCTTGGAAAAGCCCTGAAGCCTGGTTGAGGAAGTGGACGTTTGAAGGGTTGGAGCTTGTGAGTTACCCCATCAAGTAGTGGAAGGAGACAGAATCTGACAGATTGGCAGCCCATCACACACACTGTGAGCTCAGATGGCGGGCAGGTCCCAGAGGTGTGTGCATGTATGTGTTTGTATATTCCTCTAAGTCTGGGTTCAGCTACATGCAGTTTTCTGCATTCACCTAGTGTTTCTTATGGATGAAATTGTACATAAGCAAACATGAAATTCATGTTGTGCTCAATTGTCCCCTAATTTATCAGTCTCCTCCGAACAGATTCACATTTTTAAAAGAAGCATTATAGCACAACTGACTCTGCTCTGGGTTTGACATGCAGCTTCTGAAGTTGGAGGGTTAAGGGAATAAGGATAGAGAAAGATTATACTTTCTCTGTTAATATTTTTGTTCTCAGTTCAGTAACTAATAGTACCATGTTAATTCTAAAGTTTAGAATAAAGCCATTTTATTAATGGTCTCATACCTCCCAACTATTTCATAATGCCAGCTTGCTCTCTGAATGTCTGACTTGGTGTCCGACTCCCTCCACCAGAATTCTGCAGGGGTGCTTCCCTAGGATAAAGCTCGAGATTTTATGGCACAGCCTGCAGGGCCCTCGACGATCTCACCCTGTCCAACCTGTCATCAGTCCTCCTTCCAGTTCCTCTCCAACTGTCCAAGAATGCAGCAGCCCTTTCCGTTCCTTCAAACCAGGCGTGCTGTCTCACAGGTCTGTGTCGTGTTGCTTCACTGTCTCTTCTGACCAAAAGGTTCGTGTGGCCACAAGACTCACAGAGTTCCTTCCAGTCTGAGCCCCAGCACCTTGTGTCCCATGGAGCCTTCCCTGCCACCCTCTGGAAGCTAAGTACTTTCAGGAGGAGCTGTGGCCTTAGTGAAGCTGCAGATCCCAGCGTCCCTCCCCAAACCTACAGAAGTAGCATGTTGAGATGGGGGATGTCTTAGATCGTCTATAAATGTGTCCTTTGCTTTGCCTGTCACAGAACTGCTTGTATTCGGTTAAAAGACTTGCAGACGCTTGTCACTGTCACAGTATCTCCTGTGGCAGTATTCTGTCTGGCACACGGTAAACAGAATGAATGAATGCTGTTGAAGCGTTTGTGTGCTGTGCAAGGAGTCAGGTGTATTAAGCTTTACTCTGGCCTTCTCTAGGGCCTGAAAAGTCACCTCGTTTCCCACTGACATTCACCAGCCACATATAAAAGCTAATAGAAATTGTTGATACATAGTGAGAAATGAGCTTTGTATAAATTAGCTTAAGGAGTGAATTAACAAGTGTAATAGGCATGCAAATAAACCAGGTAATTCACAGAATTATTTATCACTTTTTTTTTTCTTTCTAGAAGTCTCAGAATTGATAGTGTTTTGTTCATCAAAGCTGTTCCAACACTTGGTTTCCTTTACGAATTGTAACTTAAATTTCTTAAACCGTGCTTGATCCTCGGTTTGGATTTGCTGTAGGGTGCCTTTTTTTTTTTTCTCCAATGGGACATCATGGGGTTGGTCAGCTCAGAGAATGGCAGTACAAGGGTCCATATTTCATCCTCACATGGGTCAGTGAGCCTTGTCATAAGAGAAACAACATTGGCCCTTGTATCTGGGTCCGCTATGGTGCCCGAGCCTACGTTTGGTGCCAGAAACAGCAAAGGAAAGCACACAGATGGTTCAGCCCAGCCAGAAACACAATGAGAAACTCGGCTGGAGGCCCTGGTGCTGGGGAAATGGTTTCCTCAGTTGGCCTGATCATGTGTACGTGGAGAGGGAAAAACCCTTGTTCACTGACGTAACATCTGTGCTAATCGGCCTGGTGGAGGAGAGAGTTACTCTCATTTATAAAAGATGGGTCCAGTTGCTTAATTATAAAATGCAATATGGAGGTGATAGCCTAAAAGTCCGAACGATGGGGACACAAATGCTATTTAATTAGCTTCCCAAACACAGTGCCTACTATTAGGGACTTTTTCTCCAGTTAAAATGTTCAAAAGACAGGCAAAGTGCCTTCAACAACTATGCTTCACATTTTTATACCTTTAAAATTTTTAAAGGCTAGGAAGTTCCGAAAACATGCCATATGCATATAATTATTTATTTATTAGGTTGGGGCAAAAGTAATTTCAGTTTTTGCAATTATTTTTAACCTTTTAAACCGCAGTTACTTTTGCACCAACCTAATAAAAGAGCAGTTATAGGATTTGGGGAAATAAGATCTGTAACTATGCAAGTAAGGTTTTATTCTTCCTCAGGTGACACATATACGAGGTTTTCTAGTTAAAGATTTTATTTTCATTTCCAGTATATTTATTTCAAGATTGTAGGCTTATTCAGTTTACTTTAGAATTTGTAGCACATGATCCTATTTTTTTGTCACCATTCTTTTCTGTTTATTTATTGTCTTTTGTAAACAATATCTACAAAGGCAAAGTTACATTAAAATGGTTCACAGTGTTGAAAGGGCAATAGTCATAAAAGCATGTTTGTAAAGGCTGAAAGTATTTAACACATATTACTTATTATTATAAAAATATCTTCAGGAAATAGATTAATTTAAATATCATGGATTATGGAAGTATTCTGCTATTTTCTTTTTATTGCATTCATGTTTGAAAAGCATCTTTTATTCTCTGACATTTATACACAGCCTCTTTATCAAAATTACAGAAGAGAGCATGCATAATCCAACAAAATTAATTTATATTTGGCTTCAAAATAAGCACTTCTGTTTATAGAAGAATGAATTGATACCTAATAGTCTAAGAATTAGTTCTAAATAGATAATGAAGCCGCTCTGTACAGCACTGATTGAGGAAGGTTGGAAAGCTATCTTGGAAACCTTTTACCCTGCTTCTCTCCTCTCTACATCCTACTCCATGTTGAGAGGAGGTCTTTTGAACTGTTACAAATTATGCATGTAACCATGCAGCCATCTGTTAGAACTGCCTTAGAGCAAGGAAATAGTAAAGCGTTTCACCACCTTTCCAGAGAGAGTAGAAGCTGTTTTCAGAAGTAACTAGGAGGGCATGAGATGGGTCATCTAAATCTTTGCTGTTCAAAGTGTGGTCCATGGATAATCCTCCCCTGGGACCTTGTTAGAAATGCAGAATCTCAGGCCCCAACCCAGACCTGCTAAGTAGACTCTGTATTGAACAATAACATTCCCCAGGAGATTTTTATGCATATTAAAAATTGAAAAGAATCAGTCTAAGTAAGATTAATTGAATACCAAATCAGAAATGAGATTTTCTGTAGATAAAGCCAGCTTCAAATATATTCCAGTGTGAACGTGTTCCCCTTGTGGATGATAGCTAAGTGCTAATGGTTACAGAACACTTTCTATGTGGGTCCTGTGTTCTAAGCATTCTACATGTATTAGCTCCTTTAATCCTCAAAGGACTCTTAAGGTCGGTGCTATAATTACCTCCCATTTTACAGATGTGAGAACTGAGGCATAGAAGGGCTGTGGTTAAGTCCATGCACAAAAAAAAAAAAGGTACTAAAGAGTAGACAATGGGAAATTTCTGCCTTATCAGGTAGAGCCAAAAGAATAAAATGGGGGCAGAAACTAAGAACTTTTTTTACTCCCTCCATAAAAATTATGAGAGGGAACTGAATAAGAGGAAATTTCTTTCTCTTAAGTTTGTGACCCTTACATGTTCTATTTTTAAATATCATTTATAATCCGTATCCCATATGTCCCACCCACAGCGAGCATGTGAGCTGAATGATTTTAACCTGACCTCAGAAAGATGTTTGGAACTCTTTCACATGTAAAGCAATGAAGTGCATGTGGATTTGATATGTAACTGGTCAATTCTAGGGATTTGCTAAAAATCAAATTGCAATTTGTAGAGAAAATTTTTGCATGGAGAAATGTTTCTCCCTATACTTCACCTGGTGGCTCTGCCCTCTAGCTCTTCCTGGGCTGCTGCGGGGAAGGAGTTGGGAGGGTCTCCATCTGGGAGGGCCGGCCAGCTAAGGCAGGATGACCAGTAGGGGCTGGACTGGCCAAAGCCTGGCTCTCATCTCATGTCGCCATTCTGATTTTAAGACAGGCAGTTTTTAACTTTATAAATTATAAGGAGGAGTATTTTTTTTTTTTTGGTAAAATAGACAAAATTTACCACCTTAACCATTTTTATGTTTACAGTTCATTCACGCTAAATTCTTTCATAATGTTGTACATCCATCTCTATAACTCTTTTCATCTTGTAAAACTAAAACTATATACCCATTCAGCAATAACCTTGTTTTTCCCACACCACCCTGCCCCTGTCAACCATTGTTCTACTTTCTGTCTATATAATTATGACTACTCTAAATACCTCTTATAAATAAAATTATACAGTATTTTCTGTGACTGGCTTATTTCACTTAGCATAACGTCCTCAAGTTCCATCCATGTTGTATCAGGTGTCAATTTCCTTTTTTAAGGCTGACTAATATTCCATTATATGTATAGACCACATTTTGCTCATCTATGCATCTGCTGATGGACACTTGGGTTGCTTCCATGTTTTAGCTATTGTTAATAATGCTGCTATGAACATGGATGTACAGATATCTCTTAAAGACTCTGGTTTTAATTATTTTCAGTATATACCTAGAAGTGGAATTGCTGGATGATGCAATAATTCTATTTTTAATTTTTTGAGGAACATTTTCTATTTTCCACAGCAGCTGTACTATTTTACATTTCCACCAACAGTGCACAAGGGTTCCAATTTCTCCACATCCTCACCAACATTTGTTCTTTTCTGGTTTTGTTTTGTTTGTGTATTTTTAGTTTCAGGTCTACAAAACAACATAATGATTAGACATTTATACCACTCACAAAGTGCCCCCCTCCAATCTACTGTCCCTCTGACATCATACATAGCTGTTACAATTCCATTGACTATTTTCCCTATGCTGTACTCTACATCCCGTGACTATTTTTATAATTGGCAGTTTGTACTTCTTAATCCCTTTCACCTTTTTCACCCATCCTCCCAACCTCCCTCCCATCTGGTGACTATCAGTTTGTTCTGACAGAATCATTCTTTACTTACTACTTTGTAACTTATTTCCCCAGTTAGTATATAATAAGATATTGTTAAATGTTCTCACATGCGAACATTTTGAAAAGTTGCCTAATATTCTGTTTATGAATGTACCACAAGTTATCCATGTCGCCTATCATTAGACATTTAGGATTTGTGTGGATTGTGTGTGTGTTTGTGTGTGTGTGTGTGTGTGTGTGTGTGTGTGTGTGTGTGTACATGTTGCCATTGAATATGTGATGAATATGCTGGGAGTTATGAATTTGCATATATCCATAGTTCCTTGGAATAACTTTCTAGAATTATATTAATAGAGACAACTACAAAATGAACATTTATTAAGTGTTTCTCCTATGCAAAGTACTTCACCTGGAACATCTCACGTAATCTAATTCTCCAGCAATCATATGAAGTAGGAATTATTATTATTATTATCCTCATTTTATAGACAGGACACTGAGGCTCAGAGAGCTTTGCTACCTGGTCAGGGTGACAGAGTTGGGACGTGCTGGCACAGTGTGTACTGATTCTGGGGCTTCTGACCCTATTCCACTTGCTCTTCAGCATGGTTGTACTGCTTCACACACTCATACCACATATTTTTACACTCCTAAAAAGTCTTCTTCGTCGTCGTCTTCCGTTTTTCTCTGGTGGTGTCTTCCTCTGCTGACACCAGATGCTCTGGCTTGGTTTCCGTCCACACCATGTGCGTGTGGCCCTCGTGTGCACCACATCTTCCTCAGAACATCCATGGCCTTCCCACTTTTTTTTCCTCGAGACTTTCCGTTTCCTTCACTTCCCACTTCTTGTTCACCCATCTGTTCGAAAAAGACTGGGTGTCTTTCCTGTCTTCTGGTGTCTATTACGAGCCTGTTCCTACTGCCTGCAGTAGATGTCGGTTCTCTTGTCTGCGTCTCTCGTGATCTGAAGACACTCACTTGGAAACTAAGCAGAACTGCACCCTGGTGCTCTTCCTGCCTGACTTTCTCCCAAACCAAGGACCTGGGGTTTTACTTACTCCACGGACAGCGACAGTGCTGCAGCTCTTATAGGCGTTAGGAGTATGGTGCATGTTAGGGGCAGTGGCCATCACAGTCTACACATCAGACCCCAGACCCCAAAACATAATTATCTGAACTAAAAATGTAATGAATGGGATTGAAAGGGAAGGGAAGGGAAGCCTTTCTGCCAGACCTCAGCTTCTGCTATTCATGCTCTGGCTTTGACCATGTCACACCCTTTTCTTTCTGACTCCACTTCTTTGTTTACTGGATCCTTGCCTCCTAAAACATCATTTATCCATCATTTCTTCTGGGCCAAATCCCTTCTTCTTGAAGACCCATCAAAAATGATACCTCTTCCAGAAAAATCTGCTTTCATTTCCACCCCTACAAATTAGAAGTCATCTGCCCTCCCCAGAATTGTGCAGGCTCCTCTTTCATACCTTGTGCAGAACTTACCCTACTCTTCTCTTGGCTTTATGTACAGGTCTTACTTACCTCCTTCTAAATTTATAGAGGTCAAAATTCATGCCTCATTCATTATTGTATTTCCCCACAAGGCCTAATACAATATAAATTAACATATTGAGTAAATTAATGAATAAGTGAATAAATAATAAACTATAAAAGCTTATTCTATTAACCAAGAAGTAGCAGAAAACCATGGAAGAATTTAGCAGAATTGATATATAAAATCTATACATTATAAAATCATTTAAACAACTGAGATGTGTAACATTTGAATAGAAGAGTAATGATGCATCAGCTATTTGGGGGTGAATGGTGGTGGAAACACCACTTTTTAAAAAGCAAATTCAAAAAACACATTTCTTGAGATAGACTCTAAACGAAAATTATTCAGTGAACAACAAAACAGAATTCAGCCACTTATACCTAAATTTTTTTGAAGGAAAACGATTTAGTAAGCAATTTGGAGTTAGTACCTAACACTGCCATTGGTGAATCTCTCTTAAAGGAAACTGAGATACGAGATTAAACATTGAAAGGACGATAGTAATTAAGCCTAAGAACTAATGTGTACACAGGGAAGAAATGGGAGCAGGGAGCCAAGGGTCTTGGGTTCTCAAATAGCTGTCTAAATCTTGCATACAATTCCAGAGAATTGGGCTTACAAAGGAGGAGACCACATTTCATGTAGCAGATAATGAGAGAATCTGCGTCATAGGTTTGTTGTGGGGAGTAAATGAGTTAGTGCCTGCAGAACTCAATGTCTGAAATGTTGTAATCGCTATAGAAAGGTTAGATGCTAGTTGTTCGTCTCTCCTCATCTTCTGGTCCTTCCCTAGAGGACTGTCTAGGGAAGGTGATGTGTTGCACACAGTCGTCTGCATGTGACCCTTCATAATTTTCCATCAGTGTCTTGCTTTGCACATCAATTTGCTCTCCAGAACTTAAGAGAGTGATGGGCTCGAAAGCCCTAATTAATCTTTCTGGGCTAAGCCACATAGAGGTTTTTAAACCGGAAACCAGTATTTTCCAACAGTGAATCATAAAACCCTGTACTTAAAATGCATTTCACTGTTTTGACCTGATTATTAATTTAAAAAAAAAAAAGAATAAATATTTTTACTGAGTACCTACTCTGTGCCAGATACTCTCCATCTCAGTTTGTTCTTCCCACAATCCTGCTAGGCGGAGGCGAGGGGACCAAGATATTGAGGAACTTGTCCAAGATTATATAGCTAGTAACTGGCAGAAAGTGCATTTGAACCCAGGTGTGTTTGCTCCAGAATTCCATCTTGCTCCACCATAGTCCTTCATGGAATGGAAGGCAGAGCATAATTGCAAAAGTAAGTACAGTTAGTCCTCACTTAGCATCCTCAGTAGGTTCTATAACTTTTGTTTGTTTGTTTGTTTCTTTTTTTTTTTTATTAAATTTATTGGGGTGACAATTGTTAGTAAAATTACATAGATTTCAGGTGTATAATTCTGTTATAGATGATGTAATACAGGTTCTATAACTTTAAGTGAAACAACGTATAACACAACTGATTTTACCGTAGGGTAATTGATAAAAACAAGAGTTCCCATGGCATCTCATCAACTTTATAACGAAAAGACACTATTCGAGGACCTGCTGTATAATAAACATTTCTCTTTAGTGTCTTATTTATACATAAAAATTACACTAACTGGTTTTTTTCATAAAACCTCAAGGCAATTAGCCAAGTATTTGTTTTTGATTACAGAGGACCAATTTAATGAAAACAAACAACTAAAGCTGTCAGTGTTTAAAGAATGTTAGTTGGAAAGAGAGTGGAGTAAGAGAAGCTAAGATAGAAATGTGAAGTCACTTCCCACAATTTTAGAAGCTTGATTCTTGCCTCTCTCTTTTATCTGTAATTATATAATATAGTGAAGGATAAATGACAGCCACCCTTTGCCTCCAAGTTGCCACTTCTATTTATAAAGTCTGAGTGATAGTTGAAGGGTTTAGGAATGTTTTAAGATTAAGCAAACTCAAGAGGATACACCAGATTTCTAACTTCCAAATGGAAGGAGTTCTTGGGCTCCTCAACCTGTTTTAACCATATGCTCTTCATATCTTATATAGTTGGGTCTTTGTGTGAACTTTCCTTTGAAAAAAAGGTTTAAACGAATGAAAGTTGCCATTTTCTACAGTATAGATTCCATTTGCATTGAGGTTTACTTGGGATTTAGACAAGCAAGATGCTCTCCACATGCCACCAGAGCCCTAAGCTAAACTGCAGACTTGGAAACTGTTTTACATTTCCACACGCTCTGGGCTGCTGTGGTCTCAGGGCTGCCCTATACACTTGTGCAAATTTTGCACTGCACAATTTAGAGGGCACCAATTCCATCACATTTTTATTACAATAACATTCCTGGTATCACAATAAAGTGTTCTGAGGAAGAGACCCCCTCTAAGCTACATACTTCCCTCCAGCTGTCGGACGCCTCACCACCGGGCCTTTATCTCCTCTAAAGAGTCTCCTCTGAAGCTCTTCTTCCCTCCCAGCTTTTAAAATGAAAATAAACTGCATAAAATAAATCCAGTTAGGTAGGAATAACTGCTGGGGATTAAGATTCCCAAGGGCCTTTACGTTTTAAAAGAAGTGATGGCTTAATCCAAATTAATATATAGAGTAAATAGAGACGCTGTTTTGAAACCAGGAGGCAGTGCGTTCCTAGGGCCCTTTATCTACTCTGGGTTGTCAGCACCCCAACTGGTAATCCCATGCAAGGAAAAACTCAGGCCGCAGCTGGGCCCCCTTCTTTTAACTAACTGTCAAGCTCTCACCTCAGTATAGTGCTAGACTCATCCAGTTAGTTGGGTTTGTGTCTGTAACACATTGAAACGATGACTTGTTCAGTAGAAGGCACAGGAGGCAGGGGCCAGGATTCCCAGAGCAATTATTCTTATTTAATTAAAAGATTTTCATGTACTCTCCCTCATATTCTAGTAATTTATATAGTTTTCTTATTCCAACTACAAGTTTGTAAGCTCCTGGAGAGCAAAGCATCTGACTTGTACCTTTTCCAGAGAGTGCTGAATTTAGGCCCATGTTGGGTAGAGGGTTACTTAAAGTCACATGGCTTACAAATGGCAGGATCAGAAATAGAACTCAAATTTCCCTATGCCACATACCAACCTAGTGTTCTTTCCATTCTACCACTGTTTCAGTTCATCTGTTGCTGCATAACAAAGTACTCTAAAAGTCCACCCCTTAAAACAACAACACTGTTCTTTCTCATAGGTTTATGGGTCGGGCATTCGGAAGCTTTGGTTGGGCTGTTCTCAAGCTCCACAGGATGTTGACTGGGTCACTCAGTTGGCTGGCTTCAGATGGCTTGGGCCGAAAGGTCCAGTAAGACTTCTCTCATATGTCTCAAACCTCAGTGCTTCTCCTGTGGCTTCTTCCACATTTTCTCTCCTCTCAGTATTCCAGCCTGAACTTCTCCACAACATGGTAGCTATCTGCCTTCCTCTAGTACAAGTAAGAAGTAAGCAAGAGTTGGCAGGCCTTTTACACTAGCCCAAAGCTGACAGTTTAACGTCTGCTGCATTCTCTGGATCAATGCAAGTCAAAGGCTAATCCAGATTCAAGAGGAAGGAAGTAGATTTTACCTCTTGATGAGTGGAACAGCATGTACATGAGGGAAACAATTGATGGCCGCCATCTTTGGAGACTAACCACAGCCATAGTTCACCAACTTGTAGTCTTCTTTCTCTGATTCTGACAGTGTCTTTATAGGAAAGGGAAACTCAAGCCTGTGCAGAAAAAAGGGGGGAAAAGAAGAAAAATACCCTGAAACACCCCATCCTTTTCCACCTTAAAACCCAGACAAAGAGTTGGGAAGGTGGTACCACCTACCTACCGGCCCCTGTAATCATTCCTTGGCTGAGCTCCTTCTGGTTGCATTTGTCTTTATTTGAGTATCAAAGGAGAGGCAGCTATACTTCGTGGGATATGCAAAGAACATGGTTAGTGCTTGTGTAATCCTACGGTGGGCACTTGACAATAATTTGTTTTTAGAGCTACTGCTATGTCTGTTTTCTGTGTCAAGCATTTAAATGCGTATTCCTAAGGGCTCATTTCTCCATGCTGCAATTGGAAACAGTACTTTCCAGTACTGCATATGTGTGTTGCTAAAATGGAATACACCTACAAGTAACCTTTTCAACTGTTAATTTCCATCTATAAGTCAAATTATACTCATTCTCTAAGGAAAAGCATATCTTGGTAGGTTTCTCCTCCCTTCTTATTAATGACACAAGATTTTTATGTGAAAGGACAAGTATCAAAAACTGAAAAAAGAATGTTCTAGTGTATTCCAGCTCTGAAAACATCTTTTCTTTGTATTCTCACTAACTTGGTTTAAAATATCCTACCTAATGAGTATTATTCTCTTTCTCTGAGAAAAACTCCCTTAATCTTTCTAATTTCCTTGGGAAATTTTTTTGCGTATATTATTTTTTCCTTAAAAAAAAACAAAACAGGCTTTATCCTTTTGTTACAGTTAGATTGGCTTTTACCATTTAGATAATTACTCAACCCAGAGTATTTTTCCTAGAAACAATCAAATAAATAAAATGCTCTAGTGTCATATCAAGAGAGGAAATGTAAGAGCAGCTATTTATAGACTGCAGGAGCAAAACTTTTCCAAGTGCTTTGGGGAATCTCACTTTTTAAGAGATTATCATAGTCTGGAAAGTGGTAAGATTTGTCTTATACAAATGGAAATCTTTGGTTTCCCAAATGTGTGTGAGAGAAAATGTAATTTTTTTGTAGCAGCTGCCTAGGGAGTATGGTTCGCTGAAATCCAATTTACTCTCCCAATTTGTGTGGCTCAATAGTTACTGAAGATATTTTATGTACTTTTTTTTATACAAGGTTGTATGTATAAACATTATACAAGGTTGTATGTATAAACATTTATACATGGCACAAAGCTAGCACTCAGGAAAAGTCCAGATTTTTTTTAAACCTCCATTTTACCTTTTCTCTATTTTAGTGGCAGTGGCAGTGGTGGGTTTGGTCTTATTTGCTGTTTTCTTTTGTTTTATATTGAACTGAGAAGACATTGTGCCTCTTTAAAATAATTCATATCATTTGAAGAACGTTGGGGATTTTATTTTATTTTTTTTAATGTCTGTATCTTTATCCCCTTCATTTTAGGAAGAAGAATTAGAAGCCCAAATTTCCTTCCTTCAGGGACAGTTGAATGACCTGGATGCCATGTGCAAATACTGTGCGAAGGTGATGGACACTCATCTTGGTGAGTGAACTACTTTGGCCCTGGGAACAATGGTGGTCACACCAGTAATAGCCAGCAGGCCCTGTGGTAATAATTACGTCATGCAATCCTCACATGGGGAAAAGAAGAAAAATACCCTGAAACACCCCATCCTTTTGGTAGAAATACTGTCACTATCCCCATTGTATAGATGAAGAAACTGAAACACGAGATTAACACATTTTCCAAGGTTATATATCTATTAACTAGAGTAGAAATTCAGAATCAAGCCATCTGACTATGGCTTTCAACTCTTAACTGCTACACTACCTTTGAAAGTATCTATCTTCCTCAAACCAAAATAAAATATTGAGCTTTCAAGATCAAACCGTCAACTCTACTAGTGTGCCAACCTGGCTATAATCACTAACTAATAATATTTTGACAGGGCTTTCTTTATTTTTTTAAATATATATATGTTTTTAACCACCTACGTGAAATGCATGTCAGGACCACGTAACCTTTCCTTACTTCTGACTGTTCTTATATTCTAAGAAATGTCCTAGTTTGAAGTTCAGTTTACATGTGAGCCATACATATGTTACATTCGATTCTTCTGGCAATGCTCTCTCTACATTTGTGGAAGTTCTGTATTTTGTATTGGAAACGGTCTCTGCTGAATATCTAAGTATTACTTCAGTAACTCCATGATGCTTGCAAAAGCATTTATAATACATATTGTTACTATTTCTCAGCCCACTTATGGACATCCTTTCTCCACTCTGCAGTGTCTGTAGTTTGGGAACAAATTAGGAAAACAATAATTGAACTCTAATGGAAATGGCCAATATGCTGCTCTGTGAGTGTGGAGAAATGGCAATACCAAGTATTCTAAGAAATCAGGATGCATCCACCTACGAGGGGAAACCAAAGAGAATCCACCAAGGCCCCTTCCTACTGGCAGGGGCCCTGAGAGTGGCCCAACCCTGGGGCCGTCTCTGAAGGTCAGCTCTCTAGAGGTCTTGGACTCCATCAGTCTCTCAGCCTGGAGGTCACGAGTCCATTGCATATGGCCAGAATGGCTGTCATTTGGGTGTTGCCTAAACCATCCTTGCCTCTCTAGCAAGTAATAAATGTTCTCTTACGGATTTCAAGAGATGCTTACCTAGATGTCTGGCTGCCTACCAGTAGTATCTTATTAGTCAGCTGGCTGGGCCCTATTTTATTCTCAGCCTTATCTCTACTCTCTGGGCCACTCCTTCAGAGAAAGGGTTCAAGAGGAGGAAACAGCAGGAGAAACCCTGGTACGTGATCAAAAGTGTAGTATCTCTCATCACAGCAAGAAACATCACCCCTGTGACATCTGACTCTACCCCTTCAAAACTATGTTTATGCTGCTTTATGATCATTTTTATATGGAGCTAAGTTTACATGAATCTCATAGCATCACACTTTAAAATGCATCAAAAAAAAGTAATGAAGAGATAGTTTACATATAAATGACTAATATAATTTTAATTAATTAATTTTAAAGAATGTGTGTGTGTGTGTGTGTGTACACATGTGTGTTTTTGTGGGGGGAGGGGTTGTTTTGTTTTGCTTCTCTGCCTACATGGGGACCTTTGCATTACTTGGTTTGAGTTTTTACCAAAGTAGGAGAACAAAGAAATGACTGAGAGAAAGATTTACTGGAACTTTAGAAAATCCATTAGGAAATTTCCAAGTTGTTTGGTCCACATGGCAACTTTTAAGACAGCTTTGCTTAAGCCTCAGAATTTCCCAACAGCTTTTGTTCTGATTTTGGTCTTCCAGTGAGCACTAAAGGAGCATTCTCTCACTGCATGGGAGGGGAAACACTTTAATTAAAAAAAAAAAAAAAGAAAAAAAGCCCATACCAGCTGTGAGTTTTCATCTAACCACAAAACTAGATTTGTTTTTGTGTGTACGTTTCACTTTCGGCCAGAATCCCTTCACATAGCTGTTGACTTCTTTTTGGCATATAAATAGCGTGACTGCATTTTTAAAGTGGGGTTGAGGGATTCTACAAAGAATTCCTGGCCCCAGGGTCCACAGATGCATTTCAGTTCATCTGCATATTATAGAATTGGTTTATTAATGGGTATTCCTGTGTTGTAGGCAATTTTGAGTCTAAGCAAATATTTTAGGAAAACATAAAGATTAAATAAGGCGAAGCTTTTGATTTACTTTTATTATATTTCCTTTAAAAATGACTTTAATACCCTAGTATTTTTCCATATGTTTTCTATTTTTCCTGATTATTAAAATATTATGAAATTGGAACAACTGAAATACCCATTAGAAAGTGATTGAGTATAATATTGTAATGCAATCTTTATAAAGATTAAAATACTTATTTTGTTAACATAGATGTTCATGATATATTAAGTGAATAAAGCAGGTGCAGAATAGTGTATATTGATGTGAAAATAACTGTTACCAGTGGTTGCCTGGGTGAGAGGAAGTTTATAGAGGGACTTTCCAAGAGACCTAATCTTCTATGCTTGGGAAATGCAAGACAGTCCGTGAAAATCTGTAGATGGTGTAAGTGCATGTAACTAGCACCTGGGGGTGAAGCTTTACACGGCAGGCCAGAGGCAGCTGTCAGAGTGGCTGGACAGACATCTGAGAAAGAGGGACCCATATGGCATCAAACGGACAAAGTTATAACCAGGCACTATCACTCCTTAGTTCTGCCTGATTATGATTGTGCCCTCTGATATAATTTGGAGACAAAATTATCTATCTTGCCAGTTTGTTGTCAAGATAATGTATGTTTCAAGCCCAGCACAAGGCATGGCCCAGAGTGAGGATTCAACGCAAATCCTCCCTTCTTTCCCCTTCACTCTGAACTGTCCCATCTCAGGAAGATCCTGAGACTCATCCAGCCCGTGACCAGAGAGCTGAGTGGTGACTTGTCTAGGTGGCCATACCAGGTTAATGGAAGAGCTGGGACCAGTGCCACGTTTCCCAACACCTCACTGAATATCCCTTTATCAAAGTCTGCAGAAAGCTGGTAGCATGTGGATGTGTTGGTTCTGAGGTGGTGTGTGTGTGGTCCTTGAACAAGAGTAGCTTGCACTGCGCAGCTGACGTGAGCATTGCTGGGCCTCCGTCATACCCTGGGCCGCAGTGGGAGCTGTGAGTGCTGCCTCAGAAACTTCTCCCAGGTCATACTTCTCTGCATCCTTTCCTAACGTGAATCGTTTTCGCCAAGTTCCTTTCATTTCAAGAGAATTCCATTATCATCGTACGTGTTTATCATCGGACATGTAGTAATATCTTAAAATGTCAAGTACCGCTTAAGGCTACTATTATAACTGATAGAACAAATAGAGAGAAAAGCTTCTCAGTTAAGAATTATATAAAGGCATTTGTTCAACTGGTCCTTTAATTATAGAGGCAATAAAATTGATAGGTTAGCAGTATTTCCTTATGGATCTGGAACCCAAAACAGAGAGAGTATTTGTTTTATCAAAACTCGACCGCAATTCTAATTTTATTACCTCCACAGAATTGAACTATTTGAAGTCAAAGATTTAGAGACAGGAATTAAAAATATTAATAAGTTTTATTAAATCTGAACTTTTCCTGTCGACTTCAGAGGACTTTTTTATGTGTTCATTTTTCTGTTGCTATAGTTACTCCCCTTCCTGTCATCCTGACAGTTGAGTTGAAAGCCATCAGCAGTCCTGTGTTAACCCTGAGCCTGCGCTCAGGCTATTTTTAGATTTGCTGTACTTCACATGTAATTGCACGTGGGTGAACAGCCCTTCTCTGATCTGTGAGCAGCTGGGCTAAGCTGCCAGCTGTTCACAGGAGTATGAGCTGCTCACCCTACTGGCCTCTAATGCCCACACCTGCCTGCTCCCAGGAGAGGTATTTCCATCATTTGTTTTGTATTTAGACGCTGGTTTCCAGCAGCTTGCCCTCCATTGCTGGTACATACAAACAATGGGAGGGTTCAATGAAATGAATTCAGAGAAATTACATTTTCCATGCTCTTGCTGAGAGTACGGTAGCTCATAGGATCTTAGAATGTTAAAAATGTGGAAGCCCTAACAGCTCTCTCAGCTGCTCTTCATTTCACAGGTAAGGAAACCAAGGCCTGGGAAGGGTGAGTGACACGCAGCCGGCTGGCACCAGGAGTCCAGACGCAAATCCAGTCCTTGGCTTCTCTTTCACTGATACTTCTCCTGAGGCCACACTTGAATCAGTAGTTGGATTTCAGATCTTCTGCTGTTTTATTGCACACAGCATTACTGATTTTACACTTGTCATAATATTTATGCAAGAATTAGCTGTCAAAGGAGGCCAGTTTTGAAAATTAGTTTATTTGCCTCTGCAAGAACTTTACAAATCCGATTTTCTCATGTTTATAAAAACAACTTTCAATGGACGTCTTTCAATGGAAATGTTCAGTAAGGCAATTAACTAATGACATTTGAAAAACTGAGAGAGAAAATGTGATCACCAGACAGCTTTCTCTCCATGAACCATGCTGTGATAAAAGCTTTTCATAATTATTTTAAGACTCTTAAGTACTACATTTAATTGTGGGCAGCAGAGTCCTCTAGAGGAGGGAAATACACACTTCCACCGAGGATCCTGTTAAAATGCAGATTCTGATTCAGCAGGTCTGATGTGGGCCTGAAGTTCTGCATTTCTAACAACACCCAGTTGACCTGATGTTACTGGCCCATGACAGATGGAAGCAGCAAGGAGCAAGAGAACTTAAAATTATTTGGGCAAAATTCAATGAATGTATTCATTCCCCCACATTCTGGCACACGTGCAGCTCAAGTCTGTAGGCAGAGCGCTCACAGCCTCCCCCAGCTCGCTGATGCACCCTTCAGTCATCTAAAATTCGGGGTTTGGTGTTTTTTTTTTTCAGCCTTTCTGAACTTGTTCTATTCTAGTTGAAGTCTCCCCCACCAATTCATCCCCCACCCGGTTTTATTATCAGAAGACTTGATCAGCATCAACAATTGGTCAGCATCTTCCTCGTACCAACCTTATACCTATTTAGAAAAACCTAGCAAACCGTACACTGTCTTCTCCTATTCTAGGCTAAGATACCGCAACTCTGATCATACGACCTCAGTACAGACTATCCACCCTACATCATTTTATTTTCATTTTCCGGCTCTCTTCCATTTCCCCACATACTTTTCCATAGGAGGAGCCCAAATTGAGTATCTTTCCCTCTTTCTCTTTTTTGAAATATAAATTCCCCAATTTTTCATCTTCCTTAAACTGTCTGGCCACATAGCCTGTTCTCACCCCTCCATACCAGGCTGCCTCTCCATGCCCCCCACTCCCAGCCCTCTCCAGCTAATACCCAATAGACAAAGGATGTATCTACCCCATCTCTGTGGAAACAGGCTTGCTGCCAATTGCTTGAAAGCTCACAGACTTTATGGCCACTGCAAGCATCACAGGCTGAGCTTAAGAGCTTGTGAGTGGGGGGAGGGGAAGCCCAGGATAAGAAAGCTAATGTTCATTGCCTTGGGCCATGTTTAGATCCCCAGCTGAGGAGGGGCACTTAACTGCCACTAGATCCTTCTGTCAGCAACACTTTTATGGCCTGAAATTCACACAAAACGTGTATCCATCTTAAACCCAGTTCAAAGGGTCTTATTTGAATAAATGATATAATTTTACGATAATCTTAACCAAACTACTCTCCTGTCTCATTGCTCCCAAATGAGAGTGCACAATGACAGAACCCCACGATATTTCGTGTTAGTAAGGCCCTCACTATGTCTTCTGTTTTGATTTTTACATACATATTCTGGCAAAGGCATGTAACCATTACTGGAGCTCAGAATCTTTTAAGTTTAAAAATGTATGTCAAGTCTCTTTTTCTGGTTGACTGTAAGGTGACAGCCATGTCATGAATGCAATAGATTTGACTGTAAGGGATCATGCTTGGGTCACTCTCTGGCTGGCAGGGCGGTAAACCCTAAGAGAATAAGACACCAGACGGTAGAGATGAGTGAAGATTTGGCACTCTGCTAAGCACACTCGGTTTACTTGAGAGAACTGTTTAATGACTGTTCTTAAGTATAATGCACGCCACTCTCACCCTTGGATTTCCCTCAGTGATGCTGCTTTCCCAGTACTGAGTTTAGGACTTTCAGCCATTCTGGAAGCTGAATTCAAAATAAGACCCGTGATTATATTTTCTGTGTGATGTGCTTTTTAAGAAAATACTGAGCATGAAGTGCCTGACTCAGCCCTTGGCTCTTAATAGGCCATTAATGAATGTGATTTCCCTTCACCTCCCACCTCCCCTCACCACTTCTCTCTCCGGGATCTGGGTTATGTTAGTGTCCCTTAGTTCTTCATCAGAAATACCTCACCTACATCTGTTTCTCAGGAGATAAAAATCAGACCTGATGCTGCTGGGAAAGCCTCACATGAGTCATTCAGCCAGTACTTACTAAGGACCTGCTCTCTGATGTAAAAATAGGTTCTGGAAATAGGTTGGGGGTAGGGTGAAGTGGAAGAGTGGTAATCTAACATTGAGCTCTGTGTGTATGGAAGAGGTGAGTAAACTTCAAAGTTGGGAGAGAGCACAAAGAGTGTATCTCATCAGAAACCCCAGAAGTGACACACAGCTTCACCTGAAGCAAACTGAAGTCCTCCCAGAGCACAGGTAATCTCCGAAGCTGGGCCAGGTAGGTTTTGAAGTAATAGGGATATAGTGAGCAGAGGACCACATCTGGAACTAGAAGACCTTGGGTCCAGGATTTGCCATGTAGAATTGTGCAGTTTCAGGAAACTTTTAGTCTTTGAGCCTCATCCATGAATTATAGTTCCAAGAGTAAAAAATGAAAGTCCAACAATAGATGCTTTCAGAGGAAAGACTGTTAATGGAAAGCTGATGCTTGAGAACAGTTTTAAGGTGGACTTTGGAGACAAGGAGAGGTGTGGTACCACGAGGAGAATAGGGGGCCTTTTAGAAGAGGAATGGCATTTGCAGGAACACACAGAGATACACACCATACGTTCATTAAAGGGTGAATTTGATGCCCACAGTTTCCTGAACCTGCCTTCTGCCAACATCTGGACAACTGGCACACACTCTGTAAACAGAAATCCCAACAGTCCAGCCAAAGTCATTAGTGACAAATGACAGGTCTGCCCCCTTCCTTGACTAATGGCCAGCTCTGGGCATGCATGTGACCCTAGGTCAACGCTATATTTGACCTCTCTATTTTGTAACAGCCTGCATATTGCTTCTTTAGAGTCTGGTACAGTCCTTACATGAGACTGTCAGAGAGAGGTCAGGGTAGCTAAATCTCTGTCAGAGATGAGAGAATCTCAGAGAGCAGAATCCACTTATCTGGGTATTTAAGATATTGGAAAAGGAAAAAAAAAAAAAAACATTAAGCAATAATAGTACTAGGCAATATGCTAGAAGTGGACCACTTTGATTATCTTATCTAGTCTCTCCAAAACAACCCTCTGAGATAGGTATTACCCCCCCTCATTGATGGTTTTAGTGACACACCGATCACAGGACAGTTCATCAAAATCCCAGCTGTTTGAGGCTAGCGCCAGTGCTCCCGAAAGGTCCAGTAGAAAGGGCTGAGCAGCGTGGTTTGCATCGAGGTGACTTCCTCGTTCTGACTCACCTCACTTAGGTAAATTCCACCACCACATAAGGCACAAGCATCTCAAGGCACCCTAGTCAGTGCCAAGACCCCATCCTATACCCCTTCATCCCTCTGGCCCCTCCACCATTGCCATGTACATAATTGTGGGGGGAGGGTCGGGACCCAGATGATAGGGAATGTAATCCTAGCTCCGCCCTTTCCAGCCCTGAGACCTCAACTAACAGACCTGGCATTTCTGAGTCTGGCTCCCTTTTCTGTACTAGGGTGCTGATCCTCGTCTACAATGGTTGTGGGACTAGTCAGGTAATACGGCCACGTGGGAATGAAAGCTACGAGGGGCTGTGCTCATTTACTTATTCTTCACAGTAATTCTATGAGGAAGGTTCTGTTATGACCCCCTCACGCACAGGAGGTTACATAACTTCCCCAGTCCCACCTCCACTATAGCTAGATTAGTTCTGCTTTTGTCCCCTTTCTGCTACCCCTCATAATGAATATAAGCTTATGTTACCTTCTATACCAGCCATTTAAATGAAAACACTTTTATTCTAGCATTGAAGAAAATAGGTTTTTAAGAAATTGAAAAAGTAATTTGTGTGCCATTTCCATTACCTTTAGACTTAGAGATCTATTTCAGTGGCATTGACATTTCATTAAAAACAGTGGAGTCACCATGGGATTGTTATGCTGATGAGATTTTTGTGTAATTTCCGCAGAAGTGGGTAGTTATGTGAGGTTTCCCCCTTTAGTCTTAGTATTCCAACATTTATAATATATAATGCTTAAATTGGAGATTATAAAGAATGTATTCTTCCTGCTGCACAGAAACAAAAAGTAAGAGCCTTTATATCATAATTTTTTTCTGCCTCTTGCTATAAGAAAAAATGTGCATTACGTTGCAAATTTAAATGTTTCACATTTCTGCCATTAATATTTTAAGGCATGAAAAGACATCATATTCTTTTATTTTTACATGCAGGTGCAACTTACTGAAAGCAGTAGATTTGTTACTGAGAAGTTATATATTAGTGGAATGTTTCTAAATGCCACCTTGAATCAATATATAGTGGAAAGGGTTAGGATTTATATGGACAATACTGTGTTAATAAAATGAAAATTCTTGTATTCAAAACATTTAACAGCCTTTGAAGATGCCCTTTTGTTTTAATTTGGATTTCTAACCAGAGATTTCTGAAAGTGAGACTAATCGGCCTAGTTGGTTATAGCAGAGGTCTTGAAGCTGTCATCCTCATCTGCATGTTTGCATGGAGATGACTCAAGGAGCTCCTGTCAGCATTTCAGGCAGCAAAAATGGGGAGAGAAAAGGCCCAAAAGGTGCAAACTGAGTCAATGCCCCATGAGGAGCTTTCCAGAACCTCCATCCAGGGACTCGCTTACAACTCATTGGCCAGAGCTGTGTCACATGACCAACCTTGGCTGAAAGGGAAGTTGTGCACAATGTGGCCCTGAATACAATCTGGGACGTGTTGGTAAGGAAGGGATGGAGGGGGGAGTTGGGGTAACCCACCAGCAGCTCTGCCACCTCTTTAGACGTACGAGACAGGACAACAGTGAATAGAGAGCTAGGCTTGTTGACCGTTCATGCTCTTATCAAGAGAGAGAACATGGGGAAGAAGGTGGCCTTTAGGACATGGAGCATTATTCCCACTTAGGCCTATAATGAAAGATAGTCCTGGTTCCATCTTCCCAGTACATTCATATCTTCTGCCTTCAGCACCCTTCCCCTCTTCAACCTACTCTTGCACGTATCACCACACATGTCTTGGCAGGCTCACAGCAAAAAGGGCATCCAAGAGAAGGTGGCTAGTGTTTCTTGGTTCATGGGATGTTCAGGCAACATAGCCAGTATGATTTTGTAAGATTTCAAGTGAACTCCAGTACTTTTCTAGTGGGATGGAAAATCTATACCTAAACTCAAATGTGTAGAAATCTTGCTGTGACGTTCCATTCCCACCAAAGACTTAAACTTGCCTATTAAAGACAGCTCAATCTCTTACAGCTTAACCATTGTGTCTGAACAAATATCCTGCATATTTCTGGGCCTCTGCACGCACTGGAGCCATTGACTGTCCTGTTGGCCTGTAGCCTATGACCCTAAATGCCTTGGTCCGTGTTGCTGCTGACCAGGGACCCCACCATTACATTGGGGGCAGGAGTTAAGCGATGTGGCCAAATCCTTTTGCTTTAGGATGTGCCCACAGCAGACTATCAAAGGGGCAGGCAGGAGACATCACATTTGTTTTTGTTCAGATTTCCTCTTTTTTGGGCCAACCTGATTTGCTGGGTATAGCCTCCAAGGGCCTCCCCTCCATTACTTCCTTGGAGCCAAGCAGGCCCCCATACTTCCTACAGATGTCCTAGTATTCCTGCATCCATTGGTTGAGCTTCCCCTCAGGGTCTGTGAGCTGTCCCTCTGCTGGCCCTGCTGACACAGCAGCTCAATGGGGCAGAACCCACCGCCCTGCCAAACTCCCCAGCTGCTGTGTGCTTGCTGCCCCAGGTCGCCCTCAGGCCCTCAGAGCTCTGCCTTAAAAACCATAGCAGCCATAGAAACAAAAGTAACCTTGTCCAATCCTCTAAAAGACCTACAGAACTGTTTCTTGTTAATTTTCTGCATTTGGTTGTCATTAATGTCTTGTTGAGTGGATTTTGTGTTGTTGTTGTTTTTTATTGAGAGAGAACAAATTGTTATAGGCTTTTAAGGAAACCAAAAACATTCTCTCTTTAATTACATCTATTATTCTATTCCCATTCATCTTGCTTTCTTGTTTTGGAGCAGGCCTTTCTATTAGTCAGAAACTACAGTCACGTTTTCTGAATAAATAAAAGCTAATGTTTTTCTGCTGCAGTGTGTATGTAAGAGGACTTATCAGCATGGTTGATAGACGTATTGAAGATTCTAATCAATTGTCAGGCTGGATTCGTGTTGATGGCATCAGTGTTTGCCTTGCCCCTGACTGGAAATGCTTTTTGGAAGTATTTCGAAGAGCAGTGTTTTGAAACGCGACTTGCAAGGGGGTTTTTCCATGTTTGTTCATGTATTTAGTCAGTTAGTCAGTAAATCCTTATTGTGTACCTGAAATGTACCAGGCATCATTCCAAAGGCTGGCAGCTTATATCCTATTGGGGGAGACGGACAACAAATAAGCCTGCAAATGCATACGATAATGTCAGAGGGTGACAAGTGCTTCTTATCAACATAGTGAAAGGTGACGTGGCAGAGACTAGAGGATGACTTGGGCGACTTTAGTTTGAGCAGGAAGACGTCCTTGAGGAGGCAGCGTGGGAGCCAAGAGCTGAACCAGGAGGAGGAGCTGCTGCTCTGATTTGGGGACAGGCCTGCAGGCCAAGGGACAGTGTGCTAGCTCTGCCTCTCCCACCGTAGGAGGTGAGCAAGCAAGAGGTAATGCACAGCTCTGGTGGCAGTTGGGGCCGGCATGGAATCGAGACCCGAGCAGACACTGGGACAGCTTCATGTGTGAATGCCTACAAATGAATGTGGCACGTAAGACCTTATAAATGGGTATTTTTTAAGGCCACAGAAAATGGAAAAGCAGATGTTAATGGAGGGTGAGCCTGCTTATTGAAGTGATTTTCAAATTGGTGTGCCTATCAGTATCTCTTAAAATATGTTTTAATTGCCCTCACACACACATTCTCCTGCAAAGCCCCAGGGAGGGAGCTGTCACTCCCCCAGAGCTCTCCTGGGAATCCCCGTCCAGTAAGGCCAGTCACCAGCAAGGCTGTGTGCACCCCCCAGGCAGGTGGGGGGAGAGGCTGAGGACCACTGCATGTTGAACCTGTTGGTGGGCAACCTGGTGAGATGCAGAGCCTGCTGGTCAGCGCTGCTGGGCAGGTTCCCTCTGATCAGGTCTGGACAGATGACTTCTCAGGGGGCGGCTAAGCCTCCTGGAGGACAGAGAGAAACAGCTCCTGCCTCATGTCAGCTCACTCTGTAGGCATCGCTGCCTGATATCAACCTGTAGTGAGTTCGTCCTTTTGTTTTTACCATTCTGTTGAGTTGGCAACATGCTTTACTCTTCAAATCCTTAAAGACACTGTCTTTATTAATTTCAGTCACCTGGGAGGAACTGGTCTTTAGCGAGAGAGGTGGGTTAACAGCGTAGAACTGTGAGGCAGTGTAGGAAGCCCAGGCTGAAACCCTTCCTCGTAGAAGTTGCCTGAACGCTCGAGGCGTACACCACATTGTTGGTCCACAGACTTGCCTGGTCCCTGTGGAAGTGAAGACACACTGTCATTATCAGAATGCATTGTGGAATGTCGGCGGGAAGACTGTGCGTTTCAGGCTCCGTGCTCCCCTCTGTTCTGCCCAGGACCTGCCCCATCTGCAGTTTGGGATGGCAGCCGTGGTGCGATAGCTGCTATGAAACTAAGCAGAAAAATTCCCAAGCTTATCTGAAGTTATGGTGTGGCAGCAGATAAGTTATACTGAGAGCATTAGTTATAAAATGTCGTTCTTCTATTTTTAGTAAATATTCAGGATGTGATACTACAAGAAAATTTGGAAAAAGAAGATCAAATTCTGGTTTCCCTGGCAGGATTAAAACAGGTATGTCCACTGATGTGGTTTTGTATCCCACAGGCCCCCTCTTTGAGTGCCGTTGGGGAGGGCACCCTAGGGCATGGACCTCTAGATTAGAGCCAGTGTTCCCCCAGCCCCTCACTTCCTCTCAGACAGAGCCCCTCCTGAATCTCCACCTCCTTAGGCCCTTTGTTCCTTCTGGCACTTGTGTCTGACTAGCCTGACTACACTGCTTTTCCATTTCCCTCCTCTGCCCTTCCTCTTACCAAGCCCATTCTGTTTGCTCCTCACCCAAAGCTGGTGTGGTGTGGTCCAGCGCCATGTCCCGTCATTTCCATAAATGTGGGAATGTCCTTGGAGTACAAGTCATAATCCCCACCTGCTGCTGGCCTCAGAACCTTGAGGGCCACATGTACACCGCCCTTACAGGGCTACGCGCAATGTAAATGCCAGTGAATCAGTGTGCTGCTCTCAGAAGTCTGCCTGTGTTAGGAACAGCTGGGCTGGCCTGGAGCACTTCAAGATCCCGGGGCTGTTCAGTGGGGCAGGGTGTGCAGGGAAATGATGCTTCCTGCTTCAGATAACTGCCAAGGATGTGACACCCATGTCTGACCCTGTGAGAACCTGCCGATAAGATTCTAAAACTTGCCTTGGTCATTAATAAGTCAATGACTTTGATAGAGTGGGATTTTTTGTTGTTGTTGTTTCTTTCTTACGGTAATATATTGGTATCCATACTATGAAAAAAAAGGGTCAATGACAAGTCTAGTTTAAATGTATTAGTGGTTTAGCTAGCATTTAAAAACAAACTCATTCATCTTGTTCATTTATTTTCTTCTTCTTGGAAAATAGATCAAAGACATTCTGAAAGGTTCCCTGCGTTTCAACCAGAGCCAGCTGGAAGCCGAGGAAAATGAGCAGATCACCATCTCAGATGACCACTACTGCTCCAGCGGCCAGGGCCAGGGTGACCAGCTGCCTGCGGCCACAGAGCAGGTACAGGAGCTCTGATGAACAACGTCACATTGACGTGTTCTCCAAAGTTACGAATAAGAAAACCCCTACCAAAGTGCCTCGACATGACCATATGTGAAGTTTAGCTGTAAAATACCACAGATGGCCTGAGCCAGGGGTGCTGCATGTAACTGTGCAGGTTGTACCCTCTGGTACCCTGGGGGTGCCACTCACAAGAATAATTCCACTAGTGTCTCATAGAGTTGTGCCATACATGACCTGCACACCGTTATGCAGCAGCTCTGGCCTAAACCTCCTGCCAGTCCTATCATGGGGCATTAGAAAGCCAGATCACTGCCTCAGTTATTGGCCAGTTGCCTCCAGCGGATGCCTCCGTTCCCCTTTAACACCGGAAGTGCTGTCCATGCTTTCCTCATGCTGTCTTGAGTGTATTTCACTTGGTTAGAATCTTTTGTATTAGTTCCAGGTGTACAAAACAACATAGTGATTAGACATTTACACCCCTGACAAAGTGATAACCCCCAAGTCTGCTACCCACCTGACACTGTACATAGTTATTCCAATACTGTTGACTATATTCCCTGTGCTGTACTTTGCATCTTGTCACTATATATATAAAGTATATATAGTATTTTATATATATAATATATATATTATATATATATATATATTAATTATAATTGACCTTCAGTATTATTTTATATTAGTTTCAGGTGTACAGTGTAGTGGTTAGGCTTTTATATAATCTATGAAGTGACCCCACTGATAAGTCCAGTACCCAATCTGACACCCTACACAGTCTTTACATTATTGGTTATATTCCCTATACTGTATTTCACATCCCCATGACTGTTTTGTGACTACCAGTTTGTACTTCCTAATCCCTTCACCTTCTCCCCCATCCTCTAAGCCCCCTCCCATCTAGCAACCATCAGTTTGTTCTCTGTATCTATGAGTCTATTTCTGTTTTGTTTACTCATTTATTCTATTCTTTAGATTCCACATATAAGTGAAATCATGTGGTATTTGTCTTTCTCAGCCTTACTTACTTCACTTAGCATAATATCCTCTGCGTCCATCCATGTTGTCACAAATAGTAAGATTTCATTCTTTTTTAAGGCAGAGTAATACTCCATTGTATATATATGTACCAGTTTCTTTATCCAGTTGTCTGTTGATCGGCATTTCTGTTGTTTTCCATGTCTTGGAAATCTTGGCTATTGTGAATAGCTCTGCAGGAAACATAGGGTGCACATATTTTTTAAAATTAATATTTTGGATTTCTTTGGATAAATGCCCAGAATGAAATTGCTAGGTCATAAGATAGTTCTATTTTTAGTTTTGTGAGGAACCTCCATACTGTTTCCCCACCTTTTTTGACATCATGGAGAAGGGCTCCTCATTTATGTCCATCCTCTAAGGCAGAGAGGTAAACAAATTTTTTCTGTGAAGAGCCAGATAGTGTTGTAGGATTTGTGGGCCACATATGGTCCCTGTCACATATTTGCTTTTGTATTTGGTGTTTGTTTATTTGTCTTTACAACCCTTTAAAACTGTGTACGCCATTCACAGCCTGAAAGCTACACAAAAACAGGCTGCAGGTCAGATTTGGCCCATGGACTGTAGTGTGTCGACCCCTGCTCTCAGGTGTCAACAGTGGATGGAATTTATTCTAACATAAAATCACAGAATTTGCCAGTCAGAAAAGATCTAAGAAATTCCTCATGCGCTTAGTCCTGCCTGCTTGTTCCACGAGTGAGAAAACAGGCCAGAGAGGCACACAGGCTCACCTGGCATTATGTTTTCAGAACCCCTGCCCCAATCCTGTAAGCTTCTAGCTACACCACGCTGCCTCCTTGAGTGTTATCTGACAAGACTAAAAATGTCTAACGATTTTCTTTTTAAATGGCTTACAGTGTCCTCTTGAAAAATGAACATTAGCAAAATATCATGTAAGTCACTTTGTCAAAAACTAACATCCAGATGCTTGTAAATTATTTATTTTTTATGATTTTCAAAAAGCAAAGTGATATTTTAGAAGGAGAGTTCTTTTTAGTTTTAAGAGTACTCTCCAAGAAGAGAGAGGCCTGTGTGGTTAATTTCATCCAGCTTTAAAAGGAAGTTTTCATAAAGCATTTTGAGTCTGCATTTTTAGCCACATGAATGCAACGTTAAAATTGTAAGTTTAATTTAATTAGTTCCTCCTAATTCTCCTTCCCTACACAAATGTTTAATTTTTCAATAATAATTTATTTATTCAAATACTACTGAGCCCCAACCCATTTTTAATTGACAATGTTATTTAAAAATCTAGCATGATTCTTTTAGTCAAATGTGTAAAAATACTACAGACAAAGACCTTTCAAACACACTAATGAATTTGCTCAATTTAAAACTTGTTGATTATACTTTGTTGTTGTCATTCCCGGTTTTTATGTTGGTAAGAACCCACCTGTTACCCCACTGCCCTGATGGACCCAAATGTGCAAACTCAGGATGAGCTATGAGCTAGAAGGGAGATGAATATGATGTGCCCCGTTCTGGCCCAGCTACATCCGAAAGACCTTTCGCTTCTGCGCTTGCTTCTGAAACACAGTCAGCCCTTCCTGGGCCTAGAGACCCCACTGCTGCCTTCTTTGCTTCTCTCTTCCGCTATAGGGTTAAGTGGGAAAGAAGAAAAGTGGGAGAAGGGAAAACAGAAGGGCTTCTGTTCTATACTCATTGCCTGCCATGGCGCCTTCCCCAAGAGTATTAGTAGTTTACAAAAAACCAGTACTCCTGAAAAGGGTTTTTATCAGAGGAAGGGAGCAATTGGGAAGCAGTGCTCTTCTCTCACCTTCATGGGAGGAAAGGCAAGAGAAATCCCAGATGCAAGTAAGCAAGTCACCCGGACAAGCCAAGCCCAGGGCCTTCCACTGCAGCTGCCAAGGATCTGGATAAAGGAGCCACCAGGCAGGATGCCCTGACCCACCTACTTCCTGCAGGAACCCCCGTCCCAAGCCTTGGAGCCGGCTGGCTTTTCTTTATCACTGCTTGTGGGGAAAGGGGCCGTGGTTGCTGGCTGTGCACAGGAACACCCGTGTCCAGCGTGCCGAGTAGAAGTAGGCTTTTTCCATCCTTGCTTCCAATGTGAATTAAGGGCCTGCAGTGACAGGTATAGGGTGTCCATGGCTATGCAGTGTAGCTCCTGCTTTCAGGAGCTTCCAGTAAAACGGGCCAGCGCTGGGGAGCAGTGCTAGAGGCAGGTTTTTGCAACATTTTCTGGAAGTGTGACGACCATGGGTGGGGTCCGTGGTGGGTTTTGCCACCACTCCTTCCTAACTGAGGAATGATTGTCTTTGCTTTCTTAGTCACAAAGTGTGTCTAAAGGACAATGCAGAGGACCAGGCCCGCCCGCCTTGGAGCCAATGGCTCATGGTCCTCCCATCCAACCTTGGAAAGGGCTCTTTCTCTGTGGGATGCATGTGCTCGGTTCCCTATTGGGAGGTTGGTGGAGATGTGGCTGGTAACCTTCTTCCCGTTGGATTTATAAACCTTCCCTCCAGCTCTGAAAACAGACATGTGAAATTATATTCTATAGGGTGAAAAGAGCCACATTCTGTCCCTTACACCCAGAGGCTGTCTTTGACACACTCCTTCGGGAGGTTTTGGATGAACTTCACTCAAATCCATTGCAGTGGAAGGCAGGAGTTTGTGGGACCCCTGGATGCATTAGTGCACCAGCCCCTATCCCATGCTTCACTGGTACTTGGGTCCCTATTTTTATCTGTGTGGTCTACAGCTGCACTGTCTAATTCAGTAACCACTAGCCATATGTGTCTATTTCAAATTAAATTCATTACGATTAAATAGAATTCAGAGGTAAAACTGCAGTGCTTCAGTCACACTAGCCACCTTTCATGTGCTCGGTATCTATGTGTGATATTGGATGGCACAAAGTGATGACATGTCCATCATCACAGAAAATTTCTGTTGAGCAGCACTGGTCTAGAGTTTGGCTCACCTGCTTCCACCATGATGCTAAACTCAATCTAAGAAACGAAGCAAGGTGGGCTGGTCAGTGTATATCGTGGTGGTTCCTGGCAGGGCTGACAGGTTGAAAAACTTTTTAAATGGTGTAATACATACAAAAGAGAGGATTGACCTGGAAATGTATAACGTTTCTATAAATTATGTAAATGGCTCCAGGTAGAGCCTAAGGCTGCTACAGAAATCCAGAAATAAGGCATCCTTGTGTCTAGAAAAAAGTTCTAGGTGGGAGTCCAAAAGAGTGGAGTCTTTTCATTTACTTTGTGACGTTGGCCAAGCCATTGGGCCTCTGATCTCAGCTTTCTTTCTTGATCTATAATATAAAGGTAGGGGGAGGGGTCATAAAAAGAAAACGGTTGCTGAGGCCCCGTCAGCTCTAACATGCTTTGTCTAAGCCAGTCTGTGATTTTATCTGGGAATTGGTTGCAGGGAGGTGCGGGGGGGAGAGTGGGGGGCTTACCCACAATAAATAACTTGACTTCACTTCACTACCTTTCTAGAAACATGCCAGATAATTACAGTGATGGTAGGAACCCTCTTTGCCTTTACTAGCCACAGGCTTTGTAACATACTTCTCTTCACAGTCTTGTTCATCTCCTCACTCTAAGCTAAAGGAGAATAGGATATAGTGGCATTTCTGTAGGAGAGGCACCACTCTAGAAATAGGACCCACTATACGTGCTCTTTTTACCTTCAACCTAAGATAAGCTCTGTGAAGCAGCACCCCAGCCATAGACCGTCTGTGGGGTGAGAGGTCAAGGTTTTCCCAGAATCAGGGGCAGGGCAACAGTCATATGAAAGAAGTGTCCACGCTTTGGAGGTAGGAGGTCAGAGCTGAGGGGCCCACAGCCTATGTGCATATGTGCAGGAGGACGAGCCCCCTCAGACGTCCCTTCTAGCCTCCCCAAAGATGACATGGTTCTGGCCAGCTGCACCTTACAGAGGCACATAATGGGGATGCAAAGGGGCCGTCTTTCTCTGCCAAGCTGCCTTAAAGCCATTTGTGATCACGTCCCCCTCTACCAGAGTGCCATGTACGGCATACCGCCTCAATTTTGTAAGAATTAATGTGTTTACAGAATGTAAGCAGCTTTAAAACTTGAGATGAAGAACCTCAAGGCCTGTGGGTTCAGCACTGTGATCTTAAAGGCAAATTCTGTTCCTGTCCTCCAATTCAGTGTCAGCCAGTGTTTAGCCCCTCACGTCCCATGTCACCAAGGAGAGCATGAGATTCAGATATCCCGTAGAAGTGTTGCCAACGGCCTGTCCAAGCCCTGCCCGCAGCTCAGAGGCTGCTTTGGCCATGCTAGTCCAGAGGTCAGAGGACCCAGGGGAGTCGGGGGCACTTCCCGCCAAGGGCTCTGCACATCTCCTTAGACTTCAGACTCCTGCACCAGTCCCCACACACTGGGTCAGGGAGCAGGTGTGGGCACGACGTAAGCTTACATGAGCACTGGGTAAGGTGCTTGTTCTGCCAGGCTGGATTGGAACATTCCCGGTCAAACGATGGCTTTACTTCCATCCCAGCTTCTCTGCTCATAACCCAGAACCTTTCCCGATGTTCATGGATGTCCGCTTCTTTAGTTAAAAAACAAAATGCTACTTGTAGTTGCTTTGAAAGAAAGGAAAATAATTATAGGGTAATGCAATTCCATCTCTATACTTTTTGCCATATACTTTGCAATTACTGCTCCTGGTTTTCATGTTTGTAGAACCTACCAGTTACCACACTGTCCCAGGGGAAGCCCAGGTGCACCTCAGGATGAGCTAGCTATGAGATCCAGGTGAGACGCAATACACTGAGCCCTCCTCTGAAGCTATCTCCTGAGCAAGGAGTAAAATCGCTCCAGATCTAGTAGCCGACCCTGTGTGGTTCTCATCTGCTAACGTCATCTCACCACGCGGTGACTACACACGAGGACAGAGGCACTGTCCTTACCCCCTTTCACAGATGAGCCCCAGGAGGATGAGTGATATGCAGGGCAGGGTGCCAGCGAAGCTGGTAGGGATTCTGCCTGCAGCCCGCTGGCTCCTGCGCTGGCCACTCCCAACAACTCATCAGATAGGAGGTTTGCTTTGTGTCGTGTCCCCCCCCCCCCCCCCCCCGTAGCTGGTAGCTGACATGCAGCCTGACAGGGGCTGCCCTGCACCCTGGGAAGTGCCTGGGCTCCAGGGAAGCAGGATTGAGCGTTGTGTCTTCCAAGGAAGAGCAGAAGGTGAGGTGGCCCAGTCTCCATGGAGCGCTCCCCAGCTCACAGGGCCTCCCTCGCTCTCTCGTTTCACTGGTGTCTTCTCACCCCCTGTACTTCTGACTGTGCTTCACAGGCCTCTTCAGAAACACCAGGCCGCACAGATGGAGGGAGCTCAGATGACTTCATCCTGGTTTCCAAAGAAGATGAGGGGGGCAGCGCCAGGGGGTCTTTCTCGGGCCAGGCCCAGCCTCTTCGCACCCTCAGAAGCACATCTGGGAAAAGCGAGGCCCTGGCCCGCTCCCTGCTGGTGTTCTCCGACCCTCTGATGGGCCCAGTCTCGGCTTCCTCCAGCAACCCCAGCTCCAGCCCCGACGAGGACAGCAGCAGCAACAGCAAGGACTCCGGCTTCACCATCGTGAGCCCCCTGGACATCTGACCACAGGGCCCAGGCCACCTCCTCAGCAGCCCCAAGGCCCAGCTCCCCCAGTGGGGACCCCTCTTTCCCAGCATGCATGTGACATTGGAGCAGCCCATTGGAACCCTTTAGAGAGAAGCAAATAGGGCCACAGAGCACACAGACTGCTGTTCCCCAGATGCAGACCGGGCTGACCCCTGCCCACCTCGCTCTGAGGCAGAGCTGGGTAGTGCCCGGTATCACACTCACTGTCGGAGACCAAACCAGTCAAAATGACTTTTCCTGTCCTCTGCTCCCTAACTGAGAAGTTGTGGCAACTCCGTCAGTTAGATCTGGAAGAAGGAAGAAGAGTTGGTTTCAAATCTTCCCTCCCTCAGAGCGTCCGGCATAGGAAAATTGATATCAAGAAAACTTTTTCTCCGGAATTTTGTATCTGAACCAGTTCCATTCCTCCCTTGGGAATCCATATGGCAACGCCAAATGCAACAAAATGGACTAGAAATAGTGGATTTCAGGGCTGGACAAAACCCATTACTGACCTCTCAGATAGTTAAAATGATTTTTAGAAACAGGGTCTAAACTTAGGAATCATATTTAGGTGTGAGTGTTACAAATTTCTTCTTTCTAAAAAACATTTCCACATCTCAGGCCAGATTGATGCTGGCCATTACTGTCCCTTCTTAATCAACTGTTTCTCACTTTTTAGAATCTGTTACACCAGAAAATAAGGTCACTTTAAGCCAATCTTTGCTGCACTGATTTCAAAGGTTGTAAGAATGTTACCTCCTTGAATTGGAAAATGACCCTGACTTTATGGGGTCAAATCGGTTTTCTGATAAAGTTTCTGAAGTTTGGGGGCTGTGTTCACCTGTCAACTTAGGACTAAAGGGAAAAACCCAAGCTCACTAGTTTCCAGAGGCAGGGTCTCCCATTGGCCTTAAGGCAGCAGGAATAGGGAATTAGACCTGGAGTCCCTTCTGGGGGAGCAGGGCTTCCTAGAGAACATTCCAGATGCCAGGAGGACGCAGGATTTCTGCACAGCACTTCCCTTTCTGGGAGCCAGGCGTCGCAGCTGCGGGCCTGGGCTCAGCGGTGCACTGCACCCCGGGCAGGAGTGCCAGGCAGGGCTGGCCCAACCTGCCAGAGCTGTCCCGGGCTTCGGCACAGAATGACAGTCCCCTTGTCAGCTGGCAGTTCAGGGACCTGTGATAGACAGAAGCTGTTTCTCTCCTTAAGGAAGAGCCCTGAAAGGAGACCTGTCCTCTCCTTTCCCTGAGCAGGAACTCTGACAGGGTAGAACCATGCCCATTTCACCTCCATCAGGGAGGAGCAGCCCTCGCCCTGGAGTGAATGGTTTTTTGGGCTCCTCTGAGGAGGGCAAGGCCCCTGGGCAGCAGGAGCTTTCATGGCAGCAGGCAGATAGCCACGGAGAGAAGGCTAGGACAGACATGGCTAACATCCCAGCCACTGCTAGACATGTTTCTGTATAGACAAATGTGATAATGACAAGGTTTCCCACTCACTCTCCAAGAAAAGTGATGACTCCAGAGTCAACTCCTCTTAGGTTCTAACTAGCTCTACAGTTTATCCTTAAACTCCAGCAGAGAAATCGCCTGCCACATCAGTGCATAAGGTGAATGGTAACTGGGGTTTGCTCAGATGGCAGGGCGGCCTTCCACGCTTGCTCAAAGATGCGCTGGTTAGCTCTGGCTCCTGACTCTTAGGGGCCCGCTCAGCACCCTTTCAGGTGACTCACTGAGTAGGTTGTGCCAAGTCTATGTCCCCTTGGTGATACGTCCTAAGGCCATACAGTGAGTGGCCTTGCAGCTGCTCAGGGGCTGTCATGAGTTTCTCTCAAAATACCTAGCCTGGGACGGTGTCGGAGTCTTCAGCTCTGAGGTAAGACCTGTGGAGCTGTCCTCACTGGGGCTCCAGGACCGACAAGAGGGCCCTGGAGCTGGCTGTGCCCTGGCATCTCGGACACAGTAGTCTGCTCACGTTCAGCATCTTTTGCCCTAAGCTAGAGTCACAATAGCAGTGTGACTGGCAACACAGTAGCCGCCAGACATCCCCCACCCCAACAGGTTCTCGGCTAGTTCCCCGAAACCTCCCAGCCCTGCCAGCACGCAGGGTGGGTCCTCACTTCTGTGCTTCTGTGCTGGTGCCACATGAGAACCAATGGGGTCACTCAGAGTGTTGCTTCTGTGGCCCCCAACAAGCTACTCTCTCCTCAGAGAACAGAAACACATCAGGGGGAGTGGGCGCAGACAACGTCACTCAAATTCCCATAGGTTCATGGGATACGAGAATCCAATTATTGTCTTACATTTTTTTAAGTGACTTGTTTTTATTCTTCATAACTGAGCATTGTTTGCATATCATTAGTTACAGTACTATTGAAGAATTTATGTTCCTTTTTATTATTTTATCAGATACTTAATGTTTCATTGCACATTTTTGAAATCCTGAATATATGAAACCTTTTTTTCTTTAACAGATGTGGTAATCATTGGAACCCTCTCGTGTTTTGATTCTTAGCAGTTAAATATATTTTATATACATTAAGTTTAGATTAATTCTCGTCATCTACTTTTTTATACATGTACCCTGTATTCAGGATTCCTCTCTGTTCAGTTTAGAAATTTGAATTATATCTGTGCATTACATATGAGAATTACAGATTAGAGAAAGAAAATCAGTATGACTTTGCCTTACCTTGTGTGTATGCCAAGGGGTTGTATAACACTTGAAACATTTAATTATACTGGATTATTCTTCCAAAGATGACCTCCTGCTAACGTTCACTGCTAACTGCAATCTGGTAAGAAATCATATCGCTGCAGAATGAATGTGACTCACAATAAACCAAGACCTCCCTGTGATTCGCCTCCTCTGTGTGACTGAGTTGAATCTTGTGCATCCGCCCTGGGGGCTTGATTGTTCACCATTAACAAGAATGACTCTTCTTTGTCAGAGATGATGCTCAAATGTAAAATTCTGTGACAGTCCTGTGGTCTCCTGCTGATAACTTGCCACAGAGTTGACCAAAATTTATTATTTTTGTTTCTTTAAGAAGCTGCCCCTCAGAGCTCATTACATAACAAGTGTGTATGGATTTCTGTCCAGTGCTGAACGGCTGTCCTGTGGCGCGCAGCCGTCCCATCCCTCCTCCCCCACAGAGGCCCACCTGGCCCCTGGCCCCCACGCGTCCAGAGCAGGGACACTGGGAAAGCCATGGTGTGGCGAGAGGCGGTCAGGATGATTTGAGGGCGGCTACTGGCAAGCCAGGATAACTTCTTGCAGGCCAAAACCACTTCCTCAGTATTACTTTCAAAAGCTCTCTTTATGGTATTAAAAAGAAATAGAAAGTTCCTATAAACAGGCTTGAGACTATGTTCATGTAAAAGTTGTCATAATATTTTTTCTCACAATGGTACAATTTATTTGATTTATGGAATACTCAGTCGTGCCATTTATATCCTATCACTTTTTTCTCATGCATCTTTACGCTACAACTCATATTGATTTAAGAAATGACATCCTTTTGGCAAAGTAATCCCATTCAATACGATTATTTTAAATAAAAGAATAATGTGAAACAGAATGTAAGTTGAGTTGTTCCAGGCGGGGGTTGGGGACACAAGGTGTTGGCCAGGCCTGACCCATAGGGTCTTGCACGGCGGGGCGGGGGTGCATGATGAGCTGTACCCCCCGCCCGGCTTCACCCACCCCACTGTACGGGGGAGTTGGGGCCCAGGCCTGACCCAGGGCCCACACCTTACTCTGCCGTTCCCTTTCTCTCTGACTTGGGCACATTGCTTAACCGCTGGGGTCTCAGTTTCCTTATCTGCAAACGGGGGCTCATAGTAGTCACCTGCTTCATAGAGTGGGGTGAGAACTTAAAGCCCTTAGACTACAGCCTGACAGTGAAATGCAGAACAGTTTCAAAGATGATGCTTAATTCTGCAAGAGCCCCTGGAGGCCGTGTAATCCCACCCTTTCCATTGAGATCCAGGACCAGAGGCTTCCCGGAGGCCTGGCTGTCTGCTCCTCAGGCTGCATCAACCCCAGGGGCCCACCCTGAAGCAACCCTGCTTGGCCCGCTGGTCCAAGAGGCCATGTGGGGGACAACCCCAACAGCTTGGCACCTGCTCCCCACTCTCCCCTCAGCACCGAGTTTGTCCTGGTGGCCTCACTGACAGCCAGTTAACATGGGATCTGGTGAAGAGGCCACAGGGTGGGGTAGAGGGGTGCACTGTGAGTCATAAATGACAACCTAGGAAAGATAAGGGGTTTCTAGAGCTTATGTAGAGCCATGAAGCCAGCGGCAGCTTAGAATCTGCTTGGACCCATCCCTAACAAGCCTCTGTCCTAGGCCCAGCCAGCAGGGACTTGCGGTCTCATGGGTCACAGCCCACCCCTCCAAGGGACTGATTAACCTTACAAGTATGCCTTCCAAAGGTTGGAGGGCCTGGCACACCTCTCGGGACTCATGCTGCTGATGCTGACCGCTGCCTCCCCTGACCAGTGACGGCCACACACACTGCATACCCCACTGGCTGCTGGCAGCAGAGACCCCGTACCTCACCTATACCCCTTGTGAAGACCCCTTCAGTGCTGCTGGCCCATCCTCCTGCCCTACCTGAACCTCTTTACCTGACAACGTTTCCCAAGTGCTGGGTAGCTGCTCTGCTGAGGTCTGAGGGAATTGCATCTCCAGGAGCCACTCTCAGTCGAAGGCCATGAGCACATGCAAGTGGGGGAGGCCTCCCTACAGGGTCACGTCCAGTTTCTGGCTGCCTTCTCTCTCCTGACTCCCTTGGCCACGCCACTGCTGGTGTTTCCTCCTCCCACATAAACAGCCATGCTTGAACCCTCTCAGGGCTGGCTGCTGGGGGAACTCATACAACAGCCTCTTCAGGCAGAAGCTGCGTCTCCAGTTCACCCTCAGCGGGGTGATGGGTGCAAGTGGGAAGAGGCTGCCAGTTGTCAAGGTGGGTCCAGGGTCCTCGCAGACAAGGGCCATGCAGACAGGTACCTGCCCTCCCCTCTGGGCAGCAGAGGAGCCACCTCACAGTCCCATCAAGAGCCAGCCGGCTGTGGCAGTTCCTGTTCCCAGGCCCACCAAGTTGCCAACTCCTCCAACTGAGCATCGGCCAGGCCTGAGAATGCCGTTAGAGGAGCGACAGACAGCTTCACCTTTATTTTGTAATTTGCCTCTGTCAACAGCCAGCATTCTCAGCCTTTTAAGAATACGTATGTGTCACGAGAAATTTCAGCATTCTGAGAGGCACATCTGTTCGTGAGACGGGATGGTTCTCACAGAAAGGTGAGGGGCCCCGGAAACACGGATTGCAGAGTGACCCAGAGAATTCATTCAACATCAGGGCACTTGTTTCTTCAGCAGATTCAACTGAACACCATCAAAGTGCGAGGCGTCGTGGGTGCTGCGGATACACAAACGTCTCTCAGATGGCCAGGAGAGGGTGGAAGAGATTTCTCTAGAAATGTGATTTCTATACTAGGAACACCAAAAAAGATGTAAATCCTAAGGGAGCCCAGAGGAAGTTCTCCCTGCAGCCTGGGAGGCTCCAGAAGACTGAGAAGTGAGACTGGTGAGCCAGACCCAGTGGGAGTCAGCCATGCTTCTGTCTGCAGTGAGCAAGGGCACCCCACTTCCTGCTTAGTAAACGCTAGAATCGGAGTGAGGGGTGGACTTACAGCACACAAGCAAGTTCAATTTTCCCACAGGCACATGCTGTAATGAGGGGCTGGCCCCTCTCTAAAAACTTGATGCTATACCCGTCATGCAGTTCTAGCCAGCAAACGCTCCCTGCTGGGAGAACCCCAAGAGGCTCCCGAGGGTCTGACATCATCTCGGCTATAGCTGACGAAGCAGCCTGGCATCAGGAACCCTCAGACTCAGGAATGAAGGGATATGTCACGACGTATAACTGAAGAGGTGAAGGGGCTGCCGTCAGTTCCCTAGGAGCTCCTCCCAGGGGGAGGATAGCCAGCAAAAGCTGAAGAGAACACCCTCCACTGCTCTTCCAATGACATCTGTGGCCCTCAGCATGGGTAGCCGCACCTCCTGCCCCATCACCTTTTGGCCTTGGTCCTGCATCCATCCAGCCATCCCAGCCATATGCCAGCGATTCCTACATGGCCTGCCATCCTCGTCCATCCCACGGCTTGGTCACAGATCTCACCCAGGGTCCTCCTCGGCCCTCAGGGTGAAGGGGGCTCCCTGGACCACTCACCCCTACACCACGGGGCTGTGCTGCAGCCCCATGCGCCTTCCTCCTGCTGGTCCCAGTGTCACACGTGCTGTGTTGTCTCTCCAAAACACCTCTCCTTGCTCTCCAACTTACACCTGGTGAACACCAGCCTGTGGCCAGACTGCCCTGGTGAGGTCCCACCAGACCCCTCTTGCCCATGGAAATGCTTTCTGGTTATATATTTCACTTTGCCCACTGTGCCAGTTACTGTGGCTGCATATCAAACAACCCAAAACTTGCTGATATAAAACAACCATTTATTATTAAGGTCAGGAATGCATACAGAACACAGTGAGGAAGTTTGGTCACCTGTGCCTCACAGGGAAGACCCAAAGGCTTGGAACTGGGACCCTCTGAAGGTTGGGTCACTTAGATGTCTGATGGTTGGCACCAAAGCCTTAGCTTGGGCTGTCAGCTGGAACACTGGGGACAGAGTCCCGGAGAGCAGTTTCCAGGTTCTCGGCCTCACACAGAAAGGTGCTGGCTCGGGTAGTAGATGGCCATCAGCTGTGACTAGTTGGCCATCAGCTGTTACCGGTTAGCCATTGGCCACTTATGTAACTGCCGTGGCTGAGCTGGTGGGTGCGGATTGCAGCTAGCAAGTGAGGTTGGTTGGTTGGCAGAGAAGCAGATGACGGATTTCACATTGTATGGCTCCTGCTCCCTGTGTCTCCAACCCAGCTGCCAGCGAGAATATCGTGCTATGACTCCCCTATCTATGGCTCCATGGGCTTTCCTTTTTGGCCTCACCATGTCCTGCGTTCTTGTGTGGAGAGCGGGACCAGAGACCCTGCATGACAAACACCTACAGGTGGCCTCTTCATGGGACCTGAGCTTCCCTGCAGCATGGAGCCTGGGTTCCAGGAGGGAATATCTGGAGAGAGAGAGAGAGAGAGAGAGAGAGAGAGAGAGAGAGAGAGAGAGCAAGAGAGAGGGAGAAGGAAAGCAAAACAGGGCACACCCCAGGTAGGAGCCATTTTACCTTTTGTGACATAACCTCAGAAGTCAGGCAGTATCACTTCTGCCATTGAGGTAGGCACGAGCCCACCCAGTTTCAGAGGGAGAGGAAATAGATTCCAGTTCTTGATAGAGTGGGCAATGCTCTAGAAGCACATGTGACTCTGGAAGTATCGTTATGGGCACTTTTGGAGAATACAATCTGCCATGCCCACTGACTGGAGGCTGCTTCCGGATAGCCAGAATGAGGCCTCAGCCATGCTGTGGTGACCAAATCTGCCCCAGCCATGCTGGATAGCTGACAGGTGCCACCCAAATCTTCTGTGCTGGCAGCTGCTCACTCCTCTCCTCCAGAAAGCTTCCTGTGATCGCCTTCAAACATGTCCCCAAACACTTTGACACTCCTCCCATCAAGAACCCCTTGGATATAGCATCTGTGACTTCTTACCCAGTAAAATATGGAGGACATGATGAAATGCCAGTTTTGGGGCCTAGACCTTAGGAAGACAGGCAGTTTCTACTTCCTGTCCCTTGGTATACACACTCTTGGAACATGGCCACCATGCTGCAAGGAAGCCCAAGCAGTTCTGCAGAGAGGCCCTGTGTGAAACCAACAGCCAGTACCAACTTCTAGTAACCCATCTTGGAAGTGGGTCCTGTGGCCCCAGTTGACACTGTGGAGCAAACCCTTCCCATGTTACAGAATCATGAGCAAACAGAATCACTGTTGTTGCTTTAAGCCACTAAGTTTTGGGGTGAGTGGTGATGCAGTAATGGGTAACATTCCTTGATGCCCTGACCAGCAGAACTCATCTCCTCTCAATCCCTCACCCAAGTCCAGAATTTGCATTTCCTTCTTGAAAAGATGGTCTGAGCTTTAGCTATTCGCCCACCTATATTTATTGAGCACTTACTATTTCTAGGGGCTGGAGACATGCAGTGAACAAGGTAAGTAAGACCCATCTTCAGGGAACTTGCAGTCCAGTGGGGGGGAAAGGTAAGCCTTTGTATTCGATGCATTGCCCTCATCCTTAAATGAAGGAGATTGTTTCAGGTGACAGTGATGTGGCAGAGACTCTTAGGAAGTCCAGCTCCCTCTCACCCTGGGCAGAGCACAGCTGGACCATACTTCTCAGCCTCCCTTCCAGTGACTGAGCTCAGATCACTGGACTATAAGTGATGAACCAGGGGCGGTGTGTGGAGGAGCAGGAGACGAATAGAGGACCCTGGGGTCCCAGAATACTGGGGGGTGGGGGAATTATTGGGAAACTCCCTTCTCTCCCCAAATCTTGAGATCTAGTCTGTCCCAGATTTTTCCTAGGCCTCTTTGTCACTCTTTGCTTTCCTTCCCACAAACATCACCCTGAGGGAAAGAGCCAGAGCCAGCTCTGACAGACTGGGGAGCGATGGAGGCCTGTGTCACGCCTAAGCAACCCCAATTCATTCAGAGGAGATTTGAGGGCCTATCAGACACCAGTGCCCTGGGCCCTGCCTGTCTGACTCAACCCTTGAGATGCCAGGGCTCCAGCCCACTCTCAGCCAACTAAGAAGGTACTTTGAGCGTGGCAGGTAAGCTCTGCGAGCCTCCATTTCCTCATCTGTAAAATGGAAGGGCAGGGAGAATCGTCTGTTAAATGCCAGGCACTGTGCCCAGCTGCCACTTGCATTAACTCATACTCACAATAACACTGTGGAGGAAGGAGATAAGGAAGGCACAAGCTTTGGACTGGCTGTTCAATGTGTGCGAGCAGCGGCCTGCAGCGACCCTGCCTCAGGACTGACCCCTCCTCCACAGATGAATGGCAGGATTAGGGGTGGCCTCAAGCACCGAAGGGTGGCAGCGGGCTCTGCCCCTCTGTGGGCTGGGGACAGCATGATCACAGCAGTGTCAGTGTGCTTGCATCCGCCGTCATCAGCATCAGCACCAGGGCCCAAACGCACTGTGGCAAAACACAGAGGTGCCATTCCTGGGCGTGTGTTCCTGTGTGCGTGTGAATCACCTGGGGCTCTAATGGCAGTGGCAAGGCCGCTGCTGGGTTTCTCAGAATCCTGTGCCTCAGAGAATTCAGAGAAACTCAGACTTTCAGAGAAAGTCTGTCCGTGTGTGCAGCAAAGATGTTAACCACAGAGCCTGAGCAGGGGCCAGGTGACAGCTAGTTCAACAGGGCCAGGCGCAGTTCGTCCTTCCTACCCCCAGCCGTGCGTGGGCGTGGGTGGAGGTCCCTGTAGCAGAGCGCAAATGTCAGATCGGTCCCTGAGGCGCGTGTGTGGGGGAGGGGGGAGGGGCGGAGCACTGTGCTGGGAGTCCGCGGCCGGTGGTCAGCTCGCCCCGCTGCCGTGCAGTAAGCCCACCCGGTTCATGACATTTACCCTCCTGCCTTGGCAGGGTTTGGTCCCAGCTCATTCAGGGCACTTTGGGGAGCCCCTCGCCCTCTTGAACATTTGGTTTCTCCATCTGAAAAATAAGGGGGTTAGATTAGATCAGGTGCTTTTTTCCAAACTGTTTTGACCATAACCCACATCAAGAAATACATTATACAGTGTACTACAGAGGCTAACAGTCGGTGCTATAACTCACAGGGCCCAAGCTTCCTCCTGAGAGGACTGGGTAAGTGCTTCTCCCAGAATGCAGTTGACTTTGGACAGAATTCCAGCTAGGTGGCACTGGTGACTCACCATTGGTACCTGCCATGACACTTCCTGGTGTCCCCACAGATCACTCTTCTCTCCTACCCTGCCCCCACCCCAGGAAAGGCCTGGTTTACCCACCTCATTGCTGGTTTTCCCTCGGCTCTGACAGGTCTGCAAAACATCTGAACCTGGTGCTCTTTTCTCAGAAACATCTGGGAAAGAGCCTCATAACTGTGACTCAGTTCATGACGTCTGACCCAAAGTGATACTGAGACACAGGCCTTTCCTTTGGAGAGACAAATCAGACTTAAACAGGTGACCCAGATGTTCCTGCATAGATCCGGTTTCAAATTGCCCAACTAATTTTGGTCCATGCACTGCAATTTGTGCAGCTCTCTCTCTGTTGTGAACCCAAGGCAAGGAGCCTCTCCATGGGAAGTGTGTGTAATGCAGGAAGATGGGACTAGGCAGCCAGTGGGTCTGGGTTCAAGAAGGACCTCTGCACACAAACTGTGTGTCCTTGAGCAACTTGCACAACTTCTCTGAACCTCCATTACAGTACACACTATTTCCCTCACCTCAGAAAGCTCTCATGCTCCCAGTCACCCCACCAGAGACCCCAAGCCACCATTTACCACTTTCTACCACCAGGAATGCTTCTACCTGTTCTAGAATTTCACGTGGAAGGAATCGTATAGGTTGTACTCTTTGGTGCACGTCCTCTGTCGCACAACATACGGTGTGTGAGATTAGCCTATCGTTGCAGGTCTCCACAAGGTTCCTTTTTATTGTTAGTGGTATTCTATTGGGTGGCTGGACCACGTGAGTTTAGCCATTGTCCTGTTGGTGGACAACTGAGTCGTTTGTGGGCTAGTTGTGAATAAAACTGAGACATGAACCAGCCTCTCAGGGAATTTGCTGAAATCTCTAAACCACACCTTCATGAATGAAGAGAGAATGTAGATTAGACCCGGTCTTCCTGACCCTCCTCCCCTCCCCCAGCTTTACAAAATCTCACCCTGTTTTATTTGCCCACCCTTTCGTGGGATCCCAGAGTGAAATATTTGAAAGGAGGGGCAGGGAGGGAAGGGGACCAGCTGTAGATGGAAACAGTGAAAGATTGCTAAGACAGCACACCCACATGCACGCACACACACACACACACACACACACACACGCTCACATGTTCGGCACAAACTCACACAGGTATGCACGCACATGTACATGCACACGCACGGCCAAGCTGCTCTCACTGGGGTTGGGCAGCGTCTCCTTAGATCAGCTCTTGCCTGTGTAGGCCCCAGTTCACCATCTGTTTCCTAGCTTCCTGTCCTGCCTTCAACCCTGTCTACCTATCCCGGAACCGCTAGGTTTCTCTTCTTACAGAGGACACTATTTTGCTCATGTCACCCACTGCTCAAGGCTCTTTCAAACCCTGGTCTGAACTCTACCTCCCTCCCTTGCAGGCGCCACGTCAGTTCCCACCCCACGGCCTTTGGGCTTTGGCTGGGAGGTCCTTCCCCACTTTCTTTCCAAGCCTTATCCTGGTCGTGGTCCCCTCCTGGATGGAGGCATTCCCCAAACGCCAGCAGCCCTGAGGCTCTGCCCATGAGCTGCCCACACTGTCACCTTCCCCGACCCTCCCTCTCCTGTCACTACTTTTGTGACCTCCTTGGTAGGGGCAGGGTTGGAGAGCAGGTAAGGGAGCCAGCAGACCTTCCTTACCCTATGGCCAGACCTTGACATTCTGGGCTGACAGGACAAGTCTGAACCTGCGTGTCAAATGTGACTGGGGGTGGGCAGGCAGTATTTTGAGTCATGTGGTGAAGACAGACCTCGGCCCCTTCAGCTGCCACCTGGGAACCCCTCAGTCTCTGGGGCAATGTGGCTGCTTCCCAATGGGCATACCACTCCCTGTGCCCCCTAAATGCCCAAGTAAACCTGAAGGCCAGGGCCGGCCTGGTGGCTCAGGCAGTTAGAGCTCCATGCTCCTAACTCCGAAGGCTGCCGGTTCGATTCCCACATGGACCAGTGGGCTCTCAACCACAAGGTTGCCAGTTCAATTCCTCGAGTCCCACAAGGGATGGTGGGCTCCGCCCCTTGAAACTAAAATTGAACACAGCACCTTGAGCTGAGCTGCCGCTGAGCTCCCAGATGGCTCAGCTGGTTGGAGCGTGTCCTCTCAACCACAAGGTTGCCGGTTTGACTCCCACAAGGGATGGTGGGCTGTGCCCCTGCAACTAGCAATGGCAACTGTACCTGGAGCTGAGCTTCGCCCTCCACAACTAAGGTTGAAAGGACAACAACTTGACTTGGAAAAAAGGCCTGGAAGTACACACTGTTCCCCAATAAAGTCCTGTTCCCCTTCCCCAATAAAATCTTTAAAAAAATAAACAAAAAACCTGAAGGCCACCTTTGCTCAAATGCAAGTGACCCCCAGATATAAAGTTTTCATCGTAAGATTTCTCGGATCATTTTATGACCACCCAGACATTTAGGGATTGAGATACACTGCTCAAATATTCTGTATACTATTTTATTTGTTAGTTGGTTGCACAAAAATCCTAGGTGTCTCTTAAAACTGGAATGTGTCATGCTACTTTTCATCCCTGTTAGGTCTGGCCCAGCCTAAGAGTAGAGCTGCTGTGCACAGCCCAAGAGCTGCCTGGTGATGGGGACTTTGTGGGGGCAGGGGCGGGCAGTTGGGATCGGAGTTCCCCAGGGGGCTGCATGGGGTGGGTGACACATATGGGGCTGGACAGCGTGTGTGCCTAGAATTCTCCCCAGGAAGGAAACTCCACCATTCCCCATTCAGATAGACCAGCCCTGAAGCTATCCCTGTGGTCTCCAGTTGCAGGCATCCTGTCTCACGTCCCCTCCAAGGATTCTGGACAGAGAGAGAGAGAGGGAGAGAGAAATACACAGAGAAAAATACACAGAGAGAAACAAATACACACACAAAGAGAGAGCCAGACCAAGAAAGAGAAATAGGGAGATGCAGAGAGAGGGAGAGAGAGAGAGAAACATACTCAGCTACAGATGTTGATGCAGAAATAGAAGAAACAGAGCTACAGAGAGAAAAGAAAGGGAAAGACTTAAAATCTGCAGAGGAAAAAAATAAACCAAACAGAAAACTCTCCTTGGTAGTTAAACAGGGTGCTAATCACCAGGGCTCATCTGGCCTTTCATGTCTGCAAACCCCTTGAACTGCTAAAAGGATCAAAAGCACACAGCTCTTCAGGAGGCTAATAACCTTTTCACCCAACCCCAGGTCCTGACCCCAGAATGCTTGCTCAGAAAGGGCTTTGAGAAATTCAGTTACAGTCCTTCCAATTAGGGCAGGAACACAGCCCTTCCCCCCACCCCATTGCAGAATGAGGCCACACAGCCAGTCCCCAGGCTCCACCTGTAATGTCACACGGCTGAGGCCACAAGTAGCGACAACTAAAAGCTGCCCACAGCCATTACATGGTCAGTCTCCAGGGAAACAATCTGACACCCCAGAAGCTGTCCCAGGTTGTGTGTGGAGGTGGGGGGGGGCGGTGTCTGGGTCACAAGAAATGTTAAAACTGGAGAAAATCAAGCTGTGCTCTGCCACTCAGCACCCTAGTGGTCCCCGCAGGGCAGCGCCTGCCACCCTGGGGCTCCACAGTACAGGCAGAGAAGACACAGAGAGGGATGACATGGGATCATGGTCCCAGTCGGGGCATGGCTGTGCTGTGTGTCTGTGTGTCTGTCTGCCCACAGCTATTACCCTGAAGAAGAGGGAAAAAAGGGACACTCTCAATATGATGGGTATAAATAAAGCTGGAACCATGTGGGTTCAAAGCAGGGAGACTGCGGGAGCTATTTCAGAGTTAGAACAAACAAATTCTGGCCTCTGATGAAAGAAATTCTACCACCAACACCGAGCTCTTCACTCCAGCTGGGGATTAAGTGTTTTTCTCCAAGTCCAAAACAGGCCAAAGCAGGTTGGGCCCTCACTGGCAGGCAGACAGGCGCCGCAGTGACACCACATGGGCCAGAACGGCCATGGTCCCATGTATACTTCCAACTCTTCAGCCAGACGACACTTTTTTGGGTTGCTGACCAACCGTGCAAACAGATGCACCAACAGCCCCTGAAAATAGATCACAGTTGTGCCTTTCCCAGGAATAAATACTGAAAAACTTCGTTGTAAATGGTGCACAACAGTGTGAATGTACTTAATGCCACAGAACTGTACACTTAAAAGTGGTTGACATGGTAAATTTTGTGATGTGTATTCTACATTTTTTTACGATAAAAATAGTCACAACGCATTTTTTTTTTTTTCCCCAAATGAAGTGTTCAAACAATACCATCAGATCACTCGGCTCTGAGGCTCTGATTTCCTCCGCGTTGGCTTCAGTGAAAAGCAGCTTTGTCTCATCCCGTGGCAAAAAGATCAGGCCACCCCCTCCAGCTCAACAATCTGCACAAAAGTGGGTCACTCCCCACCCACCAGCACCAGTCAAATCCTGGGCCTCCCCTGAGGGACACTTCGGGTCACGTGCTGGCCAGGACCCCGTCATGTAGCCAGGGGTCTGGACTCTGCGTGCTCAGGTTTGGCTTAAAGCTCCCTGATGTCCACCTCTACCGCAGATGGCTGCTCGTTGCAAGGGGAATTCTGGCCCAAAGCAGCCTACCTAGTGATGGAGAGGAAGTCGGTAGATAAGCACCCCAGCCCTGGCACGTATCTGCAGCATCTCTGGGATGTCCGCCCATAGCAACCCCTATCTTTCCCCATCCCACCCGCCCACCTACACAGTATTTCCTGAGATCACCTTCTACATGATTCACGTGCACTTGAATCCTTGTCTCAGTGGGCTTTGGGGGCAACCCAAACAAGACAGGGCTCCAGGTTGCTTGGGAGAGGGGAGAAATGGATCCTGGTTGGCAGGCCCAGCCTCCTCCACTCAGCTTCGGATGGGCCAGGCCTCAGCTCAGGGCTGGGGTGATAGCTGGGGGGTCGGGGGAAACAACTCCAGCCTGTGGCCCTGTGATTCCCCACCACCTTCCCCTGTCTGCCCCTGGGTAAAATCCCGCCAAAAGAATTCCTGCTTTAAAAGACAGGATGGAGCCCCCCAAGTCAACACTTAGCTGTGCTAAATATCAGAGTCACCCACACAGCCTCAGTGGATTTAAGCAGAAAATAATAATAAAAACAAGATTAGGAGCAAAGCGCTGGCACAGGAGAGAGCCTGGCGGTGGGCACGCAGGACAGCAGCTCTGCACTCCGCTTCCTCAAGCTGATCTGTCCCCGGAGAGTGTGTGACTCAGTTCCAAGTAACCTTTACTAAGAACCCAGGTAACAGGGAAAGCTAATTACAGGATCAGTGGCTCTGGAGAAACAGAATCTCCTTCTGTTGGGAACTATAAGGATTGGAGGGGATTTCACGAGCGAAGGGATTCTTGATGGCTTATTCTGAACACAAAGCCCCGGGTACATGTCTGCTCTCCAGGCCGCCTGCAGTGAGCCCTCCAGCCCCTGCGCCTGCTGAGTCTGTCTTCCTCATGGACACAGTCGAACCCTTGGGTGTAGAATCCTGTTGGGCTGGGCGAGGGGGAGCCACGAACCAGCAGGCTCGACGATATTCATACAAGCAACTCCGAACTATTGAGGGCTCACTGTGAGCAATGCACCTCATTTGAGTCTCACAACAACCCTATGACCCCCATTTTATAGATGAAAAAACTGTGGCACAGACGAGAAGTAGTTTGTCCCTGATCAAACAGCTGGTAAATGGAAGAGCTGGGATTTGAATCACCCAGGTAATCTAGTTCCAGAGACATCGTAATGGCTGTGTGAGTCTGCTTCCAGGTATGAGGTATTAGGGGAACTCACTGAGATGGAGGTAGGGATGGTGGAGACATACAGAAAGACACACACACACACACACACACACACACACACACACATACACACACACACACACACGGTGCCCTGAACGAGCCCCAGCCATGTGAATGGACCTTTGGGGGCAGCACCCATCCAAGGTTGTCTGGGTCTGGCGAGGTCCTGTCACCAGAGGGGCCAGTGGGCAGCAGACCCTGGAGAAATGCAGGCCCGGCTTGGCTCACTGGCTCTCCTCCATTCCATTTCAGGAACTCCGCATCAGCCGAAAGCAGGTATTTTTGCAGGTCCCTTTGCCTCAGGTCCACCTCCATTCACTCCTGGCCCAGAGAAATTCCATTCTTCCGCAACACCCCCCCCACAGCTGGAGCCTGTGTTAGCAGGCTCCCTGCATCCCCATGAAAACTAGGCCACGGTGTCCTTCAGACGGTAATGAGGGGCACTGCGGAGAGCTCCATCAATCACATAACAGGAGAGATGGAGCTTGACTGGCTGGAAAATTGAAGATAAGTACAGCCGCAGAACCAGTCACCATCCAGAAGGTTTTTCCCTCTGCAACCAGGGTGTTGGCTTGAGAAAACAGGACACGGCTATTCTCATGTGAGTGCACAGCGTGAAGGGGGTCTTTTGTGCCCCTGACATGCCACCTGAACTCTAAGGGCAACTTCCTCCCCCCTCTGCCCCCTAGGCCTGCATCATTTGGGCTCAAGCTAAGCTGTAAAGCAAGCTCTGTGAAGTCCATCCCAAGGACCCCTCCTTTCCCCTGGTTTCAAAGCAATGGCTTATGCAAAACTTCTCAAGTTGTTACTCAGCAAACACTGTGCTCTCTCTGCTCTGTCTCTAAGATTTCAGAGTTAGGGATTGCCCTTGGGCCTATAGGGACAGATGCTAAGGTTGCCATCAACCGATGCTCTATCACAGACCCTCCCCCCAAGGCAATGTAACCTAGGAACTCCAGCTCCCATGCTGGGCTGAGCCCTGTACCAGGTGCTTTACCTAATGATCTTGTTTCATACTCCCAGGTGTGCAGTGGGTGCTGCTCTAGTTAGGACTGAGTTCACCAGTGAGTGAACCCCTCTCAAATAACAGTAGCTCAAACCAGTGCTTCTCAAACTTTACCTTGCACACAAATCACCTGGGGATCTTGTTAAAATGCAGGCTCTAATTTAACAGGGCTGCAGTAGGGGGCTGAGAGTCTGCATTTCTAACAAATTCCCAGGTGATACCAATACTCCTGATAAAGCATCAGAAGCTTAAATGAGATAGAGGTTAATTTCTCTGCCAGATAAATGATATTCAAAGGAAAGCAGCCCTAGGCTGGTGTATATATTTATGGTATCCTTTTGCTCTGCCATCCTCAATAGCTAGAGTCTTCCTCCAAGCACAAGGTGGCTGCCCAAGAACCTGCTATCACATCCATATTTCAACCAGTAGGAAGGAGGAATCGTTGTAAAAGGGCACACTTGCTTACTTGGGACACTCCCCAGAAGTTGAATATGACATTTCTGCTTATATTCCATTGTTCTGAACTTTGTCATATGCCTCAAAGAAGCCTGGAAAATGTATTCATTATCCAAGGTAGCCATGTGTGCAGCTGAAAATTGGCAATGGTGGTGGTGGTAGTGGAAGGTCTATTAGAAAGGAAGAAATGAAGAATGGGTATCAGAAATAGCTATTCTCATCCCTATTTTACAGATCTGGAAATTGAAGGACAAGAAACTTAAGCAATCTGAGGATTAAATAACTTAACATGTGAGCATATAGCTATCATTAGCTGATGTTTTTTACCCATGAGTCTGTTCATAGTGTTAGAAATAAAACAAGCAACAAGGGCATTTAGAAGCCACAGAAATAGACTCAACTGTCTGTCACAGCAAACAATTGGAAGAGGTGCTAGGAGATCAGAGGGTACTGTGATCGTTGAAATGGGTCAACGGAAATGAGGTCGGGAAGGTGAAGGGAGGTGAGAGGATGACGTGCCTCAGCACGCTGGGCGTCCAGGTCCAAGCCGTTGCATTGCAGACCAGAGGAAACAGGAACAGGGGAAATGAGATTGTTTTTTTCTGAGTACCCAGTAAACCAAGTACTGGATGAGGTGCTGTGGGTCACATGGGAATGAGATACCTAAGTCTTGAGTTGCTTGTGACCTATGGGCGGATGTTATACTGTAGAGTTCCTGGATCAGTCAGGTTAGGATAGGTTATGCTATAGTTACATGTAACCTCAGAGGCGTTAAATAGCAAAGGTCTGTCATTCATTCTCCTCACTTGATGGAGCCTCTACCTATTGCTGGTTGGCTGGAAGGAGAGAAGAATGAATCGTGTAGTAGTTCTTAAAGCTTCCACCCAGACAAGACACATATCGCTTCCACTCACATTTCGTTGGCCCAAGTGAGTCACATGGAGAGAGGTGGGTATTGAAGACCTATCATGTGCCTAGAAGGAGAACTGGAAAAGTTTTGTGAATGGCATAACTGACTACCACAGATGCACAGGGTGGCTTGCCTGGTCTGGTAGCATCAGGGAAGGCTTCTTGGAGGAGGAGGTGCCAAAAACAAAATATATGCTGTATATCTGGGAAATGCGTATTATTTTTGCTAGTATTATTGCTTGAAATTGAAGAACAAAAACTCTAGACTTACACTTCCTTCTCCCTCGAGCTCACTGGGAAGGGAAATAACATTTATGATCAACCTCCATGTGCTGGATACTTTTCTAACTGGCATATCACCCTCATGGAACCCCTGTGAGGGAGGACTTGTCATCACAAACAAGGAAACTGAAACTCAGAGAGGTAAAGCCACTCGCCCATGGTCACACAGGATGTAAGTACAGAGCCTGGATTTGAACTTGGTCTCTCTGGCTACAAGGTGTATGTGTTACTTCACACCCCCACTCCTAGCCCCTTGGACCATAGCAGCCCAGCTCACAGCTTCATTCCACCCAACTGCTGTTTGTAGGGAGGTTCTCACTCGTTTCTTTTGAGTTTCAAAGGTGCCAAAGAGTGGGGGTCTAATCAGGGAATTTCCAAAGCTCCCCTCCCCAGATACAGAACATGCTCTGCTTTCTCCACAGGCCTTGGCCCCCCTGCTTCTCCCACATACAACCAGGTCTGGCCATAATAATTTAGAAACCATACACTAAGGACTTACTCATTAGGAACTGATTCATAAGTAATTCATTGAGTCATAAGAAATCAATCTTTATGTTGATGTTAAGAATATTTAAAGAAAAAAGAAAGCCAAACTGAAAATCAAATTATCATCAAATTTGCACTCTGGTTTTCCAGACAGACGTATTTTTAAGAAAGATAAGAAGAGCTAATCATGGTTGAGAGCTTACTTGCCAGGAACTGTGCTAAGTAAGCCCTTTTTGTGCTCACTCATCCTCACCACATCAAATTGGGCAGGTGCTATTATTATCCCATTTTCCAGATGAGGAAGCAGAGTCATGATTTGAATCCACATAGTCAGATTCTTGAGGACTATACTCTATTGTCTTTCTACTGGGAGGCCCAAGGAAGCCGTAGACTGACATCTCAGGAAAGACCTGCAAAAAAAGGATTACAAAAGCCAATAGTGGTTAACATTCCCCCTGGGGAGAGGATTCATGGAGGTTAGTGACACCAGAGCAGGGTTTTGAAGGATGAATAGGAGCTTGTCAGGTGGTCAAGGAAGAGAAAGATATTCAAGCAGAAGATAGTGTAAGGGTAAAGACCTGGAAGCTTGAAACAGACCTGAAATATTACTGAATTATTCATTATGTGAGGTGAAATGACAGAAAGTAATATTTGAGAGTGGGGGAATCCAGAGGTGAAACTGACAGTACTGAGAGATGATTTGTTGCAGGACTGGGAGGAGCCACGAAGGGCTTCCAGGGTCCTGGCCTGGAGGTGTACCATTATTTGATTTATTTGCTCAACAGTCTATTTTAACTATTCATTTATTCACTCACACTGTGCTTCACCTGGCAAAGGAATTGAGGCAGTTCCCAAGGTACTGCCTTCATAAAGTCAAATAAACAGCAGAAGGAAATCCCTCCCTAACACTCATACCTGTCAAACCAAGGATTTAATCAGAAGTGACATACGCCAGAAACAATAAGGGATGTATTATATTCCTCACAGTGTTGTTCATGTTGAAAAAGATTCAGGATCGAAAGAAATGTCCAAAGCAAGGATAAATAGCATGTGACACATTTGTACAGTGAAATACTTAAATTATGGTTAAAACGTTAAGTGATGTGGGAAATTTAACTGGAAAATTTATGACCATTTCTATATAATATGATTGCAATAATATGCCTAGAAAAACAAATACTCTAGAAGAAAATATAGGAAAATATTCTCAGCTGTTTGACCTGTGGGGTTATGGATAATTTTTGGCTTTGCCTTTATATTTATAACCTTTGTGTTCAAAGTTTTCTGTAATTTGGAGTATATGACCTTTATAATCATGAAAAAAAGAAAAAGTTTAAAATTAAAAAGTGGTTTTCTAAAACTGTTGCAACCAATATTTATGTTCTCCTAATAAACTCCTGGAGTCACACAAAAAAATAACTGATAGAGAAGGGGAAAAAAGGAGGGTAGCAAAAAGAACAAAGCAGGCATAAGAGTTGTACACAGAAATGCCTGTCATCAAGGTCCTCGAGGGATGCCAGCTGTGAGCTTCCTGACAGCCACAGCAAAGAGGGATTGTGAACACAATTCACAATCTTTCAGGTCAGCATTAACAAGCAGGACACTACAACAAAAGCATATCTTTCCTGGAACTGAGATCCAAGAGAAATTGCTCCCAGTAGGGAGAATACTGATATGGCAGTGGATACCAGGCACAACACATGCCACTCTTCTTATCATTGGCCTGTCCTGCCCAGGTGCAGTGGCACAGTCCAGCTCAGAGATGAAGCTCTGCCCAGAGAGAGCTGCAAGGTCCATGCTCAGCTCTCTGATGGATGACTCCATGAAGGGTTCTGGACCCCACATCATTGTGAGAGACAGCTGTGGAGTTACAGCTCAAACACAGACAGTGGTGACAAACACACCAACCTTATCTATGGGCGGCTCGTACCTAACTCCCAGCAGACTGTGTGCCAAGCTGGGCCTCCTTCTGTAATAGGCATGGCAGGCACAACACCAAGGTTCACAATACTTTCATGAGCCCACAAAAATGTTTTAATTTCTTTCACAATCAGAAGAAAAAAAAATTGAACTTTTAGGTCAAAGAAATTGTTTTACTATAGAAATGAACGTGGTTATCTTTATAGCGACACAATTGTCAATGATAATTTTTAACACATTTTTGTAGAGGAAGGCTCCACAAAGAACATAACATGGCCATGGGGCCAGTCTCCATGATAAATGCTTTCATTCCATGATCTAATCTAATAGTCAGCAACCTGCTGAGTGGGCAATGTATCACCCTTCATTTACAGATGAACAAACTGAGCCAGAATGGTGTTAAGTAACCTGCTCTGGGTCACCCAGGGGAGTGGCCAAGCCACCCCAGATGCAGATCGTCTGGTGACAATGCTTGAGTTCTCTTGACCCCACAGAACCAGTGATTCCCCCAAGCTGGCAGCTCGAAACCTGTGGAACCTGAGGGAAGTGGCACCAGGCTGAGAGTGAGGGGCACCACACAGGAGAAGGAAGAGAAGACAGGTAAGGGAGGACAGGGCAGGTGGCAGAGCCACCCTGGGCTGCATTGGCGTGTGAAGCGGGGCTGAGGTCCCTGTTAGGATTCAACAAGCCATGGGTTGTGTTCAGACGTCTTTCAGTCTTGGGTGCAAGTCTACTCAGCAGCTGTTGGACTTTAGACAAGTCACTTCACCTATCTGATGGCCTAAGTTGTAAATAAGTACATTGGTAACGGTACCTCCACTGTGAGGAACTTGTGTGGCTACAAGAAGATGGCGTGATAGCGAAGTGTCTGGCACAGAGTAAACATCCCATAATGCCCTCTCGCACAATATCATTACTGCGTGCCACATCCAGGGCGGCCATCTTCCTGTGGGTGACTGCTCTAAGCCATGACCATTTATCTTTCAATCATCTGAACTCACGTAGAGAATGCACTGAAAACATCTTGTAGCCTGCGCAGAGACAGCTGGAAGGCTTGATAAAAGGTATTCCACATACAACTCCTCCAACCCATGGCAGCCATTTAAGGAACACTAAGTTACTTGACAAGTTCAGAAATACAGGTTTTGGGAGGGTTAGTATGGGGACAGAGCCAGGAGAGCAGTTTCCAGGCTCTCAACCTCACATGGAAAAGTGCTGGCTCAGGTAGTAGATGGCCATCAGCTGTGAGTAATTGGCCATCAGCTGTTACCGGTTAGCCATTAGCCACTGATATAACTGCCGTGGGTAAGCTAGCAAGCGCAGATTGCAGCCAGCAAGTGGGGTTGGTTGGTTGGCAGAGAAGCAGACGGTGGATTGCAGATCGTGTGGATCCTACTTTCTGTGTCTCGCCCGGCCACCAGCGAGACTGGGGTGAAGGAAGACCCCTGTTGGGATACGGGTGGATGTTTGTTTTTGCGTCTTGACCAGCCGCCATTCAGAATATAGTGGTATGACTCCCCTATCCATGGCTCCGTTGGTGTTCCTTTTTGGCCTCACCATATCCTGCGTTCTTGTGCAGAGAGCGGGACTAAAGACCCTACGTGACACATGGCTCAGCAAGCAGGGTATGGTACCGGCCAGAATTTTCAAAGGGATAATGGAGCAGTTTATACGTATGAAAGCTTAGTTTCACGAACAGGGTATGGTGCCAGCCAAAGCTCTCTGAAGGGCAGTGGAGTATTTTGTGTGTATGAACACTCAGTCTCAGGAAGCCCATGAGGAGTGGTACCGGGAACAGGAAATGCAAGCTGCTTGGGAGAAACGTGACCCCTCGGTGAATTGGTGGTCCTCTCAAGCCTCCGGATGGCACTCCGCCCTACTGACCAAAGCAAGCGTCATCTTCCTTTTGGTGGTCTGCTGCTGCCGTGGGCTCCTAGAGTTGTGGACAATTTACACCAAGGCCTTCACCCAATCAGCACCTGGAACAGCGAGCAGGATTCCGGCCAGGTAGGAATGGTGTCTGACTCTGGGCAGGGGGACATGTGGCCCCCACACAGTGTGTGGTAGCCGGTAGCCACTGTTCTCAGGAGTTGGATCCCCGAGGAGGGTTGGGAGGACATGGATGGCTCTCCAGCCAGCGTGGAGAGGGCCCTGCAGGTTCTAGCTGAGCGGTTGCTGGAGGAGGTGAAGGGCAGAGCCAGCTGTGAGGGCTGGATGTTCCTCGCCACATTGCATCGTAGCTTGGGAGATGTGCTTAATGAAATACCCCAGGTGCGGGACTAGCCACCCCAGGGGGAGGCACTGAAAGCTTGGGACTGCCAGTTAGAGGAGGTTCTCACCGCGTTGTGTCATAACTGGGAGGAAGTGTGTGCTGGAATAGCCCAGATGCGGGACCAGATGTCCCGGTGGGAGGCACTGGAAGCTCGGGTCCACCTGTTAGAGGAGGAGCCCCACAGTGGAGACTCTGAGGCAGAGGTGGACGCTGCGAGTGGAGACAATGTAGCTCCCAACCCTCAAGCCAGGCCCATCTTGAAGCAAAAGGTAAAACCTGAGCAACCTTTGGGCCCGGGGGGGACGTTGCTGCCGGCAACCCAACTGTGACTGAGTTCACAACCTACCCCCCTTACACTCCCACTGGGTTGCAGGAGCTGGGGAGGCGGTGCCAACAGAGCCCTGGAGAGCGTCTCGGCTTGGCTGCTATGTTTATGGGATGAGGGGGCCGACAGCATTCTCTGCTCCCCAGGTGAAATGGAAAAGCTAGCATGTATCCTCCCAGATGGAAGAGATTTGCCATTGTTGGTTCCTATGACTATTTCTTTCCACCCGTGGGTGCCTATACACTAATATAGCACAGACCCCTCATAGAAGAGGCTTGTCTCGTAGACTGTGAGGCGAGACCCTGGGGGGTAGAGTGAGGGGACAGAGCCAGGAGAGCAGTTTTTAGCCTCTCGACTTCATGTGGAAAGGTGCTGGCTTGGGTAGTTGATGGCCATCAGCTGTGACTAGTTGGCCAGCAGTTGTTACCGGTTAGCCATTAGCCACTAATATAACTGCTGTGGCTAAGCTAGCAAGCGCAATTGCAGCTAGCAAGTGGGGTTGGTTGGTTGGCAGAGAAGCAGATAGCAGATTGCGGATCGTGTGGATCCTATTTCCTGTGTCTCGCTCAGCTGCCAGTGAGACTGGGGTGCAGGGAGACCCCCTGTTGGGATACTGGCGGATGTTTGCTTTTGCATCTCGACCAGCCGCCAGTGAGAATATAGTGCTATGACTCCCCTATCCATGGCTCCGTTCGTGTTCCTTTTTGGCCTCACCATATCCTGCGTTCTTGTGCAGGATGTGGGAGCTGAGATCCTGTATTACAATCACTCTAATAGCTTCTCAAAACTAAAGTTTAAAAAAAAGTTACTAAGGCAAAGCATGGCTAGATGTTCATCGATCGTGTTTCCGCTTCCTGGGTAAGCTGACTACATTTCCCAGCCTCCCTGCAGTTAGAGGCAGCCAGGGAGGAGGTTCTGGCCAGTGGAAGGGAAGTGTGCCCCTTCCAGTCCTGGCCATGAAGGCCATTCAGTTGCTCTAGCATTGTCAGTTGGCCGAATGCAGAGGACTCTGAAGGCCCGAGGAGATCATGGCTCCGTGTAACATGGTCTGTTGGTGCCCTACTGTATGCCCCCGGCACTCACTGCCTCTGCACACGCCACTCACAGCTCCTTCCTCCAGGCCTGAGGGCTCTCACAGGCCACAGGCTCATGCTCATCCTACCTGAGAGGCAGGCCCTCAACCAATGGTGGGTGGGAATATGGTGGATGGCTCAGGCCTATTCTGCAGTCTCCCAGACCCCCAGTAGGATAGAGCCCAATTGCCCACAGCTCATTAACAGATCCTGCATTTGCTTCTTTTCCCTGCCTCACTTTCCCACTCCTCAACAGGGCTTCCCAGGGTCATTTAGGATCTGCTTCTGGGGGAATGCAATTTGAGCCCCCACATGAGATGGAAAAGGGATTCCTTTTACAGCCTCTGAAAGTCTGCCTGCAAACCCAAATGGACTGTGACAGAAGGGAGAAATAAACCTTTCAATCAGGGTCATGATCTTTTCCTGAGAAGGGCACTAGAGTATACTTGAGGCTCTGTGGTCCATAGGGTCTCTGCTCCAGCTGCTCAACTCTGATGTCAGCACAAAAGCAGCCAGAGACAGTACATGAGTGAATGGGCGTGGCTGTGGCCACACACACACACACACACACACACACCCACACCCAAACAGGCAGTAGGCCAGATTTGGTCTACTGGTTGGCCTCGCCTTTACAGTATGAAGCCACTCAGATACTGAACTTCTTGTCACTGCAGCTAGTGTTAATTCTCTTCATTCTTGTGGTCCAATCTTCTCAGAGAAGGTGGTAGGATGTATTTTCCCTGTCTAACTACACACATGGGTGAGTTGGGATTTTCAGCATGGTGAGCACCTTTTCCTACTTATTTTGATGACTAAATCTTCCTTTAAAATAAATTTATATGAGTTAAAAAGGTGAGTCAACTTAAATGAAAAGAGTAAGTTAGTAATAGTATGGGGAGAGGAAAAGTGTAGAAATCCTGAAACTATGGGCTAACCAGGATCTGGGAAAGACTGTAAAAGAGCTGGCAGGGGTCGAGGAGGGTTTTGGCAGAGGAGAGATGTAGGTAGAGCTGGTTTCTGGGAGCGGGAGTGTCAGCCAGAAGGGGGAGGAGGGAAAGGTCCCATTGCAGTGCTCAGCTAGAGGCCCAGGCACCTGCAAAAATGATGTTTCATCAGAGGGTTTTCTGAGAGTCCCAAGTCAGGGTTCATTTCTAACAAAACAATGAGAGACAGCCAATTGGCTCAGCAACGTGTGTGAGCTGTCTTGTCTAAACAAGTGAAATCCAAACCAAACATTAGGTGCTCAATTCAGCTGTAACTGAATTGTAACCATCTCCCCCACATAATGCAGCCTGATTGGCTAGTGACCAAAACGCCCATCTTTTAGGACCTGGCACTCTCCCATGCTCAGCCTCTGCATTGTTATCAAGGTTCCCATGTCTCAAATGAAGAAATGCCCTTCTGGAAATGCAAATTAAAACCGCAATGAGATATCACCTCACACCAGTTAGAATGTCTGTCATCAACAAGACAAATAATAACAAGTATTGGAGAGGCTGTGGAGAAAAAGGAACCCTCATAGACCGCTGGTGGAAATGTAAATTGGTGCAACTGCTATGGAAAACCATATGGAGGTTCCTCAAAACATTAAGAATAGAATTACCATATGACTACACAATCCCTCTTCTGGGTATCTACCCAAAGAGTCTGAAAGCATTTATCCGTAAAGATATATGTACCCTTATGTTCATTGCAGCACTATTCACAGTGGCCAAGACATGGAAACAACCAAAGTGTCCATTGATAGATGATTAGATAAAGAAGGTGTGGTGCACATATACAATGGAATAGTACTGGGCCATAAGAAAAGATGAAATAGTGCCATCTGCAACAACATGGGTGGATCTGGAGATTAGTATGCTAAGTGAAGTAGGTTAGACAGAAAAAGTCAAGAACCACATGATTTCATTCATATGTGGGAATATAAAATTGAAAGTAACAAACAAACAAGACAAACGAACAAAAACTCGTAGACACAAACAACAGTTTAGTGGTTACCAGAGGGTAAGGGGGAGGAGAGGTAGTAGAAGAGGGTGAAGGGGGTCAAACACATGGTGATAGAAGATTTGACTCTGGGTGGTGAACACACAGTGCAATATATAGATGATGTATTATAGAGATGTAGACTCGAAACCTATATAATTTTGCTAACCAATGTCACTCCCACTAAGTTTAATTTTTAAAAAATTAAAAGAAAAAAGCAATGTCCTCCTTTTCTGTGTCTTCTCCCTGGCCCATCTCAAGCTGCCTTTATGTCCAACCAGGTAGGCACTCACCTTCTCTTCCCACTGCTCTGTCCTCTCACAAAAGTCCTTCTGTGGCCTGCTTCTCAGCCCCAATTCTGTCCTGGTTAGTAGCCAACAAACTGGCTACTATCCTCTGCTTTTGGGCGTTTTGTTCCCAGTTCACTCCAAGGGTAAGCTGTTGGTGGAGCATTCCCTGGCTTCAGCCCCTCAGTTTTTGAAAGTGCTAGGCAGATATCGGTCCATTTATAAAACATGGTATGATTCTCGTTCCCCCCACCCCCCTACTCTATCTGTTTTAGGCTGAGCCTCTACCTTAAAAGCAAAAGATAGTTGTATAGGAGCTGCCCAATTCCTGACCAATCAGACACCTCAGTACTGGGACAGACACTCCATTTGGAAAAAGTTTCTTCAGGAGATTCTGATGGGCAAGGCTGGGTAAAAACAGCTCTTAGTGTTAATCTAGTTCTCAGCAATAGATGCACATTAGACTTCACCTGAAGAGATTTTTAAAATTCTGACGATCAACTAAATCAGAATCTTGGAGGTGCAAGCAAACATCAGTATTTTTAATAGCTTCCAGGTAATACCAATGTATAGGCAAGATTGAGAACCATTGCTCTAAACCAAGGGTTGCAAACTAGCCACTTATGGGTAGGTCTACAAATATTTGGTAAAAAAAAAAAGTAATTTTTTGAAAGTTTGGGTAGGCATGTGTTCGCCAAGCCCCACGACCCTCTTAACAGGGGGACTGCTTCCTCGGTCCCTTGCCCTCTAAGAGCACTGAGGACTCTGTTCCAAAGCGGCCTTGGGGACCAGCCCTCCTCTGGGCCACCATTACCTTCTCACAATTGGAAAGGTTGAAGGGAATAGAGAAGACTGGGGAAGTGAAAGAGGAATTATGGAGAGGCAAGGCCATGGCAGGGGAACAGCTTCAGGTGCCTGAAGTTGTCCAAGCTGAGGCCGCCTTGGGAACAAAGATTGTACAGCAATAGAGATGCAGTTTGGAAGGAAAAAACTGAGGCCCTTCAGACAGCCATTCACAAATATGGTCTAGCTCCCTCCCCCATTTACTTGGCTTCTGTGATTTCTCTCTGTTATATTGTACAGTTTTCTATTTAGGAGTCTTCCTAACTTTCATTAGATTTATTCCTAAGTATTTAATATTTTTGATATTACTATAAATGCTATGATTTAAAAATTGCATTTTCTAATGTTTTTCTAGGACATGAAATACTCTTGATTTTTCGTATATTGACCTTGGCAACCTCACTTAACTCCCCTATTGATTCTAATAATTTTCTGTAAAGTCCTCTGGATTTTTTATGTACAGAAATGAAGCTTTGACCATCTATTGTGCACCATACACAAAAGTCAGTTCTAGATGGAGTGTGGATTTATGTGGAACAACAAAGCAATGGCACTTCTAGAAAATAACACAATATCTTTATGACCTTGAAGTGAGGGAAAGATTTCTTAAGCAGAACCCAAAAAAGTCCTGACAACGAAGGAAAACATTGATAAATAGGACTACATGAAAATTAAGAATGTCATTTTTTCAAAATACACTTTAAGAGAATACAATTCACGCCACAAAATGGGAGCATATACGTGCAAGACGTGCTCCAGAGAGAGCTCATATTCAGAAAACAAAGGCAGAGCCTATAAACCAATAATAAAAGGCAGATGACCTATGGGAAAGTATGTAAAGGTCTTAATCACACATGTCACAAAAAGGATAGCCAAATGTCCCAATAGACACATAAAAATGGCTCAATCTCACTAATAACCAGAAAAATGCAAATTAAGACCACAAAAAGAGCCTGTTCTTGCTATTATCGTATGTGGTTTGGGGTGAGAGTAAGAATTGATGGCCCATGTACTATGTACTTAAATATTTAAATGTTATTTATCAAGCTAGAAAGCTGTTCAAAATATGTTTTATCCTTTTTCTCTAACAAATATACCTTTATAATATTAATAACACTGCAAATAAAAATAAACTACAGTTTTATATAACTGCAAGTCATTAACTATGAAAGATAATTAAATTTAAGTAATATTTGTACATCCCTGTGTTCTGTTAATGAACCAGTGGTGTTTGGATGAGTAGTAAAATAAAGACATAATAATTCACAAATGATTATATATTTATGTTATGTTATTCTTGCTTTCATTTCACTAAATCACTAATTATGTTATAGGTTTTCACTTAACTTTTATTCATTGACAGTAATAATCTAAAGGATTAAAAATGCACTCAAGGTATACACAATTGTATTAAATTTTTATTAAAAATTTAAATAAAAGCAGATATAAAATATCAAAAATTAAAATTTTAGTTATATTTCTAAAAGTTTCAAAATTTTCTATTAAAATTAAAAGTCAAGGTAAAAATTGTGTTAAATTTCAAAATTCTAAATCAAAATTATTTTCAATTAAAGCCAAACAATTTTAATTAAAAAATTAAATCTTATTAAATATTTTTATAAATTAAATGTTCATCATTCCAGCATTCAATGTCCACCTCGTTGCTCATGTGAAGAAACAGTATCCCACATCATGCTTATTATGTCTAGACCAATAGTTCTCAACCGGAGGCAATTTTGCCCAAGACATTTGACAATGTCTGGAAACGTTTGTGACTGTCGTAACTGAGGATGGTGGTGCTACTGGCATATATTATTAGGTAGGGGCCAGGGATGCTACTAAACATTCTATAACACGTAGGACAGACACTTGCAACAAAGAATTATCTGGCCTAAAATGTCAACAGTGCAAGGGTGAGGAGCCCTGGTCTAGATTCACATATTATACGCAAATTTAAACCAGCTATTGTTTGGTTAATATAGCAAAAGTTGCTTCGCTGCAATGTGCAGTGCTGTGAACACTGCACTAATTCATGAGTAGCTCCAGCCCCACAAATTAGAACATGAGGAAAAGCAAGAAAGTGGATGTCCAGTGCAACTGAGAAATGGGACTCCATTAAGAACTTACTGCATCCCCCCTTCTGGAGAGGATGGATTCAACACGTTAATTAACTTGTGTTTTCTCTGGCTAAGTGCTTCCTCCACTCAACCCTCCTGCCTCCCAAGGCAGCATTGGTCTGATGTTGGCTGTGGCACAACCCACACACCTGCACAATATTTGGACATAGCTGCATTTTGTTGAGGACAGAGGGCAAGATGTTTGGAGAAATGATTCCCTAAGGCCTTGACAGGGTTAGGAAGAAATATGGACTCTCGGAACTGTGGGACACAGAACAGGAGCCCCTCTGGGCTTGGCTCAATGTGCTGCCACCACACACCCACTACCATGGCTAAAATAAACCACACTGCTAATGACAAGTGCTGACAAGGATGTGGAGCAATAGCCATCCATGTACACTGCTGCCGGGAGTGTCCATTTTGATTAGACTTCTAATGCAAAAATATTAATGGAGAAAAAGATGCCATATTTACAGTATATTTCTTTGGAAACTGGCAATATCTGCTGAAGCTGAACAGACACACACCCAGCCATGTGGCTGAACATCACAAATATATGAATGCCTCTTTCTGTTAATAAAGGCAGTATGTGCTCTTGGTAGAAAATTCACTGAAAAGGAAAAAAATTGTTATCTCCAACTCCCAGAGATAAGCATTGTTAACATTTTCATACAGTTTCCTTCAGGTTGATTGATTTTAAAAAAACAACAACTCTGTATGTATATGTAGAAAATGTAGAAAGATTTAGTGTAGTCTATTGCTTTAAAAGCATTGTAAGTATTTTTGCAAATCATTCAATAATTTGTTATGACATAATTTTAACAGCTGTATAATATTCCAGTACATGAAATAAGTATTATTAACAGACATTGACATTGTTTCTGGTTTTCTGCTATATATACATCCCCGTAGATCTCGCTGATTGTTTCCTGGCGTACTTTTTACAAGAGAGATGACTGGGTCAAAGAGTTACGAACATTTTAAAAGTTTGTGATACATACTATGAATCGTTTTTTCTAAAATACAGGGGCAAGCACATTCCCTTCAGGAATCTATTAGACTGCACTTTTTTCACAGCGCTTGTTCCAACTCTGAGCATTATTGTGTTTTAATCTCTGCCTATGTCATAGATGAAAAGTGGTACCTTGTTTTAACTTCTTGATTACTCGTGATGTCAAACGTATTTTTCTGATGTTTTATAGTCCATAGAAAATTTGGAAATCACTTTTCTGAGCGAGCATATTTAAACCTAAAGCAGAAAAATACTAATAACAGGGAAATATGTATATTACTGCATACATATATTATTACAAAGCACTCTACGATAATTTCTGGCATTGCAAAGAAGTATAGATATTAAAAGCTATAACTGATCAGTTAACACGTTCACACGTAAGCTACAACAAAAATACAACTTTATCTTTTTTTTCCACCTACCTCTTTAAAATGTATTCATCAGGGAAAGTTTTCCCCCTGCCAAGGGTGAAAAGTGTAGTGTTGTCTTTCTGCTCATTCTTAGGTACTAGTCAGTCTAATAATCACTTACAAACATAGGCGCAATTTGCTAATTCTTCCAGAACCATGGAATAATCAGAACTTCAAACTTGATTTAGAGTTAAATCTTCGCTCTCCCCCAGCCAGCACAGCTTTGGAGAACAGGGAGAATGCATGATCATTATGTTCCACTTCCCCATCTTCCTTCTCTGCTTACAAAGGAAGTGACTTCTGGCCTTTTCAGCGAGTTACACAGGACAGGAGATATAGAAAGTTCTTACTTGTCGGATATTGTCATGAAATGGTTTTTCATACTCTGAAGGTCTGGCAAGTAAAGGTAATTCTTTCATGAGCATATTCATGGATTTATCAGAGATTTCTCTGTTGGGTCCCACCCACTACAGGTCCTAAGAGAAGGCAAATCATTCCTCCTACTGAAGCCCACTTGCCCCTCCTGGCTGTCCTCTTTGACAACCCCAGAGAACCTCTCTCTCTCTGAGGTGGCTTACCTTTAACTTAGAAGCAACATCATGCAAATCTGTCACCCTGCTCTTGGTGGAAGTGCAGTTGTTTCTCAAACTCAGCCTTTGACTCTCTCCCTCCTCTCTCTCTGCCCAGTTGGTGACTGTTGGGTAGCATATCCTCTAATCATAAAATTCCTTAGTCATGTGCAAGAAGTTAAATCCAAGCCCCACCCCCAACACCCCCCATAACTGCACCATTTCAAGCTCACTGAAGACTCTTGTAAATTGGCCCCAATTCTCCACCCCTCCTGATCACACGATTTTCCAATGTGATTTTGATGATTCTACAAATCAAGAGGTGAAATTTATCTTCTCTTCCTTGAATCTGGGCTGGTCTGGTGACTTGATTTGGCCAATACAGTGCAGTAGAAGTAAAGATGAGCCTTTCCCAAGCCCAGACCTGAAAAGGCCTTTTACACTTGTGCTTGTTCTTTGCCACTGTCTTGTGAACAAACCCAGTCTAGTCTTCTAGGGAAAGCGAGACAACATGGAGCAAAACTAAGTCAGCTGACTCATCCCAGACTCATGAAGGATTCCAGACAAGATCAGAACTGATTTTCTGACCCAACACGTGTCTACACATACATAAGTAGGGTCATCCTAGACCAATCTGCATGAGAGCTAAATGAACACTTGTTGATTTCTGAGGAACTTCCATACCGTTTTCCGTAGTGGCTGCACCGCTTTACATTCCCACCAACAGGGCCCAAGGGATCCCACATTCTTGTCAACACTTGCTATCTTTCTGTTTGTGATAGACATTATGAGAGTTGTGAAGGGATCTCTCATTGTGGTTTAGATTTGCATTTCCTTGATGATTAGTGATGTTAAGCACCTTTTCATAAACCCATTGGCCATCTGTATGTCTTTTTTAGAGAAATGTCTACGCAGGTCCTTTGCCCATTTTTTAAATCCAGTTATTTTATTTTATTCATTTGTTTATGCTGTTCAATCATTTGCTTTCCTTGGATATTTTGGATATTAACTCTTTAGCAAATGTATGGCTTCTACATATTTTTCCTATTCCAGAGATTGTTGCTTCACTCTGTTTGTTTGTTTTTTCTGTACAGAGTTTTTTAGTTTGATGCACTCCCATTTGTCTATTTTTGTTTTTGTTGACTGTGCTTTAGGGATCATTTAAAAAAAATCATTGCCCAGACCTATGGCAGGAAGCTTTTTCCCTATGTTTTCTTCTAGTAGTTCTACAGTTTTAGGTCTTACATTTAAGTCTTTAATCCATTTTGTGTTGATTTTTGTATGTGGTATGAGATAGTGGTCCAACTTCTTCTGCATGTGGGTATCCAGTTTTCCCAACACCATTTATTAAAGGAATTATCCTTTCCCCATTATGTATTCCTGGTACCCTTGTCAAAAATCAGTTGACAGTAAATGCATGAATTTATTTCTGGGCTCTCTACTCTGTTCCATTGATCTATGTGTCTGTTTTTATGCCATCACCATACTGTTTTGATTATTTTAGCCTTGGAGTATATTTTAAAATAAGGTGGTGTGATGCCTCCAGCTTTGTTCTTCTTTCTCCAGATTGCTTTGGGTATGTGGGGTCTTTTGTGGCTCCATATGAATTTCAGTATTGTTTTTTCTATTTATATGAAAATGTCATTAGAATTTTGATAGTGATTGCAATGAATTTGCAGATTGAATCTTTGTGGTTTCACTGTTATTATATTATGGTGCCTTAGTCAAACTTCCAGCTTAACATTCTGTTGCATATTTAGAAATGTGTTTGTTGGTTCAACCTTACCTTTCACTTAATACAGGTAGCATTTGACTTATGAAAGTCGGTGCCTGGTGCTTTCTGCCTCATTACTATCAGTGTAATTGGTGAATCAGGTGTCTAGAGTGACGTTTGGAACCCAGCAAAGCTACTCACTTATTGTGATGCCAAGAATCAACCTAAGGAGCAAGTTTTGTGCTTTTTAAAGTATTTCACACCTAATATTTCAGATATGGATAAAATACTTTATTATGTATGCAGCGCAGTCATCAATACCCTCATTTAACGGATGAGAAAACTGGGGCATAATGAGATGAATCAACTTGGCCAAGGTCAAAGTGTGGGGCCTGAACGCAGGGCTCCTGACTTCTGGCCAAAGTACTTCTTGTTCCCCTGTCATTTCACCCCTGTACCCATTCCAACTTTCTGGATCAAGGACTTTGTGACTTTGTAATCTCTTAATCAAGAGAATACAATAAAAAAATATAGACAGTTGGTTGGCTTGGGGCTTGCCTTACAAAGTCTGGGCTAACCCTCAATTTAAAATCCCTCAAAGGCAGGGACCAGACATTCTCTTCAATAAACAGTAAACAAGCTGACTATAAAAGGAAAATTACAATCGCATGGGGTTATACAGCCTATTTATTTGAATTTCAGTTATTGTTACGAAAATTTATGGTGTATTTATCATCATGAAAAGCATTTATCTTTGGGCAACTAAAGCAATAAGAAAGGCATAGCACTTAATTTTACCCACAACATTTCCTTTAATTCAGTCTGACACCACAAAAAAAGAATCAGTAAGAATTTACTGGCTCAGGATAATTCCTAATTCTCAGATGGCAGCTGCCAGAAAAACTAATTAATTCAGATTGACTGCTGGGTTTCATTTTTATTTGGACTTTAAAATAATGAATGAGGGTAGCAGATCAATAGCATATGTGCAGCCTGGATTCACATTCTGAGATGTTCTTTGCCAGCTGGGTTCTGTTCTTCTGAGGCTACATCCCACAGAGGGAAGTTTCTGGAAGGATGGTCCCTTTCAAAGATGGCCAAAGCCATCTGGGCTGGGTTCAAGAGCCAGACAACCAGGGAAAGTCTGAGCACTGAAGTCAGACAGGTCTGATTTTGTTCTCTCGCTAACTGTGTGACTGTGGGTAAGTTGATTCACCATTCTGAGCTTCAGTTTCCTCATCTGTAAAATGGGTATAATACCACCTACTGCACAGGCTGTTAAAGGGAATTAAATTGCATAGCAGGTGATTATTGGATGGTAAGAGCATTGCATACAACGTATCCCATTATACTAGGTCTTCCTTGTACAGTGTTGTCTATTAGCAAAAGTTCATCCCTTCATTCATTTGTTCAACTAATATATACTGAGCACCTAAAACGGGTCATGGCACTGGGCACTGGGGATACACCAGAGAACAAGATGGAATGAGTCCTGCCCGTAATGGTGGTGACATTCTCACTGGGGGAGATAGTTCGATACAAGTGAAAAAACATCTCTAGAAGACATCAATTAAGTTGATGAGCTGAAGAGAAAGGAGTGAGATGTGTGGCCAGGGAAGCCGTCGGGGACATTCGGGTTGAGAGTACAATGATGAGAAGGGGCCAGTTCTGTGAAGTGCGGGGGAGTGGGGTGGGGGGAATATTCTGGGTGTAGAGTGAGTGCCTGGCCCCTGGTGGGGGAGGGAGAGTGGTGTGTAGCTGCAGCAGCATGAGACGGAGACAGAATCTGCAGAGGAGGCTGGGAGTGGGCAAAGCCAGGTTGTATGGGACCTTCTGGTTAGGGGTTGGCAAAGGTTTTCTGTAAAGGGCCAGATAATAAATGTGGTAGGCTCTGTGGACCATATATGGTTTCTGTCACAGCTACTTACCACATGGTTGCAGCTGAAAGCAGCCATCGACAATATGTAAAGATTGGGTGTGGCTGTGTTCTAATAAAACTTTATGGACAAAACCAGATGACAAGCAGGATTTGGCCCCCAGGCTGTAGTTTGCCAGTCCTTGTTTTAAGTCGTGGCGGAATTTGACGTTTATTCCAAGTGCAGTGCCTTGCCATTAGAAAGCATCAAGCAGGGGAATAATTTTCTCTAATCCATGTTTGTGACCCCAATTATGATCATGTCTCCCCATCTCTACTGTGATACTCTGTTCCAAACCTCATCACTGCTTGCCTAGGTTTTGGCAATAGCTTCCTAGATGGTCTTCCTGTTTCTAGTCTTGACCCTCTATCCCATGCTTCATATGTAGCCAGAGTGATCTTTTAAAATATGTCGATCATACCACGCCCAATTTACCTAGAATAAGATCTAAGCTCCTTAGAGGCTCTGCAGGGTCTACACCTGTTTGCATCTTAGAACTCATCTCCTACCGATGTCAGCTTTACTCAATGACTCTCCAGCCACTCTGGCTTCTTTCTGTCCCCAAACACTGTCTGTTTCCTCCTCAGTTCTTTGGGGTCATGTTCCTTTTATTGTAATATTTTTTCCCAGATCTCTGAATGGCTCCTTCTCATTATTCACGGCCCTTCTCAAATGCCACTTAGAGAGGTCTCCCCGGGTCACCTCATCTAAAGCATTCTCATTCTGCCTCAGTTTATCCCACTCCCTATTCTGTTTTCTTCCTACTACTTGTTAATATCTGAAGGGATCGCATATACTTTTTTGCTTATGTTTTATTGTTTATTTCCCTCACCTGAATGTAACCTCCATGAGAATCGGGAACCTACTGCTCTGAAATAGAGCCTCTAGGATTCCCTGTAATCGATATCTACAATAAATACATGTTGAATGAATGAATAAACTTTATATCATCACAACATTTTAGAACACCAAATATAAAGAATAAATCCAAAAAGTTCCCAGGAAAATGAAACAGGTTACCTACAAAGGAATAAGAATCAAAACCGTATGTCTTCTCATAAGCAATATTGGTACTAGAAAAAAATGTAGTGATACTTCAGAATTCTGAGAGAGAATGGTTTAGAGCCTAGAATTAGATACCTAGCCAATCTTTCCATCAAGTTTGAGAACAAGGTTAAAAGTTTTTGAACATAGAAAGTCTTAGAAAATGTGTCTTCCATAAACACTCTGAAAGAATTATAGATATCCTCAGGAAAAAAACGAACAAAACAAAAACCTAAAACAAAACATAGAACCCAAAAAAAGGAGCAACATATAGTAAAACTAAGTCACCATTGTAATAAATAAAATGAATCCCAGAATTAAATTTGAGGGGCAGAACTGACAAGTAATTAGTCCAAATTAAAAACAACAACAACAAAAAAAAAACCCAAGAGCTCAGAGAAAAAAATCTTCCAAAGAAAATAACCTGTAACAAATTATATGATTAAGAAACTGGATTTTACTGATAAGGCGAAAGCATAAAATAATAATAATGTATCATGTTCCCTCTTCTTACTTCCAAATGTTTTTGTCCTAGTTTTTAAGTTATAGTCTTTTTTTAAAATATAAAATCAACTTTATTACAGTATAATTTACATACAATAACCTATACGGATTTCAAATACACAGCTCAATAATTTTGACAAATGTCTAATATGTTGTAACTACAACCAGTGTAACTACAATCAAGCAAAATCAAGATACAGATTTGCACATATATTACATGTTCGTCACTGCAGGAAGTTCCCTTTGCAGTCAATTCCCTCCGCAGCCCCTTCTATTACTGTATCTTGGATTTCCTTATTCTAGAACTCCTTATGAATGGAATCATACAATAGGTACTGTTTAATGCCTGGATTTATCACTCAGCATGAAGTTTTCTAGACTCACCCATGTTTGTTGCAAGTACCAGCAGTTTGTTCTTTTTATAGTTGAGGAATATTAAGTTTTATGAATATAACACAATTTTGTTTACCCATTTTTTGTTGACGGTCATCTGATAGTTTAAAGTTTTTGAATATTACGAAGAAAGCTGCTGTCAACATTCTTATGCTGTCAACATTACAAGTCTTATGGAGGATATATGTTTTCATTTCTCTTCAGAAAATCTAGATTGGAATTACTAGTTCATAGCGTAGGTTTATATAAAAAAAATGTCCAACTGTTTTCTACGTGGTTGCACCATTTTACATTTCAACAGTAAAGTATGAAAATTAGAGTTTGTCCCATAGAGTCACCAACATTTAGTATTGTCAGTATTGTAAATTTTAGGCATTTTAGTCAGTGGGGGGTGGTATCTCATCATGGTTTCGATGTCCATTTTCCTGATGACTAATGATATTGAGCATATCTTTTCATGAGCTTTTTGGCCATTATATTTTCTTTTGTCAATTGTCCTTTTTCTGAGATTTTATTATATTGTCTGCTTTCTAAATATTGAGTTGTAAGAATTGTTTATATATTTTTGAAACAAGTCTTTTGTCAAATATAGTGTTATAAATATTTTACCTCAGCCTGAATTTTAATTTTCTTAACAGTGTCTATTTTTTCTAAAATATGTCAGTTCTGAGTTGGTTTTGATTCATGGATTTTTCTTTTTATTATAGGTCTTTTTTTCTTTCTTTCTTTTTCTTTTTTTTTTTTTTTTGCTTTTTTGCATGCCAGATCATTCTTTTTTGGATACTAGACATTGTAAATTTTACCTCTTTGTGTCCTGGCTATTTTTATATTCCTATAAATATTCTTGAGTTTTGTTCAGGGATGCAATTCAGTTGATTGAAAAGCTTAATCTTTTTAGGTCCTACTTTTAGAAAGTTTAGGTGAGACCAGATCAGCATATATTCTGGAGCTAATTATATCCCACTACTGAGGCAACACCTTCCTGAGTACTCTCGCCAGTTTCCTGTGGATCATGTGGTTTTCCAGTCTGGCTGGGGGCACTCACACTGGTCCTGGCCCTGTGTGGGTATTGGAAACTGTTCTGTCTAATCTGTGCCTTCTCATGGGGGTACTATGCCCCTAAAGGGGCAACATTTGATTTCTGAAGAGTAACTTTTACTCTGTTTATAAATAAAGCATAGATATACTTAAATTTATATATACATCTATATATATACACACACACACACACACACACACACACACACACACAATACACATAAAAAGCTCTACAGATATACATTAATATGTGTGGTATTAAAATTTCATGGGGGAAAGTAACTGAAAAAAACCATCTAAAATGACTCCTTAGGGTGTCAATAACCTTTATAAGTTTGAGAAATGCTGTTCTAATGATTTTGAGTGGTTCTGTCCCCTGCCTCAGGTAGTTTCTTCATGTGTGTTGATTAGTTCTCTGATGAATCCTGACCCTCTGTGGATCTCTGTTCTTTGTTTACCTCTTTCCTTTCCTGTGCCCTGTCCTGCAAACTCTAGTCACCTGGTCTTACAGGTCTCTCAGCTCCATTTCCTCAACTCAAGGGGTCTTGTAGGCTCTGCCTGACTGCCCCCTTTTTGCGACATGGCCTAGAAACTCAAGGTCATCAGCTGGGGCAATCACAGGGCTCACCTCATCTGCTTTTGTTCTCTAAGGTACCACTGTCTTTCTATGCCTGATGCCCAGTGTCTTGAAAACAGGTGTTTCATATATACTTGGGGGTGCCAAAGAACTGCATACACATTTTAAGAGATGTTAACACTTCGGTCAATGTTGCTCAAGCAGTAGTTCACCATCATCAGAAGTGTCAGGACACTGATGGTAACCACTTTGAGCACCTCTTGTAATTGCAAAAGTCAAACGAGACTTGTGTTCATCTTTTGTTATCGGTCTATATTGAGTATTACAATTTTAATATAGTTTTCCTTTCTTAAAGTGTAAATACATTTTTTTTGGCACCCTCTGTATTCTCTGGGTTTTGCTGATTTGATGCAGGAAGACAAATAGGTTCCCCATTACTCTATCTTGGCTAAAAGTGGAAGCTACCTATGTTCACCTTGAATGGCACAGGGTTGGTGGCCAGGATCACAAATATCTCCTTCAAAGCAGGTTTAGTCACACTATTTCTGTAACAAATTCATTTTTTTGCAATTCTAATAGTATGAAGGATAGTTATTACTTTTTAATTTTGGAACCAATCCTACAGAAGCATGGAAAGTTATAGTTCCAGGACAGAATATTAATGCTATCCCGAGACCTTGCCTACCCAGTGGTGTGATGGTTGGGAGCTGCAAGTGTGGAAGTCATGGAGGAAAACATGGAGAATACTAATTTTCTGATCTCACATAGTGGTAGATCAAAGTATTACAGTCACCAATTGATGTATCAAGAAACAGTTTTAAATATATTACTAAAAGCTATAAAGGTAAACCAACAGAGCTAAAATTAAAATGTTCCTAGCAGGGATTGGGAATGGAGAGTGAAGAGAAGGAGCAGTGAAATGAGCCATGATTTTCATTGTCCCTAATGTGGAGTCACAGATCTTCCTAAAGCTGAGAAAGCAGAAGCAGAGGGACACATATTGTTTGTAGCTGTGCTGTCCATTAGGGCAGCCACTAGCCATATGTGGCAATTGGGTTATTGAAATGTGGCCAGTGTGACTGAGGAACTGAATTGTTTTATTTTATTCAATTCTTATTAGTTAAAATTTAAATTTAGAGCCACACGTGGCTAGTGGTTATTGCATTAAATAGCACAGATATAGATGTTTCCATCGATACAGAAAGTTCTATTGGACAGCATTTGGTCTAGAGTTTGGGAAACGATTGTCAGAAGAATCAAATCCAGGATTGATTAAGCACGATAAGTTCTTGGGACTAAGGCTGGGGAAAGGTGGGAGGAGGGTTTCCCCTTTATATCATACCTTCTTTATGCTTTGAGTTTTTATTGTCTATCTCATATTTTGTTATATGTCCACAATGCTTATCTCAACCTGTCATCTCAATGGCCACAACAACCCATTCCCACAGGATTTTTACAATGTTTGGTTTAGAGTACAAAAATATTTTTGGAGGGAAGATATTTGTTCTTCTAGTTTCTAATAGTCATATTTAAACATTTGTTGTTAAATGGTTAATCACTGTTTTCTATGTAACATCCGTGGCTTGGATAAAAGTCACAAAAATATTCTAGTTCGTGAAATTGAATTGCTCTTCATCACCTTCTAGGCCATAGCTTTACTTCTTAAATATTCAATTCTTTGATTTCTGTGATCCTTAAAGAGAGCTATGCCTATTCTTGAGAGTAAAAGTTGGAACATCTCAGAGAGAGAAGGAGGTGGCATCTGAACATCTCTATGTAAGGAGGGGGGACCAAGTCGTTTCCCATGGGAGTGGGAGGCAGGCAGTGTGAGGGCCACAGGCCCTTTTTAATTTACGTTCTTCAGCATTTGACCTTTTTGGTAAAAATGAGCATGTATTTCTTTTGTAATTAAGTAAAACCAATAAAAGGCGGATTAAATATAATAAGACTAAATGTTCGGCACTAACTAATCTTTTAGGAAATCAAGACCAAAATCCCTGACAAGGTCTGCAGAGCCCTCCATGATGGGCTCTAGCACCCTCACTACCTCATTCCACGCCCTCTCCCTTTCATTCTCTGCTCGCCAGTCTCACTGTCCTTTTAGGCCCTCAAACACCCCCTCCTCACTGCCACCACTGGATTTTGCAATATGCTGGTTTTCCTGCCTAAACGGTCTGAATTGCTTTACCCTTCCCTAACCAATTTTTTCCTCAGGTCTCAGCTAAAATTATCACTTTCCCAGGAAACATCTATGGCAGCTTGTATTTTCCAAAGATGGTTTTAACAGTATCTCCTATCCTATATCCTGTTCTGCAACACGACTTTGCCACTCCTCCATCGAGAGGAGGAGTCAACTTGCAGCTTCCATATGGGTCTTCTGGAATGTTCACTCTGGGGATGATCCCTCTTGGAACCCAGTGCCCTGCTCTAAGAAACCCAAGCCACATGGAGAGACCACGTGTAGACACTCTGGTCAACAGCCCAGTTAAGCCCCACACCTATAGCCATGTTAGGCAGCCATCTTGCATGTCCAGCCCAGCCAGGTAACCACAGCCCCAGCTGACATCTGCCAGCAACTGCGTGATAGATCCCAAGCAAGAACCACTGAAGTGAGCCCAGCCACCCCACAGAACCATGAGCGATAATAAATTAGTGTTTTAAGTTTTGGGGGTTGGAGTTTGGAACAGTGGATATTTAGTCCATCATGCCAGGAGGGTGAGGCCCCCATTACACTCTCATGGCCACACCTTTCAAAAATAACTAATGGTAATCATACAAGTCCACCATCAGCCAGGCACTGGTCCTTGTGTCTTATAAACACCATCTTATTCAGTCCTTACAAGACTCTTGTGAAGGACAGAAGTATTTTTTAATCCTTCTTAAATTACAGAGGCAAGGTTGGTTAAGAACACTTCCCCTCAATACTCAGCTCGGATGTGAACCCACGTAGCCCCTTTACAGCACTTCCCATGGTTAGTAATTGTACCTGTATCTTTGTAATTATTTGGATTAGTGGCTCTCCCTTCCCAACTAGATTGTGAGCTCCATTGGGGTTGGGGACAAGTCTGCTTTTGTTCATGGCGAATCCTTGGTGCCTAAAAGGTGCTCAATAAAATCAGAGTGAGTGCATCTCAGTGGTTTCTAGCGAGCTCATACTGAGCATGAAAGAATAAAATGCTGATTGCCTCTTTATTCTTTATGACATGGTACACGCCTTGTAGTTTAGAGGTGAAATATGTATTTGGAGTTCAGAAGAGTATAGGTGTAGTGCTTGGGAACATAGGCTTTGGGGCACACAGATCTGGGCTCAGATCCCACCGTGAGCTCTCTGTGACCTTGGCTAAAGCCATCATCACTTCACCTTTAATATTGGATAAACACCTTGCTGGGTGTTGAGAGGATGAAAGGACATAAGCAAAGTGCCTTGAACACAGTCCTTGGCACACAGCTCCAACAGAGTCCCACTGGCAAACATAACAAATAGAAAATGCCTCCAACTCATGGCAAATGTGAAGTCTGCTCATATCAAACGTTAGTTCAGATGTGAGCACCCACCAAAGATGGTAGATATATATATCCAGCTTGGGCATTCTCACTCATTGGGTGAGTGAAGAAGAGCTAGGCTGTCACTGCACTAAAATCTGCATTTATAATTTCTTAACCCTTGATTGTTTCAACAAATTCAGAGTATTCAGGATACGATGAAGACTGCAGGCTGGATGACCTTCCAACTCCATGCAGGTGGAGGGCACCTTCCCGGGCTGAGAGGAATTTTACCCAGCCTGGGCTCCTGGGCCACACCATCTGAAATGGAGGAGGTAGGCATTTAGGGTTTGGGGACCTTTGTTCCCACTATTCAGAAGCCATACCATGTTTCCCCGAAAATAAGACTGGGTCTTATATTAATTTTTGTTCCAAAAGACGCATTAGGGCTTATGTTCAGGGGATGTCATCCTGAAAAATCATGTGATGGCTTATTTTCTGGTTAGGTCTTATTTTCAGGGAAACACGGTATCTGCTAAAGCAGAAAATAGACCAACACCTGCAACGGCTTATGCAGCTAGAGCTAGGATGGATTTAACAAGCAGATGCATAGAGGCGGCAGAACAGCGCTAGTGTGTCAGGGATGCCGCAGGATTTACTCCCTGGGTAGGACATCGACACGACTGCTGGAGTCTGACACTGGCTCGATGTACATGTTGCCAGTGTGACTTTTCATTTCCTACTGACCTGACCAGGTGTTTGCTGTCATCTCTGTGCATTTTTATCCAACTTTTCGTTTCCCTGTGTCCTGGGTAGAGCTTTACCAGTTTTCATGTAGTTTTCACTTCTGCTCCGACGTTTGCCCTAACGAGGAGTGGTGCATAATGTGTGTGTACAGTGTGACGAACCCACACATTGGTAAAATTAACAGGGCATTAGTTGTATTTACAGTGAGTAACTTAAACGGGTGTTCCCTCCATTTAGGGAATGTAGATGACGGCAGGAAGCCAGCATGTTACCCTACTGTCACAGCTTACGAACTCAGGAGCCGGTGTCTCACTTAGGTTTGGTCAGTGGGGGTTCTAACAAGGCCTCCACAGGTACAGTCCAGAGTGGGCCAGCTGTTCCTTTCCAAAAGAAAACTGTGTACGAAGTCATAACTCACAATCTTGGCCCTAGCCCCTTTGATGAATGTTTTCTGTTTCCGTTTGAATGGGGAAAAGAGACAAGAATGTAGCTCATTAACCAGGAATGTGTGCGCCACTGTGAGTCATCTTAAATGGAGGATGGGGCAGGACTTAAACAGGACAAACCCTGCGACTTTGGGACCTAATTCCCGACAAGTGTCTGCTTTTTTTCTTTTTTCATCCATTGCTTTATTCCTTTGAAGAGATGGGTCAAAAGAGGGTTGATTTCTTCGTGAGGAAAGGTGGAGCAAACCCTGGGGCTGGGTCTAGCATCAACACGACCCCTAACGGACTTTGTGCCATTGGGTAAGGCGTTCTATGGTTCTGTCTACAACTTTCGCATCTGGAAAAGGTGTCAGATGGAATGATCTCGTAGACTCCTTCACTTTGACTCACTGATTCAGAGCCTGTGCGCCCTCACAACCCATTCCAGGTGCCTTGCTCTCAGAGTCCTTTAAATCACATCTGAGATAATGTCTGCCATTACTGTAAACGTAGCCATTTTTTCCCAATTTTGTTATATTTTACGGTTTTTTATTGTTTCTGGATTTTTGCTTTAAATATTGCTATTTGGTTGCCAGTTAAGTTCAAGAATTGCTGACAATAATCTAAATGATATCTTATTTCTCATCCTCTAAAGCTACTTTTAATTCTTTGCTATTTTCTATTCACTTTTTCCCCACGTGGAGTTCATTTCGGAGCTAAGAGCCTAAGCCACTGGCTGGTTGTTAGCTGGGGTGTGCAGGGAACCACTATCTGTTATTACTCAAATAACAGATAGCTTTAATTTTCTATCTGGAGTGACATCTAGGGAAGAGCCTCCGGAGATACACACCTTACTTTAACACATTAGAAGGCACATGACAAGAACTGAGCAAAGAAATTGTTTTTTAAGGGAGTATTTAGGACTTGGGTGGAAACACATGAAATATATCAGCTTGAGCAGCTCCCTAACTTTGAAGAATTAATGAGATACCAAGTTGAATGTTATACATATTTACCTGCTTATATGCTTGAATCACTGAAAAAGAAAATGGACACATCAAAAAGGGGTTGCTGAAGATTTAGACATCTTTTCCAAAATTTGGAAGTAATTTTGGTTTGAAAGGCGCAGTAATTAGGCTTCAGTGTTCGGTATCTTTTCAAAAATTGCACAAAGTTTCACTGATTTGGAAAATAAAAGCTTGGATTGAAAACTCAGCTGGCTGTAGGAAGGCTACGTCTGCTCCAGCCCCTCTAGCTGCCTTTGGCTTACTATCCGTGCACTCTTTTGAGGCACATTTCACTCTAGTGCGAATTGAGAAAAGAGGTGTCTTGTTGCATTTTATCATCAGGCAGCTGCCATTGTGTAGAGTTGTAGACGCCTTACTAAAAGCAAAAGTGTCAGGCCAGACAGACAAGCAACTTATTTTGACAAAACTGTTCAACAAGTAAACGGCTACTCTGAAGAGTAAAATATCTTGAACTAGAAATTTTAACAGTTATACGTTCATTAAATGCATGTACTTCTATTGAAGAAATATCATAAAACATCTTTTTAATGTGAACACTACTTCATACAATGAAAAACTATTTACAACGTGTTGCTTCCGTATCGGTTGGTTTTACATCATATGTATACCCAGCGCGTGTCTTCAGCCAGAAGCTTCAGTCCCATTGCACGTTCTCCTTCTACTCAATGGCTCGCCAAGGTCCCTAGAGATACAGGGAATCTGTCCACTTACATTCTCCTCAGTAATTATGGCTCAGCAGGCATGCCACCAAAATCATCTATAACCCAGAGATTCTGGCAAGTACACACACATAAAATGCGTAGACCAGATTTTTCTCCAATAAATACTAATTTAACAATATTATCCATTTCCATCTTAAGAAAGTGTTTTCAGTTAGGAAAACTTTTTTTTTTTCCTTTTCTCAATGGAACTAGAGTGAATAGTCTGTTGTTCACACTGAAAGTGAGTTATGATGTCTTTGTACACAAATATAGCATACTTTGGCCAGGAATATAATTTCTTGTTAAAGAGTTTATTTGCCTTCACGCGCCGGATTGCTACATACATTCACAGTTTTAATAGACTGTAATTAGCTATTCCAGTTGTGCTTTAAAATCCCAAATATTATTTTCATCAGTGAGTGCAAAGCAAATGTTCCATATGACTCCAATTGGTCCTAGAGTTATAAACTCCATAATGACTTCTAGGGAGCTCCCTCATTGTCCAGTTTCATCGTTTTCTTTTTCAGGTATAACTTCCAGGCTCCGGCGTGTCTTCTGAACGTCGGCATTTTCTGTGCCTGGTTTATGCAGTCCACACGAAACAGCAGCATAATGGATTTGTTTCAGGTTCTCCAAAGTCTCGTTCTTAGCGTATTTCAAAAGATCTGCTTGTCCCTATAACAAAACATGCAATTAAACAATGTTAAATATGCCATGACTTATTGTTACAGTTTGACAATATGGTCTTCCACTGAAATAGAAATATTTTGATTCTGCCAAGAGGGCATATATGTTTCATATTAGCACTGCATTCGAATAGGTCAAAAAATGAGTTTGTCTTCCCAGTTTTCAATTCCATATTCTAAGAATGTCTTGCCTTTACAGTCCTTTCCATTTATAAATCTGAATAGAGGGGTGTGTGTGTATGTGCGTGTGTGTGTGGATCATTTCTGTTAAAATTACAATTTCCACTTATAGGCCAATTGTGGTTTTCTTCCTTTTTAAGGCTTTTTCTTGAACTTTTTATTTTGAAATAAGTATAAATTCACAGAAGGATGCAAACATAGTACAGAGAAGTCTTGTGTACTCTTTCCCAAATTTCCCCCAATGGTTACAACTTACATCTATAGCACAATGTCCAAACCAGGAAACCGACACTGGTACAGTGTGTGTGTCTAGTTCTGGATCACTTTATGGTCATGTGTACATTCATTAACCACCACTGCAATCAACACACAGAGCTAATCCACCACCACAAATATCTCCATGGTACTACAACTCCAGTCACACTCACCCGCACCTCTCTACCATCCCCAGCCCCGAACAACCACTAATTTGGTGGGGGTGGGGTGGGGCTGTTGTGTGCATCTCAGGGTATTTAGCAGCATCCCTGGCCTTCACCCACTAGAGACTAGTAGCACCCCCTCAGTGTGACAACCAAAATGTCTGTAGACATTGTCAAATGTCCCCTGGGGAGTGAAACCACCCATGTATCAGCCAATGATTTCAAGAATATTGGATAGTAGAGATGATGTGGTACCCCATTGTTGTCAATTCCAACATTACTACCTTGGTTTTTTGTACTATTTTTCCTTCATATATTTAATGTGCCTTCCATCAGTAGTTCATTTTACTATTACCTTTCCTTCTTATTCTCCTTGCTCACTATTTTTTTCCCCCTTCTCTCAGGCTCTACATTTATTCCGTTATTCTCTTGATATTCCTCTGTAGTTTGACTTTTTCCTTGCTGTACTTACATTCTTGATACTATTGCTACTTTCTCCCTTTCTGTTTCTTTTCTTTTCTTTATTAATGGCCCCCAATGTGAGTTCCCATTAAAGTACTCCTGTACAACTAAAACTTGGGGCCACTGTGAAGGGTGACAGGTAAGGACTTACTTCTGCAGGCAACCAGACTATAGTCAAATCTCAGCCGCTGGTGAGACCAAAATGCAATGCAATTTAAGCCACTATGAGGCCCAAATCCACAGAATGGTTTGCTGTGTACCACTTACTGTTCATGGTTTTCCTGCTTTACAGAGACCTTTAATTATTAACTATAAATAGATGTTCCACTGCTTAGTTTAACTGAAGGAGCTTCGTTTTTATTCATTGTTACTAGTCACTGAACTCAGATACTGAAATTGCACAAGGAGTAAGGTCTTTGTAGATAAATACAGCATACTGTGCCAGGAATATACTTTCTTGTTAAAGAGTTTATTTGTCCACATGCAGGATTGCTACACACACTTATGGTTAATAGATTGTAACTAGATAGTCCATTTGTGCTTTAAAATTCCAAATATTATTTTTCATTAATAAACGTTCTTTTGTAGAGCAGTTTTAGGTGTGCAGTAAAACTGAGCAGAACGTCAAGTTCCCGTTCCCCTCTGTTCCCACAGAGGCACAGCTTTCTCCACTACTGACATGCTGCCCCACAGTGGCGCATCTGTTACAACTGATGGGCCTACACTGTCACATCATTACCACCCGAAGTCCATACTTTACATTGGGGTTCACTCTTGGTGTTGCACATTCTATGGGTTTGGACAAATGTACCCACCATCACAGTACCACACAGAATAGTTACACTGCCCTAAAAATCCTCTGTGCTCCACCCATCCACGTCTCCTTTCCTCATAATCCCTGGCAACTGCTGGTCTACTGACTGAATCAATAGTTTAGCCTTTTCCATAATGTCATATAGCTGAATTTATACATACAGCCTTCTCAGATTGGCTTCTTTCGCTTAGTAATATGCACTTAAGTTTCCTCCATGTCTTCTATGGCTCGATAGCTCATTTCTTTTCAGTGCTGAGTAATATGCCACGGTATGCATGTACCACAGTTTATCTATCCATTCACCAGCTGAAGGACATCTTGGTTACATCCAGGTTTTGGTAATTATGAATAAAGCTGCTCTAAACATCCATGTACAAGTTTCTGTGTGGACACAGTTTTCGATTCATTTTGGTAGATATAAAAAGAAGCGTGATTGAAGTATCGCATGATGAGAGTATATTTCGTTTTGTAAGAATCTGCCAAACTATATTCCAAAGTGGTGGTACCATTTTGCATTCCCACCACCAACGAGTGAGAATTCCTGTTGGTCCGCATCCTCACCAGCATTTGGTTTTGTCAGTGTTTTAGACTTTGGTCATTCTAATAGGTATGAAGTGGTATCTCATTTTTGTTTTAACTCATATACTTATTTGACATCTGTTTATCATCTTTGGTGAGGTGTCTGCTTAGGTATTTTGTCCATTTTTAACACTGGATTGTTCGTTTTCTTATTGTTGAGTTTTAAGGGCTCTTTATGTATTTTAGATAACAGTCCTTTATCTGATGTGTGTTTTGCAAAGACACATCTTTGCTTGTCTGTGGCTTGTCGTCGTCTTATCTTGACTTGTCTTTTGCAGAGCAAACATTTTCAATTTTAATGAAGTCCAGCTTATAAATTCTTTCTTTCATGGATCATGCCTTTGGTGTTGTATCTAAGAAGTAATTGCCCTACACAAGGTCATCTAGGTTTTCTCCAGTTATCTTCTAGGAGTTATATAGTTTTGTTTTACGTTTAGGTAAATGTAATTTTTACCAAAACAGATCTAAATGTAAAAATTTACGTTTAGATCTGTTTTGATTTAATTTTTATGAAGGGTGTAAGGTCTGTGTCTAGATTCATTTTTTTTTTTTTTGTATGCAGATGTCCAGTTGCTCCAGCTCTATTTGATGAAAAGACTATCTTTGCTCCACTGTAAGGCCTTTTCTCCTTTGTCAAAGATCAGTTGACCATGTATATATACATATATATTAGGTTGGTGCAAAAGTAATTGCAGTTTAAAAAGTTGAAAATAATTTCAAAAACCACAATTACTTTTGCACCAACCATATACATATACATATACATATACATATACATATACATATACATATACATATACATATACATATACATATTTCTGGGCTCTGTATTGTTCCATAATCTAATTGTTTATTCTTTCACCAGTATCATACTCTCTTGATTACTACAGCTTTACAGTAAATCTTGAAGTTAAGTAGTGTCATTCCTCTGGCTTTGTTCTTCTCCTTCAGTATTGTGTTGGCAATTCGAGGTCTTTTGCATTCCATATAAACTTTAGAATAAGTTTGTCAATAGCTACAAAAATACTTTGCTGGTATTTCTTTCTTGGATTGCACTGAATCCAGATCAAGCTGGAAAGAAATGACATCTTGAAAATATTCAGTCTTTCTATCCATGAACAGGAGATGTGACTCCATTTATTCATTGTTTGCTTTGATATATTTCAAAGAGTTCTGTAGTTTTTCTTATATAGATCCTCATATAGATCATACATATTTTGTTAGATTTATTATCTAAGTATTTATTTTTTGGGGGGTGCTTATATACATGGTATTGTGTGTTTAATTTCAAATTCCCCTTGTTCATTACTGGTATATAGGAAAGTGATTGACTTTTACACATTAACCTTGTATCCTGCAGCCTTGCTGTATGATAGCTTATTAGTTCCAGGAGGTTTTTTTTTTCTGTCAATTCTTTTGGAATTCCTACAGATGATGATGTCATCTGTATACAAAGACAGTTTTATTTCTTCCTTCCCAGTCAGTATATCTTTTGTTTCCTGTGCTTGTCTTTTTGCATTAGCTTGGACTTCTGCTTCGATGTTGAAAAGCAGTGGTGTCAGGAAACATCTTTGCCTTGCTCCAGATCTTATCGAGAAAGCTTTGACTTTCTCACCACTAAGTACGATGCTAGTGATAGGTTTTTTGAAGATGTCCTTTATCAAGCTGGCAAACTTCTAGTTTGCTGCGTTTTTATCATAAATAAGTGTTGGATTTTGTCAAGTGCTTTTCCCCCATCTATTGGGATGATCATGTGATTTTTCTTCTTTAGCCTATTGATGGATTACACTAATTGGTTTTTGATTGTTGAACCAACATTTCATATCTAGTACAAATCTTATTTGGTCATGGTGTATAATTCTTTTTACACATTGTTGGATTCTACTTGTTAATATTTTCTTGAGGATTTTTGCATCTGTGTTCATGAGTGGTATTGGTCTACAATTTTCTTGTAATGTCTTTGTCTGGTTTTGATAATAGGATAATTAATGCTGGCCATGTAGAATGCATTAGGAAGTATTCCCTCGGCTTCTGTTTTCTGGAAGAGATCGTAGAAAAGTGGTATAATTGTTTCCTTAAATGTTTGGTAGAATTCACCAGTGAACCCACCTGAACTGGTGCTGTCTGTTCTTAAAGGTTAATAAGTATTGATTCAATTTTTTTAATAGAGATAGGCCTATTCAGATTGTCTATTTCTTCTTGTGAGTTTTGGCAGATTGTGCCTTTCAAAAAATTGGTCCATTTAATCTAAATTATCAAATTTACAGGCATAGAGTATAGTTCATCATATTTCATAGTTATCCTTCTAAAGTCCATTGGATCTGTAGTGATGTCCCCTTTCATCTCTGATATTAGTAATTTGTGTCTTCTCTCTTCCTTACCCCTTCCTCCCTGGCCCCCACCCCTCAGTTAGCTTGCCTAGTGTCTTATTGATCTTTTCAAAGAGCTGGCTTTTGGCTTTGTTGATTTTTCTCTATTAATTTCTGGTTTTCAAGTCCATTGATTTCTGCACCAATATTTTTTATTGATAAAAATTAGTGGGTCATTGTTCAAAATGCGTACTTGGCATGTCCTCCTGGACTTGACCTGTCCAAAACTGAGTTCCTAGTATCCTACCACTCCCTCTATAATCATCAGCTTTTCCTAGATTAAGACAACTCTGTTCTTGCAGTGACTCAGTCCAAATACCCTAGATCTTTGACTCCTCTCCTTTTCTTGCATCGCCCATTCCTCCTGTCAGTGGCCCCTATTGGCTCTGTCTTTAAAAAAATAAATACACACACACACACGTTCTCACCACTTCTTACCACCTTCAATGCCACCAGTGCATCCTAAGCCACCGTCACTTTTCTCTGGGCTTATGACAGTGCCTTTCCAATTGGTTGTCCTGCTTTTCCCTTCTCAACGACAGCCAGAGCACCAATTAAAACATAGTCAGAACAAGCCTCCCCCTCTATGGCTCCTCACATAACTCTGAATGGAAGTCAAAGTCCTTTCCCCCAGCCCTATATGACCAGCCCCCGAGCTGTGCTCATGCCCTCCTTGCCCTGCCTTGTTCGCAGGGTACAGCCTCTAGTACACGAAAATATTCCTCCAGCACAGCAGGTCCTCTCTGGCCCAATCTCAAGGTCTGTGCCCTCACCATTCCCTGTGCAGGGAAGGCTCTTGCTCAGGAATGCACACAGCTCACTCACTCAGCTCCCATCTCAGTGATGCTCTCTCCCTGAGAACCTTTCTAAGATTAGAATTCCCACCTCCTGCTCACAAGTCTCCTTAGCCCTTCCCTGCCTTGCTTTCTCCATAACACTTATTACCATCGGACATACTCCACTGCCTTGTTTATTGTCTGTCTCACCCACTACACGTGAGCGCCACGAGGGCAGGGACTTTTATGTCTGCAGGTCACTGCTGAGCTCTCAGGCCGAGAACAGCACTAGGCACGCATCGGGGCTCAGTAAACATGTTGAATGAATATAATTAGAGTAAAATGTGTAAGTCTCTTTAACCTTCGCAGCTGCCTCCCAAACAAGGTGGTTTACCTTTTCCTCTGCATTTATATATATTACATTAGGTATTTTATTTTTACATCAGTGGGATCAAGCAAACTATATTATGTTTCAGTTTCCTTCCCCCCCCAAAAAAAAACACACCATGTCTTGGTAATCTTTCCACGTCAGCATATATAGACCTACCACAGGATGACAGGGTACATAACAACAAAAATCCCCAGATGGTGTAGGATAATGAATGTAGTAACGGAGTTCTTTATCTGTTGAAGCTCATGTTGCTCAAGTTCAGACAAGGCATTATGGCACCTTGAACAGACTAGGCCTTTGGCCACTACCTAGGTGAGGCACAAAGGACCTCTGCAGGTGCTAGATAGATGTGGGTCTGGGGACCCTCATCGGCATCATTTTTGTTTCATTCTATGCATTTTAAAACTACATGTCTGATATGTCTCAGAATTATGGCATCTAATGCAAGTAAAGAACATTTCTGAAAGAGGTAATATGTTCACATCGCATTGCTTCAAAAGAGCAAAAGCTATTTAAAGCACCGTCACCCACGGACACGGGGTCTTCTGGTTTGGAAGACGCCTACGAAACTGGCTTTGTAGTGTTTTTAGTTGAGAAACTCAAAACCTATTTGGGTTCACATATTCCATCGTGAATTTTACAATTTATTCTATTTGGTTTTCATCTTGAAAGATTTACAACACTCTTAGGTCAAAATATTTAAGGTTCTCAGGTAGTTTCAGAAAATAATCTTTAAAAGACATAGCTGAGGGCAGGGCTGGATCCCAGTGGCTCTTGCTGAGTCTGGCATGATTGTATTCCTTCTGGCTCTGCCTGTGGCTTACCTGGGATTGGATCAGCCAGGAAAGGAACGATGGCAGATGCCAAACGCCTGGAGCAGCCAGGAAAGGAATGATGGCAGATGCCAAACGCCAGAGCCGGCGCCCTAACCATACACAATACTTGGCCAATCGCCAAACTTCCTGTCTGACCACAAAAGAGGTCCTAGTTTTTAACATATTAAAAATGTTTCAAGGCACATCTGTTGGTGTGCTACACAGCTTTTGAATCCAAAACTAACAATCACAATTCAGTGCTTTTATTTAGACCTAGAACTAAAACAACAGGGACTCTACATTTCAGTTAATTTTTCAAGGCCTTTTTGTCAAACTGTTAGAGAAAACTGGAGTTGCCTTACTTCTGAGGTGAGCAATCCAGTGTGGCCACAAAGACCCAGTTTCTGCCACCCACCTGTGCCATGGCTGCATGGCTAACAGCTAGGGAGAGCAGAGGTGGCCACTTGCCCTTCCCTGAGGACCAGCAAACACTTGTTTCCCAAATATCATCAGTGGGAGGGAAGAGAAAGAATACACTCATACCATTGAGGAGTCTGAAGAAGGCACAAAAGTAGTCAACTATCTTTTGTTGTAATGCAAATAGGAATGTAAGTTATCAGTGTCTGGTTTGCCCTTAGCATGTCTGGGGCCCACACTGACTTTGGGGTTATTCTGGGGTCCAAAGCCCCAACCCAAGAAGGTTCACCTGGATGGCATGGATTAGGCTGCCTCCTTCTCACTTCCTTATCCACTCAGGAGCACGGAGAGGACCACGGCAGATTTTAGGCACCTTTACCGATAGTTTCTGCTCCCCTAAGAGATGAGACTGACTCTGGGATAAAGAAAGGGGGGGGGGGGGAGACACCTGGAGAGCACCACGGCCCAGCAGGAAGACAGAATGCCACCCTGAGTAAGCCTGACACCAACCCACATGCTGGACCCTTGCTTAGCAATTTGATATGTTAGTGTCCTTCTCTGTCCTGTCACCCTGCAAGTCGCTAAGGGGCCTCAGGTCCCCTCAGGTCACTCTGAGTTGACGGCACATGGTCTAGGATTCTTCCGCTGTCTCTCACCTTAGTGTCTTCTGCCACCAAACCCAGAGAATCAAACCTGCAAAACCCTAATACAGCTCATGCCCAGGAAGCAAAAGGCTTTATCTAGAATATTAATAGTAGGTAGTCACAGACTTAGTACCTTTTAGTAAATATTTTGTGGTTAGTCACTGCTTTGGGTGATAGGAGACTCATATAGAAACTGAATACATTTCAAGCTTGTATTTAACAAGTATTCAGAATCACAGGGCAAATGCACAAGCCTCGTTTAGAGTGCGATGGAAACTATTAAATATGTTGTATTTCTTACAAGCACAATTCAAATGGGCACAGAAGGGCTGCAAATGTAATTATGGTCCTAAATTTGAAACCAGAGGCTACAAATATGTCAAAAAGTTAGATGTGTAGGAATGTGTATCAGCAAAGCCTCCTGGCAACAATAGTTACCACTTATTGACTACTGTGCACCAGGCACTGTATTTAAGCCCTTTACAAAGATTATGTCATGAAAGTTTCCTAATTCTGAGAGAGAGGTGTGATTACTACCCACATTTTACAGATGAGGAAACTGAGTTTAGACAGATTAAGGGCCTTGCCCAATGCAGAGTCTAAGCAAATGACACTTAAACAAACACAACTTTCTGTGTGTTTTGTTTTCTTACAGGTGACACTTGAAAGCAAGCAAGCAAAGTGGAACGCCCACCACATTTTTAACGCACTCAGCATATCACCAACTATGCAGACAACTCACTCTTTCTGTAATTGAATACAGGAACAGAAACATAGATTTCCAATTCGCATTTGTTGAATGAGGAATGAGTGAACAACAGAATAAAGCGCCTATGGGAATCTCGCCTACTGATTCTAAATTGCCACTCATTACACTCTGACAGCTCCCCCTCCAGTGGTCTCGTGCGGCTGGCAAATACTGCAGCATGTCCATCAGAGGTAAGGAAGGCCGCCGAGCGTGGTCAGGCCTTGTTCCCACTGAAGTCTCAATAAACCTTACACTTGAAAAAAGATCCCCTGCTCCTCAGCACCCAAAGCCAGAGCAACGGGGAATGGTGGCACGTGCTTTTCTCCTGGACATGATTTTTTCTATCCTTTTGGCTTCCCCTTTTGTTCGTTCACATGTTTGAAGGGAGTGGAATATGAGTTGTAAAGAAACCACTCACTGAATGCTTATGATATACTGCCTTGCCTCTCCCCTGCCTTCTGCCCCAAAGGGTTCAGGGGTGCTGACCAGGTGGATGAGGGTTCTGTGCGAGTGTGAAAAGATCAGTGAACATGGCTCCTAACCCTTGGTTTTTCTCTTAATCCAAAGAGACATCCAGTTATAGGACCCACTGTCTTGATTCTGAACAGATGGTGAGGCCGATCCAAAGACCATCCTCATGCCTGGATTCTCCACCCTCCCCTGCTTTCTTTGCCAATATTTTGGCTATTTCATCACATCTAGTTCATCACTGTTATTCCCCAATTTAACAGTGGTTGTGTGCAAAGGTTTGTACAAAAGTTAATCATTCAAAATTTTAAATACAAGACGCAATTTAACTTAAATTCAGAACGAATCCCTTTCTCCTCAGAAGCCATTGTATGTTTCACTGACAAGGATGGAGAGTGGGGGGCTCCCAGGCAGCACCGAGGAGGAGGTATGGGGTCTGAGCTGGCCTTGGCAGAAGTGCAGGGGAGGCTTTCCGCGGGCCAAGGCTGTGGGGAACACTGCCTTCCACACGTGACTCCAGGACTCCACCAAATGATGCCTTTGGGGCCTCCCCGCTGTCCAATAGTGTGGTTTCCATACGACAAAGCTTTCTAAGTTCCGACTGTGACTACACCTCCCGTGTTACAGACCTGCCCATAGGAAGGGCTAGTTGTCACCCTGACAGTGAGTGCCAGCCCCTGCAGTGCGAGACGGGCCTCTCCTGGCACAGAAGTGGTGGTTCTGGTGGCAGAAGTGGGGTGGGGGTTTCAAGAGCAGCCACCGGAGTGTCCAAACAATGGAAGTGAGCCACGATCTAATCACAGAAGGTAGGAGTCAAGCATGGGTTCCAGACAGAGGGCCCAGAGAGGGTCAGAGAGAAGGGGAGTGTGGCCCAGATGCACAGAGAGAGGAAGTGGGGAGCAGACGCTGAGAGGGGAGCAGAGCCAGGACCATGAGCGTCAATGCTCCCGCAAACACTGGTAAAAACGGCGCACGCACGCACAAGCACTTCCTTCATCCTGGTCACCTTTTCAGTACTCGTTTGCACCATCAGACGTTAGCTGAGTAATCACAAATTCCACAGTCGTGGGATCCAAATGTCTGAAGTTTCACTGTGTTTCACATGGACCAGGAAGTCTGCCTGCCTAACGACCAACACTATTGTAGTTTGATTTTCTAAGCCATCTGAGGCGTGTTCACACACTGAATAAACTGCTTTCAGGCAATTACAGCTTTTCAGAAAAACAGGCAACAGAATACATCACCTATGATACATAAAATAACTAAAGGACATTAGCATCTATAAAGAAAAGGAGTTACAGACAGACTACCAATGTAATTTTTGGAGAGGAATCAAATGGTAGTCTTCAGGTCTTTAAGGTAAGCACTGCACCTCAGGTGAAAATAAATAAAATCAAGATTAAGCGTCTTACCAGGTGCAAGATCTGTCTGGCTTAATTATTTATCTTTGGCAGAAGTCTCGTGTTCCCAAAGAGAACAAACCTCTAATTACCTTCATGGCTTCGTTCGTAGTCTTATTTCTGAGGGTGGAGTGACACAGGATGCGGAGAGCTAGCTTGGTAGCAATTCGTCTGGAAACCATCTTGCATTAAGTTCATGATATGAACCCAGGTGCTATAAAATCCGACATCATTTTGGTCTATATTAACAGCAAGATAATTTCCAGACTACGAGCAAAGTCCTACCGACGAGTCTCCCTCTGAGAGGAGCCCATCCTGCTTCTGAGGGATGGGGATAATTCTGGTCACTCCATCTTATAAAGGACACTGAGACACTAGGGGCTTCAAAAGGCTCAGGGACCAGAAGCCACGTCATTCTAGCATCTGCAGAAGGGACTGAGCAGGTCTGACCTGAGTCAGGGAAGTCTGAGGGAAGGCACGATAGTTCCCCAGGTATGTGAAGGGGTGTTGGAGAACAGGGAGTAGAATAATTCCACGGTGCTTGAGGCTATTGCTGTACCCAGTGGGTAGAGGTGAAATTACAGTCAAATTCTATACGTCTACTATGAGATGCTACCATTTTAGGAATGGTACTAAATAGAAACTGAAAATCATCACCAGTGCAGTGACTATTTCAGCAAATGGAAAATCAAGGGAGAAGAACATCTTGATTAAGCTGGTGGGTTGAAAATGCATTACAGAATTTCCCTCCCACATGCCCGACGAAATGAACAAAAAAAAAGTAAAATTAGCAAAAAACAAACAAAAAACCATAAGCAGCAACCAAAGAAAAGGGTATAATTCAATAAACTTCTAAAAGTCACAGAATTCACATCCTGTGAATAAACAAACATCCTGAAAAGTCTAACAGCCAACCAAATGGGGGAGAAGAGAACTGAGTGTCTTCCTTTTACTGCTATTTGATGGAGTGACGGGACAGAGGGTGGGATGCATGTCACAAGCAGTTTGCTCAACGAAAGATGCCAGGTTCAAAGACTGCGTGCTACAGAATTCCATTTACGTGACATTCTGGAACAGGTGCAACTACAGAGACAGGCATCAGGTCAGTGGTTGACAAGGTGGGATTGTCCACCACAAAGCGGCACAGGGGAATTTTGAGGGTAATGGGAAGGCTTTATCATTATTCTGGTGGGGTGGCCTTACTATATGCATTTGTCAAATTTCAATGAATTGTGCAGTTAAACTTGGTGAATTTCATTTTATATAACTTATGCTTCAATAAAGCTGACCACAAAAAAGAGAATGATGCTATCTAATGGGAATGAGGTCTTAAGGACTGGCTTCTGAATTAAAGAGGCAATCAGGTGCCTGTGGGAATGGATTATACCCTTTCCCCAATTATGCAGCAGAAATCCTAGAGCAGGAGATTTGCAAACTGAGCAAGCAGGGTCCAAGTATCCAAACAAAGGCTGTCTACGACGCCAGCTCAGATTTATCTCTTCTTTCTGCCATTCCCTGAAGCTACAGAAAAGCATGGCTGACTTCTTGGACTGGTGGTAACAGTAAACCAATTTAAATATTGAACTTATACCAAGCAACATGGGGATTAGTCTTGGAACCAAATAGGCATATTTAAACATGGACAATGGAAAAATAGCGCTATTCCTAGCTGCCTACCTAGATATATTAGAGAGTGTTAATAGTCTCATCTTTCATAGCAGGAGGTCAACCAACAAAGCTTATAACTGAAATGCACAGCTTTAAAAAAAACAAAAAACAAGGTGAGTTTTTCCCATTTTTCATAATCTCTTTTCTTAACCTTAGAGGGATTTATAGGAAATAAATACCTCTCACAGTAAAAATTGTCCAGCAATTCATTTAGCTTCTGTATGGTTTACTTCTGTTAAATTAAGCAAAACTCAGTACCTTTTTAAAAAATTAAAAAGAGCAATTACGGTAGAATTTTTCTATTGACATACCTTATTTTATAATATCTGAGACAGCAGTGTTTGTGAGATGTGCCACTATTTTACATGCCACTAAGAGAGAACCATCACTGCCAATTTAACTAGGATACAATGAAAAGATGCCATGGGCTATACTAGTATGGTACGTACCAATTTCAAAGATGTCAAAAATATGGAAAAAAGTATGGCTCAGAATTAATGAAATGCATCTCCATCCATCCATCCATCCATCCATCCATATGCACATACACAAAAAGGTTCCTGGTGTAAAGTCACCCACATTTAATAATAATTATTTCTCAGAGGGAGGATCTGAGGTCATTTTAAAACTTTTATCTTTTCCATATTAAAATAAAAACTTTTTCATAATGAAGACGCATTTACAAAAACAAACGAATGGCTTTTCTCATAGATAAAAACGATGGGAAGCAGACATGCCAAGATGTTAATAGTGGGTCATTTTGGGTGTGGTAATCATGGCTGCCATTTCTTCTTTGTTCATTTCTGTATTTTAAAGCCATTCTTAAAGTTAAAAAACTGAACGAAACAAGATTCATAAAAACTGGAGTGGCCATTCTTAGATGAAAGGAGTTTATGGCCGGGGGCCTCCTCTCAGGGTGACCGACCATCCCGGTTTGCCAGGGACTGTCCTAGTTTTCACCCTGGAAGTCCCACGTCCTGGGATGATGGGTTACCCTGCCTCTTTTATTGTTCCAATGAGTGGGGTGATACATAAGGAAAGATACTTTTGATTTGATTCTAGAGTGGTAGTGCTTGATTTTTTTAGGGTTCCTCAGAATCCCCCAAAGAATCTGTTAAATAAGCAGATTCCTGTGTTCCACCCCCGAAGATTCTGGTCCAGGAGGTCTGAGGTGGGGCTCAGACGACCGCATATTTAAGCACCCAGGATATTCCTATGCCTGGCCTCAAGCTCCCTCAGCAGGCCTTCCTGCCCCTCGTCTCCTCCCCCTCCATATCCAGCATCATCTGGAACCTTCCCCGGAGTCTCTGTGCCCACTTGCTGCCTACCGCACACCAGAGCCTGGATGGAGGGCAGCCCCCTCTCCACATTCAGTACAAAGAACAAGCAATGAGAGGAATTCTTGCCAGGAAAAGATTAATAGCGCAACTCAGACCCAAATGCAGGTCCAAGACTCCAGGAGCACCGATTCTTCTAAAGAAAGTTTAAGCCTGTGAGATACACAAGAAGAAAAAGAAGAAAAAAAGAAACCCTTCCATTGTACAGATATGCACACAGATCTCTCCAGTTCATTCCCATTCCTCCCTTAGGTTCTATCATACTCAGATACCATCCATAGCAAACATTATCCTGGAAATTTTAAAACGATCTATTACCCTATCCTATACATTTGTTTCCACATGAGTGTAAGTCTGAGATGTGTATTCTCTCTCCTGGACGTAACGATTATGGACGAAAAAGGGGAAATGCACAACTTCGTGACCAAAAGTAACCTCACAGAGTGATCTAATCATAAATTCCTAACTGGGCAGGTGAGGTTGTGGTGGGTAGTCACACCCCAATCCTATACCTTAAAGGTTTAAGCCAACCCTGTTTATCGTTCTTGTGCATCCAGGTTACCACACCTTTGAAACACCAGAAGTCCTCTTCTTTTCCAGACCCCCGAAGGCGTAACTACCCTCAAAGGAGCACACAATCTGGTTAAGTATCCTGTGCCTTGCATTCTCCACCCGTCCTGTAATCTTCCTTACATTCCGTCCTTAATTCCAAAGGTATAAAAGAAACTGCACAACTGTCACTCGCTGGAGCATCTGACATCTTGCTTCCTGGCATTCTTGCCAGTTTGGCTCAAGTAAACTCACATAAAAATTCTCTCTAGGTTTGGACATTGCTTACGTCGACAAGTCAAAAGGAAACATGTTTCCTCAGAACAGCTATTAGTTCAATTACTTATTTCTAAAATCTGGTACATTACTTTTGGTCAGCTGTTGTTCATTAATGTGTGAGCCAGACTCCCATTTTCGGTGGCTCTTTTCCCAGTGCTTCTCAAACAGTAATGAACATAAGAATGCCCTGGGATCTTGTAAAAACACAACCTATGATTCAGTGGGTCTAGGGGAGAGCCTGGGAATCTGCATTTTGAACAAGCTCCCAGGTGATGCCCAGATTGCTGGCTCTCAGACCACAAATGAGTAGCAAAGATGGCTGACAGATGGAAGTTTGGTCCTTAATTCTATTTTTGCTGTAATAAAATAAAAGCCAAATGAGGATTTATTCCTATCGCAGGGCTATAAATGACTCTGCTATTTTTTTCCCGCGGTTTGCAGGAAATTTACAGTGTCCCCCCCACCAGCTCTGGTGGGAGTGAGTCAGCAAGTTGTAAAACCAAATTCCTTTTCATTGTAAAGTCTTATTTCTGCTGTTTACTGAACTACAATCAGAGTTAAATGCTAAGCAAAAGATCTAGAGATTTTTAAAAAGTACATGGATAGGAAGGGAAGTGTTTGAAGAAGAAAATGATTTTAATTATAAAAATGAGTAGGGGTGTCACGTGAGCAAATGCAAGTTGGCTAGCTTTAGAGGGGCAACTTTTATTAAATCAAATCAGAAAATGGTTGTCAGCTGCAGAGAAGGATCTTTTAACTTGAAGGGGAGGGGCCAATTAAAAACGGCAGCTGTCAAACTGTCTTTACAGTTTTGAATTCAACCTAGCAGAAAGTTTGGAGGGTGAATACCCGACAGTAATTTTACATTTTGTTGTCCAAGAGCAGAGTGAAATGGTCTTTCTGTGTCATCATTAGTCAAGTTCTCAAACACTGAGGTGAAGAAAAGTAAATACCATTGAGATAAAACTCAAAAAAGTTCCAAGGCGCATACACAGCATTACTTAAAAAAATCATGTCATGTTATACACAGCATAGAGAAAAAGACCGGGAGAAAGTACAGCAAAGGGCCAACAGTCATTGTCTCTGGGTGGTGGGACTATTGTTTACCTTTGGTTATGCTATTTTGACATTTTCTGCAATGAAAATCTATTACTTTTCTAGTGAAAGTTAATTTTTTTTAAAATGGTCATGCTGAAAGATAGATGGAAGGAAAGGAAAGAGGGATGGGGGGGGGGAGAGAGGGAGAGAGAGAGAGAGAGAGAGAGAGAGAGAGAGAGAGAGAGAGAGAGAGAGAGGAGAATAAAAGGGAAGGAAAGAAAAAGAAAGAGAAAGAAACAAAGGGAGGGAGAGAGGGAAAGAGGAAGGGAAAAAAGGAGTCCCAAGGAAAGTAACCTCACAGGGTGATGTGATTCTAAATTCCTAACTGGACAGGTCATGGTGGGTAGTCACGCCTCAGGCATATAATTTTTTAGTAAAAGGTTTATCTTTGCCGTAAACAATCCCTGTAGTAGTTTCTGTGGCTTCTAGGTTAACACACCTTGAAAATAAGCCTTCACCACCCTCAGGAGAGCAGGAATCTTGTTACCTATCCTGTAATCCAATCCCCGCTGTGCTTGCTCCCATCGCCATGTAATCTTCCTTATGTCCCCTCCTTAATTCCAAATGCATCAAAGGAGTTGTGACACTCTCCTGGGAGTATCTGAGGTCTTGTTTCCCAACACCCATCGTCAGTTTGACTCAAATAAACTCTTTTAAAAATTGTCTATAGGTTTGGCTGTTCTTATGTCGACAGAAGGAAGTAACAGAGATGGCTTTTCCCGTGAAGGAACATTTCTTTCAAATGGCAATTCCTTTACATACTTTTTTTTTTTTTGACTATGCCTCATACAATTGTTTCCTACGTTTTTCTAAGGTCCTATTAATATTAAGGCTGTGATTATAATTTAAAGTGTTAAATGAAATTTGAGTAATCAGAACCTTTCAATTTCCAATCATTCCTCTGTACTCACTGTTTTCTATTTCACATATAGCAACTGGCATTTACGAACTTTACAATGTTTCCAGGATGAAATGTGAGGTCCTTTCCTTTCCTACCAGAATCCACAATGAAAGTCCCCAACCATTAAAGTGCCAACCATTCAAGTCTCCACCTTCGCCCAGCTCCTGTGCCTGCCCACTCTCTCTCTGGAGGACAGCGAGCACCGGATTTCTGTGACCATGAAGAGCCTCCAGTGGCCGACATGTACAAGGCAGGAAATGTTATACGTACTGACAGAAAGAAACATGCTGGAAAAGACTGCAAAGCCCCGAGCCCTAGAAACAACTCGCTAGGTACCTTTAAGATGGTAATGTTCCAGGTAAAGCTCTCCACTGCTTTCTGTAGTTTTCGTTCCTTCAAACCTTCCTTAGTGCCTATGCTGTGCAAGTGTTCATGGAACTCCATGGCTGAAAGAAAGAAAAACACAACATAGATTACTTTTCTGTCCAACCTGTGGTGATGAAGCAGCACCAATATTGTTCTAGGACTATGCTAAATGATTCCAACTTCCAACGGAATTTTGTGAACGTGCCTATTTCAGAATGTAATGACGGGGAGAAACTGAAAATTCAGGGCATCAACAAGGCGGAAGGCCTCTTAGAGGTCAGCGGTCTTTCCTCATGGATTTGACGGGCAAAGAAGGCACACGGGAGCATTCTCCTTCTTATTTTAGAGGTGAGGAATCTGAGGCTCAGCCAGGTTCAGAGACTGATGACTGTGGAAGGAGCAGGAGAAGAGCTGGGACTAGAACCCAGGTCTTGGGAATCTCAGAAGGCAGATTTCAGCTCTACTGAGGACACAATGTTAACAACTGGAGATTAAAATAATGTAATGTATTTCCTGTCACAGTAAGAGCCAATGTCAGGTCAGATGCCACACCTATTGCATAGGGGAGAGGATAGGGAGGAAGACCATGAATTCTAACTTGGCATTTCTACTATGACTCTTTACTATAATTTACATAATGAAATTATTATTCCCTACTGTCATTCAAAAGAGTGGCTAAGAAGGTCCTCATGCAGTAACAATACAATAATGCTTGAGTGATATGACTGTCACATTACTAGTTTAATATCATTATAATTCATGAATTTTTTACATACTCAATTGCAGTCAATTATCCCATCTCTGGCCAATGGGAATCCTTCAGACAGGTTTCTAAGTCCTTTTGAAATGACCAATTAGCCTTTGTTATGTTCCTTGCTTTCTTGCACAAGATATTCTAGACTACCAAGTACATTTCTCATCTCAGACCTAGAACCAAGCATTTCTCCAAGGACCTCTGGATTCTGTTAGAGGGGAATGATATTTAAAGGCCACAACCTGTGTGCTAGGAATGCTCATTGTTATGGAATTTTTATTGTTTTCTAGGCCTTTTCATTAGACAGATCTCAGACACTTTTTGTTTTTAAAGGGAAGACTAAGATCTTGCTAATGCTTCAAATTTAAGTGTACAGAATTTTTACATAATTTTAAAAAATTGTATGCTGATTTCTTATCTATTAGGTGGAAAATCTTAATTCCCAATCACATCAACATAACTGTTAATAGTAAGCTGCTAAACCCAAGTTATATTCCCTTTGCTTTTTGTGTGTGTCTTGGAGAGTACTGATAAGACAGGTAAGGGTAAGCAGGAACAACGGGGGAGGGAGAGGTGGCTCCAACTTCACTTTACACAACATCTTCAAAGGTTGCGATAACAAGTCTAACCACACCTTCCCCCACCCCAACGGACAAAGCTGAACACAATAGAAGATTCTACTACAGGCTGAAGCAGTTTACATCCTGGTTAGAGAATATAAAACCCCAGTAAACAAGACACTCAGTGCAGCTGTCCACTCCAGATTCTGTCCCCAGCAACTCCTGTACTGGTGTTTCTCTTCTTAAACTTTCTAACTTCTTTTCCTGTGTGCCTCATGAAATCTTGCCCAACCTGTGAGGGAGCGACCACGACACATATCTTACTGAGAATGTACAATAAAAATATTGCGTTCTAGTGTCAGTCAGAATAATTGTTTTTCTTTGTGGTTATGTCACTAACAAAGTATAGTTAGGTTCATTTGTGTCTTTTTTTTTTCATTTTGTGTGTGTCTGGAGAGGGAGTGCTTTTTTGAATGTAACTGTGTTACAATTATCTGAAAACTTGACATGAGTACAAAGTCACTATATATCTAGGTGTATTCAGGTAAGTCTTGCATCCTTCCTGGTCTCCGCTACCCTGGTCCCTCCCTCCCCCTATATATTTTTACTAGTTTATTTATCTTTCTATTGTATTGTTTCTCCTTGAAAATATAAACAAGCGTGTACATATATTCATAATCCTCGTTTTCTTGCACAAAAAGTAGCATACTATCTCCATTGTTCTGTACTTTGTTTTTTGTTTTGTCACATAACTGCATACTGGAGATCACTCCACGTCGGTGTATAGAGCTCACCGTCACTTTCTTTTTAACAGCTCCAAGCCTCTACTGTGGGGATGGAACAGCATTTTTTCACCCAGTCCCCTACTGATGGACATTGGGTTGTTTCAAATCTTTTGCTATTACAAATCATGTGGAGTGGTCGTAATTTTTACAACACATTCCTGTGTTCTTTCGTATACTTTTTCTGTTCAGTTGGGCATTTCAATTTCTAACTCCATTTCTATGCAACACCATCTCAAAGCAACTCTTCAACAGCAATTGACAGCAACTTTATGCCCTGGTGGCTTTAAACAGTAAGCAAAAGCTGATACACATGTGATAAATATGGTAAACTACCAATTTAATCTCTTTTCTTTCCTCTCTTTATTATTTTCCCCACCTAATAGAAAATATGGTCCTACTTCCTGCCGTGCTAATAAGTATTAAGAAACTCTGGTTTCAGGAGTGAATAGCAATTTGTAAAATTCATAACACTGTCTAGGAAACTACCATACTGCCCCCTCTCCTTTTCTCCAACTTCTCTTTGTCAGTGATGGTTCTTAAGAACATTCCAACTTGACTAATTAAACCCCTCAACCCCACTGCTGTTGACCTGGCTCAGACAGTGAGCCACATTCCCTGTATCTAGCTCTGACTTTCATTGGATGTGCTTGGCTTGACACACTGGAAAAAAACACACAAAACAACCCAAAACCAACCAACCAAACAAAATAACCATGAATAGGTCACAATCTTGTTCTAAAACCCAGGTTTTTTGCTGGAGCATTAAAACACACACACACACACACACACACACACACACACACACACACACACACTTTTCTTCCTGGTTAAATCTGGGAGTCTCTCTGGCATGGGCTGCAATGACTCAGACCCACATCTTAGAACATGGCCAGGTGAGGCTCTGACAGTAAGACCCTGATACGCTGGCTTTTCTGTTAAGATTTAATACTGGACTCCAGCAGCAAGATCTGGGTTTTAGGACCCGAATCATTAATACTCATAATGTTTCTATTTCTGGTGGTCAGGCAGCACTGTAGTCTTGTAAGTATCACTGCGGTTTGGTAGGTGGAATTCAAGACTGGAAGATGGGAAAGAGACACAAGAGGAGCAGGGTGGGGGAGTAAATCTCTGTGAACAAGAAGGCACACAACCACCATATTTTGCCATGTATAATGCGCACTTTGGCCCAAATTTGTGAGGGAAAGAGAAGGATGCACGTTATACGTGGGCAGTACTAATTCCATATCTATATAAGTGTTTTTAATTCTTTTATTTATGCTTATGAGTTAACAGTGTAATTTTAGAACTCAATAACAATATCCGTATGCAAAATAATACCCTGGAATACAATAATCAGTTTTGTTGAACTTACAATGGACTTGCAACAATGAAGAGTTCTTGGCCCTCTATGATGCGTAAATATCGTAAATTTGTTACTGGTACATCAAATTTCTTATACCTTGTATCTGTTCTTGTGTTTTGTAATTATTTGTTACATAAAATTTATTGTACCATAATATGTTAAAAAAAATAAATGCTAAAATTCCTTTATAATACAAAAAAAAAAAAAAAAAAACAAACAAACAAAAAAAAAAACCCACAAGTACCTAAATGTAAATAAAAATTTGAATTAAAAAAATAAAACAAAAGAATTTTTTCCCTGAAAGTTTTGGCCAAAAACGTGGGTGTGCATTATACACGGGAGTGCATTATACATGGCAAAATACAGTATATGGTCTTCCAGATACATACCAAGTACAAGACATTGGAAAGGGAAATGGAAGCGATGTTAACGTGGGACTACACACTACAATTGCCTGGCCAGATGCAAATAATAACGATGCCTTTTTATTACAAATTTCAAAATTGGCACAAAGGTGTAATACAACTACTGGGGGATTTTTCAAAGACCCAGATATCGGTTTGGAAGCCTCATTCCACCAAAGGCAGACTGTGTATCTTGTCTTGCTGAACATTTTATCAACAGTAAGGTAATGAGGCAGTGACAGGAACCACTGCACTGGGCTTCATTCCAACTCACAAGGAAGAACCTACAGGTAATGCAAGCATGGAACACTGGAAGGGAACACTGAGCTTAGACAAACAACTATCCCAGATTTTAGGAAGGCAGCTTCCAGAAAGTTCAGAAGAACCCAGGGCCAGAAGCAGTAAAAAGATAGGCTGCTTTGAGAAGGAGTGAGGACTCGAGGAAGAAACACAGATGATAAGGAAAAAGAAAATGATACTGATAAGGAAGAAATGGGGGAGACACTTAAAGAAATAAGTACAGCTATCCCAAAAGTTCACATTTTACGTGTCTATTAAAACATGAGACTAGACAATTCCACCTTACCTTCCCTCTCTTAAAATATCAGTAGTCCAATACAAGTCTATAGGGAATTGCAAAATGTGTTAATAAAGTTCTTTAAAAGCAGGCACAAAAAGGTATTAAGTTGAAACTGGAAAAGTTATGTTAAAAATATAAACTAAAAAAATTTTAAAGTGCCAACCAGGATAATCCCAAACAGGTCCACACCAAGACACATTATAGTTAAGATGGCAAAGGTTAAAGACAAAGAGAGAATCCTAAAAGCAGCAAGAGAAAGACAGAGGGTTACATACAAGGGAACTCCCATAAGACTATCAAATGACTTTTCCACAGAAACATTGCAGGCCAAGAGGGAGTGGCAGGAGATACTCAAAGTGATGGAAAACAAAGGCCTACAGCCTAGATTGCTTTATCCAGCAAGGCTATCATTTAAAATTGAAGAAAAATAAAGAGCTTCTCAGAAAAGAATAAGCGAAAGGAATTTATTACCACCAAGCCAGCATTGCAGGAAACATTAAAAGGCCTTTTGTAAACAGAAGAAAGATGAAAACGATCTAACTACAAATTTAAAAAATGGCAATAACTATGTACCTATCAACAATCACTTTAAATGTAAATGGATTAAATGCTCCAATCAAAAGACATGGGGTGGCTGAGTGGATAAGAAAGCAAGACCCTTGCATATGCTGTATACAAGAGACTCACCTCAGATCAAAAGACACACGGTACAGGCTGAAAGTGAAGGGTTGGAGTAAGATATTTCATGCAAATGGAAATGAGAAAAAAGCTGGAGGTGCAATACTTATATCTGACAAAACAGACCTTAAAATGAAGAACATATTAAAAGACAAAGATGGGCACTATATAATAATAAAGGGATCGATCCGAGAAGAGGACATAACCCTAGTAAACATCTATGCACCCAACATAGGAGCACCTAAACATATAAAACAGATATTGACTGACATAAAGACAGAGATCAACAGTAACACTATCATAATAGGGGACTTCAACACACCTCTGACAACAAGGGACAGGTCTTCCAGATGGAAAATCAATATGGAAACAACAGCCTTAAATGATACATTGGACTACTTGGATTTAATCGATATTTTCAGAGCATTTCACCCCAAAGCTGCAGAATACACGTTCTTCTCAAGTGCACATGGAACATATTCCAAGATAGTGGTCACATGTTAGGCCACAAAACAAGTCTTGACAAATTCAAGAAAATTGAAATCATACCAATTGTATTCTCTGGCCACAATGCTATGAAATTAGAAATAAACTACAGGGAAAAAAATGGAAGACACACAAATTCATGGAGGCTAAATAATGAATGGGTCAACCATGAGGTCTAGGAAGAAATCAAAAGATATCTCGAGACAAACAAAAATGAAAACACGATGACCCAAAATCTATGGGATGCAGTGAAAGCAGTCCTAAGAGAGCAATGCAGGCCTACCTAAAGAAACAAGAAAAAACACTAATCAACAGCTTATCTTCACACTTAAGGGAGCTAGAAAAAGAACAGCAAAATAAGCACAAAGGGAGTACAAGAAAGGAGATAATAAAGATCAGAGAGGAAGTAAATGAAATGGAAACCAGAAAAACAATACAAAAGATTAATGAATCCAAGAGGTGGTTTTAGAGAAGATAAACAAAATTGACACACCTTTAGCCAGACTCATCAAAAAAAAGAGAGGACCCAAATTAATAAAATCAGAAATGAAAAAGAAGTGACACCAGACACCACAGAAATACAAAAAATTTTAAGAAATTACTATGAGCAACTATATGCCAACAAATCAGACAATCTGGAAGAAATGGACACTTTTCTAGAAGTATACAACCTTCCAATGCTAAATCAAGAAGAAATGGAAAACCTGAATAGACTGATTACCACCAGGGAAATTGAATCAGTAATCGACAAGCTCCCAACAAACAAAAGCCCTGGACCAGATGGCTTTACAGGTGAATTTTACAAAACATTCAAAAAAGAACTATCATCTACACTCCTCAAGCTATTTCAAAAATTCCAGAAGGAGAGAAGGCTCCCAAACACTTTTTATGAGGCCACTAAAACCCTGATCCCCAAATCAGACAAAGACACTACAAAAAAAGAAAACTACAGGCTGATATCTCTAATGAACGTAGATGTAAAAATCCTCAACAAAATATTAGCAAACAGAATTCAGCAACACATTAAAAAGATCATTCACCATGATCAAGTGTGATTCATTCCTAGTATGCAAGGGTGGTTCAACATCCACAAATCAATTAACGTGATATACCACATTAACAAAATGAAAAATAAAAATCATATGATTACATCAACAGATGCAGAAAAAGCATTTGACAAAATCCAGCAGCCATTTATGATAAAAACTCTTAAGAAAGTGGGAATAGAGGGACCATATCTCAATAAAGGCCATATATGATAAACCTACAGCTAACAACATACTTAATGGGGAAAAACTAAAACCATTTCCCGTAAGATCAGGAACAAGGCAAGGTTGCCCACTTTCTCCACTTCTATTCAACACAGCGCTGGAAGTTCTAGCCACAGCAATCAGACAAGAAAAAGAAATAAAACGCATCCAAATTGGCAAGGAGGAACTAAAATTGTCATTATATGCAGATGAGATGATACCATATATAGAGAATCCTAAACACTCCACCAAAAAACTATTAGAACTGATAAATGAATTTAGTAAAGTAGCCGGAAACAAAATTAATATTCAGAAATCAGTTGCATTTGTATATACCAATAATAAATATCAGAAGGAGAAATTAAGAAAACAATCCCATTTATGATTGCTTCAAAGACTATAAAATACCTGGGAATAAATTTAACCAAAGAAGTAAAAGATCTGTACTCAGAAAATTATAAGACACTGAAGAGAGAAATTAAAGAAGATACAAATAGATGGAAACACATACCATGCTCATGGATAGAAAGAATTAATATTGTTAAAATGTCCATACTGCCTAAGGCAATATACAGATTCAACGCAATTCCTATCAAACTACCAACGACGTTTTTCACAGAAATAGAACACATAATCCTATAATTTATATGGAACCATAAAAGACCCTGGACAGCCTCGGCAATCTTGAGAAATAAGAACAAAATGGGTGGTATGATACTTTACATCAAATTATACTACAAGGCTACAGTAATCTAAACAGCACGGTACTGGCATAAAAACAGACACATAGATCAATAGAACAGAATAGATAGCCAAGAAATAAATCCATGCCTATATGGTCATTTAATCTATGACAATGGAAGCAAGAATTTACGGTGGGATAAAGACAGTCTATTCAATAAATGGTGCTGGGAAACCTGGATAGACACATGCAAAAAAATGAAGCAGGACCACCTCCTTACACCATACACAAGAATAAATTCAAAATGGATTAAAGACTTAAATGTAAGATCTGAAACCATAAAATTCCTAGAAAAAAATATAGGAAGAAACTTTACAGACATTACCTGGAGTAAGATTTTTACTGATATATCCCCTCGGGCAAGGGAAGGAAGAGAAAAAATAAACATGTGGGATTACATCAAATTAATAAGTTTTTTCACAGCAAAGGAAACCATCAATAAAACAAAAAGGGATCCTACTGAATGGGAGAAGACATTTGCCAATGATATATTCGATAAGCAGTTAATATCCCAAATTTATTAAAAAACTCAACTCCAAAAAAACAAACAACCCAATTAAAAAATGGGCAGAGGTCATGAAGAGACATTTTTCTAAAAAGGACATAAAGATGGCAAACAGACATATGAAAAAATGCTCAACCTCACTAATCATTAGAGAAATGCAAACAAAAAATTCAATGAGATGCCACCTCACCCCCAAAATGGCTATCATCAATAAATCAACAAACAACAAGTGCTGGCAAGGATGTGGAGAAAAGGGAACCCTTGTGCATTGTTGGCGGGATTGTAGATTGGTGCAGCCACTATGGAAAATTTTTAGTATGGAGATATCTAAAAAATCTGAAAATGGAACTACCTTATGACTCAGCAATTCCACTCCTAGGTATCTATCCGGAGAAATCCAAAACTCTAATTCAAAAAAATTTATGCACCCCTGTTTATTGCAGCACTATACACAATAGCCAAGACATGGAAACAACTGAAATGCCCATCGGTAGACGACTGGATTAAGAAACTGTGGTACATTTATACAATGGAGTATTATGCAGCCATAAAGAAGAATGAAATCTTACCATTTGCAACAATATGGATGGACCTAGAGAACATTATGTTAAGTGAAATAAGTCAGACAGAGAAAACAAATACCACATGATCTCACTTATATGTGGAATCTACAGAAAAGAATAAATGAATGAACTAATCAGAAACAGTCTCAGAGACATAGAGGAAAAACTGAGGGTTGCTAGATGGGAGCGGGGGTGGGGATAAGGGGGAAGGTGAGGGGATTACAAAGCATAATCGGTAACCACAAGATTGCCACAGGGATAGGAAAGTCGATTTGGAGAATGTAATCAATAATATTGTAAAGATTTTGTAGGGTATCCGATGGACACTTGTCTCATTAGGGAGACCACCTCAGGGATGACGTAGATGCCTGATCACTGCACTGTACACCTGAAGCTGAAGCTGAACAATAATGAATGTCAACTACAAATATATATATATATATATATATATATATATATATATATATATATATATATATATACACTTACAAGAAGCGAAGTACAGCATTAGGAATAGAGACAGTGGAAATGTAACGGCCGTGTGCGATGTCAGAGGGGTAGTGGATGGGGGGAGGAGGGTTGTCACTGTGTGAGGGATATAAATGATAAATATCTAACTATTACATTGTTTTGTGCACCTGAAACTAATAAAAAGATGTTTAAAAAATAATTAAAAAATAATTTTAAAGTTTTTTTTAAGTGACCAAGACTGTCAACTCCATTGTTATTTATTTCATTATTTGATTTGCTGCATAACACGTGTTTCTTTAAGAAAGGTTTTTATATTGTTAACTTATAGACTGATCATTGCAAACATTCTGCTAATCCACTGATGTGAAGCATATGTTGATTTTATTTTTCAAGGAAATAAAAGGGTGGTCACCTTGGCCTATACAGCATGACTGCACCTTTCACTGCTCCCCTGTGACATACAAAGTCCAGAGCAAGCAGTTGGGGCACTCACTCAAGAGAAGCAAGAAGCAGCTCGCAGGCCCTTTACATGTTACAGAGAAAATGTGGATGGGGCTATAGAATGTTCCCAAGGAAATTGTAAAGGAGGATTTGAATATTGGTTTGCTTGAGCCCAATACCCCAAGGTTTTCCAACTACCATGCATTATTTTTGAACAAGAGTCCCAGCCCTTAATACGAGCTCATAATATGGTTATATGTATCAAATAACTATGCTGTGAGGTAGAACATTGTAAGGTCTACTGGATAGGCGCTGACCCAGTTCGAAGGGAACACAGAGGGGGAGAGAATGAGATTAAGCGTTTGAACTGGGTCAGCCCCTATATAACAAGGAAATCTAATTATATATCTAGGATGCAAATTGCATTAATCCCTTGATATTAAATTACCAGGAAATCTACTCTATGTCACAGGAGGTCTTTTCAGTTGTTTATACCAACGGTGAGTATAAAAAACTTGTCTGGGGTAGCTGTTAAGTAACTTTCTCCCTATTTCCCAAATTATTTTTAGCAAAGAAACATTAGCCCACTGAAAAAGTCTGTATCTTATTGAGCAACTTAAAAGCAGTATTTCTTCTCCTGTAAGTCATGCCATTTTGTCTAGAGAGCAGAGGGAGTTTTAAAGTAGCTGGTGAAAAGCAGGTTCTTTAATTACAGTTTAGGGTTGGTGGGGTTAGGAGCTAGAGGGAGGTGACGAGAATTGGAGCTCCCACCTTGGGAGCGAAGTGGGTGTTAGCCAGTGCTGGGCAGCGCCCTAGGTGGGCAAGGAGCAGGTGTGAACCTGTGACTGCAGACGAACAGGCTCAAGTAGAGAAGGCAGGGAGTTGGGAGGTTGTTGCAGTAATCTAGAGAATGTTCAGGGCATGTGGCCTCATGGCCTCCTCTGTCTGAGAGAGCGTAAGGAATGGTAATGTGGCAAAGGGTTTGGGGAACTTGTAAGAGGATCATGGCGACAGCCTTCATAGAGAAGTCACGTGGAGACTGGAGAGTGGGTCTCAAACCTCAGTGTGCTACAGAATAGTGGGGGTGCAGGTTTAAAAATGCAGATTTTCTGCCTCTCCCCCAGGGATTCTGATTCAGAAGGTCGGGGATGGGCCCAGACACGGCCATATTTAGCAAGTTCGAGAAGATATCCATGCAAGAAGGCTCTGGGCATCACTGTGAGGAAAACGAGACTAGGAGGACGAGGAGATGGGACTGAGAGACAGAAAGCCATGATGAAGATGGAGAGCATGCCCGGTCAGTGCTAGAGGGCCACGATTAGAAAGGCATTTCAGAAAACCTAAGAATTATGATCCCGTCAACTCTGTCTATTCTGAAAAAACGAAAGTTGCGGGGCGGTGGGGGTGGGGGACAAGGCAGTCAAGACCCTTCTTCTGTAAATGACTGACCCACTTCACATACACAAATATTTATTTCCAAATTATTTTCTTTGTCTTGAACTTCTGTTTTCTACTTTCATCTTTATTATAAAGGACTCTAACATGAGATAATCAGGACTATTTACTTGAAGAGGTAAAACTGAACCGTTATCTAAGATTTACATGTGGATTTTTCGGAATAGTTCTCTGTTTCTGTAATTCGTAGCCAATATCCATAATATTGAAATACAAAAGGTTGCATCATTTTGGATAAGGAAAGTAATTCTTGATTCATGAAGTAATAACACTAATCGGTCAGCCAACATTTATTGATCACACACCATATGCGGGTCATGTGACTAGATGCTGTGTTGAGTCCCATTTAAAAAACCCATTACTTAAATATGCTGAACAGTCCATAAAAAGCTACAGATTTCTAGAAGTACGGGGAACAAACTGGGGCAAGAGAACCAGTACTTACATTATCAGCTCATTGACAACTGATAAAGAAATCTTTATAATTTTGTTCTGAAATACAACAATGGCTACATTTAGAAGCATTAGTATAGCAAATGGGGCAAAAGCATTAAAATGATTATGTGAGAATACATAACAGTTGGTGCTTTTTTAAAAAATCAAAGCCAAAGTAAACTCTGTAGGCGCAATATGAAGTCAGTGTTTTTGTACTAGGAAAAAGACACTACGTATGGGAGATTTAGCAGGCCTATGTGGACCACTTACCATGTTTTCCTCAAAATAAGACCTAGCCGGACAATCAGCTCTAATGTGTCTTTTGGAGCAAAAATTAATATAAGACCCGGTATTATATATTATATTATATTATATTATATTATATTATATTATATTATATTATATTATATATATTATTATATTATACCTGGTCTTTTATAAGACCAGGTCTTATAGTAAAATAAGGTCTTATATTCATTTTTGCTCCAAAAGATGCATTCGAGCTGATTGTCTGGCTAGGTCTGATTTTTGGGGAAACACGGTATTATAATGTGAAAGGCTGCAGAATAAATTACAAACAACTGGTAATTTAGGGTTAGATTATTTAATCTGACAAAATAAAATAAAAATAAATCAGACAAGTTTAAATTTCTGAAAACCTGAGGAAGTCCACCTTGTGTTTTCACTTAAGTGACTAGATGGAAAAAGGAGAAGACAATAAATACTCCCAGGGTAGAGAGCAGATTGCCCTTGCACCTGTTATGAAACTGGAAGCACTTAGGATGGAAAGTTACATAACCAGGAGACAGGGAGTTCCTGATCCCTTCCTGTGCTTGATCTTTTCCAGCCTTGGTGTCCTAAGTGAAGTGACCAGAATGCTGGGCTCTGATGAAACAAAGGCCGTCTGCTTAGCTCCTGTCCTCAGCAGACACCTCTCTACCAGACAGAGCCCAGGACACGGGGCGAGCGAGCAACCCGCACAGTTTGGTTGTGACCTCAGGGTGCAGGCTGGGCCTCAGGATGCCTGTGCCTCCCATTGCTTTGGACACTTGTGGCTATTCCTCTGGTCAGCTTACAGAGGTTAGCTCTACCTCCTGCCTTCTTATTAACAACACTATTAACCCCACTGCAATTACACAAAATAGGTGTCTGATTTGTTCTGCATGTTCTTCGCTTACCAAATATCAATGTGTCTGTTATCTGCCTGTCTACACTGCCCATATTGTAGAGTGACAGCCCCTCCACTCTGGGAAGCGGACTGTTCATTTACACGGGCGCAGTGCCTAGGAGCAGCCCTCACTGACAGGCTTTCCAAAATGCTTGTTAAAAGGCGCCTTTACATTCTCAAAAGGGTCAGAAGTCTGAGAGAACTATACCCAAAGCAGCTTCTCTGAGCACGTACAAAGGACAGGACACTGCTGCTGCCATTCCCTCGGCTGACACCACTCAGGGCTGCCCCCACGCATGGCCCTGTCAGCACTGTGGGAAGATGCAGACCCAGGTGGCCTTCTGTGCAACCTCCGTTTCTTCATCTGGGGCATTTGGGACTGAAACAGAGGGCTTTCCAGTGCCAAAACACAAGTCTTTTTCATGGATGAAGTACAGGTTAAAAACAAACAAACAAACAAACAAACAAACAAACAAACAAACAAACAAAAGCCCTACATCCTTCTGAAAGTAATGAGAGTTTTAGTGAACATGTCTTATGAAGAACATCTGCAAAATAAACACTTGGAAGACTTAAAATGACCAATTTAGGCCCAAAGAGATCTACTATTCTTCCGGAGCACAGCGTCCTGGCCTCCATGGCCGAGCACCGCCTGGTAGCCCACCAGGCGGGCCCTGCGACCAAGGAGGCAGAGGCAGGTTCTTGACTCGCTGCTGCTGCTTAGTGACAAGAATTCCCACTGTGAAAACAATCTTCAGCTTCAGAAATAGAAACCAGGCTAATAATAATGAGGGAATAACAAGTGGAACGGTTTTCTTCTTTCAGGAACAAATTCTATTTCCCTGTATGTTTCCAGTGTCTTCCAAATACTATGTCAACATATTTTTATCGTAAATCTGTATATTTCAGAGCCAATATTACCTTGAAGTTGGTTGTTTAACAAAATAATTATATGTTTTCTATTAGTCAATGTCCCATCTGCTAGTCTGATTTCAACGAAATGGCATTGTAAGAGCCTCAAATAAAGCATGGCTTTACCCAATATAACATTGTGTGGCAGCTATTAAGGAGGGAGGGGCAAGAAGCAGGACTCCTTGATTCTACTGCGACATTGCCACCCAAGTAAGACATGAGATAACAGTTCATTCCGACCAAAGAAATTAAAATCTTTGTTAGGTTTTTAGTAAACTTCATTTGAAAACTGACACTAACTAGGTAAACAGTCCTTTGAAAACTGGGACATAGTACGCGATTACAATGTGCTATATTATTTAACAGTCAAAATATTTAGCATTTAAAGGCACTAAAGTTTGAAGGCTGTGAGCATCCTGCACGAATCCAATGACACATGCAGGAAAATGGGTTACAGCTTGGGTAAATGATGTCCAGAAAGCAGAGTGCGATCGTGTCTCATACATAAACCTGGCTGGGCCTGCTGTGGCTGTTCTTGTGCCAAAAGAATTGTCTTTGAGCCTTGGCTGTTCTGCGCCAAAAACCTACAATTATGTTTCTCTGACTCCATGACCCCAAGTTTCTGTTCCTAGGGAAAAAGCTGTGGGTTATTTTTCTTCTGGAATGTTAGCCAAGAAGAAAATCTGCTCAAATTACTTTGTGGTAATGAACTTGAGAACTAAGGAAATCGATAGCAGGTCACCACACAGCAGAGAAAGGAGACATGCAAAACCCATACTAAGGTGATTTCTCCACGAGTTTAGTTCAGTTCTGGTCTACAGGGAACGGAAGACACAGGCCACATGAACAAAGAACAAGAGTAGGCCATCGGTCCTTGACAGGGATTGCACAAGTCATTTAACCTTTCAATTTGTAGTTATAATGTTAAATTTTGAAAATTGGTATGGCCACACGAAAGTATATTATTTGGTTTTTATGTAAAGAACTGTATTTTGGAAAGTTATTGGTTCTTTCCATGACCTCTCTTGAAAATCTAAACAGCTCCGATTTTTTTATTCAGGTAGGTGTTGGTTTCACGTAATTTTCCAACTACTATTTCAAAGAACTTTATGAGTTAAATATTTTAAAGGTTTTTCTTTGACAGGCTTAAAGCTTAATGACAAAAAAATGAAATGTAATGCTGATGAAATATCATGTTTTATAAAAATTAATAAATAAGTGTAAATTTTCCAAGATGATATAATTAAATTAAGAACATTAGTACAACTGCACTGCATATGATGGAAAGTAGTGAAGAGAAATTTCCACTTCTAATCAAATTTCCTGCTTTCCATCACAGATAAACTTAGATGAAAACCAAAAAGCCACAGAAATAAAATAAAAATTAAAAAAAACATATGATACACACACACACACACACACACATAATACTAAGATATGAAAAAGAGGTTTTGGCTTTGAAGGGAAGGGGGTTTCAGTCAGAAACATGGCATCATTTCCTCTTCGATTGAAATGAATTCCATTTATTCTTGCCAAACATAAAGCAGATGACCTTTCAAACATTCTGGTTGGGATTTTCTCTACCAATCTAAATGATACGAGTCTAAAATATACCATGTAGCACATGGCTAAAAATTTTTAGAAGCAAGTATAATTTTAAAAGATACTCATAAAAGAGACACACTGGTCTTAAACTGATATACTCAAAGATTAGTTTTTCAAATGAAAATTTACTTTGCTGTCCTAAAACACTCTTTTATCACAAACATATCCAGTGCAAAAATACTTTTTTGTATGTTGAAAATAGAAACCAAAGCAAGGGGTAAAATTTTTCAAATGGTGATAAAAGAAATATGTATTTATAATTTTAATTTATTTCAAATGTCCCAAATTAGGTGTGGTGAGCTATTTACTGGAAGATGGAATATAACACATGTCTATTGGGGACCTCATTCAAGAGGTCGATTTATCAACAGTATTAAAAGTACCTCAATATAATATGGTCTGCACGTGTCTTGTGGCACAACATCAAAGTACCTTGAAAACAAAATACGGGCATCTGATCATTTTTTCCAACTAATTTCATACAGTACTTGTTAAAATATACAGCCTTTGTAAAACTACACATTCTGCCTCCAAACTCCAGGGGTCTGAAGTTTGTGCCACTGACACATGGGCACAATAATCCCCATGGAACGTGGAAATGCCTAATTACTTTTCATATAGTTCCAGTTGGTAGTCTCTTTTTTCTTGGTCTTCTTCCCAAACAATCTTGGCATTAACAAAAGCCAAATTATTTTAAGACAAATTTTGAACTGTTAAATCCCGTTCCACATGAGGTGGAATAAACCAGGTCTTTTAAATATATCCATGAAACCCAGATGGATGACAAGATCCCCAAGATGCCAAATCCACAGCAGTACAATTTGTGAATGAATTATATGAAGAAGGTTCTCTTTCCTCTGCCAGCATGTTGCATCTGGGTACATCTAGGTGAGATGAAGTTTCATAACTTGTAGTCCCTTGTGGAATCTAATTACCATGCCACCATTCTAAGTGCATGGTCACATGACACCTGGGATCACAGAAGAATGATGTGTTTAGCAGGACCCTCCTCATTTTATTTCACATAAAAAGGCCTTTTCCACCCCAATTATACTCAAAGATTATTGTTTTTCACCTAGGACAGCTTAGTTTGGATTAACACTCTTAAATCAATTCTTTCTTTTCTGCCATAGTTTGGAAGGACTGCCATAACCAAGACTTCAAGACCTCACTGTTCCACTTCTCCCTTTCTTTTTACACCTCTTCTTATTTTAATTTTTGAACAGATAATATAGTCATATGGCTCAATAATTTAAAAAGTATAAACTGGCATACAGAGGATTATCTTTCTCATCCCCATCTCTTAGTCTCTTTGTTCCCTCCCATTGGGCAACTGTTGCTATTCCCTCTTAGGTATCCTTCCAGAGAGAGGGAGGCACTGACAAGCACACAGGGCTCCATTCTCCCCCCCCACACACACTTCTTATAACAAATACTAGCAAAGTGCACACACTGTTTGCCTTGCCTTTTAAAACAAAATAAAACACACACACACACACACGTATATTTTACTTATATGTATATATACACACAAGATCTTCCTTATATATGTATGTTGTGTGTGTGTGTGTATGTGTGTGTGTACAGATGAATATATGTACACACATGGGGGTGCCAAAAAAATGTACAAGCGGACACTTTGGTCAATGTTGCTTAAGCAGTAGTTTGCTGTAATCAGAAGTGTCTGGACGCTGATGGTAACCTTTTTGAGCACCTCTTGGAATTTAGAAGTCAAACGTGACTTGTATTCATCTTCTGTTATCAGTATATATTGAGTACTACAATTTTAATACAGTGTTTTTCCTTTCTTAAAATGTGTATACATTATTTTATGGCACCCTCTGTATTTCTTTATTCTTTTTTTATGGGAGCATAATGCTCCATTATATGGATCTGTCATAATGTATTTAACAAGAGCCCTCCCACTGAACATTTAGGTTGTCCTAAGTGTTACAAGGAAATCCTGTACATGTGTCTTCCCCAAGAATGTGATCACATCTGTATAATAAACTCTGAAAAAATGAAATTGCTAGTTCAAAGTGCGTATCATTAGTAGTTCTGAAATTTGTGGCCATATGGCCTTCCCTAGCTGTGGACCCAATTTACACCCCCACAACAATGTGACAGTTATCAGTTTCCCCTATATTCTCACCAATCCGTCATGACCTGTGTGTGATGGAACTTTGGGGCCTTTGATACAAATGTTTGGATCTGATGCATGAAAAATGGCATCTCCTTAAATATATCACTTACTCGACATCTAGACGATCACAGTGTTCTCCTGTCTGGCTGCACCTGTCTGTGCTTGTGTTTCCATATCTCCCCAACACCTGAACGCTGGAGGGCCAGGGCTCAGTCTTCTCTATCCATAGTCACTTCTTACGTGACTCAGTCGCTCAGCTTAAAAGACTACCTTTGCGGTTATGAATTCCCAATTCATTACCTCCAGTCTGGACCTCTCCTCTAAACTTTAGACTTGGGTGTCAACTAGGCATATCCCCTTAACGTTTCTGAAATCAAATCCCTGATCGTTCCTCTGACATCCTCTCTTCCCTAGTCCTCTCCATTCGGTAACTAGCAGCCTTACCTTTCTAGACAAAAATCTTGCAGTCGTACTGATTCCCGGCTTTCTCTCCTCCTACCATTTTATCAATACCTCCTGATAGCAGAACCTTCAGAATATCCAGAATGGAACCACTTTGCATCACCTCCACCCAACCACTCCGGATCATGCCACAATCACTGACTGGGCAAGACTGTTGCAAAAGCCTCCTGTCAGGTTTTCCAGTATCTGCTCTTGCCCCACCCCCTACCCCCAGGCTATCTGACACTATTCCTCGGCTCAGACCCTCAGACAGACCTCTCACATCACTGAGAACAGAGCCAGCATCCTCACATGGATGGTCTGGCCTGTCTGGCCAGCCCTCTGCCATGTGGCCCACTGTTAACTGGCTCCTGCCCTCTCTTCTTCTTGCTCACAGCACTGCAGCCACACTGGCCAGTTAGTTCCTCCTCAACCCAACAAGTGCTCTCACCTCAAGGCTGTACCTCGGTGGACCCTCTTCCTGGGATAATCCCTTTCCAGATGTTGAAATTTTGCTCTCCACCTCCAAACACATCTCTGCACAAATGTCACTGGTTCACAGAGGTCTTGGCTGGGTCCCCACTCTTGGCACTCTCTATCTGCTTTTCTGCCTCATTGTTTCCAAAACACTTATCACTGTCTGACACACTGTTTTATTTATTTGCTCCTTGTTTATTTTGTCTCCCACAACTAGATTTCAGCTTCACAAAGGCCGGGGTTTACGCTTTTTGTTCATAACTGTATTCCCTGTACCTGGAACAGGTTTGCAGCTCTTAGGAATGAGGCTACACATCTTTTCATTGTGTTTTAGAGTCTTTGGAATTCCCCTATTGTGACCTTTTGCTGACTGATTTTAGGAGTTCCTTACATATTAGGGATATCTGCTCTTTCTGATATGAATTGCTAACCATTTTTCTCTGTAGTTTTTGCTGCGACTTTATGTCTCAGTTTTTGCCACAGAGAAAAGTTTCCATGCAGACTAATACATCAAGGCTGTTTGTTGAACGTAATGTTAAAGCTTCTGGGTTTAGGTTGTTTCCTTGCCTGCATCTCCAGCCTCATTGCTGCCCCTGTCCTGTCCTTGTCACGGCCGCTGCTAGGCACGGCCGCTGCTAGGTTGGGCCTACTGCCTCTCCCTGCCTAGAATTCCTGTCCCCACCTGCCTTGCTCCCACACAACCACCTTTTTTGATTCAACTCCTGTCCTAAGACCTGGTTCAATAGTCAGCCCCGACAGAGTTACTCACGGGGTGTGTTGTCATAGAGGTGCCCTTTCACTATTGGATGACTTACCCTGTGCAGTGAGGATCTCTTCACATGCCAGTTCCCCACCCTAGACCTGGAGCCCCCGTGAGGGCAGGGAAGTGAAGTCTCCAGTGACTGTCAGACTGAGAGTAAGGACCTAATAAATGTCTGGTGAATAAATGAGTGAACAAATAAATGCAACTTCTACGTTCAATTCAATTCAACATATATTTACTGAGCGCTAACTTTCTGTCAGGCACTATTCTTGGTGTTTGGGATACTTTATGAATAAACCAAGATCTCTGCCCTCAAGGAGTTTACATGCTAGATGGAAGAAGACACACAATAAGCAACAGACATAAGGAAGCTAGATGGTAGGTTAGAAGGTGATGATTGCTATAGAAAAAAAGACAAAGTAGAGGCAGAGTGAGGGGATCAGGTGTGCTGGGGCTGCTTTTAAGCTTTGAGGTTGAACATCCAGTTCTGAATTATAGACTTACAATCATATCACAGGATAGTCTGTATTTCCCCCAACGCTTTCTTCCTTGGAGGGCTCATCCAATCAAGTACCTCTTCCATTTGGATGACACCAATTCTACCTGTAGGCCCAACTCCATCCCAAGCTTTGTTGTAGTTGCTTCAACAACTTATTAGCTATTTCCATTTGACCATCTGCTATGGTCTGAATGTCCTCCCTAAATTCATATATTGCAATCCTAATGCCTAATTTGATGGTATTTAGAAGTGGGGCATCTGGGAAGTGTTTCGGTCATTAGGGTAGAGCCCTCATGAATAGGATCAGTGCCCTTATGTTAATAAAAGGGACTGCAGAGAGTTCCCTAGCTCCTTCTACCATGTGAGGACATAGCAAGAAGGTGCCATGAATCATGAAGTGGGGCCTCACCAGTCACCCGATCAAATGTGTTGGTGCCATGACCTTGAAATTCCCAGCCTCCAGACCTGTGAGAAATACATTTCTGTTGTTTATAAGCTATCCAGTTGGTGGTATTTTGCTATAGCAGCCAAATGGACTAAGACACCATCCTATTGAAATGCTCACCACAACTGAAACAGACCTTCACAATCAAGTTCTTCCTATTCGAACATATCGGGCGCACACATCTCATTGGGGGGAGTAGTCTTTGAACATGGAGGGGAGAGGAGAGAGATGAGTCAACCAGCAAGTCCTCAAGCCTGTTCCAAACTATTTAGTCACCCCACTGCCTACAGCAGTGTCCTAAAGTGCTCAAGACATTGACAGAATTTGAAAAAAGGGCTTTATAACCAAATAAGTTTGGGAAATGCTGAGTTAAGCTGGAGCATATTTAGCATGCTAATATGTACTGAGAATCTCCAAAGGGGAATAAGTTGTGTTATGAAAATTTGATGACGAAATCCTTTGCCCAAGGAGCATGACTAGTGTTCCTTGAATTAAGCTTTGGGAAATGTTGATCCAGAAAAATCAATCCCAAACACTTTATCCTTGAATTAAAAGGCTCCCATCATTGGGCCCAACCTGCACTGCCAACTCTAATTTCTGCTGCGTCCCGAAGCAAACATCTTCCTTCGCCAGGGCAACGTATTTCACGTGCACAGAAAGCACACCTTGCTAAAAAAGCCTTCAGTGCTTCGGCCCACCTGAAAAGCCCTGTTCCTTCTGCTCTGCTAAGAGAGCATTTTCTCAAGCCTCTAGTTCAAGCCCACCTCCTTCCCTAACAACAAAACCCTCTGGGCTCACTCTTTTCTTCAAATATCATTTGTACCTATTATCTATACCACCTGCTTGGCAGTGCTTTATCACTTTCAATGACAGCAGAGAACTCCCATTATTTTTTTGTATCGCCAAGAAATAATTAGTGTAACATCTTGTCATTGAACACATTCCACAAATGCATGACTGTGTTTTTCCTTTAATATGTTAACATGTGTAGTGACATGTTTTTGACATGGCACTGACCTATAACAAAAGAGTTAAGTAAAGGTTTATTAAAGTTGCTTTAAATTCCTTATTCCTATGAGATTTCTCTTTCTCTCTCTCTCCCTCTCTCTCTCTCTCTCTCTCTCTCTCTCTCTCTCTCTCTCTCTCTCTCTCCTTCTGGTATTTGTCTGAGAAAGGTGATTTATTTGTGGACTTTACTTGAATTGTGGTTCTTCTCAACTTTAATAAACAAGTATAACAGAGTAACAAAAAAAAAAATTTAGAGGACTGCCAGAGTTAAAAGCAGCCTGATCCTGTCCCAGCAGAGCATCTGCTGAGATGACCCTGAGGGTTGCTATTTACATGAACAGTGACGCTTTCAGACACTCTGGTTTATAAAGGAAGGAGAGAGGAAGAAGGGACCAGAAAGCATAGTTTTGGGATTTGCTCACAGGACAGGTATCCCAAGAAGTCCAATTTCCATTCCCTTCTTTCTTGGCACTGGGGAAATTCTGCCAAAGAAAGAGCTACGTTAAAAAGAAGGAATGTGCTCCTCAAGAAAGACAACTTGGCTGCCAGTCAATCACTCCCAGCAAGTGCACTTGGGAGTCTGAGCAGTTACTTGCTCCCTTTGAGGGGCAAAGAGGCTTCTGGATGGGATGAGCGTGAACCCAGTAGGGGGCCTCAAAACCTGAATGTGCTCATTCAACTGCATATTCCTGAGCCCCACCCCCAAAGATTCCACATTAGGCGGGTGATGCAGAGAAATTGCATTTAATAAGCATCCCCAGGAGATTCTGTCTATGCCTAAGAGAAATATTATTAGTATGACAGCTGATGTGGGAATCTTGAAGCAGGATGGGCGATGGGTACAGGAGGTGGTAGGGATATGGGGAAACAGGTTTCTAGAGACCCATTGCTTATTTTGAAGTTTTGCCCTGAGTTGGCCTAGTTGTCACCTTTCAGACCATTCCCCTCTACTGTCCCTTATCAGTGATGGAGCTCCTTTGCGGGAAATTAAAGGGGGAGGACAGGCTGGCCAGCCACTGAAGACCTCCAAACCTCTTGGCTGCCCATGGCTTCACTAATTGTGAGTTAATTAAAGTAGCTAGGAGAGGATCTGGTAATTCAGCACACATTCTTTAAGAAGAGGAAAGATGCTGAGGGCTCCAAAGGAGTTAGGTTTGGATGTCTAGCCTTCAGAGAGGTCACTCTTCACTTTCAAAGTCAGGCATTCACTTTCCTCCTTGAAACTCATGCTGATGGTCTACAATTTATGTAGACCATGCCACTGTATGGAATTACTTCTTTAATCTTTTTAAGTAACTGTAATAAAACCATTCCAACACTGCTGCTTAGCAATTGGTCTTAGAGCAATGCATTTTAGAACCCATGGGGCCATCAGGGAATCATATAATCCAATGTAACGTAGAAGGAGGAACATTAAGCAAAGAGGGGACAAGTGACTAACCTAGTATCACACAGCAAGACATGGTACAGAAGGCACAAGAACCGGGTCCCTGGACCCCAGGGAAGAACCTCTTCTGTAAAACAGCGCTGAGAAACATTGTGACATAAATGAAAACAAAAGTTACAGACTCCCAGGTTTCCTTTTGTAAATATTTTCAAGCAGAACACTTGTGAAGTGCTTTCAGAATGAGTCTTCAAAGATTTTATGTTTACTATATTGGGCCACACAATGATGTGAGCAAACCAAGTGACACACAGGGACAGGTTACTTATCTGGTAAGCTCAGCTCCTAAAAACACACCGAGATCCGAAGAGCATGCAAAACAGAAAAGGTCTCTGAGCAATGAAATCCAGGTCACATGGTCTGGCCTAGCACTGGGCTTGTTCTCCCAGATGGCAGCGCATCAGGCTGTAGTCTGCTTTTAGGTAAGACAAATCTATCAAGTTTGGTCCCAGGGGAGATGCCAACAGCTCAGCAGACTAGAAGTAGCAAATTAGAAAGGCCAAAAAAACCCCAAAAACAAACAAAAAAAACAAGTGGTGCACAAATAGTCGGAAATTCAGTACAAATTAGCACTAAGAAGTGAAAGCTGAATAAGGAGATGGAATTAAAAGGTTGACCCTGGGGATGGAGTCTGTACAGGCAGAGCGAGGCCACTGATTGTGAAGGTTAAGGGTCCTCCCAATTGCGAGGGCCCCTGGGGAAACGGATGCACTAAACAGGAGAGGAGTAATAGATGCCTCCCAAGATGACCTTGAGGGATCAAAAGTTCAAATTCGTTTTGGCCAACCAAATTCAAGAAAGCGGGAGAATCCATTATAGAAAAATGTCCATTAGACTGATTAAAATGACGCGTAAGTAAAGCTTTCATTATTTGGAAAGTTAACCTTATGTCCCAGTTTACTCAGTAAGGACGCAATTCTGCCACACCTGAGACTATCTTCCAGGCTTTAGAAAGGAAGCTTTTATTTAAATAGGTTTAGGGTGGCTGTGTTTTCTTTCATTTAGAGCTTGATCTTCCCTCAGTCGTTCTGAAAGAGTTACAACCCATTCCCTTTGCCAGAAGAGGAATGAGCCTCTCGCCCCCCAGACACCTCGACATCCTCTGGGCACTGGGCCTGCCCGTAAAGCCAGGGAGGCTGGCAGGGGTCCTGAGCAGTCACCTCATCTACCACCTAACACTGTCCCCAAGCCTTGTGGGTGTGGCCCACATCTTCTCTGGGAACATTCTCAGTCAGGGATTCCCTCGGGCAGCTTCCAATCCTTCCTTTTCATTTTTCGGTTTTGAATTTAGTAATTTAGATTAAACTTAAATTTAGTAGTAATTTAATTTTTATCAGAATTATGCACGCACACAAAGAACCAAATAGCGTTCACTAAGTCCCCCTCTCCAGAAGCAGTTACAATCATCCGCTTTAGCTGAGTTTTATTTCCTTGTTTAGTATTTATGAGTATGTCCGTATTTCTAAACAACATGCTTATATTGTTTAGATTTTTTCCTCAAGTGTTACCTATTAAACTCTCCATATGAAGGATGAGAATTGTGCTATTTTTAACCTCCCCACTGTCAGGAGAGATGGAGTTTCTCAGCCACCCCCCTGGAACTTCAGGAGAACTCTCTTTTAGCTGCCTTTACCCTAACTTCCAGAGGCACCTGCCCTCACCATTTTGTGAACTGGTGGGGGGTGGTCTGCAGTGTAAATCAGACTGTCAGGTACCCCAGCGCTGGCTTCAGGTTCACCCTGCTTGAGTCAGCTAAGGCAATTATCATTGGTTCAGCTGTTTTTCAGTTTCCAAAATTTTGGTGCTCCCATTTTCTATGTTGCTATGGGTTTACACTTTAAAACAAAAACAAAACACTTACTGTCATTTTAATGAGGCTCAGAAGGGAGTGGAGACTAAATGCATGTGTTAATTCACCATCTTTGACAGAAAGTATGTCATTGCTTTTTTTTTTTCTTTTCCAGAGAACAAATTATTTTCCATTTAAATTCACCTGACAAAAACATCCAACCCACTGAAGCAGTTTGAGCTTCCTTCTAGATCATCTTCCTATCCTATATGAAGCAGATCAAGTCAGTGACTAAAAAGGAAATTAAAAGTCAATGATAGTCTGCCATTTTGGGCCATTGAGAGAGAGGGAGAGGGAGAAAGGGAGAGAAAGGGAGGGAGGGAGGGAGGGAAGGAAGGAGGGAGGGGGGGGAGAGAGAGAGAGAGAGAGAGAGAGAGAGAGAGAGAGAGAGAGAGAGAGAGAGAGAAATGTGGAAAAGACTTTTCCCCTGAAAGTATCTGGCTAATCTTTTATCAACTCTTACAAACTTTTTAACAAAGAACTTTTCTGAATTTTTAAGATGCTTCTCCCTCTATAGATTCCTGTTCCTCTCCCTGCACGTGCTCCTCACCAACCACCTGCTTTGCTATTTCTTGGAAGAACACGCGTTTCTTAGATTTAAGAGAATGTGTGTGTGTGCGTGCATCCCCCAGTGCTCACTAACTTACACCCACTCACGCTTGCATAGCCACACCATTTGCTACTTACCTATCTTTCTCACACATGGTGGCCCAGACCCACTCACTCAGCCACATCACTGCCTCATAATCCAACATTTAATTGGTCCCTTTTACTGGCACTATTGATCTCTGACTGAGCAAACCCTCTCCCACCCACACTTGTCCCTGTCCTGAGTTCCCGCTTTCATTTCCTCACCCTCAAAACTGTCCTCCTACGGCCATACTTTCTTGTCCACATTCTCAATGGAAAATGCTCTCTTTCTCGGCATCTCTCCAGATGTCAGTTTCTGTAGTATCTGAGAAGAGGGGGTCCTTCCCCCTTTCTGAGATCAAGTGTTTCATGACTTGTACTTGAATCCTACCCTCAGTCGCTTTCTCCATCCATCATCCCTGTCTCATCTTTTAACATCTTCCTCTTCACCTCTTCACGGGATCTTTCATATTCCTAGGATGGTTTTATTAAGATTTCCCTTTAACCCCCCAACACTCTGTGCTACCACATTCTCTCCTTCAAAGAACTACACAGGCTGGCCCCACTGCTCCTCACCTGGTGGTTTCCTCTGTCCTCCCAGGGCCCCTTTGAGTCATCTGCCCACTGAGGCCTGCTGGGTCCTAGCCCACCTTGGCTGGGGGTCTTCACTTCTCTGCATTCCTTTCCTGCCTCACACCCACTTCCTAGTAACAATGAGCATACACATTTCTATCAAAAAAACAAACAAACAAACAAAAAAACAACATCAACTACATAGCCAGTAGTTGAACCTGTCCAAACGAGGTGCACTTTTTAGCATGAGACTGGCTGGAGGTGGGAGTGTAACTCCTTAGCTTCACTTAATTGTTTAAATGAAGATTTAGCTAATAAGGATATAAATTTGTGTTTTAAGGTTTGAAATACTTCTAAAATAATCCCCTCTTACGGCACTTTGGTGACTTATATCTTCATTCTGTCATGGCAAGAGTAAAGTTATGCAAGCAGCATAACAATTGCTTATCAAAAGTAAAATCTTATGCAAATGTTTCTCAGCCCAATACAAAATTAGCAATTCTTTATATGACTAATGACTATATGCCTTTATGATAACGGCAAACACGAAAAACAAAAGATCAAGGGACTCTAAAATAAGCACTTGGGATAACAGAAGGGTTGTGTAGGCGCTCAGCAGTAACTGTGAAACCAAAAGATAATCATTATATACTTCTGAAGATCTTTAAACCCAGAGTGACGCAAACCATTACACAGTGGTTATTCTCTCCCTGCCCCGACCCAAGCAAAATCCTTAATAGACAAGACTCTTCAGCTTTTTAAAACACAAGCACATATATTCCTTACTGAAATCAAATAGAACATAAAGCTGAATTATGCTAGAAATTATCAAGCTCCGTAAACCCATAAAGTTGCAAAGAATTGACAATAACTCAAATTATTAAATTAACAAAGATTGTTTTCCTGATAAACGTAGCTTCAAATTCTAACAGCCCACAATTAAATACGTGCATTTAATAGAATTGAATACTTAATAAAAGTCAAATCACATTTAGTCAACTAATAGTTGAGCAACTACTCTGTACAGAGTGTCAGAACAGATGCCACGGTGAAATCCAGACAGAATCCCAATAAATATGCAAACCTGGTGCTACAGGAGGTCATTATCATGTCTGGAAGATGGAATACATTAATAAAACACACAATAACTGAAGAAGCTCTACCAGCTGAACAAAACTGTACACATTTGAAGGGCTGAAAAGAATGGTTAGGGACTATAAATCCTGGAATCATAAAAGGTCTCCTGGAAGACGGTGGAGACAAAAACAAGAAAAGTACAGGTTGGCAGAGAGGAGGGAGAGAGAAGTCTTCCCAGAACGATGGCGTGTGAAAATCTGACTAAGGAGAAACACACAGGGAATGCGGAGGGCAGCCGAAAGGCCAGGCTGGATCGGCACTGTCACTTCCTGCCCTTCCTCACTGCTTTCAATAGCTTCCTCATTGCATTCTGCCCACAAAAGTTCTCTGCACACAGCTACGGTATTATATCATTACCTTCAAGCTCAATCTCGCTCCCATTCTGCCCCAAACCAATGGCTCCCACTGCCTCACAAACCGAGTTCAGACTCCCAAGTAACACACAGTAAGTTCTCAATGCATTTGACCGTGTGTGATTACTTTCATATCTCCTGTTCAATTTGAAGGATCTAGAAGGCAAAAACCAATCTTGCTTATGTTTTGATATTTTGGTATGTAATAGCTCTTACAAATAACTTATGCACAGAAGTTCAAAACATATTTATTAAATGAATGAACCGAATGAATTAATAAATTTCATGCAATATTGGCAGAATGGGTGAGCCAGTTGGTAGGTGACCTTGCATGGGAAATTAAAAGTTTAGATTTGATATAACAGATGCTAGCAAGCTATTGGATGATTTTGTGTAGGGTAGGTAGTAACTTGATAAAAATGGTGTTTGGAGTAAGTTGTTTTAGTTGTGGTTATAGGGAATATTATCCCAGCAAAAGAAAGATCACTTTGCTCATAATATTTTGCTAACCAGATGAGTAACACAAGGTGAAGATATTAGTCTGTTGATTACTTACCAATGTGCACATTCCTTCAATAAATACCAAAAAAAAAAACAAAAAAAAACTGTCACATGGATCCTTTATTTTAAATGAGTTCAGTCTGAGATATGAGATGATTTTTTTTCAGGGTAGGTAATAGTTTAGTCTCTTGATTTTAAAGAACAGTAACCAAAAACCTTAGAAATTAAGGAAAGATATTCTTATTTATGAATTATAAATATTCTCCATATTAGAATCTTCCAAATTGACACTCAAATAAAATTTAAAAACTGAAAAAAAACAAAAACCCTCCATTTTGGCTATTCTTATCCCAGTGAAGAATACTTGATTTTTTTTTGTTTTACCACAGCTAAAATTAATTAGATGTTTACAGAAGTAGAACTTTATAATCTAGTATGACATTTGGATGTTAATGGATTAATCAGCATTTGAAAATATCAGTGCATTAAAATGTATCAAGAGGTTACAAACTGGTGCCCATTCTTTCTAAGAACTCAATCTTTCTCTGCTCAAGCCTCACCCTTTCCACCATGTGCTAGAAAGTAATGGATGACAGGAGGGGGTTTGGCAGCACAGATAACGCTGAGGAAGAGATTAGTGAATAGGTTCTTGGTCTTGGTGGCTCATTAGAAACACCTGAGAGCTTTGAACAGCTATGAATTCTTAGTCACACCCCAGACCAATGTCGATATATTTATAATCCCTCTCCCCCAGGGAGATTTTGCTATCCAGGCTTGAGAACAGTGAATCAGTATTTTCTTTAACCATGGAAAAATAATGTTTATGTCTGATTTCCTTGACATAGCACCAAATAGATGAAACAGTTTAGGAGCAAATATATCATGCTACTAATTTTATTTTAAAGAAAAGAAACTTCTACTTTACCTGCCTTCTGACAATGCACTATCTTTTCATACACAGCATCAGCATTTTCAATCAAGGCCTTGAGGGACTGGATCATCTGCAAAGGGAACACCCAGACACAAGGTTACACGTGACAACAGAACACCGGTCTCTACACAGGTACGAGGCTCCTCCCCTAAAGTCAGGCGGAGGTGATGACGCACAACGCGCTTTTATCTGACTTCCCACCACTCAAGTTGAAATGTGTATGTGAAAAATGATACAATCATGCATCCCCATGGAATAGTTTAAATAAGACTATGATTATTACGTTTCGGGTATAGTTAGGCTTGCACTTCACTGAATTTGGGCCTCGAGCCAGTACTAAACTGAGTTTGTTTCGGTGTGAAAAGCTACAAATAAATACGTGTACACATCTGACCTATGGTTTATGTCATATTTTCAGTCATTCATTATAACACAACCTTTAACTTCATCTTACAGAACGCTCCAACACCTACACATTTATCCATTTCAGCCACAATGCCTTCATCTGAAGATGAGTTTAACACTTACAATCAGGATCAAAAAACAGCTATTACTGGATGTATCATGAATGAGACCACTCAAACTAGTATTTTTAATGTCCCTATCAGTGATTTTAAATTATTCATGTTTGAGTTCTTATTCCAAATTGCATGTGCTTGCTTTAAGAGCCAAGCTTGAATAAGAAAAAAGGATCAGGACACATTATTTTATTTATCAAAATGTTGGGAAAAGATCTGTCTCAAATAATATGTTTGGCTCTAAAATTACTATGAAAATACCTAGCCCGGTTCAGCTCTCATGGCTCAAATGGGTACTATTATAGATGCTTACTTTTGTATTTAAAAGTCCAAATATTTTGCATTATAGTATTATTCATTTATTTTACATGGTGTTGGTTCTAAATAACAAACACCAATCTGTCATTCTTTGTCCCTTTAAATCGGCCTTGCTTTTCTTCATAGTATTTCATCATTAGCTGCCATAGTAATTACTTTTATAAAAACTAAATATATGTAGGTTGGATTATTTGTGTCACTCAAAGAACACCATATTTTGGTCAGTTACTGTCATGCGGGAGACCCTGCTCGCTGCGCCATTTGCGATGCAGGGAGGCCTGCGGGGTCTCTGCTCCCGCTCCCCATCCAAGAACGCAGGATATGGTGAGGCCAAAAAGGAACACCCACGGAGCCATAGGTAGGGGAGTCATACCACTATATTCTCTCTGGCGGCACTATACTCTCAATGGAGGCTGGATTCACACTGTCCGCAAACCACCATCCACATTTGCCAGCCCAGCCACCATCTTCTTGCTAGCTCCCATTCTTTCTCTTTTCTCTCTCTCTCCTAGCGTAGCCACAGCAGTTATATTAGTGGCCAATGGCTCACTGGTTACAGCTGACGGCCAACTAGCCACAGCTGATGGCCATGCAATCACAGTTGGCCATTTACTACCTGAGCCAACACCTTTCTATGTGAGGCCAAGAGCCTAGAAACTACTTTCTGGGGCTCTGCCCCAACAGTTACACTTATTTAAACTAAAGCATAATCAACATGCCTGTCATGCAGGGTTCCTAGTCCTGCTCTCCACATAAGAACGCAGGACATGGTGAGGCCAAAAAGCAACACCAACGGAGCCATAGATAGGGGAGTCATACCACTATATTCTCTCTGGTGGCTGGGTTGGATACACAGGAAGCAAATATCCACCAGTACTCCAACAAGGGGTCTTCCTGCCCCCTAGTCTCTCTGGCGGCCGGGCGAGACACACACAGGAAGTAGGATCCACACAATCCACAATCCACCATCTGCTTTTCTGCCTGCCCGCCAACCAATCAAGCAACCAACCAACCAACCAACGCAGCCACGGCAGTTATATCAGTGGCTAATTGGCTAACTGGTTACAGCTGATGGCCAACCAGTCATAGCTGATGACCATCTACTACCTGAGCCAGCACCTTTCCACGTGAGGCCGAGAGCCTGGAAATTGCTCTCTGGGACTCTGTCCCCACAATGCCTCTTAAGAAGTGCACCAAATTCTTAAAGTGAGTCTCACAGCATTTATCAACTTCCACTGTTCTAAGAAAATTACAGTACACATCCAAAGGATTAAAGGCCAAAGCAGGTGTTCATTTATGACTTCTTCATTCATTATTCATGGAAGGTCTACTACAGGCAGCCCCTGAGTAGGATCTGGGGACATAGTGACCCACAGAATATAGCCCATCTTCACGGAGTTCACAGCCCAGTGGTGGGGCTTACACCTTGGCATTCAGTGTTTTCACATTCATTCTTCATAATCTGAGTCCTTCTTATAAATTAAAACATTCTATTTTACAGTTTGACATATTGAAGAGGCAGTGATAAAAATGAATAGTTAAGCACTCGATTACACTGGCATAAAGTCATTTGTACTGTTACATAATTCGCATACTGAAAAGGTTCATACCGTCATTGGTAACCTTTTTCAGCTTTGATGTCAAGCCAAAGGAGAGATACGAAGAAGCAAGGACTTCTTCAAGCAACGATGGTAGTTGTCACAGCCCAGTATCAAAGAACTGGCCAACCGTGCCCTCATCATTCGAATAGGAAAAAGGAAAAAAGAAATACAAGCAATAAAATGAACTTGGTCGTGAAACCAATGGGCGGGACAGAAGCAATAACAGAAGGAATGGAGAGCAAAGCTGCAGCACTGAGCACAGGCTCAGGCGTGTAGACAACCTGTGGGGAAACGGTGGTCAAAATGGATTCATACTGGGGGTGATGCAGGGGAGGAAAGAGCACATATTTATCCAGGTTCAAATTGTGGCTCTGCTATTCATTCGCCTTGTCATCTGGGACAAGATATTAAACGTCATGGAGCCATAATTTCCCACTTGTAAAATGAATTTAATAAAAGACACTACCCTGATGATGTTGTGAGAAAATAAACGAGAAGACGCATATGACTGGCTCAATGAAGACGCCTGCAGTGGGTAGAAGTCTCAGTTGACTCCCCATTTATCCAGGGGCCTGGAGGAGCATGTTCAGGTCGCCCAAAATAAGCTGAATGAGGATGCCGTCCCTCCATATGTTCCCTGGCAATGTTTTAAACACCCATCACTGATTTTAGTTTTACTTGAAAAGCCTGCGACGAAGCTCGGAAAAAACAACAAATGGCACTATTACTCTTGAAAGTATCTTTCAGTATCACCAAAGGTTAAACAGTTCTGCACCTTTTAGCTGTAAAATACAAACATGCAAGGCTTAAGAAACGCACACCCATCTCAAAGGGCTGGAGAGGGAAGCTCACCTGCTTCCTGTGCTCTGTAATACTTGGAGGATCAATCCTTTACTCTTGGGATAATCTTTTCTGAGGCCCTCTAAGTGGTCCCCTGACTAAGTGCTGAGAATGAATAAAAGAGTTGCTGATCCTGGATGGTGAGCAAACACTAATGACAACATGTGGCATTGTCACTGTAGCCCACGTGCTATTGGGTGTGACAAAGTTAAATACTCCTAAGCCACGCAGGTTGGTGGGATCTTTAACGGTGGGTCTGGCAGTGTCCTGGTGTCCATGTTGATGCCCCATTTGTGGCCCATGTTGATGCCCCATTTGTGGCTTGGGCTTCAATGTGAAAGTTCTCCCGATACTGGGGGTGAATACACCCCCCCTCCATTACTTATGAGCAGTATGTAGAATATGAAGGTAGCTAATATACCAGCATGGAAAATGCAAATGTAGTGAAAAGCCATTCCTCTCAGGTTTGTAAGTGAAGAGCAGCAGGTATCTGCAGGCTGCGTTAGAGGGGAATTCGGAGGTAACCAGCCTAGGAGAAGGTAGGCACACAGTAAACAACCAGCAGAACGGACCAGGCAGGAAGAAAACACACTCAGACCTTAGCAGAGATGATTCATGACGCCACACCTGTTATTAAATGTTTTTACCACTTCCTTTGGGAGGAGGAACTGCCAGTTTATATCTTTTTATAGTTTTAGGGTATATATTTATATTTAGGGTGCATATTTAAATTACTGTATGGCAAACAGTGTATAGTTCTTGTCCATAGCATAAGCTCATTAATCCTCAATTCTTGCAGCATTTGCATAAGTTCCTCTTGAGTGAAAGAGCTGTAGGTATTCTTCAGGAAGCTCTCTGCACCCTGGGCTCCTGCAAGCACACGAGGTTGAGGTTCCAGCAGGCTGAGAGGGCTGGCCAGGCCATGGGCCTTCTCGCCTGCCTGCCCATCTGGCTGCTGTCTTGCTTTCTTTCAGCGGACAATTATGACTGAATGTAGAGCACATGGCACTGAGGACACAGCAAGGCCAAGACGGGGGCGCCATTCAATCTAGTGGGGACTATAATCTCTGTCTGGGTCTGCTGTTTTATAACAAGTTGTGATTATGAATAGTACAAGTGTTGGTTGGATGAATCAAAACGAAAGCAATTCAGTGCCTCCTCTGCATCAGGTACATATTTGGTGCTTTCTATTTCATTTAATGTTCACAAAATCCAAGTGAGGCGGGTATGCAGGGTGTTACGTTTTACAGACAGGAACACAGAAGAGCTGAGCGTTAAGCAACTTTCTCAAGGTCATCTCGTATTATGGGCAGAAGGGACTGTAACTAATAAACAATGGAACTTGTATTTCGTTTGACCTCAAAGGCTCTGCTTTTTCCACAGCACCGTGATAGGTCTTGACATATGAGTAGCAATTGCACAGGAAGAAGAAAGATGTACAAACGGAAAGAGAATTGAGTAACTCCTCATGGGTACTACACACAGTGTGGCAGCATCGTTTCAACTACCGACACTGACCCAGAATTGTTTTGTTTAAATAATATTTCTATAAAGTGCTTTGGAAAAACATTTTTTTTTAAATGACAACAATAAACAATTTATTTGGCTCCACTTAACAATTTCACTATTATAGCAGAGAAATCATTTATATTTAATGTGAAACTACTAGAATAAGCATCTCAGACTAAAGCAGACATGTGGGGAGGGACATCAAAAGATGAGTCAAAGGGAAAAACTGCTTTATCTTATTTTCTCTGCATATATTACATTAATATGTCAGTACAATGCAAGGCTCATTAGAGTGGTTGGTTTTATAAGTATTATTTGCATTAATGCAAATACCTCAATATCATCAATCCTCTTTAAATGTACAAGTCTTGGCACAGCAACCAGACATCCTGCTGCCAACCCTAGTAACTTGCTATATGGACATTCATATTGTTTATTAAGTACAAGATGCTTTTATACAGTTGTTGCTAATGGATTTTATATTAATGTCTAGTTACCAGTACCTCCTAAATTTCTGGAACTAATGCATTAGGAAAAACCTATGGATTTAACATAGCCCAGAAACCCATTTCATAAATTTGATCAACTTTAATTTAAGAATTTAATACAGGACTCGAGCAGATGAAAAGCAGGAAGTTTCAACTAAAGGCAAAGTAGATATTAAAATTCATATTTTATTAAGCTGGAAAGAAACCAGAAATGCCTTTTGTAAGAACGCTCTGTTTTGAAAATAACTCCCATGTTAGTATAAGGCAAACTTCTCTGTTTATAGATATGTTATGAAAAGGACTATTATTATATTAATATATTGAATATTACTGGATATCTGTAAACTGCTTCTTTATTCTCGGTTTTGAAATTTGCATATCAATGACGAAAAATTCCGTTTTCAGAATAAACAAATCTATGGTTTTATATAAGAATCTTATGTCTGATTTTGGTGGACAACACACCAAATCTCCTTTCATCCCAAGAACACAGATTTTGATAATTATGAAAGTAATTTTGTCAACAATTTTAAGCCCTTGGGTGAGAGAAATTTAATCGCAACAGTAATGACATCTTCTGAATTCTACATTGCCCCCCCCTTTATCTTGCTTTCGCCCTCAGTTTCAAATAGAAATGGCTCTCTTCAGAACTTCCTTTGGCCTGTCCCCATCTTAACACATGGGGACTGCTGCTGCTTTGGTTGTAGCTGTTTCTAATGATGTTACAAAGTCGGAGAAGTGTGAAAGTTGTTATAAAAGAGAACAGAGCTAGATAGCAAAACAGGTTGGTCCTTTTACACAAGTTCACGTAACAGGTAAATATATTCCCCAATTAAAATAATTGATCATCATTCTCAAACGTGCCAATGGACTTATGACAATGATGCCCCTGACCCCACTGAACACCCCCGAGTCCCAGGTCTGTCTTGGAGATCCATGCTAGGCCTTGGTGGACAGTGAGTGCCCAGGTGGCAGGTGTGGCTTCAGGTACCACCGGGCTCAGGAAGGACCTAGGTGGACTGGACCAAAGCTGGACTTGCCTCTCAGGACTTCAGGGATGAATAACAAAACAGCAAATGTGAATCAAGGATGGAGGTCTTTAAAAGATGAACTAATTCAATCCAGAGCAGTATTCTCCCGCTAATGACAATTATCTTAATGGCAGTCTCCAAAGCTCAGTGTCACTGGAGGATTGCCACCCTTGTGCTACACAGCCCTACAAAGTGAGCTGGCTCACTAATGCTGAGAATAGGGCAGAAACTAAGAATGAAATTTCCTTAGGAATCTGTACGCTTTGGTGCTTTTTTCTGTGGTCTTGAAAGTAACATCTCTCTGAGTTAACACTATCTTTTTTTTTTTTTTTTTTTTTTAACACTTTACAATAATTATTACTATGTGGGTGAAAAATATCTTAAAATCAAATGCAGAAATAGTGAAATTCAGGGGTAACATTTTCTTTCACTACAGCTTCCAAGGACAGCAAAACATCACAACGTTGAAGTATGGCAGATAAACCACTTATAAAGTTATTGTTAGAAAATACAACATAGCATTTAATACTTGAAAATGATATAAAACCAAACATTTGAACTGGGGTGTGAAAGTGTTATCACTGTGGGGGTCTTTGCCCAGCTGCGCACTACAATGAAAGCTAGCCCCCTCTCCATCTCACACGGGGAGGTTGTGGCCACGTGCTGCTCTGTGGGGGTGGGCAGAGAGCTGGGTACCATCCGGGGACCTGCCAGGTCATCAACAGCTGCCGTCATCATCCTTTCCAGCAAGGTCACTATGAAAACACTCTCTTAAATAATGAATTGTTTCCAGAGTCACTTGTCCTAGTTTCTTCATGAAATCTCACTTCCGCTTCCATATTTTTCACGATGCAAATTATAGAAAATGATAAGGAAAGAAACCTACATAATAGAAAAAGTATAAAAAGAACCTAAAGCTCTGCCAGATCAAAAAGCACGACTGAACTGTAAACAAACATGGAGAGAGGAGAGTATTTTATTTGGATACTACCACATACTCCCAACCGCGTTGCAGGCATGATGGGGAGGGGACAGGGTATCAATAAGCGTAAAGTACTGTTAAGCTCTACAGGCATTTCCATCAGGTTAGAGGGAGGTAGGGAAATGTGGATAGACGGGCCCGAGGGGATGGGTTACAGAATTATGATTGTAAGCAGAGATTCTCTGTGATCAAAGTGGAATTTGAGAAGTATGAACAAAGGGTGATGGAAAAATGGGGGTGGGGGACCTGAAAGTGGGGCCTGAAGCCAGCAGGGAGCCACTGCTGTAGGAGAGACACAGGACACCCCGAGGAGCTGGTAAAAGATGGGATTGAGAGCTTATGTAGGGGAGGACAGAGCAGGACTTAGGGATGGGAAGCTGTGGCCACAGAAGGAAGAGCCAAAGACAGAGAGAGTACACTGGAGAGATAAGAAAAACTGCAACACACCCAACAGCTGTAAAGCATTTCATAATTTACAAAGTGTCTGTAATACGTTAACTGATTCAGGATGTGGAGTTCCACCTTAGTTAGCTGAGCTGAGCTGAGTTTCAACAGGGCAGCCTTGAGAAAAATCTGCAGCAGCAACCAGAAACTGTGTGACACCTGGGTGCTGGCCTCGGAAAGTTGGGGATTTTCTGCAGCCAGGTAGCAGCTGAGATGAAAGAAGGTCTACCTCTCTGAGAGAGGAATTCTAAGACCGCTGAGATTCACACATCACGGTGGTGTTCCAGAATCACTCCAGTGAATAAGGAGAGAGGACTAGTGACACAGAAGGAGGGGTAAGAGGGGCAGGGACGGGAGAAGAATATTAAACATTTACAGACGTGTGAGTGGGGTTTCAGGAAGGAGATGAGTCTCCGGTATGCGGAGCTCTGGATTTGGTCATTGTGGAGCATGTCACTGCAGTACCGACAGTTCTGCCACCACACGACATATGTCTTCCTAAATATCAATGCGCTACACAAAACTGTGCCATAACAAAACACAAGGCTTGGGAGGAAAATGGGGTTAGGGACACGACTTTCAAAAATTTTGCAGAGACATTTAGAAAAAGGCAGGAACTGAATAAAAGTGATAGCACAGTTCTGCATATGTTAAATAGCAATGGATGTGGCACTTGACCTTGAAAAACACCTGATGTTTGCGTGTGGAAATTGGTGTCAGAAGTGTTGCAGCTTGTGAGTTACTGTGAAGTGGTAGGAGAGTGATCTGAAATCTGATGAAAAGCTGTCACCTAAGATGTGGTTGGGAGCAGCTCATAACACACTCAGGGAACCAAAGTAGATGGTAGGTGTTTGAGGTGTGTGTGTGTGTGTGTGTGTGTGTGTGTGTGTGTGTATGTGTGTATATTCTGTTGACCAAGGTGCAGTTTTCTGTGTTCACCAGTGTTTCTTGTGGTCAAAACTGTGCATAGCAAACACAAAATACATCTTCTGCTAAAATTGTGCACTAACGTATCAATCATGCGAATTCAAATAAATTTGCATTTTTAAAACAAATGTAGCAGAACTGAGTATAAAGGAAGAGTATTTCAAAAGCTTTCTGAATTTTTTTTTCAAGTCTCCTATGCAATTATATTGTGAAGTATAAACTCTCCGTTTCTATCATATTCAACGTAAGTATGGTTTTGGCATCATATAAGCCTGTCTGAACACTGTATTTGACTATTTTAACAATCATTTCTTGCCAAAGAATAGATGCCAAGTACTATATGAATCTGGAGAGAATGAGTTATGAGTGACCCAGGGTCCACATTCAGGAAGCCAAGAATTCTCTAACTTTTCAATATTGTCTAACTTTTCATAAAGTTCACTTAGGAGCTAGGGTGGTACATACCTAAGTGAAGAACGTGGCTCTCCTGTTGCATAATTTTTTATCTAAACACTGATGCCATCTGAATCTCTGATGCGCTAAATTTCAAATCAAATCCTGTACAGTAACATCACATCTCAGCTATAGGTGTCTAGTTGATTTTTCACATGATAAAAAGTCTCCTCTACCACATTCAATGTCTCCACCTATAACTCCTCACTCTAAATTAATACATAATCATATTCACACACTTAGAAAGGTCTGCATTTCACATATTAAACTTCAAGTTTAATTAGACTGCAATTTCCGAGGTGAATCACCATGTAAAGATAAGATAAAGATGTTATGCTTATTATACACAGAGTTATATATTAATAAGTTTCTCCTGTTCTCACCTAAATGACCATTTGGATTCAGTATAACACTCACCAAAATAAATAGTATGCAATCAAAACACCAGATTGCCCTAGGTTCTTACTCTTTCGGTTGTTTCGGCACCCAGTGCACACTGGATGGACCGAAAGCTTACACTTGTGGGTTATTTCTGAGCAGCATTTCCAGTGTCAGCCACTAGAAGTCCTTAGTAGTACACATTTGTTAGGCTGGAGGAGGGAGAAAGGAGCAGAGATGCGAGAAAACACTACAAAGAGGAAATCAGGGGTGGGGAAGAGTACTATGTAGAGGAATAAAAAAACAAAACAAAAGACAAAATCACAGAGGCAGAGCGCAGAGGAATTAAAATAGTGAATGTACCATGGTGATTTATCTTATCCAAAGATAAATTTTTAAATCAGGTAAGAAATTTTTATTTTATGCAGACAACTGAATAAACTATAAAGCCATAACCAAACCCTTATTCACTCATATTTCTAGATTAAATGGGATTTAGCATTACTAGAAGTCTCCATATGTTCCCAAACATATTTAAATTGAGCAAAGGCTGGAAAAGCTCCATTGTGCAAAACAGCTAGGGGAAAACAAAAAGACTCTGGAAAAATCAGGGGCACCTATATAACAAAGGATTAGTTAGGAAGTCAATGTACAGATTTAAAATTGTTCATTTTACTATCAATTGTTGGCAAAGTTTTCAAACTTCTGAACAGCTTTAGTTTCACAAAGTACACAGAATTTTTAAAAGGTGAGTAGAATTTTGGTTTTGATTTTGTTTCTGTTTCCGGTCCTGTACAATACAATACTCAGAGAAAACAAAAATTACTGAAAATTGAGCAAAATAACAGAACCTAAACTAGCCTAAAAAGGAACTCCATTGGAATTGTAACACTGTCCAGAAAAACGATGTAATAACTCCTATCGGTTCATGTAACAATGTATCATTCCACGCTCTTCTGTGTGGAGAGGATGTATATAGTACGTTCACATGCGCTTTAATAATCTTGTTCTTTCTCCATTTGATGATCAACCTCTATGATCAGAAGTCTCCGTGGTATGCTACGTATCATTTTCGATATGATCACTGGGGGAAGCTGCATGCAACATTCTCATATTAAGCAAGCTACTTGACAGGGCATACACAAACCCCATCCTCTCTGGTGCCTTCAGCCAATTCGGCCTCGTAACACCGTAAAACTCTTTTCTTATATATATAAACTATTATTATATATTATAATATATAAATATATATTATTTATATATATACTTATAATATATAATATATATAATATATATATTTGTATTTATAATAATATATAAAAATATATTTATTATATATAAACTATTATATATAAATTTATTATTATAAACTATAATAATGATGTGCTTACATGACATCCTCATGCCATCTCAGACAGCATGAGATTTAAGTGCACCTTTGTGCTCAGTTACCCTCTACAGTTCCGAGAGTAGGAACGGATATGAGTAAGTAAGGGACTTGGCAATTTGGGAAGGAACTTTCACCTCGGCCTGCAGGTGGCCAGGCGCAGGCCAGTGGGGGTGTAGTCTGCAGCCAGCCACTCACTTCTGCCTCCAGTAAATGCCTGGTAAGAGGGAAAGAAGGGCCAAGGCACCAACTGTGACTCTGCAGGGCTTGGAAGTTTTAAAGACAGTGAGTTCAGAAGCTACATCTTGGGTGGAAAGGAGTGTCTCCAAAGAACTGATGTGAAGGGCTTAAAACCTGGCCTGAATCATCCCTGCAGGGAGAAAGGGGAATCTGAACTCGTTAAACCCAAATGATTCAGTGAGCAAGCTACTAGCCGAGAGTAGAGTAGGAAGTTCTGGATGCTGCATTAACTCCTTCAAGTCACCAAAGGCCATTTAGAGTTATGACATGCCTGTTTAAAACCATTCTTACTAAAGTAATTAAATTTCAAAAGCTACAATTAGAATTAAACACAGTATCACTTTTATTACTGTGTATTTCTATCAAGCCTTTTCTCCAAGGGGATCAAGGTGATTTAGAAACTCCTAATTAACGGAAGGTAATTCAATCATACTCTTACTTTATGGCATCATTAGTTTCTCTTAGGTCTGTGACACCTAAGCATAGATGTTAGTTGAGAGAAAAGCAATCGGAGACTTCAGTGTAATGAAAAGCAAGATTTTTGAGCAGAGTGAGCGTCCACTGTATCCCAGGAATGACAGCTAGAAGACAAGAATGCATTTGAACAGCTTTTACCGTATAAACCCAGTCATTCTTCCTGAGATTGAATGCATCTCACCAGCTACTACAGCATTTACTGTATAAACCCAGGCATTCTTGCTGAGGTTGACCACACAGCTCTCGTGTTTCTGTGTCTTCCCCTTTCACAGTAGAGCAATAACTAGCCTAGCAAGGTGGTGGGAAACCTTACCTTCTGCTTTTCACTTTATAATTTAAAACTGACTTTTATGAAAGAGAGTTCCCATGCTCTCCAAACTGCAAAGCTGCCCCTCTGAGGTTTGAAGTGATAGGAAAATACACACATATAAAGGTCTTCAAGCTCCAAGAGCTGCCTATTTCTAACCTTTGAACACTAATAATGACATGATAATGACTACCATTTATGGAGAAATTATCATGTTCTGGGCTATTTACATGTAATCTCATACTCACTAAGGTGGTGATGTTATGCCTGTTTTACAGATAAGAAAATGGACTTGCATCCAGTCACAGAGGAAGCACCAGAGTTAGCGACTCTGTCATCATCAGGGTCACCTTCTTTGCTATCATCGCCTGCTGAAAAAAATCCCACTCAGCTACTTCCTAGGGAATAGGAAGGTTCCTCCTCCTTCCCCCAATTTCTCGTCGCAATGTCTCTGTATAAGAACAATCTTGTGCACATGTATTCACACTCCATGCACAGCTGCCCAGATGGTCTGTGTGAATTCACAACTGTATTTATTGAGATGTGCCCTTGGAAAAACACACCAGGGCATAGCTTCTGTTGGGTGCCAGTTGCCCTGGGAGTTAGCTCAGGATGGCAGGTGAGATGACAATTTCCCAAGGTGGGGTAGGAGCTGGCAGATACTCTGTGTGTGTGTGTGTGTGTGTGTGTGTGTGTGTGTGTGTGTGTGTGTGTGTGAAGGTTTCTTCCCCCAGGAGCACAGGAGAGTGGTATGGCTCCCCCCCAGGGCCAGTGAGTGTCAGAGATTAATCGGGCATGACAACTGAGAGAAGGTGGCTACCGGGCATTTGGGGATTTTTATGCTTGGCCCACCAGGGGCCCATGATGTATGCGTGTGCTTTGGAAAGTAATGAAATCAGACATGTGTACGAGGGGTGTTCCCCTCTAAGGGTGGCTGCACTGAATCTGGCTCCTCTCCTGGCCAGCTGAACAACTAAGAGCCTGCCCTCTCCCTCCTCCTCTCCCCTCCACTCCTCAACCTGCTGTACTTACTTCTTAGGACATATCAGTTTGTAAGTCGGAATTTCAGACAATGCAAAGAATCCTCTGGCAAAGGGTAGGGGAGACTTGAGGGCTTAAACAAGAAGTAAACGATCTAGGGCGCTGGGACCCTCAAGCCCTCCTTCCTCCCACCTGTTCAAGGCCCAGCTCCTTCTGCCTCTGGCCTCACCCTCCCCACAAGCACCTGGAGCTGTCCAGGTACCTCAGGTGTCCTCCTCTTCCTGGACTAGGAAGCCACCATTCACTGCCTTAGGACACGGGTGCTACCACCTGGTACAAAGACAGGAAGAGCAGCCACTCCACCCTCCACCCTCTCAGCAGGTCCCAGACCTGACCTTCCCATGGACGGTTATTTGTGATACTATAAATCGGTCAACTTCAGGGAAATACAGGTACTCTGGGACAGAGATATCGGGTAGAAAGGACATCTGATATGTGTGTCGTGGAGATCAAGGTCATTTTCATTCATTCATTCATCATTCATTCATCCATAAACATATTTGGAGTGCCTGCTCTGGGGTGAGAACACAGTGGTGACCAGGACACACACTGTCCCTGCTACCCTGGAGCTCAGATTCAGGGGAGGGGGGAGAGAGGTACCTTCCAAAAAGGAATCAAATCAATGCATGCATGATTACAGGTTGTAGGGAGGCTAAGAAGGAGAGGGATAGCATAAAGAGCAGCAGGGTGTGGGAATCAGCAGGGCTTCGGAGCAGCTTTCCTGTCCCCCTGATGGGAGAGTGCTTCAGGTTTGGTCTCCACCTTCAGCACCCTTTCTAATCCCTCTCCTTATGAGACAGCTTTAAATAGAATGTGGTTAGCATGGCCTGGATTTTACAATCTGAGAGAAAGCCCTCCTCCCTCTTTGGGAGGGGGAAAGGAAACGGGGTTTTTAGAGAAGATGTGGAGCGTGATTACCAACTCCACCCAATTCCCCTTTCTCTACCCAATCTTTACCCTCCCCTAACAAGAACTGCTTGATCTGACTGAGAAAAGCAGCACCAACCACTTAACTGGATTCTTTGGTGCGTTCCTAACGCCTCCTAACCAACCAGCACAATTCTGACCTTACGTCTCACTCAGTGTACGTGAAGTTAAGTTAGTTACAAATTTTATTGGATTATGTAACACAAAACTCAGGTCGAGCGTCACCATTTTCTACTGACAGTGCTACTTGCCTCATGAGCACTGTAAGAAATCAGAGCAAACTTGAGTTTTCATGGCTTTCATGGCTTTCTTCTCCACGTCTCGTGTCTTTGGGTTCCTGACCAGCAAATGCTAACAAGTAGCATTACTGCTTTTTCCAGGCACTCAAGCAATGATAGCCCTCTCCTCCTACCGGGTTAATAAGTAGAGTGATGTTCTTATGAGTCAAAATTCAAAATACACTGAGTACATTACTAAAAGAAAGAAAAACCTTTCAAATCACAATTTAAGCTGACAAAAGTGAATCTGCAAGCCAGTGCATCAAATAAAATAACCTAAGGACTTTTCTCCCCATCTTCCTTTTGAGGGGTTGCCAAGCTTTTTCCGTAAAGGGGAGGACAGTACATATTTTAGGCTTTTAAGCTTAGACTTAGTTTCCGTTGCAAATCCTCAGCTCTGCAGTTGTTGTGAGAAAGCAGTTACAGAGACTATGTAATGGATAGGGGTGTGCTCTAATAAAACTTCGTTTATGGACACTGAGGTGTGAATTTCATATGAATTTCACATGTCATGAAATATGAAATACTGTTTTCAATTTGTTTCAATCATTTAACATGTAAAAACCATTCTTAGCTTGCAGACCATAGGCCCTCATTTCCCAATTGCTGCTCTAACATGTTACATGACACATCAACTCAAACAGCCATTTGTATTCACAAAGATAGATGTTTGCTTTTGACACCAGATAACTGATTAAAAAACTAAAATTATCTTGGGCCATATAATGACGTAAATGATGGTATAACTCCTCCATTTGATCACTGTGGGGACAGAGTCCCAGAGTCCTCTGTTTCCTGGCTCTCGGCCTCACGTGGAAAGGTGCTGGCTCAGGTAGTAGATGGCCATCAGTTGTAATCAGGTGGCCATCCGCTGTGGCTGGGTGGCCATCAGCTGTTACCGGTTGGCCATTAGCCACTGATATACCTGCCGTGGCTACACTGGGGGGTTGGTTGGTTGGCAGAGAAGCAGACGGCCGATTGCGACTAGCAAGTGGGGTTAGCAAGCATGGATGGCAGATTGCGGATCATGTGGCTCCTACTTCCTGTGTCTCGCCCGGCCGCCAGCGAGACTGGGGTGCAGGAAGACCTCTCGTTGGGGTACTGGCGGATGTTTGCTTTTGTGTCTCGGCTAGCCGCCAGAGAGAATATAGCGGTATGACTCCCCTATCTATGGCTCCGTGGGTGTACCTTTTTGGCCTCACCATGTCCTGCGTTCTTGTGCGGGGAGCAGGAACTGAGACCCTTTACAATCACTCTCCAGTGTAGAAGTGCAATAATTATAAAGAAAACTAGTATGAGCGACACTGATTTCAAAGAAAGTACTTGAATTAAAGATTTGTATAAGTAGATAAAGAATCTCCTATATAAAATCTCCATATAAAAATCTGTAATAGTTAGACCTACTTATTTGACTAATACTAAATATAGTAGGGAAATAAATATTTTAAATTACTTAACATGTTATTTTTAAGTTTGTAGAGTTAAACTTAACTCTTAACACATCATACCGTCCACCCACTGAGTTTACTGTAAGAGTAATTTTCTTATGGCTCAGAATTTGAAATGCCCTAATTAAGTTAGAAAAGACTTTAAAACCATTATTAAGTGTTGTTTTTATTCCTGGTGAATTCGTGTGGTGGTAAAATCAGATTTCTGGTATCAAAGGTGGTTATTTTAGTGGGGTGAGTGGCATTAATTATTTCGCAACAGTCTGGGGGAATATAAGTGAGCAGAAGGAAAACTAGTGGCTGTTAAAATAGAGAAACAAGTGACAGTTCCTGCAGTCGTCAGTGAGAGCAGAGCATGTGCAGAGAGGGAAGTCACCCCCCAGGCGGGAGATGAGGGTACGCCTCCTCACCTGTGCGAAAACGAGAAACAATGAACTCACAGGCAGTGCTGAATTATTGTAGTCTTATGAAGATGAGGCCAAATTTACCATAACACAATAGGCTTCAAAGCTTCTGTACTGCCAAATGTTATTTATAGGATTACATCTAGCTGTGGAGAAGAACCACTGCCTCATTATTCAATAGGCTGTGGAAAAATACTTAAGTGTTTTTTGTTTTTTGTTTTCCTACTTCATGACTAGCGACATAACAGACAGGAAAAAAAGTCAGAAATCAGTATATCCTACTGCCCAAGAAAAAATGCCAAAAGGTGGCTCAAGTAAGTGTCTACAATGACATTTTCTCAAAGATAATTCTGAAATATATGACTTTTCATATAATCTGGTTATTTTAATAGCTTCATTTTATGAAGCTGATTCCATCCAAATTATCCTATTTCTTAGAGAGTTGTCTTCCAAAATGCGATTGTACAACCAAAGAGTATGTGTCCATGAAAACAGAGGAGCTCAGCATTCCATTTACACACAAATCTATATACTACCACTAACAATTTTATACACATATCTAATGCAATTTCAATCTTTTCAATTCAACTCCAAATTGGACTTGCAACACTGCTGAATTTCTAAATGGAAAAGCATATGCCATTCTAAACTACACAAGAATGGATGGCAATAGATCAAGTTAATCTGTGATGAATGAATCTTGCATTTATAAAGTCAGGGAATGGTATCGAGAACATCACCATCTAAACAATAAAATTATATTATCATTGCAACTTACATGCTTCCTAAACTCTAACTTGAACAACAACGGGACACAATGAAATATTAAATGATTTCATCCTTTTGATGAATCTTTAACAAAAAAAATATTTCTGAAAAGAAATTCACATGTGTGATTCTTACTGGTTAATTATAGCCAGCAGTGTTAATTATAGCCAGCACTCAGGCAAAATATCTCCACTTCACTAGCCGGAGAACATTCTGAAACCCACATGGAGTCAGATACCAGGGCTAAGCTCAATGAAGGCTCAGATGCCAAAGACAGTCACCATCCAGGTGGAATGTAGAACCACTGCGGGCTTCCCAACCCCAACTCCCCACCTGACGAGAGATGGCCACTGTTAGGAAAACTAATTAAGTTAAATGGTGAAGGCGCATTTCCTGGCTCCTCCAAAGGCTGCAGCCCAGACAGGAATTGGTGTTCCAAAATGGAGCCTCCTACTTGGGGAGCTCCAAGGTTTTATCTCCGGGTTTGCAAGCTCACAGCGATGGAAACGAATACATTGATTTCTCTTTCAAAGTAGCCAGCACATGCTGTCACAACTCCCTCTGTGCCAACAGCACAGGCTGGAGGGTCAAGGAGAGACTCGGCTTCCCTCTGCGTCCAAGGTGAGAGTGAGCCAGGCCCCCAAACACAAGGGAGAAGCCGGTTGCGTGCATTAGTGAGCTATGAAATCCATGTTCTAGGTCAGCAAGTCTTCCTCTTTGTGAATCTGAAAGCATTTGGAACTCAAGCTGCATAAAGACATACAAATTATCACACACTGAAAGCCAATTAGGCTCTTTGTTTCTTTGATCACTGCTTTTCTGTTTGAAAAGGATTTCCATAAAAGAGGACCATCACATCCACAAAACTGATGTAGGAATTACATTCTGCGGACACGACAAAAATAATGACAAACTTTAAGATGGCAGAAGATTCTGCAGGCTGTAAAAACTTTCTAGTTTTAAAGGGCTGCATGGTATTAATTGTGTGTGATGCATGTTTCAAGAGAAAAATAAAAAATTTTGATTCTAGGAAACTTCAATTGCTGGAGGAAAATATGCATGAGGTGCATGTCCTTCACATTACCCCTCCCCCTCCTTTTCTCTCTCCTGGCAATTATTAGGCTTAACATAAATTCTTCATCGATCCAAACACACCAAAGAGATGCCACTGATCCAAGATGCTCTACGAAGAATGTTATTTCCCTAAAAATAGTCCAGGTAATAGACAGCAATTCGGCTCTATCCCTCTTGATGATCACAATATAATCCCTTTAGCTGATCTAGTTCTCCAAGTTGTCATATCATACTTCCCACTCTCCCTCCTGGCTCCTCTCTGAAACATGCAGGTCTTTCTCCACGTGACAGTTCAGGAAGTTTGCTTTCCAGCAATCCAGAAGACGCGCTGCAGTGGGGACAGGATGCTGTAGTCTCGGGGGCTACAGCAGTCACAGGTACAGTGGGGAGAGTGCAAAGCTATTTTTTCCCCCACATATGTGGCCATATTTTATAAATCATTTTGCTCTGGGGGCTTTCCACTTATTCAAACAGTGAGTTTCAGAGCCTGGGTGAAGAGCAGCTATCTTATAAAAACAAAGACACTTCTCAGATTTAAAGGTCAAATTAGACTTTTTTTTTTTTCAGGTTCCCACCAAAACAACAGGCTTGAAAGTCAGGATTTGTCAAGGAGAAACTATTTTTGAAATTAGCCTGGTGCTTCATCCCCTGGGGTAGAGAAGACTGCCCCTGGTCCACCTACCAAGGCCGGGACCCCAGGTGTGCAGCTCTAGGATGGAAGGAGGAAAGGGGCAGTGGAGCAAAGGCTGGAAGTCCTCCCCTCGCAGTCCCGAGTGAGTGGAGATGGAGCTAGGAAATCGCTCCACTGCGTGGACCAACCTCAAGGTGAATGGGGAGTGAGGGGGCGGGGATGGTGAGCTTTACTAAGGACACAGAAAGAAGACCTCTGCCACAGGCCGCTCGGCAACCAGTGGCCACTCTGTAGAGGAGCAGAGGGAAGGAGAGAAAGTCTGAGAGACTGAGCATTTCACCTAAAGAACTGAGCATTTACAGCACAAAATGTATAATGCAAATTAATGCAATGGGGCAAGTTGACCAAACTGAACTACAATTTAGGAACACCCACCTCTCCCTCAGGGACACAGGAAAGCTACATTCCCTTTGCCATCTGAGTTGAGTGTGAAGTCGGAACTCAAACTCTGCCACATGGGCAGGTGGTGAACGCGGAGCTGAACTAGGATGACGGTCACAGAAAGGGAGAGACAGCCAGCACTGCCTCCTCTGCTCAATTAAGGTTTATTTATTCAAAGTCTAATGGAGACAAAAAGTTAGTAAATAAACTAGGACAAGGAAGCCAAATGCTTCCTCGCAACTTTGAAAAGCCTCCAGTGAAAACTATGACTGACCAAAAGAACTGTGTATATTATTTATAGAGCAAGTACAGAATTTTAAAAATGTATACAGTCCTTTGCTTTTTTGTTGTTGTTGTTTGTTTGTTTGTTTTTAATTTCCTCTAGGGGTCCTTGACAGAAAGAAGAACTTAGCAGACAACTCAAGGAGGTACCCTGGCCTACTGCAGAAACATAAATAAAATACTTCAAGAAGGGACAAGATAGATATATCAAGTGAATTTTGAAGGAATTATACAAGGGCAAAATCCAGTGTTCAATGTGGAATTTGATGGGAACACAGGAAGTAATCCTCTGTTCTTGAATAGGAAGAAAAAAGACTACGGTACATACTTCGATGATCTTAGTTTATCAAGGTGTAGTCATGTTCTTTTGCACAAAGCATCGGTTTAGAGGTTCCCTGCCTTTTCTGGAGCTTTTAGGTTTATATTTTACACATATTTTCTACCAGATTCAGGGAAATAAAGGTTTGAAAACTAAGCAATCTTGCTCTGCTGCTTTAGAAAGCAATAGACTCTAAACAGAGATGTACCGTAAAACAGTAGAAATCCCACCAAACAAATGGCCCCAAACCACTGCACCATAACCGTTCCCCAGGGGGCTTTGGTTCAAATGAAATCTATACAAAAACTAAAGTGACGCCAATAGTAGGCTCCCATTTCTCATTTATCAATATGTTTGAAAAGCGCCTAGTTATTATTTCCTAGTTTACTTAGAAATTTTAAATCAGACTGTTACTACGTCAGATGATACAGTGGCTTGATTAAAACCATTGATCATTTCTTGTTTGAAGACACCATCTAATATGTTAATTCCCATTAAGGTCTTCATTTCTGTCCTCCCAGAGAGCTTGGAGCTGGGTATCAAATTAAATTGATAAAAATTGCTATATGATGAAGACTCTTTCAAGGGGATTGCCAGCCCCTAAAATGCTCCTCTTTCCCCAACTGTTCATAGCTTAGTATCTGCGTGTGTATTAGTGTGTGTATGTGTGTGTGTGTTTGTGTGTGTGTGCGTGTAAGAACACACTACATATGTGGTTTTCAGTCATTTCTGTGGAGACATGTAAATCTAGAAAAGTGGATCAGAAATAAAGTCTTACAATCACCACCAAGGCACACCCTGAAAGACTATGTTCCAAAAGTTTCCAAATCTTTCTGCATCTGATGACTGCATGCCAGCCTGCTACATCTGACACCATCGTCACAGTCTAGCTTTTAAACATTTCCTTTCCCTGTCCACTGTCTTGGCAGCCATTCTCAAGTGGCTCAGCTGTACGGTTTTGATGACTCCAGAGAAGCTGCTTTTGGAAACATCATTGGCTGGACCTCTGCTGTCATTGAATGAAACTACAGCCTTTGGGTTTCTGCTCTTCCCTTCTTCCCTTCATCTATCTGTCTGTCTGTCTGTCTGTCTGTCTGTCTGTCTGTCTACCTACCTACCTACCTACCTATCTATCACATATCTTAGATCAGTCTTACTCCAAAGCATAATATTCTAGCTGGCCTTTCCATTATAGTTACAAAAGTTGAGGAATTTGACACCTCCAATTAAAAGATTTTAATGTCAAGTTCTGAGACAGGAGACTGACAAAAGGAGCCACAAAGGAGATGGGGAATCAATAGTAACCTTATTACAGATCATCTCTGGTTTGGTCCAGACAGGCAGACTTCATTAATTATGAAGTGTGATTTATCTCTTCACTGCATTAAGCATTGTCAAGACAAAACACACGAAACCATACCAACAACATAGAGTGTTCCTGATGTTTCATTCGATTACCCACATGTCTGTTGGTAAGGAAAAAACCCTTCAGTTCACACTATGTTATTTAAAGAACCTTGTTTTATTTAAGAGATATTTCAAGTGATGAGTTAGAAGGGACTATTCCGTAACCTATATAAACAACATTCAAAGAAATCAAATAACATCCTCCTTGACAAGACAAAGCATCTTGTTCCTTTCAACTCCAAAAAATACAGTTCTCTACTGGATAAACGGGTTTCCCAGAGTATGCTTTCTTCACTCAACGTGAAGGCAATTAAAATCAAGATTTGTGTGAAGTTGTAAGATATGGCAAGAAATTAATTTCAAATAGAAAGCAGAGACAAAGGAACTGTACGGATAAGAATAAATTCCAGTATAATCTTTGAACAAGTGGCGGCTGCCAGAGAGTCCACCGCCATGTAGATGGACAACCAGACTGTCTCTAACATTTTCTTTACTGTTCCTTCTTCTTTCTTTTGCATTCCCTATGACTGCATCTTCAATTTCATTACAATGACGGGAGCATAGTCCATATTACAGAAAAACTGTAAAATCCAAGAAAACACTAGCTGGTCTTTTTCAAAAACTCTTGTGATAAGAACACTTAACATGAGCTCTACCCTCTTAACAAATTTTAAGTGCGCAATACACTCCCGTTGACTATGGGTACAATGCTGTACACAGACCTCTAGAGTGTATTCACCTTACTTTATGCCCACTGAGTAACAACTCCCTACTCCCCTCTCCCCCAGCCCCTGCTAACTACCATTCCAGTCTTTGATTTTATGAATTTGATTGTTTTAGATACTTTATCTGAGTGGAGTCAGACAGTACTTCTCTTTCTGTGTCTGACTTATTTCACTTAGAATACTGTCCTCAAAGTCCAATGAAAAATCTTTTAAAGAGAACTTTCTTTTTATGTCACACTTAACAAAATATTTACATTTCTAATGTGTTCTCACTATAGAGGAAGAATGTTGACTCCTAGGTCTCTATGTTAGTATAGAGCTCATAAAAATTTTTAAATTTAACACTGAAACAGACGGTAAATCTGAAACTAATGAAGACAGCTAGAGATGAAATACTGCTTTCCTTAACATTAAAAGACTTGTACAAATAACTTTAATTTAAAAAGATGATGAATTTGACACATATATTGATAGAAGATGGGGAAACACAGTGCTGAAATGTCAGAGCAGATCCATTCTTAGGAGTATTGTGTATTATAAAGAATACCCAGTCATTCAGTAGAATCTTTTAAACTCAGGCGACATAATCCTTATTTTCTCCCACCAGCCTTCAATTACACGAGAGAACAAGCTGGATCTTGATAGTTGATTGTTAACAGTGGATGCATTCAAGTTTACATAAATTTAAAGTAAAATATTTCATTTTCTGTTTTCTGAAGAAATAATATAAAAGATACGTTCAGAATCTTGTAACCAGATTTCTTTGAGTGGCATTTGATCTATTAATTACAGTCTTCCTTACTTTAAGCTCATTGACTCTGCCTTTTCATATACACCAAAGCATGCAAAATATTTTCCACCTTCACGGGAACAAGAATCAGAAACAAGATATCTATGACTGCAAGCAACTTTACATTACTATTATTGACGATATCTGGATTTTATAGGTATATTAATCATTCATCTACATAGCACATATCACTAATTTTCCTAATCTGGATTGCAGAAAGAAAAAAAAATGGGCAGAGAGACTACCCAAGCTGCCATCCTGGTTCTGTCATTAATTTGATGTACCACAAGATTGCCATTTTCTCATCAGCAAAATAAAGGTGCTCCACAGGTGGTCTCTGAGTTCTCTTTCACTCCAACCTTCCCATAGTCCACAATTCTGAGCATGACCTTTTACTGCTCAAAAATGTGTAAGAACTCCTGCAGTCCAAACTTGGATTTCCCAAAATACGTGCTTCCCATGTCTGAGTATGTTTCACCCTGTGAAGTCCACTTACAATAGACTCCATCTTAACTTTACCTTTGAAATGTAACTCATTTTTAAAGGTCTAGCTCAAAGGCCAATGTTTCCTTGAAGTTTTCCTAATCCCTAAACCCCAAACTGGCCATTCTCTCCCTTGAACATCCAAATAATTTGGTTACATATTTTAAAATATCTATCAATTGTCTATCACCTTTGTAACTACCTGTGATACACTTCATCTTTTCTACTAAATTATAACCTCCCTACGGGAACAAGTCTTATTTGTCTGACAACACTCATTCCCGCTCTCCATACCAGTCCAGTCCTGATTTTGAACAGCCCTCCCTGCTGCCCCCCACCAATCTGCCTAGTCTAAGAAGATGTCTGTACTTCTACTCTACTCTACTCTTGAATGATTTTGACACCTGTCTTCCTAAGCTAGGTCCCAGGCTCAAAGCTCACCAGTTCCAGGACCCAAGAAGTTACCACAAATGGGTAAAACCACAATTTGGACAGTTAGTGGTAATCACAGAAGCCATTAGGACAATCGAGGGACCATGGGTAGGGTGACCATAATGAATTAATCTAAATAGGGACACTGTTCAGAGTTACAGGGAGCATTATTAATAATTATGCTGGGACAACAGGTGTATAAGCAGGGTCCATCCCAGGAAACTTTGGATGTGTGGCACCCTATGCATGGGCATTCTTTTCTAGTTTCCTTATAGGCGTACATGTTCACATTTCCATCGTTCATTCCTTCTCCACATTCTCTTTGCTCACAAAGATACTGGCATATTTCCGATATACCAGTTTACTCATAAGAATTTAGACACTGGAAAGTCATCACAGTCTTGAAAGGCAGCACAAGTACATATCTGTCCACTCTTAGGAGACAGCACAGTCCTAAGAGGACCTAAGAGGAGGGGACACTTCAGCCTGGACATGGCAGTGACACAGGCATTCCAGAGGGGATTTCCTAAACTACCCTTACTTCTCATTTGGAGTCTTCAAATGAAAAATGGGAAGTCAAGAAAATGAAGTGAGATCTTATTTCGAAGGTTAATTTTGGGTTAAAGTCAACATAACATTACAAAAATAAAGAGCTATTTTTAAAGTTCCAGTCTTTGCAAGACCACAGTACATGTCCCATCACTATTTAACCTATTCCTTGAGAAAGCTTTAATAAATTGTCACAGGTGAGAAACCATTAAGTCACTAAAAAAAGGACTAAAGAAAAAAAAAATCACAAGAGTTACAATATTGCCACAACAAAATTCTAATTTTTAAAATTCAAATTGCAATAATTTGAATGCATGTTGAATATTTTATAGCTTAGTTTAGCAGATGACTTAAAAACAGAACATATCAATAAAGCCAGGGGTATAATACAGCACGGCTATTTCAATTAAACATTACGTAAGAGTAATTTCACAATTTAAAAAACTTAAACAAGCTAATATATTCTGTCATCAGTTCTACAACAACACATATTGTTCAAGTTATATGCAAATAAGAGTTATATACTAAGTGTTATCATCGACCAGTCCAGGAAGAGGAGGAAGCAGGGAACAAAGGCACACGGAGGGATTCCTGCGCCAAATATTGAGGTGGAAGCTGCGAAGGTTGCTGTGTCTATGTGGCTCTTTAACATAGACCTTGAGACTTAGCCATGATCACACTCCCACTTGGATCGCCACATAGCCCCAGAACAAGGTCCTGGGTACGAACCCTTCTCTATTCTATCCTGTTCTCACCCACATAGCGCACCACCAACCCCACTTGCAGAAAGTTCTTGTTGAAAAGGTTACCGTGAGGAAAATGTCAGTATGTGAGTGCCACAGCGATCAGTGACATACCTACGGGGGCAAGTTATGTTAGATTTGGTCAGGGAAATAGGTCTGTAAAATGTCTGATGGTTTTGTTTGTGGCTGAAGCTTAAAGGGCATTTACAAATATCAGCTAGTTGTCTTGGTTTCTTCTCATAAGACTGTAAGAGGTGGGAACTAACTAGGTAGCTTGGGTTATAGCACGAAAAAGCTCTTCAAACGACTTCCCTTTTCCCTTTTTTTCTACCTTTCCATTCCCCCCATCCCAACAGCAATATCTGCATAAGCTTCCTGTGTTGATTTCATTCCCTAGCTGCCTCCATTACCTTCTAGGCAACTGGGCGGTCCCTGAGGACACAGGCCCAGCACGGTGCTTCCCCTAACCAGACACATTTGCCCTTGGCATTCCTTCTTTCTGCAGGTGGATTGCCACTCGCTGTAGCTTGCCTGCAGTGTTGGATGTTCCGTTCTTTCCATCTCTTACACTATTATGGACTCAAGGCTGGAAACAGGAAATCACAACCATCTGCTACAATGTGTGGCTACTGCATAGGAACCTATGAAAAAGATCAAATACCACTTTTTTAAGGGAATGAACTGATAAACTATTTAAAATATGCTGTTCTTCTGACTTGTACTTCCAAGAAGCGAAGAAAATCACGAACAAAAGTTCTTCAGAAAGTTTGTTTTTGGAACTAGTACCCCATGGTCAAATCAATTTGTGACACAGGGCATACTTCATTCATCACCTTCTAGGGGACTCACTGGGCCAGCAAATAAAAGGCCCTGAGAATCCCTGCGATAAACACATCTGATTAATTTATCCTTCAAAACAGTATTTCCCCCAAATTATTTCACCATAGAACCCTCTCTCCCATGTGACATTTATGGACAGCCTAAGAAACCCAGGTTCCTCAGAACACACTGTGGGAAATGCTGACCTCAAGTATTTTTCTTTCCCTTGAATTGTATGAATTCCTCTCAATTGCAGCTTTGAGATCAATTTAAAAAAACAGTCAAACATGATATTTTTGTTAAAGTATATGATGCCACTCTTGTTCTGTTTTTGACCGCGGCAGGCTACATCAGAAGCAGCCTAGTGTTTTGTGGTCTTAGCTCATGCTTTTAGTGCGGAGGAGGTGGTAGGTGAAGCCTCTTTTCCCTGAGCATCCTGAACAGTACAAGCTGACAGCCTGGCCCATCTGGGAGGGGTGTGTCCAACACCACCCTTAACCCTGACAGCTACAGCTACTTTGTAAGCTTGAAATGGGTGCTGTTCCCCGCCTAAATTCTCCCTTCGAGTTATGGTAAGTTCAAAAGTACAAAAACAGCAGGATGTGATTAAGAAAATGCAAGATACACCTTCAGTGTAAATATGTAATATTCTAGGTGTACTGAAGATACCTCATTAATGTTAAGCTGATTACAAATTATAGGTATCTCAGAGCACCTGGTGTTAGGAAGGAAACCATTGCACAGTATAGAGTTACGTGATGGAAGCACCTGCTCCTTATGGCAGTTAAAATTTACTTGGAAAAGAAATTAAATTTCTAACCTTTACCAGTTCGAAAAATGAAAACAAAATAAAAATGAGTGAATCGATGGCTAGTTGCCGGGGAAGAGAAAAAAACGACAACAAAAATCTCTTTACTATGTATGTGTGGAAAATAGTATACCCTATCAATTCAGATATAGCTCTTGCAAAGCAAACTACTATTTAATCCAACTGAAGCAAGTGTCTCTGAATCCTGCTTTCTACAACAACAAAACAACAACAACACACGACACACTTTCCAATACAGCAAGGTCAGAAAAATAATTTTTCCAGTGTAGGTAAATGAAGCGTGAAGAGGAAAGCACCTCTTAGCAAGAGCTCTTGATTACCTCTGGTATATTCTCTTGAGATACGTCTCTTACCGAGGCTGCATTAAAGTAAACCAAAAACTACTCACTGTGTCGTAAGTTGTGACAATCTTCTTTAGAACCTCAGGCACGATTCCCTGCAATTCCATTGTGGGATACTGCTCACTGAGATTCAGGACGACCAGGGGTGTGTTGTCAGGCCCCAGAAAGCGGGGAGACACAGCCAACATGCACTGCATGAGATTGGCCACAGAGGAGAGGCCACACAGCTCCTTGAATGACACCACAGCATTCTGTTAAATGGAAAGAAAGGAGACACTTTATCATTTCACCAGGTGCTTTCATTTCTCATGGATATTATAATTGATAATACGTGATTATACTTGAACTGCCGAGTACAAGAGTTATTAGCAATGTTATGACAGAATTGGCTAACGATTCCTTTACCCTGCGAAAAATGGCTATCTTCCAAAGTAAATACAGTTATAGATATTTGTAATGCTGATCTATGAAAAGTACAGAAAATGCAAACAAGTTAAATTCTTCTCAAGGGCAAAGCCTCTTTTCAGATCAAAGTTCACAGCAGTGGTAATGCTGACACGCACTTATGAGCAAACAAAAAGAATGGTATCTGCATTCAAAGAAGGTAAAAGATTAAGAAAAAAAGTCAAATCCAGTGTAAAATAAGTATCAAGAATGCCAGCCGTCCAAAAAGGACAGGAATATTTGTGAGGTAAGAACACGCACGTCCCTCACCTGTTTATTCCTGCTGGTTCTGAATCTATGAGAACTCTCAGGACGCTGCAGCTCACTGGCAGGTCTGCCTGTGGCCAACCCCTAGCCGTGTCTCCACGGAGCACAGTGCTTCTCCCCCTCTCTTTTTTTTTCTAATCAAGAGGGGTATACCACTAAAATGTCCATTAAAGAAAGCCCTTCGACACCATATCGTCTCATGAGTTGGCATTATTTAAGGACTTATCAAGTGCTAAGCTATGGTAGGCATATTTATGACGCATTTAATCCTCTCAACGAGCTATGCTGTGGATGAGGAAATGGAGCCTCAGCCTCTCTCTCTCACCTCAGGTCACACAGCTGGTAAGTGAAAGAGTCAAGATTTTATCTGAAATCTATTGTTGCTGAGGCATATGCTTCTGCTCAGTATAACAGCAGGTAAATTCTAATCCAAATATGAGTCGGGCATGTTATTGTAGGCACACCTCAGTCGTGCTCTGGGCTGAGCATGGCGGCCAGTGGAGAGGGATGCAGGCCCTCCATGCCCCCGGCCTCCTGCTCTCAGGTACCCCGGTTCTTGGCAATGAGCAGCACTTCAGTTTTAAATGTAAACATTTTCTTTTTATTAGTATTGCTTTAGACAGGACACCAAACCAGGTATCATTTGGCTCAAAAGCACTTCATGGTTGACTGCTTACAACAAGACACCATTGTTGTCCTAGCTAACGTGGGGTCTCCCAATCACTCTGTCACACCTTCCTGTTTCGTCTTCTTCACAGCGCTGGCCTGTGTGTGCAGTTGTCCTACTTGTGTATCCACCTGCTCACAGGCTGTCTCCCCTCCCCACTGCCTGTCCCCAACTACAGTCCTCTGCTTGTTGCGTCACTGCTGCATCTTCACGGCCTAGACCAGGGGTGTTCAAACTGCGGCCCGCAATCCATTGTTTATTGGCCCGCAGCAAATTCCAAAAATATATTTAGTTTACTTAAATAAACCAGGTGAGGCAATACGTACTTCACCCCGAGTGAGTGGCCCGGCTGTTTGTGTATTTTACTGCATATGGCCCTTGGTAAAAAAACGTTGAAGAAATTTTGGACACCCTTGGCCTAGACTGTCTGTGCACAGCACTCATTACACATCACCACCAGCTGCTCTGGTGGGGCCGGCAGAGACACACGGCTCTAGAAAGACGATGCTTAAGCTCTGGCAGGTCCTCAAGGGAGTTCTGTGTCACATGCACAACAGCAGCCGTGGGGCAGGGGACAATGTGGCTTGTTCAGAGCTGAGGGTTTACCAAACCCTTTCACCCTCAGAAATAAGGGAAAGCCCTTGACACTTCCGATATGCATTTACTTTGCAAAAAAGAAAATACAATTTCTCTATTGTGGGAAGGTCTTTTTATTAATGAGGTATCCATAGAATCAGGGGAGGAGTGAAATATGTTGATTTTTCTAAGATTTCACTTGCTGGTGGCATTTTCCTTATAATTATTTTATACATACATATAAAATGTCTATATATACACCACTATATATATATATATATATATATATATATCACACATACACACACTCATACATATAATCAGATATATATATTTAATAAACATGTGCTGAGGAACAGTCATGCACATGGCACTTCTCTCACTGGGTTGGATTAGAGCCAGTATCCCTGTGACGTGGGCCGTGGCTGCCCACTTCTGTATCACTCATGGGCCCTAGCATACTGCTAGACATGTGGACGATCCTTAATTACATACATCATTCTTAACTAATTGCTTGTAGTTATTATACAGTTCAGAGGTAATTATTCTCTTAGACTTCTAATTGATATGCATACCACATCTTTTACTTAAACAATTACATAGATATCCTGTAAAATCAAAACACAAACACATCGGCTCACTTAAGCTTCCTATTTTCCCAGCACAATAGCTCCACAAGAAAGGACTGGAACGTGACAGGTCATCAATTTGTGTTCCAGCTAAGGAATAGTCAGAAAAAAATCAGATATTCCCACGAACACTACCAGAAAAAATGTGGAACTGTTAAGCATTAGTTAACAGGGTCTAGGATGTGGTATATGAGACAGCAACAAGGCTGGTTTATTCTAATATGTTATCAATGTTTTCAATACCAGCTGTTTTGGGAAATTTAAATGATAAAAAAAATGTGACTAGTGGTCAACATTTTAATAACCAATTGGAATTTACACATAATTTAAAATCAAATATACTACCATAAAAACACACACACAAATCCTCCAATATATCCATAGACTATGTTCATACGCACTAAGAAGAAAAACCATGGAGAAAATACTTAAACACGAGAACGTACCTGCATGTTCTCTCTCAGATCTGTGGCATCCCGTATAGGCAGCTGGGCATTCTTGAACACCTCATCTACAGTTTTAATCCACAATGTCCTCAAAGACGCATATTCCCTGGATTTCTTCCCTTTTCTCACAGAAAGGCCCCTTTTATGAGGTTTCCCTCCTCCTCTTCGGTTAGTAATAGCCACGTGGACAAACAAAGAGGCATGTGCGAGGACCTCTCCAGTCAGTGACTGCAGAGGGACATGGCGGTAGCCTGTCTGTAAACATTCAAAGGGAATAGTGTACTGACCAATAAATTCATCCCCAATGTAGTCGTCGTCCAGGACTACAAAACGCACCATGGCCAGTTCCGGTAGGTTGATTTGAAATTCAAAGCTTTCGTCAAAAATGGGAGCATCTCCATTCTGGTTCACCGTTTTTGTCCTTTGTTCTGCACAGTCAGCAGGGATGCCATGAATTTCCACATAGACATAAGGATCGACCACGTCACCTTTGGCACCAGATCCTTTGGGTTTGGGAAAGTTCTGCCCACTGATGATTTTAATGTGAAGAAGCTGAGGTGAGACTCCCGGGACTGAGTCTTTTGTATTGGCACTGAAGAAGGAGACTTCTTCCCTCATGATGGCTGGCCGAAGGACGTAGCCACAGTTTCCATTCTGCCTAAACCAGCCGATATTCAGGTCCATCATCAGTCCTGGCGTCTGAAAGTTCATGGCTACGATCTGACAACCACATTTCCAAAAATCTTGAGGGTTCATGTTACTAGAGTCAATCCTCATCGGGTTGGGAAAGACCCTCGCAAGAAAACGTTTGTTGTAATTTACAAAGTCCCCTGGATTTTCATTAGCATATTTGCTGGCAAGCACTTCATTAAATGAACACACTTCCCAGTACTTCTGAACCTGAAAGGACACCTGGAATTCTTTGAACTGAACTGACTTACAGATGCTGACCAGTTCTGACAGCTCTTTGCAGAGCTGCAATCGCTTGGCAGGCACGTTGTTGAGTTGTTCCACGTTCTCTTTCCCCATCCTCTGAGACATTTCTGCTCCTTCATCTTCATCAGTAACATCTCCTTCTACTCCAGAGCAATTTGAGGACAGCTTCTTTGCTTTAATCAGTATCTTCCCTTTCAGGACATCGGGGGATGGTAGATAAGATTCCTCAACATTGGGTGATGTTGTGTAGAGCTTGTCTCCTAAAATTTTCTTCATGTGTTGAACCATCACTTTCTGTTGTTTAATAGAACAGTGGTTTTCTAAACACAAGATAAGTGGATACTCTGAAGCAAAGAAGGCATACTTGTTAATAATATCGATGACACTGCGGAAGACTATCTGAGAGGTCATGGTGTGGCCCGTGTAAATGACAGGTTCATTGTCTGGCCCATCCCATACGTCTAATTCAACACTCCGGCAACCCATTTTAAGAGCTCTAATGTATCCTGTGATATCGGAGGGACCTCGGAACTGATCCTCTATTAAATATGTATTATGAGATGAGTTTATGAAATAATGAGACAAGGGTTGCTTCATATCCTGACAGACCTTCTTATGTTCCGGATCAAATATATAACAGTCAGGAGACATAAGGTAATTAGTGAATCCGTCTATGGAGAGCCAGCCCTTTTCCTGGCCCTCTTTGGATGGCTCATATTTGTGAATAATTTCAAGGCTTATTTCCTCATTTATATGTGCCACACCCTGCTCTGCCTCAAGAAACATCATAAGGTCCTTGGTATCCAGGAATTCTTTATTGCTTGAAAACTGAACTAAAAGGAAATAGATTTCAGGTCTAGTACAAAGCTCATGGAAAACCTCAACAAATTCGTCCTTTGTGACTTCAGTACCAGCTTTGTCTTTGGATTTGTGCAATTCTTTGAATTTAAGCTCAATTTTGCTAGTTTTTAAACCAGGATTGAGGTTTCTGATACACTGCACCGCATTACAAAGAGTTATATGTCCAACATTATCTACATCCATTTCACTAAACATTTGTGAAACCCAAGAAGTCCTCATGTTGTCTTGGCTACTTTCTAACATATCAAGGGTATGTTTTCCATAAGAAATTAGGTATCGCAGTCCTGTAACCCAGATGTTCGCAACATCTGCCGAATTGGCAACCAAGTCAAGTGACTCATAATTCTCTCCATATATGACTGAAAATGCACAATCTTCAGATATCTGGTCAGAAATGCCATTGCTGCGGAATATGTCCGTATTTTTTCCTGTTCTCACTTCCTTGATGGATTTAATATCAATCTTGGCTTTCTCCAAATCCTTCTTTGATGGTTCCCACCTCAGGCTCTGCATGTCGGCATCCAGTAAAAAATACCTATGGTAAATTCGAGAGTTGGAGCGAACCTTTTTGAGTTCAGAACCCTCCACCATTGAATTGATACAGTCACTTGCGCTGCTGATCTTCTTCTCTGTCGGCATGCTACTGAACGAGACTGTCTTCTTCCGTTCTCTTTTCTGTTTGGTACCATCCTGGGGCGGAAAGACAGAGTGTGTTAGAATAGCATAAATGTAGGTTTCATGTTCAAGCCTAGGAATAAATACGTAATTTCCTTGAAAAAAAAAATCATACAGTTAGGATTTCCTATGCTGTGTCCTATGATGAATCACACTCGTTCACTTCTAAAGCTTAGAAGTGACCCTGCAGTTGCAGCCTAATACAACCAGGTAAGGAATCATTATTGAATAACTGCAATCCCTGGGTGCCAAGAAACACAATTTCAGTAACACCCAATAAAATCTTGTAGAAAGCTGGCTACATAATTTGCAGGCCTCAGGGAAGAAGGAACATGCAGGACTCCTTGTTCAAAAATTATTAAGAATTTCAAGAAGGTGACAGAAGAGCATTAAGCCAAGTGCAGGGCCCTTCTGAGTGTGGGGCCTGTACACTCGTGATGCAGGCCCCGTTTGTACGTACATCTCCTACACGAGTGTTTCTCAAAGGTCCATCACTAGACCACTTGCCTCAGAATCACCTGGGTTACCTGGTAAAAATGCAGATTCTTAGGCCCATGGGATCAGCTCTTTAGGGGGCAGTATCCAGGCATTTGCATTTTAGGCAACACTCTAGGTGATGGGGATACACTCAAGTTGGAAAACCACTTCCCGATCACTTACACTCACTAAGCTGTCTGGGCTATTTCTGGAAATTACATAGGTCACATGACCAAAAACAGCTCAGTATGAACCATGTAATAAATGAGCAGACACTGTAATCTGAGCAGAAATTCCTGGCCCCATCCCAGTCTCATATTAGATTAGTCCTTGTTCTAAATACTTCAGATAGAGACGATTTCACTGTTGCAGTTGTGTTGTCTGGGTGGGAGGCCTAAATGACAATTACGGCTGGAAGGGCTACTAAAATTCCAGAGTTGATTAATTAAAGCCTATTACCATGCGCCAGGCTAATGCTCAGAAGAATGTCACCTAAGCACTTGCAATATTAACACAACCAAGTGCAACATTTCAGGCAGCATCTATTTCTAATTTACGTCACCAACGACACAGTCCTCAAGTTTCCTACGTAACGTAACAGGTGCCCACCTGAAGGAGCTGACACCACCACATCCACGTGTGGATTTAACTCCTTTCCCTGGACAGACGCCTTCATTAAAAAAGAACTGAAAAAGAATTGCTCCAGTGACCTCACAACTTTCATAATTTTAACCTGAAACATGTTATTGCCTTTCAGGAGGTGTATAAAATTTGTGATAAATGTTCAGTAATTCATTATGTCCCTAAATTAGGGAAGAGAAATGGAGGTTGGGATTATATCACTTTCATAGGAATAAGGAAAAGAGCATGAAAAATACTGTGCAATTCTAACTTTCCTGCTCTGGAGGATATTTTGAATAAAATCTCTATAAAGCAATTATGCCCTTCTCTAGGCCTCAAATTTAAAACCACTTTTACTTTTTGACTACCTATACTTCCAAAAGCAATTTGCAGAAGGTAATTAAACTTAAACTTTCAATCATATGAGTATCATTTCCCTCAAAGTTTCAAAATGAACCATAGAGGCTTTTGTGATTTGAATGCCAAGATAAAATACAAAAGCCACCAGGCAGAGTATTTCTTTACAACTGTATCCTCAGAATAATAAAGTGCAAAAGACATAAAAACTGTGGTAATTGTATTCATAAGATATATTGTACTATAGCTGCTCCAAACCCCTAAAGTATAGATTGAATTCTATCTATTAAAGCAAGTTGGCATGAAATTTGTAATCAGCCACGCATAAGGGCATGAAACAAATGTATAATTTCCTTTTTTTTTTTTTTTTTTTCAGAATGAAGGCTGTCTTTACCTTTAGAAAGAAACATTTACCTTTAATAAAGACAACGTATTAATTAAGGGAATTTTATAATCTTTAAAAATTATATCTCAAAGGTGCCACTAGTCAAAATAAGGCACAACGCTAAATGGAGGTGCTTATACATTTATCCATTAAAAAAAAAAAAAAAAATATATATATATATATATATATATATATATATATATATATACATATATATATATAATTTTCTCAACATTGCAATCTTTTATTGTCATTTAAAATATATTGATCAATATTCGACTACCACGTTCTCCTTTATTACAAATGATATATTCCAAATTCGTATGTTTCCTTGTTATTAAGAGGGAAAAGCCAAACTGCAAAGCAAGTTAACACACACACACATGCTCCTACACCACATCTGTGGGACAGGCAGCAGCTTATACACCATCCTTGTGGCTTTAAAAACAATGGTGTTGTAAAGATTTTGTAGGGTGTCAGATGGGCACTTGTCTTTATTTAGGGAGACCACTTCATGGACGGTGTAGATGCCTGACCACTGCACTGTACATCTGAGGCTGAAGTGCAGATAATTATCTTTTTAAATGCAAGCAAGCAAGCAAGCAAGAAAGAAAGCAAGAAAGCAAGCAAGCAAGCAAGCAAGCAAGAAAGAGAAAGAAAACAAGGCCTTGCTTTTGACAAGCCAGCCCAGGAATGATGGGTGAGGTGACTGCAGATCCCTGACTGAGGACACATGAACATGCCGATCACCCAAGCACAGGCTGCTGTAACGACAGCAGGGACTCCCCTTCCCAGACACTTCCTGTCTCTTCTTCCCTCTCTACCAACTGTTGCCTAGACCCAACCTGTCCTCTCCATAGGCCTGAATGAAAATGTTTGTGTCTCCTTCCTCACTAGCAGAGAAAGCTACTAGGAAACAGTGATAAAGGAGTGTGCTTGCTTAGAGACCAAAAAAAGAGAACACATCACTAGATAAACCAGAATCTCTGGTTGGAAGCAACAGGTGGATGTGAAAACAAGCTGGTCCCCCATTGCCAAGAGGAAAGGAAGGGGAGGACAGAGGCACTTGTGTAGGACGGAAGGAGAAGTGAGGTTCAACAGCAGGAGTGCTAGGCCCCCGACTTGCCTGACTCCCAGAACCTTCAATCTCACTCCTACCCATTTCTACCTGGCTCTCACTATTTAGCCCAGCAGTGATCAAGTGCTTGCATAGGCTAAGCAGCTGAGCCTTAATGTTAGTTTAAATTTAACAGTGAAAAGTGATCCCACTACATGTGCTGTCCATATAGTTGTGTGTTTTTTTTAACTAAAACTAAATGCATATAACTTATATGCATTAATCACCTAAAACCAGAGGAAAAAAACACAAGTTTCTGCTGAGATGGTGGTGTCTCAAAATACTTATTAAAAATAGTTTCAGAGCTGGTACTTATATTGCAAGTACTTGTCAGCTACAGCTCCCCAGTGGTGAAGAAAACAAAATGTAAGCTGAGTCCACAGGTGCGTTTCTGCTGCATTATCAGCACTCATTAACATCACGAGAAGGAACGTAAAACAAAGGTCCATTCTGGAAGAAAACCAGCTTCCAAAAGAACCCCGAAATTTTGAATTCTAGACAAACGATCTTAAAATTTTGAACTGGAAAGAGGCCTAAAGATTCATTTATTCATTTAACCAACACTTATTTACAGGGTAAGAATTTTGTACCAGAAGTGATTTTTATGAATGCAATGAAGTAGAAAGAGGCTAAGCAAACTCAGCACAGCAAATTCAAGAAGAATAAAAATGTCTACAGAGCTTATATTTAACACTAAAAATGGAAATAGCCATAATGAGCTCTACGGAGAAACATACATATTTCTAATAAGACTGCCTACTTTGTTTAATGGAAGTTCGTAACTACCCTTTGGCCACTAAAACTACCATCTGGGATATGTAAGAGGTAGTAGCAATTTCATAAATGGGAATGGGCAATTTCATACATTCTCATTCTGAAGTGAGGTAACAAATAGGTGGGCCTCAACTCTTCTGCTGGCAACAAAGTACTTGTCACTAATCCAACCAATTTAGCTCATTCTGGAGACAAGCAAACCTATGTGAGGAGGGAGAGTTGTGTCTCAGGATACACACAGAGCTGATGGCCTGCTGGATGAAAACTACCTCTTGTGTCCTACTGTATTTCTCTTGTATTTCAAAACTGATTTGTTTCCATTTTCTGTGTTGATTATTTCTCAATAAACAGCATGAGAAAAATTGAGTAAGTATCCAGATTCAATACACTGGCAAAAACAGTGAACAAGTCTAGGCATTGGGGAGACAGAACAGAGTGGGGAAGGGGATGCAGTATGAAAACAAAGAAGCCATTTATCCTTCTGGTTGGAGTCCAGTTATATACTTTGATTTATGAATAGCATCAAAGAAGGGTATGAGATCTTTATGTTTACTGAAGAGGGTCTAGGAGGAAAGAGACTTGAGAAACAAGGGGGTTAAAGAAATTTCTATCCTTAACAAAACGAAACAAAAAAAACCCCAGAAATGACTTGAGGCCCATTAAAGGAGCACAGCAAGGCCTGATCTTTCTTCAGCTCAATAGCAAGAACTCTGAACTGAAAGAATAAGTCTTGCCAGGGACATCAGGGTTACCTTGCAAGGTTTTTCACACATCTTTAAAACTTGGGTGTGCTCTCCAAGGTGAGCCAAAAGTGGGGGAGGGGGATCTGGAGCAAAAATGGTCACTTTGAAGGTCATTTTAGAATATCAGATAAATTGAAGAGAATAAAATAACTTGAAGAAAAGCTAGGTATTGTCAAATGCTGTTTTCTGCTCGGGTGCAAAGCCCGTTAATTGCAAGTAAAGGTGCTTGGCCCACAGACACCTCTCCTCCTGGCTCTCCTTTCCATGATGCCCTCTGCTGGATTCCAAAAGCAAAGCCCAGCCCAAGTTGGGCAAGCAGTCGATGAGGACACAAGTACACTTCAGATGCTGTCTTACAATGCAGAAAGCCAAAAGAGAATGTCACTCTCACCCTAATAAGAAAAAGCCAGACTGTCTATAAAATCATAACTTTTCTCGTACCCATCAGAGAACTGTGGTCACCAGGCAACCAAGAGAACTGATTCCAGAGTGACAAGACCCTCTAAGGAGGGGCAAGGCATGGAAACTATTTCATGTTTAACAGAACACGGGAGGTCGAGGGCACCATGGAAGCAGGTAAGAAAAAATCCACTGAAATCTTCAGGAATTCCGAAAGGCCAAGTGTGGACGAGAAGGGTTAACGGATCAGGTATCAGGTTAACTGATTAGTTGAGAGTAACTGGGAGCCCCTGACACAGGGAGAGTTTGTTCTCATTAATAAGTCTTCTCCGCAGGTGCTCCTGAGAAAGACTGGGAGCAGAAAAGAAGAGAGAGGCCCTCTCTGGGTCTCAGGCATGTGGCAGGTGACGCTGCCACCCAGGGACAGCATAAAACTCTCCTTACTTCCCCAACCACCCTCTAAAGAAGCAAAAGTCTAGACCACTTGGGGAAGGGCGGCAAGCCCTCTTTGTCCTAGGGCTCCTGGAGAAAGGGCAGAAGCAAACTTCATCTACCTCCACAGCCAGCCAAAGATCTACTGCCCCAAGGGGTAGAGGAACCTCTCAGACTCCGGAGCCTGCACCAATAAAAGCAGAGCTCTGCTTTCAGGAGGCAGAAAGCTGTCTCCTGCCCAGACTTCGCACAGATACAGGCGGACTTTGGCTGCCTTGGGGAGCAGAGCAGGAGTGCCAAGGGCCCAGCCCTGAGGCGTAGGTGCATTGGCTTGCTGAAACTAGGCCTGGAGGACCAAGAATTCCCCAGCGCCCGCCGAAGCCTAGCATCCAGGAGCAAGCAGTTACCATGCAAGAGGGTCAGGACCGTGGAAAGAGATGCTGTTCTGACACAGGTAGTCACAGATGAAAGCTGAGGTAGCACAGGAACAATGAGTAAACCACTTCATGACAAAACTCTTTTGGAGAAACACTCTACTACTGAAATATTTATTCAAAGCAAATGTACAAAACCATAATGTACATCTGTGTCCAATGTAAACTGCAATAAAATTCATCGGTTTTCTGGAGTAATGCAAAACTTCATCGTGCGCACCGAGCTCCTATAAATTACACTGGCGCTACTTTACATTCCAGTGAAAATACTGATGCTAATGAATTTTAATTTATGATCTATAACAATGGTACTTAAGGGGCCCACTGTGGTGTGCAACTGTCAGTGTTTCTGAACTGTGTATATGGTAATTCCTCACCTAGCACATTACAAAGCCCGCTGACTGCCTATACTGCAGAGCTATTGCAAGACGTGGTTACGTAACTTTAATTGGTAATAACTGGTAAATCAAACTGAATTTGAAAAGGTATGCAAGTTGAGTCACCTAATGTGAATTCTCAGCTACAAATATGATCAATTCTAAGAATAACTTATCAATCACAACTTTCCCTCTAAATTATAGTGGCTCTTCATTATTTCAGGATAGCTTAGGAGGAAGAATTTACATTTCTCACTTTTTTTTTTTTATCCCTATCCCTAAATCTGCATTGCTTGGCACTGATGGAAAATGATGACAATCTAGAGGTAGTCAGGACTCAAAAAGAAGGTTTCCATGGAGATCTGTATGTAGGCAAAGCTACTGCATTGGGCCACGCCCCCTGCAGAGGAGGAGGAATACGAACTCTTTCAGTCAGAAATTTTAATATTTCCACAGTTGTTTTGGAATTAGAATTCTTAAGGAAAATTGCTTCCCAAGAATTTATTATGCAATCTTCTTCTTTATTATTTTCTTTCTATCTTGTCTAATAGAGAAAACAACCTCTTCCTGGGGACTTTTTTTCATTCCAGTGGTTTATTTATATATGAAATTAATGTGTGTGTGTGTGTGTGTGTGTGCACAATTAGATCATAGAAACACAAAGAAACAAACTAATGACTCATGTAGAAGGGAAACTCAGCTTTCTACAAAATATTCTTTTAAGTTCCAAGACATTCATGAGCCTGAACTAGTCCAGCCCTCAATGCTGTCTCTTCTCCAACCTCACACAATATTTATAGTCTCTACCCTATAATTTAACACTTAATTATAGTCCTATTCAGTTTCCTAATTGTTTTATGTGGGTTAGCCTTATCTCCTCAAGTAGAAAGTGATGTTTTTGAGGGCACGAACCATGTCTTACATTGGCTGGACCAATACTAGGAGTCAGGACAGTAATCCCTTTTGATGAACTGGTAATCTCAATGATAAAGGGGTCACTCCAACAAGAGGATATAACATTTGTAAATATTTATGCACTAAACGTAGGATCACTTAAGTATATAAAGCAAATACTAACAAAACCAAAGGGAGAACTAGAAAGCAATACAATAACAGTAGGGGATTTTAACAGCCCCTTTTTATGAATGGGTAGATGATCTGGACAGAAAATAAGTAAGAAACCATTGGCCTTAAATGACATGTTAGACCAGATGGACTTATAAATAAAACATTACATCCAAAAGCAACAGAAAATACATTCTTCTCAAATGTGCATGGAACATTCTCCAGGACAGATCAGGTGTTAGGCCATGAAACCAGTCTTAATAAATTTAAGAGGAGTGAAGTCATATCAAGCATGTTTCCCAACCACAATTGTATGAAATTAGAAATCAATAACAAGAAGGAAACTGGAAAATTAACAAGTGTGTGGAGATTAAATAACATACTACTGAAGAACCAATGGGTCAAAGAAGGTATCAAAAGAGCAATCAAAAAATACCTTGAGACAAATAAAAATGTAAATACAGCATACCAAAATTTGTGGGATGCAGCAAAAATAGTTTTAAGAGGGAAGTTCATAGCAATAAATGCCTACATTAAGAAATAAGAAAGATTTCAAATAAACAACCTAACTCTACACCTCAAGGAACTAGGAAAAAAAGAACAAACTAAGCCCAAAGTTAGCAGAAGAGGTGAAGGAGAGACAGAAAAAAGAAGAAGGTTTAGGATTAAATCTGATGCACTACAATATTTTAGGTTAGGTAGAAAAAGAGGGACCAGCAAAAGAGGCAAGAAAGCAAAAGCCAGAGATGTAATGGTGACTCTACAAGACTGTGATGCTACAGCAGACAAGAACAAAGTGTTTAAATAAGAAGACTCAACAATGCTTCTCAGCGGTCAGGTCAGAAAAGTGAGATATATTTAATATTAGTGTAGCCTCTCCAGCTTTCTTATGGTGGCTGCTTATATATCTTTTCCCATCCATTCGCTTTTAACCTCTTTGTATCTTTGAATCAAAAGTATAGATAGCAAGCAGCTGGGTCTTTAAAAAAATAAGTAAATAAAATCCAGTCTGACAATCTCTGCCTTTGACTGGATTTAATCTACTCACATAATGCTATGATTGATATAGGTAGATTCACATCTGTCGCTTTACTTTTTCTTTTCTATATGTCTCATATCTTTTCAGTGCTTTATTCCTTCTTTAACGATTTCTTTGATGGTAAGTTAGGGAGGTATGTTTAAGAATTGGCAGCACAGAGTTCTTTGGTGACTCTGGCAAGAGCAGTTTCAAAGTAGTGAAAATGGCCAGAAGGCCTTCTGGAGTGAGCTGGAGATGGAAAGGGAAGTGAGGAATGGAGACTGTGAATGCAGTCAACTGTGCAGACAGAGCCCGGGAAAGAAACTGGTAGTTTGGGGGAGGGAGAGAGTCTCTTTGTTTATTCATATTGGAGATATTAACGTAGGTTTCTACGCTGAAGGAATTTGTCCAGTAAAAAGGGAAAAATTCATGATGCATGAGAAAGAGAACATGTTTCTGAAGGAGCAACGTCCCTAGAAAAGCAAGGAGATGGGATCATCATTAGCTTTCCCCAAAGGGTGACTTTTGAGCTGTATTCTGATGGAAAATGAAAAGGAAAGGAAGGCTAATTAATCAGAGGGAACAGCATATGCAAAGAGACTGGAAGAAGCTCATGCAGCCTGGGGGCAGGATAAGAGAGGCAGGTAACGTAGGCTGAGGCTGCCATGAGCCCCGCGGGCCATACTGTAGGGTGAGGCTGCCAGCCTCTGTGCGTGCGGGAGGGGCCAGCACCTCCTCTGAGGAGGCCTCCGCAGCCTTGTAAGTGCATGTTCCTGAGCCACAGACAGAAAGAATACACATATGTCCAAGATGGGTAATCATGTGCATTTTCCCCATGTGTGTAAATACCATTCACCACCTGTTTTAGAGGGTCAACAAATGAAAAAGGTCTCATTTGTTTTACCATGTTAAGAATCACCAGCTCATTCATGTAGGTATTTGTTTTGTTTCTGCCTTAACAGTCTAAGAACACTGAGCTAAAGGATATATCATGTTCAACGGTTACACATAACACAGTTTATTGACGTCCTGCCCAATGAATGAATGAACTCAAAGGTTACCACTTGAGGGATCATCCTTTCAAACACCAGAGAGAAACCTGTAACTTTGAAACTAACTTTTTAAATAGTTACATTTATCACAAAATGTTGTAGTATACATTGTTACCATCCCATTTTTTTAATTACTGAAAAAAATTTTAAATTTCACTCAATTCCAAACCCACTGCTTTTCTACTTAAGAGATGTTGTACGCAAATAGATTCCCAACACGGATATCTACTGAAGTGGCACAGCTATGCCTTCACAATCTCTGTATCCACTTCACTTACAGCAACAACATATACACACTTCATGTCATGCTATATAGTAAGCCTCATTGTTTTTTTTTTATTATTATTAAAAGCCACACTTGTGTTAAGAAATCGATAAAAATACCAATGGCAGGAATCCATAAGACTGGAGCGATTAATCTAGAGCATTTGCAAAACAGAACAATGCCAATTTGGATTGCAGACGGTTCAGTTCTGCCATTTTCCTGAATCATCATATACCATTTCAAAACCACAAGTCCCTTCTAAATTAATTAGCTCATCAAACTAAAATGAAAAGCAGTTTTAAAACCAGCAAAGTCTCATCATTAATGCATTTTAAATGGTCTGTGCTGCCAGTGGCTAAAGCAATTTAACTGCTTTAATGAAATCTTGTGTCACCATTTCCAGCCCTCATTGCTGTAAATCCTAACTACTGAGAGAAGACAAGTAGGAAATGTACAATTAAATCCATGCAGCAGGTAAGAAACTCATTCTAAACACAGCCTCCTAAACCTGGCTCATGTTTTAAACAATATAACACAGAATTAATAATTGTATAAAATATAAAACCAAGCAATCCTACAAAGTACATACTATAATCTTTAGTTTTGAGAGTTGGAACCAGAAGGGTTTTATTATTAATATGCTTCGGGATACTGGTATGAGAATGAAATACAGGCATTTATAAGGAATCCTTAGATTTTATATAAAGGTATTATAATGTAAGCTTAAGATGACACATTTAATTATACTGCATTTCATTTCATTCAAGTTTTTCAGAAGTAAAAACAAGGACTAATGCTGAGTCTACCTGGAAACTAATCACCAAAAGGCCTTACTAAGCAGGATGCCATCATTCTAAGAATCAGGCTGCTATACCAACTATCACTTCTAAACAGTGCTTTGATTTCAGTCCATTTATGTAACTGCACTAACTCGCTAAGGCCCAAGCTTCTTACAAAGGAGACCTTCAGAGAGAAAGCACTGGGAAATGAAGTCGTGCCCCAACCACAGAAGGTTCCAACTAAGAGCAGAAGACACAAGGCCCAGCACCCACAGACCAACCACAGGGATGCTGGAACCACTAGCAAAAGGTAGACTATATTCCCGCCAAGGTAGAGTGACATCTAAACTGGGACACTTTGGGGAATTGAGGTAGGCATTATTAATAAATATGCCATAGCAACAGGGACTTTTCTGGGCAAACTAAAATGTGTGGTCACCCTACTTGAAAGTGACCTTCTTAATAATGGGTTAAGTCTTTACGAAGTGCCAGGCACTGAAGAGTCAGGTATAAGCAAAGTCCAAGCTCAGCTTCAGGGATGTTTCCATGCTGACGGGAAGCCAGGTAGGCGCCTGTGTGGTCTGCCTGCACACTCCCAACTTTGCAGGCCAACTCGTCCAGGCTGAGAGCCAATCCTGCGCAGGCCAGGAACCCATCTCTACCTGCTTTTGAGGTAGAGATCCGTTCCTGCTGCCTTGAACTAGTGGACAGGTGGCCTGGGCCTCATGGCTGCTCATTTATTCCTCCGGTTCCTACAATCCGCCCCACAGTCTGCGTCTTTGAGCCGCAGCAAGGAAGTGAGGTGAGAGGCAGGGGGAAGGAACTGAAGGCTGGGCTCCTCCAACCGACCATTTTATCAGACCATAGGTCAGTTCTTCTGGAGAGCACATCAAGCCGCCCTCTTCCCCTCCCCCCTCCCCCACTCAAATGCTTGTGTATTGTAGCTCTCATTTACAAACAAAAACAAAAAAACCCATGAATGTATTACACACATATGAGTATAAAATTATCACCGTGGTATGTGTCACCAGTGACAATCTTGGGTTCTCTGTCCCACAGTCATCTCAAAACTTAACTCTCCAAGTTCAGAAATCCTTTGTAAGGTTGCTAAGTCGAGTCTGTGGCTCACGGCATTGAACGCATCTAAAAATTAGATGCATTAGCAAAAAAGTTTATCTTTTAATCTGATTTTATGCAGCTCTTCTTGCCTCGCAACCCAAATATGATGTAAAATTCACTTGGGTTTACCGGAAATTATAAGGGCAGCACAGAAATCACATTTTGTTCTCTTAAAAGAGCTGGACTTTTAGCTGCACCATGTTTATTCCAATTATATATGTATTTTTCAAATAATTTAGTTGTTTAGTTGTGAGCTTTTAAAAGAATTACTGTAGAACAGTTTTTAATTTAATAAGACTAAAATTAGAGACCAAGGGCTTTTCCAAATAAGATAGGATTATCGGGGGGGGGGGGGGGGGGAGGAAATCAACCGTCAACATGGCCCGTGTCAGCTCTCTGAGCTGACTTAGCTCCTGCAGCCCACAACCCCAGGACAAAATGGGGAAGTGTCCTTGATTTAGAAAATGTAATGGATTTTCTTTATGAATTAATTGAGAAAGAAGAAAGTTCCAAAAAGGAAGAAGAGAATGAAGTGTGGACAAGGTCTAGAATAATCCACGATTGCTCACATGCTCAGAAAGAGGAAGTAAATCACTCACTTGTCACATATTACATTGTAACTAGTAAGGTCCACCTTAACTGCAATTGTTCCCATGGAAAGGGGAAGTGGGCTAACCTTTCTTGAGCTACTGTTATACAAAGGCACTTTATCAACACTATCTCTTTGAATCCTCAACTCTGTTAGGTAGGACCTAGATCCCCCTTTCAGAGGTTCAATAGTTTGCCCAGGCAGATGTGTTCCTCCTACCACACTGCTCTGCTCTGTATGGCCAGAGAGCGGGCCCTCCCTCCTGGCAAATTTCCTCAGATCCTAACTCAGCTGGATGTCTGCTACTGAGCTACACCCAGGAGGCTCTGGCAGAGGACGGGAAGTTGGGCAGTTGGATGGGTGAATCAGGACGGTTTTCCATCCTTCTCTCTTTGCAGGGCAGAGGCTAGCAGAAGCTTCGTCCCCTCTGAGGTTCCCATGGTCCTTGGGCTCCAGGACTAATGTGTTCCCTGTCTGTCCACCCTATTGGTAGGGATGGATGCTTTATTGCTAATCTCTGGGTAGCTTCACCAATCCCATTTGGCTCTTCCAGCACCTGGATTAAATAGGAAAATACTGTTTTTACGGTTAGTCTCTGAGTGATTCAGTGCTCAAAGTTGTAGATGCTAAGTACAAAGCCAGGTCCTGAAGCTGGCTTGGCCTGGTCCTTCCCACTGCCCTGGTCGGCCCACTCTGCCAGCCAGAACTGAGTTCTCCTAGATCCCCAGTTACTGGCTGTGCCGCCTTGGGAAGTTCAATAAACCTCTTGAAACCTCAGCCGCTAATTTTATAAAATGAGGAAAGTAATTACTTGCCCTTAATTACTTTAAAGGACCTGGTAAAATATGAATGAGGTAACAAATGTGAAAGCATTGTGGATGTTGATTTAACTACATTACAAGTCTTCAAGTCTTATTTGCTGGGATGATTGGACAGTGAAAAAGGAGTTCGCCTGAAATTAACCCCCAAATTAATCTCATAGATCTAAATGGTTAAAAATTACCCAAAGTTGTCTTCTAAGAGCTCATTTCCAGCTTGTAAACACTTTGTTCTTTTATAACAAAAGGGAAGTCAGTTGGCTGATGGTTTGTATGGCTTCCACAGCACGTCTGATTACCATAGCCTGGGGCTGACTCGGCACCACCACTTCCTGTGTCACTAACCCTGGCCTGATGTTACTGAAACATAGATTATGATGACAGTACCTCTTCTTAGGATTGTTGTTGACTATTAAACAAGATAATGTAGAAATGCCTACTGAAGTTCTTCATGCCCTCAATAAATGTGAATGTGGTTGATGTTATCACTAGTATTATTATTAGCACCATCATTTTCTCCTACGATGAGCATTTGACGAGGGTTTGATCAGAGCTTTCTCTTTTGCTTGTATCATTCCCAGACAAGTGGCAATCTCAGATATACTTCCCAAGCACCTTGACGTACTCCAAGCAGCCACCATGACTCACCCACACCTCATTCCCTTCTTTTATTTCTATTCTAAGCAGTGGGGAACCTTGGTTTCAGTACTACTGTTTTTGTTTTTTTAGATCATACTGTGAAAAAAACAACAACACTGTGCCAACTAGCCATGTATTTACATAATAATGGGCTAATTAAAGGGCTAATAAGAAATCATACTCTGATTTCCTAAACTGTTATACACTGACTGCCAGTTTGTTCTGGCTGTGAACCTCAGTATTTATGGGGAAAACAGTGAATTATCTTTGGGTAGGTGGGTACCTTCCCTTAGTGATACAGCGTTGGAAGGAAGCAGAGACACTGTCTCGATCAGTGCTGTCCAAAAACGTATGTGAGTCGTATGTAATTTCACATTTTCTAGTAGCCATCATAAAAAAAAAAGTAAAAACAAACAGATGAGTAAACTTTAATAACTTATTTTAACCCCACATACTATCATTTCAACATATAATCAATATAAAAATTAGCATATTTTGTCTTTTTTTTCATACTGTCTTGGAAAGCCAGCAGTGTACACTTATAGCACGTGTCAGTCAACTCCGATTAACCACAGTCCTCAGTAACTACAGGAGTCTAGGGCAGGTCTAGATGACAAGCTCCCTAAGGGTAGGGACTTGTCATACTTTAATTCCAAACTCCCCCTGATGTTTCTAGTGTGGTGTTTTGCCCCAGGTAAGCACTCAGAAATCTCATCATTGAACTCGGGGATGAATGGCTGGACAGAAGGGCTGTCACTCATAAATGTAAGCAAGGCCAATATGAATTTTTTGAAGAACATAACATGTTGTGAGCCTTATACTTTAAAAAACCACAGTGGACATCATTGCTCAAACATCCCACTATGTACACTCACCCTTATATCACCCCAAAGCCACACTATATATAAACAAAAAGCAAGGTTAACTGTCCTCCAAAAGAGAATATAAAGTGGGTGGTGAGAGGAAGAGAGAAATAAAAAGTGGCCCTAATTAGATCAACATAAGAAATGATCGCAATGACTTATCAAATACTATTTAAAATGACCTCATATGTCTGATATTATTGTAAAAAGGTGTAACATATGCTAGGACACAGATAGAACTTGAAAAGGAATTAAAAAACGATTACTGCAACAAGATGAAATGAATATTTTTTCCTCAGTGTTACTAAAAACATATTTTACGTGAAAGTTTAGAGGCTCGATAAATGCAAATTAAATTAGCTTTCACCTAGTTGATACAAATCAACTTTCTCAGTCAGGATAACCACTTAAAGATAATTTGTAGTTCCCGAAGGCCACAAAACTACACAGTTTATTGAACTATTTATAAAACAGACACAGCCAAAGGAAAGGCAGTAGCTCCTTTCAACCTGTGGTACAGAAATCCTAAATGTCAAGTTCCTTTTGACTGAAAGACTACGAGTGCTGCCGCTGGTTATCTGTCAGCCATAGCTTCTTCACAAAACTCAAGCATTCCATTCCTCTCAAGAAAGGAAATGGTCAGCCTCAACAAAAGTTGTATGTAATTGCAAAACACGTGGTGTGTCTTCAGTAAGATTGTGAAATGAACTAAGAAAAAGTCAACTAGCACTAAAGACCCTTACTTAGAGGAGTGCTTCCTCTGGGGGAGGAAGAAAGCTTTCTTTTTTACCCATGATAGGACTGCTTTTTGTTAGTTCTAAATACACTTGGACCAAACGGTTCAAAGGAAAAGGCATCTCGAGGTATCTGGCTGTCCTGTGAAGGCTCCTAGCTATTGGTGAAGGGGGAACTGAGGTACACAGGATGAGCTCCAAGGCCGGATTCGCTGACTTTTTACCGCTAGTGAAAAATCCTCGTTTAACTAAAACTTGATGTATTCAGCCCAGGAGAACGTCCATCAGATGCCAGGCTTGATAAACCCATGGTTCTATGATTACTCATAAAATACCAGTGGGTAGCCAGTCCTTTACATTTTTATTATGAAAATGCTTACAAAATGTACAGCTAATAGCTTCATTGATTTGCTCAAGAACCGGCATAGTATACTGAATTCCTAAATTATTACCGCTACTTTCAATTTTCAATCTGACTGAGAGCTACCTGTGCGGTTCCTTTACATGAAAATAAACAATGTTTTTAAAAATCTCCACAATGGCAACTTTTGAAATTTTACTTTAGGGGAAAAGAAGTGGAGAATACATGAATCAAAATTTACGTCACTACTTTTTAAAAGACAATTTTAGGCTTATCAGTTTACTTGTCTCCAGAGGCAGCATGTGCCTCTTTAGTCATTTAAAAAACTGTTGACATCTTTTCAATTTTATTTTGTCAGCTTTTCACGTATTTTCAGTTCTACACACAGATCCTTTAAATTGCCACATAGCATCGGAATGGAGCCTGTGTTAATAAATGTCACATATTTTTCAGTAATTCAACCACGTTGATGACAAATTTCATACTGCTGACAACCTGCCACTTGCTGAACTAATTAGTTTTCTACCTTAACTTGTGGCTTTCATTCACGCAGAAATATTTACTGAGAGTGTGCCATATGCCAGCCATTGCTTGGCCCCAGATTTACCAGGCAGAACAATGGCCTTCCAGGCACCCCCAGTGCAGAGGGGCTTCTTCTGTCTTTAAAACCGCTCCTGCCAGGCTGCCTTTCTGCATTTCAGCATGTGTGGGAGGATAAAGAGCACCGGTGTTAATTAATACCGGACAAACCTACGTCCAAATTCTGGCTCCACCTGCTAGTAGCTGACGGATGACCTTAGGCTACTAGATTCATCTTGTCTTGCCCTTGACTTCCTCATCCATTACACAAGGATGATCATTTGTTCTACAGGGTTGTAGTGACAGTCAAATGAAATAATGGAAGTAAACGGAAAAAAAAATACTGGCACTCAGAGGCTCATAAATGTCAGACTCCTTCTTCCAATTTCCCCTTAAAAACACATAGCTTTCTATACTAAATGGACACTATTTTAAAGCAAAGAGATAGGTGAACTGTAACTCTTAAACATATTGGTATATCAAATATTGGGGGGTAAGACGTAGTAAGGCTCTTGGTAACCTCAGAGTCTATCACCAGCTTGATCCCCCATCCCGAGTTTCTCTGACAGGTGACCCTTTTGGGGTCAATTGCTATCATTTGTTCTTCCTGCATTAGAGCTTTAAAAATAGTTCTACTATGCCCAAAATGGGAGTTAAAGCACCCCCAGAGGTGTGTCCCTTTCATCTGGGGGGTGATTCACACTAGAAGAAAAACTGTATGGTTAGGAAGGAACTAACATATTGAGCAATTCCAGGGTGCCAGGCCCGTGCTAGGTGAGCCACATGAATTATGTCATTCAAACCCCACAGCCACTCCAAGATGCAGATATTATCTTCTACCTTTTACAAAGAAACTCAATCCTCAGGGAGATTAAGAAAGTTGTCCACAGTGACAAAGATACAAGTAAGTAGCCCAACATCATTTCTCATAACTTCTCTTTTGACTTGCAGGGTCATTAAACTACTGGGCTTGGTAGATGTTGGCTGGTACCTCCCTATAGCTCCTTCTGCCTCTTCCTGTTGGTTGGAATTCTAATCTCCCTCCCGCAGATTAGAATTCCCTATGTCTTGGCTCCACTGACAGCTCCTATTAACATCTCCCATGTCGCTCAGACTCATGGACAATGCAGGATGTCATGGTTCCATAGATCATCTCCTTGTTTGTTTGTTTTTGTTTTTTTTGTTCTCCTCCTCCTGGTATCTCCAAGGGACTGCTATGACTACTGAGATCTGTACCTCCATGTTGATGACCAACTTGGTCTTTTTTTACAAATCCCTCAGAAGTTGCCACGAGAAACATGCCTAATTCCCATCTGCTTTTACTATGGGTGAACTATCCAACCTATGCCTCCTTACTCAGGGTGAGTTAATAGAAAGTAAAAGGTGGTCTTCCAGGGAACTGTAGAGTACTTGTTACCACTCCTCTTGGCGGTGCCCAAGCACAGGTAATATAGAGGCACCAACCCTAAACCCTTTTCATATATTCCCTTCATGGACACAAAAGCACATGGAGGACACAAATTAAGCATAGACACAGCCATATGACTCTCTAAGGAAATACACTAAAAATGACACTGGATTAGAATAATAGTCTCTCTCTCACCTTTACCCTTCGATGTTTCCATGAGTGTGATAATGAAATATTACACTCATCAAATATATTGCTAACTTTAGGCATAAGCCCATTCTTATGCTTTCTATTTTGGCTTTTAGTTTAGTTCAAGTCAATAAATAATTATTAGGCATCATGAGCCAAGTACTGCGGAAAAACTAAAAAGTTTATAGCACTGTACAGTGGAGATGGCATAACCATTTCAAAAGTACGTGATTAAAAGCTGACATAGCAGAATGCTGTGAAAGCTACAGGAACCCAGAGTGTAGCCACCATTCCCAGCCTAAAGGTTCAGAGAAGGCTTTCTAGGGTCTCCTGAGCCTTAAAATAACTAATGCACACAGAGGTCCAGTTACTACACCCTTTATTGAAGACAAGAAGTAACGAAAGAAATTCCATGACAAGTTCTCTTTGCTAATGACATAAAAATCAGGAATGTCTGAAGATTAGAAATGAACTTATACATGAAAGCGATCAATCTGAGTTTCTTATAAGTAATCTATTTTTGCCTGAAATTACTAGGGATGGGTCAGATCCTTAAATCATAATATTTAAGTCATAACCTTTTTTTCCCCTATTGATGATTATCTTCTTCTTTCTTCATGTTAATTAGGAATTATCATTACTCTCATTTTCTAATTTATGGAGATCAGAAGCCAAGTAGATTACCCGAAGAGGTAAAACCTGGAAAGATTCATATAGAAAAAACAAACTCTACTACTTCTGCCCACACAAAAAGCCTTATAAATCAAAGAACCAGGGAAATGATTCATCATTTAATGAAACCTTATTTTCCCCAAATTTCAGACCTTAACAACTAATTACAGTCTACTAATCAAAATCAATAGGAGAAATAGAAAGGAAGATCCAAGGAAAATAGTTAGTAGTAAGTTATTTTTATCCTTAGAATTATTAGACCCTTATTTCTTCTTTTAAAAAGCATAGTCTTAAAAAACAAATTAGCTCTGTTTATTCCTCATTTCTTTTAAAAATAAGTATCAACACCTGTCAATGGGGGCCTTATTTGTGAATTATTTAAGCTTTACATATTAGAAAATAAACATTCTCCACACATTGAAGTATGAAAAGACATAATCTTTTGGAAGAAACCATAGAATTTCCCATTTCCTGTCTTGGTTGTAAATAAAAATTTACTTAAATGGCTGAAAATAAATAGCTTTCATATTTTGACTAAACGCCACAGTATACAGGAAAATGCAGTTTGCTGCTGACCACAATGAGGTATAAAATCATTATATTTGAAAATGTGACAGAAAAATGCAATGGAAGCCTTAGACACATTCCACAGTAATTAAGGAATATGAATTTGCTCAAATGATATCTTATATAGGGTTTGGAATACTTTTCTGGATAAAGCAGAAAAAGTCTTTACAATGAGAATTTCATCTCTAGCAAAACCATCTCAGTTTAAATTAGTCAGCACTAGCATTATAGAATGAATTAGTGGTGGACAACAGTGACCACTTCATTGGGTTAAAGCACAGGTCTAAAGATACTGAAGCTCTTATCCCATAGAGGCCATTTTATTCCCACAGGAGTCACTCAGCTCTGCTTTGAGCCACGGCCACAAATCATAGACTTTTAAACTTGGCTGGGCATTTTATAAATCCAAAGGAGAGCGAATTAGAGACTGTGGCTGGGTCATGACACGTTAAACCCTGGACAAACAAAAACCATCGTTTAACAATAGCTATGCTAGATATATGTACAACAGAAAGGCAACGTACATTAGCAAAAATAGCCCTGTGGGAGGAACGAGACCTAGAAGGATGTTTTTCAAAAGGGTTCTTTATCAAATGGAAGAAGCAGCTTTATAGCAATAAAAATAAACTCATGGATTAAAGTAACTTTATTTTTGTCATTAAATAGGGAAGAATGGATGTCATTTTTAGAAACATCCACTGTGGCTTTCTTCTTTTTATTTTTTAAATTTTACGGTAAGAAACTACTACCCAGCTGTAGAACAGCTTCTCTCCTTAGAGTAAAGGAGAGAGAAGAAAGCTTGGCAATAGAGCAGAAGTGGTAAACGCTGTCAGTTTTCCCTGTGCCAAGGGGCTCATAAGTAACTGGGGAAAGAGAGGACACAACTACTAGATACTGAACACTGAATTAAACCAGGCAGGTCCAGACAACATCCTGTCCCAGGCTCTGCTTCTGACACTTGCTTTTCAATTCAAAACGGCTAGAAAACCCTCTGCCCAGAAGTGTGCATTTCTGTCTTGGCTTTGGGCCACATTCCTGGGCTTTGATAAATGTGGTAGGTGCCAACTGCTGCATTTATAATGATAAACACCATCCCCTCCATTGAGAATGATAAACACCATCCCCTCCACCCAAAAATACATATACCCCAAAGCAGGAAAAGAAAACAAAAATGGTGAGCTGTGGCTGAGACGCTCTCACGGAATTCTCAGGGGGATTAAGCAACAGTTGCTGAAAAATTGCAGTAGCCTAAACAAACTGGTAAAGTGAAAAGGAGGACAGAGGCTAGATGAAGGAAAAAAGGCACCAATGGAGCACAGGGCTTAATTTTACAGTTTGGGGGAAGATTTATGTGGTATACCCGCTTCAATTCGACAAGATTTACAGAGTGCCTCCCAGGTACTGTGAACTTTTCCAATGCACTCTCTGTTTTTGGATATGAAGCAAATGCATTCTCAGCCTCAGGTGTCCCTCCTTCTGTAGGGGTAAAACTATGAACCAGGAAACATTGTTTTAGAAATGTATCCTGTCCACTTACAAAGAATCTGAAGTGGCATATGGTTATAGCATAATATAAAAGAGGATAATTAAGATGTCACCACAACCTGAGGTGAATAAACTGCTATAGGGAGATACTAAATGTTTGTGAAAGACAAGTCACAAATGGCAATACACAGGGTTTATAGATATTTTATTGTGCAAGAACACCAAGCAAGCAAAAGTCCTTGCACACACTACCTTCCAGAAACTAAATTCAAGATGCAGTGAATCACATGGTTCTCCTCTAAAGAGCACTGTGAAATAAAGTGGACGGCAATTACTTTTCTACCTAGGAAAGAGAAACCCAAAGAAATAAATGGTAACAATTAAATTAACCTTCAAGTAGAGTCTCTGGGCATGCTGTAAAGAAAATATAAATCTCTCAGAAGCATACCTCCATTTGAACCAAATTACCCAACTCACAGAAAACTTCATGACTATTTTAAATTCCACATAATGCCCACTAATACTGAAACTGCCCATTTCTCCTAGAAAGTAAAAATGAAGATGGATTAACAAGTGTAGTCATGAGATTACTGTTTGCTTTCTTTTTCCAAACCCTCAATACAAAACTTTAAAGTATGCTATTTAAAAAAGATCTAACTGTATACAAAATTGGCTCAAATTAAAAAGGAAAGCAAACTAGGGAAAACGTGTTTTTCATTTTTTCTACTTGATTAGTATATTATCAATATTATATTATTTAAATAAACACATTTCCAGCAAATACAAATTATAACAAATGTAGTTAAGAGTGGTTTGATAAATTTTACTTTTTCAAAGTGGCAGTTGAAATTAAGCCAAATCACAAATAGACTTCATATATACAAAATAGCCTGGGGGGAGAGGGGAACAACGTATCCATAAGAACTGAAAGAAACAAGAATTCAAGCCTTAGACGTAATTGAGGTTTTTAACCACAAAACAAATGTGGCTCGTGCACCCTAGAATGTATAAGTCACATCATCAGGTGATTCCGAAATATTAGCCAGATTAAAAGATTCCTATTTGGGCTTCTAACAGTCCAGAGGCATAACATTCAAAAATAAATGAGGCAACAACAAAACGAATTGCTGATGTTGTGAAAGAGTAAACATTCCAGAAACAAGACTTCATCATGTCATTCCTTAGAATTCTCCCTTCTTGGCAATTATTTCCTTTGGGCAAGTGTCTCTGTATCAGCTAAAAGTCCTAAGAGAACAGCAAGAGCTGACCAAAAGAAACTTACACACGAGATTTCCCAAGCATTGGCAAAGGGCAAAGTCTGCTTTCCTCTTTGCCAACAAAACTTTCTAATGTGAAAAGAGTCATTTTTCAATAAGTTCCCAACATTTAAAATTGTTGCAGAGATTCTGGGCTTGTTGCATTGACACAGTATCATCTGGCATTGCCTCTATGGCAAGAAAACTAATGAGCTTGTAAGAAATGCCCTTACATCATTACATCCCCAAGAACATTCTGGCCACCAGCACTTCCCCACCATTAGAACATTACTTTTTTTTTTTTCCTTTTAATGGTAATATCTAGGCTAGACCTAAACTCACTGAACTGCAACAGAAATGAAGGCAGGGTGCTGCCCACCCCTTTCTTCTATACCCCATTACACCCATTTCCCTTCTCTCTCCTTCTCTCATCTTACCGGATTAAAGTTCCTAAGTGGCAGTTAATGTGCATAATAAGAAAAATGAAGTTTCAGATTGCTATCACTGGCCCACAGAGCAAAGCATCATTACCCAATATGTAAGTGTTGATGAAAATGAGGACTGCTCATAAAGAAGTCGCAGATAATTTTTAATCTGTCTCGCAGCCTTTCGTTTAAAACCTTTAAATGATTGTGTGTGTGTGTGTGTGTGTGTGTGTGTGTGTGTGTGTGTGTGTGTGTTTTAACTACCCTCTGATCAACAATAAAAGGGGTAGGAAGGATCTTAACTTCTTCTTCTGTTCCCTGAGTACATTCCAAATACAAAAAGAAAAGCAAAGTTTGAGACTGTGCAGAAACTGGGTAATCAGCACAAATAATGTAGGGGCTGAAGAGATTCTTAACATATGTATCAAATATAATGCAAGGGCTGCTGGAGGCAAAGTGCAAGGTCCTGAGTGGGGCACAATGTGGGGTAAGACACAGACCCTGTCATCCAGAAGCTTTCAACATAGAGGGCAGAGGAAATACATATATGGTAAGCATATTAAGAGGGGTTTATGAAAGGGCTGTGATGTTCTGAATACAGGGAGCATGGGGTCCTGTAGGCATCTATTGAATAATGGGTCTGAGTGGGTTAAAACGGAAGGAACTGGCAAGAAAGGACATTTCAGGTAAAAGGAACATCACAGGAGTGGAAATGCTCTGGGGGTGGCTGTGAAGGGCAGCTAGTTTGGAGTGGCCTGAGTGCCAGCTATGGGAGGGGAACAGTAAGTGCTAAGGCTAGAAAGGTAAACGGAGGCAAATCACAGGAACCCTGAATGCCAGCCAAGGAGTAGGTACTCACAGGACTGTGCTCTAGGATATAGTAGTTTGCAACCATTCCCCTCTAATCAGGGGAAAAGAAAATACAAATCATAATGTAAAGTGATGTGAAATAATTCACCAATACATATTCAATGGCTATTCCAATGCCTAGCACAGTGACTTGAACCTGAACTTTAAATGAGTAACGTCCATCATGTATGAGGCTCAGTACTAGGATGCTAGACACTGTGGGACTGAGATAAACAACCATGATTCTGCCCTTATGGTGCTTCCATCTCGTATATATGGGCCCTAATCAAGGACCAGGAGTCTGGGACCAAAGAGAGTAACCTTTTAAGAAGGAAGCGATCTATGATAAGTCCCCTCAATGCCACCCTGCTGTGGGCCAATGGAAGACTTCAAGTTCAACAAGTAACTAAAGACAGAAATAAATAAAGACAACACTCTCCTCTCCTCCCTTCTTCCTACTCTCTCGATGGGAGACATGCTTACTTATTGACCTTCCTTCCTTTAAGAGATGACACCAGTTCATTGTAAAACGGGGCTCGAGGCACGCTTAGGTACCATCTGCTCCAGCCAACCTAATACAGTCTACCAACAGCAGCTCAGCCACACCAGACCCGAGCCAAGCACAGCCAGGTCTCCTGAAAGACTGGCAGCGGCTTTCCTGCTGGCAAGTGGAGTTTGGAAGAGGTTGGCTGCCCCAAGGCTAGGGCATAGCACCCGATGAACTTTGCCCCAACCACTCAGAGCACCTCAGTTCAACAGCTTCCTTTTCCCAATTCAGTCACCCTGGACTTCTGCCCAACCAGGCTCTAGCCATTCACTTAAGTGCACATCTTCCCACCCTATCCCTTCCCCCACCAGGTGGGAGAACCTCCATGGTGTAACTCCAGTATGTGCCTGTGTCTGACTGTCACATGGCCTAGAAGCCGTAGTGACATGTCCCACCCTACCTGGGCCTCTCAGACCTTTCTGCCACTGTGAACAGTCTAGAAAGCCACCTCCTCTGGATCCGTAATTTGGAAGTCTGATCCTTCACAGGGGTCCAAAACTAGTCAAAAGAAAGCTCCTAATAAGCTGCTATTATGCACCACAGTAGATATTTCAAAGCAGCTGGACACACTATCTAAGAGAGCCAGGGTCTGAAATCGGAGTGAGTCTAGGTGTCACTGAGCTATGCCTTGAATAAGTGAACAAGGAACCAAATCCTAGCCTCAGTCTCTCCTCATTCCTCAGGAAAAGCCACTAGGACTTCCTTAGGAGCTGGCCTCAAAAAGCCCTGTGAAAAGTCTCTATGTTTTTTAAGGCTCTGTCTTTCTACCTCCCCTGAGGCTCAGGAGAAGATCATGTTTTGTTCTTTGAGGGCTTTTAGAGAAAAGCAGTATGCTTTGAGCCCAGGTTGGGATTCTCCATGCGTCACTGTCCCTTCTAGACAAGCCAGACCTAAAGCAAGCACCCTTTCTTCCACTTGAGCAGACCTCCTCACCTTAAAATCCCATAATTGGGGGAAAAGGGCCCACAAGCAGAACCGGAACGAGACGGAAGCAGGAGACGTTGGAGGCATTCCAAGACTTTAGCCCTTTCCCTCACCACACAACTAAGAGTCTCGTGAGGACATTTTTCAAGACTCTTCAACAAACATCTATTATGCAAAGTGAGACATAACTGCATTTCAAAGGTTACAAAATCTTTGTGCTATTGGGCAAAGACTTTTGGACTTAGACTTCATTTAGCAAACAATATAAGGCACAGAAAGATAACCATGATCCAAAATAGGAACTTACTGGCAGCAAGAGAAGCACAAAGTATGGTGGAAACTCAGGGGCAGCAGGGACCACATCCACCTGGGTGACGACAGTCTGGAGCTCTCATGAGCACCTCACCTGTATGTCCAGCTGCCTCCCAGACATTTCTTCTTGGTCTCAAAGCCACCTCAACTTCAGCATGTAGTGAAGTGGACCTAGCTGGTCCTCTGGCAATGTCCCATGTGAGCAAGGGTTTCACCATCCATAAGCCAGAAGCCCAGGAGCATCTCTGACAGAACCACTCTTCTTTCTGTTCTTCCTATTGTTACCTTTTAAATCTGGCTCGAACCCATCCACTTCTTTCCTCTCCATCACCATCATTATGTCTCTGGGTTCCGCCAACGGCCTCCTATCCTGCTGCTGTCGTTCGGTCCTCTAATCCACTGTCCATTGCAGCTATGGGATACAGGCTTGATGCTCACCTGCTTAAAACTTGGTAACGTTTGCCCTTCCCTCTCTGGATAAGGTAACACTCCTTACGTTGGCCTACAAGGCCCTGCAAGCGTGGCTTCTAACTCCCAAGTCCCAGGCTGGGTCCTTTCTCCCTCTCCCACCATTCTCTCAGAAATTCCCAACCTCCATCATCTTTGATGCTCCATTTGTTTACAATTCTCCTCCCTCCTTCTCCCTTCTTTGTTTAGTTTAATTCCTACTGAGTCTTTAGATTTCAGAACACCAGTCACTTCCTGGATCTCTATAATTATAGCTCATTCTCCTATTATATATTCTCCTAGTGCTATGTACCTCTCCTGTCCAGCACTTCTCATTATCATTTTAGACTTATTTATTTTCATTACATGATGAATGCCTGTCTCCCCTACTAGACTCTAAGCTCCCTGAGAGAAAAACCATGACTATTTCACAACTATGTGTCTAACACAGGGTTGGAAACTTGGCAGACCTCAAATAAAAATTTGCTCAGTGAGTATATGAAACTTACACGTCTAAGGTCACAACAAAACAGTAAGAGCAGCAGCAGCAGTAGCTGAATTGAGACTCTTCTCACTCCCATGTGACTCTTCCTGATCACACCATAAAGTTCTGTGTTGTCAAAAACAATATTCTTGGGCCGGGCCGGTGGCTCAGGCGGTTGGAGCTCCATGCTCCTAACTCCGAAGGCTGCCAGTTCGATTCCCACATGGGCCAGTGGGCTCTCAACCACAAGGTTGCCAGTTCAACTCCTCGAGTCCCGCAAGGGATGATGGGCAGCGCCCCCTGCAACTAAAATTGAACATGGCACCTTGAGCTGAGCTGCTGCTGAGCTCCAGGATGGCTCAGTTGGTTGGAGCGCGTCCTCTCAACCACAGGTTGCCGTTTGACTCTCGCAAGGGATCGTGGGCTGCGCCATCTGCAACTATCAACGGTAACTGGACCTGGAGCTGAGCTGCACCCTCCACAACTAGGACTGAAAGGACAACAACTTGAAGCTGAACGGCACCCTCCACAACTAAGACTGAAAGGACAACAACCAACTTGGAAAAAAGTCCTGGAAATACACACTGTTCCCCAATAAAGTCCTGTTCCCCTTCCCCAATAAAATCTAAAAAAAAAAAGACATAAGAATTTTAAAAAAAAAGCAATACTCTTTAAAACTCATTTTATTTCCCTTTCACTATCTTAAACGTAATTTTAGAAATTAAGAGATACACAGATTTCTGATACTTCATGTAGTTAAAAATATCCATTCGCTCTATCTGGGTAACTTTAAATATAACTTCTTTGTTCTTTATTTTAAATATTTTCACTGACTAACTACAATGTTTGAGCACAGTACTAGGGATTAGGAATATAAAAATGAGTAACACATTCCCTGCCCTATACATAATATGTGTTTCAGAGCCACAGCACCCAGGATCAAATTCCTGACCAGTCACTTAGGAGCAATGTCACATCAAACACAACAACAACAACAAAAAACTGCGTAAACTTCTCAGGCCTCAGTTAACTCACTTGTAGAAAAGGGATAATAAAAATACAATGTCACAGGTTATTCTAACAACGCTTGTGTGTAAGCATTATTATCAGAGAGCATTTTGAGTGTTCTTAGGAGCACCAGCTAGAAACACAAAATTTAAAAAGAGTGCTCTCTACTTTCAAAGAATTCATAGTCAAAAGGGAAAGTAAATGATTAATAAACAATTTTAACATATGCTCTCTACTTTCAAAGAATTCATAGTCAAAAGGGAAAGTAAATGATTAATAAACAATTTTAACATAGACTCATAAATGCTAAACTCCGGTACGACAGCTTGTTGGCATAGGCCCAGAATATGCAATTTGAGTATCTCATTTTATTACCTATTCATGAATTACTAATACACAATTTACTCTTTTCTCAGGATAAGCTATTTTTTCATCTTCATGATTGTGATGGCCTGTTACTTTATTTCAAAGTCTGATGACAACTGCCTCAAATACTCATATATGTGTGTATGTATATGTATGTAGTGTGCATATAAACACAGTCTTTACTTTCTATTACTACACCCAATTATTTTTAGGAATCGAGAAGAGGGAGATTTGAATACTTTCAGGCATGTTTTCAAACCTCGTATTCACTCAATTATTTTGGTTTAGAAAGGCCCTTGCAATTCCTTTTCATTTCAGTTGCTCTGGGTTTTATTTTTCAAAGCAATTTTAATTGCTTTGCTCTCTTCACACTTGAATTTCATTGCATGAAATGTTTACAATCTCGAGTTTTATCAGGAGTAGGCAATGCCACAGGGCAGCATAAGGACTCTGCAAATATCAATGAGTAGATCCATTCCTTTAATTCTCTTCACTAATTATTTATAGCTAGGTTATTAAACACAATTGACTCTGAATTATTAATACTGAAGAACTATAATAGCATAAGCATTAAACATGAAAGGTCCTGGGGAAAAAGTAAAGCGATCCCAGATGGGGCTCCTCCTGATGGCAACGAGAACCCACAGAACCTAACATGTGGGTCATGAGGCACGCCAGTAGCAAAGGTCTGCCATGACTCAAGGACAGAGCTGCCTCATCCTGACCACACCTTATCAATAAGTATGGCTCTGCCAGCTTAGCCCTCCATTTCAAGACTAAATCAACTGATCATAACCTTTAGAAATAAACCTCTTCTCAAATAATCTCTTTTTTAACATCCGTTCCCCTTCCTTCCTTCAACCAACTTTCTATTCCTTGTACATTATCTGCCACAAGAGGAAAATGTCTCCTTATTCCTGTAGTCAGCATCACTTTTGTCTATCCCCAGGTTTCCATGCTCCCTGAGCTTGCCCATAACCCAAACACAGCTCAGATCATTCCTGCATAACTGCCGTTCATTTTGCTCATCAGTCCCAGAACCCTCCTGGCAGGAGTTGAGACACTGAAGCATCAGAGGCCTTGACTGCTGGCAAGCAAACCCCTTATTCACCTAGTAGTGACCCTCTGCTGGGTATGTTTTAAGGCTGTCTCAGGCCTTTTCCCTTCGCCACCCTTACCCTGCTTGGGCAATAGATGACTTTGCTCCTTACATTCCTGAGAAGGTCGAGATGCTTGCATTTCCTACAGGGGGGGTTCAAATACCCTTTATTCTTCTCTCCCTCTCTCCCTCTCCCATTACGATCTGTCTCATCCAATGACCTTGTCTCCTACTTCAACCAGAAAATAGAAGGCATCAGATGGGAATGCTTCTTCAGCTTCTGGTTTTCTGTTTTCAATTCCATTCTGATTTGAAATGCTACCTCTCTCTGGTCTAAGGCTAATGCCCCTCTCCCCGTGCTCTGGACCCTATTCCCTTCATAGCCTTCAAAGGGACATCACAGCACCAGGTATATTTCAACCAAATCTTCAGCTTTCCCCCCACTACTCGCACTATCTCTCAGCATTAAACTTCCTCAAATCCTTTCCATATTAGAATAAAACAAGAAAAACTTTTCCTACATCTCATGTCCCATTGCATTTCCACTTTACATTGACTTGTCTGTTTCTTCCAGTAGCCCAAGCTCTTTGAGGGCAGGGACTATGTCTTACTCTTTGTTATACTGCATTGCCGACCATAGCCTGACACATAGTAGGTGTTCACTATGTGACGGATGAATAAATGAGTGAATGGAATATATGGAAGTGTGCAGTGGAGAGGTCTTTGGATGTGATGTAAGCACTCCAGCCTCCAGTCACAGCCTCAACATTTGTGTGTAGTGTAAGCAGTCCCTAAGTTTCTGTTAGCTTCAGTTGTGAAAAGAAAGTTCTGCCAAGACTATCTGTAAGGTCCCTCTAGCATTAACCTCTGCAGCTCTAGTACCTCATAGCATGAGGTGTTTTTACGTTTCAAATGTTATAAGGCTACTGTAAGGAAAGTGGCAGGCTCTCTCCATCTCCACTGAAACAAGAGGATATATATATATATATATATATATATATATATATATATATATATATACTCTAATAGCAAGTATTTCATCTAGAAAACATTTCTTTAAAAATTATGTTTAAAGAATGTTAGGCTGTGGCATATGTTACTAAGAAAAACTTTTGGTATTTCATTGAATATAGATAATGGGATTGTTTGAAATCTTACTTAGGTTTTCTTAACCTGTTAAGTATTCAAACTGTGATGCCCAACAATGGATCAGTAAATAAGTAGGTATTAAAATCATCCTATGTGTAATAATGGTCACCAGAGAGAACAGACAAGGGGATGAGATACAGTCTCACCCTTGAGAAGCTTACAGTACAGTTAGGTAAATAAGACTACAATATGTTTTAAGAAATGGTAGAAAGGGGAATGGCTTCAGGAAAGGTTTCTGAGGGAAGGTGAGGTTTATGCCCAGGGGATGGTTTACTTATCCACATATACAATGTAGAGGAAAAATTTTCGATGGAAGTGTGGGATACCTTGGTGGTCCCTCAAAGCTAGGCAGGACTTAGGGCGTGAAGCCGGCAATCTGACAAGGAGTCAACGTGACTAAAGGCATGGACGAGAGAGTGAATGTGAAAGGGGAAGAAGGAAAGGAGTGGAGACAAAGGGAGAAACAAATGCTCAAGGGTCCTGAGAGTAAGGTCCGGAGCTAAAACCAACATTGAACAGAATAAAGAACAACTTGATGAAAGTGGCTTGACTACAGTTGATGGTGCTTTGTTGCAACAAAGAATTTCTATAAATTAACTAGTTTTGAGGAGAAGCTGACGTTCTTCTCACCCAAAGAATCAGAGGTTCTCATGTTGGAAAGGACGTTATAGTGGGACATCCAGCTGAAAAGGTTCTGAACACAGCTAGGATAGTCTTCATAGCCAGGTAAGTGTTCAAGGACGGGACTAAGCTGAGGAAGCCATTAGTGCAGAGGTGTTATCCGCTGCTTGTGAGAGCTCTTGAAGGGAGAGGAAAACGGAGAGAGGGAGAGTATGCGCCTGAGGACAGCGTCGTGATGATACATGCTTCCAGTCAGACAACAGAAGGAAAGTAACCAGGAAAGGAAGCTGGGAAGAACTGGCTACACAGGTAGGAGCATTGTGATACATAATGTGAGAAAAGCCAGGAGAAACAAAATTCTCATGACAGGCATAGTCAGCAACATTAGTGCTGAGGAAAGGCCGACAATAATGAATCAGAGACCTTTGGATTTTGCAATATCAAGATCAAGGGTAGCACTGGAAAAGGAAGTTACTCAGTAGATTGGTGGAAATGAAAATCAGTTTGGAGAGGCTGGGAGACGGGCATGAAACATGCAACATGTTTTGTAGTAAAAAAGGAGCAAAGAATAGGAGTCAAAAGGCACATAATATTATGATAGCGAGGCTAGGTGTGTGGTTGAAATCAGAGGGGTGAAAGGAAGATCCTGGGGAGAGTGAGGATAACTGTGGAAGTAAGAGCTGAGGTGGATAAGATGCTATCAGGTACAGTGTTCTTTAAGAAGGTCAGCGGTTAGTCCTGGAGAACACAGCGGTTAGCTATCAGGTATAGCGGTTACTCCTGGAGCAAAGTTGGGACACCCCTTTCTCTCTATTTGCATGGGAAGCTGGTAGGATATATACATAATGCCAAAAAAGATGTTCTGAGGTGCTGATGAGGCAAATGTAGAAGTTAAGCTTTGACCGTGAAAAACATAGTGCAAAGATATCTCATTCCAATAAAGGGGGCAGGGAGTTAGGGGGAAAGGTCTACAGTAGTCATAGCATCTATCCATGGGGATCAAAGCTAACGGGAATCAAAAGCCTCATCTGGCAGTTCCCAAAACCTAGCTTTCAGTATTGCTCCTGACACAGGTGTGCATTCTAAACAGTTTATTAAACAGATACTGACTGAAAATAAATTACCAGCTTAGGTAGAGCTCAGAGGTGTAGAATAGAATAAGAAAAAAACTAATGCATGAGTTTATACGTGATTAAAAGTGGAAGTCTTGCAAAGCTGCCCACGGTGACTTTACTTTTTATATAAAAGAGTTTGACATCATTATTTTAGGCCAGTAGTTTTGTTGTTTCTTCTTTGTAATCTTCATGTAATGAACTTAACTCAATCATTCCACACGTCACTCATCTCAAGTACCTGCCAATGATCCTAAAAATAATAATGGTTTTAACCTATCAACAAAGGTTCACGGAATGAACTGCAAATGAAATTATTTTTACATCTTTTGCTTGCACTTTAATTTGCTTTATTACAGTTTTGCTTTTAACATTGTACCCACATTTACTGTACACAAAGGACATTTTCAGATACTAGAAATAAAACACGGATGCATGCAGACATTGAGTATGTAAGCTGTATGCTGTATTAATGTGACATTTCTACAAACATTGTTTGAAAATCTAGCTTCATAATTACCTGCAATTAATGGTTTATTGCTCATCCTTTCCTAAGTTTGGCTTTTAAGTTTTATGGTAGCTAGGCATGTAAGGGGATAACAGAACCCCTCAAGAACTATAAATGCCACTGAGTGAAAATTACAGCTTAATATTGTATGAATTAACATGAATTTTAAAGTTCATCAGGTACAGTAAGTGAAAATTAGAAATCAATTCAAAATTTATATGTTAGGTCAGATCTTTTTAACTTTGTATGATACTTGAGACTCATGATAAATAACAAATTCTCCAAAGACTTATTTCTGTTTAGTATGAAAGACATAACGATGTAAACATTATAAGTTTTATTATGTTTCATAGGAACGCCTATGGGTTTTTTAAAAAAGTTTGCACTAATGTTACTAATTTTACCCATCTAATTCCTTTCTCAGACAAATTAAATATCCACTTTGGGATTATCTGACCTGTATAAGATAAATGTCCTATACGTTTATTGAATCATTTATTGAATATTTATTGAATCATTATCTTGCACACCTGAAACTAATGTGATGTTTTATGTCAACTATGCCTCAATATAAAATAAAATTTTAAAGAAATTACTGAATTGTAATTATTTGACTTACAGAAAAATAATTATCATTATCATATCATATAACCATTAAAAATAGTTATATGAATGTTGTGTAGCTGTGAAAAAGAGAATTTCAGGGGACAAGCCTCCAGGGCAGCGATTCTATTTCTCATGCTTATTACACAGCTAGACTATTACTGCACACAGAAAAGAAATACATACGTAGTATCTGATTACAGTGATATCATTTTGTTCCTTTTAAAATTTATTTTAATCAAAATTTGTTCAAAACAATTCATGTTTATTGTACAAATTCAAAATTATAGTTAACATGAAGTGAAGTCACCCAGGTTCTGCCCTTTGCTCACATGTAGATACTGTTAACTATTTCATACATATTTCTCAAAAAAAAATGTAATGCATGTACATATGTGTGTTTGAATGTGTACATACACATCCCATTTTTTGTAAAAAAAAAAAAAAAAAAAAATATATATATATATATATATATATATATATATATATATATATATACAGTATTTTGTAACTAATTTCATTCAGTTAAAAATGTATCCTTTAATGACATTTTTTTATGTCATTACCCATAAAGTTCTCTTTTCTTTTTGAGGCTTGAATAATATTCCCTTGTTTAGACATAACACAATTTACTTGACCAGTTCCATATTTATGGACGTTAGGGTGTTTTTCCTTCCAATTTTTTCACTATTATAAGCAATGTTCAGTGAAACCCTGCTCTACTTTTATGAGAACTACTGCAGGTTAATTCATAGCAGAGAACTTTCTGGATCAAAGAATATAAATATTCAAAATTTCAATACATATTGCTAAATTACCCATCACCGTTGCCTAACACTACTTGCACCAGCAGATAAGAATACCTATTTCTCCCTTCACACTCTCTAACACAAAACACATCAGTCCTTTTACTCTTTGTCCATTAAATATTATCTTAATTTACACTTCATTTAGTATATTTTAGATTAAATCTGCTATGATTACTTAGAGCACTTCTGCCTTTAAAACTAGATATTCCAATTAGCACTCACCTGATTTTAGGTTACATATATTCTAGACAAAATAAATTATTTGGTGAAAGATGCCTCCAAAGACATAAATTTTATTATTAAATAAATCATCATTGCAAGAAATTTTGAAAACATAGCCAAATATAAAGAATAAAATAAAAATATGCATACCTGCATACCACCATTCAAGAAATAACTGTTAAAAATAACCTTTTATTCCATGCATATATTTTATTTAATGTACATAAATTGTTTTTCTCAAAATGTAATCATACTATATGCTATTTTATAGTCTGCTTTATTAAATAAAGTCATCAGGAGCAATTCTGCTCCCATTATCTTAAATATTCTTTTAAAAATCATTTTTAAAGTCCACATAATATCTCATTTGTTAAACTATTACTACTGGACATTTACCTCTGATTTTTCATTATTACAAAATATGCAGTAAAGCATCTTTGACTGTCCCTCCAAGAATTCTGTTAGGTTGGAGAGATTCCTAAGAGTGGTTAGAACAGGTTCTTTACTTTTAAATGAATGTTATCTTTGCAATATCAACTCCTTAGGTTTCTACCATCTGTTAGAATACAGCCCCATCTATATAGATGACTGTTCACTTCCTTAGAATAAAACAGGCATCATGGCTGGGCTGAACTTCATATTTATAAAACCAGAAATGTGTCCTTTCTTATTTTTTGCAAAATTGGTTACGACCGTGAATAACAGTATATTTGACTGACAAAGCAGCAAGCATGAGAGACTTTTACCATACTTTTCTCAGCAGAAATCATCAAATGAAGAACAGAAAACTAGGGATGAGAGAATCTGAATAAAAATTTAACAAGCTTTAGTCTTTAGTGTATTCACAAAAAGTAATCTTATATTGGGCCACAAAGGAGCACTCACATTTCCAAAACAGAAAATATACAGGGCAGATAATATGACAGATTTGCATAACCAAAAGTATTCTATACATGTACAAATTTTAAAACACAAAAAAAACTTTTAGGTTAAAGAAAACACCAATCAAAATGGAAATCACCAATTGTTTAAAAATGAATCACAAGAAAACTATATACTAAAATCTTTGTGCTGCTGGGAAAGTAGCACTTAGGAAAATTTATAGCCTTAAATGCTTGTTTATAAAATATAAACAGTGAAAAATAAGTGGCTTAAATTTTAAATTCAAGAAGCTAGGAAAAGAGAAACAAGATAAATATATAGAAAAGAGCAGTTAATAAAGATATAAGAAGAGATAGATGAATGAGAAATCGAGAAATGCAGAAAACAAACAAAAAATAGTAGAGCTGATCAATAAAACTCAGCCTGGTAATTTTCAACCAGACAAATCTTTGGCAAAATAAATTTTAAAAAGAAAAAGAATAACATTCTTATTTTTAAAATTTAGATAATAATCAATGTGAATAAAGTCAAAAAAATAAACAAAACAAATTTCCAGAAAAATATAAGAGAAACTTCTATGAAGGCAATTACTATATTAACAAATTAAAAGGAAAAAAATCATATGACTGTGTTTATTCCTGCAGAGAAAAGGATCTGATAAAATGCAAAACACATTAACAATAAGACCCTTAACTAGAAATACAAGAAATTTTCCTTAACCTGAAAAAGGGAATCTATGAAAAACCAATGACAAACTTTTTAATGATGAAATGCAGCATTCTCCAACTGAAGAATAAGACTTGTTCTAGTCAAAGCAGTATCTCAAGAAAAAACCAATATAAGATATATACATTAGTAAGAAAGACACAAAATTGTCATTACTTGAAGATATTGAAATTGTCTACAGAAAGGGCCAAGAGAACCAACTGGTGAACTACTAGATCTATAACGATGTCAGCAAGGTTAAATACAAGATCAAAACCAGAAATTATTAGCTTTTATATGCATTAGCAATGATCAATTAGAAAAAGTTAGAAATAAATCCCATTCAAAATAATTTGAAAATACCTGACATACAAGACATGAAAAAAAAATGTAAAACTTTACTGAAGGACAAAACGTAATTAAAGAAGAGATATCTTGTCCCTGGATGGGAAGACTCAATACTATAAAGACTTCATTTTTCCCCAAGTTAATTTATAAATTTAAGTTAATCCCTAAAAAAAATATACCAAATGGAATTTGCAAGGAATTGGACATGATGATACAAAAAAAATTGAAGCAAATGAATAAACAGACAAGATAGCTGAGGCAATCTTTAAAAGAAAGAACAAAGGTCTTGTCATAACAGATATCAAAATAACATTGTGAAGCTATACTAATTAAAACATCATGATACGGTACAGGAATAGATAATCAGATTCATAGAACAGAATGCAGACTCCAGGGACAGTCCAATGAATACAAGGGAATTCAAAATATAATAAAAGTAGTATTCCAAATCATGGGAAGAGGACTAACTACTCAACAAATGGTGTTGAAATAACTGGCTGTCCATTTGCAAAAAGCACAAAATGAAAAATAGTAAAATCTCTTCTCCATACAAATCACTCACACAAAATTCCAGAGCAATTAAAGTCCTAAACCTAAAATAACATATCAGTAGGAGCAACTATATAATTTGTAAGGCCCAGTGCAAAATGAAAATGGAAGACTTTCAAGATGGCAATAGTAGAGAATTAAACAAAGTGGGGAGGGAGATTGAGGGGCTTCTGAGTATAAAGATAAATTTGACTACATCTAAATTTAAAACTTCTGCCTGACAAATGACATCATAAAGTTTAAAGACAAGCCACAGAGAAAGAAAACATTTACAACACATGTGAGACAAATGATTAATATCTAAAATATATGATAAATGCCTCCAATCAGTAAGAAAAAGATAAACAATCCAGTATTTAAAAGTTGGATAAAGGATATGCAAGAATAATTTACAGAAGAGGAAATTAAAGAGCCATTAAACATGAAAATCTGTTCAATCTCATTAATATTCATGAAATGCAAATACAAATTAAAACAAGTAGATATTTTTTAACCACAAATAATGTTTGGTGTCAAGTGTTAGGAAGTGTACAGGGAAACTCCTGGTGGGAGACTACATTGGCACCTTCAAGGGGACAACTTGGCAGTATTGAAAAGGAGAATACGTTAGCATACCTTCCGCCTAGCAATTCTTTCTCTTGTTTACTATTGTAGAGTAAAGTACCTCACATGCATGTTCACAAGGAGGTCATATACTGAAATTGTACTGCTGAGCTGTTCATAATAGCAACTATTAGGGAAAAACATAAATGACCATCAACAGAGGAATGGTTAAATAAATCATGATATCTATATGTTATTTATCATACATACATATTATATAATAAATGCTCTGCAGCAGTTATTAATAAAAAGAAAGGTGGAATCTAAAAAAAACAAAATAAACAAACAAAACAGAAACAAACTCATAGATACAGAGAATAACCTGATGGTTGCCAGATGGGAGGGGAGGTGGTGAGATGAGTAAAAGGGGAGGGATTAAGAAGTACAAACTGGTATTTACAGAATAATCACGCCTATGTAAAGTACAGCATAGGGAATATAGTTGATAACATTGCAATAACTATGAATGGTGTCAGATGGGTACTGGATTTATCAGGGTGATCACCTGGCAAGTTATATAAATGTCTAATGACTATATTGTACACCTGAAACTAATATAATACTGTACATCAACTGTAATTAAAAAATTAACATTGAAAAAAAAAGAAACATGTAGAACCCTATGCCTATAAACATACAAAGATCTCCAAGACATATTTTTAAAGGAAAAAAATGATAGTATTATGTTGTCGGATTTTTTTTTCTTGAGAAACCACACATCCAAACTATTTATTTCTATAGGAACACAGGTGTATATATGAAATATATAGAAAAAAACCTAGAAGCCCAAGGGCAATATCTACCAAATCAATAACAGTAGTTTCCTCTCCAGAGAGAAATGGGATTGGATGGTGGTCAAAGGGAATTTTAGCTGAATCTGTGATGTGTGAATTTTTTTTAATGTTGTATATTCACAAATTATTTAATAATTAAAAATAACTTTTAAAATGTTTCAGAATAAACATTGCTGACTTTGAAGATGGGTGTTATTCTAATACACTTCACTTGGACAACACTAAATAATTTCAAATCTCCAATGCCAAGAATGTTTCTTCCATCTCTGAGAGGAAGAAGGGAAGCCCAAATATTTTCTTGAGACCTCTTTGCAGCATAGTGATTTCTCACTTCCCCTTCATACACCAGAATTAATTATTAAAATGACTTTAACTTCCCAAATCCAACAATTGCACTGCCTGAACTGCCTTTTATGACTTATGGCAAACGACCATATTACAATTGGCCTGGAGACACTGCATTGCAAGGTCATCTCTAAAGCAAACAGCAGAAATATTTTAAGTATCTTCATGAAACAAAGCAGATTACTTCAGTCATTCAGACTTTAAATGAAAATTTCAGTGTATGTAAACTCTGAGATCTGCTAGCCAGTATACAAGTACAATTATATTTTCAAATTCATGAAATAAGGAATTTGTTCTTTATTCATTCTCACCTGGACAGAATTTCAAACAGATGTTGAGAATTTCCCTCGTAGATGTTAAGCTCATTTACTCACTATACATTATATTTATCTCTCTAACTGAACATACTATGTACCTCTAAAGAATCTTCTATTATATAAAATCAATGAATGAATTACTACCAAAAAATATTAAGTTTTATTGAGATATAATTCACATACCATACAATTCATCTATGTAAAGTCTACAGTGAGTTTTAGGATATTCACAGAGTTGTACAACCATCACCATAATTAATTTTAGAACATTTTCATCACTTAAATAAAATCTCACTCCCATTATCAGTCACTCCTTTTGCCCTTCAACCCCCCACTCCAACCCTAGACGACCACTAATCTACTTACTGTTACCATAGATTTGCCTCTCTGGACATTTCATATAAGTGGAATCATAAATATGTGGCCTTTTGTGACTGGTTTCTTTCACTTAGCATAATGCTTTTAAGGTTATTCCATATTGTAGCATGTGTCAGTACTTCATTTCTTTTGATTGTCAAATAATATTCCATGGTGTGGATGCACCACATTTTATTTGTCCGTTCATCAATTAATGGATATTTGGGTTATTTCCACATTTTGGAAAATGGAATGTTGCCATGGACATTCATGTAGAAGTTGAAATGCTTTTTTCTAAAGCTGAATATTCCGTAAATGTGCGCTGGATGATTTTGAAAGTAGGACAATTAAAATACATGTTTTTCTTTATTCATCCTAACAAGTAATTGTTAATGAATCAAAAGAGCCATTTTATAAAAATAATGAACAGGAAACAATTATTGATAACATACTAACCATAATTAACTTCCAAATTAACCTTCTCTTAGATATTAAATTTTAATAAATGAGTTTTTGTACTTGGAGAGATACCCCTGACCAGCAAATAATTCATCAACTAGAATTTTTTGAAGAGAAAGAAAAATGAAAGGTCTTTTTGGAAAGTGGTGGGGGCAGGGGCGTTTAAATCTTGCTAATCACTGGAGAAATTTAACATTTTGGTGGCAGAGATACTTTGCACTCTGACTTAATGAATTTTTACAATTATTTGGAATAATAAAATAATTGGAGATAAAACTATTGAAAAGCAGAGGATATTCTGTTTTTGAAACACTTTTCCCCATGGATGGAATGAATTGCCCTTTAAAAGTGCCAGAGCAGCAGACACATAAGATGTTCCCTATGCAAAGGCTTTGCAGATGGCCTTTTTTCCTGAGGGTCTCAGCACAGATTACTGTCCCTTCAGCACCAGGTACTGAATGTGGTTCTAGAGAAAAGGCACCGTCTTCTGAGGAATTCACATCTTAAGGGGTCCAATTCCACACTGGTGAGAATTTAAGAAAAATCTTTATTTACTGCTCTTTTAGCAATTTTGTTTGAATTCCCATACAACGTAATGATGATTCCTAAGAATAAATCTTTAATCTTATGTTCATTCACTTACTCTTCTTATTGGTAAAATGAATATAAAAGAAAAGTTTTACCTGATTATTATCTGATTAAAAGGCAGAGGAAAAAGAACTATTAATCATTTAGAGACATTTTAATATAATAAGAAAGTTGTTATTTATGACAGGATTTATAACTTGTTTTAACTTTTTAATCAACTGCATAGAGTAACTATGGAATCAAAGGGAAAAGCCACACTGGATGCTACTTACAGACTAGACAAGCGAAATGTGAAACCAAAACTAAAACAAACAAACAAAAATTAAAGTCAGTCATAAGAAGTCAGTCCACCATTAAGTTGTACTCCCAAAGTTTCCATGTAAATCAGTTGTTTGCAACTCCAAATTCTTTCTCCCATTAAAATCTTCAAAGTAAACAGTGCTTAAAATCTCAGACCAATCAGAAAAGCCTATTTAATCCATAATGTAGCTTCCATAATGTACATAGACAACATGAAAAAAGAAACAGGAAAATTACTGTTGAAGTATCAGTAATTAAACCCAACAGAAAATAATTTAAATTCAGCAAAAAATATGTTTTAAACTTTTTCGATGCTCCTATTCCATCTAGTACATGAAGAAAGGCAATGTTAACTGAAGGGAATGCAGACGAGCCACCCTCCTCTGCTGAAATTCTAAAGGGTCCTCTAGGCACACTGAGGAGGTGGGAAAGCTGTGAACAGGAGGTGAGCTCGCTGCCTCCTTTTTGCTTCTCATTTCCTTCTACTTCAACCAGCTTTCCCCTTCTCTTCTATCCCAATCTCACCAATTTCCAATCTGAATCTAAACCCTTCTATTTCCACAAAGGCCACATGAGTCTGAAAGGATCTTGGTCAAGATAAGAAGCTTGCTGAGGCTATCAATTTACACTGATCTCTGGCAACTCACGTTTATGGACCAGTGCTGCACTTGCTCTTGTTAGTCAGTGATAGTTATCTGTTGGATAACAAAGGAATCCAATGTGAGGGCAGAAGAAAGGAGTGAAACTGTTCTGAGGTAACTGGAGAAGAGCTCTAAGAGAAAGAGAAGCAGAAAGGTAAAGAAGATGAAGGGAAGTGATGGGTAAATAGTGACGGATCAGAAAGGTCTCTACTCCATTCATAAAGTGGAACCACGAGCTCAGGATCTATAAATTTGCTTTGGACAGGGAAAGAAAAGGGAACAGGATGGCTAAGTGAAATGCCCATCGGTAGACGACTGGATTAAGAAACTGTGGTACATTTAAACAATGGAGTATTACTCGGCCATAAAGAAGAATTAAATCTTACCACTTGCAACGATATGGATGGACCTACAGAACATTATGCTAAGGGAAATAAGTCAGACGCAGAAAGACAAATACTATATGATCTCACTCATACATGGAATTTAAGGTTAGAATGAACAAACTAATCACAAACAGTCTCAGAGATATAGAGGAAAAACAGGGTTGCTAGATGGGAGCAAGATGGGGACAAGGGGGAATGTGAGGGGATTAGAAAGCACAAATTGGTAACCACAAGATTGCCATGGGGATATGAAAGACAATTTGGGGAATATAACCAATAATGTTGTAAAGATTTTGTAGGTTATCCGATGGATACTTGTCTTATTAGGGAGACCACTTCATGGATGGTGTAGATGCCTGACTACTGCAGTGTACACCTGAAGCTGAAGCTGAATAATTATGAATATCAACTATAATTTAATACATATATAGTCACAGGATGTGGAGTACAGTATAGGGAATAGAGTCAGTGGAATTGTAACGGCTATATATGATGTCAGAGGGGTAGTAGATTTGGGAGAGGGGGGTTACCACTTTGTGAGGGGTGTAAATGTCTAACTATTACATTGTTTTGTATACCTGAAATAATAAATAAATAAGTAAATGCTCCTGATGTTAGTATCTATACATATTCATTAACTGTTTATTGAGCAGCTAGTATATAGAGGGTACCACTCGGTATCCTAATCCAAAATTGAGAAATACTTTCTGCTCAAGGAGTTTACAGTCTATAGAGGGAAGGAACGTACACAAACTGTAGTAAATCCAGAATATATTAAGAACCACAAGAAACATGGTACTGTAGAAAGAAAGAGGGAGAGACTGGAAGAGAGCCAACAAGAACATCCATTCAATCAAAAGCTATTTATGCAGTGCTAATATGTGCCAGGCACTGTTCTAAGTGCTGTGACTAAATGGTAAAGAAAAACAGACCAAAACTTCAGCGCCCATGGCACTTATAAAGAACAGCAAAACAATAATAAAAATACAAGTAAAATACATGGCATGTGCGATGATAGTAAGTTCTATGTAGAAAAATAAATAAAGCAAGAAAGGGGGAGACAAGTACCGAGAGAGAGAGAGAGAGAGAGAGAGAGATTGATTGAATGTCATCATAACCAGCATACGTATGACACCCAAGAGATCATTGAGTTCAACACTCTCCTTTTATAGAACTTGTCATGGATTCAAAAGGCGATTAAACTATTTGTCCAATTCAAGCTATCCAAAATAGACCTTAATTAGAATATTCTTTATTTTATAACACTGAAAAAAAGAGAAAGAAAGAAAACCAACCACCTAAATGTAGTTGGTTAGAAAATTATAGATACCTTTCAATAGGATACCATGCAACCATGAAACAATGATGCAGGCTACACTGATTACATGGATAGGTACCTGTGTTATATTAAGTTTATTTTTAATCAGGTAATAAAATAGCATTTTAAAATAATATTTTAAAAATATTATATATATATTACATGTACATGCAACCGTCTCAATGAATGTACACTAACAAAGAAAGAGTAAAAAGTGGAAAATGTTTCACTTTCTTTTTTAAACCTTTCTATTATGTATGATTTTTTCTATGGAAATATGCATTGTCTGTAAAATCAGAAAGACAATAATGCTATTTCCAATCTAGAAAGGCTTTTTTTTTTTTTTTTTTTTTTTTTTAATTAGTTTCAGGTGAAAGCGATTTCCTTTATACTTTGCTGTCCGCACTCCTCCCAAGCCTCGGGGATCTCAGGATAGGCTGGCATTCAAACCTTCTGGAAGTGACTTCTCTTAGGCAGCTCTGACTGCACCCAAAGCAACCCTTGGGAGGCAGCTTGTCAGTGAAAGCGTTTTAGAGCTGGTACAGAGAATAACTGTACTCACAGTTAATAACTCATTTAGACTCAGACAATCAAGTTTTCACACATGAAGTGTCTGACCTCAAGAAGTACAAGCATATTATTCAGCTGGTATTTTATTATACAGCTCATATTTTTAACACTATATGTCAAAATCATTTATGTCGGGATTATAAAATAAAACACAGATAATAATTTTGAAAGGAGGCGGCAGATAAGGGCACGAAAGAGGGAGTGGGGAAAATGCTTAGGGGCAAATCAACCAACAAGTAGTCATGGCATCGTACTTAATACTTATTAATTCAAGCTAGCTAGAGAGCAGACTATCACTGAGCTCATTATTCTCTGCATGGCACCATGCTATGCGTGTTCTACAAAGACACAGGTAAGTAAGGCACGGCCCCTTAAGGACCATTGTCATTTTTCTTACTAGTGGTCTATGAAACTACAACAACATTCCTTTCCATATATTAAGTGGAGGTGCCCAAATGAAGTAGAACTTATCCGACAACACTGCTCTTTCACAAGTCTGGTTTACAGTTGTTTCTTTTATTCTTCGCATTTGAGGAGGTGGAAGAGAGGGATGGGAGAAAAGGAGAAAGCAAAAGGCATAGTGAGAAGACAGGTGGCAAAAATATGAAGGGAAGCAGTAAAGGTACTGAGAATACGTACTGAATTTGGAAGAAAGGGTGCCTGGAAAAGAGGACAGAACAAGCCAGAAGACTGGAAAAGAGGCCCAGGTTAACAGAGCTGCCTCCAGCTCCCTGCCAGGACATGAGGAAGGCAGTGAGGGAAGACAAGGTGGGAAGCGGGGGGACTCCATGAGCACCCTGACGCTCCAGCTCTGCATCTGGATTCTGAGAAGGACATCTGTGAGCTCCTGGGAGGAAAGGACGCACGCCTCTTCCTCCAGGGTGCCTTTTCTGGTCACTAGCAGGAAAACGTATGGAAAGACTATGTGAAACCTGTCACCTGACGGCCCTTTCCTTCCTCTGCTACCCTGGCTACAGGAAAGCCATTTTACAAGCTTATGTGGTAGGAGCTCAGCTTCTCTAAAGAAATAGAAGAGAGCTGCTTTTCCCCCTAAATAATCACCGAATCTGCTCCTACACACTTGGACAAAAGAGAACAAGGTCCTCTCCTTGGCAGATTCTTTTTATTTATTTACTTTTTTAATTAAAGTTTATTGGGGTGACAATGGTTAGTAAAGTTACATAGGTTTCAGGTGTACAATTCTGTAATACATCATCTACATATCACATGGTGTGTTCACCATCCAGAGTCAGTTCTCCTTCCATCACCATATAGTTGATCCCTTTTACCCTCATGGACCACCTCTCTCTCCCCCCTCCCCTCTGGTAACCACTAAACTATTGTCCGTGTCTATGAGTTTCTGTTTCTTCATTTGTTTGTCTTGTTCCTTTGTTGTTTTCAGTTTTATAGAGATTCTGACTTGAGATTTCCTGGATAGGATCCCACTGGTCCACAGGACAAGGAGCCTTCAGTCTGGGGGCCCAGAGTTAGTAACTTATTTAGACTCAGAGAAGCAACTTTTCACACACTCACTAATTTCATCCTAGAAATGCATGTACTCTACCTATACTATTTCCTGGCTTCATATAGAAACAATTCAGACAAGGGCCAATCAAAATCTGCTAGGGAAAAAAAAAAGCATTAACACACTCTTCCACAAGTTGATAGCTTTCTCTGAGGCTGCGGCTTCCCCCTTCTACTGGCCAGTGAACTCCTACTGTACATGACACGGTCGGGCTGGACAGAGAGCGGCTGAGGATGGCTAGGCTTCTTGTATTTCTTTCTAAATGCTTTTTTTGTTCTCTATATACCTCTTCTTCCCTCATTAGCAATGATCATTAGCAATGATCATTGAAGTCATCATTGAAAGTTGACTATAATTCTGAGTTCTAATTATTATTTTATAGTTCTTTAAAAATGCACCAAAGGGCATTTTTTTAGACAGTACAGAAACAGTTCATCTTACTCTAATTATCCAAAAGCTTTATAAAATCATCAAAATTCTTTTTAAAAACAGATTCAAACATGATTAATTGCTTGTCTAATATAAGCAAAGCAATGTTTTTGGCAGGAGATTTATAATTCACCACACTTGAGTAATTAATAAAAATGTACTTAACAGTGAATTAACACAACTGCATTATACAGACAGTTATGCTTGAGAGCAGTACTAAAAATGATGAAAGACAAGTACATCTTAATATGGACCATCAAATTATGCATCAATTGTCACCTTTCAGACCGGTTTTTCATAATTTCTATTACATTATTTAAAAATCCGATATAAAACTGTAACCTGTTATCCAGCATTAATGCAAGTACGATATTCTCTGCTTGAGATTGAGTCTGTGACATGGCTCTTTTGTCTTTTGTCTGTACTGTCAATGTTCATAAAAAGGAAGTATCTTTAAAAATCAGCAATACTGAGAGGGAAATTGAACCATATGCAAGGAAAACACAAGCCACTAATTTCTGGCCAAGGGTGTAACTTGTAGTCATTAAGACATGTAGTCAGGCAAGGGTTTTATTACGGGCTTTGGTTGATTTTCAGCTGTTGCACAGCAGGTGGGCGCTTCATCTGAATCGGTCAGCCTTCCACAGACAGCCACAACCTGCACTGCAAGTCTTGCATAGCCAGCACAGCCTGGAAGGGCAGGCGGATATTTCAGGAAAGAAGCATCCTGTTCTTTGATTTATGCCATTAGCACAGCAAATAACTAAATTTACCAACCATAACTGATTCACCAGAGAAGTGCCATATGATTCCTGCCCTTCGCCTGCAATCAATTGAGACGTGCATCAGATCAGTCTCTCTAGAAAATAACCTCCCAAATTCTCAAGCTATCCTCAGGTCCCAGTTCACTGATTTCCTTTTCAATATAACAAATTTAGTTAGTGACTTTCAGTACTGTGAAATTTAATTATATTTCCACTGAAGTTTAGGTAAAGGGTTCCTTCCACCAGCCTATTAAAACAATCTGACTTGAAAGTAGATCATAGAAAAGTCAAACATAAATCCTGATCTGACCAATCTTACCTTCTCTGTATTGATGATACCAGGGGTCTCAGCGAGGGATGCTATGCCCCCTGAGGGGACACTTTGCAATGTCTGGGGGATATATTTTAATTGTCATGGCTGGTGGGTGGGGAATGGGAAGAGGTGCTACTGTCATAGAGTAGAGACCAGGGATACTGCTGAACATAATACAAAGGGCAGCCCCCAACAGCAAAGAATTATCCAGCAAGATGTCAATCATGCTGAGGCTAGAAACCCTGAACTATAAAGGTAAGATTTAAGGGTAATACCTACATCTGGATAACACCAAAAATCTGTGCCATAATTAAAAAATAAAAATAAAAAAGATGACTTCCAATAACTTCCAACATTCATTCTTTCCCCGATCTGTGATACGGTTACAGTCTTCCTTTGGAAATGATATTGCTTAGTCTGCTGAAAAAAAAAATGTATTTACAAAGTCATATATTCATTTTCATAGTTACTATTTATAGCCTTAAAAAAAAAAAAGACCCAGTCACCTGAAAAAAACCTCTCCCCAGGGAAATAAACTTTTGTTCTTCCAGGAACGTAATTACACTTAGATTGTCCACAAATTCATGTAAAATGATAAACATTTAACATACCATGCTTGTTGCTTCCTTTTCTTCTTTTCTTTTTTTTTTTTTAAAACAAGTTGGCAAAAACACAGAGAACTGACAAACCACAGAGTTTATCAAACAGATACACATGGCACTCTGGGTGGCCTGAAAGCCACTGAGCCCCACCTCAGACTCTTGCAAACAAGCATTTACTGGGCAGCAAGGCTGCCCTGGAGAACCACTGGTCCATGCTAACATTCCCAACACAGCCCCTCTGAGCCACGCACATTACCAGACTTGTCTCTAAATCTCCCCTAAATAGGTAGAACAGGGCAGTGCTTTCACTCAGGAAAAACCAATCAAGCTCCAGAATTAAAAAAAAAAAAAAAGAATCAGACTGCCATTAGGCACCTACATTATTTCTAAAAGTTTAGGAAATGTTTATCCAGTTGCCAAAATGATAAATGTCACGGACTGTGGCATTTTGTTTCCTAAGATTCCTTGAGTCATTTTGAGGCTTTGCTTGAGTACTGCGGGTCTAGACTCTGCAATCTTTGATCTGATTTCCTCTATCATAGGCAATAGAGCAGGTTGTCCTGCACATTCTGCGTAGAAAGGAAACTATGAACACACAAACGATTAGAGCCACCAATCCACCTGAAGAGCCATTTTGGTGTTAATGCTTCAAAGAGGAAGGATAACTTTGAGCGTTAAGTGAAATGCAGGGTGCAACCACATAAACCATGGGAAACATTTTACGACCTGAACTTTCCCGTACATTCCTGATTTCAAACATTCTATTCTTTTGACCACATCCAATGCCTCTGTAATTCCAATATTTCTACATCGAATCTCTGAGACTGCCTCCCCACAAAATTGCATAAAAATTCTTTCTTAGACTACGTGTCCTGGTTTTTGGTTTCAGAAAGAAATTTTTTTTTTAGCTTTTCTTTCAACTACTGGGAAGTAAAAAGTTAGATTCCTACAACACATTTTACACCAGAAAAATCCTGATTAATTAAATATTTAAAGGGTAGAAAATGAAAAATGTGAATATTTATACAAATTCCAATTAACCGAGGGTTGATGAAGGACTTTCTCTACACTAAGGGCAGAAAGCATGAAGAAAATATTTTATTACATTAAAAAAAAAAAATCCTTCTGATCAACAAAACAACGTTGACAAAAATAAGCACAATTACAAAGGAGAGGGATCCTACAACAAAGTACAGAAATACTACAACAAATATAAAAGACAAAGGATTAAGCGGCTAAATATTTATAGAGCTCTGAGAAATAAAAAAGACAAATGGTTCAAGAGAAAAATAAGCAAAAAAACATGAATATGCAATTAGTGGAAATATAATTAGTAAGTAAATGTGAGAAAACTCCATCCTCACCAGTGCTCACAGAAACAAATTAAAACAAAGACAAGATATGTATTTTCTGACTATTAGGTTGTTCTTGATTCACAGCAATGATGTTACCCAGTGAAGTTGAAGCTATGGGGAAATGGCAGCATCCTAATTGCTAGTGGACCTGTAAATCAATTCAGTGTTTATGGAAGCAATTTGACTATATTATTAAAAGTTTTAAAAATCTTGTTTCCTTTGACTCGGCAATTCCACTTCCAGGGTTTATCCAAGAGAAACAACATGGAAAGTTCATGAAGATGCATATAGTAAACGCACTGTTTATAATACCCCGCCTCTGCTTCCACACCCCAGTTCAGCAACTGCTAACTCCTTCCTGTTGATTCCACTGTCTAAAGAGCTCTCCAATGTCTACTACGTCTTTCTACCTGCACTGTCATCATCTAGTTCAGGCCACCACCATTCCTCACAGGGATTATTGCAACAGCTTTCTGAATAGCATCCTGTCCCATTTCAGTTCATTCTCTACCTGGCAGTCAGAATGAGCTTTTGAAAACATAAATCGTAATTTCACACCACTGGTAAAAGCCTTCAATGGCCTCCCATGGCCTAAGTCCAAAGTCCTTAACACAGAGAGCTGTACATGTCCTGACCCCTGATTACCTTGCCAGCCTCCTCTCCCCACCCCCACTGCCCCCCACACAGGCACATTTTGAAATTCCTTCAACAGACCATGCTGGTCTCTGCATGCTGCTGCTCCCTCTCCTAAAACATGGGTCCCCACACTATTCCACCCCTTCGCTATACTCTTCCAACACATTGTTCAGGACTGTTTGGCAGGCGCTTCCTCCGGGTAAACCTCTCTTGCCACTCCTCCATTTGAGTTAGAGGTAGCTCCTAAGCACACACTGTCTGCAGCACTCTACATTTACGCAGTCGGAGCACTGACCACACGGTACTGGAATTATGGGTTTAACTGTGGGTCACCGAGTTCGTAGCCATCTCAGGTCACCTTTGCCACTGCTTGGCCATTGCAGCAGAAAAAGTCTTTGCATGTCCAACCAACAGCTCCCTCCCTTATTCATGCACCAAGTTCTTCTAGGCTCACAACACTAACACCATTTCTTTTACACATGCTCAACTATTCTGGGGGCAGCTGCCTAAGACAGCAGACACTGGGCAGACGTACTGAAGGTGTACGTTTTACACAGTTTTTGTGGTTCTGTTGTAATTCACGCCTCAGATTTATTTTTCCTACACCTTAAAGATATGTGCCAGGGTGTAATATGCTCTGGATCTCTTATATTTCCTAGTGCCACCCAGGTATCATGCTCTCCCCATATGAACGAGCATATGGCCAATGAGATTACGGCCTCTTCCCAAAGGACATGAGCAATGGAGAGAAATGCAGCAGAAATTACAAACAAAATAATGATAGCCATGAAACATCTTTTGTCTTCATACCAAGACAAAAATAAACTACAAACAAAACTGCTAAATTTAATTACCAAGTTGTTTTTTTAAAGAAACACCATTAACTCAGTATTATCCAAAACATGGGAGAGAAATAATAAGTATTCCAAAAATTCTTAAACAAGAGAAAATTCGGCCCAGTTGTCTTATGAAACCATCAGTTGAAATAATATTTGTAAGTTGTTATTACCAAAAAAGGAAGCTACTAACCTGAAAGAAAAATAGGTTTTGAAAACAGTCCTTGAGATATCACATACACTTAGAGCTGATATTAAATAAACCAAGTAGTAGAATGATTATCAAATCCACGCCTAACAAATATATATATAAATCAGATTCAACTAAAAATTAAGTGAGAACTTACTCTACATCAGAACTTACTCTGTGTCTTACCCTATACAAGGTAATTTCACATCCAGTGTCTCATCAAATCCTTACCACATTAACTTTGTCAGGAAGGTATTATTATTCTCATTTTGCAAAGGAGAATACAGAACCTAAAAAAACAGTGGAGACTTGCCTGGGGTGGTTTTCTTTTCTATTCCTTAATGTCAACAGATGTTAATTAAACGGCATTTTGATAGAACATTTATAATACAACCAAATTATTCTACTTGATGACACAGAAAGTCTGTATTTAAATTGGTTTTATGGGAACAGAATCTCACAATCTAGGAAAGAAGCCAGGCTGCAAATAAAAAATTACCAAATAATTTCATGAGTATTAGAATAAAAAAAGAAGGCGTGATCCACACAAAGAAGGGAATGCATCATCCTGGAAAAGGTGCTCAGGGAGGAATGTCTCGGCTAACGAGGTGACATTGGGGCAGAGGAATGGGAACCAGCCAGGAAGACGAGAATTTCAAGCAGAAGCATTAATGAAAAGATACGGGCCCTATCTTATGACCTCATTTATAGAGGAGAAAATACAAACTGACTTGACTAGAATATACATCTCAGAAAATGGAGTAATCATATGTACCTTGGAGGTAAGCAAAAATAGGAGATAAAGGTGGCTCCAAGGTTTCTTGTTTAGGTCATTAAAAAAAAAGTCATTAATAACATAGAAACTACAGGAGGAGAAGCAGACTTAAGCAGAAAATTATGAATAACATTTGGGACATGTTGAACTTCAGGCACCTCTAAAAAAGTTGCGTGGGGCCTAAGAAAATAAGTGACTTAAGTTTACGTAGGAGAGCTGATGGGGTTCACGTAGCGGAGAAGTAGTCCCTCAGGGAGTTTATAGAAGCATCGCTTGTTTATTACTCTAGGTTCAATTTCTTAGAAATGAACAGAGGCTGAAGAGGGCTGGTTTTTTTATTTAAAAAAAAAGAAAAAGGGGCTCAGGTGGTTAGAGCTCCATGCTCCTAACTCCAAAGGCTGCCAGTTCAATTCCCACATGGGCCAGTGGGTTCTCAACCAGAAGGTTGCCGGTTCAATTCCTCGAGTCCCGCAAGGGATGGTGGGCTCCGCCCCCTGCAACTAAGATTGAACACAGCACCTTGAGCTGAGCTGCCTCCCGGATGGCTCAGTTGGTTGGAGCGCATCCTCTCATCCACAAGGTTGCCAGTTCAATTCCTCGACTCCCGCAAGGGATGGTGGGCTGTGGCCCCTGCAACTGGCAATGGCAACTGGACCTGGAGCTGAGCTGCGCCCTCCACAACTAAGACTGAAAGGACAACAACTTGACTTGGAAAAAAGTCCTGGAAGTACACGCTGTTCCCCAATAAAGTCCTGTTCCCCTTCCCCAATAAAATCTTTAAAAAAATTAAAAAATTTAAAAAAATAAAAGAAAAAGCAGGGAATTGTGGTAAAAGCCGTAGGAGTTTAACAAAACAGTACACTACAGCTCTTATTTATAGCAGTTCTGATCAAAACAGAGCGATATGATCAGCAAAGGTCCTATTCATACATTTGTTGAACGACAGATCTACAGATAGAATAAATAACAATTAGGAGACTTTCAAACACAGCTGTTCACCATACTGGCTCTTCCCTGCAGTAGTAGTCAAGGGAGGGCCATTGTTTTCTCTCAGCCACAAGTATTTACGCACTTGGAGTGCTCCCTCAAATTTGGGTGTTCTTCCATCTACTCATGAAATCTTCAAACTGAGGGAAACAAAAATAGGAACTCTTGAGGTTACTTCCTGAAGTTGAATGGAGAAATAATCAAAAGCATACTCAAACCCACATTAAATATTTTTCAGACTGAAAAAGGGGATAAACTTGGAACATTTACCACAGAAAGAGCACTGTTCTAGGTTCTGAGAGAGAAGACAAACCAGGCAAATTCTGGCTGGAAGAATATTAACTCTAAATTAAAAATCCTGTGACCCTTCTTGGTCCTCGAGCAAATCACGTCCCATGGTATTTCTCCATCTGTAAAGAAAGGCCTCCACTATTCTGAGAGTCCCCAAGAGCCTACGTAATGTGAGGTAACGTTCAAGCCCTTACGTACTTGCAGAGTTTAGGGAGAAGTGTGGAAACAAAGCGCAGGACCTCAGGGTTACTTGTGAGGCCCCACACAGAAGTCCAAATGCACAGCAGTGGTCCACTTGTTCCTTTTGAACTCAAGCATGGAGTACTTTCCTAGAACTCAAGCAGTTCCTATGTCAGGAAGCAGAGAGCATTCTCCTCTGTTTAAGTTTCAGGAGGACTACACTTTCCTAGTCTTCTACGATATGGGGATAGTAGGAATTCCTTATGCTTATGTAGAGCAAACTGGGAAGGGTCTGTTATCCCTGGTCAGAAAACCAACACATCAATGGGTACCAGAGAAATAAAAGATGTCAGCAGATGTATCTGTGCACAGAGAAATCAGCAGGACAAGAGCCAAGGGCTGCAGATGAAAAGAATGAGATTCTAGAGACTTTTTTTAAAAGTTAAGAATGACTGCAAAGTGAGTCTGCATTCTAAAGTGACTCCCAGGGTGTGTGACGACTTTACCAAGAGGCTCTGACCCTTGCCAGTCTCCTCAGGAGCATTTCGGGATTTGAGAACATGTTATCTTTATGGCGAGAACATCACAATGGTCCACTAAACCCTGGTTTTCTACAAATCTCAATTCCAGCAGTATCTAAACGCTCCAAGGCAAATCCTGGCGAAGGGCAGTTTTTCTCCTATTCCCATCCCCTCTGCCTTCCTAAGCTCCTTGCTTTCCTAGTTATCCTCCATCCCTGGCTTAACTTCCCCATCGTCATTTGGCCTGGCCCCTTACCCTCAGCGTTTAAATGTGCTCAAGCCTCTCCCATCTTTTTCTTTTAAACTTGTCCTCAAAATCCAACTCTCCAGCAACAATCCTCCCCCAAACCATTCACAACTAAGCCTGAAAAAAATTTCTAAACTCACAGCCTCTACTTTTTCACCTCCTGCTCATTCTTCAAACTGTCACTCCATTGAAATGGATTTCTGCCAAGGTCACCTACAACCTCCATGATAGTAAATGCAATGGGTGTGTCTGAGTCCTCCTCTTGTTTGATAATAATAATGGTGACACCACCCATGTTTACTCAGCACTTCTTATATGCCAAGTATGCTGCTCCACATGGTGCGTTCTTTATCTAGTCTTCACTACAAGTTGATGAAATGGGGTCTACCCCTTTCATAAATTGAACCTTTGAGAAGTAAAGTAATATGTCCCCTGTGAGCAAGGCAGTTAGGACTTAAATCAGCTCTGGAACCCAAGCCCTCAGCCACTACAGCTTGCAGCTTTCCTCTCTGCAGCCTCAGATGGCAGCCCATCACCTGTCTCCATGCTTTCTCCTACCTCTTCTTGGTTTCCATTTGAGACTGCTATTTGTTTGCGTTCCCTTAAACACTGATGTCCCCAGGGTTCCATTGTTGGTTCCTGGGATGCTCTCATCTAGTCCCTGGCTTCAATTATTATGCACAGGAATCAAAATCTCTCTCTCCAGCCAGTCTTCAGACTGGTCTCTCCAACTGGTCTACTATCACCTGCATAGATGCCTCAGGTTCAACGCACTCTCCTCGCACTAACCACCCTGTGTTGTAGTCACCAGGTCTCTGTCGGCCTATCCTGTGCATTGTCGTCTTCTCCCCAGCGCCTAACACTAGGGCTGGCATGTGGTAGGTGCTCACTCAGCAATTATGAAATTAATTCATGCAGAGCCTGTCGCTGGTCAAGTAACCTCCCTTGACCTTAGTTTCCTCACCTGGAAAATGGCAAACCTACAGCAAGGGAACAGGAAGTGTGTTACACCCTGCAAGCTGCCCTTTGATAAAGGGTCTGTAGTCAATAAGTGGAGACATGCTGCAGGTGGTCCTCTTGGCAATTCACACTGGAGAGCATATGAAAAGCACTGACGGTCTTTTGCTGTTGTTTAAATCAGGGTCTCACAAACTTATTTCACCACAGATTCTTCTTTCCCTGGAGTTTCCCAGGCCCCCCAGAGTGAGTGGTGCTCCATGGAGTACACAGTTGGCAAACACTAGGCCAGTGATTCTCAATGGGGGGGCCCCAGAGGATCTTTGGCAAAATCTGGAGACATTTTTAGTTGTCACAAAGGAGTAGGGGGGAGGGCGGTGCTATTAACATCTAGTGATCAGGGATGCTGTTCAACATCCTGCAATGTACAGTGCACTCTCCACAACAAAGAACTATCAGCCCTAAATGTCAATAGAGCCCAGGCTGAGAACTGCTGAGCTAGACTGATCTTCATTATCAAGGTCCTTTCCAGCTTTAAAACTGTTGTGGCTACCACGTGACAGAAACTTACCAAGATTCTCCAGATGTTGATAATAGGACATCCCATTTAGCTGAGCAAAGATGCATTCCTTCTAAATAAAGAGGGTTTGGTCAGAATGTTCACTAACCATTCTTGGCCATTTTCATTTTTGTCATCAATTGTGTGTTTTTAATTTTTGCATTTTATCAATATTTTATTTGCACTATATTTATAGCATTATATTATGGGGCAATAACTGGAAAAATTCACTTTGTTAGGTTTCTTGCTATAACAAATAAAGCAAATTTACAGGGAAATGTGACAGTTGACACATTTGTACACTTATTGTACAATTAAATGTCTTTTGCAAATATTGCGTGAGGGGTTTATTCTTGCTTTAAAAATAACTTTAAAGTAGTGCTAAAAGGGATGATTTTAGTATTTCATTTCAGCTAAAAAGAATTTCTGTGTACAAATTTCACTTGCTTCAGAAAAGAAGGAAAAGAAAAACAAACTGCTTAAATTTTATCTACATCACGGATAAATACTAATAACTACCAAGGAGCAATTTCAAATTGATTTTTTCTGCTGTCAGAAAAAAATAGATAGTGGTGATGGTTGCAGAGCTGTGAATACACTAACAATCAATGAATTATATACTTTAAAAGGGTGAACTTGATGGTATGTGAATTACATCTCAATAAAAAAAAAGCACTGCAAAAACCAAAATGAACAATAAAGCTCATGTATATAACTTGAGCTGTAAGATGAATATGTGTACAATAGGATTTTGGAATTCTAAGTGGACATGCTGATTAACCATAATGACTTAAGTTTTTCACATTAAAAAACAAAAACCAAAAACCTGTATTCTGTAGGTTTAAACTCTATATACATTAAGTAAAGCTGAATAAAACCTGGAATTATGACCTAGCGGTATCTTCTAATACCTAGTATCACAGCGACTCCCAATCACTTACACTGAATAACGTTGGTACCCCACCCTCCACTCCACTGCTAGAAACAGCAGTGGCCTTTCCAGAGCTGAGGGGGAAATCTATTATCCTCCATTTCCTGTGCCAATGTCTCTTAATTGGTACAGACAACTAGAGATGGACCGCAGGGTGTGTAAAAAATTTAACTTGCTCACACAGCTGACAGTTTCAATGCCTGGGATGCTAAAATCCCAGACTTCTAATTTAGATTTCACTCTTTTTGTAAAACATATTACATGACTTAGAGTATTTTATATTCATTTAAATACAAGGGAAAAAAATTGTCCTGACAGGTCCAACTGGAAGCAATTGAAAGGATACATCCTAAAGGATATTTTTTTTGTACTTTCTAAGTAAGCCTCAGAAAACTAAGGATAAAACCAAAGAAGCTTTCCTGTAATTCTATTATTTTACTTAACTCAATTTAAATGTCTAGATAATTCAAGTCATACAGATCTTCTCTCCACAGTCCCTGTGTTCATTCATTTTACAAATGTTTCTTTAGCACCTATTATGTGCCAGGTACTATGCCTCGCGCTAAGGGTAAAAAAGTGAATAAAAGCAGAGATTGTATGCAATCAACACTATTTATTTAAAACTTAAATTCTGGGAAAGTTGAATCTTATAGCAACTGTTAGTATTCTCCAAGCTTTATCTTATTTATAAGATGTCACACAAGGGCATCTTATTTTATTAAAACAAGATATTAGATTTAAATTTTTTATTACATTAACTTGGGAAAAATCAATAAAATTGCTCCGGATATGTCTATAGACACTAGAGAGTTCTGCAAAGTAAAGTATTAAAAAAAGCAAATGTTGCAATATCAAATGCATAAGCAATAAAGAGTATACTCATTCATATATTTCAGTGAAAAAGAGTCATCAAGAAAGGTTGAGAGTTAATTGGCTATTAAGCAGTTACAGTCTGAAGTTAACAGCAGTCTTTAAAACCAAGATGATAAGGGACATTAGTGAAAATGGTAAGTGTTCCTGTACAAAAGCAGTGAATAAACTGGCAAATTTACCAAAATCAACTTTTTTTTGGAACTCTGAAAACAACCAAAAGATTGCAGTAAGCAGGGAACACTTAATAAAAACAGCTGAATCTCAGTAGGAATAGCCAGCTTTGTACATGGTATTTATCTTATATCGCACTCTGGTCCCATCCCCCATGACTTAGCTCTGTGGGAGGCTTTGAAGACAAGAGCACAGATACCATTACCAGAAGGAGCAGAACAGAGCTTATTCTGAGAGAACTGTGGTTGTTTGTTCTGATCTGCCTGGTGACTTGGCTCAAAGGCTTGGCTTAATCCCTCCTAACCTGAAACTCTACCAGGGTGGAGGTGGCTTTCCAGGTAGCTTTTGTCAAAAACACTTAAAAACAAATATATGTGTCCCTGCTGTCTGGGTCAATGGGTAACAGTTGAGGTAAACAATAAACTAAGCAAAATACTTGGGGGAAAAGCCTGGGAAATGAGAGGCTAAGGACCTTGAAAAGACAAGACATATTCCTGGGAATGTAGACAATCCTGTACATTCATGGGGCTAAGTACATGCTCAGGACAGCCCTGAGAGAGCCCTGAATTCTCATCTCTGGCTGATCTTCAGGTTCTGTGCCAGCAGGAAGTGAAGGCTAAGGCAGAATTGTAAATTTCTGGCCAATTGCTAGCTGACCACCAAGTTAACAGAATAGACAAAATGGCCACACATGGCAAATACAGACTTTACAAAATTAGTACAGAAAAGTCACTAAGCAAACAACAGCGCCTACAAGCTGCAACAAACCCCAAGGAGTGGAGAGAATCTGATTTCCAGAGTTGACCATGTTATATTACAAATGTCCAGTTTTCAACAAAAAAATTAAACAGCATGTCAAGAAAGTATGGCCCATACACAGGATAAAAGGCAATTAAAAGAAACTGTCCCTGAGGAAGCCCTCACATTGGACTCACTAGACAAAGACTTTAAATCAATTATTTTAAATATGCTCAAAGAACTAAAGGGAACCATATACAAAGAACTAAAGAAAATCATGAAACTAATTCTTATCAAATAGAGACTATCAATAAATAGATAGATATGTTTTGTAATGAGACAAATAGACATTCTGGATTTCGAAAGTACAACGACTGAAATGAAATTGTCACTAGAGGGGCTCATTATCAGATTTGAGCAGAAAGAAGAAAGAAGCAGCAAACTTTCAGGTAGGTCAGTAGACATTATCTAGTCTGAGGAGCATAAAGGAAAAAAAGAATGAAGAAAAATGAACAGAAACTAAGAGACCTCTGGGACACACCAATCATACCAACGTGCAGAATGGGAATCCCAAATGAGAGGAAAGAGAAAAAGGAGCAGAAAGAATATGTGAAGAAACAATGGCTGAAAACTCCCTAAATGTGATGAAAAACAGGAAGTGATGTTTATGTAAGGGCAAAACTAAAGAAGTGGTATGTGAAGCAACTGAGCTAAGCCCCACGCCACTGGGTGTTTCTGACACAGGAAGAGTGACAGTTTAATAGACCAGAATTCCTTGTGGATGAAAGTCCAACGAGACGGGAATGTTGTGGTAAGTCTAACAGTACTATACGTTAAACATCCTCCAGATAATAAGCAGTAGACTAAGATCCAGGCCTCCATCCATGTAACCCTGGCCACTTTCTCTTTAGTCTTCTGCTCTCTTGCTGTGCTCTTGTTCCTTTCACAGCTGTGAGCTGCTGACTCTCTGGCCTTCCCTGTTCCTCCCAGCTGATCACCTGATGTGACACCCCCCTCCTGCAGACCAGCTGCCTGATCCAACCCCCAACTCCAAATCAGCATGGTAGTGAGCAGCCACTGTTATGGGCTGAGATCTGCTTACCCCCTTAGAAAGGAGCAGTGGGCTGAGACGCCTACCTTGACCTGCCCTGACTGGCGTGGGAGTCTAACACAAATAACATTGCAATCACTGGTTGGAAGAGAGGGGTGGGAGGTGAGCTTCTTTGGAGCACTTACAGTATTGTATTATATTTAGTGATCTTCTAAATTCATTCTTAGAATGAGGTTGTTATATTTTAAATATTTATTACAGAAAGGTTATCGATTTCTCTAATGAACCCTTTTCTACTTTTACAGCAGGTATCAATAGGGAAACCAGAGTTCCTTAAGCAAAATTTTGCCTCCAGAATCTTTATGTTTGTCCTAAGTGCTAATGGATGCCTTGATGGAGGAGGGATGAAGGCCAGGTTGTCTTTAACTAAACCCCATACTCTGATTACTCCTTGAGGTAGCATATTTAGCTGTCTCTAAAAGATTATTTTTTCTTAAAATACATTTCATTTTAATTATTGTGGGCTAAGAAAGGATTCTGCGTCCATTCGTAGATGAAACATTTCATTGGCCCATTGCTAATTATGATTTTTCTATTGACAGAAATATACCTGCAGGATATATTTCAATAGCACCTAATACCATAGTTTCCAAGCCCTCTGTTAAACATACTATACTGTTAACAAGTACATGCATAGGAAGACTAACTTCCCAAACGTGGTCTCCTCTGTAAGAGATATGAGATCTTAGGAATGATTTCTTTTGACAAAGGAAAAGAAATCAGTGCATTAGCAACTGTGTTTCTTAAAAGAGCCATCCAGTTAGAAAAGCACGAAGACATTTCACATCTTTAAGTTATCATTTTTAGATGATAATAAAATTTCAGAATATTTTTAACATTTTGAGGGGGGTTATATGCTTAAAATAGGTTTTGATTTAGCATTTCTATAACACTAAATTGCAGTGCTGAATTATGAATTCTAAAATTCTTCCTGAATGTTTTAACATAACAAAAACTACAAAGCCAAATTCTTCTCACAGTAAAGATTCTTTGTAGAAATTAATTTTAAAAGTTCATAACTATTAAAAAGCATAAATTTTCTTCCATTGAGCCAAAGATTTAAAATAGCTTTTATTGTATCACATTCTTTTTAAATAGTTGCATGCAACTCTCTCTCTCTCTCTCTCTCTCTCTCTCTGTCTCTGATCCTTCTAAAAATATGTATAACTCAACCAACCTATTAAAATCAAAGGATCTTTAACTTTCTTTTTCGCACAGTTACCAGTTTCTTGGATGACATTCTTCCAGACAGCTATCTAAGTATTTCCTGTGTCCTTACTTAAACAGACAATAGTTCTGTTTGGACCCTTCATACTCAAATTCTTTCTAGATGATTGCCTGAAAGGGGCAGTGGTAAAGATCATGGTAAAATGATTTGCACCCATCTTTAGAAAACATGTTTGCACTTGTATATGAAAATGCATAGTAATATTCTGGGAATTTAGTACCTTGTTCTTTCAAAGTCTGCCATACTTCTATTTCATTTTTCTAAAATACTGGCAGCAGTGCATCTCCTGTTTTTCTCATCTACATTCTCACCCAGCCTTTGAAGAATTCGGAAAGCAGGTGAAATAGGATCTCCTCTTAGGAAATCCGGATGCGGTTTTCCTCAAAAGATCGTTCTCAGCTCATGTGTTCAGTGATCTTACCGTTTACTAACTACTTCATCAGCTTGCCAAGAATGGGATGAGAATTACCAATTCATAGTTCTCCATTAAGCAGATAGACCACATTTCCAATATAGCAGTCCGCTGACCCCTAAGTCACTATATTTAAAGCTTTCTTATATGAGACAAATGAACAAATTAAAGTTAATACAGTCTACTTGGTGCTAAATATTTAAAAGAGAGACTATCTACAAAAGCAACTTTATTCTGGAATTGTCCATTTTAAAAGATTTAATTAAAATAGCTAACATCTCTCTACCTACCAGGTAGCAGGTATTTGTTGCTATAAACACACACATAAAAAGCAGAGCACCTGACCCCTGCCCTTGGAAAAATCTTACCATATGGGCTAGATAGATCCACAAATAAAACATGTTATGCTTAAAGATGCTTTTAAGTCAAAATGTTAAGCATCTTTCTTTTTTTTTATGGCTTTGATCTATTCTGTTCTTCTAGATGAAATTCCTAATTAAAACTTTAATTGAAAGTGAGATACAATTTTAATGGTCGTTAAACACACTAAATTTCTTCCAAATAGCAAAGATAAAGGAAAACTATAAATGTGGGAGAACCAAAACATATTTATAGATTATGATTTGGTGCTGAGAAATTAATATTCAAAATATTTTATTGTATTCTCACTTAGTAGTGGTTATAATACAGTGATTATCAGTACAGTAAACTCATATTTATTCATAGTATTTGAGGAACTGAATGGCTTTTAGTTAAATGAGAAGGAAATCTATTTTTAAAATAAATAAAAATGCCGCACAGGCACTTCCACTCCTGCATTCTGTGAGCATGTCCTACCCAGAAGGCGGCCTCCTTTACCCCACCAGTAGCCAAGCCAGCGTGTAAGAGCCACGTACAGGGCTTGAGGCACTTGCTTTCCGTCTTGCTCTTGTTCCCTCTTTCTCTAAATTACATTTGTAATTTGTGGTTTATCTTTCCATCCATTTGGATTCTCAATAAATAGAAGTGTATCATATATAATCATATTAAATAACAAAATTAACTTATGTTTACTTGGAAAACCCTAAGAGTTAATACAATGCTATGTCTTATATCATCCATAAAAGAAGAAAAACATACAAGGATTAATATTATATCTAATAAATGCAGTTTAAAAAAAGTTAAATGATATTCTAAAGCCAAGAAGTAATATATTCACTGGCCCTCTAAAAAACAAACCTTTCTGGAATCCAGAATCCATAATCAAGTGACTCAGGTATCTGTTGACACATTTATATGCTACAAAATGGAAGATTTTTAACAGATAATAAAGTAACTAAACTATAAACAGTACCATTAACAAAATATTATGAAAAATTATTTTAAGCTGTTTAAAAACACACAGGCTATTTGCCTCATGTATTTTTCACCCTCAGGCAGTGGGGGGGGCGGGATTGGGTTGGTAAGAGCATATTCTGGTGATTAAGTTTTAGACAGATGCTACATATACAGTACACATATGGGTATTAGTTATTGTATATTTTCCTGAATGAATTTTCAATTGATTTGCTAATACTTACACCACAGTTTCCAGAAAATACCATTTGAAATCCATAGTCATAGAATCTTTGCAATGAGGAGTCTCAGAAAAGAATATTTATTCATGTGCTGCTACCTAAGGTAACTCTTCTTCACTCCAAGGGAAGCACTTCCAAGAAAATAGATATCCACTCGACCAGACTCCAAAAAGGTCAGTCATAAAAAGTGTATATTTTCTGTAAGCCAACTATACATGCCACAGAATTAATACTCTAAAGGAAGATTAAATACTAAAGAGCTAAGTAAACAACTTAAACAGTCACAAAAATAGCAAAATGAGTTAACCCAAAGGAAAAAAAGAAATAATAATAAAGGTAATATTGAAAACAGATATTAATGAACCAGAAAAGGGATACAATAGAGCAATTGAAAAGACCAACAAAGCCACAAGTTGGCTTTTTAAGAAGACCACAACACTGATAAACCACAGGCAAACATGATCAAGAAAAAAAACAAAGAAACATTACTAGTAATGAAAAGAATGACATAATTACATATGCAGTGGACTGTCAAAAGGTAAGAGAATATGATAAACATTATTTCAATAAATTGAAAATGTTTATTTTCAATAAATTTGAAAATAAAATTTCAATAAATTTGAAAACAAGCCCCAGAACCTCAATTGCACTATTTCCTACTAAATTGATATTTAGTAATTTAAATTCTGTCTCCAAATGCATGAGTTCAGTATTTTGGTTTAAAGAAATAAAACTAAACATTTTTCCTACAACATTTAATATCAAAGTATTATGATTTGTAAATATTCTAAATGTAAGAAGGATGTCCATATCTTTTTAGTACTTGACTTACTCCAGAGTTTTTCTATAGCACTTCTGTTTAGTTTTGGGGATTAGTCAATACAAGTTTATGTTGCTAAGTATAAAGTGACAAGAATTTAATAACTTTCTGAAACTTAACTGAATGACCCTTATATGTCTCTATTTAATATTAACTTTGAGCTGCCATATAACTGCCTTGTTCTGGGGCTAGGTCAGTGCAAGAACAATAAAGTCAAAGCACTATATAGTTAGAAGAGATTTCAATGCCTTACTTTATAGATAAGATAAGGTAACTTGCTCAGGTTTTTCTATTACCTTAGTCTTTTTTCTCCAACACAGAAAGTCATGATAATTCTGTATTCTGTGGATCATAATTCTGTCTCATTACCTTCACTATTAAGGTAATAGGAAGCTATCACTAAAACTCCAATGTGCATCTCTCTGTGACACACTATTTAGAATCATCAGCACAGCCACTGGTTTTAAGAGGAGTTTCCATACAGTCTGCACAAAATATCACCATTGTTGTAACATTTCTCTCCTTTCATCTTCCTGGTTTAAATGTCTTGTTGATTGTAAAGTTCATGGTGACAATTTGCTCTTTCTTATAATAATTTGATACTATCTTATAGTCTTACTTTAGCTCCTTTGAATCTGCAATTATACAAGTTACACAAAAAGTCAGATAGCAACACAAGTAAGTAAGAAAGAGACTATTCAGGTCATGATCCAAAATTTTTTATATGTAACTCTAAATTTTCATATTATGACACATTTGAATGATTCACATAAGAAAATAGAATCCAAGATAGCAAAGTAGATCACTGCTGTACTTGCCTCCCCCAGTGACTACATTAAATTTACAACTAAATTATAGAACTATCAACCTGGAGAACCATCTGAAGTCTAGCTGAACAAAAGTTTTATAACTAAGGATATAAAGAAGCCACATCAAGAATGGTAGGAGGTGCGGAGGTGTGGAATGGGCCATCCCCACACCTGCTGTGGTGGCTGAGAATTGAGAAGGATGTATCAGCCACGGAGGTTCCACACCCCACAGAGGAGCAAGGGACCATAGCCCCATGCCAGGAAAACCCAGCCCAAAGTACTGGTGCTGGGAAGAGGAGCCCCCACAACAACTGGCTGTGAAAACCAGTGGGGATTCCAACAACCCAGGTGTGACAGAAGGCTGCGGGAAACCCAGACAATTTCTTAAAGGGCCTGCACACAGACTCACTTGCTCAGAGGCACTCACTCTGGGCTCCAGCAGAAGAACAGTGACTCAGAAGGCATCAGATATATGGAGGAAGACTGAATTGTGTGGCTTCAAGGCAAGGACTGGAGCGACAGTCGACATTTTCCCTGTGTAGAATCCTCCTCCCGTGCAGCTGGCATATGGATACCATCTTTCCTGTGCTGAACACTCCCCCACCCAACCAAATCTGAATCAGAATTGGTCTGGTGAACTCTGCTCACTTCACCCTGGTGATTCCCTATGAACCTGTCATACCGAAATCAAGCAATACCAGAGGCAATTTCTCTGCAAGCAGCCAGCCCCTCTGACATGGCATTCTTTCTTGGACAATGCTCGGAGGTCTATGGGCCCCAGGCAGGCAGTGGCTGGCCTCGGTGTGCTCTGAGACTTTTGCTGAGTAGCTCCAGACTCAGCTCTGGCACCAAACCAGAATCTAACCTACTAAACATCACTCATCCCAACCTGATGACTTCCTGACACCCCACCTCACCCAACTCATGTATTGCTCAAGACTTTATCAGCAGCTGAGCCTTATGGGAGCTGGCAGGCATCAGCAGGCCTCAGGATGTCCTGGGCTTTTGACGGAGATACCGCAGGCTTGGTACTAGTGGCAGCCAAACTCAGTTCGCAGCCATGCGCCTCCTGGTTTAGTACTGGCAGCAAACAACCACAGATCGCTTTGTAGTTCCTACCATGTAGTCCCTGGCCAGTCACAGGCAGTGATTGACCTGGGCCTGTACTGGAGTCCCTCCCAAAAGGCCTCAGAACCAACATACCTGGAGGTCAGCTTCAGACCACAGCAGAGCAACACCCAATTAGCCCCACAATCAGCACACCCAAAGGATGGTCTCAACAGGGACCAGAGCCCACTGAGGCAAATCCTGCTTTGGAGGGTAAGCCCCCTGCACAGCAGCTCATAAGCTGTGAATATGGCTAAAGCCCACAGTCAGTGAGCCTGAGGGTCAATCCCATCCACTGACATGCCAATAGCAATCAAGGCTCAATTATAACAAGAGGGCACACACAACCCACATAAGGGACACTCATGGAACACCCAGCACAGGTGACCAGGGAGACTGTGCTACTGGGCCCCAGAGGGAACCTACTACATAAGGCCACCTGGCCAAGACTGAGTGATATAGCAGATCTACCTAATACATAGAAACAAACACAGAGAGGCAACCAAAATGAGGAAACAAAATATATCTCACAAATGAAAGAACAGACGAAAACTCCAGAAAAAGAACTAAAATAAGGGAGGCAAGCAACCTATCAGGCAGAAAATTCAACACAATGGTTACAAAAATGCTCTATGAACTTAGGGGAAGAAGAGATTAACTCAGTCGAACTTCAACAAAGAGATAGTAAGCATAAAAATTAACATAGAAAACATAAAAAAGAACCAATCATGAGTGAAGAATAACTGAAATAAAGAACGCACTAAAAGGAATCACCAGCAAACTAGATGAAGCAGAGGACAGAATCAGGTATTTGGAAAACAAGGTAGCAGAAAACACCCAATCAGAACAGCAAAATGAGAAAAAGAATTTAAAAAATGAGTTTCAGAGACCTTTGGAACAATATCACGGGTAAGAACACTTGCATCATAGGCATACAAGAAGAAAAAGAGAGAAAATAGAGAAAACAAGAGATTGAGAACCTATTTAAAGAAATAATGAGTGAAAACTTCCCTAACCTGGTGAAGGAAATAGACATACAAGCCCAGAAAGTGCAGAGTCCCAAACAAGATGAACCCGAACAGGCCCACACCAAGATACATTATAATTAAAATGTCAAAGGTTAAAGACAAAGAGAGAATCCTAAAAGCAGCAAGTGAAAGGCAACTAGTTACTTACAAAGGAACTCCCATAAGGTTGTCACATGATTTCTCAACAGAAACTTTATAGGCAAGAAGGGGTTGGCACGAAACATTCAAAGTGATGAAAAGCAAGGACCTTCAACCAAGCCTACTCTACCTTGCAAAGTTATCGTTTAGAATTGAAGGAGAAATAAAGAGCTTCCCAGACAAAACAAACAAAAACAAACAAACAAACACAACTAAAGGAGCTCATCACCACCAAACCAGTATTACAAGAAATGTTAAAGGGATTTCTTCAGGAAGAAGAAGGGGGAAAAAACATAAAAATGAATAATAAAATGTCAATAACTATGTATCTATCAATAATCACTTTAAATGTAAATGGATTATATGCTCCGATCAAAAGAAATAGGGTACCTGAATAAGAAAACAAGAACCATATATAAAGGGTGCCAAAAATATATATACACATTTTAAGAAATAAAAACTGTGTTAAAATTGTAATACTCAATACATACTGATAACAAAAGATAATACAAGTCATGTTTGACTTCTGCAATTACAAGAGGCGCTCAAAGTGGTTACCATCAGCGTCCAGACACTTCCGATTATGGCAAACGACTGCTTGAGTAACGTTGACCAAAGTGTCCACTTGTATACATTTTTTTGGCACCCCCACTATATGCTGTATACAAGAAATCCACTTCAGATAGAAAGACACACACAGACTGAAAATAAAGGGATAGAAAAAAATATTTTATGAGAACGGAAACAAACAAAAAACTGGGTAGTAATACTTATATCAGACAAAAAAAGACTTTAAAACAAAGGCTATAATAAGAGACAACAAGGAACATTATATAATAATAAAGGGATCAATCCAACAAGAGGCTATAACCATTGTAAACATAATTTACGCAGTCAACTTAGGAGCACTAAATACATACACCAAATATTGACCAACACAAAGGGAGAGACTGACAACAATACAATCATAGTAGGGGATTTTGACACCCCATTGACACCAATGGACAGATAGACCAGACAGAAAAATCAATAAGAAAACAGTGGCCTTTAATAACACACTAGACCAGATGGATTTAATTGGTATTTTTAGAACACGTCACCCCAAAGCAGCAGGATATGGAACATGGAACATTTTCCAATATAGATCACATTTTAGGCCACAAAACAAGTCTCAATAAATTTAAGATGACTCAAATCATATCAAACATCTTCTCTGACCACAATGTTATGAAACTGGACATCAAATCCAAAAAAAAAGAAAACACACAGATACATGTAGACTAAATAACAATACTAAATAACGAATGGGTCAACAAGATAAAAAAAAGAAATCAAAAGATACCTTGAGATAAATGAAAATAAAAATATGATGACCCAAAAATCTATGAGACACAGCAAAAGCAGTCCTAAGAGGGAAATTCCTAGCAATGCAGGACTACCTAAAGAAACAAGAACAATCTCAAATAAACACTTAAAGGAACTAGAAAAGAAATAGCCAACAAAGCCCAAAGTGAATAGAACAAAGGAAATAATAAAGATCAGAGTGAAAATAAACAAAATAGTCTAAAAACACAATACAAAAGACCAATGAAATCCAGAGTTGGTTCTTGGAAAAGATAAGCAAAATTGATAAACTTTAACCAGATCATCAAGAAAAAAAGAGAGGACCCAAATAAACAAGATCAGAAATAAAGATAAGTGACAACTAACACCACAGAAATACAAAGGAATATGAGAAAGTATTCTGAACAATTATATTGTCCAACAAATTGGACAATGTGGAAGAAATGGATAAATTCCTAGAAACATAAACCTTCCAAGACTAAATCAAGAAAAAAGAAAAATCTGAACCAAATGATTACTACAAGTTAGATCGAATCAGTAATGAAAAAATTCCCAACAAACAAAAATCCTGGGTCAGATGGCTTCACAGATGAATTTTACCAAATATTCAAAAAACTGACACCAATCCTACTCAAACTATTCCAAAAAAATCCAAGAGGAGGGAAACTCCCAAGCTCATTTCACAAAACCAGACAAACATTACAAAAAAAGAAAATTAAAGGCTAATATCCCTGATGAACATAGATGCAAAAATCCCAACAAAATATTAGTAAAACAAATTCAGCAATACATTAAAAAGATCATGCATCACTATCAAATGGGATTTATTCCTGGTGCAAGGTTAGTTCAATATCCACAAATCAATTAACATGATATACAATATAAACAAAATGGAAGATAAAAATCATGTGATCATAATAGATACAGAAAAAGCATTTGACAAAATCCAGCATCCACTTATCATAAAAAACAACTCTCAGCTAAGTGGGAATAGAGGGAATGTACCTCAACATAATAAAGGCCATATACAACAAACCCACAGCTAACATCATACTCAACAGGGAAAAGCTAAAAGCATTCTCCTTAAAATCAGGAACAAGACAAGGATGCCAACTTTCACCATTTTTATTCAGCACAGTATTGGAAGTCTTAGCCATTGCAATCAGAGAAGAAAAAGAAGTAAAAGGCATCCAAATTAGAAAAGAAGTAAAATTGTCATTAATTGCAGATGACATGATACTCCATATAGAACTGGGAAGATTTCATGAAAAAACTATTAGAACTGATAAATGAATTCAGTAAAGCAACAGTATACAAAATTAATATTCAGAAATCGGTTGCATTTTTATACAATAACAATGAACTATTAGAAAGAGAAATTAAGACAACAATCCTATTTACAATTATATAAAAAAACACACACACAAAAAAAAAACCTAGGAATAAATTTAAACAAGGAAGTAAAAGACCTACGCTTGGAAAACTATAAGACACTGAAGAAAGAAGCTGAAGAAGATACAAATAAATGAAAGCATACACCATGCTCATGGATAGGAAGAATTAACATCACTAAAATGTCTATACTACCCAAAGCAATATATAGATCCGATGCAATCCCTATCAAACTACCAGTGGCATTTTTCACAGAACTAGAGCAAATAATCTTAAAATTTGTATGGAACTACAAAAGATCCCGAACAACCACAACAATCTTGAGAAGAACAAAATTAGAGGTATCATGCTACCTGATATCAAACTATACTACAAGCCTATAGTAATCAAAACAGCATGGTACTGGCATAAAAACAGACACATAGATCAATGGAACAGAATAAAGAGCCCGGAAATAAACCCACACCCATATGGTCATTTAATCTATGACAAAGGAAGCAAGAACATACACATACAGTGGGGTAAAGACAGTCCATTCAATAAATGGTGTTGGGAAAAATGGACAGATACATGCAAAAAAATGGAAACTGGACCACCTTGTTACACCACATACAAGAGTAAACTCAAAGTGGATCAAAGACTTAAATGTAAGACCCAAAATCATTAAAGTCCTAGAAGAAAATAAAGGCATAAACTCTCTGACATTGCTCTTAGTGATATTTTTTCTGATCTATCTCCTCAGGCAAGGAAATCAAAACAAACAAACAAACAAACAAATGGGACTACATTAAACTAAAATGTTTTTGCAGAGCAAAGGAAACCATCAACAAAACAAAAACAAAGCCTACTGAATGGGATAAGATAGTTACCAATGATATGTCTAACAAGGGGTTAATATCCAAAATTTATAAAGCACTCATACAATTCAACACCAAAAAACAAACAATTCAATTAAAAAATGGGCAGAGGACCTGAATAGATATTTCTCCAAGGAAGATATACCCAGGGACAATAGATACATGAAAAGATGCTCACCATCACTAATCATCAGAGAAAATGCAAATTAAAACAATGAGATACCATCTCACATCTGTCAGAATGGCTATCATCAATAAATCAACATACAAGTGTTGGCGAGGATGCAGAGAAAAGGGATCCCTTGTACATTGTTGGTGGGATTGTAAATTGGTGCAGCCACTATGGAAAACAATATGGAGGTTCCTCAAAAAATAAAAAACAGAACTACCATAAGATCCAGCAATTCTACTTCTACTACCCGAAGAAATCCAAAACACTAATTTAAAAAAATATATGCACCCATATGTTCACTGTAGCACTAATTACAATAGCCAAGATAAGGAAGCAACCCAAGTGCCCATCAACAGACAATTGGATAAAGAGTGGCACATACATACAATGGAATATTATTCGGCCATAAAAAAGAATAAAATCTTACCATTTGTGACAACATGGATGGACCTGAAGTTCCATCATTATGCTAAGTTAAATAAGTCAGACTGAGAAAGACAAATACCATATGATTTCATTAATATGTGGAATCTAAAAAACAACAACAACGAAAACCAACAACCAAAACAGAAACAGACCAATAGATACAGAGAACAAACTGATGGTTGCCAAAGGAGCTAGGGGTTGAGGAGCTAGGTGAAAAGGTGAAAGGATTAAGTAGAAATTGGTAGTTACAAAACAGTCGTGGGGATGTAAAGTACAGCACAGAGGATATAGTCAATAATGTTGCAACAACCATACATAGTGCCCTGTGGGTACTAGACTTATCATGGGGATCACTGCATAAATTATATAAATGTCTAACCACTATGTTGTACATCTGAAACTAACATAAAATAATGTTGAATGGCAACTGTAACTGAAAAAAAGAATTAAAGAGAAAATAGAAATTTAGCATTATGAAATCAAAGCATAAAGATGCAGTTTCCCCTTTTGCATAAGTTCCCAAGATGATTGCTACAATGTCCCTCATGCTACATGCTCTTCTTCAGTGTGAATTTGCTATACCCTCATCAAAAAGTGGGGTCTCATTCCCCTCTTCGTGAATCTGGGCTGGCCTCTGATTCACTTGTAACTAAAAAAATGCAACAGAAATGACTCACTGTGACATCTGAGGCTAGGTCAGAAGAGACCATGCAGCTTCTACCTGGTTCTCTTAGGAGACTTGTTCTGGGGGTCACTCAACGACCTGGGACCATCACGTTGGAAAGGCCACATGTAGCCACTCGCCACACATAGGCACTCAGCTGAACCAACCTTCCCATTTTCCTCACAAAGATGCTCAACATGTGAGTGAGGAAGCCATCTTGGAAGTGGACGCTCCAGCCTCAGCCCCAGATGACTGAGTCACCCAGGCCATTCAGGTCTTCCCAATTGAGGCCCAGATATCGGGGAGCAAAGACTAGCCACCCTTAATGTGTTCTGTCCAAATAGCTGACACAAAATAAAATGGGTACTGTTCCAAGCCACTAAGTTTAAGGTAGTTTTTTATACAGTGGTAGATAACTAGAAAGGTGTGCTTTGGCTAAAAACAAAAACACTAAAACTCTACATTACTGCTGAGCCTAGATAGAGGACTAATACTTACATTTAGTGGCTAGGTGGACAGATAGACCAGAAGGCTAAAAACACTCTTCAGACCTGACTCTAACTGAAAATTAGATCGATCTACTGGTACAAAGGGGGTGTACATCCTTAACAAAATGGGACCGTACTCTATGCACATCCAATTGTGAAGGACAGAAAAGGGCTAAGTACCAGGAAAAGGCCGGGCCAGGGAAGGAAGAGCCTTTTATAGCATAGCTATCTCATTCTCCAGTCACTGCCAGGCAACCTACTACGGAAACGATGAGTCTCCAAGGGGCTCATAAGACAAAGAACACAGGCAAGGGGAGAGGGGGGTAGATACAGAACACACAAGTTTTTCCTTTATCCTTTAAGGTACAGGATGACACACAGCTAATGCATGACCACAAAAAAGAGAGCCTAAGTTTAAGAGAGCCATTTACCATGTGGATTTGAACACTGAAGAGGAAAAATCAAATATTTTAATTACCTTTACCCTTTTCCCTCAAAATTCTGTTGATAACATATTTATATTTTAAGTCTCTTTCAGTGATTTGTGTCAAAATAATTTCAAACATTCATCACCAATTATTTGGATTTGTCCTCTAAATAAAAAGATGATAGTTATATGAAGTACATTTCTTTGGTGCCACAACACCATGGACTCTTTTATATGGATGATATTAATTTTCTTATTTTAGAAATAACATATTGGATACTCTTGGCAGTAAATTATTCCTGGAGTTTTGACAATAACAAATTTGAATGCCAAGCTGCAGAATATATTTTTCCATCAGAAATAGTTCCGGGACAGACTACTTCCCTCTTGACCATTTCTCCACTTTGTAGATCATTTTCATATTTCCCTTCTTCAGTGTTTCAGGAAAGATACTTCCAGTAGCTGCAAAAACTAGTTCACTACAGAAACCCATCAGCTTCAGCAAAACCTATAACCCAACAAGAGATATTACATTTTCTTGATCAAAACAAGTGAGAAACAACTAGTTGAAAAAGCAAAATATATGGTTACTCATTGTTTTAAAAAGCTGAATAATCTTTTATTCCATATTCCTCATCCTTCCTCAAATGTGTCTGCTCCCTAGTATTTCAGGCTTACTAAGTAAATTTTACCTCTGTTAATTCTGGTGCTATAGTATTAATGCAAGCTATACATAGATTGTAATCTGCAAAAAAACAAAACCTTTCAGTCAGCTCAAATGCTTTTCAAGATTATAGGTGCTTACATGCTTTGATTTAATTAACTAAAAATAATGGAAACCTTAGCAGGCTATGTTACATACTCAAGAATCATTTCCTGATGTCTGAGCAAATTGGACTTGGATTTTCTTCATGATATTTATTCCAGTCCATGCTTCTAAACTAAATGGGGTGTCCTTTTTCTCGCTAAACTTTCCTCTTACCTCCTCTCTCCCTTTCACAGAGCTATGAGAGGTAAATGGATGGGCATAGGACAGGCATTGTCCTTTCCCCTATGTGAAACCTGGCTTGACCCCCACCCCCACCCCAAAAAAAGAACCTTTCTGAAAATAATCAGTTTCCCATAGTACAAATGATGAATTTGAAAGGAAAAACAAAACAGCATAAACAGGATAAATCAATGAGAAGTAATTTCCTAAAGACAGAGATGAAAAACTATCTGAATAAAGAGAAAACGTGACAAAATTAAAGGAAAAATATTAGCGCAGCAAAGAAACCAATCAGAGAATATATCTATACCACAGGGAAGTAACTGTTTCCAATGCCATAAAGACTCGTGAATTAGGGAACATGGACAACTCTAACATGAAGTATGTCCTGAAAAATTTCAGAGGCACTAATAGCAAATACATTCTGTATGTCAGGATTTGGCTAAATGTTAACATAAAGCTATGTGGATGTTAATACTCAGAACTCTTTCACCTTAAAAATAAAAAGATAAGATGAAAATAAACACGAAGATTTCAAAGAATTCTTAAGCAACTTTCAAGCCTTGAATCAAAAGCATTAACCTAACAAAGAGAAGAATATCCACTAATGTTATGCATTGTTTGGTTTTTGTTAATTTTCTTTACCACATTGTAAAAAATATGTTTAATTGATTTATTCCAATTAAACTACAGCTTTATAATCTTTGTTCTCCTAAATTGAAAATATTGTTTTATAATTTTAAGTGACATTTTATGAATTTATTTATTAAATCTTTAAACCACACACACTCTCTAAATCCAGTAACAGGAAGACTCTCTAACAAATTCTATAAGAATTTTTAATCATTCATTTCTACTCTAGTGTAATTTCATGAAAACTAAGATTTATCAAACTCTAGTCAAGAAAATAAAGATACACACATATTTTAATTCAGTGAAATTGGACCATCAAGGAGGAAAAAAACTTGAAAATTCAAATTTTCATGGAGGTACACTAATATTTTAATTAATAAGCTCGCAATTAAATTCAACATAATAATTTTAATGATGGGTGAACTTAAGGAATATATTTTTTGAAAACTCATCTTTCTGCTAGATAACATTAGTATTTGAGAAAGTTAAACTGAGTTAGTATGCTTCTCCCTAATACCTCCCCTCACTTTTACATGTATTTCTCCTATACATAATGTACTTTATTATTTTCATGAAAACTTTATAGACTATATGAAGATCCATGTTAGAGTTACCTTAATTTTCTCTCCAACTACTTCATCCCTAACTCACAAGTAAAACAGTTTCTCTTCAGCAATGGCACACACCAAAAGTTCCACATTAAATACGATGAAAAGGATGAATGTAAATGGAATATTGTATAATTGAATTGCATTTTGTAGTTACCGAATTTAAAACAGTATGACAATACATACCATGGTTGTTAAAAAATTCCTGTTTTCAGAGGAATCTGGAAAATTATGCATCATAGGGTACTGAAGAAAACATTTTAGAAAGGAAAACACAATGATGGGTGTTACATTAATGCTACAGTCTCTATATTTCACTAATCTGAAAAAAGAGTCTTCTCCTTTTTTTACAACAGGAACAAAATTTACAGACAGATCTTTCTTACTTCCACAAAATCATGAGTCTCTAAATCCAGCACCTCAAAATATTCTATTCAAAATTGATTGAGTTTTATATTGAGTTTTTATATTGTTTGAGTTTTATATTGTTTTTATATTGTTTTATATTGATTGTTTTATATTGTTTTTTAGCAGCATACTATTATATAAACGACTTCATGAAAGCTAAATAATATACATACTTGTACAAGTATATGTATATATTCATATTCTATTAAATGATTGGATTTAATTTCCCATCTCAAAGCAAAGTCACTTTGCATTTCACAAAATCTCTGACAAAATTTAAGTGTTTGTTTCCATACAGCCAAACTTAAAATATTATTTCAAGTAAATGTATCAGAAACCATTAAGGTATTAATTTATTTTTTTACCAATCATAAAAATTCCAGCAAAAACCTGACAATATGATTAAGAAAAATTTTATACCACATCACATACTAGGCAGAGATCCTACTTTCTAGGTGAAGACATTAGTAAGCCCACAGAAGAATCTTAGAAGCTAAAGGACATATCTAGCACACCCCTACAATCAAAATTTCAACTAATGAATAAGAAGTGCCCCAAAAGAGGGCTGGGCTTGCTAACCAAAAGGACAGGAAGGACATTTCTGGAATAAGCACAGAACACAAAATGAAGAGATACGGTAAGTGACTACAGTCTGTGAGTCGCCATCTGGTTAGAACAGAGGGTTGGCAAGAAGCAGGAAAGGAACCTGAAGAAACACCAAGGATAGACGGGGAGTCCTGAAAACCAAGAGGAAGGCCAGGGCTCCAGCCTAAAAGCAAAGAGCAGCACAGAGCTGTTGAGTGAAGAATTTTACAAAGCAGTCTTCTAGGAGTATTAATCTGCCAACTATCTGGAAAAGGATTTGGGGGAAAGAGAGAGGAACAGGAGGAAGGAAGATTAATTCTTGTAATGATCCAAGCATATGGTGACAAGAACCTGGTACCAGCATCAGAAACGATGGGACAGCTATGAGGGACAATGAGAACATGGTCAGCTAGTAGAAAGAGGCCATGTTCCTACATCTTAAGAAGGGTTTTATCTGTTTGGATGGTTGAACTAAGATTCATCTCATAGTCATTAGTTATTCAGTATTGTATATTAATTTTAAAAAAAACAAAGAAAGCAGAATAACTCAGTGGAGAGCACCTGGTCTCACAGTCAGGAGCCCACAAATCTATTTTTGGTTTTTTGAGCAATGTTGCTCATCACCTTGTACAACCAAATAGGTCTCAGTTCCCTTCAAAGAAAAATGGTAGCGTGAACTGATAGAATTTATAAAGTGTTATGGGGGAAAAAAACAAACAAACTCGAATCTATGAAGTAAAGTGCTTGGGACTAAAACTACTATACAAAGTCAAACCATTCACAAGTAATATTTTCTAAATGATACTACATGGACCTTCAGTTTTACTAAACTGGGTGTGTTTTTGTTTTGTTTTGACGAGAGTGCTGATGTCCAAACACATCAATATCAAAATTCTACATTTCACCTATTTAAAATCATCCTTCCATGTTTTTACTTACAAGGTTGAAAATCAATCATAACTGTGATATCATTTTGAAACATTATATGGCTATTTTTTAAAAGTGACAAAATATTTCCATAGACTCAAATCCAAATTAAATATTTAAAACAAAAATAATTTAATAGTTGCACTAAACTACTGGGCAGGTTGTCTATAAGGCAAGGCATCATATACTATTTATAAAAACAAAGGGATAAATAAATAATAATTTTCATTTAGCATAAAAATTGAACCTGAGAGTCCAATACCTGAAAATAACAAAAGTGAAGCTTATAGGTTGTTAGCTCATTGGGCAAGGAGGTTCCACACTTCTGTTTCTTAAACACCTGGGTTTGTTCAAAAGAAAACATAGTCTAATATATGAGTTAGATTTAAATTTCTTAAAACTAGGGAGACACAATGGGATATATAGATGATGTAGTACACCTGAATCCTGTGTAACTTTACTAACCATTGTCACCCCAGTAAACTTTAACTAAAAAACAACAACAATAAAACTAGGGAGACAAATTAAGTGAATTCTAAAAATACTCTGGAATATCCCTTTTCTGCTCCGTAGTTCTGAATGATCTCATCTCCCATTAAGCTATGGCGTTTAAAAACAAACAAACAAACACGTAAATAACAAACTCAAAAATATATTAATGCAAAATAATAGTGAAGACTTTAGAGTATGATAGACCTGGGTTCAAATCAGAGCTGTGACTATGACTAACTCTATAATGGGGATAATACATACCTCTATCACACTCTCAGATTCTAGATACATTTTAAAAACAGAGCCAAAGAATTTATACATAAATTGGATGTGCTACATAAGAGAAGAGTCAAAGAGATTCAGAAGCATGAACAACTAGAAGGTTGCCACCAATCTGAGACAGGGAAGGCTTCAGATGGAAAGGAAAAAGGAGACTTGTGCTTGAGACGTAAGTGGAGAGATCTAGTAGGAAGTTGGACGTACCAGCCTGAAGTACAGAAGAGCTACTGAGCTGGAGATATAAATTAGGGAGTGGATGACCTACAGATAGCACTTAAAACCATGAGGCCGGATGAGATCATCAAAGGCGTATAAACAGAAAAGAACAGACAGAAAAGACTGAGATCACTACAACATTTTGAGGTCAAGGAGGAGGGATCAGCAAAGGGGACAAAAAAGACGAGTGAGAAAGGGGGAAAACTGGGAGAAGAGGGAGCCATGGAAACCAAGACAGGAAACGACCACCATGCCATATGCTACAGACGGGCAAAGTCGGAGGACTGAGAAGTGACTGATGATTTAAGAACTTGGTGACTTTCACAAGAGCAGCTCTGGTGAATAATGAAGGTAAAAACCTAACTGGAGTGGGTTTAAGAAAAAAATGGGCACAAGGAATTTCAGACATTGAACACAGACAATTCTTCAAGTTGGTTTCTGCAAAGACAGACCAAGAATATGGGCAGCAGCCAGCGGAGAAATGGCATCAGGAGAACATGGAAGAAACATCGGAATGTTTGATGCTGATAAGAATGATCCAATAGAGAGCGAAGACTGACTCTACAGGAAAGGGAAGCACTGTTACAGGAATAAGCTGAGTACTCAAAGGGAGTTGAGATCTTCCTCCTGAATGGAGAGACTTAGGCTAGTTCACCTTGGTAACACAAGGGAAAGCCGAGTATGTGGATGCAATGCTGATAAATGGGTACACATCCCAGTGGGCCACGACCAAATATTAATGGTAATCAGGAAGACCAATTCTATGATTTCTTAAAGATGGGAAGATCCCTTAAAGAGGGAAGAAACCACCGTAAACGTTAAATTTCCTAATTGTCTAAAAGAGGCAGCATTCAACCCAATATAGGCTATTTTAAACCAGAAAAGGCAGTTATTTTTGACATATTCTGGCCTCTTGCTGAACAGGAGGGGAGAATCCAGGGCAATTAAATCAGTAAGAGAATATAAAGGAAGTTACAGAACATAAAAGAAGCACATCTAAGTTGTAGAGTGAAAATTTCAAGCCCAGGACACATAAAAGTTAGTATCCTTGTTCCTAATCCTCTTCATTAGTTATTGTCTGCTTCGTGCACTCTAACTCAATGATCCCAAAAGATATTTAACAAGAAAACAGTAACAGGAATAATGAAATAATAAATAATAAAGCATCCAGTGCTTTAGTGTCCTAATCCTGTACTAAATATTGTAATGTACCCACTATCATTAAATCAGCACAGTAGTCTTCTGAAGGAAGCACTATTATTATTATCTCCTTTTCAAAGACGCAGAAGCTACATACAGAGAAGTTATGTAACTTGCCCAATAGTAAGTGGCAGAGTTAGAATTCAAAACCATGACAAAACATAAAAATGCTGATCCGTTCATCTGGCAAAACATTTCTACCGGTACCCAAGTTTAGCAGGTGGATAACACAAACCCTTCTAGATACTCCTGAGACTGGGAGATAACCATGGTCTGTCCTCTGGGATGTCATCATACGCTAACATTACTTTTATAATAAAGGGGAAAAAATAGAAAGAAGGCTACAGCATACTTTGTTCCCAAAATCTAGTTAACTTAGATTCCATGACGCTCATCACACATTACCATACTTTTCCAATTTAGATATTATCAGAAAATAAATGTTACGTTGATACACTATTATTTCCCATAGCGTCTGCCACCATCACATTTTTATTAATTTCACCCTCATCTGAACAAACAAGCTATTTTTTAAGCCCCACATCAAAAATGTATAATAAACCACAACCTGAGACACACCTCAATTCCCAACATCATCCTGAGGCTGCCTGCCTCCAAGACAGCCGTTTATCACTGCACGAAACATGCTGTGCTGTGCCTGCTATTCCTTTCAGCTGGAAGTTCTCCACCAGGTAGTAGATGCCATTGGTGCCCTGCCTAAATCCCCAATTGCTCTCTCTGAGTGTTAGCTGCTAACAGCTCTCAACTAACCCTGGACTATAATGTCCTCCTGCCCACAGGCCACGACTGACTGACATGGGGCAAGATTAAGACACTTAAGAGAGAAATCAACCAATTGCAATATGGGGACCTGATCTGGACCCTAAATTAAGAAAACTATATGTTTTTAAAGACAATTGGACATCTGAACACTGACTGGATATTTGATGATATTAAGGAATTATTGTTAATTTTTAGGTATAATAAAGATACTGTGGTTTGTATAAATATATTTATGGATAATACGGTATCTGGGATTTGCTTTAAAATCATACAGGATGAGAATAAGTGGTCAGGAGTACAGCGGAAACAAGATTGGCCATGAGCTGGTAATTATTGAAGCTAGATGATGGGTACATAAGGGATCATGATACCACTGTCTATAATTGTGTCTATTTTCCAGAGAAAATAGAGAGAACCCATGAAAGGGAGAGAGGGAGTTAAATATACAATAGGAATCACAACCTGATAATGCCAAATCAGCCCACAAAATTATTTTCACTTATATCTGCATAAACATTATTTGGAATGAAATATTGGAATTAATAGATATCATTAAAATAAATAATAGAGTGAAGATTCGTGAAATTTGTTTTGAAATAGGTTGAACTGAAATAGATGGAAGTGAATACTCATTTCTTTCATGCAGGCATCATGAAGGTAGGTAAAGAAAATAGCCAAGTTCCACCTGAAGGGCATGATGCCTCAAATGATTAAATTCAGACTCCAAGTCATGCAAAAGCAGTCACTGATACTTATTGAGGGCTGTCAATAAGCCAATCCCATGATTACTATACCTATTTAAGAGATGGGGACACTGAGGCTAGTAAGTCATGACCCCAGCCTGGATTCACACCTAACCAGCTCACTCTAAAGCCTAAGCAATAAGCTCCTCCTTCCAAAGCTGTGGAACTGGTACCTTCAATGCCCTAATGCCTTGCTATAGTGTTAACAAAGCCACATTTGGGCAAAAGGTCCCGACAGTGGTACATGCTTCAAGCACCGGACTAATAAAATGTGTGGCTAAGTCACCACGGGTATCACCACGCTGCCTGTCTGGTAGTCATAGTTTTGCATTAAGCTGTGTACTTCCCCAGGATTCTTATGATCCATGACACACATGACAGGCTAGTCTGGTTAGTATTCAGTCTTTCCTAGGTGAAAACCCTACACAAGAACTAAACTCATAATCTAGGCCTTTTAACACAATGACCAAGTAAGTAGCCATCTTTTTAGACTATCATGAAAAACACAGAAAAACTTAAAATTGTAAACTGACAAATTTTGAATGTATAATTATTAGTCAAACCAAAATTTCAAAATCTCCTTTCATGGCACAGAGCCTAGATAAAATATATACATAGAAAGGAGAATAGAACGAAAAACTAAACTAATTGGTCAAATTCATTTTCAGATAACAGCATGTGAAAATAACTCATCTGAGTTGCCAAAGAAAGGAAACAGGACTCAGAAGTTAAAAGTATGATCTCTTCCTTCAACTCTGTAACGGGAAAAAAAAGAAAAAAAAAAAACACCCTCCAAGTCACCATCAGTCTTCCTTCCCCAACCCTGCAACCACATGGCTGTGCTTTAGACTGGGTGGAGCAGAGAGTAAATAAACACAGTTTCTATTTTTAGCATGCTTTTCCTGGCCACTCTGAAATTTCCAAGTCACAAATTATTGCCTGTTATCTTTAAAAGTAGATTTATATTCAAAGAATTCATAGAAATCTCAGAATCAGGATAGGACACGTAGGTTCCTATATAAAGCTAATTTAGTTTATAAAATAATTCATTATGCAAACACTATTATAGTGCAAAAAACTAGAAAGAATGCTTAAAACATTTTCCATTGCATGTATTCAAAAATCTTCTCAGACTCGGTAGAATATTAACTACTGATGTTATACAGTCAATTTTTAATTTTAAAAACTCAAAGCTTATAAAAATCTTGAAAATGTCTCTGAAAAAAATAACAACATAATAAATCTAAATTGAAGATACAAGTTACACATATTAACTAATGCAAAATTCTCTCCAAAATTTAAATTCAAAGTATTCTCAATGACTTCTCTCAACTTCACTAGAGAATAATAGAAGGATAAAGAACGAATGTGTTTATATGTATATTCCACTTCTTCCTCATACTTTTAGAAAGAAATCAGAGGATAGTTTGCACATATCAGGGCCAACTTATCCATTGGACAGTAGATGCACAATGCTAGGCCCACGATACTTTTAGGGGCCCACAAAAGTGTTTTAATTTCTTTCAAAATCAGAAGGAAAAAAGGAAACTTAAGGTTGAATAAAATGTTTTAATATATAATATTAATAGATTTGTCTTTTTAGCAACACAGTTGTAAAATACAAACTTTAACCTTTTTTTTTTAATGGAGGAAGAAGCCCACAAAGGAAAAAGAGCCTAGGCCTATGAAAGTCAAAGCGCAGTCAGCCCTACGATGTGTAACTCCTTCCTGTCCCACCCAGCAGCCTCTCTTGGTGGAGCCAGATCGTGCTCCTCAAAGCAGAAAATGATTAGTGGTGCCTTGGCTGGGCCTACAGAGTGATGGGCATCTGTCAGCAAGGACTTGTCCATTTGCCAGGACCCCTCCCACTTCAGGTTCCTCCCTCCCGTCTCCCCTGAAGATGGGGCACAGAGAGGCTCCCTGTATGCTCTGTTGATATTCTGAGGAGGCTTAAACAGTAAGCTGGAGCTGCTGTAGTAATAATAGTCTTGCTCTCAATCAAATTAGTGTTTTTTTAAATTTCAGAGGTCATTGGAAATCTGAAGAAAACGTCTCAGAAACATATGCACATACCCACAAAATTCTGCATAAAGTAATTTCATCACTGGAAATTCATTTCCTTCACATAGAAGATTTTTAAATTTTATAAATAATAATGCCTCTCAAATTCATTTCAAATGCAAAAATTAACTGGCTGTTTCTAAAAAAAAAAAATTGAAATAAATCTAAGTAGTGCACACAAAACACAAGTATACTATATACTAAAAGAAAATTCCAATTAGAAGACAGGTACATTGCTTTGATACAGAAGTTGAAATTGGGTCCTGGTCTTTGATAGTCAATCAGTTTTGACTTCTAGATTTTGTTTTAACGATGAAAGACAAGTAGTGGCAAGTGGAATCACAGCCCCCTTTGCCAGCAGGCGAGGACAGGCTGCGTGAAGGAGTGTGAAAGTCCCCCAAACCTCTTCCAGATCCATTCCCTGTACGTGACTCCCTGTGAGTGCACCATGGGGCCGTCGGTAGCAAGGCTAGCACCGCCGCTGCTGTCTGTGTCATGGAGGGGATTCGGTCTGCACTCAGTGTAAGGTTGTCGGAACCAAAATAACTTTCAAGTGTTATTTCCTGGAGTATATGGGCTTCTGCCTGCAAAGACGCTGCCACGACTGTGTCACTGATTCTGGCCAGCAGATATACTTGGTTACCTGCTTGCAGGCTGTGCTTCCACGATGGCATCTGGGCAAAAGCACTCCTAGTTTTCCAGCAGCATCCAGCATGGTGATGGCAAAGTCTTGAACGGAAAGACAGACCTCACTCAAAGGACCAGATAACCACCTAATATGCCAACCCATCGAGGAACTCTTCCCCATGAAAACAGGATTTCCCTTTCTTAAAACACACATGTGTGTCTCAAACACTCTTCTTACATTGGCCCTCAGTGTTAACCAAATGAAATCCATAGTCTGCTCCCATGTTTTGTCAAGATCGCGTTAAAAGGTTAAGGAGTGAAAGTCATGGCCATGGCTCTCGCCAAAGTGATAACTTTGCAGGCATCAAAAGCTTTTTTTAGGATTACTGGCTGGCAGGCTTGACAAAACTGGGCAGGGACACAGAAAGCTGCAAGTTCTCACGACACATGGGACTTTTATCACCAAAGCAGAGAAGCCAGATCAGCTGCCCCATGTCCAGATGCTTCCTCTTTCGTGGGGTCCAGATTTTCTTACCATCACAGCTCTACATTTCAAAGACAGCCGTGGTCACTGCACCTTCCAATAAGAGATCACAAAAGATGAATTGTTTGAAATTTCACACACACACATACACACACAGATGAAAACCATCAAGTGGGGCCACCCCGGTGGCTCAGGCGGTTGCAGCTCTATGCTCCTAACTGCGAAGGCTGCCGGTTTGATTCCCACATGGGCCAGTGGGCTCTCAACCACAAGGTTGCCAGTTCGACTCCTCCGAATCCCGCACGGGATGGTGGGCTCGGCCCCCTGCAACTAAGATTGAACACGGCACCCTGAGCTGAGCTGTATCCCAGATGGCTCAGTTGGTTGGAGAGCGGGCTCTCAACCACAAGGTTGCCAGTTCGATTCCTAGAATCCCACAAGGGACGGTGGGCAGTGCCCCCTGCAACTAAGATTGAACACAGCACCTTGAGCTGAGCTGCCACTGAGCTCCCAGATGGCTCAGTTGTTGGAGCACATCCTCTCAACCACAAGGTTGCCGGTTCGACTCCCGCAAGGGATGGTGGGCTGCGCCCCCTGCAACTAGCAACGGCAACTGGCCTGGAGCTGAACTGTGCCCTCCACAACTAAGACTGAAAGGACAACAACTTGACTTGGAAAAAAGTCCTGGAAGTACACACTGTACCCCAATAAAGTCCTGTTCCCCTTCCCCATTAAAATATTTTAAAAAACACACAAAAACCATCAGGTGGTTGTAATGAAGAATGCCAATGGGCTCACCCAGGTACACGCTGAAGAGCCCTGTGTCAGCAACCTTGAGTGGATGGTGCCACATTAAATAAACTGCTTCAGTTCTTTCCTTCTATACTCAGTCACAAAGCCAACCTGAGCACTTCCCTGAAATAAAGCTTGCCCGGGTCTCTGCCACCAGCCGTGGCTTCTCCCACCTGGCCACGTGACATACAACCTTGCTGAACCTTCACAGCCCTGTCTTACACAGCTCAGTACCTGCTGCTGGGCTCAGCAGAACTCCTACAGATTCTACACTTTCATTGGCAAGAACTTTACTGTACCACCAGCATAGGTGTTTTGTGCCTCACCACATTCAGCGACAAAAGTAAAATTAAAGGGCTGGAGCTCCATGTACACTGCCGTCTTTAGCATTTTCCAATATAAGAAGAGCTGGACAGCTCTTATGACATGATCATACGACAGAATAGGCCTGCTTCAGTACCTATCGATAGGGAATTAAATTAGATTCACAACGTGAAGGGCGCTCCAGTGATGACTCCCAGACCATGCATATTGTCGTTCCAGCCCACCTGAGACACCTGCAGCAAACAGCTGAGCAATATCTTTGGCACAAAAAAAATCACTTTTTTTTTCCACAGAAACAAATTTCAAAGTAACAGAAAAGAAATCAAGGAGGAAAAAGCTATAAATCACGGATCCCAGAATAAGAGCTACTGCCCTCGTTAAACGACGATTAGACTCCACACTAAATCCTTAAAAGAAAACAAATGCTTTTGTAGAAACCCCTTTGCAAAATGCTTAAAAATCGTCCCTCTCTGGCTCACAAATATGCCCGTTCCTAACTTATAACACCTTTCCTGAAAGAAACAAATATTTCTGAGCCAGATACCAATTAAATTTGGCTTTGCAATTTTAAGTGAACCAATGCATGGCAAATAATGATAAGAGACTTTCCAAGATTAGTGGAGGTTGAGGGTAGAAGCACATGAATACCTAAACATTTGTATGATTCCCTCCAAACCAGGTTAGAGTGAAAATTACAGAGAAAGTTATACTTAAGAGTTAAATCACTTGAATTCAATTCAGCCCATGTTCTTGCTATAGAAATCATGCACTCGCCCAGTTTTAATAGCAATATACAGCAGAGCTCACCATTTCTTTAAAAACAATAAAAAGGTAAGTGCAAGCATTTTTCTTATGAAAGAACTTGCTATAATTTCCTAAGCTTTCCAACTCCTTAAAAAAAAAGTATTTCATCCAGACTGATTCTTTGACCACAAAGAAAGGAGAATGGATGGTGATGCCATTTGACGAACTAAACAGCTCCAGAAAAGGACCAGATGGAGGGTGGGAACAGGATAAGGAGGGGAAGGTTGGAATTAACACATTGCAGTGAGATGTGCGGTGATGTGCTAAAGGGATGCTGAGTAGACAGCTGCATCTTGGGCTCAGAGGGCAAATTCAACCTAGAGACATCAATTGGAGACTCATCAGTGAATAGTTAACTGCAGCTATGGTGTGGAAACGCTGCCCAGGATGTGGCCTAGAGTAAGGGAAGGAGGCCCATTAACTGTGTGGCCCGGTGAGCCTGGATGGTCTTCACTGGTGGAAAATGGTGGAGGAGAAAACGGAAGGAAAGGAAATGGAGCAGACGGTCATGGCTCCTCTTTCACAATACAGTTGAAGAGGGAGGAGGAAAGGTTATCACTCTCTTTCTTGTTTTGTTTTGTTTTTTAAAGATTTTATTGGGGAAGGGGAACAGGACTTTATTGGGGAACAGTGTGTACTTCCAGGTCTTTTTTTTTTTTTTCCAAGTCAAGTTGTTGTCCTTTCAATCTTAGTTGTGGAGGGTGCAGCTCAGCTCAAGGTGTCCTGTTCAATTTTAGTTGCAGGGGGCGCTGCCCACCATCCCTTGTGGGACTTGAGGAGTTGAAACGGCAACCTTGTGGTTGAGAGCCCACTGGCCCATGTGGGAATCGAACCGGCAGCCTTCGGAGTTAGGAGTATGGAGCTCTAACTGCCTGAGCCACCAGGCCAGCCCCTCTTTCTTGTTTTTTAAAGACCTGTTTTTTATCTTTCTTGTTGTTCAAAGCATGTTTATATGCTGATGGGGGAGACATAAGCACAGAAGTAGAAGTTAAAGATACAGAAGAAAAAAGATGGGATCTGGAGCACAGAAATAGTGGGGAAGAGAGGCAAACCCCCTCCTGTAACAGAGGCAGGACTGGTGTATAAGTCTCAAGGCAATGGCTGAGAGGTTTCTCTAAGAAGCAAGAGGTTTGACCGTATGCAAAGGATGGTGAGGAGGAGGTGACAGCCACAGATTGTCTTGACAACAGTAAACCATTTGTGTGGGCACTGCCCACCTAGAGTCAGAGAGGCAGATTTGGACTACAGAGTGGAATCTTCCTCTCTGCAAAGCTCCCTGGCTCAGAGGAGAACAGCCTGCGACCCTGTCCTCCTCCACCCGTTTCCTCCTGGGTCACCTTGCCACGGGAAAAGGACTGCCCCAGCAAGCTGGCACGACACAGCCCCCACATTCTGAGGGGGCCTCCGTCACTCAGCAGCAGCACCTTGAAAGCAACAGGTGGCTTCCAGAGTGGCCAGGAGCAACACTGGAATGACAAACAGGTCTGACTTGCTAAATAAATTTAGTGCAAAAATACAATTTTTTTTTAACTTCAAGGCCATACAGATGGTTCGCCTTATCAAAATAAGCAGCAAAGCAGTTAATTTTTCTAAATAATAGTGGACCAGAGACAAATGTTCAAGGCATCACAGTTCAGTTCCTTTCACAGCAGAAAAACAGCTCTTCGGTGTCTCAGCCAGCCAGACAATTCACCACCTCAAATGGGTGCTGCCCGGAGATTACCTTTTCACGATGCTGGGTTTCTATTTTTGTGCCTTGTTAATTAAGTGGGTAAAGAATGAAGTGTCACCTTCCCAATTTACACGTATAAAATGTGTGAAGGTACCTGAATGGAGGAGAGAATGAAAAGAGAACTGGACTAGAAGTAGGAGACCTGGGTCCAAGGCTCAACTTTGCTAACATTTTGTGAGACTATGTGTACTTTTGTACACATAGGTCTCAACTTTTTCACCTATAAAATGGGGGCCACTGATCATGTCCACAGCACAAGATAACTGTGAGAGTAAACTGGGTTGTTAAAATGCCTTGTAGAGATTAAAGACCTATGCAAATACGAGGTGTTAGTAGCATACAGAGGAACTTTCCCTTTTTTTTTCCTTTGGTTATGAAGTAGTGTTACCACCATTTTATGTTTACATGACATGTTGCTTTTGGAGTTTTAAACCTCTTTTAAACCATTAGGATGATTATCCTACTGATATGAGCAGATAAATATATAGCTTTATTTCAGCTTATGGAGAATATGGTGAGATATAAAGAGTTTAACTGATTTTCTTAAAAGTCAAAATACTAATACAAGCTAGATATAAAGTTCAAATCTTCTGTCTTCAATTGGATACTCTCTATGAGAAAACAATAGTGTAATTTCATTAATTAAAAATGTTATTGCCTTTTCAAGCCCACTGAAAAGTATTAAAAATACACAAATAACTATATGTAAATTGTTAATGCCTTAAGAGACTTCCTGAATTCTTCTCTGAATTTTTACCTTTGTCTGGAAAAAAAAAAGTAGGTTATTTTCTTTAGTATCACAGTCACTGCTACCTCATAACTGAACCTTTCAAGACTCTGAGATTACGACTTCAATGGCTTTATCCTGGTAGTGACTAAAACAATCATACCAACCCACCAGCTCACAATGCTGAAAAACAATAAAAATGATTGACGGGGGGAAAACGCACAGGACCTGGGGTTAAGCATTTCAATTGAAACAGTAGGTAAACCAAAGGCAGAGTAAACCAAATTCAAAATATGAAACGAAAACATGATATTCAAATAAAGTGGAGCAGGGAGTATTGAAAATATTTTAAATTATTAATGATCAGAGAGGGGGAAAAATTAAATGTGACCTTTAAAATAAGGTAGAGTTTTTTGTTAGGGTTTTGGGGGCAGGAGAGCAAGTAGTTTAATAGATTTATGAGCAACCTTACAGGAACAGCCCAGATCTTTCTCATGTAAAGAATTGAATCAACAGTAAAATAGCAAAAACTGAATCATTCAGACAAATAGATCCTCCCAAGATTTATGAAGGCTTCACTTATAACATCGGTTATGCAAAAAGTACTCACCCAGGTATCCAAAAGACATAAGAAATCTGGCAGACAAGAATTCCTGTACTTCTTATACCAAAGGAGAAAGCAGAAACCTCTCGATATTTCATATTTCAGTCAAGCAGAGGCACAAACCCTAAATCACAGCCCATAACTCCCCACATCTTGGGTTTGAACCTCTGCAGAGAATCTAGGGAATTCATCCTTCCTGCCCACTGGAGACTCCTTTCTTGTTGGTTTTAAACATGACCCCAATGGTCTGCTTCATTCAGATAAGCAGAAAGCCAAAGGCTAGATTTACAGTCCTCTCTATATACAAAATCGGCCCTCCCATGCATACAGTGCTTGACTGTTCCTCTCACTCCAGATGTTCAGTTCTCACATCCATAAGCCAGGCTAACCTGTCTGCTGTTGTGTGCACAGTGGCTCCATGGTATGTCTTGGGGCCAAGCTTCAACTAACCACTGGAGTTGTGTTATGGAGGGCATCGCCTCGACAGCGAGAGGTGCAGGGCACTTCAGAGCTGACTGTACCTTTCCTTACACCTCTGCTCTCCTCTCCAGCACTTTTAAAGCACAGCTTCCTAATCAGTGTGCCACCGGTGGCTTACAGGCTGGCCACGACACTGATCCCTGCCACCCCCCACCTTCCATCGCTGCCTTCACCGTAGCTGGGTGAGGCCTGTAACCACAAGCAAACTCCTCAAACTTGGCTGTACAAGTCTATCGTTTTCTCTCCGTAGCCTGGTGTGGAAAAGGATGCAAGTGCTCTTTTGGAGCATACTTTATGAATCTAATGGCCCCTGATGTTCCTAGGAATGAAGGGCCTAAGAGTTACTAAATTCTATCTGGGGAGAGGAGATTTATCATGCCGTGTTATTTTGGTGACACCTTCTAAGCCATCGGCCTCCTTGTTTTACCTGGTAACTATTTGGTACCTAGTAATGATGAGGGCAGCAGGATAAATGCACCAAGGTCAGGGCTGCCACAGAGAGGAAGCCTCTTATCCACTTCTAAGTAAGGAGCACAGCAGAGTGCCATGTGTCCTATTTCTCTCACTTTGTTTCACTTTCTTGCTTCCAATCCCCTCAGGGGAGCATTCATCAATGGCAGCTATTCTTTGGGACAAAGGGCTTTTTAACTATTTAAAAATATTCTTCAACAATACTTACTTCCCTAACAAAGAAGATGGGTAAGAAGAGCTCTCTAATTATATAGGAAAGAAAACCTCTCTGATTTCTCGCTTGTCAATATCACTGGGTGCTCAATTTTCACAAAAAGATGGTAGACTTTCTCCTCAAAGAATATTAAAGTTCATTTCCACTATGCCTCACATTGACAACAAACAAAACTACCTATTAAAGATATATGTATTAATAAGTGAGCCCCAGTCACGATCAGGAAGGCTTAAGAACACTTTTCTACTGGTGAAGTGTGGGTAACTCCTCCAGCCTCTAGAAACCAGAGTCTCCAAAGACTCAGCCTTCCCACCAGGTCACATCTCTTCCTCAACCCAACCTAGAATAAGTGGACACAAGTTTCTCTGCTGGAAGATTCCCCCCAGGTTAATTTGGAAGAGAAAGGAAAGTGACCTAAAAGAATAAACGTGATTATTGATGATCTGCTAACAGAGCAACCAAGTTGAGAAGGAAAGAATACACACCAAGTAACCACGACTGGGAATAAGAAACACTGATATTTTCATGTTACTGCTTTGTAGGCAATAAAATATTTTTATAGATGCTTTGGGAATGCAGTGGTCATTCCTCCTGACCGCAAGGGTCTGTGTGGCGAGGGGAAAATGGTACGGCATTGAGAAAGTAGACGTTCACCCAAAGGTCATGGCATACCAACCCAGACTGTCAGCGCGCCGTAATGCGGTACCCTGAAACATCACCAGATTGATTCCTCTCAGCACAAATTTCCTGTACAAATGGATACCTGTCTGGCAAATGTCGATTTATAATCTTCCATGAGTAAAGAGCATTTTTGCTACTTGTTGCCACCTGAGCCCAAGTTGAGGTGGTTAAAAGAAATGTGAGGACTCCATTCAGCAAAGTGCAATAACCTCTCTCTAGAAATAACGCTCATGCTTCAGTCAAGTTAGTTCTTTCTAAAAACTATCCCTCCTGGGAAACTTCTTCCTCCTTGTTGCAGAATGTCATGGGTACACAGATGTCTTTTCTCTGTCAGGGCTGGGAAAGAACCAAGAGATGGAGCAGGACGTATCGGCTACCCCGTGATGATTAACCCAGGTAGACAAGATTCCAAATAACCAACCCAGGGCCTATTTGGGAACTGACACAACACATCCTTTTCCTGGATCAAAACTACATCCTTGTGGCACCATGATTAGCACACAGGGCATACCATCATTTTCACATATAACATCTATTTCTCCAAATGTAATTAAGAATCGGTTCCCCTTTTATCAGTATTTTATATCCCTTCAAAAAAAGGGCAACTCAGCTCCTTGAAGAAAAAGCTCCAGTGAGGCAGGTGAAGGTTTAACCCTACCCCCTGCACCTGATCAGCCACAGGATCACCAACCGCCTGTCACCTGCAGGATTCGGGAGCTGCTTGTTCCCTGATATCTAACAGAGCTGAAGGGGGCAGTCAATGACCCAACATATGAGAAAGGTTTCACAACTGTTCTTAATCCCGACTACACCTTAAAATCTCCCAGGGTGCTTCAGGAACCGCCCCTCCTCCCCCACCCACACACACGAAATTCTAATTTAATTGGACTGAAGTCAATCTGAACATTATTATGTTTTCGAATACAGGCAATTCTGGTGTGTCCTAAAATGACCCATTTGAATATTTGGTGTTTTCCCCACCTGAAAGAATATTTAGAGGGGACAAGGTAAGTGCTCAGTAGAGCTAAAACTCTAGGTTGACCACCTAGAATCTTAGGTATATTGCTACTCAATAGTAATTAAATGACTCCGCTTTTTGTCTACAGACCTGGATAACTGGTTTCTGTTTGTTGACTACTCTTGAGGCCAAACAGCGTCATCTAGAAAACTGTCCCACAGAGAACAGGTGCTCCACAAATGAGTCGTTCTCAAAGCTTTGTATGAGCAGCGCACTTTCGAATATTAAACCCTTTGAGTGCACCTGAAGGGATTAAAACACTCACAAGTACACCAAGCAACTCATAAAAACTCCCAGCAATCACAACAGCAGTGTAAGATGACTCCAATGACTGACACAGCCTTCGCTATTGTGTCCACTTCCCACCCGAGCCCAGCTCCGCGTGTCTTCAGTACAGCCCAGGAAACATAGACTTCTTGCTATTCCACGCAGCTGCCCTTCCCTCCACGGGCTTTCCACACCATCACTCAGCTCAGGACTCTATCGGGTCTCACCACACCAGAAGTGCTCCACTGTAGCAAAAAAGATGTTTCACGTGTTTGTGAATGTTTTATTAGTTTGCCTATCTTTGAACTTTGTATAAATGGTATCATATAACACGTATTCTTTTGTGGCGGGTTTCTTTCCCTCAACAGCATGCTTGAGACACTAGAGTGGTACATGTACCAGTCATCTGTTCTTTTTTTTTTCTTTATAGTATTCCATTGCATGATACGCTATTTTATAATATGGACATTTGGTTGTTTCCAGTTTGGTGCTGTTACACTTAATGCTGCTATAAGCATTCTTGTATATGTATATCTTTTAATATACAAATAGGTGAATAACACCTGTTTGGTACATAACTAGTAAGATAGGATGGTATGAACACAAGGATAGGCAAAGAGACTCATGAAACAAACATTCCAGAAACAGACCCATACATATACAGTCACTTCATTTACAACAAATGGCCAGTGCAGTGCATTGGGGGGAAATGGTATTTTCAAATACATAGTGCTGAGTTAATTCATTGGCTATTTATATGGAAAGAAAATCTTGACCCCTACCTCATACCATATACAAAATAATTTCCAGATAGACTGTAGATCTAAATGTAAAAAGTGAAGGTTGTACAAATTAAATAAATGAATATCTTCATAGTCTTAAGCTAAGAAAAGATTTTTTAAAACAGCACACAAAAATAATAACCATAAAAGAAAATGCTTGATAATTGATACTTGATTATTAATTAACTGAATTTCACTAAAATTAAGGATTGTTATTCATTAAAAGATACCATTTAAGACAGTGAAAAGATAAGTCATATACTAGAAAGTAGGCATATATATACATATACACATAGTCATACGTGTGTGTATATGTATATACATATGAGTCATACATACACATATGTATACAAATACATATGCATCCAGAAAAGGTAAAGAAGTCCTACAATCCATTTAACAGAAATAAAAACCATTTTTTAAATGGGCAAAAGACTTGAACAGGTATCTTACAAAGGAGAATATCCAAATGCCCAATAAAACATATGAAAAGGTGCTCAATATCATTTGTCATCAGGGAAATGCAACCTTAAAGCCACAGTAAGGTACCATTACATAACCATCAAAATGGTCACAATCAAAAAACAATACCTAGTGCCAGTAAGCATTTAGAGCAACTAGAACTCACATTAACCATAACATGGTGGGTGTGTAGATTGGTTTAGCTAGTTAAGTAGAAAAATCACATGACAATATCTCCTAAAGCTGAATATATACATATCCTATGACACAGCAATTCCACTCTAATGTTGTTTTTTATATATAGAAAAACATTTATGGGAATATGCATAGGCCAGAGAAAGACTTGAAAGAGCATACAGATCTTTCAACAAATTATAAAAAATTCCAAAGATAAACACATCCTTAAAACTGATATTATATGAGGAATTCTACTAGTTCTAATATGAAAGCATCTGAATAATTCAATGGTATTAATATTATCTATTAGCATGGATTGATAGAAATAAAAATCTAAGCAACATACTACGTCCTTCAAGAATAAACATCAAACCATACTAAATATCTGAAAAATTACATCTATTATGCCCACAGGATATCAGAGCTTAGAAGGAAGATGGAAAATAAAAGGTAGCAGGAAACCATATGGAGAGAGTCGTATGGCTTGTGATTCTAATGGCAGCTGCAAACGAGGTCACTTATCCCTCTGTGACCACACTAATTGGTCAACAGCAACAGAGGCTTCATCAGCAATGCTTATAAAAAACAGCCTGCCCCTTCCTGGGCATTTTCAATTTAGACAGCAGACACCTGCTACTCATCAGTCTCACAAGACAGGACTTATGTTAACCCACCACTACATTACTTGATTTGCTCTTAATCTTTACTATTTATAAACAAAGTCTTCAGAGTATATGAATGTACAAGTGTAGCATGTGTACACATGTGGCTATCTATAGCAAAAAACAAATTCTCAAATATAGCTGTTTGGAAGACCACATCTTGTTCTATTAATACTCACATACTGCAGTATATTACATAACTATTTTTTCAATTCTGTTATGCTAATATGCAAATAAATGAACTCAACCATAGCTAGGAGCTAAATGTACTAATCAGTATGGCCTCGTGTATCTCTAATTACTAAAAGATTGTACATGATCTCTTTCTGTTCTAAAAAATCCCATGAACCTACATTATTAATCACTTTTAAATCCAGCTGCTTGGTTTCTGGGGTGTTAATGTTAGCGATTTCCAAATCGGTATATTTAGCATACTTTAAGAAGATACCTGAATACTGAGCTCATAGTGATATGTATTAACACATTATAGTTTTATAATTATTTGACAATTCCAAAACAATAATACAGATAGATACTACCAGAAAAAGCTCACCTAAAAACAAATTGTTACTAATGATTACGTGCTTTACTTTTCAGGACCCTAAAAAGTATATTTTGTAACTCAACTTTTTGTTTTAAAAAAAAGAAACAGACACAGAAAATGACCCTCCTCAGAAGTTTTTAAATCCATCAAAGGAATGTGAAGAGGAAAAGAACAAAATTCTGGGTTGTGGACCAGACAGAAATGGTGGACAGGACTACAGCATTGGCTGTTGATTAAGCATCTGTTGGCTTCATTCCAAGATTCAGCCTCAAAAGATCACTTTCCTCATTAAAAATCAACCATCTATTGAAGGGCTGGTAGAAATGCTAAGACCAAGAAGCCAGAATAGCTTGGGCAAGAAGGAAAACAAAGGAAAAAGTCAAAGACACATTTCAGAAGATGAAGTGGGAAGAGGGCAATGGAGCAGCTCAAAGAGGAGGCTTGCAAGTCAATCAGACCTGGTCTGAATGCTAGCTTTGCCTTGTACCAGCCCTGTGACCTTGCTTGTAAACTCCCTAACCTTGAGGAGAGGGAATGATAATGTCTCCTTAGAGGTTGTGGTGAGACTTGGTGATATAATGCATACAAAGCATTTCTTAGTAACTCTTCTATACTCAATCCTCGAGTTGCAACCAAAGGTAGAATTTCTATCATGTGACAAAATGTGCTCAGGGATTAACGATTCTACTTCTACAACTCCACCTATTAGTACTCTATATTCCTTACTTATATTCTTTTTTATTAATTCTAAAGCACTCCCAATGAATATCTTTTGACAATCCAATGTTAATGACAACAAAAGTTTAAGTAATTTATTTCCTTAAAAAGAAACAAACCAAGCAAAAACTACAGGTATCACTTAAACCAAATACCAGCAAAGAGATTAAATGCTTTAACAAACAGTAAGCTTTCTCACCATGCTTTTTAAACTTTGATAGCAGAACATAAATCAAAAGAAATTTTCATAGGTCTACTCTTATTTCAGGGGCACAAAAGAGACAGATCATTTATATTAACATCTTGCAGAACAATTCTGGAACCAACCAAATTCCAACTTTAAATAAAGGTATTTCCTTCCGTTTGATTGAGTGTTTCCAAAATTATGCATGTGAAATAAATTTCTTCTTTGAAGTACACAGCCCACTGAATTTTATATTCCAACCAAAATCAGCTGAAGTCTGACATCGTCATCAAACTCCTATCAAAAGTTATGCCATTCATGTCTACTTATTCATCCATTCACACATCTATTCAACAAGTATAGACTTAAATACATGCTTTCCACACACATTAAACTAGATGTTTTCATAAACTCAAGGAATAAGAAAAGTTACCTATGTGGCAGAAGGAAACGTGGCTGTATAGAGATACAGTGAGAGTGGTGGTTGGAAGGCAGAGAAAGAAACAATTCATTCTGAGAGGTGGTTAACTGAGGAAGACAGACCTTGAAGGTGACTGAGAGAAGAAAAGCGTTCCAAACTGAGAAATGAGAGGCGTAAAACATAAAGGCTAAGCTTAGGCAAAGAGCAGTCTCACTGGGCTCCCGCACGTAACACAGAGTTTGTAAAAAGCAGGTAAGTACAGCGGCCATATCACTTAACATCCAAAACAGGATGCTTTTGAGAGTGAAAGAAGGCACTATTAATAATTGTGTCAGGACGAAAGGTATAGATCTAAACTGCCCAGGGAAATCAAGACATATACGTGCTTAGTTTAATAAAATCCTCTGACCATTTAGCTGCGGCTATTTAGATATGTGCATAGTTGTACTGAAGCTTCAGATTTAAAATGGCATGAAAACAAATAATTCTTGAAAGCATCTTTAGAATATGTTTCGAGAAATTTCTCTGGGTACATTCTGCATGTTTCAAAAGACAAAACATCCAAAATGGGCATGGTAATGTTAGTGACCTCCAACTCAAATGGAGTTAAATGAGTTTGCTCATCTCAGAATAAACTCTAAATAAGAGAAACTAAAAATCAGAAAAACAAACATACTAGGTACTGCTTATTGAGTGTTTATTACGTGCATATACTGCTCTGAATATTCACACACATCATCTCATTTAATCATCACGACAACACTATAGGGGGGATTTTTATTCTCTCCATTTTAGAGACGGGGTAACTAGACACACAGACTTAAAAATCTTGCCCAAGGTCACACAGAAAGGAAGAAAGGGAGCCAGAATCTGATCCAAGCACTGAATTCCACACCCTCTGTTTTTCTCACCAGCATTCTGCCTCCTCAATAATCCAGACATTCAACATGTGGCTTGAGAGCAACAGAAGACCCCAGGGTATAGCCCAGCTGAGATTATTAGCTAGAATAAGTTTTGTCTAATTACCCTGCCTAATGACCACTAGTGGCCAGCAGGGCCTAGCCACCTGCCCTCCTCTGCTACTGGAAATAGGTGCCAAGTGTCCTGCCAGCGGGCTAGACCATTCGTATAATTGTCTCTAAAGCTCAATGTAATTAATTATATACTTTGAGCAACCTAAAGCTATGGAATTATTCTGACACAAGGAAAACAGGTACTACTGAGACGTCCTGGGGCCGACTTTGAGTTTGAGTCACTACTAAGGGGACACTTATGCCAAGTACAACCCTCTCGATTCACCACTATTGTCAGTAGAAAAAATCTGGTCAGGCAGCTTGCAAACACAGTTTCACTTGTTAAAATATCTGAATATCCCCTACACTACAGAATCCTAATATAAAATAAAAAGGTAGCTAATGTAATCCAGAGGTCGGATAGATAAGTAATGACAGCCAAAACTTAGTATTAAAAAAGGAACTATTCTTGGACATGAATGTAGAAAATAAAGTCTGAAGAGAAAATATGAATGTTCATACTTCATTTACATCTACATTTAGGCTGTAAATAACATTGCCTGAATTTGCTGAATACTGAGGCATGGGTAACGTAAGCATTTAAAAAAAAAAAAAAGAAGAAAAAGAACAGTCTAATTTAGACCCCTTACAGAGCACACAGAACTATAAAAGGAACTTAAGCGGTTCTGGGAGAGAGCATTCTAAGAAATAACTTGAGTGGCTGAGATCAGCAATGAAAAAATGAACAATTTCCTATCAGTTGTCTATTTGGATCTAGTGTAAAACAACCCAAGTCAAACATAACTGTTAGGAGGAGACACTGCAAAACTGGGAAGAGAAAAAGCAAAAGGGGGCAAGCAGTTTTTAAGGTATAGAAATGAATACCCTCTGATGACTTTTGAAAACTGAACGCTGGATTGTGATAAAAGCTCTCTGAGTGGGCTGAGACAAAGTCCCATGCCCTGGCCTTTCCACAGTTATCTGTGTGGCCTAAAATGCATTAGTACAAAGTGAAGTGGAGAATTGCTGAGTGGCCATTAGATTTCTCTGGCCCAAATGATCCAGGCTGCCTATCTTCCAGACAAATTCACTTTGTTATCCAGTCACTATCTGTTTACTATTTATGATATGCCAGAAGTTTTCTGGGCATGGAGTTTTCGTTTCCCAACCATTTAAGAAAAAAAAAAAGTCTAAAGTCAAAACACAGATATTATATTTAAGATCCAATTCAAAATACAGTTACTAAGCGCTTGTTATTGGTGCAGAACTGATAAATACAGCTCAGCTTTTGTCTGCAAGGAGTCTAGTTTATTTACACCATGGGTCAGTACAATATTCATATGTACATTTTTATTATTTTGTACAAATATGTATAACAAATGCAAAAATTCTGCTTATTCCCCAACTTGGGGTGCTTAGCATCAAGACATGAAGACATACGTTGGCATAAAGGTAATAAAAGTGTTTCTCCTACACAGAGTACTATGATAATGCCAATAACGATGTTAAGAAAAATAAGGGTTGCCACCTTGGGCAAGGTCAAACCATTGGCCCCCATGAAGCTAGAGGCTCTGGTCAAGCAGCCACAACAGGTGACTAAACAGCTGCCTGGTGATATTATCTGTCAACGTCTTCTGCCAGAAGAAATAGAGATTATTTTTCCCCCTCCAATGTCCCCTACGTTTAAAGGGGAAAATCACATTCGATGTTCCAAATTACCAAGGCTACCTTAATTATACAGACAATTTAAAACTGCCAGTATAATTTGGGTGCAACAGAGTACAGCCATACCCAAGTCGGGTACAACCACCAGCTCCAAGACCTTGAGCAAGGGGTTAACCTCTCTGAACTCTAATTTTCTTCAGGCTATGTGTTTGGTAAAGGACCAAGTCAGAGAATTATGTTAAGCACTTTTCATGTGTTTTGCATATAGTAAGTGTTTAATAAATGGTGCTTGCTGTTGTTACTTTTAACTACCAAAATAAAGCAATGGCTATATTTTCTAGTCATTAAAAAAAAGTGCCTAGGATCAAAGGTTGCCGTGGTCTGGGGATGGGAGGAAGGAAAGACTACGAAAGGCCTGGGGTCATTTTTTGAGATGATGAAACTGTTCTGTATCTTGATTGTGGTGGTGGTTACATGACTGTGTGTGTTTGTCAAATCTCATAGAACTGGACACAAACAAGAGTGAATTTTTCTTTATTCAAATTATACCACATTTTTAAAAGCACCAACTAAAATATTCAATTAGTTTGGATTAAAATAAACCATCCAAATATACAGACATTTTAACTTCATTTATTTCCAAAATTAAAAAGAAACCTAAGGCCTAAAAATGCTACTTCATTTTGTCAGCCAAACTCTTGAATTAATGGATTGCACTATTTGTAAAAAATGGATGCCATCTAAACTAACCAAATTAACTGGTTCAAAATAAAGCGTGCATTGTATTGAATGATGTGATGAAATGAAATATGGAAAGAGAAAATGAAAGTGATGTTTTCGTTTACTAGATTACTCAAAATGACAAACATAATAGCTCCTTCCTTAAAAATCTAGTAACGGGCCTTGATAAATAATCTAAAAAGTGTAGCATCAATTAAGGGAAAGTAGAAAAATCTGGTGATGATTTATTTGTCTTCTCAAGGTATTTGTAAAAGGTTCTACAAGGCTGCTTACTCTCAATTTGCATCCACAGTCTTACCATAACCAAGGAGCTCTTTTAGTATAGACCTACTTTGGCAGAAATGCAGTTTTACAATTTCTTACTTAACACCATATTTACAAAACAGACGGAGTTCAAAAGAAATTATTTTAAATGAGGAATAGAATTCTGGTCAGCTCACTGTATATTTGTGCATATGTCCAGCACCTCTGCAGTAGTTCCCTTTCTTTGCCCACTGTTGATTACATTTAGGCTGTTATTCCTCACACAGATTTGGGGATCCCCATCTGAGAGGGATGTCAAGGCTGTAATGAAGATGGAAGCTAAGAAACAGGCATAGCTCACAAGCCCAACATTTCAGCTAATGCAACCCCGTAAATTCTGGCCTCTGTTCCTTCGCTAGCATTTACTCCCCACCACTCCCTCAGGTCCCCAGTTATCACCTGGCTTACTAACCTACTCCTGCCTCTACTATTACATCCCTTATATTAAAAAAAGAGCACAAGGAAATTAAGGAATGATATCACTATTGTTTTTTTCATATGGGCTTTTGCTGAGCTTTTTATTATTTTTTTAACAAGAGAAATATAATTTCTGACATTCATGTGACAAAAATGTCTGTGCACTCTTCATTGCTATATGACATTTGATGTTAAAGATCTCTTTATTCTACCAAGATATTGTTTTGATGCTGTTATGTCTTTAGAAAATACCACACTAAATTTCTAAAATCTTCATTCTTCGAGGCACCAATTCAAGGAGAAACATACCAACTAGTTTCCTACCTAATTGTAGCATGTCCCTTTCCTATAATCCAGGCTTGATCAACTTTCAACACTATTTCCATACTTTTAAAGGATATTTAAGAAAATGAAAGCTGAAAACAGAGGTCAAGAAAAAGCAGTCAGTCAACTCATCTTAGGAGGTAAAAGACAAAGAACAAGATATAAGACTGGTAAATCCAAAACCACTCATTTTAGAAATTAATGGAACTTGACAGAGAAAATGAACGTCCTTATCATTCCTCCATTTATTCAAGAAGCAATCTGTTGAGGTCCTACTATGTTCCTGGCAATGTGTATCTAGAAATACAATTGTGAATAAGAAGCCAATTGCCTTCATTAACAAGAAAAAAACTGACAAATCTTTGAAAGTTTAAAAATTCAAAAACCAGTGAGTTCCGAATAATCATTTCCCCATGTTCTTCTACAGTATTCAAAGAAGAAATGATATCTTATCAACAAGTTCTCAATTCCACATATCAGAAATACTGGAAAACCATCCTTCTTCCTAATCTCCCATGAATGTAAAATTAAAACAGATGCTGTTATAATTAAGTTATATTGTGAATCCCACTATGCACAATAAAGTTAGAATTTTTTTTTTTTTAAATGGAAAAACAAGCCCCTCCAGAAAACTGAGGGAGAGGAGTTAAAATTAGGTAGGCTGGAATCTTCTCTGAAATTTTCACCTCAAATTCCATTAAGAGCAAAGTCACCACAAATCTCTAGTCACCAAAAAAAAACAAAAAAAAACAAAAAAAAAACAGATATAACACATAACTCAATAGTATTATCACACACAGTTGAAAGCAATTTACATGGAAACAAGCTACAGAGTAAAAGAAAATGTGAGTCACTAAAAGCTAGGTATGCAGCAGAAATATACTTTTCTTTCCTTAAACTCTAAATGCCTGCTGCAAGTAGTTAACACACTTGAGCTTCAATTGTGCCTTTGCCCAGACATAAACTGTGCAAACAAATGACAGAGCAAAAAGCAGTTTCACAACTGCCTGTTACATAGATTAGCAAGGTGGTATATTTCACTAGATGACTGCATGATAACACTATCAGATACACTGTACTTAGAAGATTTCTGTAGGTCCAATTAAATTTCAAATACCACCAGTGCTAACTCTTTTCACTGTGGCCCATTCTGACCTCTCCCCCACCGCTTATCAGCCATAGTGGGTACGGCCCTGTCAATATGCTTTGCTCCTCACTGTCCTGGTAACCCCTTGATTTTCAGAAAGCAACATTTTCATATTTGCTCCAAACTTGAGCAGAATGAGCTGGTCTTGCCTAAGGCTCTGCTCTTCTTAGCTCATCAACTATTTTTTCACTTCATGTCATGAGAAATATTTTTTACACTGCAGACCAAAATGTAATACTAGAATGAAACCACCACAAACTCAGGCGTTCCTAACATTACTTTTTGAGTTTAGAATGCACAAAACAATTGCTGACTTTCTTCTGCTGAATAACAGAATGCAAAAGACATCAAAACCAAGCAAACTGCCCAAAAGAACTTCCACAGAACTGGAGGCCTGCCTACTGCAGCAAGGAAAAGATTAAATTGTGCAGAATTGTAATCTCTCAGCGCGTTTGAGCCTAAGAAAGAGGAAATCTGCATTTATGTTCAGAACCCTACTCTATTTCTCTGTGTGATTAAATGACCAGAGACTTTGCAGCCTCGAAGTATAACCATTTGCAAAGGACAACTATGTACAGATCAGAAGAAACCTATTAAATAATCTCCGTTCACGACCTGGGATTTTTCAGAAAATGTTTTCACATAATCACTGTCTATTACATACAATAGAAACCTTACCAGGGAGTCTGTTACCAGCCTAGGCTACCACAGAAGAACATGCCCTGCCCATCCAGGTACAGACCATAATTCCAGACCAATCCCGGGAGAGGTGACAGCCCCAAGTTCAACTGGGAATGTCTGAGCACAGCTCCCCCTGCACACTAAGGATCACCTCTCCAATCTTTCCAAATGCCATTTGCATCCAATCCCGGCTCAACCTCCCCAAACATCCGTGCACCAGTAGTTCTCGTTAGCAGTGGGCTCCTCTTACAACCCCCTCCTTCCACCACCACTCCCCTCCTGGGGAAACAGACCCCAAGGACGGTTGTGGGTGTGCGATGAATTCCCTTCTCCCACCTACCTTGATGATGCTGCTCCGGCGGGGCAGGCCGCCGGAATTGCTCTCCCGGGGGAGGGGACAGGCGGCCGGACTGGGGGTCGAAGCGAGCGCCGCGCCGCGAGGTTCCTTGGCCGGGCTGGCCCGGGCTTCCTCCCCGGACACGCCGAGGCTGCAGTCTCCGTTGGAAACCCCGCCGCTGTCACAGCGCGCCTGCCCGTGTCCGATGCGACCTCCCCCGCTGCCACCGCCGCCGCCTTCCCCCGCTCCGGCTTTCAGGGCGCCCTTGGCGCCGAGGACCGGGCCCGGGGAGGTGGGCAGGGCCCCGCCGGCGGCGCCCCCCCGGCTGCACTCCGCCATGGGCGCCCCGCGACCCGCCAGCACAAAGCCGCGTCCCCGCGTCCCCGCGTCCCCGCCGCCGCCTCGGGCCGCCGTGCGCGGCCCCTCCTCCTCGCCTCCTCCCGCCGCCGCCGCCGCCGCCGCCTCGGCCGCTTCTTCCGCTTTTTTTTTCTTTTTTTCTTTCTTTCTTTCTTTTTTTTTTTTTTTTTTTTTAATTTAGATGTGATGTTTGTTTCGAGCTCGCCTCGCACACAGTTAAAGTCTTGGCGGCAGAATTATCGGGAGATTTCTGCAGGGAAGAGGAGAGAGAGACATAAGTCAGCTCCGGTGGCGGTGGAGCCCGGGCTCCCGGCACCTGGGGAAGGAAAACACGCCCCGGCACACGCGCTGCGGCGGGCGCCAAAAATAACCCGCGCGGGCTGGGCGCCCACCCCGGGGCCACCGGGCGCCCACTTCAGGGGCTCCAGGCACCCATCCCAAGGTAACGGGGCGCCCAACTCTGGGGCTCGGGGCTCCCTCTCCGGGGGCTCAGGTCACCCACCCCAGGGGTCGGAACACCCATCACGCAGGAACTGGACGCCCCGCCCCGGAGCCGGGGTGCCCACCTCAGACTCCCAGCGAGGGGAAGCCGCAGGCGCCCCTACGCTCTCTCGCCACGCGGAGGCGCCTCCCGAGGGTCTCGTGGCCCCAGGCGGACGGGAAGCGTCACGGGTCTCCCCGGACCCCAACTCCCCAGAGGTCCTCGCTTGCCGGCCGTGGCGCGTCCCCCCAGGGTCCCGCTGAGGCCTGAGATGCCAAGAGGAAGCGCACGGCGGGCAGGGACGGCCCAGCCGTGACAGTTGCTGTGCGGCCGGGGGGTAGCCCAGACCCACCCACTCCAGCCCGCGGCTGTCTTCTCCCGAGCTCGGCGCTGCCCCCTACAGGCCACCGGGACCCTCCCCCGCCGCTCCTGACCCACCGCGAGCCGCCCGGGCTCCGGCTCGAGGTCGCCGCCGTCGCGGTGGGGCCAGGTCATCCGGCCGCGGGAACCTCAAGCCGAGCGGACGGCGACGGGAGGCGGCTGCAGTCCCGGATACCCCCGCCCCACTAGAGCTGCGGCAACTGCCAATCACCCGCCTGGCGCCCCGAGGGGCAAGGACCGCGCAGGCCGCGGGGCCCGGAGCGGAGGTCCTGGGGCTCCGGGGGCTGGACGGCTGTGCCTCCTTCTAACCCCAGCCCCGCGCGCGGGACTCGTTCCCCTCCCACCCAGCTCGGGGAAAGGCCATCCGGACATTCCCCTCTGGGCTTCCCCAGTGGGTCAGACCCCATTTCACGTACAGAAACCAATTTCCTTATCTTGGGCTCCTGAACTGTGAATTGATTCAACTGGTTTCAAGGATGCCAGGGCGAGGGGGTGGGCGGACGGTGGGCGGACGGCGAGAAGTGAGGAGCAGAGGACCTCGACAGAGCCTGTTCTGCACCCTTCGAGTCTCCCTACAGGGATTTATCACTGTCGTCCCTCCCTTCTAGTGTCCTTCCTGATCCCGCTGCCAGAGATGCCGACTAGTCCAGCCCTCTCTCTAAGGGCCCCGCCCGAGGTCAGGCTCATCTTTGGGGGGCAGGATATCCCACTTAGATCACCATAGCCAGTCCCTCCTCTTTCTGGTCGTCCACTGTTATCTCCAGCCCCAACTCTTCAGGTAGAGTGGCCCCAAAATTAACCCTGATCATGTCGTTCCCCGGAGCAATTAACTCCCCAGGAACTCCATCCCTCGAGCTAGACAGGGCCCAGACTCACAGCGTGGTACCCGAGGCCCCATCCAGCCTGACCCCACCCCTTCTCCATCCCCCGGCTCCCTGGCTCCAGCCTCCAGCCCTTCTCTAGCCCCCAGCAGCTCTTCAACCAGGGTGTTTCCTTTTCTGGGAATGCGCTTCCCGCAGGGCACGAAGGAGAAACTGATAGTCCGCTGGGGGGGGGGGGGGGGGCGGTGAACTTAAAGACCTTGCTTTCATTAACATGATGTTGTAGCAAATACCAAGTAGCCTCTGAGGAAATGGGCTTTACATACATATACATACCCTCCCTTGTCTCTGAAGCAACTTCAAATACCTTGATGTTATTCTTGGGGTGTTTTAATTCTTCTGATCTGGATTCATGTTTTTTTAATTTGTTTTTGTTTTTGTTTTTCCCATCAGACAGGCTTTTATCCATCTCTGGCCAACCTGGGCCTACACTCTCACAGACATATTTTCACATCAAGGGACAACAATGTTTTAATATTTGATTCAGTCCCATCCCTTTTCTTTCTTTTCCCCTAGTTTTGGTTCAAAAAAAATTTTTTTTTTGTCTTGTGATAGTTTTTGCAGAAAAAATATATTAAAATAATTTAAATCAGGTTCTTAATTTACCTTATCAAATTTGCAGTCATAGTATCCTGTGAGTATGCTGTGGGGGAGGAAAGGATGCTGGGCCTTTATTCCTAAAGTTCTTTATCTTTGGTATTTTGAATAAATGGCTGGTGGTATCTCTGACCTTTCCTGCATTTACCAATCACTAGTAAAATGCTATGAGAGTCATGTAAACTGCAACTCATTACATGAGTTCCCCAGTTGAGTTAGGACATATAGAGAGATTTAAACCTCAAGGATGCTTTTTGTAAAACCACCATCTATTCACCTAATGTTCTCCCAAATGAGCACCCATCCATCTCACTCTGGACTCCCAACAGGTCAAACCAGGGATACTTCGTTGAAATAGACTTGGCATTTAAATTAAAACATTTCCCAAAGTATCTTGGCAGACCTGAAACTAATGATGCCAGAAGTCCAAGGCCTGTGCCAGGTTCCTTTTTATCCCCATAAGAGCTTGTCTCCCACAAGTCGCTGGTCACACGCCTGCTGATGTTACATAGCTGTACTTCATCACACAAACAGCTAGACTGTAGGTACCATTTCTCCTCTACGATGATGGGAAGGGAAGAAGCATCTTCCTCTGACATGTGCAATTCTTGGCTCCCAGCAGGCTTTTTTAATAGCTAAACTCAGATTTTTTTCATCACCAACAACGTAGTATGCAATTGTTTCTCTTCCTTCCTGCTTGTCTCTCTGCAGTTACTAAGTGATTGCTTTCCATTTTTCCTATTCCGTGAGCAATGTTATTGAAGAAATTGTAAATATTTTGCCAAAACTCTTGCTGAAGTGTTTTCATGGCATTGTAAAATTCATAGAAGTTAGAGTTAGAAAAAGAGCCAAAATATCATAGTCATTCCTCAGCAAATACTATCTAATGGTTCCTTCAGACTGATTTTCAGAGCAGGGCAGTAAGAGCATAGGCAAGACATTAATAAAATGCTCATTCTGGATAACTCCATGGTGCTTATGCCAATTTACTATGTCTGTATACTAATGGTTAGAGTCTGACGAAGAATTTGTTTGTAATGTTTAAAGTCAATAGATACTTTTAAAATCTGAATATCTCATCATGCCAGCAATACATATAGCCTATCGCTTTTAAGTTTTTTTCAGTCCATCTCAGCTTTTACTCATTGTTGTGACCCTTCACCAAATTGTCTTCTATTTGTTTTTATTTTTAATTTGATGTCTAGAAAATGAGCTATTCAGGCTTCCTTGTCCATAATAACCTTCCTTCGCCATCCCAGAATAACACTGATGCTGTTTACTGACTTCTTGCCATCATTTATACCCTTGTAGGTTATGAATTCATATCTAGTTTCCAGTTCGCAGGCTCTAACATGATGACTCTAAATTCTTCTGACTCACTGAATATTTGGCCTTCAGGTTATTTTTTTCTCTGGATGTATTATGACAATTTTCTTTCCCAAATCTCAAACTCATTTTATTTCGTATATCTTTCTAAAGATGAAATTGAACCTCTGAACTTTCACATTTGACTGCTCCCCGTATGCTTAATGTGAGAGTTTACTAGAGCAGAAAGTAGAAGACCAAAGTGCTTTAGGAAATAGCAGATTGTATCAATGTACTGGGCACAAGGGCTACCCATTTGTTTCCTAACTTAATCCAAGATGTTGATTTTAATCTATTATGCTCCTAAGGCTTGGATTATGTTTATTTTATCATGATTCTTGACAAGAAATAGGTAGCGATTACCTTTCTTCCTAGGCACCAATGAGACAAGTTAGACCTGTCAAAAGCTTCATTTGCATATTCTTCCTCTCCTCTGACACTAAAGATTCTTCATCCATTTCCCTTGAAGCCATCTTCTCCAAGTGTATATGGCTGCCAAGAAGTTAGGCACTCAGGGAATTACAGCAACACTTTCCAGCCAATGAGGAAACACTGAATTTATTAAATTGTTCTCAGGTAGCACTTTGAGGGAATCTATTAATTACTAGGGATTCAATAGGATTATACTATCAAAAGTAACAAAATGATTTGCTCTAAAAATTACTATGGCTTATCATACTACTTTTGTAAATTATCATGTATTTGATCGTATCTCTACTATTATTTTATTACAGGAGTCATTGCATACTCAGATGCCTGTAGGAGCCAGGTAAACCATGCAATAAATGGGGGTGACTGGTTAGCTCAGTTGGTTAGAGTGCAGTGCTCTTAACAAGGTTGCCGGTTCAGTCCCCACATGGGCCACTGTGAGCTGCACCCTCCACAAGTAGATTGAAACAACTACTTGACTTGGAGCTTATGGGTCCTAGAAAAACACACCTAAATAAATAAAAGTTTAAAAACAAACAAACAAAGAACAATGCAATAAGTAAAGCCGAAAGGATTTGTTTCATAAGAGCTTCATAATTTATAGTTTTTTAACAGTGATATATTTGCATATTATATGCAGAGGAATAGTCTTCCTGATTCATCTTTGGTTTTCCAAGTTTGAAAGAGCTTTGGATATAAGAAATATTTCGCTTTCCTCTTAACTCTAATAAAGACAATATGAACATAATAATAGCAACTGACACTCAGCCCTGTATGGGGCAGCAATATGCACTACTAGGGATTAGATAACCTAGTAAGGAATTTTACTGGTGCCATGAGAGAATCCTGGTCCATTGCTGCCAGGATGATCTTATTTGTCCAGAGAATTAAAAAATCTGGAATATAAAACATGCTGGTATGTTACTTCATTCTCTTAATAGAAGGACAACCACAAAGTGAGTTTTCCACGTATTGTTCTTTATAAGGTCTACAGAGAAGCCTATTTTTTTCCTCCCTTACCTCTTAACTGCATGCTAAGCAAAGCATAACAAATACTATCCCAAATTTTACATTTGTTTGGGTCTCATCAATCTGATTCTCAAGGGCAGATTTATTTTAATGACTTTAAGTCCAAGTCCAATGACGATATCATTTTACACATCCCAATGTGGGAGCTATGGCTCCCAACTGACTTCCCTTCATCTACCTACACCCACTTTCCAACCCCAGAACTATTTCATTTCTAACATCTAAAACACAGAAATCCATCATCTAGCCAAAAACTCTGCCCTTTCATCATTCCCATTCCCTTATTTCCCCAAACCCACCTGCCAGCCTTAGTAAGACCTGTACTTTTCTTCACTCCATCCCATTTTCCCAATCCATCAGCACTCCTGTCTATACCATTTCACCTACCCAGCCGGGGCCTCATGATCAAAACTTCCCACCACATCCTCACCAGCATCCTAGACCCTTCATATCATTGTCCTTTGGTTGTGCCCACCTTGCCAATCTATCGTCTCACATAATTCCAACCATAACTTCTCCATACCTGCCCCCAGGCTGCTACTCTGCTAGAGCAAAACCTCATATGGCCTTATTTCCTGGACAAGCGAGTGATTTCCGTACTCAGCGGGCCTTTGGTGCTCTCAGGCAGTATTTTATCCTTTGCTAATTGGCTCCAATTTCCATTCTCCAAACTAGTCTTCTCCAAATCCCAACTGACCCGCCGTCCCTCCATCTCAGCAGTAGTCCCAGGACCCTACTTCACACAGACAATAAAATGCATCAAGAAATAAACCACTTTCACTTTTCCTATATTCCATTGATCCTCACCTCACCCACCACCCCTACGGTCGTAAGCCAATCCAAAATCAGAAACCACCTATAAATGTCTTGTCTGATTATTGGACTCCTGTTCTGATGTGATTGTTCTTTCTTTTGGGACCACAGGGTTTGAACCCTCCTTTGGGTAGAAGGTAGAGTGGAGTCTTCCCTGAAGGAGTGGCCAATCTCAGTGTCAATCATACAAAAACAAGAATTAAGGGTTTGGAAGGCAGTCTTAGGCCAAAGAGTGAGGAAATGCTTTCCTCCTTCTGGGCCACCTTCCCTTGGGTCTTCATGGGTGCTCCAGGGCAGTGAGGAGGAGACTAGGGACTCAAGGAACCAGGAAGGGAAGGAGCTGCCTTCCTCAGAAACCCCTTAAGAATGTGCCTGTACCCTGTAAGGATAAGGACGTTGTGTGGCCAGTTTAAAGTTGCTCTTTGTGGTGTATTTCACCCCCTTCTCACCTGTACCATCATGGGTAAGGGGATGGATGGTCTATGAAAGAAAAGGATCCTCTTTCCCCAACCCCACAGCCAGTGTGATGGCTGCAGCAGCTATTATGAGATTCTGGGGGGAAGTAAATCCCTGAGGTGGAGAGGCAGGTGGTGCCACAGGGAGTTTCTCTGTCCTTTGCAAACCTGACAGAACTGGGGTGGTTCTTCAACCTCTCCTGACTTGCTTGGCCTCATCTATGCATCTATTTCTCTCTCTATTAGCTACTTTCCTTCCACATGTACATATATTCTAGATATGCCTTCCTACATAATTTTTCAGTTACCAGCCTATTGTAACTGGTTTCCTTCCTCTTCTACTGAAACTGCCCTCCCAAAGGTCATGGTTGACATCATAATTAACAAAACCAATGGCTACCTTTTAATCTTTATCTTTCTTGACCTTTGTGGAATATTTGACGGCGCTAACTCTCCTTGTATCATTTCAACTCTTTCCCTGCAGAGATTCTTGGCCTGATTGTGCCACAGAAATCTCTAACTAACATGCCTTAGGTTTAATTCACCTAGATGCATGTATTCCATACATCTATTCTCCTGTACTCCATATTTCTTTTAGTGGTGCTCAACTCACAAAGTAGCCTTACTGGAGAATTTGGCGTCAGCTTTAATTCCCTGTACCCCTTATTCCAGTTAGCTATTAAGGCATAGTTAATTGTGTAAATCAACCCAGAGATGTCTCTCAAACCCATTCTCACCAGAATTGCCTTCTTTACTGTCTCATCCCACTTGGCTTGGACTGTGGCAGTTCCCACCCAATCCTGCCTGACTCTAGTCCCTCCCTGCTTCAATCTATTTCTCAAACCACCAACAGATGTCCTGGAGGCAGGGGGCTCATTTCTCAACTTAAAAGTCTCCAACAGTTCTACGTCAAGACAAAATCCATTCTCCTTAGCAGACACACATGGCCCATTATAATCTGGCCCCCAGCATCACTCCTACCGAGACACCCTTCGGCATCGTCTCATACCCAGAAGTGCTAGTCACACTGACCTGCTTCCCTGAAAAAGGTTGTGCATTCTCACCCTCTGTGTGCTTGCTCATGGTGTTTCCTAGGTTTAGAATTCCAGTTCCCCTTTCTCCATTGGAAGAACTTACGGACATCATTCAAGAAAGCACAAATGTTTCCTCCTTTGATAAGATGTCCCTGCCTCCAGAAGACAATGACTTGCTCCTAGGCTCTTAAAGCACTTAGTTCATATCTCTACAACAGCCCTCAGGATACTATATTGTAATTATTTATTTATGGATCTTTTCCTCACATGAGTTTGAGCTCAAGAGAGTACAACTTACAAGTCTTTTCTCCGTAATAAATAAGCTTATCAGAGTTTGACACTACAGAGGATTCACCTTCAAACTCTGAACTGACATAATAGATCCTCAATAAATGTTTAAATTTTAATTAATAAGCTTTTCCAAAAATCAATCTTTGTCCCAATAAATTTATAAAATCTAATTTCATTAGGCCGCTTTCTTTGCAGTGCTGAATATTTTTTTAATTCTGTGCCTCCAATTTTTCTTTATATCTTTCCTGATTAAGTGATACAGATAAAGTCACTCTTGTAGCTAGTATCTGTTAAGTATACATGTACTGGGTCAAAAGACTGTATTTGATGCCATGGGGGAGGTGAATGGGAGTTTGGGGTAGGAGGGAGGTTTATTTTCCATTGTGCATGCATCACTGTTCCAATTTAAAAAGTAATTAAAAATAATAAAGGAGCAACCCCAGCCCTGCCATGGATCAGTAAACATCCTGACCTAGCTCTGAGAGGTAGGACATGGCAAAACCTGACCAGACCAAAAACATTGCCCCTCCAGCTTGGCACGCTGCCCACTCCTTTCTTAATTGCTTAGAAATTCCCACAATTAGCAATACACAACACAAGAGGACAGCATCTCCAGAAGGTTGCTGTTAAGATGTACAAATTAACTGGAAAAAGGAAGCTTCCCTAGACAGCTCGCACTCACGTACATTAGCAAAAAATTAGCCAAATATCACTTTGTCCTTTTTGACAGAGACATATGGAGGCCACACGAGGGAGAAGACAGGTTAATCTCATTACTGAGCAAGTGGAAGACAAGGCTCAGCCACCGACCCGTTCCCCACACCCCAAAAATGTGCGCAGTATGCATGGATCGGGGAGGGACAAGTGAAGAGAGATTGAGAGCCGCATATTGTCGTTTAATAATTTGGCTCTTTGTCTGCTCCGGTGCAGAGTAACACCTACCAGGGGACTTAGGAAGGGAGTGAGTGAACCTAGGCCTTGAAGAGGAGGTGGAGCTGGCTTGCTGAATGGGACAGAAGGCCATTCTGGGGAAGCCAGCGAGCACAAACTAAGACACATCCAAGTTCCTCTCCTCGTCCCTAGTTCCTGTGCAAACACTTCTTGCGTTATTAAACTTAGTTAGACATGATGTGGAGGAAGCCTGAAATGATCTTTTAAAATCATATGATCATATAAATAGGGGACCTTGTGTTGAATAGGGACTAGCTGAAGAACAAGAGGAAGTGGATAAACTGCGGTCACAGGAATTTTACATTCCACAGAAAGGAAATTTTCCTTCTGCTGCCATCAGGCACTGGTATGCATTACCCAAGGGGCCTTGGAATTTCCTTTCAACAAGAACCTTAAGAACAGGATAGGCAATTATCTACCAGGATGGTCTGGGTAGCTCTAGCCTGAAGGCAAAGTTCATCATGAAAGACTCCTTTGACCTGCTGGTTCTGGGGGTTTAAGCACAGATTTTTAAGAACTTTTTAAAAGTCAAATCAGATGTTGGGATTCTTTTTGTTTTCCAGTTCTTGGTAGTCTTTTTTATTTAGTGGAATTACCCTTTGGCGTGATATAATGAAATGTTTCAGCCCTCTTCCAATCACACGTATTTCTCACTGGAGTGTTCAATTCCCTATCATTTGCTGTCTTGAATACCTTTTTAATCATATATTCCCATACTCTGAGTTCAAGTGTTTTTCATAATTGTTTCTCACTTTTCTTACCTTTTAAATTAGATTCTCTGGTTTCCCTGTCTCACTGAGCCAAAGATCCCAGGATAGTCTTTCCATTGGGTAGATTCTCCACTTGGTAAATTATAAAATGGCCCTTTCCTAACATGGTAACTTCTTTGATGCTAAGGACTTGCTGTGTTTGTAACACAGTTAGGACCGACAAAAGTGTCTAGTAGAGTACAATGTTAATGTGATTAGAGTACGTGGAGTAATTTTAAATCACCCTCAATCTCCAGTTCTGATAATGGGCACCTTGAGTTTTTAACTTTATGTTATATCCAAATTAAAAAAATGTATCACCATATCCTGCATCAAACTCAGCCTACTTACCCTCCCTGAACACTTTGCACATTAAACCATCTCTATGTTTTTTATCCATCTGTCTCCCCATAAAGACTGTATTAGTCTACACTGATCTTTCAGCCATAAAAATGATCCCAACCATCTCTGCTCTGTCTCTCTTCCTTTTATACACACAGCTTAAATCTTAAGTCTTCCATAAGCCTTTTCTCTGCAGTGGTGTGTAAACACTTCACTCCAACAGTCTACTATTCTCACTCTTACTTGAAGGGATATTTAAACCTTCTGTCTAATTTGGGATTTTAGGAAGCAGCTTGGCTATGTGACTCAGCCCCCAGACCTGAGATGCTTCCGCTGGGAGCACAAATGAGAACCCTTGCCATTTGGTCACTGCTTGACAGAAGACAAATTTCATTTTCCTCCTAGTCACACAGGGATAAAAACACTGACCTGCACGTTGACCTGCCTCCTGGGAAGGAGGCAGACCAACATTTGCCAACATGAAAGAACAGTGTAAATGCTGATTGAAAGAGTAGCCATTGTCACCCCAATAAATGTAATTAAAAAAAAAGAAAGGGTAGCAACTTGAGCTCACAAATAATTACCCCAAAAGGTCAATTAGACCCACAGGATTTCTCTGGCACACCACAGGAAGTCTTAGCCTCTCGTCTCTATTTAATGTACCTTCTTTCTCATGGGTCACCATAAAGGTGAGTTTCGGGTGTGATAAATATTTCACAGTAAAAATTTCCATGCCCCCAAATTCCAGAGCTCCAATCAGTGCCCCCCCCCTTTTTTTCATTTGGAATATAACAAATAGTCTGCTCTATCATGGAATACCAGTATTTGTTGGAACATGCAATATATATTCCCTTTGTAGTGCTAGTGACAACTGATTCCTGTACATTATATTAACTTGGGGGTTGTCAGACTGCCTACTAACTCACACAGCATATTGTAAAACATTTTAGTCTCTCTAGTGCATCTCATGAGCTAATAATTCTGAAGAGAAAGAAACAAACAAAGAGAGGACAGAAACTGTGTCCTTCTAAATTGTAATCTCATCAAAAAGAAAGAGGGTTTCAAAAAGAAACTGTGTCCTTCTAAGTTGTAATCTCATCAAAAAGCCCAACAATCAGAGACTGTAATGGGGAGAATTATTCATTAATCCAGAATGGTGGACAAGTAATGGAGCTCACAGGTTGGGAACAGGACTATTCCTAAGTATTGAAATGAAAGAAGGCATTAATAGAATTAGAACATTCCTTTGGAGGCTGGCTCAAAAGCCCTACATGAGTGGAATAGGAGGCTGGAACCAAGTACTTACCAGTTAGTTTCTCTAGACAAGTCCATATCATACTAGGCCACAGGGCAGGGCATGTGGGCATCTAGGAATTAGCAGGGCATCTGAGAAGTGGCCTCACATCCCTATTCAGGCCTGAACACAGGCCCTTGAAGGGTGAGTACACAGAGGCCCAAGGGTATGTCTGCTTTGAGAGTCAAGCTTTAAGAATTTATTTCATCAAGGCTCTGTCTCTAGGATCTGGAAGTGGGATTTCTGCGAGTGGATTTTAGCCTGTGGCAGCAGCTACACTAAATAAAGGGGGTGGGGATGTCAATTTGAGGAAAGAGAGGAGTGAGGCAGAAGAAATCAGGGTCTATAAGCAATACAGAGCATGCTTTCCTTCTTCTGAGCCAATAGCCTTTCTCAATGAGCAAGAGGGAAGGAGGAATGCCAGGGTGAGAGCAGGAGGAGGGACAGGTTGGAAACATTTATTCCCACTTTACAGACGAGGCTATAGAGCCACTTCCAAAGCTGATAAGTTGACCAGGGCCAAGTATGGTTCCAAAGTCTATTAATTTAACCACTATGCAATTCTGAGGGACAAAAGAAAAGAAAAAAGAAAAAAAAAGCCAGGATTTTCTCCTTGACAGCCCAAGAGGAGTGGGTAGCTCTGGGGACACATCTGTATTTCTACGTTATTTTCAGCATATTGGGACCAGTTCAGTCATCTTGGTCAGCTATTCCTTTGTTAGGGTTACACAGACCTAGAGAATTCTCCCCACATCCCTTCCTGAGGTCACTATACAAAGAGACAACACCTCAGAATGTTCCACCAGAACTACCATTTTGGTGCAGGCTTGAGGGTCAACCATGCGGCTGAATCAGTGAGCACTTATTTTGCACCCGGCACCATTCTCATGGCCTCCCCTCACTTAGCCTTCATAGGAACTCTGATAAAAAGCTACTGTTATTGTCTCCATTTCACAAGCGGGAAGACTAAGGAGGCTCAGAAAGGCGAAGCAACTTGCCTATCATCAAACCACAGGTGAGAGAGAAACCAACCTCAGATTCAAATCTTCAGGATGCTCTGGTGGGTTTTAACCCTGTCCTGCCCTGTGGCAGATCTATTTCCCAGAATGCATCAAGACAGTTAAGCCACCTCCTTCAGTCCTCAAGAGAAGGGCTGTGTATGAAGGAAAGTGAATTTTGCCCCTCCAGGATGATGGGAGCATATGGCTAAGGCAGAGAGTGTGGCAGAAAAGGATCACAGGCCTGAAAGCCCAAGTGCACGGGAGTAAGCCCAGCCCTCTTTGTGTTAAGAGGTTGGGGAAGATGAGGGTTCTTGGGCTGTGTGGGAGGGAGGCATGTTAGGGGCAGAGCTTACCTGTGCTCCCACTGCTGCTCCAGCCAAAAGCCCTGGTGAGTCCCGTCTGCTGGACAACTGACCACAAGCTCCTCTGGAAGCAATAAAAGAACATTTGACATTAAGTGAAGGAGATGCAAGGGGACAACTGTTAGCAGTGATTTCAGCCTGGAGGTAGGGAAGAGCTAACCAGAGGCCTTTCCCAAAGCTGCCTGGCTGGAAGATCTCATTTAGATGATGGAATGGCTTATCTTGAAAATCCAATAAATTATCTCCAATCAGCTTGTGATTAAAATATGAATTCAGCAAAGTTGCGGAATATAAGGAACAAGCAAGACCAGTTACATAATTTGAGGTAGTCCATTGCAAAATGAAAATGCAGAGCCTTTTGTTCATAAATTATTAAGAATTTCAAGACAGTGACGAAAGAACATTAAACCAAGTGTAAGGCCCCTCTGAGAGCAAGACCCTGTGTGACTGCATGGGTTGAAACACCCCTGAAGCCAGCTCTTCATCAAGGCATATATAGGAGAAGTTGGCCAAGTGCAAGAACAAATTCATACAAATTAATTATAATTGAAGATCTCAGGACTAAATAAATATGGCAGAATCTGTGGACAAATAGAAGGGAAACAGTACAGCTTTAAAATATAAGAAAAAAAGTAGAGCTAACTGACATGTGAAAAGTACTGAATCAGACAAGGTATTATAAAGATTCTAATTATGCAAATTAATCATATACTGGGACAGAAAAATGCATTATTTAATACAAAAAACAATAGCATGAAATCTTTAAAACCATATTTTCACACCACAACATAACAATACAATTATAACTAAATAAGGAAAATAGAATTCTACAAAAACAAATCACATGAAAATTAAAATTCAAAATACCATATTAACTTACATAGAGGAAAGTTATAGTAAAATCTTTTTAAAAATAGCAAGCATATAAGTACAACATATAATAATTAATGAGATGCTAAAAAAATTGTACTAAGAAGAAAATTTATCTAAGTGTATATTAATCATAAAATGAGAATAGAAACACCATGAATTAATTCTGTACCTAAAAATTTTTAAATAGAACAATGTAATGAACCAAAACAAAGTAGGAAAAATAAAAATACAACAAAATTTTTTTCAATAAAGGAGTTATAATAGAAATAAACCAACAGAACAGTAGTTTTTTTGCATTTTGACAAAATTGATAAACCGTTGGGCCAACAAAAAGGAGAAATTATAAATTAATGTAATCAGGGAAATAATTAAAATAGCATGGGTTTTGTTAAATGTTAAAAAGCATTGTTCTTAACTGTAAGTGTGTGTCTAAATGATTTAATAATCATATTTATATTGTTTCTCACAAATATGTAATAAAAATATATGTAACAAGAAATAGAAAACATTATTAATTCATGATATATAAATTCATGAAAAATTAGAGACTTTTGATGACTTAACTAGAGAATATTCTAATTTTTAAAGAATAAATAACCCTTTATACTACTTAAATTGCTCCTCAAATATATTTTTTAAAGTATAGTATATTTCCTTAGAGGACAATATTTCCTAAGTAAATTTGTTGAGCCTTTGTTGTTGGGCTAGAAAAACTCATTAATGAAATGAAGATGCAGAGCCTTAACCAAAATCTCAGCAAACAAAATGTAATAGGTTAAAAATTTGTCCAATATGGAAAATGCAGGACTTATTCCAAGAATGTAAAGTTGGTATAGTACAGAAAAATGTTTAATAAAATTAATCACAAAAAAAGCACAATGGATTACTGCCTAATTATAATAAAACATAGATACTTTAATAGTAAAAGCCAAGTACAAATGCTCGCACAATGTATTCAAGAAGAAATATATATATATATATGGGGCAGAATGAATTTTTAAATTCTGGTTTTGCAAGTTAGTGCAGCTATATCTAGAAACTAGAAATAAACCAGCTACAAAATTATTAAAGATAATTACGAAAAGATCAGGGGAATTAGAAGAGTCACAAAATTCAATGGCATTCCCTTATACTGATGACACATGAGTAGAAACTACAAGAGTTCTTATTAAAACAATAAAAAAAGGTTAATGATGTCAACACAGAATAAATTGGTTAAAAAAAATTGTGAAACCCAGAGGAAAAATAAAGGAATATATACATAATACATAAAGCAGAAATTGGGTATCTGGGAAGCATAAAATTGGAAAAGATGACAATATTTTCAAATTAATAATAAGTTTTAATGCACTATAAATTCAAAGTTCTCATAATACAATGTACAGATCTTTATATATTAATGGTATACATCATCTGGATACATAAGAAACCAATAATATCAGGTACTATTTTAAAGACATGATTGTGCTCATGTTATATTTCAAGTTTAAGTTATTAAAATAATTATCAAAAACACAGGAATTAGGTATAAACAATTTGAAAAATTAATCAATCAAATGGAAAATCCATAAATAAATTCAAGGCATTAGATTAGCACTGTGCAAAAAAAATATGTAAGCCACATATGTAATTTAAAATTTTCTAACAGCCACATTTTTAAAAGTAGAAAGAAACAGGTGAAATTAATTTTAATAATGTTTTATTTAATACATCAAAAATATCATTTCAATGTGTAATCAATATAAAAAATATTAATTATATATTTTACATTTTTTTGTTCATAGTAATTTTTGAGATCCAGTGTGTATTTTACACCTATACCACATAACAATTCAGACTATCCACACTTCATGTGGCTAGCGGCTACCATATTGAACAAGACAACATAATGAAAATATTTGATAAATTGTTTATATATATACGAAAATATATATACATACATATAAATGACTCTAAAGAAAAAAAAAAATGAATGCAATTCAGTATGCTACAACAAAATATCACAGATTGGGTGGTTTATAAACAACAGAAATTTAGTTCTCACCATTCTGGAGGCTGGAAAGTCCAAGATCACTATGGTCAATTTCTAGTGAGAACCCTCTTCCTGGTTCAAGGTCAGCACCTTCTTGCTGTATTTGCACATGGCAGAAGGGGCTAAGGAGCTCTATGGGGTCTCTTATTTATCGGAACATTAATCCTATTCATGAGGGCTCCACCCTAATGACTTAATCACTTTCCCAAGGCTCTACTTTCTAATACATCACATTGGGCTTTAGGATTTCCACATGTGAATTTTGGGGAGACACAAACATCCAGACTTAAGCAACAAGTATTATCATCGTAGCATTATTTATAATATCAGTACATTGGAAACATCCAAATGGCACTAAATAGGGCCAGGCTAAGAAAATAGTGTGAAATCAATAAAATAAAACATTCTGTAACAAATCTAAAGATACTGTCAATGCACAAAAAATAAGACTGTATTATTGCATGAAGTGAATGAAGGCCAGACAAAACAGTATGCAATGCTCCTTACAATTATATTAGAAAGCATTTTTGTGCAATGACAAAGAAAATACATGAATTGTGAGGAATGCAATATTAATATTGCCATAATAGTATAGTATGGGACCGTATTCAAAGTAGTCTTACATTAATCATATTTCAATAGAAGTAAGGTTTCTTTTCTTATAAAAATACTTCTGTTTATGAAGGAAGAAAAGGAAATGCTATGCTATTTTGCAACATGACCACAATCATTACCAAATTTTGGTTATACAGTGCAATTGCACCAAATGTTTGACTTAGAAATACTTCATCTACTTCCTTACATCTCTCTTTGATGTGATTTTGAATACTGCCAAATTAGGTTTTGCCTTTCTCACCTGGGGTTCCAGGAGACAATTAAGCCCCAGTGTCCTAAGACATCCATTCATAGTATGCAATGGATTCGCTTATATCTGAAATTGTGTTCACACAGCACCCTCGGTCATCTCACCAAAAAACCAGTTGTAATCCAAGTTATGTCCCTTTGGTAAAGCTTAAACAATTATGTCTTTGCCCTTCGATATGCTTTTTCTCCCTCTAAATACTGCACATTTGGGGGCTTCTAACCGGATAAAGAATGTCAGGAGACGGGATGAAACATCAACTTCTGAATAATTCTACTTATATCAGTGAACAGACCAGGGCCCATCAGCCCCTGGAGGCTTTCCCAGGAAGATTAATGATCATCCAAAATCAAATGGAAACAAACCAAGGCCAAAGAGCAGTAAATCAAGACCCAAATGAACACATTGAAAGTTCAACCTTGGATCTTACATCAAACAGTATTCAGGGTTTTGAAAAACATACAAAAACTGAGAGGATGGGGGAGAGGGTTGATAACATCACTTCATAAAAAAGGTTTCATTCACATCAAGCTCAGATAAAATGGAAATTCCCACTTTAAAGGAGTGGATATATCAAAGCTGTTGATAGCTAAGGACCCCTCAGTCTACGTTCTAAAAAATTATGTCAAAAATTCAAAGGATTCTCATTCATATGGTGATTCCCTGGAGTTGATTTCCTGGGAAATTGACTCTGAGATGGAGATTTTTAATGGATAAGAAGTTTATCAGGAGTATTGTCGAGATCAACACCTATAAAAAGGAATGGATAGAAGCAGGATTGAGCAGAGGGAGAGGTTGGGTTGTGTTGTTGTCACAACAGAGGCATCAGCCATGGGGAGCTCTGGCGCTGGGATGCCCCTTCAGAGTTGCCCCAGGTTGGTCAAGCAAGGAGGCCAAGCTGTGTACTCTTCCACGAACCAGTTATTAGATGTGGGCTGCCCTGTAAAGAGGGCATGACATTGGATAAGGCAGCTCTTTCCAACCACGGGCAATTCTGAAGAGGGTTGAGGGCCATCTGCTGATAGCATTCCCAACAGCAGGGGAAACAGGTTCTGCAGTCCTGGGGGTAGATCTGGGTGATGTATGACAGCATCCACTGCATTTCTTTAATAAGTATGTGTTGAGCATCAACTATGTGTCAAGCACTGGCTCGGGTCTTTATGGACACGACTAAGAACAAGATATTTATGATTCTATTCCTTAAGGACTTTCCAATGCCCAAAATAAGAAATCTTCATTCCATAATGAGGGAATTATACATGTTCTCCTCCTTTCCTGCTGTGCCTGTGCTCATCTGTCTTTCTAGTGAACTCGTATTTAGCCCTCAAAATCCAGTTCAAAAGTCAGCCCTTCTGGGAAGGGAATACCAAAGAAGTTGTTTCCATCTCTGTACTTCTGCATAATTGCTCAATCCTCTCTTTTGCCATTTATCACACTGTTCAGTAATTATCAAGTGTGAGGCTACCTTCCCTATTAGAATGTAAGCCTTTGAGAGCACAGAATTCTGGACTACTCTTGGCATACTATTAATAGAATCGAGTACACGAGTAAATGAATGAATGAATAAATGAGTAGATATAAAATACTCTTCAGAACCTCCATCAGCATTATGATCCCCCACTAAATTGTTAATATTTATCTCAGCCAACCTAGTACGTCTTCACCCTTTGAGTGTGCAATTAAATTTTTGAACCTGAGGACAGAGATTTACATTTCTCCCTGTAAAGTTTTATTTGGAGATTACTTGTCTGCCACAATAAATTCTAATCTTAATTCTGTTATCTGTAACATATGTTAGCTAGTCCTGCTTCAGTTTTGTACAATTTGTACGACTTTTATAACAGAAAAGGAATAATTTTATGACTTCCAATAAATTACTGACAAAATTGATGATCAGAATTGGGCTAACAACTCATAACTTTCCTCTATTAGCCTCCTTCCAGATGCTAAAACAAGCTACATCCCTGTGGCGTTGTTATAGAAAGTATAATCATCTCTTCATCTTGGCATCATTGAAAAAATAGCCAATCCATATTTTCTTCATGATAGACCTGTGGTACTATCATTAAAGGTCTGTATTTGTTTTAAAGAAGAGGTTCTAATGTGATTAGAAATGTAAATTAGTGACGATTTTCTTGATTTTCAAAAAGTCTTATCTTTATTCTCGATTCCATGTTCAGTCCACACTGGTGACATGAGTCATATCTTGAACTAATGAAAGGAAGAGAAAATAGAATTCATTAATGTATTACTGGTTCTTTCCTAAAGCCACCATGCAGCCCCTGTCCCATTTTAGCTTTCATAAGCTTTGTATTTGGAGAGAAAACATTATGTTCTTAACATTACCATAAAAAGACAGATCTTTGTGTTATTTAGTCTCTCCCTATAACAAAATGGTATAGTTAGGCTATAGATTAAATATTGCCCCATTATGCAATTTAGGGTATGTCTCTTACTTTAACATGAAAAACCTTGTTCTCTTTTAGCAGCTTAAAAGTGGGGTCTCTCTGAAAAGATTCTGATCATTCTTTCTATTAAGCATATACCAGGATCACTGTACAAAGTCTGGGTGTGTCATATAGGAGAACAAGGTTCATTTGTAAGATCTAAGAGTTAAAAGTGGGGAAAAAAAATGATTTGTGCTCACTTTCCCAACTCCAGTACTGGAACGACAGTTGATTCTCAGTAAAGTATGGCTAACTGAGGAATTAAAATAGCATGGCCCTACCGGCTTAAAATATGGAATCTCCACCTAATCCTGGGCCTTTTAAAAAGTTTCTGACTCATTCCTAAGGAAAGCCCAAATTGTTATACTCAATGGGGAGAATCTGGGAATACGGATGAATACACAGAAGAATTAAATTTAGAGATTTCCAAATCCTGTTGGAATGTGTAAATTAAAAGACATACAATTTATCCCCATTATGGATTTCATGAATATTTTTCATTGACCTTTTCCTCATGATAGAGTTTTAAAATCCACAAGGAAAGTTTAAATGTCAACACACCATCTAATATATTTTTGTGCATATTCTGTCTTTGAGTGAATCGACCTAATCTTGTTTTCTACTTGCAAAAGAATCTTGTTGACCGAGGCTAAGGTTATGGTGACCCTCAGCCCCCAGTAGTCATTTCCACCCAGTTAAAATGAGATTAAAGTATTATTCACTGAATTAGAACATTTTAAGAAAACTCAGTGCTAAATTCAGAAGATGCCAGTTGTTCAAATTATATTCAAATTGCTGCTATTTGGAATCTGAGGATGAGACAGCAACTCATCGCCTTACTGAAAAAACTAGATGATGTCCCTTTGGCAGTAAAACATTCATAAAGTCCACAGCACAGTATTACTCATTCTCCACTTCTGACTCATGCACATTTTCAGAAATCATCCTTTTTTAAATGTTGCTGCAGTGGGAAATCTGAAGAGCAAAGTTGTTTTGGCACAACTTCACTCTTGTTTTGTTGAGTTATGAACTGTGTTTAGTTTCACGCTTTTGATCTTGTGCATTCTGGATGATATATTTGCACACATAACGTCTCTGTGTACATTAGAAATAGACCTGCTATGACAGCTCCTATGATATAAAAATTCTCTATACATCTACTCACAGAAATTTCTTTTATAGTAATTTATTTTCACCATGAAAATATTTAATGCCAATAAAGTAAGATAAATCTCATATAATACATATTGTAGTACTCTTTGTTTGAGAGTATGACATTGCAGTTATGTGTAAGAAAAAGTTGATGAGAAGTAAATGTTTACATACAGTTAATTTGACTTTTGGAAATAAAAAGGGAAAATGGATTTACAAATGTCGGTGCTTTAAAGACATGTTTTCCCAACAATAGCAAAAAAGAGCAAACTGTTTTTCTCAGTCTAGCTCAAGGGTATCCATTTCTCAGAAACATTTGTAAACAACTTTGGTCTGCTATGATTGCTACCTCCTCTGAAGTTCAATGGAAACTTACTGTTGTTTCACTCATTTTGGCCCTTAAGCCTGGCCTTTGATGATTTTGTTGATTCCTCTCTTGTGTTTTTAAATATGGGCTTTGGAGTCAGAGATAGGCTTGAATCTCATGTTGGTCTTTATCAATAAAATGGAGCAATCATACCTTCCACAAAGGGTCATTGTAAGTATTAATGAGCTAATGTATGCAAAGCTTTTAGTATAGGGCCAGGCACATGTTAAGAGCTATAAAACCAATAGCTATTATTACGATTTTTCAGTCATTCTGACAGTTATATGTGTTATACACCTGCTGAAATATTTAGGAGTGAAGTGTCATGATGTTTGTAACTTCCTTTCAAATGGTTCAAATATATATATGAGAGAAAGCAAAATGTTAACAACTAGTAATATTAGATGAAGAGTATACAGATGTTCACTGTACCATCTTTTCAAATTTTCCATAGATTGGTATTTTTTAAATAAAAACATGAGAGGAAAATGTAAATTTGATTGTATAATTTCCTTGCTTAAACACTAAAAAGAAGTTACTTGTGCAAATTCATGGTTCAGTCTTTTAATGACCGTTTAATCACATGGACACACTGCAATTCATGGTGCACATAAAAACCTTTTGGTCACAGATGGCTCCCCAGACAATCTTTCCATTTGTCTTTTTTATTCATCATTTCATGCTCTCACCTCACCAGCTCTTTGATCTTATGACTCTATCCTCCAGCTCTTAAAAATCTGCTTCTGACATGACTTCTGTTTTAATAAACCATTTAGTTTCTCTTTCTGGATTGTTGAGATCCTGTTTCATAATTTTGTTCATTCTTTGACTTTTTTTTTTTTTAACTTAAAAATGGAACAAATTAATGAGTATTTGTGGTAAAGTGTAAAATTCAGGTTATACTGAAATGCAAAGAGGAAAACAAGTAAAAGTTAACTTCTTCTCCACTTCACAGTCTCACTTCTCAAAACAACCACTTTTAATAGGTTAACATGTATTCTCTCAGATAGTTTTCTATCCACATTCAAGATGTAGGTACATTTCTATTTTTGTTTATTTTTCGTGTTATATTACATATTTTTTCTTATCTTATTACATTGGCTTGAACCTCTAGATCAATGTAAATTGACAATGATAACAAATATCCTTAAATTATTCCTAATTTTCCTCTTTTAAAATCATATTCTCAGATTTAAAGTATACTTCTTTTCATAGTCTTTCCCAATATAAACTACAAGGCTAGCCTAACTTAACTACAGGGAAGAGAAATAAACTAATTAGACTCTTAAGTCCTTAAAAACAGAGATTATTTCTTATACTTTGTGTTTCCTTTTGGACTTATCCATGCATGTTTGCTATTCCCACTTGTTGAGTGAAAGCACCATATAAAGGTACCTTTCTCTACAAGTGGAATTAGTTTTACTGCAGATTAGTTTTGATATAGTAGAAATTCATTATGACTGTTCTGAAAACATTACTGTTGGAGGCTGACAACCAAAACTAAACTGCTTCTAGACAAACATACCTCAAGCAGGTTTTGTAATTTTAGGCCCGTCATGACTAACAATTACGTGACTGCATGCAACAATTTGCCTAAATAAAGGTACCAAATTAAAAGCTCACAAGACTTGCTTTGTAAGTCTTTAGAATTTCTTATAAAATTCAATAAAACATCCTGTGAATTACCCATTTGTGGGGCTGGAATCGAGGACAAAAGTAATATTGTCAGAAAGAATGATTGATAAAAGTAGGACATCTTTACAGTAAACCAAATACATCCACAACAATATGTACTCCTTGCAAATTTAGAAAAAGAGTGAGTTGACCACATGAGCATAATACTTATCTATCACACAATAGAAATATGATTTTTCACAAGAGAAAACTGCACAACAGTTATTAAATCCCCCTCCATTTCACTGGAAGGAGGCTGACTGGATGGAGCCATTGAGCTTTCCTTCCTTTAAATCACCCAACTCTCACAGACCTCCACAAATGAGTTCTTGCCACCTCAGAACAGGTCTCTAATTTTCCATCAGATTTAATTTCAATCTGGCTTCTGAGTCAAGAATGTATTTAATTATGTTCATATCAACCTATCACCTCATAATAACTACTTGTTAGGGCCAATGCCAGGTCATAAAAATATCCTCAGCCAATCATTCTAATTAATTAATTGAGTGGTTATTTTATTCATCAAATATTTTCAAATGCTTACTAAGTATCAGTTTTTATACTAATGATGGAAATACAAAGATAAGTAGGCCAGAGTCCTTACCATCAAGATCTTCATAATCTCTACCATTTCTGCTGAGAAATTTTAAAAAAATATATTTCAACATAATGTGGCTTAACTCGTATTATTTATTTCCATAGCAATTGTCACAATTAAAAGAGAGCAACAGTAACAAGATTTAAGTCTATTAAAATCCATTTAATGTAACTGCCAATGGAACTCAGCCCACCTAAAGGACTTTTCCCATACGTAGTCTCTGTTTTCCCTATTCTCCCAAAGGATAAAGCCTGACAATCATTAAGTAGAGTGAACTTAGGATATAACCTATGTAACCAGTTACAATAGTCTTCTCTGACAAATGTTCTCATGCTGACAATTGAGCATGATACAACAGCATCTAAGACATCAAAAAAGTTGGAAGTCACTGGGCTTACAAAAACACAGACTGTTTTTGTATATTATCTTTTTTTTTTTTTTTTTTTTCTTTTTTTTTTTTTTTTTTTTTTTTTTAATTAGTTTCAGGTGCACAAGACAAAGCAAAACTTAGACATTTATCATTTATATCCCTCACACTGTGTGAACCCCCCTCCCCCCATCCACTATCCCTCTGTACGTTCCCAAAACCTCTCACCTTCCCCTTATCCCCACCCCCCCGCCCCTCTAGCAATATATTATCTTGATGGAGTTCTTCTGGAACAAAACTACATGATAATTCTCAGAAAGCAATTTCACTGGTTTATTAACTACATGTTTCTAGTACCCCACTAACCCTGACACTCATCAACAAAGTTGAATTTTTTTCAAAGCTGACGGCAGCCTTAGGATGCAATCAGTAGGGGTGTAATAGGAATTAAAGTATATCTAATTCAGTGGTATCAACATATATATAAGCTTGTTTGTAGAATAATATGCCCAGCTCTGCACCAAAGGAAATCAAGTCCTTTATTATTTTTATTTAAACATGAATTTTAGAATGTGAGTTTACTTTTGTAATGTATAGTTAAAAGACTATATATCATTTTGTCAACTTAGATGAGAAATTAAAATTTCTACCTCTCTGGCATTATCAATTAAGAGCAATCATTTTCCTCATATATTTTATATTTCACTTCTCCCATGGAGTTTCATAATTATATTGTTTTATGATTGATTCCGTAATAGCCATGATTACATGGCTACCAACTTATAATTTTTAGTTTTTGTTTTTGTGACTTTCCCTATGATAACTCTTTTTTTACTTTCCCCTATGATGTCTGCCAGTATGCAAAAAGGGGGAATTTATAAGGAAAATGTTATGGAGTTTCATTGATCATTTCTTGTTACTAAGCCTGCAATCTCTGTGGCTGTCATTCAATGAAAGAAATAGACTTTAAATAGGAATCCAGACCCTAAATTTATACCACTGATCTAATGTATAATTTCAGGGTCTGAACTCCCATTGAAAACACAGCTAAACTATTCAGACACATATATTATAAAAAGAAGGGAGAGAAATAAAAATGTTATATATATTCATGGTAAAAAACATTATTAAATAAAAACAAAGGGTTACATTATGGAGTGTCTAAATATAATACTTCGTTTGTTAGAGTCAACTAGTTGAGAACCCTTCTCTCTCTCACTCACAGCTTTCAACTCTCAGCAAAACGGTTTATTTTCTGCCTTCTGTTCTCCCTTCTATTTTCTTTGCAAACTTCTGTACATGCAGTCTCACATTCCCATTTGGCTTCCCTACTGTATCAGTTAGAGTTCTAGCGGAAAAACAGAACGATTAGGATATGGAGAGAAATAAATATCAACATAGATATAGATATAGACATAGATATACAGTATACATAATATAATACATAAGGAGATATATATAATATGTAATTGTACAGTGTATTATATTATTATATAATAGGATATATATAAGATGTATATAATATATAAAGGAAGTGGAATTTGATATATATAAAATCTTCATATATATATTATATATACCAAATATATATATGCATATATATATATATATATATATATATATATATATATATATGATTTTTTACATTAAAAAGAGAGAAAGAGAGATTTCAAGGAACTGGCTTGTGCAATTGTGGGAGCTGGCAAGTCCAGAATCTGTAGGGCAAACCAGCAGGCTGAATTTCTTCTTCAGGGAAACCTCAGTCTTTTCTTAAGGTATTTATTGGATGAAGACCATCCGGATTATCAAAGATATTCTCCTTTACTTAAAGTCAATTGATTGTACACATACAAAATACCTTGAGAGCAACACCTACATTAGTGTTTAATTGAATAACCGGGTACTATACCTTAGCGAAGCTGACACATAATACTAACCATTATCCTGATGAATTATTACGATTTCCCTCAAAGTTCGCCAATGGTGTCCTGGCTGCTAAATCCAGAGTCCTTTATTAGAGCTCAGTCTCGATTGCACTTGACAGGGCTCACTACCTCTCTTTTTCAAAACCTTCCCTCAGCAGAACACAGGTAATCCCATTTCACATCAAGTGTTCCTAGTTACATGTTCCCTCCAGTTTTCAATCTAGCCCTTTTAAAGAAATATTATATTTCTTAAGAGCAATTTTAATGCTATGGGGATTTGATGACATGCTAATTATTTCAAAAGTGACAATACATGGATGAGGTGTATGCTAAATTGGTTAACCAGGGCCACAGGGACCTCAGGGAAATCTAGGTCCAAATACTGCATTTTATAGATGGGGATAAAACACCCAGAATACTCCATTCCCCATCACTGATAATAATAAAGAATCTTCAGTAAAAGATATGACTTCTAAACATTGTCATTAAGATAAATGGTCTTTTGCAAATAGGGAAGGAAGAAAACGGGTGAAGAAACAAGAAAGGATGTTCCAGACCCAGATCTTGATCTGTCGATCGATCATTATTGCATCTTGATTCAAAACCCAACTCATTCAGCAAATGGCCCTGTGAGACCCACATGCAAGAGACATGTCAGACCCTTACCTTACACCATATACAAAAATTAACTCAAAATGGATCAAAGACCTACGTGTAAGAGCAAATTATTAGAATCAAACATAGGAGTAAATCTTTGTGACCTGGGATTTGGCAATGTTTTCTTAGATATGACACTAAAAGCACAAGTGACATGAGAAATAAAAGAGATAAATGGGACTTTATCAAAATTTAAAACTTTTGTGCTTCAAAGGACACAATCAAGAAAACGAGAAAATAATCCAGGGAATAAGAAACAATATTTGTAATTCTATATCTCTAAGGGACTTGTATCCAGCATGTATAAAGTACTCTCACAACTCAACAATAAAAAAACAAATAACCCAATTTAGAAATGGGAAAAGGAATTGACTGGACATTTCTCCAAAGAAGACATACAAAAGGACAAAGGCACAGGAAAATATGCTCAACATGATTACCCACTGGGGGAAACGCAAATTAAAACTATAGTGAGGCACCATTTCACCCCCACTAGGATGACTAAAATAAAAAAGACAGACAATAACAATAGTAGATGAGGATGTTGAAAAATTGGTACCTCACACACTGCTGGTAAGAATGTAAAATGGCACAACCGCTTTGATAAACAGTTTGATAGTTTCTCAAAATGTTAATCATGGAACTATTATTATACCATATGACCCAGCAATTCCACTCCTATGTATGTACATAAGAAAATTGAAAACATATGTCTATTCAAAAATTTAGACATGAATGTTTATGGCAGCATTATTCATAATAGCCCCAAAGTAGAAACAATCCAAAAATACAACTGTTGAATGGATAAACAAAATGTAGTATGTCTATGCAATGGAATATTGTTCAGCCATTAAAAGGAATGAAGTACTGATACATGCTACAACATGGATGAACCTTGAAAATATTATACCAAGTGAAAGAAACCAATCACAAAGGGCAACATCTTGTATGATTCAATTTATGTAAAATGTCCAGAATAGGAAAATCTGTAAAGACAGGAAATAGATTAGATTAGTGGTTGCTGGAGCTGTGGGAAAAGTGAACGGGGAGTGTCTGTTAATAGGTATGAGGTTTCTTTTGAGACGAAAATGTTCTGCAATTATTATAAACAGTGGTACAACTCTGTAAATGTACTAAAAAACTACAGTGATTCTAAAAATGTATAAATCTAAAAGTGTGAATTTTATTGTATGTGGATTATATCTCAATAAAGTTGTTATTTCAAGAAAAACCTAAGTCAGTGCATCTTGTTACCATTTTTGTTCTTGTGGTGATCGTGTCTTTTCAACTATTAGACATTGTGGGGACAGAGCCAGGAGTGCAGTTTCCAGGCTCCTGGCCTCACGTGGAAAAGTGCTGGCTCAGGTAGTAAATGGCCATCAACTGTGATTGCATGGCCATCACTGTGGCTAGTTGGCCATCAGCTGTAACCAGTTAGCCATTGGCTACTAATATAACTGCCGTGGCTACGCTAGCAGAAAAAATGGGGGCTAGCAGGAAGATGGTGGCTGAGCCTGCAAGCACAGATTGCATCTAGCACGGAGGACTGCAACTAGCAAGTGAGGTTGGTTGCCAGAGAGAAGTGGACAGCAGGTAACGGATAGTGTGGCTCCTGCTTCCTGTGTCTCTAACCCAGCTGCCAGCGAGAATATAGTGGTGTGACTCCCCTATCTATGGCTCTGTGGGTGTTCCTTTTTGGCCTCACCACATCCTGCTTTCTTATGTGGGGAGCGGGTGCAGAGACCCCGCAGGCCGTCCTGCACGACACACGTGTATGAAATGAGAATTCCTGCTCTTGGAAAAACCACTGACGCTTGTCAAATTAAAATACAAAGGAAATAACTGATATAAACTGAAATAAATTTCTTTCAAGAGGTAAATGATTAATTCTGGGTTTTGAAAACAGAAAAATTAGTTTTTCCTCTGACTATAAATAGTGATCTAATGTAGTGATACTATGTAACATAACTGCAACATATGGAATTCAACCTTAATTTAATTGTGTATTTTCTTTCCTCTGCATCTTGTACCAAAAAATGACAGCCTAATTATCAGGTAGAATTTATAGTATTACATCAGATGATTCTAGATATTAGAGAGGAATCATATTTCTTTTATCTGAGCTTAAGTTTAAAGCAATTGAATTGCCCTGCAGGATTCAATTCTCTACCAGATTATTTCAGTGTCTCTCAACCTACTTTTCATTACCATCCCTCCTAAAAAGTCTTTTTAGACCTTTTCCTAATTGCCTCTTTCCCTCATGAAATACTCTATGTACCACAAATTTATACTTTATCCATAAAAAGGGTAAGGTTTTTCACCAACAAAACCAATTTTCACTCCCTTTGGAGTAATATCGCCCCTGTTGAGAATGCATGGTGTACCTTTAAAATTCATGAGTGCATTTGAGTGTACATATTTTATTTTCCTTACTCTGTATGGAATTTAGAGTTCTTTCAGCAACTCAAATTCAATATTTACAAATTTAGGTAAATAAAATGTAATTTTTATGAACTTAAGAATAATTTGGCAAATATATATGTACTTATATGTGTATGTATATACATATATAATTTTTAGATATACTGAGTTTAGATAAAATTGCAGGCAGCTTTCAAAATTATTTTTTCTGAAAATAATCATTGATACTGGTATTTGCTTTTGCTATTAAGTGGGGGACAAAGCAACATGCAAAACTATACCAAGAATATTTTACAAATTTTCTGAAAATACATACATGTGTGAGGACAAATAACGGGGGGAATATTCATTAAAATGTTAACAGTTACCTCGGGTGCAAAGATTGTAGGTGATTTTCAGTCTCAACTTTATACATGTCTATAGTTCCCAAGTGTTCTATTATGAGTTTGCATTGCTAGTATAGTTGGAGGAAAACGGTTACCAACAAAATATTTGTTGAAGTTAGCTCATATGAGGGAAACATGTAATAATATCTATTTGATAATACTTTAAGTATTTATGTAACCTTTTGGGAAAAGGTTTTGTTTTTGTTTTTGTTTACATGCCATAGACAAAGATGCAATATTTCCAGCTCTTGGTCTTGCTGGTATTTTGCTCCCACAGCAAAAGTATTAATCCTTAAAAAATGACACATTGACTATTACCTAGGCTGTTAACAACTATCCTTCTGTAGAACCAACCCTAACATATTGCAAAGCTATAGGGGAATCATTTAGCAAGCAAATGTTTGCTGATGAGCTTTTAAAGAGTGTGAATCTAGCAAACAACTAAAAGTCATTATGCACTTGATTTCAACAGAACCTATTTAAGTAATGACTCAAATTTGAATATCAGCAACTTTGGGGGCCACTAAAGGAAAGATATTTTGAATATCATTTGAATAACAGTTTACAGAGTGCTCTTAGTTGATGCTCACACAACCCTGTGTGTCGCTTGATATCACTCCTTTTATTTATGGATATACACAAGGCAAGTGATAAAACTGGTACCCCAACCCAAGTCTTGATTCCCAGTTTATTTTTTTCTTTGGACCATTATTCCATACGAAATGAAATAAGTGACTATTTTAAGCATGAATAAAGTAACTGAAACAATTAACCATGATCTACAACTTACTAACAACTGCTTGCTATAGAGCAGAGTTCAGATGTACCCCTACACTTTCCTACACTCTTATGGCCCCAAAGAAAGGACCATTCATTGGTGGCACAGGGAAAGATCTGCAGGCCCATCAGGAAGACTTCATCCAGACGATTATCACCAGTGTGGTGAGTTCAGCTTCAAAGTATGATGGGTTCTCTCCCCCAGTACTTTTAGGGTTTGGAGGAGGGGCAGGATGGGGTGAAGGGCAAAAAGATGAGACCACAGGCTTTCCGGAGGCGACTGGGCTCAGAGATCATGTCCTACCGTGGAATTTCCATGTGCGAAACTTTGAGGAACATCACAGAAGGAATTTAGTAGGGAATGTGCTGCAATGCACACTACTTGGTATTATTTTCTAGGTCAGTTCCACTCCCCACCCAAGCCTGAATGCTTTAAAGATATAAGCTAAAACACCAAAACAATCCCAATCTACATCTTTACTGATGGCTTGGCTAAATTTCTATTTTAAGGAAAAAAATAGCTTAAATTTAAACATATATTCTTTTTCAGTTAAAGAAAAGATATTATTCAAAAAAGCCCTAAGCCCTAAAATTTATATGTAAGAATATAAATTAAGAATATAAAATAATTAAAACAATGAACGTGTTGTGAATTATATCTATTGTCCTCCTAACAGAGCAACCAAATCTCACAAATATTCATGATCAGCCTGTTAAATTGGAGATGAGTCACTTCCAAGATTTTCACTTCAATTTCCTTTGGCTAGTAAAATAACAAATCGTGATTTAGTTTTTTGATGTTTCTATAAATTTAGGTTAAAATAAATACAAAAATATATTAGCACATCAATATAGCCGTGCTTAAATATACATATAAATATGTATATGTATATTTAAATGTAAATATACATATTTAGATATAAACATATATATACATATTATATATAACATGTATATGAAATATATAGTATGTAATATGTATGTTCCAATATTATATATAATATACATATTATAATATACATATAATATATAAATATATACATATTTATATATAAACATTTATAAATATTTATATATATTTATATAATATATAATACAAATATATATTTATAAATATATGGTTATATATATAAATATTTATAAATATATGTTTATATATAATATATAACTATATAATATATAGTTAGAACTATTTATAACTATATTTTATATACAATATTAATTTTTGACAAAGGTGCCAAGATAATTCAATGTTTCTTCTTGGATATTCTTTTAAACAAATAATGTTGGAACAACTGGATATGCATATTGAAGAAACAGAATCTCAATCCTTATCTCACACCATATACAAAAATTAACTCAAAATGTACCATAGACCTAAATGTACACACTAAAACTATAAAATTTCTAGAAGTACTTCAGGAGAATATCTTTGCAATTTGGGATACACAAAATTCATCCAAACTCATCCTAGAAAAAGTGCTACCTCCCTCATTGCTGAATATCACTATGGTCACCTTCGAAGTACTCCGTTTGGGAAGCTATGCACTGATGACAGCACCTAGTCCACCCTTCAAAGCAATTTGGGAACTCTTTCTGGAATGGCCATCAGAGCTATTATCGTATTACCTTTGATGTCCTGAATGTCATAACAATGTCTTCCTTTCAATATTTCCTTTATCTTTGGGTAGAGAAAGAAGTTATTGGTGTCCAGATCAGGGGAGTAGGGACAGTGTTCCAATACAGTTATTTGTTTACTGGCTAAAAACACCCTCACAGACAGTGCTGTGTGATCTGGTGCATTGTCATGATGCAAGAGCCATGAATTGTTGGTGACAAGTTCAGGTGGTCTAACTTTTTCACGCAGCCTTGTCAGCACTTCCAAATAGTAAACCTGATTAACTGTTTGTCCAGTTGGTACAAATTCACAATGAATAATCCCTCTGATATGAAAAAAGGTTAGCAACATCGTTGCAACAAGTTCGGGAACTTAATTATCAAAATTCATATACTGTACATTTCCATTTATATAAACCTGCAAAACTTATCAGTGGTGATAGAAATTAGAACAGTAGTAGCCTAGGATTGGGATGAAGGGACATGTGGATGGTATGCTCGACTGCAAAGAGGCAGGATGGAACTATACTGGGTTATGAAAATATTCAACATCATAATTGTGTGGTGATACATAGGTGTATACATTTGTCAAAACTCATCAAATAATATACTTTAAATCTGTGCTTTTTATTGTAAGTTATGCCTCAGTAAGTTGATAAATAGCAAAGTTTTAAAATACGTGTTTTCTAAAAATAAAGCCTACATCATTCTATCACTCAAAAACAATAAGAATATTCCTTTCATAAAAGCAACTGATTAAAGTCTGTGAATTTTTCTGTCTGGGCACATATAAGGATGTAGGATTTTACCTAGTTAAGACTGCATAGATTTAAATCAAATCCATCCTCTTAAGACTGTAGGATCTTATTAACTCTCTCTCTCTCTCTAAGCAACAAATAGCCAATTATTGGTCAAAGATAGTTTATGGAAAGTCTACTGACATGGAGATAAGCTATAAATTTTGAGCTCTTAATTTACGATTTTAAAAAAATTTGATTTTATGGCCTGTATTTTGTCTGGATCATAGGAGGTACTCAACAACTGTTGTTGAATGAATGACTGATTGAATAAATGACTGAATAAATCCTCATTCTTCACTCACTACAAAATAAACATTTTATCAGATTATAAAATATTATACCTGACATTAATATCGCTTGCTACATACCACATGTAACCATATAATAAAGCAACAACAACAAAAAAGCACTGAGAATGATCAAAAGGTAATATGTATGATTTCAGCAGGAAAAATCAGAGGCAACCTATAAGAGAGTACACTTTCTCCTTTGCCCTGACACCCAAATGTCTCCTGATTTAAAAAATGAAAAAGTGTTTATTATTTTTTCTAATTAAAAAATAAGTGAATGAACTAATCAGAGACAGTTTTGGAAACATGGAGGAAAAACAGAGGGTTGCTAGAGGGGCGGGGGGGTGGGGATAAGGGGAAGGTGAGAGGTTTTGAAAAATAGTCGGTAACCACAAGATGGTCATGGGGGTTTGAAAATTAATTTGGGGAACGTACAGAGGGATAGTGGATGGGGGGAGGGGGGTTCACACAGTGTGAGGGATATAAGTGATAAACGTCTAAGTGTTGCTTTGTCTTGTGCACCTGAAACTAATTTAAAAAATAAATAAATTAATTAATTAATTTTAAAAAAAAAGTAATTCATAGTACATAATAAATAGTACATGTAATTCTGGCTTTGATCCTGGATGGGCGGGGGGCATTATAGCTATACAAATTTGAATATAGATCATGGATTAGATAATAGTTCTGTATCAATGTTAAATTTCCTGATTTCGATAATTTTACTGTGGTTATGTAAGAGGATGTCCTTGGTCTTAGAAAATACATGCTGAAATACTTAGGGGTGAAGAGAAAAACAGACTAACATGTTCATCGGGAGTACTGTGAAAAATATAGGAAAGTATAAAGAATACAAAAAACACCAACAATCCCATCACCCAAAAAAAGGACACGATTTTGGAGATAATATATTTTTTAAATTTTTCATGTAAGTATGATCCTATATCATTAAATATTCGGAGAAAACATGATTTTCAATGGTTGCATAATGTCATGATATTTTTTACCAAGTACCTATTGTTGTATATTTGTTACTTCTTCATTATTGTAATTACACTACAAAAATCTGTTGTACATCAATCTGTCCTAAGAGATTATTATTTCCAAAGGATGGTAAGCATGAGGTAGTTAGTCCAACAAGGAATTTCTGCTTTTTCCTGAATCCCAGGCCTAATTAACTGACTGATTAGATTGGTCGGAGAGACCAGTGGTAACTTAAAAGAGCCAGTGGTCTTGTGTCTGCCTGAAGCACCCACATAAAGATGGCCGTCCTCCACTTATGTCTCTCATACCCATCCTTCTCCTTCCCAGGACAGAGTTTATCTCACTGTCCACAGGGAGGCACTTGCTGCACTTCCATTATTATCCAGTTTTCTCTATTCAAACCTCATTTAATGTCTGTGTAGAGGAGAACGAGTTCTCACTGGATCTGCTCATCCCTTTTTAACACCACAGCAAGATATACATACGTGTTAGTTTGGGCTTACGGAAAGCTCTATCCTCATGGTGTCAGTAGAACTTTCTGTGACAATGGAAATGTTCTTTATCTGTGCTATCCAATCCAGTAGCCAACAGCCACATAGAGCTAGTGAGAATTGAAAATGTGGCTAGTGTGAGTGAGGAACTGAAATTTTAAGAAATTTAAATTTAAATAGCCATATGTGGCGAGTGGCTATTGCGTTGGACAGTGAAGCAGTATAGCCCTTGTTACTCAAAGTAGCATTAGCATCAACTGGCATGGCAACTTGTTGGAAATGTGGAGTCAGAACCCGCCCTAGACCTGCGGAATCAGAACGTGAAATAGCGAGATCCCAGGTGCCTCGTGTGCACATTAAAGTTGGAGTAACATTGCCCTGAATCTATTAGAGAAGGACATACGTCAAAAAGTTACCTCTGTGGTCTTCTGAAGTGAGGCATGAGACTGGGAGCCATAGGGGAAAGGCAGAGGGAAAATGAGTTTGAGTTTTTCCTTTATACACCTGTGTTGTTCACTTTTGATTCAACAAATATGTATTACTTTGGAAATTTATAAAACAGTAAAGATAAAAATGATGGTGAGATGACCATACAGGCTGTATATTAGTTCATTCGAATCTTTAGCGAACAAATGCATATCAAGTAAACTGCATGCTTTCACCTGGTGGGCAGAACAGACTTGAGATCAAGGAGGGAAGTTTCTTGAAGGTAGACTGTGTCCTGTCCACTTATTTCTCCTAGTCCTAGGTAAAGCCTGCCATGTTTTATTTAAAAAATTAATCAACTACATGTTTCAACATCCTATTGCCTGCCATAAATGCATCCAAGAGTGGTTAATGAAATTTGCCCTCTCTGAGCCAACAGCCTAACCATCAGAACTGGTTTGCACCCAGCAAATGGATATTGCCTATAGATGGAACTGAAGTCAGTCTTTTATGTAAACTCTGGGTTTTAGGAAGTTGTTTAACTAGAGAACATATTTCCTTTCCCTGTATGTTAACCTACAAGGTGAAAAAACTCCAGGAAAAAGTAACTTTAACATTTAGGATTATTTTTGTCTGCAGTAGAAGTTGAGAGAAAGAAATGTTAAAACTTTATCAATATGTTCCTCTTAAAAGTCCTCATCAAAAATACATTAATAGGTATATCAAATAATAAAGAGATTTCTTCAGTTGTGAGTCATAGCCCAGGGGTCTTCAAACTTATGTGGACCATAAGGCATAGTACAAACATAATTTTACACACAGATATTCATACCCACGCACATAACTGAAACAAAAGTTTACCCCTGCCCTAAGATGCACTCTACTCTTTTCTATGTTATTGTATACAATTTTATATATTCTATTCTATTTCAATACTTTGAAAATGCTTGTTATAACCCACAACACTGATTTCACAACCTATTAATAGGTCAAGATCAATAGCTTGCAAAACATTTTTAAGGTAAGAAAGGAAAAGGGGGAGAAGAAAGGGAGATTAATTGCTTGATCAATTGATTGACTGACTGATTGATTGATTGATTGATTGATTGATTCAGGAAAGAAAAAAAGAAACACAAGCCATCCAAGAAATAGGGGGAAAAGATAGAAAACATCAGAAGTGGGTGAGAGGAAGTGGGATCCCAGTTCCTACGATCTGTCTTGCCCAGATCAATGCCTGCTGATTCTATCGTGCACTTCTCTCATCCCAAAAACCTTACCTAAATCCCTCAGCTGTGGACCTTCATCTCTTACCATCATCCCTGACTCCCTTATTCTGCTGCCTTTTACTTCTTTGTTATATGAAAGCATTTTTTTTTTTTTTTTTTTTTTTTTTTGCACTAAGATCACAAAGTCCTTTCATGGGGGCCCTGACTGCTTCCTCCAATTTTGATCCTCTTTTTCCATCTTTCTACTGATGGCTCCTCCTCCGTTTTTTCTCTTTCCCTTGGGTGTCTAACCTGTCTTTGCCCTTATTTCTTGTCCCTGTCTCCTGGCTGTGCCGCTCTCCTGTAATGGCCCATTACAAGATCAATGCAAAACACTATGATGGGTTCAAAAACTCAACATGACAAGCACTAAGGAGAGGAAGCTACTCAAGTGAAAAATTACAGGGCATTGTTTCTCAAACTTTGAGAGCCCCCAGACCTGGAGAAAAAGCTTCTGAAGACCACTACCGTGGCTTGACTTCCATTTTAAAACATACTAACCTGGGAGTTCTGCTGTCTGTGATTGTGAAAAGAGCTGATATGATCCTATGAAGCAATAATGGACACATATGGTATTCAAGAGAAAGGACAAAGCCCTGGAGAAGATTGAGCAAATGAAAGCTGATGGAAGGAAGAGGAAGAGGATGTGGGGACAGAGTGGATAGACTGGGTAAGTAGAAGTCTGACAGCAGGAAGCCCAGTTAACAGGCTGGATCGGCGCCAGCCCTGGCATAGTAAGGATCTCAATTACCTATAGCAGCAGCAGAAAAGAAGAGAAGAGATGAGAAGTGTTTTCAAAGAAGACCCTCAAGTTAGCATCTTGGCATCCTTAGACTGGACCAGGTTTTATAAATCTGCAAAGACATGCGAATACTATTAAAGTTATTCTGGAGGTAACCCAGAACTCACTCTTGGTAGCTCTTGCAAACTTAGAGCAGGCAGAAAATTAAATTACTCAAGGGGAAAAAAGCATAGGAGAGTTTTTGATGATGCAGAGCTGAAGCTTAGTTCACATTCCGCCAGGAACAGCTTGCCAGCCTTGGCTGCTAGTCCATTTTCTTCATCCCTAAGACAGGAAATTATGTGAGGCCCAAAACACTCTCCCCTGCAACTCTATGACTGAGTGCAGCTGTTCGGACAGAATTTTCTGAAACCAGGCTCCATATATGAAGACTCATGCATTGCCAACACGTTTGTTGAGCACCTATCCTGTGCAAGGTGTTTGTTAGGTCTGTGTTCAGTCTTATGTGTGAGCAGGCAGCCAGCAGAGGATACGCTGGCTCTGAGTCACAGTAGAAATGAAGTAATCCTCTTTGACCCCTTGCCAAATCCCCGGAGCATTGCCTATTGCCTAGGTCAGTTCTTGCATCTCCTCCTCTAGCCCTGAAAGGGTTCCTTCGACCCCCAACCCTACCCTACACCCCAGAACCACCATCGTTTACTTGAGGCACTCAATATTGGCAGCAATTCTGACTCATCAGCGTGTGTGTGTGTGTGTGCTCATTTCAGAAGCTCAAGAATAGTAGGTAACAAATTAAGACTATTAAGCATGGCTTTCTAGAAAATGTGTGAGGGTGTTTATGGTTCTTAAAATGCTGTCCTGAGCTCTTTTTCCTGACCTTTTCTATCTCTTGCTTTAACAAGCTGGAAATGTGTTTTCTTAAGAGAGAGAGAGAGAGAGAGAGGATTATAAAATATGAAGAAACAGGACTTCCTTATTTCCCAAAGTGGGGAACACCTTTTTTTTTTTTTTTCTTTTTTTTTTAAATGCCTGGCAGAGCAAGTATGCTTGCAAATGTTACCTGGTACTAAACCAGATTAATTTTCCATTCAAGAAGAAAAGTAAGCAACTTGGGCTAAAGGAGGCAAATTGCATGCCCTATTATTTAGCACGTTTGGAATGAAAACCAATGCTGCTCTTGAAGCTCTGGCTGGCTGTTGGAGCTTTCTCTTCCTCTCTCTAATGCCCGCCCACAGGTTGCCTGGCAACTCAATTACATTGCTGAGAACACTCCCCAGCAATAACTGACCCTGAATTTTAATTTTTGTGCTGATCCTTAAGTGGGATGAATAAATAAATAAATGCAATCTCCCTGAAACAGTATTCATTCTGACTATTAGCAATCGGATGGCAAATAAAGTCATGCAAAATCCTGGCTAATTCTTTCTCTTTTAGGAAGATTTTGTTTAAAAATATTATAAATCTGGGGAGGCTTGTGGAAAAAATTAATAAAGTGGTTGTATGAAGGTAGGCATGGGAGATGAGTTTAACAAAAAAATTCTAAAATCAATAACAATATAAAGAATAAAATGTTAATTTTTATCATCCCTTAATTGGAATAGCTTTTTAAATATAAGGAACATTATAACACAAAAAGTGGTAGGCGTTAAAGGATCCAGGATGGCCACACACAACCCTAGCATTACCCTCCCTTATCAAGGTGTAGTTGCTGCTTCGTATTTTGAATACAAGAGCTTGAACTGAACATGTTATAAGTAACACCTCACAATCTCTATTGTCCTTTACTCACAACTTTTACAAATGTGGCTTCATGTAATTATTTAGGTGTTTCTAATTTGGAGGCTAGCAATGATCTTTTTTACCATTTCTGAAAATCATCCTTCTAGTTCATTCTGAAGATGAAAGGAGATTGCAGTAAACTGCTTATCACTTCACTATGTAGTAAGATTTTTGCCTGGAAACTTCAATTCTTTTTTTATTGGTAATACCTGTAATTTATTTTATCCCCCATTTTATTGAGATATAATTGACATAAATAATGGTTTGACTTACAAATATTGTAAAATAATTACCACAATAAGTTTAGTTAGCAGGAAATTTAAATTCTTAGACGCATTCTTTTAACTACTTATCGAAACAAATAAATCAAGGACTAAGGGTTCAAATTCTGGCTCCCCACTTACCAGCTGTGGGACCAAATTAGTGTCTGTTCTTATTTCCTCATGGGTAAAGGGAGACATCATTAATAACCATCTCTTTGGGAGTTGCGGGCTAAGTGAGATCACCTAGAACAATGCTGTCATGTGGTAAGTTCTCAATTTCAGCCATTATTACTATGGGCCATACAATGTAGTATTATGAGTGTAGTGAAGGCTGTGATGGCAGTGGAGGCACATCTTCCTTTGGGAATGAAGGAGTTATGTTTTTACCTTCTGGGAGTGCTGCCCCAAAGAGCCTTCAGCTGTTAGCCCTCTTGGAGGATTGCCTTGGCTAAAGAACACTGCCTGGCCTGAGAACATGCATCCCTCCAGGGGCAGCCTGAAACCAATCAGTGGTCTACCTGAGGATGTAAAGGTCCAGCCCCTTCACTCCAACCTAGGACAGCTCGGAGGGCCAAGCCTGCTCCAGAATTTCCACGGAGTTGGCTAAGGCCTTCGTCCAGCCTACATTGCAGGCCAACTTCTCCCTCTGTCTAGTCCTGCTTCCTCTTCTTCCTTTTTGCAGTTGTTGATCCCAAGGCCACTACCTAATAAACATCCCGCATGCTGATCTGCATCTCAGTCTGCGTCACTGCCTCCTACACATTTTTTTTTAACATGGTTATGTGTCTTACATTCCAGTGCTCCACTGACAACTGTCCTATTGCTAAAGAGTAAAAGCGGCAAGAACAAGTGAGAGGTGAATCAGAAACCTGAGTATGTGATTATCTCTGGAGCTGGATCCTCTTTGGCTTCTGCCTATTGAGTAAACAAGATATTTAACAATTCTGCCCAGAGTGATCTGAAACAATCCTAGACCTTCTCTCATTTCATGGCACCTAACAAATGAGTGGGTGGAATGATAGTAGGTGCCATAAAATATGCAGGGGTTTTCCAATCCCATGTATACTTGTTTAGTTCATTAGATTAGAATCAAATGACATTTATTGATGGATTATTAATTGGTAGGTAGTTTGCGTGCATCTCATTTAATACTCACACTCAGTGAGATAGATATTTGAACCACCATTTTGCAGACAACTGGCATTTTGTAGGCATTCATCCTTATTCAAAATAGTCAAACACTTTCTCAGAATTTTTATTTTAAAACAAACAAGTAATTCCTTCTTCTCTTTACCTCAGTAAATTTAAGGGGTACATTTAGACAATAGAGCTTGACTCTATAGTTAACTGTAGAACAGCTATTCACTGACTGGGCACTTTTTCCATGTGTGGTACTAAACTAGGGGCTCTGGGGAATACAGCAAAGTCTGACGATGCAATCGCTGACCCAAATTGTTTACTCTGGAGTTAGACAAATACTCAATACATAGAATATTAAATAGCATTTCAAGAAGTTATGTGATAGGATCCAATAAAGTTACATCTAGGAGCAAATTCCAAATCAAGACATTTCTTACATCCCAAATATCCAAAGCAGATAAGCCATCTTTGTCTATGTTTCTCTATTTCTTTCCTGTTCCGTAAAAACCGATTACATTTTCTTTTTATCACCTCTTTCCATCTCCCCTTTAATGACATATTTCAGGTCCTTCTCATTACTTTGGCCTGGATTTTTCCCACAATCTCTGGGCTGGTATCCCAGCAAAAATGGCTGGTTCCTCCAGCCCAGCTTTTTAATCCCTGCCAGTCTCATCGTGGCAAAATACTACCTACATTATTGTGTTCTTCTGCTCACAACCCTTCTATGGCTCCCATTGTCTGTAGGGTAAAATCTAATTATCTTAGATTGGCATTCGAGTACTTCCAAAATCTGACCCCAGCCCCATGTCCAATCTGATGACCCAATATTTTTATTTTATCTAGAGCACCTGCTTCCTGTTTTCCTAGCATGCTGTACCCATTTCTGTCTTCTTGACTCAGTTCTACTTGTGCCTCTTATTGTGTCAAACTCAAACCTCATGTCTTTTATCAAACCCACTCTGGTCTGATAGCATTTCATTGGATTTTTCTCACACACCTCCTTGGATTGCTGTGTAACGTTCTTCTATGTACTTAGTATCTAGCCAATTCAAGGACAAACAATTCAGGATCGGTGATTGCATCTGCCAGACTTCATTTTCTTCCTCAGAGCTCCTAGTTTACTGTTAGAGAGTAAGTGCCTAGTTACTTAACAGCTGTTGAACTAAAAAATGTAGAGCCAAATTTTATTGTTTAAAAGTAAACTCACCCTTTACATTTCTTAATTTTTGTATTCAGTTCTGCAATATCCTCATTGCATGAGTTCTGGATTTTGCCATCTCTGAGTATCTCAATTAGAAATGGAGACTCTTAAAGTAAAAAACTTGCACTCTAAGTCACTGCTGTCCAATGGAATGTTCTATATCTATATCTATGCTGTCCTATTTGTAACCCTGAGCTGTATTTGGCTACTAAGCACTTGGAATGTGTCTAGTACAACTAAATTTTAATTTTATTTCATTGTCATTACTACATATAGCCATATGTGACTAGTGTATATTGTACTAGACAGTGCAGGCCTAAGTATTCACAGGCAAAAGAGAAAAGAAGATAGATGGTATTAGCCTCAGAGCTTTTTCATAACCACTCTAAACTGTAAGGAATGCACAATAGTATTGAGCAATGATGTCATGAGTTTCCTGGCCCTTTTCACCGATATAATACACAGTTTCAGCTAGGTCTATGCCTATTAGCTGTCTGTTGACCAAACATTTCTATTTTTATGATCCAGAAGAATTCCAGAAGCCCAGCTCAAGTGATCTCATAGGAGGCAAAATAGAATTCTCCCACATGACACCCCCTTAATAGTAGAAATCAGCTCATCCTTGAGGGTCTCACTTGAAGTAGTCTGCCAAGACCCCTGTTTCTTATTTGTGTATTCCTATTTTAGGATCAAGGAAAATTTTTAGGAAAAATAATACAATTACCTATAATTATGTATGTTAATGGAGGGCAGACAGGGCAAAAATAACTGACATTTACTCATAAACCCTCTTTTAGACAAATATAACCATTCTCACGAAACTATATGAGTCAATATGTGGTCAAGTTAGCTAATGTCAACTTAAGCTCTTTACCAAAAGTAACAGAAAGCATTTATTAATTGTAGCATTTACAATTTTTGGAAGCAATTTATGTGTGTTATGAAAGGCTCACAAAACTCTTTAAGGCAGGTATTACTATCCTCCCCATTTTACAGATGAGGAAATTGAGGTACAGAGAGGTCACGGGATATGCCCAGATTCATGCAGCTAGCACATAGCAGAGCCAGGATGTGTACCAAGCACTCTAACTCCAGTGCTTTGCTCTTAACCACTCTGCTATTCTCCTGCTGAGCCCATTCTGAGGTCATTCATTCATTCCTTTCAAACTCAGTAGCCGCTCATATGCATCAGGCACTGTGCTAGCTGTGGAGTGGAAAAGCCATGACCTCCGTCATGGAGCTATGGCCTAGAACTTGAAGAACTCTACCAGAGTGAGTGACTTGTCATCTACTGTTGGACCGTATCACCCGAGGACCATATCACCTACACGGCCAGAGAAGATTACTAAGGAAACAAGACCATTAAACAGAGGGACACATGCCAGCTAAGTGCTAGGAATATGTTTTCCAGAATATCAGTTTTGGGGAAGAGTCTTGAAGAATATATTAAGCCCCTGATAGAATTAAAAGACAAGCCCAGGGCCATTTCAAGGCTATCCAACAACACCTCAACTTCTCTCAAGATTTAACCCTCCCCACTCCTGAAGTGGCCTCCCTGGGATATTCTCTCTCAGGGGAATATCCTTTCACACTTCTCTGCCTGGCTAGCTCCTTCTCAGACATCACTTCGGATTTTGCTACTCAAAGTGTGCAACCTCAGATCAGCAGCATTGCTAGCCCCTGGGATCTCGTTAGAAATGCAGAATCTTAGGCTTCACTCCAGACCTGCGAATGAGAGTCTGCATTTTAGCAGGCTCCTCAGGTGATTCTTAGGTCCATGATAGTCAGAGAAGTACCAAGGTAAGACACAGCTCAGCACTGACACTTCCTTCAGCGCCCTGGGATCAGTAAGGTGCTTCTCCAGGGAGGGCCCCTGATGCCCTGGTCTTGGTTCCACCACTGAGGGTTGCTGACTCTGCCTCCTTCCTGGATTCCTGGAGGGCAGCTATGCTGTCTTATGTCTCTTGGTTTCTCCAGTGCCTATCACAACACTGAGTAAGCAGCAGATGAGCACATGAGTGAGCGGCTCTGAAGAAATGTGAAAGCACGTTTTGAAAACAGCGTCACGTTGCCCGGAGCACATCTGTGACCCATTGCTTGGCATTTCTCCCTCCCGCTGCTCAGGCCGCCCCCTAGATGGGAGAATGACTTCTCTGAACGCACCTAACTTCAGCCTTCAGGACTGAGCCAGGGCTGAGGGTTCTCTGAGCCTTCTGCTTTTCGCCACCTACTCACAGAGCCCAGCAGGAAAGCCCCAACAAACAAGGGCGGGCCCACTGCTGCTGAGCACAGCCACCTCAATAAAAGCTGGTTGCTTCCTGTGGGGCCCAACCCAGACAGACATCCCACCCCACAGGGGGTTCCCCAGTGCTTAGGATACCAAGGCCTCTCCCCTGTTTGGGTTTCTGCAGGCACTGAGGGCACACCCTGCCTCCAGAGGGGCAGCTTCAGCACCTCAGTGTCAACAGATGCTGGGCCGCCTTCAACTTAACTCCAGTTTAGTCTTCAAAGATCCTGCAAAAGCAGAAGGGAGCTCTGAGCCTGCTTCTAGTTTCTTCTCAGAGAGTCACTGTGGCCTAATTAGGCTCACACACAAGCAGACTTGGGGGAGTGTCTCTATTTTAGAGAACCTGGGAAAGGGGTTTTTACTCTTTAATAGTGTCTTTCGCCTGTAAGTAGGTTTCTTTTTACTTTTTTTTTAAGCATTTTCGGGAGCTATACGAGGTTGGGTAATGCCCAAGGCTTTGCCAACCTCATTGGGATATTTTTTCACTTGTAACATATGCAACCACAGACACTGCTGCAAGCATCACATGGTTCACTCCCCAGAGCTGGGAGGGAGACACACCTCTCGTTTCCCTCTGACCACAGGACTTTGCCTCTTCCCGTTCCTGCCTACATTACTGAGTTGTCGGAGCTCAAGGGAGTGTCGGAAAGAAGAAGCAATTGCCCACTTATAAAAAAGTCAGTGAAACAAATTGCTTTTACATTTTTTAAACTGTTAGAAGCAATGTATTTTTTATGCGATACTTACTTCTGCGTGCTCATTGTAGGAAGTTTGGAAAATACAGAGAAGCATAAATTACCCATAATGCCACAATCGAGAGAAAACCATTCTTAATATTTTGGTAAATTGTTCACTAAACATCCACAGCCCTGGAATAATGTGAATTTGGATGGAAGGTGACCAGGAATTAGCTGTCATCCACCTTTCAGCTCCCACTTCCACTTCAGGAACTTTGAAACAATACAAACCTATATTTCATGCAGTTTGGACTTTTGGGCTCTACTCATTATATCACTGTGGGTTTACTGTATTTAGATAGTTGAGCTAAAACTATGTGCAATTTTCTAAGCTAATTATTATTACTTTTGCTTAAAAGAATATCAAGAGTATTCTCCCATGTTAATATATTTTTTTTCAATTTTCTAACTTGTCAAATAGGTTTAAATGATAAGATAAATAAATTTTTGGAAATTAGAAAGTTACTAATCTGTCATAATAAAGTTTAAATGAGATAATATATTCAAAGTCCTTAGCTTGGGGTCCAGCATACAGTAAACTCTTCATAAATGGCAGGTATGGCCATAGATTATTCCCAAAATCTTGTTTTAATGCCAGCATACTATTTCATTCTAAGTAGCATATTTAACTACCCTTTTACTGTACTAAGCTTATTTCTAATTCTTTCTATTTAAAATTGTAGCACTGCCACAATTACCTTTGACTATTACTTTTTGTTCCCTTTTTAAATATATCATTTCTTTAAAATGGATGACTACATGGGATGACATGAACATTTTGAAGACTTTTTATTATATAGTGGCAAATAACTGCCAAGTGATTGTACCAAACTTCCCACCAACCACGAGTGGAATGACCTATCTTTTGGCATCCTCACTAGTAGTAATTTTTTTTTTGTTTTTAAATCTGCCATTTTGATAGGTTAAAATTAGACTTCATTGTTCCTTGATTTTGCACTGTTAAAAATTATCAATGAAATCAAATATTTTTCCATATTTATTAACCATTTGTATTGACTCTTTTATGAATTATCTCTTCAACATCCTTATACCGGTAGTAACATACATTTTATTAATCAAATACTCTAATGGCTTGGGTTTTCTTTTTGTGTGTGGTGTTTCTCATATGAAAACTCATCAGAAACACAATCACTTTCTACCCATAAGTGGAAAAACTAACAGGGAGACCATTTGGGATTTTATTAGACATGTATTTAAATTTAATCACACAACTAATAAGTATTTGGCAAAGACCCACTACATATATCCATACAGCAGGCTTTAACACACATTCTGTCTAAGATTTAATTAGTGGGAGAGAACAGGGTGGACAACAGCCAGAGCCTAGGCAGCGGGATGGGATGCATCTGGCAGCCCATCTTATCTGTGCTCAGTCCTAAGTGAGCATCTGGCCCTAGGTGAAGAGACACTCAGAACTCAGGTGACACACCCAGCTCCCCCAGCTGGTATCCTGTGATTCTGCTAAGGCATAAGAGAGGGAGATGGTATAATGGAGCACATCACACAGGCAGAGGCTGCCACTTCACACTCCATCTCTCACAATTCCCATTTTACAAATAAGGAAACCACAGCTTGAAGAAGTTAAGCTGTCAAAGGCCACAGAACAAGTGGCAGAGCTAGAAGTCAACCTTGGGCCTATTGGATCCCAAAATGGATACTCTCAGCCACCAAACCACACAGCTTCCCTTCAAAACAGTGTCTCTGAACACAAGAAGGTTAAACATTTATATCCTAAGAGCCTCAAATAAAACTTTGAAGCTCCAAGCAACTTACTAATTTTTATCCTCAGAGTAAACTAACTGTCGCCAGCAAAGGAGCCCATTTCCCTGGGAACTCCCCAAGAGAGGGATGGAAGGATCCCTGGGAAATCACCAGCCTGGGTCCTTTGCTTCCAAGAGAGAAACTGAAATCAAGGCTCGTCCTGGCTCCCAGGGAAGTGCTTGTTCCTACTGTGACTCAGTTTCCTCTCCTAAAAAAGGGGAACCATTCCTTGGATGACTAAAACAACTGCAGAATATCAGATCCTGAGGACTGTTTCATGGATTTTGTATAGTAGTTGTCATTCACATAATGCCTGCTGATTAATAATGATTAAAATTATGGTGTAAGTTATTTGCAAGTACAATGCAGGATCTACCAAGAGTTCTGCCAAAAGTTCTAAATCCATCCCAGCAAAGTTTTAACCTCCAAAGCAGGTTTCCCCACCAGGCCTTCAATCTCTATAGTGCAGGGACATGCAGTAGTATTACCTAGAATCTGCCAGTTAAAAACAATGACTTGGGCTTTATTCGCCCCAAAACATTTATTTAACATATTCATAGTCTGTTTTCTTTTAGGGCTGACCTAATTTCTAAGTGGTACTGATCCACGCTGCCATGTTAATTTGCATGATTGATATAATACATCTCTCTTTTCCAGTAATTGTAGAGCTATGAAAATATTCATCCCTCTGAGCTACAGAAATCAGTTTTCTCATTTATGTTCTGTAAAAGTACTCAATGTGATTTGTCAGAAAGGGATTGAGATACACACACTTCCATTTCCGAATCCTAAACAGCGGGGAAAGGCAAAAAGTGTGTCCCGGTAAACCCCATGACTTCACACAGCACTGTTTTTAATTTTCAACTCGCATCTATACTCAGGAACCAATTTAACTACCCGGAGTGTTCAAAACAGTTAACTGAGTTCACTTCTGCAAAGCAAGCTGAAGTTAACTGCTTTTGCCTGAATTAAATAAACCCTGGCAATGCTATCAGGACGTGGCATGGCCAGATGGCAGTTGCCACACCTTGCCAGTTACCAATCAGCATGCAACAGCTGGGGCTGACCAAACAACAACTGCCCTTGACCCTGGCTTCTGATCATTTGTTGGCTAGAAATAGAAGCTGGGTGTCAAGAAAAGAGAGCAAAATTCTTGACACCAGCAATTCAGGAAATCCATCTGAAACAGGTTAATGTATTGAACTAGTTTCAGGAATATTGGAGAATGAAAAAACATAATATTTAATAATTGATCATTCCTGCAGCAAGAAGTGAGGGGGGTGCTTTTATGAAATCAAGTCTAGGATATTTCCAGATACACATGCAGTCATGTTGAAAACACCGTGTATCAGTGTTTGAAGTCCCCTGGGTTTGACAGATATCAACTATTGGAGTTTGCTTAAGAAATAGGAGAGCATTTCCAAAATCCAGTGTTATGCTTTTACTAAAGCAAAAGACACACAGTCAAAAGCATTGAAAGATCATCATTCTGCTTCATGTAATGTATCACATTAGAGCTGAAGACTGAGAGATAAGTGTTTTGTAGACTCAGATCTAGACTAAGTTAATTCTAAAAGAAAAATATTGGGAAGAGAATCTCCACATGTTATATGACTAAATATCCTGATTTTCCAAAGGCAAAAGACAGCAGGTGGGAAAATGACATTTTTAAAAACAAAATGGAGATTACCTTAGATCTGCTGGATGAGATGGGAACCACACATTCTGAAGGAAATGCAAATGGCCTAGTAAGAAAGGCAAAAGCAGCACGGTGGAATGAAATATAAGAAAAAGGAAAATAGCTGAGCGTGAGCACCAGAGAGATTTTCACTAAACCATTGTGCCATTATACAGAGCTGTGCTTTAAGGTTAAGGCACACACACAGGCAGGCCCCTCTCACCCTGGACAGCTGGGGATGTCTTTCACTGTTGACAACGAGGGCGGGGGAGTGTGTGGACAGAACCAACAACTGTGGGCTTGGCAGAACTCCATGAAGCCAAGGACAAGCCAGCTAGGCAGAGCCTGCACTACAGAACCTCTTGTCCCTCCCTCTGCCAAGAGGGTACCACCTAAGCAGGGCCTGTGGAGACCGGAGCAGTGGACCCAAACTTTTTGCTCAGAGGACCCTCTTTCAAAGTCAAAAGCAGTGCTAAGGATCCCATGTGCAAGTAGTTATACTTTGAGTAGTCGAAAGAATGAAAGCTCTGAGGAATTCATAAGGCTATTAAAAATAATTTGTATTTTGTTCCCCACCATACCATCTATATAGATTTGGGAACAAGTTGTACAAAAATCTATGAAAGAAGCTAGTTTTTCAGTCTACAGATGAATTAGAAGTCTCCTGGCCATTCTGAAGCTCAGACAGAACATTTGATCATGTAATCTGACTTCTGGGCTGACCACTTGATTAAAAATTGCATTATTTATGCTTCTCTAGGGCTGTGGCATTGGAGGCTTGAAACCACTTACTGTGGCAGCCATTTCCCTGATTTTAGGTGCATTGATTTTCTTTTTCAATATGTTGGTTGATTTTTGATCCATGGTTGGATTTAGAAAAGAATTCATTTATCAGATTTCTTGTTTGCTTTTCATTACTTGGTCAGACTAATCTCAATCCAAATTTGGAGGATTTCTTTTACCTTGCCTTCACACTGGTCTTCCTTTTCTAGAAGGTTCTGTACATATTAGAACCAGATCTCAGGTCACTGTTTGCTCACTGAGAATCTGAGAAAACCAGTGTTATCTCAGCAATGAAGGTATTTCTCTCACAATCTGGTACTTGAAAAGCAAATCAAAAAACTGTGATAAACAGTAATTGGCAGAGTTTTAAGTTTCAGAAGAATTCCCATAATTGTGTAAATGTCTCTCAGAAGGCAGATTTGTAAACTGTTGGGGCCTGCAGCCCCCACATACTGGGGTAGGCTGCCTGGTAAGGCTGGTTTTCCTCAATTCAGATTCTCTAAGGAAAGCCCATCTATATACATGACCAAACAAATTTTTTTTTTTACTTTGAAGACCATTCTAATTCATAAGGCAAGGTATTCGGTTTATCAAAGAAACTCATAGAATGGAAAAAAACCTTGGAGAAGTCCAGTTCTCAACTTTTATACACCAGAAAATAGAAACCTGAGTTTTTGGAGCCCAGAACAGATGCTAGAAATACCATTTCTCAGCTGTTTTACATGAAGGCCTTAATGGTATATGGACCAGGTACCACTTTGAATATCAAAAATGGAGAAACACTGGTCACCTAAAAGTAAATAAGATGGGCCTTCTTGGGTATAATCTAAACTTGGTTCCACATACTGTGCTATGTTGATGGGGAGTGATGATTTTGCTGGAAGGCACCATGCCATTTGGTGGCTTATCAAACCATGACCAACAGCACTATGGCATCTGATTTTCCCATTTTGAATTCCATCTCCGTTTTCTACCCATTCCCAGAAACTCTGAAGCCACCTAAAATGGTGACCCCCAGCTCAGATTTTACTGTGGGTGGGATCACCAATGAGGCCAACCAAGCTGTTTGCTAATTTTGACATTACTCATGTCTATCTCTGCAAGCTGAAAGCTCACAAAAATGAGTACGATTGAAATGGATCACCTCATATTTATCTAAGAGTACGTTTCAGTCAGGGTTAACCAGAGAATCAGAACCAGTAGGAGACAGACATTAAAAGATTTATTGCAAGGAATTGCCTTATGTAATTCTGAGGGCTGGTTGGGCAAGTATGAAATCTGCAGGACAGGCGGTCAGCAGGGGCTGACCTGAGCTGGAGCTACAATTCGCAGGTGAAATTTCTTCAGAGAAATATCAGTTCTGCTTTTAAGACTTCAACTGATTCAGGTTGAATCCATTCAGATTACTGAGGATATTGTCCTTACTTAAAATCAACTGATTATGGACTTCAATCACATCTACAAAATTTCTTCATAGCAACACCTAGATTTGTGTTTGATTGAACAGTGGGGCCTATGGTTTGACTATGGTCAAGCTGACATAACACCGACCATCACAGAGGGGCACTAGTCTATATTCCCTACGGAATAGTCCTGTGTTGAAGGATACACACCGTGTGCCCAGATGTTCTTATCGTTGTGTCATAGTCCTAATGTTGACAACAAATAAATATTTGTTGAATGAATCAATGAGTGACTGAGATCATGACAGGATGTAGAGATGTGGGATATAGGACCTAAGCCTATTCTAAGGGGGAGAGCAGGGGAAGGGCAATAGGTCCAGGGCCCAGGGGGAGCCCCAGGAGTGTGGGTGATTACTGGATTTGGGATTGGGGCACGTCACCCCTAACAATTGCATATGAGCAAAGGAAGCAAACTTTTCACCAAGTACCTCATCAAAAGGGGAAAATTCATAAAGGGCAAACAAATATGCCTTTGGAGAAGAGTAGACACTTTTCAGTTGATGGGAAGTCAGGACAAGAGGAAGGCTATGAGGAAGAACTACCAAGTTTCCCATTGCCTCCTCTGCTCAAGCTTTTTCTTTGCTGTCCCATGTCCTCTCCTGGTCAGGAAAAACAAAGCAATGGAACCAAGCGCTGTGAATCCTAGAGTGAGAAGCAGAGCTTGTAAGAATCTCGGCCCTCCTATCCACTGGCTATGTGTAGGACTTGGGCTAAGGTACTTTCCTCTGTGATCCTTAGCTTCCTGACCTGGAAAATGGTCTTAGTAATATCTAACTCTCTGGACCATGGAAGGGTTATAATATGTGTTGAGAGCAGTAGTGGATTTACCTTGAAGCTAATGAAGCATAAGCTTCAGGGATTCTCACTTGCATGGGCCCCCTCCAAGGCTCAGAGTATCCCCGAGGGATGTGAGAGGACATAGGAGCCCACCACAGACTACAGGAGTGTGGAGTGTTACTGCAGCTTCGGGTTACCCTCTGTGCCCTGGTAATAGGGCTGCCAGCACTGCCTCCATGTCCAACTGACATCTGTAATCACTTGCACCTTTGAATTAATCGAGTGAGTTACTTACTTTGTGGAGAGGGGAAGGCATACAAGTTTTCAAAAATGTTAGCTACTGTTATTACTGAAAAGCTTTACACAGGATTTGGGTCAGTACAGGGTGAATAGTAGATGCTAAGATTAAAATTGAGCCCTGTAGATGCTCTCAGAACTGAATTCTGTCCTGCCTAGGTGTTCAGCTTCCTACTAAAGTAAGCTATTTTTATTGGTCTTCAAAGTGTGTGCTTTTAATCAGGATATGACACGTAAAAATAGTGGGTTTATGGGCCTAGTGTTAAAAATAAAACGTGGTCTTGATTATCCTAATTATCTTTCTCCCCATTTTATTTCTAGAACCCACAGACTAGTTTCTGGTTAGCAAGAAACTGAGAATGGAGTGGAGTAGGCAGAATAAAGAGATGAAATGAACAAATCAAACCAGAACATTTTAAATGAAGCTTAATGTTCATCTCTTCCAAACAGCTGCCAAACCCTTTTCCCAGATGATTGAAGATTTCCCATTTTTGCCTCCAATTTCTGGAAAAAAATATGGGAGAAGGCCCAGCCCCATTTATTAGAACTTGACTAGACTGCCTCTATTATTATCAGGAGGGTCTTTAGTCTGACTACACTGAGTGCCTCCCGGAAATTATGAAATGCACCACTCTTCTACTATCAAGATTCCAATTGTGGTAAGAATATTTGAAAAAGCATAAACTACCCCACTTTGTAAGGACCCATTAGCAAGGGAAATTAAACTTGAGGGGCAATGGTCAATTTCCAACTATCATTATCTAAAATGGTGTAACACGTGGTGTGTATTGTGAAGCTCTGTATGTACCTGTGAAACATGGAATAAAAACATAATGGGTTAGAGTCATGATTCAGGCTGCTGCAAAAATAAATCTTGTGAGCATAACTTAACCAAGGTTTGTTTCTTACTCTCATAAAGCCTTACATACATCAGGTGGTCCTATTCCATCTTGTAACCATGCTACATGGAACCTGTGATCTTCAAGAACATTTCAGCAAGAGAATAGAGTGATGGAAGACACAGTCTGGTTATTAGTTGCTTGGTACATGTCATTTCTGCTCACTTCTCACTAACCAACAACAGTCATATGGCCACAACTAATTGCAGGGGCAGTTGAGAAATGTAGAGGAAGGCACAGATGTTAGGTGGTCACCTCATGTCTTTACCGCCCATAAGAACCACAAGGGACAAGATGATTGAAGACAACTGCTTTTTCGCTGATTCGTTATGAGGACCTACTTTGTGTTGGAACCTGTTCTGGACATGAGGCATATAGGAGAAAACACAAGGAACATGGCCCTGACCACCATGGAGTTTCCAGTCTAATGGGAGAGGCAGACCTCGGACACATACACAATTAATATCATGTGGATGTGGAAAGTGAAATTCAGAGCAAGCAGCTTTATGCACCCTGGATGATTGTCCACACTTTTTCCAGGCAATTCTTCTTTAAATGGTCTGTGCAGGTTTCATACCATAGGTCCAGTTCCCTTAACTGTCAAAGGGAAACCACAGCACACTATCTAGAAGAAAAGGCATCCCACTTGGACTGTATCAATAGCATCTTCACTAACCCTGCCGCTTTCTTTGCACTCCATCCCTTACAGTCTATTCATCATACAGCAGCCAGAATGATCCTTTTAAAATGGAAGTCTTTGCAAAATGAGCATGTCATCTGCTCATAACTCTGCAGTGACTCTCCATCTCACTCAGTAAAAATCCCAATTGCTCACCATGGTGGTCTACAAGGCCTTACATGATCTGGCCCCTACTTGCTCCTTAGACCTCTTCTCCTCACTCGCCTACCCCTCACCCCCTCTCCTCCTGCCACTTGGGCCTCCCTGCTGCTCTTCAAATGCACCAAGTACACACCTGCCATGGGCATTTGTATTTGCTATTTCCTTACCTAGACTTTCTTTCTCCAGACACCCATATGGTTCATGCCTTCTCTTCCTGAAGGTCTCAGCTGAAATAAATGTCACTCTATTAGAGAGGCCTTTAGGATGCATCCCTCTCCAATAAAATAGGGCCCTCTTCTCCACCCTCGTCACTCCATTTTTTTTTCCCTTTTCAAGCTGCCGGCACTTTCTGCAAATTTTGATGCAGGCACCTTCCCTCTTTCCTTCTTTTCCTTCCTTTCTTCCTTTCTTCCCTCCCTCCCTCCCTTACTCTCTCCCTCCTTTCTTTCCCTCCCTTCTCTCCCTCTTTCCACCTTTCTTTCTTCCTTTCATTTCTCTCTTTATAACAGCTTTATTGATACATAATTCACATACTATGTAATTCATCCATTTAAAATGCATTAATTCAATGTTTTTCAGTATATTCAGAGTTGTGCAACCATCACCACAATTAATTATAGAACATTTTCATCACCTCAAAAAGAAACCCTGTTCCGTTTAGCTATCGCTCTGAAATCCTCCCCATCTACTCCAGCCCTAAGCCCAATCCTAAGCAACAACTTTATGTTTCTATATATTTTCTCATTTCATATAAATGAAATCATATACCATATTTCCCCGAAAATAAGACCGGGTCTTATATTAATTTTTGCTCCAAAAAATGCATTATGGCTTATGTTCAGGGGATATCATCCTGAAAAATCATGCTAGGGGTTATTTTCCGGTTAGGTCTTATTTTCAGGGAAACACGGTAATATGTGGTCTCTTGTTACTGACTTCGTTCACTTAACATAATGTTTTCAAGGTTCCTCCATGTTGTAGCATCTATCAGTGCTTCATTCCTTTGTATGCCTGAATAAATATTCCACTCTATGGATATACTACATTTTGTTTATCCACTCATCAATTGATGGACATTTAGATTGTTTCCATCATTTGGCTATTATGAATAATACTTGTATAAACATTCATGTTTAAGTTTTGGTGTGTACGTATGTTTTCATTTCTCTTGGGTCTATATCTTGGAGTGGAATGACTGTATCAAATGGTAAATCTATGTTTAATCATTTGAGGAACTGCCAGACTGTTTTCCAAAGTGGCTGCACCATTTTATATTCCCACTAGTAATATATGAAGTTCCCAATTTTTTTCACATCCTTACCAACACTTGCTATTATCTGACATTTTATTATAGCTATCCTGATGGGTGTGAAGTGGCATATTTTGTGGTTTTGATTAATAATATATTTTCATGTGCTTATTGTTCGTTTGCATCTGTATATATATATATATATATATATATATATATATATATATATGCAGAACATACATATATATATAATATTATATATATATATATTAGACAAATGTGTATTGGAATACTTTGCCCATTTTTAATTAGGTTATTTGTCTTATTATTCAGTTATAAGAGCTCTTTATATATTCCAGATATAAGTCCCTTATCAGATATATGATTTAAAAATATTTCCTCCCATTTTGTGGGTGCCTTTTTATTTTCTTGATGGAGTCCTTTAAAGCCCCTCCATTTTTTTTATTTTAATTAAGTACAATTTGCTTCTATTTTCTTTTGTTGTTTGTCCTTTGGTGTCATAGCTAAGAATCCATCGCTGAATCCCAGGTCAAGAAGATTTATCTCTATGTTTTCTTCTAAGAATTTTATAGTTTTGGCTTTACATTTAAGTCTTTGACATATTTTGAGTTAATTTTTATATATGGTGGGAGGTAAAGATTCAAATTCATTCTCTTGCATATGGCTATCCAGTTGACCTATAAATTTATCCTATGCCATTACCACACTGGCTTGATTACTATTGCTTTATAGTAAGTTTTGAAATTAGGAAGTGAATCCTCCAACTTTGTTCTTCTTTCTCAAGATTATTTTGATTATTTAGGGCCCATGCAAATGCATATGAATTTTAGGCTCAGCTTGCAAATTTCTACAAAGAAGCCATTTGTGATTCTGACAGGGATTGCATCGAGTTTGTAGATCAATTTGGGGAATATTGCCATCTCAACAATATTAAGTCTTCCAGTCTGTGAACATGGGACATCTTTTCATTTGTTTAGATCTTCTTTAATTACTTTCACCAATGTTTTGTGGTTTCCAGAGTATATGTTTTGCAGTTCTTTTATTAAAATTTATTCCTAAGTACTTTATTCTATTTGATGCTATTGTAAGTGGAATTGTTTTCTTAATTTGTTTTTTCAGATTATTCATTGTAAACGTATGGAAATAAAATTGATTTTTGTATATATCGTATCTCGCAACCTACAAACCTTCTTTATTAGTTCTTATCATGTTTTATTGGATTCTTTAGGATTTTTTATATACAAGATCATGTCATCTGCAAATAGATATAGTTTTATTTCTTTCTTTCCAATATGATGCCTTTTATTTCATTGTCTTGCTCCTGTTACTCTTGACCTTTCTTGCTTTGCTTTATTTTTTTCATAGACCTCAGCATTACAATCATATTGGTGTTTATCTGTTTATAACTGCCCTCACTAGTATGTAAACTTCTAGAAGGAAGCTTCATTCTCTATTCTATTCACTGTCTTCCCAGGTTTTCAAGAATAGAGCCTTGCACATAGTAGGTGCTTAATAAATATTTAGGTTCTCTGTAAGCTTTCAAGGTGAATCTTCCAAAGGATATCTTCCTGCTCTCAGCATGATCTCAAGACACAACCCTGCCTGGAGTTGAGGCCACAGCTAAGTGGGAGCAGTTCAGGAGATCCGAGAGCACCGTACCAGGGTGCACATACCTTTTCAGGAATCAGTAGAAAGCACTGCAAAACCAAACAATCCAATAACAACAAAATTGCTTTCCATCTCTAACTACTCACAGCAAATCAACCTACATCTCAGGCTCCAAGATGGGGTCTACAGGATCTCTCACTGCTTCCCTGACCACAGTGACTGCTTTTCCCATCACCTAACAACCTAGGGTAGAGGGACCTCTTGTGGCCACAAAGAAGTGGCAGGGACCTCAGGGCCTTTTGAACGTCTCCAGGATGAGGGCTCATTGAAGAGTTGCTACAGCCACGGCATTGGACAGATTCCACCTGCACCTGCTACCCCATCATGTCTCCTGCCAACAACCTCTCCCTGGACAGTGTTTCTGTTGCGTCACCTGAACCATCCTTTATTACTATCAAAGAAAGATCATTAATCAGAGCAATGAAGAGTGATGCGAGGAGGTTTCTGTAAGGCTGAAAAGTGGAAGAGCTAGTCTGTAACAAAGGGTGAGTGGTTTGGGCTCCATGACACAAAGTAAGATGTGTGGAATCCAGGCAGACAGCCTGCGGCTCCCCAGGGAGGTAGGCTGTTAGTGACACTGCATCCCTCCGTTGCTACCTACCCAAGTCAGGGTAATTGAGGGGGAAGGATGACACAGGGATTCTTTCGACTCTTCTTCATATATTAAAAGAAAATGAGTTATTTCAGGTAATCTGACAAAGCAAAGTCAATACTATTAGGAAAAGTACAGGAGAGATTTTTAGATGTTTAGGGGATGTGAAAATTATTCTCTCAAAAGATTGTTCCTGGGTAATGGCTTCATTTGACCCAGATTAAGTACAGGAAAAATGAAATTCCCATGCCAAATAAAAGAAAAAAAGAAAGGGAAATCCAAAGTATTCCTAAGGAAACGGAGGAAAACAAGAATCGATTGAGTACATGTGAGAAGGTCTTTCATAGTGTAATTTTTGTATGTTGATGAGTTTTGCCTGTTTTACTGATACTTCGGCAACTGAGTTACAAAATAAAATGTTGGGATCTTAAAATCTTTTAATTATTTACTTAAAAGTGAATATATCTTGAAAGCTATTACACTCAAAATGTCATGCTCACATTTTATGATTAAGAGAACTAAAATAACAACTAATGTATGCAGTACTTATTATGTGCCAGGTACTATTCATTTAGTTCTCTCAGCAACCCTCAGAAGTAGGCAGTCTTATTAATCCCATTTTCCAGGAAGTTGAGGCAAGTGATGTTATGAGCAAGCTGCCCAAGACCTCACAATAGTCTGACAGGACCTATCTGGACTTAGGTCATCTAATTCTAGAGTCTAGGTTACCATTGTAATTTATTTTCTATGCCATTACAGTTTATGATAAGTATTCTACCAATCCTAAAGCTCTTAGTATGCAAACTATATCCATTTTTAGATAGAAAAGTGTCAACCAAATTATTGCGTCAGTTTCTGAGTTTCTGAGAATTTACTCGTAAGATATACTTATATGTAGGCCAATGACCAAGATAATGTACCCAATATGTTCATTATAGTATTTTTGTTTCCTTTTGATATTAGTCAAATCTCAAGAGAACCTAAGTGTCCATTAATAAAAACTTTTTAAATAAGTTGTGTTCTATCCATAAAAATGGAATATTCTTTAGCCACTAAAAAGAACATGTAAGACTGATCTGTGGTGACGTAGAAACTTTGAAAGATATGGAAAAACACATTTTTATAATACATAATTTAAAAATGTGCATATAATTTTCTGAAAGGACATAGAAGAATACAACTGTGGTTAATATTGGGGTTAAAGCAAAGGAAGAAACATCACAATGTGAATATTGAACTATTGAACTGTATACTTTAAGGTTGTCAAGATGGTAAATTTTACGTTATGTGTATTTTACCACAATAAAATAATTAAGGGAGAAGAGACATATACTTCTCATTTCATATATTCTACTCTATTTGATACTGTACATATTACTTTTATTTTCATAAATAGCCCAGTATAAAATAAAGGTAATGTATCAAACAATGTTGTGAGTGGTCAGAGGACTTAAAATCACTTATCTACATCTAGCTGTATTTGTATTAGTTCCCATATGAAGAGCTCTAAGAGTCAACAATAGTTAAATTTATGTGTGATTTCAAGCTGCTATGTGGTCATCTGAAAGTTCGTAAATAAATAGCCTCGCTCCCTGAGAACTTCACATCCCATCACGAGAAGAGAGTTTTATTGAATGCGGTCTGTGTAAAAACAACATCAGACTCAGCACTCACCCAACACATTTTCCTGGAATTTAGTTCAGATTATCTTGTTTTGAAGAACAGGTAGTTCCTCTGTAATTTCAGACCGTCCTTCTGAGAACACATTATCCTGGTGTCCTTTCTCTTCTTGACCATGCAATTTCTTCATAACCTTTTATGGCTTTTATGTGTCCCTGTTTATGCCTTCAAAAAGTGAGCCAGAATATAAAAATGCACAGGGAGTAGGCCAAACATTGTAAATTTTTATGTGTCAAGGTTACAGATAAAACATAGGCAAGTATCTAAGGGAGAACGTTACATTTGTTAGTTTTAAGGCAAGTATCTAAGGGAGAACGTTACATTTGTTAGTTTTACTTTGGTTGTCCCTAGCTTTATGTGAAAATATTGACAGAGCCTGAGTCTCTAAGATTTCAGCCCTGTCTTACTGGTCTTAAGATCCTATGAGGAAAGAAACAACTTCTGGAAGAGACTTTGGAGATCACCTGACTTCTAGTTCCTGCAGGGGCCAGAAGGTAAGTAAACAGAGAAGTTGGCCAGGTGGGAAATGAGGAAACCTGGGCAGAGAGTACCCCTTCAGAGTGCTGTCTCTTAACTCCAGCCTCGGGTTACACTGCAGGACCCAGTGTGGCAAGAATGTCTATTCTGATTTTTCAAGAGAAGCTGGAAATCTAAACTTGTATGTAAATGATTCCAATTTCTAAATGTTGGCAATTAATTCAAAAAATCTGAAAGCACTATGAGGGCCAAACAAAACACCTCTTTTGGCTGAACTATGATGTAACCTCAGTAGAATCCAACTCTTCATTTTACAGAAGAGGGAAATGAAGTCACTCACCTAAGTTCCCAGGGCTGCTTTGAGGATGGAACTGGAACCAGAAACAGTGTGCCTTCCAGTCCCAACCTCTTTCCTCAGCCTTTCAGTCCGTCTAATAAAGCAGCAGGCTAATTTTAGACAAGCATATGATCAGTTTTCCACCCCAACACATGTGTCAGTAAGCCTTCAACTGGATGGGATGGACCTTAACCACAAATAGAAGACCCAGCTGACAAGCTACACCCACTGGCCGCTTAATTCTGGATGGAGTCTAACTCTGTCTTTTTGGGTGGCTATGGGGAAGAAAAGGAAAGATTGAAATTTTTACCCACAGACAGTCTGTGGGAGGAATGGGAAAGTCTGTACTTTCTGGTAGAAATTTTTAAAAATCACGGATGATAAATGCAGAATTGCTTGGGAAGAGCTTTTACTCAGCTTCCCAGAAAGCAAATGCAGTCTCCATCCCTTGCTCCATGGCGGCTTCATAGTATGGGGCTTTGGCCAATAATTTGTGTTGCCCATGTCGTGAGAGGAAATGACCTGTTGGCTAAAAGCGTGGTCTCTGGAGCCAGATGGCCTGGGTTCAAATTCCCACCCTGGAAATTACCAGCTGTGTGATCTTGAACAAAGAATGGGACTCCTCTGTCCCTCCACCTCTTCCTCTGTAAAATGGGAACAATGTTTGTACTTCTTTTATAAGATAGTTGCAAGGCTTCGACTTGTTAATATGCAGAAGGCACATGGCAAGCATTATGTATCACCCACACCATGGAAGCATCGAGGAGCTTTCAAAAAATATTGATACTTGGGACTCAGCCCCACCTCCAAAGATTCTAACTGAGGTATGGCCTGGGCACCAGAGCTTTTTAAGTCTCTCTGGGTAATTCTAATGTGCAGCCACACTCAAGAATCTCTGATATAAGTGTTTATTAAATAAATGATGGTCCTCTGAGTGATTGACTTTCTTTTTCTTCTTAAAACAATAGAAATTTTTTGTCTTACAGCTCTGGAGGAAGAAAGTCCAAAATCAAGTATCAGCAGAACCATACTGTCTCTGAAACCTATAGGGAAGAACACTCCTCTGCCTGATCCTAGCTCATGGTAGTGGCCATCAATCCTTATGGTTCCCTGGTCTGAGTAATTGATTTTTAAGAACCTAAAATGTTTTCTTCATTTAAGCACATATTTTGCAGCCCCTTTATGAAGTTTGCCAAGTGGTCATCTTTCAGTGGCATTCAGCATGGAGGGCCACAAGATCCTGGGCAAGTTTGCAAAGAAGGTGAAATTCTTCTGGGAGCCTGCCCCTGTCCTCTGCAATCCTGTCACCCCTCTGCCCCTGCTTCAGGTATTCAGCCAACCCCTGAGGTTCTGATTCAACTGTGATAGAAGATAAACTGGAGAGAATTCTCTGAATAACTATACATGTTTAAAAGAGGGATCTGTAAATCCAAATAACCTTTAATGAGTGTAATAAGCCTGTGGAGCTGTGAGGGTGTGGGGAGGCGTATTGGAGAGTTGAGAGGCACGTCTTCTCCATCTCCCTGAACCCTACCAATTCCCAAAGACCCAGGCAAATAGAACAGGGGCCTCTAATGTGGCTCCCCAACACCAGAAGATGATACTTCTGAAATTCATCTCATCTGAAAAGTCAGAAATAGTCCTGATATACCGTGTTTCCCCGAAAATAAAACCTACAGTAGCTGGACCATCAGTTCTAATGCGTCTTTTGGAGCAAAAATTAATATAAGACCCGGTCTTATTTTAATGTAATATAAGACCGGGGCTAATATAATAAAATATACCAGGTCTTATATTAATTTTTGCTCCAAAAGACACATTAGACCTGATGGTCTGGCTAGGTCTTATTTTCGGGGAAACACGGTATCAATCTAGTGTGTTACATCCTGAAAATGCAACACAGTATGCTCTCAAATTAAAATAGAATCATTCTGACTTCACTCTGTCCCAGGAGGCTTGTTTGTAAGTTATCTGTCCCAACATTTTCAGTTTTGATGGTGATCAGAATCTTTAATGTCACTGGGTTGGAGGAGTGGTGACAGGGAAGGGCAACAGACTGTCTGCCCTGAAATGGGAAATTTGGGGGGAAGGCTTTTAAACCAACTGAAACCTTGATGAGGGGGTGGCAGCATCTGTGGTTGGAAGCACAGATTATCCAAGTTCCTTTGTTAGTACTTCTGGTATTTTTAATAAGCCTCCATGTTCCCCCTGGGCTTGGTATCTTATTAGTAAGCACTCTATTGAACACATTTGTTTTAATGGTAGGAATTTGAATGTGAAGGCTTCCACGGTGATTCTGGAATTTGCACCTAGAAAAATGAGGTAGTTGATCAAAGGTAGATTCATTCTTCACACTTCTCCAACGTGAAACATCATGAATGCTCCCATAGTCCAGCCACTGGGCTGCAGGGCTCGTCCTGAGTGGCCTAGACCCTTGGCCACTACCATTTCCTTTTTCTGTCCTGGGCTGTCAAGATTTCTGGGATTGCAGGAAAAGTAATAAACAATAATTATAATAACTAATACTTGCATAGTGCTGACTATCCTAAGCCCTAAACCCTCTCCATAAACTAACAGGTCCAATCCAAATAACCCTATGAGGTAAGTAACTCAATTTTTCAAATGAGAAAACTGAGACACAGAGAGGTTAAGTGACATACCCACAGTCACACAGCTAGGATTGGCAGAGCTTGGACTAGAATCCAGCCAGTCCAATTCCAGCTAAATTGCCTTCCCAGAGCATGCTTAGCCTGGCACAACAGAACTTTTGTTAGACTGTGTGGTCAGGAAGGGATGCTTTCAAAAGCCCACTTCTCCTTTATGAGTCCCTAACAAGTACCATCCCTCTGCCACTTTCCTCTCAGCTCTTTCATGAGTGAGAACATCTAAACTGTTTCCCAGGAGATCCCTCAACTGCCCTCATCTCACCCTACCCCGTTCTACTCATAGTTCTTCTTTCTCTCATGTTTCAGAGAAAAGGGGCCCACCAACTCCAAGACAAACACTCAAGAAAAATCACTCCTTGCATCATTCCTCACTGGAGAAGCAGAATTTCTCAAATTCTATATATTCTGTTTCTCTGTCTCCTTCCCAGATGCCCATAAAAAGTGCAAGTATCTCAAAAAGTACAGGTACACAGTATAGGCTCAGAGAGCCAGGTTATTTGCGTTTAAATCCTGGACCTGGACTTTCTTCTCTGTGTAATCTTGGGTAAGTCACTTAACCTCTCTGTGCCATCTGTAACTTGTGGATCACAAGAGTATTCATCCAATGGGATTGCTATGAAAATTAATATGAACCAATCCAAGTGCTTAGGACAGTGCCAGGCACACAGTAAGTGTTCTAAATGTCTCTATATTATTTTTTATCTCTTTTATTGGAAATACATTTCACTTGGCCCCATTGCTCTGTGCAGACAGATATCTTCCCATGCCCTTCTTTGATCTCAGTGACCAGGTCACTCTCCAACTCAAAAGCCTTCAATGGATCTCCATTGTCTACCCAATAAAATGAAACAGCTTGGTATTCAAGGTTTGCCCCTTCCTCTATCTGGGATGCTTCCTCTCTCCTTCCCTGCCTGATCAATCCCTACCCATCCTTCAAGGCCCAGGTTCCACGATGTCTCCTACAAGAAACCTTCTGAGATCACTGCTTCCTTACTGGGACCTTTGGTTTCTACCACTTTCCAGCACTTCTCAAGTACAGCCATGTTGCCTTACAGCTGCCAAACCATTTGTTCCCTAGCGTTCTTCCCAGGATTTCACAAGGGAATGCCTCAGCAAACTGAGGCCCGAGGGAGAGATATCGGAAAAGCTCCTTTGAGGGGAAGTCTCAGCAAACTGAGGCCCGATGAAATTATATCGTTCCCTCCCCTTCAATGGATTCCTTGGAGATGTGCGTGTGTGTGAAGGCAAAGTACAAGCTGGAACACAATGGGAACTTTCAGAAAGACGGCCAGCAGGCTACTAACACACAGATCTTGAGATGAACAATCTTTTACCTCTTTAGAAGTTTACCAATAAAAACTACGCGTTGGCCCGATTCGGGGCTCAGTCCTTGAGGCTGGAGTCCCTTGGCCCCGCTTGCACTCTACTCTGGGCTCCTGTCTTTTCTTAGCCCTGCGCCGCCCTTTTTGCTTCCCACAGCTCGTGTCGTGCTGGACATGACACAAGCATCCAATATGTGCTTGTCTTCTCTCATCTACCATCCAGTCAGTTTCTTCTCTTCTCCCTGTAATGACTTCTACAGCCATATCCTATTGAGTGCTCACTAGGTACTACACACTGAGGTACATGCATTATCTCAGCCAATTCCAACAAGAACCATGGGAGTCATTATCCGCATTTTACAGATGCAGCCTGGGGGACTTCGTTATTTTCCTGAAGTCAAAGAGCCAGTAAGTGACAGAGCCCAGACCTGAAGCCAGGCCACAGAGCTCGTTACTTTAACCATCATGCTCCACAGCTGCTTGACTGTCTTTGTATCTCCCCCAGCCCTAACACAAAAAAGTGTGCTGCTGAGTACTTCAGCAGGTGCTTAATAATAATAATAATAATAATAACACTGATAATCACAACGTAATAGCTAATTTGAGTGCTTACTATGTGCCTGGCACCTTTCTAAACACTTTACACTTATTAATCAATGCAATCCTCACATCTACTGGAAGTAGGTACTTATGTTCCCATTTTCTAGACGAGAAAACTGAGGCACAGAGTGTTAAATAACTTGCTCAGGGTTACATGCTGTAAGTGGCAGAGCTGGGGTGCAAACCCAGAAAGTCTAGCCCTGGAGTCCATGCCCTGACTCAGTATGCCACCTCCTAGCATGTCTGTTTTGAATTAATGGATTTAAATGGTGAAAAAATAAAGACAAAGATATATCATTGAAAGACAGAGTTTGATAAACTTGCACTTTGTAGACATCCCCTAAAGCCGATAATAGGAACTGAACTGTGACATTTATCCACACGTCCTATTCTGGGATCAGGCAGGTCAGAAAATAAAGGCACAGTGCCAACACCTACGGAGAACATGGAAGAGAGCATGATGCACCAGGCAGCCCCTCCTGCCACAGTTCTCTGCTTCTTCCACCCTCAAAGCCATGGAGACTCACTTGGGTGGCTCTGGGCTTGTGGCTGGTCTTACTGTATTTGACCTCTTCAGGGTAAATCAAGAAAGAGTTGCTGGTTCCTATGTCTGCTGCCCAGCTCAGGCTCTATGCCAGGAATATCAGCGATGAGTGCCATGGTGGATTCTGTGAGCATGAGCCAGTGGGCCCACACAGGCAAATTCCCATGCAACCTCCAGGCACCTGCCCAGGGTACAGGGATTCAGGTCACCACTTGGCAGGGATTAAACACCTCTCTTGGGCTTCATTCAGGAATGGGGCAAAGGTGCAGATGGAGGGAAAGAGAGGGATAAACAGAGGCCCTCGCTTTTTCATCCTAGGGCTTGTTTTGGATTCCCTAACTAGGACAAACATTCACAGTTCTAGTTATCTCATTGATATGCATGAAAACTGCATGTTTTTCTGATACTGAAGCATCTTGCTCTTTCCTTTTCAGAATCCTTATCCCTCTTCACTGTAATTTCTCTTTTAATGGTCATTTACGAGCAAATGGTAAGTAAGCTCCATGAGGGCAGGAATCATGCCCGTTTGATCATCTCTGTATCTGTAGGCTCACTACCATGCCCAGCAGGTATTCAAATATCTGTTGAATAAATGCATAAGTAAGGAATACACAATCATGTCACACAGAGCTGGTCAACAGATCTACTCAGTGATAACCCGTTTCCTCTCTGAAGTTCTTATCCATAGTGGTTAGGTGGGATTACCCAACTTGTTCTGGCCAATGAGTTGTGAATGAAAATGGCATGTCATTTCTGGTCCTAGGCATCAATTATTGGTACAAAACCCACAGAGTTCTTTTTCCCTCTGCCATGGCTATTGATAATTTTCTGGATGGTGGGTTCTCTCTCAACCTGGATCCTATGTTGGACATGTAGTGTGAATGAGAAATAAACCTTTGATGTTTGAAGCCATCAAGACTTGGGGATTATTTGTTACTGCAGCAAAGCCTAATCTATCCTGACCAACATATGTTTGTCAGGTCCTACAGAAGTAAAGAGACCCAGGAAGCTATCCTTTAGAATAGCTCAGTAGAACTTTCTGCAGTGATGGAAATGTTCTGTATCCACTCTGTCCACTACAATAATGACCAGCCACATGTGGTTATTAAGCACTTGAAATGTTGCTAGTATGACTGAGACTCAGAGACAATAAGAGAGTTGGGATTCAGACCCAACTCAACTAGATCCCAAGTTTCATGTGTTCTGTTGTCTTTTATACAATGTTTAGGAAATATGGCACTCCTATAGATCTTGGGAAAAAGTAAAGGAAAACAAAAAAAATGCCAATAACTGGAGGGGCTTTTGTGTTAAGCAGAAAGATTAAAGAAGAAGCATAATGGAGAAGAATGAACACTGAATTAGGAAACAAATATGGGTTCTATTAATAGTTTGGTATTCGCAGGAACCAAGGTAAATGCCTTTTTCTCTCTGGGCCTCAGTTTCTTCATCTGTGAAATAGAATGGTTTGATGGAATCATCTGTTTGGTCTCTACAAACTCAGCATTTTTATTGGTTTGGCCATACAGCCCTAAAAGCTGCTAACCTCAACCTCCCTGGAAAATCACCCCAAGTTTGATTTTGTTTTGCCGTGGCTACTCTTAGACTAACTAAGGAGATTCAGGGCTAGTTTGGGGGATGCTATAGTCATAACCAGTCTAAGGTAAAGGAGAATTTTATGACTTCATTGGATAAATGATCCAATTCAAATATTTGGTTTCTTTTTTTTTCTTAACAAACTTTTTATTTTAGAATAGCTTGAGATTTAAAGAAAATTTGCAAGGATAATAACAGATCATTCCCATATACTTCACGCCAGATTCCTCCATTATTAGCATCTTATATTACTATGGTACATCTGTCATAACTAATGAGACAATGATAATTCATTATTATTAACCAAACTCCATACTTTATTCATATTTCCTTCATTTTAACCTATGTCCTTTCTCTGCCTCAGGATCCAATCCAGGATACTACCTTACATTTAGCAGTCATGTCTTTTTAGGCTTCTCTAAACTGTGACAGTTTCTCAGGTTTCCTTGTTTTTGATGACCTTGACAGTTTTGAGGACTACTAATCAGATATTTTGTAGAATGTCCCTCAATTTGTGTTTATTTGGTGTGTTTTTCTTATGGTTCGACTAGTTGTTAGTTTGGGGGAGGAAGACCACAGAAATAAAATGCCATTCTCATCACAGCCTATCAAGAGGACTTATAATTACTGACACAACCCGGGATGACGTGGCTGATGTAGTGCATGCCATGTTTCTCCACAGAAAGGTCATTCCTCCCTTTCCATACTGTACTCTTTGGAAGGAAGTCACTATGTGTAGCCCACAAGTAAGAGATGGGGAATTATGCTCTACCCCCTTGATGGGGGAGCATGCATTTTTGTAAAGTAAAACCATGCAGGCAATTTCTGCTAGAGAACAGATTCTAACTCTAAATGTTATTGCCCCAAAACAACGAATCTGAGATTGGTGAAATGTAATCAGTCTTTCAAAGGGACATTCCTTAATAAGAAGGGCAAATTGCTCTATACAAGTAGCACACATAAAGCAGCTTGCAAAAAAGATGCTGTTCAGTAGAGGGTTTCTTCCTATTCCTATTTATACGAAACTTGTTTAGCGCTTACAACATTCAGTCTCACTCTCACTTAGAAACCTAATGCAGTTAAGTATTCTCTATAAGAGCTCTCAGAAATCAGTAAGGAAAAAAAGTACAATTTATGTTTTCAAACGAACAAAGATGATGAACAACAAATTCACATAAAAAACACAAATGGTCACTAAGTATACATATATACACATACATGCCAAGGAGTCTAAAGTAGCTATCTCTGAGATGGGCATGGTGATGGAGACATTATACTCTGACTTTCTACTTCATGGCTTCTGAACGTTAAGAAAATAACTTGTGTTGCAAGCATTTTTAAAGAGCAGTAAAATAATTTTAAATTAATAAAATTATGTCCATTAAAATATGTATGGTGTAGTTTCTAATCCAACACTGGCTATAAAACCAAAAATTTGCTCTAGACTCTCTCTTTCACTTAACTATTTCTTGCTGTGGGCAACCTGCAGGCTTTGGGAACAGATGGCTGGTACTGTGAAACATGATGTTACTATTTGCATCTCTTAATTGGAAATTTAGCATGCACGGTCACTCTACCTTATATGTTTATAACAAGAAATTACAGATACTTTGCTAGGTTTTCAAGATTTGGCAATCAAGGCTATGACAGTGGAAAATCATTGCTCACTAGGCAATTTTAGTTCTACTTGCCATTAGCTGGAAAAAAAGTCATATGCAATTTCTAAGGAATATTATTCTTCTGCATCCTCTTGCTTTGATTGTTATATTAAATAAATATATATGCAGACATCCTTCTCTATGAAGAAGCTGTTAAACTAAGACCATTTTGATGATCCAAAGGAATCATAGTAAAACCTCTCATCTCTATTTACCTTGTACCAAGAATGAGAAAAATTAAGAATAACTGGATCCAAAATTTAACCATAAATTTATGTTCCTGAAAAGATGATCCTTAAATGAACACACTCATATTTTGAGGTGTTCAAATAAAAGAGAAAAAAATGTGATATGAAAATTCAAACTATTGGTACTGAGTAAAAGGCAAGTAATACAACATGATCCTGATAAGTATTAACTGAAATGTAGGAGAAAGAAGTGTGTCCGAGTTGCTGGCCAGGCAACGGCAACACTAGTTCTGCATTATCCCCAGAGAAAGAACCTAAGATAAACGAATTGGGCGTAAGAGAAATCCATGCCCACTTATTTTAAGGTGTGATTTTATGTGTGGAAAAGATGCTCACAGAAGTGCTACGCATTTGTTTCTCTGACAAAAGCTAGAGCCGTGGTCACAAGTCTTGACCTGTGAGGGACTGAATTAGCTTTGACGTTATTGTTCTGGGCCCCTGAATACCTTCTAGTCTGCTGTTCACTGATTAGCTGAAGAAAATACATTCACACACACAATGAAACCTCTTCTATCATCAAGTTTTTATTTAACTGTCAGAGCTGAGTAGCCAAAGTAACTTCAGAAGCTACTGAGAATGTGAGGCAAGCACATTTATTGAGGCTTAAGAGAGGCGTGTGACTTAAGCCATCTTAGGTATAGCTAGACCTTTTGAAGCATTCCTTCAGGAGATACGATTGGAAAATGGTTTGGGGGATTTTTGTTTTGTTCTTGTTTTTAGTCTTGATGCTGACTCCATTTGGGACATTTAAATTTTTTTGGATGCTATTTTTGAGCAAAAAATTTCTACAAATTTCACTCAGAAAAGGTTGAGAGGAAAGAAAGGAGCCCTAAAATTATTTTACCCATTCCAAACTTTCAAACAATATTGAAATATTTATATTGGAGATGCACAGGGCGACATTACCCAATTTAGTTACAATCTTCCCACTATAGTGGACTGCCAGGCTGAAAAACAGCCAGAGTGGTGATGGGAATTTTGTTTTTTATCTGAATACAGATAAAATTCTGTAAAGTGTCTAAATAATACCCTTAGCATCTCTGAAGTTCTGATTCTTCATCAGAATCCAGCCTAAGATGAAGTCTCTTTAACTGTTGGGCAGTATGGTTTAGAAAACAGTCTCCTCAGATGTATACTCTACACAGCCAAATGTTCATTTTCCAAGTTCTTGTGCCCACTCCTGCCAGAAAATGGTCTTCATGTCCCACTAAGCTGATAAGATTTCTGTTGATATACCTGATGATGTAGAAAATACTTTTGCTATTGGGAATCAAACAGAACATGTTCTCCCCAGGAGGGTAAAAGAGACTGCCAGCTGTCTCAAGGGTCTAATGTGCAGCAAACTCAGGAAGTTTGTGATCCGTTGGGTCAAGGACAGTTTGACAAATATGTCCAATAGGCACCTGACACTATGTAACCCACATCAACCTTTCTAAACCATAACAACCACCACCAACAAAACAAACTGTCCAAATAGGCAATTTCCATGTTTTCGTTAAAGACGTGAAAAAATGAAAGTCACCAGAAGGCACAATAGTTCAATTAGGAAGATGTGTCCCAAATTCTATTGGCATATCACTATGGAAAACTTTTCTGTATTCTAGGACCCTATACTATTAGGTGGAACCATATAAAATTGCCAATATTTGAGTATAATCTACAAAATCAGAAATTTCATATGGTTCTATCTAATATTACTTACTTGATGTTTTTTCTTCAGATTGACTAACTTTAAAATCTTATATTCCATCCAGCAATTATGTTCCTCGCTATTTATCCAAAGGAGCTGAAAACTTATGTCCACACAAAAGCCTGCACACAGATATTGTAACGGCCTTATTCATAGTTGCCCAAACTTGGAAGCAACCAAGATGTCCTTCAGTAGGTGATGGATAAATAAACTGTGGCACATCCAAACAATGGAATATTATTCAGTGCTAAAAAGAAATGAACGATCAAGGCATGGAAAGACATGGAAGAAACGTAAATGCATCTTACTAAGTGACAGAAGCCAATTTGAAAAGTCTATATATTGTATGATTCCAACCATATAACATTCTGTAAAAGGCAAAACTATAAAGACAGTACAAAGATCAGTGACTGACAGCAGTTGGGGAAGGAAGGGATGAACAGGTGGAACACAGAGGAATTACAGGGCAGTGAACATACTCTGTCTGATACATGTCATTATTCATTTGTCTAACCCATAGAATGCACACCACCAACCATAATGTAAACTGTGATCTTTGGGTGATTGTGATGTGTAAATATAGGCTTATCAGTGGTAACAAATGTACCCCCTTGTTGGGGATATTGGAACTAGGGAGGCTATGTATGTTTGAGGCAAGAGGTATATAGAAAATTTCTGTACCTTCCTCTCAATTTTGCTGTGAACATAAAACTGCTCTAAAAAAAATAGTATATACAAAAAACAAAAAACAAAAACCAAACAAAACCTTACATTTGTAATAAGTATTTTAGTCCTTAAGCATGCTATAGTAGAAAATCTCCAAATATCGCTACCATCAATTCCTTCCCTCCTTGCACATTCATGCCACGTCTCTCATCAAGAGTTGGAGTCTATTACTCCTTCTCTTGAATCTAGGCTGGCCTTGTGACTTTCTTTGACCAATACAATGTGGCAAGGGTTAAGTGGTGACAGTTCTTTGCTGAGCCACTAAGAGGCCTAGAAGCTTCTACCTTGCTCTCTGAAGAGAAGCCAGCAGCTATGTAAGAAATCTGACTGCCCTGAGACCACCGCTCTGTGAAGGAGTCCAGAAGTTAGTCACATGGAGAGGTCATGTAGGGGCGAACTGATGAGCCTAGCAGACAGTGAGAACTGCAACCCCAGGTGAACCATCTCAGCCCGCTCTCAGCAATTCCAATCATCCAGCTCTGCCCTAGATGTCATGAAGTACAGATGAGCCATCTTTACTGTGACTTATCTGAATTCATGGCCCACAAAATCAATGCACATAATAAAATGTTTGCTCTTTTAAGTCACTAAGTTTGAAAATAGATAATTGAAGCACTCTGCTTGAGATTTGCCTGGTGATTATGACATAGATCTTGGAGCCAGACTGCTCCAGATCCCATCTTGACTACTTACTAGTAACGAGCCCATACGTTAATTATGACTGTGGAAGACTGCTACATTAGTGGCCCCCAGTGAGCCACACCTCCCAGTATTCATGCCCCTTGTACAGTCCCGTCCACACTGATTCTGGACTTGGCCACGTGATTTGCTTTGACCAATGAGACATTTGCAAGTATGATGTAAGCACAGACTTGATAAGTACTTGCATAATGTGTCTTGTCCTGTGGCGAAGCTTGCTCTTGGAGCCCTGAGCCACCATGTAAAAATGTTCAGCTACCTGGCTGAAGAGATTACATAGGAGAGGGAGATTCACAGCTAGCCCCAACTGTTCCAGCCATCCCAACTCAGGTGCCAGGTATGTGAGTGAAGAAGAGCAGAAGTGACCTGCTGAGCCCAGCCCAGATCACAAATCAAAAAAATTGATAAATTGTTGTTTAAAGCTACTAATTTTAGGGATAGTCTGTTATGCAGCAATAAATAAATAACAGAGAAATTATATCCATGAAATCATAAATGTGATTATTATTTTTCCTAGCACACATGAAAATGCTTTAAAAGTCAATGTACCACCTAAAATTATCTCACGTTGCACCAAACAATCCACATATCAGACTTTAGGAAATGCTGGTTTAAAGGGACAATAACAGTGACGATAAGTATAATAGCAATCATTAATTGAATAGCTATGCTTTTCTGGATTCTGGGCTAAATGGTTTATATACATGATCTAGTATAATCCTCCCAATGACCCAATTAAGTAGGTGTTGTTATTCCCATTGTGTAGACAAGGAGAGCAAAGCACAGAAAGTTTGAATAATTTGTCAAAGGTCACCTGAGAGTAACCTTTGATGACCCTTACAATTCTTTTGTTGAATAGAAACCTTCCTTGATCTGGAAGCAAATGAATGAGATCTACTCTCTATATAAATATGTTTTCTACCTTTTAGTTTATGAATTGCTTACATCACTGCTTATATCCTTTTAGGGCCTTCTTCAGGGATAGAGCTGCTCTACTTGACCATTAGCTTGGGCTACAGACAGGCTTCTCCCCCTCCCACCATCTACCAGTCTCTTACTTATACTGGGGGTGCTTCCAGGACCAGTAAATTATTCTCATCAGAGCCATTCTGACTCTAATAACCAGTGGTATTTACTGGGCATTTAGTATTATATGCTCCGTTTTGTGCTGAGTACTGGGGTGGGAATGGAAAGGTGGGAATGGAAGATTAAGAAGAGATTCAGTAAAAGGGTAAAATATGACTCAAACTCTCAAAGATGACTAGCTTATACACCCAAAATAGTCACTAGATTAACGAAGGCCATTTTAAATTATATGCTAAATTACACAGAACAAATATCTTACAGAAATTGGGAAAAACGAGAAAGAAAAGGAAAAACGAGGGAGGCTGAATGGAAAAGGCAACTCTCGCGTGCCTCAAAAGTTGAGCTACATTTTTCAATATTGGAGCTGAGAAGGGAGGGCACTCTAGGTAAAGAAAACATCCCAGGAAAAGATACGGTGGTGAGAATAATCACCAGACAGAGAGGCAGGTTAAGGGTAGGAAATAAGTTTGGATCCACAGACCAGAAGCACTGAACAGACGGGGCCACGTTGGATTCACCTTGTGCGCCCAGCCCAGCACATAGTAAGCACAGTATTCACTGAACAAACGTGAATCAGTGTCCTCTACGTTGGAACAAGGAAAGGGTGATCCATGGAGCATTTGTGGATGGAGGGCTGGATTGGAGAGAGGAAGAGTGGGAGGTGAAAAGGTGTACTGCCAAAGACTATTTCAGGAACTGAGTCAGAGGCCACACCCATGACCTTTCAGGAGGGGTCTCAGGGTGGTGCACAGAGCCCAGGTGGATTACCGGCCTGAGGAGAGAGCATCCTCTCTCCTCCCAAGAACCCCCACGGGCCTGGGCCAAGGGCCTCCCTGCCCTGTCCCAGCAGGTGCCTGAAACAGAGGCTCGCTCCACCTACTGAGAGACACAGAAAGCTCCACGGCAGCTTCCTTCAGTGGCTTTGGACAGAGCTCAGTAACTGCCCTCTCTCCTCAGATACAGACCTTGGCTTCACAATGACCCATTTCTGCCCTCCAGCAACAACCAGCTCCCTCAGGCCTCCCTGTCTGCCTCCTGGGCCTGACCCTGGTCACTCGTACTGTAGCCAGGCTAAACACGGAAGGAGGTCCCACAGCTCCCACACAAGGGAATGAACACTCACTGTGCTGTGGAGGGCTCTACGTCTCCATGAGCCCATGTGTCTTCTTCAAAGTCCTCTGACCTGGCAAAGCCACACGCCACACCCCAGGCTCATAGGTGAGATCCTTCTGGTGCAAAGTCAGCAGAATCCAAACAGGCCTCCTGACTTCCTGACCATCTGAGCGCTCCCAAGCACTGGCATAACGTTCTCACTCCCTCTTTGTTCTTCAGGGAACAGTGAGCTTTGGTTTGAGGTTACCTCAAAGAAAGACAATCTGACGTGTGATAAGTAAGCCTCTTTGGCTGCCGGCAGTACAAGGAGGGCCTATCAGACCTGGCTGTAATGAAACAAAGCCAGGTTTTCGTAGTAGGTTAGGCTAAACCATAGCCCTAGTTTTTGGTGAAAAGAAACCAGCTGAAACTCCAGCCCAAGGCTGACACCTGGGAAAACTTCTAGGAGAATTATAAATAAGCAAAGAACGTTATTCTTGGGAATCTAGAGAAAAAGAAAAGCAATTTCATAAGCCTATACATTTCAAACAACACCTCTACAAAAACAGCTCAATTTGAAATATTCATTTGCATCAGAATAGTCATGAATATTCAAAAGTCAGCCAGTGTTTCAAAACCATTGTCTGTTCCTGGCGCTTTCATCTTCCCCTTGAAAAGCAGATCATGGGTTTTCAAGAAAGGTGGGCTTGGCTGGTCTTTGCACTGCCATGCTTGGCAGGAAAGGGGATGATTATTTTTTGTTTCTTAATATTTTTTAAAAAGCCTCAGCTGGTGTTAAATCTTTGCCCTTTGTTCTGGTCAGGATACAAATCATGCCACAAACCTTGAGTCTGGTGCCGGGGTGCATTTTTCAAACTGCTAGGCAGAGCTTTCCGTTCAGAATCCTGGACATATTTTCCGATGTGCAGGTCTCTTAAAGAGAAATCCCACCAGAGTCATGATCCAGATCCAAGGAGTGAAAACAGCCCTAAGATTTGGGAGCCCCTTGTCACAGTGTTCAGACTCGGGGTTACTTTGACCGAGCCACTTATCTTCTGCATTTTAATATCCCCATCGGTCAAATGCAGATTCATATGTGTCCATCCTCCATCTCTACTTTTTCCTCAGTTTTACAAAGCTAAATAAGATGATAACTGCATAAGTGAATGTCCTTGGAGGAAAATCAAGAACTATGGCTAAGTCAGTGGTTCTACATCAAAGCTTCCGTTGCCAGAAAGCAATACAATCTTATGATTCACAAGGGATTATCTTAAACAGTTTTAATGTTAAGAAATAAGTGCCATTAAAAAGAAAAGGTAGACTCACCAGTTTATCGTTTGCTGAGATGATTGGCAGCTATTCCTCTCTTCTATGCTAACACCGATTTTCCCAGCATATCTTCCTTAGGCTCTAGACTGATAACGGTTCAATAATAGGTTAAAGGTGGGCTATGAGAGAAGGAGATGCAGGAAGGTTGAATTAGCACAGACTTAATTTTCTGAGGATTCATCCCTCTGCCCCCACCACATTCCAGTTGAAGTTCATTCTATTGTCACCTGAGTGCTGTCTAAATTGTTCAATTTATGTGACAAAGTCTTGATAGTATCTCTTTAAGACTGTCAGAGGAGCCAATGCAATGTCAATTGTCAGAAGTGAAGTCATGGTTACAAAAGTGCCTGTGAGAATTGAAAATGTGGGAAGTCTTACTTGTTCTTTTGCAATTATTTCCGCATTCAATTTGCAAGATAAAAGATGAGTACCTCTCCACCCACCTATAGCTCTGGATCAGGCTGTGCTCTTTCTATTTATTCATCAGCTTCCTTGGGATGACCTCAAATCACCAAGTAGAGTCCTCAAATGTTGATGCTGGGAGGACTTTTTTTTGAAGATTTTTCTAGCCTATCTACAGTACAGAACCTGAACATCCAAAAGACAGAATTATCCCAAACAAATATTTTTATTAACCAGGCATTTTAAAAAATGCATTGCTAAAAAGGACCTGAATCAAAGGAAAAAGTCTGGGATGGGGTGAGTCAGGATAGGAGGTTGACACACTACCACGTGGTTTGATGGAGGACAAATACCTGAGCTTCCAAGCTCTTCAATGGGACAACTTTTAGGTGTGTTCTGCACAGTCCCAGAGGCTCCCAGTGAAGCTGACCTCTTGCCACTCACAACACCTACTCATTAGCACACGCTTTATTGGCTTTCCTCCCTTCCCTGACTCACTTCCCCAATCCCTCACAATCAACTACTTTCACTCACTTCTTTGTCTCAAGGACTGCTTTTGACAATGTGGAAGTCCATACATCCAAAGGCACTCCCCTTGGAGGACTGATGCTCAACTGGGGCTAATTTTGCTCCCTTGAGGACATTTAACAGATCAGGAGACATTTCTGGCTTTCACAACTGCGGTAGGGGTTACTAACGACATGTAAAGAGTTGAGGCCAGGGATGCTGCTAAATATCCTATGATGCATAAGAAAGGCCCCAAAACAAAGAATTATCCCAGCCAAAATGTCATTAGTGTCGGGGTGGGGGACCCTGCTTTGGAGGACCTGTTTGTTCCACAGGTCTCATACCATCAGCTCAACTCAAAATTGCACAAAGGTCAAAATTGTGTCAAGGTTCATACTTGGAAGAGGAGCTCACAGAAAGGAACCATCCAGGCCATCTCAGCTCTTCCTCTTCTTATAATAGTAGAAGAGTTATTCTCTGGGGTGTGGTGATACTGTGGCTCCTGCGGCCACAAATGTGAAAGGGGACAGGGCTGGCATTCAGTTAGGGCAGCTTGGAGAATGACTGACAGCTTCAGGTCCTACGGGCAAGGCATTCACTGTGGTGATTCTTGGCCAGGCAGGTAACTTCTCTTCTAACCCCTGAAGTGCAATTAACAGATGCATATTACATGCTAAAATCATTTGCAGACTAATCGTGCTATTTTGGACTAAGTTGATCTAAACTCAGAAAATAGTGTTAAATGTACTTAAACAGGCCCCAGATATTCTAGGTAAACATGATCTTCTCATGCAGCTCAGTTTTCAGATGAAGAAACGGAAGCTGAAGAAAGGAAGCTGTTCATCGTACAACTGGCTGGAACACAGACATCTGCACTCCCAGCCTGTTAAACCTTTGCCCAGAGGCAGAGAAGGGCACATGGGAGAGCCCAGTGTTTGATTGCTGGGTGGATTCTATGAGCCCAGCAAATGGTTAACATGGAAGCCAGCAGATTTTGAAAATTCCTAAATCCGAATAAGCATCAGTCTCATTATGGTGAAGCATGCCCATGCCCATCTTCTCTTGTACCTTCAAAAGGGCAACCACAACAACACAACACACACACACACACACACACACACACACACACACACACACACACACCCTATATTCCTTATCCTGGAAAATACAGGCAATTGAGCTTTCATATTTTTTTTAAATTCCAGGTGAAGATCAGTAAAGATAAATGACGTGAAGTCCATGCTAAGAATACTGAAGAATTTTGTCTCTGATTTCTTAAGACGCTGTTGTAGGTAGCTAGAGAAAACAGCCAGTAACCAACAGAATTCTTCAAAGAAACATACAATTTTACATCCGGGGGAAGATTCCAGATGTCATCTCGTCCAGTGGCTTTACTTTACAGAAAAAGAAACTGAGGCACAGAGAAGGCGAGGCACATATGCAAGTCCGTTCAGCAGAAGCTAGAACTTTCCCTGCCCATTACTGTAGAACAATCCTCGGAAGCCTATTTTCTAATATGGATCTCATTAAAAAATGATAGTCATCAAATATGGATATAGCTCTAAGCTAGAGTGTTTTTGTGTAACCCAAGAGGGAGAGGGAGAGGGAGAGGGAGAGGGAGAGGGAGAGGGAGAGGGAGAGGGAGAGGGAGAGGGAGAGGGAGAGGGAGAGGGAGAGGGAGAGAGAGAGAGAGAGAGAGAGAGAGAGAGAGAGAGAGAGAGAGAGAGAGGAGGGAAATTTATTAATTTATTGCCTTACAGGATTATCATCTAAATTATTTTCTTCTAGAGTCATCTATAATTTGAATCTTCTTTATTATTCCATTAAGAAATAAATTCCTACCAAATTCAGGATTATAAATTTGACAGAGTAGTCAACATTTACTGGAAATGAAATAAACATGCGGTCATACAGGAGATTGATGAGAACAACTTAATTTTGGCAACTCTATCTTTTTAATTAGAAAATCAACTCCAAGCAACTTTTTTCTTTAGATCACTGATATTTTTTTCTTTCATTTTGGAAAGATGACTAGAAAATTCATGCACTGGGCTTTTGTTTAATTTTCTATTATAACTAGACTACGCAGTACTTGAGGTTGGAAACAAATCACATTTGTCTTCCTGGCACTTAGCACAATGCCTGGCACTTAGTACTTACTCAACATATTTGTGTGGAATGAATGAATGTCAGTGATTGTTTCAGAAGGCATTCTGCCTTGATAGGAATCATGACTAAGTGCAAGTCTGCTTATTTTTCACAAGCGTGTTTGAATTTTCCTATCTTAATATTTCTTATAACTTGAGTCAGTCTTGGAACATCCACCTTTTATTTAATAATAATTCAAGGATGGTATTATTGAAATAGAAGTCTGAATAGGAATCCGATCATCGTTTCAAAAATCATTCTTCCCTTCTGGTAGAAACTAATCTTTACATAGGAAATAAACAAAAAGAGCAAGAGTTATAAACCTTGAGTGTTATTTCCTTGTCTCTATTGATCCTTCATTATTTTGGATTGGTTCATTATACGTGACAGTGGCAGTGTAGAATTGTGATCATGAGCAAGGCTTTTGGAATCAGGCAGACACAAGTCAAGTCTCAGACCTGCCACTTCCCAACCATGTGACCTTGGGCAAGTTATTATATCATTGTCTGTACCTTGGTTCCCCCTACCATATAGCAGTATCTATCTCATAAATCTGCTAGGAAAGGTAAATGAATTATACGTATATGGTGTTTGGCATATACCAGACGTCCACAAAATGTTAGAAAAATAAGAAAATAAATTCTCCATTTACTTGCTACCTGGCTCTTCTACCATCGTCAGAGTGCATTCAAGACCTTGATTAGATCTATTTCACTTGTCAATTCAGCGTAAAAACCTACTCCAAAACTTAGTGGCTCAAAACAATATGAATGTATTCTTTTTTATGATTCTGGGGATGGACGGGATGGTTCTTCTGCTCATCTTACCTGGGCTCACTCATGATAGGTCAGCTGGGAACTAGACTTTGTGGGAACAGCTAGGCTGCTAGCCTCCCTCACCATGTGGTCTTTCATCTGGGCTTCTTCCTGACACAGTGGCTCCAGGGAAGGGCTCTACATGCACAGAGGCAGAAGCTGCAAGGCCTCCTGAGGTCTAGGCTCTGGACTTTGCACAACATCACTTCTACCACATTCCACTGGTAAAGCAAGTCTTAGGGCCAGTCTCATTTTAAGAGGCTGTAGACTCCACCTCTGGCTGGAGGAGCTGCAAAGTCACAAAGGGCCATGCATACTAGAAGGGAAGAACTGTGTGCTCATAACACACTCTACCACAATCTCCCTTCAACTTGCTCATGTACCTCTTCTTGGACTGTATTTTCCCAGTCTTCCACCACTTCCACTTCACAAATCTTCCAGTCATGACATGAAGTAAAAATAACTTTGTCATGTAGCCAGTGCTTTCTGGGGAATCACACCATAAGTCAGTGAACAAAATGCTTATGCCCCAAATTAAGACAGACGCTCAAATCTATGGATGAATTCACAAAGAGCTACTTTCCAAGAAAAAAAGCTATCAAGAACCCATGGGCCATGATTGGGGCCATCTATTTCCCCTGAAATAATCCAAACTTGAGACTTTGGAGTTGCTTTACTTATGGAGTCACACAGGCTTGACAGTATGAAAAGTAACCAGCATAAAATGTAACTGTGAAAAAAGAATCCATAAATTTAGGGATTTAATCTGGCATGAACGTGTTTAGAAATAAAAAGGGAGTGATGAGGTGGTGATCAAACAGAAATTGCTTTCTCAGCCTCCCTTCCAGCACGGCCCCCAAGGCATGTGACTCTGGCTCCCCCAGTTGGAGCCTCCTGTCTTAGATTTCATGTTGCAAACTAGTGATGCAAAAGAGGCAGAACTACATAGAAGCCTTCTTGGTGGAAACACAGATATCTAGCTGCCAGAGCCTGCAGGGGTAGGAATTCTAGAAATCAACAGTGTGGTCTGTGGTGTCTGTGCCCAGGGTGATTTCCAATGCTTAGGGGTCATTTGGGGACTGTTCAAGCTGCAGGCCCCACTGCATTAGATTCTCTAGCCTCACTAGAGATTCTGTGAGCTACGTAAATCCTTGATTAAATCCCCTTTCTTGCTAAAGAGGGTTATTAATGAGTTATTCCATACTACCGTGTTTTCCCGAAAATAAGACTGGGTCTTACATTAATTTTTGCTCCAAAAGACACATTAGGGCTTACGTTCAGAGGATGTCATCCTGAAAAATCATGCTAGGGCTTATTTTCCGGTTAGGTCTTATTTTCGGGGAAACACAGTAGTTAAAGAGGGTTCTGTAATTTACAATGAAAACCCTCCCTAGTACATTTGTAAAACTAGGTAGTTTGATCAGTAGAGTGGTGTACTCAGGACAGGTTATCAGACTTTATCAGAGTTCAGATGAAACTGGGTTATCTCAATCCTGGTATGTGGCAGCCATGGGAATGTGCCACTTAGATCTCCCCACAGGCACAACTTTCTGGGATGAGGTGAGGGCAGTTAGCGAACAGCCTGTCACAGGCTTGGGAATCACCACCGTGTCCTCGCCGAGGCCATGCACTCGTTGGGGTGCCTGCAGGCAATGACTGAGCATGGTGGGAATGCCACTGACAGGACACTCTGTTCTGGGGTTCTCCACGGACCTGGGTGAGATTCTCTCAGAGCTGCCCCTTTCATGTCTTAGTTAAGAAATCCTTTTCTTCCCTGAAGGTCAGAAACATGGGAACCTATATTTTCTGTTAATGATTTTAAAGTTTGGCTTTTATAATGAAAGGCTTTAATTCATCTGGAATTGTTTTGGCATATGGTGTGAGATAGGGGTCCCGTTTCACTTTTATCCATATGGATAAGCATGTTTTTAGCTTCACTTATTATAGTCTCTCCTTTCCCCATTGCCAAGCTGCTCCTATCATATATCAAAGTTCCATATGGACATAGGTCTGTTTTGAAGCTCTCTATTATACTCCATGGGTCAGTTTATCTACTGCTGCGCCAGTACCACATTGTCTTGGTCCCAATAGCTTCATAAAATGTCTGGTTTTCTGTAAGGTAAGTCTCCACTTCTTATCCTCCTTCTTCAGAAACGCCTTGGCTATCTTTGGCCCCTTACTCTTCCAGACAAATTCTAGAATCAGCCTGGTAATTCTATGAAAAACTCTGTGGAGGTTTTTGCATTGAATCTATAGATCAACTTGTGAGGATTCAACTTTTTTTGTTTTTGGTCCTGGGATTGAATGTCTGGCTGCTTGCTGTTCTGCATTCAGAGGTGGGGGAACCAATGAGTCCTTATACAGAACCTCAATGAGTTTCCGTTTTCAGGCTCCTTTCTCACTCCCAGGTCAAGTGAGTCTGAGTTTGGAGACTCAGAAGTAGTTCCAGAGATCTGTTCTCTTCTTTGCTGTACTTCAGAGGTAATTTTTATTTTCTCATTTATATCTTTAGAAATTTTCTGTAATGAATATGCATTATTATTGTAATAAAACAAACAAAACAAAACAATCTCATTCCTTAGGTGCCAATTCCCACGTTCAGCAGTCAACTTTCTCAATTACTTCACTGCCAAGAGGATCAGCATACGCGTGGCCAGTGTCCCCTCCCAGGTCAATGGCAGACACTGGTAACAACCATACCCATTCGCTTGATGTACCTCATCATCAGAATCCTTCTCAACACAGCCCCACAGGCAGCCGCTGATGATTTAGTAGAGTTGTGAGAGAAAAATCTGTTTGCCATTCCAGAATGTGATAATGATTCACTCTATCTTCTAGATGTATATTCTATGAATAATTCTGAAGGAGACAGTCCAAGGTGGTGGAAAGAGCACTGCACATGGAGCCAGATTACTTAGAGTGCAGGTCTGGCTATGCCACCTTCTAATAGAGAATTCTTTCCCCTTGGGACAGCCACTTGCCTTATCCTCAAACTTCCTCTACTGTGAAATCAGGAGGTTGACCTACGTGACCTCCCTGCCATAACATTCTGTGATTCTACATTCCATTTTTACCCCAGACACGTGACCCAGGAAAGGAAAATGACAATACTGCTACAAATACCACAAATACCAATACCAATACCACCTCATAAGGGCCCTCCTCTGTACTAAGCATTGTGCTAAGCATTTTACATGTATTACTATCTACTACTAGTCACAATATCTCGTGATGGTATTATTCTCCATGGTATAGATGAAGAAACTGAGGATCAGAGCGGGAAAGTCACTTGTCTGAGGTCATCCAACAACTCAGTGGATACAGATTTGAACCCAAATCTGACCATAGGAAATGCTGCTACACTGGGCCCATATCGCCCACAGCACTCATTGTTCCAACGCATTCTACTACAAGAATGCATCACTTCATGTAGCTGACAACTTTGCATAAAGGAAATAAAGGCCCAGGACACCCGCAGTCAGGAAAAAGTGAAAGCACAATATTAAACAAGGAAATAAGATGGACAGAGATAAAGGGCTGTGCAGTCAGACCCAGGTGAAATTGTTAATTATGATGCAGCCTTTTGGAGCAAGATGGAATGTAAATTCCACAAACCACAATGTGCCCAGAGCTCAATACACAGCCAGTATGATGACTTTTTTTTTTTTTTTTTCAAAGAACCATCATATTCAATTTCAGTTCTGAGATGTTTCTTTTCACTGATATAAACTTAAACATATTTAATAAACTCTTTTTAGAATCAATGTCACTTTTTAGTGGCAATGGCATTATTGAATGCCATGTCTTCCAAGCCCTGCCTGGGTGGTGCCTTGTGGGATCAGCTGAAGTAATTATTGCTATTTTATTTGAAGAATTTATGAAAATGACACGGTCCCCAGTAGAACTTGAAAATGAAGCGAAGAAAGCATCCCATGTGATTTTTCTCCCCTGAAGTTCTCTGTGACTCTGGCCTGCCATCAAGCTTGGGCTGTGATGTTAATTTTTCCATCTGCTTTGCTGCAGGTAATTTGGAGACACCAACGTCATCAGACCATCTGTTCAGTAAAACCACAGCAATGCTTTCCCCCTGAGTTGTTTATGCCTTGACAGCTACTTTGGGCTATTTTCAATATATGCTGGGCAGAGACTAAATTGTGTTCCAAATTTTCCCTTAGTATTGCAACAAAGGGTAAAGACTGAAGATTAATTCTGTGTGTAATTATTTGAAAAATGCAGGTGCAAATAGAGTTACTAAAACTCTATTGGATAATAGTTCCCTTATCTTGGCTAATCCCAAGATAAAGGAAAGCAAAGAGTTTGCATATGAGTGGTCATGTAACTTTTTTTTTTTTCCTCCCTAATGATTTTCCTGACTCAGTTTGTACAGTCTGATCATTCCAGCCATGCCCAGGGCATTGCTGATTATTGAAAAGCTGTTCTCAAAATAACAGTGTTCAATGCCATGCATTTCTTTTCGCTTTCCATCGTGATTTGGAATCTTCTGAATAATCTGACTCAAGTGACATTTACCGAGTCCCTATTATATGCCAGTCCGTTTGTTGGAAGTGAGTGTACAGACAGCGGTAACACAAAGGTCATGCCCTTCAGCCTGGGAGCAGAGATAGGCACAGAAACACATCATTAGCTACTCTCTCTGTGACTCGGTTTTCTCATTGTTAAATGGGAATAATTACAGTACCTGCCTCTTGAGTTGTTATGAGTGTTGAATGTGAAGCAGAAACATGAACTGTGCTTAATACAAGAAAAGCAAACATATATGGAGCACTCAGGGCTATGATGAAGGAATTAATAAACTGTTATGTGAGCACTGGTAAGGGAGGAATTAACTAGGAGATGCCAGGTATAGCATGCTTGGAACATCGCATAAGTCCTACATCCCATCAATCTACCTCGAGTCCACCTGAAGCTGTGGTCGACATTTTTCTGTGCATACTGACAGCTTCTCTCCTCAAACCCTGAGTCTTTCTGCTTCTATGCCTGAGGAATAGCTTTCTGTGGCACCCAGTGTGGGTCTTACTCAAGCTGTGCTTGGGACAGCTTGGAAATGCTGGGGATTTACAGCCCCCAGACAAATCCTGCTTCCTAATCCACGGCCAGGCCAATTCCAAAGCCCACTCTAACGGGTCCCTCAGAGGGCGCCAGCCACACAAAACCCCACTGATGCACACTTCATTGACCCTTACCCATCTCACTTTCTCCACTCCTTGTGCAAATAAACTATCTTTACCGAAGTCCTTGTCACAAGTTTTGCTTTGAGGACACTCAAACTTTGAGAAATTAGAGATGGGAAAGGACAAGTGGGAGAAGGAAGCCATGGAAAAGAGTGACATTTGAGATAGGCCTTGAAACACAAGAGTTCAGCAGGTGGGGAGATGAAAAGGCCTTCGGGAACACCGAGAGGCAAAGGCATGGAGGTCTGAGGGACGTCTGGAGTCTGGAACATTCCAGACCCGCTGGAGCACAGTGTTTGCAGAAGGGACAGGCAGCCGGCAGCACCAAAAGGTCATCCTGGGCAACTCAAGTAGATTCCTGCATGCAAAGTGGGTCAAAGATGAAAAATGCTTCTTTATTGCATACTGTGTTTCCCCCAAAATAAGACCTACCCCGAAAATAAGCCCCAGTTAAGATCGTCAGCCAGACAGATGCATTTAGTACCTTATGACGAGTTGCCAGAAGAAGATGGCATGACTGCATTTGAATAAATGTAGATTGTTGTACATGAAAAAATAAGACATCCCCTGAAAATACACCCTAAAGCATCTTTTGGAGCAAAAATTAATATAAGACCCGGTTTAATTTTCGGGGAAATATGGTAATAAGATCTATTAACATAGAACCCCTTATCCAAACCTATTCCCTCAAGTCCTGCTCCCCACTTGAGCAGTCAAAGGGGCAGAGTCATTAAACAGAATATGCACTGGGGCCAGGCCGATTTATTCCTAATGATCCCAGGATTCCTGAGGTCCCTTGCCTCTCTTAGTGGCTTGAACAAGCCAATCATGGGAGGAGGGGAAAGCTCATAGTTTTTGGCTTTTTAGACAACTCGTGTCTTCTGTAGCATCACCAAAAATAAAGATGTGCATATTTAGTGCAGATTAAACTCATGCTCTTTGCTTTAGCTGGATTTGCAGTTCTCTAATCCATCTAATTCCATGAGTGGGTCTTTGTGCCAGCTACTCCCTGATGTCCTAACTGTAGGGGCTATTGGACAACTGCCTTTTCTACTCTGGAGGTCTTATGAAACTCTGAAAATCCCGAAGTACCAGCCAACACTCCATGATTCTGTTGCCAGTTGATTCAAGTTCTGCTTTTGTACACCTTTTAGTAGCTGCTCATGGTTCTACTATCATTTCCAATGAGCAATGGGATTTGAGAATTATGAAAAGTAGACCTGTAGCAGCTGCCACCAATACCCTGCCCATATACCCTTGGCCTTACCATTACAGGGCATACCTGCCTGACTTGCAACTACCTAAGGGCTAGAGCTTACTTGTGTGGTTAGAGCCCCCACTGCCCAAACCTAAGAGGCCGTAAGTGCCAGGAAATTAATGTCCATGCCCCCGAAGCAGCCATCAGCCAACAAGTTGAAGGATAAATCCCCCCCATCTCTCTCTCTCTCTCTTTAGGTGGGATGACTCTGAGGTACATACTGTGCACTGAGTTTTAGGGGTTCCTCGGCAGGATTAAGCTCTGGTTGTCCACAATGATAACTGGCTTCATACTGTACCTCTCATCAGAGCCTCCCCTTTCCTATCCCACTTTCCCACTTCTCTACCAGTGGGATCATCTCCCAAATAAACTACTTGCCCTCAGTTCCAGGTCCCAGGGTTTCCTGGGGAACCCAAACTTAGACACCATTCATCAGTCTTTCTATTTTAGTATCAGCTCTGACAACGCTTTGTTCTGTGAGGGGGGGAAATTAGTTTTTGTTGTTGTTGTATCATTTTGATATTTTATTGGCTATGTTAGTGTTTCCCTTTTGCTGTCAATACTATAGAAACTTCAGAGAAGTACCTATGTACTAAAAATGTGCTGAATTGGTGGATTTGAATGAGATGTGTATATTTGACTGATTAGGAAGAGAAGCCTCCAAAATGCATACTGGGAAGACAGATCTAAGAGGAATCAGAAGCGGCTCACTGGTTAACTAAAAACTGGCAGGAAAAAAGACAGTGACAGAGATAAATAAAAATGAATTTGCACTGAGAAAAGAACAGTCTCTCACTTTTCTCTATAAATACGGCAGAAATGTTAGTTACATGTCCTTACTAAGAAAACTTTGCCTTTGTTAGAGTGGCAATGTGTTTAACCATAAGTGATGAATCCTGATTGATTTAAGTCAATTGTGACAACCCTGTTTCCTTACTACTCACCCTTTGCAGCTAAAAGTAGTCATGTGACTAGTTCTAGCCAATGAGGTGAAAGAAAAAGCTCACGGGATGGGGGGACATTTGAGGAAGTCTTTTGCTTTCCTGATAAAATGGGACAAAATTGACTGTCATTGTTCTATCTCTCTTTTCTGTGAGTGAATGCAGATATGATGCCTAGACCTACAGCAGACATCTTGAAACCATGAGGAAACAAACCAACTTGCTAAGAAGGAATGGATAGAAAAGAAAGATAGAAAGAGCCTGTCTGCATTAAGCATTATTCTGTGTTGCTGATATGTGCAACATTTGTTACAGAGCAAATAAAAAACACCTCGATTCATTTAAGCAACCTATAGTTGTTTTCTGCTATGTGTAGCCTAAAGCATTTCTAAATCCTAAAAATTTTATCTGTCAAGTTAACTCCCCAAGTCTTTTAAAAAATATTAGTACATATGATTTTGTGACGGTGATAACTAATTAGAAGTATCATTAGAGCCATAAAATCTTGGCTAATTAGAATTTAAGTTTTGAGAAGACACACAGATCCAAGTTCAGTTAAGCTGCAGAAAGTATGGTAATTAGTTGATTCATTCATTAGAAAGAACTAATATTTGAAGGACTGTTACTAGTGGTGGTCAGTAACCCAATTTGAAAATAGCTAATTTTCAGGGAATATTCAAAGATTATACTGCTTATATACATGTATGAGCATGTACATATTTTTCCTAAATAACATATAGAGTATTTTGCATCTTGCTTTTTATCCTTAAGAATACATCTTGAACATTGTCCCATATCAGCTTCGAGAGGTTCTTTTTATAGCTGCATGGTACTCCATTGTGTGGTTATCTCATGATCTATTCAACCACTTTCCTATTGATGGGTGTTATGGACTGAATTGTGTCTCCCCAAAATTCCTATGCTGAAGCCTTGACCCCCAGTAACTTTGAATGTGACTGTCTTGGAAGATAGGGCCTTTAAAGAGATAATTAAAGTTAAATGAGGTCCTAATCCAATAGGACTGGTGTCCTTATAAGAAGAGGAAGAGACACCAGAGATGTGAGCACATAGAGAAAAGGTCATGTGAGGATACAGCAAGAAAGTGAGACTGAGAGCTGGCCACTCTTTAGGAGCCTCTCAAAATGCCAGAATCAAGAGGGCTTTGCTCTGGGACCACAGCCCTCCACTTGGGAAACTCTCAGTCTCTCCTCAGACAGCTATTATAACACCTGCATCTGACAATGCCCCAGGTTTGTCCTGGGGTTGAACTTGTGGCTAGTAGCTTTCCTGCAACTCCATGGGTGGGTAAGGGGGGCATTTATGTATACGAGTGATGGAGGGTGGGGGGTACAATTCGCACAGTTTTGCCACAGGCAGTCTTCCAATTAACACTTCCTCCACAGTTTACTATCCTACCTCCCACACTATCGCTCTCTACCTGGTGAGACCAGGTTTCTAGCATTCCTGGGGCTCTTGGGGGAGAAAGGTTCCAGGCTGAGCTGCAGTCTTCATTCTAGCAGTGGTGGGTTCCTCCATATGTTTACCTGTCAATGTGTTCCCATTTGCCATCTGCCATCCAGACATTCATTAACAACTCTCATGTAATGATAAACCTGCTCCCACTCTCCATGCTGTTGGGGGTTTATTTCCTCTGGAACTTCTGTGTTATCATTTCAATGGGATTTGGAGAGAGAAAGGGGAGACAATTGCATGTGGTCCCCCCATTTTGATCTAGAAACCTGAATTATTATAACATAGTGTATTGTCAAGGGCACTTGACTGAAGGTTGGAGACTAGAATCCTTTTCCTAATTCCATCATCATCTGTATCACCATATCCTTTCACTCCTTTTCTTCATGGGCCCCTTACAGCTCCAACATTCTGAGATTCTGCAGGGAATATTTTCCCATATAGCTGACATCCACCAGCTGAGAGCCTTATCCTCTGTGAGCCTTATCCCTGACATTTTCTCCTGCTACCCCAATGCTACCTCACAAATGGACATGTGTGTCACCTTTCTTTTTTGCGTTGTCCAAGAACCATCAGAGAGTTCAAGCAGGAAGAACATCAGAATCAAATTATTCAGTGAGAAATGAGGGCTGAGAAGTCTCAAAATAATGCAAATCCTTTTGCCCTCTTCTTACTCAGAATCCCCTGCTAACAGCACTAGCCTCTGCTCTTTCTTCAGATCTATCCTTTCTAGGAATGAGGAGACACTTAAAAGGCTTCAGTGAAAAGTCTAGGCAAGACAAGGAACAGAAGCAAAGCTGACTGATACTGCCAGAGTGGTGAGAATGCACTCGTATTCATTCATTCATCTAAAGAGAAGCTATCGGGACCCAAGGACACTTAAAACACAGCCCTTGCCCTCCAGGAATCTACAGTTTCTTCCATCAGATTTTCAGTCATAGAGCCAAATTGAAAAGGAGCAGTCAAGTGTTTGCTGCTCTAGATAAACGTGAGGCTGTGTGAGAATTCACTTGGTGGAGACTGTAGCCTACAGGGGTACAGTCTGTTATTGCCAACAAAATGCCAAAGACTGAAATGAAAGTTGTAAATCTCATCAATAAGGAGTCTTTAGAGCATATGGCAGAGAGGTAAGCCAGCTCATACGGAAGGAAGTGTGCCAGTATGGCATGCCAAGGTGATGCAGGAAGAATGGATGTAGGTAGTAAAGCCAGCACCTAAGCTCATCATAAACATTTGCCCATCCCAAAGAGGTTTGCTGAGCTTAGGCAAGGCTGGCATAGAGTTTTAGCAGAACACTTATTTGGAGATGGGCTACTGTTTATAACAAGGAATAAAAAGATTAGGTATGGTTTATTTAGATCAGTTTTGGCATTTACCAAAACTGGTTGATGTACACATCAAATGAAAAATTATATGTTTATTCAACATTTTTATCCCTGACTCGGGTGTGAGCCCTGATGGCATAACAGAATTTTGGGGCCATATGCACTTTGGAGGGAGAGCTAATACACCAGATAATGATCACTATCCAAAAAGATTTAACAGGTTGGAATTATGGGATAAATTGAATGAGATGAAGTTTAACAGACAAAATTAAAAATTGTGAACTTTGGCTTAAAAATCCAACTCAAGCATAGAACAAGGAACAGGAATTAGTAGCAAAATATGTGAACTAATTTGGCAGTTTTAGTTGACTGTAAGCTAGGTATGCATCAACAGTACCATGTGACTACCAAAAAAAAAAAAAAAAAGCCAAAGAAGCCTTAGGCTGATTAAAGGGAATCCAGAAGTAGAGGAAGAGGGATGCTCATCCTTCCTTTTCTAATCTGAAGCGGAACAATCATATCTGGAGTATGTCTTCACTTGGGGATTCCAACGCTTTTCCATGTTTGTTTGTTTTTTTTTTTTTTAACAGGACTTTATTGGGGAACAGTGTGTACTTCCAGGACTTTTTTTTTTCCAAGTCAAGTTGTTGTCCCTTCAATCTTAGTTGTGGAGGGCGCAGCTCAGCTCCAGGTCCAGTTGCCATTGCTAGTTGCAGGAGGAGCAGCCCACCATCCCTTGCAGGACTCGAGGAGTTGAACCCGCAGCCTTGTGGTTGAGAGCCCACTGGCCCATGTGGGATTCGAACTGGCAGCCTTCGGAGTTAGGAGCACGGAGCTCCAACCACCTGAGTCACCGGGCCAGCCCCCAACACTTTAAATGAGTTAAAAAACAACTAAAGCTCATTTAGAGAAGACTGTACAAGATGGAATACGAACCCCAAACTTGGTATGGTTAGCCTAAAGAACCCAGAACTCCTGGAATATTAGATAGATTCCTTAAATGCACAAGTAGTAACAGACTGGTTGTGTGTGCTCCAAGTACAGAGAATTAAGGCCAAAGTATAGGAGTCCCAGGGAAATAGATTTTATTTATGACACAGGAATATTCACTCTACTGCAGACCTATGTCCAGGACATGGGGCTTCCCTTGGGACAGAGCATAGAAGGAGAGCCTTTGGGGACTAGAAGGATGTGGCAGGTTATATTTTCCAAAAATAGCCATACCATTATATATCCTATCCCTATCTTACAATGTGATGTTGCCACTCCTCCATCCAGAGGTAGAGGTCTCTATTCTCCCCCCTTGAATGTAGGTAGATAATTGTAACTATCTTGATGAGTAGAAAAAATGATCCTATGTGATTTCTGAGGTAGGGCACAAAAAATATACATCTTTTGCCTTGCTCTCTCTCTTTTGGTTTTCTTGTCCTTGGAACCCAGTCACCATGCTGTGACAAAGCCAAGCAGCCACATAGAAAAACCACATGTAGATGTTCTAGCTACTGTTTAGCTTCCTAGTTTTAGTAAGTCTTCTCAGTCAGTAGCCAGCATGAACCTCTACACATGTGAGTGGATGAAACTTGAGATGATTCCATCTCTCATTCTTCAAGACTTCTGAAGTGAGGCACCAGACATAATGGAACAGAGGTCAGCCAATTATGCTATGCCCTATCTGAACATCTGACCCAGAGTACCCATGAGTATATAATAGTCTTTTTATGCTACTATACTTTGAGATAATTGGCTACAGCAACCAAAGTAACTGTAACTGATGGATCCTACCAAAAGACTATCCCGCTATCCATGAGGAAGGGAGAGAAAGTCTGAATGAGGGGGTAGAGTGGAAGGATGAGGTTATGATGTATCAAGAGATAGGCAAGGGTATTGGGACAGTAAAGAGCATGGTATGCTACAGATGGGATCAGAGGTTTCGGGAACTAAATCTGAGAACAAGGGAACTCTAGGCATTCAGTGAATAGGCGTTTACTTTACAAAGAGCCTGGTTGGCCTTGCAAAAAAGAGTGGCTCCAGATTTGGGAGGTAGAGGAGGCTATCTTAGATGGCAGTGGGTGGCTTTCAACATATATTGGAGAAAGGATTTGGAAATCTGATGGGTGGTTGGACCACATGATGACTTTTAATGTTCCTTTCAATCCTGAAATTCTCTGAAGTTCTTAGAAACGTATAAAAATACTACACGGATAGTATGTGTTATTATTAATGCATAATTTATAGGCCCAATAATACAAGGCTTAATAAAAACTGGTGGGTAGCTGAAAGTCAAGGCAAAAAGTCAAATTGTTTTAATAGGGTTAATGGAGGCACAGCTGGATCCCCCCACCACCACCTCTGTGGGAGATAAACTCCCACTACTCCATGTGTTCTGCTCTGACCTTCAGTCCCACATTATGTTCTGGCCCACAAGGAATAAGCTCCTAATAAAGATGAGAGGAAGTGAGGAAGAAGAAAGAAATCCATGCATTTCGCCATGGTGAAGAGGTAACCCCAACTCCTGGAGCTACATCTGTGAACAAATTATACATTGTTGGAAAACGGGGGTAGAGACAATCAGCATAAAGTAACTGTTCCTGCCCTATGTTCTCCAAATAGTTCATAATATCTCTATTGAGCCATTTATTGCATTAGCTTTTAATTATGTGTTCAATTGGACTGACTTTTAACTTCTAAAGGGCAGGGATAAGCTATCTTCGTGTCCCCAGTGATTAATATAATACCTGACAGAGAACAGGAACTCAATAATTGTTTGATTAATGGGTAGATAGAAGGAATGGCTGGCCAGCCGGCTGGATGGCTGGCTGGCTGGCTGGCTGGGTAGATGGATGGATAATAATTCCTTTTGGATATCTGAAGGCTGGCAACCCTACCACCTAAGTGTGGGCTTGTTATTCTGGTACTTAGAAACTTTGGCCCAGACCCTTTGAAGATGGGTGGGAGGCCAATCCGGACCTTTTATCAATGGTCACCTCTATGTCTGCTTATCTCCCTAGAACTGCTCTATAAACTACTATGGAGCCCTAGGATGGGTCTTCCGTCCATTAAGTGTATTGTTCATTTATTCAAGAAGTGTTTATGGAGTACCCCAGACCCTGTGCTGGGCACTGGAGATAAAGACATAAATAAGTTGGGACCCTGATCTCTCATAATCAAATCATAAATAGCCCATGATTTGATACGTGCACTGATGGTAGGTAAACAGAGAACTGTAGGAACGTGATAAGAACAGATAATTACTTTGGTCTAGGGAACATCAGGAAAGCTTTCCCACAGGTAATGACATGGAACCTAAATCCTTAAGCGTGAGTGGGATCTAGGCAAAATGAATGGGGATGAGTTTTCCAGATGGAAAGAAGAGCATATGCAAAAGTCCAGAAACAAGCTAACGCTAGAAGTTTCAAAAACTGACACTCATAGCTTGAGCCGTAATACATGTGACGACTCCATGGAAGATCCCTTTTTATTAGAACTGAAAAGAAGTTTATCAGCTGAAAAGCCTTATTGCTGTCCTGAAAAAAACAAATAATAAACTCTTGGCCGGCTAGAACTGTTTAATTGTTTTTGTTTTCATCTTGGTGGCCCCCGAGCGTTAGCTTTCTTGCACAGAGAAGGAGCTCTGCACAAGTTAGACACCTAAACCTTCCCTGGGTACATGATCAAGTTTCTTCTACGAGACTCTGAGTTCCAAGGTGGACAGACTGAAGGGAACTTCCTGGTGACCCTGAGCACTGAAGCAACTCTATCTTTTAAGGCTTTGCTTATCTCTTGGTGACTGTATATCTACATAGCTTTGTCTTCTTTTGAGTTTCCTGAGAAGCGGATCCTAAGAAAAAGAATTAGGTACGAGTATCTTACTGCAGAAGTGATCCCAGGAAGCACTGGTGAGGGAGAAGTGAGTGAGACAGGCAAGCGAAGGAAGCCAGGATGTAAATAAAGGGTGTGTTAATGACTTTACTCCTGTGGGAACCTGTGGCTCCACCTTGTGAATCTCGGGAAAATTGTGTAGAAAACACCTCATAGTTGGCTCACTCAGGAAGAGGGGGAGGGTAGTATTTATCCACCCATTCCCATCTCTCATTGGTTGGGGATAGCTCCTGAGAAAATTAACTCCCAGCATTGCTGGTCCGCTCCACAGACAGGCAAAGGAAATACCTGTCTATGGCCAGATAGGAGAGTCCTGCGTACTTGGGACAGAAGCCATCCACCCATTGGTAAGGTGGGGACTGAGAGGTTACGGGCAGGGCAATGATGACATCTGCTACTGGTTCCGTCCCACTTTGGCCCTAAGCTTCTTTCACTTACAGGCAGAGTTCAATCGTTTCAACAGAGATGCATGTGGCCCACAAAGCCAACATTTTTACTGTCTGGACATTTACAGAAAATGTTTGCCCTGTTCTAAACCATCGTTTAAACCCTCCTCCACCAAACCCTAACTCTAGCACTATATTCAGTCCCAATGTCATCTCACATATAGCCTTTCATGTAGACATCACAGGAACCCAAAAAAGTATGCAGTTATCCCCATTTTTACAGATGAGAAAATTAAGACATAGAGAGGTTAAGTGACTCGTCCAAGATTATGCAGCTGGTTAAGGGGCAGAGACAAGACTCAAACGCACATCTTCTGATTTTAAATCTATGTGTTTCCCTCTAGCCTCTGCTCCCTCGGGCTCCATCATCCTGTCCTTAGTTTAACTCTTAAATACGCATCCACTGAAGCAAGAGCCTACCTCAATAGATGTGTGGCTCTCTGTATGGCGTGACTAGTCTTAGGTGTATATCTTCATGTTTTTCTTGTTGCCTTCAGCCCAAACAAATATATAGCTCTAGTACAAGATAAATTATAAGAATCCAGGAACAAAGCCATACATTTGGATAGTTTTTTTATGACTATAATTTATTGAGGTCGGAATGTAAGCCTTTCAAGTGCAGAGAACTGAGAAGATTTATTTGTAGCATACCCCACTAGAAATAGACTTCACTGGTTAAAGAAATATTCCAGAAAGGTTTAAGGACACCCAATTGTGGCCATTGGAAGCAACAGAACTTAGAATAGTCCAGTGGGGCCATGCGATTCAGGTAGCTAACAAATAAATCAAGGGATAAAAGAAAAGAATGACAAAAATTGTACACTTGCTTCATTGAAAGTACAAATGTAGGTGTTAATATCAAGAATCATGATTATATTAAAAAAATTTTTGTCTTTCCATCATAAATCACCTGTAGCCAGTTCTAACCATTAGAATAATAATAAATAATACATTTGATTAATACATTTAAATTATCTTATGGTGAACAGTGAGATTCTAGAATTTATATTCTAGAACTTTTGGGTTAAAATTGACAAACTAACTTTAAATTATCACACCACACATGTCATACTACGTGAATTTGACAATGCTCAAGCTGGTCTACATCCCATTCAATGAGACAAGTCTGCTGTTTCATTCACTCTGCCTTTGCTCCCTTGGGCTCATGCCTGTCCTTAGTTAAACTCTTAAATACCCACCCACTCAGCCTCAGGACTTTCTATAAACTTGAGTAATCTTAGGTGTATGTTGCTCACCTTTTCTTGTTGCCTCCAACCCAAATAAAAAGCTAGCTTTGGTACATGATAAATCACAAGAATCCAGGACCACACTTGGATGTTGCAGCACTATCAAATTCCTATAATCTTTTCTAGATCCTTTCTCTAAATCTCTACATTTCTCGAATTGCACATCAGTAACCAGCAGTCTGCAGACTAGGACCAGTCAGCCCTTTGAGTAGCAGTCATAGAGATCCCCCTTCTTTGTTTTCTGATGTGTGCTGTTTTGTTTTGATTTTAATTAAAGTTTATTGGGGTGACAACAGTTAGTAAAGTTACATAGGTCCAAGGTACAATTCTGTAATACATCATCTATATATCATGTTGTGTGTTCACCACCCAGGGTCAGTTCTCTTTCCATGATTTCACTGATATGTGGTATATAAAACTGGTTTTCTTTAGTGAGCTCCATGCTATGTTCCTCTCCAGCCCTCTCAGTATTGGCCCTGATTGCTTCCTTATTTCTATATGTGAAGCAACATGAACTTTCTTCATAGTATTGTTAAGGAGGTTTTCATTCCTTCGCTAAGCTCTGCCTACCAAAAATACTGGCTCCCTACTTTACCTACTCTCTCAGGGACGGCAGTACTACACAACATTCTCTCTTTTCTGTTCTGAGCACTCCATCTACATTTGGGTGACATCTGCCACTTAGCTAGGGCATACTGAGGGACTGTTTAGCATCTGTGTGACAGAAAGCATCACTTTCTCATTGGTACCCAAGCCTTAAATAGGTTTCCCCACTGGGCAGAAACACGATAGCCATGATACCACCTATATTCTGTCATCACCCTGGGAAACACTCCACTCCACCCCTCTCCTCTGCCCTCAGCTGAAGCCCCATTTGATTGACTGCATTCCTACCTGATCCCATCATACTGAATATCAAGTAGCCAGAGTATTTGTTGACTGACAGTTACCTTGCCTGAAAACCTAGTTGCCCCCATCAAGTCAAACCTCCCTTAAAGCTACTAAAATTAGGTCCACAGGCATTTTCCAAACTAGAAGAGATAGGTACTTTAACCGACACCAATCCCATCTGAAGTATTAATAGATGATATGTACTGTGAAATAGCATTTTTAAATGGATAAAATTTTAGCCTTTACTCCTGGTTAGTGTTTAGACTTTGATGACTAAATTTCTCTGGAAGATAAATTATTTTGGGAACAATTTGGATATAGAACTGACTTTTGTATAAATTAAAGTTTGTCACCATCATATGTTTTGCTTCCACACCCTTTCACCTACTACTTTGAGCTTCACAATTTAATGCTCCTATATTTCAAAGGCTAGAGGTGACAACATTGAAGAAGGCAGAAGGACACCCAGGGAAGGGAAGAAGCCTTTGACTTGAGACAAATACATAACAGGTAAATGTTATTGTAAATGTTGGGAAAAAAATGTCCACTTTTAATGACAGAGAATTAAAGAAAAGAATTAAAATACTCACCATTTTTAAAGATGTATGACATACCTTATTAAATTCAAATCTTAGACAAATGCCCCCAAATTACGGGCATTTTGAGGAAACTTTGACAAATGTAAAGATCCTGTTTCCGCATTCAATTGAAGTCCATATCCCAGGAAAACTGAGACTCACAGCTTTCAAAATAACTTAAATTCCTAAACCACAATATTCTGGAAGCTTCTGGGCTATCGCAGGAATTCAGGGTATCCCAAAGATCATTTTTTCTTCCTGGCCTCCCTCCTTCATGTTGATTCTAGCAGCTGATATTTAAGAATCAGGACAAGAAATAATGCCATTTTCCACTGCTGTTTTTAAAACAAAGATTTGTTGAACTCAGAAGTGAATGTCATTTTCAGCCCCAACGTGTGGCAGACATGTTTTAAAAGGTTATTTTTTCTTTCAAAACAAGGGTAATAATTCCTGCATAAAATAAATCCTCCATCAACTAGGAAATACAATCACTAGAATTTTTTGGCACACTACTTTTGGGAGAAAGAGGTGATTGAGAAGAAAACAAGATAATGCTGAGCACATTTGTTCAAAGCAACTCTCCAAACTGTATCCCAGAGTCAAACAGATACCACAAAGTTTCTTTCTCATTCTGCATCTGTGGTTTTGGTCAGTGCTGATCTGTGGTCATAATGTTGACCCTCAGGCATGTGAAGACCTTGACCATCAAAGGAAGAATAAATATTGTTTGACGCACTGTCCTTACTAAGGCAAGAAATTAGACCTGAACATTTCAGAAAGATTTTTAACATTAGCTGAAAACTTCATTTTAACCAACTGATTAAAGAAACTAGAATCCAGATTCCTGGAGTACTCTGGTTAAACTATTACCTCATCTGTAAAATGAGAAAGTTCCATTAGAAAGTTCATTCATTTATTTAGCAAGGATTTATTAAGTGCTTCATTTGTGCTAAATGCTGTGTTAGGTGCTGAAAATATAGATACGAACAAAATGAAGTCCCTGAACTCATATGACTTATATGTTAGTGGAAGAGATAGAAATAAAGCAAATGATCACCTAAATAATTTATAATTGCAATTGTGGTAGGTGTTACAAAGAGGAAGTACAAGATGTTATGAGAAAGTTTCATAGGGGTAAAGAAACCTAATCTAAGATTCCTAAATCCCAGCCATAAGAGCATATGCAAAGGTACTGAGGTAGGCTAGACTCTGGTCCTTTAGCGAAAATGAAAGAAGGAAAACAGAGCTTAAAATAGCACATATAATTAATCAGGGATAAGGCCAGAGACAAAGCAGTATGAGTAGGTCAGTCAGCGCCTTGTTGATCATAACCTTGAGTTTATAAAAAAAAAAAAAGGGGAAACTGCAGCTGAGAAACTTATTTTTCCCCCACTATCTGTTCAACACTTTTTTCTTTATCAATATAATTCCAGAATCTATCCAGGTACACAACTGTCCAAAATAAAAACTATATTTCCCAGACTCTCATGTGACAGTTCTAGCCAATGACGTGTAAGCAGAAGAGGTAGCAGCAACTTGCAGGAAGTATCTTTAAAGAAGAGGTTGTGTTCTTCCTTTTTCCCTCAGTTGGGAATGCTGATATGATGGCAGAAGTTTGAGTAACCATCTTGGACCATGAACATGGAAACCACATACTGGAGATAGCTATGCCACAAGGTAAAAGAAGCCTAAACGCCTGTCATCATGAGAAGCCACACTAGTTCTGGAGGGATTTCTCTGGGCTTCTACTATGTGAGAGAAAATTACACTGAATTACACATCCATTCAAGTCACTCTCATTTTAGACTCACTGTCAGTCTCTGCTGAGCCTATTCTTAATGGCTAGAGAACTCATTTCTCAAAAATAGAGTTTAAAGAAAGATCTTTCATGAGATATTATGATCTCTTAAGCTAACAAATTTCTATGACTTTTATGACATACCTGAATATTTAACATGAGAAACAAGACTGGAGCAAAACTTTTTTGTGCTTATTCATTCTTTTTTTATTCATTCACTTAATCATTAGATACCTGCTATATACAAAGTACTTGTCTTTGGCGTTGTAGAGGACAAAATCACACCCAATTTGATGCCTACCCTAAAAGGACTTATAATATGGAAATACAGGAAGTGGTTACCAGTAAGATGCAGATCACCAAAGAAGACAGGAAAAGCTGACGTTAGGGACATGGAACAATTCACAGAGACAATAAAACTGTCATACTTATAAAGCAACCATATAGCTTAAGTCCATATAATGTCTCCACTCCAATTCAGAAACTATCTAAACTAATACTCTAAGACACAAAGTTTCAGAACAGCAAGAAACTTTGAAGGAAAGTGACTATTTGTTCAATTCAATAATTAATAGGATTCTACTGGCCTGAGCAGATCACTCAGGCAAAGTAAATAGGCAAAGATAATTTCCTCCTTTGAAACCAGGGATTAACAAAGAAAACTCAGCCAAACACTGAGCTGCAAACACCTGCTGATGAAATATGTTTTATCATTGTCATTGTAAAAGCTATTTCCAATCATGGGTTTTATCATAGTTTTTGAGATCTTACTCAAGACTTGACGCTGCAGATTTACAGAAGAGAAATCTGATCCCATGTTTAGAAGTAGAGTTGAAGAGCCAAATGCCTCAGCAAATGATCCTTGAAGATCAGTAACCAGCACACACCAGTAGAAGGAGGAAGCACATGGAAAATGGCATGCTTTAGAATCTTGGGGTGAGGGATTGTGTAAGACCCATTACATAGAAGAGCTTGTTTCATATTTATAACATCTCTGTGAGATTTGAATATCTCCTTTTACAGGAAGAGAAACTAAGGCTGAAGAAGATAGATTTTCCCACGTCATGCAACCAGAGCATAACTAGACTGCAATCCAGATGTGTTCCATCCATTAAGTCAGGCTACATGAAGCTCTGTGGGAGACAGAGTCTTCAACGATAAATTGGAAGTGAAGGCTGTTAGCAGATGGTCTCCAAGGGCACTTTCCTTATAAAAGCCGAGTTATAGTTCTCTGCCTAAGAGCCAACAAGCCCATTTCTGAGCCATAGGTATCTAATAACATATAATGTTGGAGAGATTATGGAGCAAGAGAAATTCTCAAACATTGTTGGGGGAGTGTGAACTGGTACAACCATATTGGAAGACAATTTGACATTATCTACTAGTGGTGAACTTTTGTATGACTTACGACCCAAAACTTCCACTTATGTTTATGTCCTGGAGAAATTGTTGCATTTGTGTACAAGAATATTCACAGCAACCTTGTGTATAATAAAAAGAAAAATTGGAAATAACCCATCAATAGATAAATGAATAACTTCTTGTGTGGTATATACACACAATGGAATACTATACAGAAATGAAAATAAACTACAGTTACATGAATCAACATGGATGAACCCCAAAAATGTCATATTTAGTAAACAAGTATCTCCTAGAAGGATGCTAGTAAACAAATATCTCCTACATATATCATACTTGTATAAACAATTTTGTTAACATAAATTTCAAAACACGTAAAACTAATCGATATATTATTTAAAATTATAAACATGTTTAAACTACCACAAAAGAAGAACAAACAAGAGCACGAAAAGATGCTCAACACCATGAGCCATCAGGGAAACATAAATGAAAACCACAATGAAATACTACTTCATACCCCCTCTAGGATGGCTATGATCACAAAGACAGATAATACCAAATGTTGGTAAGGATGTGGTGAAATTGAAACTCTCGTATACTTCTGGTGGGAAAGTAAAATGGTTCAATCATTTTGGAATACTGATCAGCAGTTTCTCAAAAGGTTAAATATGGAGTTACCATAGGACCCAGGAATTCCACTTCTAGGTATTGAGACACTCCGAGAGAAATAAAAACATAAGTCCAAGAAAACTCATACACAAATATTCATAGCAGCATTATTCATAATCATCAAAAAGTGGAAACAACTTAAATGTCCATTACCAGATGAACGGATAAACAAAATGTGGCACACCCATACCACGGACTATTACTATTGAGCAATAAAAAGGAATGAAGAACTGATACAGACTACAACGTGAACAAACCGTGTAAACATTACGCTAAATGAAAGAGACTAGTCACAAAGACCACATATTGTATTATTCCATTTATATGAAATGCCCCAAATAAGCAAATGTAAACAGACATAAGGTTGATTAACGCTTGCCTAGGGTAGGGATGGGGCAAGGGGGGAAATAGAGGAATAACTACTAAAGGGCACAAGTTTTTTGGAGGGGGAAGATGATAAAAAATGCTCTAAAATTTATTGTGAGGATGGTTACACAACTCTGTGAATGTACTAAAAACCATTCAGTCGTACAATTTAAATGGGTTTGTTGTATGGTATGTGGATTGTACCTCCAAAAAGCTGTTATAAAAGATAAAAGAAAATAAGGGCAAGGCTCACACAAAAAAAGGTACATATGTGAGGTGATAGGTGTGTTAATTAACTTCGTGGAGGGAGTCTTTCACAATGTATGTGTATCAAATCATGTTGTACACTTTAAGTATCTCACAATTTTATTTGTACCTCAATAAAGCTGAAAAAAATAAGGGCAAGGGAATGCAAACACAAAATTCAGAATAATGGTTACCTTTGAGAGGGAGAGAAGGGATTGGAATCAGGGAGGGACCCACAGAACATTTCATAGTAATGTGCTTTTTACTAAACTATGTATATGGTGGTACATGTATGTATGCTGTGTCATAATTCTTTATACCATATATATTTAAAATATTTTAAAGGCCATGAAAAAGTTTAAACTCTAAGATTAATAAAAGGACAATCATGTTGTTTTTAAGCTTATGAAACTTCTAAGAGTTGTCATTCACACAATGAAATACATGCTCTTATACACTGCTAGGGATGGTGGTTGCATATTGGTAGAATCTTTCTGGACGACAATTTCATCATTTGTATCATGAGTCTTAACATATGCATATGCTTTCACGCAGTATTTCCATTTCTAGGAGTACATTTATCTCTTTCTCCTTGAATCTGGGGTGGCCTATGACCAGCTTTGACAAACAGAATGAAGCAGAAGTGATATATTGTGACATCCGAGCCTGAGTCTTAAGAGAAAGAAAAAAAGAGGCTTATCTGATAGCTTCCATTTTCTCCCTCTGGAGAGCCATCCACCGACCGTACTGTAAAGAAGCTCAGGTTTCACTATGGAATGATAAAAATGCCATGTGGAGAGAGGCCCTGGGGGAGGAGAGACTGTCTTTGATGCTGCAGCTCCAGCCAAGCTTCCAGTTAAAGGCAGCCATGTGAGTCACTTCAGCTATGCTGCACAGAGCCAAACTTCCCAGCTGAGCCCAGTCAACCCACAGCACAGTGAGAAATAAATCATGGTTGCTGTTTTAAGCCACTAAGTTTGAGGTGGTTTGCAATGCAGCAACGGAACTAAAACAATTTCCTAAAGAAATGAGAGATATCAACAAATATTTATGTACACGGATGTTCACATAAGTAAAAGCAAAATATTAGAATTAATCTAAATGCTTGTGTTGGAATTCTGCTGTTTCTTTGGCTACTCAGCATCTGTTCCTCCTTTTATTTCATAACAGAATCCAGAATTTCCGTTCTGAAAACCTCCCTCTTCATTTTCAGTCAATGTGGTTCTAATGAGGTTTACCCCTACACCAGCAGTAGACATATGACTCAGACCTGGCACCAGATCCCCCTGGGATTGGCTCAGGGATGGACCATGACTCACGCAATATGGTCACAATCAGAGTGAATCCCAGAATTGTGTGGGAGGTACAGGAAGGAGTTCTGTCTTTCTTTTGAGACTGTTAATAGAATGATTGATAAAAAGAGTTCCTAAGAGGCTGGGAATTAAGTGAACACCACAAAAAGAAAGGTGGAAAGAATCAGGTCTAGATGACTTTTCTGAATCCCTAGCTCAAGCTATACCCTGAACTTTCTGGGTATCTGAGCCAACGAGAGTCCTTTTTTGGCTTAGCGCAGTTGAGTTTTCTGTCTCTTGCAACCGAGATTACTACCCAATGCAAGACTTGTCCTAGAGAAAGTTTGCTCACAAAGGAACAGACATCCACTCAAATTAATTGCACAAAAGAGAAAAAATAAAGGAAAGGAAGAATCTTAAGCACTTCACAAGAACTGGAGAGTTACCAAACCGCAAACCTCTCCATTTCTCTCACTCGCTATTTTAATGGCGTCTACATCATTTCTTTCTGTTTTCATAGCCAGTTTCTTCTGCCCCCTTCTTGCAGAATTCATCATAATAACCTCAATCCCCAGAGCTGATATTTCCCTTAAACTCATTCCCACAAATCTAACTGGCACCGTCTTCATATCCCAATGTCAATTTCTAAAAGGAAAGCTCTAAAGGGCTCAGCTTTGGCTGAGGGTCTACCTGTGGTTCAATCAGCCACGCCCAAAGGCAATGATCACAAGATCTCTAGGGGTTTCTTTTTCTGGGGCTATGAACTGGACAGTTGCTCTAAAGAAAGGTGTGAGCAAGGAGTAAATTATATGCATGTTAAGAACATCACAAGGAGAGGGAAGAATGAGTAACCAAATGGTGACACACTATCAAATATTGTGCAGCCACCAAAACTGTGTTTTTTAAAAGTGCTTCATATTCTTTAACAAATAGTGCTGGGACAATTGGAATTGTACATGCAAAAGAATAAAGTTGGTCCCTTACCTCACACCATATACCAAAATTAACTCAAAATAGGTAAAAGTGCAAATATAAGTGCTAAAACTACAAAACGCTTAGAAGAACACATAGGTGTAAATCTCCATGATCCTGGATTTCGAAATGGTTTCTTAGCTATAAGAGCAAAAACAGAAGCAACAGAAGAAAAAGATAGATAAATTGAACTTCATAAAAATTAAAACCTTTTATGCATCAAAGGCCACTATCAAGAGTGAAAATATAACCATAGAACGGGCAAAAATATTTGCAAGTTATACAGCTAATAAGGACTTAATATCCAGAATATATAAAATACTTCCATAACTCAACAAAAAGAAAAAAGAAAAACAATCCAATCTAAAAAGGGGCAGAGGACTTGAATAGACATTTCTTTAAAGAAGGTATACAAGTGGCCAAAAAATACCTGAAAAAATGCTCAATGTCATTAGTTATTTGAGAATCCAAACCATAATGAGATGTCACTTCATCTCCTTAAAATTCTTCGAATAAAGCATAGGTATAAATTTTCATGACCTTGCATTAGGCAGTGGTTTCTTAGATATGACACAAAAAGTACAAGGGACAAAAGAAAAAACAAAGAACACCATCAAGAAGGGAAGAGAAAACCCACAGAATAAGTGACAATATTGCACTTGTATACAGAATGTATAAAGAACTCTTACAACTCAACAATAAAGTGACAAATAACCCAATTTTCTAAATGGGCAAAGGATATGGATGGGCATTTCTCCAAAGAAGACACACAAATTTCAATAAGTTCATGAAAAGATGTTCAACATCATTAATCACTAGGGAAATGCACAACAAAACCACAATGAGATATCACTACATCCATAATAGGATGGCTAAAAAAAAAATCAATAACAAGTGTTACATGGAAGTGAAGAAACTATGACCCTTACACATTGCTTAAGGGAATGTAGAAAGGTATAGCCATGGTAGAAACATTTTGGCAGCTCCTCAAAAAGTTAAACATTGTGTTACCATACGTCCCAGCAATCCCACTTCTACATATATGCCCAAGAGAATTAAAAACACGTCCACACAAAAACCTGTACATGAATGTTCATAGCAGCATTATTCATATTAGCCAAAAAATAGAATAAATCCAAATGTCCATCAGTTGATGAATGAATAAAAAATGTGGTACATCCATACAATTGAATATTAATCCATAATAAAAACAGAATGAAGTACCGATATGTGAAAGAAGCCAGAAACAAAAGACTACATAGTGTATGATTCCATTTGTAGGAAATACCCAGAACAGGCAATCTATAGAAACCAAAAGGAGATGAATGTTTTCCAGGTGCTGGAGGGGAAGGGAGAATGGGTAGTCATTGCTAACGGCCATGGAGTTTCTTTTGGGGATGATGAAAAATGTGCTGAAATTAGATAGTGGTGATTTTTGCACCACTCTGATTATACTAAAAGACACTGAATTGTGTACTTTAAAAGGACACATTTATAATATGTGGATTATATATCAATAAAGATATTATTTTTTAGTGTCCCTACTGATTTTTTTAAAATTTCATCTTTGTTTGTTTTTTAACCATAAAAGTAACACAAGTTCATGTAAAATATCACACTTTCAAGAGTTTATAACACAAAAACAAATCCAACAGCAACTTCCTACAAGAGAACCACTGGTAACTTTGGAGGTCATATGCCAATAGGGTTATTTCTCCAAATACTAATTTTTCACAGTATTGTACATTTTATATACTGTTACAGACTGTAAAAATTTACATTTTACAACTGTTTTACAACTTGTTTTTTCTTTTAACACATATCAAAGCCACATTTTTAAGTCAGTAAATCTAACTCTACCTCCCTCTTTTTAATTATTATTTAGTATTATACTGTACAAATGTAACAGTTTATTTTACCACTTCTCTATGGATGTACATTGGGATTGTTTCTGGTTTTTCTTTATTACAAACAATGTTTCAGTGGGTATCCTCCATAAGTAATTTTTATAGAAGTTTCCATGTGGATAAAAGTCACAGCAAACTATAGATGTCTTTTCAGCTACTTTCGTGGATATCTGCTATTTTGATCTGCCTACTTCCACTTCCTTATCTTCTTGCAACAGATCCCATTTTTTTCTTTGGGAAATTGCCTCTTCCTGTTCCATATGGTTCTGGTGGGGCTGCAAATCAGAGTAGTCTGCTACTCTGGCCATGGTAATCAGTCCAGCAGGAGAGACTGTGACCCAAGCAGAGCTAATCGTATTCCTTCCATGGGATGTTTTACATAAATCGTGGGAAAGAGAGCTTTCTTTGCCTGGAGGTAGTTTCCTGAGACATAAGAACCTGAATGGAGCTCTCTGAAGCCAGACTATCCTTTCCCTACCACCCTCAGCGAGCCCAGTTAGAGGCAGAAAAAGAAAAGTAAAAATGAGCCCACTGCACAGAGAAAAAGAAAATGAGCTACTGACGCCATTCAAGTCTCTGGACTCAGCCCTGCCTGAAGCAATATCCACTCTTAAATTTCCCAGTTATTTAATAAATTCCCCTTCTTGGAATTGGGTTTTCGCTTCTAGTAGTGGAAAGCCTTACTGGTTCAGTACATTATTCAGCATCTTTTTAGATCTGATGTCAAAGCCAGATTTCTGAATGGAGAGGAGGAAGCTCCAGTTTTCTAGTTGGTGTTAAAAGAGAAATGCCCTTGGTGCTCACATACATGCCCTCAGCACAGTACACACAGCCCCTAAGCACCTAGTGGCTATTTAACTAGACTGGCTCCCTGGTAGTATCCTAGCAACCAAGTTCCTTCCCCTTCTTCAAACACTTAAACCTTTCGTGACATCTTTTCAAGGCTGCCCTTAATGAATGTGTTTGGGAGGTGGAAAAGGAAAAAGTCAGAAAACACACACAATAAAATTTACCCTAAGACTAGAGACCTGAGACCGTATGTGAGAGGTGGCCTAGCTTACAGATTCAAAACATTCACTGGCAGACTAAAAATAACAAAAGATTTTGCTTGGCTGTTACTTTTGTAAAAGAAACAGTACCTATTTTATGCCATAAAAAAATACCATGGACTGGGGTGGCTTAAACAACAGAAATTGATTTCTCACATTTCTGTAGGATAGAAGACTGAGATCTGGGTGCCTGCACAGTTAGGTTCTGGTGAGAGCTCTCTTCCTAGCTTGCAGTCACCTTCTTACTGTGTCCTCAGATGGCATTTACTGTGCGCGCAGGCGCACCTGTGTGTGTGTAGAGAAAGAGAGAGAAAGAGAGAGAGAGAGAGAGAGAGGAGGTAATATCTCTTTCTCTTCTTAGAAGGCAGCCATTCTCATCATGACGGCTCCACCCACATGACTTAATGCAACCTAAACCTAATGACTTCCCAAAGGCCTCATTTCCAAACACCATCACATTGGGGGTCAGAGCTTCAACATACGAATTTTAGGAGGATACAAACATTCCCTCCATAAAAGAATCTGAATATTAATAAAGATTTTTCATATTTGTAATTCACTCAATATTTCACAACAGCCATGTGACAGGACAGGCTCTATTTATATCACACTTTACTCAATCAAGGAGGTGCTAAGGGAGTTGCCTAGAGTCGCACAGTCAGAGACTAGAACAACACAGTGTTCCTCTAACCTATGGACTCATTTCATCATCTCATGAGCCTGTTTTCTCAGGAACATGCAATGTCATGTTAGGCACAGCAAAGCTAGGCCTGCACGGTGATCATGCTACTTTTATTTGGCAGCACATAGGCCTTTTCTCTCTGCTTTGATTCCAGATTATATTGAAATCAGTTAATAAACAGGTAAACATTGCAATAAGCATTGCTACATAGGGTGCACAGCTTTACCACAAGAGAGTAGCAGACTGAAATGTCAAAAATAATGTTATTCCCATTCTGTGATATTAACTGTGCTGGCACCTCTGTCCGTCCAATGGCTCACCCTTGACCCCAGACTCACTCCCTTACCTACTACATCCATCCATCACCAAGAGTCTACTTCCAAAACAAGAGTGGCATCTACCCCATCTCTCTATCTCCACGATCACCAATTCCTGCGATGGCATAGGAGCTGGTTACTCTGATTCTTCCCCTCATGCTAGGGTTGTCAAATAACATATTGAACTCCAAGATAAACTTGGACAAATAAACATGGATTTCAGATAAACACCGAACAATTTTTTTTTTTTTTTTAGTATAAGCATGTTTCATACAATATTTGGGACATGCTTATTTGTTATTGATTTGAATTTCAAATTTACCTGGGCATCCTGTATTTTTATTTGCTGATTTTTGCAACGCCACCTCTTGTCTGCCTTCAGTCCTCACAGATAGCTGAATAAGCTTTTGAAAATACTAACTGATCATGTCACTCCCCTACTTAAAATCCTCAATATTGTGCCATTGATATTAAGAAAAAACACACTTAATATTAAGCCCTGCAGGATCTAGTTCCTGAAGGTAAATAGTTCGGGTTCTGTAATCAAACTGCTTGGTGGCTCATTTTAAGTGTCCTACTCAGGGGAATCTTCCTAACATCCAGATTCTAACTGAGTAACCCTCTTATAATCCCTCATTGTGTCCTTTACTTTCCTATTATAGCTCTCAAGGAGGAGGGGGAGGATCACTTATTCCACACACCTCGTGTTTCTAAGGGGACCTCCACTAGAGTAACACTACTGACATCTTGTCCTACCCCTAGCAGAAAAGCAATGACTCCTCTGATTGGTGGGTTTGGGGGAAGGAACTAGGCATGCTTCACCCAGTCCCTCTATCCTAAATAGGTTGCTGGCCTGGACTCTTCTATACCTGCAAGGTATGGGCTTGATAGGACAGGCTGAGCCTCTGTGACCTCAGGTTTTCAGGGAGAGGAGTGACAAGTCTAATTCAGGAGGGTACGTTAACAAGTCCAATTGGCCATACCCCAGCCATATTCTTCTTATCAGCAATGAAGATGATATTTTTATCTCCATCTTCTTGATTTCTGTGGTCCAGCTCTTAGTTTCTAAAAGGGGGAAGGGGGAGAGTATTATTAGCCTCCTAAAAGCCTCAATAGTATTCAGTACACTTTGAATTTATATGTTCATGTCTGTTTAATGTGTAGAGACCATCTATGTTGTATGCACTATTGTATCCCCAATGCCTGCTACAAGGTTAGGCACAGATTTCTGTCTTTTCAATATCAGGATGATTGAATAAATAAATGGGACCTTATTTCCTATCACAGGGCTGCCACCCACGTAACTCTGAGTAGAAATAAGCCCAGATCTGGGATTGGAATTGAGTGCTCACTCTGATCAGCTCAATACTGAGTTGTTTGGAGCTCAGTGTTGTGAAGCATCTTTAGTCCATGACCAAGCTCATTGTGAAATTGCACCATGATCAATTAGTAATGTCTGCCACACATGCCAGAGTGGGCAATGTAAGCCAGTTTGCATAGATTTGCCCTGCCTTGGTTTAGAAACATCTAGGGCCATGTTTTCCCCACTAGATGTACTCACGGACAGTCTGATGGGATTCGAGCTGTTCTTCTTTTATGGACACAGGTTTGTATATTTAGTAACCTCCTGCTGGGCTCATCCTGCAAGTAAAGCCCTGGTCCACTTGCTCCTGGCTTGCTCCTCTTTCCTCGTGGGTCCAATGGAGGCCCAGTAGGCAGTACCTTGTGAGACATGATTTCATAGCCCATAAACTTTGCTGCAGTGGGAGGAAACAGGCTGCACACTGGCTTCAATTGAGACAAATCGCAAACAAGATCTCTCATGAGACAGCCAATTTAGCTGAAATTCAAAGACTTTCTTCTAATGCTTGGAGTTCTGCCTGAGTGAAGTCTCCTCGATGTAACCCTGACCCTGAAGTTGGGGATCAATACAATCTGCGTCCATCAATTCAGACCAGGGTATTGGCGTTTGTTTTTGAGATTTTCATTTTGTTTTGTGCTTGTTCTTGGTCTTTAGAGGAGTGTAAACATTTCCAGTTGCTGTCCTAAGGACACATTTATATGTATGTAGCCCCATTAGCAATGGTGACACCATCCTCCATCACCTCTCAGCCAGTCCCATCTCTCTCTCACACAATTTACCCCCATGCTATCTCTAGGGTCTTAATCATCATCCTCATTATATGTTTCCTCTTTCTATCTTTCCTTTCTCTTTCCCATCCAAACTCGATGGCCCTTTGCATTTCTAACCCTGGTTATCACCTGTCCCAGCTGAGGAAACTTCTCCTAGCTCAGTGGTTCTCTCCCATGGCTGCATATTAGAAATAACTTGTGAAGCTTTTAAAAACCTAGTCCAACTAAATTAGAATCTCTGGGGATGCAGCCTGAGGATCAGTATTTTTTAAATCTCCCCAGATGATTCCAATGTCCAGGCAAAGATGAGAAGCGCAGTCCTAGTGTGGACATTTATAAATCACCATTCAGGGGTTTGAACTATATCATTATATTGTTGTCGAATAACAGGGTCTTGGTTATGTCACAGTAAAGAATTCAAAGGCACACGGAATAAGCCATGTAAGCAGTGAATTTATTGAAAGAGAGGACAGGACAGTGCATTCCCAGAGGGGTGGGAGTGGGCAGGTTGGGAGAATAGCCACTGTGGTAGCGGGTTGCGGCTTGGGAATTTATTATTTCAAAATGAGGGCATAAAATATTCAAGACTTAGGGGTGGCGTTATAGACGTTTCCAGGCAGGTCTTTGCTGACCATTCCTTCCTGTGGGAGAAGGGATTTTTTTGTCCTTATTTGGCCTTTGTCAGCACTGTCACAGAGACACAGTGGGTGGAGATTTTCCCTCCCTGTCATGCTAATAATATTAGAATCCATTACAATTAGCTAAAGTTCACCTTGAGGGGCAAGATAGTGTCCTAGGTCTGCTATCGGCCACTGAAATTGAGTTCTGGCCCATCCGGTAGCTGTGCCTTTTCATAAGAATGATCTCATCTTCTCCCTCTTTCCCCCCTACTTTTTCTTTCCCTTCCCCCCCTCCCTCCCTCCCTGTGGTCCTGTTCTTTCTGCCTAGGTAACAATGTGTTACAAGCAACCTGTACCCTACTGAGCTTCATTAGACAGGGAGGGAATTTTAGAGCTCAGTGGGTGAGACACTTCAGAGGCATCCAGCATTTATAGAACAGTGGCCTTGAAGATGTGCCCCAGCAATTGGAAAAAAAAAAAAAGTCTGTCATCAAACAAGTTTGGAAAATACTTCATTCTATTCTTTCAGAGATTTACAACACAAATTACCTCAATGGTTCTGAGAAATACAACAGAGAATAAAGAGACAGCAGGTCCCAAATTTATTTAAGGACAACTATTAACACCTCAAGGAACGCACTTGTAAAACATTCTTAGTTCAACTCTTTCATTTGACCAAGGCATGGAGGGGTTGGATGATTTAAACCCCTATTGTTTACACAGACCACTCTGTGATGAATATTCCCGTTACCAAGGATTAAATTCAGTTTTCCTTTAAATATCTTCCATCACAGGAAGCACTTCCTCCCCACCTGGGGTGCATTTCTGCATTCCTCACCTAAGACATGATAATTAAGTTTCAAAGGTACTAAAGTTACAGTGTTATGAAGCATTGCTGATTGAATATTAATGAGACATGTAAAGTACTTTAAATATTACAATTTATTTACTCATTCAACAAATATATGTTGAATGCCTTTTACTCGGGAGTAGCATCATATGCATGTTTAACAGGAGTTAGTGCAGCTATGTGACAAAGAGGAAATTCTGAGCTGTCCTAAATTAAATTACAGCAGGCTGGAGGGTGGAAGGAAGTGACGAGGGGTTAATCAGTTAACAGCTGCAGGCCAAAACCAACCAAAGACTGATAACATTCCTGAATGTGCATTGAAACTTTGAATTAACATCCAAGGGGCTATTTCCACAATTATCTAGAGAGAATAGATGCCACAGGGTCTTGTTTACACATGATCTTACCTTACTATTGCCCACAGCCAATACAAAAGAGCCAAAACTTCTTCCTTACCAACAATGCACCTATCCCAGAACTTCACCTTCTCTCCCCCTCCTTTACCTATGACTAACATAAATCCAAAACAACTTATACCTTTCTTCCCTACACTGTTTGTGTAAAGGAGCCCAGTCAATCCCAGGATGGCAGACATGCTGTTGTCTCCATTTGCCCTGCTGCTGGTAGTTTAGATTGCATGCCTCAGGACCCGGCCCTTTTTCTGGCTAGCACATGGCTCAATAAGCCCTTTCTTTTATAAAAGCTTTTGGCCTTGAAACTTTTTGTTTAACATATCAAATAACAACAGTAAAAATAGCTAAATCTTCTACAGCATTTAACATGGGCCAGACACACAGGTTTTCCCTGTATTAACTCATTTAATTCTCACAACTTCTCCAAGTTTGGTGCCATTATTATGCCCATTTCACAGATGGGAAACTAAGCAACATGGAGGTGATACAGGTTAGCTAGCATGTCCCTAGGTAGACAGGGAGATCCCTGGTGGAATAAACAAAGACAGCCATATCCTAAAACTTCAAGTTTTGAAATCACTCCTTTTCTCCAGGACATAATGTAACAAGGCCTTGAGGTTAATCATAAAATTCATTTTGGCCTGACAAATGGAGCAGATCTGATAGATAAAGAGTGTGTTACTTTGCTAATTCCTTTAGGATGGCCAAGCAGAACAAACCTGGTAGACGAATTTCATTAGAAGGTGCCAGTTCCCTTCTTCAAACAAGTTCCCTTCTTCAAACAGCTCCCCTTCCCCAAGCAGGCAAGGGAAGGTATAAAAGTAAGAGCTTTTGCCTCAGTCATGGGGCACCCCAGATTCCGGACCCCCTCCCGCTAAGGAGCTGTAACCTCTTTTCCTGCCTCTAATAAACTATCCTTTTTAAAAACTTTTTGCCTCTCCCTGGTCTGTGTTTCCATTTTTCAGCTTCACGAGACATGATCCCGGCCCACACTCAGAAACTGCTGGCAGATCCAACATCACCTACATCAGAGGGTAAGTAATTTGCCCAAGGCCACAATACTAACTAATGGGTGATGGAGCAAGCCTTCAAACCCAGGCAGCCTGTCTCCAGTGGACAGGTTTTTAACCATCTTTTATTCCATTCCATATACTTCATAGCATGTGGACACAGTATGTGGACAACTATGTAAATAGTGAGTACATTTATTTAATGAGCTTGGAGTCAGGGATTCCCTGTGCCTCTCCGAATAAAAATAGCTTGCTGAATTGAATGTGATCCTATTAACAATCCTATCATTTAAACATGACAGCCTCTAACACAAGCCTGCTACCTTCATCTGCTGAAATAGTGATCTGTTCCAGTGCTGGGGTAAAAATTGCAGTACGGACTTCTGAAATGGAGGCACGTGAGCCTCCAACACAGCAAACTCCCCAGGAAATATTCAAGGGCAATTTTAACTATATGTCATTTCTGCCCAAATCCTGGCTTTAGAACTGAATTCCCATTTAAGATGTGCGTGGTGCTGAGTCCTGAACATGGAAACCGTCGTTATCCCCACATTCACTTACACGCTCAGCGACCTCCTTCCTTGCTGACAGAACCCTAGTTTTCGTTCAGGGCATCAATGTATCCAGCCACCCCTGATGCATCATGATTGGTCTGTGGCAATCACGACAATTCTCTTCCCAGCTTTCGCATCCTCCCTTGGCAGCAAGACTGCATGGCTTAGCTCTAGCCAATGAGATACAAGGGAAAGTCCATTGCAGGACTTCTGGAAAAGCCATGACTTTCCTAATAAAGGGAGATGGATACAGAATGAGCCAGACCTTCCCTTTCTTTCTGCCTTAAATGCATACATGATGGCTGGAAAAGTGAGGGAAAATAACATAGACATGAAAAAAACAATAGATATACCACCCCTGCCATCACTGAGCAATGAACCAATGGCCACTACCAAACTTATTGTTAAGTAAAGAGTACATACCTCAAATTCTTTATGTTTTTGTGGTCATATTTCCTTTTACTTATAGCCAAAAATATTCCTTTACTGATATACCTGTTCCAAAGGAGCTTACCATTCAGTTGGGCAAATAGACATTGATTATAAATAGCTATCTAGATAGATGGATAGATAGACAGATAGATATAGATCTGTGCTATAATTATATTCGATTTACAAGCCGAAGTGTGCAAGATATGTCTCTCCATAGTCTTTGCAGTTCACTTTATTTATTTATTTTTATTAAGAGGCCTTATTGTGCAAGGCAGTGGAAACTTAATTTCCTCAGTTCAGGTAGGGCTTCTGCTATTCCCTGCAGTTGTTTCTAAAGGGCACTGGGGCAAGGTAAACTCCCTTCCAAGATATTGGTGGAAGTAGGTATCTGGTCTTAGGCATTACTTCTCTACACCAGTATCTGTGGAGACATAGTCATTCCATCTGGGACCCACATTCCTGATTACAGGTCCTCTGGGCTCAGTCCTCTCAGTGACTTCCAGGAATTTTAGAGTACCTAAGGAACCATTTGCCGTTTTCACGCCATACAGGGCCACGAAAAACTGTGGAGCTGCCTAAATCTTCTACTCTATGCCCCCTCTCAAGCTGCATGGTCCAGTGTGATAGAGTGAGCAAACATGGTTATTTAAACTTAAATTAATTTTAAAAATTTTTAAATAAAAATTTAGTTCCTCAGTCACACTAACCACATTTCAAGTGTTCAATAGCCACAGGTGGCTAGGAGAAAGCACACTTGGCAGCACAGAGATAGAACATTTCCACCACACTGCAGCCAAATAGGATTGTGTGCTGCTCCTAGATCCTGCCATCCCTTTGTGAGACCCCCTTAGGCCCTATCTGCTTGCTCATGCCATGTAGGTGCTTCTTCTCAGGGACCATGCCACATCTCAGGATTTTGTTCCAGGTGAAGTTCTACTTATAATGAGATCTCACAAACCCCAAATGGAGATTCTGCTCCCTCCCTCCCCCTAGGCCTTGGCTTAGGAGGAACAGGGCAAAAGCCGAGTCTCAGGGACCCACTGGAATCATTGCTGTCCTATCTTCCCCATCTTGCCTCACCACTAGCTGCTAACCTGTGCGGCTCTTAGCCTTTTTATTCTGAAGCTGCGAGACCTTGCCGGTCCTCATCATGTATTTTTCAAACCTATGGTCTTTGCCAGGCCCCTCCAGGCAGTGCCTAAGCTTATAAATCTCAAAATCCAGGAGATTCCTTTTCCTGAGAAGTCCACCTCTATCTGAGGTAGAAAGTATCCAATAATAGTTTCAAATGTTATCCCACCACATAATCACACAAAGAATATATAATTACCATCTGAATGAGTGTGAAGTCAATGATTCAAGGAGAAAATGTAACAAGGGGATCTGACCTAGTTTTGGGGGAGGGGTTCAGAGAAGGTTGTCTGCTCTACCTCTGATACATCTAGAATCTGATCACTTTTCTGCATCCCCCACCACCTGTGTCTCACTCACCATCATCTCGCACCTGTAGTTATCCTGTAATCTCTCCACTGGCTCCCAGCTTCTTCTCTTGTCTATTCTCCACACAGAAGCCAGAGGGATCCTTTGAAAACAAGTCAAATCATGTTACTTGTCTGCTTGGATTTCCGCAGTAGCTCCCCTTATAACCTGGGGGAAATCCAAAGTTCCTATCATGGCCTACAAGGTCCTCCATGGCCTGCAGCCATTTCCTGTTACCTTGAGAACCTCATCTCCCTCGCTCTCCTCCCTGCTGCTCACCATGCTCCAGCTACTTTGGCTTCCTTGCTGTTCCTTGAACCAGCCAAGAGCACTCCTACTTTCAAGGTCTTTGCACCTGCTGTTCACTTCCTCATTTCCTTCCTGTCTCTGCTCAAACGTCCCCTTAGCAGAGACACCTTCCCTGTCACCAGTCTAAAGGAACAGTCCCATCCCCTCCTTACTGTGCTTTATTTTTCTTCTTAGCACACCCAGCCTTGTGATATATTGCATATTTTCACGTGTGTTTATTTTGTGCCTCCCCCTCTAAAATATCAGCTCATGAGTAAAGGACCTTTTTCTCTTCACCCAGAAGATTGCCTGGCACACAGAACATTTATATGAATGAAGTGACCTTTGGGCTGAGAACAACTAAAGAGTGAGCAGGAGGATGAGAGTTGGAGAGGGGGTTGGGGGAGAATGATCGTTTCAGGAAGAAGGTAACAGTTGTGTAAAAGCCCTGAGGTGGAAGGAAACATGGATAAATTAAGAGATCACTGTAGTTCAAGTACAGAGAGATAAAGTAGTACACAGTGAAGGGTAGTAGGAGGCAGCAACCAGATCATAAGGGCCTCCCAGATAATGCCACGGTCAATGAGAGACCAGTAAAAGATATTAAGTTGGGTAGGTGATATAATCAGATCTATTTTTTGAAAGTGTATTCTGGATGTGCTGGGGAAGGGACAAGGGAGGGGCACTAGAAGAACCAGGGAGAGATTCTATAATGTCCTCAGGAGAGAAGATGGTGCCTAAGAACATTTGATTCTCATTAGTAACATGTTGTTTAAGCACAACTTTCTAGGAAGACATCTATTTGATAAGCATCCTTGCATTAAAAAGCAGAAGATAAATACCTGCATGGGTATCAGACATGATAGTCATTTTGATAGCAGTGCATTTCCATTTTATGAATAAGAGGATGTCTAAAAGATTCAAATAACCTACTAAGTAAGAAAAAATAAAATATGTTTCAAGTGAGTATATAAATATTTATAAAAATTGCTATACCTTGGGCAACCTCTACCTGGGAATGGATTTTCTTGATTTGCACTTTTGATCTTACAGTTAAAATGTCTACTCATTCTCACTTCTAAAACCTACTTGAAGATAACATAGTCATTAGCCACAAACACAGACCTTACATTTCTATAACTGTGCATCACAGGATCAGATTATTTCTGATAGTTCTAGTTACATTTGTCAATTAGAGGACCATTAAAGCACCTCCTTTTCTTTTTCAGATAGAAGATGATTCACTTGAAAAGGGCATCTGTGTTTTAAGGGCAAATAGTATACTTTTGGGTTATGGAGAGAAATTCTAAAACAATGATTTTTTTTTAAATTATTTTTTCAAAGTTATGAAATATTAAGACCTCTTCATGCATACTGTTTTTTATTTTAGTAAGAAGAGCTGTAATTACACACAAAGAACATCTCTCCCTCCTGTTTTAGGTTGGGCCCCTACATTCCTTTTACCTGGCAGGAGTTGGCACACTTACTACTAGTTAACTACCTGTGTCCATATCTTTCACCACACTGGCCCCAGAGCTTAGCCCTGTTCCTAGCACAGAGTAGGGCCAAAACACAAACTTGAGGACTATCTGACTGACTATCTCATCAGTCCCTTACTGTCCCATCACATTGGCAACACTGAGGTGGGAAGCTGTGTGATGCAGGGAACCAACTGTCCACCTGAACTCAGAGGTAGGCTGAGGGATATGGGCAGGGCATCAGCAGAGTCTGCTAAAATATCCTGTTCTTTTCTTTTTTACTTATCTGATTTACAGGAGTTATCTGTACAGTCAAAATACTATTTCTTTGTCAGTTATTCCCACTTTGTCACCTCCAATCTATAACCTGTGTGTTAACTTTGTTTATGGTAACAGAAATCTTTATTTTTTTGTGTCATTAATTCCATCAGTTATCTCCTTTATGGTTTTTACTTGTCATCTTAAGAAATCCTTCTCTGAACTCATAGACACAGACAATAGTTTAGTGGTTACCAGAGGGTAAGGGGGGTGGGGGTGGGAGATGAGGGTAAGGGGGATCAAACATATGGTGATGGAAGGAGAACTGACTCTGGGTGGTGAACACACAATGGGATTTATAGATGATGTAATACAGAATTGTACACCTGAAATCTATGTAATTTTACTAACAATTGTCACCCCAATAAATTTAAAAAATAAATTAATTAATTAAAAAAAAAAAAAAGAAATCCTTCTCCGTTCCAATGTCCCAAAAAATATTCTACATTTTCTTCTAATAGACGTACAGCTTTCTTTTTCATATTTGGCTTTTAACCTATCTAAAGTTTATTTTTGTACATGGAACAAGATAGAGATCTAGTCCTAATTTTCCCCATATTGTGAGCCAGTTTTCTAGAGATTATTGATGAGTTAGTTACCCATTTTCCCCTACCAGGTCACGATGCAGCTTATATACACCAAGCCCCATGCACATATGGGTTGGTTTCTAGAGTCTATCCACTTGGCAGCCATTCAGCTCTTCAACCCATTCTTTATTTGGGAAATTATATTTTTTATACCCAGTATCTTATTTTGACTTTCCATAAAAACTACCAATTCTTGTTTCATATTTGCAATGTCTTTCTTAGGATTAAGATTCCTATTCCTATCTGTCAGTAGGTCTCCTCCTTCTACGGTGGGTTGTTCTCTTTGTGGTTATTGTACCATAGTACTTGTTTTCTTAAATTGCCCCATAATTTTTGCATGGGGCCTGTCTTCAGTTATTTGAGAACTTTAACCACTGCTGCTTCTGAGGTCTAACTGGGAGAAGCAGCAAAAGCCTTGCTCAGGTAGGTGTGGTGAATGAATGAGATACATCTCATAGGTGAGTGTTCTTACAACTGATGGCCAAGCTTAATAACACCAAGTTTTCCCCTGGGTGCCTCTCATGGAATTGCCCCAAACTTCATCCCAAATACCAGCATCTTCCTGACACAGCCACCCAAAATCTCTCTTAATCTGCCATTTCTGGCTACCCTTGCCCCACTCTCACCCGAGCCTTTTTTTTTTTTTCCAAACAAAACATCCCAAGATCCTTCACTCATTCCTCATTACATAGCTTTCCAACTTCTGACCATTTGTCAATAGGCATATTTTAATTTGCCCTTCTTAAGATACGATATCCAAACAGGAACACATGGTGTTCATATGGTACCATTTGAACAGGTAAACATCAAGTTTATAAAAATTCTTTCTGTTTCCTTTGTTTAAACCAAGAAATTTTTGATGAGATACTTTAATTGTTAAGTTTCTAAGAGGAAATCATAAGATGTGAGAAAATTATCTGAGCAAGGGAGAACGAGGTTTTTATAACCATAGAGTAGAGTGGGCAGTGAGGAAAGAACCAACAGAGTGATTAAAACAATATTAAGCTGTTTTCTTAGGCATGTGGGACAGAGATATCACAAGGAGACTAAGGAGAAGACACAATGAAATGAAAACAAACAAACAAACAAACAAACAAAAAACCCCAAAGAATATGAGTATATGAACAGGGAAAAGTTTCAAAGGTGTGGGGCATATATGTGTTTGTGGAATGAATAAAAGAAAGAATGTATAAATAAGTGAAAAATAAGCTGGAAAAAGAAAGAAAGAAGGGGAGAGGGAAAGAAAGGAGGAAGAAGGAAAGAGTATTGGTAGCACTATCAGAATTCAGGACATCAGTGACATGTGAATTCCTTCACACGTCTCTACTGAATTGCAGTGGTTAGGACCAAAGCACTTGCAGACTCTTATTTTATGCTTCTTTTATTCCTCTATTTTCTGGGGCTTATCAAAGGAGTTAGTATTAACAAATATATCAAATTGATGATGATGATGGTGGTGGTGGTGGTGGTGACATCAGATACCACCCCTTTCTCTGCTCCTATTTCTATGAGAATTCCCTGATGTGTTATTTGATGTGTTCTCTCCTCCATTCACTAGTGTACCCACTCAAGTTCCTCTCCTCCCCTTCTTTCATGAAGTCACTCCAATCAGGCATTTTCCCCTACCACACCCTCACAACAGGGTACCCAGGCATCTCCACTTGCTAAACCCAACCAGTGGCCAAGTCTCAACCCTTATCTCTTTGATCTGTCAGTAGCAGAGACATCCAGCTGACCATTTAGAATTCCACACTTGCTGGCTTTCCTCCCCCCTGCCTCTCTGGCTGCTCCTCCTGGGGCTCTTTGTTGGTTCCTCTTCATTTCCCTGACCTGTAGGAGTGTTAGGAGTGTCCCAGGGCTCCCTCCTTAGATTTCTTTTTATATCAGTGTTCGTTTCCCTCTATACGTTGACTCCCTAATTTTTACTTGACTACACGTCTTTAGAGTGTTAAAAATGAAATTCATGCATGCTATAGTAGATAGAATCATGCCACCCCCCCCCAACAAGATGTCTATGTCCTAATCCTCAGAACCTATTAATATGTTACTGCTATGAATAGAATTGTATCCCCCCTAAAATTCATATGTTGAAGCCCTGACCCCGAGTGTGGTTACATTTAGAAACGTAGACAAGGAGGTACTTCAGGTTAAATGAGATCTTAAGGTGAAGCCCCGATCCATTTGGATTGATATCTTTGTGAGAGGAGACATCAGAAAGCTCTCTCTGTCAGCCATGGGAGGACACTGAGAGAAGGCAAAGTATGCAAGCCAGAAAGAACTCTTACCAGGAACCAAATCAACCAGCACCTTGATCCTGGACTTCCCAGCCTCTAGAAATGTGACAAACTAAAGTTCTGTTGTCTAAACTCCCCCGTCTATGATGTTTTGTTATAGAAGCTCAAGCAAACTAATACAGTTACCTTACATGGCAAAAAGATCTTCACAAATGTGACTAAGTTAAGAATCTTGATATGGGTAGATTATCCTGGATTATCCAAATGGGCCCACTGTAATCACAAAGAAACTCATAAGAGGGATACAGGAAGGTCAGAGTCAGAGAAGACATGATGACAAAAGCAGAGATCAGATAGAGATTTAAAGATGCTACAGTGCTGGCTTTGAAGATAGAGGAAGATGAAGATGCACCAAAAATATAAGATAGGCTTACTGGACAGATAGAGGGACAGACAGACACTTAGACATGTGATGAAGCAAAGACAGCAAAATATTAGTGGCAGAATCTAAGTGGTGTGTATACCGGGGGTGCCAAAAAAATGTACACAAGTGGACACTTTGGTCAACGTTGCTCAAGCAGTAGTCCGCCATAATCAGAAGTGTCCAGGCGCTAATGGTAACCACTTTGAGCACCTCTCATAACTGCAGAAATCAAATGTCTTTTGTATTCATCTTTTGTTACCGAAATACATTGAGCATTATAATTTTAACAGTTTTTTTTTCCTTTCTTGAAATGTGTATACATTTTTTTGGCACCCTGTATATGGGTGCTAACTTAATTCTTTTAACCTGTCTGTGTGTTTGAAATTCAAAAGAATAAAATGTTGGGGGAATGCAAAAAATTAGGTAAATATTATGATTTTTCCAAAATTTTTGTTACTTGGCTTTTAGAAAGGAAAAACATGTGTCTTCTTGCCTCTTCCCTCACAAAGGCCTTGAATTTCTCTGTGTTTTATGCTTCTACCTATTTACACTGCCTGATCCCCCTTCTGACTAAGTGCACGTATTTTAGAAAGGGCCTGAACACAGCAAAAGTAATTATAATCAGGCCCTGTGGAGACGCAAGACTTAACCTTGACATCAATAGCAACAAGCAATAATCAGCTGGGTTAATGAGCCTGAGGGAAAAAGTATGCAACCCCGTGGAATGCTAACATGCAGGTTTGTAAGTGAATCAGCTTGTGACTGCTTATCAAACCTCAACTACACAAGGTCCTCTGAAAATTGATAATTATCCTTACTTCAAAGGAAAAAAAGCCAGGAAAAAAGAAAATTGCTGCTCCTTTCAAGAACTATATTCCACTTCTAGCTTATGAGAAAATTCTTGTTTTCATAAGGAATACTATTGGACAATTAAGAAAACAGGCGGTGTCTATAGGCCTTTCTGTCCAATAGAGAGTGGGATCAACAGACAAATCTCCGATGTGACTTCTTGTGTCAGAAGTTTGCCATTTTGTATATTTCAATAGCTACAGAAGCCATAGCAGGAGGATGTGGGGAAGAAAATTGGCTTCTTTGGAATGTCATCTGATTGGAGTGTCTTCTGACACAGAATGGGGGGGTGGTATTATCTGACTATATTAGCTGCTGTTTTCCATACCAAGTAATGAATTTTTTCTTACTCTCCACCTTTCCCCATCATGACTGCATGGTGAGGACAGGCTGAGGTCTGTGGGTTTCTGCCTAAGAAGGCGGACTGCAGAGAATTTATAGTCCAATTCTGGGCTTTTTGAGTTTCTAAGCAGATCTTTGAAATTCATGACAGAAAAACATGAATTTTAATTTACCAAAGCTGTGCTTTTTGAGAGATAAAGTAGTTTGGATTACAAAATCTTGGTTGGAGTATCAAAAAGAAAGCTCTGAAGCAATTAGGGTGTACGCTATCATGTGACATTTTGCCAGGAGCTGAGACAAAGGCCAGACCTCTCTTTTGAGAAAATTCTTCACAACATACTTAATTTCTCTGCACTTCAGTTTCCTCATTATGAAACGGAATTTAAAATACTGACCTTGCTGCCTTGTTTTTAGGATTAAGGGAGGTATTGTAGGTTAAGCTCCCAACACAGTGCCTGGTATATACTGGCACTCTTTTCCTTTCCCTTCTTCCATTCCTCTGCATGCTTAGGTCACCTCTGAGGGAAAGAAAAGCAGACTGTACCCTGACTATTTAATAACACATGCAATGAGATAAGAAAACCACATTCTCTTAGCCACTGGAAGCCTTGTTCTCCCAGGTAACCAGAATTCATCTTAGAGAAAGAATTTTATCTTTTTGTTTGAGAAATTATTTTTATTAGTCCTTGGGGTGTGTGCTGTTCACTGATGTTTCTGGTTTTCCTCTTCCTGGCAGATGGTAGGATATGTTCTCCTCCCTCTTGAAGTTAGGTGCAGACATGTGAGTGGAAATGACACACGGTAGACCTTATGAGTCAATAAAAAAAATTGGCCACGTTTCCTTTCCCCTCCTACGTTGACAGCAACATTTGATAGTGGAGTGTCCATCAATTTATGACCTTGAGGAAAGATGATGAAGAACAAAGCCTCCAGCTGACGTATAGTGAACTATGTCACGAGCAAGAAATAACCTTTGTTGTTTTAAGCCACTAATGTGTAGGGGTTGTTTATTACTGTAGCAAAACCTAGCCCATACTCACTGATGTCATACCTTAATGTATAGGAGGAGTCTCTGGGCACCAGGTGTCGCTATAATGGCTTTGTATGGGATAAGAGGACTGAAAATGTTTTGCTCCATTGTTGGAAGAGGAGCAAGAACACAGACGCGAAGACAACAACTGGGGAAAGGCTGTGCCCAAGGGAGATTGGCATATGCAGGCTATTTCCACAACATCCACTAGAGAGCTAAGACTTCAGCTTTTCTTTCACAGCAAATTGTTCCTCTCCGTTTCTTGGGCAACACCAGATTATACTGAGAGAACGATATTACCCAGGAAAATTCCAGGGCGTTAAAGAGCCTTTCAGATTTGTGAAATATTGAATTCTGATATTTAGCCCCATTTATGAAAATATGTAGTATTTATGAAAGCTTTTCATTTTTATAAAGGTTCCACAGTTACATTAAAAAGTCATGACAAGGGGCGGGGGGGTGGGGATAAGGGGAAGGTGAGAGGTTTTGGGAACGTACAGAGGGATAGTGGATGGGGGGAGGGGGGTTCACACGGTGTGGGGGATATGGATGATAAACGTCTAAGTTTTGCTTTGTCTTGTGCACCTGAAACTAATTTAAAAAATAAATAAATAAATAAAAATTAAAAAAAAAAAAAAAGTCATGACAGATGACCTTGGTCAACTTCTCACACGTTTATGAAAGTTACTAAGAGGTAAAAAGAAATAGAAGGATTTCCAGGGTCAGAGCGCCCCAGTCCTGCCCCATGCATGCCCCTGACAACTCCAAACCCACAGGCTGCCAGCTTCCACTGAGCACCGGAGACAAAAAGCCCAAGTGGCAGAGCCCTGGACACTGGGATCAGAAAGCTGGTTTTGACTCCTTTCCTTGCCATTATCTAGTTAGATGATTAAACCATTGACTTCACCTCTCTGAGTTTCACTTTCCTATCTTTGAAATATGGAAACTACTATCTGCCTCATAGGGTAGCTATAAAGAATAAATGAAATGCTACATATAAATTACGTACACTTAGTGAGTGTTGCCTGTCTTGTAGTAAGCTTTCAAGCGATGACAGCAATTACCTCTTTAAAGAATTGCTTTTTATGCAATCCAGAGGGAGGGGGATTACTTGCTGTAATATATAACATTTCTTTGTCATTGCTATTAATCTTATGATATCTTAATTATGAACAAGTTCTATTCATAGGGAATTAATTAGTTGAGACATTAGCACCCTTTTTAAATTGATATAGGAGCCACAAAGTGAGGTTTGGAGAGAAAGAGGAAACTCAGGTCCTGAATGTAACAGACCCTCTACACTGAATTAGAAATATTGATTGTTATCCAAATAACCCATTTTTCCCATGTGTCACCTTTGAACTGTGTATGTCCTATATGGGCCTGCATGATCTAGCATCTCCCTAATTGCCACCACCTTACCCCACACACACCTTACTCATGTGGCGTGCTCAAGGCACACTGACGTATTTAACACTTGACATTATTCCAGAAAGACTTGCTGCTTCCCAGGCATTTACTCGGTCTAGAATATTCATCCATATTCTCTTGTCTTCACTAACACCTATATGCTTCTGAATGCAGCTTAGCTCCTACCCGGGGTGTATGGGTAACCACAGACTGATAAACTCGAGACAAGCAGAATCTGGATGAGCAATGACTGTGGAATTCCTGGGTCTGGTGAACCCTGCTCACCGCTTATCATCTGTCCCTGTGGGCAAGTTCCTTATTCTCACTAAGCCTCCTTCCTTCATCTGATCAGGTGCCAGAACACGCATCTACCTTCCTTGAGCAGTTATGTGGGTTACATGAGATCCTGAGAGGGGCAAGCCCAGCAGTGCCGGTCACCCTGCAGACCTCTCCCAATCCTGTCCCCTTCTCTATTCTTCCATGGGCTGACCCCCTTTCTCGAGAGGACTCAGGGACAGGGGCAGAGGCAGAAACCTCAAAGCAGTCAGGACTCCCAGCCTGCTGCACGGTCTGTGGCTCCCAATAGAAGCCCATTTCCAAAGCAGCTCGGCAGCTGCTCCTCCCTGGAAGTGTTGCCTTTTGTTACAATAGCACAGCTTCCTTACCCGCCCTTGTCCCCCCTCTGGAGTCTTGTCCTCTCAGAGGACCACAGGGGCTTTAGTACTCACAGTAATTCTCATCACAGTCACTAGAAGATGGCACAGCTAGGTCCTCCGGAGGCCTCAGGAGCACTTCCTTGCTCTACTGAGAAAGTTGAGAGCTGCCCGGAGCAGTGTTTCTCAAACTTCAATGTGTCAGAGTCACCTGGAGGGCTTGTTAAAACCCAGATTTCTGGGGCTGAGCTTGGGAGTCTAACAAGTTCCCAGGTGATGCTGATGATGCTCGTCCAGAAGCACCCTTCAAGGACCGTGTTAGGGAAGCAAGCCTGGGAAAGCTCACCCTAGCACCCACTTTTTCCTGCCCTTTTAGTTCTCTTAAGGGCCTGAGGCAGGGCACAGGCTGCTCTCCCATGGCGCCTGCTGTGTTCTCCTGTTCTTAAAGGGCCTTCCTGTATCCTCAGCCCATCTGGGTCCTCTTCTGGTTCCCGAATGATAGTTCCCCTCACCCCCAACTCCGGTTCTCTCCCTTGTGACCAGCTTGTCTCACTGCCCATGGTGTCCTACTGCCTAGCACAGTGCCTGGCAGAGCAAACGCTCATAAGTAGGTACTGAGCTAACTGAACGATTTCTCTATATACATGATTTTTTATCAGTCAGCATAAACTAGATTATGCTGCTATAACAAACAACTCCAAAATCTCAGTGGCTTAAAACATCAGAGGTTTATTTCATTTAAACGATGTGTCCATTGCATGCTGGCAGGGTGCTGTCCTCCTCATCCTCACTTCAGGAGCCTGTCTGGAAAGCCATTTGGAATGCTGCTGGCGTGACAGCAAAAGCGAGAAAGCATATGGAGAAGCTCACACCAGCTCTTTAATGCTTCCCCCTAGAAATGGCGGACATATTTGGCTCGTAGTACAATGGCAAATCCAGTCACATTGTTGTGACTTCCCCAATACCCAGTCACGCCATCACAAGCAGGAAAGGAGAACATGGACCACAGGGGAGGAGCCCTATATCTACTCTCCGCTAACTATCGCCCCGATTCCTCTCCTTGTTTCCAGACTTGTGTTTTCAAAGGCCTATTAGACATTTAAACCTGGCTGATCCTCTAGTATGTTGTTTTCAAAACTGAACTTACTTTAACCCCATCCAGCCCCTTTTTTTCCCTTTCTCCATATTACTGAATATAGCCACAGAAAAACCTGTGGGTTCTAACCCTGGGCATTGTATTTGCCTTTTCCCCTACTTTGCACAGACAATCAGTTGCCATATTCAAGCAATTATATACCTTAGTACTTGAATCCTATCTTATACCCTACCTGAAACTACTCCACTCCTATTTCTTCATTCCACAAGCAGGTAAGACACCCACCACGTGCCAGGAACTACACTGGGCTCTGGAGATATAGCAGTAGGCAGCAGAATCCCAGCCCGGCCTCGTGGAGCCTACAATCTTAAAAAAGACAGAACGCTGACAAATGACCACACATGGAATCATTTAATTAAGGTTGTAATACCTGGTGTAATGCAGAGGAAAGAAGGGCATGAAGCACTCCACAGGGGAAACTGATGTAATCTGGGCAATTGAGGACTTTCCTAAGGAAGTAACATTTAAGCAGAGATTTAAGGGTTGAGTGGTGTAATATAAACAAAGAAGGAGGATGTGTTCCAGATAAAGGAAACCCCACGTGCCATGACTCCATGACTCCAGTTTAAAACTCTATTGCCCCTTTTTCAAAATGGTTTACACACACTTTCCAGCTTCTAGCTTTCCAACTTCTAGCCCTTTTCTTTCTAGCTTTCCAACTTCTAGCCCTTTTCTCTGGCTGGAATGCCTGCCGATTGCTTGGGTCAAGACCCCACCCATTCTTTAGATACCACCTCATCCATGAAGTTTTTCCTTGTAAACCGGTCATAAGTAACTCTTCTCTCTGCTTAATGCCAGTGATGCTTGATATGACTTTTTCGAAGATATCTTTTGTGACTAGTGTTTATATGTATACTTATTCCTCCAGGAGACTGTAACTTCCTTACAAAGGAGACCTGACTGTGACGAACTTCCGTTTTTCACAGGAGTCCTTACAGGGTTTTGCACTGAGTTGCAGCTGTGTGACCGCAGAGCCCATCACTGTCCCCAGTGTCTGGACTCAGGGATTTGCAACCCTCCCCTCTGCCCCATTTCTCTTTTTCACATAGCAGGTGCCCCTGAGGATGGTTTGAGGGATCGCTTCATGTCTTAGAGGGAGATCTAAGCTATATTCTACTTCATCTAGTCTCTGGAACTTTCTTAAACCTCTCAGTAAACTTTTCCTGTCAAGAAAGATACATGCTCTTCTCTCCCTAGCCTAGTCTACCCACTGTTTGCTGGCTTTGAATGGTCATATTTCCAATTCTTTACAGGGGTTGGGGGTTAAGGACCAGGGGAGCTCATCCTGGCTTTGGAGACTACCTGGCTTAGTTTGAATACTAGCTCTCCAATCTAGTGAACCTGTGACTCTGGACAACTGCCTTAAGCTTACTGAGTCTCTTGTCATTCATCCACATGATGGGGATAATTGTGCACCTGTCCGCAGAGAGAGTGAGAAAGTACATGTCTCTCGTTTCCTCCAACAAATAGCTCAATAAGGGATTGCTAATCCAATCTGCTTTGCTTCTCCTTATTTTGTTTCCCCCTTAACCTCTCTATCTCCATGGAACGGCCAGTCAGTGCCCATTACTGCCACACCTCCATCTCCTCCTCTCCTGCCCTTAGCCTCCCCCCTACACCCACCGTGCCCTTCTGAGGAAGAGAAGGAGCAGGTGCCAGAGCTGGAGCAAAATGTACAAGCCCCAGGAGCAGACTGATCTCAAACGCAACCATTTAAACTTGCAGCTTCTCTTGTCTGAAGAGTAGAAGGCTTTCACTCTGGATCCCAGAGAGCGTGCTCTTTGTCTCCCCTGGGCCACACCTCATCCAATCATCATGGTTGCTCTGACACCAGCAGCCACTGAGCAGCCTGACGTTCTCCCTCTGTTTACTCCCATTCCCAGCCGGCTCACTTCCCGAAGGAGCAGAAAGCAATGAAGAGTTCCTGCTTTCTTGTCTATAGTGGTCCAGCCAAAGCCTGAAGATTTTGGCCTGGCTTTGTTCCAAAGTACCATATTGCAGCCTTTCTGCTAAAATATTGTATATCCACAAGGAAGATCCCTGGGAAGTCCAGGCAAAAATTTTAATGGGCAAATTGTAACCAACTCCATTGTGTTATAGGCTTGAGTTTGGCGGTCACAGGCTGTGGGAGCTCAGACAGCTTTACCTCTGAGGACCAGGGTTAAACCTGCAAGAAATGTTCTCAGGTCCGCCAACCATAAATGCAAACATTCTGGGAGTCTAGAGGTAGGCACCAATTTTATGAAATCGTCAGACCCAAGGTTGCATGGGTGATTTGGGGCCAGGTCAGGACGATGACCCAATACCAAAGATGCTCCTTCCAGTCTCTTGAGTCTATGCAGCCCGTGACTCTGGAAAGCGCCCGTTATAATCAGCCAAGGGTTTTCAAGAGCAAGAATATTAGAATAATGGATAACATATGCCAGTTACTGAGCTAAGGTGTATATGCATTAACGCTTTAATTGCCATAACAGTCCTAGAAAGTACTCTTACAGAGGAGGTAAAAGAGGTCTTTATTCCACATGGATGCACTACAACTCCCCCTCACCTCCAGCAATGTAGGGGGCTTGCTTTTTAAGTCCAGCGGGCAGCATCCAGCTACATTTTATACTATGTACAAATGTTGGGAATTACTGATTTGCTATGTTAACCCTCGGCTATTTTAATAGAGGAAGAGGTTGTGTGTGTGTGTGTGTGTGTGTGTGTGTGTGTGTGTTAAGAAGCATACTGTCCCTGTTCTGAGTTATCCACACCTAAGAAATGACCGGTTTATTGATCCCCATGCTTATAAGCCAAGCACCTATGCCCAAATGCCCTATGCCAAAATAAGACAAATTCAGTAAGTAATGTAAAGTTCTAATATCTGTAAACTGTAGACATGCTTATTTTACAGTTTGTTCCCTAACATTGTACCTCATTTTCTTACCATAATAATTATGATAATAGCTAACATTTCTGAGCACTTCCAATGTGCCAGGCCCTGAGCCCAACACATATATGCTCCCTCGTTTCCTACCACAGCCACCCTCAGGGCAGAGCCCACCAGTGCTCCCAGGAGGGACGCTCACAGAGATGGAGGATCTTGCTGAGGTCACACAGCTGGGAAGTGAGAGACCTGGGTTAGATGCCAGGCTTTATCTGCCTCTAGAATCCATGCTCTTAACCACACAGTACAATGGGGTAAAAGTAGCTGAAGTACTCTAAAATTTTGATTAAAAAATAAAAAGTATTAGGAACAGAAGGAGAAAGGGGGGGGGGGGGGAGTCTGTGAACAAAGGAGACCTGGTCCTGCCAGCAGAAATCCTGCCTGATTCCCCTGCAGAATGAAAGGCTCAAGCCCCAGGGAAGCTAAAGCATGAAAGGGCCAGGAACCTTATTCAGAACCTTCACCGGGTTGGGGTGCAGAGCTTTGTGTATCACCTCCACACTTTTCCTTTCTTCAAATTCACTTCAGCTTTCCTGAACCCTTATCATTCTGTTCCAACAATGGCCTTTCTCCCTGCTTCAAAAACCGTCATCTGTCTTAGTGGATGATTTGTATTGACACCCTCTTCTCTTTAAGATTCCTGACTAATAGGAATGCATATTAGGAATTTATAAACTTGCTTTCAAAGACACCACAGGAACAGTATACAATTTTTCACACATTGCTTTGTCCCATTCTAAGAAAAAAAATAAGCCTACAATGGAATACAGTGAGTTAAAGGAAAGGTCTTAAGTGATAGCAATTGATTTTCTGTGAAGTCTTTCCTTAGAATGCCTTTTAGAAAACAGCAGGGGTCCCCCCACACACTTCCCAGGGGTTCTCAGAACAATTTTTCCTTCTTATCTTGCAAGGCTTAGCTGCCACAGAGGTGTCAAGCCACATAGGAGAGGTGTGGGAGCTCAGCCCCAACCTTCATTATCTATTCAGGGAGGAAGGAGTTGCCTGAAACCTGCTCTGATGTCACACACCAGCAGCAGCAGCATTTAGTCAGATAATGTGGACCTAATTACCACTTCTAATCTGGTGGTGCAGTTGGTGCTGGTGTGTGTGTGGGTGGGGGGGGATAACTACCAATTTAAAAGTTTGTAATATGGCTTCTGTTTTAGGACAGGTTTTAGAGCCTCCTGCTAAAATGGGGTAGCCTCTTGGAGGACACAACCTGTGTCACCAATGATTTCTAGATCATATTCTTCACAATGAACAAATCAATGGGAAGAAATGTTACAAACTACTTTTTTCCTAAGAAGAGCCATTTGTTTACAAAATTTTGCTAGTAACACTAAAAAAGATAAAAGAAATCGATGAACAATAGGTGCATAATTTTAATAATGCATTGTATTTAACCCAATATAGCCAAAACATCATCACAACATGTAATCGATATTTTAAAATCTAATGAGCTAATTCTGCATTTTTTTCATACTAAATTTTTGAACTCTGATGTGCATTTTACAAGTATAGAACATCTTAATTTGGACTAGTCACATTTTAAGTATTCTATCGAAAAGCACGTGGCTCATGGCTCTTGCAGTAAACAAGGCAGATATAGATGTTGCTTAATGTCAGCACATGTATACATTGCTTTAAACAGATCTTGACAATAAAATTCAGGACTCATACAAAAACAGAGCACATAAGTCTTATCATTATTTCCACTCGCTGTCAAGCAAATTGCAAGCACCTTGAAGGAAAGGACCCAACTCATAGACCAACATATTTATGAATGATGTCGATAATTTTGTGGTTGATTGGATTTATCTGTTTGGATGGTTTCTTTAAATACCAATTACTAGTCTGTTGGTCAAATTTTATATTATTCTATTTGTAAACATTTGATTTTTGGAGAGATCTCCACACTCTTATATCCAACCACCTAGGCAACCTCTCCACTTAAAGACATCTCAAAGTCACCATGTCCAATACTGAATTTTTGCTCCATCCTCCCCTGCCCCATCAAAAACAATATCCTTGCCCCACCTACAGTTTTCTGCATCTTAGTTGATGGCAGCTCTCTTTGAAGTTACTCAGGCAAAAATCTTAGAATTATCTTGATTCCTGTATTTCTGTCACACCATATATCCCACCTGTCAACATATCATGTTGGCTGTACCTTAAAATTTACCCAGAATCCACCACTTCTCACCAACTTTCCTATTACCGCCATGGTCTAAGCCATTATACTCTCAATTCAGGATCCAGAAGACTCTTTTTAAAATCGAAGTCAATCAATCTGTCTTGCTTAAAAAACTGCTGGTGACCAAGTAAAACCAAAGTGCTAACAATGCATGCCCCATAAAACTAAATATGATCTGCCTGTCCTCCCCCATTACCTCCCAAACCTTATTCACTCTCATTCACTGTCCCCTTCGCTCTTTCTGCTCCAGTCACATTGGCTTCCTTGCCATTACTGGAATGTGCCAGGCATGCCCTGACCGAGGACCTGTGGCCTTGTAGGCACTCTTCCTCTAGGTAGCCGCACGGCTCACTCCCTCACCTCTTCAAGCCTTTCTCAACTCTCCCCTTCTACGTGGTGCCTCCTCTGATCAATCTAGTTAATCCTGCTCTCTGTCTCCCATCTATTTCCCAAGTCCACACACATGGCAGGCACTCAATAAGTATTTGATGGATGACTGAATTTCTGTTAGGCAAAATGAAGTATACCAGTAAAATTTTCAATAGCTTGAAAATATTTTTCTGTCACCCACCACAGACAATTAATGGACAATTTTGTTCAGTGTTAAGTGGATTATACAGCAAAATGCAGGACCTGTTCTTCACAAATTTACAAAATCAATAAAAATTTCTCTTCCTTACCATCCCACCTTGTCTTTCAACACTGCGTCCCCACCCATCTCTTTTACTTTCTATTCTGTGTATATTGAACACCAGTTGAAGCCAGTTAGCATGAACACAACAGAACAGTGATAGAAATATTCTATATCTTCACTGTCCAGTGTGGTTATTAAGCACTGGAAATGTGTCTGGCACAATTGAGGAACTGAATTTTTAATTTTATTTCATTTTAATTGATTTAAATTTAAATAGCCACATGTGGCTAGTGGCTACGATATTGGAAAGTGCAGCTCCATCCTTAATGAACACGTATAAGCTCTTTGAGGAAAAACGTATCTTCCTACCAAAGTGCCCTGACTCATCCATCATATGTAAATTAACAAGAACACCAGTTAATATTTCCTCCTCTTTTAGAATTTGTGAAAATATTATAGAAAGGCCGACTTATATCAAATTTACGATCAAACGTAAAGTTTTAAATTAAACCCAAGAAAGTCAGGGTTGGGGGAAAGGAGACTGGAATGAGGGACATAAGTTTCCTCACATCTCTTTCCCGTATTTCACTGCCAAGAATAGAGAGGATAATTATAATCCCCTCCCTCCCATAAGCACGGTACCAGGCCCTGTGCAAGAACCTTTTTAAAAACAGTAAGATCATCAAGTTTTCACAAGAATTCCGTGACATTGGTTAGACAGCATGACTTCCCCTCACAGCTGGCCTGAGGTGCTGTCTGTCTGATCCCAGAGACTGAGCAGTACCCTGTGTGTCCTCTCTCCCTCTCTTCTTACAGCACTGAGGCTCCAAATATCTTTAAAATAAATGGAAGCAAATCGACAGCATCTCCATCATCTTTGCTACTTTTATTCAAAAGACTAAGTGGTTGAAGAGCAGGAATAAAGCTGAGTTAAAAGCTACTTATTAAATTCCTTAGCTTATTAAAAAAAAAAAAACAAACCCAGTAAGGGCAGGGGACTCAAATGAGAGTAGTCTATTAGGTTCTAGTCCTACAATATGAACAGCCCGGCCCACTTGCTTTCCTTGCATCATTATGGTTCTGAGGGGATACAGATCTTATCTAAGTCTTCATCCTCATTCAGCTCTTCATAAAGATGTGAAAATAATAATCCATCCATAGTTAATACTAGCAAAAAAGAACGTCCCACCCTCAAGCACCCCCACCCCTGCTATGGGCTTTACTTCTCCACCCAGCAAGGGAGCCCCAGCATTATATAATTACATGTTAATGAAGAACAGAATTCTCCCTCATTTTATTTCGCATTTCATTTCCAGAGTAATTTGATGTGTGTGTGGAGAAGAGAGGGTGTGAGGAAATGTAAACAGTGCTCATTTATTACAGCTTTAATTTAGACCAGATCTCCCCCTAACCCAATTCTGAGCAGCACAGTTTATCCCAGTGAGCAGTAAATGCTAATAAAGATCAGCTGCAGGAAGAGGCGGGACAAAATTTCTGCTGGGTAAGCCTGCTAGTGAAAATAACAACAAAAACTCTAATACGTTCACAATTTGTCACATAATTTTGACCTAGATACAGATACCGCGACAACATTTTGGTTTTAAACTATCTAGTTCTATGACGTGTGTTCTGCCAACAATCTGGTTAACTACCTCCCCTCAGAGTCCCATCCATGGCCACATCCTTGACCTTGTCACAACTCAAACTATAAACCCAACAAAGTCGCAAGCTCATGATCTGAATTTCTAGGTCCTTCTATTATCCTGTATTATTGTTCCATGCGAACATAGCAAATTACCACAAACTGAGTGGCTTACACAACACAAATTGATCTCCCAGTTCTGTGGGGCAGAAACCTGACTCAGATGTGACCAGGCCAAAATGAAGGCATTGGCAGGACTGTGTTCCTTTCTGTGGATTCTGGGTAGGATCCATTTCCTTGCCTTTCCAGCTTCTAGAGGCCATCTGCATTCCTTGGCTCATGGCCCCCTTCTGCCACCTTTAAAGCCAGCAAACGCAAGTTAGGTCATTCTTAAACCATGTCACCGTGACCTTCTTCTATAATTACATCTTCTCTGGGTCTTCTTCTACCACCCTCTTCCATCTTTAAAGGCCCCGTGAATACACTGGGTCTACCTAGATAATCTTCCTATTTTAAGGTCATATAATTAGCAACCTTAATTCCATCTGCAACCTTAGTTCCTCTTTGCTAGTAACCTACCTAACATATTCACAGGTTCAAGGAATTAGGATATGGAAATCTTAGGGTGGAAGGGATTAGGGCGCGTTATTCTGCCTACCACACATCCCAACTCCAGTAATCCTTTTATCCTCTGGGACCTAAAATCCACTGTTCCTACAACTTACAACTTTCTCTCACCTTTCTTTCTGTCTTCATTTCCCTTGTTATCCAGCCGAAATTCCATGATCAATTATTATAACCATGTCTTTCATACACCTCCAACTCCCTTGCCCCCTTCTCTTGTTTCATTGTTTTCACCTGGCAAAACCTCAAAGCGCTGGGTTAAATCTAACTCTGCTTTCTCTGCACCTGCATCCATATAGCTGAAAAAAGTAGCCAGAGCAAATATACTCCAAGTAGGATTGTAATGTTGCCCGCCAATTGTATTACATTTCCCTGGTCTGTTCATTCTCCCTCTGTGCTACATGACAATTTCATATCTTTTTGTCTTTCTATTTCTGGCCCCACCTCCCTCATTTACACTTTCAGCCAATGACCTTTTTCAATCAGAAGAGACCTTTGCAAATTCCCTTATCGCATCTACCAACCCACAAGCATGTGTTCCATGTACTCTGCCTTCCCTCCCATTACTCTATTAACAATATCCAAGGCCAGAAACTCCTCTTGTGTTTAAATTCCTGTGCCTCTACTGGACCATTCCCATTAGCACAAAAGCATGCATTATTTCTCTTATCCTAAAACAAACAACAAATCCTCTCTTGACCCTCACTGATGCTTCCAGCTACCATCCCATTTCTCTGCAATCTTTTAGTGCAAAACTGCTCAGAAAAGTTACCTATATTTTCTGTCTCCTATTCCTCGCTTTCAATTCTCTCTTAACCTTTTGCAGTCAGGCTTTTGACACCATCCTCCAACCCCAACTGTCGCTGTGGAGGTCACCAAATGACCACCATGCTGGTAAACCCAATGGTCAATTTCCAGTCCTAATTTTGCTTTATATACTGATGTACCGTCATCCTTGAAACACTTCCCTCACTTGACTTTCAGGACTCTCCTCATTTTCCTCCTCCTTCATTGGCCACTTTTCAGTCTTCTTTGTGTTTTCTCCTGGACCAAGGAGCCAGATCCATCCTTGGGCCTCATGTCTTCTCTACCTACACTTTCTTCTTAGTGAGCTCATCCATTCTCATGGCTTTAAACACATACATACGGTGGTGATGCTCAAATGTACATATCCAAACCTAGCATTTCCCCAGACCCCCGACTCATACCCAGTTACTTACTTGACAGGAACACTTAAATGTCTCAAAACTCACCATGTTCAAAACTGGCGAATGAGCTTCTCCTCAAAACTTGATCTACTCACGGTCTTCCACACTTCAGTTTATGGCAAGTCCATCTCCTTTTTCCTTAGGCTGAAAACCTTGCAGTCATTCTTGACTCTCCTCTGTTTCTTAGAACCATATCCAATCCACCTCAAGTCCTTGACTTTATTTTCAAAGTATCTCCTGACTGCCCACTCTCACTAGCATCCTGGTCTAAGCCCCATCATCTGGCCTCAATTATTATAATAGTTTCCTACCTGTTCATCCTGCTTCCACCCTTTCCCACCTCTACAGTCTATTACAACACAGCAGCCACAGTGATCCTTGTAAAGCGTTAAGTACAATTGCGCCCCTGATATATTCAGTTGTTCTCCATTTTACTCAGAATAAAACTCAAAGTCCCGAAAGGGCATACATGGCCCTGGAAGTTCTGGCCCCCACTTACCTCCCACTGTCCTCCCCTGGCTCTCTCCACTTCAATTTTTTAACCTTCTAGGAGATTTTTTTAATCCTCTAGGCATATCACCACCTTGGATTTGCTATCCTCTCTGTCTAGATTAACCATCCTCCCTCTCCCTCAAGCTCATATAATCATGTGATTCGCTCCCTTGGTAAAGTCGTTTTCCCCCAAAGGAAGCTTCCTGGTCACTCAGTTCAAAATTGCATGCCTCATCACTTGCCTGATTTTTCTTCGTAGGACTTAGAGGCTTCAAAAAGATTAGAAGGCATACTTATTTTGTACATTGTCATCATCACTGCAGTAGACGCACCATAAGGGCAGGGATTTTTGTCTGTTTTGTTCACTGCTAGTACCCAGTGCCTGGTACATAATAGGTGCTCAAAAAATATTAGTCGGATATGAATGAATGTGTGATTCCTTTTCAAAAGATCATTCTCTGTCAGAAACTGGGCTGTTGAAAAAGTTCAGAGAATTTTAAACTACAGAATATAAAAGTTACTCTATTTCTAAAAAACTTTTAAAGAGAATTGTGGTAAGTATTATTCCTTGCCTACAAAACCCATTTTCCTCTCTCCTCTGTGCATCTGTTTTTTGCAAATGCAAGTCTGGTTTTGTTGGTGATGACAGTGTCCCTAACTCCACGAGTTGAATTACAATAAGTCTAAGCCAGTTAATGGCAGTTCTAGAAACTTACTTTTTCAGTCACTGCACCTACGGGTAGCCTTGTGCTCTTACTAAACAGGAGGGAGTCAGTTGGGACACATCTGGGAAAGATTCTCTTCTCTGATAAAACGAGAGCTCTTTTCATCCCTTTCTTTTCTGCTTTGAATCTCCAGATGTCTGAGGATATAATGTCTGGAACTGTGGCAGCAACTTGTGATGATGAGTTGACAAACCTTAGAAATCAAGCCTCCACTTTGAGGAGAGCAGAGCAGAAAGATGCAAAGAGCCCAAGTCTTTGATGATACTATTGCACCTTCAGACCAAATTCTGGAACTTTCAGACTTCCTGTTTTGTGAAACATTTAAACATCTTCTTTGCTTATACCTCTGCTTGTCAGATGCTCTGTTCTTTTCAGCCAAAAGCATTCCTAATGGATACAGCTCTCAGTGAATCTTCGAATGGACTGTGACATCAAGGGACACCATGCTGGGCTGAGTTTGTGCAGGTTCACAGAGGTTCTCGAGCCTCAGGGTGCATCTGAATCACCTGGCAAGCTTGTCAAAGTGCAGGTTCTAGGGCTCCACCACCAGAGCGTCTGATGAAGCAGGTCACGGGGGCGCAGCGGAAACCGGCTGTGGTAGCCATGGAGGAGAGGAACTCGATCTCCTCTCCAGGAAAGAATTGGCTTCTCAGCTGTGAAGAGCACAGTCACCTGAAAACTTCTAGTTGTTAGAACCTGCGGGATCCACCTTAGTTTTTGAGCCAGAGCCATACTCCTTCCCCAACGTGACCAAGTATGGCGGGGGTACTAGGGCATGGCTATTTCTACCCAACGTGGGGCTCTAATGGGCTCTCTTTACTCTGAAACTCCCCCACTGGCTTGGCTAAGACTTTGTCAGATCTGCCTCATGCTCTGAGCATTCCCTGTCCAACCCTGCTTCCTTCCCTCTTTCCTTTTTTTCACAGGGGTCAGATGAGCATTGTGGAGGAAAGCCTTTCTGTGGCCAATACTGCTTCCTTCCTTTTTTATCTTTCACAGGCACTGCTACCCAATAAGCCTGTTGCACTCCTAGTTACATCTTAGCGTCTGCTTCCCAGAGAATCCAATTCAACAGTGACATATTTTAAAAGCACTGAGGGATGAGTCTGGTGCATGAGATCAGGGGTTAAACTTTGGGAACCACTAGTAGAATTTGGGTTCTTTGTTCCTTACCCCTCTCAAGGGATGAAGAGAGATGTCCATCAGACTCTGCTTCCATGTCCCGGCCTGTGCCCTCCTCTTTATTCTTCTCTGGTGATACTTCCTCTTTTCCCTATCGGTACCTCTAGCATAAACATTTGGCAAATGGGTCTAACCATAGTACCTGTGAGAAAACTTTGTGATACAAACTACTTGCTATTGAATCACTTTACAGAATTGTACAAAATGGTACAAAATGGTTATGCATACAAGTTCACCTTTTTCAGATGTTGTGGCACCTGTGTGGAGCACTTGATAATGCCTTTGCTTTCACTTCTTCAACCAGAAGACCCAGCGGGAGCTCTGATCCTTTCAGTTACAGTTTTATCTGGATACCTTCTTCCTTCTGTCTTTGGATGAGGGAAATGGATACCCAGTAGGAGCAAGCAAGTGGCAGAGGCCCACCACGAAGAGGAACCCCGAATATGGCAAATGCTGCTTTCCCATATTGCCTGGAGCCAGTCTTACCTGAGGCTCACATTTCAGGTGTCCAACTTTCAAAACTGAGTTTTACTAAAATCCATCTTTGGATTAGTACTGAAAAACTGCAACTGACACATATAGTGTAAACTAAATTTTTTAATGTTTATTTGAATAAAACCAACCAAAACAACAACAATAACAACAACAACAAAAGAACAAGTGGTCCCACTGTTAGTCTTGAAATTATATCCGTATCATAGGGTGCCATTTTATAAAGTGGTTCAGCGTGAGTTTGGATGAATAAGTGTCAATTCGTCCAATTCTCATGGTGTAGGCATCATATGAAGGCAGCAAAGACATGACTAGCACATGTTCCTTTCTGTCACCACCACCACACACTGGGTGGCTAAAACCAGACTTCCTTGATACGTCTCTCTTCTACATCTCTCACCTTAAAGCCAAAGCTAAGTTGTATCCAACCTACTTTCTAATGATGTCTCTAAGCCATTCACTTGGCACCACCTCCACTGCCACAATTTTTGTTGAAGCCTCTGTTATCTCTCCTCTGGACTCCCCTGACTGTCGCAATAGCCCCCTCCCACACCTGCTTCTTTTTTAATATTGTCTCCGCATGGCAGCCAGAGGGATCTTTTAAAATTATAAATCGGATTGTGCCACTTCTTGACTTCAAGCCTTTCAGTGACTCTGCCCTAAGAGAAAAAGCCAAACTCCTTACTTTGCCTTCAAGCCTTGGAACAATCTGATTTTTTCCGTCCTGTGTAGCTTTAGCTTCCTCTTCTCTCCCCCTTGTTCACCACACCACAGCTACTCTGGCATTCTTGCAGCTTTTTGAACAGGTCAAATTCTCTCCTATCCCTGCTTGGAATTCCTTTACATCTGCTTCTCACCAGAGCCCTCACTCCCTCGGGAAAGCCATCCCTCACCATACCTGGCATCTGGCCTCTCCTAGGATTCCATATTATTCCTTCATAGAACTTGACCATGTGATTGTATGTTTCTCCTACTCTACTGTAGGCTTTGTGAGGGCAGAGATCTCATCTGTCTCGGTGACCACCAGATATCCAACACCAGGTACAATGCCAGGCTCATCACACTATTGAAAAAAATGAATAGAATTGATTTGTAGCATACCTCAATCTTACTTTCACCAATTCTTCAAGGTGTCTTATCCTTCTATCAGAAAATAAAGGCTTTGATTCTAGTTGTTGACAATTTCTATTTGGCTATATAAAACACTGCATTCTACTAGGTTTCCTGAAACAAGAGTCTAGTTGAACAACAAATTATTTTCATTGGTTCTAAGTTACAATATGCTTCTATACAAATCACTTTGAAAAAAATATATAAGAACATGTTAGAAAGTTTTAAAAACATAGCCTATAACTATTCCCGCTAGGCTGAGATTCTCAACCAAGCAATAAAATCCTGAGTTGTTCAGAACCCCACTGAGACCCCACAGTCTGCCTTAGCTTAGCCAGCAACCTGGAAGCCCCCGGCAGCGCAAAGGTCAGAGTTACTTTTCCACGTGGCTGGGTTATGTCTAGATTCTGAGGCCAAGAACGCTTCTCCTGGATGTGATTGTCCCTCTTCCAAGGCAGCGTTATCTCACTAAGGGGTGGGGGTGGGGTGGGGATGGGGTTGGGGCTGGTATGGAAGGTTGTTGGTTGACTCAGGAAGAGTCAACCAACTCAAAGGGGGATGTCAGTCAGTCAGAGAAGCAGAACCACTAGGAGAGGAAGATATAAGAGGGATTTACGTAGGGATTTGACCTTTCACAATTATGGGCTTTGGTGATACAGTCTCTGTAAGGCTCTGTGTCTGGTGTCAGAGCCTGAAGTCTTCAGCAGGGAGTCAGGAAGAGAAGATAGATATAAAGCAGCAGTTCTCAATCAGGGCTGATTTTGTCCCCACCGCTCCCTCCACACCCCGAGGCCATTTGGCAATGTCTGGAGACATTTTGGGTTGTGATAACTGGAGGACACAGTACTGGTAGAAGCCAGGGTTACTGCTAAGTATCCTACAACATGTAGGACAGTTCCCCACAATCAGAATTATTTGACCAAAATGTTAATAGTACTAAGGTTTAAAAAGAAACAAAAAACAACTCTAGTGTAAAGAGAGGAACAAACTGGAAACCATGAGTGTAATCTGGAGCCCATGAATATAGACTAGAACCAATGTCTCTTACTGCTTCCAACTGCAGTATTGCAGGTGTCTTGCTGGTGCCTTTTGTCACAAAGTAGGTCATGCAGTTGGCTTGTGTCAGTGAAGCCAAAGAAGGATCCAGGGGCAGGTGGGAAAGCTGCAGGCTCAGCTGCTGCTCCACACCAGTGAGGTGGGCCAGCAGATAGCAGCAGAGTGTGTGAGCTGCCCCAGCACCTGGTGCCTCTGCACCCACCACTCCTGCAATCCCCCAACTCTGTCCCCTGCATGTAAAAGCAATACGGCCATGGCTTCCAGATCTTGGGCAAAATGTATCTTGTGGCCCACCTTAAACATACAGGGAAGAAAATTCTGGAAAATTGTCAAGTTGACACTTTATAAAGCCAGCACAGGTTATACACGGAAGAGTGGTGAATTCATCAGGGTTCTCCAAAGAAGCAGAACCAGTATGCTGTGTGGATAGACAGATAAGTAGATTGGTTGATTGATGATTTATTACAGGTAATCCACTCACGTGATTATGGAGGCTGACAAGTCCCAAGACCTGCAGTCAGCAAGATGGAGACTCAGGAGAGCTGACGGTGTAAGTTCCAGCCTGAAAGCTGGCAGACTCAAGTCCTAAGAAGAGCTCATGTTTCAGTTCGAGTCTGAAAACAGAAATAGATCAATGTCCCAGCAGTCGTGCAGAAGAAATCTTCTCATCAGCCTTTTTAGTCTATTCAGTTCTTCAACTGATTGGATGAGGCTCTCCTACATTAGGGAGGGCAATCATCTATATTCAGTCTACTGATTCAAATGTTACTCTCATGCAGAAACACCCTCACAGACACACAGATAATGTTTGATCAAATATCTGGGTACCCCATAGCCCCATCAAGTTGACATATAAAATTAACCATCTCAAATTGCTTAAAGCATTTCCTAGATGGTTTTTCAGTAAACACAGGGAGCTGGAATAAGAGTTCCTCTCCTCAGACCTTTGTATCACCTTGAGTTTGCTCTTTTATTAGAAGTTGTGTTGTTCACCAGACTTCTAAAAAAGATTCTAGTTCTCATATGTCAATATCTTTTTAAATCTTTCCTGGGATATTCCAGAAAGGACCCACTAAAATGTTGTGTTAACATGAAAAACAAATTGATCTTTTCTCTCTTTAGGAATAAATTGTAAGAAGTAAAAATTTCATGAGCTACCATTTTAAGTGTAATAAACTCTTCAAGATCATTTTTCATCTTCAAAACATAACGATTAAGCAGCAAAATAATAAATCCTAAATTTGAAACAGCAAGAATCTGTAGGAAGAAAACAAAAGAGCAAAGGACAGCCTCTGTTTTCTCTCAAACCACAATAGAAATCACTATATTCAACTAGAGATAAAAAGCTTTTGGAGATGAGAGTCCCCAGGAAAACAAAACCCTGCTTTTTATGAAGGAGAAAAACGAAATTCTTCTGAATATCACTGGTCACCAAGAAAAACTACATCATATCAAAGACGTTTTAAAAAATCATATTATATTAAATAGATTAAATGAAAGACCGAAAGCTCAATTTATATAAACTTCATTTTTCTATGATAGTAATAATTTCAGAAGTTGTTGTGCATCTTAAAACCTGATACTCCTTTGGCAACTCCCGAGTTTCCAACTGAGCTCAGACTAGGATCTGTGAACTAGTACTTTTTATGATGAAATTACTACCTGGGAAGAAATGCTCTCAAATCCAATTTCTGCAATAGCCAGGTAAGTGGACAGGAAAACACTATAATCTCCATTTAAATGGTGTCTGTCATAAGAAGCCCAATATAACAGGTGAAAACCTAAGTGAATCAGTTTCAATATAATTGAAATATCTTTACATATTCAACTATAGTAGTGTTCTAAAAGTTAAATGAAAAATAAATTTAAATATAAAATTTCAAAAAAAAATAATGTGAAATATTTCTGCTTTTAGGAAAAGAGTTCAAGATTTAGAGTTATGAAACTTAGACTTAATTTCTGGTTTTGCCACTTATGAGCCACATGACCTTGAAAGGGGAAAGAAGAAATGCTATGGACGGAATTGTATCTCCCTTCTCCCTAATTTATATGTTGAAGCCCTAACCCCCAGTGTGATGGTATTTGGAGATGGGACTTTTGGGAGATAATTAGGATTTGATGAGGTCATGAAGGTGGGGCCCTCATTAGGGGATTAGTGCCCTTGTAAGAAGAGACACCAGAGAGAATTGCTCTAGCTCACCCCCCCTTCCTCCTTTTCTCTCTCTCTCTCTCTCTCTCTCTCTCTCTCTCTCTCTCTCTCTCTCTCTCTTTCTCTCTCCCTCTCTCTTCCTCTCTCTCTCTCTCTACCCCCGCCTTGTGAGAAGACAGCAAGAAGGCAGCTGTCACAAGTCAAGAAGCAAGTCCTCACCAGAACCTGACCATGCTGGCACCCTGATCTTGGTTGGACTTACAGCCTCTAGAACTGTGAGAAAATTAATTTCTGTTGTTTAAACCACCCAGTCTATGGTATTTTGTTATGACAGCCCAAGCTGACTAATACAGTGAGGCATTAAACTTCTCTGAGCTTCAGTTTCTCACTTGTAAAATGGAGCTAATTATACCTAAGCCATAGGGTTACTGAGAAAGTCAATGAAATAATATGAGAGCTTTTAATAAACTGCAAAGAATAATACAAATGTATGGTATTGTTCCACTATTCCACATTGTTCGATGTTGTAAATAATTATGATAATTATAGTGATAATCATAGTAGCTGCCATTGATTGAGTTCTTACTGTGTGCTAAGGGCTTTGTACATGTTATATCTCTATCAGAGCCCTATGAGGTAGGTACAATTTTTACTCACATTTTACCGATGATGAAACAGCTCCAGCAAGCATAAGAAAATTGCTCAAGGCCAAATGACTATGAAACTGTAGGGGAGGAAAAATACCTTTTTCCTTCTATCCTTCTAGGTTCTCCATTGGGTCTCTGTAACAAATGACAGTGTAACAAGAAAAAAACATGCAAATTCATTTAATATAAGTTTTACATGAGACAGGAACCTTCATAGGGAAATGAAGACCAGAAGAAGTGGTTAAACCGAGCATTTTAAGATGAAGAGTAAAAAATTATGGGAAAATGCGATAGAACAAAGGATATGAGATAAGTGTGGTCAACTGGGGCAAACGTAAGACCTATTCATTCAGATTCCTTTTCGAGTCCCCTTGTCTTGGAGATAAGGATGCTCCTTTTTTCCAGGTATAGGAAGGGCACCACTCACATGAGGGTCTTACCAGCCGTTTCAGGTGAAGGTCAAAGAGTTCTTGCACTTGTAGTTTCTCACATTCCTTCAGCTTAAAATATTCAATATTCCAAAGTGCTACATTTGAGGGTAGTGAGTGAGTGCTGAACCCTGTCAAAATCATGTGGTAAGTTCTATACAAGAGAAAGAAAAAACATCAGTGTGCTTTGAAAGCATGGGGGAGGTGGCAGTGATTTCTGACAAGGGTGATAGGGGTGGGAACAAGGTACTTTAGAAAGACTTCACACACAAAAAGAAAAATTCAGGTTGGGTCTTGAGGAATGAGTAAAGGTTCACGTAGCAAGCAAGGGCAGAGGGAGTTAAAGATATTTCAGTCAGAGACAATATCAAGAACGATGGTGTGGGAGTGAGAAAGTGCATAGCATGTTTGGGTCAGTCACCGGTGTGAGGTGGGGAGCAGCAGAAATAAGGGGTGGTACAGACAGGAAAGGCAGTCAGGGGTCAGGGGTCAACAATGGTCTAAGGAGGCACTCTAAACAAGAGGGGTCCAACTCAGAGGCCTACAGAAGACCCTAAGTAACCCTCAATGATTTCGGCCTGTCTTCTATTTAAGGAGGTCCTGACATATGCCCCACATGAGGTTGTCTAAGAATGATGGCGCAAGAATGAGAACTGGTTAACATGTATCACACGCTCAACCAGCACCAGCCCACTCAATAGTACTGTCTAGCACATAGAGCCAGGAACAAATACCCAGCTATAACAGAACAAAAACACAGCTATTTTTTCAAGTAAACAGCCTCAATTCACCTCACCTGAACTCACATTACATATTTCATTTTGTCCTGCTTGCCAGAAATTGATCCATGAATGTAGGAATTTACTGATAAGATGTCTCTGTTGGAAGGAAAACAGAACTGTGCACTCTTTAGTCCTCCTTTATCATATTTTTAAAAATATGAGGGCCATTTCTTTCTAGATATGCATTCATGCCCAAAGGGGTAATAAAAAATGTTGAAGATTAGAGTTTCTGCATAAAGCTTCAAAAATCAATATCCTAGCCCAGATTCTGGAGTCTAAATATTATTATTTAAGCAGGAAGTTTTCAGTTCCTAACTTCCCATGCCCTTGAGCTAAAGGAGGCCCAACAGTTTAAATCAGAGATACTGATAAGAACACCCAATGTATATTTTTTACATGGATTTGAAGAGACTAGAAAACACCGTCTGTATTCAATCTATATATGAAAAAGAACCATTAATATTTTTAAATAAACCATTTTGCCCTGCACACTAGTAATGAATTACACTCACCTAGTGACCTGGTTCTAAATCCTTCATTCCCAAGTGCAAAAGCAACAGTAAATAAACTCTGCTAATTAATCCTGGTGTCTTGTCTGAAAGAGATTTAGAATAATTAGAGGAAGTGAGATTTGCCTTGTGAGTGAATTCAGAGCAGACCACAAGAAGATACTTTCTGTTTCCCTTGCTGCTGCTCTAGAAATCTGTGGGAGAAAACACAAGTGACTGAAGAGTTCTTATCTAAAAACACCTCAGGTGGCAACTCGGGAATATGCAGAGCCTGTGCCCAAGTCCCTTTCAAGCCGTCTTTCCCTGAGCTGAAATCCATCCAAAGTGTAACCAAGACCATCACAGTTACCAGCCAGCCCGTGGGCGGTATCGGAGTCAGTTCCATCCTCAGGCATTAGCATTCATCCTCAAGCAGACTAGTTCACTGCCCCTAGAGTGAAAGCAGACGTTTTCATGCTCCTCCTCCTTTACTGTTCAAATAATTACTCTGGCTTCGGAAAAACCCTGTGTATCATTAATCGGTTATGGACACTGGACTTTTTCCCTGCCTTGAGGTGAAATGCCCAGTGGGATTCCAGTGGCAATGCCAGAAGAGGGAATTCACCAGACTCCCCTTTACGGGCACCACTGCCAACAAGGTCTTTATTTCAAATCCCTAAGCCTAAAGCAAAACTTTCCAAGTTCTCAGAAGCTGCCCATGCCACTCAACTTGGGGGACTGGGGAACCCCCTTCTGCCAGTGACATGGATGATATGGAGATTAGATGGCCATTGGAGGCAGGACATAGCCATTTGCCTCCTTGGAAAAAGTGACCGCAAACAAGCCAGTTTTTCTTTAAACAAAAAACAAAAAACCATCCAGCCCTTGTCATGATAGCCCGTCATCTTAACTGGAATCTTAGAATTTGAGATTTTAAAAGGCACTTTGAAGATTATCTCACCTATGCATGCCATCTTTCACATGAGGAAACAGAAGGTCAGTAAGTCCACATGACTTACTAAAGGCCATCCTGAAACTAGAACAGAAATCTCCAAGTCCTGTTGCAGTCCTTCTGGGGTTCAAGGTAATATGCTGCCACGAAGCAGAGCTATAGGGTTAATACAACCCATTTCCCAGAGCAACTTTCAATGCCATAGTAATCTATAAGAGATTATTTTTATACTAAAATATAAATGTTAATTTCTTAAAGATTAGAACAAGACTCTTCAAGAAAGTTTCCTGTTTATGATTGTGTTTAGGGCTATATTCCCAAGCCATAAACACAAGAGCTGTGCTATCAATATGGTGGTCACCAACCACAGAAGGCTATTGAGCCATGGAAAGATGGCTAGTACAAATTGAGACGGTCTCTACGTGTAAAACACACCTGATTTCAAAGACTTGAAAAAAACAGTAAAATTTCTCAATCATTTCTTCTGGTTACGCGTTGAAAGGACAATATTTTCGATAAATTTATTTAAATAGAATATATAAGTAAAATGAATTTCACCTGCTGCTTTTTTGCTTTTTTAAATGTTGCTCTTAGTAAAGTGGAAATTATATCTGGGGCTTGCTTTCATGTCTGTTGGTTAGTGGCTGGACAAGACGGTATCCATGAGGGCTACTCAATAGTCAAGTACTCTTCCATCCAGGCGCAAGGTGGGATTGCAGGTCCCGGCCCCCTTGAAATAAAGTGTGGTTATACAGTTTATACAGTGTGCTTTGGCCAAGGAAATGTGAGTGAGAGAGACATGTGCTCTGGGCAGTGCATTTAACTGCCTGTGCAAGACACGGCAATGCCTCCAAGGAAATTGTGGAAGCGAATGTAGAAACTGAACCACTATCATGCAGATTGTGAGCTGAGGCTCCCACTGACTCACCTTAGATATGAAATGTGAGCTCAAAATAAACGCTTTTAAATAAGCAATTAAGATTTGGGGATTGTTAATCCCTGTAGCATAATCTAACATATTCTAAAGTATAGTTTTCTGGTGTAAAGTTATGTAAACAACCAGGCCACAGCAGCCTGTCCCAAACTTGCTTAACTGCAAAACACTTTTGAAAGTGTAATGTATCAGCAGGATATTAATTAGAGCTCATGAGATATAATGCACACCTAGATTATATTAGTGAAGACAGCAAAAATAAATCATGCACATCAGTTAAGTCAATGGTCAAAATGTGTTTGGCATATCTTATTCTTCTTAGAATAAAACCAAAAGTAAACCATTTTTATGTTAGGAATAAACAAATCAAGTTATTTATTTTAATGTCTAAAATAAATTATGTCCCACCAAAAAGTTTTTTATAAGAACAATATTTTTGTGACTTTTTAAACATTGTGAGCATGATTACTATTAGAAACAAGGCTGCTGATCAAAGACTGTAGTCTATAATCCATTTCTAAATTTTGTCTTTACTACATTATAATCTTAAAAAAAAAAAATCACATTTTCCAGACAAGGAAGAACAATATGATCAGTATGCTTTGCTATATTTGGGGACTACTGAGGCAGGCTTCTCCAAAATTCAATTGTTTCATCCTGAATAGCTTACTTCCTTCTTTTTTTAGAAAACAAAGTGTGATTTTTTTCATTTTCACTTTGAAGCATTCACTTTTTGCTTGTTTGAGACTGACACAGTTTGAAAGCTATCAAGACTCTGCTTTCTATTTAAAACTTCTTTCAATCTCAGATCCACAGAGAACAAGTTTGTGTAGTATATTTTTACATGCAATCAAAACCAAATATTATTACAAATTAATTTTTGATAGAGATATATCACAACCTTTTAAAGTGGTTCTTAGTATATTCACAAGCCACACAATTATCACTAATTTCAGAATATTTTTATCACCCCAAAAAGAGACCCCATTCCCATTAGCTGTCACTCCCCACTTCCCTCTTTCTCAGCTCCTGGGCACCACTAATCTACTTTCTGTCTCTATGGGTTTGACTTTTCTGGACATTTCTTATAAATGTAATTTATATAATATATGGTCTTTGTGTCTGGATCCTTACGGTAGCATAACGTTTTCAAGTGTCATCCATGTTGTAGCATGAATCAATATTTCATTCTTCTTCCTGTGAATAATATTCCATTGCATGGAGGCTATGACACATTTTGTTTATCCACTCATTAGTTGATGGACATTTGGGTTGTTTCCACTTTTGGATATTATGTATAATACTGCTATGAGTATTCGTGTACAAGCTCTTATGTAAAAATATTTTTTCAGTTCTCTTGGGTCAAATTAAAATTTTAAGACAAAAAAAATTTAAAGACAAGCACATAACACAGACTTGGGTAAACTCTGCCTTTATAGCAAAGTGCAGATTAATATTCTGACTCTGTACATCATGCACGAGGTGACCTCCTGGGGAACAGGAGCATGCTGGGAGATTTCCAGCTGACTTTTTTTGGTCCCAGTTTGGTTTCCAGCTGACTTTTTTTGGTCCCAGTTTGGTCTAGGCAAGAGCTTTCTCCTCAAGTCCCCGTCACCACCACCATCGTTTACGAGGTACTCATACCTCAGTCTGCATTCTAGGGGACTCCTGAGATTCCTGGCTATTATTCACATGTGGTGAGTCAGAGGGGGCCCCTGAATAAAATCTCAGAGCACAGATGGCCATCACTCATGCTGGATGACTGACGAGCATTATGCTGGAAACTGTCTATCATCGGTCCTTTCTAGATCACAACAGGAGGCACAGATGGGCCTATAATTGATTTTTAGAGGGCCTCCTGGGACTGGAAAAACACTGTGCTGATTCTGCTGCAAGCTTATGATCTCTTACTTCCATGCTGCACCCCTTTCAAATGGTTCCTCCCCGTACTTCCCAATGTATTTCTCCCCATCTGTGGGTTCTTTTCTGCTTTTTAATAACCCTGCAATTGCCTACCTTCTACCAGCGTGTTTTGAATTCAAGAGTCAAATATGCCACCTTTATTTTCTTGTCTTCAGTGCCTCTGTCCACCTAGAGAAAAGGGTGACTCATGTCTGGCTTCCTGGGTTGGGGAAAGAAAGAGGTGGAAGGCCCAGGTAAAGGAATTTGATTTTGATTTACAACTTTGGAGTGGAAGGAGGGAGGTAAGAAGAGCACCAATTGACCGTTCTCAATATTATCCGATAATAGCAGGGTTCTCCGTAATGCCCTACCATTTCTTAATGATAAATTATTCCATTCAACTAAGAATAACTATAGGTTTGATATTTTTCTTAGATATTTAAGAAGAAAGAAATTCAGTAGTATCAATCCTCACCCCACTCCCCACCCTCCCACCCCCTGCCCAAATACTACCTACGCCTGGCACAACTATTTTAGCTTTCTGTGGGACCCAGCTTTGGAAATGAGGCACATCAGAACACGCAACTACAAAGTATCTATTTTGAGCTTAGTATCATTAGCTTAGTATCATGCCCTCAGTGAATCTCAAATTAGGAGTCAGGATAGGCTATGTTGCATAAACAAATGACCCCAATCTTGAATTAGCTCGTAATAACAAAGCTTTATTTCTCACATAGCTATATGCCCCTTTGGGTCTGCTGTGGCTCTGTTCTATGTCATCTTCATTCCAGGATCCCCAATCACAGAGCAACCACTATCTGGAGCATTGCCAGTTGGAAGAAAGAGAGAGCAGGGTAAACCACACACTGGCTCTCTGCCGGGCCCAGCAGCAACACACATTACTTCCTCCTACATTTCATTGGCCAAAGCAAATCACACAGCCATACCCACGTTCATAAAGTGGGGATGCATAACCTCTCATGGGAAGGGGCACCCTCGTGAGGGGCCCTGAATTTAAGAGAACAGTAAGTAAGTCAAATATAAAACTAGAACCAGCAAGCCTCACAAATCTTTGGACCCTTATGTGGGACCTAAGACACCAAGCCACACTTTTTCTTCCCTCTCAATGAGTTTTTCTTTGAGATCATCTGGTTCCATTCTTACTGGGTCCACACCTCCTGGTCAAAGTCATCTCATTCTACCCCACCATCTTTCCCTAACGTTGAATCTCAGAAAGTAGGGATTGGGGTCTCAGACTCTTGCCTCTGAGAAGACCCTTGACTCCTTATGCAATTGGCCTCCTTTCTCCTCTGCAGTAAGTACAGCATTCTGTTGACTGCCTGTTCTACTCCCTTCTCAGACTCAATGACAAGGGCAGGAGAGCCATCCCGGCAATGGACTATATAGCTAGCTCCAATCCCAGGCCAAGGACTCCGTTAAGTTTGAGCCCCCATTTTTTTCCTTGTTCATGATTTCCTCCATGCAGTGATGTTGACTAGTTACAGAATAAGTGCCACATCTTTGATATAAAATGATATGATCAATTAACCAGTGTCAACAGCAGTAATAAGCTGACAGCCCTCAAGAAATTCTCTCACATATATGTGCTTGCATTTATGTATTTATTCTAAACCTAAAACCCTTCCTTTCTTTGATTGCTGTATCAATTAAGATTGCATTTACCTGCAAATAACAGAACCCCCCCCCCCCAAATGGTGACTTAAATAACTCGGTATATAAGGGAGTATGCTTTTTTCATGTAACGTGGCATTCTAAATTAAGCAGAGCCGGTACTGAAATTCAATGATGGTATCAAAGACCCAGGCTTTTTCTCTTTTTCTAGTCCTCCATTTTCAGTGGAATGATTTTCATGTTTGTGTTGGTCAACTCATGGTCCTCCAATGGTTGCTGCCCCTCCAAGCCTCAAAACCATGTCTAAGAAGGAAAAGAACAAGGGACAATGGGTAAGGAAGGGGCTTTCTCTTCAGGAGGCTTTGCCTTTCTATTCAGGAAGTGACACACTAGGGGCCCCCACCCTCAAAGGGCTTCTGCCTGTATCTCACTGACTTGTGTATCATTTTGTCCACAAGCTGTTTCAGCTTTCACAGCTTCTGTAGTAGAGACAGGTAAGGGAGCGGGGGTTGGATGGAGGCTGAGTTTGGGTCAGCCAGCCTACAGCATCTGCCAGGATCCCTCTTCAGTGTGGAACAGAGAGCCAGGCTTGCCAGCCAAACCAGTGAGAGCCCAGCACAGATCAGAGGCCCTTCTTCTCCCTCCAACATGAGGCCTTGTAAAATCTCCATTTACCGGTCACTATTTTTGAGAGAAATGGGAGGAAAACTTTAATGTGATCCTGAGGCACAAATAGAATGAATTCACCCCAAAGGGGGCTACTGACATTAGAAGAGACTAAAATATTACCAAGAGGCCATATTAGAGCTTTCCTCCCCTTCATTCAGACCCTAGTCTACCCTTCACAGTGTGTGACCTCATGGGGGCCTGTTGAAGAAAGTTAAATGTAAGGAAGCTACCTTTTATTTGCACCTCTGAAGATAGCAGGGGTGAATATTGAATCCTGGTAACCCTTATCATATCAACAGCAATAGATTTTTAAAGATGAGAAATCCGTGTATCTGCTGCCAAGCCTATGATAGGAAGGTGTGGTATGTATATAACATCACGTCTTGAAGCACTTTGCTAAAACAATGGTGTTTATTTACTGGGTACAAGAGTACAATTTTTTTTGTGTGGCCCTAATGTGAATTCATAAGTAGCAATTGTTTCTGCTTGGAATCAAAACAAAAACTGTACTCCCCTTATTGTTATTTTGGATACATCTGTGGTCCAGTTACAACATCTGGAACCTGTTGAACCTAGCTCTTTTTACAAACCAAAAGAATTCTAATATTAATTTTGTTTTTAAAGAGATGGATATTTATTTAAACTAGGGCATTTTGATATAAAATGTTCAGAGTGTTGGGAAAAAACAGATTTGTCTAATTTGTGGCTTGAAACAAAAGCTTTTGTGATACTGGATTCTGGGGGAATTTTGTTTTTACTTGTCAGACTTTGCACAAATGCCCAGTAAACATTTGAATGATCTGCTAACAAAGTAGCATTCCTTTTAAACAGTGAGCAAAGATGTCAAGAAAACTCAAAGGATTTTAGACTTCAAACATAGTCAAGCAGTCATTAGTTAATTTTTAAATCACGTAAACTAAATAGCTTTTTTTGTTGTTGTTGTTCTTTAAAACTTATAATTTGATACGGGCCAGGCAGGGTGTTAAGCACTACAGACTTCGTATCTGATATGGGCCAGGCAGGGTGTTAAGCACTACAGACTTCGTATCCTTCCACCTGTCCTGTCCTTCTACTGATCCTCTAAGGTAAAACAGTATTATCCCCCTTTCATGGACAAGAAAACGGAGCTTAGGAGAGGGTTTATGGCTTGCCCAGTGTCATTAAGTGCGAGAGACAAATCAAATCTAAAGACGTGCTATACTCCTTCCCCAGTTTCATGGATGCTGCCATCCAAAATTTCATACTACATACTTTGGGCACTGAAATAACTTTGAGAGAGGAAAATTAAGGTGGAATAGGCAAAACATTTCACAGAGAAGAGGCAACTTGACTAGACCTTCAAAAATAGGTAGACTTCAGAGAGGAAAAGTAAAGCTGGAAGGGCATTGTAAACGGAAGGCATACAGAAGGCAGAATGAGAAGGGAATGTTGGTGAGACAGTCTGATGACAGCTACGTAGGGTGAAGTAGTATGTTAAAGGGTTCTAAGAGCCAGGCTGAAAGGGTTACATTTAATATGATGAAGCTGGAACTAGGAAACCCTGGATGGTTTGTGAGCAGAGCAAAAGAGCAATATATCGACAGTAGTGCTTGATGGAAATTTAGGTGGCATGGATTCTAGTCATATAACTTGAAATCACCCAGACACAAAATGAAAAGAACATGATCTCATTTTTTTTTAACCAAGGGTATGTCCTATAGTCTAAAAGAAAGTGGTGGGAATAGAAAGGAAGATCTGTTAGAGAATCAATTTAAAGGAAAACAAATGGAACATGTTGAGTAACTAGATACAGGAAATGACACAAGACTGTTTCCCTCAACTTTTTTTTTTTTAAGTAGAGTGTATTCTCTTCTTTTCATGTGTCTTTTCTTTCTCTACTCTGTGAATTTTCTTCCAACTTGTGTCCTATTCTGTCCTCTCACTTCCTTTTCCTTATCCAGGTTGGCTGAAACGCTAGCTGCAGTTACACAAATCACAGCATCTGCCAAAAGGGAAGCCATGGTGGTCTGAAATTACAGACAGATTTTTTTTCAGTCAGTTCCACACAGGACAAAGGAAAATTTCTTAAAGGGGGAAAAGGAAACATCTTAGCTTCTCCTTTTAAAAGGCTGATCAGAGATTAATTTTTATTCATGTTAATCAAATTGTTTTCAGAGACTTTCCTGCTAAGCTCCAAATGTTGGCCTTGTAAATGTTGTTTTTATTCACCGGCTATCTCACCTCTTTTCTCTACAGCTATTCTCTAAATAGAGGGATCCAGGGGCAAGAATAGTACTTTAAAAGTTGTTGAACCTCAGCACATTGTTGCCCTAAGATTTATCTGAGATTATCACATTGCCAAAAACAAACAAGCAAGCAAACAAACAAACAGACCAACATATAGAAAAGCTCTTTAGAAATCACACCTCCTAACAGTTCTCCATCTCTTTGGCAATTCCTTGAGTTCCAAACAAACAAACAAACAAACAACAAAAAATGTTCTTTGACAGTGAGGGACTGACTGATTTAAATAAGAGCTCTTTTCTGTTTTTGAGGAGGATGTCCATGAAAGAGTTGATACTCAAAGGCATTAAAAGGTGCAACAGTTGGTGTTTATACCAGAGAGTTCCTTTTTGCTCTTGTTTGTGGCTTACGTCTCTTCAGTTTAGGGAAAGAAATTCTTGGAAAGAATGTAACTCTAGTTCATTGCACTGGACTAGAATTTCAAGAAGGCACCAATACTGCTGTACCCTTTGGCCAAAGGGCTGAAGGAGGCAAAAAAAGAAGCCAGACTCCCACAAAACAATATAAAAAAGACAAGCAACCCAAAAGAAAAATGGCCAAAGGCTATGAAGACAGCATTCACAGAAGAGGAACCTGAATACCAACAAAAAGGAGGTTCAACTCCGTGAGCAATCAGGGAAATGCAGAGTAAAACGAAAATGAGATGCCATTGCTTGCCCATCAGGCTGGTAAATTAAAGTGTGATAGTATCAATACTGGCAAGTGAATAGACAAATGGGACTCTCACTCACAGCTGTATAGTATATTTTGGTATAGCATTTAAAAGGGCAGTTTCATGCTATCTATTAAAATTTCAATTGTGTGCATCTCATGTCCTATTATACTTCTTGATGTTCACTGCAGAAAAATACTCATGTGGCTCAAATTAGATTCATTGTATATTATTTGTAATGATGAAAAAGTGAAAAATACCTAAATGTCCATTGACCAGGGAATGGCTAAATAACTATGGTATGTCCATGTTATGTAAAATTATGCCACAATTAAAAGGAATTAGGTAGATTTATATACTGACATTAGAAGTCTCTGAGTCATATTGTTAAAGGAAAAAAATCAAGCAAGATGCATATAGTATGATAACATTTGTATTAAAAACACAACAAAATATTATATATTCTAAATATACATATACTCTGTAAGTACAAATAGAGCATAAGTATATATTTTCTACTAGTATACAAAAAGGAGCACATATTTTCCATTAGTACAAGTACTTTCTGTAAGTACAAATACTAAACATTTTATACAAGTATACAAAAGGGAAAGCTTAGAAAAAGGGCAGAAAGGATTCATACCAAGCTAGCAACAGTGGTTACCTTTTGGGGAGGGATCTGGGATGCAAAGATGGTGGGCAAAGGGGACATAAACCTTACCTTCAATGCTTTTAATTTTTTTTTTTTTAAAAAGAAAACATATTCATGTGTTCTCAAAAATGCATAAGGAAAAGAAAAAATGTGAACATAGAAAGAATAAAACTATGGAAATGAAGTTGAGAGTGACTAGGGATGAGGAAAAAAAGACAACTAAGTTCTACCAGCTTTTTCTCCCTGCTCCTCCACAAGTACTAAACAGCTTCTGCTTCTCTGATTTGCAAAAAGTCTGCTCAGTGATGCTTCTGGCCTCAGAAAAAGCAGTTTCAAAGAGATTTGGAGGAGTATGCGTGTGCATAGGGAGACAGCAGTGCAGGCCAAGGCTGGAGATGATGATCTTACTTTTTAATGCAGATGAATCAGAAATGACTTTAAAAAAAAAACCTTTTTTTTTTTTTAATGAGAAAACACTCAGCTTCCCTCATTATTTGGCTACTCTCATAGAATCCATGGATTTGACACATAACTTTGTCCCACTATATTAGCCCTTTCTTTCTCTGTATACTTTGCTAAGATAGCATAATGGTTAAGAACTCAGACTCAAAAGCCAGACTGGGTTAAAACTGCCACTCTGATACTGAACAATTGTGTTATCTTAGATGAGTATTTGACCTCTCTGTGCCTCTGCTTCCTTCTCTATAGTAATAGAGATAGTGGAGATAATAATAGTACTTATTACTATTATAAAGATTAGATGAACTAATAGAAGTAAATGGTTAGAATAATGCTTGGTACATAGTAAACACCATTATCAGTATCAGTGCTTATTGTCATCATTGTTACTTTCAATAAGTCAATCGCTTTTCGTGGTTACCTGTTTAGGTAGGTCTTATGAAGGCATTGTGAAGATTAGGTCAGTTTGGTTCAGACCAATCCCAAAATTCAGGCAACCTGCTCAGAAGATCAAATGTTCAGTGAGTGAACCATTATGCAGGTCCCAGGGTTAAAGTCGCACAAGCAAGGCTTAAGCAACACTGTTCAGTGGACAGACATGTCTGCAAGTATGCATATGTACACTCGAGATGTATGTTGCTATGCAGGGCCAAGTGAATATAGGCTCACTAGAAGTTGAGGCACCATATCTTGAGATTTAAATGAAATTGGCTCAAACTCTAGCCCACATACAGTGGGAATAGCACAAACAAGGTCGGACAATTAAGTTCGCGAACTCATCCTAGAAAAAGTGCTATGTACATACCTCATTGCTGAATATCACTACAGTCGAAGTACCCATCTTGAGAAACTGAGCTATGCACCCACACCAGCACCTAGTCCACCCTTCAAAGCAATTTTGGAACTCTTTTTCTGGAATGGCCATCAGAGCTGTCATCGTATTCGCCTTGATGTCCTGAATGTCATCAAAATGTCTTCCCTTCGATATTTCCTTTATCTTTGGGTAAAGAAAGAAGTCATTGGGGGCCAGATCAGGTGAGTAGGGAGGGTGTTCCAATGCAGTTATTTGTTTACTGGCTAAAATCTCTCTTACAGACAGTGCTGTGTGAGCTGGTGCGTTGTCATGAGGCAAGAGCCATGAATTGTTGGCAAAAAGTTCAGGTCATTTTCCTCTTTTTCATGCAGCCTTTTCAGCACTTCCAAATAGTAAACTTGGTTAACTATTTGTTCAGTTGGTACAAATTCATAATGAATAATCCTTCTGATACCAAAAAAGGTTATTAACATCGTTGCAACAAGTTCACGAACTTAATTGTCCGACCTTATATGCCTCTTCCTATCTCTCTGAGAATTCTAAGAGTATGATTTATGCTTTTCCAGGCCACTTCAGGCTCCAAGCTTCTGTTCCTGGTAAGCTATTTCATCTGTGAATCATCTTGTTGCCCAGCATGCAGTCTGTCTATACCATGTTGCTACAGAAAGGGGGTAAAAACCTTTCCTTGACATCCCTCTCAGAACACCACTGGCACAAAGCTTTTATGTATATAGTAGAACCTTAGTAAAGGTTGGAAGCAATAGAATGGCATTATGCTATGGAGTCACAGTGCACAGCCATACGTCTTTTAGCTGTTAACCCTCTTCTTAAAAGTGCTTCGGTTGACCTCACTCATCACCTATTGCAGATAAGGTTCTTTGTTGCAAGCAAAAGCCACATACATTTTGGTTGATTTAAGCAGGAAAGGAATCTCAGAAAGGACTGAAGAATAAGGCTGGAAGTTTGTGTCTCCAGGAACTATACATGGACTCAAGCTGCAGAACTGGTCCAGTGAAGAAGCTTCAGCTGCCACTGCTGAGCACTGAATGGCAGTACAGCTGGCATAACTGACAGCAGTGGACATTGCTGCTGTAACGGAAGCCATAGCTGCTGCTACTGATGCCAACCTTTCCAGAATGTATTCTCTGCAGTCTTTGTGGAATAAATCTCCTATTCAAAACTTAGGATGAATACATCTCATTGGTGTTGTGTAGGTCATATGCCCATGTCTAGCTGCAAAAGAGGCTGGAAAAGCAGGCTCTGTCTGTATGGTAGGCGTTCTCAATTCTTGGGATGCAAGTTTATGGCAAATATTTTCCATTGTCAGTGCTTCCTGAACTTTAATGTGCTTGTGAGCCACCTGGAGATCTTGTTGAAATGCAGATTCTGATTCATTCTCAGGTGGGGCCTGAGATTCCATAGCACCCAGGTGATGCAAAGCTGCTGGTCTCCGGGCCACAATGAGTAGCAAAGCTCTATAACAAAGATTTTCAAATTTGGTTGTATATTGCAGTAACTTGAGAAACATTAAAAAAAAAAATACTGGTGTCTGGATCTCACCCTCATCTGATTTAATTCCTCTGGGGTAGTTCCTAGGAATATGAAACTTGCTTTTTAAAAAGCCTCCAGATGACTCCTGTGTGCTCAGATAGCATCTTTTACTGTAGGCTGCAACTTCTTTTCACTTTGTAAGGTTACTTCTTTTCTCCAAATTACCAGATTTCCAGTTTTGGAGCCTTGCTTGGTCTCACCCTTAAAATTCAATTACTCTCATTTATTATGCGGAACAATTTGACACTCTGCCTCTTAGTTCCTTGGACCTAACTTTGCATATCCAAAGACCAGATAAAGAGTTTTCACAATCCAGTACTTTCCAAAAGTATGCTACCTTTTGTCCTGGGAGGGTGTGATCTGTAGTGATCCATGGAGAATTATTTTAAATGTTAATAGTCACATATTTATTTTAATGTGCATTGATAAAAAAGTAACTAATAGATGTGATTTCATAAATATTATTGCTTAGGAAAACAATGAGTTTTTTTTTTTAATTAGGTAAATAATAATGGAGAGATTCAGAGCAGATACAACAAAAATCATGAAAATTGTTTGCAAATAAACGAGGCTTGAGCATGCATATACTAATTGTAAGCCTTCTATCAAAAGTCCCAGGCTTTTGAGGCACAATAGAAATGGCAGAGATGTTAAAAAGTAGCATTTTTTCTTCTCCCTTTCCTATCAGTCTCTAAAGAGTAAGGAAGCAGTATATAGATTTATTTCTGAATTTATATAAATTATGCTACCAGTCTTAACACAATTGGATTGGAATCAGTCAACTGAGATTTTAAATAACAATTCTTTTTTTCTCTATTAAGTGAAGATTTCTCTGGTTGCAGGAAAAGACCACTAACCACTTAAAAAGTCATGATTTAAGCAAAAATAACTGTAAGAATTGTATATTTTATTAAAACTTTTATTTACATAAGTGTGTTTTTCCAGGACCCATCGGCTCCAAGTCAAATAGTTGTTTCAATCTAGTTGTGGAGGGCACGTGGCCCATGTGGGGATCGAACCGGCAACCTTGTTGTTAAGAGCACAGTATTCTAACGAACTGAGCTAACCAGCCACCCCAAGAATTGTTTATTTAATATGAAGTATGAAAACCAAGTGAAGTTTCTTAACCAGTAAATTTTTGACAAGAAAATGGGTGGAATTTTTTAGAATTGTTGAAAGCTAATCCACAAATTCAGAGAGTCTAAAAACTCCTAAGCAGGAGAAATTTTTAAAACTCCACACCCAGTCACGTCATTGTGAAATTTCAGAACACCAAAGAAAAATAGATCTTAACCAGCAATTAGATTGACAGTAGATTTCTCAGTAGCAACAAAAACCAGAAGATAACAGAATAATATGTTTAATATTCTGAGAAAAAAAAGAAGACAACTGTAAACTTAGAATTATATACCTAGTAGAATTATCTTCAATGTACAAGAGCAAAATAAAAGTATTTCAGGTGGGAAAAAATCCTGAGAGTTTATCATATGACACTCACTAAAAGAAATTCTATAGCATTTACTTCAGGCACAAAGTAAAATAATCCAGAAGGAAGATTCAAGATATGCAATGAAAGCGTAAACAAAACATTTTTACACATGTGGGTGGGCCTAAAAAACATGATTTCTAATTTGTAGGAGGAAAACAGAATAGAACTAAAGTAGTGAATAATAGTTATACACTGAGAGGGGGAGTGCTGTTAAAACAACCTCAGGCGTTTGAATTTTTCAAAAGGAAAGATATTAGTTTTAGACTTTAAAATAATAGAATAATCACCTTAAAATATACATAAAGTGTATTACTCCAAATAAGTTGAGAGAAAAAGACACACACACACACACACACACACACACACACACACACACACACACAGAACTCCTCTAAGTTTCTGACATTTTAATCTCCTTTGTTGTCTGCCATTATTACTTATGGCAAACATTGTTTTATAATTTTTCATTGTGAGCTTATCTTTAAAGGGTCTTTTTTTTTTAAATGAGAATTCCTTTCAGCCTTTTATGGTAGCACGTGGGTTTTATATTTGTTTCTGCCAGGCATTCCAGATACACCTTGTTTAGGATCTTTTTTGGGAGAAGATGGGGGGTGGGGGCATCAATTTCTAGGTTTTGAGATTCCAACAACACATAAGTGCTATAAATCTAAACTCCAAACTCTTATAAAATGCATGTCTAGGGTTTCAGAATTTCATCAGAGTTAAGTAATTTTTTTTTTCATCCGGAAATGGGACAAATGGGACATCTGCTTGTCCATTGGGTGTTTTGTATTTTCCCTACTCCGTCCTTTACTGAAGATGATGTCTTTCAGAGACAATGGCTTTTTGTAGTATATTCAGTTCCAGCTCCAACCATGGGCTATTCCAAATCCTTACCGCCTGCCCTATACTTCCAGGCCTCAAGTTACGAAGACTAACAACATCTTGCCCACATCTACGATGACCACCTATCCTGGTTTGCTTGGGACATAGTTTTCAGGAATGGGGGTTTTTCCAGTGCTAAAACCAGGGAAGTCTAGGGCAAACTAGTTGGTCACCCTACACCCCAGCCCTCACACCCAGGGCCAGAAGAGAATCAGTTCAATAAATCATTGTCTGGTTTTCAGTTTAAATTCTGGCATCTTAAGATTTACTTTCATGTCTATGGGTTTAGCTATACATTAAAAACATCAGTTTTTATTTAATCCTGTAATGCTAGGTGTTGGTAGTGAGACAGCTTTCAGGTTACAGAAGTCCACTATTTTGCCAGCTTACAACGTAACATTTTAATGCTTTTCATCAGTACCAAAGTGAAGTTTGAGTATAAAAGTCATAGCCAGTTAACCCGTGTGGACATACGTTGTCGGAATGGTTCCCAAAGTTGTGTGATTTGCTCCAACAGCTGACCCACAGCTCACCCTTGCTCCAAGCGCTATTTCTCTGACCTCGAGAATGTTCTAGAATTCTGTAGGCAGGCCTAGCTTCTTCCTGTAAGGCCTAGAAGATAAACTCGCCCCCTTTATAATTCAAATTCCCTGGGGAAAGAAATGTTCACCTGTTTTGTTCACTCCTGCAATCACAGGCACTCAACTAATGTTTCTAGAAAGACGGAACAAGCTGGCCTGACCTATCTGGTTATTTCTTCCAATCAACCCATCTACCTCAAATTTCACAGAAAGGCGTCCATGTTTCTTTTCTGTTGATGTCTGGTTCCCTGTTCTACATGCACTTGTTTCTATTTCCGTAGGCATTTCAATCAATTTTGGGGCCAGCGATAAAGATAATCGTGATCGGAATAATCCGCGGCATTCAGGACGCCATTTTGAAAATAGAGCCTAGACACATCGAAACTTCTTTAATTTTAACCTATATTTAACTATGCATACTTATTTCAAGTATGCTCATAAGGCACTTTCGGGGCGATGTATGTGTCTGTCAGTCTATTTCAGGGCGGCGCTTCCATAGCCGCACGGGGCCAGCCAGCGCCCAACCCCTGTGCACCCCCTGCGTACAGCGGCCCGGACGCCGGCGTCCCCCCAACCCCCCCACGCAGGGGGCGGGGTGCTGTTACCCATTGGCTGAGACGGCTCCTGCGAGCCCCAGTAACCCGCAGGCGCAGGAGCACCTCTGGGAGCCCCACAAGCCACGCCTCAGTCCGCCAGCGCCCCTCAGCCTGGCGGGTCAGAGCTTGGGGCTCCGCGGCCTCCCCGCCACTTCTGTCTCTCCTTACTCCTGTGACATAACCCTTTGCCCAGTCGAGGCCAGGCGGAGGGCACGAGCAGCCCCAACAGCAGCGCCAGGAGTGGTGCCAGAAGAGCAGCCTCTGCTTCTCCTCGAACCCCATCGGTGGGACTTGCTAGCCGCCGCCATCATGGTGAGCTGAGGCGGAGGCCTAAGGGACACAAGACCGGTGGGGTCCTCCGAGGTGGCCAAAACTCGGCTTTTGGAAGGGAGAGGGCGGAGAGGAGCAGAAAGCAGGGGTCTCCCGGGCTTTCCTGTCTGAGGCGCCGGCCTGGCCAGAGGTCTGAGGGAGAAGGTAGCAGCGGCCATCCAGGCGGCCGCAGCGCGGCCTACATGGCACCGCAGGGCAAAGAGGACGGGTGTGGTGGAAGGGTACAGCCCAGGGGACCCGCTCTCATAGCCCGCGGGCGGACCACATGCAAAGCCCCTTCACTCCATACCCACCTCCCGCCACGGCGCGAAGTAGTCTGTGGAGAATCGGCTGGGTTCTCCACCCGAGGAGTTGTGGGGTGGCGGAGTATCCTGTTCCCGCCCCACCCCCACCTCACCCCCACCTCACCCTCACCTCGCAGCCTCCCTTCCCGCGCTTACTCTCTGGAGACAAGACGGGAGGCAGCGCGGCCTCCACGAGATGGCGTCGGCCACCAGAACACCACATGGCGCCGGCTTTCTGAGGGACGTGCTCATTATCTTTTGAGGGTCGGAGTTCCCTTTGGAAGTGGCTCCTTCCCAGGTCCTTGTGAGGGTTGGGGTGGTGTGTTCCTGGGGGGTACGAAGGGGCCGCAAACAGGTGCCTGAAGGCATGGCCCGCAAGCCGAGAAAGAGGCCAGGACTAAAGTGCTTTTGTGGTGGCCCTTTGTTCAGGCCCTGGTCATGGTGGCGCCCTCATGGGGCGAACTCAGGCACAAAACCTGACGTCAGAATTTCCGCATGAAGTCGGAGTGAGTCGCCTTTACTTCTAAGGGACCACCGATTTCAGAAATTTAGAAATGTTTTATTCGGGGCAACATTTTTCTTGTCTAGGTAAACCAGGAGCTTTAAACCAAACGTACACACAGTAATAGTCTTTGCGGCGTACATTTATATGAGTTTTGCTAAATGGATGAAGTTGGTTCACCACCACCATCGGATACAACTCGGAACACTTTGACCAACCATTAAATCACAAATGCGTTATATACCGTGTGTATTTATTGATAGTATAATTATTCTTCTTTCCAATTTTCGAGGTAAAGGGAGGAAATTTATATACAATTTATATTAGTAAGTGTGTTGAAATAAAATTCATAATTATATGTAATTTATTGGTAATAATTATTTGTGTCATGTAGTTATCCATGTTAATTATTTAATAATTACTATGAGTTACTATAAATGATTATTTACAATGATTTTTCCTCTATTTTCAGAGGAAAAGAGGGGCAATGCTAATAGCTTATTGATTTTTTTCTGATTATAAAAGTAACATATTAACTCATTTGAAAGTAATAAATGTAAGAAAATAGAGGTCCACCTTAATCCTAACACCTGTTAAAATTCTGTATGACCTTCCAGATTGTTTTTGTGCATGTATTGCATATAGGTAGGTAAATTTTATTTTACAAAAGTTGTACCATACTATATAATACTATTTTACAACCTGCATCCTTCCCTTAATATAGTGGACATTATTTCAAAGGTAAGTTTAAAATAATTTTGAATATATAATGTTAGAGTATAAGATTGTACCATTACTTCTTTTAGCAAATTCTCTTGTAGTGAATAATTTTTCTATATTAAAACAATACTATAATGAGTATTTTTATGTAAATGTGTTGGTATGCTTATTCTATTAATTCCTTGAAATAAATTGCCAGGAGTGGAATCACTCAGTGAGTTAAGCCCATTTTATAACAATTTTAAGTTACACATCTTTCCAAGTTATTCTTGATGAAGCATATACCATTGTATAATACTATTGATGATGTATAGAGCGATCTATTTTCCATAATCTTTCCAATGAGAGGAATTGTTCTTTTGTAAGTTGCCAGTCTAGTAACTAGAAAATATTTCACTGTGTTGATGAGCTTTGTTATTAGTGAAGTTGAAGTTTGTCCTTAGCTTAAAAAAATTTGTTTTATAAATTCTGAATCCACCTTTCTATTTGTATACCTTTTTCTTAATGATTTATAAGAACATTGTATTTATATTAAGCCTGTCACATATAGTAGAAAAAAATTACAGTAATGATAAGGAGGTGTCCTTATTCCTAATTTCGATGGAAATGACTATAATGTTTCACTTTTAAGCCTGGTGACTGATGACTTAGAATTAGATAAAAAAATAAGATTATTTTATTTGGGTGTTTTAAAAATTAAAAACATGAATGTTGTACTTTATCAAATGGCTTTTCAATGGTGAGTTACAATAATAGATTATCTAGTGAACCATCCTTGCATTTCCAGTGTAAACTACTTAATTGTGTATTTTTAAAATACATATACTGATGGAATTTTGTATCTCTATTGGGGGCATGAGTGGGACCATCTTAATCAGGTTTTGTTATTCAGATGGTGTTAGTTTTATAAAATGCACTGAGAAATATTCTTTTTTTTCTTTGAATTTTTTATTTTTTAAAGGAAAGCATTTTAATGTTCTTCCGCTTCTTTTACTTACCATTGTTGCTGTCTTGGTGCCCGCCCCCCTACCCCAATCCCGCCCACACATACACAAATTCTGTCTCTTTACAGTTTGAAAAAACTCCCAGTGAAATTGAGCCAGGAATCAAGTGGTTTCTTAAGATTGTTTTTAAAAATTAATATTTCTCTAGAAAGTTAGCCATTTCATCAAGATTTCCAAATTTACTCCCATAGAGTGTATACATAGCATTCTCTTACAATCTCTGGTCGTATCCCTTTTCACAACGAATGTGTCTTTTGCTTTCTTGCCCTTTTTCTTGCTTAGCTTTAACCAGGATTGTTTGTTTATTGTTTGGATTCCACCCACCTTTTCCCCCTAAGAGTTTACTATTGGATTTACTTAAAAGGTTTTATTCTGATTTTCATTTCGTATTTCCTTAGTTTTTCTGCTTTTATTAGCACCTTCTTTCTGTGGATGTAGCTGATGACTACAAATTGTAGACTTTTTTGGGTATACATAGACCTCAGTTTGCTTGTATGTTGACATAGTAGTTGAATGAAATTTTGGGAAAAAAAAGAGGACATCCCAGGAGTTTAGTAACAATAAGTTTTTTTCAGCTTTTAGTTATTTTTGTCATTTGGTTATCCAACTATAATAGATAATATATTACTGTAAATAGCAGTGATGAGAATTGTGTATATGATGGCCTCCAAGTTCACCCCTATTTAGTATCTCACATTACTCATTTCAAAATACACCAACTACTTGAAGGTATAATTAAGAAAAATAATTACTACTTACATTTAATTTACATGCAATTTATTTTGTGAATACTAGTGATGGTTAAGATTTATACTTTAACACAAAACTTTTGCTTTAGCCTAAACATTCATTTGTGCAGTATTTTTGGCAAGAGTTTAAAAGTAACTAAAGGTTATCTATTGGTTATTGATGTTGTGTATATAAATTATAATTATGTGTAAATATACACACAGTAGGAGTTTAAATAATCCCTGCTGTTCAGTCTTGTTAAAATGGAGTAATCTGCTTACTTTGTTAGCTTTGAGCGCCACCTGCTGACTGAGGACTACATGATGGTGCCTTAATTTAAGACTTAAGACGTTTGGACTCTAGTAAAATGATTTGATGAATTTTATATTCAATATCCCAATCAAGCAGGCAGCCAATTTGTGTGCCCAACTCCAACCAAACTTACTATAATATCTAATGACTTTTTTTTCTTTTCTCCAAATTAGTGTTTAGTTGTCTCAAGTATCCATTTTACTTTTGTAAAATAGAGTATGAGAATTAAAATTTTCCTTTTCAGTTCTGGCGACATAATAGGGTTTCTCAGCCGTGACCCTATTCAAATTTGGGGCCAGATAATTCTTTGTTGTGGATGGCTGATATTTCATTATAGATGTTTATTGTAACCCTGGCCTCTATCCACCAGGCACCAGGAACACCACTCAGTTGTGACAACCAAAAATGCCGCTGGCCCACAAAAATCTCCCCTGGTTGAGAATCAATGCATTATCATAACCCCTGATAATCTGGCACAGTTTTCTGGCCTGATGTTACACCTCTAAATTAAAATACATCCATCTGTTGTGATTCACAGAAATGTAACACTGTAAATAGTTTATTAGATAAAAGGGTATCCAAAGTTCATCCACAAATAAATGGGAAATTGAGAAGAAAAGAAATGTACAGAAGTTTTGGAATCACTGTTTTATTTATATTTTGGAATTTTGAATAAGCTAATTGAAAGGGATTGGTAAATTGTCGCTAGAGAAGGGAAATCTAGTCAAGTTCTCAATAATTCAAGATATGTGGCTTCTGTAATATAGTCTCATTTAGAAAAATATTAAAATTACTAAACAAGTTTATGGTTTTTTTTGTTTTGTAATGGAAAAACTTTAGAAATCATTTTTTACTCTCTCACTTTATGGTCATGAAATATCACTGTACCCTAGTTAAAGGAAAAGAATTAGGAAATATTCAACTAGAAAGACAAAAATAGCAATTATAAGCACAAATTAATAGAGAATAGCCAAAATGCTCAAATTTCATGATTTGACAATTTTTATTAGTATAGCAGTTTGTAGAATCTTCAATTTATCAGTAACTTTTAGCATCTAACAAAATAGGAACTCTATTTTCTCATTGTTACTAATTTCTATAAAAATTACTGTGCTTATCATTTTAAAAATATGTATCAGTTGGTTTCTTTTGTCCTTGTTTTCCTCCATGCAGAGTTGTAATAGCTTTATCTTTTTCTTGCAGCCTTTTGTACTTACCTCTTATAATTAATAAGCATTTCATGAGTTTCAAATGAGCGTGTGCGCCCTAAAGTACTTTCTTGAAGTTCCAACTCAAATTAGTTGTAAATTAATAAAGTATCTACAAAATAAGTAAATAGTAAAACCAGGAAATAGACATTTTTTTGACCTATTGAAAACAAATTGAAATAACAAGACACTAACTTATATTGGCATATTACTTTATACTTTACTAAATGAATTCACAGATGTTACCTCACTTCATTCTCAAAGCAATTTTTCAGAGATAAACAGCTACCAAGTAAGTGGCTTATAACCTAGTAAGGGACATGAACCTGCATCTCCTGACTAAATCAATTTTTGTTTCACTATGCTATACTGCCTTTTCAGTATATATGTTAGTAAATTATACTTCCGAAAAATTTGCATTAACCTTTGTGTGGGAAGACAAGACAGAGTTCTGACCAGAATCCAGAAAAATGAGTTTCATGTATGAGTCTCTTTTTCTGAAATAAAGATGGTATCATTTGTATTTATTAGCCCACTATGAAAGTTGGAATTATTGGTAGGACTCACTTGGTGTAATTCAAGAAGAAAAATGTTATTCCAAAAGATGACTTTGAACACCTTAGCATTATAGAAAAGTATGATAACCCCTTCTTTATAGGAGCTATGATATGTGAGCAAATAATGTTTTCATGAACATTTCCAAAGTAAAGCAGGCATAGTAGCATAGGGAGTATTGTAAAACCCATGTTAATTTTGGTGAATAGAAAGATGAGGCAAAAAAATTGGTTTAAAACTTTGATGTTTGTATTCTTTTTGATGCAGCTCTTTTTTAAATTTTTGTTTACCTTTTTAAAAGATTTACCATGCTTCCTAGTAAGTTACTTATAAAATGAAAATTTGTTTATTGGCGTAAAATTTGCTGATTTTGTTGGGTGGCTTCAATAACTTCAGTTTTTTTACAAACCTGATCTTTATAATTCTTTTTTACCAGTTCATGTAGTATTTTCAAAAACTCAGTATAAAATCAGTATTCTACCACAGCATTGTACGAGAGATGATGATGAGCAACACTTGGTTTAAGAAAGTGCTAGAGCCTTTTGTTAAAATTTCATGCTGATCTATTCTGATTTCTTTACATCCTGAGCCTGAAGTAAGCTGTATTGATAACTAATTTACAATGAAAATAATTTATATGAATATGTTTTATACTTGAAAAGCAAAAATTGTATTTCATATCATGTGTTTTTTACCTGTATACAAGTTTGTACCTGTATATCTAAGTGATGATATCTGCTTTCCAAATTACAGTCTGCTGCAAATTCTGAGACTCCGAACTCAACCATCTCCAGAGAGGCCAGCACCCAGTCCTCATCAGCTGCGACCAGCCAAGGCTATGTTTTACCTGAAGGCAAAATCATGCCTAACACCATTTTTGTTGGTGGAATTGATGTTAGGGTATTGTACTCATGTTTCATTCCTTAAAAAAATATTTAGTAAGTAATGGGATTTTGAGCTTTGTTGTAAATCATAAGGTTTTTTGTACTTTATGTAGGTTTGGAATTAGTTTATGTTTAACTTATGAGGATTAAAGATACCTTTGACAGGAGCTTCAGGTAGTTTGGGGATACTTGGGGGAAATACTTCCACATTATCAAATCTTCTTTTATACTATAATTGAAAGTTTTGAAAGCTGAATTTTTACACTTGAAGTCAAATTCTTTTCCGTAGATGGATGAAACCGAAATTAAAAGTTTCTTTGCTAGATATGGCTCAGTAAAAGAAGTGAAGATAATCACGGATCGAAGTGGTGTGTCCAAAGGGTAAGTAAAATATGTTCAGTATAAACTGTAAAAAATATCTGAACTATATTTTCTGTAGAATACCAGAGAATTCAAAACTGGTATTCTTACATTTGTATAAATGAAATTTGTTGCTTTGCTAATTTCTTTCATGTAAAGAATAAAAGTTTGCTGCCGGCTCTTTTATGTAATCATTTTTCTTTTTTTTGGAAAGAAAGACTTTATTTATTTATTTATTTATTTATTAAATTTATTGAGGTGACAATTGTTAGTAAAATTACATAGATTTCAGGTGATGTAATCATTTTTCTAGTATTTGTATTTAAATATTTCCCATCTTCATTTCACATAAGTAGATTAATCAGTTTTATCAAAGAATTATTTTCTTTGCACATCTCAGTACGTTACATTTTAACCATCTTGTCACAGATAATAAATTCAGGTTCAGAAATTTTCTGTTGATGAGGTTCCCACACTACCTTAATTATAAGAAAAAAAGGAGTAATATTTATAGAGGATCTATCATTTACATGTTAATATTTATCTCAGTATTTCATCCTTTATCATTAACACTTTTGTCAGTTATTTCATAAAATACTAAAAGTTTTAAACCATTTGCTGTTGTGATTTTATGCTTCATTTATCTGCCTTTTTAGCTATGGATTTGTTTCCTTTTATAATGACGTGGATGTTCAGAAGATAGTAGAAGTAAGTAATCTTCTCATGGAAAAATCTCTTAATTAGAATATGGATGCAATGTTTAGTATTGTTGGAGTCCTGAATATGTACTCAGTCTTGCATAAAATATAGAAACTGATACACTTCTTTTTTGAAGTCCAAATTTGGAATTATTTTGCATAACTTGTCAGAACCTGTTTATTTTTGATTGGGCATCTAGCTTCATGAACTAGAGACAGTGTAAAAAGTTTTGATCAAATTCCATGACAGCTCTGGACACTTGACTAGAGTACTGAGGTAAGGTGCTGATAAATTTTGATTTAGTAGGTTCTTACCACTGATCTTTGATATCAGAAATTTTAGAAGACTTGGGGTGTTTACCGAGTCTTGGAAGTAAAGACTTGGAAATTAATTTTAGGTTTGTTACTGTTTTATTTTCAGTCACAAATAAATTTCCATGGTAAAAAGCTGAAACTGGGCCCTGCTATCAGAAAACAAAATTTATGTGAGTAAAGAAAGGAATTTTTCTTGTTGACACCTGTGTTCCTTTTCAGATAATTAAAAATAGGCTTTGTTTTCTTTTTATTCTTTAAAAAGGTGCTTATCATGTGCAGCCACGTCCTTTGGTTTTTAATCCTCCTCCACCACAGTTTCAGAGTGTCTGGAGTAGTCCAAGCACTGAAACTTATATGCAGCCGCCAACCATGATGAATCCTATAACTCAGTATGTTCAGGTAAGAATTAACCTACATTCTTTTTTTTTTTTTTTTTTTTTTTTTTTTCATTTTGGCGATCTTATAGATGAGGGTACCTTAAAAGTAAGCTAGTCTCACTTCTTACCCTCTGTGGAATTATATCCACAATTTCCGTGATAAGTGATAATACTGTCCCTGTTTGAATACTTTGAGTGATGGGAAATCTTTTTTTTTTTAATAAATCTGTTGTTCTTAGTGTTATTCCTTATTCTAAGTTAAATCTGCTTCTAAATAGCTTGTAAGTCTTTAGCTCAGAGCTGACCTCTGTAGCCTCAAAGAGCATATCTCTTACCTTTTTCCCCCTACATGATAACTCCAAAAATATTTGAAGACAGCTTTTCTCATGTGTCTGCCTGGTTAATTCTTCTCTAAGGTTAGCAATTTATCTAGCTATTCTTTATTTTCAGTAATTCAGATGCCTCCCCACACAGACTGCTGACTTTTGGATGTATTCTGGTTCTAGAATGGATAGGTTTCTGATGACTTAACTGTATTTGTAAAATCTATAAGTAGCATATAATTTGGTTCTGGTTACTTTAATATTTGAAGTGGTATTTGGAATATTTACTATCGCCTATTGATGAAAAATAACGTTTATTTTCTTGGTTCATTTTATTTTTCTTCAGTTTAAAAGACATTTTATTTGCAAGAAAAGAAGCAAAATAATAATGAAACAGTGCTGCAGTGTTTCTCTTTTGTTTACATTTTCCATCTACCTGAAGTATATGGTATATCTTTACTTCTTTTCTTGCTCTAAACATGACTAGAAGAAAAACCCTCCTTGTTCCTAACATTTACTGTGAATTATTTACTGTGAATTATTACCTATTCTGGGTATATTCATGTTTGCTGCTGCCTAGATGTTTTTAATCAATAAATATTTGTTGAAAGATTTAAGACATTTTACTGTGTCTTTTCCAGTTTGAGGTTTATACTGCCATTGACTTTTAGAATTAAAATACAGAAAACCATAAAGTCTGTAGGAGGACTATACACATTGATTATACATTACCCCATAATATTGTCAAAGAAACACAATACTGCCTAAAAGTATTTCTTTCTGTAAACTTTATTTTCAGGCATATCCTTCTTATCCAAGTTCACCAGTTCAGGTCATCACTGGATATCAGTTGCCTGTATATAATTATCAGGTAATTTAAGAGGAAACAAAATTATTTACTTTGGAATGTTACTGAGACCTTTATTCATATAAATTTCCTTAATAGTTTCTCATTTAAACTAGTTAAATATGATTAAAATTTAAGAAAAGACTTTAAGGTCTCTGTATTATTGGAAATACGGGAATAATGTTTTGACAGGAATATACTTAGCGAGAAGTTTTCCCTTGTACTGTCTTCAAGATTTTGCATCCACTTCTATATTTCAACATGTATTCCTCCATCTTTGCTTTCAAATAGCTGAAACACCCAGGCTGACTTACAATTTTTTCTAGGGGAATAGGGTGAAATAAAATGATTACTTAATTCTTAGAGCATTGAATTTCAATTATTTTTTATTGTGTTTATTTTATCTGGCTACTACATATAGGAGTTCTCTGAATTTCTGCCCATAGATATGACCATATCTATGACCCATGACCTTATCAGTAGTAATGAATTCAAAGAACTACTACTATCTTTGAGTTTTCATGAAAGCCAACTCCAGAAAATTGAGAAAAAGGTGGGGTTTATATATGAAAATAATAATAAAATCCTCAGGTATTAGAAACATAAAGTACTTCTTTCTTTCATTCTGTTTATTTTATTATAATGAGTGCAAGGAGCCAGCATGACAAATACTTCAACATTGTCTATCTCATATCTTTGTGAAAATGTGTAGGAATATTTAAATAATTATTTCCATTTTTATTTTTTATTTTATTTTTATTTTTTAAGATGCCACCACAGTGGTCTACTGGGGAACAAAGGACTTACCTTGTCCCTCCGGTAAGGTGAATTAGAACATGTACTTCCGGTTCTTTAAAGTGTTTTTTTTGTTTAACTATTATATATTTCTTAACCTTTTGCTATATCATGTATGCCTAGAAATATTGTTATTTTATTATTTATTTATTTTACTAGTTTCAGGTGTACAAATATTTTTAATTGCCCTCTTACATTATGTGTTATGTTTTATTAATTTCTTGTCAACTCAAGTATATACTCCCATGGGAGAAATTGCTTTTTCTTCTCAGATTGTTCTTGTGTGCTTAAGCAGTGGCTGCTCTCCTTTTAACAGGTGCTCAATTACTTGCTGTTCTCCTTTTAACAGGTGCAACAATTACTTGTTGATAGAATATATAACCCAAGAACGGTAGTATTAATACCTGTGCTAATGCCAATTCTATAGATTTAGAATTAGTATTGAATCTGCTTCTAATTTTCTACCTATAAAAAAATCTGAAGAGAAATAAAGTAAATGTTTTGCTGTAATACTGTCATATGTTATATAAGAAAAGGAATAAAACAAAAGAGTGCCACCTCTAAAACATCTGAGCCTTTGTTACATTCTGTCTTTGATCGGGACTGGATATTTGAAAAATATAATATGAGTTAAAATTCTCAGGTACTGGGAAATATCCCTTCCCATATTACATTTTGAAGTTTCTTTTTCTTAGAGCCCTTCTAATTCTGATTATGTTGAAGCTTAAAAGTCATTTCAAAATAAGAGACTGTCTTATTGCATTTCAGCTATTCAGTTTAAAATAAAGTTTTTGTGATAATGTAATTGAACTTCAGCACGACCCACATTTAAACTTTCAATATTAGCTCACCAATTTGAAGAATAGATTGTTTGGAAATGTATCTAATGTACATCTCTTTAATTACACTTTTATCGTTTTAAATGTAGGCTTATACAGCTGTTAACTACCACTATAATGAAGTTGATTCAGGAGCTGAAGTTTTGTCAAGTGAATGCTCAGTTCATGAAGCTACTACATCCTCTGGCAATGGCCCACAAAAGGCAAACATCTAATTTTATTTATTAATATTTATATTTTTATATTTATTTTTTCAAGTTTTAATAATGGCCCTTTGAGAAGTAAGTGTCTTTGCCCAAATTTAAATATGGGAGCCATAAATTAAAGAGCTTGACTAATAGACAGTTAATTCGTCAGTTTATATTAAAGTTAATACAATCTCAGGCACCCCCAAACTTTCAGTGTGTGTGTGTGTGTGTGTGTGTGTGTGTGTGTGTGTGTGTGTATAAAATTTCTGACTCAGTAGTCCTTTACTCTGTTCCATTTTCATCATTTTTGTTTGTTTTTTAAACCATACTTCGATAAATACTGTATTAACATGATTTGGCAGAATGCAAATGGGCAGGTTTCCTCAAGGCTCCTATTCTTCAGAAGAGGGACTAGTATGAATTATATCTACCTTGTCTTACCAATTTAAACATGTACTTAACTAAATAATAACATACAATTATTTATGGTATTCTTTCCATAAACATATGGTAGCTTTCAAGAATGGTGGAGTCACTAGTAATAATTGAAATGTTGAAGTAGACAGAATTGTTTCTTTTTTATCATTGGAGCAGGTTCCTATAATAACAGTGCTCTTTCTCTCTTGAATTCCCCTATGTTTTGGTAGCATTGAAGGATTTTTATTGTAGTGTGTGACTTTGTCCATGTGTTTCTCTGGGGGAAAAAAGGTTGAGAACTACTGAATTGTATGGTGAAAAAAATTCCCTGGTTTGATACGTGATTAAAATTTGAAAAAATATTAAAATAGCTTACAGTATAATTATATCAGATTTTATCCAGCACATATTTTTCTTGAAATGTTGAAGTTCACTATTTTCTAACAGGAAAAATTAAAGAGCCTTAAGCAAATATTTTAGGGTTTTACTAAATTGAGCTTTTTAAATCTGTACTGTATCACTAAGGTTCTGAAATATTTATTGAATTTAGTAGAAAAGTTACATACTAACTGCCATTGTAAGAATTATGAATTCCATAAATATGTGTATTCATTAAACTTTATATTAAAAATTTGTTAGCAGTGAGTAAAAGGAATAGTCTTTAGATTACTGAAAAGTTCTGTGTTTCAGAAATCCGTGGACCGAAGCATACAGACAGTGGTATCTTGTCTGTTTAATCCGGAGAGCAGAATGAGAAACTCTGTTGTTACTCAAGATGACTACTACAAGGTATGAAAAAAATAGTACACAGTATAAAAAGCATATTTGTCAGCTGTGAAACATCTTTTTTTCCCTGTTGCATATATATTTTGAGATTACAGAGAGCATTTAATTGAACTCTTGGCATTTGACTGTAACCTGGTAAACCACTGTGAGTTTTACCTGGCAGTGTATTTTACGTTGCTCAAACCTTGATATAGTGTAGTTTGTTCTTAGGGTAGAAATTTTTAGCAGAAGCTTATAATTGAAAGAGTTTGTGAAAGAAGAGAGCTAAAAGAGAGTATTAGCTTGACAAAATAGAAAAAGAAAATTTTAGATACAGGAAGCAGAATTTAAGAGTACATGGGTATTGGAGTGAAGAGAACAAAAGAGAAAGGTGACATACTTGAACAATGTGGGGGGAGAAGAAGTAAAGTGAAGGAATAAAAAGAGTTGAGAAAGAAATGGAGGTTGATTCAGAGTTGGTGAAGTGGAAGAGAATGTGGGTATTTGAATTTAAGTTCTGGTTTCTGATCCTGGCTTTATCACCTTGGATAAATCACGTAAATTTTACTAAGGCTCCAGTTTTCACAGGTCTAAAATGAGATACAAGACTAAAGGTCTCTAAAATCTCTTTTGTTCTGAGTCTGTGAATATGGAAAGGAACTAGCTGGTCACTCCAATGAGGGAGGAATATTGTGTGTGCTTACTAAAGGGATGTTTTTGTTTTGTTTTTTAATAATATGTTTATTGAGATACAATTTGAATATAATACAATTAACTCCTTTAAAGTGTGCAGTTCAATACTTTTTAGTATATTCTCAGACCATGACCACAATCAATTTTAGAATATTCGAGTCAAGCGAAAAGTAAACCCCCTACTACTAGCAGCCACTCTCCATTTCCCCTCAACTCCTCTAGCCCTCAGTAACCACTAACCTACTTTTTTTTTTTTTTTTTTTTTTTAAGGATTTTCCTATTCTGGACATTTCATAAAAATAGAATAATACAACATGTGGCATTTTGTGACTGGCTTCTTTCAGTCAGTATAATGTTTTCAACGTTCAATGTTATAACATGTATCAGTACTCCATTTCTTTTAGTTTATGTATATGCTATTTTGATTACTTCTACTTTTTGGCTCTGATGAGTAATGCTGTGAGCATTTGTGTGTAAGTTATTGTGTGGACATGTATTTTTATTTCTCTTGGGTGTATACCTAGGAATAGAATTGCTGAGTCATATGGTAAATATGTTTCAAGGAACTGCTAGAATTTTTCCAAAATGACTACACCTTTTCAAATGGAATTTTTAAATCATTGCTTTGTGTCTTAAAACAGGCAAGGAGAATAGGTTTTTTTGTTTTGTTTCGTTTTGTTTTGTTTTATCTATGAATGGGCATAGCCTGAAGCTTAAAGCCTTTTTGATGGATGTACTGAGGACTTCCTATAATGCAGAAGAGTAGAGCCATAGCAGGATTAAGTTCTTACCGTCTTCTCAACAGGGAGTAAACACATTCATTTAAAGTTGACATTTGTTCTTTTGTTGTTTCATTCTACATAGACAGCACCATTTAAAAGGAGAGAACTAGGGGTATATGACGTATATGACAGTTCTGAAGGTTAAATAGACAGTACTTAAACAATTTGCAAAGCAGAAAATGGTCTTTAAACTTGAGTTTTCATCTTAAACAATTTGCAAAGCAGAAAATGGTCTTTAAACTTGAGTTTTCATCTTAAACAATTTGCAAAGCAGAAAATGGTCTTTAAACTTGAGTTTTCATCTGGTATTAGACAAAAGCTTCCCTTTAAACCTTCCAGAGTTTTCTCCTCTGGGCTAGGAGTCAGAAGTTGGTAGTCTGCAGTTGTCTGACATGTAGACTTACTGTGATTGGCTAAATGTTATTGTTTTAATTGAATTTGAATGCATTGGGGCAGGGCATACACTGTTTCCATGGTACATTCTATTCTGTTGTCTTAATTTCAGCTCCTTCATAATTTTTCATATCCTGCCTGACCTCTGAAGATATTTGTGACCACTTTTCTGACCTTTCACCTAAATAGGATATTACCCTATTGACAGTTACATAATTCCCAGAAGTAACCCTTTATATGACAACTGAATTTAAGGAAAAGGGCAGTTAAGCTAAATATGTAGAGAAGAAAATACTATTATGTTATTACTGGTTCACTCGGCTTCATTCCTCTTTGCAAGGTCTCACTTTCTGTCTACACATCTGCAAGCAGCATATAAAATGAAAGGAAAATTTTGCATATATTTTTAATTTTTTACTTCATTTCCTAAAGAATGATGTATCTTCATCACAGGTGAAGGGTATGCCTTTAAACATGCCAAAATTTTTATCTTTTAATCTAAAGGCATGGGATTTTGCGTTGAAGTGCAGTGCTGTTCTCTAGCTATGATTTCTACCAGATATACTTCTATTAGTAAAAACAGTACTTTTGAAAATTACATGCATTTTCCACCAGCTATCTTTGGGTCATCACTGCCAAATCATTAATTAAGAATTTACATAAAACAGTACTGATTCTAAGTCTGTTTCTGAATTTACCAAGATTTCTTTTTTAACTAAATTGTTGAATAAAACTAGTTATTACTACATTTGTTATCCCAAAGTATAGGAATACTTCCCAAAAAGGATGACTTTTCTCTCATTTGTAGTTTTTAAGCCCAAAATAAATGCTTTAAGTGTTCTGCAACTCTTCAGGTCATAGCCGTAACGGAAAATTTTCAATGAAATAAAAAGGACTGTTTTTCTCTCTTCTAGGATAAAAGAGTCCATCATTTTAGGAAAAGTCGGACAGTGCTTAAATCTGTTTGATCCTCTCTACTAACTTTCTAGACTCATGGAAAGATGCTGGTTTTGAATATTAAGAAGAGACAAAGTTTTTCACTATTATAGAAATTTAATTCTGAATATATTGATAAATCACATTCATACTATACAAATTGTATTAGATTGCCTAGTTTTATTTTACATTGAAACTGTTTTTCATTAGATGTTTGTTTAGAAACTGGTTCTGTGTTGAATATATAGTTGAAAGTAAAAAAAAATAATTGAGACTGAAAGGAATAACTTTTAAGATTTATCTGTAAGGATATTTTTTTTTTTAATTGAAATTGACATCTGAAAAGTTTAAAAACAAATGCTGATTTTCAAAAAATTGTTTTAAAAAAACCCACTATTTTGAAAGGTCAGAATTTTGAACACAAGCATTTCATTTCTCCAGCAAGTACCTGTGAATAGTACAATATTTACAATATTGTGCTTTACATTTGTGATTTGTCTAGAAATTTGTCAAGAAAACCACAAAAGCAGAGTTTTTAAAACTGCATTTTTAATCAGTGAAACTCAGTATATAGTTAGCTTTATTGAAGTCTTCCTTATCTAAACCCAGTAAAACCAATTCTAAACAGTCTAATCAGTGGGTCTTATGTTTATTAGCTGGAAATATTTTATCTTTTATCTGGTATCCACGCATAGAAGTTGTATTTGATTGGGATGGTAATTAGGATAACTAAAATTCTGGACCTAATTTTTAAAAAAAATCCAAGACAAACTAAACTTTACTAGGTACGTAAGTTTTTCAGTGAGTTACCATTCTCTCTTTTTTTTTAAGAAAAATTTTTCCTTGAAATGCTAAACTTAATGGCTGTATCTTAAATTGTGCAAAATATTGGTAATAAAGAATGCTGAAGCTTTTTTTTTTATGTCACTTAAAGGTTATAATCAGAGTATCTGAAAGGAATTGTTTTTATAAAAACATTAAAATATTAGTTATTTGTTAAAAAGCAAATAGATTTTTATTTTTGTTACCCTATTGTATTTTTTTAAAGTAAAATGTGTCCAAGAGAGTCAAAGTAGTTTTGGCGTTCTTAAGTCACAAAAGTTGTTTAGTAAGCATATCCCAAGAATATACTAGAGTCAGAGTTAACAATCCATTTCTACATTAGTTAGTCTCATTAGACATCATGTAGTGTACAAACAACTAGAGCACCAGAACTCTTTTGCTGTACCCACAGTCTTGCTTTCCTAGCCTGTAACACCATTTTTCCAGGAAGCTTGCTCCTAAAATAGGTGATATAAAGATGAGAAGTAGCAGTATGAGCAATTTGAAGGCTAAGCCTTGGAATAATAGCAATGGGATAATATTTTTTCTAAGGGAAACACTTATGTCAGCATTATTTGACCTGCCACGGACATGAGTTTAAAGTGGCTTCTGGCCTGTCTTTCATTGGCCCCTTCACTAAAACATGAAGACTCCTTTTATCCCTAACTTAATGCAGCTACCATGGCGCATATTATCATTGCCCATTGTTGTCTTATAATTCATAATAATTTTCATTCTGAATCTGAAGGGAAGAGTCTTTTAACTTAAGGATCCCCAACAGGGCTTTCCTATACCTCATAATTTGAAAGTACCCTGAAATTTGTCCTTTTTAAAATTCTCTGTACTGTTTTTTGAGTGTGCTATAACATTCTTACATGTGTCATTATATGATTAAATCTCCAGGTTACTATAAGTGATACCTAAATTCTAAAGAGCCACTTCTAATTATCTCGGTATGACTTTAAGAAAAATAAGGCAATAAACTTTTTATTTGTGTGCTGTTTTGTTGGATTTGAAGTATTTAAAAGAAAAGTAGGAAGAAGTGACAAAGTCCTGAACCTTTCAAAATGGAAAATTAATTTTGAACTTAAAAGTATGTTCCTGTTACCTCTTGCTGATACTGTCTTTGCATAAATCAATAAATAGAAATAAATTTTTTTCAAAAGCATTTTTGACCTACTTATTCATGTCATATTAGCTAAAGAAATGGTGGGGAGTTAGGTGTGTAGTATGTGAAAAGGTTTCAATCCTTGAAATTAAAAACTGTAAATGTTCAATTTGTTAACCTGGCAGAGTTACTTTAAAAGCAAATTTTGGTACATTGTATTTTTATAGCTTTCTTTTATGAAATTAAGAGATAGGTTTTCATGAGAAAATAATCCCTTAAATGTTGAGTTGGAAATGGTTAACAGTGAGTTCCAGTGCAGTGAGTGTATCAACAGTGCAGTAGAAGGAATGCTGAAAAGTCAATATGACTGCAGTCTCATGGCTAGGGTCCCTCTTTGGACTCTATAAACATTCTATATACTGTACACTTTGGGCCTAATCTCTGTGACGCTTTCATTTTGGGGTATTGTAGTTGTCAATAATAGAGTTTAGATTCTTCATATTGTACTTACTTCATATGAGGATGGCATACAAAAGATCATTATTCACCACCTCTTCCAGTTCTAGCTCCAGTACTCCCAGTTCTATAAGCAGAGCCCATAGGAGAGGAAATTCTCCCCATTGGATACTGCTAATGCTATATTTTATAACTGACTCATTACCAGAAAATTGATTCTGATAACAAGGTTCTACAAGATAAAAAAGTGCCTTCTGAATTATCAAAGATTAAATTTTGATGTTTGAAGTAGATTAATTTACAGATTAGTAATCCTTAAATGTGCATGAACATGTGTACACACATACATATATATTAATACTAATCATTATCAAGAACATTTGATTAGCCCTGACCAAGCTACATAGTTTATAAAAACATTTCGAAACTCTAAAATTAGACTACATACCTCTTAAAACAGTTTCTTTAAACCTACTTGATATTTTAAGCATATTTGCAGTTGAGGATTACCACAAAATTCTCAACACAAAAAACCAAGTCTTCAGGATTGAAAAATTTCATACAGCACTTTTTTTGTAAAAAGTTTCAAGTTACAGCAAAATCAGTTGACTCAAAAAAGTTAGTCACCCTTGTAAGGAGTGTATTCCCCGTACGCTTCCTTTTCCTAAGAATATGTTACCTTTGTAGTTGTTTAAAATAACTATTCAATATTGATTAGCACCTTTAAACTGAAAGGAAGTCATTGACTTTCAAAAATAAATATTGCATGCATTGTAAAGCCCTCTACCCACTGCTCTGAAATTCTCTTGGTTGTCTTTTAAGGTAAATTCATAAAAGTGGGCTGCCACATTGCTTAATTGTTTTGCCAGCTTTCATTGCCGTTGTTTGAGGGTAATAAGGAGCAGTAGTGATACGGCGGCATGCTACTCTGCTTTTGTAAATATGGCAATAGAGAGGGTGGGGAACCATAAGGGGGAGAAAAGCGGCAGTGTTTTTCATTGACCAAGTCGTGCAAATAGGCCCAGCTGTTGAGTATGATAATTTGGAATTCCAGAAACATGTCTTCTAGATGAGGAGTGCTCCTGTGCATATTTTGATAACTCTGTAATCTAGCCCTTCCCAACATTATGTGTAATATGTTTCTGTGTGTAACTGAATCTTTTTTAGTAATTCCTCACCACCCGTCATCAAAAACTGAGTTTTCCATCTGTAGACATACATTTGGTAGTAGAACACAATAAACATAAGAAGTTCAAACTATAAACATGCATTTTTGAATGCTCATGCAAAATATTCAATCTGCATAGCAAAGAAATGATAGGTAATTCTGCATTGCATTTAGAGTTAAAAACATCTGTCCAATATGGCTGTAGCTGTGGGCCAATCCCAAGACAATGCAAAAAAATTATCTCTTGATACAGAAGGTGAAACTACCACTGTACAATTAAGCTCTATGGTAGCTATATTTTAGGGTTTTAACTGGCCCGAAACAAAGTTTTCCACTTGTGTCTCTAGTTTGTTTTCCCAAGGCACATGGAGGTTTTGTATCTTTTGTGTAACTCCATTAAGGCTGTGTGCCAGGAATATGCCTTGGCCCTCATACAAAATTCCCCAATACCAGTTTCACTAGGCCTTTAACAGGAGAACAAATGCTTGCATGATTCCGATATAGGGGTCGTGAAAGCACTTTAGATTTGAAGCAATAGTAACATTTCAAGCAGTTCAGAAGGTTGGAGGTTTTATAATCCTTAATCAGTTCTTTTTTTTACAGAAAACAAATGTAGCAAAAGTGTATTAAGCCTCTAAGCACATCTATTGTCTTTCGCCAAAATAAAATGGATAGAAGACACACTCTATTCTGGCTCAGTCTTAGGTGAAGCTATTTACTATAGAAGAAAGGAAGGGCTGACACTCAACTGACCTGTACTGGTACAGCCAAATGAGCTGTTCACAGTGGCTGGTCCCCTCTGCCCTTGCACATTTGATAACATTTTTAATATTATCAAACCTACCTCCTCCCCGAACAAACCTGACTGGACCAGTGAGAATGGAGAGGGGTGATTTAAAATAACAGAGCATTTTCTCTCTCTTTTTTTTTTTTAACAACTGAGCTGATCTCCTGCCTAGTGTTTGAGCTACTTCACAGTGTGAGTGAAATCTGAACAGTATTTAAATAGTACACCTGCTAAATGAAAAAATTTTAACTGCACCTTTTTTTCTCAACATGGCTTGGTTGCTGCTCATCATTCCAGTTGGTGGTATGTCTTATCTTAAACAAAACCCCATACACTCACCACCCAGTTATATCCATAATTAGATGAGCCCTGGATCTGATGAGGGCATGTTTTCTCAATGATAAAATCTCACAGGGAAGTCAAAGAACACCAGAACCATTATCTGGGGTGCTTTTCAGAGATTCAGACTCCTGGGACCCATTCTCAGATGCTCTTACTCTGTAGAATAAGTCGCTCAGGATACTGACCTGCTACACTCACTTTGGGAAATACTGCCCCAGACAGCGATTGCTCTCAGTAGATCATCTCAGGCTGCCCCTAGTTTGGGGATAGCTGGATTTGGGGAGCAACCCTGTCAGGTCCATTTTGATTCCTTCCTAAGGGATTTTGTTTGCTTATAGCTTAATTCGTCGTTCCCTGCCAGACTTGTGCCCAGGAGTGCCAGTTGCCCATAGGCAAGAATGGCTCCTGAACAGGTTGAAAAGTGGATCGAATGAAGTCTGAAAGCCAAGACTTGTGGCAAAAAACAAATGGTAAGAGGGAGTGGAGTATCTGCAGGAAAAAAAAAGCTGGATTATGAAGCCAAGTGCAGGCAAACAGGGTGAAGGACTAGGCTCGGCGGGGAGGGGGTAGCGTGGGGGTGGGGGAGCCAGAGATGCCATACTTGCCTCCTAGAGGGAAGAACTATACCTTTGGCCCACTTGACAAATTTGAACAACATATTACCCGTGGTTTGTAGAAGAGCATGGTCTGTCATTGCTCCTTTTCCTGCCTTGGAATTAACTATGTCTCATCCTTAACAAGAATATTAATAACAAATCAATATTGGAAACAATGTTAAAAAATCAAGTTCCAGAGACATTCTTGGGCACATTGAGATCCGTTGTGTGTGTGTGTGTGTGTGTGTGTGTGTGTGTGTTTAAAAAAGTCATAATTTACACAGAAGAGTATAAAATAAGTATACTTTTAAAGAATAATAGATACCCAAATTAGCTTAAGTAGAACATTACATTAATTTATAAGTTCTCTTCATGTCCTCTCTGATCATATCCTCTTCCTCTTCAAGAGATAACCACTAAATTGAATTTTGGTTTAATCATCCACTAGATAATTTGTTGTTTCTTTTTTTTCACGTTTTTTTTTATGGCTTTACTTGTTTTTAGGCTCCCTCCCTTTTTTCTTTCCCTCCTTTCCCTCCCTTTTTCCCTCTCTCTCTCCCGTCTTTTCATGATTTAATTTTTAAGAGCAATTTTAGGTTTACAGCAAAACCTTCCTACTGAGAGGAAGATACAGAGGTTTCCCATATAACCCCTTCCCTTACCCCATTATCAACATTCCCCAATACAGTGGGGTGTTTGTTAGAATTGATGAACCTACATTGACATATAATTACTCAAAGTCTACAGTTTACTTTAGGGTTCACTCTGTACATTCAATGGGTTTGGACAAATACATAATGACCTAAATTTATCATTACAGTATAATACAGAGTATTTTCCTTGCTCTACAAATGCTGTGTTCACCTATTCATCCCTCCAACCCCTGGCAACCACTGATCTTTTTACTGTCTTCATAGGTGCACCTTTTCCAGAATTAGTTGAAATTATACAGTATGTAGCCTTTTCAAATTGGTTTCTTTCACTTAGTAATATGCCATTAAGTTTCCTCCATGTCTCTTCATGGCTTGATAGGTCATTTCTTTTTAGTTGACTACATTAGCTGACTAATACGCTGCTGTCTGCATGTACCCCAGTTGATCCATTCACCTACTGAAGAGCATCTTGATTGCTTTCATGCTTTGGCAATTATGAATAAAGCTGCTACAAACATCCGTGTGTGTGCAGGTTTTTGAAACAGAAGTTTTCATTTCGTTTGGGTAAATGTCACAGAGTGCAATTGCTGGATTGTATGGTAAAAGTGGTTCTGTAAGAAACTACCAAACTGTTTTCCAAAATGGCTGTACCCTTTTGTGTTCCCACCTGCTGCTCCACATCTTTGTCAGTGTTTGATGTTGTCAATGTTCCAGATTTTGGCCATTCTAATAGTGTATAGTGTTACCTTGTTGTTTTAGTTTGCATTTCCCTGATGACATATGATGTGGAGCATCTTATCATATGCCTATTTGCCATCTGTATGTCTTTTTTGGAGAAGCATCTGTTAACGGTTTTGGGCCCATTTTTAAAAATTGGGTTGTCTTCTTATTGTTGAGTTTTTAAAGTTCTTTGTATATGTTGGATAACAGTTGTTTATCAGATGTGTCTTTTGCAAATGTTTTCCTCAAGTCTGTGGCTTGTCTTCTCATGCTCTTGAAATTGTCTTTTGTGGAGCAGAAGATTTTAATTTTAACAAAGTCCAGCTTATTGATTATTTCTTTCATGGATCATTCCTTTGGTGTTACATCTAAAAAGTCATTGCTTTACCCAAGGTCATTTAGGTTTTTTCCTGTGTTACCTTCTAGGAGCTTACAATTTGCATCTAGGATTAAGTCTGTGATTCATTTTGAATTAATTTTTGTAAAGAGTGTAATACCTGTGTCTAAATTCATGGGTTTTTTTTTGTTGTTGTTTTTTTTTGTATGTAGATGTCCAGTAGTTCCAGCACCATGTGTTGAAAAGACTATCTTTGCTCCATTGTATTGCCTTTTCTCCTTTGTCAGAGATTAGTTGACTATCTTTATGAGGGTCTCTTTCTGGGCTCTCTGTTCTGTTCCATTGAGATATTTTTCTATTCTTGAACCAATACCACATTGTCTGATTACTTTAGGTATGTACTAATTCGTGAAGTTGGGTAGCATCAGTCTTCAAACTTTGTTCTTTTTCAATACTATATTAGCTATTCTAGGTCTTTTGCATCTGCATATAAATTTTAGAATCAGTTTGTCAATATCTACAAAATAGCTTTCTGGGATTACATTGAGTCTACAGACCAAATTGAAAAGAACTGACATCTTGACAATATTGAGTTTTCCTAGCCATGAACATGGAGTATTTTTCCATTTATGCAGTTCTTCTGGGATATCATTTATCAGTTTTGTCAGTTTTCTCATATAGATCTTGTACATATTTTGTTAGATTTTATTCCTAAGTGTTTCATTTTGGGAGTGCTGATGGAAATGGTATTGTGTTTTTAAATTTCCAATTCCCCTCTTTAATTACTGGTATATAGAAAAGCAATTGACTTTTGTATATTAACCTTGTATGCTGCAACCTTGATATATTAATAATTGCTTATTAGTTTCAGGAGGGTGTTTTTGGTCAGTTGTTTAGGATTTTCTACATAAATGATCATGTCATCTGCAAACAAGACAGTTCTATTTCTTTTTTTCCAATATATAACTTTTATTTCGTTTTCTTATCTAATTGCGTTAGCAAAGACTTCTAGTATATTTTCACTGCTATTTAGTTGAGTGTCAGTTGAATATTCTAAGGTTTATTTATCCTTTCTCTTGCTGAGGGACCATTTAATTTTATTTTTTATTTTAAAATTCTGAATGTTTACACTTTACTTATTGGTTCATTGCTATTACAAACTCTACTACTATGAACGTTATTAAATGGCTTTCTGATTGTGGTCACTTTGGAACCCATCTCCAGGTAGGTACTAGAATGTTGTTATAATAAAAGAATGTGAAATTTAAATCCTAGCCCCAACCACTTCCTGAGTAACCTTGGATAAGCTTCTCTCTGAGGCTCATTTTCTTCTCTCTAAAACAATAATTTTAGTATCTTCTTTATAGGGTTGCTGTGAGATTAAATTTGGCAACATATCAACATGGTTAGCTTCCCATCCACCACTCTACCCATCCACTTTCCACAAAGGCCCACCTGGGCTTTTCCTGCCATTCCATTTCAATGACCAGAACTTTACAAACATTCCATGTACAGACTGACCGTGCTTTTTCAGTAAATGGGCGGGATGCTGTATCCTGAGATACAGTATTTTGTGCAAATTTTTTGGCAGTAGCAAGCAGCTTATTATTTTGAGGTCTCCAGAATGTACTCCAGAATGGGTCTCCTCTTTTTTTATGGGAGGGCCTTGATTGAATAGGGTAAGTGAATGAAGTAACTGCCTGGGCCAGCATTCCATAGCACAGTTTGATCCCACCCACTAAAATACTCAAAGTGGCAGGCAGGATTCGTCATTCGGTCTTTTCATCACAAGAATACTCCCCGGTATTTGCATAACCCTTTAGGATTTTCAGAGCTACTTCATATGTGTGATCTCATTTGATCTTCACCAACTCCGTTGAAGGATCGGGCATATCTAGGTTTCAGGTCTGATTTCCCTAAATTTACCCACTTTGGGATTAGGAGAAATAAGAAACTAGGACTTTACATAGCTGGGCCATTGCTTTTTCTGCTATCTCAAAGATAGCGGGCTCACCAAATAACAAAAAATAAAAGTGTTACTATGTTCTGTAAAAGCTATTAACTAGGGCCAAAATATAAAATGGACAACTTAGCATTTGATGGAGAAAGAAACATCATTTATAATTAGAATAGACTGAGCAGCAGTAAGCAGCTCATTATTTGGGGGTCCCATACTTACCATGTGCCAGGCTCTGTGCTAAGTTGCATTAGGTAGCTCTCCTCCTTGAATCCTCACAACGCCCTAATAAGGTTAGGTATTGTCCCTATTTTCACTCACCAGAATTCAAGTGCTTAGAATATGAAATATCTTACTTGATGTCACAAACTAGTTAGCTGCAAAGGCAGGAGTCTGGCTGCAGAACCCTCAAGTATAACCACTACCGTAGTCTTCTGTGATTGTCGCTTAAATTACAGTCCAACCTTACTGCACTCTCCTTAGAATGCAATGGTTTACACAGAGTAGATCTGTTGTGAAGTTTGGAACGTGTCAAAAATTGAAAAACTTTTCTTCCTTTGTAGAATCCTTTGAAAAAAAATCTGTTGGGGTGGAATTCACATAACAACCATTTAAAAGTGAATAATTCAGTGGTATTTAGTACATTCTCAGTGTTTTGCCAACACCACCTATCTAAGTTACAAGATATTTTCATCATTCCACCACACGTGGGCTTTAAAATCCCATGTCGTGCTGCGTCTTTGCCAGGCTCAGAGTCTGTCCCCGTGTTGCAGGTCACTCCCATGCGTGGACATCCTGCTCGCCCTGCTCAGGCTCTGACAGCAGGCCATGCAGCGCTCCTGTGTGGACACTCTCCTTGCCTTGTGTGGGCCCTGACACCTGTTCTGGGCTCCAGGGCCACCTACACCCTCACCCTTCTTCCACTCTCAGCTGATGCAGGTGGCTACTTTGCTATGTCCCAGCGAATTGTTTTAGCAGAACTGTTTGCTAAGGGAGGAGAAAGAGGGAACAATATTTGCATTTTTAAACAAATTTCGTGAGTAATTTTTTTTTATGATATTGTTACAGTTGATCAATAAACCTTACTTTGAAAAACACTGAATAAGAGCTTTTGATATTAAAAATAATTTGAGAATGTGATTTAGAATGTGCATTGACACATAGATGAGAAATAGCTCATTATTTCATTTAAAAATTTTACCAGAGAAGAAAAATACGTTATGTGAAATTAATAAATAGAATGTCTCAGAATGTCAGTAAAGCAAAGGATTACATGAAAGAGCTGTGGTTCCTGTCAGTTTTCCTGAAAACTCCATAGATAAGCTTTACATGGATAATGATGAGGAATGACTTAAGGTGCCTGTTCTCATAAAACATTTCTGAATTGGATTGTACAAGGACCACTCCTACCCAGTTTCTATATCGTGATACCATTAAAAACATAGTAATCCACCATCTGGAAAACATTTAGAAGTCACTGAAGTCTCTACTTAAGTCTTATGAAGAATGGCTAATGGAGAAATTACATTGCATGACACAATAAAAGTTTTCTGTCAGTCAGCTACTGCTGTGTAAGTGTCTTCTTCAAAACTCAGTGGGGTAAACAATAATGACTTATTATTGCTCACATGTCTGTGCGTCATTTGTTCTTTGGCTGACCTAGGAAGGACTCAGTTGGACTGACTCTGCTGCATGTGCCACTCAGGTCCTTCGGGAACCTGTAGGCCGGACAGGGTCCGTTCTTACGACAGTGGCAACGATGGTGAGCCTGCATCTCAGAACTGGCTCACTGCCCCTTCATTCATCTGTCTTTTGGCCAAAGCAAGTCATATGGCCAAAGCCCAAATTCAGGAATGTTGAAATATATTCTGTCCTTTTATTAGGAGTGTCTACAAAGCCAGATGACAAAGGTAGTCAACACAGGAAGGGTTGAAAGAAAAAATAAACCATCAGCCCTAAAGGAACTTATCACCCGTCTCCTTTTCTGAGGTTCCCCTCATTAGGTTACCTGCTGCCCTCCGGATAGTTCTCTTTCCAAATTTTCTGTCTTAGTTCATTCACGTCAGCAACCTTCTCTCCTTTGACACCCTCTTACATTATCCCATCTTGTTCTCTCAGATTTCCCATTTTCATTTACTGGGTAGGAGTGGTCCTTGTACAATCCAATTCAGAAATGTTTTGTGAGAACAGGTACCTTAAGTCATTCCTCATCATTATCCATGTAAAGCTTATCTATGGAATTTTCAGGAAAACTGACCGGAACCACAGCTCTTTTATGCAATCCTTTGCCTTACTGGTTTACTGAAGGGGCCAAACAAAGGAGGAGGGTGTGGAGGCAGCTGGTGAATGTTCCCACGTTACTGATTTCTCCCCGCTACAGTCCATGACTAACGACTGACGTGCTTGGGGAATCAGGTGTTTGCCTATCCAGATCAGAGCTTGGAGGAAATGCTGTAAATGTTTCCATGGCTTCATAATTGAACCATATTTCACCTTGATAAAGCTTAAATGTCACTTCCAGACTAGGTTAGTTCCCCCTAAGGCTTACTGAATGCTATGTCATCAATAGCCAGTGTAACTAAATACTTACTTGTGAATTTCCTAGCTTACTGCCTGCTTTCTTCCTCCCTAGACTGTGAGCTCATGGACAGCGAGTGTGTCTCCATCTTTCCCTACAGCCAATCCATTAATAAGAGCTGTCAGCCCTGCTCCAGTACTCACCCCAGTCCATCCACATCTTGCCGCTGTACTGCTGGCCTGGTCCGAGCCCCCTCCATCTCAAGCCTGGATTACTGCCATGGCCTGCTAGGCTACTTCTGCTGCTGCCACTGTGCCCACTTATAGTCTATTCTCCACATGGCAGAAGAGTGACTTTTGAAAAATAGATAAAATAGACAGCAAATTGTGTTTCTGCTGAGCTCAGAATCCATCTGCAGCTCCTTGGAATCTGACCTTTGATGCCAGTGGTTGATGGTAAATGTTTAATACTAAGCCAGCCAAAAGGTCCTAGATTTGTAGTTTATTCATGTTAGTGGTGTAAATACTTTTATCTTGGCCGATTTCAAGCTTCTTTCTTTCCTCCTTCCTTCTCTCTTTCCTCCTCTCTTCTTCCCTCCCTTTTTCCTCATTCCCTTTTTCCCTTTCCCTCTCCTTCCTTCATTTTTACCTTGCTCCCTTTTCTTATTCTCTGCCTCCTTCTCCAGAACTTACATTTCATAACAGGAAGATCCATGTTTGTCTTAGTCATTGCTTAGAGGTGCCAGGCACATAATTCTCAACAAATATTTGTTGAATGAATGATTGATTAAATGAATGGATGATCCATTCTTAATGCTGTCCTTCCAGCATTTAAAGATTGTTCAAAGCAGACGGCGTAGTTTTAAAATAACCGAGTAATATTCAGCACTTTCAAGTTAACAAATCATTGCCTCACGCGTCATTTCGTATGAACCAGGCACCATCCTGAAAAGAAGCTGGGGAAGGTGTTTGTCTCTCCACTATGCAAATGAAGAAACAAAGACTCAGAGGGGTGGAGGTGCCCACCCAAGTCACAACGCAAGTGACAATATCTACAGGGTCTGACTTCCAGTCTGGTTCTTTCCCGTGGTCACCAGTGACTTTTGTAGGGATCTCAGTCAGGAAGCCGAGTGTCTTCAGAAGGAGTTGTCCCAAGGAACAGGAGGGAAAGGGAGGGAAAGTGGGAACAGGGGAGGCTTACCTAGACCTCTACTAGGCAGGCTGTACCTTTCACCTCAGGGCCAGTACAATGGTGATTTCAGACCGTGCTCCCATTCCTGTCACCGGATTCACACTTCCCCGTCCCCCAGATTCCACAGAGAGCAGGCCCACTCCTAGCATCCCTGACTTCTTACACTTCTGCAGAAATAGGCAGCAGAGATTGCAAGCTGGAGACCTGCAAGCTGAATACAGTCCCCATGTATGATTTATTTAGCCCCGGTAGTGTTCAAAAAATTGGGCCAATTTACAGAGCAGGAGATCCCACATGGGTAGGTGGTTTCTTCTGGCAAATAGAAAACTGGCTGTTATTGGGTTGGCTGACGGTGACCATCCCCTGAATCCGTTTTCATGCTTGTGCTGTTGTTTTTCGTATTGTTGAAAAACATACTTCTGAACCCACATTTATACCAAAAGGAGGAAACAAAATACGTAGGACCTCATGATGTTATTGCATCAGTGTCATGCAGGGTGTCATGCGGGGTCTCTGATCCTGCTCCCCACATAAGAATGCAGGATATGGTTGAGGCCAAACAGGAACACCCACGGACCCATAGGTAGGGGAGTCATACCACTATATTCTCGCTGGCGGCTGGGTTGGAGACACAGGAGGCAGGAGACACACAATCCGCAACCCACCATCCACTTGTCTCTGCCAACCAACCTCACTTGCTAACTGCAATCCACCTCTCTGCAATCCGTAATCCACACTCCGCCACGCCACGCCATGCCATGACCCCACCCCACCACGCCACCATCTTCTTGCTAGCCCCTATCTTCTGCTAGCGTAGCCAAGGCAGTTATATTAGTGGCCAATGGCTCACTGGTTACAGGTGACGGCCAACTAGCTACAGCTGATGGCCATCAAATCACAGTTGATGGCCATTTACTACCTGAGCCAGCACCTTTCCACGTGAGGCCGAGAGCCTGGAAACTACACTCCTGGCTCTGTCCCCACAATCATCACTTGAGTGAGAGCCTTGGTTTATATCAAATATACCCTGTTAGTCCTCTCAGTAATCCCACAAAGAAGGCTTTGAAAACCTCCATTGAGGTGAGGATCCTGGAGTTCAGAGAGCTTGAGGGTCTTACCCAAGGTTTCATAACTAATTAGAAGCAGACTTAAAACTGGAACACAGCACCTTGCCTGACGTGAAAATTCGCGTAAATTGCATTTGCAGCCGCACATCGCCTTAGTGTGTTCACCTGGTATGACTTGTGTGCAACTTGAAGTAGACTTTGTGTAATCTTCCACATGCCCATTAGGTGGCGCCGTAACCCAACAAAGCCATCCAGGACAATGCCTTTGTGGCAATTGGTTTCTTCTATTATAGGATTTTAAGTCAGAATGGATTTTCCTCTCTTTGTCTGTTTTTTAAAAATGGTCTTTCAGCACACAATATAGCGTGGCTTTCATGCCAGGCATAAAATGAAATTTGCCTTAATCCATCACCTAGGGAGAAAGTGTTTATGTGTCACAATTGACATCTGTTAAATTTTAAATGAAGTGAGCAAGCAATAAGAAGGCCTCAAATACATTCTTTGTTCAGGAAGTCATGCAGACACTGATCAGCTGCTCTGTACAATTAAGAATAAAACAAGCACCTTTTCTTTCCCCAACAAGCGCTGTTGAAAGCCCCAGTGAGGAAAAAGGCAGAGGATGGATGGACTTGCGCTCCATGAGGTTAACACTTCTGTTTCAGGTTCAGGCAAATTGGCTGGGCACAGCAGGGATGACTACTATGACAGCTCCATTGTACTTGCTTCTATCCAGAGGGCTGAACGGGAGCCCAGACCTACCGCCACCTACCCCCTACCCATCACTTACCTGCTACTGTTTTTGCAAAGTGTGACAAAGTGTGAGGAGCTTCACCCCAAGTAGGCATATTGGTTTTATCTATCAGGATATTATTATGGTGACTGTATTCTTAAATCAAAATATATTTGTTCTTTTGTATTTCCCACTAGCAAGGAATTTGGAATCAATCCCTCCAAAGTTAATCCTTGCTATCTTTTATTGAAGCTTCATTATTGAAAAGAGAATGAAAGCAGATGTAATTCTGATGTGCAGCTTAAATATCAGTTAACAATTTGCTCCTTTTAAAGATGTAATATCATAAAGTGAGAAACCTAACCTTGCCTATAAAACCAGTATTATAATTGTGGAATGGGATATTTGATTGCTATTCAAATGTCAGTGGGTGGGATTGACCCTTAGGCTGACTGGCTGTGAGGTTTGGCCATGTCCACAGCTTACAGGCTGCTGTAGGGGGCGCTTACCACATGGAACAGGATTTGCCCCAGCGGGCTCTGGTGCCTGTTGAGACCCCCCTTTGGCTGTGCCACTTGTGGGACTAATTGGATGGTGCTCTGCTGTTGTCTGAAGCCAACCCCCAAGTATGTTGGTTCTGGGGCCTCTTGGGAGGGGCTCCAGTACAGGCCGAGGTCAATCACTGCCTGTGATTGGTTGGGAACTACCTGCTAGGAGCTATAAAGCGATCCATGGTTGGTCACTGCCTGTACTGGACCTGGAGGCACATGGGAGAGGCCACACTGTGAACCAAGGATAGCTGCCACCAGTACCGGGTCTGGGGTAGCTCCACAAAAAGCCAGGACACACCTAGGCCTGCTGCTGCTGGTTGCTGGCTCCTGTAAGGTTCAGCCATTGATAAAGCCTCTTACAGTACGGAGTTGGGTGTGGTGGGTCTCAGTGAGTCAGCAGGGTGGAACAAGCGGAGCTCACCAGACCAATCAGATTCAGAGTTGGCCGAAAGCATAGGGGGCAGGCTCAACACAGGAAAGATGGCGCCCACCTGCCAGCTACACAGGAGAAGGACCCCACACAGGGAAAATGGTGACTATCTTCCAGCCCCCACCCCAAAGCCACACACTTCAGTCTGCCCTCTGTATGCCCCCAAGGCCCCCTGAGTCACTGTTCCTCCACTGGAGCCCTGGGTGAGAACCTGCGAGCGAGTCTGTGTGGGCCCTTTAAGAGGGTGTTTGGGTTTCCTGCAGCCTTCTGTCCCACTGAAACGGTCAGAATCCCCACTGTTTTTCACAGCCAGGTGTTGTGGGGGCTCCTCTTCCCAGCACCAGTACTCCAGGCCAGGGAGGTTGGTGTGGGACTGGTGTCCCTTACCCCTCTGTGGGGAACCTCTGTGGCCAAAATATCCCTCCCAATTTTCATCTGCCACACGGAGGTTTGACGTCAGCCCATTTCAAGTCTCCACCTCTCCTACCAGTCTCGCTGTGGCTTCTTTATATCCTTAGTTATAACTTCTGTTCAGCTACACTACAGATGGTTCTTTAGGTTGATTGTTCTATAATTTAGTTGTAATTTTGATGTGTTCACAGGATGAGGCAAGCACCGCGTTTATCTTGGATCTCCCTTAATTTATTATATACAGATGTTTCTTTTTAATTTGTATATAGTCATGTATCTAGCATCTTTTTCTTTGTTAATTTCTGCCCTTGGATCATGTTTAGTTGGGCCTTCCCAATATGTGACATAAATATTTACTCATATTTTCTTCTGGTTGTATTGTGGTTTCATTTTTCCATTTAAACATTTAATCCACTTGGAATTTATTTTGGTATGTCGGTTTTTAGCCAGTTGTTCCCAGACATTTAATTAATCTATCTTTTCCCTACCTGTTGCAATTGCAAATCTTAGTATTCTACTGTTAAATTTTAATTTCTGGTCCAATAATCTATTTTTTCATTCCTACATTGGTAGGAATTATAGTTTTAAAATATGTTTTACTATCTAGTAGGGCCTTTCCCCTTTAATTTTTAAAAATTATCTTAGTTACTCTCACAAATACATTCTTCCAGTAGAATTTTAAAAAATCAATTTGTCAAGTTTAAAAAATTAAAGTTCTATTAAATTTAGAGATTGATTTGGAAATAGTTGGTATTTTGACAGCCCTGAGCTTTCTCATTCAGATGCATGATATTTCCTTGCATTATTCAAGTCTTCTTTCTGTCTTTAGGTCAAGTTTTATATTTCTGGTATAGTTGGTCCTAAGTATTGTATGATTTTGTTGCTTCTGTGAATGGGATATTTTCCTCATTATATTTTCTAACTTTTTTTGGCTGAATATTATTCCCTTGTATATACAAGGTCTCATTGTATATACAATTAAGTTTGCGAACTCATCCTAGAAAAAATGCTACATACCTCATTGCTGAATATCACTACAGTCACCTTTGAAGTACTCCCCTTTGGGGAGCTATGCACCGATGCCAGCACCTAGTCTACCCTTCAAAGCAATTTTGGAACTCTTTTTCTGGAATGGCCATCAGTGCTGTCATTGTATTACCCTTGATGTCCTGAATGTTCTCAAAATGTCTTCCTTTCAATATTTCCTTTATCTTTGGGTAAAGAAAGAAGTCATTGGGGGCCAGGTCAGGTGAGTAGGGAGAGTATTCCAATATAGTTATTTGTTTACTGGCTAAAAACTCCCTCACAGACAGTGCTGTGTGAGCTGGTGCATTGTCGTGATGCAAGAGTCATGAATTGTTGGTGAAAAGTTCAGGTGGTCTAACTTTTACACACAGTGTTTTCAGCACTTCCAAATAGTAAGCCTGGTTAACTGTTTGTCCAGTTGGTACAAATTCATAATGCATAATCCCTCTGATATCAAAAATGGTTAGCAACACCGTTGCAACAAATTCACGAACTTAATTGTCCGACCTTGTATATACCACCATTTATTTATCCATTCATTGTTAATGGGCAGTTTCCACCTTTTGACTATTATGAATAGTGCTATGAACATACATGTACCTGTTGTTAGAGTCGCTGTCTTCAGTTTTTTTGGGTATATATACCTATGAGTGGAATTGCATAATCGTATGGTAATTCTATGTTTAACTTTTTGAGGGACTCCAAACTTTTCCATAGCAGCTGAACTACTTTTGCATTCCCACCAGCAATTTATGAGTTCCAGTTTCTCCACATCCTCACCAAGACTTGTAATTATTTCCCCCCCATCTTTGGGTGTGAAGTGGCATCTCATTGTGGTTTTTATTTGCATTTCCTTAGTGACTAATGATGCTGAGCATCTTCTCATGTGTTTATGGGCTATTATAGATCTTTTTTGGAGAAATGCCTGTTCGAGTCCTTTGTCCATTTTTTCACGGAATTGTTTGTCTTGTTTGATGTTGACTTCCTAACTGTTTGACAGGAAAAGCACTGATTGAAATTTACTGTTTTACGTAGAGTACTTTCAAAAGCAAAAACTAGAAGACTCAACACAAAATGACCTAAATGATAAAAACTTTTAAATGTTTGAGTGGTCATTATATGTCAGGTATTGTTCTGGCATTTCCCACATATTAGTTCATTTAATTCTAGAAACAACACTACAGGGTAGATACTATCAGTATCTTCTTTTCACAAATCAGGAATATGAGGCACAGAGAAGTCCAAATTCATACAGCTGGTAAATGATGAAGTTAGAATTTGAACCTGGGAAGTCTGACTCTACAGTCTCATCTCTGAGTGACTCAGTAAATAAGAAAGATTTATTTTCTCATGTAATAGTAAGTCGGCAGGGAAGCGTACCAGCATTGATTGGTTTAGTGGCAAAACATAATGCAGGACTCAGGATTTTCCCATCTTCCTAATATGAAAAAGGCCTTTGCCTCAAGCCAGCCCCTCCTGGTCACAAACTGGCTACAACAGCTCTAAGCATCACATTCCTTCCCAGCCACATCCAAATGCCAGAAACAGCAGGCGTCTTTGGTTTCTTCTTTTTTGAGTGAGGAAAACATTCCTAGAAGCCCTTCTGGCAGACTTCACATTGTCCAGAATTGTATCACATGCCCTATCTTAAACCAATCTCTGGCAAGAGAAACAGAATTAGTTTTGGACATACACTAATCAAAATTTTCACCCTAACACTTTAGTGGGGTCCGTCCTCCCAAAAATATCTGCTGCTCAATATGTGAATAGAATTGTTTTCTGATAACAAAGAAAAAGGTTGCAGCTTCTCTGAGACTCAAGGTCAGTGACATCTTCTCTGTGGGCTGGTGATTTCTTAGCCCTGATTTCTCCCAGGCCCTCTCTTTGATTCTTTTTAGACCCAACTAATATGATGCATACACAAGAGTTTGAACTTCTGTTACACAACTATTTGCAAAATCCTTTTTGCTAACTTCTCTCGTTACATTTTCCTCTGCAGCTCACCGGGGCATGTGTTGCTTTAGGCTGACCTAGGCATGTTTAAACTAATTGCAGATTTAAACTGTGAGCCCTAATACTCTTAAAATCCTAGCTCCCCTTTGTAAAAATTCCCCAAAGTCATTCTTAATTTCACATGCTTGCCAAATCTTAAATCCAAAAGCAAAAGACGATTTACCTTTACTGACACTAAAGCTAAACAAAATCCTTGGGTTTGGGGGCACATATTGGAGTCCTCAGTAGCACCCCATAACAGAAGTTTAAGCGAGGTGTTCCCCAGATACTTTTAAGTGTCATTGAACTCTCCTGGCTGAAAGGAAATAGACAAAGCTTTCTTCCACATTTATATCGGTCATAGGAAACCTCTCTAAATGGTCCAAGTGAAGTAATCCTGGGACAAGTCACTTTACTCCATGTTCATACAATGGATACACTGCCTTGGACATCTGTGAATTTACCTTTTTCTTGCCTTTTTTTCTGAACACTGCCCCTCAGCCAATTTTAGTGTATTTTTGGTAATGAAAACAGAAACAAACACACTTAACCTTCAAAAAGGAAGATGGATGCCAGTCACTTCAGAATTGGAGACAAACATCTGTAAACACTGGTCAAGCACATCTGTATAATGACCCTTCTGCAACCACTGGGTGAGTGAAGCTTATCCTTCCCATTTACTCTGGAGCTTATGTGAGGTGGCCGTGATTTAACAAGAGCAAGCTCAAGTTGTAAAGCTTTGTGGTAGTGAAATTCTTGTCAAATAAGGTAGTGAGTTTCCTATGAAAGCAAGGATTCGAGAAGAAGGTAGATGACCTTTTGTCCAGGATTCCTGAATTAATAGAGGTTGAACTTCACGAACTTATTTAAGTGCTCTTCCAACACATTCTAAGGTAAGTCAGGAAAAATTATATTCATTCGGTGCTTTACAAGTTGTAAAACCCTTATGAAACCCTTATAAAACATTTTATCTTATTTAAGCTTTAAACAACCCTGTCAGGTAGGTTGGTTTTTTTACTGTCATTTTATAGATGAAGAAATTGAGGCTCAGATAGAGGTTCAGCAATTTATCCAGGGGCACACATTTAGAAAGTGGAAGGTCTTAGTAACTTTGTGTCAGAGATCACGCCACACTCAGGACGGGCAGGCATGAGGCAAGGCATGGCTGCGGCATCAGTGTAGCTAGACACACGTGGCTGCTCTGGGCCTTTCCCTTTCTCTACACCCTAAGGCGGGTCCTCAGCAAAGCTGTGTGGCCCCTATGTACTCTTTCTTGGTTGCTGTAGATCAGAGCTGTCCTGTCTCAAAAGGGAAGTTTGCTAAGCCTATAGTTTAAACTCCCAGAGTATCCCTTTTTACAGGACCACAGGCAGAAGCACCCCAAAGAAGGGGGCTGTCAAGTGGGCTCTCAGACCATTGGCCATTGGTGGGGGAGAAGGGGTATTTCTGTTCAGTAGGGTCTTTCCAGTCATACCACAGGCTACTCCACCTAGTCTGAATTGTGTGAGAGCACAAAGGACAATACCCAGCTTGGTGGAGGAAAGAATGCTGGTGGAGGGGACAGGATGTCCCGTTTCAACTCCCCCACAGCCCCCAGGCTCTGGCATAGATGGGAGGACAAATCCCCTTGTGTAGGGGCCTGGGAACGCAGCTTTCTTCCACATAGTCCTTCCTATCAGATTCTGCCCTATTCTGGTAATTCAATGGGAAATGAATCCACCCAGGAGTCTGGGCTGGCCCCTGAAAGGAAGGTAAACATAACAAAGAGAAAGTCATTGCCAATTTTAGAGACCATGTGTTCACAGGAATAAACAGGAATACAGCCCAGTGGGAAAATGGGCATTTCACCACATGTTATATCTAAATAGGCAACAGTCAAGTAGAAATATACTTTGTGTCCTTTTCATTTGGGTTAGCCAATGGGGGTAAATGAGGGGGTAATAAAGTATACACAGGTTGCTTCAAATAGAATATCTCCAGGCTTTAAAAAAAAATTGAGTCTTGCTATTCCTAATGCACCAGGCGGAAATTGCATTTTCATTGAATTTGGAAGATTTTTCTCTCTCTGTCTAAATATCTTTGACCACATAGTATGGGTTTTGGGCCTGTTGGAGAGACATGTTCTGACTCTGAGGGCCTGAGGAAACTCATGTTCAGAAAGAGGTTAAATGACTTGCCCAGGGCTCTGCAGCTTGGAAACGTGAAGTCAGGACTTCACCCAGTCTCCTGCCTCCCTGTCCAATATCTTTTCACACACCTGGATAAGACACAAGCATGAGGGGCGCCAGGCACCCCACTACACAGCAGCGTAGGGTGTTGATGCTAACTTTTGTAATTATTTTTACCCCAAGGGCTTTCCCCCAGTCAAACTACACTGCAGGCATCTGCTGTCTCAGAGGAGCGATGCTAAGGCATGAAGGTGGAAGCAAAGGTTTTCTGTCTCCCACACCAAGGCTTTAAAGATGCAGAAGCTTAACCCGAGCTCTAAAGGAATTAAGGCCCTAAGTTTATGGCAGAAACAATAGATTTGGAAGAATAAATGAAGTTGCCAGAGCTGATCCTTCTTACTCCAAAGAGTGGGGGAGAGAAGAGAGGCTTAGGGAACAGGAGAGCTGGGATGTTAATGAAAATCTCTGAGAAAGGGGACCATGCCTTGCTGCCCCCTCCTCCCCGCCACATTTCACTCACAACCATGGGGGATATGGGAATCGCTGAGAGAGATGCAGCCTCAGAGAGACCTTGGAGATGGGGCAAGGACAGAGAAGAGAGCTTTATAGACCGGTGATGGAAAGAATAGGACAGTGATGACATCTCAGGGGCACAACAGAGTGGGCAGTAATTAGGGACAAAGTGGCCCCTGCATATGACTACCCTTCTTTGCCCCATGGTGATGCCCCATCACTGTGTAAGCCCCCTGCAATTTAGATACAACCCTGGGAGTGATGGAGCCGAATTACACTTTGAACCATATACAATTGCCATGTTTGTTGTTTAGAAATGATCAAACAGTAGCAATTCCATATTGTTCAGTGTAATGTCGTAGGACACCCGGAATTGCCAGCAATTTAGTTTCTATCACCCAGTAGAACAGGATTTGAAGTGGAAATCATTTGGTCACAGTCTAACAACGACACTTGGACTTCTCCCCTTGGACCGCTCCCCCCCTACCCCTCCCCACCTTGGAGTCTGCATGTTGTGTTCACTATACTTCATTGCCTCAACCCCAAGCAGTTTTTGAGATGTCCAGTGGTTGAGATCAGCAGGTGGGACAGCTCCAAGACATTCGGCTCTTCATTAGGGTGGATTCTCCTCCACACCCTGCCATTTCAGATTTACATACAGTTTCCAGTATGTATGGATGCAGTGAAGCAGGGAAAACTCATTCTGTCCTTCCAATTTAATCCAGTTTAGAGTCTTGTCGATGTCACAGGATTAGAGAAATGCAGGAGCCTACAAATATCACCTTTACTTTTTAAGAGGGTGGAGCTTTGTGTTAGGCTTCTCACTGGGGTACGGCAAGTTAGGGTGGAGAAACTTGGTCCACACTAGCTGAGGAATGGTAGCAAGGAAATTGCTGGTAAACTCATTAGCACTCACTCTTCTTGGCATAATCCCTGGGGTGATCTGTAATGACAGGAGTCTGGGAATTGCTGAAGAAGTGACGCCAAAGAGGTCAGAAGGCATTGCCCCTCCAGAAGAAGCCATCTCTAGGCATAAGCACAGTGATTTGTACAGCCAGGGGGACAAGGCCCATACTGTAGGATTGTAGTTCTCAAATTGTGTGCCGAGGAACCCTGATGTGGGGCCTCAGGGACTACATCGGAGGATGATAAGATAGTTTCGATTTTTGAGAGAAACTCATTAACCTGTGTCAGATACTAAATAAAATTACCAGCTCAATATAGCTCACAGTTTTAACATTAGATCATGACATCACGTCTTTGTGAAGCTGGTTTTCAGATGATTGCTATGATAAACAGCAGGCTGTATGCAAAAGTCAGTGTAGAGTAGGAAATGACAATGGTGTATCCAATCCGAGTCCAAGGTGTGAGAAGTTGTGCAGTGCCCAACAGGTCCACACATCCCATTATTAAGAAATTGTGATAAGGTAAAAATGAAATAAAAGTACTCTCTTATTTCAATCTATGTATATCATTTTATTTTCAAATAACTACTATGTTATTAAGGCAATTAATAAATTATTTGGACCTGACTAATTAATAAACAAATCTGGGTATTTCTCTTGCCATGAAAAATTACTGAGATGCTAAGGGAGCTGTGAATCTCAAAATTTGGGAATCTCTGCCCTAGAAGATGGGCAACTAAAATGAACTTGGGTCCCTGGATGAACCACCTTGAATTGCCCACTGCCCTGGACAGTTATGCGAGAGAGAAACAAAGTTCTATTTATTTTGAGTCTCCGTACTTGAGGTCTCTTTGTTACAGCAGCTTAACCTATTTCCTTGCTCAGTAAACATTTGTGGGTGATTAGACTTGGCACTGATTTTCTTCATTATTTCATATTTTGGATTTGTTACTGGAACAGAAATAAGAGGTGGGTTATGAAAAAATTTAAATATCAACAAGGGGCTATGAGAAGTATATGGGAAAGAGCGCTGGACACCTACTGGTTATTTGACATTGAATATCAGGTTCCTCATTTGTAAAATGGAAATAATTTATCCACCTTGAATACCTATGATGGTGAAAATTGGATAAGGTAACAACCATGAAAATATTTTGAGAAGTATTATACATATAAAAGTAGTTTTCATTGTAATATTTATGAAAATACTGACTCAAGGGACCATCTGAAAGGGGCTTGTTGGTAGGAAGGAATGCCTGAATTAGTGCAAAATATGAATAATCAAGTTGCGTTTTTTTAATTAAACTTTATTTGTTCAAAAGCAGTTCAGAAACACATTTAAGCACTGTCATTTAGAGGCTAAATTTTAACAAATAAAGAATCATTTACCCCTTGAACATCAAGTTGCAGACCCAGTAGCTTATGTGATTTGATTACCATAAATTCATTGGGATTACAAAACATTTACTTCTCTTAAATAGTTAGGCAATCTTCCATTTTCTCGATACCTTTCATTTATTTGAAACCTATTTTGTCTTTATCAGTGTCTCTATTAAACTCCACTTTGTCCCCTGTATGAGTTTTTATTATATTAAATTAGTAGGATCTGAATTAATAATTATTTTGGATAAATCAATCAAATCCAAGGAACCCAGTAAAGAACAATATGAGAGGTGGCCCTGGTGTGGAGAGCAGAGCCTGGAGCAGACATTGGCCATTCAAAGGCTGTCTGGCATCCACTGCCCTCTGTGACTGTCTCCTCGAGGGATATTCCATCATGTGGGCCCTTGGGAGGTAGGAACACAGCTAGGGAATGCATTTGGGCTCAGTTTCCCCTCCAGGTTCTGAAACCTGAAAACTATGGTGCAAATGGAGGGGGGTCACAGAGCATAGCAGGGTAAGGAGGGGTGTGCATCCAGTAGTTGCTGTGACATGATCCTTTTCAGACCCCTCTAGGTTCTAGGACTCCATTCTACCATCAAGTCGGTGAGCCCCAGATAGCCTTCCATTTACTCCCCTTTTTGTCCAAGAGAGCCAGAATCCATTTTGAATTTTTAATTAATGTTTTTTATTTTATTAAGCAGATAGCCAAATTAATATGATACCCTTTCCTGAACAGTTTTTTTTTTTTTTTTTTTTTTTACCCACACTTTTTTGAGCTAATTTATAGTCTTGCTGGTGCAAAGTGTTAAACAAGAAAGAAAGAAAGAGTGATTTTAGGAATAATAGCATGCATTCCTGTCTCGATCTAGAATTCCTGAGTTGAAGATTTAAGATGTATCTGGGAAAAGTCTGTGTTCTCTTAAAATGTAGCCATGTTTTTATAATTGCTATATTATGCCCTTTTCATATTCTTCATCTGTGTGTGGCTGCAAAAATTATTTTTAAAAAGTTTCTGTTTCAAAAGGAGAACTTCTGTATGGAAAAGACATTTTTAAAGGCATAATCATGCTTCTGAGAATGTTTATCTCACTTTACTAAAACATCATACAATCCAACCTCATGGGCATGTTTTATTCTGACACTTATAACTCTGAGTAAGAACACCATCCATCTTGGGAGAAAAAGCATAAAGAGAATGTTTCTTTCCTAAATATACTTACTGCTCAATTTAAAGTGTGTCTGTGGTAGAGAAGGGGAAGAATGAATTTTCCTTGAAATCTTTGAGAGGCCAGTTATTCAACACTGTCTATTCTAAATAAACTTTATCATCTAAAATCATAAAGAATTTAGGTCTTTGGAATATTGACTTTCTTGGCCATAGGGAAATCCAAAGGAAAAGGATGGACCACCAGTGGCTATATTTTGGCAATAATATTGGCTTTGAAGGAAAGACTATAATTAGGAATGCAATTCTGTCTTTTTGTGTGTGGAATTATTTAGCTTACCTTCTTTCATTCAGCTTTGTGGTAATCACCTAGTTCAATCAGTTCACTTGGGTTATCTACTTCTTTCCAACTCACTGCCACCATGTTGGTTCAGGTTGCCACCATCTCCTGCCCGTATTAACACAACATTTTATCTGCTTTCACTGCCTCCATTCTCACTCCCAACTCCCATTCTCTAATTCATTTTTAATAGCTAGAGCTATCTGCTAAAAACACAAATCTGGTGACTTTATCCAATGTCAAATATCATTCAATGACTTCTCATTGTACTTAGGATGAAAACCAAAATCCTTAACAGGCTGAGAAGGCCAGCATTAGCACTGATTTTTGCCTTTAAAAAACAAACCTGAAAGAAGAAAGGGTCTTATAGTTTATTATTTCAAACAAATACACCAGAGCTAGATTTTGAAACTCATAACTTGCACTGGCCTCATCTTTCCATAGCGCTTTATCAGTAATCTGTCAAATTTTTCATACTTTTGACAAAGGAAAAACAACCCTGAAATGGTGAAGCAACAGAAATGTCTGATTTGATGGAAATGTGTTGAAACTAAGCAAAAATGTTTAAGTTGGCAAAAATTAGAGCCAAGAAAAAAGGAAGAAAACAGCTAAAGCCATCCATCAAGCAGGAAGTGCCTACATCCAGACTGGAACAGGCAGTCCCCAAAGTTCAAAAATTTGTAAGCAAAATGTAACTTTGACTTACAGTCACTTTTTTCCCAAGGGAAAAGGGTGTGTGTGTGTGTGTGTGTGTGTGTGTGTGTGCGCGCGTGCGTGTGTGCGTGCGCGCGCGTGTGTTTGTATAAACACAAAATTACATTATTTTAGAATAAAATTGTTCAGGCTGCAATAGCTTTCTCAGTGGGCAATTGGCCATGCATCATAAAGAGCGCTGGGTGCCAGAGGGATAGCTTTAATAACAGAAACGAATAACAGCTCTATTAGCCTCTGACTTCAGATGAATTGGCCTTCGGGTTGATTTCCTCCAGAGCCCCAGCCTGCTTACAAGAAAGGACTCATGCAAAACTCAGTTTATTTTTTATTCCCTTGGTGGGAAGTGATGGATCAAACATGCAGATATCCATTGCTTGCTTTAAGTTGAGGTTTAGGTCTGTAAAATGGCATGGTTGGACTTGAAATTTCTTCAGTCTGTGCTGGGGATGCATTCTTTACAGAGCCAATGACAATATCTTCATTCTCTGGAGGAAAGGTTTGGAGACTTACATATTTAATCACTTTCCATGTGGCACATTGTGTTCTGTGTTCCTTGTAAATTTTCACCTTGTAGCTATGGTTCTTCCCATTTTATAGATGGAAAGATGGAGTCTCAAATATACACTTGAAAATTAGTGATATAACCTTGTGGGATACACATTAAGAGACTGAGTTCATAGACAATAAGACACCCAGATAGATTTAAGGATCTCCTTGCAAAAAGTCAGCTACAAGGCTTCCCCCCACCACCCCAGGAAAAGCCTTGTAGCCAACAGGTGGGGAATCATTGCATTCATCCATGAAGCATTTGTTATCACATCAGAAGGATTCATTCGTCAGAGAGTAGAGGACACCGAGAATGGTACCCAGACAGAGAAGTTGTGCTGGAATCTCCCTGCTATGCAGACCCGCAGAGGATGGCCCCTAGGGGCCTGGATGTGGATCCTGCAGGTAACTTTAAAAAGGTGTTTGACCTCAGGGGTAGCTTTAAATTTTGCTGCTTTATGGTTTGTTTGGGGTTTTTTGTTGAGCCAACTCTTTTTGAGAATGAGTGGTGGAAAAGTTGTAAGTACAGTCCTGAGTTTTAGGAATACTTAGTGTATACTAGATAAACACGACTTGTAAATATTTCTTCAGTTACTAGTTTCTTGGTGAAAACATTCCAGTTTCGTCAGATCTGCTTTTATATGCAGACAAAAAGATGATCTAGTACTTATCTTTTGGAGCTTTTACTCTGTTCTAGTATTTTGTAGTAGAAAAGTTTTTTTAAATGCACCATTAATTTTTATTTTTAAGTTTCTGTTGTCCCTGAAAATTTCTTTGCGAAGGAATGGCCTTTCTTTCGAATGTTGCAATCCTTGGCTTTCCACTTTCCCTTATTATCATTAAGGTCCATCACTGAAAGTAAATAAAGATGATGTCAGTATTATAATAAAGTGTGATAACTGAAAAAATAAATCGCCATACTCATCTTTTCTGGGCTTTGAGATCACTGCTGGTGTTCACGCTATTTTATGAAAGGCAGAATAGGGACTGCCACATGCAAGCTATTAGAGCTTTGGCAAGTCAGTTCTCTGCCCTAAGCCTCAATTTGCAAATCTGGAAAATGGGGCTGTGGGGATGAAATGAAATGACTGATGGAAGGAAAACTCTCAGCAGATGGCCTGGCACATGGCAAGTCCACCACAAAGGGTAGCTCGTTGTTTATTTTTCTATCCAGAAGACCATCAGGCTTAGCTGGAGATTTTTATTGAGGCTTCAAGTGCATGACATTTTCAGCTTTTGTCATAATAAAAAATAAGTACTTAACAAGATTGTTCATAGCAGCTTTATTCATAATGGCCCTAAGCTGGAAACAGCCCAATCCATCAACAAAAGAGCAGACAAACTCTGGCCTATTCACAGAAAAGCATGCTGCTCGGAAAGCGTAAGGAATGAGCAACAAATCTGTGGCAGCAACAGGGATGACCCTCAAAACCACTGCGCTGAGGGAAGACGCCAGACACAAAAGAGTCCATAATGGATGATTCCGCATATTTGTGGTAAAATTATTCTATGGTAGACAAGAAAAACAGAATAGTGGTTGCCTCTGGAGAGTCGGGGGGCAGGGAATGACTGAGAAGGGATTTGAGGGAACTTTCTGGAGTGTTGATAATCTGTATCATGATGCAGGTTTGGGAAACATTTGTCAGCATTCATCTAATGGCACAAAGGTCAGTGCATTTCACTGAATGTAGATCCTCCCTTGAAAGGAAAACAGGCAGATGCAAAGAAATACTGAATTGTAGTTAATAATACACATGCTGAAATGTTTAGGGGTAAAGTATATTTGTGTCTGCAACTTGGCCATGCATCAAAAAATAAGATGGATGGATGGATGGATGGATGGATGGATGGATGGATGGATGGATATATGGCCAGAGATGTGATAAAGCAAGTACAGTAAACTTAAACGTAGAATTTAGTTGGAGGGTATATTGGGCAATCACTGTAAAATACTCTAAACTTTTAGTGCATTTGAAAATTTTCATAATGAAATGTCGGAAAACAAATCAATACTTAATTAGGACAAATAACTTCAGACCCTGTGTAATGAATGCTTTCATTCACTCGTTCACTTAAAGAAGTTTTACTGCATTCGTACTATATGCCGGACACACCACCCGTTGCCCTCATACCTGAGGCTGCCTCATCAGTAGCCTCCACACATGCTGTGCTGACCCATCGCCTGTTTCTTCCTCTCTTTCTCCACTGGTCCAGCCCAACTTTCAAGCCTCTGTTCTATTTCTGCTGCTTCCAAACAGCCCTGTGAGCCTGCTCCTGCCTGAGGAACTCTGTCTTCCTTCTCAAGGTCTACTCACGGAATTTGACCAAGTTGAGAAGGGCCAGGCTGGGCATAAGATGGGAGTTCAAGATTCTGGACCAATCTGGACATGAGCAGCTGTTTCTGCCATTGTAGGCTCAAGGCAGAATGCAGGGGCTTCAGGAAAGCAGAAACCCGGAGTAACCACAGTCTGCATGAATTTGCATTATATGCATTCTAACGCAGTATAAAATATGACGTCTCACTTTATATAAAAGATACAAAAATAATTCAATGCCCTACTCTTAAAAGCTCATCAAGAATCAGGTAATATTTGTGAGCTGTACGCTGACGGGGTTAAAAGGTAGGTTTATGCTGCTGGTACATGGAGGAGTCTCTCCAGCAATGAAACAGAATTACTTCTCAGTGCTTCGGAAGGATTGCTTTTGAATTATGTAAATCTTGAATTATTCGAGGTCTTCAGGGAGGCATGACTCTTACAACATGTGGCTTCCCTGTAGATTGAATCCAGAGAAATGGACAGTGTAGCACAGCGAGAGGAACAAAGACCCCTCTGGTTGGCAGAAAGTGAGAGGGCACGTGAAGTGTGCATAGCTGAGAGAGTGTGGAACTACGGGGCCGGGCCAGGGCAATGGCTCTGTCCCTATGCTCTCTGCTGACACCACTCTGTTTATTGTTTGTATTTCAGGTGTACAAGGCAACATAATAGCCGTTTACACCCCTCACAAAGTGATACCCTCCCTCCCCCAAGCTACTACCCCTCTGATATCTTATATAGTTGTCACAATACCATTGACTATCTTGCTTATGCTATACTCCGCCTCCCATGACACAATCTTTTTTTCCCAATTTTATCTATTTTTTTAATTGTTTTAAAAAATTATTAAAGTGTTTGACCTACTAGTACATTAGTTTTAACATAGTAATTCAACATTCATATACTTTACGAAGTGATCACCATGATAAGTCTAGTAACCATGTGTCACCACACAAAATTATTATAATATTATTGACTATATTCCCTGTGCTGAGCATTCCATCCCTATGACTTACTTATTTTATAACTGGAAGTTTGTACTTCTTAGTCCCTTTCACCCTTTCCGCCCATCCCCCATCGCCCCTTCCCTCTAAAAATCATCAGTTTGGTTTTTTAGAGGGAAACTGATGATTTCAGTTTCCACAGAAATCATCTTTCCGTTTTGTTTGTTCATTTGTTTATTTTGTTTTAGATTCCACATATAAGTGAAATCATATGGTGTTTGTCTTTATCTGACTTATTTCACTTAGCATAATACCCTCTAGGTCCATCCATGTTGTTGCAAATGGCAAGACTTCATTCTTTTTAATTGTTGAGTAATATTTCATTGTATATATGTGTCATGTCTTTATCCATTCATCTGTCATCACCTAGGTTGCTTCTATATCGTGCCTATTGTAAATAGTGCTGCAATGAACATTGGGGTGCGTATATCTTTTTGAAATAGTGTTTTCGTTTTCTTTAGATAAATACTCAGAAGAGGAATTGCTGGGTCATATGGTAGTTCTATTTTTAAATTTTGAGGAAACTCCATACTGTTTTCCATAGTGACTGCAGCAAAATACAATCTCACCAACAGTGCACAAGTCTTCCCATTTCTCTACATCCACACCAACACTTGCTTGTTATCTTTTTGTAATAGCCATTCTGACAGGTATGAGGTGGTATCTCATTGTGGTTTTGACTTGCATTTCCCTGATGATTAGTGACATTGAGCATCTTTTCATGTCTGTTGACCATCTGTATGTCTTCTTTGGAGAAATCTCTGTTGAAATCCTCTGCCCATTTTTAAATCAGCTTTGATTTTTTTTTGATGTTGAGTTATATGAGCTGTTTATATATTTTGGATATTAATCCCTTATCAGATATATCATTTTCAAATATCTTCTCCCATTCAGTAGATTGTCTTTTCCTTTTGTTGATGGCTTTCTTCACTGTGCAAAAAAATTTGATTTGATTTAGTCACATTTGTTCGTTTTTACTTTTGTTGCCATTGCCCAGGGAGACACATCTGAAAAATATTGCTAAGACAGATATCAAAGAGTTTACTGCCTATGTTTTCTTCTAGGATTTTTATGGTTTCAGGTCTTACCTTCAAGTCTTTAATCCATTTTCAGCTTATTGTATATGGCATAAGCAAGAGGTCCAGTTTCATTTTTTTACATTTATCAGTCCTGTTATCCCCACATCATTTATATTTAATGAAGAGACTGTTATTTTCCCATTGTATATTTTTGCCTTCTTTGTCACAGATTAATTGACCATATAAGCATGGGTTTATTTCTGGGCTCTCTTTTCTGTTCCATTGACCTGTGTGTCTGTTTTTGTGCTAGTATTATACTGTTTTGATTACTATGGCCTTGTAGTATAGCTGAAAGTAAGGGAGTGTAATATCTCCTACTTTGTTAACATGTTGCGTACGGCGGGGTTTAAATCCCTCGTGAAGATTCTCGTGATCTGTACGCAACGTGTTAATAATGCTTTAGCTATTTGGGGTCTTTTGTGGGTCCATATAAATTTTAGTATTATTTGTTCTAGTTCTGTGAAAAGTTGCATTTCTATACACTAATATGGACTATCAGAAAGAGAAATTAAGACAACTATAAATTCCATTACAGTTTCTTCAAAGAGAGAAAAACACCTAGGAATAAATTTAACGAAGGATGTGAAAGACCTGTATTCTGAAAACTATCAGACATTGATGAAAGAAATTGAAGATGAAACAAATAAAGGATATACTGTGCTCATGGATTCGAAGGATTAATGTCATTAAAATGTCCATACTACCCAAAGGAATCTACAAATTTAATGAACCCCTATCAAAATACCAATGGCATTTTCCACAGAACTAGAACAAATAATCCTGACACTCGTTCTTAAACGAGGCTTTGGGCTGCTGTGGGCTAGAGTCATCCCTTTCACCTCCCACCCTGCATTTGTTCCGTCTCTGGGTCCTATCCATGCAGCTTCATAAATCTCCCCATCTTCTCTTTCATTCACCATCACTCTGCTGTCCAAGCCTTCTTCATTCTCCTCCAGACATCTGCATTGGACGCGTAGTATCCCTGCTTCTACTCTGTCTCCCAACTCATCCTCCATACTGCAGGTAGAGCAGTCTTCTCAAAATGCAAATCTGATCATGTTGGTCCTAAGCAAAACCTCCAGTGGATGGACAGAAACTTTCTTAGGTCCTGTGTGCCCGCCCACTTCTCGACCCTCTCTGCTTTGGTCTGAATGTTTGTGCTGCACCTTTGCCCACCCCCAAATTCAAGTGTTGAAATCCTAGTGTCCAGTGTGATGGTATAATATTAGGAGGTGGGGCCTTTCAGAGGTGCTTAAGTCATAGGGTGGAGCCCTTATAAATGGGATTAGTGCTTTTATGAAAAAAGCCTAACAGAGTTCCCTCACCCCTCTACCATGTAAAGACACAGTGAGAAGGCACCGTATCTGAACCACGAAGAGGGCCTTAACCAGCCACCTAATCTGCTGGCACCATGATCTTGGACTTTGAGAACTGTGAGAAATAAATTTCTGTTGTTTATAAGCTACTCATTCTGTGGTACTGTGTTACAGCAGCCCAAACGAACTAAAACACTCCTAGCACTCTACCCCCTGGCTTCCCTTAACCTACCCTAGTTGTATTATTCTTACCATCTCCCACAGACCACAAGGCCATGGTACATGCTGTTCTCTCTGCCCCGAATACTTTTCCCTTCCTTCTTCACACAGTTAATGTCTATTCCTCTTTCAGATCTCCTATCAGCATCACTGGTTCAGGGACACCTTCTCTGAGCTCCCTAATTAGGTCCTACCCTCCTGTTTTCAGTTCCCACTGTTCTGAGGTCCTCTACTTGGGAGCATTTCTCACAGTGGTCATTCTGCATCCTCTGGTGGAATTCCTTCCCCATGTCTGTGTCCCCACCAGGCTGTGGGCTCCAGGAGGCAGGGACTAGGTTTGACTCGCCACTGCCTCTCCAGTCCTTAGCACAGTAGCTGGCTTACGATAGACACCATTTCATGTTAACTGAAGGAAGGAGAAAGAGGGGGAGGGTGTGGTGGCCATGAGAAGGCACCCAGCTCACCTCCCAGCACAGACAGTATAGCTGGTCAAGGGCCCCTTCGCTGTGCTCTGAGGTCCAGCTCCACGTTGACATGGAGACCACACCGTGGGCAGGCTGCTTCCAATCAATGACTGAGCACATAAGGACACTAAGCCAGTCCTCTTCCTGGGAGACATTGGACCTCTTGAATGGCGGACTCTGGTTCAAGGATTCCCTCACAGAACTAGGCGAACCTTCCTTAGATTACAGAGCAGTCTAGAATGCTTGCCCACAATCTTCCTTCCCTCTCTCCTCCGCTCAGGTCAGACTTGCATCGCCACGTGACCACTCTCCAAGTCTTTCCTAGCAAGTGACTGACTCTCATGGAGAGAAAATCTCCCAAGTAGATCTCAGCCTGCTTGAAGTGCATTAAAGGCTCTGTCTGTATTATCAAATCTATCGAATGTAGAAAGTTTCAAACATAATTGAGCATGGAATGCCTCCTCCCTCTTTTATTTTTAATCACCCTTGAGCATCTTTGCATCCCAGACACAATCATGGAGAGACACTGACCCAGCTCATTCACCTCCACACTTCCCCCCAACCCAGGGATTCCTCACTATACTGTCCCCACCCCCTTGGTGTCTGACTTCTCACTCAGATACTGATTTTGTGTGCATCTTTTTCATATACCCAGCGGCCCATGCCATGGGACATAGACGCTAAATGGCTTTTTCTTATTATGTTCCAATGGGCCTCGAGGATGCACTCACACTCTCTCTCCTGGCTCTTCTGTGCCAAGTGCATGCATTTGCAAGACAGCAGACAGTCACTGGAGTAACTCCTGGGCCACGAAGAGAGGGAAGTTAAGTGGCCCACATGGGGACTAAGCCCCATTCTTCATGCTTAGCGATATGGAGTTAAATAGCCAGGATGCTGTGCAACAAATGAAAAGTAAGTCCTATCAACTCAACAGAAATCTGCTCCTCTCCTGTAATTAGCAAGGAGATTAGTCTGACTTAGAGAACAGTCTGGGAATCAAGAAGTCTTGGTTCTGGACCGTGTCCTGGCTGTGGGACCTGCGCAAGCCCCTGGGCCTTATGGGTAAAAGCAGGTGGTTAGTCTAAGTGATCAGATCAACCCAAAATAGTAGACGCAAAATGGGCCTCAGAGGACTCTAGTTCATGTCTTTGGTTGAACAGATGAAGAAACTGAATCCCAGAGAACCCAAGTAACTTTTACTAGTCCACACAGCACGTAAGTAGCACAGCACAGATCGGCACTCACATGTCTGGCTGCTATTTCAGCCCATTCCCATCTGACAAGGCTGTCATCCTGAGATCCTTTCTATAGTGGTGTTTTCCAACATAGAAAGTAAAGAGGCAAACAGCATACATAGCTCATCTTAGAGATCTTTAAGTGGCCTCTAAAAAGAAAAGAAGAGAAAACAATTACAGAAATTATAATTGTTTAACAGCAATTTGCATACTCTGGTATTTCTAAGTGCTTTGAAAATCTTATTAGCCCAATATAAGTACATGAAGCATTTGTCCCATTTCCCCTTGGAAAACATTTTCCTTAATTCCGAATAAATGGCATTTATATTATTGCGTGTTTGTTCAACCCTTTAATTAATCAAGACTCTCAGGTACAGTGGTTAGAAATCCAACTAAACCAGTTTGAACAAAAAGGGGAATTTATGGCTCTTACAAGTAGAATTCCACTCACAATTGAATTAGACAAGATTGCAGTTTGTTCTTTCTCTCTTGCTCTCACACATGTTCTAAACTGCACATCTCTGTGTGGTTGTGGCCTCATTTTCACCTTCTAAAGATACGCTTTCTCTGCATGGCGGGAAGGATGTTTTCCAGCAGCCCATTTCCAGCTCTACCACCAGTTAGTTTTTCCTCTAACTCTAAATAAAAAAATCCTAGGGAATAACTCTGATTGGCTCTGCGAGGATCACTTGACCCCTTATAGACTAATCACTGGGACCAGTTGATTGGGTTACTATGAATGTCTGGGTCAAGGTTGTATGCTTACATCTATGGCAAGGATCTCCATCTCCTGGGATCAACAGTCCTACTAGAATCTGGTGATTAAGTCTGGGGAGAAGTACTCCCCAAACCAAGATACAAAGTCAACTGTGAATAGTTAGGTGACGTGGAAAACTGAGATTGTGTATGAAAGACAAGTGGCCAGCCTAAATTCCAGGAATGAAATCACTGCCCAGGACAAATATTTACTTTTGCACTCCGTGTTCACAGCCATGTTTTTACACATATAATGCAATACCAGGGATCTGGCTGATCTAATTCCCATTTTCAACCCCATGTCTATGCCTTATTGCTGGAGGTAGCTAAATTATATTATCCTGACCAATAAGACATAAGTGCATGTTTACTCTATGGTTCTCGGGACAGCATAACTTCCCAGATATGTGTTGTTTCTTCTTGTTTCCTTCTTCTGATGGAAGATGGATGTGATACCTGGAGTTACAGCAGCCATCTTACAACCATGAGGGAAAGCCCAAAAGAATTATGAACTGCAAACCAGGGCCATCAGCTGTTGCCTTGAGACTTTTTTGTTATGTAAGAAAAACAATCCCCCTATTAATTTAAGTCACTGAAGTCAAGTTGTCTGATGCTTGCAGCCAAAGTATTCCTATCTGATACAATGGGTAAATCAGATTCATATGTAACCATAAATAAAATCTTAAAAGTTATAGAATCTGGTACAGGTCTATGTCTCTGTTTTACTCTTAGAGTTTTCAGTTATCCATCCTTTCAAACTTTGGGAAAGATGAAAAAGACACAGTTCTTTTACCCAGAGGAAGCTTACAATTAAATAGAGCTTAAAATTTAGGACAATGTTTAACAAAGAACTCCTTCTCATGTTAATTCCCCAATGCTGTAATTAAGCCCATTTGCTTTTTATTTCATCCTCAGTAGAGCTCAAAATGGCTAGTTAGCACCTTTTTAAATAGAAAAGATGACTTAATTAAAATACACTTCCGTGTCTGTGGTTCTGTGGTGTGAGTGTGTGTGTGTGTGTGTGTGTGTGTGTGTGAGAGAGAGAGAGAGAGAGAGAGAGAGAGAGAGAGAGAGAGAGAGAGAGAGAGAGAGAGAAGACGGGAGCACTTGTTTTTCTGGTTATTTAACATTAATTTCTTTGAATTTATTCATAAATTTTTTTTTCAAACATCTAGTATTTATGTGAGATTTGACCAAACAAAATATACAGTTAGAGTTTTTAAAAAATTGTGTAGTCACTAAAATCTCTGGTCTAGCTAGAGAATAAAATTGTGACAAATTTTTGGCTTCCTGCTCCAAATCCCTCCAGCCCCAAAGCTGGAGCCACACAGCCTCTCCTGGGTAATTAAGTCTTCATGTGTGTTACTTTGGCTTCAAATTCTGGAATCAAGATTGTCCCTGGGCAGAGGAAATGGATGCAACTTTGGCTCAGGGACAACTGACACTGAACAGTAGTCTCCGGCCATGATCATTTCAGGCTTGCTGTCCTACTTCACCAGTGACTGGATTCCCCACGTGGTCTTTAATTTCCTTTGCTAGGGGTAAATTTCCCTTTTGGTCTTGTCTCTCTTCTTCTGGTAACTGTTCTCCAGTTTTCCTGCCCTTCCTTCATTCTGAATCTTTGTGGCTCTAGTGAAATTGACTCCATCTTCATCCCTAAGAATGAGCATGTGACTATGTGACTCAGGCCTGGCCAATCAAAGTATCCCATCACCTTGGATACAGTGATTGGTTCAGAGATGGCCATGTGACCAAATCAGGCTATTCAAAGCAAATCACACTCAATGATATGACTTCTGTAAGAATGATTGGGAAAGGAAAGCCTTTTTCCCACAGGGGTTGCTGAGAGGAGAGGATATGAGCCTGGCATTACTGGCAGCGTTTTTGCTACTAAAAGGGACAAGCTGCCTAAGAACAAAGCCCACAAAAAGGCAGGAAGGGCTGATAGAGAAAGAGTCAGATCTTAAAGATACTAAGCCCTGGATCCAGCCTGGGTGAGCACTTTCTGTTGACTTACTTATTTCATGATCCAATACCGTTCCCTTTTTCGTTTTTTTTTTTTTTTTTTTTTTTTGTTAAGCCAATTAAAGTGAATTTCCTGCCCTGAACCCTAGTGTCTTCTGCCTGGGTCCCCAAATCCACGAACGTTATCTCCCACTCAACCTTGCAACATCTCCCATTCTAAGGACTGACCTACTTGACTTTCCTGAAACTCAGGGCTTGATCAACTAGTCCTTATAGAAATTAGCTCCCAAATAAGCCCTCGTATCCCTATTGTAGTAGAGGCCCTTGTGACCCACCCAGATCCCCAGTGGTTCTATCACTGGCTGCTGCTAAAGCTCACACGGAAATCCTTGCCTGTGAAATGCCCTTAGGAGACAGCAGTTGCCTCTCTGTGAGGCACCTGGGCGTTACAACCTCTCAGCAGGGACTGAGACTAGAGTTCACCTGAAATCACATCCTTGCTAAGCTTCTCTTCCTTTTCTCTTCCTTAATAAATAACTTAGACAAGAAGCCCTATTTCAAGCTCTGTTTCTAGGGAACCTGACCTATGGCAAGTTGTAATTTCCAAAAATGGCAGCCACAATGTTTCTCAGTCTATATGCTCTCCTTACAGTATGACTTCCCTCATTGAGGGGGTGTCTATTTCCCTCCCCTTGACTCTGGATGGATGTGTGACCGTTTCAAGGAGCAGAGTATGGTGAAAGTGATGCTATGTGACTCTGAGGCTAGGTCATAAATGGCCGTGGAGCTTCTGCATTGCTTATGGGAATACTTGCTCTGGAAACCTTCAGCCTTCATGTGAGTACTTCAGTTAGCCTATGAAGAGAGGCTACGTTAAGAGACCTTGAGGAGAGAGTGAGTGAGAGAGAGAGAGAGAGAGAGAGAGAGAGAGAGAGAGAGAGAGCGCCTGACTAGCCCCAGCTGCTCCAGCCTCCTGGCCCCAGGTTTAGTCCATGAGAGTCCTTGAGGCAAAACGACCCAGCCAAGTCCTTCCCGAATTCCTGATGCACAGAAACCATGAGAGATTAAAAAAAATGGTTGTCAGGATTGTTTTGAGCCAGTGTGTTTTGGAGTGATTTGTTGCTCAGAGATAGAATCTGGAACATGACCTAAGATATCAATCCTTAGCCTTTATCCAAATGTGTATTATGGCCTGATCTTCCCTGGTTCTGTTTGGCAGCCCAAAGAAGCAATACCTGCCAGTAGTCCTGATGGCAAACACAGTTGGAAAAGCTGTGGCTTTCCAGGTTTCCCCCTTCTGGAAATGGGGCAACACTGGCATTTGTGGGTTGTCATTGTCATTCCACCACCACCCAGAGGGGTTTCTGTATCAGGAATAGATGATACTGTACTTGTGTGGTCAGGCAGATGAGCCAAGGGCTGTATTTTCCCCTCTGAACACATTTTACTTGTAATGTTAATAATACTTTTGGGAAATTCCCAGATGTCAGGCTTTGAAAATCCTGATGTAGCTGTTAACTGTATCTTGGTTTTGTTTAAATAAAAATGCTAATGAAAGTTTCTTCTGAGTGTCATAATGAGAACCAAAAATAGGAACTTGAAGGTGGGGTAAACTAGTAGTTCTCAAAAAGCAGCAGGGATACAATTTGTCATTGTTCCCAGTGGGCCAAAGGGCTCTCTCTCCAAATGATCTGAGGACTGATGAGTCTTAATATGCAAGTCAGAGAGAGAGGAGGAGAGAGAGGGAGGAGAGAGGGAGGAGAGAGAGAGAGAGAGAGTTTTAAAGGGCTTAGAGGTATTTTTCTTGCATTTTTCAACCCCAAATTTTAAAACATGAAAATGAGCACCTAAAAAATATTGCCCCATTAAAAAAGTGTAGCCACAAAACAGGTGCCTACTCAGACAAAACACCACCTGGTATCTTTGGCTTAGTTTTGTTTTGTAGTCGAGACAAGTAAATGCAGAAGGAAGATGAGGGGATTGTTTTGGGGGATTTTTGCTTCAGGTTATTAACTTTATACTTAAGAAAACAATCTGTGTGCTACTGAAATTTCAAGGTTTACATTCATCACTCATTTTTCTATATATCTCTGCAGTACCAGGAACTCATCCGCGTAAAGTCTTGGGGAGGTGGAGGAAATCAAGCTGGTGAGAGGGTCCTACTTGAGCAAACTTTCTGATATTTTTCTTACATTCCTTTTCCCCTCACTGCTCTGGTTGGCTATTGCTGAATAACAAGTAACCCTAAAACTTAGTGCTTAAAACAACAACCATTGTGTTTTTTTCTCATGAGTTTTGTGGGGCAGGGTTTTGGGAAGGCTAGCTGGGTGGTTCTGGCTTGGGCCTTTCATGCAGCTTAAGTCGGTGAGGGGCTAGAGTAGCCTGGGGTTGGCTGGGCATCCCTTTCTCTCTTCATGTTGTATCATGTATCTCTGTGTATTAGTTTGGACTTCCTCAAACCATGGCAGCCTCAAAGCAGTTGGACTACTTGCATGGTAGCTGAATGTTTCATGAGTCAACTCCAGGTATCTAAGTGGATGCTGTGTTACCTTTTGGCCACAGAAATCACATGGCTTTACTATGCCACATTCTATTAGTTACAAGTGTGTCATAAACTTTTCAGATTAAGGAAAGGGAAATTAGATTTCACCTTTTGATAGGAGAATGGTAAGCTTCTGGAAGACCATATGGGTTAGGAGATAGATGTTGCAGGACATCTTTGGAAAATACCATTAGCTACACTGCTCAAGCTTGGTTTTTCAGTGTCCCCACAGATTCTGTGAACTACCCAAAACCTTTTTATAATATTTTTTACATGTTAAGATAACCAGAGTTCGTATCTCTGGTATGCAACAAGACCCCTGGCTGACATACCGTTGATTATGTCAAATGAAGTTTACTTATCGATTCAGTTAGAGCCTCTAACTGGGATTAGAGAAAAGACAAGAAGAGAAGGGGCTTTAGAATCAGAGGTTTCCTCCTTAAGACAATCAGATAACAACCTTGAGATGAAAGGAGCTATGAGAATAAGACCTTGTTTTGTTATGTCTTGACCACCAAGGTCCTGTCCTGCATGATTTAACTAGCTGTCTTTTCAAGAAGTGGTCAAATATTGGTTATTCCTTAATAATAGCATTTGCCAAGATGCCTGGAGAAAAAGGCAGATGTTTGAATCTGGCCTATTGCCATACAGCTGTTGCTAAGCTGAGGCGGGTGCCAAAACCAGAATTTAAGTCTGTTAAAAAGCCTCTAATGCTCTTTCCCTAGACTGCCAGGGCTGTCAGTCTGACTCTTGATACTGGGGCCTGGAAATTCTAGGGCTGAGAGAAAAGGCCTCAGCCGTGATTGACAGAGAGCTCGATTCCAAAATTCCCATTTCAGCTCAATAGAGAGATGACTGACAATGGGAGAGAGGAAAGTGGGGCTATAGCCACTGACATTTAAGCCCTCTAATGCATTTCAAAAAGGGATGGGGAGAACAAAATGAGTCAAGGAGAAAGAAAGAGTGAGCTTTGCAAGAAACATAATTAACCCAATATATGAGTATTAACTCCTGGTATGAACGGTGCTGTGGTTTGAATGTTTGTGTCCCCCTCAAAATTCATATGTTAAAATCCTCACCTCGAAAATGATGGTATTAGGACGTGAGACCTTTGGGAGGAGATTAGGTCATGTGGGTAGAGCCCTTATAAAAGAGGCCTCACAGAGAGCCCATGTTCTTTCCATCGTGGGAGGTTATATCAAAAAAGATGGTCATCTAGGATGTGGCCCCTCATCAAACACCGAATCTGGAAGTGGGGGTTATGATCTGGGACGTCTCAGCCTCCAGAACTGTGGCAAATAAGTGCTTGTTGTTTATAAGCCACCCAACCTATGATATTTCATTATAGCAGCATGGACAGACTAAGACAAATGGTATTCACCTGTGTATTCATTCATTTGTCTATTATTTTAAAAGCCAGGGCATTCTGGGAAATAAAGAAATGACTAGATCAGAATCCTCATGTAATTAGGGAAGTAGGAGTGGATTACTTCCTAATGGCCGCATAACAGGCAATGCTGTTAAATATCAGTTAACAATACCTCTTGGAAGGAAATTCCTTTGTACGAAATTATATTTGGAAAGATTTTTTTATAAAGAAAGTATCTTGAGTAGTTGTGCTCGCATTGTAGCCTGAACCACACACTACTAACGGTTAAGAGGAAATAACTCTTAACTGTTAAGAGTTTCCTTCTGTCTAGCATGGAGAGGAGTGGGAGGAGGCCCTTATGTTTGTTTACTAATCATCAATGTCAACCTTTAACTGTCTAATCTCTCCTCTCGTATCACATACATTTATCTCATAGTAGCATAGTAGGTACTTAGATGTGCCAAGAATAAAACTTACCGTATGTTTCTATAACAATATTTCAGAGGGGAGCAAAGGTGCCAGCAATTTATTTCCAGTCAACCTCAGGATTGGCCTCTGGTCTCCTAGAGTTGTGCATAAATTCAGGGGGCAAGGTGGGGGCTCACATTATGCCAGAGCATGAGAAAGATTTAGCACACATCAATATCCAGGATGGCATCTATGAGGACGTCTTCGCATGTCTGGTTGCCTATTATTGTTTCATACTGTTCTCTGCTCCATTATCCCAAAGATCTGTCATAGGGCTTTGTTGGTCCAGGTCTCTCAGCTAACTCCCTTGCTTCTTTCAGTACATGAGAACATTTTTGCTGCTTTTTAGGCCTTCACTGACTACTGGAATCTTTGTGGGGCTCAGGAGTCATTTACTCCACAGTATGGTATGATTCAGGGCATCTGGAGGCTTCCTAGACCTATCTGCCTAGACATTCCATGCTGGGTACCACCCTGAGCTCTACTTGGTGAAGGAGCCAAGAGTTCCTTCTGTTTTGGGGTTCTCCCAAACACAATCTCAAGTTTCTATTATACCACCCACCATTGTTATTCATTTTTCTTTCAGGTATTCAGTTTTAGAATTTCCATTTGGCTCTTTTTTTCTAGTTTCTATTTCTGCTGAGATTTCCTATCTGTTCCATCATGAAAAACATGTTTCCTTTATATTCTTGAGTATACTTGTAATAGCTGCTTTAACATCCTAATCTTATTTCAACACCTGGCTTATCTAGAGGTTTGTCTCCACTGATTAATTTTTCTCTTGGATACAGGTTATATTTCACTTTCTTTTTTTTAATGTTTCTAATTTTGGATTGTGCTGTGGACCTTTGTCAATGATATATTGAAAGACTCTGGAGTCTGCTGTTACTCTCAAGAATATTGATTTTTAAAAAAAATGTTAGCAGGCAGTTAACTTTGCTGAACCAAAACTCCATACTTGATCTCCTCTGCAGGAAGCATTGGTTGGAGTCTATTTCAGGGGTCAGCCATAGGTTAGAGCAGAGTTAATACACACTTTGGTGCTCCCCATCTGTGGCTCTCTCATTTCTGGGATTCTATTCCTTCCCTTTCCAGCTGCTATGGTCACTCTGAACTCTGTTCTCTCATTCCTTATGCATCTTTCCAAGTTTTGGCTGCCCTGTGGGGTACTTACTGGGACCTACCCTCAGGTAAAAAGTAAAAAAAAAAAAAAGGGAAATCCACCCATGAATGGTTCCATTTTTCAAATGTCTACTCTCTTCCAGTTTCTGCCTATTTTTAGTTGCTTTACACTGTCTTCAAAGAGTTGTTTTTTGGATTTTGCCTAGAGCTTATCTGTAGGAGAGTTGGTTCAATACAAGCTACTTTATCATGCCAGAGTGGAATTTTCTACCCTTCCTTTTGAATAAACTGTAGGGACAGGATATTGGGTCTCTCTTTCTCAGGGACACACAATGGTCACTCACTCCTGCTTCTCCTCACACTTTTCTCCCTCCCTGCAGTCTGGGGTTATGTTATGTCCTCTGAGAAGTTGGGGAGATAGTTTTCTGCCTCCTTAATTTTTTTCTAAATTTTGAGTCCCCTTGGACATTTAAAACTCAAAAGTCCAAGCTTTTGAGATCTCTGAGACTTTTCTTTGTCTTTCTGCTGAAACAACCATTCCTTGAGCTATAGATGCCAAATAGTTTAGCTGGATCCCTGGTTTAAAAAAAGGCGGGGGGGGGGGGAGATAACAAGAAATATTGGGATTGGAAAGAGCATCAATTAATATTTCAAAAAAGTTATTTCTCCATTTCAGACATAACATCTATGTTGAGTGATTATTTTGTTGTGGTTTAGTATGAAAGACATTGAGTGTATCTGGTATTTAAATCAATAGTTGCAAGTCTTTAAGCCTTCTTATTTCATTTATTTATTCATTCAAGCATGCTTTACTCATTAAAAAAACATTTAGAGAGTGCCTATTATTTGTCAGGCCCTCTGCTAGGTACTAATTATGGAATGCAAAGTTGTGCTTATTAAAGAAATTTCAGGTATCAGCAAACATTAAGGTGGGAGGCATAAAGCATCCTAGAATTAAATTCCACCTACTCTTTTGAGCAAACGTGAAGCGATACTGATTCTGCTATTTTAAAGTGCTTTGGGATAGTGAAGAAAACACAAAATTTGGAGTCAAAAAGCTCAAGTTTAAGTCCTAGTTCACCATTTATCAATTGCATCACCTTGAGAAATCTCTTAATTTCTCTAGGCCCTAGTTTCATTTTCAATCATTAGATAACTATTGAATATTGCTAGACTAAAATCTTTCTGAGAATAGGAAAAATGCCTGTTCCTTCCTTATCCCTATTCCTAGCATAGTGTTGGTACATAGTAGGTTCTCAATAAATACTTCAACATTAAATGAATGAGTAAATAACAGCTTTTATTGCTTTTTTGATCATGGACTTTTCTAACTGAACATTATGAGAATTATTAGGGTTCCAGGTTAATGTGGGAAATGCTCTTGTAATTGGATGCTTCCTTTGTTCTTCCAGCTCCCAGATGCGCTCATCATGACTTCCAGGATATTTGATTGATTCTTATAGGTAATATCAATCAGGAGAGGCTAGGTTATGCTGCAGAAACAACTTGTAGTTTCAGTGGCTTAAAAACAAGTCATTTCTTGCTCATGTTCCATAATCCTCACAGGTTAGAGGGAGAGCTCAGCTTCTCACAACCATTCTTGGACCTAGACCAATGAGCAGCCACCATATATAATGTTGCCAGTAGCATTGCTAGAGGAAAAAGGGCTCTGGAGGGCCTCGTCCTAACAAGTAATTATCGTGGAAGTGATACACATCCCTTCTGCTCACAGGTCATTGGCTAGAACTAGTCATATAGCTTCTCCCAACCATAAGGAGCCAAGAAGAGCAACCCCACTATGGGACCAGAAGGAGAGGATCAGAACTATTTGCGGAACAGCCTTGATGATCACCACAGCCCTGCCTTGTAAGGGAAATTCTGAGCTGGTCAGTCAGGCCCATCTAAGTACAGGTCTGATGGGAAATAGGAGCATCTTTCATCCTCTTGGATCTTTTCACTGTCCCTCAGGGTTCCAGAGCCCTACTCTCCATCTCAAGGGCTTACCAGCCTCCTGAGCTGTTAAGTGAGGATTAAACTCAAGGAATAGGACTTTGTCTTTCTGATGATCCACAGGTTGTGGTCTGGCTACAGCTGAGGGAGTTCATTGCCAAATGTTAGTGGGAAGGATGAACAGCATTTTTCCTTTCTCTACTGAAGATCTGTAGTGCTCCTCCTGGACTAGTCCCAAGAGTTGTCTCGTTGTCCACGGGGTTCCCGAGTGTTATGGATGGATGATGTATGGATGTACGATGCTTACTTGAGCGGAGAGAGGTGAGTTTCTCAATTTGACTCTGGCCAGTCCTACCAATTGTTCCCTATTGACATATCCCCTCTGTCTCTCGCTGCTCCCCTTGCTCCAGGCTGGCAACTTTGATCTATTCTTGGAAGGTATGTGCGTATGGGACAGTGAGTGGGCAGGGGAAGGAAAAGAGACATGACGGGGGACAATGGTTCTACTTGATCTCATATTTTTCCTTATCTCTTTTCATTTCATATTTGGACCTTGACTTTGGAAACCCAAAAGCCAAGAACGTGACCTGTTTTGTCCCAGTATTGTCATGATAATTCTCTCATATGGCAAACTATGTCTTCTCTGGCTGTCTAAAATGATGGGAAGAGGGTTGGAAGAGTGTAATAAGAAATACAGTGGGGAAAGGGGAAGTAGCAGGGGTGGAAGGGAAATTATGTCAATTAATGTATCAAAATATTATCCCACCCCTTATTTAATGATTTATTTCTACAATCTCCTTTTTTTTTTTTTTTTTTTTTTTTTTTTTTTAACATCTGTGGAATACATAGGGTTCCTACATATTCACTTGGATATATAATTTCCTATCTCCGGTAATAAAGTTTGTTCACAAATGCAAGTAAATAGATAATGTTCCACGAATGGAATAACCAGGGAAGGGGTGTGGATGTAGATGCTTTTGGTGAAGCCAGAGGGGTCCCTATGCTGCGTAAAGGAAACAAGGCTGCCAGCAGCAGTGTGCTTCACACTGTATTCCTGAAATTCAGTCTTTCCTGGCTCTTTGCTCCACAGAGCAAATTCTGTCTCAGCCACAGGGGGGCCCCTGCTCCCCTGAACTGCCCATTTGACACACTGGAAATTCAGAGGTAAAACGGGCAGATTCAGGAGCAGAATAATAATATTTTGGGGTGGGGGGGTAGGTAATGGGATGAATGGAACATTTGGCAATCGTCCAACATTTCAACAAATTGGTGAGGCCTGGGGATGACATTCGCAAAGTAATAGTTTGACTACACTTTGGACAAAAGTCCCTGATCTTTGCCAATCACTGAAAATATATAAAATATCCTAACAACTCCTTGCTCCGACCCCCAACTCACAATCCCATACTGCTGAGGGTGGCAGTACAGGGGACACCAGCACAGGTGTGCCTTGCTCCACAGCGACCAGGACACGACAGTCCTGCTTGAGGTATGTCTGTGAGGGATGTGTCTGCTCCAATGAACAGAGGGCAGGGGCTCCTCCAAAACCACGGGCTCTTGGGCACAAAACTCTGGCCTCTGCCACCACACCTCCTTACAGCAATGAGTGTCACCCTACATGGGGCCAGCTCCCTGCAGCCAGTTCATATAGAGCAGCTGGCCAAACTGATCTCACTGTAGCTGGAAACCCACTGAAAATATTAACTGTGATGATAAAGATGAATAATTCTTGTACTTCTGGGGCATATATGAATTTACTTATCTCTTCCGTCAGCCCCGAAATGTTGCTGTTCAGCTGCCATGTGTAAGATATGGGTATCGTGGTCCCAAAAAATAATTAGGACAATAGCTCTTCAGGTTCCAGATCTTTGGATGGGTCCATTTTCTGCATAATACTCTCTACAGAATAACAGGGGACTGAGTTATTTTGAGCTAAGTTAGGAGGGGCGGGCTGAGTGTTGTAAAATTGCACGGTGAGGACTGGGGTGGGAAGAAGTGGGCAGAATAGAAGGTTAGCTGGGACTCTCCTTCCCTCCAAGCCTCTGTGTAGCTGGGGTGCAGCAAAACTGTTTTGGCGGCTGGTACCCATGGCCTTCATCATCTCCAGAGTGGGATGATGCTGCTGAGACCAAGAGAGAGAATTGTTCTAGCAGGGGGCTCCTTTAACTGAGCTTTTACAATAGTGCAGTCTGGCCATGGCTGCTTCTTTCGCTTGCCTAGGCTGGCTTAACTCCTCTCCTTCCCACCATTAGCCCCCACCCCCACCCCAGTGGAAAGGAGAGGAGTGATGAGGAGAACCAGCTTCCCCATTAACTCGGGGCCTGCATTTTATTGACTGTGAACACTGGGTATCCCAATTCTGGGGCCATCTGTGATCTGTCGTGCTGTAATAACTTGGTTTTGCCCGTGTTCGGCTCCCTCCACGAGTACTTAGTGTTAAATCATAGGGGGAGGAAGTGTGAGCAGAGGAAAAACAGCACTATTACATGACCCCCGATGAGACCGCTGTGATAGAATTAAAAGCTGCCGCCCTAGGACATTCTAACAGATGACATTGTGAGGTTGCCAAGGTAACCCATCAGGATACAGTTCTAGCATCTTTGGGGTTGATGCTGGGTAGGCGAGGTCAGTCAGAGGTGAGGCCCAGCTGCCCAGGGTCTATTCCCTGGCTGGCCAGTTCATGACAGCCAAGTGGAAAATCAAGGTTGACTGCTGCACAACACAAATGAATGTAACGTCGGCTCCTCATTGGATATGCCAGGTGAAAGGGAATCAGAATACTCCACATAATTGTTCAATGTGGGTTACAAAGAGCCTAAAAGCAGGATGCTAATGACTTGTCTATTCATTTCACAAATGTTTATTGAACACCTACTACCCACCAGGTAGGAAGTGTCAGAATATCTGGAGGGAAAGGTTGAGAGTTGTAGAAACCCCTAAAAAAATGCAGATCCAAGCAGGGGGGAAAAGACTTTTAAGACATTTACAGACCATGAGTACTCAGGGAAATGTTGAATGGAGGAAAATGAAAACCATCAGAATAACTTATTAACCCCAAGGACCTGGTGTTAAAAAAAAAATTGTGTGCAAAAATTTTATAGAGTGGAAAGAACTGACTCTGGGTGGTGAGCACACCATGTGATATATAGATGATGTATTACAGAATTGTACAGTTGAAACCTATGTAACTTTACTAACCATTGTCACCTCAATAAACTTTAAAAAGAAATAAACAAATAAATAAAAATAAAAAAAGAAACGATTTGCTTCAGGGAAATCAACCTCTTCCCCCAACCATAACCAACTTACGTTGCATTACCCCCTTTTCTCTTTATCTTTTCAAAAAATACTCTGTGTTTACTTTTGAACTACTGGTTAACACCTACAAATGTTACTTTTTTTCTCCAATGTAATGGCCATGAAAGAATCAGAAAGATTTCAGGTAGACCCTGCCTTGCGGCACCTGAAGGCTTCTGGCAGATAAATGCCGTAACAAAACCATCTCTCCCTTTGGCCTCATAGAGGGGTGTTCAAAACCATCGGTGGTGCCACTGAACACTTGTCCCCACACACTATTGTTTGAACCTGGACTTGGACCATCACCTGGTCTTATTTTCTCCTACATGGCAAGCCAACGGAGGGCAGAGAATGAGGGAGACTGGAGGTGGTGGTGGTGACTGAGGCCAGCAATGCCTGGGGTGGAAAGGTGAAGGGGCAAAAAACAAAAAAACAAAAACCCTGGTGTGGGGAGGGAAAAGGAAAACGACTAAAATGGATCTAGGAAAGGAACAAAATCTCTGAGAAGCTGTGGTAACAAGAATTCCTGAAAACAAAATAGCATTTCCTTACCCCCTGGGGAGGTGTTATTAATACCAGAAGGACCTCATTATAACCCTGTTGGGGCTGAATCCAACCCTCTACCCCGCGGACTTCAATGCCTACGGTTCCCTCTTTGTCCAACCAGAAAAGGTAGATAATTAGATTATGTGGGGTCTGTTCCCGTCGCTTATAGTATCAATAATAACAATGATAATACCTAGGTTACAGAGTAACTTAAGTGTAAGTTACACTTGACATATAAAACTCAGGAGGAAGTTCTGTTTGACAAATAAGAAAACAAGTCCGTTTAAGTCACTTACCCAAGTCACAAAGGGAGTGAGTAGGGAGGCCAGGAGGCCCTGGCTGTTTGGCTCTAGGGTACCGGCTCTTAACCCCTGCGCCGTGATTTTGCTTCGTTTGGATAGTTCCAAGAACATCTACACTTTACTATAGCAGCCCGGGTCTGGCGCTTTGTTGATATAATTTTCTTCTTGGGCAAGATGGCTCACCAGATCTCAAACCTCCCGGACACCCTAAGTTGGTGGAATAGGGTGTACCAAGGAGACGGTGGCATTATCCCTCTCCCACAGCAGTAACTCCCAAGAAATAACTTAGGCAGCACCTGAGACGCCAGGGGATGGGCCCACCTGTGGAATGGGAAGGAGGAACAGCCCTTCCCACCCCTAGCCATCAGCACCTTGGTGGCAGTCGCCTTGCAGCATCCCAGCTCAAAATTTGAGGGATCCCAGTACCCCCACGCGCGCTCTTGACGCATACAGCCTTAGTTAGGAGGAGATGAGAGGGAGGGTGCGAGAACCTTGGACCTCTGCGCGGAGGAGCAGCGGGGGTCTCTGACAGGGTGGATGTGTGTGCCGCAAGCCGGTTGCCCGCCGCGTGGAGGCAGCCGCGCGGGGCGGGCCCGCGGCTCCCGCGGCGGCTGTCAGGGGCAGCGCGGCTTCCCGCGAAGATGCAGCGCAGCATATTTTGCACATGAGTTCAGAGGAAGAGGAAGTGTAGCCGGCGGACGCGCGGCGGCGGCGGGGGCGCGTCGGGACTGAAGCCGGAGCGCGCCGGGCTCAGGGCGCAGCGAGCGGGAGCGCGGCGGCCGCGGGCTCCGCAGAGGGACCGACTCACGGATCGCGGGAGGGACAGACACACGAGCACGTCGTGCCGCCGCTCCCCGCCCCCACCCACTGGCGCCCACGCCTTTCCCGGGCCGCCACCTCTGCATGGTACAAACTTTCCTCCCGGGACCGAACACACTGTCTCAGGGAGCCCGCACCCGCGCCTTCTCAGCGAGTCCGGAACGGTAGGTGGACGCGCGGCAGGACTTGGGGTGTATGCGGCCACAAGCCCCTCCATTTGGCCCAGCGGACCGGGACCCCGGCGGACACGGGGAGCCCCGCGTGGAGGCTTCCTGCAGGTTGCGGGAGCTGGGGTATTGCTTCCCAGAATCCAGGGTTGCCGGAGGGCCCCTCCTCCCACCTCCGGCGGGGTTTGGATGGGGTCGGGGTGGGATCCATAGGTCATAGCCGTCTTGGGCCAACTTTTTTGGGGAACAAAATCATCCCCGGCGCTTTGTGGGGAGAGGCACCCCAGAGTTGAGGGTGGTGGGCTTTGCAGGCTCGGGGGCTCCTAGGAAGGAAGCAGAGGGGAAGCTTCCAAGCTACAGGTGGGTCTAGGACACGGCTGCAGGGGGTCCTCCGCAAAGTTCGGGAGGGAGCTGCCTGCGGAATCCAGATTCAGGAGGGCGTGAGGGTGGAGTGGAGGCGTCTCCGGCTGCCCTTCTGCGTTCACCCTGGGAGACGGGTTTGTTCCCGGGGCAGGGGTGCTGGATGGGTGCGAGCAGACGTGCCGTACGTTCAGAGGAAGTGCCACAGCCACTGGAGTCTCAGAGACGGGGCGCAGGGAGTCCTCAGCGCTGAAAACAGGCATCTGCTTTCTGTAAGGGGTTCTCTTCCCTCGTCCTAACCCACTTTCTTAGGCTCAGTGGACGTCAAGGTGGGTCTGGGTCAGGGTCAGGATGGAGTGGTGTATTTCAAGAAATCCACGTGTCAGGCATGCACACCCCCGTCCCCGGCCGGGGCTCTTGCCCTTCACCTAGGGGATCGCTGTCTTTGGCAGTGAGAACAGCGTGGAGGCCGAGGTGCTGGACCCAGGCGCGCTCCCTGGTGCCTCCCTGCCCCACACGCCGCCGGGCTGTCCTGTGTGATTGTCGGTAGTCCCCAGGGGCACTGGGTGGTGTCAGTGAGTTTGTTAGGGGGCTTAAAAACAACAAATAAGATATTAAAAAAAAAAAAAAAAAGTCTGGCACAAATCCCTATATCTGAGTGGTTGCCCTGGTTTCCAACAACAGCCCCTTCTTGTAATTGGTACAGTTGTTTTCAGATGCTGGGCGTGCAGTCAGGCTAGGCGGCTTCCAGCCCCTGCCATCGTGTGTCATCTCAGGATAAGTGAGGCCCTGCCAGGAAGGAAGGCGGGGTAATGTGAGCGACCTTTGGGCCTGCAGGGAGGGTGCGCCATGGACCCCACGTGTCCCGAGCCACCGGGATTCCTAATTTGTACCTCTGAGCAGCTGAATTCCACACCGAGTTCAAGTGACCCCACATGTCACCAAACCCCACAGAGGGATTAAGCAACAAGCTGTTTGGGGCTCTTGGTGCATGTGTGTGCTAACCTCAATGAAATCACTTTAACCTCAGAGGGAGCTCTGCATCCTCTTTTGCCTTCAGTGGGGTTTCTGGCCTGCGAGCTGGGACATCAGTCATCCTCTGGCTGTATTTGTATAACAAGACATTGGGTTGGGTGGTTATTCTTTGTTTGTCTCTTGGCTGCATGGACGTGGGGCAAATGGAAGTGGAATGTTGTACAGTTAGCTAATAGATTCGGTGCAGGAATTGAAAGAGAACAAATTAGGAATACAAGTCAGTGTGTTCTTTTTCTCCCTCTTGAGCAGGAATTTTTGGCTTACATTCAAATAATGCTTTGTCTGTAGGGAAACAGGCAGAAAATCTTTGGCATGAGTGATGTGAGTTCCTGTAAAGCTACTTGAGTTCTTGCAATCTTCACTTTTCAGCAGAACTGAAACGATGTAGGCCCATGGCTTGGTGGGCATGGGTGCTTGCCAAATTTCTAACTCGGTGGGCTAAGGAGAGGATACTGCGACTCTTTCCCCTGTCTATCTCATTTTAGAAAATATAGAAAAGTAGCAAAAACAGTGACCACCCAACTAGCCACACCTCAAGCCTGTAATTTTGCGATATTGGCTTTCTTGCACATCTCCCATCTATTCATCCTTCTGTCCATCCATTAGTCTGACTTACTATTTTATGCAATTTAAAGTAAATTACAGACATTGATACAGGTCGCTCCTAAACATTTCAACACACATTTTATTATTTAGAGTTCAATATATGTTCATGATTTTCTTAAGGTAAAATTTATATACATATAATGAAATGCACAAATCTTGAGAGTAACATTTGCATAATGTTTTGACAGATGCATACACCTGTGTAACCCTAGTCTCTATCAAGAAAGGGAATATTACCATCACCCCGGAAAGTTCCTTCATCCCCCACTCCCCGTCAGTCCCTGCCCCCACCCTTTTAGTGGCAACCACTGCTCTGATTATTTCTCACTCTAGCTTAGTTTAGCCTATTCTTGAACCTCATTTAAGTGGGATTCTACAGTGTTGTGTAATCTTCATTCACTCAGTATGTTTTTGAGATTCATCCATGTTGAATGTTCAGTCATTTTTTTTTTTTTTATTGCTGAGTTGTATTCCAGGTTATGTCTGTGCCACAGTTTGTTTAGATAGCCCCCTGTTGATAGACACATGATGTATTCCCAGTTTGGGAGGGTATTGTGAATAAAGCTACTATGAATGTTTGTGTACAAGTCTTTATAGCGACATGCGTTCTCATTTCTCATGGACAAATGCCTAGAAGTGGAATTGATGGGTCATAAAAGCTTATAAGAAGCTGCCAGACTTTCCAACATGCTTATACCATTTTCCATTCCCACAAGCAAGGAATATGAGTATGAAATTCCAGATACTACAACCTATTTTCCCATCCCCAAATCAAGAGCATGGCTTGACTAGTGTTCTTCTGGGGCCAGAGGGACCCAGAAATTGGGACCATCTGAGACAATCTAGAACATGTTGTTTTCATAGGTGGAGGAACTGGGAGAAAACTTTAACTCTGCCAGTAAATGAATTTACACTTAAATTATTGCAGACGATCAGACAAGTATTTTATTTTTAGAGATCTTCAGAGAAGGGAATTCCATAGGGGGATGTACACTTGGTTGTGAAAGAAGATTGACTGAGTGCTTTCTATATAGAGAAAAATAACCCCCAGTCCTGCAGAATTCCACTAAATTTCTGCTTAGAAACTCCTGGGGGATTTGTGGCATATTGGTCTGGTTGATGTGAATTGGTGGAGAGTCCTGTTGGATTTCACCAGCTTGGGCAGCTGGCTGTTGAAAAGAGTTGTGTTTGCTTTGTGAGGAAGATCAGTTTTGGTTTTTTAAAGGCTCAGAGAATAGCTTTCTTGTTAAAGTGATTTGGCCTGTCATTGAAAACCTGGACTGTCAACACCCCCTTAATTGAGAAAATGGACTGGTCCCCTGTCAGATCCCCTTGCACCTTAGTCCCTCTCTGAGGGCCATAAGGTGAACCTGGTTTTGGCTGATCAGGAAACAGGAATTGAGCTTCCCTGCCTGCGAGGGACCCCAGGATGAAATATTTTACATTTTGCCAAGGTGTCTCAGTGGGGACCAAGTTATGCAGATGGTATAGAGTCTTGAGACACGGCAGTGTGTTTGGGGACTGTTCTCATCCACAGCCTAGCCCAGTGCCTGCCACAGAGTAGGGGCATTATCAGCGTTGGCTGATTCTTGTAACTCATGGTACCCATCTGGGTGATTGCCTCTCTGGAGGTTGACAGTGAATACTGAGATGTCAGGGCCCTGAGATGTATATTACTAGAGGCCACTTTATATAGCCTGGGAAACAGGTTCAAAGTGTTTGAAGAAAACTTTGCTAACTGTAAATTTGCATTGTAGTGGCACCGTTCTTATTTTATTATAGATTATACTATTGTTATTAACAAAATAATAATTGTGCCTACCACTTGCCAAGTGCTTACTCTTTGCCAGCCACTGTTAGGCACCTTACCTGCTGCATTCTCTAAATTTAATCCTCATGGGAGGTGAGCACCATTATTATCTATACTTCAGCCTTGAGAAAACTGAAGCTTAGTGAGGTTAGGAACTTGCCCTAAGTTCACATTTTCATGTTTCCCAGATTTGAAAGGGAGAGACTGTGATGTTTGATTTCGCAAATGCAGATTCCTTCTACGCACACAGATTTCCCAATACGCAAAGCCATAGTATAGAAATGTAAACTGGGTAGGCAGTGCAAAGTCACAAGAAATAACACACTGAAATCACTTTCTTTATTCTTTTTTCTTTCTGTCTTAAGCTTGCTGAGTCTGGGGCAGCCAGGGCCTATGTAGAGGTACTAATTTTGGTGACAATTTAAGATGTTGTTGGTTGATTATGATTGTAATTTTATTGTAGGAAATGAAAGCCATTGCCAGCTGTTTGGTTTGAGTATCTGTAGCTGAGCTATCCAATACAGTAGCCACTAGCAACCGTGTTTCCCCGAAAATAAGACCTAGCCGGACCATCAGCTCTAATGCGTCTTTTGGAGCAAAAATTAATATAAGACCGGTCTTTTTAAAATATAATATAAGACCAGGTCTTATATAATATAATGTAATGTGATGTAACGTTATAATATAATATAATATAATATAATATAATATAATATAATATAATATAATACTGGGTCGTATATTAATTTTTGCTCCAAAAGATGCATTAGAGCTGATGGTCCAGCTAGGTCTTATGTTTGGACAAACACAGTACGTACGTGTGGTTATTTACATTTAAATGTAAAAGGATTAAAGTGAAATAAATTTAAAATTCAGTTCCTCAGTCTCACTAGTCACCTTTCCAGTGCTCTAAGATGTGGTTATTGGCTACAGAATTGAACAGTGAAGATATAGACTATTTTCATCATCACTGAAAGTTTCTCTGATAGTGCTACTCTACAGGAAGCATTTCTCTTTTTTCCTTCAGTTTAAGCATTTGCAACACACCTGGCTAAGGCTTCGGCTACTTTTTACTGACAAAAATAAATTTAGCCAGATTTTTCTTTTATGTTTACCTTTTAAAAGTTGTGTGTGTGTGTGTGTGTGTGTGTGTGTGTCCTTTCCTCTCATTTACATTCAGTTTTTGACATACATTTGAATTTTCCTTTTCTCCAGGGTCTCCAAAAGGGCTTTCATTATTATCATTGCATATTTTACCAAGATGCTTTCTCTGCAAAGATCGGTGCAGCAGGCAAGCAATGGCCACTGCTTGAGCCCTGTTAATTCCTTGCTCTCCAAATAAGAATTTGGTTCAGCTTTTAAATATGCATTTGTGCAGCTAACTCCCTACCTGGGCTGAATTCAGGAAGAAAAATCGCTCTCAGCAGGGCCAGAACCAAAGAGCTAGAAAATCAGGTCACATTCTACACATGATGGCTACGTGCCAAGACTGAGATGGAGGAGACAACATTTAGGGTACTTGAAGGCTTTGTTTTGGGGTTTTCCTGGTCTGGCCTGCCCCTGCGGTATAGGGCCTACTAGAGAGGTTGGCAGCTTCCATGTCCTGGCTGTACAGGACAACGGGGGAATGGAACCATGGTTCTCCCCTCTTCTGTACTGAACAGAATCAGGTTCAGTGGAGAGGGGACGCCAGGCCTCAGGTGGCAGTGGGGAACCAGAATCAGCCAGAGGTAGAAGGTCAACATCAGCTCTGTTTTGCTCAGCTTCGGTACCGACCAACTCTTAAGCTATTTTACAAAACAGTGTTGGATGTTTCCACACGTTTTTCAACCAGGAAGCCAGCTACACTCCACTGACAACTTTTTTTTTTTTTTTGGCTTTACAAGTAACATGTTCCATATTTTTGTTCCATAGGCAGACCCCCTAGATTGTCAGCATGTATTCTTTGCAGAGGATTATCATTTTCTGCTGTGTGTGTGTGTGTGTGTGTGTGTGTGTGTTTTGAAACTCCCTACTTTTCTTTTTCACCCTGAAGAAATATTTTCTGAGGAACCATTCAAGTTTTATGGAATAACTCCTAAATTCTTCAGATTGGGAGAAATTGTTGTAATAGATATTATCCATAAAGTTGGATGAGAAGAGATTAGGTTAATCATAGACTTTGGTTAATGGAATGTGACCATATTGCATATTACCAAATTTCAGAAATATAAAGCCTAAGGAGTCACACTGTTCATTTAAATACTTTTTTAATTTAGAGAGGTCTCTTGGGATTTTTTTCCAGTGTCCTGTGACGCATTATAAGCACCCTTTTCAGGTGGTGTAATTGTGGGTATAGGCAGGTTAAAAGGAATCTTTATAATGGATAACAACACTAGTAATAGTATTCATAATGGTTAACATTTGTACCATGTTTCCCCGAAAATAAGACCGGGTCTTATATTAAGTTTTGCTCCAAAAGACTCATTGGGGCTTATGTCTTATTAAAAATCATGCTAGGGCTTCTTTTCTGGTTACGTCTGATTTTCAGGGAAACGCAGTACTGCTTTTTCTACGTGCCTGAGCTCCTCTAACCCCTGTTAAAATGTTAACTTATTTAATCCTTGCCCTACAAGGAGATTCTGCAGTTATCCCCATTTTATAGTTGAGAAAACTGAGGTTAAGTGGCTTCCTCAAGGTAGAGGCACCAGGATTTGAACCCAAGTGATCTGACTCCAGAGCCTGTGCATCCAATGCCTGTACTATGCTGTCGAGAAGGTGAACTGACAGTGGCAGACTAATATTCCGAAGGCCCTTTTCCATCCTTTACCAAATAAGAGTCTTTCCTACTCCAGACGGAATGTTGATTCAGTAGGTGTTTATCATGCATCTGTTGGGCCAGGGCACTGGGGTAGCCATTGTTGGGGATGAAGAAGACATGACTGCTGCCTTTGAGAAGTTGGTTGTCACGTGGGAATATGAAGCATTACCAAAAGCTCCCGAGCTCTCCCTTGAACTCTGTCTGGACTGATCTACCAGCTGCCCATCTCACACTTCCACTTGGTTGGAGCTAACACATCTCAGACACTCTCCTGTCTTCCTTGGCTCAGCTCTTTCTCCCATAGCCATGCCCATCTCAGAAGGTGGCCGCCACCACCTTCCAGGTGCTCAGGTCACAGACCATAGAGGTGTTTTGGATGCCCTCTTTTTCTCAGGCCCTATTTTCAAACCACCAATAAATCCCATTTTCTACCTTCAAAACATACCCAGAATTGGAGGCTTATACCTCATCATCATCTGGTCTCCCCCCTCTCCTGTGGTCAGTCATGGCCAGAGTGAGCATGTCTCCCTTCAGCTGGAAACCGTCCAGGGATTCCCATCTCACTCAGGGTAAAGCCAGAGTCCTTACCACGTCCTACACGGCCCACACAATCTACCTCCCCTGCCTCTCACTGCATGTGCTGCCCACGGCCGCCCCACTTCACGCGGCAGATCCTGGAATGTTCCAGTCTGTTTGCACTGGCCACCACCTTGCCTGCGACACCATCCCACTTATACCTTGGCTCGCTCTGTCACTTTCTTCAAGATTTTGCTTAATGTCACCTCTGGGTGAGGCTCTCCCTGATCACCCTTTAAAAAAAAATTGTACTACCTTCTCCTGCACTCGCTATCCCTCCTCTCTGCTTATTTTCTTTATTTGATATACTTTTACAGTTGAAGTTCATTTATTATTTTTGTCTATTGTCTGTTTCTCTGCTCCTCAAGGTAAGGTCCATGAGGGCAGGGTTGTTATTTTTTTTATTTATTTTTATCTCTTGTTTCACTTTGGTGCCCCCAGCATTTCGAACAGTGCCTTGCATGTACTAAGTGCTCAGGAAAGGAGCGTGTGATGGTTAATTTTATGTGTCAACTTGGCCAGGCTGGATGGTATCCAGTTTTTGGTCAACGCCAGTCTAGGTATTGCTGTGGAGTATTATATTTAGGTGTGATTAATACTTAAACCAGCACTCGTAGACTTTGAATAAAGTAGATTATCCTCCATAGTAGGGGTGTGCCTCATCCAATCAGTTGAAGGACTTAAGTGAAAAGACTGAGGTCTCCTGAGGAAGAAGGAATTCTGCCTCCAGACTGACAGCCTTAGGGCTCAGTCCTGTAACCATCTCTTCCCTGGATGTGTGGCTTGCTCTGCAGATTTCCAACTTGCCAGCACCCACAATCATATGAGCCAATCCCTTAAAACAATTTTGCCCTGCCTTCTCGCTATACAGCTATCTACACACACACACACACACACACACACCACACACACACACCCTCTATCCTATTGGTTGCGTTTCTCTGGAGAACCCTAAGACAGAGGGTCAAGATGGAAGGGAAGGAGTGTCAGGTGGAGAGTCCAGTTGAGGTAAAGGAATGGAGTCTGGAGAGCACTTGGTGTGTAAAAAAGATAGCACTGGCTTAGTCCGACCTGACACAAGGGTACATGAAGGGGAACGGCAGGAGACAAGACTGGGAAGGAGGAGTGAGGCAGGGGTGAGGTTGAGGCTAAAGACTCCAAGCTGGCAGCAGATGTGACTACTCTCTTTGAGCCACTTGTGTACTGCAGAATGATTAATCTGGCAAAGCTAGTGCTGGGAATTAGATAGATAAGAAACCAAGGGAAGCCAGAGTGAAGGCTTTTGACAGTCCTGAAATGGTGGGACGGCCTGGAGAATGAAGTGGCAGCATTGAAAGCATCTACCAGCACTTGAAACCTGGCCTCTTGTGGGGTGAGGACGGCTGCGGGAGCAGGCTGATACCTAACATTTTGAGCCTAGATGTTACGAGGGCAGTGGTACTACCCATAGAAACAAAAAATGTGGGAGGAAGAACAGACCTGTTGGACAAGATGCTGACTTCTCTTTGGGGCATATTCATCTGGAAGTGCCGAGAAAGTTGCAGGTGAAGATGTTGAAACTGGTCCTTGGTCCTTGGGCATGTCCCCCTTGAGTTGGAGAAAAGACAGACTGGGAAGGACTGGAGAGTTTTTACCTATAGCAGGGAAAGGGAGGCTAATGAGGAGGGATATGATAGCCAAGAAGGAAGCAATACAGTCATGTAACTTTTTGAGCATGCACAAAAATGTGTATTGGAGGTTCCCAAACTCTGTACCAAGGCACCCGAGGCACTACAGGAAACTCATGGTGGGGGAGGGGTAAGGTATGTTTTACATTTTTGAGGGAAAGACAGTGGTGCTTGTGTTAGAGTACCACCCTTACTACTAGCTTGAGGTGAGAGTTCGCAATACCAACATTAGACAGCTCCACTTTCCTTTGATGACATCATGTCTTTGCAATGCTGGATTTTGGGTGGTTGCGAAGAAAACTATTGTGGAACAGGAAATGAGGGTGTTGGCACCCAGTTTGATTTCAGGGTTTGAGAAGTTGTGCAGTGTCCAACAGATGCACATCGCATTAGTGCATAGTTATGGTCATTTAAGAATGAAGGAAAAAGATTTTTTTCTTTCAGTTTGCATGTTCCATTTTTTCAGAAGGCTACTAAGTTGTTTGGCCATGAATACTTAATAAATAAAACTGTAGGTATTGCTTTTATCCTCGGAAGTGCTGTGAAAAACATGCTGAGATACTAAGGGTACCATGAATTGGGGGCGTCTCGGAACCTTTGCCATCTCTTGTTCTGGGTGTTACATGTAGACTGTAAAAGCATAAGATCAGGGACAGAAGGATAGGGGAGAACAGGAACGACTGCATCCAAAAAGTCATATTTCTTCAAAAATAAAAGATGTGAAACAAATAATGTAAAATGTAAGCATTTGCTAAACCCAGGTAGTGGGTACATAGATGTCTCATTTTCCATCTTATCCATAAGTTTGCAGTGGTTTATAATGAAAGTGATTTTCAGAAAGTAAAAGAGGAGGAGGACTAGGAATAGAACTTTAAGGGCGTACCTGGGTTTGGGAGGACAGCAGAGAGTCTGGGAAGGGAGCATCTGAAGAACAGAGAGACTCAGGAGTTGGGTGGGGGGGCGTTATGGAACCAAGAGGGTCGGCAGGACCACGGTCTTCTAGACTGTAGCTCTCAGCCCTGGTTAAAGAGGCTTAAGAAAGATCCGGGCCCCAATGAGGCTTGGGTGCTAGGAGATGAGAGAGAGTTAAAAATGGGAAAAGACTGGGTTTGCCACTAGAGGGTTGATTCTCCACTCTGGCTGCCAGTTAGAATCACTTAGGGGGCTTTAAAAAATACTGATGCTTGGACCCCACCCTCAAATGCCTGGGCATCAGGACTTTCAAACAGCTCTCCAGATGCTTCCAGTGTGCAACCAAGATTGAGAACCACTGCCATAGTCTAGGGTTTCTCAAATTTGACTGTGATTCAAATTTTAATGAATCACTTGCCATTAAAAGATGGGTTCTAATTTCACAGGGCTGGGTAGGGCCTAAGTTCTGCATGTCTCAATTAGCATTCTTAGGTTCCCAGGAATGCTAATGCTGCAGCTCTGAGGACCATGCTTTGAGTAGCAAGTTCCCTCCAGGGAGCTGTTTTTAGTTAAGGGTGGTTGTGGTGGAGACTAGCTGGAGAGCAGAAGGATCGTGTCGATCAGACATCCACTAAGACGTGGGGGTCGGGGTGGGGGTGGAGTGGTAAGCCAGTGTTTTCTTTGGATAACGTAAATACCCCTTGTATTCCTTATCTTTTGTTGTGTAACAAATTACTCCCAAACTTGGCAGCTGAAAACAATAAGCATTTGTTATCTCGCAGGGTTTCTGTGAGTTAGAAATACAGAAGCGGCTTAGTTGGATGATTCTGACTCAGGGTCTCTCATGAGGTTGTGGTTAAGATGTCATCTGGGCTGGAGGCAGTTCTGAGGCAGAAGGATCTGTTTCCACATGGATGTTGAATTAGAACTGGCTGTTGGGTGGAAGCCTCAGTTCCCTACCATACGGACTGGTTTCTCCATGGGGTTGATAAAGCTTCCTCATAATATGGCAGCTGGCTGCCCCAGAATGAATGAGCCAAGAGAAAGTGAAGTGGAACCCTCATGTCTCCTATAATCTTGCCTTGGCAATCATTCTCCCCATTTCAGCAATATCCTACTGGCTGTACAGGTCAGCCCTAGGGCCATCTTGGAGGCTAGCTATAAGACCCCTTCTTGTTTTCAACTAGGAAAATACTGCACGCACAACACAGAAAAACTTGAAAAATAAAGAAAATCATGAAGAAATGTCACCTATAATCTCATGACTCAGAGGAAAGTTCTGTGAACATCGTGGTCTATATATCCTGCCAGTTTAAAAAAAGAATGTGGATTTTTATATGCAGTTATACACCTAGATATTTAAAATTGGCACCATACAATAATACTGTTTCATATAGATTGTTCTTTTACTTGGCATCAAGTCAGGAGCACTTTCAACAGGTAAATTTTACTTATCCTTGTTTTCTATCTTAGGTAACGTTTGTAGGATATCAAGATTTGACATCATCTGAACAGCTGACTGAATTTTGAAGTTTTTATTTACATGTCTGGGTTGAAAGAGATATTCCTATCATGGAAAATCTTTTTAAATTTGGATTGTCACTTCTTACTTTGGATGCCTGAATGATATAATAAATACACTCCAGTCTGCAAATATGGGATTTGAATGTAGAAATAGAAAATGAGTTTGCCATCTGATCCAGCATCATTGCATGTAATTGCTGTCTCTGGTTGCTTGTCATGAGCTGTTGGCAAGTGTTAAAATTAGCTTTACAGCCTGCCTCAGATTAGTGGCAAGTGTGGTAAATGAGGGCTCTCTCTTAATGAAACTAATTTGTATTGAAAATATAACTACATTTATTGCCCCCATTATTTAAATACGTGTGCATTAGTTGATAGTAGAAATGAACCTTTAAACTGAGGTTTTTATAAACTGTAGCTGAAAAGAAATCATCTTTTAAGGAGGTGATCCTTTTTGAAGTGGTTTTCCAGTGTTTTATGGGCGTCTTGGGAAGCATTTCAGAAAAAAATTAAAAATACTTTTAAAATAAAAATTTGAACATTTAAAATGACAGAGGACATCATGCCCCATTGCTGATCAGCTTTTTCTGGAACTGCCTATGGTGATGTACTCTCTGTTTTATATCACAACGATTTTCTCTGAATGCCCCACACTCTGCCCAGACTTCTAAAACAGCCAGCCTCACTGCACCGTGTATATCTATCTGTTCATTGTCTTTCTCCTCCGTTCACCTGCCATCTCCTTGAGTGCAGGGCCTGGTCTTCCCATTTTTATATTTTGTAATTGAGGGCCTCACAGCAGACCTTAATAAATGCATATTGAATGAACGAATGCATGAATTTGGAACATAAGTTCCCTCCCTCATGGAGCTGACAATTTCTGCATGAGGCTGGTCCAGCATATACCAAAGACACACCCCATTCTAGGTTTGATTCAGAAAGAACTGATTTTTCAGAATGGCACCTGTTGAGGGATGTTTGCTTGCTGGTCATTTGCAATGTCTCACGTCCTCTCCTTGCAGTTGGTCTCAGACCCTCCAGTAATGACCGTCTTTTCTTTCTTAGTCAGCATTCAGTTCCTAAATACTTTTAGCCAATTTCTGCTAGAGAACTGTGAGTATATTTTGGCTCTTTTCCTGCTGTCTCACCATAGGAATGGGGAACTACCTCTTTTCTTTTCTCTACTTTCCAAGACTTCTTACGTGGAGTTTCTTGGTATTAAGACCTTTGATGCTAGAGAGATCCATACACATGGGTGTAGGGATGTCTTTTGGGAAGAGAAAGATGTAAAAAGAAAAAAACCCTCCCAAACGAGTGCCCAATAATCAAAGCTGATTCACCAATCAATGCATACGTAAAATATGTAACCTGATTTATAGTAAGTGTCAATGTGAAGTGACTGGAGGAATTTGAAGAGGCAGAGCTCTAGGGGTTGGATGTATCATAGAAAAGTACTGGGAAAATATCACGCACATGGGTGATTTTCAGCATGTCCTTTACAAAAACAGACAACAATAACGAAAAGAGAAATACACTCAGTGAGCTGATGGCCCAGAGTGAACAGGAGGTAGAGCGGCAAATCCATTGGTCTCTCAGAGGGTCTCACCTTCCACCATGACTCCTGTGGGGTCAGCATCTGGCCACTCTGAGAGTGTAAAGGGACTCATTCTTCATTAACAGGACCCTGCAATTACCACACAACCCAGCAGTCCCATTCCTAAATATTACCCTAGAGACACGAAAACTTATGTCTCATAAAAACCTCTACATGAGTGTTTATAACTGCAGTGGTACCTCGGTTTTCAAACCTAATCCGTTCCTGAAGACCGTTTAAGTTCTGAAATGTTCAAAAATATCCGACAGCTAGGCCTCAGAATCTTGCACTCGGCAGAAGCCATGTGACATGTTCGACTTCCAAGGCGTGTTTGAAAACCGAAGCATTTCTGGGTTTACGGCATTCGTAAATCGAAATGTTCCTCAATGGAGACGTTTGAAAACCGAGATACTACTGTACACTATTCACAATCAACCCAAATTGGAAACAACTCAGATGTCCTCCCAAGAGTGAATGGCTAAAGCAGGGCCCCTAAATGTATGCCAGTCTCAACTGGGGTTTAATTGAGGAGGCAGCAGGCCATGGTCATTTTGAGCAAACTTGGTGTATATACCTATTTCTTGACAAGTCACCCTTCAAAGGGCAACAATGGTGTATTTTGCTCAGGAATCTTCAGTTTGGGCAGGTCTTGATGGAAACAGCTTGTCTTTGCTCCACAGGCTTGACTGAAGCAGACGCTTGACTTCCAAGATAGCTCACTGGCAAGATGGCTAGCAAGTTGGTTTGTCTTCACATGCACCTGTTTTGGGGGCTGCTTGGGCTTCCTCATAGCATGGTGGCTGGGATCCAAGAGCAGGCATCCCAAGAGACAGGCAGTGGATGGTCCCAGTTTCTTAAGGTCCGGGTCCAGAAACGGGTACTGTATCCTTCTGCCATGTTCTTTCAGTCAAGAAGTCCTGGAGCACAGATTCAGGGCAGGTAGCATAGACCTTATTTCTCGATAGCAGGAGTGTCCAAGGAGTATGGGATCACATTTGAAAACTATCACACTTACATTTACCTTCTGCCCTGCTGAAGACCTTGACCCCTGAGGGAGATGTGCCTGAATGTCTGTGTGAGAGAGTGGGCAACCACATTAGGCATCATCTTGCCTGCATCTGGCAAGGCTGGTCCCTTCATGCTTCCTTTTGCCTCCCACCTCTCACTGCCCTCATTCCCTGCCCCAAGGCTCTTGCCAGATTCTAATGTGAGCATGGTTTGGGAACCTTGCATAGCACAGTAAAGTTTATAAAACTTGACAATAATGTAAAGAATTATTATATCTTATTTTTCCTCCTTTTTGTAAGCTAGATTTTTCTGACTTGTTTAAGCATAGTAGGGACTATAAGAGATATTTTGGGAATGATCTAAAGTCTTTCCTATTTTGACAGAGGTAGGGGTTGGTAGAAGAATGACAGAAAGAATTAAAAAGAATGCAGGTGTACCAGTAGGGTCCTTGACACATAAGAGTAAGAGGTACAAATTCACACTCAGGTTTTAGTGGCCAGCAACTGCTTCACATTTCTCCCTTCTCAGAGAGAGCTGTGCTTTAACAGCAGTTGCATAACCAGGGTTGCATGCACTCCAAAGAAATGAATCTCTAATGTTTGAAACCCCACGGATTCACTGATATTACAGTTTTGCTATTGTTTGGTACTGTTCATCTTTTCTGTATCTAATCACATAGATGATTTCCCTAGAGCCACATCATGTCCTGTGAGACAAGCACAGTGCTCTTTGTGGGTGAACTTGGGCAGAGACCTCAAGTTTGGGACAGACTAATTGAAACCTTAAAGTTGTAAATTGGGAAAGTTTTTTCTAATGCTTCTTGGCACTCTTCTCCCACTCTCTCCCAACCTTGTCTGAATCTTTCTTACTCATCCTGGTAACCCTCTCCTCCTTTTTTGTCTGCTGTCAGGGAACCTATCCTCTATAAAAAAAAATTGAATCACACTAAAGTGTTCATGGCTACCACTAGGAGCTGAGTTTTTTGCTCTTCCTATGGAGATATTTGTGGTTTCCAGGGGGCTGATGAGGTAGGGTGATTCTGATTTCAAAGCGATGAATCTCTAATGCTAGAATTTCCCTAACAGGATAGCAAGAATGGGAGGATTTTTGAGGAAGAGGGCCCCGAACACTCTGTCCTTCATAGGGTGGTAGGCAAGTGAGTGACTTGGTAAGCCTCTGAGTTATTTCCAGTTCTGTTCTAGTGGTAACAATATTCATCTCATCAGGGTTACCTGATCCCCAGTACTTAGGAGCCTCCCCTGTCCACTTCTGCTTTGTCCAAGCAGACGCCAGTTGGCTTGCTTTCTTGCAGTTAAATAGGCAGTCTCCGTACAAATCAGCTATGAAATCTGCAGAACTACAGAGTATTTTACAAGTAATCAGTTCATGCAGATTGCACATAAATCATGTCTGCTCTGGCCCTTTGGACGCTAATGTTCCCTTATTAAGGCATAAGTAAGCCTTCCTGTTCTCATCTATCCTTCCAGACTTTTTTTAATTACTGAAAAGTACAGCCTGGTTTTCCTCCACCATCCTCTTCCACTATCACCCTCCCCTACACACACACACCCTCGTTGCTTTTTTGAGGTTCATTTTGTTTTTTTGGAACTTGCCAAATTGCCTTAGGAAGCTGGGTGCCTTGTGAATGAACTGAGCAGAAGGAAATTCTTATCTCTCAAAGGAAGCAGTCACCACGTTTCTGTGTGTGATATTCTTGGCCAGTTAATATTTTTCTGAAATATGTTCTGATGGCAGGACCAGTGCCCCGGAGAGGGGGGAAGGATTGGTCATGCTTGGTGCACTAAAAGAAAATATCTTCCATTGAAGTCTGGGGAGGGGATAAAAAGTCATTTCACGAATGTCATTCTGCCTAAATAAACAGAGAACCTTCATTGTTTTTAATCCCCTGGAAGACTAGAAGCTCAGTCACCCAAAATGCACATTATGTTAACATTTCTCCATTTTGTTTTCAAACTGTGGCTGCAGTTCTGTGCTCGAATACACGTGGATTTCTGCTTCCAATTTCTCTGGCCCTGCTATTAGTGTTCAGCCAGTTTTCATTTTGGTTTGAAATGATTCTCTAAGAGCGTGGAAGCGTGCTATTATTCCTGTGGTTTGGTTTATAAAAGAAAAAAGGGGGACTTTTAGATGAGGCCCATAAAAATACCACCATTTACTTTTAGAGATATTTTATGAATATAAGTCCCTGTCTAAATAATTACATTGAGGGTAGAAAGGACTTTGGAGTTTGAAAATTGTAGCAACAACTTATTATTCTCTCTTAGCAACCGCAGGGAAGGTGACACATCTCTTGCTTTTTTTTAATTTTCAGATGAACTGACACCATAATACACCATATTGCTTTTTAGATCCCATTTTTAAACCACGTACACAGATTGTAGTGGAACTGAGAGACTCTGAAGTATTATTTTCCTCAGATAGGGGAAAAGAGATATAGAACAGGTATGCTTTCGGTGTCATTTCAAAGTCACAGGATGTCTGGTAATGATATCTTAACAGAAAGAGAAGCCAGCTTGGGTACTGAGCGCAGTTCCTCGGGTGTTTAGGTCATATATTAAATTATATTCTAGATGTTATAAAGGTCCCTTATGTATTCTTCAGGGAAATTATGGGGTCTTTTATACTGCGGTGTTTAAATACAAAAATCTCAGGGAAAAAAACAATCACACTCCCCTCCTTTTTTCCCTCTGGTTGGCAGCTGCTGAGATGGGTTGCGGATTGAACAAGTTGGAGAAACGTGATGACAAACGGCCTGGAAATATCTATTCAACTCTGAAGAGGCCTCAGGTCGAAACCAAGATAGATGTGTCCTATGAATACCGCTTCCTGGAGTTCACCACCCTGAGTGCAGGTGAGTACAGGTACCCCGGTGTTCCTGGTGATGGGTGAGCTCGGACCCAGCCTGGCACCGCAGCCCTACCTGCGCAAGGTCAGCTGTAGCTGCCCCAGTCAGTGCTGCTGGGGCCTGACAAGGACACACTGGGGAAGTGGGCGTGGTGGGGGGGGGGAGCTGTGGGGAAATGAAAAGTGTGGGCCTGTCCAAAGAAGACTGCTTGCAGAGATCCAAATTTTGATGTGAAACCTGTCATATTTTAAAAGATAGCACGTAATTAAAATTGTTACAAATTATAGCCATATATGAGCCAATTAGTACACATGGGAGAGCTGAATTTGGCCCATGGGCCAACCAGTTTACAGACCCTGTTTCACAGGAACATTTGCCTTATCTCCTCATATCGATCTGCCTGTCCAACCAAACTCACCTGCCCATTGTTCCACCGTCTTTTAAGAGTGCTCGTCCATCTGGGCTTGGCTTTGCCTTGCCTGAGCCAGAGGGTGTCTGGGTCACCTACCACCTCTAGTGTCCCACTTGCACTGATCAACATTTTCACTGGAGAGCATTTGCAGAGTGTGGGCTGGTGCTGTGGAGAAATGGTTTCCTGGAGCTTCTTACCTAGTGGGAAAGAAGACTCATACACATAAAAACAACAGAACTCAACAGGTTATAATTGTAAGCTGGAAAACATGTAAAATATGTTTCAGAAGAGGAAGGGAGCATTCTTCCTTTTGGGGGTTCCCTGAAAGTTGGGAGCAAAAACCTGGCGCTACAAAACTAAAGCATCTTAAGACACTTTCCCCCTGGGCTTCTGAGTATATTTAAGCTTCTAGTCACAGAAAAGAAAATTAGTGGGACCAGCCCTCCTATCTGTGGGTGTGGATCCTGGCTCTGTTGTGGAGTAGCTGGGCAAATCGCTAGGTCTGCAGGGTCGTCATCTATCAAATGAGCACATGAATATCCACCTCTTAGGTCAGCTGTGACCATGAAAAGGGGGAAGATGGGTGAAGCTCCTAGCACAGTGTCTGGCAGGAAGTAGGGCTGCTAATATTGCTACCACTCCTCCCCCTCCTTGACTACTCCTGCTATGCCCACCTCCATGCTGAGGCTCCACCTGCTGCTTCCTGAGCCCTGAGAGAGATGGGCAACTGGGTGTCTCTGCAGGGACCTTCTGTGTACCCCTCCAAGTCCCCAAAACGGAACCCAGCAGCTTCCTCATCAGATTACTTCCTTCTGGCACCCTTGATGAATAATGTCACCACCATCCCCTTAGACTGATTTAACACCCTAGTCCCCTGTGACCATGCCTTCTCCTCAGCCACCATTTCCGTTCCATCACCGAGCGTATTAGAACTACTTCTGAAAAAGTTTATACTAGAGTTAATGTAACATGAACAAGTCCAAACACAAAATTATTCGGAGCATTTGGTCATCCATTATTTGTTTAATGAATATTTGAGTGCCCGCAACATTCTAGGCATTCTAGAACATTCTAGAACAATTGAGGAAAAAGCACAAAAGCATGTACAGGAAGGAAGATTGGAAGGAAATATTACCAAGATGTTAAAAATTGATTGTCAAGGTACTGAGATTATGGGAGAATTCTTTTTTATATATTTTTTTGCATTGTGGTTATATTTCTTCTATTATTAAGAAGAGTAATTTTTGCTTACCTGCTCTGTCTTCCCACTGCTTCATCACTCATCATCTGAATTACTTCCCTAGGCTCCTTATCTGCTCCTCGCTTCCTTGTGCCCCAGTCGTAGCACCCACGCTATTTTCTGCATTGTGATTTCTTTGATTGAATTACGTTTTGTTTTCTGATTATAAAATGAACATATGCCCATTATAAAATGTTAGGAAAACACTGGGAAAATCCTAGCTGTTTCTCCCTGCTTCTGCTTTTGTCGCCCCACAGGTTGTGGCACCCCGCTGCTCAAAGCCTTGTTGTGGCTCTCCTTACCCCGAGTGGCACCAGCTTCCCTCTGTCTTCATTCTCTTGCCATTTGTCCTGTGTGTTCCACCACTGCAGACTTGCTGTTTCTAGAAGCCACCAGGCTTCCTCAGGGCTTTTGCACTGCCTGTTGCCTCTGCCTGGAAGTCTACCCAGATAGACTCTTTACTCAAACTCTTAATCCCCTTTTCTGTGGAACCTTCCCTGACCACCAATTTAAAATTTCTACCAACCCTCCACCCACCCCTCCATCCCTTTCCCTCTTGATTTTTTCCATAACACTGCTTACCATCTTGCATACCATATATTTTGCTTATTGTTGTTTGTTTCCTTATTTATTGCCTGCTTTCCTTTATTAGAAGGTGGAAGCCCTTCTAATGAGTGCAGAGATTGTGTGTGTTGGATCTGCTGTATCTCAGTACTTAAAACAGTGCCTGGCACATAGTAAATAATCAATATTTGTTGACTGAGTACTCAATGTATATTTTTGGATCCCGCTTTTCTTCACCTTAATATTGTATGGTGAGGCATGCCCTTTGTCATTCCATATGTTCCAAAAGTATGATTTAATGGCTATACCTGATTCAATCACTCAGCATACCATGATTTATTTAGAAGTCCCCTTTTATTGGACATTTAAGTTATTTCAGGTTTTGGGCTATTATAAATAATATTGTGATAAGCAATGCTGGACATAAATCTTTGCACACATTGCTGATTATTTCCTCGGGAATTACTGAGTTGAAAGATACAAATGTCAGGACTCCTAATAAATTGCTAAATTGCCCTCGAGATAGGGCCTGTTTGTATAAAACACAAATCTGACCATGCTGAACTCTTTGGCTGGTTCCTCTGGATGAATGAAATGGAGGTTCCAGCGGGCGCTCAGGGCTTTCCTCAGCATGGCCTTGCTCTTTGCCGACCCTCCCCCAACTTGTCCTCTGGAGGACCACGTGCCTTGGCCCTTGGCCTTGCCCTCTCCCCACTGGGACGCTCCCTTCCCAGTTTCCCAGCTTAGCACAGGTTGCTCCTTCCACACAGGGCCTGCCCCATCCCTCACTGCTTGCCAGAATCCCACCCACCTGAAATAATTGTTCCTTCTTAACATCCATCTCATGGGAATGACTCTTTTCTGCATACCTATAGTCTGTCAATACCATCCTTATGCCACTTTTATCCCATGTATTACACTTATTCCTTGAGGGCAAAGACCAAGCCTTGCTCATCTTTCTATTCTTCTTTTTCGTTCATGCTTTCTAGCTGAGAATAGTGTGTCCTAAATAGTTCTAGTTAACCTTCAAAGTAAACACTACATATGCTGTTTGTTTCCCTGGCAGCCTGGCAAGTTCTTTTCCAGGACTTCTAATGGGATTATTCCTTATTGATTGATCTCTGAGTAGGATTCTATCATACGGATGTACCACAGTTTGTTTTTCTGCTCACCTATTGATGGACATTTGGCTCATTTCCAGTTTTTGGCGATTACAAATTAAGTTGCTGTGAACCTTTATCTTTGTGTGGCTTCTTACGTCATTTCATCCTCACAGTAACCTAATGAGCTATATGCGTACACACATTCCTTTGTTGCTGATAAGGAAACGGACACTCAGAGAGGTTAAGTAACTTTTCTAAAAATGCAGTGCTAGGAAGTGACTGGGACAGAATTTGAACCTAGATCTCTTGGGCATCAAAGCTCTTGTCCCTTCTAAGCCGCAAGGCATTAGACAAATAGGCATTGACACCCATGAGAAACACCAATTCTTGTTAAAAAACTTGTGTTATCATGTAGAGGCACATAAGAATATTCCTCTTCCATATGGTTTTGGCCATCGAAAAATGTTAAGTAGCATTTGATGATGCTTATTTTTCATAGAGAAGATGCTCATCTGACTCTAATAAATTACAAGTCGGGGAAAGGGTGCTGGTCCCCTTCCACCTGATGGGACCACATGCACTTTTGAAAAAAAATCAAGATCCGACTTAACATTGTTTTGGTTGTCCTTTGCTGAGAGCTTGGTGCTGTAGTGGATGATTCTGGAACCTGCAACCTCACTGGTAGGGCTGGCAGAGACAAAAGGCAGCAGGCATCGCACAGTGAAGCACAGAAGCTGCTCCAAATCTCAGTTCTGGGTGATTTGATCAGGTCTGAAATTTTTAATTAACTCTGGTCACCAAGGGATGAACGTGCCCTTTGATGGGTTTCATCACAGACAGAGGCCCATAAAGCATCATAATTTCTGCAAAAACAGTGCCTTGTTGTCCCTTTTATGTGTGCATTGTGCCAGCTTCTCTGTGCCAGGCCACTCTTAACACCACTTGAAAGCTACCTGTGTCAGCTCCATGAGAATCAACTGTGTTTTATATGAGTTCATTGCCAGGGACAGTTGGCACAGTGAGTGATCTGTATAATGAGGCTTGTGCCTGGGGCGTGATCTTTGCTTGAACAATCGAGTCCTGCACTGTCCAGTGCGGGAGACAGCAGCCACATGGCTATGTAAATATAATAATTAATTCAAGTTAAATAAAATTAAAAATTCAGTTCCTCTGTCACACTAGCCATACTTCAGATACTCAACAACCCCGTATGGCTGGTGGCTGCCATACTGGACAGCATGGATAGAGAACACTTCCATCTCCACAGAAAGTTCTATTGGGCAGTGCTGCTCTAGTCTGTTTTCAAGAGGAGATAACTTGGTTCCAGGCCTGAATCTGCATCTCTAATTCAGATTAAAGTACTGTTTTTACTATGAAAGTTTGCCCTTGGGTTCTCTAGGGACCATAAGATGACAGTTCATTGGTTCCACAAATAGTTATTGAATGTCAACCTGGGGCCAAGTATTGTTCCTAAGGAATATGGGTGGACTGAACAGGAGGTTTAGCCTGGTTGTCTTAGGTTTATCTCAGCTGCCATAACAAAGTACTCCAGACTGGGTGGCTTAACCCACAGACATTTATTTTCTCACAGTTCTGGAGGCTGTAAGTCTGAAATCAGAGGGCTAACATGGTTGGGTCCTGGTGAGGGCTCTCTTCCTGGCTTGCAGATGGCTGCCTTCTTGCTGTGTCCTCACATGGCTGAGCTTTCTCTCTCTGTCTCTCTCTGTCTCTCTCTGTCTCTCTGTCTCTCTCTCTGTCTCTCTCTCTGTCTCTCTCTCTGTCTCTCTCTCTGTCTCTCTCTCTCTCTCTCTCTCTCTCTCTCTCTCTCTCTCTCTCACATCTCTCCTTATAAGGACATTATCCTATTGGATTAGAGCACCCCTCCCTTATGACCTCCTTTAATTTAAATTACTTCCTTACCCCAAACACAGTTACAGTGAGGGTTGGGGCTTCAACATTTGAATTTCGAAGGGACACAATGCAGTGGTCTAGTACACTTGTCTAGATTGGTTCAAAATCTCTTAGAGATGAAGAAGCAGGCGATGGTAGTACTCAGTGCTAGAGTGATGGTGATAGTGGGGGTATTGTATCCCCCAGTCTTGTTGGAAGGCTTTGTGTGTCAAGAAAGGCGTGAGATCTGCAGGTGAGTTTGGAGTTAGCCAGGCAGAAGAATGAGGGTGGATGGACATGATCTTTTCAGGTAAGGGGTGGGAGGGGCCAGAACCTGGAGACAACATTGCATATATGGGAAGCTGTCAGCAACTCAATTTGGTTGGAGTGTGGCCTTTGGGAGGAGTAAGTAGCCAGATGACTAAAGGTCTTAGTTCTTGGATTGAGGACTCTAGCCTCTGTCATTATCACTGAAGGTTTTTAAGGTGAGGAGAGGGTAAGTGACATGATCAAATTCACATTCTGGTAAGATTGCTCTGGGCGTAGAATGGAGGATGGAAGGGGTGAAATTGGGGGAGAGGAAACCATTTGGAAGCCATTTTAATCATCAAGCAAGAGGTGAAGGTAGTCTCAGCTGAAGGAGTTGCAGTGGGAACAAGAGAAGTGGGTGGGGTCAAGAGAGATTAGGAGGCAATCCCAGGGTCTGAGTGGCAGGTGAGGGAGAGCAGGGAGTAGAGGTGGAGGTATGTTAGTTGGCACCTCGATGGCTGTCATGAGGGCCATATAGCTGGATACTCTGATTCTGTTTTAAAGCATTTTCCAATAACGTTTTCACTCAATCATCCAAGTATCTCTGCAAGCTGGAAAGAAGGTATTACTTTTTTCTCTCCTTTGTTCAGATGGAGAAGTATACTGTAAGTAGAAAGTGGGACCAGTGTTTGAATTCTCTTCTCACAGGATTTTTGTACTGTACATAAAAGAGAGCTCAGTGCCAACCTGTCAGGCCTACTGACGGGTATCTCAGTGAATGTGTTTAAATAACTGTATTGAGGTATATAAATATACCTCAATATAAATAAAATACACTCATGTTAAGTGTATGGTTTGATGAGTTGTGATAAATGTAAACACCTGTGTGGCGCCCACCACACCCGAGATACAGAACTTTTCCATCACTTCAGAATTGTCCCTCATGCCCACCATGCCCCCAGCTCTTGCCCCGACTCCCACTGATCTGCTGTCATTGTAGATGCGTTTTGCCTGTAGGTTCATTTTCTTTTAGAATAACAGGAGTAGAAGCACACCATGTATTCTTTTGTCAGACTTCTTTAACTCAGTGTAATGCTTTTGTGATTCATCCATGCCATTGTATGTATCCAGGTCTCATGCCTATGCCGCAGATTGTTTAATCATTCTCCTGTTGAACACTTGGGCTGTTTCCAGTTTGGGGCTATTATCAAAACAGCTGCTATGGACATTTGTGAACAAGTCTTGTGTGGACATATGTTTGTTTCTAGTGGGTAAATATGCAGGAGTGGAATTGCCAGGTTGTTTGGTAAATGTGTGTTTACCTTCACAAGAAACTGCCCAGCTGTTTTCCAAAGTAGTTGTACCGTTCTACTTTTCCAGCGACAATGTATGCAAGGTACGTAGTAGCTTCAGTTGTTACTTGTCGTTGTTGGAGCTACTCTTTATTCAGCCACTAGGGTCATTAATCAATTTTAAACAAGCTAACAACAATCATGTGAGGGGGTGGAGTCACCTCCATTGTATAGAAGAATATATTGAGATCTCGAGTTTGGAGAGGTTATGAAAGTCACTTGTCCGAGGCCACCAAGCTGTTGGATATTTGTAGCACATCGCGTCATCTTACTGAACACTAGAGCCTTAACTTTGGGCTCTCTTCATCCCTGACTGTCCTGCAAATTGTGGTGAGTTTAAACTAAACTGAAGGGCTTCACCCTGAAAAAGTCGAAAAGTAACTCATGCTCCATCGCACATCTTCTTCAAGCTGGTCTTCTGTTTCTCCCCTTAAATTCTTGCTTGTAAAACATTCCCATGACACACATTACAATTTCTAGGATCAGTTCACACGGCCACATTTTTTAAATTCCCATCTTTGTGGTTTTCCTGTCTAAGAGGGCTTTAAGAGCTGACCTTTGGGATTTTTTTCTTCAACAATGTGTTGACCAGGCTCAAACTTAGAGTTTGGCTGCCAGCATTAAGCTCTGTATATAAATTTTGGGTGGTCATAATAATAACATAGGATGACATTCACTATTCAAAACATGCATGTTATGCAATGAATCATTTAAGGATCCAGTTTTTATTTAATGTCTAGTCTGGGTAACTGTAGCCCTAAACACAACTGCAGAAGCAGTTGAGAATCATTGTCTGTTTAAGTTGTGCTTTTAATCTCTCTTCACAACCTGGAAGAAGACTACTCTGAAAGGAAGGATCCCAATTTACGTTAAGGTCTAAAAATTAACAGACTACAGTGTTTTGGGGCTAAGAGCTTGGATGTCTGATGGCTAGTTATAAATCCTGGCACTGTCTGGTTTCACGGGTCATGAACAGATAAACAACTTCTAAGATATTGTCCAAAATAATGTTAATATCCAGAGAAAGACTACAAGCCTTTAGGACTAATTATTTTCTCAGAGTAGTGGTTCTCCAACTTGAAGGCAAGTCAGAATCATCTGGGAGGGCTCTCTAAAACCCAGAATCCCAGGCCCTTGACCCAGAGTTTCTGATTCAGTAGGTCTGGGCAAGGCCTCCGAATCTGCATATGTCACAAGTTCCCAGGTGATACTGGTCTGGGGACCACACTTTAAGAACCTTCAAAGACCAGATGGTGTGCAAATTTCTTTTATCTGAGTGGAGATGGGAGGGAAAAAAAAAAGATATTGGTGTGATTTTTTTAAAAGCATAACATAAATTCAGTAACTACCTATATACCTAACTATATATTATGACCAACTTATAATTTATTGCCTTGAAGTAGCGAGTAATAAATATATTTGGAAGGACAGGCCATATTCTTAAAAAAAGAAAAAAATACCAGTTGACACAATGATTCTCAAAACTTTGTTTTAACAATTTTCATGTTCCAGGATGCACCCTAGATCAATTAAGTCAGTAATGAGGAAGGGACCTGGACATCAGTATTTTTTGAAACTACAGTTGATGCCAGTGTGTAGCCGTGGCTGAGAACGAGTTAACAGGCATTTGTGAAGTACCAGGTGGTTGGTAAAAGCGTGGGTACCCCAACTCGTTACCCTCAGGTGGGTCACATGTGCTGATATTTTGTTTCCCTACAGCCCTCGAGCTGTTTGAATCTCCTGCAGGTCACTTCAGTTTCCCGAAGCCTGGTTTCTTTCCCCAGTATGCTGAATGTGTGACATGGGATAAGTTGGGAAGCCTTGGTACAAACAATTGTTCTTAAACTTTAGCAACATCAGAATTATTTAGTGGGCTTGTTCGGACACAGAGTGCTGAGCCCCTGCCCTAGAATCTGTCATTCTGTAGGTCTAGGGTGGGGCCCAAGATTTTGCATTTCTAGCAAGTTCTCAGGTGATGTTGCCACTTGCTTTAGCTACTATGGAAACCCCTGGATTAGACCAAGGGCAGTAAATTCCTCCCGGCAGCCAAAATCATCCTTCTGACTTGAGTCTTCCACATCTCAGTTGTAACTGAAACCCAGCTGTCCCCAGTGGACACCCCACCTGTCCAGGGAACCCTAAAACCTTGAATGGTGGCCCATCAGAAAAGCCAATGGTTCTCAAGCCGGCTCCTTCCGATTTGCCCTTAGCCTCCTCTCCCAACAGTCATCCCAGAAACCTGTTTGCTGTTCCTGAAATGGAAACACAAATTGCTGCCCCTCTGCCTTTGCTTGTACCATACCCCATATGGAACACGGACCCTCCTTCCTACCCCACAAGGCTAATTTGGGTCCTTCTTCTCCTTCAAAGTCCAAGAAAAGCTTCTCCTCCTCCAGGCTTTCTTCCCTGAGAGCCCAGCCCTTCGGGGTGACCAGCCACTGTGGAGGGGGACAAGAGGACAAGGAGGGAAGGAAGCATTTGGGGGTGAGAGGTGGCATGGATGGCCATGCGTATTGGCAAGGAGGTCATTGCGCCCAGCTAGAGAAAGAGGAGTGAGGGGTGGGTTTAGAGAGCAGTTTCTTGCTGGCTAACGGGTTTGTAGCTAGTGGTCTGGGACCTGCGGACTGCCCTTTCTTGTGTAGGGGCCTTGGCTAGTGAATGCCTGTGCTTTTTCCACTTGGCCAGGGCAGGAAGGCATAGCCCAGTTCAGGGTGCAGCCAGAGTTATGACCAGCACACACCAGGCATATCGGGTGCCCAGTTGCACCCCCACATCTAATTAGAGCTTCGTTTTTTCTTACATGTCTCATCACACTTAGCTCTAACCACTGCTCCTTAGAAGCAGGTCTGTTGGCTGTGGTTGGGCCCCGGCAGTCACATGATCCAGACTCCTTGGCTCTTTTCTGGAAGCCTTTGCCTTAATGAGGTCTCCACCACCTCTGTTCCCTGTACCCTTTTCTGTTTCTTTGTCTTGCCCTTTGCAAGTCTGACCAGGCTCCATAGAAAGGATGTGGAGTTGGCAACCTAGAACAAGCGTTAATGGACAGAGCTTGAGTCTGTGATATATCAAGCAGTGGGTTAGGAGTGACACCTGGCCATTGGTGCCTGCAGGTGTGGGTTCCCCTTTACAGGGAAGCCCCACATAGGAAGCTATGGAAAGGAAGAAAAGGAACTGGAGGGGGGGGGTTATTTGCATTACAGGAGGATTCTTGGTTTAAAGTGGGTTTCACCATGGGGTTCCTTTAGATGGAGCCTCAAGTAGCCTGAAGTGTTTGTTTTGCCATCCTTAATGAGGTATTTATTACCTCTCTCTAAATATGATACCTGCAGCTTTAGAACATAACAAATTCATCTATAATATTTGCAGCCCTTCAGCAGAACTGAACATAAAGTCACTGATGTTGATGGCATTTTTTTCAGGCAAAACAAACAAACAAATAAACCAACCAATCTTGAAGCAAACTGTCAGGAAGCCATGAAGGAGGGGAAGTGGATGAATAGAAGGGAGACCCAAAGCAGCCCTGGATGTTACAGCATAAGGCATATGAGGTCCCCTGGTCTTGAGTTTGGGAGTAGGGGGATGACTTTTTACATCTCCCAAACCTTAAGTTCATGGCTGAGGGAGGGTCCTCTTGTTCAGCCCTAATCTCAATGGCAGAAAGGCTGTTCTGCCCCCTTGCCTTCTCTTGGCTTTCTGAGGGTCCCAGCAGATGACGAGAGCAACAGACTTGGGTGATGATAATATCGTAACAGTAACAACAGTAATAACAGCTAACAAGCCATGTGCTGTGCTTGGTGTAAGTTAATCATCACAGGGACCTGATTTTATAGATGAGGAAACGAGGCTCAGAGAGGTTACCCAACATGCCCACGGTCACACAGCAAATATGTAATGGGGCTAGAATCAGAACTGAGACTTGCCTTCTTCAAAGCCTTTGTTCTTAAGCAATGTTGACTGTACCAGCTTTGAGGTACAGGTACAGCTTTGAGGTTTGCTAGGCTCTGAGCTGACATTTGAAGACTAACTGTGATGGCCCTCCCTTTGACCCCTGCTTTAAGGAGAACTGACCTGTGGGTTTGCTGAGTCATAGGTGATGGGCATGAAAATAGCAACTAAGTGTCATGCTGTACGGGTTGCCATGCAGCTTCATATAGTTTAGCTCAAGGAATCCTTACAGCTCTGTAAGTGATTTTTCAGTCTTGTTGTATAGGTGGGGAGGCTCAGTCACAGGGTGGGCCTGACTTACAGGCCACAGCTTGAACTTCGGTCTTCTGTCTCCCTGTGGCCTGTGCATCTTGCTGCTGCCCAGGCCCCTGAAGGTCTGGGAGTTGGAAAGCCACATTAAGATCACACTGCCTATCACTTGTTGAGAACCACTTTTCTTGTTTGCCAAGGTCACAGATGTGGATGAATAACCTACTAGGGTGTAGTGGTAGCTCCCATTTGGTGCTGGTTTTAAAATAGGGCTGTTTGACCTCTAGCTCAGATTTGGAAGGCCCCGTCTGAACTTGGGTACGTGTGGATGGCTGCCACACAGTCCCAGTTCTGTCAATGCGCCAAGCTCAGAGTTTATCTTGGGCTGAATATAGACTCCTCCTTTGCTGAAAATAGTATGTGCTGGAGGGTAGGGAAACATTTTCCTTTCCTAGAAAATCGCTCCTTGCTCCTCTAGGTAGCATTGACTTCTGTGAAACCATCTGTTCTTCCGATATAATTTCTAGGCTATTAGATTAAATAGTTTCTCCTGACCCACTTTCAGCTTCTGTTTCCTTTCACTGTTCATTAATAAATTGTGTAGCAGAGTTTTCATGGAGAGTGTGTGTGTTTATTTATGTAATTTCAGTTTGGGCAACAGCAATTGTTGGGCGCTGTGAATTTATTTAATTTCCTACTCGTGTGTCACGTTTGTTTTCAGTTTCGATAATTGCTAAGAGTTGGGTGCATTTTTTGTTTTTAAGACTCATGAAAGGAAGTCAGTGGCATGAGTTATGAGTTGAGGTTCTGGTTGGGAGGTGTGCTAAAAACAGACCCTGTTTTTAAACAGAAGATGCAGAGTGGTAAGGAAATTAGTTCCCATAAAACATGTCTTACCGCAGATAAATATGCTTTTACAGAGTGCGGATTTTTAAAGATAAATGAGATAATATGTGTGAAGTGGCTTTAAGCTTTTCTGAGCAAAGCTGCTATATACATCTTCTGTATTGTTGCTTTTGATAATGCAACGAAATCCACTATTAGTATTAATATTATTGTTAAAAACATTCACTAATGGAGGTAATAAGATTAGATTTAAGAGGAAGGAAGTCATTCTTTGCATTCCTTTCTTAATATAAAAACTCTTCTTGCTCTTTTCCCAGCTACTCCAAATCCAGAGTAAGAACCAACACTCAGTCTTGTATGACAACGGGCTCAGGTGTGTGTGTGTATATGTGTGTAAGCAGTAAATTTCAGAGACTTAAGGCTGCCTTCAATAAAATGAAATTCCTCCTTGATGACTGTTATCTGTCAAAGCAGAACCAAGTTATTTTTCTACAGGGATTCATAAAAGCATCGCCATGGTAGTGGCAATAATTTTTATCTAATTTGGTTAAAATGGAACAGAAAACAACTTAATATTTTATGCCCGCTATTAATTATTGTTATTAGCGATACTACAAAGAAATTCGTAAAGAGGCCTTAACCGGTACTTGGACCAGATTTCTCGGGTGCTTCAGAAGAAAGGAGGCCTGTTGAATTTTTCCTATGAAATATTTTCAAAACTAATTCTGGTGTGACAAAGTAAGTGATTTTGGCTTCAAATTGCATGTCACTGCCGTTAAGTCTAGAAAGTCATTTCCTCAGTTCTGTATTTCAGATGTGCCGTTAGCTGTTCTTTGTTTATAGGTCAGATCTCCTGATAAAGAAAAATTATGTAGGCAATGGGGACGTGCTACCCTTATCAGCAGCTGGAATTTTTTCTCATTCTGTTGTATAAACATGGTTTTCAGGTGCATTCATATGACTTACTAGGAGAAGGATGCATTAGTTTGACAGCTTTATCAGGCCCTCTTAAAAGAAGAAGGGCATTATTTCAGTTGTGTATCCCAGGTGTAAATTCAGAGTTGCTTGGTAAGTAGGGCACAATATGGCGCCATATGGAATGGATGTTGCTTTTGATGCAAGATTGGTAATATATTCCTCAGGGAGCTGACGTAGTTGGTGGGGTGGATTTTCCTTGATGGAGAAAGCAGTCTTGTTTGACAGCGTATTCAACAAAATTAATTCACTGGATGTTTATTGAGTACTTGCTCTCTTTCAGTCTCCAGGCTGGTCATGCAAATGTGAACAAGAAGGCGGAGTCTCTCAATGTAGAAACTAATGTCTAAAACATCTCACCCAATTCTGCCTTATTAATATCCTAGCTCACTGTCTCTTTTCCTGTATCTGGAAACTAGTCCAGTGTGGGCACTGCCTTAATAGAGCCTGTGTTATCTTGGAAAAGCGTCTGCCTCGACTTATCATGATCTATCTTTGACCTGGCAGGCCCTGCATGGTTGGGTGGGCACAGGAAGACCCTGGAAAACCTAGAGCAATTCTGATCTCTGGGATCACCAAACGGCAGCTTGGAAAACCCCTGCATTAGGGCCTCAATCAAACCAGCTTCCTGGGGGTGAAGGACTCATCTGGGCTGCTCATTGCCTACAGGCTGAGCTTTTAGGGACTAAATAGATGCATCCAGGATGCCTTGGCATGTGCGCTCAGGTTTTCAGTGCATTGTGGCTTTCTTGGTGAGAGATGGCCTGTTTGGCTAGGGTAAGATGAAGCTCGTGAAAGAAAAATTATTGCTGCTGCTTCTAACAGCCTGGGCTGAGATGCAGCCTAGGAACAGCGAGAAGGGCATTGCAGATTTGCTCGATGGCCTTGCTTTTCCCCCCCAAACTGGCAGCCCAACTGCTCCCTTTCTCACCACTGTTTCTTGCCAACCTGGAAACTGTAAATTAAAACAGAAACTTTTTAAAAATTTTTACTCAGTAGGTTCATATTGTAAACTTCATGTAAATGGATTAGACCAAAATTATTAACAATGGAGAAAACTTACCATTTCTCCTAACACCCTTTACTTTCTTTGCTATAAAGTGAGAAGTCAGAGGTGGCTTAAGGCAGATGACGGGGGGCCATGCCCCAGAGAGGAGAACCAGCCAAGGTTTTGTTCTCCAAACTGGGAATAATGTGGGAGTCCTGGGCAGAGCTTGGCATTAGGCACTTAGTTACCTGAGGTAAAAACAACTCTAAACTCAACTTCTCTGCGTATTAGGTGTGTGGTACTGAGCAGCATGGTAGGCGCCCTCTAAGATGGCCCCAGTGATGGTTGCCTCCTGGTGTTCACGCCCTTGTGTAACCTTCCCTTGAGTATGGGAGGTCCTAGTGACTTCCTTCTGGTGAGTAGGGTACAGCGAAAGTGACAGGATGCCACTTCCATGATTAAGTTATAAAAGACGGTGGCTTCCATCTTGGACTCTGTCTTGCTGACTCCCTCTGAGGGAAGCCAGCTGCCATGTTGTGCACTGCTCAATGGAGAGACCATGTGGCAAGGAACTTAGGGAGGCCTTTTGCTAACAGCCAGTGAGGAACTGGCCCTTGTCCAGCAGCCCTGGAGGATCTGAGTTCTGCATGAGCTTGAAAGTAGGTCCTCGCCCAGTGGAGCCTTGAGATCCCTTTGACCCTGATGCCACCTCATTAGAGACCTTGAGCCAGAGAGACCCAGCTACACTGCACTTGGATTCCTGATTCACAGAAACTGTGAGGTAATGAATGCTTGTTTTAAGCTGCTAAGTTTGGGGGTAATTTGTTATTAATACATACCAATAGAAAACGAATACAGACTTTTATGTTGAAAGTCTTGTTTTCTATGAGAGGCAGCATTGTGGAGTGGTTGAGAGCACAAACTCTTGAGCCAGACTTCAATTTCTGGCTCTGCCACTTATTAGCTGTGTGACTTTGGGAAAGTCATTAACCTCTCTGTGCCTCTGTTGCCTCATCTGTAAACAGGAAATGTAGTTTTAGGCTTCCAGTCTCTATATTCCGGGAAGACTAGCTTGAAGGAGGTAGAAATGGGTTTTAATTGACACAATTCACAGTTTCTGCCACAGTGAACAGAAAGAAGGGGCCACATTAGTAGCTTTTGTGACTCTTGCAAGCTTCTTAGATTCCCAGACCATGTGGCTCCCATGTGGCCAAGGGCAATTTTCCAGAGGAAGGGGCAGCCAACATACAGCACCTGGGGAATGGGGGCACAGGTCCCTTCAAGGCCATGGACAAGAGTGATCCCTGCCGTGACCTGCTAGTCTGGAAGCAAATGATCACTGTTCATTTTTCCGCCCTCATCCTTCCTTTGATGCCATGAGCCACGTCCGTAGCATCTCTAATTTTATGTCATAGGCCTTGTCGAGCAGAGTGTATCTCTTCTCAAGACTAAATTATATGGTTAAGAAAAGCCTTCTGCTTTGACCACAGTTATTTATCACCCTGGCTGTAAACTGCTAATCCTGGCTTCCAGCTGTGCAAGTCAAGACTTACGACACTTAAACATATTGAGGGAATGCAAATGTCCTGTGGCTACCTTTCCACAAAGCCCCAGCACTTACATAAATAAATGACTGAAGAAAAGTTGGAAGAGAGAGGCCTCCAAAGCCCTCTGTTAAACTTGAGAATTGTTCTTCACTAGATGCCAGCATCTGGTCACCCCATCAGTAGTAATGGGGTTCAGCTCTTCCCAGATGTCCCCAGTTCATTGTGAGCTGTTTACTTGTAGACACAACTAGATTGTTTTTCTCCTTTTTTCTTTTCCCTCCTTCCCTCCCTCAATTCCTTAAACTATGTTCCTCTAATTCAGTCCTACGTTAAAAATAAACATGAAATTTTTATCTAGAGAAAGAAAAAAATATATAAATGATACTACCTCTCCTCAATTTTTGAGTTTCTTGTGTCTTCTTGTTGTTTTCACTTTATCTGCTCTCTAGCAGGAAAATAAAATTGCATTCAATTGACATGCTGTCCTGCTGGGAACTCAAGATACATTACACCCTTTCTGTGTGTTCCTAGTTGTGATGAAATGATGGAAAATCTCTGGCAACCTTAAACGAGATAGGCACTGGTGATTTACCCAGTATCAGGAAGGAATATCATAATTTACTCATTTTTCCCCATGAAAAAAACACTGTAAGAGTTGAGGCAGTGGATGCCACATGAATATGGGTGTGCTTTAATGGAGACGCCATTAATAATTTACCTGAATAGTATAATAGTTGCCGTTTTGTGACCAAAAACGTGTCTCGACCTCTGCTTTATGGATGAAAAGTAGGATCAATTAATATTGAGTGATGACAGCTTCCCTGTGGAGAGAAAATGGGAAATCTCGGTGTCGTCATCTGCCTTGTGACTAAGAAATAGCTTTTCTTAATTGTACGGAACAGAGAAACCCAGGGGGATGTAATTCATTTCTCTCCAGTTTGCCATGTAAATTGAAAGTAAAGAAAAATAACCACACGCCACAGTGGGGACGTGAACTCAACCACTGAGCTATGTGTTAGTTGTAGGATTTGCTGGAAACAGGCGGACAGCTTTCTCCCTCAATGTAGAATCTCCTTTCATAATGGCATGCTCCGAATATCTCCAGAATCACGTGAGCAGTGTCTCTCTAATGGTATTGTGGAACCCCTCTGCCCGGAAAGCTCCGCTCCCACATCTTCTCATGGCTTATTCCTTCCCCTCGTCCAAGTCTCTGTTTAAATGCCGCCTTCTCCGTGAGGCCTTTTCTTACCGTCCTGCCTAAAACAGCCCTTCCCGTCGCCCCATTCACTTTCAATTTCCGCTCCCCGCTTTCCTTTCTTCATGGACCTTGCATCGTCTGAGATCATACTGTCATTTTTTTTTTTTTTGCGTTATTTATGGTGTCCCCCAACAAGAACGTAAGCTCCATGAGAGCATGGCTTTGCCTGCTTCACTGCTACGCCCTCAGAGCCCCAGTGCTGAGGGCGCTCATTGAATGACTGAATGATTAATGTGCGAACTGTATAATGCGGGATAATTTTAAAATTCTTTCACATTCACACCAGTCGTCTTTAGAGATATATTGACTCCAGGCAGGTAACGCAGCTTCAGTTGATCCTCTGAATGTGGTTTGGTGCCATTATCCTTATATATTTGTGCCAATAGCCACAAGTCCCCATATGTAAGCATCCCGTTGACATCAATCCCCGACCTTCTGTGAGATGGGGCTCCCAGAGGACCCTGTACATCTTCATAGCAGTGATCCCAGTTCTTTATTTGTTCAGTGTCTTCTCTGTCGCGGGATTTTAAGCACCTTGAGGATGGAGGCCATTTCTGTCTCGTTAACTGCTCTGTTCTCAGCATTTACCACTGACCTACATGAGGCTGCTTCTGGGGGTGTGGAAAGATGCTGGAAGTTGGAACCAGCTGCTCCTTCCAGGATGGGGTGCTGCAAACAGAAGGAGGTTCCTTTCCCCTCTCCTGCCATCTACTCTCCATCTAGAGCTCACACTGGCAGAATAAAGAGGAAGTCAGCTGTCGAAGGAGGAATGCAGCGTGCGGAATCCTAGCTCACCACACAGGTCAGGGCCTGGAAGGCATAATGTAGACCTGAGAGACAGCAACACAATGACCAACCTTCAAAAACACAGACCACACCTTCAAATTCTCACCATCCATATGCCCTTGTGCACATTCTTGATGTAACAAAACAGCTTTGCTTCTGCTTAGCAAGATGCAACTGTCCATGCCGTGCTCTCACTCTTTCATGAAAAAAAGTCCCAAGTGGCACAGTATGCTTCCCTGGGACGTGAATTCTATTTCTAGTCTGCAGGATGCAGAATAATCATATGGGACGGGTGCAACTAGAAGAGTAATCATCAGCCTTGCTCAGATATGGATTCCATGATTGTTGGACCTGGCTTTTGGCCTCAGTCAACACCTCATCCTGCTGGGCTTCATTGCCTGGTGGAACGATCCGAGAATCTAAATCTTTAGTTGTTCATATGCATGCATTCATTCATATTCATTGACTGCTAGAACTGTGTAGTCTCGCTGTGGAAGGACTGGCACTGATTCCGTTCATATTCCTGGTTCTGAAAGAGTGAATTCTAACTTGGCAGGATGGTGTCTCCCAACTGGCTCCATAGGAAATGTTGGACCATCAGATAGTGCTTTTCTTCAACACTTTGCAGAATTTTGCAAGCACAGTGGTGGCTAAGGCTCTTCTGACTTTAACACTGCATTACGTGGCGAATCAATGGTTTCAAAATTGCATTGGATGGAAGCCTATGTTTTGTCATCACCTCGCCTCGAGTGCTTTAAAGTAGCCTTCAGACACCCATTGATGACCGGTGCACTGTCCCTAGCATCACTCATCACCACAGGGCTGGCCGGCTTCCTGGGGGTGTGCTGGCATCTTTCTCATGGAAGAGCCTGTGTTTATCTTGGAGGGAGGAAAACCAATAACAGCAGCATTAACTAGTAATTAATCAGCAGCTACTTATCAGTCCATCACCCTGTACATCAGGAAATATAGCTGCTGGTGGAGTGATTAAAAGCATGAGCTTTCGTGGGGCACAGATCTGGGCTTGAGGCCTGCAGACCTGGTGGGAGACCTGTCTCTCTAATTTGCTGTGTTACCTTGAGTGAGTTACTTAGCCCCTCTGAGTCTCAGTATCTAATCTGTAAAATGGTGACGTATTCCCTGGGGTGGTTAGAACTGAATGAAGTCATGAGATAAAGCATTGGGTAGGCCCATAGATCAGTAAATGGAAACTCTTTTTATGTTATCAAATGCAACGAAGAGTTGAATAAGAATTGTGACCACGAGGGCCTGACAGGATTTGCTGCCCAAGACAGGAATGATTTAAGTGATTCTTTGGACCTTCCTTCTCTCATGTGCAAAATGAGGTTTTGTCCTAATCCCTGTCCAAGGTGCCACCCACCTGTAGATGCTGGCAGACAATGGCTCATCACATTGGGTGGGAAACTTCGAAACTGTGGAATGTGGCACAACCCATGGCATGAGGACCACAGGCGTCTTTTGGCTGAGAAGAGGTCAGTGTTCACAGGGTGAGGGCAGCCCAGAGGTAGGTGTGAGGCTCAATACTCTCTGAGGGCAGGGCAGGATAGAGAAAAGTGGGGAGACCTTGAGGAGAAGCTCGCCCTCAGAGGAGAAGAGGCTGGCTGGGTTGGGGAAAATAGTAATGCTTTATATTAATAGAATGCTTGCAAGGATGAAGAGTGCTTTTGTGGATCGTATCTCATTTAATCATTCGATAATAAGGAGCTCTGAGTCTTACTCAGAGAACTCTGGGTTTATCAATCAGTGTGATAAGTTGATCAATTTGTGGAAATCTGGTGCCTCAGAGCACCCCCAGTGGCCTGGTATCGTGTCATCTTGCCCGGTTTTGGGAGCTGAGGTCATTTACTCTAGCCAGTAGTGTTGCACTCACTATATTGAAGGAATAGACAGGGTAATTGCAGTCTAAAATTGTGTGTGTGTGTGTGTGTGTGTGTGTGTGTGTGTGTACGTGCACAGACACGTGTATGCATGCACACAGCGAGAAGAAATGTGTGCTATGAAGGAGGACATTTATAGCCAACAGTGATTTCCCAGAAACATTTAGAAGGGAGAGGAGCCACTGAGGTCACCCCACCCATGCGTGACCCTGTGCAGATGAGGAAACTGAGGCCATTGGTGGAGAAAGAGCTCGTCCAGGGCCAGTCAAGCTGGTGGCGTCAGCCTCTGAAAGAATCCAGATTTCTTGGCGACTCCTGGTCTCATCGTGGCCCCGTGTTGGCCACGTTTCTCAGCTTTTGATCATTGAACATTATGTTAATCACGTCGCTTCAGACATTCCCTCCTGTATAATTAGGAGACCAGTCTGTAGGCCTGGGAAGGTCATCATGTGTCGGGACAAAGCTCAACTCTGTTTCAAACAGGAAATCACATTTCTCCTGGAGTTGGAAACAACAGGCTTGTCTCTGCCTTGATGGGGTTCCGCACCTCCTTAGTCATGCGGGTGTTTCTTGTAATTCCAGAATACTCCAGCTAGTTCTCACCAGTGCCTCCTGGTCCTGTCCTCCTGCCATCTACATGTTAGAAGTTCCTGTAACCTTTGGATTTCTCCAAGTTCCCTCTCCTCTTTCTGGCCTCGGGTGTTAGATTGGGGTCTTGTTCTGGGAACTTTGGAAGGTTTTCATCTCTTCTTCTCACAGAAGGAGGACTGGAACAGAGACTCCCCGTCTAGTCAGTGTCTACCTGGGTAGATGCTCTGTTTTGCTTCCATATGTTCAGTATCTAATGAATTCCTGTATTTGGTTTCTCCAGCTCTTACACAGTCACAAGAAGGAAAAAGGGCTTTGAGGGGGAAGAACAGTTGCTTTGCTCAGTGCTCCCTGTCCCAGCGCCTGTTGTTTTTTTAAAGGCAAAATCCCCAAATTTCATAAACAGTTATAACACTTTTCCCATCATGCAGGCAAATAAATACGACTTTCCCTCCCAAACTCCTGGGCAATTGTTTATTTACAGCTTAAACTTCTTAATGCTACGTCAGCTGTTAGGGAAATGGGAAGGAAGAGGAAAGAGAAACAGGGAATACAAGAGCATAAGAGGAGGCGCTTGGTCTCCCCACACCAAAGTCTGCAATGAGATCCTTGTATCAAGATGCTGCTGGTGATTATGTGTGAGGTGAATTCTGGGGCTCTCTGTGTGGGCCCTGATGAAAGCCATGGAGAAAAAAGAAAAGGCCCTCCTCGTGTAAATGTCCCAGGATCACCTTTTGTAAAGGATGGTTTTCTTCTAAGCCACATCTTAAGACCTTTTAAATTCAAAGGAATGTAAAAAACTGTTTAAAGGTAAAAAAATTCTAATTTTTAGACATATTTTTTGACCAAATTTGTGACATGGCAGAGTTGTGCTTTTTATGTTTTTTATACATTTTGTAATTCTTAAGGAACTTGGAGTAACCAATTTACAGTACACTTATGCCTATTGATAGAACTTTTATGAAGTGATTTAAAATGGAAGAATGGATCTAGATTCTACTCCCAGTTCTGTAACTGGTTAGCTGGGCAGTGCTGGTCAGGTCATCTCCCTTCTCTCACCTGCTTGACTCTGTACCAAACACTTGACCTAGCACTTGACTCTGTACCAAGTCACTGTATAAGCTCTGAACGTGAATATCACACCAATCCTATAAGGCAGGTACTATTATCATTGACATTTTCCAGTAGGAAACTGAGATGCAAAGAAGCTAAGTAACTCATGGAGGGGGACACAGCTTTTATCTCATGACGCCAGGGTTTGAGCCCAGGCTGTCCGACTTCTAAACCCACAGTGGTAACCACTATGCACACCATCCACTCTGTCTGCATAAAATAGGTGATGACATGTAGCCCAGTTTTGCATTTTATGATGATTTATGGTGGTATGTAGGCATTATAGACCTTGATTTATAATCACACATCATTTATCTTCGTGATTTATTTAAAAATGGAGTTTTCATCAAAAATTTAGTCCTTGAGTATAACGTTCCTAGAAGCAAGGTTATGCATATTAAAACGGTTTGCTTTATTATATGGTTCCTAGGAACAAACATAAAAATTAGGGATGACCTGCATTTTATGTTGCCGGTGTAACATATGTGAAACTTATCAAAACAATTTTTGCTTGCCTGACCATGCTTTAGCTTTGAACAACTCTGTGAGGTAGATTTAGACAGATACTGAGTATAGTTATAATAGTTGCTCAAAAATCCTTGTCTTTTTATTCTAAGGTACTTGGGATTGGTCATCAATGATTGTGGTTTTTTTTCTTAAGAATCAGTCACATTTTTAATCATGTTTTGGAGTAATTTTGAATTATATTCTGAACATTGTGACTGTTATATTGTGGAGACTCTGTGTTCTGTGATACTCCTCTGCTGAGTGTTGATTTTTTTTGCTTGTTTGTTTTAGCTGGCAGTTTACTAGGACTCCAACTGCAAAATCTGTCTCTTGAGTGGTGGCTCAAATCTCATTCTGTGCTTTTAGCCTTAACTGGGCTGGTTGGAGAGGACCTAATACATGTGTGGTTAAGTGGTCAACCAGAGACTCAGACAGAATTTATACACAGAATTTGAGCCTTCTCCTCTCTGTCTCCTTTCTGGGATTCCTCCTTCGTGTTCCATCAGCTGAAGTGGCCCTGGGTTCTGTCTTCTGTTTCTCCAAGCTAGTAAGCCTGTGGGTTTCTGAGTTTTAGCTGCCCCTGTGGTACAGAGTAGGCCTTGACGTTGGACTCAGACCATAAATAACAAAAACATAGTGTAGTATGTTCCTTCCAAGTATTGACTCCTCTCCGGTATCTACCTGTCTTGACACACTCTCCAGGGCCCTCACATAGTTTTGTTGTTGTTGTTGTTTTGGTTTTTGACTTATGTCCAGAGCTCAGAGTTGTCATCTGCAGGAGAGTCAATCTGATAGGAGCTTCCTCAGCCATACAGAAGTGGAGCTGGAAGGACAAATATTAACATCTGCATTTTAAAGATGGACACATAAAGGCCCTGACGGATCACATCTCTGAGCTTGTTCATAATGACCGAATATAAGTTTCTGGCTCTGTAGCCTGGTCCTCTTCTGTCACTTCCCATCTACCTCTCTGCACATGTGGATTGGCTTAGCAGTTTTCTAAGGGAAGTTTCTTTTTCACTTAAATGCTGCCACTGAAAATATACCTGAGGCCCTCCTGCTGATTTTGATAAATTGATCATTACTGGAGGGCAGGCACCGTGGTGTACAGTGGAGAGGGCATTTTTTAGTCACTGGTAGATACAGGTTCAAATGTCACTGTTTCTTGCTAACTCACTGATCTTGAGCAAGTTGTGTAAGCTTTCTGAGCCCACAGCATCATGGGGTCACTGTCAGGGTGAGATGAGATAGTGAGTATATCGGGAATGCCTGGTAGAGAGCAGACCTTCCGGAAATGTCTCTGTGTCAACAGAAGGAATCCTTGGGGGTGTATTTTCTGTGATTCATTGTCCCACTTTCCCATGGGGCCGGCCCTGGCTCTGTGTCCAGTCAGTGTTGATATGGGAACAGGGAAAAAGAAAAAGCTTCATGTTCAAGCAAGAATCTGCCGAGTGCAAGGGCATCCTCCCTGGAAGTCTTGGAGGGTCCTCAGACTTGGTTGTCTGCCCAGAGCTCCTCATCTTCTCCTCCTTTCCCTCTGTGGACACTGTTGTCCCATTCTCCCTAGAATGACATCTTGGAGTCACGCTTCACATCTCCAGTGCCCTGACCTCCTGAGCCAGGCTTTTGTTGAAGGCCGTGGATCTGCCTTTGCAGTGCCTCTTAATGTTGGCTTGTTCTCCATTACTGTGACCAGTGCCCCAGGTTTGTCCTGCCTGGGTAAGTGTGACAGCCTTGCAACTGGATGCTGATAGCAACTCTTGCTATTGTGAAATGCTTAATAATAATGATGATACTACTGTGGAGTACTTCACAATAATAATGACAACAGCAGAGCTCTAGAAGAGCCAACTCATATAGCCTTTACTATACTAGTATGCCAGGCACTGTTCAAAACCCTTCACGTATATTAACTCATTTGATCCCTCTAACATTCACCAAGCTTTGTACTGATTATCCCTATTTTACAGATGAGAAACTGAGGTAAGGAGGAGCACAGCTAGGATTATACACCTAGGTGCCTAGCTCCAGAAGCTGTGCCCTTGACCACTTTGCTAACCAGCTAGCTTTTTAATTTTTTTTCACTTTTACATGTAACCAGGCAGGTACCTGTGGGGCTGGGAACGCTATTATTTTTGTACTTATTTGGACCTGGAATAGGCAAGGAGCTCAAGGATTGTTAGTGGCCTATTGCCAACGGAAACTCCACCTTAGTGGCCCTGCTGGTGGTCAGATGTGGTCCAGGCAGGCTGAATGATAGAAGAATGGACCGGCCTTTTGCTAGTGTAGATAGAAATGGCTGCATGCCTGCCTTCATGGGTCAGCCACCGGAAGGGAAGGCGTACCTGCCTACCCTTTTCTGGCTGTATCTAATTCTGTGGCATTTTCTGTCTGTTAGAAAGAGTTCATTGCTCTATTGTACTGGGGCATTGGGGCTTCTTATAAGTCATCTTGTACGATCAGTGATAATAGGCTCAGCTTGAATTGGCTTCAGCCAGTCATAATTTCTTTACCATTTTTAATCTGAGATCTGATTTTAGCCTTATATATTTTCTAAGTAAAGTTGTTTGTTTTTTTGTTGTTTTTTTAACTCCAAAGGCTGGGTTGTATGTGAGGCAATGCTTCAATTCAGCCTTTGTCTGTACCCTATTACTCTACTTGGGCTGGCTTATGTGTTAGGCATCTAATCTGAAAATAGGAAGGATATGAAAAAAAACATCTGAAAGGGTTTTAGTGACTTGGAAGTGAAAATGCCACCATAGGGGAGAGACATGCCCCTCTCATTCTATAAGCGCTGTTAGGATCTGAGGCTGGGTCATGGGGTGGGGGCATGTTCAACGGTCAGGGGATGTAGACAGACAACATCTAAAAGAGCCCTGCTTATCTACCAGAAACTCTAGACAGAACACAGTATATCAAACATTAATGACGGTGCAGATTTGGAAAATCCTGAAGATAAGTTTCCAAATGAAAATGATAAAAAGCTTGTCGCCTGAAAGGGAATGAGATATGAGCCACATAAATTAAACTGACAGGATTTCTAGAAAGTGAAAAGTGTGCGGAGGCATCACCAACTGTGGAATATAAATATATCTCAGTCACCCTGTTATCGGTCTGGGGTCTGTAGTCTCCATATTGATGGTTCTGTGTTTTGAGTAAGCACTTCCTGAATGCTCCAGTCTTTGAGTCTGGCAGGTTTGATTGATGAAGAAAAGAGGACGATAATGAATGGGAAAGGTTTGCTGAGGAATTAACTTGGGGTTATTAAGAGTGAGTCTGCTTCTCCTAGTCTCTTTCCCCAAAGTGAATCTCTGTGCTGGTGTTGCTGACGTGCGGGCCTGGAGGGGAGTGAGGGCCAACATGCTTTACAACTGCCTTCCACTGTGGGTTCACTCCCTGCTCTGGCTGCCAGCGCTGTTTGCTGGGAACAGCTCTCATCCATTTCTTCCTTTCATCCTTCCTTCCTTCCTTCAGCTGAACTTCGTTTCCATTCGCTTTTACCTCCTGAAGCTTTGATGTTCGTGAACCACTATTAGCTTTTGGCATCTCTAGCTTCCCTTCTGTGACACCATTCTATTCATCTCTTTTGACGACTCATCTTTGTGTTTTTCTCTGCCCTGCCCTTAGGTCTGGGTATTCCTGACATTCAGGCCTTGCCCCCTGAATCTTACAGAAGCTCATCCTGGAGCAGGATGTGCCTGGCATGTTGAGGAACAGGACACATGTCTGGGTTCAAATAGAGAAAGGAAGGTGGGCAGCAAGGTGAGAGGTAGAAAAGGCCAACCCTAACTGTGAGGAGTGTGGCTTTTCCTTTCAGTGCCATGTCATCCTCTGCAGCCATCTCAGCAGGGCTGTGACCGCATTCTGGATGGCTGACTTTGTGAGCCGTGTGGCCTCTCCATAAGTAAGGCGTTAACTGACCTTTCGCTCTTTGGCCCCACCAATTGAAATATCAAGACTCTGTCATTTCTTCTTGTCTCTTCCCACCATTTCAAATACCATCATATCCACTTGATTCTTCTTTCCAGCATCTTTCTATTCATCCTACGGTCACATGCCTCCCACGGTTCCCTTGCCCAGACCATTAGTTCAGGAGTGGACGGCAATAGTGACTTCTTCTAACTGAAACTCTCGCCCCAACTACTTGTTTTGTTCATCTTACCACATGGCTAAATTCTGGTCTTAACGCATTTTTTTTTTTTTGCCATACCGGCAAGGTAAGAATTGGCCTTGAGGTCTGTCATTTTGTTTCCCTCCTTCATTAACCACCACACCTTTAATCACAGTGGCCTCCTTTTATCCCTCCCTCCCTTTCTCTGTAGCATAGTTACTGTGCTTTGCCTTGTGTTAGGGACTTCCTGTCTAGAAAGAACAGATACATATTGTTTCAGTTGTCTTTTGCTATGTTACACACTACCCTGCGGTTGGTGGCTTCAAACAATGACCTATTTCTAATGTCTCTGTGGGTTGGCTGGGCTCAGCAGGGCAGTTCTTCTGCTTCATGTGGTGTCATCTGAGGTCACTTGTATGGCTGCATCAGTTGGGAGCCTGACATGAAGGCCAAGATGGCTCCATTCATATGTCTGGCAGTTGACGCTGTCTATAGGCTAGGGAATTTTGGTTCTCCTTCTGTGGTTTCGCTCTTTCCATGTCTCATAATTCAGTAGTCTGGCTGAACTGGATCCCAAGGTGGATGAAAATGGAAGCTGCCATGTTTCCAGTACTAGGCCTGGAAATGGCACAGCATCATTTTGGCCACATGCTATTGGTGAAGGCAAGTAACAAGGCCAGACCTGATTTAGTGGGAGGGGAAATAGACTCCACCTCATACAGAGATGAGAGGAGGTGATGGTGGCCAATTTTTGTAGACAAACAGGTCAGTAAGTGTGCCTACAATGCCAGTGGTTGTAGCGAGAACAGAGGTATACTTTTGTTTATTCACTCTAGGTTTGCTGAATGCTTACTATGTCCCAGGATGACTGATTATGCTAAGGAAGATAAGGCCTTTTTCTGAGATGTCCTCAGTAAAAGTGAAATGTGCCAGCGGTTAGCCTACCTCCAAAAGGTCACAAAAATCTTTTTTTCCTTGGACCCCTTCCTCCCCTGAGTAGCATTTCTCTGCTGACTAGCCAGATTGCACTTTCTTTTTTTAATCTGGTTACTAATCATTTGTATTTTTAAAAATAAAAGACTAAGTGACTATTTTTTGGCTTTAGCTTATTTTCTATTGGGATACATGTATTTTGCTTACTGATTTTTAAAGCCTTTTATATTTTGAGGATTTTTAGCTCCTTATTCTCATAACCTTTGTTTAATACTTAAGATACCCTTTAAAATATTATATGTTGCTTTGGCTTCATGTATTTTTATTCTGTTAATTCTGCAGCTACATCTTAAGTTCCTTAGGGACCCATTTTTTTGTTTCATAGTATTGTGTAATATAGGTGCTCAAAGTAAGCCCGGAACAGCCTTCCATGTTTTCAGCTATGAGAAGAGAGAGAGAGAGAGAGAGAGAGAGAGAGAGAGAGAGAGAGAGAGAGAGAGAGAGAGAGAGAATATGTACACATACCTACTTACCTTAGCGAAGCCCTTTCTTTGTGGAGCTGGAAGTCTTGTTTGGCAGACAGGGGATATGTTTCTGAAATTTTCAACTACCATGTTTCCCCGAAAATAAGACTGGGTCTTATATTAAGCTTTGCTCCAAAAGATACATTAGGGCTTATGTTCAGGGGATGTCATCCTGAAAAATCATGCTAGGGCTTATTTTCTAGTTAGATCTTATTTTCGGGGAAACCTGGTAACAAAGTGGGAGAAACTCCTGCCTGTAAAGAGGGTTGGTTTCTGAGGCTGGTTGGTGTTTTTTATTTGAAAATCAGGAATGGGCTTGATGTCATAGAAAGGAGAAAACTGGAAACTGCCTTCCTTGTGGTGTTTATCAATGAGCAGAAAAGAATCCTCTACATTCTTTTATAGGCTTCATGAACCACCAACTGGGAAATTTGTAGCAGATGATGTGGGAGGTTCATAAATTTTTTTCATAAAGCAGTTCAATAATTTTTGTAATATTTTTACTATCATCAGTAAATTACTATAGAGATTTTATAGATATTACCTCTTTAAAATAAAGTAAAACACTCCAACTTATTTCATGTCAAATTCTGAAGTAGAAATGTGGTCCTCGAGTAGAACTATATTCCTTTGCCAGTTGGGATGGTGGGATGATGCATTTTGACGGAGTTCCTCATTGTAAGTGCAGAACAGACAAGGCAGAAAGTGGCTAAAAAAATGAGTTTGAGAGGAGACAGAGGATTGCAGAGCACTATGTACGCTGCGTTCAGGGACTTAGACTCCAAAACTGGACGTTGGGGGGCCACTGAAGAATTCAGAGCATGAGTGACACAGAACGATGAGCATTTAAATGGCTCACTCATGGGAATGTGACCTAAGTTCTGCTTTTGTCTTTCTGTCTCTGACAAAAATCTAAGCAGTGGGAGAATCAACTGTGGAATGCTGTCATGGAGGTCTCAAGGGCCTTTCCTTTCACCCATGTTTGCTTTCCTCACCTCTGAGAGAGTTTGTGTTTCTTTTTTAAGGGCATGATTCTTACTTTCATAAATCAGTCTTTTTCTTCTCTCTTACACCTTGCTTTGCCCTCCCCAGCCATAAACCCATCTTCCTTGGGAAAATAGGGCTCTATAGTTTGCAAAACACAGACATGCCCACTCAGCCTTCTGCATAAAGTGTAGGGAAACGAAAAAGACTAGTTGACCCCAATAGATATGCCCCCCGCTCTCTCCCTTTTTCTTTCCCTCTCTCCTTCCCTCCCTCCCTCTTTCCCTCTCTTCCTCTCTTCCTCCCTCTCTCCATGTGTGTGTGTAATTTAATTTTAGCAATCTCATGATTCTGAAAATTTTAGCATCCATAATTGACATAGGGTGCTAAATTGCACCACTCATCAGATTGTACAGTTTTATTAAAAAGAAGCAAATTATCATGTACTTGTATTAAGCAGAGGAGGGGGGGAAGGAAGATGGCCTTTGTTTGAAGTCATTTTAAATCAGATTTTTCTATTGTTTTGTTTAATTAAGGATAGTGCATGTGCTTGTGTGTGTGTGTGTGTGTGTGTGTGTGTCCGTCCGTGTGTCCCTCTGGGCTGCCATCCTCTGTTGGGGACATTTTTTTCCTGCAGCTCAGGGAACTGCCTTGATGAAAGCTTTAAGGCTTAAAGTTTAAGCAGTCAAATGGATAAAAATTGAACATATTCTTTAGGATTCCTTTCATTGTTCTGCATGACACGTTCATTTTCTCAACAATAACAACAACAAAAAAGAAACCTATGAAATATTAAGACTTTCTTACTTCAAAGTGGCATCCTTGAATACTTGTTTTCTATTATTTGTTTCGGTACATTTCCAAGGTGATTGCTGAAATTCCCTGAATATTCCGAAGATACTGTGTTTGCTAGGACTTCTTTTTCCATACTGGGACCATCTGATTCAAAATCAGCCCTCTCTCCTTGTGTTAATCTTTAAAAATGATTATAATAAATCATTGTGATGAGAAGCAAAGTAGAAGAATGGAGGGGTGGCTGGAATAAGAATCAGGGAACCTTAGATTCAGTCTTCTCTCTAAAATTAACTTGCAAGTAACTGAATGTGTCTGAACCTCAGTTTCCTCCTTATAAAATAGGAGCTGGCAAGCTTATTCTGTAAAGGAGAAGATAGTAAATATTTTGGGCTTTGCAGGTAATGTAATCTCTCTCACAACTACTCAGCTCTGCCCTTGTACAAAAGTAGCTATAGACAATGTAAAATTTATTAAAACAGGCAATGGGATGGACTTGGCCAGCAGGACATAGTTTGCCCATCCCTAGTCTAAAAGATCAGAGTAATAAATACTGACCTGTTTCCCCCCATAGGTCTGTAAGGGGAAAATTAAATATTGCAGTGAAAGTACTTTGAAAATTATAAAGAAGGGAGTTCTGCTTCTGGATAAGATTGAGTAGTTTGAGGTAAACAAATGATCCCAAGAAAGACTAGAAAAGCCCTATAAAATATATACACACAAGAATTATTCTGTTTAAGAGCACCCGAGAGGTATGAAACATTGAGGACTGAGGGGCTGATATGTCAGGAAGGGGAGAATGATGAAGAGGTATGTTGATGATCTGTAGCTACTTTATCCCTTGGGGTATTTCTGGTTCTGAGTGCAAGCAAGGGACCGGAAACCCAAGCTTTGCCCGGATGGAGCGTCGCTGCTGTGGGAAAGAGAAACCAGCAGAGCTTGTGGTGGTCTCATGGGACTGAACTGGAGAGACAAAATTGGTGACTTGAGGAGCCTCAAATACCCAGGCAGTTTTCCCCTCAAGACAGCTGCTGAATTCTGAAGCTGCATGGGCTGGGAGATTCAAAGCCTCTGAAAAGCAGAAGGAATATTTAGCAGCCTTGGTGCTGAGGAGATAAAGATTAGAGTTCACAACCTGCTTTGGGAAATTGGAAGGAGTGGGAGCATAGTGAACACACCAGGCTCTCAGTTCAAAGCCTTGGTGGGCTAAGTCTTAGGAACAGGGGGAAACCAGGAATAGTTTGAGTCTGTACCAATCCCTCATTGGTTTTGGTGATCCACCCCGTCTCCACTCCAAGTCCATCTGCCTAGCCGAGGAAAGGGAGAGCCATCTCTTGAGGAAGATAACTTCATCAGAAGTCTCTTCATTTTTTTTTTTTATATATGTGATGTCTGTTATTAATAAAAAAATTTTAGGCATGACAAAGTGACCAAAAAAAAAAAAAAAAGACAAAAAACCCAAGAGGACAAACAGACACTAGAAATAGACTCACAGGTAATCCAGGAATAACAGAATTTTATATATATATAATATATATATATTAAAATATATATATATATATAAATATGTATTATTTATTTATATTTATTTATATAAACTATGATATTTAAACTATATATATATATCATAGTTTAAATAACTATAATTAATATGTTCAAGAAAAAATTTTCCATGGAGAAAATAGATGAAAAGATGGAGAATTTCAACAGAGAATTGGAATCTACAAAGAAGAATCAAATGGGCATTCTATTGGTGGAAAAAATATCTGAAATTAAGAACTCAAAAGAATGGGGTTAAACAGAAGATTATATATAGCATAAGACAAGGAATAATGAATTGGACAAAGGTTAATGGAAATGATTCAAACAGAAATGCAAAGAGTCAAATACGGAACATACAGAAGACAACATAAGGGACAAGTTGGACACTATGAAAAATTTAAGATATGTATAATTGGATTCTCGGAAGAAGAGAGGGACAGAATGGGACAAAAGCAGTATTTGAAAACATAAGGGTTAACAGTTTTCCTAAATTTAGGAGTGATATCAACTCACAGATTCAAGAAGCTGTGCAAACCCCAAGCATAATAAATACAAAGAAACAACATAAGGTGCTGAGTGAATAAAGATGTTATTTAAAAACGAACAGTACACTGGCATACTAGATTACTGTTATTGGTGGAAAAGACCCGTTACAAGGTAAGCCTCCAGCCTCAGGCTCCATGTATTTACCTCCCTGAACCCATTCCTCCAACCAAATCTGTTTACTCATTGTCTCTTGCATTTTCCTGCTTCTCTACTTTGGTCAAGCTCAGCCCATAGCACCAGCCCTTGGCATTTCCCACATACCTTTGGCCTTATCATTGTCAGCATCATCAAGACACAGTTTAAAGGTCAAACAAGAGCTGTATCTGTTAAGATGGTGTATTAGTTTCTCAGGGCTGATGTAACAAACTACCCTAAACATGGTAGCTTAGAGCAACAGAAATTTCTTCTCTCACAATTCCAGAGACCAGAGATCTGAAATCAAAGTGTCAGCAGGGCTATACTCCCTCTGGAGTCTCTAGGGAGAGAAGTTATTCCTTACCTCTTTCAGCTTCTGGCAGCTGTTGGCATTCCTTGGCTTGTAGCTGCATCTCTCTATGCTCTATTTTTAGGTTGCCTCCTGTGTGTCTGTCTCAAAACTCCTTCTGCCTGTCTCTTACAAGGATATATCTGATTGCATGTAGGGCCTCCTGGGATCATCCAGGAAAACTCCTCCTCTCAGGATCCTTAACTTAATCATGTGTTTTGTTTTGGGTTTTTTTTTTTGGCATATAAATTAATATTCAGAGATTCTGGGGATTACGATGTACACATATCTTTTGGGGGGCCCACCACTGAGCCCATTAGAAGTGGTCGTGGTATAATAATGATAGTAAGTGCTTTAAAATGGTAGTATGTGCCAAGAAGTGTGCTAAGTGCATGACGTGTGTTATCTCATTTAGTCCTCCTACCAATTCTATAAGATAGGTGCCATCATTACCGCCATTGTACCGACGAAAACTTGGGGGCTCAGAGAGGTAAGTACTTGCTAGGGTCACCTTGCAGCTACTAACTGGTAGAGCCAAGATTTGAACCCAAGCATTTGGGCTTGGGAGCTCCTTCTGTTAAATGCCGTGAGTCAGTAAGCTGGATTTCTGGTTGGAATGCTGTAAGCAGCTGGCTTTCAGACCATGAGCTATAGATGGTCCTTTCTAGCTCTAAGATTCTACAGTCCTATGAGTTTTTGTGAGGAAAATACACTTCAAACCTGGATTATTAAGAGTCTAGCAAATTTTAATCTGCTGGCTAGTGAAGCGAATTTGCTTATACTGCTTATAGATGAAGCTGATGTGAGTTTGTTCTTGTGCATTTTGATATTTGTTGATGGTGGGGGCATTCTGGAAGGAAAAATTACTTCTGGACTCACAGGCCAAATCTATACCATCTGAGTGAATTGAGGTAATTACTCAGATTATTTTGACCCTGCCTGCCAGATAATTGAGGTAAATGGGGTTATTAATTTGAAGTAGCTAGGTAATTGGGTCTGCCTCCGTTTGATAATGTAAATATGGTCATATTGTGTAATTGTATAATTGGCTGAAAGGGCTCTATTCTTTCTCTTGAAGCATCTGCTATTGTCTGTGTCCTGGCCATTGGGTTATAGTGTGTTAGAGTTTTAGAGACAAATCCCGGGTACTTAGCTTGTGTTTCCTAGTGAAAAATACATATATGTGTATGTATTTATGTATGTGTATATGTACATGCATATATGTATTTTTAAATTAAAAATGGGAATATAGGGAGGATTTTAAAGTTTAATTATTGCTGATAATTCATGTAAGAGTTTTTAAAGAAATATGTACCTCAAAGGTAAACCACCTTAGTGCCTATTTGAGGAGGTTGGCACCCCTTTATAAGAGTTATTATTATTATTATTATTGAGCACTACCATAATGTCTGTATTTGAATTGCTTAGGAAACTCGTTATAGCAGAGTTTATTCCTCGTCAAAGATTGTCAAAGGAAAAATAGGTTCAGTTCATTAGCTTCTATCTAAAGCCCACCTTATGGGGTCCATATTGTGGTTTTGCTATTGGATCACATAGCGTTTACTTTGTCCTTCCTTTTTCTAGCACTGTATTGTCACTGCAGGTGGGCTGTCTCAAGGGCCTTTCCATCTCACTTTCCAAAGTGACTGAATTTTGGAAACTGAGACTTCCCCATTTTACATTGGGTGCAAGCCAGCTTTATCTGTCATATTGTCTAAGAAGTCATTCTAGAGTGGGGGCTGCCTTATGAAGGGGTAAGAAATTCTGGGGCGAGTGGGTATGAGGGAGCGGACCACGTCACAGCTGTGGTGGCCACATGTCTCAGATGTTCTGAAACCATCTGGCTCTAAAGTGTTCTTTCTGGTTTTAGACCTTACATCCTAAATTTTGGCTCAGAACATGAGGCTCAAGTGATGTCTGCTCACACGTCTCTCACGTTAGTTATTTGTGTGACAGGCCCCTGATATGATATTTCTATCCTGGCCAAAAAAGGAGAAAGCTTGCGAGAAAATTTTGGTTACAAAAATATATTTCTCACCCAACCTCTGATTGAAATATGAGGTTTTGGTTTTGGCCAGTGGTGTTGGTTGTTGACATTAAGGAAAAAAACACAAAACAAAACATTTAATTTTCTTAGTTTTTTATTTTAGTCTGCAAATGTTAAATAGCTAAAAGTTATAGAAGCAAAAAAAAAAACACAAAAAAAAAACAGGTAAACCTCTTTCAAAACCTATTGTATATAAATCTTAGAGTTTACTATTTTCTAGCATTTAAACAAGTAGTAATGGCCAACATTTCTATAATAATATCATCATTTTTCATCTTTTTTGTATATCAAGATGACATTGACTAGGTCATCAAAGATGTATGTGATAGCTAGCTATTCAGGCAAGTGAAGTCTGAACATGGACTAGAATTTTTAAGAAAAATTGTAAGAAAATGTTGAGTGTAGATTTGAGTTCAATTTTTAATTTCCAGTATTTTGACATAGAATAAAATGGAAAATAGTGTTTCACTAGGGCAAAGGGGTCTTTATATAAGACTTTAGATGTCTGAAATGTTTCGTGGCCATTACTTAGGCCTTTCTGGTCTGTTAAGACTAATTTCATCCAGCAGACACCAGGTAGTCCTGATTTGTAACTTTAGAGAATTCATGAAGCTGAACATTATGTTTTCAATTTACTTTTCAGATTTTGTACTTCTAATCCAGTAGAAAAAAAGATGAATAGACTTGCTGTGTATGTGTATAAAGTAAGAGTAACTATGACCTGAGAGACTCTCCAAAGGGCAGGAAAGTTTGTGGAACGTAGCCGTGGTTTTGAGAATTATTTTGGCTTCTTAGTGCTTTTCGTTTATTTTATACACTTCTGAGTTTTTACTTACCGGAATTTGACATCTAAATAAGAGGCTGTTACTATGATATGCAAATAGAATGTATGGGTCGAAATACTTGTCATTAGGGATGTTGAAAGGACAATTTACGATTTACAAAGACGGAAAAGCTCAATAAAGATCCATATTGAAGAGCTAGTGAAATAGGAAAGCTGTAGATAGATGGACTTCCTGCAGATAAACAGAATTAATGACAAGTGAAAGGAAAGATTCACTTCGCTGGTAGGGAAAAAATGTTTTCCAAATGTCAGCAAGGACAATACTTTTGCCCTTTCTTCTGCGTTAGCCTGGGCTAAGGACTGTGCTACCTGAGAAGCGCCCTGAACATGACCTAGCTTTAATGATAAGTAGGACACATGCTGTATTGATTTAATTCCATTCCTGCCCCCACTAGACTAGGTAAGCCCCTATTGTTCGGAGACCTTATCTGGTTTCTTTTTCTCTCCCTGGCACCTAGTACAAGCCAGGTACCTGATAGGTGCTTAGTAAATATCTATTGAATTAAGTCTCAATGGTAATAGGTATTCTTCTTTTTGTATGAAGTATCTGGATATTCACCTTATTCCCCACCCCGCTATGAGATTAGTGCATGAATTTCATTTTTATTTCAGGCATCATTTACCATTTTCCATCACAGGGATTGAAACAAAAACTTACGATTTTATTATTTAAAATTCACAGAACTAAATAAATGGTGTTTTTTTTAAAGTAAGTTTGTAGTTCTTGTACTTCGGAAGTTTGAGCTTAAAACCACTGTGAGACATTTGGAATGCCTTGTGTGTTATAAAAGAAGGCATAATGGCAAGCGGCATTTTTTGAGTGTTTACTATGTCTTAGGCATTTATCCCTTTTGGTTTCTATAAAGATCTTATCAGGTAAACACTGTTATTTATTGTCCCTTTTTCTACTTGGGGGAAACAAAGGCATTGAGAGATTAAGTAATTTACCCAACATCACCTGGCAAGTGGCCAAGCCAGGATTTGAACCCAGAAGGTCCCACTCTGTACATGCATTCTGCACTTTTAACCACTAAGTCCTGTTTCTTGGGAGTGACCTGACTGCACACAGTGTTTGTTGAAGAGAATGAATTTACCCAGAAAGGCCCGTCTCTTTGTGGAGACATTGCATAATCCTGTGTGGAAGCAGTAAGTCATCTGTACTAGTAGAGGCCATAAAACAAATGTGGTGAACTGTAAAAAATTAAAGAGCCAGTTTTCCTGTCAACTACCAGAAAGTTTCATATATACTTGTTGAAGTTCTTATAAAACTGGCATCTGTCATTTTTAAAACTTTTTATTGATGCGTAATACACAGTGTTTCACTTTTACGATAGAAGTGGTTCTTGAAACAGTTGACATCTCTAAGACATCTCTGTGTCAGCCAGACATGACTCTAGGCCAGCAGTTATCAGAGTGCAGTCTGGGGACCCCTGGGAATTCCTAAGGGCAAAACTATTTTCAAAATAATATTAAGATCTTTATTCGCCTTCTCCACTCTTGTTCTCTCACAAATGCACAGTGGAGTTTTCCAGAGGCTCATAATATATGATGACATCATGGCTAATTAATGTGTGCTTGGATAGTCTTGTTATAAAATATCTGTGCTTTAAATTTTCTAATATAATAAAGATCGATAAATATAAACAAAGCTCTTAAAAGAATCCTCAAGAATTTTGAAGCGTGAAAAGTGGTTCTGAGACCTTTTTTCTGTTTGGTCAATGGAGAGTGTTTACCATTTTTTAAATAAGAAATGTTTTCCAAGTATATCTGAGTTTGCAATCCCTTTCCATTGTGTAAGAATTTGGGTAAGATGAACTTTGCCTTAGAAAGATAAATCATTCTCCTCTCTGAGCTCCCTGGCATCTTTTAGGATATTCTCAAAGCCCTGAGCAACTTGTTTCCTAAAAGGAAGGGTATTCTTTCTGCCAAAGATTGGGGCTGCGTTCTAACCTGCAGAGCATTATTTTGGAAAGAACAGCCCTAGTTACTGTAATTGTTAATGAGGCCGCCTGCTGAGTGCCAGAATCCATTTGTCCTGTGTGATCAAAACTAAGCTCCATTCATCCTTCCAGACATTTCCTCCAACTCCGATTCGAGGTTTCAAGAATTAGTGGTTCCTAGATGAAGTACCCTTAATCAGTTCATCTTACATTACAATGTAAAGTTTCTCTCGTGTTCAGCAGAGAACTTGATTTTCATTTGGTATCTGAGATCACAGCATAGTAAGTGGATTCCTAGGAAATTTCATGAAGAGGAATGATAATGCAGAGACGGGTTGGAGGTAGTGGGGGATGCTGAGCTAATTGATTAGTTTAGAATCTTCTAATAATTTCCATGAGGAATAGAGGAGCCCAATTTGTATTTCTCCTCCTTGGCATGGTATTCTCACAGATTGTCTGATGTTTCATTATCATCTTGACAGAACAGCTGATGTAGAATTTTGTTGAATAGGCTATCCATTGTGTTTTTGCCATGTGCATTTATTACTTCATGATTAGATTATTTTGACTCTATTAGTTGATTATCTGAGAGCAGGAGAAGTGAGCTCAGAAGGGAGTGTATCTCTCATGGTCCTGAATTTTCAGGGCCACTGAAACTGAATACAATGGACACCTCCTGCCCCAATGCTAATATATTGGGCTTGGAGGAATCCATGAATGACTGGTGTTAATGTCCTCTCCTAACAAAACTTTTGGGCAGGATGCTCCCTTATTCAGAATTTTCCTAATCCTTACATATGGCCAGCTTTATTGTTTTATGGCTGTCAGCAATGGTTCTTTGCCTGGTTCCAGGGTTAATTTGCACACTCGTCATCCTGAGGTTTTTATTTTCATATTTATGGAGTCTCTTCCCAGTGGATTTGAAAAATACCGGCTACTACTAGTGTGAGGATTTTCACATACACACACAAAGCTCAGGTGAACAAATGTTCATTTGGCACACCCCCTAAAAATAACATCATTCCTCCAAGTGATAGTTAAAGAAAATCACCACAGAGCAAGTTTTCTCACATGCACCGCCTAAACAAACTGGGACGGTTCTGTGGGGCTGTTTCTGCAGCTGTTCGCTAATCCCAGCAGAGTCCAACTACTGTGAGCGACAAGGCATTGATGGCCTGCAGGCCTCCATCACCGATGCCCAGACAAAGCCTGGTGCTGGAGCGGGAGGCGTTGCTGGCTGCCAGTCTTTATTTGTCAGCCTGTCTTGCCTTATCTTTGGAGGACCCAGGGATCTTAATGCGAGGCAGTGTGGTGTAGGGGAAGAGACAGTTTTGCCATCTAGGTCTTCCCAGTAACTGGTGCTGTTTTTGCTCTAAACTTTTGTTTTAATAATTTATTCATTTGCTAAGTGTTTATTGAATTCTGTTTATTAGGTAGGCAAAAAGGAGGCTAGTTGTGAGGAGGACAGAATGAAAAGGACAAAGTCCCTGCCTCCCTGGAAAACACACTAGAAAACTGTTATATTAACATGAGAGTACTAGATGGTACCTTGAGGAAGAGAGGGCAACCCTAGGGGTAGGTTGAAGAAGTCTCTTCTAGAAAGAGTTGTGAAGGATGAGGAGGGATTCTCTAAGCAAACAGGGAATGGGGGAGAGGAGAAAGGAAAGGTTGGGATCTTGTCATCTTGTGTGTCTGTATGCATTCTCCTATTCCTGCCACCATGCAGGCATTACTAATCAATTGAGAACTATTTCCTGCTGAGCCGCCCTGCCCCTTGGCCTAACCTCTTTTCAGAACATGGTTCCCAATAGCCTCTCACACAATCATTTTCAAACTTGAGTGAGCAGTAAATGGACCTGGTTGTTAAAATGCAGGTCTGGTTTAGTAGATCTGGGCTATAGCCTGGAAATCTGCATTGTTAGGCAAACGTGCTCTTCCCCGCCCTCAGGTAAGCCTGATGCAGGTATGCTCAGAAACCATGTTGAGAAACAGTTTTCTGGCAGTTGATCTCCCTTGGTTTACACAGGAGCACATTCCTGGAAAATTCAATGTATATTGAAAATTCAGTGTATATTGAAATTTTATTGAAAAAATAAAATTATTTTTGTTTATATGTAAAGCAAAGTGAAATTCTAGGCTCAGATGGGCAGGGTTTTTATCTACAAAGAATGTCCAGTGGGATTTTCAAAAATCGTGTAGGAATCAGCACAATTCTTTGTAGAGCTGCCCTGTGCCTTGTAGGTGTAAAGTTTGCCTGGCTTTCACCTACAGTAGTGACCTCCCAATTATTGTGCTAACTAACAGTGTGATCTCCCTCCCCAAATTTTCAAAATGTTCCCTAGGAGGCAGTACCATTCCCTGTGAGATCCACTGGGCCAGATGACAGGAAAGGTGTGCCAGCCTTGTGTTTGAGCCAGATGGTCCTGCTGTTGGTGTAGCCCAGGGGTGTCCAAACTGCGGCCTGCAGGCCAACTGCGGCCCATGATCCATTGTTAATTGGCCCACAGCAAATTCCAAAAACATATTTAGTTTACTTAAATAAACCAGGTGAGGCAATACATACTTCACCTCGAGTGAGTGGCCCGGCTGTTTGTGTATTTTACCACATATGGCCCTTAGTGAAAAATGTTGAAAAAAGTTTGGACATCCCTGGTGTAGACAGTGCAGAGAGGGCAGCCTGAGTGTAGGCACGGTAATTAGGAAGCAAAGGGAGCTGCCGAAAGAGTGGCAGTGGAGAGGAAGGAGCCTTAGAAAGGAGAGTTCGAGAGAGAGACTTGACAGGATGCGGTGACCAGTGGATGTAGAGAAGAGGGAGACGGAAGAGGGAGGTGTCTGTCATTTTCTGGGGTCTGGGTTTGTGCTGTTCTCCGTTGTGATACTGTGAACCATGCGGAAATGCAGGAGGCAGGGCAAGTGTTGGAAAGATGGCAGGGTTTTGTTCTGAACATCTTGAGTTTCAATTGCCTGTGGCATTTGCAGATGGAGATTTTTCTGAACCAACTGCTGGTGTGGGTCTGGAGCTGAGGAGCTGGAGACTTAGGAGTGTGGGGCATGTGGCCTCACCAAGGAGGAAGTGGTGGTTGGAGCCATGGAGTAGATGAAATGTGGTTCGGATCTGTAATTCCTCCTACGCCTGTTAGGAGAGGGAGTCACGGGGCCATGGGCAGCCATGGCCCTGCTGATGTTGGAGACCATGACTCTGCACTGGGATTCCCTCCATCAGTGTCCAAATAGTGTGGGTCCAGGAGGGAGAAGTCTCAGTTTCAACTTTTGCAAGGACATGGAGGATGTCAATAACATGTTCTTTGCATTTGAATTACTTCGGCCCCCACTTTATAAATGTCCTTGAATATCACTATTAAAATTAAAATTTGAAAATTGGGTTTGCTTTTCAACAATTGTTTTATTTTTGTGTGTCATACCCTGAAAATAAGCAAGTCTGGTTTATGATAGTTATTAAGCATCACTGTGTAGCTATCCGTATTTTTCTGGTTCTCCCATTATAGACTTCCATGGCAGTAAACGTGTTGCATATGTTCATGCTCTTCTTTTTTTTCAATCGTGATTACCAAATTCATTGAAAAAATAAACATTCCATTTTAAAGAAAGGCTTTGCTGTGATCAGGCTTCCAAGGAAAAGACTGATTCAAGCAATTGACTCTTGATGGAACTTAAACCAGATGCAGAGGCCAGGAAGGAGCACCATGGAGGCACACAGGTGGGCAGAAGAAGCAAGGACACAGTGCTCATTGGTCTTCAGGAATCATTTTGTTCTGGTCCTGCTGCACTCGTTACAGTTCTGTGGTATTGTGGAAAGAACACTGGACTGGGACCCAGGGGTGTTTCATAGTTCTGGTTCTGCTGCTAGTTATATGTCATATAGCCAATTGTTTAATCCCTGTGGACATGATTTTATGATCTGTAAAATGAGGGGACTGGCTTAAGTAATTAGGAAGACTTCATAGTGTAGAGGTTAAAGGCATAGGCTCTGAATCCCTGGGTTTGAATCTTGGGTTCACCACTTACTAGCTGTGCAACATTGGGAAATTTACTCAACCTCTCTGGTCCAGAGTTTCCTTACCTTTAAAATGGAGATAAAAATATATAGCTCAGGGATGGTGTGATAATTAAATGAGTATGAATGTAAAGCACTTAAGACAATGGTGTACTTATAATGTACATTTAATAGAAGTTAGCTATCACTGTGATTATTGTTGTGAACAGTATTTCTGTAATACTTCTATATCATCGTCATCATCATCATCATCATCATTTTTAAAAAATTTATTGGGGTAACAATTGTTAGCATTTTTTTAAATTTATTGGGGTGATCATCTTCACTTTTAAGGGATCTTTCAGCTGTAAAATTCTTTGAAGCCATGGTTCTCAGACAAGTAGATGAAAAAGCAGTATTTAAATTCTCAAACACTAAGTGGAAAATAATACACTAGTTGAGGAAGAATAGGAACAAAGTTGTTAGATAACAGTTGACTTGTCTCCAGCCTGACTGCCCTTGCATTTCTCCCCTCACAGCTGTCCCTAAATCCCAGGGATATTTTCTATTCCTCATCTGACTGAATTATTTGGCAGTACTGACCACTCCCTTATGGTCACAGTCGAGAATGTAAGTGGTCAGTAAATCAAAAAAGTTGGCTTAAACGGAATCATTTTAAAAAATGTACACACACACCTTAAATGTTTTGTTTTAGCGTAAAACACAAAAATGTACATTCATGTGCACATCTTTAAATATAGGGATGTGGTCTTTGATAATATTTCTGCTGATCAAAGAGCTGCGTTATTTTTGTGTGTAAACCCATAGTACACCATCTAAACTTTTAAATTTAATAGTTTTTGTTTAAATGGAAGGAGACCTTGAATGCTCACAAAACAATCTAAATGTAATACCGTATATTTAAAAATCACTTAGTCTTTTATTATTTCCTCACCCTCATCCACTTTGACAGCCATTTCTTGAGGCAGCTCTCTCTTATGGAATCTTTGGTTTCTTAGGAACAATTCTCATTGTCTACTTACATTTCAGTTTGTGTAATATTTGATTAAATGTCCTCATTACATCCAGTACAACTGGCATAAACAAGTTTGGGGCTATAGCCAGCTAGCTTTGGGTAGGCCCACGACCCAGCTGGTTAAGCAGAAGACCATGAGAGTACCAGAGGGCACCGTAGTAGCCGTGACCATCCAGCATGCAGGGGCATCGCTGTGCGTCCTGGAGGGCAAGGCCTTGGTGAATCTGGTGGTCACCTACGACAACCTTCTCCTGCTCCCTCTTCCCTTGGCTTCCTTCACACAGTCTCCTGGTTTCCTCCCTGCCTCTCTGGCTGCTCCTCTGCCTCCTTTGCAGAGCTGCCCATCTCTGCTTAGCCACTAAATATCATGAGTTTAGCAATACTCACTTGTAGGTTTGCTCTTCTCTGCATGTTCTCTCATCATGAAAGCGTATACAAGCCCATGGCCTCAATGAGTATTTATGCTCAGGTAGATGATTCTCAGCTTTGCATCTCCAACCCGGAGTTCTCCTTCTGAGCAACAGACCTTATAGCCAACAGCCTACGCACATTTCCTCTCAGACGTCACAGAAGCCCCCTGCAGTCACCGTCACCAACATCACCGCCATTCATTCAGGTCCCTTGTAGACTTGAGACCTAGAAGCTGTTTTTTTCATCTCCTAAGAAGGTAATAGAGGCAAAATAACACCTCCTCTGATTGATGTGGAAGAGATACTGGGTCAGTGTTGTTGTTTCTTTATCATTTGTTATTGTTATAATCCTGGGTGAAGAGTACGTGTTCTCTCTCGGGAGCAGGGAGAGACAGGTCGGGATGCCTACCTGGTGTTGTGCGATGAAACCAATTGCCAGCGGAAGTTACCTGAGGCAGCACAGATATGGGAGACGTTAACCTGAACAGGCTGCGGGGGGACTTCCGGTCCTGCAGCTTCATGGTGCAGTGGGAGAGCTCTGGGAGGGGTGTCCTGAGCCTGGGGGAGTAGAGGCCTCAGGTCGCCAACAGCGCGCCTTCCCTCTCCAAGGCTCCCCGCACTGTGTGCCTGTGTGGCCAGACACTACCTGTTCAGCCTCCCCTTTCTTTGCAGTAGCTGAGGACAGACTTTTAGGGCTTATTTTTTTCACTGTAAATGTTATGCCTGAAATGCTCCCAGGTGGAGCTGCAGACAGGGCAGGCCCGAGGTGGGAGGAGAATTTAAGATATGAGTCCTTGTTGGTGGCAGTTAGTAGAAGAATTTGGGAAATGTGGGTGAGGAAGGAAAGTAAAGAGTCTGAAATTATCCCCGGGTGTGTGCTCCTTTCACAGACATATTTTCTCTTTGCACATTTAACTTGATAAATTTGGGATGGATTCAAGACAGGCAGGGAGAATGTCAGGGCAGAGGTGACATATTCCTATCACAGCCCCTGTCTAATGCCTTCCTCTTTACCATGCCCTCAGCATCTGCCTTTTTCCTGGTGTGCTGTGTGGTAAAGGCGCTTAATGTGTTCCCACATGGTTCCAGCTCTTTTCTCAATCATTTCCTTTATTCTTTTGTTCCTTTTGGGATGTGGGCTATGTACCTCACTGGGGCCTTCTGCTGTCCTTTTCCTCATGGTACCATTTTCCAGAACTGGCTCGCTAGGCTTCTCCAGGCCCATTGCAGACATGCCCTCACCCCCTTCCTCCTCATACCCCATTCTCTAAGTATTAGAGAAATCTGTATAGTCTGGTGCAAATCGTGGCGGTAGGAACCCCTCAATATGGCTTTTGCCTCATTTATTTTTCTGAGTCCTGATGTTCTAGACACATTTTTGGTTTACATTCATAAATGAATAGAAGTTACACCAGCTTTTGAAAGAGATGTCAACTATAATTTAAAAAAAAATAGTCACAGGGATGTAAAGTACAACGTAGGGAATATAGTCAATGATATTGTAATACCTGTGTACAGTGTCAGACAGGTAATAGACTTATTGGGGGTATCACTTTGTGAGAGATATAAATAGCTAATCACTGTTGTTTTGTACACCTGAAACTAATAAAAAAAGACAACAGTGATGAAAAGCAAGGACCTACAACCAAGATTACTTAAAAAAAAAAAAAAAAAAAAAAAGGAAGGTCGCAAGAAAAAAATATGCCGGCCTGTGGCTTAGGCTGAGAAATTAAAGTCATATGTGAAAACTAAAGACTATTGATGTAAAGCTGGAGTGGTTTCAGACATAAGGATCAGCTTATGGACATGAAAATATACCGTGTTTGGTAGGTAACAACTTAGGAGCTGATTAGGGTTGTTAATAATAACACTGACAATTATAATGTGAGCAGCTTACAAACATAGAAGAGTATGGGTTCCGGGCCCAATTCTAGTGCTTTATGTGTATTATCTCACTTAATCCTCATGCCAGCCCAGTGAGATAGACATGACTTTTACCCAACACAGACAAAACTGAGGCCCATAAGAGCTCATAACTCACCCAAAGGTATACAGCTAGTAGGGAGTGGCTCTGAGATTTGAACCCCGGTAATCTTGCTCCAGACCAGAACCTTGGCCAGTAAGTACACCCCTCATCTCTCTGCCTTAGCCAGATTTAATATTAGTACATCACCAGCCTTCTACCCTATAGTTCCACTCCAGATTTCTGTTCTCTATTTGCCTAACATGATCTGCATCAGTTAAATTAAGACAAACTGCACTAAGAAGAGAGCGACAATAATACTCACTTCTTCCTCATGCGTGGGAATTTGGAATATCACAAAGCCCTCATTCCACCCCCAAAGGAACCAGGCAAGGAAGCACAGGAAGGGAGACAGCTCTGTTAAGTCAAAACATTAGGACCGCGCGGATGCATTTATAAGTGCATGAGGGACAATTTGTTTTTCTGGAATGTAACATAAATCATCCGGAAAATCAGTACAAGCACTTCCAGGGACTCAACAAAACAGACTGGAAGGTCCACTGTCTATGATATTTCTGATCTGAGTAATCTCAGCCAGAATCCCGGCTGGCTGGTTGCCTCCGGCAGCTATTTCCAGTTCTGCCAGAGCAGTGATTTGAAACTGAGATTCTCAGCTGGAGATTCCCCGCGTGGGGTGGGAGGTGTGATTCAGGACCGTGTTTGGACCTGCCAACAGAGTAGGGGGCAGAAAAAGGTTGTGAACCCACTTGCTCCAGAGAGGTAAACACTTTAGAAGCCAGTGTGATTACTAGAGATTCTCCAAGAACAGGCATTTAAGAGTCTCAGAGACCCAATCATCAAACATGAAGGCAGTAAGGCCTAATTGGAAGCTTTCCCCCTCCAATTTGGAATAGTGACAATGAGCAAAAAGAAGATTTAATACGCTCAAAGAAAGGGTACTCATTTCATTCCACACTGTAAATATTTTTGGCAGCTTTTCTCCAGTCCTAGGCATTGCAGGTTTATTTGGGGAAAAGAAGTGACCTTACTCATAGCGGTAACTAAAAGATGCTTAGTAAGGAATTAACGTGGGACCTTAATAAAGGTAGAGAAGGGATCATGTTTTTTTGGACTGAGATAAATTTAAAATAAATAAATGTAAAACAAAAAGTTCTAGAACAGACCTGTCCAATAGAAATATAATGTGTGCTCTGGGTATAATTTAAAATTTGCTAGTAGCCACGTTAAAAAAATTAAAATAGGTAAATTAATTTAATGATACATTATTTAACCCAATATATTCAAAATATTATTTCAACATGTAATCAATAAAAATTCTTAAAGAGATATTTTGCATTCTTTTTTTTAATATGAAGTCTTTGAAATCTTCTGTGTATTTCATACTTTCATCATTTCTTAATTTATACTAGCCACATTTCAAGTGAAAAAAAGGAAAGAAACAAGGAAAGAAGGGAAGAAGAAAGAAAATCTTAGAGAAAACCTAAAGATGCCTTTTAAGCACATAAATGCCTATCACATCCTCATGGACAATCTCAAAGGACAAACTTCCTAGTAGTTCATTTCAATAAATTTCGGTGGCCAAGTCAGGAAAGTTCTTTCTTCTGCCTGGTTAAAATACGTCTTTTCCTTCTTGTGCCAATTGTCACTGATAGATGACATTTTTCTGGGTGTAACTGTAATTGTTTTTACCACATTTCTTCTCTGTTTTATTATTCTGAAGAGTACCCCTTGGCCATTTGCTCTCACCTAATTATTCTATTTGATCTCATTCTCAAGCTTGTCTCCTCTTCCACTAGAATACATGAGAAGGCAGCTGAGAGAGACACACATGCATGCATAGACCCTGAAAAACCAAAGGGACACCTTTTTTATAGTGAGAACCAAAATGCCTCTTAAAATCAGCCTCCCAAGGCATCACAGACCCCCACCCCACCATCTCTCAGATGGGAAAAATAAATAAATCGGAGAGTGCTGATGACAATTTTGCATGCAAATTGGTTAGCGGAGCCCAGAGCTGCTCAACTTGTGTGTATGATTTTCTATTTCCATGCACCAATTTGGGAGTTTGTGCATGAGCACAGTAATTGTTCATGCAAAGCTGAAAATGCAGGTGCGGAAGCCTTTTTTAGAGCACAAGAACTGTCTGGTCCTGTTCTTATTTGAGTTTTGTTGCATCTTTTGTGATGTCATGCACATAAGAATCTTATTTATTAAACTGCATTTACAATATGTGGAACTTTTTGTAAGCCTCATGAAGAATGGTTTCAGTGACTGTGCCACCGAATACACGGTGTGACTCCACCACAGCAAGGAAAAAAGAGAATCCACTGATAAGTACTTGCTGGTGTCTCTAGGGTTGTGCCTTTGAAACAATGACTGGGTTTCCTTTGTGAGTTGAAGTTGTTCTAAGTCCCAAGAGAGTGGAATTTATTGTCATAAGCTCTTGAAACTAGTCTTGGCCTATGGTGAATTTTTATGCTTTCCAACAGTTTCCATAGTGCATTATTTTATATTATTCTGAAATTTAAAAAGAAAATTATAAGTGAAAACTTTATTGCTATACCAATGTGAAACTCTGTTATAGAGTTGAGACCCTTGTGATAATAACTCAGGATAAAAAGAAATAATAATATTATCTTTGCCTTGTGTAAATGCCAAACTGAAGTGTGTTTATGCCCTTGGGGCACTGTACTTTTTGGGAAATACCTTTTTTTCCTCCATTTTATGCTGTTTTGGGGTAAGATGCCCAGTCACTTCTTGTTTACAACCATGGTCTTGGTCCTGTCATTTGGCCATTTCTGCAAAGTGAAATTTCTATGTTCTTCCTTTGCTTTAGTTGTCATTATCAACCTTTGATTGTTTTCCAGCGGCAGATTTTCACATTTGTGAGTTATAGTAACTCTTAGCAGCTTCTCTTTCTTCTTGCTACTCTTCTATTTCCTGTTCACCCCAGAGGGACAGAGAAAGGAAAGATGGTGAAATGGAGGTGAGGTGTCCTTTCTCCTTGGGTAGCTGAGGTGAAAGATTGAGTGAGAAATACAACTGACACTGTTGGTTAAAAGGTTTCTTGGAGATGGATGGTAGCGATGGTTGCACAACAATGTAAATGTACTTAATGTCATTGAATTGTACACTTAATAATTGTTAAAATGGTAAATTTTATGTTATGCTTGGTTTACTATCATTAAAAAAGAAAGATTTCCAAGTTCTGAGGTTTACACTGGTTAATGATTTTATAGGACCAATTATAATTCTTTCCTCTTGGTCTTGTGGCTAACCTACTTTGGGGCACAGAGTGTGTGGAGACCTTGAAGTTAACTATCCCCCAGAGTAGCTGCAGATTATAGTTTGCTTTGAGCTTTTTTTGATGGGAAAAGTGCTGGTGCCGTGGCCATATCGGTAGAGAATTTCTTCCTTTAACAGTGATTGTGATAAGCCTTCTCCAGGCACTGTGAGTTGGCCAGCTTGTTGGTGAAAAAACCCAGCATGGGCTCTATCATGGTGGAACTTATTTATTGGGAAAGTCAGGAGGGGAAAAGTAAATGAATAATTTGTATAATTAAAAATTTTGATAGATGCTATGAAACAAATAGTTGGTAAGTAATGGTATAGAGTAATACTGTCCAATAGGTATATACTGCGAGCTACATGCTTAAATCCACCTTTTCTAGTAGCCACATTTAAAACAGGTAAAAAGACACAGGTGAAATTAGTTTTAATAATACATTTTATTTAATCCTAATGTGTCCAAAATATTGTCATTTAAATGTGTTATCAATATATAAAAAAAAACCACCTTCTTTAGCTATTTTTACACCCTTTTGTTTTCATACTAAGTCTTTGAAATCTAGTGTGTATTTTACACTTATGGCCCATCCCATTCGGACTATCCACATTTCAAGTGCTGAATATTTTCAGTGCTGATTACTTTTGTGCAAAGTCTTGAGCCTTTATCATAGAAATCCGTATAGGGTCCCATTTACATTCTAAATAGTTTCATTTCCATATTGTTTGTACATATTCATTAGTGGCTGGTCTTTGATGCAATCAGTTTATTGTACTACTCTCAAAATCAAAAGAGAACTACCGGGAGTGTCAGCTATCATGCTATGATGCTCAATTGGGAAAATGGCATAAAATATTGATAACTAGCTTCCCTTCTGCCTCATGCTCGGCTCTTCTTGGATTTGGTGTAGATGAGTTAGGTTAGAAATTCTGAATACTTGGTGATTTTTTGTGTCTCCTCTAAAAAAGTACTTTTAAGTGGAGGAAATATTTTATTAACACTCTGGGTTCAGTTTCTAGCTGGTTGCTTTTAATATTTGAGTGAAAACTATTGTGAAATCTAAGCAGCACGGTGTCTGGTATTTCTTGAAAAGATTTTTTGGTGAGTCTTAGCCTATGTCTTCTCTGACAAAATGGACTGATGAGATGAGGAACAATGCCATCTTTGGTTTTGATCAGTGGATATAGTCAATGGGAATTATTCAGGCACTCTCCTTACAAATACCGAGACAGTGAATTTTTGACAATACAATACTGTGTGTGTGACATTCAGTGACTATGTGTCACCCTTTGAAATGACAAGCAAACCAATAACAACGTGATTCCCCCTCTCACACACACAGACGCGCACACACACACACACACACACAGATACACAGACACACACACACAGATACACATACACACACACACTCACCTTTGTCATACAGTCTAACATGATGCTTAACAGTCAGCTGTGGTTTGGTGGTCTGCATCTCAAGAACACAGTTGATGAGGCATCTGTTGCTTTTTCAGTTACTCTCTGACCTATAGAATCCTAGGTTTATGTAAGCTCAAAGAAGTGCTTTTGGTTTTACTGAGAGTTCCCCCTTTAGTTTAACCATGGTTTAGTTCAAGTGTTCAGAATTATGTTTTATGAAAATAGTTTGGTGGTTGCCAGGGGCTTGAGGGAGAGGAAATGGAGAATAACTGCTTAATGAGTATGGGTATGGGGTTTCCTTTTGGGCTGATGAAAATGTTTTAGAACTAGATAGAGGTGATGGTTGGGCAACATTATGAATGCACTAAATGCTATTGAATAGCTCAGTTTAGAATGATTGATTTTGTGTTATGTGAATTTCACTCCAATTAAAAAAATAAAAGAGAATAAATAGTGTTTTAAAGGAGTGGTCTTCTGAGCCTAGAAACATGTTTCCTTTTTTTTTATTTTAAGTTTCAGAGACATGAATTTATTTAATAAAAAATTTGAAAAGCAGTGAAATGAAAGTTTTATTCCACAGACTTAGAAATGACACAGAGGAAAAGGACTGTAAATGTTCTTTAAAAAATTGAATTCCTATTCCTTATCTATACAATGAAGAACCCTACATTGAAAAATGATTGATTTTAGTGTTTTGCTAAATTGGATCTACAGCAAAACACAGGCAGATTGATGTTATAGGGATAGCAGCCTTCGAGAAGCTTTGAAAAACAAACACACAACTTTTTGGTTGGACTATGTCATTATCAGCTTCACCTGTGAGGGAAATTACTCACGGGAGATGCTGTCTCTCGTGTTGCGCTTCTTGGCATTGACAGATCCATTAGCGGATGAAATTAGAAAAGCAGAGTCGGACTTTGAATAATTAGGCTAAAGTCACAAATGATTGCTAGACATAATAATGGAAGCTATTGCGGTTCAGCATACAGTTGCCTGCTGTAGCGAGCTGGGTGACATGTGTGCTGTTGCTCTCTGCAGCGGTTTCTTCCTTGTGTTGGAAGCTGGTACTTTCCCAATAATAAAGTTTGAAGTATCAAAGACATAGCTTTGGCTCTTCTGCAGATGTCTGAACGGCTTCGTTTCCAGGGAATAAATGGGGCTGCGGAATGTTTTTGCTAAACAAAACATTGTCATAGCAAAAACAAAATCTACTTTATCCCAGGAGTGTTAAGAAATGTGTGGTTTTTGTGGATTATGTTTTTTTCCTGTTTTCATTCCTTTCTTTCTTTTTCCACCAGGAATAATGGCTTATTTATATGAAGTTATTTTCTGAAAGAAAAACAAAATACTTATTTCAAAAGATCTTTGGACTCTCATGTCACCCAAAATACCTTTCCAGTAGGCCTTACGTATTTTGATTTTTTAAAAAGCCTGTGAATTGAGTGAGGAAAAACAAACAAACAAAAACAAACAAACAAACAATGCCAAGATTTCCAGGGCATTCAAAATATAATTACGTGGTTCTAAATTCTTTGTTCATCTCAACACCAGTATAGAAAAGAAGGGAATTAGGAAATAGAGCCCGGGATCAAATACCTACAGATGAATCCTTGAAGACTGATGTAAATTGTGATGATGTGGGAATGAATGGATTGTAAGCTCTTCAATACATGACTGATGCTCACACAGTCTCTCGACTGTGCTAAGAGCAGGGCTAGGAAAGGTGTGGGATATCCATCCCTCCACATTTATCAAATACCCCATCCAGACTCTGCAACCTACCCGGTCTTGGCTTTGGACCAAGATGAAATTGAAAATAAAATTGAAATTACTTGCCAGATTTAAAGATTAGGAGAGTTTCTATGAGGATCCAGATTTCTGACTTCTTGAAGCTAAGAATTAGAAGTTCTGGCACCACTAAGCCTACGTGCCCATTGGCAATAGCCAGGATGGAAGGACAAGGTGTCACCCCCCTTGGCGACGTGGCACTTCGGTGTTCATTGTTCTTCCCCTCGCTTTGTCTCACTTATTTTATCCATTTGGCCCCGGGGGCCCGAATTCCTTTCCTTGAGATCTGCACCAGATTCTCTACCAGGTCACGGAATGAGATGAGCCCCTGCCCAGGCTGGAGGGAGAAACCAGCTGGAGAACTGGGCTTTGCACAGCAATAGAATGAAGTCCTCGTCTGGGATGAAGGCACAGCTCCCTGAGTGGGAGCAGTGGGCGTCCACCCTGGACCCTGGACTTGCAGACTAACCACTGTAGATAGGCTGTGGAACATGACAGATTGGAAAGTGGGGAGAAAAGTGTGATCCTCAGATGGACCTTGGGCCCTAACGGAGGCATTTCTCATATTAGAGAGCAATGCTGGCCAAGACAACCTCATCAGTGGTGCTCGTCTTCAGAATATGAAGAATTCTATTTAGAAATTTTCACTTATGATGACGTGACTTATATGGTTCAGTCCAAGAAGCCAAAGTATAATAACTTCAAATAACTCACCCTGTTTTCCTTGCATCTCTCTGCTAGGAAGACAGGAACCTAGCAACACTTCTCTGTCCCCACGCCGGAGGCATCTGCAGCCTACAACTCCCCTGGAAAGTTCCCTGCACTTCTGGGGGACAGTCAGAGCAAGCAGAATCCCTTCTAGTTCCAGGGACAGGCAGAAGGCTGGGACCCTCGGACAGCAGTGATTTTGATCCTGCCATGCTGGCAACAGATTATTTTCCTGTCTCTCTTTCCATCTCTCCACCCATTCACATATGGGCCGTTCCTCATTCCTATTTTGGCTCTGGTTTGGGGGAAACTCTTTTAGGTCACATTGAAAACTTTTTACTTAGAAACTGGTACATTAATGTCCAAATTGAAATAACAAAATCACTGCATTTTAAAGCTGGACGCTCCTTTCAGAATAGCCTGTCCAGGATCTTAATGTTATAAACGAGGGACCCAAGAGATGGGGTGGGAATTATATGACTTGCCCAAGGTTACATAATGTGTAAATGGAATCAGGCAACTATTACAAAAAAACAAAATAGCAGAGAGGTTATTCTGATGGGTGGGGTGAGAAATAGACCAAAAGGCTACAATTGATACGTCCATCCAAACAGATAAATCATCCCTTCATTTGTTGCAATAATATTGGTGGGTTGGGCACTTAAGAACTAGGCTTTTTGTTTGTGTGTTTGTTTGTTTAAAGTTAACATTCAAATAGAAACATGAAATTAAGCCCATTAATCATATTTACAATAGGTGCCTGTGTTGTTGTTTTGTTGTTGTTGTTGTTTTGTTTTTATTGCAATTAAATTGTTGAGTTTTGTTTTTGTTTTTAACCATGAGGCTAAACTTACTTTGACAGCATGGGTACCAAAAATTAAAACCATAAAAATTGCTGCATTTTGACAGGAGATGCATCTTTAGATTTGAAGATAAAAAATTTAAAGGTATTATGTTTTATTCAGGAAGCATTTAACTATAAAGTAGTTGACTGACTAATATATGTAGTGCACTGATTTTAGGTGTGGGTGGGACTGTGGAAGGATTTAATAGCCCCAGCACAATATTGTCGTCACCGTCTGCAGATGGCCAGGCCCACTGGCCAGCTCCCCATCCACGACTGCCAGCACCACTGGGTATGATAGTTTTCAGCCCCATTTGATTATCACAGCCATGGAAGACAGGCTGGTGTTGTTATTTCCATTTTGTACGAGGAAACTGAATGGTCATATGCCCAGGATTCATGCTATTGAGGAATGTAGCTGGTACTAGAATCCCAAGTTTTCTCCACACATCGACTACTTTTTATTTTTTTATTACACTGTGATACATAAGAGGAAACATGTAAGTTATCAAAAATCAAAGTAAAGCTTACAGCAAAAAGAGTTTGAAAAACTTGAAACGTTTACAAAATAGTGAACTGTAGAGACTCAGTGTGAGGTCTCACATTTGATGACTCACAGGTGCTCTTTACATACAGTTTTATGAAAGAAGAGGGGATCTCTGTGCTGCATAGTAGTTTTAGGTTTGATTGATATCTTGAAATTACCCTCCAGAAAGGCCTACACTCCTACCAAAAGGCCATTCAGTGTTTCAAATAAAACAACGAGCATCTATGCCACACGCAGTTGTATATATACCCTTTTGGTTCAGCTGTTTTGTAATCTCTTGACAGCAGAGGAAACCTGCCCCTTGTTCCCTGGGCACAACCTATGTACAGACCCGCTCCTGTGATTTGCTGGGCCCGGGACGAGGCTGCAAGAGGAGATGTTGGGCCTGGGTCCGCACTAGGGTGAGGCAACATTTTTAAAAAAGACGTGCTGGGTAACAGTGCCATGCTGAGCCATATTGGAGCTTGCGACAGAAAGGAAGAAAATCAATAATACTGATCCCGTCTTTATTAAAATTTTTGATATTTTGTTCGTTATGGATTTTGCATTCATTTTTACTTTTTAACATATTGCATTAAATGTTTATTCATCTTGGTTACTGAGTTATTGGTGCCCCTTAAATTTTGCACCTGTGTCAGGTGTCGCCTCACTTGCCTCACCCTCAGCTCTGTCCCCTTGGGCCTGGGGAAGTGCACACAGGGGACACTGCCATCCTGGACACTACCCGGGAAGAAGCCTGCACAGGCTCTCAACGTGGGCCTGGGACTGTCAGGGCGGGAATTCCAGGGCTGTGGTGGTGTGAGTCGGAGCATGGGTCACAGGTGGGCACATGCGCTTAGATCCCCAGGTTCCTTGCTGGTGAAGAGGAGAGTGGTTGGAGGAGGGCCAATGCGGAACCCTCTGGAGAGTAGTTCTCAGCCACAGAATCTCTTGGAGGGCTTGTGCAGACATAGATCGCTCAGATTCTGATTCAGTAGGTCTGGGGTGGGGCCCAAGAGTTCCTGGATGCCGCCGCTGCTGCTGGATCCAGGAGCACACTTGGAGGACACTTACTCTAAAACAGGGGCTCCAGAGCAGGGACCCCTTTTACCTGATGGGTTTCTGTGCATGGGAATGTGGAGGGGCCCAACATTCTTTACCAGACTTACCTTTAGGTTTTTATTGAGCAGCATATCCAGAGTGTATCCTCCAAGGGAAAGAGTGCAGACTTTTCTGCTTTCCTAGCCGGTTTCATCTTTGTCACTGTTATTGATGGTGGTCCCTCCAGGATGCCAGACGCTTGCTTTAGAGTGAATCATTGCTATAGATTTTTTTTTCCTGTAAATTTCTTGCATGATATATGGAAATGAGAGCTGCACTATCTGATGTTAAGTGGTATTCTTAAGTACCTCTGGATTTTGGTTTTAAGTTTGTGTTTTATAATAACACATTATTTTTAAATATATAAGAAAAACTTTTAAATATTGTTTTTACATATAAAGAAATAAATTAAAATGTCCCATAAACCCTCCACCCAAATGATCCCTATTGATGGTAGTACTGAAAGTACAAAATAAAACCCACCTTTCCATGCTCCCCTCTCTACTCCAGTCCCTCTCTCTAATTCTAGTTTTTGTGCTGTTTTTTCCAGAAATCTTCTTATTCATGTCTATCTATCCTTCTAATTTTTTTATACAAGAGTATCATATGATAAACACTGCTACAAACTTTGCCTCTTAACTTAGTCATATATCTTAGATATGTTTCCATCAGCACATAACAGATTTACCTTAATCTTCCCAAATGGTTCACAGGATTCATCGTTGGGATTTCCCAGTGTTTCGCTAGACCTCCAACGAAGAACTTTTCGGTTCTAGGTTTTTGCTATACAAACAGCCCTGTAGTGAATACCTTTGTCCATATATCTTGAAAAACATTATGAGGCTAGTCATAGGTGTAATACCCAGGAGCAGGTTTCAGACAAAGGGTGTGTGCACTTTTAGGTCTGAATCAGGCCAACACCACATTGCCCTCTAGAAAGGTTCACCCCATCAACTGAGATGAGCATGCCTGTTTCCCCAATATTCTTGCTCACGATGGATATCATGCAAGTAAAAAGAAAAAAAATCTGTTATTACACTAGCAATAAAGTATAAAATAACTAGGAATAGACTTGATAAGTATGCAATATCTATGTGAAAAAAACTTTAATATGCACCTGAGGGACCCCAAAGAAGTCTTGAATAAACGAAAATTATGCCATGCCCTGGGATGGGAACTTGTAGCCTGATGGAAATATTCATTCTCCTTTAGTTGAGCTATAATTTGAACATGAGCCAATAAAAATATCAACAAGATATTTTTTTGGAGGGGGTATTTGATGAGCTGATTTTAAAGACTGGTTGAGAAAACAAATAAGAAGAGACGGGAATATTCAGAAAATAAACAGGAATATAGGAAGATTCAGGAAATAGTCTGACCAGATATTAAAACATAGTGTGAAACTAAAATTGTTAAAATAGATTAATGGATCACAGTCATAAACATAAATATATTCAGGAATATAATATATGATAAAGGTGGATAAACCTTGGAGGGGAGCAATGTTTAATTCATATTATTCATATTGCATAAATTCCAAATGGAACAAAGATGTACTTGCAAAAAATGAACCATATCCTACAAGAAATGACAGGAGAATTGTTGTATAATTCCAGATCTGCTATGACATAAAACTCAGAAGCTATTGAAAACAGGATTGATAAATTCAACTTCATTAAAAAGAATTCTTCATGGCAAAAACCCACCTTATGCAAAGTTAAAAGACAACAAATTGGGGAAGGATATTTGTAACTGATATCCCAAATAAGAACTAGATTTCCTAATATATAAAGAATTCCTATGAACCAATAGGAAAAAGGACCAATAATCCAATATATTATGAACAGTTAACAGAAAAGGCAACACAGATAGCATTTGAACGTGAAATGTTCAATTAAAAACTATAAGTTAACATAGGAGAAATAGAAATTGCCACCCCGCAGGGGTCATTTTCTTACTATGAGATCAGCCAGTGATTATACATCACTGATGGGAGGTAAATTCGTACTATTTTGTGGGGGAAATCTGGCAATATCTGAAAATATTACAATACATTTATCTTTAGCCCAGCAATTTCACACTTAGGAATTTATTTTTTTAGTTGTACGGTATGTGCATACATGTGAAATAATATAAAAGCAATATTTTTCATTGCAGCATGACTTATAAAAGCAAAAGTTTGGCAGTCTGTGGTACATTATACCATGGAACACTGTGCATCTGGAAAAAAGATGAAGAGCTCTGTGTACTACTATTGGATGGTCTCTAAGAATAGTGTACTGAGAATTGATAAAAATTGATTAAAAGCCAGGTGCATTAATGTTATGCTACTGTTTCTGTAAAAAGGGAGGGAGATACGTAATCTTACTTGTGTATGAATTCGGCAATTGTTACCAAGTGTATAAAAAATAGATAGTATTGATTGGCGATTGTTACCATGTGTATAAAAAATGGATAGTATCTGTTGCCTCTAGGGGCAAAGACCGAGAGGCAGGGAATAGGGCTGAGATGTAGACTGTTCACTGTATATATAGGCTTGTACCTTTTGAATTTTGAACCTTGTGTATCCTTCTTAAAATTTTTTTAAGTCCAAATTTTAAAATAATTCAGTAGGTGAAAAATATTCATTTTGATGTTGAGTTAGTTTGGGTGTCTTTTCAAACATTGATGGGCTTTTTATGTTTTTTTAGGCAATTGCCTGTTCATATACTTTGTCCTTTTTTTTTTTCTTTGCAAATGTGGTTTCTTTGCGAATCAAGAGAGGGACTTGGATGGGGTCGGGCAGGTGGTTTTGATGGGTCTCTAATGAGCCTCTCCTCTCACCATTCCCAGCGGACCTCCCGCGATCTTCAGCAGTGAGGCTGTCCTCCCTGCGAGACCTGCCAAACCAGCTCCTGGAACTATACCAGCAAGGGTTCTTGCTGGTGGCCCTGCACCCTTTCGTGCAACCAACCCATGAGCAGAAGACACCCCTTGAGCACATGTTCAGGGCCATCCTAATCAAGAAAACCGAAAGGTAAGGCCTCTCACGGTGGGTGTTAGCATCATGAGGTGGCTAATGTGTGTCCACAGAGCCTCTGCCCTCGGACAGGCAATGGCAAACACTAGATTTTTGGATTTTTTAATTTATTTTGGACTTATTTGATTAAACTCAGCTAGAAAATGTCTGCTCTGAAAGGTGTACTCCCAGAATGATGCAGCTAGTTCAGGTATAATACTATAATAGCTAGGAAACACACTAACTTTTTTAAAGGCTATATACAAACTTAATATCTTTCCCCAAACTCTAGAAATACTTGACCATTTTAGCCCACCATAAATTCTGCCAATCATTCTGGAGGAAAAGCAAAATGCACTTGAATCAGTGCTATAATTGATTTGGTCATGATTTTGCTTTTGAAAGTTTTGAAGATTTTGATTTTGAAGGTTTTGAGGATGTTTTTCAGTATGGTTTGCCCAAGTGAATGCTTACTCTTATATTTTGATTGGGACTAATTAGGAAATGAGAGATGGAGGTTGGTTTCTCAAAAGGAGCAATAAATTTAATTTTAAATAATTAAAAAAAAATACAGTGAAGTTGGGCTAGAGAACACAGTATATTTTGCTGCTTTTGTAAAAATAAAAATTGAAATAAAGTCTGGCAGAGGAAATCAGATGTCTTTTGACCAATTCTCATGACAGGAATGACAACATGGGCCATATTTTAAAAAGAGAGAAAGTGCAAAGTGACTGCTTCTTTTTCTCTCTTTTTAAGAGTTGCTATGCCAAGTGGACAAACATTGGACTAGTAAACTCAGAAGGGACAGCCGGGGGAGGCGGGAGGCTGCATAGCTAAGATGGACTCCTCTTTCTTGGCAAGCAGAGTTCTTCATGTCTTCATGGCTGATCAAGCTCTGGGGCTCTTAGGCCAAGTCAACATGCATTAGAATTTGAAATGAAAGGTGGCGTGCACCTTTGTTAACGTCCAGAATGACCACGGTATTTCTAGAGTGAGACTTTTTTTAAACATCTGCCCTTTTTTTTTTTTGGCCTATTGGTTTCTTTATGTCTGTCGATCAATACGTGGGTCAATCACAAAAGGAAATTGTTCTGGGAACCATAGTGATTTTAGGCTCCACTGACAATATAAGACATGCATGATGGCTGTAGGTCACATTTAGTGAGTGTCACTGTGTGCCAGGCTTTACGAGTCTCATTTCATTCTCATCATCAGCCTATGAAATAGATACCATTTTTATTCCCATATTAAAGGTGAGGAAGCTGCAGCCCAGACGTTGAATTATTTGTCAAGGTCATCCGGATGGCAGCATGCAGAGCTCTGACTTGCTTCCAGGCAGGCTAACTCCCTCCCTGCATCTGAACCCTGATATAAAGCGCCGGCTGTGCTTTTGTACCAATGATTCTCGCGGGCAATCCCTTTATGAAAAAAAGAAGTGGGGGAGGATATCTTCGATTTTTAGATAAGGTAGTAATTTCATGACTCCTTGATTTTACTACTCCACAGTCTTTGGAATTTCAGCAAGGAAACAAAATAAAACTGACTTACCATGTACCTTTTAACTTATGTAGGCATTCACATGGCTCCTGTATTTCTGTTCCTTAGATCTTTCCATTGGCCTTGATATTTAGAGGGGAGAAGCCCACTTTGATCAGATCACAGGAGTATCCCTTAGTGTAATTCCACTAGGGGAGGTGACGTTAGCACAGGACTTGCCATGGAATCAGCACATTATAAATGAACTTGACTTTAAATGTGAAGATGTCTTTTTTGGTTTTTTTCCTGCTATGGAGCTTAGAACCAGTGGTGAAGCTGGGGTGTTCAGTAGGGGTTCTTTACTTCCGTTGAGGACAGGCCGTGAGCTAATGAGTTTACTTTCTAGAAGAGGAATATGGGTCAAGCTATTAAGAAGAATGAGATACTGGTGTGCAGGAGGGTTTTCAAGAAAGAGTAGATGGCATTCTCCTTGGGTTTGAGTTCACTCTAGTCCAGAGTGCCTGGACTACCTGCCTGGATGACGTTAATGAACGGTCTAACTCTTTGATAAGCAGATACGGAGAAAGAAATTTCTCAGATAATGTTGTACTGGGTCTTTGAAACTGCCCCCACCTTGTTTGGTTTTGTTTTTTAAAAAACAAATTACAAATGGTAATTTGCCAGGTATGGTAAGGAGAATGGTAATTTGCCACTCTCACGGCAGAAATGACCAGGAGAATTTACGCCACTTCCATTCCCCATTGGTATTAGGTGGGAGGAGTAATGGTAGTGGGAAAGCGGTCATTATACAATATAATTTTAAAGTACAGTCATTTTCCCTCCTAGCAAATGCAATAATCATGTATTTTTGCATCATGAGGAAAAGACCCCATGTTATTAAAAACAAACAGACAAACCAACAAACCACAGAAGCTTTTCTGTGTCAGTGGGGAGTTTAAGTAGCAGAAACACAACAAAGAAACTTATGTGATTAATTTTTAATACAAACAGTGTAGATGATATTTTTCACAAAGTCTGCCAAAGTTCTGACAGCCATAGATGATGTTAAATGAAATGATTTCACTTTCCAAGAGGAAGTAAATGCCTGGTTAATATTTTCTGAGTAGATCACATTAAAAGAGTTGTAGATAAACTTTCCAGGTTACTATCAGTCCAGATCAAGTTTATTAGCAAAAATCGCCATGGGATGACTACTTGAAAGTTGGATATCAACTTTCCTGTGTTTGAAAGGTGAACATAATGTTTTTAGCAAATGCTAACTAGCCTTTCAGGTCTGCAGCAAGACCAGGAAAAGGAACAGAACCATACAAGCTTATGCTCATTCATTCACTCAATCATTCGTTTGCAAACACTTACTGAGCTTCTATGCTTTGTAAGGTACATGCTAGGATCTGTACTTGTGGGAAGGTAGAAGGTACAGCTGCAAGGTTCACCTGGATGTGGAGCCTGCCTTCCAGGTTCCTAAGTTTAACTGAGAAAATAAGATGTGCACCTCATGCCATGGGAGTTTGGAAAAAGAGAAGTCATCTCCTGCTATAAAGAAAACTAAGGAAATGTTTCTGGAGGAAGGAGCTTTTCTTTTGGGCAAACATAGGAGGATGGAAGGAATTTGTCATACAATGAAATGTTTTCTAGTGGAGTGTAGGTAATATGAGAGCATCACTGACAGTCTAACTGGAATATTAATGTGTCATTCCCAACGCTCGGTGCTGTAACATTCCTCTGAGCCCTCCGTCATTTTGATAAATTTCATTTAAATCCATGAAAAATTACCTGATCTTTTCTTTTGAAAATTCTGATAACTGCCATTTCATTTTAAGATGGCGGCCAAATCACACATCTAACTATAAATTGTTCATAATCCTAAGTGTGTTGAGCTTAAAGTCAGTTACTTTGAAAACAGAGTCAAGCATGAATAGCCGAATGAGATACTTAGAGAATAACTAGAAAGGGAGTTTGTACTTCCTTCTCTCTACTCTTTCTTTGGAACCCTTCAGTGATTTTTCTCTGACAATATCGTTACTTACATTCACTCTGAGTTCTAAATACAGTTAAGTTGTCCTTCTTTTTTTTTCAGGCAGTTTTCCTAAAAGTAAGTTGCTAAAGACCTCAAAACTTGATGGCTAAGAGAAGTCAGTTATTAAAATGTCACTTCTGATGTTTCGTGAGTGAGTGTTTAATTCTGGGTCATTCTATGGTTGTAGATGTAAGTACAAAAATGCATTGTGCTGTTCTGTTCTTCAATTGTTGAATTGTCGTTGTTCACACAGAGAGCTAGTTCAGAGTGTCAGTGATGTGTTTGTCATCACTAATGGGTTGAAGCCATTTGGGTCCAGGTCTCCTGGAATAATGCCTCGTATGGTACAGGGGACAAGACATCTGAAAACTCTGCTGGCATTCATCAGGTGCCTTTTGGCCTAGAGTCAGATGGTGGGGCATACAGACGAACTGCAGCTAATGCAGCGGGCAGGATTCAGAAGCCCTGGTGGGAGGTGGAAAATGCATATATAATCAAAACTGCCCTTGACAATATCTTTAATTGCCCATGAAATGTAATACTGTAGCATCTCTCTACCTGACCGATGCATGTTTTCCTTCAGGACTATATCAGATGGGTGTTTCCAACAGTGAGCCCCATGGGGAAATTGGTTAGGGTTTATAGTGCGTGTTCATTAGAATCACACCTACAGTGCTGAGATGCTTGCACCTAGAGAGGTGTGTGTGCGCGAACTGAGATTGAGGAAACAAGATCTGCACGCCTCCTATCTCACATCCATTCTGGGGCACATCTGCCTGCTGAGTGGAATAACTGGCACCGTTTTAAGTGGTAAACGTTCCTCGCTTTCAGTTAGATTTTTCTAAGATAAACATGTGATATAGCTTCACTATGCAAAGACAACTCTAAAGAGCCCCGAACTCTCAAGAAACGTATCCATTAGGGGGATGTAAAGTATATATGCAAATTATGTGAATGCCCAGCCAAATCTATGGGTCTTGGTTTTCACCTCTCACCTGGAAATTTGTTAATGGAGGTTCTCTAAAGAAAGGGCTCCAAGGTCCCATTTGCTCTGGGTCTGGAATGGGAGCACAATTGGTGAGAAGGGTCTTCCAGGCAGGGGGACTGGCCCAGGGGAGCCGGGAGCTGGGAAAAGCAGACCATGGATGATGTGGGGCGACTGGAGTGTGAGGTCCAAAGGGAATCAGGGAGAAGAGGCATGAGAAGCAGGGGCGCTTGGATCAGGAGGCTTCTGATGTCCGGGCTCAGGAGTTAGAGCTCCATCCTGAAGTCAGTGGGGAACCAGTGCAATACTTTTGTTGTTTTGTTTTGTTTTGTTTTGTTTTAGAGGATCAACCATTTGAGGTGCTGAGTTTTCAAAAACTTAAGAGGGGAATCATAAGAGGGGATAGAAAATGGAAGTTGAGAAACCATGGCAATAGTTATAGTGGGAGCTGATCAGTAACGAAAGTAGGTTGTAGTAAGAAGCTAAGGAAGAGAAAGGTGTCCGATGTGCCTGATTGGAGGAAGTATTGGATTTAATGTTTATCTGTAAAACGACACCATGAAGGAAGAGGAAGAATCAAAATATGAGTGAGCTTTTGACTCCTAGTGGCTGGGAAGAGGGAGGGGGAAGGGGATGTGCCTGGGTGGGGTTTTCTCAGAAGCGAACCCTGAGAGGATCATTACGGAAGTGCTCCCAGGAAGAATCCAGGGCGCATCCACCACAGGAGGAGCGTGGACGGCATCAGTTTGGTTGTATCGTGTTTGTGGCAGGATGTCCACTGGGAGGTGGCCACCGGGCCATCAGGAGTCGTGAGAGAAGTCCGAGCTGGGCGAGGCTGCGGGAGGCTGTGTGAGGCCATGGGGAGCCCACGGGGACCGGCCACAGTGGTGTTGCTGACTGAGCCCAGGCTGCTGTGGTCCTTGTTTTCTACACCAGATACTTCCAGTGATTCTCAGAAGAGAGGCAGTGGCTTTCTGCGAGTAGAGCTGTGCTAAGCGAGCTTCTCTGTTCCAAATTGACCATAGGCTTGGAGTCTGAGAAGTTTTCCCTCTCAGACTGCATCGGCAAGCTGGGTTCCCAAGTACAGATTGATTGTTAATGGGTCAGCTCTGGCCACCCAGTGTCAAGCGATGCAGAGAGAGACAATATTTTTGGCTTTTTGCTATTTTATTTCCAGAAAAGCAGATCTTACGGAGTGCTCAGCTTTAACCCTTGCGTCCCCTCTTGGGCCGGAAATCTGAAATCCTGACGACTCTGCCTTTATTCTAAGACAGGACTTGCAAACTCAGATGCCTACAGGGGCCAGGCTTCTTGAGGGGGGATGCTTGGGTATTAGAGAGCCACAGCTGAACTCTGCCCCCTTGCCAAGTGTTGCCAGATCTTGTACTTTTTATAAGAAAAGCCAAAAATCTGGATTTTTTTTTTAAATGTGAAAACTTCTCTTTTTTAACCGGTGCCTCACTTTCCCAGAATAGCATTGTGTATCCCTAACTCATTCCACTGGCTGCTGTTTTGCAACCTTGAAGGTTTCTGATGCTTGCCTCGGTGGCGTCAATCATCCACCCTTTGAGCCGCCTATTCTTCCTTTCATACCCAGCACTCAGCAGACTTCTCAGATGCTCTTGTTATTGTTTTTCACGTGTCTGCCCATCTCCCCTCCCCCATCCTAACTCTTCTTTCATCTCTGGATTCCCATTACTTACTCAGAGTGCCAGATACTGAGTAGGTGTTGCTCAATAGAATCTTCCCGAATTGAAGGGGAGTACAACCATGCCCTGACATTTTGCTACCATCATTCATTAAAGGACCATAAATTCATGACAAGGTGGATGTATCTTTGGTTTACATTATTTACCAGAGCTAAAAGTGCATCTTGATAATGTAGCCAGGCAGCATGGACCCAAGTAGTGAAATGCATGCACACGCAAACACCACACACACACACACACACACACACACACACACACACACAGATGATTCTTTCATTGCTCAAATAACAGTGATTTGCCACAAGGTATGTTATTTTTCACAGTTTTTTTTTCTTTTTTTAAAAAACATCCATAGGATGGCCTTCAAAGGAAAGGAAATCTTTGTGGACCTTAAGTGAAGTACAAATGCATTACTTTGCCTATTTTACAGCCCACAAGATAACATGAACATTTTCTTTGGCATTTGAAAAGGGCAACATTGGGAAGTACAAAATTATATTGGAACTAAAAAGAAAATTCTTTTAAAAATTACAGTCGAAAGTGTCCTCTTTAAGCGGCCTTGGGTCCCTTTATGTCTAATTTCTACCAATTACTTTGACTCTTGGGAGAATTACAGGGCTTCTAGAAAGAGGTTTCATAATTAAACGACACACACAGCGGGTGGTAGCGCCCACCGGGGTGTGCCCTAGAAAACGCTCACACACAAGGCTGGGGTTCAGCCCTGGATTGTTGGAGTCCCACATGGGGAAGAATAGCACTGCTGGGTTTAGCAGTGATTGACATGTGTTACTGTGGTGGAGAAGCTGGAACAGCTGGTTTCTTCCCAGGCAGCAGAAATCTGGGAAGGTGGATGCGAAATTCTTTTCTTAGAGGAGGGAGTGCAAAGGTGTTGTTTAGTACAGAGGTCATTATTTTGGATTCAGATATAGGAAGGACCCCCACTTTTTCTTGCAGCTGACCCTCGTTGCTGGTATGGCATCATGCTTCATCAGTTTTCTCAAGCTTCCCAAGGTGTTTGGAGAACTCGATTAGCTCTCCCTGACTGCCACCTTACCCCCCATGGAGCTGTCCAGCATCACAGAAGACTACCTGAATGTATTCTTCCTATTTCCCCATCTCACATGGAGTGACACTCTTTTCTGGCATGTTGAAGTTGCAGGATTCACTGTTAATTATTGTGTTTGCACTTTCCAACCTAATATGCCAAAGCCACATTCTCTTGGGGAAAGGGAGCTTGTTGCAAGCCACACCCCTAAATGGCTTCCCTAGTTATTCATATTCTCTCCCTCCAAGAGTCGGCTTTTATCCCAGTGGAGAGATCAAGAGAGATGTGAATTGTTTGAATGAGAGTTCATTCTCTCCCGACCTTCTTTTATAGCTATGTCCTTGGTTGCCTGTGTCTTTCCCCACGTTTTATTTTTTTATTTATTTTGTCTCCTCAGAGAGAGAATTAACAAACTAGTGATTTCCAGTCTTTCCCCAGCAGTAGTTTGGAGTGGCAGAGAACAGTGAGCAGGTACCCAAAACACAGAAGCACAAGCATTACATTTCTTTGAAATTTCCTTTTGATCTTAAAACTTATGCAAATACTACAGTACCATGAAAAGTCTGTATCTGTTTTAAAACAAAATAAATAAAAGCTCCCTCCTTCCACATGTACACACAATCTTTAAATAAAAATGGACTCTCCAGGAAGATTTATTTCTGTGGCATTGCAGGTTAGATTTTTGTGTTTGTATGCCTATCCCATATTAAATTTAGGAACTCAGATTGTCTTACTTTATTCCTGGCAAAGTCCTTTTCACCTTTTCTTTGTCAATCAGAGTAACTTTGATTGTGTGTGCTTTTTAAACTGAGAACTATATAATGGGCATTACCAGTGATGGGTCCTAGAAAAGACAAGTACTAATTGAATTTTACATTTTTAGCTATGAATGTAGCAGCAGGTGAGAAATAATTTTAGGCTCCATATAAGTACTTTATTAGTGATTTCAATGTCTTGAGGTTTTGATATAATGATTATGTCTATAATCTAGCTGTTTCCTATAATTTTTTACATGGTTGAAAGATAGAACCATTTTACAAAGAGTAAATGCTATAAATATGATTTAGTAGAGTACATCGTTTCATTTGCCTCTTATTCATCAACCTCGAGTTGGAACTCCAAATGGCTACAAAGACTTTAAAAACCAAATTAGTAGCTCATATTCGTACACCTGTTTTTTGAGGGTCTGAGAGCACTCTCGCTTCATTCCTGTATGTGTTCAGTGTTGTAATTTATTTTCACTGTGTCCTCATAATGGTTGTTTTTGTTGTTAATGTTTGTTGAAAACATTATTATGTGTTCAGCAGAGGCTTTAGACTTACTCTATCTTGTAGCCAAAAGGTACCATTATGTTCCCTTATCACATACCTCCTCCCATTTCATATCCTACCTAGGAAAACTAGGCTGAAGCAGTTCCTAAGGACTTCTCAGTGTGGAAGTGTAGGGGCGGTGAGTGGGAATGTGTGGTAGGTGGGGCATAAGTTCCATCTTGAGGCTCATGGCTCAGAAATGCACATCTTTCAGCTCACAGTCCCTGGAGCTTACTGAAGGGTCCCCAGAGAATTCCCAGAATCCTTTGGGCTTTGCAGCATCCCCAGTCCCCATGGTAGGCTGTGGGATCAGAGGACTGGTTATCCCCAAACTGGTTTTAGGACATAGGGCTGCCACTGCAAATTATTTGGAGCTCACTAGATGGCTTCATTCAGCAGACTGGCTGGGTCTTACCAGTTTCTGCACTAACCGATTCTATGCAAATGATGGTTCTTAAGCCATTGGTGTATTATTTCCCCTCTGCTCCCTAAAAACAAAATCAAAATATATTTATTAGGTATCTTGTGTCTTCTAAGGTAGTAGGCTTTGTTGGAGAGAATGAGATGAGCACAGTCCCTGCTCTAGGGAGATTTGTAACACACCTAACTTGTTGAAATTTTCATTGTTAGGCTTCTGTAGTTTAAGTCTCCAAAATTGTTCTGTCAAGCCACCTAGATCTTACTAGGAACAACAACAACAACAAGCCCACTTTTCTTGTGAAGAACATTTATTTATATGTTTGCAGACACTTCCTAACAGGATTTATCATTTATGCTAGTCATCAGAATTGCTACCGTTTATGTATCGCTCTGGTTGGCCAGAGTCCTTGCTCACTGTTTCATGACATACGAGGCCAGACAATTAAGTTCGTGAACTCATCCTAGAAAAAATGCTCCATACCTCATTGCTGAATATCACTACAGTCACCTTCGAGGTACTCCCCTTGGGAAGCTGTGCACTGATGCCTGTGCATAGTCCACCCTTCAAAGCAATTTTGGAACTCTTTTTCTGGAATGGCCATCAGAGCTGTCGTCGTATTACCCTTGATGTCCTGAATGTCATCAAAATGTCTTCCTTTTAATATTTCCTTTATCTTTGGGTAAAGAAAGAAGTCATTGGGGGCCAGGTCAGGTGAGTAGGGAGGGTGTTCCAATGCAGTTATTTGTTTACTAGATAAAAACTCCCTCACAGACAGTACCCTGTGAGCTGGTGCATTGTCATGATGCAAGAGCCACGAATTGTTGGTAAAAAGTTCAGGTCGTCTAACTTTGTCACGCAGCCTTTTCAGCACTTCCAAATAGTAAACTTGGTTAACTGTTTGTCCAGCTGGTAAAAATTCATAATGAATAATCCCTCTGATTATCAAAAAAGGTTAGCAACATTGTTGCAACAAGTTTGTGAACTTAATTGTAAGACCTTCATACATGATCTTTATTCCTGAAAGCCATGATGAAAAAAATGAGCCTCAGTGGTGACTTGTCCAGAGTCACACTTTTGATGAGTAGAGGAGCCAGGATTCACATCGGAATCTATCTCCTTCTAACACTACTCCTCTTTAAGTTTTAACTATAAGGATTAGGATAGGATTTCTCAACCTACGTAGTTTCTCAACTATTGACATTTTGGGCCAGATAAGTCTTTGTTGGAGGACTGTCCTGTGCATTGCAGGATATTTTGCAGCATTCCTGGCCACCACCCACTAGATTTCAAGCAAACACTCCCCCTCCCCATGTCTGCAGTTATGATAATCAAAAATGTCTCTACACATTATCAAATGTCCCCTGACAGACAAAACTGCCCCCAATTGAGAACCATTGGGTTAGAGTTTGGGTGTGAGGAAGAGGGTCTAATTTTATTTTCTTCCGGATTTCTTCCTTTGACAACAGCATTTTATTACATTAACCTAACTTTGCCACTGAATGAAATGCCACCTTTATTACAGGTTGGACTTCTGTATATACCCTAATCTGTTCCTGATTCTTTATTGTCCCTTTGATCTATTTCTTGATTTTTGTGCTAATACCATGCTATTTTGATTATAGTAAATTTGTAGTGTATATTAATATCTAGTAGGGCACTATTCTTCTTTTTCAGGATCTTGGCAACTTTTGCACATTGATTTTTTTTTATATAAAGTCTAAAGTGATTTTCTTTGGTTCCCAGTAAACCCTGTTGGAATTTGTAATTTATTTACATAGTAATTTGAGATGAATTTCTACTAGGTGTTTTCAAGAATATAGAATTCAATATTATTGTTGGAAGTCAAGTTTTATTTTAGATCTTTGTGCTCCTTCTGAAAATTCTATGTACTGTCTAGACCAGTTGTTACTCAAAAGGGTAGACATACGCATGCTGAAGGAGAACTGAGGTTTCTATGTGTATTTATGTATGTTGAAAAATTAGGAAGGAAATGATAGATTACTGATGCTTAACATTCAGTTTGAAGGTGGTGCCCTGGTTGGATGCAGATGTAGAGGTCACCTGTCTGTGTGGAGCAGGATGGGTCCCGAGAGAGTCTGGGTTCAAAGGAATACGTTTTTTTTTGTTAGTTTTAGATGTATAAAACAACATAGTAATTAGACATTTATATACCTCACAAAGTGATAACCCCAATAAGTCTATTACCTATCTCACACTGTACATAGTTATGACAATATTATTGACCATTTCTCTATGCTGTACTTTATATCCCATGACTATTTGTTTAATTATAGTTGACATTGGATATTGTTTTGTATTAGTTTCAGGTACATAATATAGTGGTTAGACATTTATATAACTTATGAAGTGATCCTCCCAATAAGTCTAGTACCCATCTGACACTATAAATAGTTTTTACAGGATTATTCAGAAGAACACTTTCAATCAAGAATTTAGTGAAGTGGATTTGTGGATTATTTTTTGTAGTTTTAACTAAATTAACCCTCATGAAGCATACAAATGGTTTAAAATTTCTTCTGTGAAGTAATTGCAGATTGAGGGTAATGCCATTAATATAAAGTTTGAAAGTAGAGCGAAGTTGTGCTTTTCTATTAGGTAACCACTATCCACATTAGCAATTTAAATTAAAATTAAATAAAATGTAAATCAGTTGCTCCGTTGCACTAGCCACATTTTAGGTGCTTGGTAGCAACCTGTAGGTAGTGGTTACTGTATTGAGCAGAGCAGATACAGAATATTTCCATCATCTGACTCAGAGGGTGTAGGTTGGAAGATCTAGAAAAGAAGGAAACGATAAGCAAACTTTAATTAGAGCATGTGCATTCAATGTAGATAGAAAAGAGACTTCCTGTGACTCAACTGGCCCTGGCCCATGAGAGAGTCTTATGAAGCGTGTTCATGGGTGGAACGCTTACGGTTATTTTTGTTTGCAGATAATGTGACTTTTCTGAACCAGAAAATATCAGGCAGACCGGTTTTTATTCAGTGTTATGTTTGTGCTGAAATATTATGTATGCACTAATACTAATATCAGTCCTTTCCATGTCTTTCAAAATAAATGAGGAGCCTTACAGGATTCTGGAGAAAGTAAGAATCTGCCCCAAATCCTGTACTTTGTGGTTGTTCTCGTTTCTGTAGTTCAAGTTGGTGGGGATTGAAATCCTTTCACAGGTACATTATACAGGGACCACTGGGGTAAAGCTTGTCAGTTTGTTTTCCTCTTGCCTTTTAAGGTTAATGGTGAACTTTTGTTGTGCAATCTCTGATGGTTTATCACAGGGAGCCAGCCCTAACTGTAAGTAGAGAGACAGGATGTGGCAAGATTTCTCTAAAATAAATAAGAGTTACATAGTTAGATGTCCACGTGGCAGTGCACAGCTCCCTAAGAGAGTGTGTGGTTAGGGTATCATTTACACATCTCCCCCCATCATTTCCAGAATGTTCCCGGTGATACCAAACCCTTATCAACAGAAATTATGAATGTCTATTAGTGAATGAGAAAGGGTTCTACTTCATTCAGTAGAATGAAGTTCTACTTCAGAACTCCCCAGATGGACTCTGTAGTTGGGTGCTTTATTTGAAGACTCACCAGGATTTGTTTACTTGTCTATTTTTTCCTCAAGCATTTCTTACGCTTCGCTATTAGGGGAAACTTTTGACACCAGCAGCCTCATTTTTCTTTTCTTTTATTTTTCCTTTCCTTTTCCTTTCCTTTCTTAATTTGGTTCATTTTGCAAAGAGAAGGTCAAAAAAAATTACCTGAATTATTTTCTACACTGTCCTGAGAGCATCTTTGAGAAGCAGCTAAGCAGCACTCCCCAGCTCCAACCACCACCAACTGAAGAGACAATAAATACCTACAATCTCTCTCCCATCCATCCACTCCCTCTACAAAAATTTTAGCTCAGCTCTCTGTTTCTGTTCTCCTGAAATCTTCCCCTCTTCCTACATCATACACAATGTTGTTTGCTTAATTTTCCTAAAATCCGTACTTTAGTTAATCTTCTTTTATCTAAGACAGTCCGTGACTCTCCTTTACCTCAAAATGAAGTCCAGTACCATCCTGTAGCGACATGCACCCATCTTTTCTTTCCAGCTTCATTTCTTAACTTCTCTGCTCCAGCTACTGCAGAGCCTCGATCTCAGATTCATACTAACAGCAGATTCTTCCATACACTCATTAGGCGCATGTTTCCTGATGCAGCTGAACTATAAAGCAACCTTCACCTTCACGTGTCTTCTACCGAACTGACCTGTTTATTAATTACATCATATAACTCGTGGTTTTTTACATCTAGGTCCTCAGTAATTCCTTTTCTTGGGGCCCGGAATGTCCTTTTGTCCATTGCATCTATTGTATCCATTTTATCCACCACTAATTTCCATGCAGCTTCAAAGACTCAGCTTACATGCTCCTTACTTTTTAAAAATGTCCCTGACTCCAGACAATGGAAATAACTGAATTCTCATAGCACTTTTGTTTCTATATAGTTTATCTTTCTTAGACTACAAGTTTCTTAAGGGCAGGATCTGACTCTATGCCTTGCTTGTATATGGTCAGTGGTCAAGAGGTGATAAATAGATGAATAAATAAATAGATATTTTTAATGTCATTCGTTTTAAATAGGCTAATGAAACTAGAAAAAGCCTTTTTTTTTCTTTCTTTTATTGACAAATCTTTTTCGGATCTGTAGCTAATTTCCGTCTCTACTACTCATTAAAAAAAAAAAAAGCCATTCTGATCATTCTACTTGAGCTTGGTGTTGCCTTGGGGAAAATAATCTTAAAATTTCTTCCTGTTTTCCCAGAGATAGAAAATTTGCTTCTGTAATTTAGTAATATTTTTTTCTAGTTGGAGAAGTGCCTAGTAATCTAAGTTTATGTTTGTTACTATTTCTTTCTGATTATTCCTAAATGAAACAAAAATAGCCTTATTGATGAACTGCACATTCTCTGTCCTTTCTTTTCATAACTCACGCTCAAGCTATGTTTAGTGTCCTGGGAAAAAGAAGAGGTTTAAACTCATAGTCTTTGAAGCTATCTAAGGGATTTATGAGTTGAAGTGAGATCTGTTACATGCTTATTATTTTAAAATAGTGTTATGATGTTTTTATTCATGTGCTTATTATTTAAAAAGCACAGTTTATAATAGTTTTTCAACAGGCATTTGTTGTTTAGTAGCCTGATTTCAGATCTGCCATGAGACCAAAATGGGTATTCAATTTGCTCCTTGGCATTTTGTCAGAATAATTTGAGGATTAACCCTTTTGCCTGTGGTAATTTCAAGTATTGAAGCACTCGTAAGCATCACAAGCATGTTCTTAGCTTAGTAAATGGTTATGTCCCAGCCACTGTAACTGCAGACAGAGGCTTGTAAATAAATGTACTGGCCATGGTCTGGTTGGATCGTGAGAGCACTGAGAAAAAGAATCTGCTGAGTAATTACAAGGAATGAAATATCTGGGTTGGGTTTATGGGTTAGTTATTCTGATTATGACAGAATTAGATAATCTGTTCACTTTTATCTTTTCCCTGGCATCCAGCCTTCTGTGGCTCACACTGGAGCTTTGTGTGTATAACCCAGAGGCTAGAGACTGGTGGCTCAGAGGTCAAATTCAATCCCAAATATGGTGGCCTACATAACATTCAACATTCCTTGGAGCCAAAATTTGACAGTTGTGGCTGACCTGAAAACACAAAAGTTGACTTCTTTCTTAAAAAACTAGATTTGGCAACCGTGGCCTGGAACTCCTAGTAATGGCTGCTATATAAACTGCCCAGTTCCCCATGGTTCTCACTGCTGCCATTGTCGCCCCCCTACCTTCGTTATATGGCACTTGCCATTTAATATCACGCCTGCACTCTGACTTCTCTCGTGGTGGAGACAAGTTTTTCTGAAGCCCCACTGCTCTCAGAAATGGGGATGGGACGGGGCACCTGACAGGACTCTGTGTTTGATGAAAAATAGGAGAGAGCGTATTTCTTGGTGCATATGAAGACCATTCCTGTATCTTTTATTGAGAACAAAGTGTCTAGATTATGTGTTTTTGGTCAAAAAATACCCTCTTAACAAAATAAACGAATAAGCAAAAGAGAAACAGACTCATAGATACAGAGAACAAACGGATGGTTGGCAGAGGGGAAGCGGGGTTGGGGAGCTGGGTGGAAAAGGTGAAGAGATTAAGAAATACAAATACATAGTTACAGAATAGTCACGGGGGTGTAAAGTACAGCATGGAGAGTACAGTCAGTAATGTTGCAACAAGTACATACATATAGTGCCAGATGGGTTCTAGACTAACCTGGGGAATCACTGCATAAATTATATAAATGTCTAACCACTATGCTGTATACCTGAAACTAATATAAAATATATATTGTATGTCAACTGTAACTGAAAAACATGAATATAAAAAAATAAATAAATAAAAATAGTTGGTGGAGGAAAAAACCAATCCTCTTTCACTCATTGTTTGTCTTGGTCTGATCTTCTTACTGGCTGCCTGGAGAATGACCGTACAACTCTTGGCAGGCGTGATGGTTGTGATGGGTGAGGCTCTCCGGGTGTTTCTGAGTTTGCACACAGTTTTTTTTACAGTTGATGTTCGAGTATGAGTCATCAGGTCAGTGTACCACAGAATCGGGGGTCTTTATTATGGTCTTAAACAACTCTGGCACCTGTGGACACTTGTGTGACATCTGAGGTCCTTTTGCACTTGGGTTCTTTGCGTTCGTACCCTAAGCTTAGGAAAGCTTTGTGCACAGATGTTCAGTATCTAAATCTGTTTTTATGTGTTTGTTTGACAAATTTAAATTTTCTACTTGTTCACATTCATTTTTGGCCCAAGTCCTATTTATGAGGTGTCAAAGAAACAGGGACTGTTGGGAGGATGAAAAAGTTCTGGAAATGGATAATGGTGATGGTTGCACAACAGTGTGAATCTACTTAATGACACTGAATTACACACTTAGAAGTGGTTAAAACAGTAAACCGTATGTATATTTTACCACAGTCAAAAAATGAAAATAAGTTGGAAGTACGTTCGAGTTTTTCTGACCAAAAGAGGCATAGATAGCGGTCTCTTATATTTCCTTTATCTCTGGTGCTTTTTCTTGGAGGTTTATCTTCTTCTGCAGGTAGAGGAGTCTGCATACTGGTATCTACAAGTCATTCTTTCTATGTTTTCTCTTTTCTATGACTTGTTCAGTTATCTCCCAAAGAAAAGCAGAGTGGCAGTTACAGCATACCCTGCCTGGGCAGTGGTTCTCCACCCTGATTGGACGTTAGAATCACCTGGGCGTTTTCAAAGTCCCTTTGCTTGGGCCGTACTTATACCAATTAAATCAGAAATTGTGAGAGCTCCCCACGTGATCCTAAGATTGAACACAGCCGGGACTGAGAATGCCTGCCTCATGGGGAAATCCTGTCGGATTCACAGAGCCCAAGGTTTGCTTGCTAGATTGTTCCAGTGCCTAAAACTGGGGCACAATCAAAGAGTATTCTTTTCTCCCCCAGACCCAGTTATTTCAGTCATTGCACTCATGTGATTTGAAAGGGCTCATATGAGAAGTATAGTTAGGAAAGGGTGTAGGTGTAGTTTAGGGCTAGAAACACTGACTTGGACAATAAATGTTATAGAATCAAAACAAACACACAAATCCCCCAAAGTATATGATGGCTTTCCTTCTTTCTTTTTTTAAAATAGATTCCATTTGGGGATAATTTTAGATTTAACAAAGAAATTACAGAGAATTTCCATATACCCTTCCCTGAGTTTCCCCCATCATTAATATTTTACATTGCCGTGGTGCATTTGTCAGAACTAAGAAATTGACATTGGTCCATTACTATTAACCAAATATTGGATTTTATTGCATTTCATCAGTTGTTCTATTAATGTTCTCTTTCAATTCCGGGATGCAAAACAGGCTACCACACTGCATTAACTGTCATGTTATGATGGCTTCTTAAAATTTAGCTGGGCTGTGATGTCTCAGCTGCTTCTCCAGTGTCCTAAGCAGTCAGGACCACTATGTTTTTGTACCTTGTTAACACTACATTGCTGCACTCTAAAAATTTGAGTTCATTTGTCTTACTCATTCTTGGCTTTCAGGACATTGCATCTCTGCTCAATAATATACTTTTATTCCCTCTTCCTTTGGAATGGCTGGAAGTAAACCCTTCTCAACTCTCCAATGCCATGTACAAGTGAGGGCCCCAAGGTGTGAGATGGGTCAGAGTTCTTTTTAGTTAATTTTTCCCCAGCCTGTTTCTGAGCTATAACCTAGCAGCATGAAGATGATTTTTTTTTCAAGGAGCCAAACTATTTTCTGAACCCAGATCCACAGATTTAGTTGACAATCAGCCCATTTAACAAGATAATACATTAAATGTAAGCAGGTTTCTTCATACCTGTTTCTATAGGGTGAGTTAAATCCAATTTCCCTCTTGGGATTGCAAAAGGATAAATAAATTAAAGATTAGTAAGCTGTTAACTGAAGCAATTGACAGGGTGGCTTATACCCTCCTCTTTGACATGCTCTCTCGATTTGACTTCCGGGACAGAATGTTCTCTTGGTTTTCCTCCTTCCTCCCAGATTGCTCCTTCTTTGTTTCCTTTGCTGCTTTTCCCTCTTTTCTCCCCAACCTTTTCAAGGTCCCAAAGCTCAGTCGTTGACTATTCTCTCTCTGTGTTCATTGAGATCTCATCTAGTCTCATGCTTTAAATACCATCTGGAAGCTGATGGCTCCCAAATTTACATCTCCAGACCCATCTCCTAAAGTATGGATTCAACTATATAGTAAAGTGTCTACCAGACATCTCTATTTGGATGTCTGCTCCGTATGTCAAGTTGAGCACATCTGAAATTGAATTCTTCATCTTCCTCCCAAGCCTGTGCCACGCTCACCCTTCCCCACCATGGCTGTGGCAACATCATCCATTCCCCCAGCTGCTGAGGCAGAAACCCTTAGAGTTGTCTTCATCTGCTTTCTTCTTTTCACACCCTACAACCTGTCTATAAGGAAGTCTTGAAGGTTTTACTTTGCAAATACATCCAGAATCCCGCACTCCCCACCACTGCTACGCTGCCACCAACCCACTTTGAGCTGCCATCATCGCTGGCCTGCAGCACTGAGTTAGTCTCTTCACTGCCTCCCTCCTGCCAGAGGGCTCCTTTTAAAGTAAATCAGATCATGTAACTTCTTTGTTCAACACCTTCCAAGGGCTTCCCTTGTCATTCTGAGTAAAAGCCACTATCTTTATTGTGGCCTGCAAGGTGTGCAGTATTGAGCTCCCCAGTGGCTCTCTGACTTGTCTCCTCTTCCTCCTCTCTGTCCTTTGTTCGCTGAGCTCCAACCACAAGGCCTCAGGTTCAGGCCTGTGCAGTAGCTCTTCCCTCCGACTGGAAGCTCTTGTCCTGGATATCAGCATGGCCAACTCCCTCACCTCCAATAGATCTTTATTCCAAATGTCACCTTCTCAGTGAGGCTACCCTGACCTTTCTCATTAAAACTGAAGCTTCCCCTCCCAGCTCCTGATTCTTCTTACTTGCTCTGTTTGTTTGTTTTCCTTTTTTGCTTGCCACCATTGGAAACAGTCTGTTATATACTCGTGAATGTGCCTCCACTAGATTGTAAGTTCCATGAGGGCAGAGATTTTGTCTCTTCTGTCTGTAGATATATGCCAAAGCTTAGTGTCTGGTATATAATAGCAGTGTGGTCAATATTTATTGAGTGAATAATTATGAACTGTGAAGAAAGTGTGCTGGGAAGGTAAAGAAGGCAGTTACAGATGACAGTATAGATTAGCCACAGCTAATATGTGTTGAGCCCTGATCTCATGTCGTGCCCTGTGTGAAGTGCGTTACAGGCTTTTGTCTTATTTATCCTTACAGTGATGTTAAGACATAGCTACTCATAATAGCCCCATTTAACAGTAAAAAAAACTAAGGCACAGGAAGTTTAAATGAATTGTCCAAAGACACACAGCTGGTAACTGACCCACCTCTAGTTAGCTATGGAACCTGGAGCCTCAAACTAATAAATCTAGAGGAAATTGTGGAGTGGAGGCAGGAGGGAGATGGGAAGCATATGTCACTATGTTTCTCAGAGTGCCTGCCCTTCGTCTCGGAGTATTTGGTGTTAATGCCCGGTAAGAGAGCCTTTGACTGGTAGTTAATCCTACATCTCCAGAAATGCATTGTGTGTCCCTCCTTATCCTGGTTTAAACCCAGAGCTCCCTGTCCTTTTCAGAAGTGGAAGCCATCTGGGCTTCAGGCCAGGAGAAGTTTGGTAGTTTTCCATGTTTTATTTCCAGGATGACACAAGGACAGAGACTTTGAGGAAACATAATTGGTGTTTCCCTCCCACCACAGGACGGTGGTGAATGCCTGCTCAGCTGAGCATTTCGGCTTACTGCTTCTTCCTTAAGAACTTAATTGCCTGCAGACTATCTGTTCCCTCGTGTTGTGATCCCTCAGATGGCCAGGTCACAGTCCCTGGAGCCACTTCCTAGAGGATGTCTGCTTCTCTGGGCCAGGGTGTTCCTTGCCCTCAGGGTGTAGAACACTCATTGCCAGTCAGCGGCAGCTCTCAGGTGTCTGATTGGATCTTATGAGCCTGGGCCTGCACCTGGCCACCAGGGAGTGGCCTGTTATGAATATGAAGCTGTCACGTCGTCCTCCTCAGCAACGGCTATTAGTTTTCTATGCTCTGGAATAACTTATCATAAACTTAGTGGCTCAAAACAACATACATTTGTTATCTCAGAGTTTCTGTCACTTATCTGGATTCTCTGCTTCAGGTGGCATCAGGCTGCATTATAGGTGTTGGCTGGGCCTGCGATCTCATCAGAGGCTCGACTGGGGAAAGATCTGCCTCTGTCCTCCCTCAGGTTTTTGGCAGAATTCATTTCCTTGCAGTTGTAATACTGAGGTTCCTGTTTCTTGCTGACTGTTGGCCAGGGGTTGCCCACAATTCCTTGCCACATGCCCTCACACAGCATGGCAGCTTACCTCTTCAGAGTCAGCAAGGGAAATCTCTAGCTCCAGTCTGTTAAGACAGAATCTTATAGCATAACACAATCACGAAAGTGACATCCTATCCCCTTTGCCACGTTCTGTTGATTGGAAGCAAGTCACCGGTCCTGCCCTCACTCAAGGGGAGGGACTACAAAGGCATGAATGCCAGGAGGTGGGCATCACTGGGGTGAGGCACAACAACCATGTTTACCCCCCCCCCCCCAATGCTGAGGGGCCCAGAAACTCCCTCTGGTAGCCCTACAGGCAACCTCTGCTGGTGGATTTGACGCTGTGTTTCACTAGGTTAGTGGCAGGGAAAGAGTTTCTGTGTGACTTCTGTGTGACCCAGCTCTGGCCAGCTCCCTCAAAGAGTGCTGTGACTTCCAGGCTTGGGCAGCCAGCATCTGTCCTCAGAGGATTCAGGGGTTTTTGCTGCCTCCTCCCCCTGCAACCATTCTTCAGTGTTACAATCCTTGTGTTTCAAATTGCAGAGGTAATTCCTAAGGCAAAGGGAGTCTTATTAGTATTGCTCATCAGTTCCACCAATATGTATTGGATTTGCTTTTCCAAGACACCATGTGCAGAGATGGGATTTTTTTCATGTTTCATCTAGAAAATTTGTAATAATGCTGATATTTGTTGATCTTTTGTACTTCTTTCAGTTCCGATGTAACTGAGTTAATTATCTGTCGAAATGAACCAGAGCTGCCTTTCTTCTTATAGAATTGCTTGTTTCAGCACCAGAGGTGGTAGTTATTAGATCCTGTACTAAAGACGAGGCCTTACCAATCTGGACTGTGAGTTGCTTAAAGACACTCTTCTTCCCTGCATTCATTTCATGGGTGTTTTACTGAGTAACTACAGTGTTGACTTACTTTAAATGATGACTGTTTTTCAACTCCATCATTTAAAATCTCGGTGGGTATTTATAAATGACCTCGTAGAGCCTGATATTAGTCTTCAGTGTGGTGGAGCAACTGGGGTGTCACATCTTAGAACGCTTCTCCTCCCACGTCTGTCTCTGTTCTTTGAGACCCCACACAAAACATATGACAGTATGTCGTGACCAAGTCTTCTCTTTCAAAAGTCTTCTGCTTTAGTTCCTCTTAGTATGTGTTTTGTTGGGAAGGGGGGGGGAGAGAATGTCGGAGGGGGTGGTGGGGAATGAAAGCATGAATCTAGTCTCTGATGAAGTTTTAAGGCAAGAAGGCTGGGGTGCAGAATTAGTTTATTCTTTTGGAGTTAGTTTATCCCAGTTTGACCAGTTTGGAATGAGTTTGTTCTTTTGCATTTCAAAAGTATGTGCCTTAGTCCCTACTCCTGAAAGGATATGTTAGAAGGAAAAATCAAAATCAAAATACGCTGTTGATATTTGCTTACCCAATCACAGTTGCACACCTAGGGAACACCAAATCATCTTTAATATTTTCACTTTTGGATTTCATGTAAATCATGCCCAGATCATTAATGGTAGCATAAATTGATTTGAATGCTATTTTAGAAATCATTTTAAAAGTATCATAGCAAATACGCATTCAGAAACTGTTTCTTTTTTCTTTTCTTTTCTTTTTTTGGTGGGATATACGTGTCTCAGGAGTTCAGTGTGGAAGTGCCCACTGTAAGAGTTTTCTGGCCACACCTGCTCTCACTGGGGCTGGCAGGGGTCCCTCCTCATAAGTGGCCTTGCTCCGCCAGTAGAGAGTGGCTGTGCATGTGGTGTGAGCCCTGGACGGAGCCTGGGCCTTGGTGTCTAAGTGCCGCTCCCCATGAAGGGAGAATGTGTTCTGTCACCCCTTCACTACAATTCCACTTCCTTTTGCTTACCCCTGCCCGGGCCAAGGAATCACCTTCAATTTTTGGCTCCCATGTGGCTTCCAGGAGTTCCTAAGTCCCAAGTTAGTGTCACCCAGGAGCCCCTCAAAGGAATGACTGAAGTGTTGGAATGTCCTAGGGACCACTTGCCTCTGGTTTTCCTGAGTGTGCACAGTGGTGTATCACGGGCATGTCTATATGGTGGGGATGAAGACGCAGCCCCACCACCGGTGTGGGGAGACGGCGGGGCATGCTGGACACCTCTGCACTGACCGGAGGACGAAAGGTGTTTACCTCAGGCACCCACGCTTCTCCCAGAATTTCTGTGTTAGTTGCCTGATAGTCTTTTTTTTTTTTTAATGCATCTTTAATTTTGATAGAAACTGCCAGATTTCCCTCTGTAGACACTGAACCCTTTAAAAGTCTTTTAAGTATTGTTTTTAAACTTTCTAAGCGATGACTATATTCGCTTCAGAAAAAGTGAAAAAAAGTAGCGATAGTGCTCAAATCACTTTGGATCACCACTACCTCCCCTAATCCCAGCACCCATATAGACCCTCTTCATCCGCCAGAGGTAAATGTTGTTATTCGTTTGATGTGTGTCTTACTAGTTCTTTGTCTGTGCCTTGGAAGATATAAACCAATGGGAAATATATATTACTGGAGTGTGTGTGTGTGTGTGTGTGTGTGTGTGTGTGTGTGTGTGTAGGCCATCTTGTGCTAAACCCGTCATTCTAGAATGATGTGTTTTACTTGATGATATGTCTGGGAGGTCTTTCCATGATGTAGATCTCTTCCTATTACTTGAGTTGTTTACTGTAAATTATTTTTCAACAGTGCCTTTTGGCCTTTACTTTCAGGAAATAATTTGGGGTTTTATTAAATACCTACACTTTTTTTATATTGTGCAAAATCTTAATCTTTGTGTGTTTTCCTCTCTCTTCAGATCTCAGAAAACTGATCTTCACAACGAAGGCTACACCTTGGAATTAGACTGCTGTTCCTCCTTAGTTCACCTGACAGACAAAAAAATCATCCCAGAGTTCATTAAGAAGGTGAGCCCTGCAGTCAGGATATAATTGAACAGATTGGCAGAGCACTCCCCTGAGAGAACAGGCAAGGGGCTGGCTTAGGGCAGGTCAGCCACACTCCCTGGGCTGGGCTGGAGCTAGGGTCTCCTCTGACCCGGGCCTTTGAGCAACCCCACCGAGATGCAGCCCCCTCCCACACGTTACTCAGGCTGAAGTTGAGTCTGGAACAAGGTGGCTAGTGGGATCTTGGAGCTTGTCTTTTAAGGCTGGAGTGACGTTAATAGCTGACAGGCCTGCAGACCCACTGCCACCTTCCCTCTCAAATCCTTAAGGTGGTGTGAACCTTCCAGAGCCTACCTTCTACTCATCCTGTGGGTCTTCATTGCCACGAATTACCCACCTTTCTTAGTGTGGGACATAGCAGAGTCCTGTGGCCACTAGCTTGTGACTATACCAAGGAAAGTTGCCTAGTTGCACAGGATTGGTTCTCTGCCCAGAAATGTGTCTGGTTTTGAACTCCTCTTCATGCGATGCGAGGCTTGCCGCCTAATTGCAGCAGCCACAAGAGTTTCAATATGATGACATTTACTGCAGAAGGAATGCCCTTGCCCAAATGAGGCCTGAATTCATTACTTGATGCTTATCTTGTTCTCCCTTACCTCGTCTTCCACAAGAATTGACAATTCCCTACCCTGTAGAGGTGATAATGATTTAAGATCCAGGGAGTCACCTAGTGAATTCATTAATGAATATGTGGGTGGTCACCATTGGGCCAAAATAGTCCTAGGTGACAGGATACAGAAAACAAAATAGGAATGGTCTCTGCGCTCTTATCCTCAGCACAGGCAGGTAAATCCTGAAGGAGTGTGATGGGCATTCCCAGGAGGGAAGCAGGGGGCTGAGGCGCGAGTGACATGGTGTGTTCTGGGTATCCGGGAGGGGCCTCAAGCTGAGACTGAAAGGATGAGAAGGTGTTGTGTGGTAACGAGTCTGGGCTGGGGCAGGTTGGGGAGTGAGGGGAATCGAAAGACCAGAGGAGCTGAGGAGAAAAGGGAGCGCGAAGTGTGGGAGAAGGGGCCAGGACGCAGATGTACAGACAGTGGGGGGCTGTGGAGAAAAATCTTGCAACAGAGTCAAACAATTAGATCGTCCCTTTAAACACCTACTGATTCTTTTGTTGTCGTTGTTGTTGTTCTCTTCCTGCCTCCTTCCCTTCAACATTTATTGAGTGTTCAAGCTTCACAAGGCCCTGGGAATAACCACTCGTGTATGGTGGGGGCCAAGACTGGAGACTAGGAATCAGATGATCTCTTAGGTCAGAATTTCTGGTAATTTTATTAGGACACTGGAGACTCTTTCTACTCTGGTAAAACTCAGATCGTTACTTAAGAAATGGGGAAATGGCAATTTTTGTTTAGACATGCATAAGCCTGCGAGCACGATTGTTTGTATAACTTATATAGATGTCTGTATAAATAGGGCCATCTTCTCTGGATTACTGCAAATAAAATGTTCTAATAAACCTGTGAAGGGACATCCTCGAGGTGGAATTTAACCCATGATCTGAGTACCGGGGAAAACATAGTTTTTGAGATGGTTTTATGATTAAGACTCGGATGCTTGGCATATTTGAGGGTAAGATGAGGGCATAGGCTCTGGCCGAACTATCAAATATGCTGTTTTAAGAAACATATGGTTTGGTGCTTTTGTCTTAACCAAACCTGGTCATCGTGTGGCTGACCCATTGCCTCACACCCATGTCAGTTCTTAAGGAGACAGCAACCTGATGGGTGAGCACTCAGAGACTGTGTGTCTGTCATGTCCGAAGTGTTGATGGACATCTGTCCAGCAGAGGAGATAACCCCAAAGTTATGGTTTGTATGCCCTGAAGCACAAGCCAGTTTTGTATTTAACTTTTACTCTTATCCCATTTCCCCCCCGACTGATTATGTGTGAGGGGGGGTGTGAGTGTGTACCTCCGTATCTGATGGTTTGTTCAATAATTGGTTACATCAGTCATTGATACCTGCTCACTGTGCGTGTATAAGAATTCTGTTTTTAACATTTTAAAAATTGTACACTTTCTTTAAAGCCCACCTGCACCTGCCGTACCCCTGGTTTTCCAATAAAAATTATTGGGTCCACACAGACAAGACAACTTGCACACTAGGGCAGCCCTGAGATTTCTGACCCGGCATTTGTCCCAAAATGTGTACCCCAGAATCTCTTGCCTCTGTTCATCTCCATAGAGAGGTGGTTCATGGTCATGCTCAGCAGGATGGAAGTCCAGTTTCCTGCCTTGGGGAACCCAGGTGTGCTGAGGCTACCCTGCCATTTGCCCCTGCACTGTCATGGCTGAGGGCTGGACCTGGACGTATCCAGCATTCCTGCCTCTCAGTGCTGGCTCTGGCTTAATTTCTAGGCTAGTGGCCATGACAACCAGAAAAAGATGAACACATTGATGGGACTGGGCCCCCTTCCCTCTGCTCCTCTTTTCTATTGTTGGACAGGATTTCTGGAGAAAACACCACCTCTGTGAGCTAAGAGCGGGAGGGAGCCGAATGCCCCTCTGTAGGGTCAACAGCTATTCCAGTTGATGGCAGAATTTTACACATGTGTAAATTTTTCTGTCATCACACAGGTAGAAGACCCCCGAAGCTTCCTGGGAAGCAATATACTAAAATCCATTTGTGTTTTTTCAGTGAATAGCTTGGTCCCTACATATCTATAGAGTGGTGACACTTGTTAATTGCCATTCACTTAGGCCAAGATGAAACTGTGTCGCTGGCGGCTACAGCTTGCAGTCATTACTTTTAATCTGGGTCATTATTTTGTGTGAAATAATGGCTCCTGTTCCTATGACAAGTAGATCTGTCTTTGGATGAGATGGTAATTAACTCATTTTGTCATTGTAACATCATGCAGGATAAGCTTATATTCTTCTCTGCATATTAGAATTGAACTCACAGTGATTAGAATTTTTTTTCTTAAGAACAATGTCCCAGTATTACTTTTCCACCAAATGTTGTAAATTAGAACCTTTGGATAGAGAACATGGATAGAAGGAGGGTAAGGCGATTTCATTATTTTTCACAATTAGGAAAAATAAAGTCGTTTGTATTGTGTCATGTAAAATTAGTTGAAGATGCCATAATTTACCGCCCCTCTCCATCATGATTTTTCACAGAGGACGAAGGGAGATGTATAAAGATTCTCTATTCCTTTCAATGTGGTGTAATGATTTCTCTGCACACTTTGGCTGGTCAAATTAAATCTGGGCTACTGGATTTTGTTTTTCCCTCTTGTATCCTGCTATGCTCCATCCAACTGGTCCTTTATGTAAATTATTTATTATGGACCACAGCACATTTAAAATTCTGATTTATAGGCAGACTTGGAGTGTTTTCCAAGTCTTAGAACCAAATGCTCGAGGGACGGAGAGTTGTGAGGCTGTGGGAAAGCGACAGTGCCACCTCTGTTCCTGACGAAGGTTCAGCCTTCCTGGTACTTCCAAAGCCTGTCTTACGTGCCTGCTGGATTTGTGGGGACCCCTTGGGATTTCCTATTCTTCAGAGTTCCCAGAGGATTGTAAAGGAGACAAAGTAATATAGAATGAAGAGCCTACATTTTCATCTTCAAATTACTTTACATTCTTCAGAGCATCTTGGGAAAGTGCTTATATGTTTAGAAAGCACTTTAAAGTTTTCAGTCTTTGCACAGGGTTCCTGGTTTGTGCTTCACAATAATTCCATTTAAGAGACCACAGTGGCAGCAGTGGCTCCCTTCTAGACAGGAGGAAGCTCGGCTCAGACGAGACGAGGACTGTGCCCAGGGGCTGGGATGGCTAAATGATGGAGCCTGGGTCTGTCCTTCGATGCGGAGGCACCAGTGGGCAGTAACGGGACTTGGGCAGAGCGGGACGGTTCTGTATCCAGGTGGCCAGGGGAAGGTTTTGGAGAGATGCCTAGAATGAGGGCTCTGAAAAGTGAGAGATGGACACTTGTAGAGAGGGAGGGGCGAGGTGGCCAGTACTATTCCTGGTGTGGACAGGAACATGGGAAGAAGGGTCAAGGCAGAAAAAGAGTCAAGTCCTGCTTGCCTGGAGTGTAAGACGAACAAAGGGAGGAGGAAGCCTGTTCTGGCCAGGGTTCTTTGGATTACATGAAACAGAGCCCTACTCAAACCAGGGTTGACAACAAAGACGAAGGCGGCTTGGAGCCCTAGACTCCAGGGGCAGGAATTACCCTGAGTCAGGAATATAGAAAATCATTAAAAAAAAAAATTCCTCTGGCTGTATTAATGCTGCTGGCCCCATATTTAAGTATCTATAGGTTTATTTGAGTTTTAAATGGGATTTTACTCCACATGGGATTCCTTCTGTGTGCCAGGCAACCCTGTGCTAAAGGGCTTTACATGCACTGTATTCTTCACCCTCATCTCACCCCCTCTGAAAGACTTATCCCCATTTTACAGGTGAATAAACTGAGGCACAGAGAAGCTATGCACTTTGCCCAAAGTTGCACCTGTGAAAGGCACAACTAGGATTTGAACCCACCCTGTCTGACCCAGAGGCCACATGCGTGACCACTGTGCCATTCTCTCTTCTGCACAGCTCTCAGGGACTGAGTGGGGCTGGCCCAGCCAGAAGGCCGCGTTGGGCATGGGAGGTAGATGGGTGCGACTGTGTCTGGTGCATGGGGACAGATTTGGGAGCACCTTCCAGGCCTCCCCTCAGTGAAGGCTGGGTCTCCAGGCCCTGTTGCCTAGTGGAGAAGGCCACACTGTATGCCATCGTCCAGGTGAGATGCAGCCTTTGCCCTCAGGCCCTCAGCTCTGGGCTGTGTTCCTTAGATCCCCTCCTTTTTACAATGGAGGGGTGGCACTGACTTACATGGGCTACTTAGAACTAGGTTTGTCTCACACTGGACCACGGAGCCTTTAGGATGAAGACAGTTGAAGGGAGGGGAGGCTGACCCCTGCCTTACCCTGTGAGGGGACAACATATGGTCAGAAACTCAGGGCTGGCTTAAACTAGATACATTGCCCTTCAGAAAACCAAATGATGCTGCTTATACTTTGACTTCTAAAGAAAGGAACCCAGCAGATTTTTTTTTAAATGTCAGTGGTTCCTTTTAATAAAACAAACTATCCGAAATCCCCAGGATTATGAAACTTTGCTGTGGTATATAAATGACTCATCATTGATTTCTGGCTGATTGTTGAGTATTCAGAGCCTCATTTCTACAAGTGCAGTGTAGAATCTAATTTTAATTAGTGCAAATTCAGAGTGAAAAGAAAATGATGGTAAAAAGGTTTCCCCTTCCTCGTTGTACCCCATGTACCCCCAAAGCACGAGAACCGTGCTATTTTAAAAAGACAAATCCGGTGGGAGGCGGGTGGGAGGAGGGAAGGCAAAATGACCTGCAATTCCAGCAATGAGTGTGCCCTCCTTGTGGAAGAACAAGAGCTGGGGGCTGGGCAGAGGAGAGGCTGAGGGTGAGAAGTGAGGCATTGCTGGGAGTGGGGCTGTCCTGTTCACTGTCGTGTCTCCAGAAGTTAATAAATATTTGTTAATGAACAAATTGAAAGAGGAATGTAGAGGAAGAATCCTTAAGATGCATCATAGAAGGAGAGAGAGGCACCTAAGACGACACTCAGGTGTCTTCAATGTGAGGTGCGGTCATTTGTGAGGATGGGGAACGCAGCATGAGGAGCCACTTGGGGCAGAGCAATAATGAAATTGGTGATGGACCTGTGGGAACTGAGGGGCCAGTGGGACACTCAAGGGAACATTCCAGAAGGCAGTTGTGGTTGTTGGGCTAGAGCTCAGGGGGAGTCTAGGCATGGAGATTTGGGTGTCTGAGGTGCAGACTCAGAGGCCCACAGGGGCCAGGCAAATAATGACGGTGAGAAAGTGGTTCAGGTGGCCATCTGGGTGACACATGCCTATCTCAAGGGGACATCTACTACTTAGCATGCACTCATTGTTGTCTGGTGGAAATAAGGACCTTCTGTTGTGTGGTTGACTAGTTGGCTTGCTTTGTTTAGGAGAAGTTGACAATGTTTCTTTATTTTCTTATTGCAAAGTCTCTTGGGTTTTCACTGTAAGCAGGTAGATCGATTTAAAAAAATGTAAGATCTAGACGAGGGTTTCTCAGATTATCTGTGACGAAGGAGCAGGTTTTGTTTGTTTGTTTTGTCTGCCAAGCCATTAAGGAGAGATACTTTAGTAAAATGCAATAAAAACATAGTCACGACGTTGAATAGCTAGAAAAGTGCCTCAATGCTTAGTCTACCTTTTTGTACCTGTCTTGTCCTGGACTGTTAACAAAAAGTTTGTGGACCAGCAGTGGGCCGAGGACCACACCTTGAGTAGCCACTGGTCGAGGTGGCAAAGCTAGGGGACAGGATGAACTCATGCTGTGAGACCTCACCTGTGCTTGCAAAGGGCAAGGAGGCAAGCACTGTGGCCAGGGCTCTGGGGAGGATCCTGAGAAGGAGGAAAAGAACGTTTTACGAAGCAGGGAAAAGAAGCATGATATTACAGAATCTGAGGGAAGAGACTAGAGAAGAGTACAAAAGTAGGAAAGAGGTCCAGTTGGAACCTGGTCGTCAGGTGGCCCACTCGGTTCGACCACTGGAAGCCACTGATACATCTTGCAAGAGCAATTTGCATGGGGTGGAACAGGCAGAGGCCTCCCTAGCATGGGTTTAAAAGTAAATAAGTTTAGAAGGAGAGAGAGAGTGATGGCTAAGACAGGGTACAGGTAAAAGGAAGTTTTGTTTGTTTTAAATAGGAGATTGGAGCGTCTTTGAAAGCTGAGAGATATCAGTAGAAAGGGGAAAGTTAATAGACGTCAGAGGTGATAAAAGGTGGAGGCAGGTCTGGGGTGGGGTGAGTCCACAGAATAGGCATCAGCCGTGCACGTAGACTGGTCACCCTTTCCCTTGCGGTGTGGGGAGGAGGTGGGATGCTTATAAGCTTAAACGTGCATAGTGGGAGGAAAAACTGTGAGAGCGGCTGACTGGAGGCCTCTTTTCTTACAAAGTTCTTCTCCCGCCCCAGCCTCTCTTGATCTTCTGTCCTCCTGCTGTTTTTGTTGGCCTGAGATCTTACTGTTCTGTCCAGGAAGCTTAGTTGCTGTTAATTTGAGCCTGAGGAGAGGGAGGGAGTCATATGCTTGTCTTGATCACTCCCTAAACATGAGACAAATTCTTGTGCTGCATTTTCTTCCCCTGCCTGAATCCAAGAGCCAGTACCAGTGGGCTGGGGTTCATTAGTGTTTTTTTTAAAGATAACTTGGGGAACTCCTATGCAGTAATGTCTGCAGGTCCTTAGTGAGCCAGCACAGGGAATATCCCTGGTCACGTGAGGCTTACAGTCTAGCTGAGGACACAGACACAAAGCAGGTAGTCATGTGATGGAGGTATAATCACAAACAGGTGTGCTGGAGTAGAACAGGTGAGGGGCTCTGACCCAGGCTGTCAGTGAGAGGAGGGAGTGGTCCATGAAGAAGGGTATTTGCACTGAGATCTGAGGGGTAAACAGGTGAGGGAAAGTGGAGGAAATGGGGACTGGAATAGTGTAGACAAAGGCCATGGGGTGGGAGGGAGCATGTTTGGTTGGAAGAACAGGAAGGAGGCCGTGGTGACTTGACTGCAGAAGATGGAAGGTTGAGAGCTGTGGAGTGAGGCTGGAGAGGTAGTCAGGGCTCACAGTGCAGGGCCTGCAGGCCAGGCGTGGGATTTGGATCTTTATGTCAAATGCAGTGGAAAGCCATTGCAGGGCTTTGAGGAGGAGCTGGAGAATGATACCCAATTTATAATTTGGAAAGATCAGAATGGCTACAGGATGGAGACTGGATGGTTGGGGGCAGGGTACGGGTAGGTACAGTGAGGACGCTGTTGGGATAGCTCTTTGTAGACACAGGTTGTGGCTTAGCTTAGGTGGTGACTTCATGGTGGAGATGTGGGGAGGTGGATAGATTTAAGAACTATGGGACCAGGGTTGTTTACGGATTGGATCAGAGCATGTAGGGAGGGAGGGAGCCAGGCTGGTTTTGATGGTGCAGCTGGATGAGTAGGGAGCCTCTACTGAGATGAGGAAGAACAAGCCATCGTTTCTGTGGCCCAGGAGCTCAGGGCAGAGCTCTGGGTTAGAGATACTGGCTGGTAAATGGTCATTGAAACCATGGTCATGGACGAAATCGCTGAGGAAGGAATGGAGGGTGCAAAGCAAGAGGGCCTCAACCTGAGCTCTGGGAATTCCAGCATTTACTGCTGTGCTGATGGCGAAAAGAGGCAGAATGTAAGAGTCTAGAGAGGGCCAAGGGGAACTCGGAGAGTGCTGGCGATGGAGGCTGAGGGAAGGGAGTGTTTCAATAAGGGCGAGGTTGTCGACGCTGTCAGTGACCCGAAGACTAAAAGTCAGAAATAGCCATTGGTAATGTGGCCATGAGGTCATTAGTGACTTCTGTGGAAGTTCTTTTGGTGGCCTTTCCCCTCTCAGTACATATTTTTGCATGACCGAAGTGTCTTTCGGTTATGATGAAAAACCACTACCCTTTACACCATAGAACTCATGTGTGTTCCCATATTATTCCTACAATGGCTCAGAGTTGTTATTCTTTTTATTTATTTATTTTCCACTTTTAAATTTAAGATGTTCTTTTAACCCCTGGACTTGCTGAATTGTCTTCATTGTTCTTTTATTTAATTTTTTTATCAAGCGACTGAATTTTAATGTCTGACTAGGGGATTAGAACGTGCCCACATAAAACACTGCAGTTTTATGTAATTTTTGGCATTCGGAGCATATATCACATGAAATAATAATAATAAAAGGGCTTGTAAAATCAGAAAAAAATTAACTTGGGATCCCTAAAAATGGCATTTAGGTGTGCACAGAATGGAGAGTGGCCTGTGGCTGTGAGGCCTGTATTCCTTTGTGGTCTCTACAGAGAAACTGCCCCTAAATCCAAGGAATCAGAAACTATTCTAGAGGCTGACGGAGCAGGCAAAAGACTGGAGGAGAAAGACAAAGGAAACTGGCTGGAGGGGCAGACATGTGCCTCTGAATGTTTTGTTCTGGGGAGAAATGAGGCCTGGGCATAACTCAGTCTTCTCAGGATACCTTTCACCCTCCTGGGTGGCTTTTGGCACCTTGGGAAGACTAATATCTCCTCATCCTTCTCTTGTTGGTAGGAGGTAGGTGGTACCAAGACTCATCACTTTGCCTGAGGCCAGATGTTTGGGTTGGCTATAGGCCAGCCTGGGAGCTCCTGCAGGTGAGGGACAAATGTTTGCTTCTCCAGGACACAGCTGTGGCCATGGGGCACCTGAGATGTACCGTGTTTCCCTGAAAATAAGACCTAACCCAAAAATAAGCCCCAGTTAAGATCATCAGCCAGACGGACGCATTTAGTATTTTATGACGATGTTTCAGAAGAAGATGACACGACTGTATTTGAATAAATGTAGATTGTTGTACATGAAAAAATAAGACATCCCCTGAAAATACGCTCTAATGCTTCTTTTGGAGCAAAAATTACTATAAGACCTGGTCTTATTTTCGGGGAAATACAGTGTAAGACCTGGTCTGATTTTTGGGGAAACACGGTACCTTGCTCCCACAGCTATTGAAATAGGCCCCAGGAGGAGTCTGGCAAAGGATAAGCTTGGAGAACCACCAAGTTCTGGCCCCCACTGCTTCTGAGCCATGTTTACAGCAGACAGTAATGTATGTTCCTTTTTGGCTGAGAGTAAAGCCAAAAGGAATGAAGATCAAGAGTTTCTTCTTTCTAAGCCAGCTCCTCTTGATATGTGCCCTCCCTGCAATGCTCCTTGGAAAAGGAGGTTCTATAGTCCAGTGTGTTTGGGAAACATGCACACCAGAAGCCTTCGTGATGCTCCTGAGAAGAGTCAAGCCTGTGAAAGGTCTGCAGTAAGAAACCTGTATACTTAGTTGAACTTAGTTGGCATTTCCCAAATGTAATTTAAGAACTTTCCCCTTGTTTCTCCTCTTCCCCAAATACCTATTTATGGCATGGAGCATACTTTGGAAAATGCACTAAGTCAAGGAGAAACCCACTGACCAGTTACTGACCATGAACAATGACAGGTCATGGGTGGGTGGGCAGGGTCAGTCTTCTCGCTTTACAATGGATTCATGATACTGGCTGTCTCCAGCTGCACATGCCATAGACTTGCATGAATCAAATACTTTATTGTATATTCTTGGTTCCACTAAAACAAGTGTCTCTGTCCAGACACTTGGTGTAACTGTGCTTGCTAATCCTCGCGCAAACCTCTAATGGAGGGGAGACTTGAAGCGGGGAAATTTAAAACTCCTTGGTCTCTTTTTTCACCCCAGCAAGACTTGCTCGGTGCCTCTGTCGTTCTTCTTGCTTCTTTAATAACAGACATAGCAATCTTCTAACACATAGTCAGCAAAAGCGAGGTCATTGGATTTGTTGACAGCTGTGGAATCGCAGATAGCATTTGCTCTGCTGTCTGGGTCAGTTCCAGCTTATCTGACCATGGTCTCTTAAAAGAAGGACTGGCTTCTTTCTACTCCCCTCCCCCTAACTTCTTCTGCCATGGTTATTAATCAGATCTTCAAATATATTGGTTTTTCCAGCTTGCATTTCCCATTCTTTTGTTTCTCCCCTATAGTCTTTAATCAGAAGTGACATTTTATTTCTGTCCAATAGAAATATAATTTAAGCAACCTGTGTAATTTTAAATTTTCTATTTTAAACATGTTGAAACAGTAAAAAACAGAGGTGAAATTAATTTTGGTAGTATATTTTAATTAACCCAGTATATCCAAACTATTATGTTTTCAACATGTAATAAGATATTTTACATTCTTTTTTTTTTTTAAAGAAACTAAATCTTCAAAATCGGGTATATAATTTACGCTTGTATCACATCTTAATTCAGACAGACACTAAATTTTCAATAAAGTGAAATGTCCTATAAAATGAAGTTGTATTTAACAGAAATATATTTTATAGCGCGTCAGTTTTTACATATACATTGAAATTAATTAAAATTCAATAAAATTAAAAATTCAGCTCCATCGTCTCACTGGCCATATTATAAGAGCTCAGCAGCCACATGTGGCTAGTAGTTATTGTCTTGGACAACAAAGTTTTATATGAGTCATTTATTTAAACAGTTTTCAGTTTTCCATGTTTTCTAAGTTGATACAAAATATTTGTGATTGTGAGTCTTGTCGGCAACAAGGAACAAGGGGTAGTATATAACTTATATTAGCTAACTGAAGCAAATTTTCCCCACGAAAAATTCTAAACAACAGTTTGGGGCTAACTTTACCATATAACCTTTGAGGAATACATTTGAAATAATTAAATTTCTGTTTATGATACTAATTATTATTCATTGAGTTGTACATGCATATTTCACATATATATATATATATATATATATATTTCATCTAAAAATATATATAAATTTAGAAGTAGTGCTTTTGTTCCCTATGTTTACATTTCACAAAACAATTTTATTCCAACATTTTTCCTGCATCTTTGCTTTCAGTATTTTTAGTATTTTTATCAGTATTATTAGTATTTCAGTATTTTTATCATCACCAGAAATGACTTTTTGGGACATGTAACCCAGGTTTCAAGCTCAACATATTTATTTTCCTCCAAATTGCTTGGCGTTCAGTGCTTTTAGAGTTCATGAATGATGCTATCACTAGAAACTCTACCCTACATCGTAAGTGCTCATTCATTTAACATTAGGACAGTTGTTTTTTCTTATCCAGCTCATATCTGGCTGAGAAATCTCCATAATGCAACCAATTACTCTACATGGCTCTTAAAAAGAAAAGAAAAATCTCATTTTATTGAAGATAACATAAATAACAAGAGAGTGCATAAATCATACATGTACAGCTCAGTGAGTTAGCACAAAATGAATGCACCTGGGGAACCAGCACCCAGGGCAAGAAACAGAACAGTCCAAAGCATTCCCGGTGGTCTCTATCATCACTTCCCCTGCTCCCCAAAGGTCGCCTCTTTCTAATTTCTAACACCAAAGGTTAGCTTCACCTGGTGTTGAACTTTATGTAACTGGAATCTTTATAAAGGGCATCTTTTGCTCAACACTCTGTGAGATTCTTCCATGTCCCAGTAGTTGGTTTATTTTCATTTGTCTATAGACTTCCTGCATTGCTTTTTAAAAGCAGTCTTTAAGAAGATTGCTTACTGCCACACCCAAAATTTTGTTTCATGGTTTACTGTTTTAAATTTTTGTGAAACGTTTTTTCCTTCTTAAAAATCGAGTCCATCGGATGACTTTAGTAAACATCCCGAACTAGCTTTGATTAATGTGTTTTTCCCCAGTAACCATTTTGTCGTTCAAAACAGTGACAGGGTCCTTGTATGGTGAGAGACTGTGTAAGTCTGTAAATGTATAAAATAATTCCCTTTTCTGTTCTGAGAAATAACATTTAGGGGGGAGGGGTGTAAACCCCAGGATATACCCATGTTATATCCAAGAGATACAGCGTGGATATGGACTGGATTTCCCCATCCAGCGTACTGTGGATCGCATCACCATGTCGTGGTTATTTAATGTAGCCTACCTCTTGGGAGGGGGATAACTTTTGTGGACCTCCTTCCCCCAGATATCCGCTTGGCTAACTGCTTCACTTCCTTCAAAGCTTTGTTCAAGTTCACCTTCTCCATGTGCCCACCCACCTTGCCCACTCATTTTAGAAAGAGCACCTTATCCCCTGCCGCTTCACCCTAGTCATTCCCTTCACCTCCTAAGACACTTTCCTATTTTCACCTAATGATTATGTTTATTGTTTGTTGTCTCTTTTTTCCTGGGCCGAGAATAGTGTAGGTCATAGAGTAGATGCTCAATGACTATTTATGGAATGAAAAGAGTGGCAGCCCGTGGATTTCCAAGGCTCAAAAGGTATCAGAATATGGGAACAGATGATTTCAGAGATGATGCAATGAAGATCGACGGACACTCATGCGTTTTCTTTTTCCTGTAACTCGCAGTAGCTTTTTTCAGTGTTTGGGGTGGTTGAAACTTGTTGAGTAAACCATCCCTGGAAGTGACTTGTGAGGGTTATATGTCACCCGTTTCTAGTTCATGCTTCCTAGCAGACATGTTTACAAATATGGAATTTGCTGTTATCACCAGGCAAGTTTCTAATTTGGCATGTATGCATATGTGTATGTATGTATATATGTGTGTGTGCATATGTACATACATATATCGCGGATGTGTATGTATTTTATGAGACGTAACATGCTTTGAGTGCTAATTATGCGCTGTCAGTGAACACATGTGGTAGCTGATGGGTTTGCATCACAGGTTGAACTTCCCATCTGCGTTGTTCAGAGGTGCTGAATATCCCGCTCGGTGAGACCTCTCGTCTGCTGGATTTGTCTGGGATCCAGCACAGATAATGAGTGTGGGAATTTGGACTAACCTAGAGGCATGTGGAAGATGGGGTGTCTCATCCGAGAAATGGAGAAATGGAGTTTATTCTGGCAAGCAGTTAGGCTGCCTGCTGTATCTTCCCCTAAAACTGGAAGGTTTCACTTTTACTGCTTGAGATTATGTGCAGTTTTTTCTGAGGGTTTTGAGAGCCAGTGAGACAGGATTACAACCCATGTAAGGTTTTCCCCGTTTCTGCCTTTGGGAGAATTCTCACTCACAGAGCTGGATCACATTAGATCAGTCAGCAATGTTGATGTTGCAGATGGCTCGGGGGCAGGGGAGGTAGGGGAGACACTTGGACACGAAGTACTCAATTACCGAAACTGACTTGCCTCCTCAAGGAGAAATCTGGAACTTTAAAAGCCCAATTCCAGAATTTTCTCCTGATTCCAGTAAAGGAAAAGTGTTACTTAAATAATAACTTGGGCAGTCATTTAGGCGGGGCACATCACTTTCTCAAATTCTTGGTTTTCTTCCCTGTAAAAGGAGGCTTTGCACACGGATAATCTCTAATATTCTGTTCTTCTAGGGTCAACCCTGGCTTTTCAATTCTTTCTCCCCTATTATCAAGAGGCTTATTTTATTAATTTAGGTTTATGATGGTGGCATGTTGAATTTTAGTGCCATATGCCTTCATTTTATGCATTTTGCTGGGCACATCTTCGTATTCCCTGTGCTTTTTACCCAGTAAGTCGACGTTTGTTGATTGATAACTATTTTTTTCTTCCCCTTTAACTAATAATTGTAATTGGAGTTTAATGTAAGGACTATTGTTTTTTTAACAAGTTTCTTTTTTTAAGGTTAAAAGTAAACGCTGCCTTCTGATACTCCAGTGGAAAATATCTGCTGTGAGGAAAATCTAAACTTAAAATGATTCATTTGTTGGATCACTTCTGACTTCTTAAATGTTTAAAAGACTGAAGAATAAGATAGATTACCATTATGTGGGTGGTGCTATAATCTGTAGAAGTAACCCAAGATATGTATGTTTGGATAAATGGCCCAAGTATTCCAGTAACTAATTATTATAAATCTAGCCTAAGCAATAAGAGAAAATAGATTAAACCAAGGTTTCCCATCTAACTATTTCCCAATCTACATCTTCCTTCTGTTAGTTCTTTAGCAGCATTCGTAGGTATTGAAAGGTAGCTGGGGGAGATGGATAGTAAGATGTTTTTGTTTGCGGTAGCGGGGTATTATTGGTGGGGGTAACAGGGATGTTTAATTGGTGGTGGTGGTAGTGATCTCCCCCTCCCAAGACTTATTGGAATATAACTGACAACATTGTATAAGTTTAGTGGGTGCAGCGTGATGATTTGATAGACCTACGTATTGTGAAATGATTGCCACAATAAGGTTTGTTAACACATCCATAGTTACCCATTTTTGTGTGTGGTAAGAATATTAACATCTACTCTCTTGGCAAATTTCAGTTATACAAGCCATACAGTATTGTTAACTATAGTTACTATACTATACATTACATCCCCAGAAGGGATTCCTCTTCTAACTGGAAGTTTCTACCCTTTGGCCAACATCTCTTCATTTCCCCTACCCCTTGACTCCTGGTAAACACTGTTCTATTCTCTGTTTCTCTAAATTTGACTTTTTTAGATTCCATATGTAAGTCATATCATACAGTATTTGTTTTTCTCTGTCTGATTTATTTCACTTAGCATAATGCTTCCAGGTCCATCCATGTTGTTGCAAATGTCAGGGTTTCCTTTTTCTTAATAGTTGAATAATATCCATTGAATGCATATACCACATTTTCTTTAAGTCAGGATGTTTTTGTGGGGGTTCTAAGGATGTTATTGGTGGGTGATAGGCCGTTACAGAGCAAAAGGCAGTCCAAGAAGCTTTTATAAAGGAACCTCCTTCAGAGAAAAGGTGATATGGAGGATACAAAGAGTAGAAGTCAGAAGAAAAATACCTGAAGAGATGGAAAAATTTTAAAAGAAAATGTGTAAATATGCTCCTCGTAGAAATAAAGTTAGTTTTTCATGGAACTCTTCATTATTCAGGTGGTGTAGAAACTTTATTTCAATGACTTCCCATTTTGAATGAGAGATGCAGTTGCTACTCTAACTTCTGAGAAACTCCCCAGAGGGCAATGGAAGATTCTCCTTATGGCAGTTTAAGAATAACACAGCTGGATTTTTTTCCTAAGCCTCAAGCACAGGGATCTGTGCGACTCATTGTGACTCTGATGGTGCCAGGGAATTGTGGCATCTTTCTGTGTCACTCTTGAATAGTAAAGCATCACCGTTATATCCTGTGCTGCACACTTCTAACTTGTGACAAACAAGGACTGAGCCTTCGTTTGCCTGCAGGTTTGCTCAGCAGATTAATAATGGAAGACGCTCTGTGGGGGTGGGGCTTGCCGCAGGGTACCCACTTGTTCCAGCAGTTAGGATGCATCATCACAAACTAGAGGCTAATTACAAATTGCTTTTACCTCCTTATTAAAGCATGTCTGCGACAGGCTCACCCCTTAGAAGTATTTGTGTTATCCTTATTTACGTTTCTCCATATTTGAGTGTGCTGCTAACTGCAGCCTTTATAAAGGATTGGGTATTTTACTTGAAGGAATTATTGCGGTCTTGTGTCTTCCCATTGGTAAGAATTAGTAAGGATTACTGTATTTGAAGAGTGTGTCTGTTGCTGTAAAACAAACCACCCCAAAACACAGTGGTTCATAACCACAATAATCACTTGTTTTGCTCAAAAATCTGCCACTTGGGCAGGACTTGGCAGAGACAGATGATCTCTGTTCCACATGGTATCAACTAGGGTGGCTTGTCAGTGGCTGGGGGTTCTGCTTTCAAGATGGTGCACTCACATGGATGGCTGCAAGCCTCTCCACAGACTGCTTGGGCTTCCTGAAAACATAATGGTTAAGAACAGCAAGCATCCCAAGAGAACAAAGTGGAAGTTCATGGCATTTTTATGTCCAGACCTCAAAAGTCACATAGCATCCTTTATACTTGACTCATGGGTCGAAGCCCATACTGGTTCAAGTAGAGGAACATAGACTCCACCTCTTGATGGGGGAGGAGAAGGGTCTAGTAGACCGTGTGGGATGAGAAATATTATTGTGATGACCTTTGGAAAATACAGTCTGCCTTACATGTGAATTCAGACATGCTCTATTCATTCACAGTTCATTCTATTAGGAGAGGACTTGGAGACGTGCAGGATTAACATGGAATACATAGAAAGTAAAAATGAAGGCAAGAAGTGGAAACAATAAGTTCAGTATTGAATAGAAGAGTTATTGGGCATTGAAAATAATCTTTAAGTGTAATTCTCAACAGTTGTAAATGCAAAGACACCCCCACAGCACCACCACCAAAAAAAACACCCTATTTGTTACTCAAAGAGATCACATATCTTCATGATATCTGAAACTCTCTCAAATCATTTCCATCTTCCAGAAAAACCATCCCAGGGTTCTCCAGGGTATTTACAAAAGAACAATAAAACATTCATTTCTTTGCACATTGTAATGAAAACCATCCCCAAGTACTTAGTTGAACTGCTCTGTTTACCATAGAGGTTTCAAATACCATTAGGACCGTGTTATATTTTTGTTGGTCTGGAGTCATGGGAATAGAAAAGAATTTTTTTTAACCAAGGGTTAAAACTCGAATAGCATTGGCCCACCAGCACCATCTCAACATTTTGTGAAAGTGCCTTTCATTAATGTTTTGGAAGCCTATGTAAATCAGGGAATAGTGGGAAAAATGTCACGAATACTGGATGTTAAAGCAGCGTGGTGTGAAAGGAAACATCTGTTCCTGGTTAAAGTTCTTCAAACTTATGTTCTTTTGCCTCAGTCATTTAACTGGTACTGAGATTTGAGTTCCATGAAGACTCTAAAATTGATTTTCCAGAATATTCCCAGGGGTCTTAATAAACCCTTGGGTTCTTTACCCCAAGCCTTTAATTCCAGGGTCACTAGTATTACCAAAGTATAAAATTGGGGTTGTCAACCTCCGCAACTCCAAGATTGTGGATTCTACCTAGATTATTGTTTTCTTCTTCTTCTTTTTATTTTCTTTTTTAGGAAATGCATTGTCTTGTCTTAAGTAGTACCTTTATGAAAGAAGGCCCAGTGGAATGCCTAGTTATGAGGTCTTTTTTAACCTTGATAAGAATTACTGATGTTAACAAATTGTTTGTAGCTACATGTTTCCTTTCTCCTGAAGGGAAGATTGACCTGGTTTGTTACGAGATGGACTGGAAACCCAGGGGCTGCAAATAATTTTAATAGTGTTGCTTTCTTGAGATGTAACCCTGGACCTGCAACCCCTTAATTTCTCTGGACTCAGTTTTCTTTTCTGTTAATATGATACAAATGATGTGCAGATTTTCAAACTCTCCATGTATTTGCAAAACATTATTAGCCCCAGATGGACTTTTACCGAAATTATAGACACATAGATGTTTCCACTTAGAAGTAACCTCAGATTCTGCAAATTTAATCTATTCATTCCTTTATTAAACATTTATTGAGTACTTACTAGGTACCAGGAACTACTTCAGATGGTGGGGACAGAGCAGGGAACAAAATAGACAATGTTCCTGCCCTCACAGAGCTTTCATTCAACTGGGAAAGACAGATAATAAGTTTGTAAAAAAAAATGTGGAAATAAGTTATATGATGAAAATTAAACAAAGAGATATGCTGAAGCATGACCAGGTGAGCATTTTTAGACTGGGATTTCAGGGATATCCATAAATGGGAAGAGGAGACCCTGATAACAAGGAGAAACCAGTCATGGGGAGATTTCGTAGAACAGCATCCCAAACAAGTTGCTGCAAGTGCTAAGGTCCCCAGATGGAAATGCACTTTGAATGATAAAACAAAGGCTTGTGAAAGCGGAGGGGTGTGAAGACGTGGGGTGGGGCACCCCAAGAGGAAGCACAAAATATCTGCTAAGGGTGAATGGAAGGATTGCTGGTCAGTAGAGTGTCCATTGATGGAAGACCTTGAGCCTCCCTTGCTGTAACCTTAAGTGGATTGGATAGCTTTGCTATTTGTGAGAGGAGCCAGGCAGAGAAACCAAAGATGTAATAGCAGGAGAGTGATGGAAGAAGTGGATCACATACTAGACGGGGAAGGATGAAAAAGAACAGCCATCTGCTTATTTTTTAAAGCAGCTTTCTAGGTCTTCACTGCTGGTCATGTTTCACTAGGTGATCCTATGCCTCCATTTGCTGGATCAGTTGTATCTCATGCCTGCCGTCACAACGTAATTAGTAGTGTCACCTTTTGCTCTCAAAAGTGTCCTTGTTTGGACGATAGGTTACCAATAGTTTATCAGATCAGAGTCCCGTGGTGTACCACCTTTTAGTCAGCAGACTGGTGTCCCTCTTTTGTTCTCCCACCTACCTCTCACATCCTTTTCCATGGGAAGGCTAGGCTGGTATGACCTCTCCCACATGCTCTGCAGTGACTCCCTGGCCCCCAACCACTCTCTTTGCCTCCCATCTGCTCACTTCTATCACCTGCCCCCACCTCGATCCATACCACATCCTGTAGACAGTAATTTTCCTTGGGATAGACCTGATTATGCCACTGCTGCTCAGAAATAATGGCATCTCATTGCCTACAGAAGAAAAAGTTCAGACTCTAAAGATTCAACACTCTTCAAGGTCTAGCCCTGGTTTGGCTTTTTAAAGCATAGGATATACTGTAGCAAATACAGTACTGTGTAATGTAATAGGTAGGAATATGGGCTCTGGAACCAGACTGCTAGGTTTGAATTTTACTTGCGTTCACTAGTAGCTGTGTAACCTTAAGCAGTTTGTGCAACCTCTCTGTGCCTTAATTTTCTAATTTGTAACATGGGGACAAAAAAGAATACTTACTTTTTATTTTTATTATAAGGATCAAATGAGTTAATCTATGTAAAGCCCTTAAAACAGTGTTTGGCTTCCAGTAAATGTAAGCTATTGTGAGTGTGAATTTTTGGTGCAGGAAGACTGAAATTTGCTGTTTTCTGCATAACTTATGACACTTTCTTACCTCTTAGCCTTTGCTAGTCTTATGGGAATCCTTCCCCCACACCATTTCCATAAGCACAGATTCCACGTAAGGTTATTTTACCATCCATGGATTTAGGCAGCCACAAAAGAACATACTGTGAGGCCCATGCACATTCTTTGACTTTCCCATGAGACTATGACGAAAATCTCTTTAAGTGCTTTGCTAACATGATGTTTTGAGATTTGATTTATCCAGTTCCTTTGTGGGTGTAGACTGGGACTCGTGTAAATCTAGGGAGTCTTGCAGACTTAGCAGGTGATGGCAGGTTCTCCTCTCAGTTCTTTTCCCTCAGTGCTCCTACCTGGATAATTGCAGCTCTCTTGGGCCAAGGTCTTTGCTTTTGCTCCAGGATCCTGAGTACAGGCAACCACATACACGATAACTTCTGCTGATGGGCATACATTGAGAGAGATTAGGATTTGTAGGGCCAGTGAAAACATGCCAAAGCTGACACTGTTTGATCCAGCATGTTGACTCTTTCCACTGTGCCCCTCCTGATCTATTATGACAAACTGCTTTGTGTAGTTGAATGGTTGGGGGTTGGACATCAATTCCAGAAATATTCTTTTAAAAACTGTCTTCAATTATATTTCAATAAAGTTGGGGGACGGGAAGTCTTTTTGAGCAGACCCGATGGAGAGATGCACAGATACCCCGTGTGAAGTAATAGAATGCTATGTCTCTGCAGACAAAATAACCTAGCGCACTGATGCAGGAATTACTTTGAACAAAATATATTAACATTGTTGTGATAGATACAGATGTATTTGCTTATTTTTGTTTGGCTTAAATATCATTTGCCTCATATAATATTTGGTTTATATTCTCTTCTTTAGTACCTGTGGGTCCTGAACAAATTTCAGATTTTATTTCACACAACATAATGTATCTGCATGATAGATACTTAAATATTTGTTTTGTCCTGACATTCCTGTTCTTAGGAGAGCTACTTTGTTCCCACAGTGCAGCTGTATGATTTCCAGGGGAGCCACCCTGCCCCTGGCCAGAGCTGATTGGCTCAGAACTGGACACCTGACCTAAGTTGGACCAATCCGAGCCCTTCTCTGGGATCTTTTGCTGTATATAACCAGGAAGTTTAGGCCTTCTACCGCTAGTAGCTAAGCTGTAAGCAAGAATACTCAGAAGTTGGCAATGGCCATACTTTCTGCCACATGGAGAAAATTGTTTTTAGATAAGAAAAATGATGCTAACAAATAAAGAAAAGTAGGGACAAAACTTAGAGAAAGTTTCCTGACAGTGCTAGAGATGCGAGTTCCAGCTCTTCCTAAGGTAGCTCAGGCCCTACATTGCTGGCCACTTAGCTGCTCTTTCATGTACCATTAGGTGGTTCCTCACAGATAGGCCTCTTCTTGTTCACCTTCTTTGCATCTTTGATTTAGACTTTTGATGCAGATTGGGGTCTTCTGGTAGGTTAGCTTTCAGGGGTCACTAAGAGCTAGTTCAAGATCTTTGGGCAGTGGAAGTTTAACATTCCTACTTATTTCTAACTCCAATACGCTACATTTTTAATGAGTCGGGAAATTATCTAATAATTTAGGTGTAATCTGGGTGAAAGAACTGAGTCAATTAACTTAAATTATAATTTAGGTATAATCTAAGTGAAAGAACTGAGTCAATTAACACAGCTAATGAGCGCAAATAAAACTTTTGTTAGAAATGCCTACCATGAACAGAGCTACCACAGGATGGATTCATTCTCTGCTCCCACCAGAACACGGGGCCCCTCCTCTTCCTTTTGTCTTAAGGTTAGAGTTTTCTGAATTCTTTCAGGATTTCCTGAAATCCATTATCTCCTCTAATAGCAGAGGCAAATAAAAAAGTACCTCTTCCCCCAAATCCCAGTCCTGCCTGGGACTTCAGGGCAAGCAGTGGTCCCTCAGACTGAACATCAACAGATTGCAAAGGGTGAACCACAAAAACTCTTCAGATTCTCTCAGTTACCCCCTTAAGTAAAACCAACATGTATTAAATCCAAGTGGGGAGGAGAAAAGCCTTTTTGGTCACTAGTGTTTCCCCAGCACCTATAAATATTGAGTAAATAGTTATGGAAAGAATGAATGGATATTATTATCCCCACTTTATAGATGAGGAAACACACTCAGATCAACCAAGTTGACCAGTAACAAAGCTAGTGAGTGGCAGAGGTAGACAAAGCTTTAGGTCTCAGACTCCTTGTCCAGTGCTCATTCTAAGACCTCTCAGTCACTAAGAGAGAAAACCACGACACCAGATGGTCTACACGCTCTTTCCTAGTGGCTCCATAATAGAGCTAAACACCCAGCAGTGCGTGGTAAAGCTTTCAATTCCTGAAGCTAAATGTTAACATGTCAGAACTGAAGACAGCTTCAGACTTGAGCTAAATCTCATGTTATTTTTGAACCTTCCCTTTTCGGAAAGCTGTACAAGAGTTTAGGTGACAAAACATGAGAAGGGTTGTGTGTGTATGATAAAATATTCACCGTAAAGACACGTGTGTAACCGTGCAACCCAGAACAGCATTTTTGTGCCTGTTCTTGACATACAGTACATGCTTCTGTGTGTAGGTTCCCTGTATATGCCATGGATCCCCAAATATTTTAAGATATCAGCTGTCACAGAATGGTGGCCCAAGAGTTATGAGGAAGGGTCAGAGTGGTCAGTGGGATGTCTGTGCATGTGAGTCTTGGTCTTTACCCTGTATTATATGCCTCTGAAATCATCGTTGAAAGCTCTGTTTCTATTACTCAGTATTTTATATTTTATTACGCTCTATAGCAGCATTGTCCCATAGGACTTTCTGTGGAGATGAAATGTCCTATATCTGCACTGTCCAGTACTGTAGTCAATAGGCACCATGGCTCTTGAACACGTGAAATTGGCTGGTGTGACTGAGAATTGCATTTTTTATTTATTTGAATGAATTTAAATTTAAGTAACCACACTTGGTTAGTGGCTACCATAATAGATAGCAGAGTGCTGTAGTTTTACAAAGTCAGTACGTTTCTGATTTCCAGCATTAATTAGCCATTAGTTATAGGCAGTCCATTCAGTTCATCATACGGTTAGAAACTGCCTATAGCTTATAGAAATTACATCTATCAGTTTAAGATTTCTTATAACATCCCTCACCTAAAAACATGGTGGGGAAGTTTCTTGTACCTGGGCAACAGCGATGGTTGTCAGGCTTCTTGCTGTGCTTCATCCTCTCCCTTGGGACCTGGAATCAATGCCAGATTAAGTCCTGCTGGTTTTGTTTCCGTTTGGAGCACATAGTCTCTCACTGCCTCCTGAGAGCTCCTAGCCATCTTTTCATTTCACACCGTGTCAGGTTTAGATTTCAAGACCTCCATCAGCCTTCCCTGTGCTATCTTAGTCCCCTCACTCCCTTTACCTGCTCTCCTCCTGTCTAGTCAGAGCTCTCCAGAGAAACAGAACTAATAGGATCGTAGCCGGCCATCTATACCCACAGGTTCCTCATCTGCAGATTCAACCAACCACAGATTGAAAATATTTGGAAAAGAATGTTATGTTGTTGCTGGCATGTACTATGTCATTAGGCCTTTGAGGTTGCATTTGTACCAAACATGTAGTCTTTTCTTTCTTTTCTTTCTTTTTTTTTTTTTTTTTGGTCATTATTCCCTAAACAATACAGTATAACAACTATTTACATATCATTTACATTGTATTAGATATTATAAGTAATCTGGAGATGATTTAAAGTATATAGGAGATGATGGATAATTTATGTGCAAATGCTGCATCACTTTATATAAAGGACTTGAGCACACCCGGATTTTGGTATCTACAAGGGCCCTAGAATAAATCCCTCATGAATACTGAGGGAAGACTGCATCTGTCTGTCTATCTATTGAAGGAGATATTGAGATTGAGATTGATTTATCTTAAGGAATTGGCTCGTGGTTATGGGAGCTGGCAACTCCAAAATCTGCAGGGCCATCCTGCAGGCTAGAGATTCAGGTAAGAGTGATGCTGCACTGTTGTGTCTGAAGGTTGAAAACTCAGGCAGATTTTCTATGTTGTCTGGAAGCAGAATTCCTTCTTCTTCAGAAAACCTGTCTTTGCTCTTAAGGCCTTCAACTGACTGGATGAGGCCCACCCACATTATGGAGGGTAATCGACTTTACTCAAAGTCAGTGGGTTGTGGATGTCACCACATCTAAAAGATATCTTTACAGCAACATCTAGACATCTAGTGTTAACCAAACAATTAGTCACTATAGGTTAGCCAAGTTGCACAAAAAGTTAACCATGACACCTTCTTCATTTGATTCAGACAAAATGGTCTTAGACTGTGCCTGACCCTTCACCTATATCTTCTTATATGGCCTGTGCCCACTTCAATTCCCACTGCCCTGTTGGCAGGAGGCTTTTCAGCTCCTTTTCCTATGTTACACGTAGCTTTCAGTTTTATCAAATCCAGCCCATGTCCCATTTCTCCCTAACTGCTTTCACTCTGACTGACATACATACTCTAAAACATGAACAGATGTACGAGACAAAGTATATGTTTGCACTTATCATTAGCAGCATGTTACTCATTTTGAAAGTAGGGTAACAGACAATATGTCCTAGATTTTCTGGGATTACGTATCCCAATATCATCTTGTTTGTGTTTTGTTTTTTTTAATAAAAGTGATTCTTTAAATAATATATCCAAGGAGGATATATTTTTTACAATGCATTGAGACTTTTTATAGACATAAATTTTTTAAAAAAGAAAAAAAACCTTTTTCACATCACGAGATCCCTGCCTTTAGGTTGGGAAAATACAGTTACCATCAGATTTGTTCTTACTCTTTATAGAGAAGTTAAATGAAGTTTTGGATCCATGAAAAATGGTCTTATTTAATTTCTTATGCCAAAACCAGCAATTATTACTCCTTTAAGTGCTGGTGGTGAGATGGTTCCTAAATGTAGCAGAAACAAGAAGGTGGGTGAGGGTGTATTTCAGTTTAAACTAGTATCCACCTGGGCATCTTGGCACAGGTTGGATTAACTAAAAGTGGAAAGAGTGGTATCGCTGAAGGAGCATCAGGTTGAAATTAAGATTCTCAGAGTCCTGTCCGGGCTTTGCCTGTGATTAGCCCTGAGACGTTTGGCCAGTCAGGTAACTGTCTCAGAACCAGTTTCCTCTTCTGTAAGGTGTTATTTTGAGGCCTAGGTCATGTGTGTTGAAATTCTTCGTAGAAGAGTTATACGGTGCTAACAGTTGTTGTTTTCACTGAGCACAGTGGTGAGAGAAATTTTGGTCATGCATGTGACAGTCTGTGGAGAATCCCATAACCAAGGTGACTGAGTATTCATGATTTGGTCTTCCATATTGATTTGACGCCCTGCTCATGAAGCCTGAAGTAACGGTGGTGTCCCGCAACAGAGGTTGAGCTTCTGAAGTAAAACAATCATAGAAGTATGGAAAGTAGGGTGGAAAAATGCACGAAACATGGGGGAATAAATCCGGCAGGATATGGTGAGTGGGTACACAGGGTTAGAGAAAGGGAGCTAAGGAAGATACCTGTGACTCCAGTTTGAGAAACGAGATCTATGATGGACCCCATCAGCTATGATCTGAACCCCTGAGGAAAATTCGGGCTGCGGAGTCCAAATTAGGGGATAATGAACATATGCCTAGTAACTAAACCCAGGTGAGTCTAGGAGGTCACCATGGGGAGTGGAGAGTGACGAGAGCTGGTAGCTGAGGATGAACCCTGATGAACACCACCTGTGCCCCCCTTATCATGCACCTGGGGCTTGCTCCGTAAAGGTTATGAATGAACAAATGAGTGAATGGAAAACAAACAGGATTCAGTTTGACAAACACAGTCAAATGACTGGATGAAAAAGAGAAAAGAAAGTGCCTGTACTAATGTAGAAAGTATCAAGGCCCCCAGGGTCTAGCCAAATATTGATCTTTATAAAACCTGAATGCGGTTCTTCTGGTTAAAAAGGACTATTTGTCCTTTCTGGTAAACAACTTGGCAGCCTGTATCAAGCCTTTGAAAATTAACATCCATTTGCCCACTAATTCTGCTTCCAGGAACCCACCTAAAGGAAGTAAGCAGAGATGCAGACAAAGATTTAATGCCAAAAATTCCTGAGACATGGATTCTCTGGAATGCTTGGGATTGGGTGGGAGGGGTTTAACTTTGGCATCTTTTTAAAAGTTTTATTCTGTGCAAACTGTGGTGCGGGATACAAATTTTTCATTAATGTTTAAGATAAACGATGAGCAAAGAAATCATGTGCCTTGCCCTCAGACCCCCACTCTCCTCTGCTCTTCGAGTTACTATTGCGGGAAAGTTGGGGATCTTCTGGCCTCCAGGGTGAAGTGAGAGACCAGAGGTATATAATTTGCATGGTATCCATTGACATCCATGATATGATTCTTTTGATTTTCAGCCCAACTTCATTTCAGGGCATTCCTGGCTTCTCATGTCATGTTCCAGAAATATTTCTAGAAGCTTCTTCTATACGTCAAGCTGTTTGCACACCACCAAGCCTTTGCCCGTGAGGATCCTTCCTTCTCTTTACCTGCATTGCCCTTCTTCCTTTCTTTCACCTATTCTGATGAACTCCTATTCATCCTTCAAAGCCTCCTGTAGATTTGGCCCACAGATAGGTTTTGTCTAACATGATATTTTGGGGGGGAAAATGAATTTGAATGGTTAAGATAAGGCACACACACTCCAGTTCTGCCGCACTCGCCACCTCTTCCTATTGTATTACACTGTTTCATGTGTTACAGCCCTGACCTTCTGTGAGAAACTTTTTAAATAATCACATTCATCCTTGTCATTGCTATACTTTTATATCTATTACTGTATTTATCACCTTCTATGAGAAATTTTTGAAATATATACTTTTTTCACCTTTAAAAGTAGTGTGCATGCTCATTAGATAAATTTTGAAAAATTAGACACAAATAGAAATATAGCTGTCATAATCATGTCCATAAAGTTTAGAGTCTTGATTTTTTAGATAACATTATAGTATAAGCATTATTGTACCATGTTAATATAATTATTTCTAAAGTGTTTTTGAGTGAAGCTTCTTGAGAATTGGACTTCAGTTTTGTATCCCCAGCACCTAAGCACAGTGTTGGTCTAGGTCAGGGTAGGTACTTAATCACATGCTTGTTGAATTCTGAAGCTGAAAAATTAATCAGTTTCCATCCCTATCTTCAAGGAACTCATTCTGGGAGAGGAGACACATATATGCACTCATTATTTAATGTATTCATTTGTTTATTCAACGGATACTTCTTGAGCACCTGCTATATATCAGACATCATCCTAGCACTGAGGACACAGAAGTGCACAAAACCCCAGCCCTGTGAAATATGTATTCTAGAGCAGTGATTCTCAAATTTCAGAGCGCACTGGAATCACCTGGAGGGCTTGCTAAAACACACATCTCTGGGCCCTACCCCCAGAGTTTCTGATTCAGGAGGGGCTGAGACTTTTCATGTCTAACAAGTTTCCAGGGGATGCTGATGCTGCTAGTAAGAGGCTACACTTTGAGAACCCCTGGCATGGAGGATAAGTTTGCAGTAGAACAGGGCAAAGGAATATGATGGCCCAGTTTGTTGTGGAAGAGGGCACATGTCTGATTGATGTCAAAGGCTCTCTGATTCTTTGAGTCTGGTGAGGAGGGGCTTGCTAGGATACTGCCCCGTGTCCAGAGTGCTCACCTGCTCACTCTGGATGATTCTTAGCAGTCTCTGCAGGGCCATGGAAGCCTGGGACCCATTAATGAGAGAGGGCAGAGCAATAATGACGGCCATGAGTATCTTCTCTTTGCCCCATCCTTCAGCATACTTGCCATATATGTCTAATCTTCAGAGTAACTGCAAGGAAAGCATGATATCCCCCATTTTACAGATGAGAAAACTGAGGCACAGAGAATTTATGTAACATACTCTGGTTCCCTAAGCCAGTGAGTTACACATCTGGGGTTCCAAGCCAGGCCTTTCCTCCTTCAAACCCCATGACTCAAGTTGAGACTGTTCTATGGTTGAGCCCTCAGTGGGACCAGTTTTTACATGTTTCAGCAGTCATAGCTATTTCCTCTGTGGTGAGACACAAGTAGCAGGGGCTCGTGCACCTGTTCCTCAGGCACAGCAGAAATGGAGAGGCTCCTACTTGCAGTTTATTTGGGAGAAAGCCGGACTGGAGCCTAAGGGGCTTCAAAGTTGAAATAGAGATCTGCGGTTGAGAAAGAGCTAATTGTCCTTCCTGTAGGAGCTGTATCTGGAAATTGTTAATATTATTTTCTCAAATGGAGAAATTTGTGGAAGTTTAGTTTTAGTTTACTTGTACTGCTGTGGATTCAGAATTTGCATAATGTATTTAAAACTAACTGAAGAGCCAGTCTTTCGGAATCCTTCTGAAGAAGCATAGGCTGGCAGCATTATTTCACAAACAGTTAAGACTAGAGAAAAGCCATCATACTCCATGCCATGGGAACTAAGGAAGTTAGTATTAACGTGACCCAGTTCCCAGGCTCTCAGCACACTTTAGCATGCTGTCATCTGTTGCAGTTGTCCATCTATTATCTGTCAATTACTTGGATTATTTGACTTTAGCTCCCCATAGGAGGACTTTCAAAGATTGGTGCTTTAGCATAATGTCTTCACCGTCTATCAAGGGTTAAGAATATGTAAAGGATGTAAGAAAAATGTCTCTCCATTTTCTGTAAAACTGAAGAAGATGCATTTTGCTCCATATCTCTACAAGAGTCATACAATACATTTCTCTGTTCCTTAGTAGAAAATTATGCTTCTCTCTTATTGACTGGGTGTGTTCCCTTATTTCATTTGAGGACTGTAAAATCCATTGACTTTATCTTTTTTGCCTATGTTACCAGGAAGCTCATATGCTTTAAATGCAATAGCTTCCCTTAACCTAAGGTTCTTTGGTATAATTATCTCCCCACTCTTTTCTCCTAAAACTTTCGTTAGCTATGTTTTTTATAAGCTTTCCAAAATTATTTTTAAAAGTCGGTGGATATCATAAATCAATGAGTGAAAAATAAGTTTTTAGACTGGAAAGGATGACTTTAAATTTTTTTTTAACTTTTGAAGAGTGAATTGAGCCAACTATGGGCATATGTGTCAACATATACATGTCCAAGAACATTTATGTACTTGATGCTTTGAGATGTATCCACTTGGTTTTGTGGTTAAGAGAGTGAACTTGGGCCCAAGCCAGACCTGGCTTTCAACCCTGGTTCTTCACTGCTTGTTTTATGATTTGATATCTCTGGGCCTCAGTGTCCTCATGTGAAATGGAGATAATGATATTATGCAGTGTCATGGGAGTATTACACGAAACGATTTATGGAAAGGGCCTAGTGTAGTGCATTGCACATGGTGTGCAATAGGTGGTAATTACTACTGTTGTCATTGTTGCATCGAGCACAGGCTAGACTTGGTAGAAAGATTGTACTGCACACTTGGCACCTGCTCTAGACTGTTTTCCAGAATGTACAATGTTGAACTAAAATGACTTTCTAGTTAGAGTTAGGGTGGTTTATCCAAAGAAGACAGCCAACGCTTGCTTCTCCCTTAGAGAGAGTAGCTCCTTGCTGATATTTGTTACTAATTCTCAAATGTCAGGAGATGATCACTGCAGAGGCCTCAAGATTTTCTGAGGTCATCCACTTAGGGGAGGGTGACTAACACTCACATCACTCTGAGGTCTCTACCTCCTGATTTATTTGAGTATCCTTGCCCAGAAAGTCCCCTAACGCCCATTGTCTAGTTGTGGCTGGCTCTTGCTTGATTATATTAGGCCTCTACCTTCCATTTTTTTTCTTTCACTTATGACTCCTACATATAGCTGCCCTGGGGGATTTTTTAGGGAGAGGAGAATTAAAATGCCACAGTATTCCATATAGCCATTTGTCCCCCATCTTGCGGGCTCAGGAAGTGACAAGGAAGTTACCCATTACCTAGACTGGATGGTGTGTACTGTGGCCTGCAGAGTCACGAGTCTACCCAAGCAGTGCCTGTGGGCCAGGTGTGGTCTTTGGGCTCCTCTGGCTTCAGCTGAGACTGAGAGCCCCACGGAACAGGTGCCGTCAGATGTCCCCTCTTGCGGGGACCGTGCACATCAGCTTCTGCACGGTGGTGATTTCCCCCACCTCTGCCCTTCTTTGCCAAAACAATTGTTTGAAAGAGGAAGCTCTTTGGGTCATAAAATGTCATCTGGTAATGAGTGTATGGTGATATAGACATACGAGATTATGCAGTAGCCTGATGGGCAGGAAGCAGGTGACTCATCAGAGAAAAAAAAAATGATGAAAAAATAAACTCTTACCAAAATGAACTTCCTCTTTCAAACTCTCTTTGTTCCAGTTCATCCTTTTAGAACCTTTTTCTAGCCTCTTAGGAGAGAAGAAAAAAAAAAAAAAAAAAAAAAAAGCTAATAAGGAGTAATGCAGTGTTTCAAAGAAAGGTAACCCCCGCCCTTCATAGCCAAATGCTTTCTTTTTCCATAGTTCGAAAACGCAAGCCCCACGCTATCTGTCCACAGTCGGGCCAGGGGTGGGGTGTGGGCACTGCTTAGAGTTCATGGAGCCTCTGCCAGCGTGATGGCTCTCGCGTTCAAACTGAAATCTCCTCAAAGGCCTCCAGTGAGGCGATGTGGCTGTTGCATGCACCCTCCCTTTGGCAGAACACCCCATTCACTTGGTTCCCTTCATTTTGTTTGCCTCACAGGTCCAGGAGGCTGCGAGTAGAGGCCTGAAGTTTGTCGGTGTCATACCTCAGTACCACTGCCCCGTGAACTCAGCAGGCAGCAGTTCCCTGGTGGATACCAGAGATGTGAGAAAGGAGCCTGGCAGGGATGGGGACCACGAAAACCCCGGCACTCCAAAAGGAGTAGACGGAAGCCCAGAGCCAAGCCAGGGCCCAACAGGGGAGCCACCCACTGCCGAGCAACACAGCTTGTCCTTGGAAGAAGGGAATGGTGCAGAATTTTCACCCCTCGGGGTGAGCAAGACTGTGGATGGACCGGATGGTGACCCATCAGAAACGCATGAGAAACCACTCTCGGGAAGTAAGTATGTCAGCACACGGACTTTTGACCCCTTGAAGAGAGGCTTTCAGCTTTTCAGTAATCCCCATGGCATTTTAGAAAAAAGAAATGGAATTAGAGTATAGAGATAGCAGTCCATCAAACCGGGGAAACGTCATCAAGCCGTTTTCTGGGCCCCCTGACTGTTTACGTAGTGAAGCTGTGACTTCCGGGGAGAACAGAACCACGTAAAATTGACTTACAGTGGTTCTAAAATGTCATGTTTGAAGTGGATTCTAGGACGTGAGTTGTTTCATCCCCCATGCTCTTACACTGCCCTTGAACTACCCTGCTATAACACAGGAAGTGTAAACGTGCCGGCACCAATGCAGAACATACACGCCACTTTGGGTTTGCTTATTTTGAATATCTGCCTAAAGAAAGAAATCAAGAAAGCCGGTGGAGGACAAATTGTGCAGGAAATTGGTGATTCAACTCACTAGGCTGTAAACAGCCCGATTTCAGGGAGTTTCCGTAGTTGACAGATCGGCACCATGGAGAGAACACTCTGCCAGGGAGAGACCACCAATATGCGAATCCTCTTAATTACATTATAAGGGCCATCAGAGCATGTGCTTTAGGTTGGGGATTTCAAATAACACAACGGTGACGATAGCCAACATGTCTTAATACTTCCAGTGTACCAGGCCCGGTGCCAATAAACATTTTATAAGACTGAGCTCTTAATTCTCCCAAAAGCCCTTCGATTTGGGTGAGCTGTAGTATCCTTACCCATTTTACAGCTGAGAAAACTGAGATTTAGAGAGTAAATCTTTGCCCAGGCTGGAAATTGGCAGATCTTGCATGTGAGCCCAGGGAGGCGTAACCACCATCCCACTTCACCTCTCTACTTGGTCTTTCCTGTGTAATACACTAATAGACTATCAAGATTTCCTGAGGCCCTCACTTTACAGGGAGTGACATTTCTCTTTATCTCCCCATAATTCCCTTTCCTCTTCTTTCTCTGGGAAATCTAACATCCAGTCATTTCCTGAGAGCCAGGTACTTACGTGGCCCCTTCTAGTCTTTGGAACGTGAACAAGTAACAAGACTGACAGGAGGAGACCCCTAGGCCTTCGGAGACTTTTCTCTTTAGCCATTCTAGATCAGCTCCCTGATTAATGTTATTATTGATTTACTAATCCTTGAAATTAGCTTTAAATAAATGAAGAATAGTTCATGCTTTGAGAACAGAAAAGAAGGTGAAATTGTTTTTTTTGTTCTTATTGCTGTTGTTATGTCAATACTTCCTGAAAAGAAAATTGTGAGATGGTTCATTCTGGGGACTTATTTGCGAAGTTGATTTAGAGGAAGAGATTGGTGCTGCCTCGGTTTTGGAATATATTAGGATTACTGTTTACTCGAGGCCTGGATCCTACATAAGTATGTACTGAAGTAGGTCTCTTCATTGTAGGGTTTTCCACTGTTTGAGGTAGACTTCTGCTTCCTCCAGAGTAGCCGAGAGCACACTTCGACCCTGTGTGTGCCTCCTAATGAATGTCCACGCCTTAGTCCAGAAACCTCCATCTGCCTAATGTTGTTGGGTTGAGTGTGTATGCTTTGAGTCCTTAGAAGGAAGCTGGGTCCCCTTAGAGCCCTTCTTTGCAGTCCAGGAGGCTGAGGGGGTAAGGGTTCAGGCAGCCATTGCCCCTCCAGGAGAAAGGGGCAGGAGTTGTGGAGAGGTAGGAAGCACAGTGGTTAAGCACCCAGGCTCCACTTATACTCATCTGCCGCCTTCCAGCGAGGCAGTCCTGGGCAGGCCCCCTTCTGTGCCTCAGTGTCTTACCCTGTAAAATAGGGATAGAACAACAGTTTCTTCGTGAACGGTTAAATGGGATGTGCATTTAAAGCACTCAGCACTGCTTGAGTCCTAAGTGTGAGCTGTTATTATTGGGGTACAGGTTCAGTGGTCCTGACCTTTGATTTCCACCTCTGCATGGAGCCCTGGCTTTGAGAAAGGAGGCAGTTAATGCTGAATTTCCCCTCGGGAGTTTTCAGATATGTCCTGTTCCAGAGTCTACTTTTGTCCAAGATTCCTTCCAGACTTCCTGCCTCCTGTGGTTAACCCCACGGAGAATTAATTAGGGAGATTTGTCCTAGGACCTGCCTTCCCCCAGGTGCCTTCTGTTGCCCTGTGGCTGTTCACCTCTCTCACTGAAAGACTCCCCCTGAACACGCAGAGACCCTGAACATACAAGTCTTGGCCTGTGTCTCATTTCCTCAAGTCCCTATTACCTACTAGAAAACTGGTTCCTGCTAGGGAATATGGGTTAGTGTGTGTCTGGAGTGGTCAACCCAACAGTAGATGGGCATTTCAGCTGTGGAGGGTGTTATAGCCCCTCCCCCCTCCCCCCAGGGTGTGCAGCTGTCTGTCTATTGTCTACCCATGAGGCTGTCCCTTATCTGTCTGCTTAGGAGACCATTGGTCTCTGAAATTTAGGTAGCTCACTGTTATCCTTTTTTGCACTTTTTGTGAAATACATGACCCTTTGGATTTTTTTTTAATCAGTAAATGAATGCACAGGGGTTCCTGGTCCCATGCATGGCTTTGTGGGGGATGGGCAGACAGCACTCATGATGATGGTAACCCTCTAAGTGAACTCTTCTAAGTTCTTATGTGTCATCTTGATTGCATCTCACAACAGCTTTATGACAGAAGATGCTGTTATTATGCCCATTTCACAGATAAGGAAAGTCACCCGCCATGCCTTCATATAGTGCAATTTTATCTCATAATGTGAGCATTCAGCCTCCCTGCAGACCATGTCCAAGGACCCTGTTCGCATTGGTCATGGCACTCCTCTGACCACAGCCGCCCTCCTGATCCTTTTCCTGGGAAGTCTTGTCTCTCTGTGCACCATCACCCTACCCCCCACAAGCGCCCCCCCTACCCTAAGCTTCCCCTCCCTGCTGCTTGCTCAGCTTTCAGCTTGCCTTTCTCTCAGGGCCCCCTAAGGAGGGTGAAGTGTTTTTACTCCTCTTTCTGCCAGGTGGGCTTAAATAGGCAATCATAGCAAGACAATTAAAAAAAGTCCAGAGGGAGTCTCCCTCCTTCCCCTTCTTTCTGCTCATTTAATTTATTTCCTTTATAGGAGGCCTAGGGGAGCCAGTCCAGGCTGCGACTGCTCACGTAGGGCTTGCCCGTGAATTCTCCATCCAGAAGCAGGGCAGGTTACTGCCTCCCCATCCCCGCGGGCTCCTGGGAACAGAGGCTCTGGTCCATAGGTTATACTGCTCCCCTTGCCCACGCAGGTCCCTGGGAGGATCATCATGTGTTTTTCTTCGTGCTCATTGACTTTTATTTCTAGTCCAGGGGAATTTCCTATTGGTTTGATGGCCTTGCTGTGCAGAGATCACCTGAGCAGGCGCAGACCCAGCCCAGTGCCTTGCCCCAGGATGCTTCCTTTCTCTCACTTGCCCCCACCTCATGGCAAACACACAAACACCACCAGCAGCTCTGCTCAGAAGAGCATGAACGCCTCCCCCCCAACCTTGTGAGGCATTTCTGTCTGTGGGGAGCATGTTTTCTTCATTTGTAATAAGCAGGCTGAGCAGGGAAGGCCAGTGCAGGAAAGGTCAGAAGGCGTCGACGGATGTCCACCTGTCACTTCTCTCCTGGCCTCCATCGTTCCTGATTTGTCCTTCCCTCAGTGTCGCTGTTGCTGCAACTTCCAGTCACAGAAACAAGGAGGCCAGACAGGCTCTTACAAATTCAAATTGTTTCACTGTCGCAGAAATAATAATAAAATGTCTTTCAAGCACTGCCCTTCCTACCCTGCGCCTACTCATTTAAAATACTTAGAAATGCCAGCCAGAAACCCAAGCCAGTGATCTCAATGGTGTTTTTCGGCTGAGGGGATTTTAGTCAGTAGGCCTCCTTGGCAGGCAGCTCATTGTGTGGGGAGAGAGAGGAGGTGCCCTCCTGAGTCTGGCTTTTCTGATACGTGGCCCCCTTCCCTCACTGGGCCCCCAGGATAGTTATACCCTGTGGTTCTGCCTCCTCACAAATCTGCCACGTGCCACCGTCTTTCTGGCCTTTCACTCAGTCCATTAACAAACAGGTATTGAACTCCCACCCATGGTCATCAGCTCCTGCTTTCTGTACACTGAAGAAATTAGCCTCTTGTTAGACTTGGGAAACAGCCCAGAGTTTGGGGTTTAAAAGACTCTTGGCGTTGCCACTTACCAGCTTGTGATTTCTGGGGGATCCACTTAAGCCTTCTGGGCATGGAACCGATGTTCCTCCTGTGGAGATTGGGGGAGTCACATGAGATGATGAAGGTGAAAGGCTCTTGAAAATGCAGTGCGCATGCCTATGGCTGCTGTCATCCTGACGAGGGGATTCCCGTGGAGTACCGTGCTGTGCGTGCAGCAGTTTCCACACTTTGCCCTGGCAAACAGGCCTCAGCCAAGCCCAGAGTTCCCTGCTATTAGTACCTGAGCCTGATGGAAACCTAAAGCAGCCTCCTCCCAGAGTCAGGCATCTGGAAAGGCCCAAGGCTCTCTGCCCTCTCTTCCCACCATGGTGCCTACAGCCCTGCCTTCCAGATGCAAAGCTTTCTGCTCAGTTCCCCCTGCCCATGGCCTCAGCAGACCTTAGTCCCAGTTCACTCTAGCTACCAGGCCAAGTCTGATTCCCGCTTGTTCCTTCCCACCCAGCCCCCTTCTCTCTCAGTCTAGCCTTTGGAGCCCCATGATTTAAGCCAGACTCTAAACCCTCTCTTCCCTCCAGCCTGGAGGTCTCCAGGAACACTAGGACCTCCTACTACCTGCAAGTCACAGGCTCTCCAGGGGGTCCTTACTTGCAGACAGACTGCAGACTTCCAACCCATGCCTGCGACTTTACTGCTTGGTACGAGCCTCAGAACTAGGTATCTGCCTCGTTCCGTCCTGCTCCTGAGGAGCTTAGCAAGGCCAGAGTGGACTTGGCTCTTAGGTTGGCAGCACCCAGCAGGTCCCACGCCCCCTCTTCCTCCCCTAGCTTCCTGCACTTGTCTGGCTTAGGTCAATTCAACAAACATATGTGCATCACCTATCATATTACAAGGACTTTTCTGGACACAAGGGATCTGAATGGCACTAAGCAAGGCCCCCAGTGTCAGGGAGAAAGAGAAAGACAGCAAGACAGAAATAGAAATACAAGACAGTCGTGAGGCTTCTTGGGTGCCCCGCCAGTCCAGCTCTTCAGTCATTCTCGGAACATTCTCAGAAACAATGCCTTCCCCCCTCCTTTGGGACTTTCTGTCCCATGTCTGGAAAAACATTTCAGCTAGGGTCATGACAGAGTCACAGAGCAGCTGAGAAAATTTAAACAAACTTGGGGCTTCTTTCTGGAATCTCTGGTGCCTGCTCATGTAAGGATGTGTCTTGGAGCATCAGAATATTAAAACATCAAAGGGCATCATTCTGGGACATTTTCTCTTGGCTGGTGTTCATGTGAATAGAAAGAGGATCCTGGCCAAGGAGAGAGTGGGACAGAGTTTACTAGAGGGTCACGCATCTGAAATCATATTTCTCCTAATATTTCATTGCTACTAGTAATGCTTTGGAGGCTCTTGATTCCAACAGCATTTCCCTTCTTTCCTGAAAAATTTACGTCTGTCTCTAGTTTCGATCCACCACCGTGGGGAGGACCCAGGCGGGAAAGCTGGTGGCACTGTAGCACCACACAGCTATGTTGTCTGACTGACCCTATCTTCCATTCATCCCAGCCTGGCACTCTCACTTCTCCCTTTGGCCTTCCCCTTTTTCTGTTCCATTACGCATTTGGGAAAGTCGTGTTTTTGTCTTGCTGTGTGAGTGGGGAATCCTTCTGTGTGATCAAGTGTTGTCATATATTTTTTGGACGTTGGCCACTTCTGAATTCCGCACTCACTCCTCCTGTGTAGAGGCTGTGTTTTCTTTTTAATTTGTTGCACTTGGCTATAGCCCACTATGGTGAATGGTGCTCTAACCTGCCCCCCTCCTTGGGGTCACCTGAGAACAGCTTTCTCAGCCTTTGCCTGCAGGTGTCCCCTGGAATGGGAACATGCCTGGTAGGCCCAGGTGCCCCAGGGAATTAATGCCTCGGGATGGCCCTCAGTTCATGAGGAAACAGGCCCTGGCTTCCTTGCCCCTGGGGAAAGCAACCTGAGGTGTGTTCTCTACAACGTCTCAGGTCCCCAGGGGGACTGAGCCCAAACTGCCATGGCAGTAACCCACTCATTAATACACGCTTCATTGGCTTTCATCTCTTCCCCATTTCTCACCCCTACTCCCTCACTCTGTTCCCTGGGCTCACTTCCCAAATAAACTATTTGCACCCAAAAGCTTACAGGATCTGCTTTTGAAGAAAGCCAAATGAAGTCAGGGTCTCACTAAAGCACTGTTCATCCTCTTGCCTTTGTAGCTATGGCTTTTATTTGAACCCCTGGCACCTAGGACTAGAAAATACCTGATTATCTAGTTCACATTCTATGCTCCCACCTCAGCTCCCAGCCATTGCTTGATTCCCCTCCATTATAAACCTTTCTTTGCATGACTCCATTCCTCAAGTGTGCATTTGAAACTCACAAAATAGTCTAATGATTGCCAGCTCCCTGCACCGAGCCCTGATTTCTCATGTGAAAGCATTTACTAACTGGAGATGGCTTCCTGAGTCAGACAAGTGGACGGAGAAAGGTAATTTGGGGTAGGGACGATCAGTAGGCCAGAGTTGGTGTTCAAAATCCAGGTGACCACTTGTGAAGATGGGCACCTTCCTTTCCTAATTGGTTCCAGCCAATGGATCACTTGAAATGACCCTCTTGGTAGCTTAACTCTTGCTGATGACAAAGGCTCACGGCCCAGCATTGCTCCCCTGGGATCTCTGTTGATGCTTGCCCAGATGGGGCTGTGAAAAGACTTCCTTTGTCCAGAATACAATTCCTATGTGAGATAATTTTAGATGTTACATGGATTGACATATTTGGTGTTAATGTGCCTCATCATTCCCTCCTGTTTATAGCAAGTGGTAGCTGTTTCCTTTATGGTCTGGAAGCAAAGTTTCCTTTTAAAATTCATTTATTTAAATAAAGGAAATTGAGTCCATTTAACTCAGCTAGTATTTGGATAGTGCCAAAATTATGAAGTACTGAAATACGGGGTACAGAATGTGGGTATAGGTCAGGTGTCTCCTGAAAGGAGTATGAATGTGCTTTGTCCCTTTTGCTAATGTCACCCGTTGTTTATGACCTTTAGAATATTTCTTTGAAAGAAGGGTGAGGACTTTCTTATGATTCAAATAGATATTTTTGGAAACCAAAGCATATTCCTGACTAGCCTGTGTAAGCAGTGCCTTTTTAAGCTGGGTGTACTCTGATTACTTGACTAAATGAGGAACACAAAAATAGACCTCCACACTTAGATTGAAATTCCAGGTATTTGTTCCTGGAGGCCAGTCCTGCTCACTCATGGCCGACAGCACATACAGCAGATATAGGTCGGTTGCTGGGTAGTAGCGAGTATTGATTTTTGAAGAACCAAGCCATAAATGAAGAAACAGAAAGTTCAGCGCCCGACTCCCAGTGCCTGTCTGGCTGGCTGAGCAGACCTACCACTCTAGGCAGGAACCCTCATTTACTGGAACATACTTATTTTTACATGTCAATGATGTATTTTTGATGTACTTGATTAAGTATTATGGGTTCGGCCCCAGGAAACACCACTGCAGTTTATAAAGGGTGAGTTCAGGGATGTACAAGGTTCCTGGAATTGCAGCAGTATTTTTGCTTTCATGTGCCTGTGTACATTTGCTATTTTTTAAAGACCAGCTCTTGCCCAAGTAGGTCTGCTTTTTCTTTCAAAACACCTTTCTATGAATTTCTAGAAATGTCTCCTCTGTCCTTCTCTCAAACACCAAACTGTACAAATTACTCCCAGATAACAGCTGTTCCTTGTAACAGCTAGATGACAGCCAGATTCAAAACCTAGGTCTCATACTTGAGGTTCAACCTTTGAAGCCCATGTCATTTTCACGGCACCCCAACTTACTAGGAATCAGGTTTCATTATTTGGCAACACTGCAACCTCACAGAGATTTTACCATTGAGATCAATTTTTCAGGCTCCTAAGAGATTCCACTCGACCCCGTGAGGCAGCTTGTTATCACTGTTTGAACTCTGCTCTCCCCACCCCCTTTACGAATTCCAACAGAAATGGAGATCTTCGCCCTTTTCAACAAACCCAAGAGCCATCAGGAGTGCCGGCAATACTACCCCGTCACCATTCCTCTTCGGGTCTCCACGAACGGCCAGACGGTGAGCGGTTTGGATGCCAATTGGCTGGAGCACATGAGCGACCACTTCCGGAAAGGAGGCGTGCTGGTGAATGCGGTCTTCTACCTTGGCCTGGTCAACGGTACGGAATTCACAGCCCTTGAGTGGCCCTAATGAACTCGGCTTCTCATTCTTGTTGTCTTAGAATCTGCTCCGTTCAGAAAGCATTGCAGCTAATAAACATGCTGCATTTGATTGCTAATGAACACATCTCGAGGAATTTTCCATAAAGCGCATCACCTGTGCTCTCTTAACCTGTCTGGGAGTCAGCCAGGTATCTTCTAAAATGATGGAGAAAGAGATGTGATTCTGTTTCATTGGTGGTGGCCTCAATCTACAGTGGTTGTAAAGGCCTTTACAAAGATGATTCCCAGTTTTGTTAATTACCCCCTGGGATCATGCCTCTCTGAAAGTGAAAATTGTTTGTAGACGCTATTATAGTTTGAAGTAGCAGTACCACACCTTGGAATTAACACCAGAGAAGTGAATTGAACACCCTGGTTCCTGTAAGCTCTGTGGGGACACACACCGGTCCTGGGTATCATGACACCCGGTCCTCCCTCCCCAGTAATGGGTTCTCCCTGGGGGTTTGCTGCATGGGGCAGCTCTATGGCTGTCAGCTTTCCGAAGGCAGAGAGAAACTACCCAAAGAGGGGAAATGTGTCAAGCAAAAAAAAAAGGTTTTCAGGTTAACACCAAGGCAAGTTAAGTCACTAGGGTACATTAAAGCTGGGAGGCAATTTGGAAAGTGGGACCAACATGGCAGCCTGTGTGGATCCTGGGGGCTACTAGTCTGTAGGATTCCTAGGTGAGAAAAATGTGACACCAGTTTCATTGATCCTATCAAAACCTGGCAGGGGAATCACATCAACAGCAGTGTCTTGGTTATTGAGCAGTTTTCTCTCTAAGGATTAGCAGAGTCAGGAACGGAGTTTGGATTCTATATTATTTGCAATCCTTGGAATGCTGGCAAACATCCTCAGAGGGAGACATCAGTCTTAATGCTGAATATGCATTCTGTAAATCATCCAAAGCCTTAGAACATTGGACAGCACAGACAGGTCTACACTTTGGATTTAGCAAGTCCCTTTGTTACTATCTAAATATCAGTGTCTAGTGTTAATGTGTTGATATAGTAGCAGCAGGCATTGTAATGTATCGTGGGCCACAACCACTTGTGGAATGGATGAATGACATAAGAAAGGTACCTGGCTCATTAATAATGCATCTCAAGCAGTACTGCCTGGTAGAACTTTCTGTGATGACTGCAGTGTTCTGGTTCTGTGCTGTCCAATATGGTAGCCACACACGGCTCCTGACCGATTAAAATGTGGCTCAGGTGACTGAGGCATTGAATTCTTAAATTTAATTAATTTTCATTCATTTAAATTTAAATGACTATTGTCGCTAGTGGCTAGTGTATTGGACAGTATAGTTCTGGAGTATACATTTCATTCATACAACTACTGAAGAGTTGATTTGGTTCCCTAGCAGCAAGGTCTGTAACCTCCCTCTATACAAGGAGGGCTTCCCTGGGTGCTTACAAAGTTCCTTGAAGCTAGATAATGTCACGGTCTATTTTGAGACGCACCATAAAACATCAATGGCATCAGCTTGGGGATAATGTTTACAGCCCTGATTCGTCAGCATTTGGGGAGGCCAGGGAGGAACTTTCACCTCCTGCTTCCTGCAGAGACACCCCATTTCCCATCTTGGATTGTGGCAGTATCAGCTCCTCTTATCTCCTCTTGGCGCCTATATAGTCACTGTGGTCATGCATAGTTTTAAATCTCTCCTGGGAAAGTGATGGGTAGTTGTACTAACTTCTCAAAGATGTGCAGGGAGGTGTTGGGGTAGCAGCTACACAGACAGCCACTGGTAATATTTCCCCCCTTTGGAGAACTGGAGCATCAAAAGGGAAATGTTCTCTTTGGCTACTGCCTAAGCATGTCACGGGCAAGCTGAACCCCAAGAGAGGTCACCTTGAAAGTTCACAATGCCATTTATTGTCTCTCTAGCCATTGTACTTGAGTAGTCAAGGTTCAGTCAATCCTCCACTTCTCCTTATCCCATTGTCTGATCTGGAGTCCCAAAACACAGATAATTTATACAGTTTTATGTTCAGATTTCACTCGCATCTTTGTGTTATATCCTCCCTTGGCTGTAGCTGCATTAATTCCAACCTTCCGGCCTTGAAGACAGAACATGAAATTTCCCCTGGCAAGTGCAGCTGTGACACTGCTGCACTGAGCCTGTGACATCTCCACAGCAAGGCTGCCCCCATCTAGAGCTCCACCATAGCTGCACGTCTCTGTCTCAGAGATGGCTGCAAAATTCTCAGAACAAAATTAATGTGGACCCACTCAAAATTCAAACATGGTTTCATCCTGTGTGTTTCTGCTGGAACGGAGAGTGCTTAATGGGTGGGGGCATTTCTGCTCTGGAAAAACCCAAGGTTTCCGTTGGCCAGGGATGAAATATGCATATGTTTTTTTTCCCAGAATTAAAAAAAAAAAAAAAAAAAAAAAAGCAAGCTAATCATAATTATAAAAGGAACCTATTTCTAAGAAGATAATTAGTGTCCTTAGAAATAAACCTGGCAGAGCGAGAAGCACATCTTTAAGCTGTTTGCCATCTGGAAAAGCACCAGTCTTGACTCTTAAATGGATATTTATACTCCAAAATATTTTCCACAGAGTCATAAAACTCCCATGAGAACTTTGTCCCATAACCAAGGTGATGTTTTAGCCTGAATTATCCAGTTGAGGCTCCAGCTTTTGTTTTCGAGTTTTTACTCAAGACATGGAAAGACTTGCATAGTCCTCAAGTTTGGGCTCCGGATTGATCTCCGGGGCTCCTTTCCTTAGAATGACCAGGTGTCTAAACTAAGGCCTGGATGAAAGGGAAGTATGCTGATGATAACACCACCTCGCAGGTACTATGAGCTGTTGCTAATCTAAGCCTCAAACATAGCAACTCATTTAATCCCCACAAAACAGTGAAGGAGGCACTTCTGTTATCCTTGTGTTACAGCTGTGGAATCTGAGGCAGAGAGCAATTAAGTCATTGTCAAGGTTACCAGCTCCTAAGTGGCAAGGAAGTGGTAGGAAGAAAGAACGGCGTGGGCAGGGAAAAGGGACGTGAGGAGGAGAGAAGAGAGGTGTCCATGTCGGTGAGAAGTTGAGGCCCCCAGCAGGGCCTTGGGTTGTCCTTGGGGAGGGAAGGGAGCTCCAGGGTCACCCTTAGGGAAATCATGGGACCTGGGTGGCCAGCCAGAAGAACGGACAGGCACACAGAAACACTCCAGCCACTGAGAAAAAGGCCAGAATCTACACTTCTAGAGGGTAGAAGAGGCTGGGAGGGCAGACCCTCTGCTGAAATGGCTGCTGAGAAGGAGTGGGCAGGGGGGCAGGGGTCACGGCGAGGGGGAACTGGCTGCCCACCATCTGAAGACCCACCCAGGAACCTGATTTACCACCAAGGGCCTCCAGGCCAGTGGAATCCCTGCGGCCAACAATGTTACCAATGCTGCCGCCGCCACCAGCTGTCCTTGCCCTGCCCTTGCCCTCCCTTTGTCCCCCTGGCCCTGTCCTTCCTCTGCATTTCTCTTGTTCTGCCCTCATCCTCTCCTTGTCCCCACCTCACTCTGCTCCCCTTGCCCTGCCCGTGGCCCTGTCCGGGCCCTCCCCTCCCCCTGCCCTCTCCTAGCCCAGCGGTCCTTCCTGCTCTGGCACTATCGCCTTTCTCCAGCCCATATTCGGATGTCTTCAATTATTTCAAAAATGTCCTTTGTAGCAAGTTGTCCAAACCAGAATGCAATCCAGCAACATGTACTGCAGATGGTGACCGTGTCCTCGCTTCTCTTTTACCCGGAAAAGCCATTGCCGTTGACCCTGACTGCTTGAAATAAACCTGGCCTCTTACCCTGCAGAATGTCCTGCATTCTGGGTTTGTCTGGTCAGTGCCTCGTGGTGTCACTTATCATATTCCTTTAGCCCCTATTTCCTATAAAGTGGAATTTAGTTCTAAGGCCTTGATAAATTAAGCACTTACGATTGGAATACATTCCAGATGATGTGTTCTACATGTTGGGCCCCATCGGGAGACCCATTAAACCTCGATGTCTCTCCATTTCTACCCTTTTAAAAGATTGTCTTCCCGGAGTCTTTTCCTGATGCCCCGGCTACATCTAAATCCAATTATCGTTTGGTATTTATACCATGTTTTCTGATGCCTAGCATAACCTACATTACCTTATGTTTGCAAAATACACGTGTAAAACACATGCACATATTGCAAATAAAATACACACAGAGACACATATTTTATCCGGACATTCGTACTTGCAAAGCCTTGGGCGGGTCTTGTGTCCTGTGCTTCCTAGTGTCCCACTGCCTGTACACTGTGCCCTGTATACAGAAGGTGATCCATAAAGGTTTCTGGGTGATAGTCATGGCCATGGTGAGGAGGGGAGAAACTACTGTTGGGGTATGCATCACCAGGAACCTGCAGATTCGGGGATCAAAGAGCTCAGGGTGGGAAGAGTGGAATTGCGGGGGGGTGTAGGGTTGTTCCGCTGGTGCCAGCAGCCACTCCCTTGCACAGTGCTGTCTCCAGGAACGTCTGGCCCAGTCTTACAGGCATGGCTTCTCTTTCTAAGGAGCCAGTTAACGTAAGGGATACGTAGATTTCACTTGCACCATTAAATGCATTTTCTCTTGTACCCATAACACATCTTTCATTTTTTATTGCCACATAGCTCATGTACATACAGAAAGCAGTCCAGATTATAAGGACGTAGCTCAGTGGATTTTCCCAAGGTGAGCACACTCATGTACCTGGCACCCAGCTCGAGCAATAGAACATACAAGCCGCCTTGAAAGGACCCCCGCTGGCCCCTCCCAGTTCCTATGCCCCAGGGGTGACCACAGTCCCAACATGAAATACCATTGATTAGTTTTGAATTTTATTTTTTTCCAGTTTCATTGAGATACAGTTGGCATATAATATTGTACTAGTTTAAGTTACACAAAATAAAGATTTGATATGCGAATATGTATATAGTGTGAAATGATTGCCACAGTAAGTTTAATTAACGTTCATCACCAAACATGGCTACACATTTTTTTCTTGTGATGAGAACTTTTAAAATCCATTCTCTTAGCAATTTTCAAATACATAATGCAATATTGTTCACCACAGTCATCATGCTGTATAGTACATCCCAGGTCTTATTCATCTTACAAATGGAGGTCTGTACCTTTGACCACCTTTACCCGTTTCCCCCACACTCCTGCCCCCAGCTCTGGCAACCACCATCCTGTCCTATTTCTAGGAGTTCAGTTTTTCTAGATTCCACATGTGAGATCATATAGTATTTGTCTTTCTTTGTCTGACTTAGTTCACCTAGCATAATGCCCTCAAGGTCCATCCATATCCTCGCAAATGGCAGGAGTTCCTTCGTTTTTATGCCTGAATAATATTCCATTGTGTGTATCACATTTTCTTTATCCATTCATCCACCCACGGACACTTAGGGTGTTTCCATGTCTTGGTTATTGTGAAAAATGTTTCAATGAACAGGGGGTGCAGAAACCTCTTTGGGATAGTGATTCCATTTCCTTTGGATACATATCCAGAAGTGGAATTGCTGGATCATATGGTAGTTATATATTTTTTTATTTCTTGAGGAACCTCCATACTGTTTTCTGCAGTGGCTGTACCCATTCTCATTCCCATCAACAGTGGACAAGAGTTCCCTTTTTTCCATAACTTCCCAACACTTATTGTCTGTTCTCTTTTTGATGACAGCCATTCTAATAGGTGTAAGGTGGTTTTGATTTGCAGTTTTGAACTTGATATGAATGGAATATGCCCTTGTCATTTTTGGCCTCTTTCACTCATTATGTTTGTGAGATTCATCCACATTTTCATATGTAAACGCAGATCATTTCTTCTCATTACCGCATACTATCCCTTGTGTCACTAGATGTATATATAAACGTAATCCATTTATAAGTATATTTTTGGTTTTTGCCCCATGTAGGAAGGCATGGCATCTGTATAGAGTTGTTCCCAAAACGAAGCCCAAAGGCCATCTCACTGTGACTCATCTAAGAGGTCACCCAAAACATCAAGGCAGGGAGTATGGTGTGGTGGTCACATAAGCTGGGGTAGGCAATAGACAGCCTAGGTCCCTAGCCTTGATGGGTGGCACATTGTCGTGGTAGCTCAATAAATATGTTAGTTGTTGGAAGAGTCTAGGCTTTGGGATCAAACAAACCACATTTGAGATCTGAATTGGCCCTTACATTCCATTTGAACATGGACAAATGGTTTAACTACTTTAGCCTCCATTTTCTCACCCACTAAGAGGGAATGCTGAACTTTGGGGAGGATTCAATGAGAAACCATGAATTGTGCCTGAGTACCTCCCATCCAGCAAGCACTGAATCAGAGCATTTCTTCCCTGTCTAGTCAGTTAAATGGCACTGAACTTGCAGGCTAACCCTTACTATAACTGAAGAGGAATAATGTCTCCCCTAGATTATTCACCTCTTCAGATTGAGAATGCAGAAAGGCAGGCCAAGAGCAGCAGTGAGGGCTGGAAAAGATGGGGAAGATGTCTTTTGATGTCAGCAGATGAGCTGCAGCGTGATTGGGAAGCAACATGGCACCATCATCCGGGGGTTAGTTGAATGGTGGTTCTTTTGCAATAGGGTTACAAGTTAGTATGACAACACACGCAGTTACGGTCATGCAGTTGGTACGTGCCATTCCTGAAATCAAGGTGGTGCCGTGAGCACCATGCAGTGTCTAATGGGGAGAAGAGGCTTTCAGAGAGCCAAGGATATGTCATGCCAGCTACCCCAGCGTGGACCATTCAGTCCAGTCTAGTTGGTTAAAAGGAGCACAGTAACTTTTTTTCCTAGACCGTATACATTGACCACCTGTCGTGGTGCGCACGGTTACAAGCTAGACTTGGGAGAAGCATAGCACCTAGGGTGAGCCTGAAGGTTAGTTTGCTAGACGGAGTGTTAATGTCTCAGAGGCTACAGGGGAAGAGCCGTTGCCTCGTAGAATTTACCTCTTGGGATAATAGGGCAAATCTGCTTCTCCCACATCCTTCTTGTAAATCATAAGCTTGGAGTGTTAAGGTGGCCTTTTGCCAAAAGACCAGCATCAAATATTTATACAATACCAGAGCAAATAGCTTTCTGTGCACAGTAGGGAAGCTGCTTTACTTTTATAAAAATGCAGGGATAATGGAGTGTTTTCCATAGATGGAGGGCGATTTAACCTTTTAGATCAGGAGTCTTCACTCTAAGACCTATTTATACCCAGCTCAGTGCACATCACAGTGAGGCAGAGCCAGCAAGGCAGTGAGGAGACGGGGAGTGGACAAGGCCATCAAAACCAGGGGCTCTTTAAAAGCTCAGCTGTCTGCTTTCTGTGCTTCATTGACTTTTTTGCGGTTACAGATGACCAAATTTTGACAGCCATTCTGAACTTGCTTTGGAGTTAAGTAGGTAGATCAGCATTCTGGCTTCAGGATAACAGAGCGGCAGGCCACGAGGCTAGAGGCAGACACTGGCTGAGGCAGCTGGGAAGTAAGAGCCTCTTTGTTCCTGCTTCACACCCCCAAGGCTGGCCTTACCGCTCCCCACTGACCACACAGCCCTCCTCCCAGGCCTGTGACTCAGGAGGAAGAAGGAACAGCCAGGCAGATGGTGGGAAAGAAAGTCTGGAGGGGCTGCAGTGTCTTCTTCCCCCTTCTGGACCTCAACTCTGCTGTACTGTATTATTGGCAGGCTAAATACCATCATGTCATTGATGTCACATCGGGCACTCTAATACTTAAAGCACATGGCAAGCACAGTTAAAGGGGCCTGGAGGTGTTGCATTGAGGAGATCTGTAGTAGAGACTTCGGAAATTAGATACAACACAGTTTTATAGAAGTCTTGAGGATGAATTTGTGCTGTGCTGACATGATCCTGAAGGAATCATTGAGTTTCTTCTGTTCCAAGCATTCTCAGGTCGAGACTTGGGAAAGCTTTATTCAAAGGGGTCTGTAGCCTCCTCCTGCAGCCCGGGCTCCAGCTGGACCAGAACTTTTCAAATGAGTTGGACTATGGTTGTCCTGGACCTCAAAATGCTTGTCACGTGGTTCTGCTGAAGAGCAGTTCTGTTCTTCCCTGATCACCTTTGTAAAATGTCTCATAGGAGGACATTGAACAAACACTTGGGGGAAGCTTTTTAGCACAGCAGAGGAGAGAGGCAGCTCGAGACTTTTGCTAAGGCTGTTTGATGACAGATTCATAGGATAGGAAATAAATGAAGAACTGGAGCAGGGTGTTGATTAACCCACAGAGGTCTTACTTGAAATGGAGTATTATCTTGTCAGATAGAAATAATATAAAGATAAGGCAGCTATGCTCCATGAATTATTCTAACAACTATGGTTTGTTGAGCTGGTCAAGCCTGTCTGTCATCCTGGATTAATCAGGAATGACCCTAGGCTAAGCAAAGTACACTGGTCTCATTTTTCTTAGGTTTAGGTTGGGCACTGGATCAGTCAGCAATTGCTACAATAATGCTGTGTAACAAACCACTCCAGAGCTCAATGGCTTAAAACAGTAATCATTTATCCTCACATATTTGCAGAATGGCTGGAGCAGCTCTGTTGAGGCAGCTTTGCTGATCTCACTCAGCTGGGCTCATATTCACAGGTCTGTGGGGTCAGCTGATCTAGGCTAAGCTCCATTGGGGCAGCTCTGTTCCACCTGTATTTCATCTTCCTTGAACCACCTGGCTGGCTGGGGCATGTCCTCTCAAAGTGGCCGCAGAGACACAAGAGAGCAAGCCCAACCACACAAGTGCTTTTCAAGCCCCTGTTTGCATCATACCTGCTAATATCCCATTGGCTAAGCAAATCACATGATAAGCCACTAATTGACTGGTTTCCCCAATACTCTTACTCTTGACTTTCTTCTCATAATTCTGCTACCATTGAGAGAGAGATTGAGAGAGAGAGAGAGAGAGAGAGAGAGAGAGAGAGAGAGAGAGAGGAGAGATAGTTAAGTAGCTGTTTTTTATGTCCTTTGCCCATTTCTAATCGTGTTTGAGTATTTTTAATGCTTAATTTGTAAAAAGCTTTTAATATATAAAGAATGTTAAGCTTAGACATTTATTTTTTTATTTTTCTTGTTGCAAATGATTTTCTCATTTTGGTAGTCTTTTGAGTTTGTTTATGAGGTCTTTGGAAAGACAGCAGCTAAAGATAGTTGTGTTTACATCTGTCAGCCCTTTTCTTTGTGACTTCTGGAAAATGCTGGCAGTCCCTGAACTCCAGTGTGATTCGTAGGACTTTCTGAATTCCCTGAAAAAGAAGGTCACATTATTGTGTGAATTGTCCTTTTAAATAAAAGTAGCATATCATTAAACATTTTATGTGTATTGCCATAACAAAATACCACCAGTGGGTTAGCTTACACAATAGACATTGATTTTCTCATAGTTCATCATCAAGGTGCTCGCAAATTTGGTTTCTGGTGACACTTCTCATCCTGACTTACAGAAGTCTACCTTCTGTCTGTATCCTCATATGGCCTTTCTTCTGCACAAGGAGGCAGGGAGGGGGCCTGGTGTCTCTTCCTCTTCTTATAAGGACATCAGACCTAACAGATTAGGGCCCACCCTTATGACCTCATTTAACTTTAATTATCTCCCTAAAGGCCACATCTCCACATACAGAAGGTTAGCGCTTCAATGTACATTTTAGGGAAGACAGTTTGGTCCATAACAGTCTGCTTGAGCAGTGATTTGTAGAATAGAATCTAGGGACCAGGAAGAATTCTCTGTCCACCAGCCCATTTCACAGATGAGCGACCAAGTCCCTAAAAGGGGTCATATCACTTCTCATGGTAAATCATGAACCCAAACTATCTGCTTCTAAGTCCAGTCCTGTTTCCCAAAATCTCTAATCTAAAGGAATCTAGGTCATTGGGAGCTAGTAACAAAAGGTGGGGTGAAGGGTGGGGGCACAAAAGCTCCTCCTTCAATGTCTTCTGCAGGGGCAGGGACCCTGTTGTAATTTGCTTTATACTCTTGTTGCCCAGGACAGTCTTGAGTCATGCCGTGTGTGTAGTGTACCATTGTCGAATTGTACAGAACTCAGAACCGGGTACATTGACTAAAGCAATGCCCAAGGAAATGTTTTCAGTGGTAAATCATTTGGGAAAACTCTCCCTTCCCCCAAATTCCGCCTCTTGACAAGAGCTGCCTGAAGTGTTGTCTGTACAGCAGCCCATATCATATGGAACTTCCAAGAATCGATTCATCTAGAATGCATCTGACAAGCTCAGATCTGGTGTGTTGTATCTATCTCCCCCTTTTCAAAAGAAATCTCTCACCTAAATATAGTTTTCTTCTAAAAACTGTCTCTAAATGACTGTGTTTTATCCTGAATAAGTTCTCCCCAGTGCATCCTGACGTTGGAGCATGAAATGGAAGGTAAACGCGTGAAATCATATGGTGATTGCTAACAATGAAATTTGGGCTCATAAAATCAAGGATATTATTCAGAACTGCGAGGTAAATTAGTCTCATTCATTCTGATGGGGCTAGACGCTATGGCTGTGTGTGCCTTCTTTAATTAACATGCTGAAAAGATGTTCTGATTGGGATTATTAATGAATGCAGTGAAAATTTTTGCTGCTTGTAAGGCTTCTGCCACAGACGGTTTACAGAACCCCACCGCCTTTTTCTTTTTTCCACAGATTCCTTACATGGTTTGACAGATGGAGTATTCATCTTTGAAGCTGTTTCCACAGAAGATAGCAAAACCATGCAGGGCTATGATGCTATTGTTGTCGAACAATGGACGGTCCTGGAAGTAAGTGTGGGATTGGCAGGGGCGCTTCTTTTATTCGGACGGTGATTGTTTTATTCACTTGCTGGCTCTGCCTGTGGCTGCTGCTCAGCTGTGGCTTTCCTCTGAAAGGCATTTGACCTGGGTGGGTAGACCCTACCAGGACCCCTTTCGTCCTTTCATGCCTTTCATTTTCCAGCCCTGACTTGGGGAATGGGCCCCACATTTCCCTTTCTGTAGGAAAAACACATTAAGTGTGCCGGACCTTTCGATGGAAAAGATTCTTCTTTCATTAACGTGCATATAACTGAAAATTGGAAGTGACATAAATGAGGCAGACACACAGTTTGTGGCCTCCGTAATAATAATAGCAGCATCGTTATTGGAGCGAGACCCTATGGCTTCCTGTGTCAGGTATGCTCAGAAGAAATATATGCACACGTGCTCAGTCAGTCTTCACAATAAGCCTATGCGAGAGGTAGCATGATTGCTCCTATTTTACAGATGAGAAAACTGAGGCACAGAGAGGTTAGGTCCCTGGCCCAGCATTACACATTAAGTGCTGAAGGATGTCTTTGAGAAATGTGGACTCGTGAGGCCACCAAATTGCAATTAGCAGAGGAATTCCTCAAGCCGTGTTCCTCTGGGACTTTGGAAGAGCTGATTTCTTTCTCACACTCTCTGGTGTGTACTTTAAAGATATTTCTCCAACTCTGGTAGCATGGGCTTTTTAAGCTCATCTCTTGTCCAACCAGCATCCTGGATATAAAGGGAGAAGCAGTTTGAACATGGAGGACTGATTCCTGAAAGCCCTGGAAGAACACAGGGGTGGTGTCATTCTGAGGGGCCCCTGACAAACCCAGCTCTCCGTGTCAAAGTGAGACACAGGTGGATGCAGCTGTTTGTGAGGGGTGTGGGATAACGGTACCACCAGACAGCAGGTGCTTGCCATGCCCTCAGTGCCCTCGGGAGCTGCAGCCTGGAGGCAAGTCCCTCACCTGCTTGCTGGGGTGGGGGGCAGTTAGTCAGCCTTTACGTCTGCAGCAGTGAAGTAGGGAGTAGGGCTTTTAGGGGCCTGCCTGTATATGAGCAGTGGTGGGAAATAACTGTTTGCAAGTGTGACAGCAACAGAGGATAAAGAAAAATGTCTTAATCAGAAACCGGAATTCCAAAAACCACCATCTAAGGCAGGTGAGGGTCATGGCCAGGACTCCCGAGGACGTTTGGGGTGAGGAATCAGATGATGACCTGGTTTGTGACCAGGCTCCACCACTTACTCCCGCCTGACCTTGATCCCAGTGAGCCTTCACACGCTAACAGGAAATGGGGTGCAAAGAAAGTGAGGCTCAGTCTAAAATGCAAAGCAGTGCACCGTGCAATGAGGGCAGGTCATGTCCCCTCTGGGGACCCTAAACTTACTCAACTGTAAGATGGGGGCAGTGCTGGTCATCCAGCCCAGCACTTGTGACACAGTGAAGGCTCCTGGTGGTGGTGAAATACGAACTCACAGTGGTCACAGCTGAGGATCTTGAGGGTACCTTGAAAACAGTCTGCATGCTTCAGCACTCGGCTTGCTCTGCAGCACTTGGCTGTAACAGCAAGCCATGCATCGTTGCACCCAAAACAGTTGCATGTGCAGAAGTGTTTGGCAGGCCATAGCGACGTGAGTACAATCTCTCCTTGACTGCTCATCAGAATGGCTGTTATGGGAGGGCATTGCGGTTTTCCTCAAAAATCATGACTTGATGGCCATGATCCAATATCATCTAAGAAACTGGTTCTCAAAATGTGGTCCCAGGACCACAGCATCAGCACCACCTGGGAAATTTACAAATGCAAATTCTTGGGCTCCACCTGGGTCTACTGAATGAGAAAGTCTGGGGATGGGACTCATCGATCTGTGTTTTCACAACCCCTCCAGGGGATTCAGATGCACAATTTTAAGAACCAATGTCTAAAAGAACAGTACAGATGCCACTCTCACCCGGGCTCTGGGATGCTATTGGACGAAAGGGGTGATGGAAAGAGTACCCCAATGATTTGTATTTCTTTAGTCTTTGAAACTAACTGTGACCTGGATGGGTAACTGGAGTGAATGCTTACTATACAACATTTTTGTGGGAGGGGGATAAGGTTACAACCATTAAAAGGTCCCTTGTCTTCTCAATGTAAGAGGTCAATTTTATGGGTTAAGAAGTTAGATCAGAAAAAATGAACATTCATTCAGAAACTTTTCTTGGGTTTGCAGATTGATTTCCTTTCTTTTGTCAATTTTATTTCTTTCTTGGATGTTTGAACTTTTCCCTCTTGACCGCTTGTATGTTTGTGCATTAATCTATTTGGTGACACTAGCGTTGGGTCGTGTTGTCCTTGCCCCCGTCACCACTCCCACCAACTCTCTCCCTCTCTCTCGATGACTCTCTCTCCCTCCCTCCCTCCCTCTCCTGAGAAATGCTTTGGCTTTTCCCCAGGAATCCTTGGAAATGAAATAGAATTTATAGACCTGTGATAAGTCCAGTGGTGTGCACCAAGTTATAAAACCAATTCCGTGTGTCTCTTCCCAACTCCATATTCAAGTGACAAATTCAGTCAGATTAGTAGCTTGAAATTGGCCATGGTGGAATTATTCCACCGTGGAAGTTGGCAAACGCTAGAAATTATGGGGGTTTTTTCCCCCCTAGAGAGGCATTTGTAATTGTTTTCCAGCACACCACTAGATGGGCCTTTATTTCATCACATTTCAAATTATGTACAGGTTTGGCGGCATCTAGTTAGGCAGAAACAGATTTTCTTAATTTTCATGAGAGTGATGACAAGTGGATTGATGATTTTGATGTTGCTGTTCACCAGTTTTCCGTGCTCAAGTCTTCAGACCTGCTTCTGGTGTGTGTGGAGCATCCCCACATTTCCCACAGTGAAAGGAGACCCCTCTCCTTTTTAGGAGCGTTAGCCTCTCAATGGCGAAACAAGAGAAGATCTCTTTGGAGCAAACTGTACCCCTCTGGGTTTCTCTTCCTCTTTGCAGCTGGTGTGGGCAGCCTTCAGGAGTCAGCTCTTAGGTCACCTCCTTCTGGAAGACTTCCAGACTCCTTCCTCTGTGTTCCCATAGTTCTCTGCACATAAGCCTGTCAGAGCGCCTGTTACATTCACTTTTATTCGTTTATCTACTTTTCTCCCTTCACTCTGAGTTTCTTGGCTGGAGATATTCATCTTTGTTCTCCAACTCACCCAGTAAATGCTTCCTGAATTAGGATGAAGGCTTTTTGGTTCAGCCCAAGGGTAGACCAACATTTCTCAAAATTGAGCTTGGATCAGAATCACTCGGAGACCTTTTGAAAACTCAGATATCCAGGTTCTACCCCCCAGAGTATCCTATTGACCCACTTTGAGGATCCTGCTTTAGAGGTTAGCTGGGTTACCGGCACAGTTCAGCGAGGTCCAGTCCAGACCAGGTTTGCCTGTGACTCCGTTCTTTGAAGAGGTTCTGTTAGACCCTCCACTCTGACCCAGAGACAGCCCTTCTTCTGCATGGCCCGCCACGTGCTGCATCAGCTCCCTCACTTGCCGCCTTCAAGACCCAGCTATCTCCTTTTTTCCTCATCTTTTTGGCCTGTAGAAAAGGGCTTTCCTGTTCAAGCCCTGGGCAGGTCCCACTTGGCTTATGGTTGACCCTGCTTTTCTGGCAACCACTGTGCTCCCGGGCCATCCCATGAGCTCTTGGACTCCAACCACAAAACATCTCTAACCTCTCACCGTCATTTTTCTTTTCTCACAGTTGGCACTGACTTGTCCCTTTCCTGCCTCTTTATTCCTGCGTGTATTAATATTCTCCACTCTGTGTGCTGATGTGCGTTCCAGTTCAGGTACAGCTTCCTCACGTCCCTCTCTCTCTGTCTCTTTCTCTCTCTCTCTCCACACACACACACACACACACACACACACACACACACTTCCACAAGAAAACCTACCTCACTCTTCACAGCTCTGCAAACAGTGCAATATGTTGGAAAGAGAATGTAGGTGCTAGTCTGGGCATGGTATGAATCCTGGCTCTCTTATTCCAGCTGAATAACTGAGTGTATACAAAATAAACCAACCCCGATTTGTTTTTCCATTTTTCAATTGTATAAATGGGGACACTGGTAACAACCTCTCAAAGTTAATGAAAATTAAAAGAGATACTATAGTAAACAGTTGCAAATGTAGTACTTAGCATATAATAAATAAATACCACTTTCTTTTACCAGACACCTGGTATCATCCATTAGAAGGATCCCCTCCCTATTGCCTTGATCTTGTTCTGAAAGAACAGAGGACGTTGGGTGAGGGAAAGTACAGAGTCAAATATAAATAATGGCATTTTTCTCAGTTGGAAACCTATGACCTAAAATTAAAGACAGTTGTGAGGAGGATAAAAGTCCATTGAAAGGGCATTTATAACTGTATTTTGTATATTTTTTTTCTTAGTTTACAATCTAGAGTGTAAGCAGAATGGGTAAGTCTATGAAAGGAAAGGGAAAACTACATGAGTAGGTGAAGAGTAAGAGACTGACAGACAGAGCCAGGGACCCTGTTTCCTCTGAGTCCACATAGCCTTCAGCCTGACAGCCCACCGTCAGGCTGTGGACACCGTTGGGGCCCTTGAGTCATAGAGCCTTCTCCACCTCCATCCGTCTCCCTGGAATGCCTTCAAGTTTATCAGGGCTTCTCTTGAAATGCGCTGCCAGAATTGAACAAAGCACGTTTAGCTGATGCAGTTGGTAGGGTGGCCAGTCAGTTAACTGAAAAAGGTCAATTGAAAAGAGCCAAATAAAATCATATTCATAGCTTACACATTTTATCTTAATGTAAAATATGTAACTACACATCCACTTGCCAATCTTTTTGAGTTTGGGGTCTGCTGACTGGATTTCCACTTCACCTTTCTGGTATAAACCACACCCAAAGTACACGGTCACCAATAGAAACTGTCAGTTTTTGGAAAGTCTAGGAAAGAGATCTGACTGCAGAATCCTTCTGTTTTCATGATTTTTTCCCCTAGCTTTTTCCATTTCTTCTCCCCTCTCTAATTCAGCCACAGTTCTTATTTTAAAATATGTCCTTTGTCAAGTCTCTTCAAAATATTCAGTTTAGTTTTCCTAGAAGCAACTTCTTTTGCATTTACTGTCAATTTAAATAATTTAAATTGACACATCATTATGATAATGGTTCTAACTGACCTAAACGGGTCTGGGAACATGTGATGTGCTCATTTGCTGGGATTGGAAGGGCATGATTATCCTGGAGAACAGCGTGCTCCCTGCAAGGACTTGGTCTCCCTGAAGGGGAGCGAGGCTTCTGCTGGTACAGCTGGAGATTGAATTGGCTTTGGGGTATTCATTACAGATGTTGTGATGCAAGGTGCTGCGTAGGCAGCTCTCTCCATCGTCTACCTATGGATTCCATCTGTTGTTGAATTGACTCCCAGCTCATCTCATCCTATTAGTTGATGCCCATTTTTCCAGCCTGTTGAGACTTTTTTTTTATCATGTTGATATCATCCTACATTTGCGAGGATCAACCCAGCTTTGGTTTCTCTGAAGGTTTCAGATATAGGCTGACTCCTGGCCCACCCAATGTCAAAAAGACTGGATGGAGGACACGGTCCTTTGGCATGCTGTGGGAATCTCTTCTCTAGTCTCTAACGCAAGGTTACAGATGGCCCTACTGTTCCACCTAACATGTCACCATCTTCTCCCAAAAGGGCTCATGAAGGGCTTGGGAAGATGCATTTCTGTGACTGAAATTCATTCTGGGCCATGCCTCCACACCCTGCCCGTCCCATAACCTCATCCAACGTCATAGGAGGCCTCCATTGTTGTTCATGAACTTCTGCAGGCTGCTGGGAAGCAATCTTTTGTTTCCAAGGGCCCCAACCATCTCTTTTAACAGTCCGCCCTAGGATTTGCCAGGGAGTAACATCAATTTCTATGGTATCTAGAATTCACTACCTTCTGCTCTGACAAGGGAGCCAATATTTGTTCTTTTGAAACCATCTGGTATTTTTTTTCATTGCCACAGTTTCTCCAAGATAATTGTTTTGGTTCTGCGATCATAGCCTTTTGTGCCAAAGGCGGCAGCAGTTCTTTGCCTTCTTCCTGTGATACAGAAGATTTTCCCGGGGGTGATCAATGCCATGCAAGGACCAGGGCTGAAGACCCAGCCTCTCCCAGGCTGTAACTCCACTCCTTTTCCAGCCCAGAGCACACACCACAGCACAGATGAGGTCTGCGAGGCGAGCAGGATATCCTTCGATGTATCTAGTAGCTCTCTCAGTGCCTTCATTTTGATCAAAAAGTTCCTTGTGTCTCTCCTCAGCTTTGGTAGTTTCACACCTGTGTGCTGAACGGTGTGGCTGAGCACTTTTTCCTTAAAATGCAATTCATTTGGGCTTGATGAATTTAAAATGTGAGGTTTGCTTTGGAGAGGAGGTTGCCAGCCTCTATTAAAAATTTTAAATGGCCACCCTACCCATGACTCAGCCAGTTCACACCTCATGACCATCTCTTCTAGAAAAACAAACACTTTTTCACAAGAAGGCATGTCCAAGGACATCATTTCGGTATTATTAGTAATAGAAAAAAAGGAAACAGTGTACACATTCATCAATAGGGGACTGGTTACCTAAAGGATGGTACCTCCTTATTATGGATGTGGTCAGTCTGTATAAATTGACACGGAAGGAAATGTTAAGTGGAAAACAAGCTGCGAAATGATAGTGTGATGGTTAGTTTCATGTGTCAATCTGGTTAGGCTATATGGTACCCAGTTGTTTGGTCAAACACCAATCTAGATGCTGCACTGAAAGTATTTTTTAAGTGCAGTTAACCTTCAAATCAGCAGACTTTGAGGAAAGCAGATTACTAATCATCCATAATGTGGATGGGCCTCATGGAATCAGGGGAAGGCCTTAAGAGACCCGACCCCGCAGACTTTGGTTCTGTTTCTCAGAAGAACCCTAATACAGATACAAACATTGTGATGCCATTAATGAAGGAAAAACTTCACAAAACAACGTGACATAGTTTCTATGGATATGTGTGAATGCAGAAAAAAGGCCTGGAAGGGCACCCATCCACCTGGTAACGGTAGTTACATGTGACTTGGAATGGAAGCGTGGAAGGTAGCTTTATCTATAATATTTTCATTTTCTATAGAGAAATATTCATTTTACCTGGGTAATTAAAATTTAATTTTTAAAAGATAACTAGTGATGTCCCACCATATTTTTTTCTTTTCTTAGGCTTTAGATATATAGTTGACCCTTGAACAATGCGGGAGTTTAGGGGCATCAACCATCCAATACAATCAGAAATCCACATATAACTTAAGCTGGCCCTTCCCATACGCGGATTCCCAAACACGGATCAAAAATGCAGTTGACCCTGAATAACATGGGTTTGAACTGCACAGGTCCACTGATATACTTATTTTCTCCTTGTAGAAAACAAAGTAAAATAGGAATTGTCTTCAGCATATTTGTCTTTGTACAATTTCTTGCTTTGAACATAATATTTAAAGGTGTGTGTGTGTGTGTGTGTGTGTGTGTGTGTGTGTGTAGTCGTGTACACCTAAACTTATTGTAGGCTTAACCTTCTTCCTCCTGTACTGGGTTCGCCTCACTTCTGTCACCGTCCCGGGAGAATCAGCTACTTCCCGCTGTCCTTACAAATCCACGCTCATCAACTTCTGCAGACTCATTGATTTCCTTGGTTGCCTCCAGCTTTTATTCCAGAGTGACAGTTCCACCTGGAGCCAGCTTCCCTTTGGCCATTTCTTGCCACAAGGCCATATGGAACCTTCCGCTGAACTTTTGAGATCCTTTTGCCTCTTGTCCCTAGAAAGGGCCTCTGGTACTCTTTGGCTGTTAGGAACTTGGTGGAGGCCTTCACAAAACAATTTCTGAGTTTATACAGTCTGTGTTCTCCAAGTAAGTCACTCCTTTTTCCAAAATGATACTGTATTTAAAAACAGTGACCTCAAAATCCTCTATCAGATCATTGAGTCCTGACTTCTGCTCTGAGTCTTTGACCCTGTGCTGGGGTCAGTGAGCCCTGGATGGATGGCTGTCCCTCTCACACCTTTTTTAGACAGAATCTTCCCTCTCCTTTCTCCTTGGCAGCAGCTTGGATTGGGGTTCGTGAAACGTCCTGCGGATTGTAGCCGTGGCAGGACAGAGATGATGGGCCAAAACCAGCCCGCTGGCTTCCCCATGGGGCGGTGGCTGGCAGCTGGTGGAAGACTATGCAGGAGAAGAAAGCATTTAAGGTGGAGGGGATTAGTGGGTACAAAACAGAGAATGCCCAGGGAATTGGGAAACCCACAGGGTCAGAGAGTAACCTGCTCTTTGCTGCCCGGGATTAAGAATGCAAAGGGGTGTTTACTGTGTTTACTGAAGCAAAGAATATCCAGGTGGGAAGAAGACTTCCTGCAAAATAAAGAGCAAAGCATTCAGTGCAGGATGGTATCCTGCCAACCAGAAGTGCCCTGGGAGAAAGTGGAGGCTGACCAGGGCCGGCTGGTGGCAGGGAGCTCCAGCTCCGTGTTGACACTCAAGATGTGGACATTTGGGAGGGGGCCTCCTATGGGTGGAAGTGGCGGCAGAGGCAGACCAGAAGAGAAAGCACATCTATTCATTTTTTCTCACAGTTAGAACACATAGTAGATGTTGTCAGTGTTCTTCTACCCGTGTGCGTTCCCTTCCAGCACCTGTGAGTCTCTCGCGACACCTGCCTCTGGGCTCCTGGAGCCCGCATTGCGCTCCGGCAAGGAGAGCCAAAGTGCCTGGGTGTTTAGATGTCCCCGGGGTCGTCCTTGTCCGAGATTAAGAAGGTGGGGTATGAAAGCCCAGCTCCCCGGCCTTAGGTCGGGACGCTTCTGAGCACAACCTACTTTCCAGAGCCCACTGTGGGGTGAGGCTGAGCTACTACTGTTCAGGGGATGTTGGGTAAACCCATGTCTGCTTGGCTGCTTCTGCTTTTTGTCCAGATGCCCCACCCCTCTCCAGGAGCTCTGCTTTAACAAGTTACCTGCATGCAAATCCTCCTCTAAGGGTCTGCTTCTGGGGAACTTGGCCTAAAATAGATTATTTCTTTTAAAAACTCCCAGGTAAGAATGCAAATTATGTTGCAAATTGGGGTAAAAATTAGTGTGGGTTTTATAATAATTGTAGCCAAATATTTACAGTCCAAAAGTATGTATGTTGAACAGTGAATCTTTCTCTTACCTCCCACCTTCCTGTTCCCTAGTTTTCCTTCCCCAGAGGCATCTCCTCCCACAGATACACAGAGCTGGGTGTACCCTCATAGGCACACGTGTAAGAGGCTGAACAGTGCCCCCCCCCCAAAAAAAAAAGTCTCAGGTTCTAAGCCTTGGACCTGTAAATCTTACCTTATTTGGAAAAAGGATCTTTGCAGATGGAATTAAAGTTAGGAATCTTGACATGGGAGATTGTCCTGTATATATGGGTGGGTCCTAAAAATAATTACACATGTCCTTAGGAGGCAGAGGAAGATTTTACACACAGATAGATCTGAAGGTGATATAAACACAGATTAGAAAGAGATTCTGAAATGTGGCTGGAGTGATGCAGCCGCAAGCCAAGGAAGGCCGGCAGCCACCACAAGGTGGAAGAAACAAGAGATGGATTCTTTCCTAGAGCCTCCAGAGGGAGCGGGACCCTGCTGACACTTTGATTTTGGCAGCGATACTGACTTTGAATTTCTGGCCTCCAGGATGTAAGAGAATACATTTCTATTGTTGTAAGCCACCAAGTTTGTGGTCACTTGTGGCAGCAGCGCGAGCGAACTGATACAACGTGCATGGACGTAACTCCAGTGGAGCACCGTGGCAGGGACTTGACAGCGTCTCTGCCTGGGAGGACAATCTGGGGAGGACGCTGTGCGTGAGGCAAGCGCCAGGCCTGGCAGTGCGTTGAAGGGGGCCGTGCTGGGGATCTCATCAGAGAGCCGTGCATCCAGACAGTTGGCTCCAAAGTGATGTGTGTTTGGAGAGATGGACCGGAATGGGGGAAAGCAGAAAGAAGCCTGGGAAAGAGGTCCCAAAGTGAGAGAATAGGGGTGGTGGCTGTGGGCATTAGGGTATTTTCTACTGTCAGTAGCAGAATATCCAAGTAGAAGTGGCTTAAACAGTAGGGATTTTTCATCTCCTCTCATCAAGCGGGAAGTCTTGGAAGAAGGTGGCGTGGTTGCAGAGTCCATTTTATCAACAGCTTAAGGACATCATCGGGGACCCAGGTGCTGTCACCTTTCTGCATCAGGGACCCAGTTGTATCCTCAGCTTGTCTGACAGGTCTCTTTTTGTGATCCTAGGCCAAAGGTGGTTGCAACAATTCCAAGCATCTCATGAGAACATGACAGCTGGGAAGAACAGGGACCTTTCCTACCATGTGCCCTTTTTTTTATTAGCAAGTGAAACCTTTACCAGAAACTTCCAAGCAGAGTTTCTCTTAGGTCCCATTGGCCAGGGCTGGTCACAGATCCACGTCACTGTCAAAGATCATGGTTAGCTAGGGCTGGAGAGGGTGTCAGCCAGGAAGGGAGACCTGGGCTGCCAAGTGGCTGGTGACTTTGGCAACCAACAGTGTTTGCCACTGAGTGGGACTAGAAAGGCAGGGATGTTCTAGAGATAGTTTAAAGAATACCTCTTTAACTTGGTGACAGCACAGATAATGGGATGATGAAAGGAAGGATTTGACTTTTAGTAAAAGGTGAAAGGTTTATACCATTTGAAAAGAAACCAGAGTATTACTTTAATCTCTATCTGTACTTTTTTTCTTCCATAAACTTCAAGGGTCCTGTTCTCTCAGACACCTACATTGCACTTCCTGTACAAAATTTTGTTATACAAGTGAGTGAGACCTTTTAAAAAAATGTATTCAACAAATAAATACTGAGTGCCTACTGTGTGTCAGCCACTGTGAAAACATAATGAATGGAGGAAATTCGGGCAGGAAGGATTGATTCCTTTAACTGGAGAGAGGGAGGGCAGTCATTAAAAATGGATGCCCGCCCCCTGGCCTTTCCACACCCATAAATAATTTCTCTTCATTGTCAAGTTTCCTGAGGGGTGGTGAAAGGCTCTAAATCGCCAGAAACCTAGGCGAGTGTGCATTCTGGTGAAGAGCATGGAGCATGGTGAATTTAGAGCCTTACTGCAGAGAAGGAGAGAGTGAAAGAAATCATCACATTTCAAAATCTTGTGATAAATACGTTTTTTAAAAAAATAGTGTGCTTTAAAAACCTACAGTGAGTGCCACAGGATGGCAAGAGTGAGGCAATGCTCAATGTGATAAGAAGGGCTTGATCTTTAGGTTTGATTAATGTGTTTGAGATAGAACGGTGGGAGGTGGTTCTGTAAGGGCTTGAAACACATGCCTAAACAATTAATCTTACAGTTTCTAGAGGTCAGAAGTCCAGGTGGGCGCAATAGGTCTTCTACCTAGAGTCTCACAAGGCCGAAACCAGGTGCTAGCAGGGCTGAGTTCCTTATTGGAGGCTCTGGGGGAAGAATCTACTCCAAAGCTCATTCAGGTTGTTGGCCAAATTCAGTTCTTTGTGGTTTAGGACTCCTTTGTTTCCTTGCTGGCAGCCAACCAGAACCTGGTCTTTGCTCCTAGGGACCGCCTGCACTCCTTATGCTTCCCATGTGGCCCCCTATAAGAACTTTTTAAATGCATAGGTAGTCTGGTAGCCACGGATGAGAACAGCGCGAATGGTTCTCCAAGAAGAGCTTAGTGTGTTAAATCAGTAAGTACAGAGGGTTGAAGGGCGTTCTTGTAATTCAACGATCACTCATTGCCACTCCTTGGAATTTGTTCCTTTTGAAATTCACTTGGCCAAGAATTTTAGTTAAAGTAAATAAAAAGCAAGGGCCTATTTGTAGTTGAGAGGCTATACTCAGCAAGAACGTGGTTTGGTTGGGCCAGTGATGCCATCCTGCACCTTATCTTGTTTCTCAGTAACTTGTGCAAAGATCTAGACCTGTGAGAGCACTAAAGCTGGGAGGCCATCAGGATCTAAAGAACATGAATACTCTTGGACTCCACAAGAACATTCCAGCTGGACATGGGGGGAGAGGATCAGGGCAGGTGTGAGAGTGGGGAGTGGGGAAGAGTCTGGACAACCCACCCATGCCAACGTCAACAAGAAGGGCTATTTCTGAATCTGTTTTTACATGTTGGGTTTCTAAATTAGATTACAACTGATGTTTGTGGAAAGTACCCCACTAGTTTTACTTTAAAAAAAAAAAAAAGGAAAAGAAACCTTGCAAATTTCTTATCTAATCTATCTTCTTTTTTGAGTAGGTTTCCTTGACTTCTTAAACCCCTTCAAATCACATTATCTACTAGTTTATCAATGCTGAAGCAACACCAGCCCAATAAAATATAACAGGGATACATTTAAGTATCAAGAAAAAACACATCAATTGCATTTAAGTTCAAAAGAGTCAATCATATAGACTGGAGAATACCTGATTTGAAAGCAATTCTAATGAAAAAGAATTTAATACAGATTAACAATGTACCTACTACTACCCTCCAAATTCCCTGGGCTATGACAAAGTGAGGTTTTCTATATCACACCCTGTGTTACTTTGTCCCTCCATTTTCGTTGTCTCTTCCCCTCTGCTGAGTCCCTTCTCCACCTCAAGTCTTCACCTTTGAGATCCTTACCTTTTCTTTGTAGAATTCTCAGCTGAATTTGCTTTCCCTTCCTTTTGGCACTTATCATGTTCCACCTTACTTGAGAGCTATTCAGTTTTTTAAATTGCTATGCAAACTCCTTGAGTCAAGGACTAGCCATTCCTGATATTCATATTCCTTGGATCCAAATTAATTTCTTTCATGTTACAAATTTTCTACAAACGTTGGTTGAATGAATATGGAACAATGTCAGTTTACTCCTACTTATAAAAGATAACTGGCCATATTGATGAAAATGCACATGGGAGCTACTTATCCCTCTGTTCTTCAGTCTGGTACTGGCTGGCTTGGAGTCTTATGTCCCATCGCAACCACCATATTTGATGAGAAACACAGAAAGACTGTGGGGAGGAGGGTACAGAAGAGAGGGACAGCAATGGAGGATACATCAGCTGGAAATGGTAGAAAAAAACAGTGGGGTATATTTGTCTTGGAGGAGGCAAAAACAAGGGCAATCAGGTAGCTGACTCCATATCTTTGAAGGGCTGATTTATCGTAAAGGAGAGAGGCTGATTGCAAGGGAAAAACTAGGTCGTTTTTGGAATGCTCATGTGGAACCCTTCAGCGGTGGAAGATGCTGGAGCCTGTGGCTGTCAACCTCCAGGTCCAAGTGTGATTCAAATGTTCAGTCATCTGATGTAGGTGGTCCTCCTGCTTTGGACAGGAAGTACTAGATCAGTGCTTCCCAAGCCATGATAATGCTCAGAATCACCTAGGAACTTACAAAAAATATACATTCTCAGGCACCACCCTTGGAGATTCAGTATCAGTAGGTCTGGGAGTAGAAATTAGGGATCTGCATATAAAAAATTCATCCAGCCCAAGAACCACGGAAATGGAGGATCACACCAATCCCTTCCAGCTTTATTAAGCTGGGATACATGGTTGACCCATTGCTTTTAAGTCAGTGGCCTCTTTGAGGCAGAATTCTTAAATATCCTTTTCAGCTGAGGTGGAAAGGGGGTGTCTCTTTGTGTATATCACTTGGCAAATTAGACTTAAGATGGGTCAGGAGCTAGTCTAATGAAACCAAGAGGTCTGTTCTTTTTATAATAGTGATGCATGGACAGTTCATCAAAATGTTAAATGTAGTTACTATACGACCCAGAAATTCCACTCATAGGCATACAGTAGTTGACCCTTGAACAACATGGGTTTGAACTACGTGGGTCCACTATAAATGTATTTTCTCTTTCTTTTGTTTTCTTAATATTTTCTTTTCTCTAGCTTATTTATAGTGAGAATACAGTATATAATACATATAACATATACAATATGTATTTATCAGCTATTTATTTTATTGGTAAGGCTTTTGGTCCACAGTAGGTGATTAGTACTTAAATCTTTGGAGAGTCAAAGTTATATGTGAATATTCAGCTGCATTGGGGATCAGCACTGCTAACTCCCACCCCAGCATTGTTCAAGGATCAACTGTATATCCAAGAGAAATGTAAACATATTTCTACATAAAAACCCATACACAAATCTTCATAAGAGCATTAGTCATAATATCTAAAAGGTGGAGACAAGCCAGATGTCCATCAAATGGTGAACAAACAAAATGTGGTATATCCAGACAATGGAATATTATTTGGCAACAAAAAGGAACAAAGTAGTGATACATGCAGCAACATGCATGAGCCTTGACAACATGGTAAAGTCACAAAAGACCACATATTGTATGATTCCATTTATGCGAAATGTCCAGAATAGGCAAATTTATAGAAACAGAAAGTAGATTGGTGGTTGCTTAGAGTTGGTGCGGGGGAAAGGAGAGTGACTGCTAATGGGAATAAGAATTTTTGAGGGGTAATGAAAATGTTCTGAATTTAGACTATGGTGATGGTTGCACAACTCCGTGAATACATTACAAACCATTGAGTTGTATACTTTGGGTGAATGTTTAGGTATTTCAATTATATCCCAATAAAGATGTTTTTAAAAAAGTGATACATGAATTGAAGACAGTTTAGAAAACACAAGGGAAAAAAATCATCCTACTCTCATTATCACTGAGAAAATAGCTACATAACATCTTCATGTATATTCTTCTAGTATGTTAACTATATTTGCCTATTTTTTACAAAAAATGAGATCATACCATTTTTCTACTTCATCATTTTAAATGGCTATAGAGTATTTCAGTATATGAACAATTATATTTTCATGCATTTCTTTAGTTTTCTATTGATTGTTTTTAGACGGTTTCCATTTTCTTGCTCTTGTAAACCATGAATATTCTTTAGCTTTTTCATTGTACTTCATATCACTTTTTGATTTCAAGACTCATACTTTTTTAAGCTAGCTAATACTTATCCCATCGAAACAAATTTTCCTTTGGATGTCACCTTGACAGTTCTTGATGCTCTTCAGAGGGAGCATTGGGCAAGAAGGTGACGGGCGAGGAGCATCATAAAGACATTACCTTATTTAAAACTTATTTGGGCCACAAGATTCTGCAGTCACCTTCCCATATGAGGACAAAGTCACTTTGAAAGAAGCAGGTAGACTTGTCCCTATTGAGTGGTAATTGGATGTTTCGTTTTCTAGTCTGTATCAGTTAGTTGTTGCTACATAACAAGCCATTCCAATCTTCGTAGCTTCAAATAACCATTTATTTAGCTCATGAATCCTTTTGGTCAGCTGAGCAGTTGTTCTGAGTTGGCTTAGCTGATCTCTCATGGGCTCTCTCAGGCCTTAGCTGCTGGCTGGATGAGCCAAGGTGACTTCACTCACATGGCTGGCTATTGGCTGGGGCCACAGGGCCTTGCGTATCTTAACATCCAATAGGCTGCCCTGGGCTTCTTCATGGGATGGCAGTCACAGGGTTCCCAAGAGCCCCAATGTGCTAGCTTATTTCATTTTGCATTACATTTGTTAATATCCTATTGACCAAAAAACGTCACAAAACTAAGCTCAGATTCAAGAGGTGGAGAAATAGACACTATATCTTGATAGAATGATCTGCAACAGACTACAAGTGGCACAGATACAGGGACACATTTGTGTATGACCAGTTTAATGATTTACCAGATAATCTTTGCTAAAACATTAAGCAGCTTCAGTAGTTGGTGACCAGCATATGTCTGTGCGCATTTAATTTTCATACATGAATATATTTCCAACTACCACATACAGCATGCCCCCCAAAATGGCATCTCACCATCCTGCAGATTCACTCACATTTTTAATGGTGAGTTAATTTAAACTCATGTCTCATCATCGTTGGGTATGATTTACAGCATTTTTGCTGAGACTTTGAGAATATAAGACAGCATTGGCAGAACCTACCCCAAAAATGAGAGGATAGGTACTTTCATTCATTCACTCAACAACTATTTATTGAGCACTAATTTTGTGCCAGACACTTCCCTAGGAGTTTGGGATTCATCGACAACAAAATTAATTCCTTGCTTTTCAGGAGACTCCATTGCAGTGAAGGAGTTAGCAATATACAGATAATCAAAATCAGTGGCAAGTAGGGATCGATATGATGAGGGAAGGAACAGAGGGAGATTTTCTAGTGGACTCCAAACAGAGTTGGCCAGTCTCTCGGAGACCATTTTAATTTTATTGACTTTGGTTTTCTCTTCATCAGCTTGTCCTTTGGTGCATCAGTCCAGGTGCTGATGAAAACCCAAGAGTGCATCTGTTAGAGGCTCTGGTGGATTTATCTCTAGGCTGTCGTGGATGAGGGAGCCAGATAGAATGGAAGGACTCATGGTGGCGAGAGTACCGAACAGTCAGGGGTCTGACATGTCCTGAAGCTTGGATATTCCTGTTAGCAACTTCCAGCACCTCAGAGATCCTATTAGAAGCCCACTTACCATGAGCAAGGTCCTCAGAGAACATGTTGGAAGGATTAGTTCAACGTAATTTGGCTTGAGGGAGAGGGGAATGTGAGGAGAGGGTGGAGTTAGAATCATGGTAACCATAGTAACAAGATGCTGACAATTGAGTGACCAAATGCTCAAAGTGGGAACGTGGCACCTTGAATTTACCAGGTGGAAAAAGTCAGGGAGAGAAAACCCGTTGTGCACAGTATTCCACACTGTCCCGATTCTTACCCACTTTCTTTTCAGAATGAACCCAAGGTTGATACAGTCCACTACATAGTGCTTTGTGTGGCTTTGCCAGTTGCTAGATGCACAGAGACAGTGGAATAACCCTTTAACTTCCATTTCCTTCTCTGTTAAGATTTTCAATGAGCCTTTGTTCAGAGACATCTTCTGGGTTATCATTTTATGATTGTTGGTACTGTGTGAGGAATCTACTGTAGATGAAGGTGATAACTTTGATGTAATTTTAAGGTTTAGAGGTTTTGCTGACAAACCTCTGGACCCCACTCCAAAGTAAATACTTTTAATTATATACTGTGGGAAAACTCTCTTTAAATACCTCTGTGTAATAGATGAGGTTTCTAAGAAAGAAAGGTTAAAAATGTGATCTTTCATCCACCTCAAATTATCTAGAGAGAGAGTAATAAAGTGGCAAATCCCATTTACTCCCACAAAGCCTAATTTCCTCTCTCATCAAAGCAAGTGGGAGGGACTTGGCAAGTCCCTGGATGGAGAAAATGTTTCGTGTTTAATTGTTATCAAACAAAGCTGTTTCCAAGTCTGCCAGAGAGGACACGCTCACCCCTGATGCATTCAGTATGTGTGTAAAATGTCAGCTTCTGGAGGATGTAAGCCTCGTGCTGTCTCAGTATGAGGTCCCTGCTGTGCAGCCGACAGGATGTAACAGCTTTGAGTTGCTTAACTGTTTGCACTCAGAACTGCAGTAGCCTCTGTCCCTACTAATGGTCAGAGTCCGCCCCAGCCGTCACCCCCTGAACCTCCTAGCGCTCGGCCTTATTACCCCCAACCTAATCTGAGCCCTGTATTGTAAAGCACCTCTTAGGGTTCTCATCCCACCCAGGCAGGTGCATGTCAGGATAATAGTTTGGCATATTGTCTCCTGCCCCTCCCTCTGTCCCAACAGCCCCTCTCTGCCTTCCGAGTATGTGGCTTCAGAGACACGGTACATACCAGGACCACATCACCCCGCTTGTCCTAGAATCCAGGAGAGTGTTATCTTGCCTGTGCAGGTTTGGTTTTCCTGCCAGCTTGGCATGCGTGGTACTTTCGGAGAAGCCAGAGCAGCATCTTGAGCTAAGACTTCCTCTCCCCGCGTGGGGCTTTATCTGTCCCTCCCAGGCTACGCTGGTGGCAGTGCTGGGCTTCACTGTAGGTTATCATAAATGAGACTTTAGGGCTCCAGATGTGATGCAAGGTTATAGTGTGTCGGGCATGGAGGAAATGAGGGCTAGGCACGCCAGCTTTGCGTGTGGTAGAGAATGAGCAGCACTGAATTCCATGAAGTAGTCGCTATTACATTTTCTTTCTCTCGTATCAAGCAAGGTGACGTTCACTACGATTGTCCTCCTCGACATTGCTGGGTATTCAGTTCTTCCTCTAGTAATAGTAGTAATAATATATCATTTAGCTTCTTCTCTGGAATAGAGCACACCCCACGCTTAGTGAATTAAAATAACAACCCTTTACGGTTGCCACAGAGTTCCCAGTTCAGCTGGGTGATTCTGCTGAGCTGGCCTGGGCTTGACTAATTTCAAATGGGCTCAGTCGTGCTAACGCAGTCGCTGATGGGTTGACTGACGCTACCTGGTCCAACACAGCATCTTTCACATGTCTGCCAGTTGGTTGAGCCACATGTCTGTCATCATCCAATAGGCTAAGCCTGGGCTTGTCCTATTGTAGCATAGGCAAGTGGAAGTAACAGGGTCTCTGGAGATCTAGGTTCAGAAGCCCCATAATGTCACCTCTACTATATTCTGTTGGTCAGAGCAAGTCACGAGACCAGCCTGGATTCAAGGGGCAGGGAAATGGATTCTACCTTTTTAGGGGAGGAGCTACAATGTTCTGTTGTAAAGAGGCTTGGATACAGGGAGGGTAATCATTGAGGCCATTTTTGCAAACAGTGTATCTCAAATAATAGCTGCTATTATTATTATTATTATTATTATTACTATTATTATTATTATTTTGTTGGGCTCTCAAAGGGCTACAGAGTTTGCCTTTCTTGCTTGTTAGAGAAAATCAGGCAAAGATGTGCGTTAACCAGCAGGGGTGGGTAAAGAGCCTTGGAACAGAAAGAAGCCTTCTCTGCACTGCATGTATTTTCATCTGCCCCCTTTTCTACATCTGAAAACTAAGCTTTTTTTTTTTTTTTTAACGTATTCTCTTTGAACGTTATGAAAGCCAAAGTTGTCTAAAATGAGACCGACTGCTTTCTTAGACTCTATTATGTTGGCCTAATTACATATCAGCAACATGTTTTTCTGGGGCATTGTGTGTAAAACAAAGAGGAAAACAGCATCTCCAGCCAGCCCAGGGTTCTTGCCCCTCCTTTGGGCTGGCAGAGGCAGTGGTCCAACAGGAGGCCCGCGGGAGGATGGGCCAGGAAGACTGGGCTCCTGCAGCCTCCACTGGCCTCTGAGGGATTTGCCTTTTCCCCAGAAAGAAGAGAGGACAAGTCACTCCTTCCTCTGTCCTTCCCTCCACCACAACTCCCAGTGGCTTCCATCTGGTGGGGAACCACATGCTTACTCTCCCACCATCCCCCGGACCAGGATCTCCTGGGGCTGAAGAAGAGACTCACATATCTGTGCTTCCCAGGTGCCCAGCACAGAGCAAGGCTGATTGAGTGTGGAGAACTGTAAATGAATGGTGGTGCTGGGTATGGTCTGTGGGGCACTGAAGGACTTGCGTTTTCCGCATGCCTGCCCCCGCGTTGCAGCATCCACTTTCCCTTTGATAAATGGAGGTGAAATGTTCCTTCTTTCCAGCTTGGCATTCCCCTCCTGCCCCTCTTTGGATCTTTTGTGTCGTCATCTGAGGGCATGACTCTTATCTTATCCTGTGCCTTTGTGGCCAGGGTCTCTGCTGCCCAGGTGCAGTCACGACAAACCCCAGGTTTCCTGAGACCGGGTTTAGAAGCCCTGCCTCGTCCTCACTACCAGCACTGCTCAACCTCTTGCCATCTGCCGTTTCACTCCAGAAATGTCCTGGCATAGTCTCCCGAGACCTCCCTAAGCATTCCAGAGATGGTTTTTCTGGTTTCGTGTTTCATGCCCTCTCAGGACACTTGATGGCGTGGATCCTTCTTCTTAAACCTGTTTTCCACCCGGAGCTGCTCATGAGCTGATTCCTCCCCCATTCATTCAATGTTTTTATACAGCTTCTGCTCACTCCCCTCCCTAGGATTCCAGGCCTCAGCCAGCCTCACGCCTCCTCCAGTTTTCTTCTAGCCTGTGTTGGCCAATGCCTCCAAGTCTTTATTTTCATTCTAACCTTTCCTGGCTTCAGACTGCGTATTAATTTTCTTTCGCTGTCATAACAAATGACCACAAATGTAATAGCTTAAAACAACACAAATTTATTCTCTTACAGCTCTAGAGGCCAACAGTCCACAATGGGTTTTAAGAGATTAAACTCAAGATGTTGGCAGAGCTGCCTTCTTTCTGGAGACTTTCCTGGACATTCTGTTCCCTTTCGGCATCTAGAGGCCATCGCGCTCGAGGCCCATCACTCTGACCTCTGCTTCCATCCTCACACCTCTCTCTCTCTCTGACTCTGACCTTCCTCCTGCCTCTCTCTTCTAAGTATCCTTTGATTACATTGATTACAAACACTGTGATACTGCAACAGTCGATCTGATAACCCCAATGGCTACTAAGTGATGGGCAGGCAGCATATGCAGGATGGATACACTGGACAAAGGGATGACCATGTCCCAGGAGGGACAACGCCACATTTCATCACACTAGTCAGAGTAACGTGCTGTTTAAAACTTAGGAATTGTCTATTTCTGGAATTTTCCATTTAATATTTTTGGACCAAGGTTGACCATTGGTAACTGAAACTGCAGAAAGCGAAAGCACGGATAAGGGAGGGGATTTCAGTACTTGTGTATTTGAGAGCTACTGTCAAATTGTTCTCCGTGAGGTTGTGTCAGTTTGCCCCCCACCACTGATGTATGAAAAGGCTGCTTCCTCACCGTCTTGTCAACAAAGTGGTTGTCAAACCTTGGAGTTTTTTCCAATACGATAGGTTTGAATTTACGTTCTCTTATGGTGAGATTTGGCATTTTTTTATGGGCTTAATGGCCATTTGAATTTCCTTTCCTGTGACTCTTTCCTACCCTTTTCCACTTTAAAACTTGGATTACTGGATTTTTTTCGATCAATTTTCAGGAGCTCTTCTTTGTAATAGGAGCTGCAAATATTTTCGCATCTTGTCATTTGTCTTTTGACTTTGCATAGCTTGTCTTTTGTCACGCAGAAGGGTTTTTAAGTCTGTCACCACATTTATTATTTTTACTTTATGGCTTCTGGATTCTAAGGTAATTAGAAAGGGCTTCTAGTAGACCTTTTAAAAAGTAAAATAATAAAATTATGTTAAATGTGGGGAATTGGACACAGGCATACATTTCTTCTCCTCTGAAAAATCCCTGTAAAATAATACTAAAGGAATGATAGATAGTTGGATGAGAGACTATTTTCATTATTTTTGATTCCATATTTGCAAATGCAACTTTCTAAAATTTATTTGTAATCCCCAAAGCAATACTCAGTGCTTTCATTGTCACTTGTCGATACGCAGAATAGCAAAAAATTTGAGTCGCCAGTGTGCAACCCAGCTAAGGTGACTGTCCACCTTCTTATTTCAATTGTCATATTATAAACAACTGTCTCTTTTGTGGTCTACTTAGTGCCATATTTTCACATTTTTGTGCTTTTTGTGTTGGTGATGTTGCTGCTTTAAATGGCCCCAGGCACAGGGCTGAAGTGCTGTCTAGTGTTCTTGAGTACAAGAAGGCTGTGATGGGCCTTACACAGCAAATGTGTGTGGTAGAAGCTTTGTTCAGGTCTGACTTATAGTGCCGTTGGCCGTGAGGTCAAAGTTAAGGAATTGACAGTATATATTAACAAGGTGTCTTTAAACAGAAATACACATAAACAAGTTTCTGTATTTATCAGTTGATGAAGACGTTGTGATCAGAGGCTTGCAGGAACCTAACCCTGTACTTCTCCCTAGAAGCAGTGGTTCAGTATTCATTAATTCAGTGTTTGTGGCAACATTATAGAAGAGAACGCTTGTGAATAATGAAAAGTGATTGTAGATGGTAGGTTGGTAGATAGATAAGTAGATAGATAGATAACATACCCAACAAGAATGGAAAGATTGAAAGAAAAAAAGTAGAAGATGAGTGATTTCAACAAATTTTTAGAAGATCGAAAGTGCATGGAGGAATGCTAATGGATTAGCAAAGTAGAGAAAGCTGTAACCTGCGTATAGCAGGGAGCTGGTTCTCTTGCAGAACCTGAGAAAAAGCTCTGGTCTTCAAAGCATAAGTCTCCATGGGATGGTGGGAAATGAACTAGAGAGCTGAAAATCAGGGCATTGATTTAAAGTCCTTATATAGTGTGGTGAGATCTCTAGCCCCCATCTCTGCCTCATGCATCCGGGTAACTGTAGAGATAATGCAGGAATCAGAAGAAACCACTTAAAATAATGAGATAAAATATATGCATCCATGAAACAAAAACAAGATGCCCAAAAAGAAGAAGAAAAAAACCTCAGAAGATAAGCAAGAGCTTTTGGGTCTTGAAAATAAGGCAGTAGGAAATTTAAAAACATACTAAAACAGGCTGTAAAATGAAAAAAAAATATTTCAGAAGGTAAAATAAAAAGAGGAAGAAAATAGGGGTGGAAAAGGCAATAAAATGAAAATATCAATCCTACACTTTGACTACGTAATAGGAGGCCCAGAAAGCAAACAGAAAATGGAGGGGAGAAAAATTATAAAAGGAAAAACAAAGAACACTTTTCAGAACTAAAGAACGGGAATCCTCAGATTGCAAAGCCATCAGGTGGATAGAGAGCCCTTTGAGTGAAAAAAGACCCACACTAAGCACAGTGTCAAATTCTGGAACTTCATGGGGAAAAATACCCTAAAATCTTTCAAAGCAACACAGCAGGTTACACTGAAAGTATTAATAATCAAAATAGATATCGCAAAATTCTAACATCTAGAAGCTAGAGGAACGATACTTTCAAAATTTTCATGGGAAAATAGATTTCAGTCCAGACATCTGTACCCAAACTTTTAGTTTAGGGTGAAGACGAAGACATTTTTAGGAAGTCAGGGATTCAAATGACTTCCAGGACATTGTTTCCTAGGGAGCCACTAGAGGATGCAAAATGAGGAGGAAACCAAGAAAGAAAAACACCAGCCATAGACAGCAGTGGAAGGAGAACCCAGGCATGGAAAGCATTCAGACCAGATTGGAACAAGGGTACAGAAAGCACCAGAAATGATGTCTCCAGTAGGGGGGAAAAAAAAAAAAATCGAACTAATGAATTTAGGTACATGGGATTTATTGATGGGCATAAATAAGAGGTGTTGGAAGATATGGAATATAAATTAATGATGGGTTGGTGTACAACCAGGCAGATGAAAAAAATATATATGAGGTCATAATTAACTCCAGGAAACAGATAAGATTATATAAAAAGGAAGGTGTGGTCACAGTGCATTACTTGACCAGCTCAAGTTGAGCAATAATTTGCAAAGTTGTAATAACATAAATACTGACTTTTGATTTAATTAAAATTACATTATAACTGGGCCACTAAGAAAGAGGAAGTAAGAAATGTGTTTGAGAGCACTAACCCTTTATTTCCCATGATAGTAAATCAAAAGATATCTAAAATTGATAAGTAAAGAAATAGTCATATAAATGTACCAGCCAATAGTGTTGGGCATTAGTGTTTTGGTAGCAATTTTACAAAAGATGCAGTGTTTTTGCAGGGCTCTTCTTCAGATGCTTTCTTGGTAACAGGCTAGGTAGGGCCCAGTCTTGTGGCTGTTGGGGATGAAAGCAAACAGTCCCCAATCACTGTTTTCAGGTACAAAGACCATCCCAGAACTGGTCCCACAAATTTTCAGATATGTAAAATTGAATTCCCGTGTTCATTTACAATCATGTATAAGGAACAAAGCCTTTTCTTTTAAACTGCTTGTCTCCCAGATTGCTTCCACAAATTAAAAAGGAAACAGCAAACTGATACTCAGGATACAAACTTTCTCACTGGACCAATGTGTCACCTCCTCGTTATTTTCCTGCATGGAAGATCTTTAAAAACAAAATGATCAAAAGACAAATGCATTTGTCATAAACTACACTCCGTTGTCATAATTTTTGGACGGTAAGGGAAGGTTGTATTGGATGCCTGTTTCTTTAGTTGATTTGCGACCACCAAAGAAATAATAGGGAACCAAAGAAAAAAGAATCATAAACATAAATGAATTCCTTTTATACAAGTTGAAGAACCACAGGACATGCTCCTTTTTTTTTTTTTTAGCACTCCAGGTGTGATGGCAGATTACGTGTCCACACAGGAGAGTAGAGAGTTAATTAAAATTTTTGCTCCTACTCCCAGAAAGAAATGTCTTTTCATTTGATAAGCAGACTGGCTTTGGAGTGCTGTTTGTGCTTTTCCCTCCTCACTGCAGTGTCACAGAAAAGCAGATCAAAGAGAGCCTTCCATCCATATAGGTTTCCTACCATCTTTCTTAGCTAATGGACTTGAAAGCGTCCTCCACTGACTGCAGCGGGCTGGTGTCATATTTTAGAAGTGCCATCTTACTGTGTGGATAATAAGCAAACCAGTTTTGATAGATGCTATGGAAAACCACATTCAACATTAATTACATCAAGACCAGCCCATATAGTCAGAGGAGAGGTAGGGTCTGGCAGAGTGTAACACCTCACCCCCGACCATTTGTACTTTACTTTTCAGCCCACCATGTGACAGCCAGATATTAACACTTGAGATTGAACCGTCAGCTCTCCCAAGCAGGGTTAGGTTTGGTTGTGTTTTTCCTTTTCCTTTTAGTGTTTATCATTCTGCACCCTCTGGCTGGTATCCCCAACCCAGAGGGGAAAACCTGTTTGGAAGAAATCCTGCTGTCTTTCTCTTTAAGATAGTGATAAAAATGAAATAAAATAGAGCAAAATAGAAGCACCCCTTACGAGGCCTGTCTGAGCAAGCAGGTCAGGCGACAGCAGAGGTGTCCATTGTCTTGCCGTTTGGGTGCCCGTGGAGAAAACCGGCCAGGCACAGTCACCAATAAAAGGACTCCATTCTGCCACTCAGGGCTTTGTGAGGCGCCAAAGCTTGTCCTGGTTGCCATGGCTACTGTCTGATTGTGGTGGGTCTGTCACAGTGCTTGATAAAGTGGGAAGGTTATTCTTGATAGGCCCAAGTAATCATAACCTCGCAAAGCTTGAGAGTGTGGATTTAACATTTTTTCCCCTCCTCTCTTTAAATCAGGAATGCAGGGTGGGGGGCAGGGGTTCTCAGGATAAAGCAGCCACAGCAGGTGTCCTGCTGTGCTGGTCTGGAAGGGAGGTTGCCACGTGCCCAGGGAGCCAGGCAGAAAGGGGAGTCGCCTGGTCATTTGCTGCCATCTCTGGCCTGAGTGGGGCTTCAGAAACAGGGCCAGAATAGGGACCCTTCCCACCCCCTCCTGTAAATAAATTGGTTACGGTTGTACCTCTCTCCTCCTTTCCTCACTTCCCTCCTTCCCTTCCTGTTCCCTCTCCTTTAACTTCCATTCCTTTTCTCCACCTCCTTCCTCTTCTTCCCCCACTTTCTTTTCTCCCCACCCTTCTCCCCTTCCTCCCCTCCATTCCTGTCAGCTGCAGTAGTATTTCTAACAGAGCTGATCCTTTCAGAGTCTCTCTACTCTTTCTCCTCACGTGGAGAATAATGGGAAAGGTGGGGCTTGAGGTAACAGCTGATGCATGCTGGCCGCCGCATCCCAGACTCTTTCTGTCATCAGAAGAGATCTGAATGATTGTCCAGGCAGTGCTGCTCAGACTTAGCTGCATCAGAACTCCTGGGAGGACTCTTCAAAACGAATTCCCACGTCCCACCCTGGGAGTTTCCTGTCTGGTCGGGAGGTCTAGGTTGAGTCTCAAGACTCTGCATTTCTAAAAGTTCCCAGGTGTTGCTCATGCTGCTGCCTCAGGAACCACACTTTGAGAACCACTGACAAAGGCCAAGACTTATTTTATACCATTGAGGAAACTGAGGCTCCCAGAGGACAAATTGGTTGCCAGTGGTTCAGGTGGGACAGGCGCCCAGTGATAGAAGCTTTAAAAGCCACATGAAGAGGCAGGGCTGGTCAGCTCCCTAACCCAGAGCAGCCGGACAAGCGAGTTCTATTCCCCAAAGGCCACCAGCAGGACAGCTTCTCACCACCGGTGGCCCCTCTGCACAGTTAAGTGCCCCAGTTAAGCCCATCCTCCCCAGCGCTCTAGGCCCAGTGTGGTCTTTCATTTGTACACGCTGGAATTCCCCCCTGGAATGCCCCTTCCACAGCTCCACCTGTCCGATTTCTGCCCAGCTCTGCGTCCTTCCTCTCTGCTGACCTTGGAAGCCTCGTGGCCCTGCCAGCAGCCCATTGTGTATTTTGGTTACTTGTGTGTTTGTGCTGTTGCCTCTGCTGGACCGTGAACTCCAGCAGTAGGACAGGACCTTCCTTCCCCTTTTGTACCCACCACAGCTCCAATATACTAGGTGATGAATCCGTGTGGCCACCTCAGTTGGAAGGAACCTGGACACATGTTTGAGATGTTCAGAAGCCAGCCTAACTGAGATGGGGAGTCCAATGGAGACACAGGATGGCGGTGTCTAGTGAGGAGCCCAGCGTAAGAAATTAGGCCTGATGCAGGGAGAAAGCAGAATGTGGGACCCAGTGCAGTGGCCTCACTTTGGGGTTCTCTCCCTGTGGGAGCAGGACGGAGCTTCGGAATTCAAAGGCATATATTAGGCACGTCTCCCTGCCACCCACACTGATTTGAAATAAAACCCAGCAGCATCCATTTACCCCTGTGTCAGGCTGCATAACACAGGTGAGGCTCCTTCTATGTGCACACGCAGGGTGTGTGCGTCTGCTGTGGCTGGATGTAAGTGACTTGATCATTTGTCAAATGTAATTTAACTCCCACGACGCTCTCCGAAATGATCCAGAGCGATGTGTGTTGTCATATGGCCTGAATACATCATTGAGGCAAGGTGATGGTGCTTCATTAGAACTCACAAGAGGCTGTTTGTCCAGACAAGAATAAAACAACATTCATGGATTAATCCTTGGGCTCTAATTCCTTGCCAATATGCAGGCTGAGAGGGGGCCATGAAAGAGGTTCCATGTTGGTGTTTTGGCTCTGAGCTCTGGAAGCATAATGAGAGGCAGGGCCTCCACGCTGCAGGACGCCCCCACCTCTTTCTGCTTGGCTGGGTGGGCGGGTTGAACAGCTCCTCTCAGTCACTCAGGTGGCAGCTCGAGGCAGCAGCATCCTTCACGGTCGCCTTTCTCCCTCAGGGTGTCGAGGTGCAGACAGACTACGTGCCCCTGCTGAACTCACTGGCAGCCTATGGCTGGCAGCTCACCTGTGTGCTACCAACTCCCGTCGTCAAGACTAACAGGTAACAAGAACAGTCATGATTATTACTGAACGCTTACTCGGAGCTAGGCACTGTTCTCGATAAGTACTTCTTGTATATAACTTATTTAATCCTGTGACAAGCCGATGAGGCTGGTGTGGTTACATCAACGCTCCAGCTGGGAAGTGGCAGAGCTAGGATTTCAGATTCTTAAACCGCTCTCCCCCACAGCACTCCTCTGCACCCCTCTTCCCACATGGGGAGGCTTGGCCAGTGAATCATTACTGCCCAGCATGTCAGAGATGAGCCACCTGAGGACGCCTGGGGCTCTCAGATGCAAAAGAAATCCAGCATCTGCTATGTGCCCTCTGCTGGGCTAGGTAGGCACTTTATGTATAAAATCTCATTCAATTCCCCCAAAATCCTATGAGGTGGACTTTTAAAAATTAAACCCATTTTACAGCTGAGGAAAGTGGTGGCCAGGGAGGTAGAAGGACTTGCCCAAGATCATAGCACTGGTCAGCAGTCCCCCTAAAGATGTGAAAACTTGGAGCCTTGGCCCTAGCTTGTGGCATTTCTTACAATTTCATGTTCATGATCATCTGTCTACCCTTGGCTCTGCTCACCAGCCCTTGAGCCCATGGGTTTGTTCTAGTCATACCAACCCTAAAAGGCCTTCCATCTATATTTTGGGTTTGCTATCTAAACTGGTCCTCCTAGCAATTCTGTGGGGGTTGTGAGCATATATGTGATTCCCATTTTACAGATGAGGAGACTGAGCCTCAATCACATACCTGAGGCCACACAGCACTTCACTCAGTCTGCAGAGTCAAGGGTTCCTTGTGCACCATGCCGCCTCTTTGCTAACCTATAGGGATGCCCCCTCCTGTGGCCCTCAGTGCCCCACCTTCCCCAGTCCTGTTATATATCCACTGCTGCAGGGTCTGGGACTGCATGGGGCAAAGCTGGGGAGATGGGGAGATGGCAGAGCAGTGCAGCCCCAGGGCACAGACTGGGTGTGCAGAATGATGGTGACAACCAGCCTTTCCTGGGTCCCTCCACAAGCCTGTTTGGGCCCTCAGTCTGTCTCCCTCCTAACATTGGGCCATGGTGGGTCTGTGTACCTGCAGGAGCCAGGCTGCAGCCACCTTTGGACCCCTTGGCCCCTGAGAGCCACCATATTGTTTCTTAGCCAAGACTTGTAGGGGCACAGGGCGATGCAGCAGAATGGAAAGAACCCTGGATTTGTGGCCCCAGTCCTCAGTCTGCCACCTCGGCCAAGTCCTGTAGCTTCTCTGAGTCTGTTTCCTCGTCTGTAAGACAGAAGAACGCCTGCCCCACCACCCATTCCAGAGGACAAGAATTGTGATGAGAATGTATTTCAATGGGATGCTCCAGCTGGTTCTGAGCTAAGCCCACAGGGTGCAGATAGGTCTCTGTCTGTCTGCATCTCAGATAGTCACACCTGCTCAATAATTCTCCCTAGTCCCCCAGGCCCTGTGCCTTAAGTGACTCCTCATGGTGGAGTGGGAGAACGCATAGAATCAGGCAGACCTGAACCTGGATCTTAGCTGTGTGCTGTGGAGCCTGCTTTTTAAATGAGACTTCATTTCCTGTCTGTAAAGGTGTCTGTCCCAATCCTTGAAAGGTTGTGGTGAGACCTACATGAGCCATTATGTGTGGAACCAGCCCGCCCAGCCCAGGAATAAAATAGGGAATATTAGTCCTCTCCCTCCTTACCCTCTGACACTCCATGTGGTGACATGTTGCCTCGGCAGAGAAGACATTTGTAAAATAGACATTTAAGAAAGTAATCAGAAGGATGGGGGTGGGGGAGAAAACAATGATCTCCTTTATAATATTTCTATCTGCCTTCCTGGGAGGAAAGCACACTCATTGTGCCATAAAAATGGGTGGCGCTCATAAATGTCCCCTCACCTGCTTTGTTAATGCCAATCCCTGCCTTTCTGCCTGCCCTTCATCTGTGTGCCTGCAGGAGTGGCATGGCCCTCCTGCTCAGTGAGCGTGTGCCAGGCCGTGCCTGGGACCCGGTGCGCAGCCAGCCCTCTGCCCACTGTCCCTGTGATGGCTGATGGGCAGAGCTCTTCACCCAGGTCCTCATCTGCCTGCCCCTCTGGGACCTCATTACCAAAGACAGATTTCAAAGAGGTCTCTCACCCTTTTGGCACTAAAGAAGCCAGTTTGTCATCATTTGGCCAAGGTGATAGCTGCTATTTCACATCAAGGGAAGGGGTTTTTTCAGCTATGAAATTGACTTTGCAGGGATACCCACAAAACTTTGACTGGGCCCCTGAGATAGCCCCCCAGAAGCAAGGGAGGATAGCCTGGGAGTGGGAGGGGGGCGCTTCTTGATTCTGACCTCTCACTATTTGGTGGCAGCCTTCCTTTCTTCCTCACTATTTGGTTGGCCTTATGAAATTAGGGATTACAGTGTCTGTGTGAGGTTTAGAGTCCCCCCCAGGTATAACATAGCTCATTCTCAGCTCCGCGTGTGTTGCAGGGAGGGCAGTGTATCCACCAAGCAGATTGTCTTTCTTCAGAGACCGTGTCTACCTCAGAAAATCAAGAAGAAGGAATCAAAGGTAAGTGACCTTGATGGCTTTCCTCAGGTTTTCTTTGCAGGGTTTCATCTTCGAGTGTATTTGTCTTCAGCAGTTGAGCGGGCAGCCTGCTCCAACTTCCAAGGGCTCTGAGCCCAAGGGCACCTGAGCCCCTTGGCAAACTGAATCAGACTGAGGCTGCCAAAATGGGACAGGTGAGGGCACTGGGGGACCTTGTCTGCCAGTGTCCTACTGGTGAGGCCAGAAGAGCAGAGGAGAGAGGTTTTTCAGGACAGTCAAGCGTGCCAGATATTCCCACTAGGCTAAAAATAGGGTCATGAAGTCAGCTGCAGTCTGTCGGGATGAGGGGGGTGGCTTGAGCTCAGGCCCAGCATCTCTGTATCTTCATCTCATTGCAAGCTGGGTAGAGGTCTGGCCTGCCCTTCGGATCCCTCAGACATCAGAAGTGTGGTGATTTGGGCAGACAGACCCCACCGCAGCCCGTTTTTGACAGGCTCTGACCCAGAAGCCCCTGAGTGACAGTGGCTGGTGTGGACAGAGGCCAGCCAGCCTCCACCTGTGGCAGTGAGTCTTCAGGTCAGACTGTCCTGGGGATCGCCAGGTTCCTTTCCGTTCCCTCACTGGATGTCACATGAACTATCTGGAAAACACAGTCACCATGAGAGACTGTGGCCATTCACAGAATATTTCCTGTGTTTCATAACGTCAAGCCCAAGTCCGTCCTGTGTCAGATGCTTCTGATGCTTCACACGCCCATGCTTTGCTGCTGGAAGGTGCTTTTCCCATGGGCGTTTCACCAGTTGCTCAGGAAGAGGCAGGTGAATCGAGGGAACCTGCCAAAGCCCGAGTCAGGTGTCACCTGGGGCCATCGTGCCCCACCTTTGATGGCCAAGGCCATGCTCTCCGGCAGAGACTGCTGGGCGTGCTCCTCTCCTCACATTTGCCACCGTCCCTGGGCTCCCACTCTTGTGCCTCAGGTTCTTTGGACATGGAGCCCGGACAGGAGCACCAGGCAACAGAACAGATTGGAGCAGCCCCTCACCAGCCAACAAATCCAGGGAGGGGGACTTTCGTGGGAGAAATGCCAAGGAAATGGCGCCTTGAAGCCAGATGGGGTAGAGTGCTGCAGACAGTCTCTCTCCAAGCTCTGAGATGCTAATGTGACAGGTGACAGCAGCAGAGAACCAGAAGGCAACTGCCAAACCCAACATTAACCACCAGGAGCAGTCAACCGCCGGCGGGAAGATGGATCAGCCCGACTGCTGTCGGCTCCTGGGGACCGTGTGTATTCACAGAGTCACATTCAACAATAGCACAGGCCAGGCTCCACCAGACACCAGAAGAAACCCGTTCTCCCTCTCAGAGAGGGAGGTGGTGCTGCCTTTTCTTGCCAGCTGTCCTGGTTGTGGTGCCGTGGGATCCCAAAGCAGAGACACGTGTTTTGATTTTGGTGAAGGCCATACATCTCTCACAGGGGGATGAGCCAGTGGAACCTTGAGCAGCAGGGAGATTTTCAAGGTTTTTAAGCTGCTCTAAGAGGATAGAGTGACTTTCCTCAGGAAACATCCTGAGAGGATAGGGGTCATTTATTTTCTGGTCAGTAGACACTTCCAACCCCAATCAACTATATGGATTGGCTGCTTTCTCTGTTAAAGTACTTATTTATCACCTACTCACTGCAAGGATTGGCTGGTGCCGAGCACTTGTTCTCTATGTGACCCGGAGAGGTTCCCTCCCTGATAGAGTCCCAGAGAGGGGACTTTACATCGGACGTCTTGTTTTTATCTCACCACTGCTGTCATCTGCTCCTCAGCTGACTCAGGTCGGCGTTCTGCTCCCATGAGGTCTGTCTACCCCTGTGCCTGTGGCAATAACCCCACCTACTCCTCACGGTACCTGAGCACCCGGCAGCAATTAAACTGTCAGCTGCCTCTATCTCCTGAAGCACCTTTTCCTCTTGGCTCTGTCCCACCATACTCTCATGGTTTTCCACCAGGTTCCTCAGGGTTCAGACCCAGCCCAATTCTCCTCTCACTCTCTAACCTCTTCCTTAGAAAATCTCATTCATCCACAGAAGGAGAAATTCTCCTCACTACCTTTGTGTTGATGACTCTTTATCTGCGGTTTCAGCCCTCCCTGCTCCCCGGAGACCCCAGCTCTACCTGTCCTGTCACTGCTCAACAATCTCAGAGCAACTCCTGACTTTGTCCCTCCCCCACACCTGGCCCACCTCCCTCTACCAAGAGGAATGGGCCACCACTGACCCAGAGTCACCTGCTCTCTTAGGGATCACCCTTGTCTCTCCACATCTCCTTCCCCTGTATTCAGTCAATCCTTAAGACATGTCTATGTTAGGTCCTGGAAAATCTGGAATCCTCCACTTCTCTGCACCCTCACTTGCCTCAACTACTCCAGTCTTCTAATGACAGGTCTCCCTTCCAATATGTTCTCCACTCAAAGACAAAGTGATCTTTTGAAAAAGCAAATGGAATCATGTCATCCCACTGCTTATAACATGGTTCTAAAGCGTTGTATTATTCTTAAGATGAAGATGGAAACCTGTCATATGGTCCACAAGGCTCTGTGTGATCTGGCCCCCATGTTTGCTTTCCCAGCTCTGTTGGCCTCACGCTCTTCAGTGTCCCTTCCTGCCCCAGGGCCTTTACTTTGGCTGTTCCGTCTGCCTAGGACACTGTTCCTTTGTATTTACTCAGGATGATGTTCTCTCCTTTCAGGCTCATTTGTGAGACACAGGGAAGAACCACGCTCCTCTCTTTCAGAGTTCTCTTCTCCTTTCTAATTAGTTGTATTCATTAGCTTATCCTGTACTGGTAGAGGCAGTGCATGAGAGCAAAGACGTTTTTCCTGTCGTATGCCCAATACCTGGCTTTTAAGTTGGTTCTCAACAAATATTTGTTGAATCAGTGAATGAGTAATCAAAATTCTGAGCCCAGAACATACATATTGATCTCTAGCATTGAAATTTAAGAAAAGAAATCACAAGGGTGGCAACACCAAGGAAGCAGTCCTCTTAACGAGCAAAGTGGACAAAATTCTCCAATCAAGACTTTTCATCATCTGAAAGAAACCTCTTTGTGTGTATGTGAGTGTGGCTTTCAGAGCAAATATGAAACTCCTTCAAAGGTAATAGGTGGTTCCTATGACACCGGAGAAATCATCCTTCTAAACTACTTGAAGTGAAGGGAGATAACGAATCGTGTTCAAAATGTGCGAATTAAATTCATTAGCCCCTGCTGACATGGAACTCTGGACACACTGCTGTGAAATGGAGGATTTGTTTTCTTTCCTCAGTTATTTCTGACATGGATGGCTAGTTGGCATCTTTCTTGCTTTAGGCACCAGTGGCACACCCCCGTGCCACAGATACCCTGCTTACGAAGGCCCCCAGCATCGTGCAGTCTAACTTGCAGCTTGTTTGTGGAGTGCAGAGACGCTCCCTGATACTGCTCAAGATATGAAACACATCCTCCAGGCTGCACTGCCTGCCTTTAAGTATGATTGTTACAGACACCCTCTCAGAGACAACCCGGAAAGCCGTCCCTGTCCCAGGGGCTGCCACATCCCTGCCTCTCCTTTTTTTGCTTTCTGAAATGTCACCTTTTTGAGCCTTGGGATCTGGAGCAATTTTTGTTGTCTGTTCGAGACTGTGATTGTCCCCAGCTTCAAGGAGAAAGAGAAGCCTGGGTGTGAGGGAGCTGGTGTCAAGACAGAAGGGAGGGAGACCAGGAGGCCCTTCCGTGCATGGCGGGGCTGGGGCATGGCGGAGGCTTAGGGGCGTGTTCTTTTCTCACCCGCTGTTTCTCACACAGCTAACCTCTGCCCAGGTGCTTTCCTTAGCTTGGTGGTCTCAGATTATGGCTCCTGGACCAGCAGGATCAGCCTCACCTGGGAGCTTGTTAGAACTGGAATGGCTGCCCCGCTTCCCAAACACACTGAGTGAGAAACTCTAAGAGGAGTGAGTGATGGGTTTGAAGGAGCCCTCCAGGTGATGATGATGTCCTTCCAGTCTGAGAGCCAGTGTCTTAGTCGAACAGTTTGGGGCCCTTCTAGGCCCACCTATGAACCTCCATCCAAATTTTATCATTATTGATTTTTTTTAAATGGGCCTGTCAGGGAGCCTCCAGTGTAGATACTTGTTATTAATAAACTGAACCAAAGAATCCTTACTGGCAGTTAAATCTGAACTTCCATTAGCTGACCACTTGGCCTCATGAGTCAAGCTCCTGATCTAGAAGATGCATTTGAACATGGTACAGTCTGAAAGCTGAGGCACGTATGCATTGGGCTGAGCTATCCAAAGATGTGTGGCCTCTCCCTTTGCTTCCTCTCCCCCCTTCTCTCTAGGGCAAGGGACTAAAGCCTTTCATTCACCAAGAATAAGAGGCTAGGAGGGTAGTGTGGAGCCAGAGACACCTGTGTTTGAATTCCACCTTTGCTGTTTTCTAGCTGTGTGACTTTAGGCAAGTTACTTAACCTCTCTGAACCTCTACATGCTCATCTATAAAATGGCTTTAACAATGCCTACTAGAGTATTGCTTTGGGGATTTAGGGAAATGGGAAACCTTATCACAATGTGCGACACATATAGTAGACTCCTTGGTATGTGTTTGTTTTTTCCTAGGCAGCTATTCTACAGATAGTCTGCCTTTGCAACTCGGAACATTTAGGTTTTAGATTATGCAGTCCCTGAGTTTTGGCCGCTCCTACTTCCCTGCCTCATGAAAATGTGCCCACACAGGAGAGAAGGAGAGAGGAGGAAAATGGAAGAGTGGAGTCAGACAGCCTCCTGAGTGTCTGGCTGCAGCACGGGGACAGCTGTGGGAGGATCAGGGTGCCCAGGCAGCAGGGGGAGTCCGCACAAACCCATCTGACGACACAGAAAACAATGCAATCCTAGAAGGCATGTGGCTTGGCAGATTTTTCTGTGATGATTCTGCAGGACAGAAAACATTGGCTGGAATAGTTCCCTGCCAGCTCAGCGCTGACAGTCCCAAGTCTTCCTCTGCCCAGCAGTCCAGGCACGTTCCTGGAGAAAGTAGCTGGTGTGCCTGCCACAGGCCCTTTCCACAGTCTGTGTCCTCCAGTCATATTATATCAGGTGATCAACAAAATGTGGTCTTCTTCAGAAAACTGGGTATGACTGGTCACCCAGAGGAACCATGAATATTCTGTTGTGTAATTAGCAAGAGCAGCCCCTGAGAGAATGGGTTTGCATAAGAAAATAATTGTTGAGGATGGAATCTGGCCCAGGTGGAAGCATCCTCAGTTGTCTAGCACCCAACTGCAGGGGTCGCTATTCACATCCACTCCCAGCCTGGGGTGTGCACCACAGCCCTGCTGGCAGAGACACCTATTTCAGCAATGAGGATCTTGAGATCCAGAGAGATTAATAACTTGCCCAAGGATGGAGAGCGAACAAGTGCCAGAACTGGGATTTGAATCGGGGTCTCAGCCACCATACTATAATGCTTTGACATTTTGGCATGTAGGGCCTTGCAGCTAAAGTAATCTCACCACTTCTTTAGCAAAAGTAGAACTGCCTCCAACTTCCCTGACAGCCGACTGACCCTCGGAGCACTGTATGCAGGCAGGCTTAATGGGCCTTTTTCAAAAAAACATGCAAAACGCAGAGGCGCTGACTATTTGGGGACATCAGTTGTTGTTTTTTTTAAGGCTCTTCCATGTGGGCTGGAATTAAAATGCAGCAGCAGCTGCTGCATGTAATAAGGCAGCAGTTATGACCCATGATCACCTGTGCCTGGGAGCCACAGAAGGCTGGTGTCCGAGGCAACAGCCGTGGCTCTGAGGTCCAAAGTCGGCATCATGCATTGGTGGTTATGGAGCTGAGATGCTTGCTTGGCAGTCTCAGCCAAAGTGGGCACCCCTGGGGTGGGGGCCTGAGGCAAACTGTTGCCTGTGGAGGGGTTCTCAGGCCATTGTTGGAAACTCCTGGCTTAAGTGGAAGAAGCTCAAACTGTCAGCTATAGTGTGAGAGGGAGAACCGCACTGAAGGAGGGGCTGGGGGAAAACCCATCCCATTGTAGGCGAGCCCATTTTGGGGTTTGGGTGGGAGGGCAGGGTGGAGGAGGATAGGATAGAAGTTCAATCCTCACCTCAGCATATACTTCGTTCCTTTTTCTCTTCTTTGATGAAATATTCAAATTTACCAGTCTTGTCCAAAAGGTGTTCAATGCAAAAATCTCATGACGTGTTCAATCTCAGAACCCTGTGAGTGCTTGGGCAAATGTTTTATTTGGGAAAACAGGTCTCTACCACTGAGAGCTCTGCAAAGATGGCAGATGTTTAAAAATTTACATAGCACGTTTTTGGTTTTTCCTAGCAAAGTACTCAATTATTTACAGTGTGGTGAAGGCTTCAGTCATTTTCCACTGATGGTGCAACCGCATTCCTAGGCTCCCCTCACCAGCCTAGTAAGAAGTCATCAGAACTGAAGACTCCCTTTATTTTTCTTTCAATCGCAGGCGGGCTAAGCTTTAAGTCCATATTTGGCGAAACCAACGTAGTGTGACTGAAGTAGAAAGACATGATGGGAACTTAAACTAAACCCCTGTGTGTACCATGAGTCACTGAGCTGTACCTGTCGGGCATGCCCAGAATCTAGTCCCATGATTCTCCTCTTCCCAATAAGAACACTCCCTGCCGCTGGGGGTCCTGACTCTGGCCCCCACCTACCCAGCTCGCTCTCCTCTGGGGTTTCTCTCTTGTTCTTTGTGCCTTTCACAGCAAGGTCTGGCACATCCTGGAGAACCTGTGGCTACCAGTTTCCCGAGGGAACACACACCACATGGATCCCTGGCTTCTGACTCTTTGGGCCCCCATCCTGAGTGGACTGGCCATCCTGGGGATACTGACCCCCTAGAATGACAGAGGTCAGAGGGTCTTTGGCTCAGGAAAACTGGGGACACCCCTGATGTTCGGGGAGTAGAAGAAGGCTACAGTTCTTGCTGAGTCGTTAGCCCACAGAACACATTCCTCTTTTATAAATGCAGTGACCCATGACTCCGAGGTTTCCAAGGTATTCTCTTTAATTAACACCCTTCAGTGTTTGCATGTCTGCTCAAGCTCATTTGCCTAGATTTATTCCAAGTGCACAGGCCTCTAAACTGTCTTGCTCAGACAGTTCATGTAGTCAGCACACTCAGCAGAACTTTTCGTTTCCTTCCTTAATTTCTCTTTTTTGGAGATCACCCAGAAGTAATGTGCAGATGTACCCATCCCTCCTCACTAAACCCTAAGCGATGTTTTGATTCTACATTATGGAACTGGTTTACCCTGAAGCACAGTGTAGCCGGCTTGGCTGGGCTCTGTCATCCTTCCAATCATGCATCCCACAAGTGGTTTTTGAGTGCCTACTCTGTGCCAGGCACTGTGCCCCAGGGATACAGAAGTAAATAGGACAGATGGCATCCTTGACCTAATGGAACTTACATCTGGTGTCATTCATGGTAACAGCAAACGTATCTGGTATATAATGTGCTGGTCACAGGGCTAAGTCCATGACATGGATTATCCCATCATTGAAACCATATAAATACCCTCTACACCGGGGCTTGACAAACGACGGCTCGCAGCCAAGTCCAGCCCACACCTGTTTTTATTTATTTATTTATTTATTTATTTATTTATTTATTTATTTATTTTCACCTGTTTTTACACATGAAGTATTATTGGAACACAGTCACGCTCATTTGTTTATTATCTATGAGTGCTTTTCTGCAACCACGGTAGAGTTAAATGGTTGCAGTAGAGACCACATGGCCCACAAAGCCTAAAATATTTATCTGACTTTTATAGAAAAAGTTAACGGATCTTGCTTTTACAGAAAATCAGGTTACCAATCTTGATTTTAGAGTTACTGTCCCCATTGCACAGATGAGGACGCTGAGGTTAAGAAATTAGGCTAGTTTGGGGTGGCTGGGTGGCTCAGATGGTTAGAGCGCAAGCTCTGAACAACAGGGTTTCTGGTTCTATTCCCACATGGGCCAGTGGGCTGTGCCCTCCACAACTAGATTGAAGACAACAAGCTGCCACTGAGCTTCCGGAGGGGAGGCTGGATGGCTCAGTTGGTTAGAGCACAAGCTCTCAACAACAAGGTTGCCTGTTCAATTCCCGCATGGGATGGTGGGCTCCGCCCCCTGCAACTAAAGACTGAAAATAGGGACCGGACTTGGAGCTGAGATGCGCCCTCCACAACTAGATTGAAGGACAATGACTTAGAGCAGGTGGGCCCTAGAGAAGCCACTGTCCCCCAATATTCCCCAATAAAAATTAGAAAAAAACAAAATTAGGCCAGTGAGCGGTGGAATTTCAACTTTTCCGCTGGCGGTCTCATTCCACAGCTGGGACATGACATGGTACTTGCCCAACTCTGTTGCCTGACCTGAGTCCTCTCTGAGTCTCTGTTGACATCCCTGTCACATGGGGAAACGCTTGGTTGCAGATCGGACTCCCTGGGAAGCAAGGTCTGAGGTAGATCTGAAAGGAGGAAGTTGCCCTCAGGAACAAACACCTGTGGGGTAAGGAGGGTGCAGGAGTGGGCAGGGGGAGAAGCTGAGCTGTGATGCCGTCTCAGCAGCGCCCTCAGCCGACCCTGCAGGTATCTGGAGCTGGGGTGGCCTTTTCAAGTTGTCCCGAGTTGGGACAGGGAGAATGGATCCCATTGTACCCCACCTGGATCAGTCATTGGTCATAGGTGGCCCCAAGAAGGGAGTGTGACCTTCTGTAAGATGGTGGAGGCTGCCAGCAGAGAGGGGCTCCGCTGAGGGCAGCAGTCCCCGCAGCTGGGGCAGTAATCTGGGCACCCCACATTCTGTGCCCTTCTAACTCAGGTGAGACGATGCTGGCCCACAGCTAGCTCAGAAGAGAAGCAAGTAACCAAACACCTGGCACTTAGGCAGGGCAGGCCCCATGTCCCCTCTCCCATCCTGCTCATTCAAATAATAGGATTTGAGGACCTCCCCTTCCAAGCCTTTGGCATGGGGCCAATTGAAAGAGGTACCCCTTCGGCCCCCCACAACACTCTAAAATCCACCTTTAAAGTACTCTCCATGGAAGGCATTGAGCAGGCTCTCGGGTGGGTGTGATATGTTTGGGCCATGATGTTTGGTGTCGGTAAGTCTCTGCCCCATGAATGCTGGGAATTGTGTGTCTTGCTCCAAAAAGTGATATGGGTGTCAGTGCAAGAAGATGTGCAGGTGACGCTCTCGTTCACAGAGACTGCCTTTATTTATCCCCATCCTCTTCGGTTTTTAGTTTCAGTGGCGATTCTCCCGGGAAGACATGCACAGCAGGCAGATGAGGAAATCCAAAGGTAAACTCAGTGCCAGAGACAAGCGACAAGCAGAAGAAAATGAGAAGAATGTAGAAGAACAGTTTTCTAAAGCTGGAGATGTGGGAAACTGTGTGCTGAGCCGGCAGCTGGAGGTGAGAGCCTCCGAGGAGATGAAGGTCCCCTTCCAGGAGGTCACAGGAGAACAGCTGTGTCCTGACAGCCGGATCTGTGTGGAGGGGGCCGCCATGCAGAACGGTCCTGCTGGCCACTGCAGGGCTCCAGCGGGGGGCTGTGAGGGCCAGTCGGGTCCTGGAGAGGATGCCAGGGAGGGAGGTGCTGAGGAAGCAGCTGCAGAGCCCCTGACAGCAGAAGACAACTGAGTCGCCGGCGGTTGGAGCGGCAGCCCTGTGAGTTGGCCAACCCGAGGCACTGTGCCGACAGCCGGGTCGGGGACTGATTTGCCCTGGTGTCCTGTGTTACCCTTTGGCTTGGTTTGACCTCTCCTCGTGAGCTCTCCCAGGCCCTGCAAGGGCTGGCTGGCTCCCTGACAGTGTTGGTTTCTGCATATCCATTTGAAACGTGTCGTAATGCTCCAGTGTTAGAATGCAAGAGATCAAGTTATTTCTTCTAGACTCGGGGCTGGAGGCCCAGCCCTGGCTCTGTCACTCCTCAGTGGGAGGGTCTGGACCATCCAGTGCCTGTGTCCACCCCCCAGGGCCTCCAGGGAGCATCCGGGTCAAGTCCATGGGCCTCCCTGACTCCAAACCAAGGCTGTGTGTTGTTCATTCCCACACCCTGCCGGGGCACTGTCCGTCCCTTGCTGTTTTCTGCAGCTACCTGGTGATTGTAACAGTCCCTGGAGCCCTGTCAGCTGCTCTTCTCTCCTGAAACCCCCCAGACCCTGATGCTTTGGCAAAGAAAATCACATTAGAGGAAGGGAGGTGCCCCACCTCCTGGCTTTTCTCAAAGTATTCCCATAGATACTGGAAATCTGGAAATGAAGAGGTAATTCTGTTTGTGCACCTGCTCTTGCAGAACGTCCAAGAAAGTATTCTGTGTTAGTATTAATGCCAAAAAAAAGTTTTGACGGTTTTGTACTCAGCACACCACGTGAACACATGTTCTTTCTGTCATTTCAGGGCAACCCGACTGGTTGGGTGTCCTCGTTATGTGCTATTTTTAATCAGTGTATCATTGGCCAAGTTGTTTCCCATGTATGCTACCACGTGTTTATATCGTCCAGAAAGTATTGTTAAGGCTTTAAGTAGATGCAACTGGCAAACCTTGGAGAGAGGATGCCGAGTGTCTTGACCAAAACAACCACCTGTCTCTTCTTTCTTGTTTAGTTACTTAAAGCAATAAATCATCTATGAGTTAGTGCATTGTGAGTATTGAGTATTTACTGTGTCACAGTGAAAAGTCCTAGCTGATGTCCAAAGGACTCGACCTCACATCCCTCATTTACTTTTCATAAGTTTCTAACTCCTGGCAGCATGATGATTTTGGAGAAGGATGAGCTCCTGTGGGAAACAGCAGCGCCAGCTGAACACACTGTGCTTTTTTGTGATTTGTAGAAAGAAGATAGAAAGGGGGATTCAGGTACCACCATGTAAAGGTGATAGAGACAAACCTTTTGAAAACAAAAAGCCCCACGCCAGTTTCTAAGCATGTTTCCGAGCTTTTAAGTAAATTATCTAATGAGGCAAGTGATTCCCATTTGCAAGTTTGCTAAAATAAGACGCATGTGTAAAATATTTACTGAACCTTGTACAGCCACATTGTACAGTCATTTTCCTCTCGATTTTTGAGCAGACTTCCCCCACCCAACCCCGAGAGCTTACCTGGAAAGGTTGAAGGCTCTGTTCAAAGAGAACTATTTTTAAATAACATTTTCCACAATTATACTCGTTAGGAATATCAATACAGCATTATGATTTAATAAAAATATTACCAGTTAGCCCATATCTTAGAGGATCATGGCTTTTTAAAAAAATAGGCTAGTGAGCAGCAGGCTGGGACAAAAACAATGCCCAGCTTTCACATCTTTGAAAAGCATACGATCCCAGGCTGCATCCTCCAGGTAGATGGCCTTATGCCACTCAGCATTGGGTACATTTTTCAATAATTAAATGACATTTATGTTGGCTGAATTTGTTGTGGAAAAAAATTAAAGGTGATTGTAGCTAATCTGAATTCTTCAGGAAGTTGGGCCCTAAGGCCAGGCTAACAAATAATTCCTGAAGGTTTTGTTTTTTCCTCCACTTCTCCACACCCCTGCTGATACCTGGCAAAATATCAATCTCCCACAGGCAGTTCTCAAATTGGCTGCACCTTAGAATCACTGGGGGAGCTTTCAAAACCCCTGATAACCTGGGTCCCACACCAGACACTGGGAGTGGCCTGGGCATCAGGATTTGTAAACACCACCACCACCACCATGACCACCACCGTGACCACGACCACCATGACCACCACCGTGACCACCACCACCATGACCACCACCACCACCACCATGACCACCACCACCACCACCACCACCCCACATACACACAGGGATTTTTAAGGTGCAGCCAACGGTGAGACCCACTGACCATAGGGTTGCTGTGAATCAAATCACAGCTTACTCCTTGTGAAATACAATGCTTTTTATAAAAGCTAAATAACCAAATCCCTAAAATCCAGTCCAGCATCCTATGTGCATTGCAAGGGCACTGCAAATTCCTGAAGGAAATTTCACTTTCCTGTGATTGCTGATCATTGTGGGGGCTGTCAGGGCCGTCAGGGCCATCGTTGGCACTGACAAGGCCCCAGTGACCAGTATAAGCTGCGAAGACTTGTAGCATTTGGCACGAGGAGGCTTGTGCATGTGGCAGGTAGTCTTTGTGGTTGCCACTGTCACAGCAGGTCTTGAAGGTACAGGGAGTTCTGGGGGGGGTGATCAGGTGACTGAAGGGGGGACCTAAGTGGCTGGAATAGGCCCTGCTGCCACCACCAGGCAGCAGGATGGCGCATTCCAGGGAGTCTGAGGAACCAAGGTACCAGGAGGCCAGGGCAAGCCTATGGAAGGAGCAGATGGACTGACTGCCATGGAGGGTTCTGGTAGTTCTTTGGCCCAGTCGTTTGCCTGTGGAAGGAGGTTTTGGGCCGGGGTAGGTGGGGGGAGTCTCCCCTAAGAACAAAAGAGATGTTCCTATGAAACTGGGACTGAATTCTAAGTCGTTCACTAGGAATTGTTTTCATGACCCACTCTTCACCTCCGGAGGTTCAGGAGAGGGTAATGGGCGGAGGTTAGCATCATTCCCAGGGCAGCTGTGGGAGGCGGAGGCCGAATTCTTACCAGAGCTGCTTAGAGAAAAGCAGGCAGGTGTATTGCTCTCCGGTGAACGAGGCCACAAGGACAAAGTAGGGAGGTATGGAGAGCCAGCCAACACTTGTGTTAATGTTCTGTGTTGGCTCATGCAGTGGGAAAGCCCAGCCTGGCTTTGGGGTCCGACAGAGCTGGTTAGAACAGCTCTAACCAGAGCTGGTTAGAACACTGCACAACCTACAGATGCAACCTCCAGTTCATTCCTTCACACCTGCAAGCACCCATCTCCTCATTGTGAAAAGGGGTTAATGACACCCACCTCGTTGGATTGTTGTGAGGATTACTAAGGGGTGGTTACGTACTTGGTCTGGGGGAAGCGCTCTGTGGGTAGCAGTTCATCATAATACCGATAGGTAATAAATGGGGCAGAGACTGTCAGTACTCACCCAATACCCATGGGCTCCTGTACTGCCCAGCCACTCTTGCGGTTTGGGCTCTGTGACTGGGTTCTGGCTCAGAGGACATGAGCAGATGTGATTAAGCCAACTCGGGGCCTGAACATTAAAATACCCTATGCAACCCCAGCCCTCTCTTCAGCTCCAACATCCTTGGCGTAGTTCGAAATGGACTGTGGCACGAGGTATAAGTAAATCTTTGCTGTGCAAAGCCACTGGGATATGGAAGTTTATCTGTTACTGAAGCATAGCGTATCCCATCCTAATAGAAATACTGTAATGTTTATAAAATCTTTGTGAGTGGCTTATAAGTAACAATCTTTCCCTGAATGTTTTTACATCTCCAAATTGAGCATACGTCACTAGAATTATACATGATGGGACCAGCTTCAAGGGGGGAAAAAAAACATTAGGAGACATTCTAATTCATTTCTGATGAAGTACATTTTATCAGTACTCTACACATATTAATTATGGCCTTTTCTAAACCACAAAACATCTTTCAAGAATAGCTCTCAGATGCAGCAATGCTTATTAGTAGGAAGATGTTGACCCAAAATTCATCAGTCATGGAACACATTGTGGTCGCGCCCATACCCAGTGCAGGGTGTGCTGGCCCTGGTGGACTAACTGCAGGGAGCAGCCAGTCCCAGCTCTGTCCTGCTGGGGCTCCCGGCCCTGCACAGGCCAAGCGCAGCAATAGGGACTAACGATGAAGTCCTGAAAGGGCTGGTGAGAGGGGGGCGGGGAAAGGAGGACTGGGGTGTAGACACGCAGCCCGGAGGCAGCTCAGTGCTGACTCCTCAGCCGTTTCAGGGAGTCCTGTCTCCCTCAGCCCTCCCGGAAGTGCTGGGAGCTGACTGCGTGAGCAGTACAGGGTGTGCCCCTGGCCATCCGCACTCTGGCCGCTCTGTGACCTGCCAGAACGACTGATGCAGCTTCCCAGGAGAGTCTGGGTTTCCTGTACCTGGCTCCCAGAGTTTGGAACAGGGAAGCATGTGAACTTTAGATTTAAGTCCAAGACCCAAGCCTTTGGCTGGGATTTCTGAAATGGCTGTCCCCAGAGAAGGAAGCAAAGTGATGTTCACCACAGGTTCCTGTTGATAACGATCATTTCTGTGGCCAGACTAAGAAAACTAACTCTGGTTACAGACAGCTGGCTCTCTGAACCCAGCAGCTACTTGCTTCCCCAGCCCCTGCAAGACAGTGTGGTGTGACACTTCCTTTCCCTCCAGCAGAGGTAGCGGCCCGCTTGGAAGACCTGTGCATTTATGTGGGCATAAGGGATCAGATCACGCACTACACAGACAGTTTTGAATGCCTACACCACGGTGCTAGGTGCTGGAGAGACAGCAATGAATGAAGACAGATCCAATCCTGACTCCTCCGGAACTTACAACAGACACTGAGTAGTTGCCCCAGTTGGTTATAACTGGGTAAGCGCCGTGGAGAAGAGCAGGATACCGTGAAGGAACAGGGAGACGTAACCTGCTAGGCAAGGCTCTATGGAGAAGCCGGAGTTAGGCTGAGCCCTGAGACAGGAGCACCAGGTGGGGGGCAGCATGCCTAGCGGCTCAGAACGTGCCTAGTGGCTCAGAACGTGCCTAGCGGCTCAGAACGTGCCTAGCGGCTCAGAGCGTGGAGCCTGGAGCCAGACTCCCTGGCTAGAACCTGACTCCGCCACTTACCAGGTGTGGCTTTGGCAAGTTACTTAAGCCCTCTGTGCCTCAGTTGCCTCATCTGTAAAATGGGGATAAGAGTTGTAAGAAATGAATTAATAGATGCAAGATGCTTAGAGAATGGCTGGCACACAGTTAAGTGCCATGAAAGGGTTGGTAATGAGGAGGAGCAAGAATTGAAAGGGAAGCCTCTGAAGAAAGAAGCTTGTCATGTTCCAGTAACTGGAAAAAGTCCAGTAAGGCATTTTTACAGTGTGTGTGTGGCAGGGAAGGGGCAGAGTAGCAGGGATGACGTTAGAGATGAAAGGGGCCAGATGTGGCAGGGCCATGGTAAGGATTCCAGTCCTCACGGGAGGCTGTTGATCAGTTTTAAACAAGGAAATGACCTAATATTTGTATTTGTAAAAGATCTCCGCCGCTAAAAGAGAAAGCTGGTATGTAGGGGGCCCAGAGAGAAAAGAAGAGGCACAAGTTAGGAGGCCAGTGCTTTAGTCCAGGTGAGAGGGCTGGAGGTTTTCACCTTAGTGAAGAGGGAGAGAAGGGGTCACATGTGATAGTAATTTAGGAGTGAAAATTGACTGAATTTTACCACTGACTGGAAAGTGAAGGAGGTATTGAAGTTGCCAGCCATACCAGAAACAAGTGAGTCCTGTCCGTAGCAAAGGCATGTCCTCGGAGCAATAAATACTCCAGTGATATTGCTGTGGCTTGGAACTTTTCTAGAACCAGTCTCATGGATTATGTTTCAGGACTTGAATGACTACTTCAACATTGTTTTATAAAATCACTAAAACGTAAGTCTTCATACCTTCCTTAAGAACCAAAGTACTATGTCTTTAATTTTTGGAGAGAGCTGAGAAATAGAAGCAGCTGGTGCAGAGATGCCGTGGGTAAGGCGTGTGGTTGTACAAAAGGAATTGTCTCGGGTCTGAGGGGCAGAGCCTGAGTTCTGCCCCCAAAATGATTTTTAATGGTGATGCTGACAATTACAGCCACGGCTGTCCACTACGGGACCATGTCTTGAAAATGGGCTAACGGGATTCATTCACTCCAGAGATGGTTTAAAAACACAGATCTCATTTTGGTTGACTTGTTGTGGGGACAGAGTCCCAGAGAGCAGTTTCCAGGCTCTCAGCCTCACGTGGAAAGGTGCTGGCTCACGTAGTAGATGGTCATCAGCTGTGACTAGTTGGCCATCAACCGTTACCAGTTAGCCATTAGCCACTGATACAACTGCTGTGCTGCGTTGGGGGGTTGGTTGGCAGAGAAGCAGACAGCGGATTGCAGATCGTGTGACTCCTGTTTCCTGTATGTCCAACCCAGCCGCCAGCGAGAATATCGTGGTATGAACTCCCTATCCATGGCTCCATGGGTATTTCTTTTTTGGCCTCACCATATCCTGCGTTCTCATGCGGGGAGCGGGACCAGAGACCCCACATGACACTTGTGAAAAAAGAAAAGGTTTTCACCCTATAACTAATGCAGTAAAACTTACACTAATGTATTTAAATGTGTTGCTCACTAGTCATTAAGTTCAGTATGGCTCTGGATTTTTCTGCTGCCTCTAAATAATATAAAGGCTTAATGTTGATAATATATTTCCCTAATCAGGTTGAATGTCAAAATGCTTCCTGTAATGGACCTCTATGTTTGTGAACACTCAGTTCTAGATATGTCATATCTAGTTGATTCTTCAATAAAAAGAACAAGAAGGTCATCTTGGAAGGAAGGACAACCAGCAAGCTCACCAGTTTCTGGATCCACAAAATGCCCAATAACAGCCTAAAACTCTTCCTTGTCATGAAGCTAGGGAACTCTCAATTCAGCCCCTGGTTCAGTCCAGCCCACTTCAAACTCCATAGGCAAATGTCCGTTTTCTTTCTTACTAATGGTGAATCCACCATTTCTCTTGGGCCCCAACTCCAGAATTTAATCAGCACTGTATCCAAAAGTTCTCTATATGAACCTAACTTTTCCCTCGCTTCAGTCCAAGGCAATTTCTTCTTAGGTCAATGTTTGAGATGCAAACAACAGTCATTGCAACAATTAATCAAATATCTGAAGACAGTTAAGACACTTCATCATCTCATTTGAATAGTCAACCTCAACTCCCCTTGATCTCTAAGGCCCACTTTTCCATCATGACATTGTAGAAGGGGATTTTCAATTGCATAGCCCTACCCACTTGACAGACAAGGAAAGCCGGTTACAAAGAGAGGTGGAGGGAGTCAATGAAGGAAGCGAGTTGTAGAATATAGAACAGGACCGGTTTAGGTATCTCGATGCCTGGCGCTGTGCTCTTCCTTCATGTCGCACAGCCAACCAAACTTTGTCCCATTCTTGGTATCTGTTCTCTAGACTCCTAGTCTCTAAAAGCAGAGAGGCCTAGCTGGATTTTCAAAAATTCTCACTAATTGGAATGTTCTGGCGATGGGGAGTTTTGGTTGAGTCTTTCTAAAAAAAATGGCAGTGAGCCCACCCCATTAGTGGTGGGAGGATTTTGGAACAAGCCCAAGTCTGAGTCTGCAGAGAGGAAAGTTCTCCAAGACCAGAAAGAGACCAAATCCTATAGGTCTGGCTTTGTTGCTCCCCAGCCATGTGAGATAGGGCAAACTATCTAACCACTCTGTTTCCATTCCCTTAATGGGACACCATCATTCACTCTGCCTACTTCACATGATTGTTGTGGAGTAATTTAATGAGACAAAACGAAGTACGTGCCCATTGCCAAGTACTGCTGTAATGTTCAATTGATAATGGAAGCCCGAACCAAAATGTAGAGGATCAATGAATTCAGGTAACCCCATAGTCACTCTTTCCTATGTTTTCCTTTATGACTTTACCTGTGAAAGTGAAGTTATATCACTATGCGTAAGATCTGTTTGTGTTTAAATAACCTGGAGATGAAAACAATGTGGGGGGAGTGCAGAAAATACAGACTATACTAAAAAGCTAGAGTAATTAAAACAATGTGATATCAGAGCTGGAACAAATAAGGAGACCTATAGAACAGAGTAGAGAATCTAGGGGAAAAAAATCTATATGTAGGAAGGAATTTAGTATGTGATAACGGAGGCATTTCAAATCATCAGGGAAAGTGTGGAATACTTGATAAATGGTGTTGGGCAACTGGAAAGCCATATGGAAAAAAACCAGATCCTTGACCCCACCCATCAAACACAAAAATAAGTCCCCAATGGATTAAAGACCTGTAAAAGTATTAGAAGAAAATATATCCATAAAGGCCCAGGAAAAAGACTGATATATTGGATTGTATGTAAATTTCAACTCTGGTATAAGTTAGAACGCACCAAACTCAGTGAAAACAGAATGGGAAAAAATATTTGCAATACATTTAACAGACACAGGATTAGCCTTCATTCTATTTTACAAAGAGTTACAAATCAGTCAGACATCAAAATGGACATAAAATGTGAACAAACACACTATTCTCAAAAGAAAGAGAAATGGCTAAAACACTTTAGGGAAAAAATGCTAGGGAGAAAACAGGAAATTAATTTTTTAAAAAATACTCTTTTTAACCTAACAGACAAGAAAAAACAGTTTAAGGACTTAGAATCTTTAGTGTTGCTAGAAGGTAGGGAAATGAGTACTTTTATAATCTATTAGAATATAAATCAATTAGGCATTTTATAGAGTAATTTGGCAATACTAGTCAAGTTTTGATCCAGAAATGACACTTCAAGAAACTCTACAGGAATATGTGCACAAAAATTATGTGAACAAGTGAGTTCGTTGCAATATTGTTTATAATCACCCCAAACTGGGAACAATCTAAACATCTATCATAAAGATATGGTTAAGTATATTATGATATATATATATGATATATACATACATATATATATATATATATATATATATATATATATATATATACATATATATATATATGTATATATATATCCATAATTTGGAGTTAAAAGAAACCCACAAGCACACATACCTGCATATGTGTACAAGGTTAATATACTGTGAAATGTCTAAAAGGATTACTTAGAAAGCTCTTTATACAGGCCATCCTAGGCAAGGGAGTGGGGTGGGGCATCAGAGGACTTGAGCATTTAGTGTACATACATTCATGTTATTTGATTTTTTATAATCATATTTATCAGGTAATTAAAAAAAGAACAAAGGAACAGACAAAATGTTGGATGGCTCAAGCATAGCAAAATGGGACATGGGGATGAGATGGAAAAGGCTAGGTTAGGCTTAGGGCACCTGTAGGGTTTTTAATAACTCAGAACAGACTGACCTAGGCTCTTACCAACTAGGAAAGTCTGGGTTCCTGAGCACAAACCATTTTAAAATGCATGCTTTGATTTGATGGTGGGTGAGTAGGTATCTGTGTCTGTCATCACCACATGAGCTCTGTGTGCACGTATTAGCAAAGAGTAATATTAAAGACGAGACGTCTCACTATTTCTCTAAGATGAGAACAGTATCCTTTGAGTTTCATTTAAAGTAAAATGGAATAACAACTCTCGGGTTAAATTATCAGCATATGATCATCTGTAATACCCAGGAATAAAGGAAATTGCTGTTTTCCATTCAGAAGGGAAAAAAACCTCAGGCAGAGGAACATAGCATTGAGCACTGTTTGACAATCATTGCATGCACGCTCATATTTGTATTTCCACATGTGCGTGCATACACACATGCAGCTATGCATCCCATAATAATTCTCCTGAGCGCTGTCTCCAGAGCGTGGTACCCTTCCACCCTCCACCCACTGGATTCTGTCACTTCAATGACTTGCCCAGACATCTGTCTTCCCCAGCTTTTCTTTCAACCAGTGATAGTTGCAAAGAAAAACATATTTTCCCCAGAGCATTTTTACTTTCAATCTTGTTGAAATGTTCTCAGTACTCAATATATTTCTTTGTAGAAGATAGCTTTTATCACTTTTTAGCCTCATAAAAAAATAGCTCCCCAAAGTATTTAACTTGCTCTTCAAGATAACCTTTGTCTTATACTTTCCTCTCTTCAATTTCTAGCATAGTGACTACACATTGTAGATGTTCAATAAATGACAGTTAACAAATTTATTATCCGCTAGAAAAAGTCGTCACCTCCCCAACTGCAGTCCCAATGAATCTCTTTCATAGTTTTTCATACAATCAAGCTGCTATTTCTCTCACCTTAAAAACATACAAACAAACAAAAAAACTAGTTAATACTGTACTAATCTAACTATACTGTTAATTTCTTAGTTTTCATAAATACACCATGCTTATATAAGATGTTGACCTTCAGGGAAGCTGGGTAAAGGGTGTATGGGAACCCTGTACTCTCTTTGCAATTCTTCTATAAATCTAAAATATTTCAAAATAATTTTAAAAACAAAATTTTTAAATGAGTACAAAGAAATGGAGTTCCCTTAACCCCATTTCCCTTTCCAGCTACCATCCCATCTTTCTCCATTCCATTATAAATTACTTGAAATGATTACTTATATTCACTCATTACAATTTATTTCCTCCCAGTTGTTCTTAAACCCACTCCAATGTTTTCACTCTTTATATCCATTTTGTCAAGATCACCAATGACCTTCCAGTTGCTCAATCAATGGCTGCTCATCAGAACTCATCTCTCCTGTCCTATCAGCCACATGACATCCCTCGAGACACTGTCTTGTGGCTTCCTGGCACCACACTCATCTCCTGTTCCTCCTTCCTGTTTAGCAGAGCATGTTTTTGTGATTCTACGAGCCCCAAACCTCACCAACGCCCAGGATTTAGTGTGGACCACCAACACAGCAGTGGCAACCTGAAACAAGTGGAACATAGAAAAACTGACTGTAGTGGATGAAAACAATCAATATATAAAAAGCCGTAAGTTCATAATAATACTTAAAAAAAATCTCACTGGTCATCTCAAGGTTGCCAGGGCACCTGCTCAGAACAGGCTACCTAATAAATAAAGGGAAAGAAACAAGCACTGTCTTTCCTGTTCAGACGCATTTCATGGCAAAGTCAATGAGGGAAAGTTCTTTATAGAAGAACCACAGGCAATAAATGCAGGAAAAATGATAGAAATGGACAATTAATCCTTAATGAATAGTAGGTATATGCTATGATCAACAGCTACTAAGATAATTAGGTGAAAGGTTGATAGAGGACTTTATTGGATGGATCAGGCTGACAAAGGCTGAACCCATTGGTCAATCTTAATAACACTAAGAGTGAGACAATCAGACATTACGTACCTCCTCATGTGTGAAATAGGAAGTAAACACCACCCCTTATAATGTAGTCTTTCAAAAAAAAAAAAAACACTTGAATCTGAATCTAAATAAGCTCTAGATGTAATCACCAGTTTACATGAAATACAGGTAAAGGATCATGTTAAATGACACTTTTGAGGATACAGTAAGCCAATTCAAAAATCTGATAATTTAACCCAAGAGCTGTAATTTCATTTTATTTTAAATGAAACTCAAAGATGTTTTCTGTTCTCATCTTAGAGAAATAGTGAGATGGGACATTATATAGGACAACTGGCCCAATTTCAACAAATGAATAAGGGGGGTAAAAAGTGTCTGTGTGGTGGGGGGAGGGTGCTTCAGTTTAAAAGAAACTTGAAAGACACATCAACTGATGCAATGTGCAGACTTCAAAACAATGGGGGAAAACTACACAGATTGGTCTTAGATATTAAGGAATTGCTGTTACTTGTGTTGAGTATGATTATGGCCCTGGATGTATCTGTGAGGAGATACATACTGAAGAATTTACAGGTGACAGGATATAATTTCTAGGATTTGCTTCAAAATACACCAGGCGACAACACAACAAAGACAAAAATAGCAGAATGGTGATAAATCACTGATGTTGGATAATGGATGCACAGGAGTTCATTTTACTGTCTTCTTTGGTATCTCTGAAAACTTTCCTAAGATTTCTTTCTTTCTTTTTTTTTTAAGTAGACGCTACTGACTAAAACCGGGGTCTCAGGGGACATCCTTCTCTCAGAGCATGATGTCCACCTGCAGACATCCTGTTGGTTGAAAGTAAGTGCTGTCCCCCATAGAAAGCTCCTTTGATGGTGGACTCTTTGGAAAAGACCAGGTATTTGACCCATTTTCTGGTGAGCGCTGGTATTCATACTGACACTTACAATTTGGGAAAGATTCATACATCAGCTTAACCTATCTCTTGAGTAGATTGTGGAAGGGTCTAATGTCACAAGAAGAAACATCATTTCATAAACCCACAGACTCAGAAGAATCCTTAAGAATTCCTTTAATATACCTCATCAGCTCTGGGCAGGCCCTTTCACCCACATAAGAAATGTTTATCAAGTACCTGTTATGTGCCAAATACAGTGCTGAACAAGACAGGGTCCTACCCACATGAAGGTTATAGGTTAGTGAACTAACCTCTTGCAATCCTTTCTGAACAGGACAAGGAATAGCAAATTAGTAACACACACAACTGTAGTGTTCTGCAAGCATTTTATTTCTGTTATCTCATTTCATCCTCTGAGGATGAAATTAACAACGCTACAAGGTTGGGAGTGTTACCTGTATATGCAGGGGCCAGCGTGCACACACGTGTGTGTAATCACAAACTGAGGCATAAAACAGTTAAGTGACTTGCTCAAGGTCATTTCCTTAATAAGTGGCATAGCTGGGATTTGAACCCAGGCAGCCTGGTTCAAGAGCTCTCTCCAGCCTCCATTCTCAATCCCAAGGCACCCTGACTGGAGTTAGCTCAGTGTGAGTACCAAAGAGATCCTGACGGGCCTGGCAAGCAAGGGCAACAGGACGTTCTTGGCCAGCAGACCAGAAATACTCGTCAGCACTCAGCACCAGAAATGAGAGCTGGAAGGAACCAGAGTCCAGGCAAAGGTCACGACCTGGCCCATCTCAGCAGTTTACAGAAGGTGAGTGAGTCACTGGGAGGGTGGCTGCAGAGCGGGCATCTCCAGGACAGGAGGCCCTTGCTCTGTAACCGCAGGACCACGGGCCGTGGTGTTGGTTGGATGGAGGCAGTGGGCAGCACCCCTCGCAGGCTACCCTGAAGACGCTCGTCCTGCATCTCCAGTACCAACACAGAAAGGCCTGCGGTGGCCACTTTCTCCATCCCTTTGCGGTTCCTCCGGCCAGCTGCCTTTGCCTGTCATCAGAAGAGCCCTTTGCTCTCTCACATACCTAAGCTCATCGTGCTGTGCTCCTATGCTCTTGGTACTCGGTCCTAAAGCCCAGCCCTCAGCCTGGACACTTTGGGGCCACCTGGGGAGTCTTATAGCAGCCAGGGCTTCTCACATTCCCCTCATCTCTGAAACACAGATGATCACTGCCTTGGATGGACTTGGATACTCCCATCAGGTCAATGGCCCCTCTTTCCTCCTGCTGAATTCATATTTGGGATCAAAATAGTTGACAAGTGATCTCTGCTTAAAACTTGACAAAATTCAAAACAGAGTAGAGGCTGGAATGGTGATGCCAGCCAGGTCCGTAAATCAAAGCCATGTATAGGCCCTGAAGTCCCTGTGAGGCCTGCAGCCAGAGACAGGAGAGGGGCAAACTGTCTTCTCTCCAGAACAGCGTCTTCTCTATTGGAGCTCCTGGGTCTCCAGCACTGATCTGCCCTCTTCCCAGACTTCCTGTGTCCTCAGTGTCCTCTAAGCATGGAAGCCTTAGGCCGGAGACTGTCACAGTATGAACGGCCTGGCCTTACCAGGGCAGCCTTGGGCTGAAGCTCCACCTCTCTCTCTCCCCACCCTGGGGAATGCCTCCCCACCCAGGCTTAGCAAGGAGTTCAACTGTCTTGCTTTCTCTCAGTCATTCGACAAGTATGTGTTGAGCTGCTGCTGCTGCCAGGAACGACCCTGGTGAAGGAATGAAATAAAAGGCAGAGCGATGATTTGGAAACAGCTCTATACCACCCCTAATCAACCTTAAGCACATTTCCACAGCCAGTGAGCACGGCGGCGGAAGGCAGATTCAATGTGAAAGACGGCAGCCACCAGTGCCTTTGTCCCCACCAAGAAGCCACCTCCTACATGTAGTGTAATGGCACGCAGCCAAGAAAGAACGCACAAAGGGTTTCATTTGAGAAGGAACTAACAATTAGTCAGGATACATACTGAGGATATTCATTAACACTAAGCAAATATGCTGGTCATTCAATTCCCTAAAGCAGTTTTCCTAACAATTTTCTCTTTCCAAACCCGACTCTGATGGTCTGAAGAAGCAAGGCTGCAGGCCAGGGTGCGGTCAACTAAGACAATTAAGTAGAAAGAATTTCCAAAGTAACATCACTAAGAATGTGTTTAAATTATAAGTTTATTGAACATAAGATAGTAGGCTGCTGTCAAATAATTTAAAGACAGCCTGCATTTCACACACAAAACCACCTTTTCATATGATTAAATGTAAGTTTATACCTTTTTTTATTCCCTCAGGGGAAAGAAAATCTATACTGACCAATTCAAGTACATCATGAGATAATCAGCTATTAATAAAAGAAAGTCAATATAGTAAAAAATAGTTTTAATCAATGGAGTCTTTGCAAAAAGTTTATCATTTAAGTCTGTCAGCTGGTTTTTCTGTTATTCTCCAGTAGGTCACTTAGTTCACAGCCTTAAAAAATAAGGCTGAGTAGAGGTAAATTCACCCAGCCACAAGTCATATAGCATAATACCTGTGGCTGTCCTAAGTGGTTCTCAGAGCCTTCTCTCTTCGACCTTTGCCTGCTCACTACCACCACTTCTCAAAGCAAATGTGTTCTTTGGGAACATGGCTGTTTTCCAGTTGCTTGGAGAAAAAATCTGTCATTGGAGGTGGGCCACAGATATAGAACAAAGTCTCTTTTGAAATATGATCTCTTATCTCCTGCTCCATTATTCTTCCTTCTATCAAGAAACAGAATAAACACCAAATTAGAGCAGACGTGTTTGTATTGCAATGAGGAAGGACTACCTACAACTCAGCAACAGTGTTTTTGTTTCAGTGACTCAAGGTTAGTGACTCTCGTCTTGAGTCATCCACGCGATGGCTCCTGTTGGCATCCAGGCCAGACCCCAGCGAGGGCATCTCCAGGATTCCTAAACTTATGGCAAGTAAAGTAGGAAATGAATCACAATGCCTTCTGCAGACAGGGCCAGAGAGTTTACTGATCTTTGGTAGAGATTCAAAACAGCCTTCAGCAAAGTCAAGAAACTGTTTTGTGAAAAACCCTACCAGGCAGGGGAAACTACAAGTAATTTAAACCACCATTAATGGCAAATGGCATTGATTCAGTCAAAGCTGGAATATAAATTCTTTATATGCATATTGCAGTGATGATACAAAGGTCCCCTAAAAAAATGTGGAAAATAAATTTTTAATTTGGGTCATAGGAAACCTGCACGTAGTAAATAAATCCAACTAAATCTCTTTTCCACCATGAATCACCTCTCAATTGCCCAGGTAGTGACATTCCCAGCCTGCAAGTCCCAAAAATAAAGCATCTACATTCAACCAACTGGTATGTCTACCACGTAACTCCATAGAGATAGTCGAAGTATTTTGGGGGGACTTACCCGTGATGTATGGCTTGAGTGCTGCACTGATTTGTGTAGTCTGTTTTGTAACATGCAAACTGCATGCAATCTTCTCAGGAAATTCATTTACTAAATCGAGGATATTTTTCTGGAATGTCAAACATATTTGGTCACACTACAATTTTAAAAAATCAAAACAGATGTGTACAACCACTGACGTCGAACCTCGCCTCCCATTCTGCACACGTCGGCCACTCTTGCTCTCTACTTAGGCAGACATTGTTTGCAGCCAAGCCGGCTGGAGCATTCGGAGTACACAGGGCTCTTTGGCTTTAATTGAAATGTGAACATGCTAACAAGCATATTACTAAGTCTCCAGGAGTTTTTTCCTTTTTCCTTTTTCTTAAGCCTTAGCAATTAAGCAGCAGTTTCACTGACCACAGTTGTGTCTTTTAACTGTTTCTGTTCTTTTGTTCATCCTTGCAGCTGCAAAGCAATCCAGAATGAAAGCTTAGTTTCAACAGATGCAACTGATGGGGGTTTCATTTACCCAGCTGGGTCCAAACTAAGTACGTCTCACCTACTCCTGTTAACACTTGAGCCCACTTGTAAGTTGCTTGACTCTTGACCGAGTCTCATGGCCATGGTGACTTTTCTGTTCATCCACTTCCAGACTGAGGCCCACAAGCCCTGCCCTATCCGATCATGTCACTGGGAGCCTCCTCAATACTAGCTATTTTGACTGTCCTGGTTAAGCTGTGTTAATTCTCATTCGAACATGGCTAAGCCTTGTCGGGCCTTTTGTTTGAACTGTTACAGAGAAGACAGAACTGAGAGAGGAAAGTTCTGTGGACAATTAATATCATGACACAAGTCTGCCCACAGCAACCTACGAAACACACATATCTATACCTTAAACAGGAGTTCGCTGGTATTTTTTGCACTGTAGAATAGTTTTATTGTTCCTGTATCATATCCACTTCCTTTGTTTGCCCGTTCTCTGAGGAGATCTGCCGAGTGCCGCAGGATGGAAAGCAGAGGGTTAATTCCGACTCCTCCTGCAATCAACACGAGGTTTCTAGAGGCATCTGCAGGCTGAGGGTCAAAGAAGAACTCTCCACCCACTCTCACAGCCACTTCAGAGTCAAGTGTACACTAAGGCAGGAAAGAAAAGAACCTTTATTCTTTTGTAGCACAGGTCTTAAACCAAATGTTCTTCTTAACTAAAACTGACTGCATCTACCTACTGCATTTGTATCAGTATTTAGGACCATGTTTGCAGCTTGCTTTCAAGTTTCCCAGGGCCCTGTGAATTGATCCCACTCATCCATTATATAGGTTATTTGCTACTCTGCTCTTCTGTGCTCCATACTGCGCAGCTGCTCCACTACTGAGGAGACTCACTTGAGTAATTTTATCATTTGTTAACTTCTTAGATAAGGAACTGAGTTGTGGAGAGGCACTGGGCTCAGGAGACAGCTCTGAAGTATGAGTTTCCATTTCGGAGTGGCGCTCCTGTTCTGATCAAAGCTATGGAGCTAGGAGAGGCAAGACAGGGTAAGTGTCACTAGCTGTGGCTGCCCTGGACTTATCAGGGCTGAGAAATGCGGGTACCAGGGGTTTCCTCCTGGTTGCCAGCAGGGCATAGCCAGAGCTGCTCCACAGACTGAGAGAAGTACTGCAGCACCGTTCAGTACTTTTCATGTCTCCCTGCAGCAAGAATAGGAAGCCTGAGGCTTCACACGAGGGAGTACCATATACAGTAGGGCTGAGTACCACATACACTAGGAGGTGAGTACCACACACACTAGGAGGTGAGTACCACACACACTGGGGAGTGAGTCCCACATACACTGGGAGGTGAGTCCCACATACACTGGGAGGTGAGTACCACACACACTGGGAGGTGAGTACCGCATACACTGGGAGGTGAGTACCACACACACTGGGGGGTGAGTCCCACATACACTGGGAGGTGAGTCCCACATACACTAGGAGGTGAGTACCACACACACTGGGGAGTGAGTCCCACATACACTGGGAGGTGAGTACCACACACACTGGGGGGTGAGTACCATATACACTGGGAGGTGAGTACCGCACACACTGGGGGGTGAGTACCATATACACTGGGAGGTGAGTACCGCACACACTGGGGGGTGAGTACCGCATACACTGGGAGGTGAGTACCGCATACACTGACCATATACACTGGGAGGTGAGTACCGCATACACTGGGGGGTGAGTACCATATACACTGGGAGGTGAGTACCGCACACACTGGGGGGTGAGTACCGCACACACTGGGAGGTGAGTACCACATACACTAGGGGGTGAGTACCATATACACTGGTGGGTGAGTCCCACATACACTGGGAGGTGAGTACCACACACACTGGGGGGGTGAGTACCACACACACTGGGGGGTGAGTACCACACACACTGGGAGGTGAGTACCACACACACTGGGGGGTGAGTACCGCATACACTGGGAGGTGAGTACTGCACACACTGCGGGGTGAGTACCACACACACTGGGAGGTGAGTACCACATACACTAGGGGGTGAGTATCGCATACACTGCGGGGTGAGTACCATATACACTGGTGGGTGAGTCCCACATACACTGGGAGGTGAGTACCACACACACTGGGAAGTGAGTACCACATACACTGGGGGGTGAGTACCGCATACACTGCGGGGTGAGTACCACATACAGCCATTATGGGGGTATTTACAGCACAGCAATCAGCAAATGCTGCAAATCAGGGCAGTGTTTACTCAGAGAGTTGGTTTAACAGCACATCATTATCTGCAATGCACAGAGTTCTCAATGACCCATAGGACATACATGTAGGTGAGAACTGGTTTTTAATGATCTGAGACTAGATTCTAACTCATTTTACAAAAAAAATTCAAAAGTGTTTTTTGCATGGATCTAATGTAGTCTGAATTTTCCAGAATGTAACCACTGTGTAGTTTGTACTTGGTTGTGCTCAGAACTTTACCAAGCATGTTCACTGTTCTGGAAAACCATGTCCTCACTGGGAACATGTGCATGTGAGCCTTGTGTCACCACACAACAGCTTTCACCACCTGCATCTGTGCACAGTGTGTCATGGCAACGCTACCCTGAGGAACAGCCATCTGACTACTTCATTCTACCTTCTCATGTAGATATGTCCACGCATTTATAAGAAATACATAGACTTTGTGAATCATTTTCCTTTATCCTTTTATTTCTCTTTTGTAGTACACTTAAAGAATCACGTTACCTCTAAAAATTTATGTGTTGATTACATTAACTTTGAATTTCATTTCAAGATAGTTCTAGAGAAAGGCCACTGGATCTAACAAGGTTGAGAATACCTAGTTTGGAGAAAAATGTACTGATCTAGGAGTCAGAAGACTGAATTTTAATCACATCCTCTATGATATCCAACAAGTCCCTTCATTTCTCTGAGCCTCTGCTGCCATATCTGGAAAATGGGTCTCAGCAGCTGTCCAGCTCACCCCACAGGGCTGTGGTGGGCATCACTTGACACACTGAGGGGGAAAACTCCCTTTTGGCATCCAGCTCCACAGAATAGGGTATTTTGGTCAGTGCAGCTGTCCGGTAGAAAAAGTGCTGGGGGTGCCTGCCTCCTTCTTCTCTGTCACTAAAAAACAGAATCTGGAAATCAAGAAATTTATATTAAGAGCATAGGCCTGTTTCATTACACATTCCTGACATAAATCAACTAAATGAACTCATTCCTAAGACGTATGAACGTACCATATGCTCTTTGAAGACTGAACCTTTAGCATTCACACCCTGGCACCTTGCATGGCAGATAGGCAGTCAGTCCTTTTAGACATGAATTTAATTTGAGGCTCTATAACTTAAAGAAGAGTTAATCTTAGAGAAAAATCTAAGAAAAAAAATTATTTGAATTCACAAAACAGGTCTTTTTTGGTAAAGAACTGTTAAATGAATGGAAATCCTTTCTCTGAGGGGGAAAATACATCTGAACTTAACTATTCTAAATATGTAGGAGATTTTTACATGAAATACTAAGTGGGTTTTCATTTTTGACAAAAGAAATTAGCATCAAGGGAGCATTCTGTTAGTAATAACTAAAATCTAAGAATCACTACACTGGCTACCGAAGTGCTTTAAAATGTTCCCTCCTTTCAAGTCTTGAAAATAGAATTTATGATACGAGAGGCTCTGCCTAACGATGACAATGGATTTAATCTCTTTATGCCCTGCCTCCCCCTCTCTTGCTTGCCTGTACACTTCTCTCTTTAGCGCTAAGAATCTAACAGTAAGAGACAAAGAACTGAAAAAGAAATAATTTTCTCCAATGGTCTTCTTCGGCATGCTTAGTAATGACAACAAAAATGCCTTTAGGTTATTGTTTTTAAAAACCACAGTGTTTTCAACCTTAAGGTTGGCAAGAAAACATGCCCCAGGGAAAGATAATACTCAAGAAGCCTGTCGTCTCCTTAATGACAAAATAATCTTCAGTAGATCTATCTTCTAATTTGCAGCATCTGGAAAGAATCAAAAGCCATCTTTGTCTTTTGTTGATCAATAAAAACTGCCAGGGTAGCACGAATGATAAAACTCAAAGTACTGTACAGTACAATATGGAAGTGAGTAAAAGGATATTACCTTCAATCACATAGCAATGTATCTAATTTGGGTATAGATTTTCTACTTCTGAAATACACTACTTCTCCACAGCAACTGGAGCAGGCACACAACAGCTGTCTAGAACCCTTTACCCTGCCAGGAGCTTGAGCCAAAGCAGATGAAATAAAGGAAGACATTATGGCATTTTATCCCGTGTCCCAACAGAGCAGCCTGCTGCCACCCAGACACTCATGTGCCTCTATTGTCCACTCTAATAGCTTAATAAGACAAATCCTCGGGAGGAATACAGCCACCTGAGAATGGTTCCAAGAAAAATCTGACTTCATAAAGGCTGTTTGCAACTCCCACTGGGCAGAGTGGAGCAGGCACTACAATTAGGATGTGCATTCAAGCGATGCCACTTGGAGATTTTCTACAGCCTCCAAGAATAAGTTCCTTCATTGAAATGCCAATGAGGCATGAAACCGAGCAGGGAGCTATGGACCAGGACCAGGTCAGGTCACGTGGGAGACTGACAACGGGAGGGGGCGCATAGCACTAGGAGACGGAATGGCTAAGCTCCTTTTAACAGTGAGTGCAGGCCACCTTGCTTGTCCCATACCCGCGGCATATTTTAGAGACTCAGGATGTAGCCTCGAGACAGTAATGGGTGGAAAATCCAAAGAGAATCTAAAAAGGAATGATGCAGCTAAGGCCACACCAAAGGAAGAACTCAGAAGGTTGGAGGATAAAAATGTGACAGGATACATTTACAATGGAAATGCTAAGGCAAGCAGCCAGGGGTTATTCTGAACAGACACAACTTGATATGTAAACCATAAGAACATATATTTTTTATGCCCCCATAGATTTAAAAATCCTTTATTTTTTCCATTATATTCCAGGAAAACTTTTGTTGGTGTACAGGTCCATGAATTTTACACATACATACGTCTGTGTAACTACCACCAGAATCAAGATATAAAACAGTTCCCTCACCCCAGAAAAGCCCCTTGTGCTATCCCTTTAGGCTCACACCCTTCCCCAACCCTAACCCTGTCAACCACAGATCTGTTTTCCATCACTGTATCTTTGTCTTCCAGAATGTGACATAAAAGGGATTATACAGTACATAGCCTTTGAGACTGGCTTCTTCCACTCAACATAATGCCTGAGATTCACCCAAGTTGCTGTGTGCCATCAATAAATAATAGTTCATCTGTGTTTACTGCTGAGTAACAATACACTATATGACTATACTACAGTTTGTTTATCCATTCACTTCTCGAGGGGCATCTGGGGTGTTTCACTTTTTGATAACTGTAAATGGAATTGCTGTAAACATTCATGCACAGGTTTTAATACGAACAGAGCTTTCATTTCTCTAGCATAAATACCCAGGAGTGGAATTGCTGGGTCTCATGGTAAGTGTATATTTAATTTTATAGGAAATTGCCAAAATGTTTTACAGACTGGCTTGAGCACCTTGCATTCCTGTTGGCAACATAAGCATTATATTAACAGAGTTCCAGTGGCTCCACAATCTTGTTAGCACTTGGTAGTGTCAATATTTTTAATTTTAGTCATTCTAACAGGTCTGTATATATCCCATTATATATAGTTTTACTCCACATTTTCCTAACAGTTAATGATAAAAGATGTTAAACATCTTTTCATTGCTTATTTGCCATCCTTACATGCTTTTTAGTGACGTATCTATTCAATTCTCTGGCCATTTTAAAATTATATTTGTTTTCTTTTTTGCTGATTTTTGGGAGTTCTTTATATATTCTGGATACAGTCCTTTGTTGGCTCTCTAATTTGCAAATACTTTCTCCTAGTCTGTAGCTTGTTTTCTTAAATTCTGTTAATAGTGTCTTTTGCAGAAAAAATTTTTTAAATTTTGATTATGCATCTTGCTTTTGGTGTCGTGTCTAAGAACTCTTTGCCCACCCTCAAGTTCAGAATATTTCTTATGTTTTCTTCTCAAACTTTTATAGTTTCATGTTTTATACTTAGATCTACAACCTATTTTGAGTTAATCTTGAATATAAAGTATGAGACATAGGTCAAGGTTTTTTGTTTTATGGGTTTATTTTTTTTTTTGCATATGGATAGACAATTGTTCCAATACTATTTGTTGAAAAGGTTAGCCTTTCTCCATTGAATTTCTTAAGCACCTTTGTCAAATATCAAATAGCCATATGTGTGTCAGTCTATTTCTGAACTCTTTTCCGTTCCATTGATCTGTGTGTCGATCCCTTCACCAATACCACGCTGTTTTGATTATTGTCATTTTATTTTAATCTTAAATTTGAGAAATGTGATTCCTCCCACTTTAGCCTTACTTTTCAAAAGTGTTTTACCTATTCAAGTTCCTTTGCCATTCCACATAAATTTTAAAATCAGTGTATCTATCTACAGTATTTTTACTGATACATTCCTTTTCGGTAAAGGGGATAAGAAAATGCCTGGGATGGGATAGGCGCACACTAGAAGTGAAAGGGATGGCAGTAAAACAAAACTGACAAAGGTCAAAAACTAAGTAGACAAATAACTGATGTGCTCTCAGCTCATTCTTTGTTATCAGAGTTCTAGTAGGGAATGAGCAGGCAGCTTATTATGTAGGACTGTGTTTGAGTCCCCGGAGGAGGCATGAGTTATTAGCAGCAAATGTGGATTCCCTCTCAGAATCCCATGTGCAGAGATCTCTAGAGATTGAAATGGAGAGGCAAGGACACCTCAGATTTAGTAGTGCTCAGCTCTGGGCTTGAGCAGTATGTAATCAGAGACCGTTTCCCATCCAAATAATGATAGAATGGTAGTTTAATTCCCTTCATTAGGATGGTTAGGACAAAATAATCTGATTTTGTAGATTTACCATTTACAAGACATACAAAGAACCAATTTTCAAAAACTTACATATAAATAAAATGTTTTACTCCTAAAGCAGTATTCAACTGAATACTGCTTGGTGACCCAGACGATATTTCCAGATTCCAAAGTATCTTTGAGTCATCCTTAATGCACCAAAAAGATTCTGCTTCTTTGACCTTTTGGAGTCTGAATTCTGGATGTAAGGGAGCTCTCTGTGAGCATTTACCCTTTTCACTCAAGCCTAGGTTTCTTAGATAGATTAAGAGAGCTAACAGAAATTTTGTGGGCGGCAGAGATGCCCTAATCTGCAAGTTTAAATAGAGGTTTGCTCACCTGATTGTGAATCCAGAGAGCAGGAGGGTGGTTCGTATATTTCACTGCCAATTCTATCATTCTCTCTTGTTCTAGCAGTCTGGGGCTAGAGCATATTGAGAACCCACCAACCACAGAGACTCCTGGGATAAAGAAATCGACCCTAAAAGGAAGGCAAATAAATTATTACTGTTGAAACAATTTTAAAAGTAGGCAACAAGGCAAACAAAACCGACAAACTTTTAACTAGACTGATTTCAAAAAAAAAGAGAAAACAGAAAATTACTAAAATCAGGAATGAAAGACGGGACATCATCACCAACCTTACAAAAATAAAAGATTGTAAAGGAATTCTATGAACGACTGTTTGACAAAAAATTAGATAACTTAAATGAAATGGACACATTCCCAGAAAGAAAAAAACTACCCAATGGACTCAAGGAGAAACAAAAAATCTGAACAGACCTGTAACAAGCAAATAGATTGAATTAGTAATTTTACAACTTCCCACAAAGAAAAGGACAGCAGGTTCAGGTGGCATCACTCTTGAATTCTACCAAACATTTAAAGAAGAATTAATATTAACTTTTCACAATTTTATCTTCTAAAAAAAAACAGAAAACAACACTTCGAAACTCATTCTATGAGGCCAGTATTACTATTACCCTGATTCCAAAACCAAAGAATGATATCACAAGGAAAGAAACTATAGATCAATATCCCTTGTGAATACAGATGCAAAAATCCCAAGAATACAACGCCAGTTTAATACCTGAAAATCACTCAATGAAATACACCACTTAATAAAATAAAGGACAAAACCCACATAATCATCTCAACAGATGCAGAAAAGGCACTTGATAAAATCCAACACCCTTACATAATAAAAATATTCAACAAGCTAGGAATAAATGGGAACTTCCTAGACTTGATAAAGAAATCTACAGAATCATATTTAATGATGAAAGGCTGAAAGTTCCTCCTCTGGGAATAGAAATAAGACAAGGATGTCCACTCCCACCACTTCTGCTCAGCATTATTCTAGAGATTCTAACCAAGGCAATTAAACAAGAAAATGAAATAAAAGGCATCCAGATTGGAGAGAAAGAAGTTACAGATGACATGACATTGTATACAGAAAATCCTAAGGAATCTACTATAAAGACACTAGAACTAATTAACAAGTAAAATAAGGCTGCAGGATACAAGAGCAATAACAAAAATCTATTGTATTTCTATACACTAGCAATCTAAATGTGAAATTAAGAAAAATAATCCTATTTGTAATACCATAAAAAGAATAACATAACTGAGAATCAATTTAACAAAAGAAGCATAATACTTGCACAATGAAAACCACAAAACATTGTTGAAAAAAAATCAAAGACCTAAATAAATGGAAAGACATCTCATGATCATGGATTGAAAGACTTCATATTGTTAAAATAGCAATACTCGCAAAATTGATCTCCAAATTCAATGCAATACTTATCAAAACCCAGCTGGTTTCTTTGCAGAAATTGTCAAGTTGATCATAAAATTAATATGGAAATTCAAGGGACCCGGAATCATCAAAACAATCCTGAAAAAGAAGAAATCTGGAGAACGTACACTTTCTGGTTTCAAAATTTACTATAAAGCTACAGTAATGAAGACATTGTGATACTTGCATAAGAACAGGCATATAGATCAATGAAAAAGAACTGAGAGCCCAAAAATAAATACTTAAATTTATGGTCAGTTGATTTCCAACAAGGGTACCAACACAATTCAATGGCAAAAGATTAGTCTTTTCAATAAATGGTGCTAGGACAACTGAATATCCACATGTAAAAAGAATGAAATTTGACCCTTACCTCACACCATATACAAAAATTAACTCAAAATGGATCAAAGATGTAAATGTAAATGCTAAAATTATAAACTCTTAGAAAACTTACACAGGACTAACTCTTCATGGCAAGGGTTACTTAGATACCAAAACACAAAGGTCAAAGAAAAAATACAGAAACTAGACTGCATCAATGAAAAACACTGTGCTACAAATGATATCATCAGGAAAGTTAAAAGACAACCAACTGGCGGAATGGGAGTAAATATTTGCAAAACATATATCTGATAAGGGACTTGCATGCAGAATATATAAAAAACTCTTACAACTCAGTAATGAAAAGACAAATTAAAAAAACGGGAAAAGGATTTGTATAACTATTTCTCCAAAGAAGATACATAAATGGCCAATAAACACATGAAAAGATGTTCAACATCATAAGTTATTAGGGAAATGGAAATCAAAATCAAAATGAGCTATCATTTCACAAGCACTGGGATGGGTGGCTAATCAAAAACACAATGACAAGTGTTCGTAAGCATCCGGAGAAATTGGAACCCTTATACATTGCAGCAGGACGGTAAAATGGAGCAGCCATTCTGGAACACTTTGGTAGTGCCTGAAAATGTTAAACAGAGTTACCATATGACCAACAACTCTACTCCTAAGTATATACCCAAGAGAAAGGAAAATATATGTCCATTCAAAAATATATACACGAATTTTCATAGTAGTATTATTGATAATAGCCTAAAAGTGAAAACCATCTAAATGTTCATCAACTGATAAATGGATAAACAAAATGTGTGTATCCATACAATGAAGTACTGCTACGTGCTACAACATAGATGAACACTGAAATTATGTTAAGTGAAAGAAGCCAGTCACAGAAAAGACCATATATTGTATAATTCTATTGATAAGAAATGTCCAGAATAGGCAAATCCATAAATACAGAAAGAGAACAGTGGTTGTCTAAGGGGGTGAGGATGAGGAATAAATAATAATTAGTATAGGGTTTCTTCTTGGGACGAGAGAATGTTCTAAAGTTGATTGTGCTCATGATTGTACAATTCTGTGACTACTAAAAACCACTTTAAGTGGATGGATTTTATGCGTTACCTGGATGAATTTTATAATATGTAAAGTATATCTCAATAAAACAGTTTCAAGAGGTGAATAAAAAGGCAACAAAAACTCTTTCACTGGCATTTGACAAACTAAATAGGCCGATATGGCCTTCTAAGTTCCAAAAGTCTTATTTTTCTTGCTTTTCTTCTAACCACACTCCTGTAGTCTAGAATTCTTTCAAGTTTCAAGCCTTCAATAGTTCTGTACCACAGAAACCCTTTTGTTGGGGATTCTAGGAAGTGCAACAAACGTAGTCACATACCAAGGAAAGAAAAATTTATTAGAATCCGGGACCACAAAAAAATCCTCATCTCCATGTCTAGGAAAATCAAACATCCAATCGACATGTTTCTCTGCCATCAAAGAGCAAAAGTATCATTTTCCCACAGTTGTTTTCCTACTTGCAGGCTTACATGAAAATATTCTCTACTGATTTCATCTATGACCTCAAAAGATGCTTTCTTTCTATCTATGACCTTAAATATCTGTTTACTTTTTATAGTCTTATAAAAACCAGTTCTGGACTGGAAATGCTCCAGAAAAGTTCCCTAGCCTACTTTCACCTATATTCATGTGACTGTTTCCCACGAATACCTTAATTTCCCTTTCATTTCAGACAAGATACAAATTTTAAAAGACTATAGTTAACATTTATTAACATAGTTCCTATATGCTTTCAGTGAGGAGGTATAACAGCATCTCCACAGCTTACATGGTAAAAAAATAATAGTCAACGAACTACTCTTGTTGCTTCATCTCCTGCACTACAGCGCCCTCTGCTGCTTGATGTTGATGAAGACCATTCTCAGGTGAGCGAAACCGAATCCTATAGAAAATCTGGAAAGGTACCTTTGGGAAAAAGGAGTCCCCTCATTAAATGCGACAGAAGAATTCAAATGACATAGAAACCGCATGTGAATGGATTTAAGAAAATATGCACAATACATGTTTGATAAAACATGTGTCCAAGGAAGAATTATTTTACACACACACACACACACACACACACACACACACACACCACTTTAAAAATGACCTTTGTGGGATGAGCAGTCTTGGAGCCAAAAATTAAGGCACCTACTGCAGCCCCAGATGCATGAGTATATGCAGAACTGAGAAAAAGCCTAATTCTGGAGTGAGGCACACATAGCCATGTCTAACTGGGACACACCAGGCAGCGCTGTCCTGCCCACAGACGCAGCCCCAGTGCCCAGCACAAAGCAGGCACGAAAACCGTGGCCAAAGAGCGATGCTTTATAATGAGATCCCAAAGTTCTTCAGTCCTCAACTGTAGTAGTCGGAGCCCCTCACACATCCCCTGTGCAAACACTACAGGTGGCACCTGCCTACAATGTCCAGGCACTGTGGTTCATGTTAGAAGTAAAGATGCAAGTTATGTCTTGGTTCCTGCCCTCAATAAACTCACCCGAATGGGAGGGAAATTAACAAATAAATACAATTAAATGGGCTATGTCAAAATCTGCTTGGCAGAGAGAAAAAAAAATGCTCGTCATTTGAGATCTGTCTGGAAGTATCTGTACTTAGCAGAGATTTCTTGGTTCCAACATATGTGATCCTGATTTTATCGGAAAATATTAAAGCCACTGTTTTATTTAAAAAACAACAACTGCTTGTGGGGAGTCAGTTGGGGGTGAGGAGGAGAGCTGAGGAAGAAGTCGTCAATTCTACCAGAGGTAGAGGAATTGAGCAAGATTTCACAGGAGTCGTAAAAGACACGTAGCGCTCACGAGACGAGCAATGGAGGACAGTCTGGACAACGACACCGACAACTGCAGCACTTCTGTGTGTGGTCACATGAGTCAGGCTGCCGGACACGGCTGTGTAGGGTGTATACTGTCTATAACAGCGGAGATGCTGGAGGGTGGGGTAGTCTTTTTTCTCTAATTCTGCTCCTCTAATGGGTTTCCTCTTGGTGTTCTCCTTCTTCTAGTACAGCCCTGTCACTTTCAAGCATAAAAACATACGTTATTTTGTCTGAAGCCAGACATACACCTTTCTCTTTCCAGAACCGCGCTGCGCTTGCTTCCCCTCGGGTGGTGTCCTGTGCGCAGACCCCGTGGAGTCAGACAGAGCTGCCCACGGCACGAGAGGCATCCGGTCACTGGAGACGCATGTACACCCACACCTACTGGGCCTGCTGCTCTTCCAACCCAGCGTCACTGCAGGAGAACGGGCCCAGGAACTAAGAATTGGAATCTGTCCCCTGGGCCTCACCAACACAAATGATCTAAATGACTGAGTGGAACATTGGCTATAACAAGAAACAAACTAATAAAGTTAAATATTAGGCATTGCACTAAGTGCTACCATATCCCAAGATACAGGAATATTACTATTCCTTCTTTAAATACCTGGAAACCGAAGCCCAGAGAAAGATAGAAACTGCCCATGACACAGAGCTAGCACGCAGAAAAGCGGACATGTGAGCTGGGCAGTCCCCAGAGCACTAGGCGTGTGACACTGTGGGACAGCCTCCCCGGGGGGTGGACCCAGCCCACTGCACTGAGCACCAGAGAAGGGACTGTGGCAGCCCCGAGCACACACACACCACACGAGGACTGTTGGTGGCACATGCCAGCCCTGAGCGGGCCAATCTTTCCACCCTCAGGAAAGAGGAATTCTGAAGAAGTGAAGGGCAAGACTCACCAAGGAGGTAGGTACTGAGGGATGGACCCACTGGCGAGGGAAGCCCTAAAGGTTTGGCCCTGCTCACGTAAGAAGGGGTTCAGAGGCCGTTTCTCCTTTTGGCTTTTCTCTCTGCATTCGATGACTTGAGTTCTTGGGACTGGGTTCCTAGCACAGAAACCAGTCCGCCCTCTCTGGGAGGGCCCAGGAAGGACACAGTGCCCAGGACGAGCCCTGGAGACCAATCTCGGGTCTACGCTGAGGTGTCCACTTGGGATCTGTGCCCAAAACCCCAGAGCTCTGAGGCGGGTCTGGAATCACCCCCTCAGTTTGGCATGTATCAGAGCAGCCCACCGGTCAGGAATCCAGTGATAGGGGATCACCGTGGCCCAGTCTCCCGCCCCAAAGCTAAGCTCAACAGCAATCCTCTCCTTTATCGCTAAGTAGCGATAAATCTGAGAATCCTACTGACACAAACGGCATGGCAGCCACATCCACACTCCCTAACCCTTGTCCTCGCCTCCCAAGTGCCACATGGAGGTTACTACCGAGCTGAGGAGCTAAGAGCCTAGACTGCAAGCCATGCAGCCACAGCGCTGAAGGAGCAGACACCCCACCCTAAGCAGATGGCCATTCTGTACCACGGAGTCAAATGTGCAGAGGGAGTCGGTACCTACCGCCCTGCAGGAAGTCCACGCTAAGGGACTGATCTTCTAAAAAGGGAGGCCCCAGCGCCAGGAATGGCTGCTGAGGGGGAGTCCTCACTTACCTGCCAGATGACCACCCCCACATCTGCGCTGTGAGGCAGGTGTCTGTCAAGCACATACTAACACCGGTCCTGGCCTCAGTGACCTGACTAAGTTCGCTCACTGATATGGGCTACATGCCACCAACCTTGATAGTATTACCTTGAGGATCACAATGGGACCGACCCTATTTCTGGATGTATCACTACAGAATGATGACATTTTTCTCATCGGTGACTACAGATCTGCAAGTGTTAATACACCTGCAGGCACACGGTGACAGCAGCATTAGAAACCAATGCACAGGCCTTTTCTCATCAAAAGACTGGGGACTGGCGTCAGAGTCTGGGCCCAATTCAGAGCTGACGGCACAAAGCAACGCTGTGCACACGACACAAACACTTCCACAGAAGGGAAATATGGAAAGACAGATCATTACAATGAAAGTTTCCACTTTTCAATGTAATAACTGCTAAACTATTTCTGAAGGGTAGAAACGTTGCCCACCCCCCGCCAAAACAGCCCAAATGCATTTAATATGTATCACTGAACATGTGCAAAGATTGCAGTAAATTGCTTCACAAACGCAAATTATTGCAATCAGCATCTTGTTTTCTAGTTCTAAATTCAAAGGCAAACTATTAACACAAGACTGCTAACTCTTGCTATTATCACACTTGCTATTATCACACATCCTCCTTCTAACAAAACCACATTTCCAGATGGACTGCCAAAATTAGTCAAGTGACTCCTAAAAAATGCTACCAGGATTGACATGCCAGAAATTCATTTAGAAATGAATGCTTTATTTAAATAAAGGAAACATACACCCAAACACACCTTTCCTAAAGAAATACAAGTTATTTACAATTCACCTTGAATTGCAGCTCAGTGAGGCCACTCACAGGAACTGGCGGGGAGGGGGGACAGCGGGGCTGTTTCCCTGTCAGGATACTGACTGGTCCCCAGAGCTGAATGGGGCAGACTCCTCAGTGTGGTGTGGACTGGGACTGACGGGAGGCGGGGGAGAGAGGGGGAGAGAGGGGCGCGGGGGCGGCTCCTGACAATAAAGTCAGCACTAATAATAAACCCCACCCAGACATGGGATGAATGATGCAGGAATTCAGTCGAGAGGGTGGCCAGCTCTGGGACATAACTGGCTATTCTTCTCAGACTGCTCTTTACTCTGTACTTGACCTAAAGACTAATTTTTAAAAACGAATCAATCCCCAGCAACACCTATTCTAGCAGAGTAGATTATTGCAGGGCACTCTATTAGCAACCGTCCCTGCAGAGCAGAATTATCAGAGTTGTTGGAACCATAGACCAGAACTAGCTGCTTTGTTTCAATCTGAAAACTCAAGCCAGCAATTTTCACATATGACTTAGAGGGCCATGGGTGCAAAATCAAGGTAAGCTCCGAGGCTAGGAAAAAAATCATATTCTCCATGCCAAAAAAAGGCTCACCCCGAATGGAGATGGTCTAGAATACTCATTCCTCAGGAGAAATTGCTGGCAACGGAAGTCCTTTCCAGAAGGAAAAAATGAGCCCTCTGATAGCACCTTCTTAAACACACACAACACAGGAAACAGAAAAGCCACTTACCACTGGCCAGCTTTAAAAGAAAAATCTTTATCAGCAACGAGCAGGCGGAGCCTCTTCACGGAGGGGGACTCATTGGCAGCTCCACACACCTTTGCTGCAGACACGACCTTGAGTCAAAAGAGGAACTGTGGCTAAGGTTAGTGTGTACACAACACAAGGAACAAACGGCGGCTTTCTGGTAGCTCAGGGTTTCTGAAGATGTGGTTTTTGAAAATTGCAAAACAAGATAAAGCACACTTTGCTTTAAAATTCTGCCTACCACCAGGTGAACAAATTTTAATTATCTTGTTTGTGAGAGACTTGTTAAATACTGATTGAATTTTATTCTGCATACAAAAACCATCTCTGAAGGGGACTATTTAACAAGCATTTATTTGTAGAGTGTGTAGCATGTGCCCCGTACCAGGCTGAGTACTCTGGTGGGAAGAGTTCAGGGAACTAGAGCCTGCCTGGCTTCTAAATTCTGTCTGTACTATGGACGCACACGGAGACCCACTGTGAGCTACGAGCCTGCATTTGTTCTGAACCTGCAAGAAGTCCATGACAAGAAATTTCAGAAATTAAAAGTAAGCACTTAGAAACCTTATTTTCACAAATGCAGAGTAAATTATATATCTGTTGACTCTAAAAATAGAAAACAAATTGGGTTTGTACTTCTTATGTCTTTGTTGTTTTAACTTATTTTTTCTAATCCATTTTTATTATATTTTACAAAATATAAACAGTCCACAACCTTAAAGCAACAGCCCTTCACCACCAGTAGTTTGAGAAGCACTATTCTAAATGACGTATCTGGTTTCTAGAAAATCCTAAAGAGGTCTGAGTTTGGCACTCTTCGGTTAAGTGCCATCCATGCCTCGGCAACCCTCAAACTCAAAATGCCTCTACCTCATTCTTTGTTTCTTCCGCCTTTGGGTTTCTCTTCCTCCCTAAACCTGGGACATCTTCACAGCAGGTGAAAAAAAGACAGTATGAGTCTTTCTTCAACATCCTATTGCTGTTCAATGCCACTTCCAGCAGCAAATCACATCAGTAGCAAGAAACCAAAATATAGTCACTCTCCTCGGATGGTGTTACTATCACGGCTCCACCAAAGGGTGCCTGAGAAATCTGTTCAAGGTCAAGGAACCCCCTACCCTAATGCTGGCTCACTCAGCGCCTTGTCTCCAATAGGACTAGGTCCAATCGTTCTATCAGAGGGAGACACTGCTTAATAATCCACAGAAAAATTCTCAACGTGGATGACAGTCTCCCTCACCACTTCAAAATATCTCTTCAAATTTTCTACCTTTCTCTTGCTCCTGTAAAATCCCTTGCCTCTCTTTCTCTGTAATTTGCCAGTCTTCTCTAGCTCCTCTCCCTGAGAGAGGTGGGGTGATTTTCCCTACTGACCGTCCCCCTGCACTTGTGATCCTAGTCCTGCCTGCCCTCCCGGAAACCGTTTCATGGCTCCTATCAGCCCTTTCCTTTAGGTTCAGTTTTTCCCTCTAGACCTTCTGTTTCATCATGATATCCAATGCCATTTGCTCATCCTAAACTTTCAGCAAAATAAAAAGGAAAGCAGCATAGTATGGCTGTTAACAGCATGGGCTCTACAGCTAGATTGCCTATGTAACCCTGGCTCCACCACTCACTTACCAGCGGAGTGACTCCGGGCACGTTACTAGCCCCCACTTAGCTTTAAATGAGAATAACAAGGCCCATACCTCACAGAGTTGTTGGGAAAGGATTAAATGAGATAATAGAAGCAAAGAACATAAAACACCGCTGGCCTATAGTAAGTGCACACTCATTAACCGTCAGTTATAATGTATGTTGTTGCATTCATTATAGTAAGTTTATAATAATATTTACTTGTTATTACATTATGTATTACATTTCATTCATTTATAATTGCGTATGCCATCACACGAGTGCTGCCAGGCAGAACATGGCAGACTGCGCACTGCACACCCCCGGGGGGCTTCTCCTGCATGACAGTAAGAACCTGTAAAGTCTGGTGGCCTCGTACCACATCCTAGCAATTATTTTGCCAGAACAAATTTAAAAGCTGTACCTGCCTCTCCTGATACTTCCTTTTCCAACAGAATCTTCCCTTTTTCCTTGGTGTTCTCCGTAACCATAGGCAACCTGGCTTCTGCTTTCCTACAACTTCTCCTTCCAAGGTTGCTGGGATGGCTTCCTGAACAAATTCAATGGCAAGTCTCAGTTCTCACCCTCCCTGGTCTCTCTGAATTCTTTTCCATCCTAAAGCATTTTCCTTGCCTGGAAGAGCTGACATCGAACTCTTCAGGTCCCCTCCTGCCCCTCTGAGCCTGGGCCTTCTCCTTTACCATTTCTCCTCCCACTTCCTCAATGGGAGCTTTTTCTAAACTGTCTCACTCCTACTCCCTCTGTCGGCTGAGGCGTCGAGCATTCCCGAAGCTACTAAACCCCAGAGTAACAACAGCCAATGTCTGAGGAGCATTTATCTCGGGTGTATACCAAATGCTGGATTAAATGTTTCATGTGCGTTAATTCATTCAGCTAATATGAATAAAGAGACAGTGTTATTATCCTCCATCCTGCAGATGAGGAAATAGAAAGGTTCAGTAACTCGCTCGAGGTGACTCAGGAATGGCTGAGTCAGGACTCAAACCCAGGCCTACTTGGACCTGAGCCACCAGAGAGTCTTGTCCCTCCCTTATGTGCATGACTAGAACCACCATATTCTTTCACAAACATTGCTTGAGCCTGGTGCCAGGCACTGGAGAGGCAGAGACGGAGAAGGCAACTCCTGCCCTCAGAGAGCCCCATAAAATCAGCTGCTTTCCATCACCAGGATTTCAATTCCAGACCCATCTTGGACTCAATAAAGTCAAATGCATTTTCAGTTGGCCGCGCACGCGCACACACACGCAGTCTTTGTCTCTTCCAGGCATCATGTCCCTAACACGGCCAAGTTCCATGAATTCAGCTCGTCTTTTCCTCCCCTGTGCACCCACCACCCTCCCGAGCCAAGAATTTCTTTTCACTCGAACTGCTGCCTTTTCCTCCTTGTCTCTCAAAGCAGCCAACATTAGATAAATACTCCTAATGTTCCAACCTTACTGAGTTACTCCCAAAAACCTTCAGGGGCTCTCTAAAACTCAACTACAAACAAACAAACAACAAAAAAACAACAACAACAAACAAAACCCAAAATGCTAAAAGGCCTTTGTAACTCATACCAACTTAAACTCCTCCTGGATCCCTGGGCTAGTGGTTTCCCAGCCAGACTGAACAACTTGCTGGTCCTCAAAGGCACCTGACACTTGCCTACCTCCCCCAACCCTGCCAAGGTCCCTCGGCATGCCACACTCTCTCAGTCCTGCCAGCAACCTCTCACCCACCCTTCCAGGCCCTGCTCAAATCCTACCCCCCACCCCATCCCAAGGTCTTCCCTCTTCTCTCCACCCTCTCAACTTTTCCCATAAAATGTTTCTGCCTTTGTCATACTTAGCACATAGGAATGTAATTATAAACACTCATGCACATGTCCTTTTCATCACACAGACCACACAGGCCTCCTGAGATCAAGTACTGGGTAGAATTCACACCTCTACCAACTCCCTAGATCAAGCACAGGGCCCAACACACTGTCAGATTCAGTAAATATTTGCAGAATAAATGAAGACTCTGACTTGAAGTCACTTAAAATTGGTTTCTAGAATGAAGGTTAGTAAAAGTTCAGGAGCTTTTTGTTGTTAAAAAAGTTGGTTTGGGATGGGTGGGAGAGGGCAGGGAAGGCAGGGAGCTCGTCAGCAGAACCGGAATCTTCTGTTTATCACACATTCCATTTTAAATATCTTATTACAAAGACAAGTAATAAGTATCATCAGAGGACTCTCCCTTACATTAATACTGTCTCTTTTTTTTCTTTAGGTTCACAAAAAAAAGAAATGTTTATTTTATAAACATTCATTATTTTCCTTCAATATGATAATCTGTAAAAACACAGCCAAGAGCTAGATTATTTCATTTACAACAGCTTAACTGGCATCTGTCAGACTCATGAACAAAACTAGATGCATATAAGCTTTAAACGCATCCCCAAGAGTCACCTGGTGGCAGAAAATCCACCATGCCTAATCCCTGGGGGGGGGAGGGGGAAAGGCGCACACAACTGCAGCTGAAACATGGGAGCATGCTTCAAAATCAAATGCCCGTCTGTGCAAAATGAAATCACCAAACATTGGCCACTGTCTAAATATAAAAGTCAGTGAAGAAGGGAAAGAAGTTACACGTTCTATTGAAAAAGTCTTATTTTCATTTAGATAGTCTCCATGACCAAAAGTGTTCCCAGACGCTTTATGTCTATTGGTATTAACATGAATGGCAATATCCCTGTTGCTATTCATCCTAATAATCTGGACAAAACTGCTGGAACTGGTGACGCAAAATCCCTTGAACATACTTTTAAAGACATGCCTCCCTTTTAACACTTTATTTAATTAATACAAAGGCTGCACACTATATAAAGATCCCTAGCAATGTGGACTAAAAACATTAGCAAAATCTTTTTGAAGGCTGCATCTTTATTTTATTCGGAAGCTAGTCTCACGTGACTAAGATTTGTACTCGTGGCCCTTGCTGTGTGCCATTCTTTCTTTTATTGAATAAGTAAAACATGATGGAGAGAGACTTTATGATTTCACATTTGTACTTGTTCTCATACTTAATGGATCAAAAGATTTCACAACTGAAACCTCAACTAGCCATGTCCTAAGTTAAAACACATGGCAGGAAATGAAGTTTTCCATAAAATAACATTTAGACCCTTCTACTGTTCAATAAAATAACAATACATTTGCCAACTTTTACCAGCTCACATTTTCAATGCTTTGACGAAGTCAGCATCTAAAAGGAAATTCCATCATACTGATTTAAAAAGCTGGTTTTATGTAGGATATCTTGATGTTACTGCTGCTGTAAAAGTCTCTGTACAGGAAATAGGTCTTTCTTTGGGAAATCTGACTGGCTTCCTCTGTTCATTCCCATTCATTCATTTGAGGGCTTAAAAATGTAGACAAAGCCAAGGTTAGAGATGACCTGAAACAACAGAGAGCACAGAGAATTTCGGAATTGAAGGAAAATTCATTCATCATCAAAAAGAGATGTCATTTAATACCTAAGGACACCAAGGCCCAGAGACATTATTTAAATTGCAGCAGAGTACCAATCTGATGAGTAGGAACCTGATTCAAAGAAACTGGTTTTTATTGAAGTGATTTACTGACAAGGAAAAGACCACAACATTCTGTCAACTCTACCACTTAAGTGGCTTATGCTCGTCAACACTACCATGTTCCCCCGAAAAAAAGACCTAACCGGAAAACAAGCCCTAGCATGATTTTTCAGGATGACATCCCCTGAACATAAGCACTAATGCGTCTTTTGGAGCAAGAATTAATATAAGACCCGTTCTTATTTTCGGGGAAACACGGTACATCCTGGCAAATGAACTCTCCTTGCTCCTAGCAAAGGCTAACCGGTCCACCTGGGCTGGTCTCTCTGCCTTCTCAAGCCTTCATGCGAGCAAGTATCCCCTCTCATGCTTCACCCCTTTCTCCCGCTCTGCACAACAACACATGCGACACTTGGATCTGCCACTTCAAATAACATCAGCAGCAAACACCTGTACATGTGCCATGTACTTTACATACATTAATTCATTCAATCTTCATAAAAACCCTGGAAGGCAAGTATTCACATTATCCGCATTTTACAAATGAGAAAACGTGAGGTCCCAGAGCCAGTCAGTGGCAAAGCAGAGACCGGAATCCAGGCACGTTGCCACTGAGCGTTGCTGCTTCTCAAAATACAAAAAACAAAACAAGCTTCTCCCTTAATCCAGCTATCACCCCATTTCTCTGCTCCCAATCACAAGAAAAATTTTCAAGAGTTATACAGGGACCTGGCTTCATGTTTTTATCTCCCATTCTCTCTCCAACACAACAGTCAGGCTTTCCCTCTCAGCAACGTACGAAAGCCGGTCATTTGGTCACCCACTACCCATTTCGTTAAATCCAATGATGAACTCGGCAGAATCCAACACAGAGGGCCCCGCCCTCCTTGAAACACCTTTCCTCCTGGCCTCACCACCGCCCTGCTGACTTCCTTCTAGTCTCACTGACCACTCCTTCTCCCTCTCCTCTCCTGGCCCTTCCTCTTCTGTTTGGCCTCTGAATGTTGACACAGCCCAGGGCTGAGGCCTGGGCTCTCCTCCCTTGCTCTCTATGTGGCTTAAACTTTTTATTTCCAGCACTGAACTCCAAACTCATATATCCTACTGCCAATTTGAATTTCCATTTCAAACAACACATCCAACACAGAACTTATCTCCCAAAGTTTCTTCCTTTTTATTATTATGGAAAATTTCAAACATAATATAAAAGTAGTCAAAATAATATAATGAATCTCCACGAACCCATGCCCCAGAGATTCAAGTTGACGTGAGTGGATGAAACTCATGGCTCATTTTGTTTCATCTGCAATCCACTTCCCACCCTACCAGCCCATATTATTCGAAAACTGGGCTCTTTATTTCCCCTCCTTCAAACTTGTTCTTCTCCATGCTAGCAAATATATGCCACCATCACCATCTACCCAGATTATTCAAATCCCAAAGCCAGAAACCTCTTGGTTTCCTCTCCTTCTCTCACTAACTGCATCCATATCCTCAGTCTGGGATTCCCTTTGGCCCCACCTGTCCCAGACCTGCCCACTGCTCTACCTAGCAAACAGATGACCCATGGGAAGTGTAAATCACATGTCATTTCCCTGCTTAAAACCATCCAACGCCCTTAGAATAAAATCCCTCCTTTTCTGAGCCCACAGTTTATACAACCTGGGCCCTGCCTACCTCTCATCCCACCATCTTCCTCTGAACATGCCGAGCTCCTTCCTGCCTCAAAGCCTTGGCTCTTGCCAATCCCTCTGCCAGGACTGCTGTGCACCTGGCTGGCTCTTTTCCTTACTCAAGTCTCAGCTCAAATGTTACACACCCATTGACAACAGCAGCTGTACCCCCAGCCATTGCCTTATTTATTTCCTTCATAGTGTGTATCACATCTGACATTCCCTGGTTTATTGGTACCATAATAAGCTCCACATACAGCAGGGGCTTTACCTGCCTCATGCACGGCAGGGCCCCCTGCACCTAGGACAGGGCTGAGCACACAGCGGGCATTCAACACATGTCCGCTGAATTTCAAATTAAATCCACTGAATTTGATTGGGTCTCCTGGGGGGAGAAATGGAAAAAAGCCTTGCCTCTTAGATCACTTAATTTAGTGAACAAAAGTGCGTCAGTGAAAAGCACTGACACTGTACATTTTAGACACAAACAAGGTAAGTTCTGGGCATAGGGAGGAAGCAGCAGTACAGGCAAGTCTTCTGTTGTTCACAGCTCTTATCAGTATAGAACCACAGAGTGAGTAACTGGCATCATCCCTGCTACTATTTTAAAAAGTGACTCATCCAAGGCAGTGAGGTAATCAGCGACAGAGGTGGGATTCTGTGCAGTGAAACAGGCACTGAGGGCCTATGGCACGTCAGCACTGTGCTAGCGTCTGTGGCGACAGCGTTGGGGAGCTGGGCCTTCCCACGAGGAGTCTCCCTCATGGGCTTCCACTCACAGCAGGCAGCTGTGCACCCTGCGGGCCCAGAGGCCAGCTCCACGGCCGTCAGGCTGCACCTCCCTGGGAGTTTCTCCAAGAAACTACACATTGCACACCTAGCTCTGGGTGGTGGGGCCTGAGGTGCCTCCCCACCACTCTCTGCTCTGTCAGAGCTGACAGTGTCATGAATGCCAAGCACTGCTCGTCCCAGGCTGCATCATCTCTAAAAGGCTCTCTGAGCAACAGGCTCTGATAATCAAAGCACATTAGGTGTCCAACTGTTAGGAAATATTCCCTATTAAAAAGATGCCCCCTTCCCCACCAAGTTGAAGAAGGCCACTCCAGCATACAATCTTCCCAGAATGTATAGGTGACGACTAACAGAACTGGAAGGGTAAACTTGGGACAGAGGCCAGCTCTCTGGCTCAGCAGCCCATGCCACTCCGACGCAGGCCTCAGCAAGCACGAGTCAGGCAGATTATCAGCGCTGGATAATCAGCACCTGGACCAGGACATCCCCGAAGGTCTCTGCTCCCGGATCCCAGCCGTGTGACTTTATTAGCTGACTACTGTGCCAGCAGTAACTGCCCCCCTTCTTACACCCAGTAACACTTAAGGGAAGCTTTGACTTGGAACAGAGATGAGGATATGTGAACTTTATCTCAATTAAACTTTGCCTAAATCAGTGTCATGTTCTGTTATAGTAGAAAGAAAAACCAATTTGATATCAAAGATCTGAGTTCAAGGGCTGTGTACTCCACTTACTTGAACAAGTCCTTTAAACTTAGGCTGACAACATAATTTATCATCCAAAACAGAGCATTTGTGAGAGTGAAAGGCGTGCTACTGCCTTTCCCCCAGGACAAGAGGCATAAGCCAGTACTATCCCAGGCAAATCTGGAAGCAGGGCATCCTGTCTAAATCTCTGAAGTCTGAATTTCCTCATCTGTGAAATGGGAATAAGGATCCCTACACCTCCCTCCCAGGATGGCTGTGAGAATCAAGTAACAGCTTACTGTATAATCGAGTGCTTTTAAACAAAAAGGAAACAATACACATAAGGCATTTGTAGGATAAGGCAGAGACTTCTAAAAGAAGGAAACTAGTACAATTGAAACAGGATTAGGCGTTTTTCAAAATGAATTAGGTGCACAAAATCAGTCCTCTACAATCTGATGTCTGGGACTTTATTTATCATTTTCAATGCTGCAACCCCTAATACCAAGGACCCAGCCTAGTGGCTGGCACACTTCCAAATGACTGCATAAGAATTAGTAACTTAATATATTCTTTCAATACCAAACTCTCCCATCAAATTGATAAATAGAGTATATCCTGCTCAGTGGGCAAGCCCTCTACAGAGGCCAAGCACAGAGTGACTCCTGCAATGAAATCAGTCTTACCCGGAACAAGTGAACAATCGTTGCTGCATTACATTATGTCTTATCTCCTTGACATTTCTAAGGTTACGCAGACTGCTTATTCTTTGATCCTTATGAAAAAAATGTGAACGCAACACAAACAGTCAAATGTCATTCAATTCAGAGTTCAGTTTCCTGCATCAGCATGACCCAAGACATTTATTTATAGATCCAAGTAAGAAGCATTAACATCATAATATGGCCATTCAATAAGTTCTCTATAGGAAACCCAATGTCTAATAAGGAAAGGAAATTTCTGGGTGGATGAATGCACCATTTTCGACCCACTCCAGGAGGGACAGCAGGGTCTTTTGGCCCCAGAATCATAGACCTGTGCTGGAGCTTGCCCCTGGCCCTGGGAGAAGCCACTGCATCTCCTAGATTCTACTTCCTCTAGCAAAATTCAGGTGCCATCCTACCTCTAGGCTACTCAGACTTGAACTGAAGAGCAAATGGTATGTGGGGAGTTTCGTAAAGCAATGTAAATTAAAGGCAAGAGGCAGATGAGACCATGAGGTAGGCCAGTTCTGTTATGGCCCAATCTGAGGTACTGTTCATTTCAGCAAGTCCAAGATCGAACTCCTGCTCTATGGCTAGGAGCTGCCCTCTGAAGGGACTGGGGTGAGCCCCTGATGACCTTATTATACCACTGAAGTAGTGGCCCCAGGCACCATCTAGCTTTATCCAGCTCCTCCCAGCTTCCAGCTCTTTTTCTGTTTGGGAGAGGAGTGGAAATTAGAAACAGAAGAAAAGGAGGAGAGTTGCAATTGGAAAATTCTTCCGCCAAAGTAATATGATGGTTGGAATTAGCCCTGAAATTTTCTGACTTCCAGGTATTAAAATTTTGAAGTTTCAATCACACTATTAGAGTTCACATTAACTTTCTGTGTAGTTTTCTTAAACTTGGCTCAAAAAACCCCCCAAAAAGTCTCAATAATTTTGTCCTGTAAAATTCTGAAATGACTACTCTAATTCGGGGACTGGCAAACTACTACCCACAAGGCAAATCTGGGTGTTTTGGTAAAGAACATTTTACTGGAACCCACCACACTGATTTGTTGATATGTCTATGGCTGTTTTCACACGATAAAGGCAGAGTTTTGTAGTTGGAACTAAGACAGTGTAGCCCATGAAGCCCAAAATACTTAATATCTGGCCCTTTCCAGAGAGTCTGACAAATTCTGCTCTAGTTCTACCTGCCTCAAAATATAACAGAAAAGAGTATAGTCTAAGACTGTGAAACCCCTTTTTCTTCAAAACTGGCAAGGTTTCACTTTTTAAAAAAGAAATTCTAACAAATCTCACATTTACAGAGTCAGCATTTTTGTGTGTTGCACAAACCAAAAGAAAAGTATTTTCAGATTTATCATCTCTGGGAAAGTGCATTTTCCCACACATCCATAAATGTTATGCTGAACTAATTTTACAGACCGCAAAAAACAACATCGACTTAAAGCTGAATCTACAAACACACCACCCTTAGTCCGGAAGAAATTTTCTGAAAATAGAATTAGCTTGAAAAGGGCCCAAACAATACTCTTTTAATTAATAGGATCCTACTATTACTACTAAAAATGAAACTACTGTGACAACAGAATTTCTGACCATGTTTACAGATATGTATAAATCCTTCTTTATATGAAATAGTTTATCTTATAACACTAAGCTAAATATATACAAATATGTGAAAAATCACTCAAAAAGCAAAACAAATACCCAATTTATGTTTTTAAGAGAAAATATGGTTACTCAGAAGTAAAGGGTGAGGATCCTTATTTCCCAGCCCTTGATACCCGTCAGGTGGTGGATTAGCTTCTACAGTGTGAGTGTGGTAGCAACAAATCTGCACGTGGGAAAGGTGACAAGAGCTCCTCCACCTTCCTTTTTCAGATGTTAGTACTTTTTCCTTTTCCTTGATGAAATAAGAAGTTGTTCTAAAGTAGGGATAAAAACAAGGATTTGGGGACATAGCGTCTAAATTAATTAATTAATTAATTAATAACAAAGAAAAAGAAAAGGTAAACTATTCATAAAATGTAGGCTCTAAACGAAGTTCTATCCCTAAAATATAACCCTACACATCATACCTGTAAGGACAGTTCCCTCAATGGCTGCTATACTTCCTTCATCAAAAATTAATCCATTCACTCCAAGTTTAAAGGGAAAAATTTGAATGTTTAACTGTCATCTTCTCAAATCTGTTGTCACGTGTCCTGTTCAGAAACGTTGTGAACAGAAAAATAACAAACTCCCTGACTGTCCTTCAAAGGTCAAGCTCATCGAATGCGTTCTCTGTAAGCCAGTCATAACTGTGTGCAAACTATCTGGCCTCGGAAAACCTGCCACAGCCCAAAGATACAAACCTCCCGTCGAACGACATTTGCAGTTCTCTCCAAGTGGTCAGTTTTCCTTTTGGATTTCATTACGCTTTAACAGAAAGTAAAATTAGGTTATTCAATATTATCCTCATAAGAAATAATCAGTTTCCCCTATAATATCATAACTATCCAAAATACAATGTAACATTATGGATCCTGGAAAACGGTCACTGGAAATTTGCACATCTAACTAAAGTTGAACAATTTACTGATGTCGTGCACATTTCAGCAGTATGTTACGTTATGACTTCAGGAGTGTGATAAGCCTCCCGTGACCCACAGCAGGTCAGGTCCCTTTGAAAATCAACCTCAAATGACGCTGAAGGCTGATGACTCACCTGGTTAGAGAAAGGTGGCGCACGGCGCTGCGTGTCGATCTCAGCGAAGCAGCCTGAGTACAGATGGCTCCAACAGGGCCTCGCAACAACCCAGGAATCATGACAGCAGCACAGCCCATGGCGCCTCCTGGGCAAACATAAAACTGAAAGTTAAACTATTTTAAGAAAAAGTAGAGAAATATCACACTACTTTGGGGGCCAATAAAGGGCCCAATATTCAAGCTGGATGTGCTTATGTTCTTACTCATCTAACAACAAACAAAGCAATGAAGGGCCTAACTTCACCCTGACAAGAGTTCTGCCACTACATAGAGTTGATTCAACGGGTCGCCACAGTATATACATATATAATTATTGGTGCCATCAAATATCCATGTTCTCTATTAGTTTCCAAAATCTCTGACCAAGTTCACGTGACTAATCTTAAGCTATTACAGAAGAGGAGAGTAGACTTTCTAACTGCCTGATAATTGTATTCTGCCCAAAGAGCACCACATAAGTCTTTAATTAATTTCCTATTAAAGTGCAAGGGGCAGACAAACAGAGGTTGACAGCAGTGAGAATGAACAAACTGTAGCTACATGCAGTAACACAGATGAGTATGACAAATATCACACTGAATGAAAAGAAAGCACCCAGACTCAAAAGTTCACATTCTATGGGTCTAGTCAGGTAAAGCAGAGAAACAGACAAAACTAATCTATGAAGCTGGAGATCAAGTTAGCAGTTACCGTTGGGGAAGTAGTAGTGACAATGTTGTTTCTTAATCTGAATGCTGACTGCATGGGTATTCTTTTTATAAATCCTCGTCAAATCAGAGGAATTTTAGGGCAGTAAAAATACTCTGTGTGAGACCATAAAGATGGATACATGTCATTATACACTTGTCCAAAATAGAACACACAACACCAAGAGTGAGCCGTAATGTAAACTATGGACTTTGAGTGATTATGATGTAGCAATGTAGGGTCATCAATTGTGACAAACGTACCATTCTGGTGGCGATGTTGATAATCGGGGAGGCTACACATCTGTGGGGCAGGGGGTATATGGGAAATCTATGTATTAATACTTTGTATTAATCTATGTATTAAAAGTGCTCTAAAAAATTTATCTTAATAAAAAAAACAAAAATCAGTAAGTCCTCTTAGGATTTATGTACTTTTCTGTTTGTATGGTATACACTTCAATAAATAGTTTAAAAAAACAAAAACCCACAAAGGTTCCCAACATTTCAAATTCTAAAAACTACTAGCCTATTAGGAAAAGCAGTGATTGGGAGTCAGATGATGTATTTTTCTGGTTCCTACATTCTGTTTTCCTCAGTCAATTTTTAATTTAGATATCTCTTTGCCTAAGATGGCCATTTTCACCATACATGGCCATAACATAACTGTCCTTTCCTATCTTAGTTAGCTTGAGAATAAATTAAGATGTATGTGAACACTTTTTTTCAAAGCTCTTTGGAAGGCACTATATAAATTAATGGTAATAAAGTTGGTGCTAGAAAAATATTCAAGCTAGGTGTGTTTACCCTCCTAATCCATATTCATTAATTCAGCCCTTCATTTGACAAATATTTATTAAGAGCCCATTATGTGGCAATCACTGGAGATACACACATGAACAAAACAAAGACGTTCTTAGCGAACTTGTATTTTAGAAGGTAGAGACAGAAAATAAATAAATCAGGTGGTAATATGTCGTATGTAATTTATTCAGTGACAACCAAATCATATTAAAAACCCACTGCTTCATAATTAATCTTTAGATAAGGTAAAAGATTTATTTCTTGCCATAGTATGATGTAACACCATTGTAGATAAACATGCTACTTGCTATATTTCTCTCTAGTAGATGAAAAAAGTATAAAGCCTCTTTACCTCACGCAAGACTACTAAATGTAGTTTCTCTCCTTTAAATGCGCTAAACCAAAAATGGCGTGTTATTCATTGAAAGAAAGAAACTTACTTTAGACGTCCATGAGATTTTAGGAGTCACTAAGTATATGGCTGGCTGACTGAGTGACATGCAATATTTTGGTCCTGGTATTATACTGAGACCTTCGGATATACACCAGTTGGAACACAGACAGTGTTTCCATATATTGAAATTCTCACAAAGTTCCTGCAATGGCAGAGACAACATGTAAGAACAATGTTTTGGGAAACTTAGAAAGCACTCCTCTTAGCTGCAAAAGGAAAGGCTCATTATAATCAGCGGGCATCACCTCACAGCGAGTCTACTCTTAATTATACCCTTTCCATCCATTCTCCCTCCTTATGTTTCTACTTTTCTTTTTTCTGATTGGCCCCCCCCACCCCCCGCCTTTTCTGATTGTTTTTCTTACTGCTTCTTTTTCATCTTTCTTGGTTTGTCTTTAACTCTTGCTACTTAGGATATCCACCCATGAAAGACCAGACCAATTGCTGGAATGATACAGTTAGTGTCATTTAAGGCCAAGTTGCCTGATAATATTTAACTGATGTATAGTTTAATATGGAAACACTGTACTGCTTAATGTTCTAGACAACTACTGCGAAAATAAACTGTCCTCACATAAGATACAGCTTTTAGGATTATGCTGTTTGAATGGTCCACCGCTCAACTAAACTAGAAAACAAAGAAATGTTAATTTTAAAAGCTGTTCTCTTCAAAATTCTAAAATCTTATTTTGTAATAGTAACCATGACCAAGAGTGCCACCTACTGGTAAATAAAGGGTAGTTTTATCAAATTGTGTTCAAAGTGACTTCCAAAGCAATAGGTATTTAAAAAACAAAACTACTTATTTTTTTAAATATATCTAATGGTTTCATATATTTAATGTAATATTCAATTAACTATGTAATATTAACATACATTAATTTCTAAAACCATAACAAACAAGAATATTCCATAAATGTTAGTATCCTCATAGGACCTCCCTCACCAAAAAATTCTTAATTAGCTCTATTTCCAAAATAGAGAAAATTATCATAAATTTAGGATTTAAAAGGAACTATACTGGTTTCTGTTCAGTAAGTACACTCAATTTATTTAACAATTAAGGGGATGCCAGGCACTATTTTAGGCCATTGAGACACAGTAAAGAACCAAACACAAGGTCCTTGCCATCATGAAGCTTTTATTATAGTGTGTGTGACAGATAATAGTAAACAGATAATTAATGAGACACTTACAGATTACAATGAGTATGATAAAGAAATTAAGAGTGATGGGGTGGGTGTGGGAGCATCAGGAAAGGTCTCTCTCAACACATCTGGGCTGAGCCCTGAATGATGAGGAAGAGGCAGCTAAGCAGACGTCAAGGGCAGAGCATTGGGGCAGAGGCCCAATCACAGAAACGAGCTTGGTGTATTAGAGGAACCATAGCCAGTGTGATGGGACAACAGTGAGCTAGGTGACGTGAGACGAAGTCGAGCAGGCAGACACATGCCAGATCACAGCAGGCCATGGTAAGGGTCTGGACGTGATTCTATGGGAAGCAACTGGAGAATTTGAATAAACCAGGAGAGGGACATGATCGAATTTACATTAAAGGATTGCTCAGGCTGCTATTTGAAGAGCTGATCATAGAGGGGCAAGAGCTCAAGCAGGGAGTCCAGTCAGAAGGCTCCAGTTTAAGGTTAGAGTAGCACAAAGCTACCGAGATGACAGCAGTAGATCAGCATACAATGTATTTTGGAATTAGAGCCCTAGGACTTGATCGATTGAATGAGGTATGAGAGAGCAGTGAGAGAAAGAAAACCCAGGAATGCCTCAAAGAGCACTAATACACTGAAATATAGTCAATTCACAGAAATATCATGGCACCTGTTGATTTAGAAGCCAAGGTGCCACTGAGGAAGCAAAGGGCTTCCCAGAATTTGGCATCTGGCAGGGGAACCCTAGTGGTATACAAGTTATTTCAAGAGTGCTTGACTTGGAATCCGTGGAACTGGGCTCAGATCTGACTCCCTCCTGTTTTTTGGTCTTGGGCCAGTTGCCTCTTACCATTTTTAAATGGGAATGCCAACATCACCTCAGTGGATTGCTGAGAGGAATAAATGTCTACGGAAGTATCTGGCAAGCAAGAAGAGTGTTACAAATAAACCAACCCAAATACATTAACCCCCCACCTCCCTGCCACACAATCTAGAGAGGTAGCGGTTTGATATTACCAATACACAACTCCCCTTAGCTTGACAGACAACAGCACTCACAAAGTAGTTTCTGTTACATAATTATGACCCATTTCTAAATTGGATCTTATGCTAAAAATTTTGGTCACTGTTATCTTCCAGATCAGGAGTGTTATCATTTTATCATTAAATTTAAAAAAAACTTTAAGCCATAAATTTGTGACTTCAAATGATCCTGTAACAACTAGTAAATCTGCTTTTGTCACACTTCCAGGGTACAAAACATTATAGAATGTTTCCATTACCTTTCAGGAATAGATGTAAAGTTTAGTAATCACTGTAATGTTGTTTTCTTTTTTAAATGCTGGGTGGAATAAAACACATCACATGTTTGGCTATAGTTTTATTTTCTTCAGCACACTATGAACTCAAATTGGGCAGCACCACATAGGGAACCAGCCCTGGCAGATAGAGGGTATGGCTAACAGAGGGCAGGATGAAAACAGTATGGAAAGTCAAGAAGACCCCCAAACCTAGGTCTCAATGGAATCAGCACTGCTCTAGTGAAAATCTCAGCAGCCTGCAGAGCTCCAGGGCTACTGTTTCATCTAGCTGTTTCACACTCTCATATCACAGATGGCATCAAAGGTAAGAAAAGTCTGGGTTCTAGGGTCAGACCGATGTTGAGTTCTCACCATAACTTACTGCCACTTACCAGCTTTACCTCTTTAGGCAAGTCTCCTTAGCCCCTAAACCTCAAGGGTCCCAAAGGTGAAGATGGGATTAATGATACCTATACCTCACTGGACTGTTTTAATGACATAGTGCATGTAAACCATTTGGTACAGTGCCTGGCACATAGTGTCAATTATTATTCATTAGTGCTTCGTTACTTTTTCTTTTTCCATTTTAAGTAATACACAAAGAAAAGTTGGAAAAGTACAAAGAAATTATACAGAAAATTACCCAACAACCCCTGTAACTTTTACGACTACTAACCTCAGATTTTAAGATTCCCCAATGAATTGTTTTGAGAGATCCAAATTGCTTTCTAAAAAGTCTACCAATTTATACTTCCATGAACCAAATATGGCTGCACCCAGCACCCATTTCTGTACATTCAGAAATGGCTGGCTCATCTTTAATTTGTAGGTACTTATTCTCAGAAGCACTGGAGAACTAACGATGGTTCCCAACCTCAAAGTGCTCACTGGGCCTACTGAATAGACACTGGTGGCTCTCCCATCCTCCTGACCCCAAGAGGGTACCTGGGAAGTATCTGTGTCTACAGGGCTATAGAGAGTAGCCAGGGGGCTAAGTGGGCTTTACTGGAATTTCTCCTTTGCTTAAACAGAGCAGAATCATCCCAGTTAATGCTCCAAAGGTATAAAAATCTTCCCTAACTGCTGAGTAGATCTCCAATAATGCAAAATGGAGTGTTTGTGAGGCTTCTGAAATAATCTTCTACAAACTCCTTTAATGTAACTTCTAGATTTTCTCCCAAAGATCCCTCTGCCTCCAGGTTTTCAAGCCTTACGAGAGCTAGACCAGGTGGAACTTCACTTTCGGTGGGCATAAAATTGGTAACTCCATGCAAACATTTGAGTGTGTGTACATAAATAAGCATAGGGATGTTTATATATGTGAATATAAACTAAATACGGTACACGTGATTGCTGAACGAAGTCCTAGGATGTTCGAGCTGAACGGGAACTTGTAAGTCATCTCTAATCCAACCCACTTTAGTCAGAAAAATAAGGCCCAAAAATGTAAACATCCAGCTCCCAGAGCTAGTTCACAAGTCAGATTCTGAGCCCAGATCTGCTGCTCAACAGCACTTTTTTCACTGCACTGCGTTCCTTCTCTACCAAGATTTGAATTACTGCCTAGTAATGAAGCAAAACCCCCACGGAATCCGGTTATACCAAAATACACACTAGCACTGCTTCCAAGACAAAGCACCTTTAATTTGCATTTCGCTTCAAGGTATAAAGAAGCCTCATGGTAATAATGCTGTGACTGCTGAGGCCATTACTTTTACAAAAAAAGAAACTGTGGTTCACCTAAATAATTTGTTCCCAGGCTTTAGGGACAGACAGCCTCTTCATTTCCTAGGTATATGATTTGGGTCAAGATTCCCAACTCTCTGTATCTTAGTTTGAAGATAAATAATATGGAATAACATCTAAACTCCCAAGGTCGATGGAAGAATTATACGTAGCGCAATACCTGGCACACAGCTAACTCCCTGTGAAAAGGTGATGCCATTACAAATCACTGTAGTAAATAATGATATATGCTTGGTAAACACAGGACTAAAACTCAATCTACCTCCCAGGTCTTGGTCCTTTCAGCAACACAACTTAGGGCATTTGAGTACAATCCGAGCTGAGGAAGAGGCGTGGGTGTACCTGAACAGCCGAGTGCAGCCAGGAACTACAAGCTACGCGTCGCCCTGAGCTCAAGGTGACCCGGTGAATTGAAATTCCAGGGGAGCTTTTCGTTGGTCACTGGGAAGTCACGGAGAAGATCACGAAGGCTGAGCTTCTCCAGCCAGTGCCGCCGAAGACCAAGCAAAGCTGCGGCTCTTTCCCCAGGGGCACCGAGTGCCAGAACTATGCTACTTAGGCCTGCTGCGGTCTTCAGCGGGGCCTGGTTAAGGCCTCTCTAAGGTCCACGGACTAAAATCCACACAACAACAGCCGCAGTGAAACTCCTCCACGCCGCCATCACTACACCTATCTGGCAGCTCCGGGCTAAACTCCGCCTCGGGTGCCTGGAAGCTTCCGGTTTCCGGGGCGTGACAGGGAGGTCACGTGCGCGATCCTCATAGTCTATTGGTCACTTCCGCCCAATGGGTGAAGCGGGGCCGGACACCGCAGAGCCGCGAGCGCTGTCTTCTAGTGTCTCCGCCCCCTTGCTCAGCCATCTCCATGGTGACCGTTACAGGTCACCCATTTGGCCTCCGAGCCCGCAGTTGCGTCATGTCTATGCGCCGGAAACGATAGTTCCGGCCCCGGGTGCGTGGTGACAACCCCCGGCTGGGGCCGGCATCCGCGAAGTTAGACCGACCCGGGTCGGTGTCGGGCGGCCGGGGTGACAAGCCCTCTGCTGGCCCCAGTGACGATGGCGGTGTTTCACGACGAGGTGGAGATCGAGGACTTCCAATATGACGAGGACCTGGAGACGTATTTCTACCCCTGCCCGTGTGGGGATAACTTCTGCATCACCAGGGTAACTTCAGGATCCCACCAGGCGACTCATCGGAGCAGGCGCGCTTTTGCTCTACGATGTTGCTTCCGCCGATCAGTCGCCCATCCGGCTCATAGTTACTCACGCCCATTTTTATCCTGTTCATGGATCTCCCCAAAGTTGATACTCTGAGCTGTCAGTGGGCCCATCATCTGGCCTTTAGTCGGGCTGGGGAGGGGGGCAGGGAGGGAGTGGCAGACTTCTCGCCGTCCTCCCCCACTTGGCGTCCCACGTCGGGTCCCACTTCTTGGGATGCCTTTTTGGAGGAAGGAACGTGTTTTTGTCTTCCCAGAGGTTTTGAGGCGACTGAACCTTGACTCGCCTTCCTGGGTGTTTTTCCCAAGAGACGCTTCGGTGGAGAATGCGGTCTCCAAGGGCGTTTCTCTCGCAAGGCCCTTCTGGCCCTCACCTTGCAGGGAGGCAGGCCACAAAGGAGCTTGCCCTTATGAGTGGGAAGGTTTGGGAGGAGGAGATTGCCAAGGGAAGACTGTGCTGATCATACGGTGTTTGGTTTTGTTATAGGAAGATTTGGAGAATGGGGAAGACGTGGCAACGTGTCCTAGCTGCTCTCTCATTATAAAAGTGATTTATGACAAAGTAAGGGGTCGAATTCTAAAAGGTGGGGGGAGGGTTTCGATCCAAGAACCTAGGACAGTCTGTCTATATGTAAGGCAAGGGGGGTGTTTTCTAACCTAGTGTGTTAGGTAAATACTGTGTTTTTTATAGCAATTTTTAAAACCCATTAATAGCCGTATTGTAAATTTAAAAGTTTAAAGTTCTAATTAACTCATTTTGACTTTAACGGGGCAATAAAGGAAACTACTCTGTATCTAATGAAAATTATTGCTTACTTACTAAATAGAAGAAAAATAATTATACAGGTTAATTCATTGACGGTCTTTATTCCTCCTTTATTTAATCAGTAATTAAAATTGTTCAGAGCTCCTAGACTTTTCTTTAAGGGAACAATTGTATCATATTTTTTACCTGGCTTATACATAGAATACCTGCAATATATTGTTTGAGAAATAGTTGTAGTTGCGATTTTACAATTTCATTTTAGCCTTTAGTTGTCGTATTGTTTTTCACCCAGGGATATTAACAATAAAAAACAAATGTTATCACTGCCCAGCCCCGCCCCAACTTTAGGTTAGTACTTTGAATAAAGTCTTAAGTAAGAAGCTTAACATTCTTTTTTTTGAGACATAATTGACATAAAACAGCTTAACATCTTAAGGATGAGCTCTAAAATCAGTTTAGGGAAGGTGGGAACAAGGTAGTTAGCTTCATGAGAGAAGCAGACAATAATTTAGACTATGATTTAGAAGTTTACTGATTTACTCTTGCATTAAAGTGTGTTCCGGAACAAAAAGAGAACAGGGTAAAGGAGATCAGGAGTGCTGGTATGAGAAGAGGTTGCAATTTTAAATAGGGTGATCTTGGCAGGCCTTATTGAGCAAAGATAGAAAAAGGTGAGGGAGTGAATTCTGTATATACACAGGGTAAGAGCAGCCCGGCAAAGGGAACTTTCAGTGAAGAGGCCCTAAGCAGGGACATGCAAGGCGGCCACTGTGACCAGAGCAGAGTAAATGAGGGTGAGAATCATCCAAGATGAATTGGTGGAGTGGGGCAGATCACAGAGATGTTTGTGGGCCACTTTAAGGACTTCGGCTTTTCCTGTGAATGATATGGAGATCCATGGAGGATTCTTGATCAAAGAAGTGCCATGATCCAACTCAAGTTTTAAAAGAGGGATTCTGGCTGCTGTGTTCAGAGTAGACTATGAAGGAGAAAGGATAGAGGCAGGAAAACCAGGGAGGAGGCTGTTAGACTAATCAAAGGAGGGGATGAGTAGCTTGACCCAGGCTGGAGCAATGGAGATATTGAGACGTGGTTGGTTGAATTCTGGATACACTTTAAAGGATAGGGTTTTTTTTATTATTATTGATTAGATATTGGATATGAGAGGCGTCAAGAATGATTTCAACATTTGTGGCCTTCATAACTGGAAGGATGGATTTACCATCAACTGAGGGGGAGGTGACTGCAGATAGTGGGGCAGAAGTGGACATACTATGTTTGAGAGGTCTAGTTTTCATCCAAGTGGAGCTGGTGAGAAAGCAATTGGATATGTAAGCATAGCATTCAAAGAGTGTTCAGCTGGCACTGTAAATTTGGGAGTTGTCAGCATATAGATAGTATTAGAGCCATGAGATCACCAGGACTATGAATGTAGTAGAGAGGGACAAAAAAGAAAAAGGACTGAACCTTGGGCCACTCCAGTATTAAAAGGTCAGGGAGGGAAGCTAAGAATCAGCACAGCTGGCCAGAAAGGAGCAACCACTGAGGAAGGAGGAAAGCCACCGGTGTCATATCCTGGAAGCCAGAGGAGAAAAGGTGGAGGAAGTGATCAGCCTTATTAGATGCCACTGATAAAAAGATAACAAAAAATTAACAGTTGGCTTTAACAGGGAGGCCATTTGTAATGGTTACAGGAGCAGTGTCAGTGGAGTAAAGGAGACAGAGCCAGATGGGTGGAAAACCTGTTGGAGAGAATGAGAGAAAATAGGAAGCAGCAAGTACAGACATTTCTTTCAAGGATTTTGCTGCAAAGGGGAGCAGAGACATGGGACAGTAACTGGTGATGATGGAGAGGGCTTACGGGGCAGACATTCAGCTACATGGGTGAATGTAGACAAAGGAAGTTAGATTCAACCAGGGTTATGGTTTTGCCAAGTGGATAGGGTGGAGTGAGAGACGAGCAATTACCATAATTGACCATGAATTTAAACTAGATAAAGAAAACATTAAGGGAGTGAGGGGGGCAGTGAAAAGGTGGTAGGATGAATACACTGGAGATCCCAGAGGAGTCGGAATGAGGGATCCAAGAGGGGAAGATGATAGCAACAGAGACAAATAGTGATGATATAGTCTCATGACATAAGATTCAAAGTTGGTGGGTTTTAGAGAAGGAAGAACAGTGGCAGAGAGGAGTCACCAGCCCCTCCTCCAGTCTGTGTAGTACTGGGGCTCAGAGAGAACACAGAGCCTCATTTCAGGGGTTACAGGGGAAACAGTGTCCTTGCGGGCTGGCCTCTTCTCCACCTCAGCATTGTGGGCATTTTGGGCTGAATAACTTTGTTGTACAGAGCTCCCCTGTGCAGTGGAGGGTGTTAAGTAGCATCCCTGGCCTCTACCCATTAGCCAGTAGCACCCCCTTTTCAATTAGGTCAACGCAAAATGTTTCCAGACATTGCCAGATGTCCCCTGGAGACAAAATCAACACCACCTCACCACCACTACACCTTGAGAACCACTGTGTTAGAGCAGAAAGGCACAGGGACCTTTAAAGAAGAGGTTGAGAATATGGAACATTGTGCTGGTGATGGACCATAAATTCCAAAGAGCACAGTGGTTCCAGGTGCTGGGCAGGAGTGACACAGCGACAGGGACAGAATACAGACTGATCCTTATGGTGATCAGATTGCAGGAGATGAGGGTAACCTGGGAGGCAGAGATTTCTTGTGGTAGCTGACATAAGCTGGATAAATAATCAGAAATCGGACTTCATTTATAAAGTAGCTAACATTGCAGATTAACTAAAAGAGCTATCCTTTTTAGTTGAAGTAATTACTTTGAAGGGGACAGGTATTTGAATGACCAAATACTGAAGTGGAGAAGTTTTTGTGTAAGTAGTAATTAATACAGACACTTAAAAGGTGTGGCAGTGTCTTTATAAATGATTTCTGAGAAATGAATGCTCTGTGGTAAAGATGAGCATGTTTGTTTGTAAGATACGGTGCTTAATATTAAATACGAATTCAGGACTGAAAACTGATACACTTTTAAGTTTATAATTCTGGTGCTGACATTGACTCTTTGAACATGGATGAAGTGATAAAGCAATGAAAAAACTCACAGAGCTGGATTGATTCTGTAAAAAGATACAAGTTTAATATTGATGCATTTGTAACCCAGACACTGAATAATTAATATTTTGTTCTTTCTAGGAGCAGTTTATGTGTGGAGAAACCATCCCAGCTCCTTCCACCAACAAAGAATTAGTTAAATGCTGAAAAAAGACTATAAATCCAAATCCTGAACATTTGGGAATGAGCCAAGCTGGGAAAATCAAATGCAAAATTACTGGCTTCTTCATGAGGACAACCATTTTGTAGTTTGCTATTCTGTGAGAGTGTGGATTCTTTCTATCAGATGCTGAGTTCATCTCCAATTAAAGAAGCAAGTCCATAACGTGACATACATGGATTTTGTGCTTAGAACTTTGGATTGGAAAAAGTAGTCTTAATTTTCCATCTGAATTTAAAGGAAGATAATTTCAAATCAATGCTTTTTTTCCCTCAGTTTTGTTATTTTTATATCTTATAACTATTTTATTATCTGATAATAGTATCATCTACCTCAAAGTCATTAGGATTTCTTAATTTAAAAGGGATTTTATTTTTAAATTGGTTATTAAGATGAATAAAATTAGCGCTTTTTGAAATTTGACATCAGCTTTGCTGTTCTAAACTTAAGAAAATCAGTTTCCACTCCAACCCAGTCTTCTCAGTCCTGCCACTGTTAGGATGTTACTGTTCTGTTAAGCGTGCCTTTTCCATTATACTTCATGCTTTGAGTCCTGGTCATGGTATTAGAAAATATACTGAGAACACAGTTGTTTCAGAGCTAAAAGTGAGAGAGAAAAGTCAGAAAGTGAAATAGTCAAAGAACATGGTGTTTCCTTACCGATATTCTGCACGTTCCTTGAAAATCAGGATAAGATAAAAAGAAAAACAGCCAAAAGAAGTGAAATTGCTAACAGAATGACAGGCAAAAATCATGCCCGTTTAGTAGATGTGTGAATGTTGTTGCCAGATCAGATACTGTTTCTTTATCTGAGTTCTTATTTGTTACTTTGTAGATACAGCTAATGAAATTGCATTGTAGATAGGGGTAAATGTCACGTCTTCATGGCCGGAGGCCGGGCTTTTAGCATTACCACAAAATCAAGTCACTACTCCTAAAAGGTAAATCTTTTACAACTCTTGTATTTGCTGAGGATGAACTTGAAAGTAAGAGGCCTATTCTAAATAAGTATGCCCCTGAGAGCACATCTAATAAGCCTCTGTAAGTTGCAACCAAACCAAACATTCGCTCTTACAGAGAAATGTTGCCCTGTGGAAAAAGAACTATATAAAGATAGGCTATCAGTCTTCCTTTGCTACAGTGCTGAGAGTAGCTAGAAATTAGAATTGCTTACATGGAAATTCAAAAATTCCCTTTATAATATACAATTTTGCTGTGTATATAAAAGTTAGAAAAAAAACAAAACTGAAATCTGGTAGGTTGTTTTGGGAATGTCTCCTGCAATTAGAGAGAAAAATAGCTTGCCAGAATGTGAACATTCTATTACTGATTGATAAAGGTGCTGCACACATTCATCAGGGTTTAAATTAAAACAGGTGAGTGGCCTTTTTTTACCTGCTGGCAGCATGGCTCTGTGCAGCCATTAGACTGAGACAAATCACCAAAAAATGTGTGCCAGAAGTGCTTGGTGCGTCACACGAAGCATATGGCAACTTCTGGATGTGATGAGAAATCTCATTGCTGTTTGGGACGCTGACACCCCAGAAGTAATCCACAGTTGCTGTGGAACCCGTGATGGCTCGGATGAGCAGAGTAGGTGCTGACTGGTGGGAATGAGCTGCCGAGAGAAATGCACTGTCCCGTGTACAAATGTCGATGGCTTTGTAGACACTGAGGACGCCAGCTGCCTCCGCTGATGATGATTTCAAACAAGAACAGACACCCTTGATGTCGACAGGAGCACAAAACAGCAGGAAGAACAGTTGTCCCGAGTCCACACATCCAGCAGCAAAGAAGCATAAACAGCCGCCAGCGATCCGTGATAAGCTGCAATCATGGGAACGATTTTGTTTCCTAAGCAACTGAGTCACTACATTTGTTAGCTACAAAAGAACACATCAGGACTTCAATTTCTGTTAAGCAGAAAGTAAAGCCAGGGTCTTTCAGACATGATTAAAGCTCTGTGTGATGTATGTGCCTTATTTAGCTCAGCAGACATTTCTGGAGCACCTTTGGATTTTGTAATCCAGCCTCTTGTCTCTTACTGGCTCTATCATTGGCAAGTCCAGTGGACTCTCCATCTGTACGCATATGAGACTGGGTCAGGTGATATCTGTAAGTTCTGTGTTTTTAGGGTATGTAGCTTGCAGGTTGAAATGATTATTGAAATCTTTTAAACTCAAAACTATCTAACTCATGAATTACAGAGAAAGAGATTCCATTCTTCAGTGACTTGATGTTACCACACTTCTGAGTTTGAAAATTATAGTCAGCTGTTTAAAGGATTCTGCGTATCCTTTAGTGTACATATTCAGAAGCGTTTTCTGAGAAAGCACTCAACATTTTGTAACTACATATTAATTTATTATCAGAATGATTGTATTGGCATGCTCAATAAAGTCATAATTTAAATCCATCTGTTTTAATGTGGTTTTTCTTTCCCTAAATACTAACTTTTTTTATTAAAAGGTTTTGATGTATTATGTGAGGTGCAAATATTTAACCTGCTTTGGGGCATTGTAAGGTTTCTGGCATGAACAGTAGTTTTTAAATAGGAAAAAAAGTGCCACTGATTCTACAGTCTGGCCACATGGGTTTGGGCTTTGGATTTTTATTGTTATTTGAGAAAACATAGAGCTTTGAATTAATTGGCAGTAAGGCAAAGACACTTGACATTCTTAGGTGAGTAATTCAGTTTATTGCCGGGAAAGAAGGCTTCTCTTTTAAGGCTGACGATCAATTCTTGCAGTGGCTTGAAAGCCCAGCCCTGATCAGTTTGAGTCTCAGTTCCTCCGCTATGACCTTAGACAAGTTACTTAATCTTTTTGTATCTCCATATCCCGGTCTGGGAAATATAAACCATACTAGTACCGCTTTCCTATGGTTGCTCTGTGCATTCATTCATTTGAGTGTTTGTGGCGTGCCAGTTACCTACTCGGCACTAGGTGAAGACAGGCAGGGCTTCTGCCATGATGGACTTTATGCGCAACTCAAAGAGGAAATAGCAAGAGTCCAGAGAGGTTAGGGCCCAGAAGGAAACAAAGCAGGTGACGTGATAGTAACTGCACCAGGTGCCTCATAAAGGATGAACAGAAGGTGACAGGTCTGGCCCTTTTTCTGAAACCTGAAGGATGAGAATGATAGATAGCCTGTGAAAATGATTAAATGAGTTAATGACTATGAAACATTAAGCACGATGTATGTGCAGAAAAGTATTCTAATTCAAAAGGAATTCAACACTGTCTTGAGCATTGAATAAGTATGAGAAGTGTGAAGCACTGGGCACACCCACACCTTACAGAATATCTGGGTTGGGTTTCCAGCAAGCCCTCCAGATGACTGATGCAGCTAAAGTTTCAGACCCAGGGGTCTAGAACTGGTTTTCAAACAACAGCAAGCACACTGGTATTCTCTGAGGAGCTTTAAAACGTGCTACCCCAGAGAGGGATTTCGTTAGTCTGGATGCAGATTGGGCATCAGCCCTGGTTAGAATCTCCCTGGTGATTCTAACATGTGGCCAAAGCTGAGACCCACTGAGCTAAGAAAGCAGAAAATTCATAATGGCAAAGTAAAAGACTCAATTTTTTAAAAGGTCACACCTGCTTTGCATGTGGAATAGTGTGTGGGCTCAGTTGGCCACACACTTTGTGTTCAGTCATGCAATCAGCCTTAACAAGTGACTGAAGATCCCAGGCTGGGCTCATGAACACAGTGGGAGAGCCCCAATATGGGAGCCTCAGGGCTGCACCCCTATTAAACAGGCAATCACACGTTTCCAGCGTACATTCTGGCTGCTAATTACACACCTTATGAAAATGACAGCTTCTGCAGGTGTAAGTAATTAGGATTTCTTTAACTCCATTTGCGGATGGCCGCCATTGCCTACTTCCTACAAGGCAAATTGCTCATGATTACATATTCGACTGGGAAACCGTTTTACAAATTATTCCTTGTTAAGGGTTTAAAACAAAGGATACATGAAAAAGAAAGCACAGTTGAAAAATCTTATTCCCAGCTCACAAAGTGCTTACACTGGGGAAGGAACAGTGGAATCTCTACCTTTCTCTATGGACTTGCAGGAGAGCTCAAGAATTCGGGGGGGGAAAAATCTTAGTAGAATTCTGAGTGAATATTGGTCAAATTCTAGGAAAGCATGTTAGCAGTTTTCAAAGGAAAACTGGTTACCCCTAAAATTAGGGAAGAAAAGTCACTAACCAGTCTTTCCCAAACTCTGGTGCTGGGGAACAAGTTTGAGCTTGCAGGGAAATCTGAACGTTAGGCACATACCGCTGCTGGAGTGGGAACCATGGACGGGGCTGGTGCAGAAGTCTGGGAAGGTCATTGCTTCTATGTTGCAATTATACTTTAGGAGTTCACAGCCAAGCCTTGCTGTTGGTCAGTAGAGCTGGCAGACAGGAGAAAGAGCTGCCTTTCAGCAGGAAAGGGGACAAATTAACCACTGGCACCTCCACATCTGTCTCACCACCTCTAACCACAGTGCTCTTCAAGGTCACAGCTGCTGCTTCCTTTCTGCCTTCCATATTTTGCACAAATCTCTTTTTTAACCAACTGTAACCCAGAACAGTTGATAGGGAAGAGAATGCTGGGAAACATTGCTCCAGCTTAGCCAAGTTGGTACAGCACAAAAACTACCATAGCCATTGATACTGAAAAACCTCTCAAATCCACCTGAGGATTTGGGTTAAAAGCTCCATGAAATTTAATTTTTGTACAACCTGGCAAACCTTGTCATAACACTTGCTTCCTGAAAGAGGACAAACACTGGGAAACTGACTCCTGACTCGGTGAGCAGTGCAGATTGAAGAGGCACAAGGCCCAGTAGCCTGTATCCAAGGAAGGCAGCTACCTCAGTCCTAGAGAGCAAATGGGGTTATTGGATGGGGGAAGGGAGTCAATATGAAGCGGTCCCAATTAGGGGTGAATGTCTAGTAAGGGGTGGGGCATCTCAATAAATGGCCCCAAGCCAGAGGCCCTACTTCAATCCCGGAGAGTCAACACGTGGGACTGAGGCAAGCAGTTCCCATTTGAGACCTGACCATGGCAGCAGGACCAAGTTACCAGACAAAGATTTGGGGCCGGACTCCATTCTAAGAAGGAAACTGAGTTCTTGGGTCGGGTCAAAGGGTAGTATACTTTTGGACAAAGATTAATGCCAAGGTTGAGGGTGGGGAAGAGGAGGAAACAAACCCATAATGGGTACCACCTGTGATCCAGGCTCTTTACACAAAAGCAGCAGAGGCTACCTAGGGTCACCCCAGAGGGCACTGGGTCCCCGTCTACAATCCCAAATGGCAGAACTTGGAATATTACTGTAGCTAGCAGGTATCTCTGAACTACCAACTGGTGATGATGACAAGCGTGAACTAGCCAGGATGGGGGATTGGGACCATTTAATGACATTGAATGAGATAATACATGCAAAGCAGCAGAGTGTTTGCACATAGTGAGGGCTCAGTGAAGGATAGCTTGATGTTACATATTTCTTGCTCCATCAGAAATGGCTCAAGACTATGATCTGGGGAACTTGCCTGAATTTACAGATTAAAACAACAAGGGGCTCAGCTATAATATGTCAGAGTTCAATCCAGAGAAGAACTGGGAGTGCTAGAGAATGAAGGATTTGTTATAGGGGTTAGACTTTTCCATAATTGTGGGAGTGAGCGGTGGCATCAAGCCAAGCCTGTTACCTCTGCATCTGATGTTGAGCCTAAAGTAGCCATAGGTCAGTCGAATTGGTGATTGGAAAAGAAAGTTTGGTGTGCACAAAAGAAAATACAAAGTGGAACGTACATCTGTCTCTCACCACCTCCAACCTTGATGCTGTGTGTGACTTTCAGAGGAAAATGGTCCCCTTCCCCACGGAATTGCCTAAGTACTTGGCCTAGAACAAGGCAAGCTAACAGATCGGCAACAACTTGCATAACCACCCACTATTCCTGCTCCCACCTTCAGAGCAGAACTTTACTTCTGGCTTCCAAATCTTGCACAATATTTTTCTGGTGGTCAATGCTAACCCAGGTACATAGAGGGAAGGGAATTCTGGAAAATAGAGTAGTCCCGGCTTAGCTAAATGGTCACCATATACAGTGTCGGGGAGCCCAGGCAGGGAGTGGGACACTTTGTTTGTTCCTAAACAGGTAAAGTGATAATAGCATGATGTCATTTCGATCACACTGTAATGTTGACATTATTATCTCCATGTTAACTAAAACTGAGTCTTTGCCAACATGTCAGCCAGGTATTATTGCATTACAAACTACCCGAAAATTGAAAACAGTAGTCATTTAAAAATTCTCCGATGTGTCTATGGGTTAGCTGGGGTTAGCCAATCCTGGCTTGGGATTGGCTGGGTGGCTCTAAACTGCAGACTGAGTCTCAGTCCTATAGCACATCTCTTCTTCCTCAGACCAGGGAGCAGCCAAGACAAGAGGTGCAAGAGCCAATTCCCACTGGGTATGTGCATTGCAAGTCTTCACTTACATTGTGTTTGCCAACGCTCCATTGGCCAAAACAAGCCACGTGGCCAAACCCAAAGTCAATGGGGCAGGGAAATACAATTCTCCCATGGATGTGGTGGGAGGCAAGGAATGAATATTTCTGAAAAATAATCTCATCTACCACAGTCATTAAGTGGCAGGCTTGGATTTCAATCCAATACTTTTTTCTCCAAATCCCATTTTTGTTTCTTCTGTAGCAGTGTTTAAATAATTGAAAAACTTTCCAAGTGATAAAATGGAAGCAGTGGAAACATTCAGTCAGCCACACTCATCTTGCTGGCCAGACATCAGACAACAGTCCCGTGGGACTAATTTTTGCTACATTTGCTTTTTGAGATGAACAAGACTTTGGCTATGTTTTTCATATTCAAATTCAGAACCTTGTAACTGTAGTAATAATAGGTTAATATTTCCAAAGTCTGCCAAAAATACCCACTTGAAGATATTTATTAGCTCTAATTATAGAGGGAAATGGGGCCCTATGCTCATAGTGCCATTAAAAGCGAGATATAATGCCCAGAGAAACCTTGACTACCTACTTTTCTGACACGTCTGCTTCCAGATTGCCAGAACTTGGAGATGATTCATTTTGAGTGTTTTCATTGCAACTAATTTCCTGATACATTTCAGTGGTACCCAACAGTGTGTTATCTAGACCATTTCAAATCAGGTGAGCAGTTGTCACTTTAAGTCTGATGTGATCTGCATGGCCGTATCTGAAACTTTGACATTTGAACCATTAACAAGTCTGCTAAATACAGCTTATATACGCCTAGTAAAATGTGGCCTTCTCATGACTTGTCCATCTGGCCTGGCTAAGCACTCCCCCACACTATGCTGTGTTAGCAGGGGGAAAAATCAAGAAAGTCAGACATGTAGGAGGGCTTTCTGCTTGGAGAAGTATGGAGATTATTAGTAGTTACTCCAAAGATGGGTAAGCAGTGTCATTCAATCAATACATATGCTCCAAGAGTATTTTGTCTATGAAAGCTAGGCCTGATCTCTGTGCAAGGAAGATTTTAAAAAATAGAATTGTACTACAGAGAATCTTTAAGAACAGGAAGAACAGGACAGATTAAAAAAAGAAAAAAAAAGCCAATAAGTGACCCAAATGTATGTGTTGGCAGTGAAATGATTGGAAATTTCGTTCTTTGCCAAACATACCCCTTACTCATCATCAATTTTAAGGATTCACTACATGGACACAACGAAGCAGAAGGACTCCCTGACCTCAGCCAGATGGCTCCAGTTTTTCTCGCTTGCACACGTGTCCCTGCCCCATCTGTGGTCTCAGTGGGTCAGTGCCCTGGGCAAGAAGGCCAAGGACAGTGCTGTTCACCTCTCCAGGCCATGGGCTCAACCGTGGAGCAGGAGGGTTTGGAGAAATGATTTTTAAAAATTTGTATTAAATGTACTGGGGCGACATTGGTTAGTAAAATTATATGGGTTTCAAGTGCACAATTCTGTAATAATCATCTGTATATCACATTGTGTGCTCACCACCCAGAGTCAGTTCTCCTTCCATCACCATATATTAGACCCCCTTTACCCTCTTCTATAACAGAATTTTGTTGTTTTGTCCCATTCTATAAGTAATGCATCCTCATAACAGAAAAATCACAAAACACAGACAAACAAAAGAAAATAAAGAACATGAGCTCTCGTTATCCCAACTTCCCTGAGAACTCAGCCAACACTGAATAATACCTTGGTGTATATCTTTCTAATTCTCTCTCTCTCTCTCTCTCTCTCTCTCTCTCTCTCTCCACACACACACACACACACACACACACACACACACACACGCACGCACATGTGTACTTTTTTCAGTAAAAATAAAATCATTCTATACATGTTGGAACTTACCACAGTTTATATAAACAATCCACCAATCCTTGGACTTCTTCCAACTACTCTTATTTTTGTAAGCTGCATTGTTCCAATATTTCGTTACTGTAAACAGAAAAAAAATTGACAGAAATGAATTAGACTAAAAAGACAAGAGAGAAAAAAAAGTCTTGCAAAATTCCAAAAGAATGGATCTTTGGGTGACTGAGGCCCTCTCGTGGCCCAGAGCTCCAACACACAGAGGATGAAACGACCTGAATCCCAGCCCCTCCAGACCCCTTCATCTAGTCTCCCACCCCCACCTGGGGTCCTTCCTCTTCCCTTGGTCCCAGGATTGGAGGGACTCCATTGCTGTCTCTTCTTGGAATCACTGTCCCCTTTGCAGGACTTTCACTCCTGGACCCTAATCAGAGGAAGGGAGCACATCTGTCCTCGCCGATGTGAGAACACCCCAGATGACTGAGGAAGGGCTGATGGAGCCTTATACCCATCCCCAGATTGTCTCTGAACCCCAAACCAATCCTAAGATGCTGGTTGTCAGGCATCAGTCAGTCTGGGCCCAGCTGGCATATAGGACAACCAAGGCACTTGGACAACTCTGCAGGCTGCTTCCTGACAGTCCAACAATTCACTTGAGTGAACAGCACAGGGAAACTAAGCCCCTAATGGCTACTATCCTTGATTTGAAGCCTGAGTCCATCACTTACTAGTAGAGTCCCTTTAGGAAATGGTTTAACCTCTCTGAACTTCCGTTTCTTCCCCTGTAAAACGGACACAGTGATATTGCTTCGCAGGGTTGCTGTGAATACTGAACGAAATAATGAACGTTAGCACTTAGCACAGCACCTGCCTCTGTCACACAGTCTCACTCTGTCTCATTCTAGTGTGATTTGGGGCACTTTACCCTGTCTCTGCCCAGTTTCTCCATCTGTAAAATGGGGAGAATAACAGCACCTGTCTCAAACGGTTGTTGAGAGAATAAAATGAGTTAATGTAAGCAAAGCACTTAGAAAGGTGCCTGGTACATGGAAAGTGCTAAATAAGGGTTTGCTGCTACTCTGTGCCAAGCACAGTGATAAAAACTGGGAAAACAGTGCCTGTTATTAATCAGTCTACTTTCCACGCATTCTAAGGTGGCCAGAAAGTTCTACCATGCCCTGCTACCGCCCACCCTCCCCCCACCACACTAATAGGTAGTCCTTCCCCTACCCCGACCCCGTTTCTTTTTGGGGTCAGCTTACCTCTTTGCTTCATGCCCAAGTGCAGGGAAACTGAATCCAAAGACAGTGCCTGCTACCCACTTGGAGAGATTGTGCTGTGATCACGGCCTCTCTGAGGAGATGTGTTCGGCAGTTGGAAAGCACTCAGTGATGCCTCCCACAGGTGTGTGGAGGTAACTGGCCTTGAGGCTCATCAGAGTTCATCACCAACCTGAGGTAAGAGAAGCATTTAAAAACGCATTCAAGTAAAAACAGAGAGATGCCTCATTTCCACTTCCATTCCTCTCACTGCGATTCCAGGTTCCCTATCTTTTTGTCTCTGAGGAGCTGTAGGCACCCCTGACCTGGGATCATCAGCGTTCATCATGTGCCTGCTCCAGATGCAATTTAGGGAAAGGCTCATCCTCGGTGGGCCCAGGAGTCCTCTCTGCAGATGACTCCAGCACGTCTGTGCTGCCCATTCTCTGCACTTGTTGGTACTTACTTTGTATTGTATTTTGATATCTTTAAACATAATATTATATGTGTTCTTATATGAGATATGTGTATGCGTGTTTGTGTGTATAAAAAGTATGAAAGAGAGTGAGATACAGATGCAGAGACTCAGAGAGGGAAGTGGGGGAGGGGGAGAAAGAGAGAGAGAGAGAGAGAGAGAGAGAGAGAGAGAGAGAGAGAACACCAGCCCAAGCGCATGGGACCCATGATGCAGACTATGAGAATGTCCACTTGCCTTTTGGCTAAGGTACCTATAATCTTTTCTAGGGCAAAATAAGTTCTTGTGTGTTTTGAGGGGAAGCAGTCACTTGAACAATACCTCCTCATTGAATATTTTCAACAGACAGCATGTCATGCAGGGTGTCAGGCGGGGTCTCAGCTCCTGCTCCCCACATAAGAACGCAGGAAATGGTGAGGCCAAAAAGCAACACCCACGGAGCCATAGATAGGGGGGGTCATACTGCTATATTCTCGCTGGCGGCTGAGTTGGAGACACAGGAAGCAGGAGCCACACTATCCGCAACCTGCCTTCCACTTCTCTGCAATCCGCAATCCACACTCCACCGCTTGCTAGCTCAGCCACCATCTTCTTGCTAGCCCCCATTTTGCTGCTAGCATAGCCACGGCAGTTATATTAGTGGCCAATGGCTCACTGGTTACAGCTGACGGCCAACTAGCCACAGCTGATGGCCATCCAATCACAGTTGATGGCCATTTACTACCTGAGCCAGCACCTTTCCATGTGAGGCCGAGAGCCTGGAAACTGCACTCCTGGCTCTGTCCCCATACAGCATGAAACCGAACACCACCCTTCCTCAAAGAATAGTAAAAACAGAGAAGGTGGGACTGCCGCTAGGAGGGGAATGGATCAGTGGGTAATGACTGGGTTGGAGAGTTATAATCTCCCAAATAACTCCGGCTGCCCACAGATGAGCTGGAAGCCTCAGCACCAAGTACACATAACATTTGGTTCCCAGGGGTGCCCATGTGCTGTGTGAAGGGTCACCGCCATGCCAGGCCTGTGGGCAAGAGGTAGATCTTCAGTGAAAACAGCGCTGGACCAGGGTGTGGGACAGCAGATTGGGGTCAAGGGAAGCCCTGAAAATTTGGGTAGGGCAGGGGGATGGTGAGGGGCTTCTATCTTCCCAGTGTAGAGAAAATAATTTGTATTTCAATAGAAAACTATGCTTCATCTAGAGGGCACCCCTCCAGGTTTTTTGATTCTAGCCTCTAATTGACTTTGAGCTATTTTGCAACTTTGTCCTTGTAGGCAAGTGGCAGCAATGCAAGATCATTCTCGTCTACAGGAGAGCACGTTCTGTACTTCAGTAAAGGTTCAATTGTCTGCCCTCCCACCCTGTGAAAAAATGGGTTTTGCTTCATTTACATGTTCATTTCAATATTCCTCATCTATAAATGTGTCTGCTCTTTGGATTCTCTTGAACAACACCTCCTGGACCCTCATGAGTTAAATAAAATGGTCCCCTCATGAGAAAAATAAAATCTTTCGACATGTGTTCATTTTTATATCTGTACGAGAGCCATGATTTTACCAGTTTCTTGAGAATTAACTTTTAATAGTTTTCCCAGGATTGAGGAGGAGGCAGCTGGAAGGTGAAGTGACGGGGGAGGGGGCTGAGCTACCTAGACACCCCTGGGCTTGTAGGGAAGTCAGTAATGGAACCAGGTGTGTGTGGACGGGCAGAGTATGAAGGAGGGTAGTGAGGAGGTAGAAGCTTTGCCTAGGAGAGTAGGCACCATGTGAGGAAAGGCACTTGGAAGGGGGCACTGCTGGGATTCTAGAGGGGGCTGGGCTGAATGTCTGGGGGCCCCCTGGGAACCTCAAGCCCTGTGCTGAGGAGAGAGGGGCTCTAAACTGGAGTCCCCTAGCAGGGCACTGATTCTCTGGTGACAACTTTCTTATCCTCAGACTCCTCATCTACAAAATTCAAAGGTCTTAGGTGCTTTCTGAGAATCCCTGCAGCATAAGAATTCCAGGTTATTCTGGAAACATTTCAGGACTAGTCCAGCCAATGGTACTGCTAAGAAAATCATCTAAACCATGGAAACAAGGCAAAAGGATGGCTGCATATCCTTTCGCTATCACACTGGAGCATTGTCCAACAGGACCTGCCCAAGAATTGGCTAAATCTCTATAGAAACGTGCCTGTGTTTGGCTTATAATTCTTTTTTTTTTTTTATTAGGGCTCAGGCTCTATGAAGTTAGATATTAATTTGTAGAAGAGTAATTAAGCTCCAGGTGATTTTAGCCTGCTACAGATGCCAGTATTTTCTATCCACCAGAAAACATAACTCCCACCGGTTTCATTGTCCTATAGACATCATCTAATTTTGCAATCTCATTTCAACATTCTTTCTTTGTTGCTTCATCTTCTGGAGGGGTAGGGGGGTGCTATATTTTGCTCTATTTATTTGTTTTTCTTTGTTGGAAGGCAATATTCTTTTACTAACGGTATATGCCAGTGCCTCCTTGAGCTGGCTTTACCACTCTGCTGATTTCCTCATTAATGAGTTAAATAAATCTTTAGCCCATGCTCACCGTAATTTGAATGAGGGTCATATTTTTTTTAACTTTTTGAAAATATATATACATTGACAATCGAGTTGCCAGCCTGTGGTAGAGTCTGCAGGACCCCGCTCGAGGCCTCCCCATGGAACCGCGTGCTCTGCACTCTCCATAACTCACTGAGCGCCTACCTTGGGCCTGGCGCCGCCCTAGGCACTGCATTTAGGGGAAATGCAAGTGGAGGCTGATCTCAAGGAACTCACACTTGGGCCAAAGAAAAGTTGTTTGCTTGCTTGTTTGTTTCTTAAATCAACAATTAAAACGAACTCTCTGATAAGCCCTGTAATAGAGGTTTCAGAGTTAGAGATTAGTTGTTCATAACAACCCCAGGTTGAAACCTATGCTTACCTCATCTTTCATATAATGGGTATTTAAAATGGTAGCTGGACTCTTCCGTGAGTGAACTGAACCACCCAAATGTAGGAATGCTTATGAGAAAATAAGAGTTTCCTCTCTCTGAATCACTTCATTCCACCAAGGCAGGACCAGGGGCCCAATGGTTTTTCATTTTCCTAAAATCTCCTGGCATTATTTGTTGTTATTTAGAATTTATGGTGCCATTTGCTCTTGTTGCCTTTTTTGGTGGTGGGGTTAGGGTGAGGGTGGGACACAGATGAGCCTATTTGCTTCTCCAGCTGCCGCAAACCCTTTTGGGGCGTGTAGCTTGCTGCTTTAACGCAGTGAGGGGGTTAAAATTGCTTGTTGTACTTGTTCTAGTTCTGCCACTAGATGGCGCAAGTTCACTTTACAGGCCAGCAGCAGCGCAATGTAAAAGGCAAAAGCCTTGAGAGCTGACATTCCCGGATTTGAATCCTTTGTTCGTTTTGTGACCTTGGACCAGCCGGTTTCTCCTTCTGTAAACTAGGAATGATGAAAATCACCTTGCAGGGTGGTTGTGAGGATTAAATGAGGTGACATGTGCTAAGCATGTCACACTAAGCATGCACAGTGTCAGACACACAGTGGATGCCCAATAGTCACTACCCATCTGTTTTCTCATTCATTCATTCATTCATTCATTCAATACATATTTATTGGTCCATGTTTCTATGCCATGGCCCATCAAGGCTTTGTCCTCAGCATCGTACAATATAGCAATGTCTTACACGCAGACACTTTACTTCTATAGTTGCTGGAGTAGAAGACATACTACCTTTCGCCCCTACAAGTTCCAAATTCATTTAAAATGTACCATTATTCAAATGCATTTATATATGAAAAGCCACAGTCTGAAAGACGTAAAATAATGATAGTGTATGTAGCAATAATAACAATAAGAACACTGTAAAGATACTTCTTTCGTACTTCTCTAGTTTTCTTAGCAATTAAGAGCCATGGGCCATACAACTCACTAGAAAAAATTATGCCCTCTAATTTTTATTTAAAATAGTTTACTCCTATAATCCTTCCATTTCCAATATTCATTGATAGAAATACTTTTTTTTTTAGCTATATGGTATCCTACTTTCCCCTCCAGAGTTAGAAGAGTGTTACTTTGTATTCAGAATTTACTATCCCCCATCAGGTTCTGTTATATAGTATTATATGGACAAGATAATATGTTTCCCACATGAAACCAATTTAAAATCCCTTTTGAAACATGAATGATATTTTCCCCGGAGGGCACCAGTGATGGTGGCTGGGGACAACAGCTTCAGGACAGCTGCCTTGGACTTGTGGGCCAGTGTGTTCTGAGTGGAGGGCATGCAAAGGAGTGGTGGTTAGGTCCAGGCTGTGGGGGAGCTGCGTGTAACACTTAGCACGTCAGTTTTTATCACAGGCAACGAGGAGCCACAGCAGCCTTCTGAGCAGAGGAATGACGGGACAATATCACCAGCCATGAGCTCTGGAAAGAGCAGCAACTATCCAAAGCCAGGGGCTAGATAATTTTATCCTCAATCCCACCCCAAACCTCCTTCCCCCACCCCATCTCCTCTCTTTCCTGCTGTCTCCTCCTCCTAGTCATTCATTTATTCAGTCAACAAATATCTATTAATCATATACCATATGTTTTAGGTACTGTGAATTGGTTGAAAACAGTGAAACAACTTGTTCAAGGAACTTGCAGAAATCTGTTCACATTACGATATTTGCACATGCATTTGTCTTCTTTAAAATGGGCTTCCTGAGCTGTTTGGGGCCACATTTCTCTTTCTGTAAGGAAGCCAGTGGCACAGCTTATCTTCTGAGGCCCAGCTGCTCCCCTGCCCTTCCTGTGGTTTGATTTTCCAACCCTTCCTTCAATTATATAAGATGCTTCAGTAGTCTTCTACAACTCTGCAGGACAAAAATCGTTTAATTGGCATTTCTATCACATGCCTCCAGTTGGTTCCTGCTAGAAAGGGAGATCCATTGAAGAAACCTGGAGAGAACTTCTTGATTGTGTGAGGATGCAGGTCTAGCCCTATAGCAGGGCCATGGGCCTTGTGGCTGGATTCCCAGACGCATCTGACTGGCGAGGCCCTGTTCTAGTTCTGCAGCCCTAAGGTGGAGAATGAATGTACTTGGTATCCACTGTGTAAGCCTGGAAAGGCTGTGTAATAAAGGAAGGCTGTGTTCATGTGTGGTTTAGTTTGGATTCCCCACAAAGCAGAGCCTGAGACAAGGATAGTAGGTGGTTAATGGGGCAGGTGAACCTGGGAAGCAAGAGTGTGGGACTGAGAAGTGAGATGGGGAAGAAGAAAAAGCCGATATAAGGGGCATGTTATCAAAGTTGCTGGTTAACACTGATGGGCCCTCCTGAGAAGCATACAGCATACCTCCTAGAATTATCCACCAGACAGGTGGGCCATCTATCCACTGGATCCTATGCCCTCGGTGACTGAGGGTTGCTCTGGAGGTGTAACTCTCCCAGCAAGCCAGGATGCTTGCTCCCTGGCTGTGTAACAACTCTGCCTTCAGAGAAGACCATGTGACAGAACTCAGAAGACCTTTAACATGGGCTAAGGGAATCCGTGCCCCCCAGCACTGTCCAGGAGCTGCGGCTAAAAGCAGAAGTGGCCGAGGGCGCAAGCACCAGAGGTGTCTCCAACCGTACCTTACTGAACTTTGTAGTCATATAAGTGGCCGTGCACAAACCCTGCTTCAGAAGCTTCTTTACAGGCTCCAAATCCCATTTAAAGTTCTCCTGCAATGGCTGAAGCTAGCAGCAGAGTCTGCAACATGTAGAATGCCTGTCACTCTCCTCCCTGACAGCCAGGCTCCATTTATTTTAAGGATTTTGTGGCTGGGAAGGTTATCTGAGCTGTCACCATCGTGCTTTGTCACCCTCAAACTAATGAAAGGAAATGAATCGGGGAGCATTGTCAGTTTCCTTGTTACTGGCAGCACTCCAAGGTTCAACCATGAGCATCGCAGCTTCACATGAGTGACTGGGGAGGTAGAGAGAATCCACTTAAATGTCTCCAGCCACACTTAGAAAGAGCTTTTCAAGAGACAGAAGAGCCCTGTCAATCTAGCCTATTCTTCTGCCCCTTGCACTCCATGAGTCGATTGGTGCTTAGAGCTCTGCAGCTGGGCTCACGAGGGCACCTGTCACTTTTATGAGAGCCCAGAGTCTGTGTCATATGAAGCCTGAGGAAGAAAAAGGCAGCAACCACTAGGCTTGGCACCCACACCTAGGCTGCTGAGTCCCCTCCCTCCTTAACACACAACTTTACAGAATACTAACATTAGACAAGTTTACTCTTGTGAGTGCAGCCTCCAAGATACATCGGAGATACTTAATGCCCCTTCAACCAGTAAGGGAGGAGAGCTGGTGGGAAAGTGTCCCAGCCTGCTTCCCCTTCAGTGGACATTCTGGAGCATATTCCTCAGAAGAGGAAGAATCAAGGCCCATTGCTCACAACACCCTTACGCTGGCATCTCCTCCCTTCCTGTCTCACTCTGCCTATTCCCTCATCCTGATTCCTGGGGTCACCTTCCAAATAAAGCACCTGCATCCAAGGCCTTGTCCAACTCTGCTCTTAGGTTACCTCAAACTAGTACACTTCCCCAGGACCCACCCACCACCATCTCTTCCCTACAAAACTTAACCATAATGTTGGCTGAGGTTGTTTCCACCCCCAGCTCCAATCAAAATTTCCCAAGCTCCTTGTCACAGAGATTGGCTCAGGGGCAGGCTCATTCCTGAAGCCTGTTGAATCAGACTGACCCTCAGAGCTTTCGCTGGGGATTCTGGCAGGTAGACTCAGCCTTCGCCGCTCAGCCTGTTGGAGTGGTGGTTTAAAGATGGCTGCACATTTTTTTGTTGTTCCTTCCTTTAATAGGTAGGGTCTGTTTCCCCTCCTCTTGAATCGGGCTGATCTATGATTGCTTTGAGGGATGGAGGATGGTGGAGGGGGTGGTATACCAGTTCCAGGTCTGGACTTTAAGAGGAGTGGCAGGTCTTTTAGTATGCTGAGCCTCCATGTAAGAAACCTCACGGCGCTGCCACAGAGATGCCAAGTGAGGCCCTGAGACTAATGCAGAGGGGAGGGCCCAGCTGAGCCAGCCTGCCAAATGATTCTGCTGAGAGGCAGCTCTTTTGGACCCTCCAGATTAGACCAGCCACCAGCTGAATACCGCCAAGTGACACCGGTAGGCACCACACAAAGCAGAGCCATACCAAAACACCTAACCCAGAAAGTTGTGAGCTATAATGAAATAGTTGTTTTAAGCCATGAAGTTTAAGGATAATTTGTTATGCAGCATGAGAGTTCTGGAACAGCACAGTGAAGGATGTGAGGTCCGGAATTATTGCAGCCAGAGGGGGAGTCTAAAGCCATCAGGTGGGCCACCTTGGGGACCAACTAATAGAGCAAAACCAGAGGAAGCCAGACCTACTAATGGATCCTGGTGAGCCCTTTTGTTTCCTGGATCAAGCTGGATCTGAAGGTAAACTATCCCACACTTGCCAATTACATGAATCTATTACTTCCCCCTTTTGCTTAAAACAGTTGGGGTTAGGTGTTCTTTTGCTCGTAAACCGAAGAATCCTAAAAGATCCAGCACCCAGTTTTTCTTAGGAACAATGTAAAGTTCAGTTTTGTTCTGGCCTCTGCAATTGTTGAAGGGCAGTTACCTGATAAGGCTACATCTCAACAGCATTAAAATCCCCTAACCCTGGCTACATGGCAGAGTCCTGGCGACCTTTTAAAAGTACAGATGCCCGGGCCCCATCTGGTCTGTAGCATTTACTGCCTCGCGGAAAAAATCAAAATGCAAAGAAGTATGGAAATGTGAAAGCCCACAGACTCTGAAACTCTCCTGAGGAGCCAAAATGAAACTTCTACACATGCCCCCACCCCATTGTCTAAGAGACAGGATATGCCTGGCCAGAGGTGGGGCCCAGATGGAAGAATAGCCAGGGAGTTAGATGCTGGTATGAGCCTTGAGAAAGGGTACTGGGCCAGCTCCCATCCCAGGTTGGGGTTAGGGGGCTGTCAAGTGCACAGTGAATCTGGGGCTTCACAGGAAGACCTGAGGGGGTGGCAAGATCCCAGCATTTCCCTGGGTGTCAGCTTAGTGTGGAAGCCAAAGTGGCTTTGTGGTGAGTGTGAGCAGACAGTGTTTCTGTGTGCCCAGTTTCTGTGCTCTGCTGCCCAGACAGCAGCGGAATAAATGACGTCCCAGCCCCTGGGAGCACTGAGGAGGTGATAAAGAGTGAAAGCTGGGAACAGAGGGACCCTCCCAATATGAATGAGGAAGATTCAGAAACCACTTGTGTAGACCAAAGAGCAGACGCCCACATGGCCTCTGATGTCGTGACACAGTGCAAGTCCCTGGGACCCAGACCCAGTCCAGGAGAAGGAACTTGACATTCACCAGGACTGAGTATCTACCGCCTAGCACTCTGGAACTCAAAATGGGTATACATTTGAGTTTGGGGACTGAATCCATTCATGCTCCATTTGCTCTGCTACAGTGTAAAGACCACACACTTCATAGTGAATCCATTGTGCCCAGGCTTAAGCAACTGATGCCCCCTCCCCCGGATTTTAACCGATGTCCGCACTGCATGCTCACCTCCCTATTTTGTTCTGGAACCCACAGATTCCAGGTAGAATGCCAAGCCTTCTGTGTGGGGCATGGGGATCTTGCCTTCTGCACAGTTATCTTCCATGGCTATTACTTCCAGGTTCTCTGAAGCTTTTCTCTTTAATCTCCTCATGTTGAATAATGAATTGTTCATAGTTCATTTCTAGTCAGCACATTCTGGCTTACCTGATCTGTGTCTCTTTATACCACTTAAAATTATATATGATTCTGCTTTTGAAAAAAAAAAATGTTTCCTTTTCACCTCAATGAACTAGAATTGCACATTCTTTAAAAAAAAAATGTTTTTAGCTTATTGAGAATTCTTGTTTTCTAGTCTAAAGACACTGGAAGACAATTGATCAGGACAAAGTCCTCTTAAATTTGACTGCAAATAAGAGCTGTTAGGTGTCTAAATTTAAATTCTGTAACGTTGGTTGCTTTCACTCTACTGGACTCAAAGCACAAAAACAGATGTTATCACGTTAGTTCAAGTTCAAGAAGTATGCATTATGTGTCTCACAAGAGTCAGATACTATACTAAGGACTCTGGGTGAAAAGATGTGCAAAATTTGTTTAGTCTAGTGGACACATGCGTGTGATCATTTTAATCCAGAGTGGTTCATGTTTAGGCAGAGCTACATATGCAGACACCAGAAGAGGGCACTTCGCCCAGCCTGGGGGGTTGAGGAAGACTCTCTGGAGAGATGACACATGAACTAAGTCTTGCATGATGGATAAAAACAAGCTGGTGAAAGGAGAGAAGGGCATTCTGGGCAGAGCAAAAGCAGAAACAAAAAAAGTATTGTATTGGGAATGTATTTAGAGATGCGTAGGAGGTGAGTCCAGAGTGTGAAGGCCAGGCTAGGAAGGACCTTGTAGGGCAGGCTGTATCGGGGAGCCAGGGTATTATCCTGAAGGTAGTAAGTAACATGGAAGGGATTCCAGCAGGCGAGCTCTTTAGTCAGATCACTTGGGCTCTAATTGCAGTCTGATGGTGCTTGAATGAGTGAATCTGAGCTTCCAGGGAGGAGTCAAGGCTGGAGAAACACCTGGGAATTATCCGAACATAGGTGGATTATGACTTTATAATACGCATTTTAAGGAGCACTGAATGTTGGGCATGTCCTCATAGCAATTTTGGAGAAATAATTATTATTTACAAATTTAGTTCTACTTTGTGTCCCACTTGGCAAATGTATCAAAAAGCTCATTTGTTTGCTTTCCTGGAATTGTTTTTGAAATATTATTGCCTTCCCAGAAACCAGAGAGTACATATCCAACTCTCCCTGAGTCTGTGCTGACATAACGCAATGAAGATGATATTTTGCAATTTTCTGATTCATGGGCTACTCATCAAGGTTATCCACACTAAAGAGCTCAGAAAACATATGGGACAAGTGTCGTTGGTACGTAATAGATATCCAATAAATATTTATAGTTTGTTTGTTTTTTTTAATTGGGAAGTATCCCTAAGTATAGAATTCACTCTAGAAAGAGCATTGTAATCTGGGTTGCTAATAGTAAACACGTCATTCAGAAACTTAACTTTGTGCTTGGGGACCACTTCAAGTCCAGCTATTGAAATTTGTCAGAGCATAGATTTTCACTTTTCCAAGTCAGCTCTCCTGGGTACTAGCCAGATTCTGTTACCTTCTGTGGTTACGGACTGGACTAAGAGGGGACGGATTAGAACCAAAGGGATGGGGGATTTTCGTCTTAAGCATCTGCCTTATGGGAAAGCCTTGAGAAAATCCAGAGGCCCCTTGACTCTATCATGGAATGACGTCTCCCACTTATGGGAAGCAGATGAGGTTAAGGGGTTGTAACTATTGTTTTAAGCAAAATTCCCAAGCAACTTCCTATGTCAGATACTCTCCTATGACATACAATAAAAGAAGAAAATCTTTATAAATCCTATGGAAATTTCTTTCCTCTCACTTTTATGAACCATGCTTGCTCACTTTTTAAGTTCTTTTTTGAAAGCAAATAGAAACCATCTTCTTCGAGACAGGAATAAAAGAAAGAGTTTTATTCGATGGTACCTTGGGGCCATATTTGTTCCCAGAAGGTGTGTAATGAAAGATATCCAAACACCTTTGCTCCTTAGAATGTTTGACCAAATCTGGAGGTAGAAGGTGAGATCCAGATGGCAGGCACCCATATGCCTTCCCCGTACCCCAAACTGAGTAAACTGAGCTAGTTCTGGGGCAGTTGAAGATTCCTACCTTTGAACACAGGGCAAGAGCTGATTGGATAATACCTGGGAGTTTGAGTTCAGAATTTTACAGGTCTCTGTCTCAGGGTCATAATCAATAATTAATAAAAAGAAAGAAGAGCTCAGTCTTGTCTAAGAAAAGAGTCATCTCACAACACAGCTACTTACTAGCCATCCTGTCAACCTCCCATCTTCTTGACTCACAGAACCCCAGTTAGGTTCTGGGTGGCAGTGTGCTCAGCCCTTTCCCCACTTACTGAGGTACCTTCCTAGTCACTTTTCCAGCTTCCCTTTCTGCCAAAGGTGATCATGTGACATAGTTCTGACCAATGAGACAGAAGTGGAAGATGCTGAGGGGCTTCTGGGGAAAAACTTGCTTTCTTTGGGGATAAAGATGTTAGAGGAGAGCTTCCTCCTGCGGCCGCTATTCCTTCCTATTTGAGATACTGGGGCAAGGATGTGATGTTTGGTGCTGTGGTGGCCATCTTGTAACCAGGAAGAGATAGATACCAGAATCAAAGCCAACAGGGATGGTGACTGGAGGTTAAAAAGAGCCCTGGTTCATAGATGACGTCTGTGAGCTGTTGCACCAAATATGGAACTGCCTACTTTTGAACTGGGCATGTGAGATAACAAAATATCATTATTTGTTCAGCTCCTGGGAGTGGGTTATTCTGCTACTTACACCTAAATGTATTCTAACTGATGCATCTAATTTTGGCAGGTCCTCAAACAACTTGCTTTGTATTTTCAGCCATTCCCACTGGGACGGTCACTGTTTTACTTTTTTTTTTTTTTTTCACTTACAAATATTTCAGGGCAATAAAATGTAGAGGTTAAAGGTAAAGACCGGGGAACCAGATGAACCTGGGTTTGTGATCAGCTGTATCACTTTCTTGTCGTATGGCTTTGGGACAATTGCTTAATCTATGTAAACCTCATTTTCTTCAACAATAGAATGAAGTAGTAGAACATGAGGATAATAATGGTACCTCCTTCATTGGCCTATTGTGAAGAAGAAATAATGTGAGTAAAGGGCTTAGCACAGGCTTAACACTTGTGCTTGTTATTACTGTTATTTTTGATGATGGGTATGTCTGTTCACAGAGGTCTTATTGCCCAATTACTGTTCAAAGTTTTTTTCAACTTGATTATTCTCTCAGATCTTGAAATGTCATTCATTTTTATCCCAACTCCTTTTTTTCTCTTCCATGAGACAATCCATGCAGTCCAGCATTCAGCCCTGTGGTGAGGGCTGACGGGTAAACAAAGAAGTATGGACCATGGCTCTTTGCTTAAAAAAAAAAAAAAAAAAAAAAGTGTATGGCTTAGTCTGGAATATAATTATACCATGAGCCATATTAAATAACAATGTAGGCAGGACAACAGCTATCTTAAGACAACATGCAGCATGTTTCCATCTGGATTCTACCTGTTGGGCTACGACCAGCTGGGTAGAGAGGCTACTCAAGGAAGTGGCAGATGGGTTGGAGGAAGGTGCTGGAGAACTGGTCAGCTGGGAGAGCCATTGCCCAAACCAATCTGTGAGGGGATGTCATTGTCAGGGGCACAAGGCTGGACCTTCAGGTAGACAGTGGTGGCTCACCACCAGGAAAACGAACCGACCACCTGGAGCTGTGTACAAGGGCCTCCAATGGAGAGTGGTCAAAGATGTTCTCCAAGAGTTGACTGATAAAGAAAATCACATTCCCAATGGATAGTAAGAACAGGGGCTTCTCATTCTTTCATTGCATTCAGAATCTAACCAACATGGGGGAAAAAACAAGATCTCTCCAAAATAAAAGCAAGTAGGCATCATTCCACCCGGGTACTCAGAGCTGTGGTGCCACCTATCCCTGTGCATGCTAAAGGCTCACGGAACAATGACAAGTGGGGTCAGCAGTGTGGAGGGCAGAGTGACAGGATGCAAAGCAGAGATGGGGTTGGAGAGCTTTGGCACTGTCTGTGAGTGTGGCGGGGGGGTGCGCCTCTGGCTGTTCGTTTTATCTGGAGCCAGCCTTGGACCTGCCGACACTGACACTTGAAGGGGCATGATGAGTTGGCAGCTCCAGAGATAGATTGTAATAGGCAAGAGGCACCCCTTGGTCTGGCCTTTAAACCCATTCTGTGGGCCCGTGTCGGCTTAGGAGCACAACGAGTGAGGTCTGTTGGCCTGGTACAGCCCTGGCCTCAAGCCCTGCTGTTGGAAGTCCCTTTACTTGGCTTTTCTCTTACTGTTTGTGCTTTGGCTGAATTGGATGCCAGGGATCAGAGTTTTTATAAATACAGAGGGTGGTTGCTCTTGCCCACACAAGAGTCTGTATCTGATTGTCCTCACATCCCAATGGCAAAAGAACTGTGTGTGTGCATCGCCCTTTGTGAGTGTCTTCATCACAACAACATAAAAAATAGAGGGCCAAGTTTTATCTGTTAGCGCAATTTAATCCCATTGGCTTGCCTGCAGTGCTGAGGGTTACTCTTTGCTACTTAGCAGCCCTCCCTTCCATGTTGTTGCTCTTACTGTAGCCTGTGTTCTCATTAAGAAAGCTCCTTCTGCCCAACCTCTGTTAAGAGTGAAGGCCTGTGTAATCTGTATGTCTCCGCAAAAAAGAAGGCTATGGGCTACAGTGTTAACATTTTACATATTGATTTAAAACATGATTTATTTGTTTGTTTATTCCTATTTCTTTCTAAAAAGGATTGGAGCCTGTTTGTAATGAGAGTGTGTGTTATAGATTGGTTCTCTTTTGTTTTCTTTGCTTTTTTGTTATCTATAGTACAGAAACACTCTATTTTTCTGTTTTTCAAGCTCACTCAAAATTTCTTTGCTGATGCTGCTCTGTTTGTTTTTAAAGAATCTGTAATGTATCTCCTTCTGTAGCTGGGCCAAATGCTCTAGTCCAGGGGGTGGCAAACTAGAGTTGCCAAGTCTCGCTAGCCACCTGGTTTTGTAAATAAAGTTTTATTGGAACACAGCCATGCTCATTTATTTATTATTATCTATGCTTACTTTTGTGCTACAACGACAGAGTTGAGTAGTTGTGACAGAGACCGTATGGTCCGCAAAGCCAAAGCTATTTACTATCTAGTCCTTTATAGAAAATGTTTGCTGACCCTTGCTCTAATCTATAGTCTAATATAATTTTAAAATATTATCTTAGCTAAGTAAATTTATTCTGAGTGGCACTGTGTGATGGGGTGTAGCAAGAATTTGTGTTATTTCTTCTCTATAGCAATGTCACCCTGCTTCCACTGACTGCCCAGATTCACTGCCATCTACCCAGCTTGCAAAGGCCGCTCTTTCCCAGATAGGGAGCTCGACCCTCCCTGTTCCTGGATTTCCATCCTCCAACACAGTACACAGTCAATGCGGAAGTCTTGGCTAAAAATTGGGGGTGATTGAAATAAGGTAAACAACTATATATTGAGGACTAGACACCTAACTCTGAAAATACCTCTGGCAACCTGTCTCCCGCCCTCACTAGGAATACCGCCTGAGCATTTTCTATTTATTAGCAAGTCTTCACCACACGGTTTGATCCTTCACTTCCTCAATGCTGACATCATATCTGAGTCCTCTCACTTTATCATGGAGAGCAATCATGCTCTCCACTTCTAACTTACACGGTACACCTATGTATTCTCTAACACTGGTATGTACCAGTTACAGAAAAATAATGAATATGAGAGGGAACATTTTTTTGTGATGTAGGAGGAACCTTGCTTCCCCAGGCTTCAGCTTTTTATAAGGAGGGACATCAATTAGTGCAACTTTCGTGGTCTCTCTCTGCCCCTCACTCGTTCTTCCCCAGGGAGGAAGGGTGTCTAATATTACTGGTAAGCTTGGGATAAGGACTGAATATGTTGCCCCATCCCCAGTCTCTTTCTCCTGGGGCAGAGCTACCCAGAAGCCCATACTCTCTGGTCTTGCAGTTTAGTGGGATAAGTTCAACTCAGGGGAGAAGGGATATCTAGTATATGGGGTGGGACTACTGATAAGGAGCTGAATTTGATGAGCAAGATAACCTTTACAGATGGAAGGTTTGGTAAGCCAGGCCATATGTCCTAGGCTGGGTTTCCCCTTTAGAAGACGTTTAGACAAGGATTTGACTGCAAGTGGTTTATCTGGAAGACAAGCTTAGGAAGCACCAGTAGGTCAGTGGGGAAGGGAATGTAGCCAATTAAAGATGCCTTCTCAAGCCACTGTGGGCAATTAGAGCTTAATCCCACAGTAAACTCCGGGAAATGGTGTAGAACATGCACCACAGAATTATCCTACCAGAGAGGTGAGCGAGCAGAGATATTTTTACACTGACTCTTGATTGAAGGCTGCTCCTGGGGGAGACTTTCAAGGCATGTCTGGCCTGCCCCACTTCATGAAGCAACCTTCTTTGACTCTAGGAAAACCCTCAGGCAAAGAAATGGAAATAGCGACAGCTGGAAGTTCTTCAGGAGCACACTAAATCTTTACAACCAGAGGGAGGCAGGTGGAGCCAGAACACTCTAGGTCACAGACTCTGGTATTGAAGGGTGAATTTGGAATCTCTTAGTTAATTGTGCTTTAATTTTATGGAGGGATTTAGTGTAAGGATTATGTGAATCAAATTTGGGGCTTTGGCAGGATTTGATTTCCTACCATCTAATCTCATGTTTGACTCTTAGATGCGACTATGTTTAGAGGCCACAGGTCCTAGCCCATCTCCAGAGGTTTTCCTATAGCTGCCTCTATGTAGATCCTCTATATAGGGCTACCTGTCTGTCACGGCCCCAGCTGCCTCCTCAAGACCAAGGCTGTATTCCCACCACTACCAGTAACACCTCTAATGGCTCTATCACCCCATGTCCACATTAAATGGCATTTCTGTGCCTTCATACTATGGATTCTTCCAAGAGAGGAGCTGAGGCAGAGAAGAGCTAACAATTCAAGCAATTAATGGATTTGCTCAGTGCCCCAAAAATCCTTTGGAGAAACTGATGCTGTTCACTCCATCAAGATCCAAATTGCGCTTGGTGATGGAAGGGCCTCGGTGGCCAGATAGAGGGAAAAGGAGAGTGACATAAAAGATGCCACAAGAATATATATGGGTGCTGGAAAAGCAGCTTCAGTCAGAGATGAGAAAAAGGGCATCAAAGGGCACGATAAAGAAAGTGAGGAGAGCACAGCATAACCAATCTGCATTTTGACACAATGCCCAGGTGATTTGTGAGCACAGTAAAATTTGAGGAGCACTGGATTAAACAAAAATATTTCAGGGCATTTCATGGACTCTGAGGACAGGGGTCTAGCAAGACCCTGGGAGCAAATTGGAACCAACAACTTGAATACTAACAAGAGGTTCCATCCATCTCTTGCCTGCTCCTATCTGTACACTTACTTCCCATCCCCACCCCACTCTCTTTCTTTCAATCCAGACTGGATTCATCAGCTTCAAAGGGCAGTAGAAAACAAGGCTGCTGACAGCTCATACATTTTCACATCATCTCTTAAATCTCTGACAGAAACACTAATTTCTTAGTCTCAGTAACAAAATTACTGGGATATGTGTTGATTGACCCAACTTGGGTAGGATGTCCTCCCTGGAACCAATCAACTGGGAGAAGAGGGTGGAATCCTGCTGTGAGAACAAGGCCGCTCCACTGTAGCTGAATGGCTAGAGTTGGAGAGTTGTTCTGGTTGCCTACCCCCCATACAACAGAACGTCTCCATCCTCTGAACAGGGTCAGCATTGGTGCATCTGAGCAGGTTATTACTTTAAAGATGGTGTCATGCAGGGACTCTGGTCCCGCTCTTGGCGGGTGGACACAAGACATGGTGAGGCCAAAAAGGAACACCAATAGAGCCACGGATAGGGGAGTCATACCACTATATTCTCGTTGGTGGCTGGGTTGGAGACATAGGAAACAGGAGCCACACGATCCACAATCTGCCATCCACTTCTCTGCCAACCAACCACCCCCCTAGCTCAGCCACGGCAGTTATATTAGTGACTAACGGCTAACCGGTAACAGCTGCTGGCCACCCAGCCATAGTAGATGGTCATCTGATTACAGCTGATGGCCATCTAATAACCAAGCTGGTACATTTCCACGAGGCCGAGAGCCTGGAAACTGCTCTCCGGGACTCCATCCCCACAGATGGCTCCTGAGGCTCTCCTGGATATTAATAATACAACACATTAAGCGGTGCCACCCTGTCCTTTACCTAAAGGATAGCAGTGAGCAGTGGCTTTGTGAGGGCCTCTCAATGAAGGAAAGGATATCTTCCTGATGGTCACACTTTACTGAAAAGCTGAAAGGCTTTCCTAAGCCCAAGCTGCAGCAGAGTTGGCCGTGTATTCTTCCTGAGAGAGTACTGTATCACATTAGCATTTGTCAGGGGTTACAGAATGTCATCGTTGACTGTAAGTTAGTTCAACAGTTTGGAAATTGTTGGGAAACTAATTTTCAAACATGAATCTGATCTGTTTGGGCTGAAATTTCAAACTATCACACTAGGGTGAAGTGATCATGATAACTATTTTAAAATAAATAAAGTCAGGCAAGGGGCTCATCTATTGTGATAGCGTAGGGTATTGGTATTATTACATAGAGCCTTTGGTGACGAGGAAATATAAGCATCCCAGGCCTGTGGAAAGAACTATGACACCAGCAAATAACCTTACATGATTAAAACAGTGCTAAGGACAAACCTCCATATCCAAAGAACACACTGCATGGAAGAAGGGGTGGAAACTGGCAAGGAGGTTGGAGATGAGAAGAACTGTTGCTTATACAGAAATAGGGAGGATTCTAGAATCCTGGAAATATCACCTCCTTGGCTATCGTACTTAATACAATCATGAAATATGCCTAAATCAAGATGTTTGAATAATCAAGGCACGACTTATAAGTGCTGTGGGATTTCGCCAAAAGTGGTTACAAACAAGCTGCATTTTTAAAAGAGCTTTTAAAGAACAAGCATTTAAAAAAAATAAAGAACAAGCATAAATAGTGTACACAATATATAGAGTTGCGCCTATCAAGGCACCTTATGTCAATGGGCTGCCTTTTACCAGATTTGGTAACTGGTCACAGATCACATGGTGTCCAACTGGCTTTTTTCATGGCTTTTCAGGAGAAAATGGAACTCCCTCAAGATGACCTCTGAAAATGTCCAGTTCTGGTGCAGTGAGTGACCATCATTCATGGACCTGGTGGACTTTTTGATATCTATGGGAGCTGGAATTCTGTGTTGGCCAGTGGGCTCTATGGCATTGAGACCAAAGAGGAAATAATCAGGGCCTCTCCAGGGATGACATCTGCTTTTACTGTTGTGAAATAGTGCAAAGAATGTTGGACTCTAGACTGCTGGCTGAATACTTCTGTCTGTCCTCTCATTAAGATACTTCATAATGGTGAACTTGGTGGGGGTAATGACGAATTCGATCTTAAAACCCAAAGAATAAACTTCAATCATAAAACTCAGGTGGACATAGGAAGATCAAACTCGAAAATCAAATCTTCCAACTTCCAGGTCTCTCTACTTCTAAGTTGATCATTGCGAATAAAATCAGAACTGAGCCCATGGAGAAGAGAATTTGAACACTCAGTTACACTATGAGAAAAAGGTTGAATGTCTTTTAGAACTAAATGGAGGCATCTGTTTTGTTTAAATTAAGGGTCTGTAAGTACCAGCCAGGGACTGAGTTGACAGCCATTTCTGTAATAAAGTAATAAATCATGGGGATGTTTCAGGAAGCAAAAAACACCACGTTGTTTCTTTGTTCAACCAATTAAGTAATAAGCCATCTGGGTCCTTCTGTTAATTACTGTCAAACACAACTTATACAATTGAATTCAGCTTTTTATTTAATTATATTAATTTATTTCAGCAATTTCAAATACCCACAATGCCAATAATAAAAGTTCATTTAAAAAAATAGAGGTCTTGTTTAATTTTTATTTTTCAACCATTAATACCCTTTACAAGGTTGTCGTCTGAGAATTTTTAGCTCTGTCTCCACCTCAGGATATTAAGAGAAATTGTTTTAAATATAGACAGATCTGAAGGAAGAAGATGGCTGCACTTTCTTCTCTCGATGAGAAGACGACTCTATCTAGATCAGTGCTATCCAATGAAACTGTTTGCAATGGTAAAATGTTCTATACCTGTGCTCTTCAGTACAGTAGCCCCTAGCCACATGTAGCTATTGAACACTTGCAATGTGACCAGTACAACTAAGGAACTGAGTTTAAACTTTTTAAAATTTTAATGTATTTACATTGACATAGCCACATGTGACTGGTGGCTACTAGCATAGGTCTAAAGTGTATTCTGAGGAAGAAGAAATGCAGTGAGTCATTGACTTAAGTAAGTGGAGAAGGAACACATAATTATAATAGGTACTGTTTGGAAACCCTCATTTTCTACCTAGTTTTTCTCATTAGAAACACACTGAGTTCTGAGACAGCCCAAAGGAGATCAGCATCTTTGAGTGGCGGTTTCTAAGCTGACTGTGTGAAGAGTGAACTCCATCTGGAGGAGAAATGGGTATGAATAGTGTCTTCTGAATAGCAGAACCAACCCCACTCAGCAAACTGGTCAGAAAGACTAAGCCAGGTCACAGCAAGGAGAGCCAGTCAGCTCTTGTTAGCATTGGCTCTGCTCTGTGGAGGTGTGTTCATTCCACAGTTGAGCACGTTCAACCTGTGGGAACACTTAGGGGTGCCAGGAAGTTCCTATAGGCTCGAAGATGGACCTGTCAGCCTTCATGAACATTAACACCCAACTCTGTTTCCTCTCGTAAGAATTTTGGCTCAGAGGCTAGCGTTTCCCCTCAGGGAGGTTTGCCTCTTTGCAAAGATTCCTATTTCTGTCAATACAAAGCCTGTAACAGGACACCAGGAGAGTTTCTCAACTGTATACACTTTTGTTAATGGGAATGCTCAGTCTGAGCTGACCCTTCCCAACACCAATGACTAAAGATAAATATATTGCATGAGAATCTGGTTGTGGTTAACCAAGTTAGAGAAGGGCAGGGCAAATGGAGGTAGAAAGTTCTGAGGAAATTCTCATTAACATGAAAACATCCTATCCCAGGATTACTGACTCTATTCAGCTGCTAGGCTGACCTGGAGAATTGGTCCAAAGCTCTCTTCCATCTTCTCACCAACACTATTCTTCTCTCAATAGAAAAGATTCCCTTCTGGTTTTTGCGGGGGGGGGGGGGGGGGGCGGGGGGGTTTGCTTTGTTTTGTTTTGGGTTTTTTTTGGACCTATGGCTCAACCAATGAACAAGCTAATCCAAATAAGCTCATCCAAAGTTTTGGCCATTATGCCCTCTTCACACTTGAATTTTTATGGTTGGCTATGCAGACAATCCAAAGTAAGGCTATTTGAAATACATTGATCAATTGGATGTATGTATCCTAAAGGTGCTGCTGGAGAATGCCCAGGCCTCTATCCTTGGTCAGAAATAAAAGCAATTATTACATGATCAATGGAAAAAAAAAAAGAAGTCTTCTGTACTATGTGATGATTGTCTACCAGTGATGAAGACGATGAGGCAATGAATCCATTTTTTTTTTTCTTTTGCTTAAACAGCCAGTAGTCAATCAAATAGGCGTGAGAAGGAAGGACTTTTCTATATTCATTCATGGAGCTTTCTCTCTACTGTCACCAGGAACAAAAATATAACAGGGCCTGCTTTATAAAATATACATACTCTTTTAGTGCCCTTGGGGCCGAACTGTGATGGCCAAACTTCTCCTTTCCTTCTTACACTGGCGTTCATCATTCATCCACAGTGTCGACATTGTCAAATCGCCAGAGCTGGCTGGCTTTTCCATCACACTGGCGCAAGTACAAATCTTTATTGTTTTCTTGCACCACAGCTTCCATGCATTTCCCAGAAAGAATGTGAACAATCATTCCATTCTGAAAAGCGAGAAGAAAAGGAAAAAAATATACAACCAGTCAGTCCCCCACAGTCAGTCAACAAAGAAGAAAATTTCTAAGATTTGTGCTAATCATTAAGAAAAGAATGGAGGTGATGTGAACTGTCCTGGTAAGGAACTGCAGTAATTTGATTAATATATAATATAATGTGGTAGCTCTAAAATTTAGATACTGTTCAGAGCCTCAGGGTCATGAGTTCAGTGATCTTTATTGTTGTTGGATAAGTATGCCTTTTCTCAGAGAGTTCTGGTTAGTAGAATGCCAGTGTAAAAATCATGTTCAATTTTTATACTGTATTGATGACATTCGCTGTTATCATTGACTTGTAAATTTCTGCTTTCAGAAGGATTAATTGAATTTCTGCCCTCTGTTAATCCTGCAATTTAGTACTGCTCCCATGAGGTGGCAGTACAAACAAAGTAGGACTTTGAGGAAACACTAAAGGCCTAAGTCAGCCATGTTTAAAGATTATACAAAAATCTACCAGATTTAATATTGAAACTAGCCATGCTCTTTTCAGGGAAAGATCAATGTCTTCATGAGAAGTTAAACACCCTTAACCAGTAATGCTAATAATGTCAATTTATCCAGTTATTTGCTCATTATTTATTTATTTTTGACAGCTAATTCACACCCCATAACATTCACTCTTTTAAATAAAGTACACAACTTGGTAGTTTTTAGTATATTCACAGAGTATATGCAACCATCACCACTATCTAATTCTAGAACATCTTTATCACTGTAAAAAGAAACCCACTATTCAACAAGCAGTCACTTTCAATTCCTCCCTCCTTCCAGCCACAGGAAATTCTGTACTTGTAGATTTGTCTATTCTGGACATTTCATATAAATGGAATCATAAATTATTTGACCCTCTGTGATTGGCTTTTTTCATTTTGCATCATATTTTCAAGTTTCATCCATGTTATAGAATAAAACAATACCTAATTACTTTTTTTTCTTTCTCTTTTTTATTGTGGTAAAATATACAATATAAAACTTACCATATGAACCATTTTTAAGTATAAAGTTTAGTAGTGTTCAGTATATTCACACTGCTGTGAAACAGATCTTCAGAACTTTTTCATCTTTCAAAACCGAAATTCTATACCCATTAAACAAATCTCCCCTCTGCTGAGCCCCTGGTAACTATTTATACCATACTACTTTCTGTTTCTATGAATTTGACCACTCCAGCTACCTCATATAAGTAGAATCATACAGTATATGTCTTTTTGTGACTGGCTTATGTCACTTGGTATACTGTCCTCCAGTTCACGCACATTGCAGCATGGGGCAAGATAGCCTTCCTTTTTAAGGCTGAATAATATTCCATGGTATGCATATACCACATTTTGCTTATCCATTCATCCATCATTGCACACTTGGGTTGCTTCCACCTGTCAGCTATTGTGAATAGTGCATCTGTGAACAGTATGTCACTCCTTTTTATGGCTGAATGATACTTTTTCAAAGTTTTGTTTTTTAATGCCTGAAAGATGCTGGGTGTATTTTACTCACTAATATTTTACTTACTATTTTCAAATTATGTTTCTAAAATGTATCTTATCCTCAGGACGTGCTTAGGAGAACACTTTATGATCATTCATAAAAAAACGTAACTTGGTTTCTAATACTCCTTTAAGTACGACGTGTGGGCCCCCTAAGTCCTGGGTTCACTTGTCACCAAAGCCCCACGAGCTTTGTTCTCAACTGCTTATTGTGCAGTCAGCCTAAGTTTTCCATGAGTGATTTTCTTCTTTCACAGCCTGCTCTGAGTACAAATGCACAGTTCTGCTTATTTTATCCTCTTTATTCCCACACAGAAGTTGAAGAAAAGAAATTAGAAAGATGTGTGTACATATTTGTTTGTTTTATATTTACACCCTAACTCCTCTCAGAGAGGTTTTGAGGTGGAGAAAAAAACTGCATATGGACACATTATTGATACTGTCACCTTCCTCCCCCAATGCTGTATGGAGGACCCACTCAAGCTCCCTAAGTACTTACATTCCATTCTACTGATATATAACCTCCGGAAAGGATCTAGAGCTTCTCTTTACTGCGGGAATAGGAATCAAAGTCTTACTAAAATGATGAAATGTCCACAGTAGAATTTACAAAGGAAGAAATTGATACCTATATCTATATCTATGTGGGTGGGAGATGGGGGAGCCTTGCTATTGCTCCTAAAACCACACCACTGAGGTGGTTGACTATTTCTGTAACATGCTCCATGGCCCTACTTCTGACCTGAACTAATAAACTTCAAAAAGGGACGACCTCCACTCTCCGCCATGATCAAGCTCAGAGCTCTACAGAAACATGACCATTTAGTGCATTTCAAGATGCTGGTGGCCCAACATTGCTGCAAAGCTGGCTTTACCGACCCCTGAGGCCTTTGCGCCAAGCCACTAAGGTAAACAACAGAGACATAGATCTGAACAGTCATACTTGACCTCTTGGAAGAGATTGGGACACCGCACCGACTCCTGGCATGACTGAGCCCTTTCTGAATGGATTCCTTACCTCCTGGAAGTCCCAGTGCTGCTCATGGATGGCAGGACCTTCCTCGGTGCAGTTCTGAAGAATCACCTGCTCGCGCCTGACGTCGAAGCACAGGTGCCGTGGGCTGCCAAAGTGTATGTCCTTCCTGCCGGTGTGCTCCAGGTGCTGGGAGAGAGGGAACAGTTGTTAGCACAGCTAGAAGGAGATAGTCTCCAAAGCTGGAGATGAGAGTAGCAGAGCTCACAACAGAGCTGAAGTCTAAGGGGCAAGTTTTAGATTTTTTGGGGGGGTCAGCAAGACTGTATCTCATAGTCAGTTCCCAACATGCTGCTCGACTAGCCCTGGCCTCTGACATCTCCACATTCTAGCTGCTCGCACATTCCTCTTTATACATTCTGGTGTGTTCCTCCATCGTTCCATTTACTGCACCATTGGTAAGGCCATAAAGAATGCGGTGAGCTTTGTGTACTGTTGGAAGGGCAGATGAGGACCTCCTCTGAAGCCCAAGTTGATCGCTTTCTGGAGAGATATGACCTGGCCCTGCAACTAATTTTCCTGCTGTTTGTTGTATCTGCTTGACTCTGGCTCATGGTTAGTATTTCCTTCAGTGTCTTGGTGTGTGGGGTTGTGCTTACCTTTGCAGATGGACCTGAACAGTGGGAAGCCTGTGTGGCCAGGTGGGAGGGCATGTCCTGACAAAACCATTTTCCATTTGTTCCTGCCAAGTACAGCCTGAACTAATTTTTATGTTAATTTTGTGGCTTGGAGACAGGGTCAGCTGCATGGGCATGTGACCTGTGCCATCACAGGGGGCCTCATGCTTAGAATGGTTTAATGTTCTTGGCTTAACATACTTGATTTAATGCTCTACTGTCTTGAAATTCTTAATAAATGCTGAATTAGAGGCCTCACATTTTCACTGTGCACTGAGCCCCACAAATGAGATAGCTGGTCCTGCTTGTGGATTCCCAGACCACACTGTTGGTATAAATTTGAATCCTAAATCCACATTAGATGCAAACTTGTGGTTAAAAATTGGGGGAGTGGGGGGGGAGAGTTAATTGTCTCCTACTCAAAGACTCTGTAGAGACAAACTTCCTTGCCACTTCCTGTGGCAGTGGGTGGATTTTTCTGGTTAAACTTTTCACAGTTTCTCTTTGAAGGTCAACACTGGCTGACAGATGATCGCCCATGGACTGAAGGCTCTTGTCTCTTACTCTGCATTGAACCCACAGCTCTGGATTCCTGAGGTCCACAGTATCTGCCCCCTGAACCTAGACAGGGCAGCTTGGTTCACGCCCAATGGCTCTATTTTCAATTGCCTCTTGATTTTTGGCCCCTGGAAATTTCTCTTTGTTATCAACTCAGTTACTTATGCATGGAAGAGGGTGTTTCTTATTTTTTTAACCTAACTTATCCAGATCTTTTTAGAAGGGCTTTCAGCACATGTAGTTCATAATTTTGCTGGATCCAGAAGTCCATGGTAATCTCCTCCTCCTCACCCAAAATCAAAAAACCCAAATAGCTAACCTTCTATCTGCATGGGGCAGGCTTCATTATCCCCAGTTGCAAAGGAGGAAATCCAGGGTCAGAGACGTCAAGAAGCCTGCTTCGTATCAACAGCTAGGAAGTGCTGAGCTGTTTCTGCCACATGCACAGATTCCTCACTTTACCTCCAAGTCCTCCTCCCCTGTGCCAGGTGTGAATGCCTATCCCTGTGTTCTGGAAGATTGGTGAAGGGCAAAGCTGAAGAGGCCAAACGGATCCTGAGCATCACCTTCCCCCAGACCCCCGGGGCCTGCATGGCCGACTCCAGCCTCAGCTGGTCCTCCCTGCAGGGCTGGGCTCCAGACCTTCCAGGAGATGTTCTTGTTTGTGCCCCCAGGCTTTTAGGGCTTCACCTGACACTTTTCATCATTATCTCCAGGAACATGTCCCTTGTTCTTTGTTTTTAATAGAGGCTTTTGGAATATGATCGCTTAACTCAAAGGCCCCTGTCGTATGCTGAAAGGAGAGAGATTGGGGGACAGGCTAGACTTTCCAGGTTATCAACCAAGTTGCGAAAAGAACTGAATCTACCAACCCTTAGCCAGCATCGTGGCAGCTGCCTGCCACCTTGGGCAGTTACTCCATGATGCAAATTTTGAAAAGAAGAAAAAAGTTCCTTAAGATGTAAGCTCTTCCTGATGTCCAAGGGGCCCACAGGGATGCTGGAATAACCCTGCTGCCTCTGACCCTTCTCCTGACCCAGTTACTTTCTTCTCTCCTCAGATACTTGAGATAAAGTCTACCAATGGCTGAAGGGCTGCAGGAAGAGACATAATTCTACCTTTGACTCTTTCCTTTAGTTTTTGGGAATCATAAGCCAGCAATTCTAGAGCCCTATGGACCCTAGGGGGCTTCAAGGATTCCCTGAACCCGCAGTGATTCTGAGTCTACGGCCCCTAATCGGGTGACCCACTCACTTCCCCATCTCAGGTTCTAGGTGACGAATGACCTCGGGCTGATCCTGATATTTCATAAATGGTGCCCTGGTGGGAATTTGCCTGCATGTAAGTTTTCTTTGATCTCTAATTATAGTTTTTAATTTTAATAGGGAGATTTTCATATACTCTGGCTTTCTAGTGTCTTTTTGAATGTTGGATGATCTCGTAATACTAGGCCCACTTTCCTATAAAACAAAATCCATTTATTGAGGCCGGGGTGGATGCCGCTGTCCTTTCAGATGGGCATGTGCTCCTCAGTCACAACAGCCTCCACTCAGCTCACGGTGCTCATTCCCTTTATGTGCCTGAACGCTGGAGACATCTGAGTTTGCTGCCCCTGGGTTGGCCACTCTCTAGCCTCTGTTTCCTCATCTGTCAGATAAAAGCATTGGCTAAACAGCTTCTCCAGTTCCCTCAAGCTCAGATGCTGATATTGTCTGACAATGGTCCATGTCTGTGCTTGCAGTTGGGTCAGGGTGGGCAGGGGTGTGATGGGTCATCACAATGGGACTGTGGTCCATCAAGGGATGTGGACCCACTAAAAGTAGATGTCCCAAAGGGAAGTGAGGAGCATCCCAGGAAAGACCACTTCCAGGTTTTCCCTGGCCAGTACCCTGAGAACTCTGACCACCCACCTGTTGTTGCCGGCTGTCATTGCAAGGAGCCAGCATCATGGCACAGCCCACGATGTCCCCTTCTGCTGGGCAGTCTGCACAGAAGCCAAGTCCAGTGTTGTGGAGCTGAAAGTAGACACCCATACAGAAGTGAACCCCGCCCTCCACATACAGACACCCTCCGTCAGGCACCATTCTTCTCCTTCACTCTCTGGAGTGTAGCTCAAGGTACCATGTTCAGGCCATGAAAATGAGTGAGGTCAAAATGAAACCACTGATCCTAAGGGACAGGCCCCCCCAAAGGAGGCCAGCAGCTCCTGTCCTGGTGAGAGCAACCCAGTCACCTCCTTCAGGGCAGGCATGAAAGCCTCTGAGGCCCCGCTGAGCTTGGGACTGGTTGGCCAAGGTCACGGAAGACCATCAGATCATCCAGTTCCTGTCTTGGGAAACCGCCCACCCTCCCCTCTTCTTCCTCATCTTCCCTGGGTCATGCCTTGCCTTTCCAGAGAACCTGGGCCTGCGCTCAGATGGGTACAATTCAGGGTAGATGTTGGCCAGAAACCAATGGAACATCCGACAACCCAGTCTCCTCTGCAGCTGCAGGCGTTCTGTGCAGTCCAGCTTCTCCACCTGGGGATGGAGAAAGACACAGGCCATGAGACGGAAAAAGCTTATTGTACATCAGAATCCACGTGGTGGGGAAGAGTAGAAATGGCTGAAGCTGAAGGATTGGGACAGAATGAGGACACCGAGACCAGTTTCCCAGGGCTGCAGAGAGAGGAAAGGGTCAGGGGGAAGAGGGTTTGGAAGGGACAGGACAGGATGGGTCTTCCCTAGAGAGAGCTGTGGAACCAGCAACGTGGTAGATGATGTCACTCCCTTCCCACAAGCCCTCGTATCTTCAGTCTACAAAGACCATGATAGCTATGCTTTGATGACTCTGTGTGGAAGCTGGCAAAAATGATGGGCCTTTGCACCTGGGTTGTATAGTGTAGAACCATGACAGGCCTCGTGGAGGCAAGAACTGGCCCAAAAGCAACTGAGGTGAAGTAAGCAGGAAAATCATGGGGTGGGGGTGGGGACAAGGCAAGCTTTCCTTTCTTCCCCTCTAGGAGTCCAGTTTCCTCCAGGAACGAGTCATTCCTTTGGGCTATAGTATCCCCTTTCCTAAAGAGTCTCCTTTATAATATAATTGTCCTGGGATGGATATCAAGGTAAGTCCTTACCACTTTCATATAAATTAATATTTTTGGCTGTATTGATAAGATACAAAGAACCCTATCCAATTTAGTACTAAATCCTGGATATAGTTAGGGAAGAGAGGGGTGCTAAGGAGGGTTTGGAAGGATCAAAAACAAAAATAAAAACAAAACAAAAGAGAGATGATTATTTCTTGGGGTAGAGAGAAGAAATAAGAGGGAGCTGGAACAGGAGGTCCATGTCTGAGTTCTAATTTGATGGCCTCTAGCCTAGCAATGAGACACTGGTCTAGCTGGCTATGCAAAACCTGATTGTGCTTTTTCCCTCTCTTTGTCTTCAGATAGAAATGTTGGGAAGAGTAAGACCTGGTCTACTGTACTGAAATGTTTTCTACATGCTGCTCAAAGTGTGATCCCCTGAGCACCTAGCTCAGAAATGCCCAAGGAACTTAAGGAAAATGTGGATTCCTGGGCCCTTCCCCAGAGCCTGTGATTCAGTAGGTTGGGCGAGCCCCCTGGAATCTGAATTTAACCATTTCTCCTGAAGAGTCTTATCCACAGAAAGTTTGAGAACAACTGCTCTAAGTCAGGAATGTCTTGGTAGTTTCATGACACTCTCAAGTGTTCACTTGAGTCCTCTCCAGCTCTTCTCCAGGGCTGGATTTTGCTACTAATGCAAAAACATTCCTTCATGCAAGTTCTTTCACCTTCGCCTTTCTTGGTGATGAGACAAACTGGCAAATCTACCTAGCCCTTGTTTGATCTCAAATGAAGGGGCGTGCTGAAAAGCAACTTTCCTTCTGTACAACTGTGCCTGAGAGAGGACCAAACAAGAGAATGTCAACTCTTCCAGCACTGAAACCCTGGCCTTGTCATTGGGTGCTTAGGATTTTTGTATCTTAAAATTCATGTGAGGATTTTGCGGTGGGGTAGGAAGAGGGGTGAGAGGATAAAAATTGTTAAAGCAAAATTAATATTTAGTTATTTAAATTTATAGTCAATGCGTGCTGTCAAACACCTTCAGGAAGGCAGTGATGTTATTGAAATCTTGATGTCGATATAAGCAATAGAACATTTCCAAAATATGAATTAATAGAATGTTCAAAACAAACAAAATGTCTTCTCACTTACCAGTAGGAGGTGTCATTCTCCTTGTGAAAGTCATCAAATGAACAGATGGGGACATTTGGAGATCAGCAATGTGGACCTACCCAGCAATGTGGGCTGGTAAGAAGCTTGTGGGAGCTTTTCCAGGACATTTGTAGGTCCTGGAAATCTTACCTTTGGAGCCGCCACTCCCAGCACAGCAAACAATAATGTGAACCCATGTCGCACATAAAACAACATTTTATGTAAAATGTTGTAAAAACTGAACTGAGTAACAGCTGACGAGCTGAAACTGCAGTGGATTTTTAATTACATGTTTAAAATTTTTCTGTGGCGTGTTTTGGGTCCTTTATGTTTATTATTATGTTTATATTTTTTTCATGTCTTAGATAATTTCACAGCCTTGGGCACTTTGCCCAGGATGAAAAGGGCCTCTGAGACCTGTTTCATCACTTACTCCCTGCCCACTCTCTCCTCTGGTCCCACAATGAAGGATTGCACCCCACAGATGTCATCCTACAGACATGATGGGGTTCCAGGCCGAGACCAGCTCTGCTACATCATGGAAATGCTGGGAGACACAGAGGACAGCTCCACCAGGTAGAGGAGCCGCTTGAGGGAGCAACTTGAGGGAAGCATAAGCCAGTAGCTTCTATTTTCTCCTCCAGGCAGGATGAACTCACTCCCTGGCCCAACTTCCAGCTGGTGGCCCTTTCATAAGCACAGAAGCCCCTGCTGGGCTCTCCTTACCTTGCTTAAGGAGAAGGCTTCTGGGCTGTGCTTGTAGAAGGTTTCTTTGAATGAGCCCAGCCAGATCTCGGCAATGCGAACCTTGTTCTGCAGGGTTGCCTCCTGGTCAAGGCGGGAGTGTGCATCCTGATTTTGGTAGATGTGCCCCACCCGAGAGCAGGGAAGGATTTCAACGGAGCCACCACAGAGCCAAGCCTGCCACAAAAGGAGAAAATACACAACTCAGTACTCCCATCCAAAAATGTGGGAAGGGGAAGTAAGGGACTTGTGAGGGGTTGGCAAAATGCACAGGAAATCATGTGCACACAATGGTATATATATGAGGACTGACATTAAGTTCGCGAACTTGTTACAATGATGTTGCTAACCTTTTTTTGATATCAGAGGGATTATTCACTATGAATTTGTACCAACTGGATAAACCAAGTTTACCAAGTTTACTATTTAGAAGTGCTGAAAAGGCTGCGTGAAAAAGTTAGACGACCTGAACTTTTCGCCAATTCATGGCTCTTGCATCACGACAATGCACCAGCTCACAGGGCACTGTCTGTGAGGGAGTTTTTAGCCAGTAAACAAATAACTATATTGGAACACCCTCCCTACTCACCTGATCTAGCCCCCAATGACTTCTTTCTTTACCCAAAGATAAAAGAAATATTGAAAGGAAGATATTTTGATGACATTCAGGACATCAAGGGTAATACAACAGCTCTGATGGCCATTCCAGAAAAAGAGTTCCATAATTGCTTTGAAGAGTGGACTAGGCACTGGCGTCAGTGCATAGCTTCCCAGGGGGAGTACTTCAAAGGTGACTGTAGTGATATTCAGAAATGAGGTATGTAGCACTTTTTCTAGTATGAGTTTGTGAACGTAATTGTCCGACCTTGTATCATACACATATGGTATATATACAAAATGGCATACATATATATATGCGTATATATATATAAAGTATAGATCTCAGGGTACAGCAGAGTTTCTACATCTGGGAGTTCTGGGTGGGGGAGTGATAAGTTGAGAAGAATGGTGGCATTTGTCCTGGGATGGACTGGTGGGGTGAGGGGGCCACACCCATGCAACTACCTGACCTTGAAACACTTGCACAGATTTAGCACTTAGGGAGATGTGGCCATGTAAATTAGAACCACTATTCTCCAAAGTCTGCTGCCTCAGGAAAAAAGGTATCCCTAGTGGTCAGTCATTTCTAAAAGCTTGTGAAGTTTCCTGATGCAAAGGCACCAGAAACTATTTAGGTGACGATTGAAGCAAGCTTTTCTGAAACATAGTCTTTCCTACTTCAGGAGGGTTCTCCCTGCTCTCCACTAACTCTTCTGCCTACTTCCAAATGCCTAAAATTCATTTGACAGAGAGCCTTACATTACACACTTGAGGATAAAGCTGAACATGAAAACATTCCTAGCAGCGTAAACATATAAACTGAAGCACACCAAGGCTGGGGTTCCCACACTGTGTGCCAGGTGCCCTGAGGTATACCAGCAAACTCAAAGGGCCATGGGGGACATTTTAAGTGTTTGAGAAAAACATAGTGACATCTGTTGGATGTTCTGCAAACTTCGAGCTCGAAGTAATTCATGGCTTCCGCATTAGATTGCTGCACTTTTGATGGTGGTTTATCTTGACGGGTTGGATTTTTAAAGTTGTTGTGATAAAAAGCAAGTAGTATGCTGACATTGACGTTGAACAGGAAATGAGGGTGGCGGTGTCCAGTCTGGTTCCAAGGTGGGAGAAGTTGTGCAGTGCCCAGCAGGTACTAAGTTGTTAGAACAAATATCTGTTAAGTTGTTTGGATCAAACCATATATAGTTTAACATATAGAACTACTTGGGATTTGTTTTGGCCTGTGTGTGCTGTGAAAAATTACTGGGATGCTACTGGTGCTGTGAACGGAGAATGTAGGGGAATGTCTGCACTGAGGTGTGGATGACCGATAATATGCCTTTTCTTGTGGGCAGGTTTGATAGTCAACTTCACGAGGGAGGCTGGAGGTAAAATCAAGGTAGGGTACGAAAGAGATGGGAAGGGGGATGAAATGGGAGGTTTGACACACCACATTTAATGACTGTATAATTTTCCCCCAGCCTTATCCCTGACCAGTGGTATTTCTCATGGCTGCTTCCAAACTGTGACCACACACACTCCTACAGAGAGCCCACCTGGGTCCTCCCATGGCCCAGGATATACCTTAAGAGACAGTTCGAGGTTTTCGCCACCCCGCAGTGACATGAGAGGATCATAAGCTCCAGTGTTTTGGAAGTAATGTCTGTCCATAGCCACAACCCCGCCAGGTACCACAGGGCTCCTAGAGAGAGAAGACAGGGACAGAATGCAGTTCAGAACCCAGAGCACATCAGGGAGGCTTAGTTGGGGGGAAGGGGAGCCTCCAGTGGCTAAGAGAGTGGACTCTGGGCTCAGATAGACCTCAATGTTTTTAATGGCAAGACTGGAACAAAACAACCACATTGGAAATCCCAGTATTTTGTAAAAAGAAAGCTATGGTTGCCTGGGCCTTTTATACCCTATCCTCAGGTACTGCTCCCATAGGGTGGGCCATGGGCCCGTACCTGAGGCTCCCCTACCCTCTGCCTGAATCCCTCTGGAGAGACCTTTGGGGAGAAGGGCGGGGTTAAAATAAGACACCCTAAAGCACGTAGCACCAGGCCTGGACAAAGGACAATGGTCGGCTCTGTACTCTTTCTTCCCTCATCCCTCACCTCACCCTCTTCTGTTTGCTAGAGATGAAATGATATACCGTAGAAGGTTTTAAACCAGAAAAGATGTAGCCACAAGGCTTTTGAACACGTATAGACTCAGGAACATTTTTTTTTTTAATGGAGCAAATATTAATGCAGCTAAACTCTGGGTATGTCTCAAGATATAAATGAATCAGAGTTCAGAATTTTTTAATTACCAAGAAAATAGTATTACATTAACAAAACTACTGACCTTTGGGTTATTAAAAATACAAAGTTATGCCAGAATACTTAAAACCAGTATTGTATTAATAATTAATAATTAATAATACTTAAAACCAGAAATCGTATTAATTAATACAATTTCCAGTTTTGCCACTTACTATTTGTAAGCTCAGGGTTCATTCCTGGAGGACCCAGTGCTTGTTGTTTGGGTATCTGAGAGAAGAGGGCACTTTGCCTGGCTCCCATATGGCTGGCCTGGAGCCCAGGAGCCCCCACCACCGTCTGCCCCGGGAAACAGGGTCCAGGCAGCACCATGGGGCACCAGGCAGAAAGTGGGGTGCAGCTCCATAGAGAACCCAGGACTGTCAGCAGAGCATCATGGGCTGTGACATGGGGGCCAGGAGAGGATGTGGGATTTTGGCAGATAGCGCATGGAGGGCGCAGGCTGCTGGGGGCCAGGTGTGCCAAACCCCCGCCAGAGGCCATGACCAGTAAAGGTGCATCGTGGTGAACATCATTGCAGGACAGCTTGAGCCCCAGGTGGGGCCCTCCCTTCTTATCAGCGCAACCCCACAGAAGCCCAGACCTCACCGTCAACTCCAGGGAGACAAGGGGTGTGGTGGTTATACAATATTGTGATTATAGAAGTGTCATTGAATTGTTCACTTTTAAGTGATTCATTTTATGCTATGTGAATTTCACCTCAGTAAATTATTTTTTTAAAAGGGTGATACAGCTTGCTTTATTTACCTAGATCTCTTAGGATACTTGCTTTAGGAACCCAGTGTCATGGTGTAACAAGCTTCAACTAGCCCAGAGGCAGTAACCTCTTCGAGAGAGAACGGATGAAGAACTTCCTGCTCACGGCCAGCCTCAACCTTCAGATGTGTGAATAGCCTGCAAGGGATCCTAGCCCCCAGCTAGTGCGTGAATTCCAGCCAGTCAAGTCTAGTAAATACAGTCCTGCAGAGGCACCGGACACCATGGAACAGAGACAACCAACCCTGGTGCTTCTTCCCAGAATTCATGACTGACAGAATCCAGGAGCTTCATAAAATGGCTGTTGTTTTATAGCACTAAGTTTGGGTGGTTTGTTCATGCAGCAGAAGATATCTACAGTGTTAACTTTAGTGGTTCAAAACCCAAAAACATGAGAAGCATCTCATAAAATTGGATATATTTTGAGACTTACGGTGTCTTAGCGTTCACCTGGCTGAATCCTGCCTTTTTACGGAAAAGGGACCTGCGGCCTGGTGTGGTAGAGCAGGATCAAGGTCCCAGCTCAGGTTCTGTCACTGTTCCACACTGGGGGGTGTCCACTGCAGGTATCTGGAAGCACTTCACTAGACTCCATTAGTATAACAAATGACAATAATAACACATAGTGGTGTGGCTGGCACTCTTTAGATGTTTTTCATATATTGACTCAGTCAATCTTTACAATAACCCTCTAAGCTAAGTACTATTATTATCCCCAATTTACTAATGAAGAAACTGAGGCACAAATTAAGAAACGTGCTAGGAAACTAGTGGAGCCAGGATTAGCTCTCAGGCAGTCTGGCTGCCAAGTTCATCCGAGGAAGTGAAGGAAAAGCAGGTTCCGGGATGGGGCCTCACCTGATGGGACTGACAGGGGACAGCAGAGTCTTTCTTTCACTCTCCGGCAAAGGCTCCCAGTGGAAATCCAGCTTCCAGTCCAGCACCCCGCGCTGCATGTCCTTGGAGGGGTAATACTGGAACGTCTTCCAGTCAATCACATCTATGACTGGAGACAACACCCGGCTCCTGGAAAGAATTGTAGAATCAAATCAGGGATGCAAACCACCCACTTGCTGGGGACAGAAACATAATTTATACATCTACAGCCCTATATGGCAGCCTCTAGCCACATGTGGCTACTTATTGCGCACCTAAAATAAGGTCTGTTTGAATTTCAGAGGTAGTATCAGTGTAAAATACACACACTAAATTTAGAAAATTGAATATGAAAAACAAAGTCTCACTAATTTTTATGTTGGTCATACATTGAAATGATAGTATTTTGGATATGTTGGGTTTAGTAAAATATATTTAAATTAATTTCATTTCTTTTTATTTTATAATGTGACTACTAGACATGCTTAAATTACATGTGGCTCATGTTATATTTCTGTTGGTGAGCACTATTCTAAAAAATATGATTTTCCCGTAAGAAATCAGGGGCCCATTTCATTAAAGAGCATGTCTGCCCCTTTCTTTCTTTAAAAACTCTGTTGACAGCACTGAGAAACAGGAGAGTGGGGTCCTCAGCTCAGCTCTACCACTGATGAATGGAATGATCTTGAGATAGCTGTTGGACCTCTCTGGGCCTCGGTTTCCTCATTTGTAAAACAGGAGATTGAACTGTTTACCCCCAATGTCTTTCTCCAACGTAATGCTCTAAGACTGTGGTTCTTGACTTCCTTTGTGTCTTTGAAAAACACTCATATGCACATATACACAATATTGCACATAGTTTCTGAGGGCCCATGACTCCTGCTCTATTGGTTCTTGTTTCTCCCTGCATCACAAAACTTGATTGGCTTGAGGGATCAGGATTGCCGAGCTCCGGAAGGGTCCCTGGTGTTAGTGTATCTGTATATGAGCACGTGATGTCTCCAGCAAACCCAAGTCCTGAATTTAGGTTTATTTATTCATTTCCTGGTGCTGATGCTGTTGGCGATTGCATTCTCTCTCTCCATGTCTCTGGCTCTCTTTCACAGCCTGAGCTATGACCTCAGAGACGGTGATGTGGGAAATTGGTACAGGTCAGAAACTTCACCTTTTAAATAAACAGGTAATCATTCCGGGGTAGCAGGAGCTTCTCTCCACCTAGCCAATATCTCAAACACATTTTTTTTCCTTGCCTCTCATGACTTCTAAAATCTTCTAAAATCTGTGCCATGGAATAAGTCAAGCCTGAACTCAGGGGTGGCTGGAAAGTACCACTCTAAAGAAAGTGAGGTTCCTAGAAATAGAAACGCCAGCCACACTGTTTACACTTCCATTGATTTCCATCTCTGTTCCTTCTATCTCGAAAACAGCAGAACTGGCATAAGCCCAGGCCTTACAGAGAGGGCCAGGGTGGTCCTGGGATTCAAGTATCTGCTGTAATCTGTGGCCTTACGTGACTGACTTTGGCATAAGTAGTCGTCGTGGGGTTTATATTTAGAGCAAGGATCTTGATATGCTTTTCTTGCCCTTTTCGCATTGTTCCTTCTGGAAGGTAAGGGGAACTTAATCCCTCTGGTCTCTACTATTTTGGGGCACCCTGCATTGACCTAAGAAAACTGAGAGGCAAGATCAAGGATGAAAGGAGGGCACCCAGCCCCCCTCCCCATTCTCCACTTACTGGGGAATGAACTGAGCAGATGGGATAGATTTGCTATTGGCAAAGCATTTTGTGGAATTTCAGAATCAAGAGCCAGGGAGCTGTGTGGCTGAACTCTGAAGAATCCCATCAAATCTGTGCCATCGTACTAATCATAATAGGACAAGAAAGGAAATTGAATTTCGAGGAGCCACACAATCAATTCATCCTAGACCTCTGAGCTGTGCCCTTTTGACAAAGTGTACATTACTTTTCAACAGAAAATGAGAACTCTAAAATTCATCAAATTTCTGTTTTCGCTCTGTTTTGCTGGAAGCTCAGAGTGATATGTGAAGCTCACTTCTACTAACTGCATTACCCCTGATTTTCAATACCATCTTTTCCTTTGTGAAATCTCCTTTTCCTCCTATTTTAACCAGACACGTAAGTGATTAGGCAGACTCTGTGAGTTCATTTTGGAAACTGATAAAGAATAAAATGTCAATGAAGGAAGTGAAAGATGTTTTCTGTTTTGGTTTTTATTCCCATGCACCATAGAGACTGCTTAACCAGGGCTGGATTGGGGAGTAACTGCAGTCTAGTGACACAAAAACAGTGATTTTAAAAAAAACCCAAACGTTCTTATATTTAGCTTTGGGTTTCTTACTTACAGATGTGTCTGGTGTTCTTGGAATTTACTTAAAGCAAAATAGCAACGCTGCCCTGTTTGACTTGGAAGGAGCTAGGAGTGTCTGCTTACTCCATGATTCTTGTTTGCAAATTGAGTTTTAACTCTCAGGTAGACACAAGATGGATCCCCTCTTAAGTTATTTTAAGCTCCAAGAGGTCAGGCATTTGGATTTCCAAAGACAAACAGAGGCAGCTGAGCTGTCAACAAAGACAGTGGCTTGGCTTCCTCTTGATGTCCCTCTCTTCCGTGATTTAACCATCTTTTGGTCATCCCACACCTCATTCACAGCTTCCTGGGCTCTCTGTTTTCTCTGGGCCCCAGCATTTGGGTTAGGTTTTCAACATCTGAATTCGGGGACGACACAAACATTCAGTCTGTATCAGGTCAAATAATAAACTACCATCCAGATAGTCAAAAGCTCAGTGCTGTTTCAGCCTTACCAGCTAACCCTTTTCCCACAAGAAAGAATAAGCCCGAGTTTATTTCATCCCTCTTTATTTTTCCTGGGCTCGGACATTCTTCCAGGCCTGAAATATGGAAAGTCATTTTGGAAGTTCACTCAAACCCTTGGTGTTTGTAAAAAGTTTCTTATACTGAGAAGCAGAAGTCTCTGAATTCTCTCTTCCCAGAGCTCTCGCTGCTCAGGTATGACCCCAAGACTGGTGCCAGCCCTTCCAGGACTCTGTCCTGCTGAGGGGGTGTGGCGTAGGATGGGGCGAGAGAGTTTTCTTGGGACACCAGACCCAAAGCAGGCTGCTCCCTCTGCTGGGCTGGGAGACATCTTGTGGCCCCTTTGGCTGCTCAACACACACACTCACACGCTCTCACACATACACGCATTCACACACACTCACATGGGATTGTTCAGGCTGTTCTCGATCACTTAACCCCTTCCAGGGCAGAGAGATAGGAGGTGTGCTGCTCCCTGCCCCACCTTGCTTCTTCCCATTGAGCAGGCTGAGCCCTTCAGAACTAGGTGTCTCTACGATAGAGGACCAGACCAGTCTTCAAGGGGAAAACAGCTTGGACAACCCGTTGAGCCATCATCACCCCTAAAGTGAGGCTGCCTTTCAGCCCTTCACCAAGGAATTCATCCCTTTCCTTTAGAAATCTCCATTTTTCTCGAGCCATGACTCTTATTCCTTGGCTTGGGTACTAGACTTGGCAGTGAGCACAGGGCAATTGGCAGCTGTCATGACAGCTACGCTTGACTTTCATCTTTGTTACTTTATGTAGAAGCCAGTCATCCATCACTACCGCCTAAGACTGTCCTAACAACAACCGCTCTGAAAGCAACTCTGTCTGGAGCTGCTAGGTACCGTGATGTGGGCTGTCCACTGCCCAGGCTTAAAGAATGCCTCAAATATCATCGACACTGTAAATCTGTATATTTATTTCTAAATTAGCTGGCAGTTATCATTAAAGGTCTCGTTCTAACAAAATGAATATATTACGACACATTTTCTCAGGAATGGGAGTAAAGAGTCATGAGGCAGGGACTCCTTTTACCAATTCATACCAAGTTGTTCTACGGCTCTCAGTAGACCTGTTCTGTGGGCAGAGGCAGGGAACCAGGGCTACTAACCAGGTCCTGAATTCTCTGATAAGGGTGTTGAGAATGTTATGATTCTTTAAAATAGTTTATTTATGGCGTGTTACACTGTTTACTCACCATTCCCACTCCACCTTTTGAATGAAAACTCTTAAGAATCTTTTCCCTGATTTGGGGGGCAATGGGTCCTCACCCAGTGACAGAACGACTCTTGTTATGAGCCTTAGGGGAAGCTAGGGTCCTTTTTTCTCTCTATTAGAAGCTGTGTCCACAGGCCTGGGAGTTCTGAAACCAGAACAGTCTAGGTTCAGATTTCACCTCTCCTGTGTAAAATGGGCCTAGTCATCAGTTCCCTGCAAGGTTGTTTTAGTGGTGAGAAATGGTATATATAAAGCACCTGGCTCATGGACATTCAATAAAGGGTAGATGTGATTAATAACATCTACATTTTATCCAGGTTAAAAAAAAAATAGAAGAAGAAGCTGTGTCCAATGGCTTCTATGGCTTTGCTTTACATGAGGTGAGGAAATATCTGAGCAAGGTCACTGGAGAAGTAAAGCAAACCTTGAAAGAGGATGCTCTCCCAGGCCACAGGTCACAGAGTGTGCTGTGTGTAGTGAAAAGAGGTGAGAACTTAGACCCGGGCAAGGTAGCTTCTCTTTCAGACCCTTACGTGCGAGGCCATGCAAGCCAAGCCCTGGGGCCCAGAGAACACAGAGGACACAGGAAGCTGTGAATGAGGTGTGGGAGGACATTATGACAGGGCAATTCTGTTTCTGGGTATTTATCCAAAGAAATCCAAAACACTAATTCGAAAAGATACATGCACCCCTATGTTCATTGCAACATTATTTACAATAACCAAGATATGGAAGCAACCTAAGTGTCCATCAGTAGATGACTAGATAAAGAAAGGGTGGTACCCATATACAATGGAATATTACTCGGCCATGAAAGGAATGAAATCTTGCCATTTGTGACAACATAGATGGACCTAGAGGGCATTATGCTAAGTGAAATAAGTCAGACAGAGAAAGAAAAATACCATATGATTTCACTTATATGTGGACTATAAAGAACAAAATAAATGAACAAACAAAAACAGAAACAGACTCATAGATACGGAGGACAAACTGATAATTGTCAGATGGGATGAGGGTCAAGGGGCTGAGTGAAAAAGGTGAAGGGATTAAGAAGTACAGTTGCAAAATAGTCACAGGGATATAAAGTACAGCATAGGGAATATAGAGAACAATATTGTAATAACTATGTACGATGTCAGGTGGGTACTAGGCTTATTGTGGCAATCCTTTCGTAAGTTATTCATATATGTCTAACCACTATGCTGTATACCTGAAACTAGTATAATATTGAATGTTACCTGTAATTGAAAATTTTAAAAATAAAGTAAAATGTCTGACTTTTCACCAAAGGTAGTGATAACCGTGGTAAGGGGTTTCCCTTCCCAGGAGTATTTACAACCTAATAGAAGCTGTTCTCCAGGCCTTAGCTTCTGTATCTATAAAACAAGGTAAATAGACTAGAGGACTCTAACTTCCCTTCCAACTCTACCTCCCTCTGCTTCCTAAAAGTTTCAAACATCTGAGAAACCCTAAGACTATGTCGCTCTCTAATGGTGGAGACTCAGGCACTGTTTTAATTGGGGGGGGGGGGGGATGTTCTACAAGTGGCTGAAGCTGTAGCCTATTTCTCCCACTCCCACCTCTGGCTCCCCAGTCCCCAAGGGGATGAATTACCTGTCACCAGCTATTCTGCTGAGGAGGGGTTCCAGCCAGCCTGGGTGGCACTCGCAGTGAGAGTCCATGAAGACCAGCACATCCCCAGTGGCCCTGGTGGCCCCCAGCATCCGGGCCCTGATGGCCCCCAGCCTCTTGTTGCTCCTGAGCAATTTCACCCCCTCCAGCCTGGCCACGTATTCGCTGAGAGCAGACTTGAGCTGTCCTGGAATCGACAGGGTTGTGGTCAGTGGGGTCACAGATGCCACGCCAGTGAGAGTGCAATGCCCATCACTAGCATCGGCGTCAGCGGTTCTCTCCTGGGAGCTGTGGTGAGCACAACGGCCTAGAATGAGATACATCATGACAGTGCGGTTGTTGTTTCATTAGTTTGGGGTGGGTCAGGATCCTCTCCAGTAACAATCAGGAGGCAGGGAGCCATCAAACCAGGAGAGGAGAGAATTTGCTAACCTTCTCTAAACATAGCAGTGAGGCTGTTGGTGCCCGTCTCAGATGCCCTGGGATGCCTTTACTGCTTTGGTTTGGTTTGCATGTCCCCACGCTGCTGTGGTTTCGCTGCTAACCGCGATTGCATCCTTCCCTGAACATTGGGTATTAGAACTGCCTCTCCAGAATGTGCCCAGTCAGACCAACCGGGGCAGGGGCACAAAATCCCACTCTCTTGCCTCAAGGCAGGACAGAGCCTAAAGTAAAGTTTACACTACAGAGCTTCCATGGGATCAGACTGTGGCCTTCATCTGAAAGCATACATTTTTGTTCTGCTCCTTCGTCTGCCTCTCCTGCTTCCCCCATTCCCATACAAAGTTCCCCGGAGAGTACATCCCCCCAAATCACACGCCCCATCTCAGACTCTGCTTCTAGGGAACCCAACCTAAGACAGTGATCAAGGAAGTCAAAGAAAGAAGGGCCCATGAAATGTGGCGGCTGGTTCCCCAGGGAGGATTTTTTGCAGGGGAACTGTCCTGAGCAGTGGACATAAGGATTCCCAGTCACTTGGCTGTTGCACTTCTCAGTGGTAAAAGGTTGTACCGATAGATTGCTTGGTAATTGTTTTTCTGGAAGCTTGTTAGCTCCAAGTCCATTCCCTAGAGAAGGACGTCTGTTCGTGAAGCTCTTAAAATTTCTGAACTTGGTCTCCAAGAACCAGCCCCTCGGTGACTCCACTGTATTGAGCGTTGTTAGTTGTTTTATTCTCCCCTTCCACCTCACTAACAGAAACCTGATTTTTTTCAGGGCACTCATCTACCATAACTCCCTAGCTGCTAGTAATAGCGTTTTGATCCAACTCTGATAGAAATGCACTGAGTGAGAGGATTCTGGAAAACTACGGTTTCACTGATTTTTTTTCTAAAAGGACAAACTTGTCTGGTTTCTGCCTCTCTGTTTTTTACCCTTTTCCTGCCTGGAATATGGATGTGATGCTCAGAGGCATAGCAGCCTCCTTGTGATTATGAGGCCAACAGCCACACTCCAAGTATGAGTCAGTGGAAAGCAGAAGAAGCTGAGGACATTGCAGGTAGCCCACATCCTCAGGGCCCAGCGCCTTTGCCTCTCTACATGAAAAGAGAAGGGAAGTCTCCCAAGGGATACTGACATAACACAGATCATCAGCTGATGGAGGAGGCAACACAGGTGTGCCATTGGGAGGACACTGCCCCAGCTGAGGGTTGGAGAGTCTCTGGGCATTTTCGCCAGCCAACTCAGCACAGCCCAGGACCTGCTTATTTGCCTAACATACACTCAGATGCATCTCAGCAAACCCATGCACTCCTGAGGCCTCTAGTTAATCTGACTCACACTATGGCCAGGCTGGGCAAATTCTCAACTTTGGGAAAAACCAACAAAAGCACCTGGCAACTCTATCCCATCCTCTGTTATTCCCCTTAGGACAGTACTTGGCAGACCTCACAATGCTCAGCTTCCCTTGCAGCGGTCTGTCTCCCCACAAGGCCAGGAAGGGCTTCTGTAGGCCATTCAGCTGAGCCAGAAATAGAGTCATCAGGCCCCAGCCAAAGATGAGAGCAGTGGTTCTCAAAGTGTGGTCCATGGGCCAGCAGCATCAGCGTCACCTGGGCGCTTGTTAGAAGTGCACATTCCTGAGCCCAAAGCCAGCTCCAGAAACTCTAGGGTTAGGCCCAGCAATCAGTGTTTTAACAAGCTTGTCACGTGATTCTGATGCTTGTCACGTGATTCTAGGTTGAGAACCACCAACCTAGAAGTCAGGCCGGCGTTTTCTCTGTCTCCATCTTCTTTTAGATACCCAGCCATGCAATGGGCTGGTCCCCAGTAGTGAGTTTCCTGTCAGTGGAACTTTGCTGCACTTGGCACGACTCAGCTCTGGTCATTTCTCTTCTCTGGGCCTCAGTTTCCTCATCTGGGAAGTGAGTGGATTAGACTAAACAAGGATGATTTAATGGCTAATACTTGTTAAGTGCATCACCGAGTATCTAGGAGGCAGGGAGTACACACAAAAGGACCACTCCTTGTGATTCTTGAGTATCTTGGGCAGAAGCTGATTGGACTGTGTGGAGATTGGGGCCCAGAGGAGACCTTCATGGGAGTGACCCTTGCTGGAGTGACCCTCGCCTTGCTTGTCTGCTTCACCTTCTCTGTCCTCTTCCCTCACTTCCGTACAGGTTGTCCCAGGGGCCCTTCAGTCAAGACTTACCTGCACCTGCACCCTCATCTGGATGTCTGCTTCTGGGAACCTTTCCTAAACAGGTTCCCAAACCCAGGGTTTTCATGGGACCCTCCCAGGATTCCGTCCCACCCGAGGGAGGCTGGAGGAAGCCCGCAGCCACCTTGCTGGCTGAGGTCGTCCACGAGGATGATCTCCTTCAGGAAAGCCCTGGGCGCTGTGTCCAGGATGCTGTGTACGGTTCTCAGGAGGGTGGACCAGGCCTCGTCATGGAAACAGAGGATGATGCTGGCTGTGGGCAGGTTGTCCTGAGGGTGCTGCTGCAGACACCTACAGGGATGCAAACCAGGAAGCCATGGGGAAGAAAGGCCACAAGAAGTGATCAACATCTTTGCACTCGCTCCCCAGGCCCTGGCTGGGGCAGCTCCAACTACATGATTCTCCTCCCACTTCAACAGCTCTCCCTGGGTTTTGTTAACATTTCCGCATAAAGAGAGCCCATTTCGCCCCCATAGTAATGCTGTCTACTATCTCCTGATCCTCAGCTCCCAAGAGCTTCTTCACAATGTTTAATTCGTGCCTCTCTGGTAGCTGCTGAGAGGCGTTGCTACAATTCTCAGCAGGTGACTGTCCCAATCTGTAACATTCTCATAGAGCTGGTTGGTGTGAGGCCTAAATAGGATGATGTACATAGTAAGTGTCCTATGAACACGAATTGCCATCCGTTTAAGAGCAGGAACACTACTTTCTTCTGGTGAATGCCAACAATATGCCAGACACTGTGCTAGGCCCTTTATACACACTACTGCATGTTCACCCCGTAATAAGTCTGTGAATTACCCATTTTACAGATGAGGAAACTGAGGCTCAGAAGAAGGCAAGACTCATTAAAGACCATATTACTGGTAAGTAGCAGAGCTAGATATTTTCCTTCAAAGCTATCATGTCCTTTCCACTTTGCTGGCTCATGGCTGAATAGATGGGGGTGTATGGCGTTACCTCTGCTGGGAAGCTATCTGGTTCCCCGCTTCTCTCCAGGTGAGTAGGGTGCTCCATATTTGCTTTGCATTGGGTCTGTGGAGAGTTCTGAGTGAGTCCACAGTGGAATGAATTATAACAACCTGATACATGGAATAGGGCGTGGCTCACAGTTGTTCACAAAGGCCCTTTCCTAAAACGCATTTCCAAGGTGCTTCTTTCTAGGTTGCAGCTGTTAAAACCATCTCCCTTCTCAAAGGAGTATTTTCTTTTGAATAGGAATTGTCTCAGGACCCCAAATTTCTAACATCTAAAGGCATCTACGATGGTGGAACTGCAGGCAGAGTGACAAGCAGACTGGCTCTGCCCGAGGGAAACACCATCTGAAATAGTGTCAACTCAGGCTGCTCGTTAACTGAGCTTGGCTGAAATTCTCCTTGGTTGAAACCAAGGCTGAAATTCTCATTGAGCAGGAAACTTGCATGTGACTCTCAGTACAAAATCCTATCGGGGGAGGGGGACATTGACACTAATTATGTGCTTTAAGGTAACAGTAAAGCAGAATTCCTAGACAATTGAAAAACAAAACAACAACAAACAAAAAAAACCACAAGCACATGACCATCTCATTAACTAGCTGTGCCAATTATTTTATTAGTTTATGTATTCATACATTCTTCCTTTCTGCAAAGGATTTGAAGTCACTCACAAAAATATGTACAGTACAATAATGGTAAAATAAAAATGGGGATGAAAAGTCAGGAGTAGGAAAATATTATAAAAGTGTAGAAAGTCAACACTGGGAGAAAGGACATAAATATATAGGCCATAGGCCTTCGGTTTTTCTAGAGTGAATTTTAAATTTGACTCTGAGCTTCCTGGTAGCCAAAGTAAAATGGGAGATTTATTCTGCAACAGAATTGTCACCAACAGAAAAGTTACATACCAGATATTTTAGGGAAAAGAGTGATGCTCTTTCTAATATCTTTTTTTAAAACATAATTTACAATTTTTTAGTTTGAAATAGTTTAGGACTCACAAGAAGTTACAAGAATAGTAGGGAGTTCCTGTGTTATCTTCGCCCAGCTGCGTCCAGTGATAACGTCTTACACAACCATCCGCCATGTTCAACACCAGGAATTGGACATCTTTCAACACTATCAACTCAAAATACAGCCCTTATTTGGATTTCGCCAGTTTTTACATCTAGCAATGATTTTTAAAGGCAATTTCTATGGACTTCAGAAAGAAGTCCCTAAATGGATGACAGTGTCCTTAGAAGCATCCCGAAGACAAATAAAATAATGAACTTTATATGCACTTTTACAACCTGATTTCAAGGCTGTTCAAATAACACGTCCAAAGTGGAACCGGTTCCCTGTAAGGTTTTTCAGGGAGATAATTAAGTCTCCCAGCACATGCTGCAGTCTTTGCTGAGTTCTTTTACCCTCTCTAGCCTCCCCCATATCCTGTAGTCCCCTTTCCCTCTCCCCATGCCCTGGGAAGGGGGAGAGCTTTCCTCCAACAACCCACCAGACTCTGAGAATTTCCACTTTGTCTTTAGAATTGCTCTATAACTGCTCACAAACAGGTTCTAAACTTCCCTTTGTCCTCTTCACTTCCTTTGTGATTGTGTGTGGGTGCAGGCAAATCCGGAGGTCCTAGGACTGGGGCCGTGGGGGGCCATAAAATAAATCTTGCCTCAGTAAACTCAGTGGGTACAAAAAAAACCTAAAACATTACTTGGGCAATTGCCAGGAGGCTGACTGTTTTCCAACTCAGATAGGAGAGGAATTTTGGAACAGAGAGGCCAGCGTATGGAATCTCCGTGGGTGCAATTTTATAGGAACCAAAGTCCGTCACCACAGGACAAAACAAGGCCATGCTTTCCCAAGGGACTGGCCCCTTTCTGTACCCCAATCCAGAGACTGTGGGAACCGGAAACAATACAAGTATGGTGCCTGAGTGTGCGTGTGTGTGTGTGTCCTCGTAATAAGGTGGTCAAAGAGCTTAGACCAGATGTGTTTAGATTTTAATCTTCACCCTGAAGCTTCCTAAGTTTCCTTGGGTAATATATTCAATATTTATAAACCTCAGTTTCCTCACCTGAAAAATAAGGATAATATTTATCTTTTGGGCCTGTTGTGAGAATTGAAGAATAATTATAGGCACCCAATAGGCAGAGGCTATTTTAGAGCATTCTTGGAGAAAGATAAGATGTGATTAGCATGGTCACCATCTTTGTAAAATATAACTATCTTTCAACAACCACTCTACAATACAGCATGAGACACCTCGGAAGTACTTTCAGAGGTTGGGTTTTCCACATCTGCACAATGCCAACAGCGCCCACTTCAAAGCTTTTATAAGGAACAGTTTCTTAACACAGAACCTGGAGCATAGTAGGGACTCCGTCAATGAAAGAGATTCTTAATTGAAATTCTAGCTCTTTAAGATCAAACTTCTCGCACATTCCTCAAAGTCAGGAGCCTGGAGAGCTTTCTGCTCTGCCAAATGGCCAGTGACCCAGGGCAACCTACTTCCTCTCTTTGTCCTCAGGTGTCTGTAGAGGGGCCATCTAGCCTGATGATTCAGGTGGAGGAAACTGGAATTCTGCCACCTCCTAGCTGTGAACAGTGAACATGACCCTGGGCAAGTCGCTTAGCTTCTTGGTGCCTTGGTTTCCTCAGGATGGTAATAATAGCATCCATTTCGTAGGGCTGCTGTGATGATGAAATGGCCTTCATAAAGCCTTGAGAGCAGCGGCTGGCAGAGTAAACACTGTGTAAGTATTTGCTGCCATTATTAAAAGATGCACTGTTACTACAAAGATGGATCCCTAAGGCTCTTCTGGCCATGAAATTCTGCGTTCTTGGCTCTTCGGGGCCCTCCTCAGGTAGGAGAAGGGGAAAGGAGGAGGAAGAAGCAGGAGACAAAGAGTTTTAAAGAGAATTCCATGACTCCGTTCTTCTCCCTCCATCTGTCTTTCACCAGGATTTCCTAAGTTTTAAGAATAAATAGAACTGTGCTCTCTCTTCACAGTGAGAGAGGATGGCTAACAGATAAATAAGCAATGAGTGTGATTGGGATAAATTTAACAGGTTGCTAAGGATTTTGAAGGGCCAAGTGGGTTTTTGAAAGCTATTACAAGGTTAAAGGAGATGCTTCCCTGAGCTGTGGAGGTAGGTGTCCTGGCATCAGCTCAGAAAGGACCCATTACCTGCTCCATAGGAAGAAGCGCACACAGCCTTCAAGACAAATGGGTAGATTTGGGGCATCTCCTTAGGCAACTGCAAAACTGCTGGGAGATGAAAGCTAAAAATAACCATGGAAATAATCTGGTGTTTCAGGGGGAGAATAAGTGTGGGCTCTGAGTGAATCCTGTGGTTTGTGAGAAAGCCCAGTACCCTCAACATGGCTCTGGAGTGAAATGCTAAATATTATAAACACAGATTGGGCAAGGCCTTGTGTCTCAAGCCTGATTGATGTTTTTCAGAGGAGCCAGGGACTGAAGGTTTCCGGTGGGTGGATGGCCGGGAAGGGGAGGCCTGTGGGTGGTGCAAGCTGTGTAGCCCCCAGATACCAGTAGAAGGAACGGGTACCAAATATATATATGTATGAGCTTTGAGGATCCATGGTCACTATCCCAGGGATGGACGTCATCAGCCTGTGGGCGGCACTGAGCTTTGTGAGGATGGGCAAACGGGATGAGCCCTCTCTATGCTGGTGGGTCCAGGTAGTAGCACAGAGTAGAGAAGGGTGTGATATGTGATACCCTGAGAGCAGCCAAACTGCAACTCCATCCACCTTGTTCAAAAACTGTGTCAGCTTAGAGCATCTTAGGAAGAGGCTGTATGTCAAGTGGCTAGAGATCAAGCCTTGGCATTGAGTTCGGAATCCTGGATCTGTCCTTATGTGACTTGGGCAAGCAACATAACCATGTGATTAACCAGCCTTCCTTTCAACCATTTCCAGATTCACAGACCCAGTTACATCTATAGTAATCAGTCCTCATTTTTAGCCATCTTTTCAATTCCAATAAGTCCTTTTTGAACATGCATTTACTTAACTTCAGTTTTCTCATCTGTAAAACGGGTTGTTGGAAGGCTCAAACGAGTCAATACATATAAAGCACTTAGCCCAGTGCCTTGTTCATAGGAAGAGTTCAATAAATGCTAATTATTGTCATTAGTTTTTGCAAGCCTCCCATGTGTCTAAATACCTCTCTGGGCCTCAATTTCTTCACCTATAAAATGAGGATAACAAGTGGAGTTACTTTAGAGGTCTATGTAAAGATTACATAAGCAAAGAGATGTGTTGTGCTTGGTCTATAGCAAACTTTTAATAAATGGAAGCTGTTACCATTACTCAGGTTAGTGTTGTGTGCTGACTGGCTTCTGGGGTTGTCTTTCAACACTGTAGAGGACGGGCCAGATGTTCTCAGAATAATTATCCCTGATATGTGTAGAATTTTCCCTATGCTGTCTCATTCAATCCTCATCACCATATCACCATCCTTGGGTCTGTTGCACTGCCGAGCTCCAGTGGGTACCATGCTCGTGGAACACCCCGTCATGGTGCTCCTTAGTTGGAGCATGGCAGGACTGTCCACCACATAGGACCACAGCCAAAGAAGGCCGTGCAAGTGGTGGAGCTCATACAGATCCCCCGCTGGGCCCCACTCCCTAAAACACAGACCTAGTGGTGAGATGCTCTCAATCACCTCGTCAGTCACTGGGAGCAACAGCCTCCCTACTTGCTCACCCAGGTGGCTTTGTTGGCTTCTATTTTGTCTAGTTAAAATGCAGGATGGATTCCCTTCAGGAGGGTAAAGGCTGTGATAGTGAGCACCCAGTAACCATTTAGCTGCTGTGAGTATGGAAGGTTCAGAAGATGCTGGGGAAACAGTAAGAAAAGGTTCAGATGATGGGGCCCAGCTCACTTGTGTTTGGAAACCCTAAGCCCTAATGTGACCATGAGGACGCTGGGTCTCTAAGGAGAGACAGTGCACAAAGAGGGAAGTGGAGAATGAGCTAAGTGAGGGAGGTGATGCTAAAGACCTGTCATCTGCTTCAAAATATACCCACTCTTCCTGCCCACCTCCCACCCAAACTTAGAGAGCTTTGGAGGGTAGAGAACAAGGGGTGGGTAGCCCAGAACTAGGTAGAGAATTAGCAGTCACTGCCCAGCCCCCCTGGCAACCACACCAAGCCATGGCAACCACTAATCTACTTTTTGTCTGTAGATTTTCCTACTATGGACAAACAACGTATCTGTGACAAGATACAGTCTGTGGGCAACCATTTTGTGATATGGGAATTGCCCGTAACTCATGGATACCTGTTCATTCATCCCCAGGCAACATTTTGTCCTCTATGCTTCTTTTTCCCTCTAAGACCCCTCCTGCACTATGTGGCCTTTTGTAACTGACTTCTTCCACTTAGCATAATGTTTTCAAGGTTCATCATGCTGTAGCATGTATCAGTACTTCATTCCTTTTTACTACTGAATAATATTCCATTGTTTGACTATACCACATTTTATTTATCCATTTATCAGCTGAGGGACACTTGAGTGTTTCCACTTTTGGCTATTATTAGTAATGTTGCTATGAACATTTAGGTATAAGTTTTTGTCTGCACATATGTTTTCATTTCTCTTAGGTATATACACCTAGAGGTTCAATTCCTGGGTCATATGGTAACTGTATGTTTAACATTTTGAGGAGCTGTCAAACTGTTTTCCAAAGCAGCTGCACCATTTTACATTCCCACAAGCAATATATGAGGGTCTCAACCTCTTCACATACTTGTCAGCATTTGTTATGGTCTGTCTTTTTCATTTTAGCCATTCTGCTGGAGTGAAATGGTATCTTATTGTGGTTTTAATTTGCATTTCCCTACTGACTAATGATTTGAACATCTTTTCATGTGCATTATGGCCATTTCTATAAATTCCTTGGATAAATGTCTATTCAAATCCTTTGCTTGTTCATAAATTGTATGTCTTTTTAATTGTTGGGCTATAAGGGTTCTTTTTGTATTCTGGGTACAAATCCCTTATCAGCTATATGATTTGCAAAAATTTTCTCCATTCCTGGACAGTCTTTTCACTTTTTTAAAGTACAAAATTTTTCAAATTTTCATGAAGTCCAATTTATCTATTTTTCAAGCCTTTACATTTTGAGGTGGTATATTTTGCAGTGATAGATAGTGGATACACATTCTCATTTTAAAGATGAGGAAACTAAGGCCCAGAGAGCTTAAGTGACTTATTTAAAGTTACAGAGCAAATAGCTGATGGTCAGTCTGATTCTGAACTTATCTAGTACTCTTAAACGTATATATATTGCCATCTTGGACTAAAGAGCTAGTAGAATGTTCTGGAATCAAAGTCATAAGGCTTGAGTTCCAGTGTCCTGACCAAATGACAATGATGGAAGGTTTTTTGAAGAACATATAATCCATTGGTTCCTTCATGTATTCTGGACTATCTATACTGATTCATTCAGGTCCTCAAAAAGCAACTTACTTAGATCCTACTATCTTGGCTACCTTAGAAATTTGCTTATGTGGAGTTATGCTTGGTGCTATGCTCTAAGCTTTCTTCAAAGGACAGTACAAGAATCAGTTTTATGAAATCTGCTTTGCATTACAGAGGAAACCTGTTGAGGGTTTTCTCTCCTCTATCAATTACTATCCACTCTACAAAGCTTTGGTGGGAAATTCCTGTCAGATACAAGTGCCAGGAAAAGCTTTTCCTCCTCTGAGAACCTGGTGTTTTTCCTCCTCATGAACAATAAGGATCATGATATCTATCTACTGTGTTTCCTTTTGCAGTTTGGCTGCCAGAAAGCTCAGAGTAAGGAAATGGGATATTTAGTCATTGAGAGGGTTCTAGGGATTACCTACCTTCATTCTAATTTTCTCTTTGATCTTGACCTTCCATCTTTCCAACCAGTCATTTAACAGATACTTGTTGACAACCTACTACACTGAAGACTGAAAGATGAATTAAATAGATAAGATCTTGGAAGTGGAATTTGTGGTTTCCCTGCCCATATCCCCTATGGCTATAACATTATATATAATACAGGACAGCCTGACTTCCAATTACCCGAGGGCTTCTTCTGACTGCCAGAGCTGCTTTCCCCAATCATCAGCAGGAGAAAATTAACCTCCCACTCAACCCTGTGAGCTGCCCTCAGCCAGTGACTTAAAAAAGTTGGTGTATTTATATCCAGCAACCTCAACCCTGGGGGTAAGTAATGATGAGATGTGTGTTCCATTCCGATTCCCAGATTCCCCTGCAGGGCTGAGCTCTAGCTGTCCACAGAGATAACTGCCTTGAAAACACACCTTCCGTTGACTGCCTTCTAGTCCCTGCTCCACATTCCCAGTCCCTTCCTAGCGCTCCTGGCATCCCCTGCACAACAAATCCTTGTCTCAGGGTCTGCTTTTGGGGGAGGTCAAACTAGGATGTCACGGAATTTATATCCTATTAAACAGATAACCAAATAATTATTCAACAGCTGTAGTGAGTGCTCCAAAGAGATGCTCAAGGAGTGGGGGCGAGACCCAAAGAGTGGATAGGACACAGTCCAGAGAAGGCCTGTGGGGTGGGGAACGGTGTTTCTGGCAGATGTCACAGTCTCTGCCAAGGCCTGGAGGTGGAAAGGGGCTTAGCATGTACCAGGAACTGACGGAAAGATATTCTAAAGTATATTAATAGCAATTTTTCAAATTTATAATGTATCTTAAAATCCTTTGAGGGAATAAGGTAGGTAAACAAACAAGAGCAAAAGCTAAGTGGTCCACACAAGGGGCTTTGGGCAGCTCACCACCTCTCTGCACCTCAGATTTTTTTCTCCCAGGTGGGGGTGGGTGGGGGTGCACAGTCAGCTTCTATCTGGGCTATGCCATGGCTTTTCTGGGGAAATCAATGAGGCAGAGCCCAACCATGGCTTTTGGACATTGCTTCACAATGTCCACATGTGACCAGGTACTCATGGAGAGAAGCCATGAAGGAACGCGTGTTTTTATTATTAAATAATGGGGCTACTTTCTTTGTCCTTCAGCCACGTATCAGGTGACTATTTCACTATCTCAGTATGTATACACATACACACACGTGTCCAAAAGCCCACACACACACACCGATCTCATTTGTCCATCTTCTGAGTGGCAGCAGAGGAGAGGAAATGTCGGGGCTTTGGAATCAAATCAACCTGGCTTTGAATCCTGGCTCTGCCAGTTCCACCCCCTAATTAGCCAGCATGGGGATGGTGATACCTTTCTCCAGCCCAAGGATGCTGCCTGGATTAAAAGGGATCATCCTGGCCCAAGAGAACTGCTCAAGAAATGTTAGCTTTACAGCGTCGCGCTCCAAGCTCAGAGGAGTTCAGGTCTGTGTTTACATACAGACGCACACTCTCTCTTCACGCAGCCCCAGGATCCCGTGTGAACTGGGAAAATACGTTTGAGTGATGATTCAAAGGGAGTGAGTCACAGCACTGTACCAGATGGCCTGGCTGTGGCACAAACACTCCCCCACCCTCCCCTTGTTGGGCCAGAGTAGGAAGGTTTCTGCCAGGTTTTCTAAAGCTATGTTGGGGTTACTGATCCCCAGTTCTTACCAAATCAGCAGAGCCCCTTCTCCCCCCAACTCAGGTGGGCTTCCATATCTCAGTCCTGAGCCCACACATGCAATAGCTTGGCTATGTGTTTGCAACCCCCAGTGACTCCAATTTCCTTGGGGTTGAGGCTGGGTCTTGCTCACCTTCTCACCATTAATAACTGCTAAATAAATATTTGTTCAGTGAATGAAGGAAGACACCATTCTTGCTCTCAAGGAGTGTATAGGCTTGCTGTCAATATAAACAGGAGAGTAATACCATAAAGCTAATTCCCTACATTCTGAGAAAATTCCAATGTTCAGTCCAGCTTGTCTGTAACTGGTGGGGTTCATCTTGAGAACACCAATTACTAGGCCAGGGCTTGGGAGAGGAGGGCTGGGACACAGCCTAAGGAAATCCCTTAGAAGGATGAGCAAAGGAGCTTATGGATGAGAGAGAGGTGTGGGAAGGGCTGGAGCTTGCACTTGAGACCGATGCCGTCAGCCTGTCATTCATTCCCTACAGTGCATGCAAGGTACATGCAGTCCCCTTCTTTGAGGGGGTTCTTTGAAGTCTCACAGCATCCTTCTGGGGTGCTCTGGGGATCTTGGCCCTGATCCTGACTCCCTAGCCCTGGACCAGAGATGGGCACTGATTGGCGTCACCAGTCTGCATACTGACCGAGGCGTAAAAAGCGTCCTGGTGCACCAGTTCCCCTGACAGGACCGGCCGCCCTGGATAGTGGCCACGTGAACCTTCCAGATGCTCTATCTCAAGGAGTTTGATCTTCAGGCATGTGAAAAGGGTCAGCAGTTGGCAACAGGTCATAGAATAGACAGCAAGCCAACGATGAGGCAGCAGAAGCCAAGAGGTGGCCCAGTGCTTCTCAGATGTTCATTCGCATGGCATCACCCGGCATCTCCATAAATGCAGAGTTAGATCCAGGAGGTGTGGGGTGGTCCTGAGGTTCTGCATCTCTAGTGAGTGAGCTCCTGGGTGATGCCAATGCTGCTGCTCCTGGAACCACAGCTTGAGTAAAGGCAGTGGTTGTCAGTGGCAAGATATTAGCAGGGTGAATTGCCGTGGGGTGCCAGGGACACCAGCTGCTTAAGGCCACAGGAAGGCCCAGTCCCGGAATTGCTGTGGCTTGTCAGCCTTTTTCTTGCTCGTGCTGTGCGCCTCCTGCAGCGGTCCCTGCACTGTCCCTGTCCTTACTTCCTGTGCAGAATTACAGTGACCCTACCTGAAGTAATGTGAGTATCTCTGTTCTTTTTCACCTAAAAGGGCCTGTCAGTAGTTCTTGGCCCAGCTGCACCGTAGAATCACTTAGGAGCAAGTCTCAGTGAATTGTATGTAATTTGTTGGTCGGCGGTAGAGCCGGGACATGAAGATTTGTAAAACTCTCCAGCGGATTCTAATGTGCAACCAGGGCTGTGGGTGATTCTGAAACTTTAACATGGATATAAATCACCGTTAACAAGGGAGCTTGTTAAAATGGAGATTTTCATCTAGCCGGTGTGAGTGGGACCTGAGAGGCTGCATTTCTGATGCCGCAGGTCTGAGGCCCATACTGTGAGTGGCACTGGGGCAATACCAATTATCTCCAGTAATAAAAAAGACAGGCTGACCACCCTAACCTGATATCCAAGGCCAACTTGAAGCACAAAGCGAGACCCTACCTCACTGCCTCCCGTGAGCTTGATCTCAAGGGATTATACTCAGCCCTGTCTACACCACAACCCCGCTTAGTGGTGACAGATCCAGAGTGCAGATCCAGGGGAGGCACTGCTCCTGGCTGTGCTAACACTGGTCTCCAGGGCCGAAAGCTTGGTGTCTGTGGGTTCCTTTGGTGACTTGTCTGGCCAGGCCCCAGAAACAGCACTCCTACTGACCATGCTCGATTGTTTTCCTTCTTTTCTGGGGAGGGGATGAACTGAGCTACTACCTGGGTCTCTGCCCCAGCCTATTCCTGCTCTTCCCTGACTGCACCCCCACAGCCAGGACGAGTCCACTCGCTCAGATTTATGGATGTTCTCTCAGCTGCCTCCTTTCCCTTTTGCATCCCAGGCTCCCTAAGCCAACAAGGGGTGCAGAGCCATCCTGGGGTGGCTCACAGCCTGGTGGGAACTGATGGACCAGGCAGGAGGGAGGGAACAATGGAGAAGCTACCCCTTCCTGTCTCTCCCCACTGGCTGTGAAATGCTGTTGCCTACCTGGTTTCTGGCAGCCCTGGTTCTCAGCCCTGGCTGCACATTAGAACCACCTGGGGACACCCAGAGCCCACCCTAGACCAATGAAATAAGAATCCCTGGAAGTAGGACCTGGGTATGAGTAGTTTCTAAGACTTTCTAGACAATTCCAATGTGCCCCAAGTTTGTGATGATGTACCCACCACTGCAGCAGAACATAGCTGACCAGAGAAAGGACAATGACGTGATGTTCACAGCTGCCTGCTCCAACTTTCTGCCATCTTTCCAACTCACTCCTGTGCCCTGTATTCAAGAATTTGGTAAGGGAAGCTTCTGTTTGGACTTGAATATTGGGTGAAAAATCATCCACATTTAGTCTTTCTTGGTCTCTAACCTAATGCAAGGGTGTTATATCCCTTTTATAATTGAGGAAAGTGAGGCTCAGAGAAATTGAGTGATGATACAAGGTCACATAGTAAAAGGTGGTGCCAGGATTCAACTCCAAGTCCACTGTTGCATGTGACTTTGTATATAAACCAGGGAAACATGGGCCCAACCTTAAATGCAAGTTATAAGTTGATGCCAGCAAGTAGCACACAGCCAGTTACAGCTGAGCTAACATTTATGTGTATGTACAAAACCCCCGGTAATGAGGGGGACTGTGTTCCTCTCTTCTCCATTTTTCCAATCCCAACTGCCTCTATGGAACCTTCCAGAATTCTACTACCTCTCCATCCACTTTCACTCACTTTTGGACCGGTGGTTCCCCAAACTGTCCTGCATCAGCTTTTAAAAATTCAGCTCACTGGGCTCCAACTTAGAACTATGGAGAGTCTCCAGTGATGGGATCTAAAAAAATCAGTATTTTTAAACAAGCCATTTGGGGGCATCTGATATGCACCTACTTTGGGGAACCAGGGATGTAGCCTCTTGATGCCCAAAAGTATCTGTGGACCAGCAGTGCTGGTACCAACTGGGAGCCAGATAGAAATGTAGCATCCTGGGCCACACCCCTGAACTATTAAATTAGACTCCAAATTTTAACAAGATTTGCATGCACGTTCAAGTTTGAGAAGCATGGCTCTGTCCGACCTATTTGGTATAAAGAGTGTCTTGCAGCAGCAGCAGCAGCAGCAGCAGCAGCAGCAGCAGCAGCACTCAGGAACTCACAGAAATCAAATTCTTGGACCCCACCCTAGACCACCCAAGTCAGAACCCATAGAGGCAGAGGCCAGGAATCTGTATTTCAACAAACCCCCGTAGGTGTTCTGATGTACACTCAAGTTTCAGAGCCACTGCCTGGAGGAGAGATTACAAAGCACTTTCTCAGTGGGGAGTCTCTTTGATTCTGGACATTAACTGTCCTACAGCTGATGCCAGGATGATCAAAGGAGAGCTGGGCCTGGAAGAGCCTGAAAGCTGTCAGTGCTACAGGAGGCTGCATGCAGCAAGGCTGGTTCCTCCCCGCCCCCCTTGGACAGCAGCGTGGAAGGGCTGAGTCAATCTTAGTTCTCAATCTGTCACTTTATCATGGGCACTTCTCTTTATTTCATCTATGGATTCATTCACTTTTATCCCCGCTCCTGCCTCCAGGACCCTCCCCTCCTCACAGCAGAACCATTCCATTGTGTTTCATCTGTTCTTGTAAAGAATGGATTGTTGATGTACATGGAGTTCACATTTCCCCTGGTGATGGTGTGCTACAGCCCTCTTTCTGCATCTTACATTATTATAATTATTATTATTACTATTATTATTTTCAGGTGTACAAAACAACATAATGATTAGACATTTTCACCCCTTACAAAGTGATAACCCTAACAAGTCTACTACCCCTCTGATACTGTACACAGATATTACAATACCATTGTCTATATTCCCTATGCTGTACTTTACATCCCAGGACTATACATATATATTTTAATTATAATTGACATTCAATATTATTTTATATTAGTTTCAGGTATATAGAGCAGTGGTTAGAAATTTATATAATTTATGAAATGATCCCCCTTCCTAAGTCTAGTACCCACCTGACACCATACGTAAGTTTTTACAACATTATTGACTACATTCCCCATACTGTATTTCACATCCTTGGGACTATTTTGTGACTATCAATTTGTACTTTCTAATCCTTTCACCTTTCTCACTCATCCCCTAAGCTCCCTTCCCATCTGGCAGCCATCAGTTTGTTTTCTGTATCTATGAGTCTATTTCTGTTTTGTTTGTTCATTTATTCTGTTCTTTAGATTCCACACATAGGTGAGATCATATGGTATTTGTGGGTCTTACTTTTTCACTCCGCATGATACTTTGAAGGTCTCTCTCCATCATACTGTGCACTGAGGAGGGTGTTGCTCCTAGTCCTAGCAGAGTACCTCTGGGCTGCACCCAGCTCCTGCAGTGCCCTGTGACGAGATGCCCAGGTGGCTCCCAACTCCCTGGTGCCACCAAGGATGCTGATATACATCCTCCTCCATGTCTCCTTGGGGACCGGTGTGAGCTCCCCCATTTTATGGATGAAAAACCTTGAAATACTTCCAGCCCATGTGACTTGCCCAGAAAGTACAGCATGATGATGAAGAGACCATGACGTTGGTGTCAGAAACATCTGGTCAGATGACCTGACCCCAATCCCTTCTCTTTTCTGTGCCTCAGTTTTCTCATCCATAAAATGGAGATGGTAAAATTACCCACCTTCTGGATTTATTATGAAAACAAGTGAACACCACGTAGCAGAATTCTGAACGCATAATAGGTGCTTAATAAATGTTCACAACAGTTTTACCTCACTTTCCAGAGATTGTCTATTGATCTCTTACAGTGATTTTTTTCTGTTTTGGTCTTGCATTATTGGTAACTCTCCTCTCATGAGCCCTTTTCAAACTGACCTCCGGCAATGACTCAGTGGTTCTCAGAAAAGGTTTGCGGCTTGGATAGGCCAAATGAGCAAAGGCCGGGTCTGGTTTGGGGGTTTGGGTACGTGAATTGGGGCCAGCCGGTCTTGTCTGGGTTAAGAGTCAAGAATGGTCTTGCAAGAAGCTCTGGGGTGGATGATGGTGTGTGACTCAGAAGCAGGCAGAGCTGCGGGACGTCTAGTGTTCTGGGAAAGCAGCGGTGCAGGACTTGCATACAGTAGATGCTTAATACATGGCTGTTCTTAGTGGGTTGTATTTTGGTCCTGTTTTAAAGTAGTGGGAGGCAAATCCTGTCACCCTGGAGGGAGGTTGGGGGTTTATTGCCTCACTGTGCAGAGAATCCCTTGTGTATCCTGGAGGGGTGCTGGGAAGGGAAGACCCCAGTGCGTGAAGTGTAGACTAGAGAAGGGAGTCTGGAGGCCAAGGCCTGGGTACCCAGGCTGCACAGACCGGCTGCAGCCAGCAGAGGGCGCCACACACCTCTGGACAGAGCTGGAGGTGGTCCTGTGAGAACTGTGAAACGCTGGGAGTGCGCAGACCAACTGTGGAGGTTTGCCCGGGACCTGTAGGGGCTCTCAGTGCTAAAATCAGGGAAGTCCCAGGCACACGGAGATGAGTTGGTTCCCTGGTTTGAAGAGGCAACCGTTGAAATGGTGCAGACACACACACGCACATACATATACGCACATCACACACAACACAAAGCGTACCCACACTCACATCAAATACACAATACACACCCATGCACTTCACACCACACATCTGACACACAACACACTTGCACACATACACATGTACCACTAGCACAACACATTTATAATACATATTCAGCACACACTCCTAAATACGTATGTGCAACACACAACAAATACGTGACCACACACCATACAACTCATGCCTGTGTACATCACACGACAGACACAACATGCACAGGCACCAGGCACACCAGCACGATGTAATGCCCTGCACACATGTACTACACACAACACATGCACACATAACACACACGCACAAGCACACATACACAATGTACCCACAGATATGCGTGTGCATAGCACACGTGCACAACGAGACACACACACATACACACACCTTTGCTAACCACAGACCTCTTGTTTGAGGACATGTTTCTTCTTGGCAAAATGAGGATCATAATTCTTTCTCTAGGCCAATGATAAAAGCGTATGAACAATCATTGAAAACTCTGTATTCACTCCTTCAGCAATCGTTTCTTTACTGTGTGCTGGGACCTATGGGCTCACTGCATGGCAGGGAAAGCAGGCATTGAACTAACCAACACATCCATGATCATTTAGCTTCGGTTGTAATGAGCCTTATGAGTTAAAACTCCAGAGAGCACAAAACTGCAAGGGGGTGGGCCTGGCTGGGTCTGGGAGTTTCCTGAAAAGAGCTTTTCAAGCCAAGAACTGAAGTCAGAACAGCAGGGTTGGGACGAGGGGGAGGTGAATGAGGCACACAATGTACGGAGGCGTGACGCTCATGTGTTGTCCTGCATTTGCAGGGTCGTGCGAGTGAGTGGGCGAGTAGCCAGACTGAGCGGGAGCCCAGGAAGGATGGGAGGAATAAGTGGTCCTGCTCCCAACTGCTGCTCTACGCGGATCCTCTCACCCAGATGGTTGGAGAGTTAGCTGGCTTCTCAGGAAACTCTCTGGGCTCTGGGGAGAGCAGGGGCTTATAGGGCAGGGCCCTACCTAACTTAAATGGACCAGCTGCACTGCCCCTAGATGCTAGTAACCAGGCCACCTTCTCTTCAGTCAGCCATGGTGATAGCGGAGGGGAAGGAAGGCAGGCATGTACAGGATGAGCCCACCATCCCCCCCGGGCACAGCCTACATGTCATCTGCTTGCTCCTGAGGGTGGGACCACCCTGCCAGGTTAGGCTGCATCAGTGCAATATTCCAGCTCCTGGGCACTGCAACTGTCCCCTTAGTCTAGTGGACTAAGGAAGGTGGCTTAGAGTGCTAGTTCAGGCAGACTGCAGCTTCTGCCTAGATACAAATCCCCGCCTTGGCACTTACTAGCTGTGTGACTGTGGGGAGGTCATCTGGTCTCTCTGTACCTTATTTTCAAAATGATAAAATAGGCATGATGGTAATACTAGCACCCATCCGACAGAGTTGTAAGGACCTTATGAGTTAATACAGGAATAGTTCTTAGATGAAAGCCAGGCACATGGCAAGAGCCACATAAATATTATCTGCAATTGTTATTTTGATGCAGAATAAACACAAACACTAGTAACAATTACAATATTAAAATGTGCTTGAGTCAGAGTATTAGAACCGGAAGGTGCCTTGGAGAACATCTGCTCAAAGATCTCTCTCTCCTGCGTTAGATACAGATAAAGCTATTTGACCCAATAATCCAGAATCAGAAAGACTAGACCCCAGGACAGGGAAGAGAAGAAACAAGTAAGAGTTGCTACCTTTCAGTTCTCTACGACAGTGGCTCTCACCTTGAGGACTAGATACAGGCCACAGGACCCCACCCAGGGTTACTGACTCAGTGGGTCTGGGTGGTTTCTGAGACTCTGCATTTCTAACAAGTTCCCAGGTGAATGCTGCTGGTGGTGGTCCAGGGGCCACACCTTAAGAAGCACCGCCCTAGGTATAGTGGAGATGGGGTGCAGAAAGTTTGCAGCCCGCGTTTGCTGAACAAGCCCCAGTATCGCCAGAAGAGGAAGCGAAGGCCTTACTTACAGCGGATGCCGGACCTCGGGCAGCGCCCTCTGCAGGGGGATGCGGGAGCTAAGCGCCTCCTCCAGGCCGAGTGGGGTCATCTCATCTTCTTCAGATACCTCCCCGTCCTCCTCCTCGGCTCCCCAGTCCCTCTCTAGGGACGCGTGGTCCAGCTTCCTGTTCGACTGCTTGATGAACCGGTAGCTGCCACCTCTCCGGCCCTGGCTCTGGTTCCTTCTGACCCTGGGTGAGACCACAGCCACCAGGAGCTGATCTTCCCGCAGCGAAATAAAAGGCGGCAGGTCCTCCAGGGGGCCATACTCCTGGCCCTCGTCATCTGACTCCAGCACCCATTCCTGGGACTCCCCAAAGTTCAGGCGGTACCCAGCTTCAGGGCCGTGCTGGGCGGCCCGGGCTGTGACAGCCTGGTGCAGGGCGTGCGGGGGAGGGTGCAGCATGGCTACCATCAGTAGCACGCATCCCAGCATCAGGAAGAGCAGCAGGAATTGCAGCCTGCATGGTCCATGCCTGTATCGCTTCCTTAGGAGCATATTGCTAGAACTTGCCAAATGCAACAGGTCATGTTCAAATGTGTTTTCTCGTCCTGCTCCAGGTTCCTTCAAGCTTGCAGCAGAACCTGGGTTCCTGGTTCCACCTGGAAGTATTTTGCCCGTCACTTAACCTGATCCTTTTATCCCATTTGGCTTTGCCAACAGCGTGTGTAAGACCGGCTTCCACTTAGAATCAGAAAGACACAGGACCCAAGTCGCACTTCAGGTCCTCTCTGAGTGGACTTCTTTAATTGCCTTCTGAAAGCCCCTTCACAGGGACTTCAAATTAAATTGTTTGCCCCCTTTCATCCCCTGTTTCTCCTTGGGAAAAAATGATTATTTCCATTCTGCTCAGGTGTTTAGTCCCATGTGTTTCGTTTCCCCCCTTGCATGACTGGTCAGGTTGCTACGCGATGTCTGGGGGAGAGATGGTGGGTCCTCAGTCCAGCAGAGCTGACAGCCGTCCTCCTTTGGACGCTTCAAGTCAGGTCGGATCAACAGATGTGAAGCCGGCAGACAGTGCCTGATTTCCTTTCACACATAGCTCCGTGCTCAGCTGAGAGCCCTCTGCCAGACACAGCCCGAGCCAGGCATGCGTCTCACTCCTGGTCCTAATGCCCTCACTGTTCCCAGGCTTTGCACAACCCCACGGAATACAGCTCCAGAGGAAAATAAAAGTCATCACTGCTAGGACCAAACCCAAACAGGAACATGCCAGGAGTTCAGATTTGAATCTCATTCTTAGGAAGACTTCTGGCCTGACCCAAAGGGGCAGGAAAGAGTATCCCCTCCTTATTTCAGAAAGGCTGTACATGTGACATAGAGGCGAGGAACTAGCTGTCTATTTGCACCCGCAGTGTCCCACATGTGATCTGCAAATTTCAACCAGACTCTCCCTCCCTTCCTGAGGACCACTGTCCTTGACCTTCTGAAAAGGAGGGACGCTGCTCTTATAAGCCCCTCCTGCCCCAAAAGGGCATCTGAATGCAAACTATGCGCCTTCAGTTATAAAACTTCCTTCATTTAACCAACAAATATTAATAAGCACCTGCCATGTGCCAAAACCATTCTGGGGGCTGGGAGTATAGCAATGAATAAAACAGACAAAAATTTGTGCCTCATGGGGGGTATACTCTAGAGGGAGAGACAGACAGGTAATTTATTAAAATATACAGTAGATCAGATGGTGATAAGAGCTAAGGGAAAAATAGAGCAAGGAAGGGGGCTGGGGATCATGGACTAGAGGTTGAAATTTGACAATGGGTGGCATGGGAATATTTCACAGAAGAGTTAGCATTTGTGTAAGGAGGAGGGCTAGGCAGCTATCTGGGGATGAGCATTTTAGGCAGAGAGAATAACAAATGCCAAAGTCCTGAAGCAAAGGTGTCCCTGGCCTGTTAGAGGAACAGCAGAGGGTCATCACGGCTGGAAGAGAATGGGCAAGATGGAGCATGATGGGAAACAGAATGAAAGAGGTGGAAGGGATAAGAGGTACGGGAAGAATCATGTAGGGCTGGGTAGGGCATTTGGGGTTTCCTCTGGGTGAGATGGAAGCCCTTTAAGGGTTGTGAGCAAAGGGCAGACACAATCCACTTGGATTTTAACTGGATTGCTCTGTGTTAAGATTAGACTGTGGGGGAGCAGGGGGCAGAAGAAGGGGACCAGCTAAGGTGCTTTTTAGTAAGAATGATAAGGGCATGGACCAAAGTGGCATCCGTGCAGGTAGTGAGAAGTGGTTAGCTTCTGGACATATTTTAAGGAAGAATATATAGTAGTTGCTGATGAATTGATATCCAGTGAGAGAGAAAGATGCGTCAAGAATGATTGCAAGTTTTTGGTCTGAGTAGGTGGAAGAAGAGAGTTGCCATCAACTGAGATGGGGACGTCCAGGAGCAGGTAGGAGCGAACAGCAGTGGCTCAGTTTGGAACACGTGAAGGAGATGTCTTTTAGACAAAGGGAGAGGAAGGGTAGGCAGCTGGACAGATGACAGCTGGAGGGCAGGGCAGTGGTCTGGCCTTCAGAGAGAAAGTTCCACCCCAGCAACACATAGAAGCTTTTTAAAGCCATGAGACCCCAGATCAAGGAGGGAGTGCGATACAGAAGAGAGAGGAGGGAATCCAAGATGCTCAGAGTTTGGCTTCTGGTTGTAGAGGGTTGATTAAGCGGAGCAAACCATCACCGTGAGGTGGATTTTTCCTGATACCTATAAAGCAGCAAGGCAGTCCTTGTAACCAGGAGTGGAGTGGGAAAATTGCCATTGGCAATTCCTTAAGTAAATTGCTCATTGTTTCTGTTTTGATTTTTATCTTAGAATGTGAGCTTAAAAACATTTCAAGGGGAAAAAAAAAAAAGTTTTTCCTTTTGACTCAGTTGCTTCTTTCCTGTGTGTGTGTGTGTGTGTGTGTGTGTGCGCGTGCGTGCGCGCGCATGTGTGTTTTCCCTGAAGCCATTCATAGAGTCAGGAGTGAAATGGTGGGTTATATGTGGCTGTTCTCCACAGCCCAGCACTATTCTCCAATTGACAGCACTTAGGAATGGCTGGATTGGACCATATTTTCCAAATCCCATCAGTGTGTATTGGGGGCTAGAGTTGTACAACTTCCACATGCAAGAGGCAGGCACCCTGGGAGGTGTCGTTTAGAATTGCTGGGAGGTTAATGAGGATGATGTGATAGGAAGTGTCATTTCCAGGAGGCTTTCAGATAACTGAGTGTGCAGTCTCCACCCTGGGGCAGAGCGCCCTTCCCCACCCTCTCCAGCAACCCTGGCCTCAAGCTCACCGGCCACATCCCACTTCCAGGCCTTTACCTGGCTGACCCTCCCCTTAATGGCTCTTCTCCAGAAATCCAGCCATATGATTCATTTCTTCACTTTCATGTTTACTTGAATGTCACCTATTCAGTGGGGCCTCCTCTGAGCACCTTTTTAAATCAAAAATCCTTCCATTTGCATATGGGATTCTCTGTCCTCTTTCTTCGAAAATCTCTGTGGCTCTTGTCAACACTTGAGAAGTAAGATGCTCAGTTCTTTATTGTCCATCCTCCATCTTACTCCCATCACAGGTAAACTCTACAAGGAGAGGGCTTCTATCTGTTCACTGTTGTTTCCCTAGAGACTGGACCTGTGTCTGGCATAGATTAAGCACTCAAATATTTGTCAAATGAATACAGAGACAACTGTGTGGCTATTCTGATTCAAGACAAGTGAGGTCTGTGTGTTTTCTGACACTCTACCCCTCAAAGAATTCCACACAGCACAGAATCACAGGATGATGCTTTAAGGCTGCCCTAAGGGAAATAAAATTCCCATGTGATCCCCAAATGGACAGAGTCACTTCAAAACCCCTCGACATGGTCCATACCTGCTGGGATGTCTTGAGGTTGGAATGGACCATCTTGGCATGAGCACCACCAAGGGGCTCAGCCATGCTGCCCTTGGCTCTGCCTCCCACTATTTTCCTGGAGAAATTCACTCTAATGGACCCCGGAGGCCCCCCCCTCGCAAATGTTCATTACATAGTTAAATGTAGGGGCCCCGCTCATGGGCAATGTAACAAGTGTTACATATCCACACAGCACAGAATCCAGACTTCCCCACAAATCCCCAGGCTTCTCAGTCACCAGGACTGGAAGGAGCAGAAGGCTTTCCCGACCTCAGGCCATGGGGACCATGTTCCACACACACAGGCTGCTCGGCTCCATCCCAGACACTGGCTTGCAGGGTGTTCCGTTGCTGCTGAGATACTTTCTCATAGCCCAGTCCTGCCTTTAGCACCCAGATGTCAGCAAAGCATCCTCAGTCTACAACTCTGTCTCTTAGTTTCTGTCCTCATGCAGCTGGGATTTTCTTCTCCATGTTTTCTTTTCAAAAACAAAACCAAGCAAACCATGGATCCCGAAACACAACACAAAAGCCCTTTCTGTCGCCAACTTCCTCCTCTCAGCCTCAGAAATGGGACTGCTCTGAGGGATGTCCCTTCTTTCTGTTACTCATTGCCCAAAGTTTCAGGGGCTATCCTGCCCCTGTCCAGAGCTCTCTGTGGGGGGAGGGCCTGGACACAGTCCTGTGGAACCCGCCCCCCATCACTTGGCTCTCTCCTCCTTTTTTCTCACTTGTGTTCCCGTTATGGGTTGGATTGTGTTCCCCCCACTAAACGATGGTGAAGTCCAACTCCCCGGTGGCTGTGAATGCGACCTTATTGAGAAATCGGGTCTTTGCAGATGAGCAAGTTATGATGAGGTCATTAAGCTGAGCCCTAATCCAATACTAACGATGTCCTTATATGAAGGAGAAATTTGGGCACAGAGACACGCGCACAGGGAGAAGGCCATGTGAAGATAAAGCCAGATATGGGCTGATGCATCCCTAAGCCAAGCAGTGCCAGAGATCACCAGAAAACCACTGAAAACTAGGAAAGAGGCGTGGAACAGACTCTCCCTTACAGCCACAGAAGGAAAGAAGCCTGCAACACCTTGAATGTGGACTTACTTTCTAGCCTTCAGAATTGTGGGGCAATAGATTTCTGTTGTTTAAGAACCTCCAGGCTGTGGTACTTTGTTACGGCAGCTCAGAAAACTAAGACAGTTCCTTTTGTCTGCCCCACCCTTCCTCCTTCCTTTCCTTCTCTCAACTCTCACTCTCTCTCTGTTCTTCCATCCTGTCTCCCATCCATCTTTTCCCTTGTATTACACTAAATCCTCAGTCCAGGGTCTTGGGCCTGGTCTTCCCATGACAGAGACAGCCCTGAAGGAATGCTCCTATAAGGACTGGGTCTGGCTTGGCTCTGACCTGGGGTTCTTTGTTCCAGTTTAAGGTAAACAATCTGGTGACGCCCCAGCTGCAGACCACGGGCCCCTCCTGAGACGTGTGGCCTCATTCACCTCAGAGCTCAAAGAGCTGAGACAATGAACAGTCCAGTCAGGTAACCATTAGGACTTCTGTGTGTTGCTTCCTGTAGCTTTTCCTCTGCCTGTTTTCTCATCGGACACAGCATATTTGGTTTAGAAAAGTCTGTTATGTGCCTACAAAAAATTCTGGAAGTTTTCAATTTAGTCAGGTAGCAGGTTAAAGTGCCTGAACTAATCAAAGAACAAGAGCTTTCACTGAGGGAACAGTGGACATCAGCTAGTACATAAACATTCTGCACGTAATGGGAGACCTGGGCCAGGCCATTCAAGAAATTCTCATCAACAGCTCTAAGCCTGGTCACCATTCTGGTTTCCATCCCAAGCTCCGGTGAAGAGAAGGGCAAGAAGCCAGGAGGGTTGGGGACAATTCCCTAAGTCACTGAACCACAGGCATGTTTTCTGTTTGACTCTTTTATAATGTACGGTGAAGGCTGTTTGCTGTTTAGTCTCCACAATTAATGGCAGCTCCATCTTTGTCACTCCCACGCCCAGCACAGTGCTGGGTCAGCAACACATGTCAAATAAATGGCTCTGAGAGATAAGATCTGATATACACTATACCATGTGCCCTAACTGAATTGTTGATGATAAGGTGACACCCCGGGGTGAGTATCAATGTTTGGCCTTAAAGAGGGAAGAAGAGATGTGTGGAAGCGTGCCAGCACATATCAAATAGCCAGCTCCACCTCCTCCCTTCCTCAGACCCCCTGAGAGGACCGTGCCTGAGCTGAGCCTCCTCACGCCCTGGTTCTCCGACACAAGCCAGTTGTCTGCTCTCCTTGTAGTCACTCTGGGCATAGACTGAACTGGGAAAGAACAGTGCTGCTGATTGGGACGTGACTGTGTATCTAACAGCCTTCTCCACACAGGGCTGGGGAGGCTTGGCATCCATGATGCTTGTGTGTGCTCTCTCTGTGCCCAAGCGTTACCAGCAGGGTCATCTTCCAATGCAAAGGTGACCAAGAATATAGGCTGTTCTTAGGCGCTTCTCAGACTTACTGAGCCGTAGTTTATGGGGTGGGCTCAGGCATCTGTGTTTGAACAAGCCCTCCAGATTCTCCTCATGACTCCTAAGTTCCATGAGCACTCTTACAGAGACTGCATGTACCTCAACATGAACGGGAAGAGATCCAAACTCAAGTTGCTTCTCTCTGGTCCAGGATAAGTTCTGCTTAGGCATGAGGGGAAAACCAGAGAGCTCAGTTTTTTGGTTTTTGGTTTCGAATAAACCTTAGGCCACAGACAGCTGTGAAAGGCTGGAGGAGAGTTCTTATTTTCGCCATAAATGAAATCATGAACCCACACTGTGGAGAACCATATTGACATGAACCAATCTCAGGAAGTTCAAGGTTTCTCCATCTCCTCACTCTCTCCAGGAAAGAGCCTAAGCTGTGGGTGTTACCCAGGGCCCAGGCATTGGGATGGAGCGCATCGGTCCTCGTCATTGTCATCTGTCTGCGCCGGAGTCCTCTGAAAGGGCATTGTTCCTGTCAGGCCCCCAGACACTTTCCTGCAGAGGTTCTGCTGTATCCGCCTGCTCTGCAAACACAAGGCTTCCTTGGGTCAGAGGCTGTCTGTGACACACCCATGTTCCGCTTTCTGGGGGCATGGGGAACTCTGCCTCACACCCACCAGCCTAAACCCGCGTAAGACTTTTCTTCTGCTCCCACACCATGCTGGTTGCAGAGGACTTTGAGACCTTGCCATTGCTCAGGCTGTATTTGAAGATGGGGACATTGGTCCTCTCTGTCTGGGGTTTCTGTCATTTACTTCTACAATACTTTCTTCCCTGGGATTTGGCTTAGGGGAGGGCTTGGGACGCTTTACAGGGACCCACTGGGATCCAAGATTTCTTTGCTTTCCCTTCAATCATTCCTCTCCCAGCCTAGGGACCTTAAACATGTATTTAACATTTTTCAAATTCCCAAAGAGATTTTAGCAGCTGATTCAATGCTCTAGATTCCCCTCTTGCTAGCTCCGAGCTCGCTGGCACCTGCAGATGGGCAGTTACCATGCACATAAACAGCTTACCACCTGTAGTGCCTGCATCCCCCTGCCTGCCTGACGGCTTCCACAGCATCAGGGAACATGCTCGCCTTTCATGCAGAGCAGGCCAGAAGTGCTAGGGATTTAACTTCGATTGTTAAGGAAAGGAAATTGGGGAATGTCTGTCTTAGCAAATAATACCAAATAGGCTCAGGGAGACTATTCTCAGATATGGTCTACATACTCCTGTGCAGAGTTCCTAATGGGATTGTAGCCCCAGGAGTCCACAGCGGCAATCTGCTCACCAGTACACCCCTTATTCCCTTTCTCCCTTCTTTGTCTTTCTCTCCCACCCCTTCTTCCCAAACAATCTACATCCAAGCTGTTATCTCAGGGTTTGTTTCAGGAGAACCTATACTAAGATAGAGGTGCCAAAGAGCATAAATGCTTTATCTCTTCCCTTTCTTTCTAGTTGTGTAGTAATTAATTGCTGAACGAAATACCTGCCTGCAGTATTCAGCAAGATTTTTTCCATTCTTTTTGTGTAAGTCTAACTACAAGTTTCCTGATCTGCGTTCGGTACAATAAAGTATATAACTATATAATTGGTACCGTCTTAAATCTACAGTCCTAAAAAGAGTGAAACATTCTTCAGTATATTCTCTATTATGCCTAGAATAATACGTTGAAGGGTAAAGCGATGCCTGACATTGTAAAAAGTAAACCTTCCTTAAAAACCCAGTTAATGCCAGTGACCCTAGTAGTAGTCTGGAATGGAATATAGTCACCCAATTTTACTGAAGGAGGAGGAGGAGGCAGAGAAGGAGGAGGAGGAGGAGGAGGAGAAGATAAAAGGAAGGAAGGAAGGAAGGAAGGAAGGAAGGAAGGAAGGAAGGAAGGAAGGAAGGAGAGAGAGAGAGAGAGAGAGAGAGAGAGAAAGAAAGAAAGAAAGAAAGAAAGAAAGAAAGAAAGAAAGAAAGAAAGAAAGAAAGAAAAAGCATTTCTAACAAAATGAGGGGGAGAGTCCTGTTATTTTGTTTTCAAGGGCACCTTTTTAAAAGGCAACATCTTTCCTTCTAAAAACAAGTGTAACCACTTTTGCTCAGTACTTCCAGGTGAGTGTCAAACTGGGAGGGAAGCCACCGACACTAAGCTCATCCCATGTGGATCCAACCGGAGAGGGTGATGGGGAGGCAAGAGCACCCTGACATTGCTGATCTGGGGAGGCCAAGACTTGGGCAATGACTGTGACCCAAGGACTGTGACCATGACTGTGACCAACAGCTTTCTGATCCCAGAAACAAGACTTTGGATGGCTCCCACCAGCTCCCAATGTAAGATGTACCAGAAAAATAACTCCAGAAAATGCACTCCAGGTGGTGTGCATTTCAGCTTCACATTGAGGACACTCTGAAAGTGTCTTTCCTTGTTTCTTCCATCTTTTCAACGACTCTTGTTTTTCTGAACTAGGATAAAAATTCTGTTGCAACCACCCTAAGACTGCCCATATGAGCTCTCTCTGGGCAATGTCCGTCACTGTGTTTGCCACAATCTCACTCTCAACAGACTTCGCTCAGGGGACCTTTGGCTCTTGTATGGAACAGGGAGGTTCTGTCGTTACTCTTCAGCTGTTCTTCCAAATTCTTTTGTTTATGTCCTGATTTAGCTATTGAACTTCAAAAGCCAAATAGTTGACTCCTTTGCCATCCTTTCCCCAAGGGAATGAGGACAGATACCAGTTGTCAGAACGGGGAAAGGGCTAGGGCTCAGAAGAAATTATGGAGAGCAAAACACATTAGTTAGCACCTCAAAAATCTTATTCTGACATATGAATTCCAGGGGTCTTTGAAGGTGTGAGGAGTCTCAGATAACAGTGTATCTCCGCCCTTCATTATTCCTTTAATTCTGAGAATAAAGGTACATTTCCTGTCCTACTATAGAAAGCAGGGTGAAGACACCATCCACGACACTCACATTAGAAAATGTGTAGCGTGTGTGTACATGTGCACACATGCATACATGTAAATGTGTAGCACACATTTGAAACAGACCTTGCAAGTAATTACACTGATTAGAAGTGTGGTTGAAGGAATTAAAGATGCTGCCAAATTTTTGATACAGTACCTGGAAGAATCATTACACAGGACTTGGAATAGATTTGGAGGCTAGAAGATGAGTTATGTTGCCAATAGGTTAGGTTCTCAGTACCTGTAATTATTCTTTTGGAAAAGCACAGTGAAGTCCTACTGGGTGCCTTTATTATTATAAATAATAAATACACATTCTTTCTGAAAACATCACTAAATATCCACTATGTGCCAGACAAGATGCTTGGCACAGAGGCTAAAAACTTGAAAAGATGTAGCCAGTAAGACAGGTCCACAAATAATTATAACCATACACTGTGCTGGGAGTAATCATTGAGATGCACACAAACTAATATTTGGATAAATATTAAGAAAACAAAATGAAATATAGAGGTCTGACATTTTTCTAAGTCTGGAGACAAACAACAAAAGTGTAATCACCTTTGCGCTCATCCATATGCTGTAAGATCTCACAAAGCTGTGAGTGGTCTTATGTTCTTGGCATCTGCTGGTTCTGTGACTTCAAAGAGATTTTAGTCGTGTGTTAATAATGAAATGAAGCCAACTTGATTCCAACTTTGAGGCGGCCACTATCAAAGCCTCGCATTTGGTTCTTAGACAGAGACAGGGCTCAGAAGTTGCAGCAGGTAACTTTGAGGGAGGAGGGTAATCCTGCCTTGGGTGATTAAGGCTTTGTTTACAGTGATCTCCCATTGGGTCTGTGATCCATGGAAGGTGGGTCGAGAAGGAAAATGCTTGTCTTCATCACCTCATTTTAACCATATGGAGATTTCTGAGCATATGGAGACTTCTTATCAGCCTAGTTCCTGGACCTTTTGTAATGTAGATTCAGAAAAAGGGCTGGAGAGAGACTGAGCTAAAGAGGCATGGGGAAAAGGAGTGGATTGTTGTGTTTGGGTCACTTCTCAGGTTCAGTTTTGTTCTGGGAGAATCTGAATGATGGAAAAAGTGGAGAATAAAGAGGGGGAAGAGGAGAAGGAGGAGGTAGAGCCACTATGAGAGAGGCTAAGTTGGTCTATATAATGAAGAGGTAAGAGGGAGGAGAAAGAAGGAAAAAATAAAGAAAGTTTGATGGACTAAGCACAAGAGAGGGAGATTTCAAGTTTGGAGGCTGAGATGCTCTGAAATAGCTACAGGAAAGAGACAGTAGGATGAAAAAGAGAGAGAGAGAGAGAGATATTTTAAGAGGTGTCACTGTCCTTCATCCATCAATAGCAAAATACACACTCCTCTGAAGTGCACACGGAGTATTCTCCAGGACAGACCATATGCTAAACCATAAAACAAGCCTCAATAAGTATAACTCTTACAAAGTGTGTCTTCAACCACAAAATGGAATGAAAATAGAAATGAATTACGGAAAGAAATTCGAGAAATTCACAAATACATGGAAATTAAACAACACATTCCTTACTAACCAATGAGTCAAAAAAGAAATCATATGAGAATCCAGAAAATTATTTGAAAAAAATGAAAATGAAGATACAACATACCAAAAAGTATGGGATGTAGCGAAAGTGCTACTGCAGGGAAATTTATAGCTGTAAATGTCTATATTTAAAAAGAAGAGGGGCTCGCTCAGTGGCTCAGGTGGTTGGAGCGCCATGCTCCTAACGCAGAGGTTGCCAGTTAGATTCCCACATGGGCCGGTGAGCTGCGCCCTCTACAGCTAAGATTGTGAACAACAGCTCTCCCTGGAGCTGGGCTGCCGTGAGCAGCCGGAGGTTGGCATGAGCGGCCGGCAGCCTGGCGAGAGCTGCTATGAGCTGCTATGAGTGGCGGACCCACGACTGGCCACCACCTGCCTCTGCCAGGGGGAGCGCAAGGCTCATAATACCAGCGTGGGCCAGGGAGCTGTGTCCTACACAACTAAGCTGAGAAACAAAGGCTTGAACCAGACTGGGAGGGCGACGCGAGGTGGAAGAAGAGGAAAAAGAAAAAAAAGGAAGAAAAATTTCAAATCAGTTATCTAACTCATCTCCTTAAGATACTGTAAAATGAACAGTGAACTGAACCTAAAGCAAACAGGAAGAAGAAAAAATATAAATCTTGGACATTCTCTCATATAAGTATTTATAAAGCTGCCTCATTTTATTTAATAGTCACATACTATTTCATTATGTGGATAAACTTCAATGGTTGATTTTAACTAGTTTTCTAACAATGCACATATAGGTTGTTACAATTTTTTGCTCTTATAATAATGCTGCTTTAAATATCTTTATACACACAAAATCTCATATATATATATATATATATGCATGTATTTATAAATTCCTAAAAATGGAATGTCTGGATCAAATAAAATATGCATTAAAAAATTTAGAGCTGTTACAAATTATACTCCAAGAGATGGTATTAATTTACACTTGCAGTAATAAAATATAAGAATGCCCGTTTCCCCATACTTTTACCAGTGCAGAGTGTTGTTAACCTTTTTTATCTTTGCCTACCCAGTAAGTGAAAAATGCTCAACAACAAAAACTTTACGTTACCTAGTTATAAATCTTGCAAAACTTATGGGGGAAACTATAAACTTTATTGAAGAAATAGAGGTAAACCTGAAGAGATAAACCATGATCCTGGGCAAAAAGACTCAATGTCATAAAGATGTCCATCCCCCTCAAATTCATCTATAAATTTACTGTCCTAACCTTCAAAATCCTAACTCAGCTTTCCATGATTTTTCACAAGCTAGCCTATAATTCTTACAAAGGGGTAAATAACTAAGAATAGGTAAGATAATCATGAAGAACAAGGAGACAAATCCCATTCACCAGATATCTAGACTTATAAAGCTACAATAATTAAAATAATGTGGTAGTGGCACATGAATGAGAAACAGATTAATGGAACAGAATAGAGTCTACTAGATACAGATTGATAAAAAATATTTAAAGTCTGATAATACCATTTCAGCCAAGGATGTTGGGGAAAGGGATTGCTTACATGCTGCTGATGGGAGTGTGAATTGGTGCATTTCTATGAGCATATTGGCAATATCCTGCAATGTTAAGTATACACATACTATCCAACCCAACATTTCCTCTTCTGGGAGAAATTTGTATACATGTCCACAAAAAAACATGTACAGGATATTCACTGAAGCACTATATTAGCAAAATATGTAAAATAACTCAAATGTCCATATGATGTCATGTAATGAAATCCTATCCAAGCAGTTAGAATGAGTGAACTATTATAAATCTACATGAATCAGCACAACTAAGTCTCTAAAACGACATCAAGTGAAAAAGTAAGTTGTAAAATGACACTTCATATTACGTATATGGGGTAAAACATAAAAATTATTCAAAAGAACAACCCTTTCCGGAGACAAGTATGGCTGAGAATGAAGGGAAAGAAGGAATGGAGTGGAAGGAGGTGGATGTTAGCTGTGTTTGTAACTGTAAATATTAATTAAAACAAAAGAACTGATGCCAATATGACAAAACATCAACTTTTTAAAAATGTGGACTGTAAATACATGTGTGTCTGTTATATTATTACACCGTTTTCGGTACGGCCTCCTCAGTCTCCAGGCTCCATCTCCTCGACTCGGGGCTGCCCCAGACTTCACCTGGGTTCCTCTTTGCTGCACTGCAGCCTGGAAACATCTCTAAGCAATACACTGGGAAAATCATAGGACTCACCTCATTTGTTTCCCCTTTCTTGGGGATCACTGCTCTCTCTGTGCTACCTGACGGCCAGTTCCTGAAAACCATTGTTTTATATTTCTTCCCGGGTTTTTAGTTGTTTCTGAATTACTTGCAGAGGAAAGTGCTTCTATGATGTGTCTTCATTTGGGGTTCCCTAGAAGCAGACTTGGGGTTTAGTTGTTCCTTCTAGATTCTGTCTTTGTGAATTTGCCTACTTGTTACAATTTATGTGTAACCTCAAACTCAATATTTGTGTCCCTTTCCCAGTCATTTGTGGATCTGCACAGAGGGGCCAAGAATTTGAGTTACCTGATGTGCGTGTTCCCAGCTGAGGGCAAACAAGGTGACCATTCTGCCTTCTTGTTTCAGCTTTCATACTGTAAACAAGTGTGCTTTGTGCATTCTTTTCAGTGCCATGTTTTTTGCATTTCTGTGCTTCGTGTTGGTGATTCAGCTGTTTAAAATGCCCCCCAAGCACAGTGCTGAAGTGCTGTCTAGTGTTCCTAAGAGCAACAAGGCTGTGATGGGCCTTACAGAGAAAATACAGCTGACCGTTGAACAACATAGGTTTGAACTACACGGGTCCACTTGCATGCACATTTAAATAATAATAACTTATACTTATGTGTAAGGGACCCACGCAGTTCAAACCTGTATTATTCCAGGGTCAACTGTATTTCTCATCTGTGGTTGGGAATCCAAGTACGTTGAGGGCTGTGGATTTTTGGCTGCATGGGCAGGTGGTACTTCTAACCTCCCTGTTGTTCAAAGGTCAACTATAAATGCATTAGATGAGCGTCCTTGAGGCATGAGTCATAATATGGGTAGCTATGAGGTCAATGCTAATGAATCCAAAATGCATATTAAATAAAATGTCTTTGAACATAAATACATAAACAAGGTTATGTATTTTCATGAAAACATTGTGACCAGAAAACCAGGATCCTAGGTCTATCAGAGAGGTGAAACCTAACCCTCTATTTCCCCTGGGAACCATAGTTCAAGATTCACCAATTCAGTGTTCACAGCAACTGTACAGAACATTACTGTGACGAATTCTTGTTCTTATACAATAATACACTGTACAAGTAATTTATTCAGGTGGCAAAAAAAATTAAAAACCTCTGGTAGGAAAGATAGGGAAGGGAAGGCAGCCTTTAAAGGGCATGTCAACAAGGCAACTACCATTGTGGGTAACCAGAGCTTAATAAACTTGGGGACCTCTGGGAACCAAGGTAGAGCATGTGCCTCCAAGTGATCCCAAGCAAGGGGTAGGCAGCTGGGGTATTTATGCACCAGTCCCCCTCAGGTGAGGACTGCTGGGAACGGGCACTCATGGCTTGCTGAGGAGCAGACAGAGGGACTGGTAGCCAAGGAAAGTCCTCAGGCAAAGAGGTATAGACACGGCAGTTGAAATCCATCCTGGGTTTCTACTACCCTGGGAGAGGATATGAGCATCTGCTACAGATGGGATGACCAGGGCTTGTAAGCTTAGATGCCGCCAGAAGCCAGACACAGGTAACATAAGCAAGAGCAGTAGGCTGGGAGGGACTGCATGAGCTGCAGAGTTTCTTTCCCTGTCTAACAAGAACAGCTGTTACTCAGCTACAGCCAATTTTTGCCATGCAGCAAAATTGACCTATGCTTGCCAAATCTGATTTTTCAAGAAAAGTGGGAAATTCAGATTTTTAAAAAATGTGAAATCCTTAATTTGTAAAAGTTGGCAATAAATTTTAAAAATTTGTAAAACACTGTTAAAGCCAAACAAAATATGTTGGCCTGCCAACTTCAAGCCACAGACTGCCAATTTGCAACCCCTTTGACAGAAGATGTGCAAAACCCCACCTGTTGGGTATGAGCCCAGAGAACATGTATCATTATCTCATGTGCACTCTAAGGAATTCTGGGAGGGCCAAGAAATGCCTAGAACTCTGTCCTGACATCCATGTGGCGAGGCACTTCTATGTCTCACTTCACTTTCCTTCCTTGGGAATTATTAGATGGCCACGGAGCACCATCCATCGTGCCTGGTGAAGTTCTCCAGTGATTTCTTGTCACTGTTTTGGCACTTTTACTCTCATGAGAAGATAGTCAAACCTACTGGGCTGTTCGTCTGGCATCTGCTAGTCTACACAGCCAGTCAGCCCACTTCATAGCTGAGAACAGGGCTGCCTGCCCAGCCTTCCACCTGCACATAGAATAGAGATTGTCAGAAGGAGCTTGCAAGTCGAGTGGCAGCATGTGTGGAAATGGAGCCTAGGGAATTGGCCACCATCTGGCACTTTCTGCAACACAGAGGGAGGAGCCAATGGCTGCTTCCCAGGGAATGGCAGAGTACCTAAATCAGTCAGTGGTCAGGGGTCAACTAGGCAAGCGGAATCACTAGAAAAATATACACAGTAGTCCCCCCTTATCTGTGGGGGATGTTTTCTAAGATCCTCAGTGGATGCCTGAAACTGCAGATAATACCAAACCTTGCATATTATGTTTTTTCCTATACGTACATATTTATGATAAAGTAAGAGATGAACAACAATAGCTAATAACAAAACAGAACAATTATAACAATATACTGTAATAAAAGTTATGTGAATGTGGCATTAGTAAGTAAAATAAAAGTTACTTAAACACAAGCATGGTGATACCGCAACAGTCAATATGATAACTGAGCACCTACTAAGTGACTAACAGGTGGGCAGCAAATACAGCATAAGCTGAACAAAGAGATGAGTCACATCCTGGGCAAATGAACACTGACAATACAAGATTTCAGAATGCTACACAGAATGGCGCACAATTTAAATCTTATAAATTTTGTATTTCTGGAATTTTCCACTTAATATTTTTGGACCACAGTTGACCATGGGTAGCAAACTTTAGAAAGTGAAACCGTAGATAAGGGAGGACTACTGCACACACACACACACATTATATACACATACATATAAGTGTGTGTGTGTGTATATATATATATATACACACACACATACATACATATACATATATATGTATATGTGTGTATATATATATATATATATATATATATATATATATATATATATATATATATCAGGGGTGCCAAACAAATCTATACAAGCGGACACTTTGGTCAACATTGCTCAAACAGTAGTTCGCAGTAATCAGAAGTGTCTGGATGCTGATGGTAACCACTTTGAGCACCTTTTGTAATTGCAGAAGTCAAACGTGACTTGTGTTCATTTTTTGTTCTTGGTATATGTTAACACAGTTTTTTCCTTTCTTAAAATGTGTATACATTTTTTGCACCCTCTACATATGATATGTATATATGTAATATATGATATGTATATATAGAATATATATGATATGTATATATATATATATGCTATGCATATATATGATATGTGTATATAACAGGTAGATGATATGTATATATGATATATATGTACATGTGATATATGTATATATCATATACATTTTTTAAGCGGCTCTTAAGGGATTTGTTACAGAGATACGGCCTTACATAATCATGGGAGCTGGTTAAACAGTCTCTATAAGGCTGTTGTCTTCACATCTGATACTGGAGCTTGAAGTCCACAGGACAGGCAGTTAGGAAGGAAAGAGATACCAAGGGGAGATCAAGAATAAGCTAGACCCCGTAAATAGAGCTGGAACCCCACAAAGATGGACTAATACCTGTGTCAATTCTTGTTGCCTCTGACATAGGTGATGTGGGCGTCCTACAGAATCCGGGCCCTTTAGCACAGAGCTCTACACAGACACCTGACCCAGAAATAGGAGCAAAGAAGCTGAAGGAGGATGCAGGGGAAGGTAGAGCAGTTACAGGCCTAGCAGCTACTTCATGCCCATGAGGTGAATCAGCAGATCAGCAACAATATGTGTGAGCTACACAACATCTGTTGCTTCCCTTCTGCCTTCCAGAGCTCCCCAAATTCTCTCTTGTGTCCCACCATAGGGATACTGGCAAAGCTCATTCTGTACCTCTGGGGCTGCCCGAATGTCTGGTTTTTGACTTATGACCAAGAGAAGGGCAACGGGATGTATGATATATGGTTTAAGGTCTGAAACTCTCCTTGCAAGCCCCAGTGTTATCTTCTTTACTGGAAGTTCTGGACGTTTGCAACTGGCCTCACCAGTTTGATAAGCCTGGCTTGACTACTTGAAGAACCACTTAGTTCTTTTCAGTAGATTCTCCTGAAGCCAAGCTTCTTAGCACAGATCTTGGCAGTTCAATCCAGAGATTAAGTGTGGTCTCTGTGGGCAAAGGTTGGACTGTTGTGCATAAACCTGGTGCTGCAGAATGTCTCTTGGACCTACACTGCTTTCCTGCATTCTCTTTCTCTCCCTGTCCTGCATCCTTTGCCTTTCAATCAAAGTCTTGTATGAGTATACTCTGTGGAATCTGGGCAATCCTTTCAAATATCTGAAATAGTGGAACTACTATAACCAGCATAGGTGAAAGCATATAAGAAAGAGAATTCTGGGAAATGCAGGTCAGCCTAGCTATTTGACACATTAGGAGATTACCGAAGTATCCATTGACTTCAGTGCTTTGTTATAGGGAGGCCTGCTCTTGGTGTAGGAAAAAAGATAGCAGACCTAGGCTATTTCAAAGAAATTGTTCCACAGATGCCTGGGGAAATCAGAGCAGATGGATTCTTAGAGGAAGTGAAGACTTGCAGATTTCTTAAAAGTTTCCCTTCTTGTGATTCTGTAGCTAAAAACTTATGATGTTTCTTGCTAATGAAGAGAGAAAATGTAGATGATAATGTCTGATTCCTCTTGGGAAGACCCTCTTGAAAGAGCAGGAAGACATAGAGGAGAAAACTAGAACTGCCAAGGGCAAGTTACAACATAGCAGATTTTGGCTCGATCAGTGGGTGGATTTTATAACAGAGTAATTGCTCTATAACTAAAGGGAGTGCCTTGTGAGGAACTGAGTTCAATTTTTTGACTTGTTAGTTTTAAGCAGAGATTTAATAACATCCATCTATCCATCTATCCTTCCTCCCATCTCCCCTCCTTTTCCTTCCTTCCTTCCTTCCTTCCTTCCTTCCTTCCTTCCTTCCTTCCTTCCTTCCTTCCTTCCTTCCATACATCTGTCCACCCAGTTACTTGTTTATAAATGCAATCATTCAACCGACATTTATTGATTACCTACTATATGGCCAGGTGCTATGTTGAGTTCTGGAATCTGTGCCAGGCACTGCTCTGGGTGCTAGAACTTAGAGCATAACAGGGAAGGTTGTCTGGGGGTTATTGACCATCTATTATGTGCCAGGCACTGCATTAGTGCTAGAGATTAGAACCTAGAATAAATAACAGTCTAAGACTATTGTTGAGATTCTTCAATTTTAAGCCATTTACTCTTAAATGGATCTCACAGTTGATGAGTGCCAGCCTGGTTGGTCCTACCAGACATGAGTCCTTTACCCATAGTGACTCACAGGGCATCTGCAGCCACTAAGACTATGTTTTCTTGGCTGGGTCCAGGAGGGTTGGGATGTTCTGGGCTATGACCTCATTGTTTATCATTTTTGAAAAGCTTCTGCCTCCCTTCTGGAGGCTGGATCAGAGCCGGAGACAGCAGGGTGGATGTGCGAAATAAACTCCAGCCAGCGTTACTATAATCTTAAACATCCAAACAACGGGTCACACGCCTACAGCTCATGATTTCTTGGCAGCTTGGCTGATCCTAGCTCTTCCACTTTTATCTGCCATTTGACCTGCGAAAGCATTGGAAACAGCTAATCTGTGAACGTTTACAGTGTAAAATCAAAGTGCATAGGGAAGAGATGAATTTACGAACAGTCCAATCTTGCCCCTCAGGGAAAGACTAGAAAATACATTTAGGCTGACATGTAAAGAGCTGATGTGATCCAGATGCTGTAAATTCAGCACCCAGCTCTCCCTAAGCTCAGGGCTGTGGTGTTACAGGACATGCAGGTATAAGAAGACGATGAGGACAATGGTCCCCAAGATGGGGGATGGGGGGGCTGGGCTTTACTTCTTGGATGTTCTTTGCACTGTGTCCCAATTTGCAAGGGTGGGACTGTCTCTAAAGGAGGCTTTTCAAAACCTTGTGTCATCTTGAAAACATGAGATAATCCCTGAGAAAGATTGTACAGGCTGGAGGTAACTCTTGACAAAAGCAGTTTGCTAAAAGCAGGCAGAAATATAGGCCTTCCCTGACATTAGAGAGGCAACAAGAGAACTCTTGTTGCCTGCAGGAGTCTTTCATTAGGCCTTGTGAGCAGAAGTCTGTGTGTCCAGATGGTTTGCGGCATAGATCCCCCAAGCAACAATTCAATGTTTGGAAGAAGGACCTTGTTGCGAGTTCACCTTGAACTTATTGAGTAAAATGGAGGTAGAATTTGGAGGAAATCTTTTGAGAGATTGTCTTAGAGGCTGGGATTGAATTCTGTGCACCTGATTCTGGGTTGGTCATAGGTGTAGTGGTGATTGGATTCCATTTCAAACTCTGCAACTCATCCTCTGTGTACTTCTGGACAAGTCCCTATTTATTGACAAAAGGAAAGGGATGGCTTAGACATTCCCCAGAGATTTTTCAGCGCTAAGATACTATGATGGAACTGGACATGCATTATAAAATAGAGATTTCACCTGAGCCATTTATACAGACTCTCTCAATAGCCATGCAGCAGCAGGAAAGTGAAGACATCTTGAACATTCTATACAGCCTCCCTGCTGTCTGAACGAGAGCGAGTTCTTGGAATAACCACGTTCCTGGCATCTGCAAATACAACCCCAGGGAGAACCAAATCATTAGCCACAAAGAGCCGTAACTTCAGGTGTTTAAGACTAGCCTGCCTTCCCATTAAAAATGCCCCTGCCCTTGGCTCAAATTATTGATTTACGTTTTAAATTACATTTGCATATTGATTTCAAAAGGCCCCCTCCACAGCTCTGTAAATAAATCAGATAAATTAATTAGAACCACCGACTATGGTAGCACTCCAACCCAGTAGTGAAATTACTCACCGAGTGCAGAGTTGAGCTTGTAAACCAATCAAGAGAATTGTATCCTTGGTGGGGAGGTTAAGTGTGCTGTTGACGGCAACTGTCTGCTCCTTAGTTGGGACTGTGTGGAGAGGCAGAAAACAGTTTCAGAGAGAAGGCTGAAGGGCGCTCTCTGGGGAGGGTGTTTGGGTATTAGTACTTTTTCTACTGGAGGGTGGGTAGCGTACATACTGAACAAGCAGCTTTGCATCAAAGATTGGAAGCCTTGCATCATGAGAATCAGTGGATCTTCTCTGTAGAATCTGCCTCTTCCTAATAATAGCAATTACTGTTTTCATTTTATTTGTTAATATATTAAGCCTTTCTTCTGCAAGGATTTGTGGCACATTGTGTGTATATTCAATTCAATAGGACAGCTAAGGACACTGGGTCGAAAGGAAAGTAAGCTTAGGGAGTAAGATGACACCAGAAGTAAAGTTAGCACAAGAAGTGTATTTCATAAAGTCTATGCAATTGTTAAAAGTGAGCCACTGTGAGCTTCTTAGCAGCCAACGTAAAGATGGGAACATGATTAGCCATCAGATTTACAGTATCCATAGAATAAGAACATCCAATTGGACAATCCATAGGTTCTCCTGGTCATTGTCCATGAAACCTGGAGTTCAGGGTTTTAGTTTTTAAATGATAGGTACCTGGTGATAAAGTGTCTACATTGATCGGTAAGGGCAATGCCCAATGCTTTGACAATCAAGAAAATGGAATATAGGGTTTATATTATTTTTTATTTTAAAAAATTGCTTAAACCAGGGTTTATGCCCTCATGGAGGCCCACTCCACACCTTCAGGGAGAGGGGAAGAAAGACACCCTGAGCAGAGCCAAGGTTTTCCTCAAAAAACTGTTTTGGACAATGGGACCATCCAAGGCCCAGTGTTCTAGGTCCCAGAACAGTGGGTTCTTACCCTTGGCTGTGCCTCAGAATGACCTGGGAGTTCTGAACAACACTGAAGCCCAGCCCCCAGGGGATTCCAAAGATGGGGACAATTGTCCAGAGCATGGATAGGGTTTTTTCAGGTGGAAAAACCAAAAACAGCTGTTACCAATCACTGGCCACAGCCATAGTTAGTAAGAGGCCTTTGCTATGTCTGAGTGATGGAAGAGCCTGGTGAACATAAGGCAAAATGTACCTGGAGAGAGTGGGGGAGTTGACCTGCTGCATCAGATTGTTGGAACTTCCCTAATTAGTCTTGGAGGACACCTGTCCACAGTAACAACGGGAGATCTTTCAGTATAGGGCCCCCTGTGGACATTTGCAGTGACTTTGGTTTATGTAGGGTGACTAGCCATCCCAGCTGGTCCAGGCTAACCAGGTCATGGACTTTCATTGCTAAAACTGGGAAAGTCCCAGGCATAATGAGATGAGCTGGTCACCCTCCTGGTTTGGCTTCTTCTCAAGACAGAATCAGAGAATGGAGGGCTGACCTGGCCAACGAGAAAGAGTCAGGCTGAGATGCTCAAGACCATTTCTAAGGCAGAGCAGGTTCTGGCCTCCTGTGGATGTTTACCCAGTCAGCTGTGGCCCCATTTCTAGCTGGGCTGCCAAACATGGGGTCCTCTCCCTCCACCTCTGATCTTATCTCTCTGAGACAGTTCTGTGTCTGTTCCAGATTCCAGCTGGGGCCCTGGAGCCTCCGGGACCTGGGAGAAAGTGGAACTTCCTCAAAACCTGAAGATGTGCTCTCTGGGACACTCTAGGACCATAGCTCTCCTCCAAAGTCAGGAGACGGGTCTTCAAGACTCACTGCCTTTTGCCTGGAAACTTTGTCCTTGAAAATCAGGTGGACAGCCCCAGGGTACAACAATCAGATAACACAGGCTCCCACAGGCAAATGGTGACCTGCAACCAGGGCTGATTTCGTGGGTATTCACACGGGCCGTTCTTAGAAGGGCCTCCTCTTGGTTTAATATTCTGCTGTCACCATCTTGAAATCCTTCGTAAGTTTTGCACAAGAGGCTCCTCAGTTTCATTCTATACTGGGCCCCGCAAATTATGTACACAGTCCTGCCTGCCACCTCAGCCCAGCAAAGGAGGCAATTCCAACAAACTGCTTTCATTGCCATTATGGTGCCATTATGGTAACTGAAAAAAAAAAAAAATCAACAATAAAATGGAGAAATTTTACTTCAGGGCCTCACAAGCCTGGCCAACTCCTGAGCCGAGTTCCAAACCCTCTCAAGCAAATTTCCAAAAGACAGCCCCCAAATCTACATTTCAGGAAGAGTTCCTGTGTAATTCTGATGAACGGTGAAGATTAGGCTGCAGGCTTTTAGAGCAGAAATGGATTTTAAATCAAAACATATAAAGAAAAAAAGGAGGGGCAGGGAAGAAGCTGTGAGAGGTAGGAACAGCTTGGAGTGGCTGGAGACAGAACTTCAGACCACTGCACTCAGCCTCCAGGTCCCCATTTGGCCCCGATGGTGGCACCTTTTGCTCTTCATGGGTTTTACTTCCTGAAAGTAACAGAAAGCTATCTCTATTACAATTCCTGTCAGCAAGTTCTTTGAGCCCCACGCCTGCTCTCTGCCTATCTTTTAGCTTCTGCTACCCCTTGAAGCTGGGCCAGGCTGCCTAGGAAGCAGCCCCAGATCAGCCCTGGAGCTTCTCTGCCTGCACCCCTCTCAGGTCTCAGAGCCTCCCAAGGGCCCACCTTCTGCCCAGCCCCTTGACCCCATATTTGCTTCTGATTTTGACTCACCTTGGCCTGTGGTCCTTAGCTGACTCTTTCAGGAACCCTGGTAAAAGACTCCAAAGCAAACGATTACCCATTCCCTCCAGGGCCAAGCTGCTAATCTTTATGGTGTCTTTATGAGAATGAGAGAACAATGCTCCAAAGCAAGTCTCACATTAGTAAAAGGTGTAGCAGGGCTCACTTCGGGCATAGTTGGATCTAGGTGGATCTAGGGGCTCTCTGTATCTCTTTGCTTTGATTTCCTCTATGAGGACTCAGAGTTCCATCTTTCCATAGCAAAGGCAAGGCAGGGTGACTAACATTTCTTCCCCCATCACAGGTAGCAGGAATTTGATTGCAATGGTCTGCCTCCTCTGAGGTCTCTTGTCATCTGATGTTGGCATCACATGATGGTATGCTGGTAGAAGTTTAACAACTGGCTCTCACCAGGGAAGTGGGGAGGATGCCCTGATTTGCAGCATTTGCCCATTTCTGTGAGGTAATATGATCGTTGTGGCCTATTTTAAGCTACGTAGCACTATATTTCTCCACTCAGGGTTGGGAAGCGATTCACAGTAGCACACCATTACATAATAATTCCAGATGCCATATATGTAAATATCCTCAAATGCATAGATACCAATAAAATGTAGTAAAATAATTAGGAAGTGACAAATTGTGAGTATCTGTTACCTTTCCTTTTAATACAATTCATTTAGGTACACATTTATATAATTTAATTTTTAATAACGAATATGTTTAAGAACCAGCTAGCATGATTCCTGAAATTTCATAACCGGCTCTCACGAGCTAGTAGCCGCCATCTCCAGCCCATCAGTGATTCTGGAGCTGGGCTCAGGGATTAACAGGGCTGTGATCAATTACAACGTCCACTAAGGGCACAGAAAGGAAGATGGCTGGCACACATGCCACACATTTACGTTTTCTAGAATGTCAGTGATTTTATGAAAGCAACTTTTGCTTTTTAATTGCAAAGACCTTGGTGTCACCAAAGGAAATGACAGATTTCTCCCTGGAAGAGAGCATTGTAAACTTGCTCCCAGTTTACAATGCTTCTGTGGTAGCGGCTGACTACATCTCATTACCATTGCCAAAGTCCTGGAAAGAAAAGAGTGGGAACCACCTGGGGAAGAATTTCTCATTTTGCCCCAAGGTACTAACAACTCTATTACTGCACACTACAGAAACGCCAACTGCTGAAATGTGGGCGTAAATAGTTTTTCAGCTTCTTTTGCTTGAGTAAAGGGAGTCTTTAAGGTCAGAATTGCACAGTTTAATATCCCATTAAGACTTTCTACGTTGTTTTCCCATTTTCCTTTTGTTTTTCCTCCTGGTATTTGCCAGCAGCTGAGGAGAGCTGGGGTCTGGCTGGTTCTCTGAGGGACCAGGCAACAGCTGCCTCAGTGGAAGCATGAAGGAGTTAATGTGACGTTCTGCGTGTCAAAGTCTCTTAATGAGCTGTTAGCATTTGTTACAATTTGGCTTAGTGGCTGTGACTTGAGGACTTCCAGATATTGCTTTTGGAGTGGAAAAAGACTCCCTGAGAACTAGAAAGCAGGGTTGCTTTCCGCCCCCACCCTTGCTATACCTGTACAAGAATCTGTTCTCAGTGGATCAGATGGAGGGTGTGAGTCACGGCAAAAGCATAATCATTCTCACCAACAGACATTTTTCCCCATTTATTTTATTTTCATTTTTTTTGCTTTATTGGGTTATAATTAACATTTAATTAAATGCGTACATCTTAAGTGTCCAGCTCAATACCTTTTTGCATATACATATGTAAATATCTATGCGACCAACCCTTTATCCAGGTTTGGAACATTTCCTTCACCCTAGAAAGTTCCCTTATGTCCTTTCCCACTCAATGCCACCTTCCCCAGAGGTAACCACTGTTCTGATCTTGTCTTAGTTTGGTCTACCATAATAAAATACCAAACACGAGGTGGCTTAAACAACAGAAATTTATTTTATGTTTTGAAGGCTAGAAGTCCAAGATCAAGGTTCCAGTCAATCCATTTCTTTGAGAGCCCCCTTTCTGGTTGGCAGATGTCTGCCTTCTCACTGTCTCCTCATGACTTCTTTGAGAGAGAGAGAGAGAGAGAGAGAGAGAGAGAGAGAGAGAGAGAGCCTTCTGGTGTCTCTTCTTATAAGGACACTAATCTTATAGAACCAGGATGCCTCCCTATGACCTCATTTAACCTTAATGTTCTTAGCAGCCCCATCTCCAAATATAGCCACACTGGGGGAGTTTAAGTTTCAACATAGGAATTTTGGGGGGGACACGAACAGTCAGCCCATAATAGACCTCATCACATAGATTAGCGTTGCTGGTTCTAGAGTGCCATATAAATGGAATCGTGCAGTACACACTCTTTTGTGTCTGGCTTCTTTTGCTCACTGTAAGGTTTTTGAGATTCATTCACATTGCTGCATGTGTCAGTGGTTCATTCCTTTTTATTGCTGAGTAGTATTCCATTGTACAAATAAACCATAATCTGTCCACTCATTCTCCGTTTGATGACTATTTGGCTTGTTTCCACTTTGCCAAGAGATGTTTATGCTGTATAGGGCATTATGTTCTGGGCTATACAGAAAGGTAAAATATGTCCCTGCCCATCAGGAGTGTATGTTTGGGATCTGTGCTTGAAAAATAACTAAGAATGCACCAAGATATCAAACAAAATATGACTCTGTCTCACTGAGCAGAGTCTGAGTCGAGGGCATTTTTTAGGAACATCAATAAAGTCTGTTTGTAAATACCGTACATGCACTTAGAAGATGAGGCAGCTTAAAAACATCAGCTGCCAGAGAACCAAAAACAATTGCAAGTGAGGTCAGAGCTGGCGAGTAGCTGGGCCTGCTGCGTGGGTACCTCTGGGAAGCCTCGTAAATGCTTCATTGCCTGGGTTCTGGGCCAAAGAGCTTCATAAAGTGGGAGCAGGGTGAAAACATTCCCCTTGGAACAAAGCTGGCTCCTGGTTTGTTTTTGTGGTTTCCTCCAAGAGGGCAGAGAGGGAAAGGCCTATCCTCAGAAGGACAGCTAGGCGCCACATCGTAATCAGGATGGGCTCTCTGTGACCAGGTGTGGATGCTCCCGGCGGGAAAACAGGATGTGCAAAGGGTCTGGGTTCTGGGCCCCAGTTTTGGATCTAGAGGGAGCATATTAGGCCACCCTGGTCCAAGGGTGGATTTGGGTAAGTTGGGTAGAGTTTTTTTCGCCAGAGACAGTGCCATAGGGACAGGGATGGGGTGGCCAGAACTTGATAACCCCCATAAGGGGATCTGATTGCCCACCATGGATCCATCGGCAGAGATGCTAATATCCCTGTCTGTGAGTCTGAGAGTTGAGGTCTTGTGTGTTTGCATAAACCTTTGGAAGTTCACCTCCCCACATCCTACTTCCCCAAGCTCCACCTCCTGTCTCGAGCTTTGCCTCTCCCTGCCTTGGTCATACAGCATGATAGAGTTGAAAGTCGATCTTGGAACTCTTAAGCATTTGGAAGTGAATGGGTGAGCCCTGAGGAAAGCCCAGGGGGTCATCAGTGTTTGAAGAACAGAAAGATGAAGAGGACTTGTGACTTAGAACTGCATTTTTGTGCGTCTAAAGGTAACCAAAAAATGGAGGAACAGTGAGGGGAACTGCCCAAAGTATAACTTTTAAAATGTTAACAAAGCATAATTCTCATACAAATATATAATGAGTACATGCCAAAGTTTTATTTTAACTCATTAATGAGAAAACAATGTGTAGAAGAGGAAGTGGTGTACTCATCTATATGGTTAGAAGAAAAAATGTGGAGTAAGATTACTAAGTTAGATACAAAACTGGTTATTTTTCTTCAAGGCAATAAAACAGTAACCTATAGTATTATCTTCTGTCTCAAATGGAAGTCATTTTTATCTCTACAGGAAAAAATTATTTACACCACTATTGGATTAAAAGCTTTTGTATCTTAATGGTCTTCAACAAATTAATAGCTAACCTTAGAATTGTAAAATATAGAATCAAGAATAAATAGTAAGTTGAACAAAGTTACATTCTACTAGAAATTCTAATGACCCTGAGGCAGGCTTGACAATGAAGGTCATGCAATCTTTTTGCCTCGTTTCTGACTTTGGATACTGTTTTTCTTGAAGAGAGAAGCAACCTGGAGAGGAGGTTCCATGGTGATACTCACTGCGCCCTCCAGTTATTTCAAGCACGGGGAGATTGTCCCCTTGGTTTGAAGCACTGTGGGGTACCGGAAGTCAGTGAGGACAGAAAAGGAAGCTTGGATAATTAATGCCCTACCCCTGGGGATGGGCAGAGGGAGGGCCCAGAGGCTGAGAGAGGAACAGGAGTGGAACTGTGGGATTTGGCTAGAGGACAAGACCACCCCGAACCCCAAGAACTCTTATTTGGAAGGCTGCCTGGCAGGGACCTTAACAGTTCAAGTGGAACCTGTTCTTTTTACAAAGGTACGTGATGCCTTCCTTGTAGAGTTTGGCCTTGGTAGTTTTGAGCCATTAACAGTGTTGTTCACCTTTACCACTGCCACCGTCTTATCCCAAACTTCCCTTAGTACCCTCATCCTAGAAGCTTAAGTGACTGGCTGTCCCTCTGCCTTCGTTCTTTCCCCCCCAGGCCCTGGCCCAGGATCATCATTGCCTCTGCCTCCTGTTCCAGAGCAGAAGCTGGCTATTTGCAGCAGAGCAGTGGGGGTCGCTTCTGATTAAGGAAGAGAACTCCAGTTAGGGTGAGGAACTCATCCTGGTATTCCTGGGATCTTCTAGGTTAAGAAGGCCCACATCCCAGGGAGCCCCTTCTGACCTGGGCAAACTGGGACAGTTGATCACTCGACCGAGTCCAGTCCTGTCTGTGTTCTGAGCCTCTGGGGGTGCTGGTCTTCCCATCCATAGCGAATTTTTTTATTTTTTTGTTAGCTCTTTCCCCCTAGTTCTCCTAGTCTTAACTGTCTGTTCTATCCTGTTAAATAATCTCTTAATTTAGGAAGCTCAGGAGATAACTCAGGACTCATAGAAGTTGCCTGTGCATTTCAGTCTGGCACAGAAATGGATACAAGCTTTGCAGTTTGGTTGTCTAGCCATGAGATATTTGTGGAAGCTTCCAAGAAGACAAATGGAACAAAACGGGATATTGGCTTTTATGGATCAGAAATGAATCACATTGCTTTCTTTCAGTAGTGGCATCGAGTTGTAGAGTCTTAGGAAAGAAACAGCAGAAACAAAATGTTTTCTGGTGGAGATCTGTGAAAGGAATAAAGGCTCCTGAATGGAGGACTCGGATTTAGGAAAGCGAGATTGACTCTGCTTGGACTCTAGAAGGATAATAAACTTGCCATGCTTATTTATACCTGGGTGCTGCTTTCAAATGCTCTCTCTAGGCCTTCATTCTGCTCCAGGGTCTTCAACAAAACAGATTAAGAGCTGGCCAAAAGAAAGGGAGAAAAATGGAGATTGTGTTTGTGTGGAGTGGTCCATGGCTGAATTCTCCTTAGGGCTGAAGGCAAGTAAAGGGGTATCAGGCACCGCTCCGAAAATAAAACGTTACTGGCTCAAGTCTGAAACTGTCACTTTCCACTAAGATGGAATATATTACTCAGAAAAGAGAAGCAGCAAATATTATGCAGTCTGCCTTTGGGAAAAGAAAAAGAAAAAAAACACCCACTTCTTATAAAAACACTTTTTTGGGGATGAAGGATTTGATTTCAACTGATGAGTCATCACTATGTTTTTTTACCACTTAGCCAAAAAAATGAGGTTTTTAAAAAAGCATTTCTTGAAGCAAATTATTCCACTGCTTGGGTTTCTCTCATCTGAGAGAGAAGGCATCCTAAGCACTTATATCCACAGTGCCAGAAGCTGTCCCAGTGTGCATGAAAGATATTATGGGACAAGGTTTGTAGTTACCAAGTTCTAGATTCATTAGGAAAAAGCAACCTCAAGATACTATTTATGATCTGGAAGCAAGAAATTATCAAAAAACATAAAATAAAGTTTAAAATACAAATTTCTATGAATAAAAGAGTCAGAAAGGCAAAGGGATTTCAGAGAGCTTGGAGGATTTGGTCATAGAGGTGACCATATGTCTTGGTTTACCAACGACGATAGCAGTTCATGCCTGGAAAGCACTTACTTTCACTCTCAAGAGCATCTTGTTTTGGACAATGAGTTATATGGTCACCCTAGGTGTGGGAGTTTTAAAACATGTCTGCAGATGCTTTGACACTCTTACCATCAAGAAAGCTACGTTCCTTCCCCTTGAAAAATGGGTGGGTTTTTGTGACCGCCTGATGAACAGAGACACTGCCTGACTTGCAAATCTAGGTTAGAAAACACCACGCAACTTCTCCTGGTTTGTCCTGGGAAACTTGTGCTGGGAACCATCAGCCGCCCTGTAAGAAGTCTGGCTCCCCAGGAGTCGCTGTGCTGCAGGGATCACATGGAGAGAGCAGAGAGCAAGAGATGCCCGAGGAGCCGCAGCTCTGCTGGCCCCGCTATCGGCGTCTTCCCAGTCCAGGCTCCAAAGGTGTTAAGAGAGGGAGGCTTCGAGGTGACTCCAGCCCCAGCTATCATCTGACTACAGCCACAAGAGAAACCCCTAGTAGGAACTGCCCAGCTGAGTCGAGGCAGCCCTCAGAACCATAAGAGAAAATAATAATAAATGATGTTGCTCTTGTGGCAACGAGTTTGAGGTATTTTCTTACATAGCAATAGTTAACCCAGATGCTAAGTATAGGTTGGCTAAGCACTTTGAGGGCCCCTACTAAGGACTTCTATGTCGTTGTGAGATTTTTACCATGAGCCTTTGCTCACTGTGCCGCAGCTGCACTGGCCTCCTTTCCGTTCTCTGTATAGCCAAGCTCCTTCTGAGCCAGGACCTGCTGTCTAGAATACTCCTTTCTCCATCATTCATTCCCCATCCTCCAGACCCCAGATTTAAACCCATCTTGGATCCTTCTAATAAGGTCTTAGATCTCTTACAGCCACTTGTGGGACATTGCACTTTCCAAAAATCACCACAGCCATATTTCTGATCCTATATGCTGTTCCAAAACCTTCGCATTTCCTTATCAAGAAGTGAGGGCCTATTTCCCCTCCCTTTGAAACTGTGCAGGAGTCTGCAACTGCACTGATGATATGGCTTCTACCCCTCTCTCCGTCTCAGGACACACACCCTGGGAACCCAGCCACTATATTTTAGGGAAGCCTCGGCCACACAGAGAGGCCACGAGCGAGTGTTCCATCTGATAGCTCCAGCGGAGGTCCCACCACACAGCCATCACTGCCTGCCAGACAGGTGAGGGACTTTTCTTTCAAATGATTCCTGTGCCCAGCGTTTAAGCCACCCCCGCTGATGCCAACAGAGCAGGGATGAGCTATCCCTGTTGAGTGTCACCAATACTTGCAGTCTGTTGTCATTATTTTAAGACTAAATGTTGGGATGGTTTGTTATGCGGTAGATGATCAGAACACCACCTTATTTTGATTTCTTAAAACTGTCCCAATTGTGATTACATAAATACTTTTTAAACGATTTGCTGAATGTTTGTTTATCTTCCTAAATTGTAAACTCCCTGACAGCCAGGATGTGGAGTGCCTTGTCCATCATTGCATTTCCAGCACCTGACTGTGACTGCCATACAACAGGCACTCCAAAATGTATTTATAGAATGAACGAATGAAAGAATATAACAGCCTGAACCGTACATGGGAATGCCATCAAAGAGAACAGTTCCTGAGGACGCAAAGAATTATTTTGGTTATTAGAAAAGTGAGGAAGTATATGCTGCTTATGCAAGACAGCTGGGGAGCGTAGATGCTGTTTTGTAATTTTGCGTCACATTTGCGTGTACGCTAACACACACACTATCTTAATAAGAGCCTCTGATAATCTTTAGGCACTTTTAAGAGTTAGGTTTGGAGTAGATTCTTGGTTCATGAACTTTGTTAACGCATTTATAAATAATTTAACTATAATCACATACCAAAACAACTATCATCTCCTGTAGGTGGAAAAGTGGGTGTCAAATTAAACACCATAGAGGAAAATTTGTTAGAAAATCGGTGTACTCAAACCAGCAAAGTGGGAGACAGGGAGTTGACAAATGTTATTGCAAAATACTTTGCTATTATTTTTGAGAACATGTGGAACTGAGAACATGTGAACATGTGGAACCGAGGTCCCAGAGGGGGGAAAAAAGCTGAAACAGTGCCTATCTTTTCAAAAGGAAATAACTTCTCAAGAAAGGAGAAATGCAAAACAAAACACCAACTTATCAATCTGCAAATGCCAGGAGGAATTTGAGGTCCTGAGCAACCAGCGTGGCTAGAAGAAGACGGATTTGGGGCCAGGACCAGCTAACGGCTACCAGTGAGAATGACAGGCTATGTAAACAATTGCAGAGTAATGAATGCCTGTCTTTGGGCTTCTTGGGTGTTTGGCTGCAAGTGAACAAATCAAATGCCTCTCCATAGAACTGGGCCTGAGAAGATTTGATAAATATCTCCTCCTACTCGGGGAGAAACTAATAAAACCTTGTGAATTGGAGGCACTCAAATGTTACATAACTTCAACTGGTCATCCTTCTGTGTATCCCAGTCAGAACCTAATTCCATCCTCTAGCTCAGTTTCTCCAGTGAGTGGCTCTCCAGTCTTAGTCAAGGTGGGAGAAGGGTAGACATCAATTATCCCAGAAGGGGAAGGAGTCCTCAACCACTAATATTAATCGCTGCCATACATGTCCCCTTCTTTTCAAATCCAATGCTGTATTCTATCTATCCCATCTGTAGAGCAATAGACTGAAAGTGTGTGTCCCTGAAAACTCATATGTTGAAATCTTACTCCCAATATGATAGTATTAGGAGACGGGCCTTTGGAAGGTGATTAGGGCATAAGGATGGAGCCCTCATAAATGTGCCCTTATAAAAGGGACTCCAGAGAGTTCCCTTGCCCTCTTTCTGCCACGTAAGGATACAACAAGGAGACAGCAGTCTAAAACCCAGAAGAAGGCCCTCACCAGAAGACCACACTGGCACCCTGATCTCAAACTTCTGGGCTCCAGAACTGTGAGAAATAAGTTTCTATTGTTTATAAGCCACCCAGTTTATGGTATTCTGTTATGGCAGCCTAAGCTAAGATATATACCAAGTCACGTGCCCTTTCCAAATACATCGTGTTTTCTCTTCCCTTTGTAATGTGGCCCCTGAAATGCCCTACCATTCCCACTCCCATGTATTTCATATTGTAGTAGACACTGGTGGGGCCCCACCCAGATCCCTGTTAGCTGGGCAGGTATACCCATCCCCAGCTGCTGTGAGCATTGCCTTCTAACAGCTCACAGCTACATCCTTCTTCAGAGACTCACTCTCTGTCTACAGGAGCCTCCTCTCCTAGAAGTATGTGGGTTAGGCACCCTCCCCCACAAGGAAACACCTATAGCCAATGACTGACTGATACAGAGTACAAAAGTTAGCCCCCTTGACTCAAATAGAGACACCTCTGGTGCAATTCACACCCTCACCAGATAGCCCCTTGCAATCAGACTGAGACTAAACTTCAGCTGAAACCACATCTTTGCCTAGCTTCTCCCGTTGCCCTACGCTTCCCTCACTTCTTTACAGGTTTCTTCTTATCTCCATCAATAAACCACTTATCCAAGACTTCTCCTTTTAGACTCTGCTTCAAGAGGACCCAACCCACACTGATGTTGTCTGGGAGACTTTCCCTGACAGTTTTCCACCCAAACTGAATTAGGGACCCTCTTTCATACACACTCTTCTGTCACTGAGCTTCTCACTAAGTATTGGAATCATGGATTTACTTGTTAATCTCCCCACTAGTCTACTTGGGAGCAGAAGCACTGACCTATTGATCTCTTCCTTCGTAGATCCCAGGACAGCGTTGTCTGGTTTATATAGCTCATGCGCAGTAAAAGTTTGATGAACTGAATTCTTGGGGACCTTTCTGAAAGAGAATATGCTGCTGAAATGTACAGAGGTAAACGGACAAGCCTTGTTTGGGCCTCTCACATTAGAAGAGGGTTCAGGAAAAAAAAAATCACAGAGATGGCTATAGAAATGGGATATGGGCCCTAGAATGTTGGTTGGCACCGTTGAGAATGGACTGTAACCTGGGATTTGGGTCAATGAATGATGACCAATTCAGTTACTTACAAGGTACAATGGAAGATACTTTTAAATTTTTAAAGATTTTTTAATACATCAACTCTGCCTTCAAACAGCTTAAAATCCAGTTTGGGAAAGATTGATAGTAAATATATGAAGAGCCATTTCAAGCAGAACATGAACCAACTCCCAGCCACAGTAAAGAACAGGATGAAATAGGCTTAAACTACCGTGAGAAACATGGGGGAATATTTGAACAACTTACTGGCTGTCAAGACAGTAGAAGTCTCATCAGCACCGACAAAGACTCTGTCTTTACCAAACTTGACTCACGCTTTTCTGCGCTCTCTTCTCAACTAGGCCTCAACTTTGGCCAGTGAGAGCTGCAGATCCTCAGCACAAATGCTTTTTGTCCGCCCTCCATACTAAGAGACTTGAAAAGCATTAGCATAGTTTCTAACAGTTCTAGGGCACGTCCTTAGGATGATGGTCCCAGTCCCTTTAAATTATGGCCTGAGCAAGCTTAATACTGCCAAAGAATACACTGTTTGTCCTAAAACCTGACTATCGCCCCTGACTTCCATTTGCTTAGAAGCATTTACTTTAAAAACTTGCAGTTGTAAATCCTTTATCTGTCCTTTTATGATATGTCTTGTGTAAGTCAGGGATGTTTTTCTCAAGGACCTGGGAGCCATCACTTTGAAATGTAATCATCAAAAAAAGTAGGACCCAGTCTCTGGGGGAGGGTAGAGCCTAACTTTAATAAGCAAATACAGGTGGCCTAATCACACACACACACAAACACACACACACACACACACACACACACACACACACACACACACACCATGCCCCAGCATCCTTCAGACCTATCCTTTAGCACATCCAGCCTTTAAAACATCTCCTGCCTTTTCATTCAGTGGAGTTGAGCTGAGGTCTCCCCTACTGCAGTACTACTGAACAAAATCTCTCTTACTGCCTATAAATAGTGTCTGGCTTTGTTTCTCTTTGACAGTACCCAAGGAAAGCTGTGACTTCAACATTAGTGGAAAGCTTTGAACAGAAGAGCAATGAATTTCCACTTCAGAGGGTCATGTTTTTGTCCTGTAATGATGCAGGAGGTGGACAAAGTCCCTTCAAGTCCCTCTCCTGAGCAATTTGTGAGATGATTGGTAAAATGTTATTTAGGAGTTCCATGAGTATAAGGAAAGGATCAGGCAATGAATTAGGGCCCCAAAGCAAATAGAGAAGTTGTCTCTACAGTAAATAAGAATGAGACTAATCCTGACTCTGCTTCTCCTTTGCTGGGTGACTTTAGATAGATTGCATAACCTCTCTGAGCCTCAGTTTCCCTATTCTGTAAAAAGAAAAGGTTGTAATAACTGATGTTCTAGCTGTCTTCTAGCCCTGATATGTTATGACTTCCAGAGCGCTCAAATTCCTGAATTATCTGGAAAGTCTCTCTGGCTAATTACTCTTGATGATTATGTTAAAATGCCTGTCATCTGTTAAGGGGGGAGAGGAGCTCTCTACATTGTGCCAAGAAAGAGCTCTCACACCTCTTCTAGGGCCATATGTGGCCAGGATCCCCTGGGATACCAAAAGCACACATGGTTGCCAGAGAGTCTAACTTTGTGACTCAGAAATTGCCATCTGCTAAACAGCTTTTAATTGAAGCTCCAAGAGGCAGAAGCTGGCTGGAAAAATCTTGCAAGTTGATCCAATAGGATTATCTTCTCTAAAAGAGGTTTTTCTATGTTTAATTAGTTGGAAGCCATTTTGTCACAGATGAATTTCTCATGTGTCAGTCCTTTTGGTGCCCTGCCCCCTCCCTCCTGTGTTTGAGTCCCACAGATTCTTTAGTTAGTAGCAGCCTCTGGGGGTTGTTTTGTTTCTTTGTTTTTGAAGTTACACTGCCCATTCTTTGAGGCATCCAGGGTCATGGAAGCCTTTTCTCCACCACTCAGGATACAGGTGAGTTAGTTATTTCAACCTGGATGGAGAAGTCAAATGTAATCGGTTCTTGATTTTTGGTCATCTGAGTCAGTTACCATATATTCAGGAACCAAAACCTCATGGTTACATTGACCTGAACCAAGTCATCAGGAAGGCACAAGCCTGAATGGCAACAAACCCAGTCATTCCAGAGGTAGGGGAGATTATTAACCCTTTGCATTTGGAGCTAGAAAGGACTTTCAGTGTCCAGGACCCGCTCTGTCTGCTGCTGGTAAGAGGGTGGGTGAAGGAATAAATACCCAGAGTCAGGTACATCCTCCAATTGGGGATTTGGACTGTTACAATGCCTTGCCTATCCTCAGAGTGAGATTCTGGTATAACAAAAAAGGGTAGTCAGGGAGTGGAGACTCAGTATGGGAATCAAGGTCAAATGAGGTTGTACAAATGAAGACGCTCTTCAAAGTGCTTCTAGGTTTGCAATTGGGTAAAATACTCAATTTCAATCCACAGGTATGTAACATTATCTTCATTTTAACCCTTTTATTATGGAAAATTTCAAAACATACAACAGTAGGGAGAACATTTAAAGACTCCATATACCAATCATCCATATACCATTATCAAGTCAAAGCTACTCTGTTTCATCTGTAACCCCACCAATCCTCCCACTCCCACCTCCCTCCCCATATTATGTCTTCACATTTTATTGTTAAGGAAACCAAGACTCAAGCATAGATAAGAAACAATGAATTGGGTCAGTTATTCTCAATGAATAGGGAGAGGGAGAGAGTAGAGGAAGTATATCACATTCTTTGGTGTGGCATGTGTGTGTTTTGGGAAAAGCAAGGTCAATAATACACTGTTATTATATAATTTTTATTTGTAACATGAAAAACAATACCTATTGTTCTCATAATATAAATTACAGCAAGCAAAGCTGAACAAAAGTTTTCTCCGAGCAAGAGGTGGGGATGATATCAAACACTCACAATTTGTGAGATTTCTGTCCATCAGAAAGAGGTCGTGGGTTAGAATAGGTCATAAAATACAGGATTAGTATCTGTCTAAGGTCCCTTTCTTCTTCGATCTCCCAGGATGTATAATCCTGACACCTGGGAATTGGAGGCCATGGCTATTTCCCTTTATAGCGTGTAGCACAGTTCTGTGTAACTGGGAGGCTTCAGTAAATGCCTTGGAGAAATGGTCTTCCCTACAGTTGTAGTTAAAATATGAACCAATGAGGAACCTAGAGGAAACTGTTCATAAACATCTTACACATGACACTTTCAAATAGGAAAAATAAGCAAATCTCTAAATTGGAAAAATTGCCTGAAAATAAGCAAATCCTATAGTTTTTAAACTCTGTTGCCTGGAGGCTTATGGCTGCATGAGGGGTTTGGCCAGCATCGACCTATCCCAATCAATCTTGGAAGAATTGAACTCTGCATTGCCTTTGTTTTGTATTTGGGTTTTGCTGTAAATTTTCATTAGAATTTTAGAAAAAGAATTCTTCTGCTGCAGAACCAGTGACAACAGTCTCCTTCCACAGGGGAGTACAGAGAGAGGGATGTGACTTGCCCAAGCTCACACAGCAAAGTAATAGGACCAGAGCCTCACATCCCGGGATCTACGGGAAGTGGGCCTCGTTGTTGGGTGAAGAGCTACAGAAAGTGCCCAGAAGAGGGGAAAACTCTTTGGAATGAAAGCACTGTCCACATAAGTTCTCCTGCTCTCCCAACCCCAGGTCGGGCTCAGCAAACAACTGTCCAGCTGTTTGTTCTGTAATGGTTCCAATAAATGAAAGGCAATGTGGTCCAAGAAAATGCGCTAGAGCATCAGTGGGCTCTCAGCTGCTGGCCGACGGATACTTAGTACATTGTGCCACCAAGCTCTCAGCCAGAAGAAGTTCACCTTTGCTAAATAGACCTCTCTCGCTCAACTAATTCCCCAGAAAGGAGACTGTAGACATATCATGCCATTAAAGAACAATAGAGGAACTTCGGGCTGGCTAGTTGGGAAGATTCCTGCAAAGGAAACCATTGTTGGGGGATATGGCAACGTGAGTAGAATGCAGGCTGTACGATTTTTCTCTGAGCTGTAGAACCCTTGGACCATGGCCTCCATAGTATCCTGGTTGTTTAGCTAAGTTCATGTCAGAGATTGCAAATCAGAGGTCAGTAGGCTAAACACCACCCCCAGACATGTTTTGTTTAGCTTGCGTGATGTTTGAAAATTTTGGGGGTTAAGTCACCAACATTTTTAAATTCGGAGATTAAAAATCTAGATTGCTTGTGTCTCTTCAAAAAAGAATTCTGGCAACACTGACAACACATTCTTGTCACGGGTCAGCTGGACGTTGGAACTGTAAACTGAGCTTACATTCTTTCATTTACTTCAGGCCCCACTTCTCCCTATAGCCTTAAACCCAGCCTGCTTCTCTTGTGCATTTTACTCCTGGGTCCTGTAGCAATCTGGAATCATGACCTAATACTCTGACAAAGCTTTCAAACAACAATTTTCAAATATTGGCTTCAGAGTCCTCTATGGTGCTTGCCTGAGGCTCTGCCCCAGGAATCCTGATTCTGGTGAATAAATGAGGTTTAGGATTTGCATTTTAAGCCAGTGGCCCAGAGGGTTCTGAGGCAGGCGGTTTGATAATCACAGTTTAAGAAAAGCTACCCTAGAATCAAGGTTCTCAATACCGGCTACACATTTAAATCACCAGGGGAAGATCTTAAAATATATTGATTTTTTTTACCCCAAACCAATTAAATCAGAAAACACTAGAGCTGTGGCCCAGCATGATTAACACTTCTTCATTTGTTTTTTAAAATTCCAAAAATACAGAAAATTTGAAATAAGAGTTCACGGGACTCCTTTAAACCTCTTACCTAACTTTACCAACTATTACCATCTTCCATACCCACTCATCTCTGTTACACACACACTTCCCGTTAGCCCAATCATTCAAAAGGAGTCTACAGGCATTGCACCCGAAATGTTTTAGCATGCCTCCTTAAGGAAAAGGACATTGTCCTACACAAGCACACAGCATTCACCAAGCCTGAGAAAATCAGTTTCCTCATGAGTAGATTCTGGTCAAATTAGATTACGGCAGGAACCTCACATAGGTGACTTAGTGTGATGTTCTGTATCTCCTGTCACACCCTTCAGGAGGCCCAAGGCTATAGAAGTTCACAAACGTACTGTGCACTTAGAGAGCTTGTTAAAACCTAGCCTGCTGGGCCCACCCCTGCAGTGTTTGGTCTGGAATGGGGTGTGAGCATTTGCATTTCTCACAAGTTCCCCGGTGATGCTGATGCTGCCAGCCCAGGTACCGGACAGAGAACCACTGACCTGAGGGCAAGCCATCCCACCATTGGCACTAGGTATTCGCATTTTTTAAAGTTCCATCGGGTGGATGATCGTAACATGCAGCCAGCTATGGAAACCTCGATGCTCAGATACAGTTCTCGGACCAGCAGAATCAGCCTCCCCAGGACCTTGTGAGAAATGTGGCATCTCAGGCCCCATCCCCAGCCTACAAATCCAGAATCTGCATTTTCGCAAAATCCCCAGTGGTCAGTGTGCACACTAAAGTTTGAGCCGCACTGCTCTAGAGCACCTGGGAGCTTCTCCCATGTCTCACCTGCTCACTGCAAACATGGCACCAGGCTTCATGGAGGAGATGACATTTGGGAAGAATCCGTCGACATCTTCAGGGTCAGATAAAAGAATCAGGTGGCTTGGTTTGGCTTTGAGACAGGCCCAGGAGTTGCTCTGATTCAAACCATATTTACTTCCACACCCTGGGTGCGAAGGAGAAGGCTATATAGTTGCTCATAAAGCATTTTACAAGCCTGGGCAATGGGGCGTGGATTGTAAAGGGTTCTAACTAATTCAGTGCTGCCAGTGGAAATAGCTTCAGCATGTGGGAGGAGAAGAACCAAGCAGATAATGTGACAACTGGGGATTGGAAACAGCCGTCAGAAGAATTGATCTGCACTTTGCACTCCTGGCAGAGAGCAGGTCTGTCAGGAATATAAGCAGATGGTTGGGCCAGGGAGTCTCTGAAGTAAATGTGGGGCTGAGTAAATCATAGTCCTGGGTGAAATTGAGTTTGGGGATATCAGGAGAAGCGGACAGAGGCAGAATCAGAGCATGGTAAAGGAGCCGTCTCCCCATCGCATAGCATTGGGCAAAGCAGAACCATGATTCCTTAGCTGGATAAGCATACATTCAGGAGGAGACCCCTGCCTTTACTAGGGGTGGTCAGGGAGGGCTTCCGGGGGAAGCAAATTTTATAACCTGAGTTGGAACTTTCCATGTAGATGAGGGCTTGTGGGAAAATAGAAGACAGAACACAGGAAGCACAGAGGTGTGAGCACTTGTGTTGTGTCCTAGGAGCGATGAGATGATAATGGGCCGCCATGGCTGCCCCTGTGCCGGCCCAGGCCTCAGCCCAGGCAGAACCTGTGCGGTGGATTGCATTAATGGCCCAGCTTCTTCACATCTCCCTAGATCCAAGCTGCGGTGCCCTCACACTCTGACTCTGGGCTCAGCCATGTGGCTTGCTTTGGCAAATGGAATGAGACAGAAGAAACAGCATGCGATAAAGGATTAGCTCAACAAGTCTGAGTGGTCCAAACGCTGCACCTTCTAAAGAAAGTTTTAGCCCTGGGCTACTTCCTGGTTCCTGGGGGTAACTTCTAAGCCCTCAAAATATCCTGCCTGACAAAAGTGTCTTTGTTTACCCGAGGCCTTGGGCCAGGCCAGTGGTGATGCTAGTGGGGGCCTAGCATCAATGTGATTTATAGTGGGGGCCTTGGGATACATGCTATCAGGCAGACCCTGGAAAGTCTACAAACTAAGGTGAGTCACACAGGGGAGTCAGCCATGCCTATGTGACCAACCCCCAGTAAGAACCCTGGACACCAAGGCTTGAGTGAGCTTCTCTGATTAGCAATAGTCCATGTGTGTTCTCACACACTTGCTGGGAGAAACAAGTGCCACCTGTAGAACTCCACTGGGAGAGGACAACTGGCAGCTTGCACCTGGTGTCGCTTGGAGACTGCCCTAGAGCGTTTTTCCATTCCTGACTTAACTGTGTCTTCCTGCTATAGTAAATTGTTACGCTGAGTATAACATCTTTGCTGCGTTCTATGACTCCTAGTGAACCCGAAGGTGGTCTTGGGCACCCCCAAACTATAGACAGTATACCAACTGTGAGCATAGGCCTCAAAAGGCCTTGTCAGTGTCTCTGCTTGTTCTTCTGTACTCATGCAATTGCCTTAAGGAGGGTCTGCTCGGGTCTGCTCACTAGTCCAGGGGGGTGAGATATACGGAGCTGAGTGACTTCCAACAGTTCTATCCTAGATCAGTCTCCTCCCAGCTCGCTGTGCACAAATGAGCCAAACAGAAAACATCAGAACCACCCAGCTGAGCCCAGCCTATAGTCCCTGACCCCAAGCTGATCCACAGACTCATGAAAAATAATACATACTTGTTGTTTAAGCCACTGAGCTTGAACACTAGTAGAGATTTTATGAACTGGATTTCAGCTGAAAAGGGAAACTTCCGTGCCTTTGCCCATGAGGCCCACAATGTCTTTCCCTCCCCTCTTTCCCCACCCCTCCACCCCTCACCCCCATTAAATTCCACTTGCCAAACTTGCCCCTAAGACCCATCCCTATGCCCCTCCCCTAAAGGCCCATGAATCTAGTCCTCAGAGATGTTTCCTTCTTAGGAACTTTGCCACCTTTACAACCTGAGGCCCCAGCACTTCCTTCCCCACCATCCCCACCACGCCCACCATGCCTACTTTGGGTCTCACTCAGCAAATGCTTTTGAGAGTTTTCTCTACTAGATCAAAATCTCTTGGGAGCCAAGGATGCTTTATGACTCAGCTTCTTCAGTGGCTACTCATAGCTGTTATCATAGATGATAAATTCAGATGCTAATTCCATCCTCAATGCTACAAAGAAAAGTAATACCTCCTGTTTTCCATCTTTGCTTACAGAGGTTAAGGTATAGTTGGTCCTACCACCCTATTACTTTCTCAGTCCTTTTATGTCAGTCATCAGCACAGGGACAGCCCTCCCACACTCCAGGGGTTTTGTTTGGGAAGGTTGCAGGGGATGAGTTTCTTTGTTTACTTAAATTAAATGGGCTTAAGGCATCATTCACAAGTCATTTGTTCTTCTCAAACCTCCAGAAGCTCTACAAAGCTTGTATTCACTCTGCCAGCCTCAGCAGGAGAAATCGAAGCTTAGGCTCCTCTGGGGAGTACAAGTGAAGTCACATTAATAATGAAAACCCTCATTTATCCAGCCTCCTGCGAGGGACTTAGCAGGACATTCTTTCCATTCAGGGCAGATCGCCCTCATTCAATTTATGTGTTTTCATGCAACCTAATTACCTTGCCTACACTGGTACCTCATTTCCTTTTTAACTCTGAAGGCCAAATAATATGGGCCATTCCCATGGTCTGCCATACCTTCAAGGTCTTCACAAAGCCAGGAAGAATGGTGCTGGCTGGGCCCATTAAGGTCAAATGTGGTCTCATATGTCCACACAAACACATTCATCTCTTTAAGGTTGTCATCAGCTTGCATAGACGTACATTTTGATGACATTAGGAGGCAAACATCAATAGAAATAAATGACAATTGAAAAGCTTGACGTCTTGAGGACATAGCATATTGTGGGGAGAAAGGGCAGGAAGGAAAGATGGGGTAGAAGATTGACGTTCTCATGAACAGTATGAACAATATACAGCTGATCCTGTCATTCACAGGTTCTGTATTTGCAAATAGCACCTACTTGCTAAAACTTATTTGTAACCCCCAAATCAAATACTTGCAGGGCTTTCATAGTTGTTTACTGGCATATGCAGAAAAGTAAAACATTTGAGTTGCCCAAAGGACACATTCCTAGCTAAGGTTGACCAAGGGGGTACTCTGCCCTCTTGCTTCAGCTCTTGTTCAGAGAGGACCAGAGGATGGAACTGGAAGGGGACAGCATAGTGTAATGCAAGAAGCTTAGGTTCTGGGTCTCAGGGACCAGGGTTTAAATCCCATCTCTGACACCCATCAGTGGGGCAGCTTCGGGCAAGTCGCTAAACACTTCTGAAACTCATTCTGTAAAGTAAAGAAAATAGAATCTACCTGGATGCATTCTTTTTAGGATATAGGATTATAATCTATGTGAGAGGTGAGTGTGTGTGTGTGTGTGTGTGTGTGTGTGTGTGTGTGTGTGTGTGTGTGTTTCCCCCAGGAGCAATATTTCAATGTTCCCGATAACCTTATAGAACATAACTACCATGAATAACAAGAATCAACTGTATATTGGTTTAAATCAATGGTGAGCATGCTGCTCTTTCCAGCCACAAGAAAAGAAAAAAAAGACCATAATGAGGAAGTCTTGTGAACATACACGGCAACCGTCCCAGATCTTAGGTTAAAGGATGGGAAAATTGGCCAAGAAGTCAGAAAAAGGCAAGCTGAACATTATTTTTCAATTGAGCAAAGCAGTTATCAGAGCAGTGGCTGAGCTATTCAGCATGGAATCAGACCAACAAGAGCAGTCATGCAGAGCCTGCCCCAAGCAAATCAAAGCGGAATCCATTCAATTCAACAAATACCATTTTATTATACGTGCCTTGCTCCTGCTAGCTACAAGGACTCGCCCTGTGGTTACAACCCCTGCCAGAGACACAATGGTAGACAGAGAACCCCTCACATGATGCTGTAAAGTTTTTATCCATGTGAAAAATTTACAATTATTATGTTTCTACAATGAGTGTACCCACTGTTCCAGTGAAAACTCAGAATGTGGACTGCGGTGATTTGTGTGATATGCTGTATCTCAGGGTACAACTGCCTATGAGAGAAGAGGTGGTTCAGACAAACAAACCAAACAACAAACACCCTGTGTATTCATTCACTGGCATGTCTCTGGATTATATGAAAGAGCACTGAGAGGAGATGACGCTAAAGGAAAAGCAAGTAAATCGTGCAATAACTTCATACAATATAATTCCTTCAAGTGTCAACCAAAGTTCTTATATTTGAAAGTATGGAATTGCTACATCGTGGGATATATAAGTACGTTTACCTTTAGTAGCTATTGCCTAACAGCTTTCCAAAGTTTTGGTACCAGTTCACTCGCCCATCTGCATTGTAAGATAATTCTAGTTGATCCCCCTTTTCACCAACACCTAGTATTATCAGTCTTTTTAATGGGATATTGAATCTTGAGTGGAGCATCTCAGGGCAGAGAAAGCAGTCATAGCTTTTTCATTTCAATGGGTCATGCTGCCAAGGTAATGAAGCAGTTCCTGATGTATGGTCCCCATTTCTGTGATTGGTTCTTCTGCCTCCGCACAATTCTCTGAGCTCCCTAATATTCTTCCTGTAGATTCCACTTTGGCTTAAGCTAATTTGAGTCGTTTTCTGCTACCCGTAACCAAAGAACCCAACTGATGTACTAATCAAAGTTGCTGGGGACTCTAGACTGGGCCTCTGGCCACGCCTGACCTGGCAAGAAGATACAATATCATGGACCACACATTCTAGCCACACTGAAATACTTCCTATCTCCAAGCTCACAGATGGCCCCACATCCCTGTCTTTTCAAGGCACCTTTGCTCTGCCCAGAATTCATTCCCACCTCCCTGCCCACCTGAAACATATTTAAGACGAAGCTTAAATATCGCCTTCTCTGGGAAACCTTTTCTGACTACCTCATGCAGTTGCTCCCTACTCCTCTGAGGAGAATTCTGGTCACAACCAGTCAAGAGCTATTTCCCCCCATAAACTTGTATGTTGAAGCCCTAACCCCAGTACCTCAGAATGTGATTGTATTTGGAGATGGGGCCTTTAAGAGGAGGTAATTAAGGTTAAATGAGGTCATATGGGTGGGCCCTAATCCGATCTGACTGGTGTCCTTATAAGAAGAGGAGATTAGAACACACACAAAAAAGACACTAGAGATACACACACACAGACAAAAGACAGTATGAAGAGAACACAGTGAGAAGGCGGCCATCTGCAAGCCAAGGAGAGAGACCTCAAAAGTCACCAACCCTATCGACACCTTGATCTCAGACTTCCAGACTCCAGAACTGTAAGAAAATAAATGTCTGTTGTTTAAGCCACCCAGTTTATGGTATTTTATTATGGCAGTGCTAGCTGACAAATACCCACTCTGTTAGGGTACTTATCAGTGTTACCTGTAATTATCTACCTGGCTGATCCCTGTCTCCAAGACGACTCTAATCTGTGTGCCCTGAGCTTATCAGTGTCCCAGGGGCCTTGCCAGTGTTCTGTGAATGTATGGTAGGCAGAGGATGCATGAATGCAAAGGGCAAAGGGTGGAGGGGCTGGATAGCTGCCCCCCGCTTCCAGGACTCCTCCTTGGAGGTCTGGTGTCATCCACAGAAGCAACCAGTTCAAGATCAGCAGAGAATGGTCCCATAAAGACCCCTTAGAGCTTCATTAGGTTCAACTTGGAGCTGTCATTACCTTTCCGCCATGTGGGCCCAGAGCTTAGGCAAGATCCATCAGTGACTTCAGCCCCTGACTTGGGTTTCTAGAAAACACATCCTTCACTGAGCTCAGCTGTCTGCAGCTCCAGGGGCTATTCCTGGAAAGATTTAGGCCAGTGGTTCTCAAACTTTGGTATCACCTGGCAGGCCTATTAAAGCACAGAGGGCTAGACCACCCTCACGGTTGCTCATTCAATAGGTCTGGGGTTAGAATTTACATTTCTAACAAGTTGCCATGCGATGCTGATGCTGCCCATCCAGACACTAATCCAAGCGAAGGGAAGTGAGCATTCCACGGAAGGACAATGGAAGTGATTCAAAGAATGTTAAAGGAGATCCAGGCAGAAAGAGATAAAAGGTGATAGGAATGTATGACTTGCCCAAAAAGTGCTCAGCATGTGCTGGGCAAAGCCTGACAGTGGTTCTGTAAGCCATGGTGTAATTGATGACGATGGAGGCAAATGAAGTTCCAAGACCATCTTAGATTCAGTTGAACAAGGAATAACCACCAAAGGGCAGTGGAAGATCTCAGTTCATTTTCAGATCTGTAGGCATTTCTGGGTATTCTATAATTTATAAGTCAGACACTGAGCCAGGGGCAACAAGCTAGGACAGGGAGGAGTAGAATTGGAGCCCTGGCTTGGTTTTTATTAACTGTGTGCTTCGGCCACTTACCCTTTCCCTCCAGACTTTGTTACTTTGTTTTCACCAATCCTTAAGGGATCCTGCAAAGATCAAGTGAGGTTTGGACAAAAAAGTAAGTTGTGAAATTCTACAGAGCACAAACTATTTAGGTGCTGCAGGGGATGCAGGAAAGAGAAGGGCTCCATCCTTGCCCACAGGCAGTCACACTCTAGAGCAGGATGTTCAGCATACAAATTGTACCTAGAAATCTTAATAGGACTGTGCTTCTTTCCATCTCCTTTGTTACCATCTAGCCTAACACACCTTCCCAAGTCACTCAATAACTCCCTGTCTCTTGTTCTCCAAGCCAACTCTTTATACAGCAGCCAGAGAAACTGTTTAAAAACCTAATTAGATCATGTCACTCACAGGCTTAATACGTTCCAATAGGTTTTTTTTTCTATCGTCTTGAAATCGAATTTAATTTCTCTACATAACATATCAGACTGTGTGTGACAGAGCCAAAGCCCTTCTCTCCAGCCTCAGCTCACACGACAACTCCCAAAGACACCAACCTCCATCCCTTCCTGGAATGTAACAGTCTCGCTGCTCAGGGCCTCTGTTCTCTGTCCTCTGCCAGAAAGTCTGTTTCCATCCACTCTGTCTCTCTATGCCTGCATAGCCTTCAGATCTCAGCTGCGACCTTCAACCTAAAGCCCCACAATCTCAATTAGATCATCCTATTATCCTCTTTCATAGCACCCTGTTCGTGTTTTACACTATTTCTAATACACATTTTTGGTTGTTTAGTGTATGTCTTCCTGACCAAATTGATAGGCTCTGAAAGCTGGGATTATGTCCATTTCATTAATTTCTTATATCAGTCAGGGGATTTTGGTTGAAGGCAACAGAAATCACTCTGGCTAATCTAAGAAAAAGGGAGTTTGTTTGAAAGATATCTAGAGTGAACAGGCCAGAGAACAGGGCTTGGAAACAAGCAGGAACAAGGCAGCTCTGAGAAGCAGGAAGCTAAAATAGCAGGAAATGTCTTAGTAAAAACAGCCGAGTTGGGGTGTGTGATCCTTGAATACCAACTTGTTTTCAGTCTCTCTATTAACCTATTTTTATTTAAAATCCAAAGTGAGAACATTTAATTGGCCTGGCTTGGATCATGGGCTCACCCTTGGCTTGGGGAGAAAAAGAAGCCTCATCAGACTGGATCAAAAAGGAAGAAGTAATGTCCCGTTCTTAGAAAAAAAAAAAAAATGTTGCTTGGTTTGCTCTTCCAAAAGGGAGAATGCGTGCTGGGTAGCCTCAAACAAGGTATCTACTAGGCCACTGTATTGATTCCTACTGGATACTCAGACAGGGTAGCCACCCAATAAAATATTTGTTAAATGAATGAATGAAAACTTGCTTCTGGGCAAAGTTCAGAGCTTGCTCAGGAACGTATGTTCAAAGAGAAGAGATTGTCAATGCTGGTCTTGATGCTTTGGAATATAAATGTCTTGGTGCATTTAACAACATCCTGAGTTAGTGTCACGGAATCAATGAGCAATTGAGGATACTAGGAGTCCCATGCCTTCAGCCAAGGACAAACTGAAAATAATCCTCAGATGTCATACCTAGTACTATTTTTAATGATCTCAGAGGATGATGATTTTTACCGCTCTGGGTATCTTTCTCTGGCATTAACCAGAAAAATTTCCTCTTCAATCTTTAACGACATACAACCCAACATATATTGGGCCACCTCATAGGAGATTGGACAATAGAACAGGAAGAACTCAAAGAGAGTTTTCTCTCTTGGTGTCTCAAGGGAACAAAAGAAATCCATGGCCTTCCCTTAAAGTTGATGTATTTATTGAGGAGGAAACAAGATATACAAGAGAGGAATGTGGGACACCGTGTGACAGCCTGGTCTCTCATCCTCCAGGACTTCTCACCATTCAGTAGTTTAGTCCAAGCTTCTTTATAGCATGGCTGTTGGCTTCCAAGAAGGAGTATTTCAAGAGGACAAGCCTCAAGTGAATCCATGTATCAAGCCTCTGTTGGCATCATTTTGTTATGTCTCAATGACCAAAATAAGTCCCATGGTCAAGTCCAGAGTCATTATGGGAAGGGGAGTATATAAGGATGTAAACACCAGGTGATTTGGTTCATTGGAGACCACCAATGTAACAATCTACCCCAAGAGAGCAGGGCAGATGTGCAGGCTGATCTCCCTAGTTGTCATTGCTTAGGCAATTCAGTGTAACTAAGGATGCATCTAGCCCTGTCCTTTCTTTTGAAATTACCTCTCATCTACAGACTCTGCCAATGAAATGAGTAAAGGTGGTCATGCTTTTATTTCAAGCTCCTGTCTCCTTGGTCACAGATGACTGGACCAGAGTGGACACCTGACAGGGGAAATCAAGCCATTCTCTGGGCTGGCCTAATCAGATTCTCTTCTACAACTCTGGAGCTGGAATGCTGAAAGTTTAAGATATAAATTCCTGACGAAATTATAGAAGATCTCCTGGATATTCTAAAATGAGTTATCTCTTATGAAATATGTCCCAAACTCCTGAGAGACATGAGACCACAGGTAAGAATTTTTATGGAGCAATGGCAAGTAATGAGGTGCTAAAGTGTTGCAGAAAATAAAATAAATACTATAAACTATTCACTCATCTATCACATGTATCTGCTCATCCTCTTTAACTCCAATGATCTGCCAAAGAAGTCTATGTCTTCAGTAGCCACTGGTGCAGTGAGAATAAAAGAGCAGAGAATGGAGAGGCACCCAGCCTAGGTCAGCCAAACGAAAGTTGACCAGTTGACCCATAGTCAAGAGAATAAATACTTTTATTATAAGCCACAGATATTTTGAGGTTGTTATGCAACATTATCATGCGAATAGCTGACTAATACAAATCTCAATGTTAAAGGTCCTGGCTGGACAATTCTATGCTCCACTGATCATTCAGGGCCTCATTGTCCTTCATCTTATGGTTCCACTTCCCCCTAGAGTATGGTTCTCATCTGCATTGTTGGAGTCTGGTCACAGGCTTGTTCCAGTTCCAGCTTTTGGGTGAGAAAAATAATGCATGGAGAAGCACACAGTCAATATCTAAAGGCCAAAACTTGGAAGTTGAGGGCATCGTTTCCACTTATATTCAACTGGCAAGAACGTAGTCAGATGACAACACCTAGCTGCGAAGGAGGCTAGGAAATGTACTTTCCCGGTAGCCATGTACTGAACTACTATGGAAAAAGAGGAAGACAGCTTTTGGTGAGTAATTAACAATTTCCACTTATAGATGAGGAAAAAGTGGTTTGAAAATCTGTGAAGCTTTTCATGGATAGCAAGACAGTATGAGTTATCATAGTGACATAGTTTCTGAAAACAAACTAGACTCGAAACAAATTTTATGCCAACTTGTATAAATAACAATGAGAAAATGTGATAGTACAATTTTGTCTGTGCTGTTTAACACTCCTCCATAGTATAGTGTCCAATTCATGGTCACTTTTCAGGAGGAACAGAGACAAACACAAGTATATTCAGTGAACAGAATGAGGAAGGCCTCAAAAGCAGGTCATGAGCAGAACGATTGAGGACCTTGGGGACTTTTACATTGAAGAGACTGTTTAGGAAACAAAATGGCTCTGTTCAAATATTTTAAAGTATGCCATGGTGAAAAGAGATAAGGTTTAGTCTGTAAAGTCTCTAGGAATAGATATAAGATAGTAAGAGGAAACTACAGAAAAATATATTTATGTTCAAATATAAGAAAAGAAGATTCTAGCAGAGAGGTTCAAAATAATTTACACTTCAGATTCATTTGGGACTAGAAGAGACAGAAAAAATGGTAGCATTTGTTAAGTACTTACGATGTGCCAGATATTTCTCGGGCACTTTCACATATTTTATTCCTTCCAACTCTGCAAGTCTATAAATTGATGAGGATACATCCTATATCCTCCTGAAGTTTTCTGAAGAGACCACTTTCCTTCACTTATTAATTTGTACTGGTTCTTGTCTGAGAGTCTTTTCTTCTCATGACTTTGTCACCAAATTCTGGAGCCAATTTATTGTATCGCTACATACTTTTCTTCAGACCCTATTTTTGGGGACTCACTGGCAATCCTGCAGAGAATATATGTGAGTTAAATTTGTGGGGTAGAAACTCCTAGGGAGAAAATCCTGGGGATATACACCAAGTTGCTTGGATTCTGTGGTGGATGGAGAAAGTGACTAGGCCGGGGGAAAGGAGGCCTATCACTTAGTAATTTTCCGATTCCCAGCAAGCAGAAACCCGAGACCTATGGGAGGGAGGTATAGTCTGACTAGCATAGCTTTGTGGTGACTATCATGTCTACTTCTTTACCACATGGGGGAGTCTGGAGAATGCTGCCAAGAACGGTGAGTGGGCTGGTCTGAAAGCTCTGTCCAATGCACAGACGCCCAGTGCTTTCTACATACCTCCTCTGGGAACTAGTAGGAAAATTGCCTTTTCTGGTACATTAGGAGTTCCTCTTTCTTAACTGGAGTCAATGAGTCTTTTTTATTCTTTGTATTTCCTGGATCTCTCGGACATTTCCACTTTTCCCCTTTTTAATTCAACACTCACCTAAATTAATCCCAATCTCTACTGCGTTATTCTACCAGGCAGGAGATAGAGAGTGACGTCAAGAATGAGACCCTAAAACTCCAAATCTCCTGAGAGTTTGTGAGAAGTTTAATGCTCTATATGCACCTACAGTAAATGGTAAGAACGCCCCACATGCTCCCAGAAGTTAAAAGAGAGCTGAAATGGTGAAGTAAGAACCTATTTGGACACATAAATATTCCAATTAAGCTGTGAAAGAGGTGCACAGGGGACAATTCAAGGCCCCTAGAGTCATAAAGTAGCATGACTGAGGAGGCTGCTTACAGAACAAGGGTACCCTGCCTCTCGCACCCACCTACACTCCACCTCCCAGCCCTCAGTCTTCTTCCTGTGTCTTCTAAAACCCAGTGCCTCCGATCTGGCCAGATGTTAGTGATTTGCTATTCCCAGAAGTCACAGGCTCGAAAGTGCATCTGGGAGGGTTCTGGTCTTATGACCTTGTGGAATAAAATGCTCACAATCCAATTTAGCCTTTCCAGTGACATGAGCTACAGCTAGCTTCCTCCAATTTACCTAATGGAAAGCACACGTCACCACAGCAAGCAATATTTTTTTTCCAAGACAACAGAATATAGACTCAAATGAGAAATGTATATTCTTTCTATTGACTTCCTAAGGTCCTCTCACCTTTTGACTTCACCTTCTCTTGTAATAAGTGCTATCAAATTTATTAGAAATAAAACGGTTCTAGCTGAGCATCTAAGAGGAGTGGGACCAAAGTGATTGGGGGTAGATAGGATGCCATTTCTCTTCATTAGGATTATTTCCTCGTTCTAGATTCCAATGAGTAAAATTACTGAGTTAAAATATAAGAGCACTGTTAAGGACTTTGATACACACTGCTTCCAGGAAAGTTATACGAGGGTCTAGGCATTGAATTCAAGTTTCCTATACCCTCACTGTTGTCTTGAACTATTTTTCATGCTATAGTCTTTTAGCAATGTCTTTTTCTAAAGCTAGTGGCTATACTAAATTCTGAAACCACATCACCAGCTCCCATTCTTGGAACTTAACCCCTAACTTTCATATGCAGAACTTGTCTCACTCAGTCTTGGAACTAGGAGTAGTTGAAAATTGAGTTTAGACTAAATCTTTATTCAAATGTGAAGCTCCCACTCCAGGATTATACAAGCCTCATTACACACCCGATATACTATCACACCCTTGACATAAATTAGCCACATTAACTGGCAGCATTTTGTTAGTGAAGGAAATAAAGGAAAGGGCATCTTCTCTCAATGAGAAAAAGTATTCCTAGGGAATCTCAGGTTGCCTCCTACAGATAATTTGTTTAAATGTTCTTATCAGAATGTTCCTGCATTACCTCTAGTCTCTTGGTGGGTAGCAGACTAAGGAAGACAATCAGGAAAAAAATATATTGAGATTTCCATTATATTCCCCTCTCCCCCCCAATTTAGGCTATGTAATTAAGTAGGCTTATTTGACCTCAACTAACAGAAAACCCAACTAAAAAAAAGATTTATGATGTCATACAACAAGAAGTCCAGACTCAGAACAGTCACAGGTCAGTCACTAGAATGGTCCAACAATGTCTTCAAGAACGCTGACTCTTTCTTCTTGTACTCTGCCATTCTCAATGTGTTGGCAGCATTTCTGCCATACTAGCTCTCCACAGTTACAACTGTGACCATATATTACTGCCATAGACTCAGAAAGTCAGTTTCATACATGTTAATTTTAAGACGTCTATTAGATATCCAAGTGGAGATGTTGAGAAGGCATTTGTGTTTATGTCTCTGGAGTTTGGGAGACAGATCTGGTTTGGGTATACAAATTTATGAGTTATTGGCATATAGGTGGTATTTAAAGCCATGAGACTGGATGTAAAATTATCAGTACAACTAGGAGGAAGCAGAATGCATTTACTAGAGAGGAAATGAATTTGAGCAGTCAACATCTACTAAGTGGCTGCCCTTCATTAATCTAGGGGTTAGACATAAGGATAGCACTTAGTCTTGTGGAACAGTGAATGCAAAGGGGAGTATGTAGGGTTTCTGAGATGTTGGCAATAATTTTGTTTCTTGATCTGGTGCTGGTTACATAAGTGTGTTTAGCTTGTAAAAAGTCATCAAGTTGTACACTTAAGAGAGTGAATGTAGATAGAGGAAAGGATCAAAGATGGATCCCTAAGGCACTCCAATGTTACAAAGGTTAGAGAAAAGTGGCAGAACCAGCAAAGGAGTAAACAGAGAGATGGGAAGAACACCACAAGAGTGGAGTAGCCTGCAATCCAAGTATAGAATGGATACCAAGGAGGAGGGAATTTTCAACTGACGCAGTGCTGCTGATGGGAAAAGAAAGAGGACTGAGAATCAAATGTTGGATTTAGCAACGTGGAGGTCATTGTTGTCTTTGATGAGCACAGGTTTAGTTTAATGGTAGGGTCAATATCCTGGTTGGAGTGGTTTGAGAGGGAATGGGTAGAGAGGAATTCCGTACTATGTGTTTAGAAAATTTTCAAATTATGCTACAAAGGGAAGCAAAGAAAATATAATTAAAAGAAGATTTTAAAATGGGGGGGGGGAGAATACGTGTGTGAATGGAAATGATCCCTAAGATAGTGAAAATTTAACGATATGGAGACCAACTGGGGTGAAGTCCTTGACTAGAGGAAAATAATTGGGAATTTCTATACAAAGAGATATTTCTTTCTAGAGGAGCACAGATAATCCATCTCTGTTATTGGGTGGGAAGGCAGATGCTGGCAGGTGGGTAGATGATAGATGTAGTGGTAGGAGTCCCTGGAAACTCTTCTCTGTTGTGTCAAGTTGGGAACAAAGTCATGAGGTAAGGGTGAGGATAGAAAGGGTGGAATCGGAGGTCGGAGGAAAGGGGAAAGGATGTGAAATCGCTGTATAGGAAAGTACGTACATGGACTAGAAAATATAGCTTGATTGGCAGCAACAATAAGGGCACATTTGAAGTTCATGGCCATAAAATGGGGGTAATAATAAAAATCCTATATCAGGTTGTTGTGAAGCTTAAATGAGTCAATTTATGTAAAGTAATCAGAAGCATGCTTGCCATTTTGTAATACTGTGGGAGTCTTAACCACTATTATTAACCATAGAAAGGGATAGATTTGTTAGTTCAGCAGCACTTGAGCAGTGAGATTCCAGTTGTTATATTACTTATATCAGATGGAAGTCTAATAGTAAATATAATTAATAGTGAATACAATGAGTAGCAGTAAAACTGGAAGGAGGCAGAACACATTTATCTTAAGATGAGATGACTTTTAGCCGTCAATATCTACTTAATGGCTGCCCTTAGTTAATCAAGGTGTTAGAGATCAGGATAACACTTAGTCTTGTGGGATAGCGAGTGGAAACAGGAGGATGTGGGGCTTCTGACATGCTGGTAATAATTGTGTTTCTTGATCTAGTGCTGGTGTGTTTAGTTTCTAAATAGTCATCAAGCTGTGCACTTAAGATATGTGCACTTTTCTGTATGTATATTATACTTTAATTAAAAGTTTGAAACACATAAAATTGAATTTGAAAGTTTTTAAATGAGCATAGAAACAAGGGATGAATGTCTGCTGTCAGTAGCTTTCCTTAGAGAATGATAAACTTTATCCGTATTACTTTTTCCTTTTTTGAACTCAGGCTATCTCGAGTGCGTTTCTTCAGCCTAGAGGATCAGTCATTGATTCCCGAGCCCCTTCTGCTAGAAGACAGCCTCCTCAATGACAGAGCTTTGGGGGCCCCAAACTCTTTCCTTCCCTTCCTCCCATCCTAGCCATCTTCAAAATTATACGAATCTGTTCTCTGCAGAAAGTTAAGTAATCTTCAAATCGTCCACCTCTAGTGTGCCATCAAGATCAAACCTCAACATGTAGCCAGTTCTGCTAAGAGTCTTGAGTTCTTTGAGAGAAGATACCCTGAACATCTAAATCGCTAGAGAGTTTCTTGTCTAACAAGTCACTGCAAAACAGAAACAGGGTCTAATGTTGCACACATTGTAGTCTCAACTCGCCCACCCAATCCTCTGCGCCCGTGGAGAGGAAGTGTCATCTCTCTTGTGCCTGGGATGTGACATGGAGATGCTGGTGGCCAGATCATCAGCAAACACAGTCTCAGGGCTCAGTCTGAAACATTCTGTAGTCATCCCAGACACAATGGACTGTGGTTAAAGCTGTGCTTCAGAAGTTTGGTGATTTATCCCCCCCTCCCTACTGCCGCCTACTACCAACTCAATTCCCTAGATGGTTTCATGAGAAAATAGAAACCAACTTAGAGTCCACTTCCTCCCACAAAACTTCAGGAGAACAGACAACCAGCCCATGAAGCAGAGGAGACAGAGCAATGAGACGCTTGCAGCTGAGTAGAGATCAGACCCTTGGCATCGAGCCCTAAACCTCTCCAGATGGCTCAAATCTAATCCAAACTCAGACAACTGAAGTAGCATCTTCTCTAGACAGGCTCGGATTTATCCAACCTCATCCAATACAGTAAATAATCATTGTGAAGCCAAAGATATGGAAACTCGATTTGATATGTTCTTTATGCACCTTGTATGACTATTTTTCCTCTGACCCTTCTTCTTGGGTGGAATAGATGACTTCACTTGACTTTAAACACAATGACTAAGAATCAAAGACTGTGCTTGCTTAGAAATGAAATTTGGATTCAGTAGCCGTGTTCTGCCTCTATGTGAATTGTGTCTCCAGATCTCCTGGTACTGTCAAGGAAACAGAGGGAGATCTGGAGACTTGGTGCTTCTGGAAAGTCCATTTAATTTCATGGCAGAGTGAGAACTTTATCCATTTAACCCACAAATATTCATTGAGCACCTAGTCTGGGCCATGAACTATCCTATGTACTGAGAATGTCATGAACGAGAAAACCAAGTTCCCTTTCTCAGAGAGTTAACATTCTAGAGAGAGGGAGAGAGACAATAAACAAGTAAACAGATACATTTTTAAAGATAATTTCAGATATTGATAAAAGCCATGAATAAAAATGGAACCGTGTGCTAAGAGAAAGAGTGGTTAGGTGTGAGTGAGCTTCTGTGGTGGGGAGGTAGCAAGAGACCTCTCTGGGGGACATCACATTTAAGCTCGGCCTTGAATAACAGGAAGGGGCATCCAAGCAAAGATCTGGGGAGGGAGTTCCAGGGGAAGGAACAGCAAGTGTAAAGGCGTGAAGAAGGTCAGTGTGGCTGGAGTGATGGAGAGAGGGATTTAAGATGAGGCCACGGAGGTATGTAAGAGCTAGATCGTGTAAGACTGTGGACTGATAAGAAATAAAATTCACCTGCCTGATGTGGACAGATCATTTCAAACATATTAGGAAGCCCCAAAGGAAAAGAAAATACAATTTGAATGTAGGGGATGGCATAGAGCAGAGTGGTTAGGGGCTCAGGTTCTGGAAACAGAACCTTCTTGGGCTATTTTCCAGCTCTACTATTACTATGCTGTGTGGTTTAAGGAAGTGGCTTAACCTCTCTGAGCCTCATTTGTAAGTCCCCCCCATTTTTGAAGTTTCTTCATTTTTCAATTGAAGATAACAATAGTTTCTATGTCAGAGAAATTATTTTATTTTAAGGATTAAATAAGTTTATATGTGTAAGGAATTTAGAATAATGCCTGACATGTGACAGTGCTTGCATTTTGTCTCATTGTTCCTCTTGATATTGTTGCTATTATTATTCTTGTAGACTTACTGTTCATGAAAAAAAGGACTTCCAATGGGCTCTTCACTATGTTATATTTTAAGTTTAAAAACAATTAGTAGAATAACATTGTCATAGATTGCATTATCTGTCCTTAATTCTTCCTCACTTTCTTCTCCTGCCATGGCTTCTGGATGAGTCTACTAGGATGGCTTAAATAACAGAAATTTATTGTCTCACATTTCTGGAGGCTAGAATTCTGAGCTCAAGGTGTTGGCAGGGTTAGTTCCTCCTGAGAGCTGTGAGAGATGGATCTGTTCCAAGGCTCTATCCTTGGCTTGTAAACGGCCATGTTCTCCCTGTGTCTTCACACCATCATCTCTCTGTGTCTGTGTGTCCAACTTCCCCCTCTTTATAAGGACACCAGTCATTTTAGATTAGAGTCTTAATGACATTATTTTAACTTGATAGCCCTGTAAAGACCTTATTTCCAAATAAGGTCACATTATGAGGCACTGGGGGTTAGGACCCCAATATATGGATTTTAGTGGACACAATATAACAGCCTCACTGGGTGGAATACACTTTCCTCATCCCACTTATTTTAGCCTTGGTCACATGATTTGCTTTGGCACATGGAATGTGGCCAGAAATGACATATTCCAGTTCCAAGACAATACCTTAAGAGACATCACAGGTTTTTACTTATCCCTCTTGATCTTTTGACCTCTACAATGACCGGGCCACCATTCTTGTCTGTTGTAAGAGTCTCAGAATGAAGCGATATGAAGCAGACCTGAATCTAACCTTAAGTCTTGAGTGCAGCCCAGCCAAGCTGCTCCACATCTTGCCTACAATCACCCTGCAAACCGATTGGCTAGAAATAAATATTTATTGTTATAAGCCATTATAAGTTTTGGGGTTATTTGTCATGTAGCATTATCACAGTAAAAACTGACTGATACAAGCATTAAAAATATTTTAAATGTTTTTACTAAGAATGTAATCATCGACTTTTTTTTTTTACATCTCCATTTTTTTTCCAACCTTGATCCTGATATCTACATACTTTTCTAGTCTTGTTTAATTGTGTGCCATTATCATTTCAGGCTCTGATTTTTTTTCTATTTAGTACCATGTCAGATAATTTTCATGCTGCTACATAGTTGTCATAACAATCAATTTTTTTGTCTATGTAACACCTCATTCATCTGCTCCTCTGTGAACTTAGGCCATCTCAGCCACAGTTTACTTAATCCTGAGCATTTCTAATGCTTCCAGATTGTTGCTGTTATAAACACTGTCATTGTGCATTGGACATAAAAGGGTGGTGGGAAAGCCAGGCTGCCTGCAGGCCTGACTGCTGACTAGCAGAAGGCCCCCAGGATGAGCCAGTCTTGGTGATCTTGGTGACCCACCAGTGGGTCAGTGAGGGGGTTCTACCTGGCTGAATTTTAGGATTGTGTCAGGGCTCCAGAATTAACTAGAGGCAGAGAGACAGACAATAATGTAAACAAAACCTGTGCATTCCCAGCAGGCTGAACCTCCCCAGACCAAGGACTGGATGGCTTCTACCCATAACCAGGGCTTCCATTTTCCCGATGCTGTTGTCCTTGAGGGATTAAATTTGTCCACATATTGGCAAATTTAGAATCAGGACAAGAGGAAAATGAGCACTCTTGAGGGCTATTTCACCCAGTCAGGGAGAGAGCTCTGAAGAATGACCATGCAGCATGGTGCTTGAGACCAGGTCTCTGTCCTCAGGCCTGTGCCAGACACTTGCTGAATCCCTTACTCTGTGGTACCTTGGTGTCTCTATGTTTTCTCCAGAGGAATCAGAAGGCCTCGGCTGATGGAGAAGGAGGAAATTCCCCTTACAAATAGCTTTGGCGTAGCTAAGGAAATGTGACTACTTGGAATTTACATTTGAGCTAATCTCAATTAATACATTTGAAGAAGTGTTATAACAGTATTTAGAATTGGAAGGCCTGGGTTTGAGTTTTCATCTCTTATCAGCTATCTGTCTCTTATCAGACCTTTTCCTGCAGGTCTTGGAAGACAATAGCTGAAAAACGTAACCCCTTTGAGTCTCAATTTCCCCATCTGCAAAATAGGGATAATATGTCACCTACCCTGCAGAGGCAGGCTCTCCAAGGTCATTAGGCTGAAGGTGAACATGTTTTGGAATCTAACAATGTTATAAAACTGTTAGTTGTGTCCATATTCAGGAGGACTGCCTGGGGCTCTTATCTCTTCCACAGAATTCTCCGGGCTCACCTCACTTCCGGCAAAGTTAGCCACGTTAGAATGTGCCAATGTCTGTTATACTTGAAAGAGGTCCAAGAAGGTACCTCAGAGGGCAGGAAAGTACTAATAGAGAATATATAGGCGCCTGTCTTCTACACGTCTCCACTGCTCAGTGACCTGAAATTCCATTCTTTGCCTTCCTTCTTCAAGCGTAGGCTAGAAGGGCTTTAATTTGGGGGCCCAGGGTGGTGCTGGTGAAGTATAGGGATTCTGGGGGAATGTCAAGGTGTGAAAACGTGAGGTGAACCATGATAAGAATGGCTCACAATACTCAAGATAATTGTGCCTTTCATTTCTCTAAGTCCTCTTGTTACTTAAAAAAAAAAAAAGTACAAGGTAATCTTCAGTATTTTTATACTAAATGGCATCTACATAAATTTTTCCTGCAGTTTGTCTATCTGTTCTAGGTAAAAGATGTCTATCTGTTCTAGGTGAAAGTAAAAGATGCAGGTGACCATTAGCAACTGGGGTATGTGTATGTGTGAGCACAGACACATGTATGGGAAGATAAAGAGAAAGAGAGAGAGAGAGAAAGAGAGAGAGAGAGAGAGAGAGAGAGAGAGAGAGAGAGAGAGAAGAAAAAGGTGGATAAAAGGCGAAGAGGAAGAAGAAACATTAACTAAATGTTCACAATGATAAATAAGACAGAACAGAAGGGGAAAAGGAAAGAAGGATAAAGAGGATGAAGAAGAAAGAAAAATGGGGCAAGATGGAACAAGAGAGAAGAGGAGGAAGAAAGAAGAGCCGGTGTTAGAAATGCAGACACACCTTCCAGCATGAGGTAGCCCCTCGAGCTGGATTCAGGAAATGAAGCAGACCTCTGAGGAATCACCCTGTGGTGTTAGTTCTGAATTTTGCAGGTTCAGAAATCCTATTTTGTTAGAATACCTGCAGATGATGACAGGCTAGGAAACTAGTTCATACTATAACCAAATTCAAAGGACGTTGAAATAAACTCGAGAATACCACTCGTTATCAAACACCTTTCCGGTATTTGCAAATCAGTGCCCGTGCTCCCAAGCCCCCAATTCCTGGACTCACATGGCATAACTAGTATCAGATCAGAGTCCTGGTAAGTCCAGTACAACATTTTGACAATCTGGTGGAAGGTTCCTAGACTGAACTTTTTTCTGGCCAAAATGAGCATTTCTGCCTGTGCCCCTCCATGAGGTAGGCATTATCATTATGTCCATTTTTCAGAGAAGTGAATTGAGGTTTATAGACACTAACGGACATGCCCAAGATCACACAGAGAGTGAGGATTCAAACCAGGCTGACCCACAGCAGGGCTTAAGGACATAACAGATGTGAGAACAATGAGGACCAGACTTGTTGCAGGGTAGACATTCAACACAACTGCCAGCTGGCTCTGCTATTAGATGCCACTACCATGCCCAGGGAAATGGACTATTCCTGCCACTGCTCCCAAATCAGTTCTCTGCTATCTTTGCTCTTTGCTTCTCTTGGGTTGGCCATGGATGCATCTTATCAACCAAGCCTAAGCCATCTATTGGAACTTCCAAGATGTTTTGGGAATTGTTACACAGTGGGCAGGAAAATTTGTAACCACTGACCTGTCCTGTTGCTTACAGCATGTTCAGGCAGAGCTGTGATTCCGTTGAAACACAACCATGTAGCCAAACCAGCTGTTAAAATATTGAAATACTTCCTACCAGTTGGCAAGTCCTCACTATCCCCTAAGTGTCCACCACCACGCAGGAAACCCCAATTCTCCCCTAAGACACCCTGAAACACTCTCTTGGTTCAGCAACTGTGACAGTTAATTTTATGTATCAGTTTGACTGGGCCACAGGGTGCCCAGATATTTGGTTGAACATTATTCAGGTTGTGTCTACAAGGGTGTTTCTGGATGGGATTCACATTTAAATGGGTAAACTGAGTAAAGCAGATTGTTCTCTCCAATGTAGGTGGGCCTCATCCAATCTGTTGAAGACCTGAATATAACCAAGAAAAAGAAAGGGAGAATTCATGCTCCCTGGCTGACTACTTTAAGCTGAGACATCCATCTTCTCCTGCCTATGGACTCGGACTCAGGCTGGAAACTTACACCATCAGCTCTCCTGAGTCTCCATCTTGCTGACTGCATATCTTGGGACTTCTCAGCCTCTATAATCACATGAGCCAATTCCTTATTTTTTATATATATGTGTGTGTGAGTGTGTATATACACATATATATATATATATATATATATATATATATATATATATATATATACACACACACATATATACATATCATATTATATCATATATATAGCATATCATATATTATATATATGAAGAGAGAGAGAGATCTTATTTGTTCTCTCTATATAATATAGCCTCTATCTCTATCTACAGCTAGAGAGGTGGGGAGATAGAAAGTAGAGAGATAAAGAGATAGAGAGATATCTTATTGGTTCTGTTTCTCTGGAGCACGCAGACTAATACAGCAACTAAATGGTTGGTGCCTGGCACAGCAGGGAGCCTTTGGGACTTTCCTCAGCCAGCGTGGCAGAGAGTCTTTGTGACTAGTTAGTGCTGGATCCCTCAGTAATTAAACACGTGGGCTCCCCTGTGGTGTGGGGCGCCACCAGGCCACAGCAGCCCTGGAGGGCACAGAGTGGACTAGGGGAGGAGGCACCATTCTGCCCTTCTGCAGCATCAGCGCAGGTCCATCCATCCTGCTCCAAGATGAGGATGTTTTTCCTGCCAGCCTAACCTCAGTGCCTGCTTGTCAGGCCTGAGCCAAATGCTTCAATAAGTCATTGCCATCTGTGAATGAAATCTGAGGGGGGAAATGGGACCCTGGAGAGAGGGTGGGGTGTGGTTGTTACTATGAAAGGCATATTCCATAGGTGTTTGGCTTGCTATAGGTTTGTGTTCAACATCCAGTTCCAGTGCCTATAAATCCCTGTGCCAAAAGCCCACATGAAAGGAAAACTAAACTTTTCTTCATTCTTCCTGGACCCATCACACACAGGCTTATATGGAAAGGAATGGCATGGTCTTTTCCACTCTGCATATATTTTCCAGTATAATCAGATGTAAGAGAAAAAGGTATTTAGTCAAATAAGGAAGTCAATTTGTCACAGAAACTTCTGTGGGAGGGGAAAGGACTCAGACAAATCTTAGGAAAGCAAACAAATTCCTACTTTGTAGGGTGTCACAGTTCCAATGTTCCTTCCCCTGAAGCCCACCTGAAAATATAAAGTGGTCATAGTTTTTCCAGGACCCCTGCCCACACTCCATCACCCAAGAGTGGGCCACTGGTCAGGAGGGTCCAGGAATCAGGACTTGACTGATATGAGGTCTCCAACCCGGCTACTCATAACCGACTGCAGTCTGTGTTCAGCAGTGAAACAATCTCTACATTGGGACTTTTTAAAAATCATCAGTTTGTGTCTGTTAACATGGGTTTAGCTGCAGTCTTAAGGCCTCTGATTCTAATCGTTCTGTGTAAGAGATGTGTGAAAAGAGTGAATGTGTGTGTCTGTGTAAGTGCTGGGATAAAAGAGAGAGGAAGGATGGGAGAATATAGAAAACAGAATTCAAGCAGCATTTGAGGCAGATGAAAGGAGAGGAGACTAAAAAATTTTCTTTCTTGACTTAACTGAGGCAATGGATCCGAGCTGAGCTTTGAGCTCTAGAAGAAAGAGGGCTGTGTATAGGAACCACATATTGGAGCGCGATGTTCCTCAGGGAAATATAGCAACCCACCTGGGGTGTGGGGCGGAGTCTCAGAGGATCCTGAGTTGGCCACTGTCTGTGCCCTTTCATATATAGGTTAGATAAAACGACCAGTGATTTGTACCTGGCTTTCCCTGACAAACTGGTAAAAGCCAGCATTGCACGTTAGCTTTTAAATGTTTCACCTTTACAGCCACCTTGATTTCACCTTGATTTTATGGCTGATTTAGTAGCTATTTCACCTGGTTTAAGTTGGTTCCTTCGAGCAATGAGCAATTAACCTCTTTTAGAATGTTCTAGAAAATGAATATCATATAGGGCCATTAAGCATTCAGCTCAAATCCATAGCCTGTTGTCTACATGCTCCCTAGAGACAAATAAGAATCTCCAACAGTTGATAATGGCATCTGTGTGAACAACTTAGGTAAAATTCATTGATTCATCCAATACCCTTTTATGAAGTTTTTCCCAGGTACAAGGTTTCATTACTGTCTTTAAAGAATTAATTGTACTTGGTGTTATCATTATTAAGGGTGAAGAGGGAAGATGGAATGAGCCTGAAGACCTCAGACCTTGCCCTGGATCAGCAGAGATTTAAACTCTTGGCACCTCAGTTTCCTCCCCCAGAAAGAGAAATGGAATTAGCTACCTTGTAGAGGGATGTTGTGAGGATGAAAAGGATAATCCAGACGAAAGATGTAAGGTGTTAAGACTAGTAAGAGATTATTAAAACTAGTTTCCCTCCTTTTATATCCTCTCTCCTGTTCTACACATAAACTCAAAGTATGCAAATTCAAGATTTGCTGTTAAAATGATCAGTGATCCAACCTGGAAGTATTTGATCTTATTCCAGCTCGCTCTTTACATTTTCATCCCCAAACGAAACTATCACTAGACCAAGGGCTCAGACTAAATGAGTCACCCATTTAGCAGGCTTTGACTCTAGTGTTTTGACGTGTGTGTGTGTGTGTGTGCGTTTGTGTGTGTGTGTGTGTGTGTACACGCTCCCACATGCATGTGTACTCCTGAATGCCAGGCATAATCACTCACTGGGATTACTCTAATGAATCACATTTTAAAACTTGATGGACTCTGCAAATGTCCCTCCAAGACACTCAATCAAGGATCCTGCCTACTGCGCTGCTCTCTGTATAATCTTTCCTGTAGATACTCAATAAAGAGCTGTGGGAGGAGACTCTGAGGGCATTAAGTAAGGCCCGAGGGCTCCTTCTGGGCCCACATTTGGATTCTTGTATATTTACTGCACTTGGGGTTTCTATGACTTTACCTAGTTTCTTTTCCATACATGATCTTTATGTTAGTTGGCTGTGGCTCATAGTCCCACACAAAGCTGCCTGCCTTAGCATACCAGCTGCTCTGTGAAACTTCCAACATAGATCCTTTGATTGAAGGATAGAACTTCTAAAAGGAAAGGATCCATGCCCCAAGATAAAGGTACCAATTCTGGAGGCAATAGGGAAGAATCATAAATCATGAAAATTTGCCTGGGCTCCTGAATATAAAATGCCTTAAGAGCTTTCTCTTCTTCCTGTTAGGGAAAAATGTTTTGGAAAAACGAACTTGAGCGGGAAGAGGGTAATGGATGGGCATAGCTATGACTAGTCAATCAGACCAGATCATTCCCACCACCTTATTCTCTGGAACCCCAACACCACTTCTGGTTAGCAATGTGGCCTGAAGATACAAGCTAACACCTTTGGTAGGTGTTGAGAGAGTCGTGTCCTGAGTGAAGCAACTTCAACACAGAGTTGCCAAACCAACACTCCCTGCTCATTCTTTACGCTCATGGTGTGAGCCTCCAAGGGGCATAGGCCAAGGAACCAGTCATTTGGTGAAATCCATAAAAAGGTCACAGTTGAGCAATTTCAGGAAAACTATAACCCAAGGTGCATTCAAGATATGATGTTTTCAACCAGCCCTTGCAATCAAAAGATTATAAATGGAAATCATTTAAGAAAATACATTAACTATTACTGGCAGAGCTATTAGCACTCTTTCCCCCGCACCTCCAAGATTTGTTTCCATTTTACAGACCATCAGATGTTAGTCTCCAAGATCAGCTATCACCCTCAGACTACTCTCTCTATTTGCTCTGGGCATGTACCAACCCACTCAATCTTCTATGCCAACCTCAAATCCTTCCATTGGGCCTCTCGGAGTTCACATTCGGCCATCACCAAAAGATTCTAGAGCTTTGTCATCTTCCCTAAGCCTTCTCTTCAGCCTCTTGCCCTAACTCTGGAACTTGGGTCTGCCCTGAAGACACCACCTCTCCTTCAGCCCACCAAGCAGAGGCTGTTTGGTATCTCACACTTGTCTTCCTTGCTTCTCATTACAACTTCCAAACCATCTTTCATCCTTCTATCTGCAAAAACCCAAGCTCCTTTGTATTTCATGCTTCCAAACTAGACCACCCCAAACCTTCTCTTGTCCTGCCATCGAACAATTCCTAAGTGATCACCCCTTAATCACGAAAGTTTATAGCAGCTAGCTCCCTATCTTCCTCTCTACCTTGGAGACTTTCTAGTCGTCTTCTACTAGCTCTTTGAGTCTCTACAGGAAAGGGAGTACAGAGATGAGTACAGTTGTACAACCCTTCTTGGCAATTTCAACTTCAACACATACGGGGGTGACTTATCCAATACTGGGCATCACTACTCTTTGACTTCTCCATTTGTCTTTTCCTTCAATGCCACTTTCTCCCATAGTCATTCCCCTGACCTTGTCACCACTGATAAAAGCACTACCTCAGAAACTTTCCTGCTCACTTACTCACTCACTCACAGACAGCCCATTCCAACCCACCATGCCTGCTTCTGCATGGAGACTTGCAGTCCAGAAGCCACTGTTTCCTTGTCTGTTACCCCCCTCAGGTCCCTACCTTCCTCTCCCCAAATTACATTCTGCAATCCATCATTACACTTACTGCCTGGCAACCTCTCCCCCTCCCTTACCCCTGTCTCTTCCTATGTGCTCACCTGATTCAACCCCAACTCAGGTTAAATCCACCCATCTCCCTACTCCATATCTCTACAGGAGTAGCAGACCCCTGCTGGTGCAAAACACACAACTATGCTAACAGGTCTGCCTCACATTCAGTTCCTGTAGAACACAAGACAGGGGGCCTTACCTGGGCAGCCCATTGCACTGCCAAGGTACGCTCCAGCACCCTTGAATGTAACCATCTGTCCTCAAACCGCCCGCATCCCCAACTCTCACTTTACACCCAGATGAGTATCTTGTCTGATATTTTACTGAGAAAATACAAGCAATCAGAAACTCCCCCATTTTCCAAGTCTCCCAATTTACCTGTTCCCAAACCTTTGCTTTCCCTCCTGCTAAAGCAAATGAAGTGCCCTTTTTCCTGTCTAGAACCACTCACCTTCTAACCTCCTGAAGGTTGTCACTGCTATAGTTATTCCTTCTAAGTCCGAGGACAACCTCAAAGCCATACACTTACATCTAAGTATTTCCCAGAAACACCTCCCTGATCTTAGCACACCCTCTCTTTGGGTCAGGCCAGGACCAGAGTGGAGCAAGAGAGGCACCTAGGGCAGCTGTGCATCGTCCTTAGATGTTAAGCCCTAAGTGTCTCTCCTGCCTCGTTCCAATGCTGGCTCTGTTTCTGTGTTCTTCCAAGCCATTCCCTGGTCTCTTTTCACATCTTTTCCCCTAATTATGACAAACTCCCATCTCCTTTAGAAAACATCCATCACAATTATAATTAAATAATTATGTAGTTAGTTGTTTAATGGCCACCACCCCTACTAGAATATAATCTCCCCGAGGGCAGGGAACCAATCTACCATATGCACTGCTATAACACTCTCCGTTCCTCAGTTTTTCTATCTGTAGAGTGGGGCTAATAATGTACCCAATACATGTTACATTTTATGATTAATAGTGTCCCTAGTATCTAGCAATTTCCCAGCACATTGGAGGTACTTCATTAAAAATTGTTGAATGAATAAGTGAAAGAATAATTCCAGGGCTGATGTATAGATGAAAATTCAACAGGGTTGAGTACTTTTCTGAATGTACTAAAATATGAAAAAGTGACAGTTAAATGACCTGAGGATACAAGTCTTCCCCTTTTTTGATGGTTGGTGAAATGCGTTCTGTATCTTCCTCTCCCATATTTGTGGGTACCTTCATTCTGGTGTCTCGGGTGCCTATTATCAAGTCAGGTCCAACTCACCCTTTCCTTCCCAGCCCACGGAGGGCCATGTTGTGAAATCTTTGGCAAAACAAAATCATTAGTGCCGCTTTCCACTGCCACCCTGGGAAAGGCTTACTAAAACCCTTCAGGGAAATAGAAAGGCCCTAAGCCGTTCTGCGTGGTGCAGCAACAGAGTGGTTACTAAGAAAACAACCCCACCCCCTCTCTGCCCTTCCAGACCTTCCCACTCCTCCCAGGGTCAACACCACTTTCTTGAGTAGCCCTTGCAACTCTGTGTCCCCCCCCCCCCCCCCCCCCCGCCCAGTCTCCTTCCTCTCCTTGGAGAGGGAGAAGGAGAAACTGAGTGCTCACAGGTCAGTGAGACCCAAGGAGACACTGCAGGAAGTCGCCAAGCTTCCTGTCCCTCATAGCGATGACTCTCAGGGCCAGTCCTTCCCTGACCTTCCTTCTCCATTTTCCTCCTCCTCAAACCATTTGCAAGCACCGCTGCCTGAAAATGCAAGGGGGAAGGTTTTGGTGTAGCTCCGCAGGGTTGTCACCGATTCCTGGGCCTTTGGCAGGAAGGGAAGAAGAGCTACAACTTGTCCATAATACCAAGAATCAAGTGGCGCTTGGAGGCAACTCCCTAGCCTCTGGCTGTGGTTTCCCTCAGTCTGGCAGCCTGGATTGCAGGGCTGGAAGGAGCGACATCAGCGCTGCTGGCAGATCCCGTGGCTGCATCAGCAAGAGCTGTTTTATTGCTTCCCTTCGTCCACTGTTTCTCTTCCCACCTCCCGACCTCCTTGCCTTCATATAGGCATTGCAACTCTCTTCTGGTTTCCCTTGGGGTCAAGCTGTCTAATATTTTGCTTTACTCCAAAGTTTCTATGGTCTTCCCTGTTCCCCTCTCTTGAAGGATGACCCAAACAGAAATGATTGCTGATCCGTGAGTGGGAAAAGCGGCCTGTGTTGCCCGGCTTTCCAAAACTGTCCTATCGTCTGTCTCGCTCTACCTGTCAGTCTTTGCTTCCAGGTTACCTTGCTTCAAACCATCAGTCTTGGCAGACGCCTCCTTTCCTGAGCTCCCCCAAGGAAGATCTGTGACTTTGTTATGACAGGAAGTTCTTTTAACAAAACAACTTCCAAATAGAAAGCTCTTTCAATATTTGCTTTAAAATAGGAATTAATAGAAAAACATAGACTCCTTCCAAACCAGCCTTTCCTCTTTGTTATTCAGAAGGGTCACTCCTGATCAAAAGGAACAGGATCTTTTCATTGGGAGCTATTCCTGAATGACTTGATTTTGAGTCACAGAAATATCTCTTTTTTTTCCTTGTCAGAAATTCAATGTTGGCTTTAACTGGACATTGAAAACTCACATTAACAGTGGTGGCTCCTTACCTTTCTGTCTTTTACAAGGGGCCCCTGCTAGTACACTGGGCTTTGGGACAGAAAAAAAAAATCCATTATTTTTCCAAGCACCTGGCTGAGTTGAAAACATCCCCGTTGAGTGTTTCACTCTGTGATGGAGTAACTACAACAAAGAAGTGAGGCACAGCAGTATGTGTAGGGTCTTGCCCACTTCTTAGCTGTATGATCTCATACAAGTTACTGGTCCTCTATGAGTCTCAGTGTCATCTTTACAATGGGGATAATACTGCCTTCCTTACACGCTTATTGTTAGGAATTACATTGAGATAACTTATGTGAAGCACCTCACATGGTATCTGACACATAGTAAGCAATCAGTGAACGGGAGTTACAGGAAAAGATTCAGGAAAGGTAGCCTGTATACAGGTTCAATCTGGGGGTGTAGAGGGAGGTTGGGGGAGGGACTGCTTGCCACTTAAGGTACTCCTTACTGCATAATTGTCCATTAGGTCCATCCTGCTCAGGCCCCATATTTTTAATTCCCAAAGAGGTTCACTTAACTAGGGACTTTATTAGAACAAGTACAAGTTTGATGAGGGCTGTCTGAACCCATAAGATGGAATGGAAACTATATGTACTCATAGTTATTGCAGTAACTAAAAATTGAGTTAACTAAAAATTGTGGTTAACTAAAAATGGGTAGTGAGGTGGCCCACCAGGGATATTTTGTCCCTCCTCTTCAGTAAAAGGAGCTGTCAAGTCACTGTTGGGCAAATCTTCAGGGCCACTCCTTGCTATGAGGATGGAAGCCAGGGACACCCCTGCCATGGGGAAAAACACCTTTTATTTGACTAGGGAAACTGCTGCTCTTGTGGCATGCAAAGGGCTGAGGAAGATTTGCACAATTTATATAAGAATCCCAGGGGTCTCCTGGGAGAAAAAGGATTGATTGTACCTCACCACCAACAACCATGGCCAACATAAGCACCAACCATCATCACCATCAATACTCCCACTTCTACCACCACCATCATAGCACCAGCTATGATCGCCACCACCTCCACCTCCACAACCATTGTCATACCGCATACTACCCCTACCATCATCGCCACCATCACCGCTCCACCTTCACCACTGTTAGAACCACCTACCGCCATCACCACCATCATGCCTTCCACCACCCCCACTTCCACAACCACCATCACCATCTCCATCACACAGTTCACCACTATCATATCACTCTCCACCAGCTTCACCATCACATCACTCTCACTATCAGTATTACCACCATCATCAATAACACCCCCACCACTGCCAGCACTGCCACCTTTATTCTCAAGATCAACATCATCACTAACAACAGCACCACCATCACCACGTCCATTACACAACCCATCACCACTACTGTTTCTGTTTCCCTACACACACACCTTCACTAGCACTTCATCCCACAAAATTCAGGTCTTTAAGTTTGGAAAAGGGGATCTTGGCCTAGGCCCATTTCTCCAAACCCTGAAATAAAGATGAGAGAGAGAGAGAGAGAGAGAGAGAGAGAGAATGAGAATGAAATATGGACTGGCTTTCATCCTAAAGAGTAGAGTTGAAGAGAAATGGTAGTTTTGTCTTTTTGAGACCATGGGTCTTAGGATCTATTTATACCCTTGTAATGAACAGTACATGTGTGGGGAAAAACAACCGGCCTTTGGTTGCTCAGAGCCTTTAAGGCGTGGCAAGCCCTTTTGACAGAGAAAAAGGAAAGTTGTTCCTTCTTAAAGTACAGCTGGGTCCACCAATCTTAAGCCAACCAGCTCATTAGGCAAATAGACTCCAAAAACAGTTCCAACTCCACCCTCTTAGGACAGTCTGTCACCAAAGGCAATGGCAGGATGAGATAATCCAGTAGGCAATGGCCCCAGTGAGGGCGAGCCTTGTACCGTGTTTTCCCGAATACAAGACCTAGCTGGACAATCAGCTCTAATATGTCTTTTGGAGCAAAAATTAATATAAGACCCGATCTTATTTTTCTATACTATAAGACTGGGTATAATATGATATGACATGACATGACATGACATGACATGACATGACATGACATGACATGACATAACATAATATAATATACCGGGTCTTACATTAATTTTTGCTCCAAAAGATGCATTAGAGCTGATTGTCCGGCTAGGTCTTATTTTTCAGGGAAACATGATAGGTGGTTAGACACAAAGTCTTGGCTTTCTGATATTCCCAGTAAGTGGACGAGGCCCAAGTGTTTATTTTTAGGGCCTAAGGAGACATGTTAATCCAAATAATAAAAAGAGAGACAGAAAGAGAGAGTCAGGAAAAGAAAAATACAAATCAGAAGCAATTTAGATACCATGCAATTCTGGTATGAATTTCCAACCTCCACTAACTGAGAATCAAATGAATGCTAGTTGGAGGGTGAGGAAGGATGTTTGTGTCCTGGTCCAATCTTTGTTCTTCTTTTATCACCAGGTTCTGCCATCCTCACGTATCCCCCTTTGTGTATCATGCCTCCCACATTCCCAGCTTTTAGGTCCTAGGAAGGGCGCTTTCTTGGATAAAAGTTCCCTGTATATTTTGGCTTTTTTGCTGACATTGCACAGGATTCCCACTCCCTCCCATTTCAATTGCTCATGGTTCTGACCTAAAGGTACAGAGCTTTATCAGCTGTATTCGTAGCTTTAATTCCACCTTTGCTACTGGGACGTTAAGGGAGTTGGCCCTCCTTTCTTAAGTGGGCTGTGAAATGCCTGCTGTGGTTTACTGGAAATGACTTTGTACTGCCTGAGCTGCTCAGCAGTCTGCCTCTCTCTGCTGTGGGTAGTCTGTCTGCCTTGCGGGAGTATAAGGAGCTTTTAAAGCCTGCCCTGTTTATTGGGTGGCAAGAGTGTACACAGCCTGCAAAGGCCTCTCCTGAGTTATCATCAGCTCTGGCAGTTTAGTTGGTGCACTGTTAGTGCCACCCCTTCCTCCCCTCCCTCCCCACCCCAGCTACAGCTGTCTGTGGTTTTTATTTTTGTGTTTTGTTATTTAACTATTTCATGGCCACTTCTGTGCAAACTCCTTGAGCAGTTCTCCAACCCACACACTACCCAGCTCAGTTGGGAACCAGGAATTCAGCCTGGAACCCTGAATTCAACCCAAAACACCACCAGCACAGCTGCCACTGTGAGCACAAATAGTGACACAGAAGGTTCCAGGTAGACCTGTGTCCCTACGACCTCCAGCTGCCTGCAGCAGGTATGTTAGATTAAAGCTTGAAGAAGTTTTAGTTTAGAAAACACTCAGTCCCTAATATGAAAACCATCAACTTCAGAGGCCTTGTTTAAAACATATAAAGTATACATACTGAAAGAGAATCAAATTATGAACACTGTAGTTTTGGATTGATTATTGTTTTCTTGTTTGTTTTTAGTATTCTTAGCCTTAGCAAGATTCTCTTGTGTTTATGCAAAGTTTATGTGCAATATGTATATGAGTACTATGATTTCAAAATGTTTATTTTGCAACAAAAAGCCTTAAGGATCATTTGAAGAAAAACACAAAAAAGCGCAAGAGAAATAATGCAGCAATAATGAGATCCCTAAACAGCCCATGCAGTAAAATTAAGGAAAACAAGTTTTAATGTGTCCCATTCTAGTTCCAGTTAAGTCTTCCTCAGAGAACTGAGATAATGTGTGTGTGTGTGTGTGTGTGTATCTCAATGTGTGAGAGGTTGTACATGTGTATATGAGTGTAAGCCATGTGAGTGTAAGCATAAGTGTAGGTGTGAATGGGTGTGAGTGTGAATGTGAATCGATGAGTGTGTGTGAACGTAAATGTAATGATGTGAATGTAAATGTGGGTGTGTAAGTGGGAATATGTGGGTATTGAGTGAGTGTAAATGTGAGTGTATTTGTGTATGAGTGTGGTTTATGTAAATGTGAGTGTGTAAGTACACATTTGTGTGTGCACATAAGTTGTCTGAGTGGGAGAGTGCCTGAGTTTAAGCTGGGTGTGTGGTTATGAGTGTGTGTGAGTGTAGGTTGTGTGAGTGTGAATGTAAGTTGTGTGAGCATGTAAGGAAAACTGTGAGTGTGCAGGTCAGCGTGTATGCCTATAAATTGTGTGTATGACTGTGAGTGTGTATGAGCGTAAGTCGTGTGAGTGTATGCACTTACTATGGAAGGAGGCCCAAAGATATAACTTTATAGTATCTTGACTTTGAGAGTCAAACATTTCTGAGCGCCAACACCAGCTTCTCCAGCGCTGGTGAGGCCTGCTTGAGAACGGGTAATGGTGAGAATGATCACATGTCCCACTTTGCCCAGTGAGTCAGAACTCATTTATGCCTGTTATCCTGGCATCATTATTTTGTAACCACGTAGATAATGTGGTTGAGGTGTAACTTACATCAGTATACACCTTGAGAAGACAACACAATGACTTTTTACATGTGCACACACCTGTGAAACTATCCTCCAGATCAAGATAGAGAACATTTCTGGCACACCCTTCCCTCTTCACTCTCACAAATATCTTGGTTTGCCAGAAAACCTCTTCAGTCACCCCAGGACAGTCTTACTGGGGTTTATCCTCCACCACCTGAAGGAGGGTAGATTTCATTGCCCATTAACATTATACCATCTTTTGGTCTTTGCATACTATTTTATACATGCTGGAGAGTCAAAGTAAATGCATTACAGCTGTTTGGAAACCTGGGGGGATTAAATTACCTCAGCTTGACTTGATGGGCTCTGAGGATATGTGGATTCTGGAAGGTGGAAATTATTAGAACACACACCTTCATGGAAATTACCACTAATCCCAAGCATCTGAACTTCCCTTTACCGCGTCTCCACTACTCTGACCCTCCCCTGCCAAACTTTCCTTTCATTAAAGGAATGAGGCATCTCCTTTTGGGAATCATATAGGAACTGTGGGAAAGAATATGGGATCTGGAGTCAGCTGGGCTCGGCCTGGCAACTCAATTGTACTATTAGTTAGTTCTGTGTCTTTGGGTTAGTTAATTAGTTAAGTTCTATAGGCCTCACTTTCCTAATCTGTAGAAGGAACATGTTTTACTTTGCAGAGTTGGGTTCAGAATTAGATTTAATGAATGTAAGTTACCTGTCACATGGGCATCAAATATATGATAACTAATGTTTAAGTCAGATTTAAGGATCAGAATAAAAACAAGGTAGCTTTTCCAAAAATGGCCACAAATATTTCCAGTCTGATTCATTTTTCTAGAACTTTGTCACTCCCCATTCAGTGACAGAGTCTTCCTCCAACCACCACCATGAATTCATCAGGACTTTGTGACTGCCTTAGTGAACAAAAATGGTAGAAAAGCAATGCTACGTGACTTCCACGGATATGAAACATGACAACACATCTCCTCTCTCTCTCTCTCTCTCTCTCTCTCTCTCTCTCTCTCTCCCCTGCTCTCCCTCCCTCCCTACCTCACTCCGTCTCTTCCTCTCTTCCAAGATGCACCTGCCGTGTGCTGGGAGAGAGTCCAAACTTGCCCACATAGAGAGACAATATGGAGAGGTCCACGTGAAGAGGAACTGAGACCCCCAAGTAATAGCCATTATCAACTGCCAGACTTGTGAATGAACAAGCTTTCATATGATCCCAACCCTCAGCCATTGAGTCTTCCAACTGAGGCCCCAGAAATAGTGAAACAAATACAAGTTATCCCTGCTGTGCCCTGTTCGAATTCCTGGTCCCTGAATCTGTGAGTATAATAACTGGTTATTTCAGCTTCTAAGTTTGGGAGTCATTTGTTATATAGCCATGGTAATTGGAACTCAGCGTAATCAGTATTTTGTAGATGGAGCTGACATTTCTCACACCTGCATCAGGCAGAGTAAATGTAAGCACAGTTTAATGCTTTGGTCTATCCAAACCTCAAGGGTAGAGAGTCTGTTATTACATTTGTCTTGTTTTGTTTTTTGTTTTTTTTGTGTGTGGTTTTTTTTGTGATTGGAACCTGGTTTCCATGTTCATGCTCACAAAATGACTTGATTCTCTTACTCAAACTCAAAGTGGTCTCCTGTATCCAAACTCCTAGAGCTCTGTCTGTTGTTTGACACTAACCATTTACTAGCATGAGGGAAATGAAACTAAAATAATGCAGCTATATTATAACCAAAGATGCCTGAAGTTATATATGCAAATTGGCTGCTAACCTCTTCAAGTAGCAGTTGTGAAGGTTCTATCTTATTTCTTTATTTTCCATGTCACAAAGATGGAAACTTTACCCACTGCCATGAATGCATCTGGAGAGAGTTTGAGAAGATGAGCAAGGCCTCCAGTAACAGCCAAAGGCCATCAGGAAAATCAGCCAGAAAGTGGGGCAGCAGTAAGATCAGCTTTCCAGACTGGCCTAAAGCAAGAAAAATGGGTTCAGTGGGCTGACAATGTCCAAAGAACCCAACCATGGACTGGAGCCTGTCACACAGTCCTGGTAAGGAAGTTAGTATAACATAACGGTGAGAGCATTGGCTTTAGATCAAACAAAACTGGGTTCAAATCTGGTTTCTCCACATACTGGCAGTGTGAGCTTAGGTAAGTTCTTTAACTCCTCAATTTTGTTACCTGTAAAAAATAGTACATACCTGTGGTAGAGGCAGCTAGTTATCTACCAAAGATATGTATTCCTCTTGCATAGTACAGTTGTGGCTGAGAAATAGCTTCCTAGCACCTAAGTTAGACCATGTGACTAGATGGACCAAAGTGATCAATGGAATGTGAGCAGAGGTCATATGTGTCGCTACCAGGCTGAAGTGACTAAGTATCCAGTGTGCCTTGCCAACACAATCATCCTCTTCTATGGAGGCCACAAGTTGAAGATGATAACTTCACAAGATAGAGTGAGGCTGGATCGCTGTGTCACCACTTGGAAGAGCCACTTAACTAGGAACATGTACATTGGACTTTGTGTGAGTGAGAAATAAACTTTTATTAGGTTAAGACACTGCAAATTGGGGCTGTTTGTTACAGTCACTAGACCACACTGACTCATACACTGTCTTAGAGATTATGACATACCTAATTGTAGACAATTTACCATCTGTCTTCCCCACTTGACTGATGCTTCTTGAGTGCAAGGACCAGGCCCTATTGACCCACAGTGCTTTACACTGTGTCTGGTACATACAGAATTGGTTATCTGCAGCTTGATTAAGAGAAGAGAATTAAAATCTAGACTCTTCAGCAACAGGAGAAATAAAAGGTTGATATTAAAAAACATTACATTAAAACTTCATTACTGTAAGCAGTTATTTAAATACTTAACAAAAGTACCAAAAACAAACAAATAAAAAACCCGACCTAGAAGTAAAGTCATAATTTTCCAATTTGTAATTTTTATGCCTAAGGGGAGCAAAGAAATGAGTTTCCCCATTAGAAAGTTTTGGAAACCAAAGTTTACTATTAGATTTTTTAAAAAGCTCTTACAAGTTAATAAATGGTTAGCTTAACCACTGGTTCATATTTCTAGCAGATGAGGTGGAGTAATCTAGGGGAGGGAACAGTTCTGTAAATGCAAACTTGATAGCAAGAATTGTACCTGAAAAGAATACCTTATCAGTAACATCTGAGTTTTATCTTTGAATATCAGTGTGAACAACAATAATTTGTATTTATATAGCACTTTTCTTTTTATTGCTCCCAGTGTGTTCTCACAACAATTCTAAGAGTTAGGGCACATTTTATTGTCATCATTTCACAGATGGAAAATCCATAAAATAAAGAGAGTTGTAATTTGGCCAACATCTCATGGCTCATGTGAGAATCAGAAGCCAGGTCCCCTGACTCTCATCACAGGACTTTTTCTGCACCAGACCTCCCAGGGTGATATGTGTTTAACATGGATGATAGCCCAGTAGGCACCAAATTAAACAAACAGTTTTGGGTATGGTCTCACGCTTGGGTGTCATACTGGATAAAAAGTAAACTAAGACACAGTCCTACAACAACAGCCCAGTTAGGGAGAAAATAATTTAGATCGGTGAACAGTTAAAAAATAAATAAAATATTGATGTAGCAATTCCTCCTAATTACAAAAGAGATAAAGTAAGACAGGTTGGGACTAAATGACAAATAAGCAGTATGTCCAAGAAGTGTGATGGCCATTCAGAAGAGGGAAAGAGTACACAGGGATAGAATACCAAGAAAGGCTGGATGGAGGAATTGGGATTTCAGAAAAGATAAAATTATGTAATAAAAAGCACCTTATCTGCTCAGCACCACTCCCTTGTTCTTCTGGAAACATAACCCCCTTTCTTTGGGGAATTGTTCCTTCCCCTATTCCAATCAATTGAGATTGACTTTAGATAAAGCTGCCACGATAGCATACTGCACCTAGGCAATTGGAGTGGCATGGGACCCAAATCTAGTCAATTAGAATTCTTTTAAAAAAAAGAAACAAAACAAACAAAACCTAGAACTAAAAGAAGTAACCTGTTCTGCTTGCTTGAGATATGAGGAGCTGGTGGCATGGACCCTGCTCTGTGGAAGAGATTAGGCTGAGAAAAAGCAGCTGAAATTAGAGATAGAGGAAGAGAGTGCGGATGCCATTGGGAACATGGTTCCAGGGATCTTCGAAGCTCGGCAGACCCCTGCCCTCCCTGCGGGTTATTGTTACATTGAGTTGGTCCTTCTCTCCTCTTCCCAGTGATGGCAGAGTGGAGCTCACATCACTTGCAAACATAGTCTTTAACAGGTGGAGAGGAGAGGGGAAGCTGCCCTCTCTTGGGCAGAAGCGACTAAATGAGCCCACATGGGAAGTGAGGAGGCACAAGACTTTTTGGGGGGCAGTGAAGAAACCAGTGCTTCTGGAGTTGAGGGATGGCATAAAAGAAGCGTGAAATACCAAGCTCTGCACATGGAATGTGAGACTATCACAGAACACATCCATGGAGACACTGAGCAGGCAACCAGGATGTGGAAGTGGGTCTCCAGGGAGGAATGATGGCTGACGCAACAATAGTGAAAAGAGTGCTACGCAGAGTCAAAAACACTCCAATGAGAAAGGGCTTTTCTACAGATTAAAGCGGTTGATGAATTTAAAAGAGAATTATTAATTTGGGAGCCATCTACCTGGAGGTAACAGTTGAAGTAACGGATGTAAAAAATTTGCAAGGGAAAGAAGAGGAAAATGTCTTGGATAAATGCTCACACTTAGTCAAAGACAATAAGAACATACGAATTAAGAGAAAGCAGGGTCACAAAAGCCAGGTAAGCAAAGAGTTTGAAGAGGGAGACATTGAGCAGTGGTGAAAAGAAATGAAGCCAGTAAGAAGGTTGATGAAAAAGCCTATGGAATTTGAATTTGGGGAGCAAGACGTTGTTGGTAAATGAACTTTGATATGGTAGAATGCCAGCCGAATGGAGAGAAGTTACAGGTAAGGCAATGTATGCTATTGGTGCCCACCCACATTTCTTGAACTTTCCAGTGGACACCTGCTGACTTCCAGTGTGGAATCTGCATCTCTGTGCCTAATGATTTTTTTTTTCCTGTCCCGTGAGGCAAGCCAGAAGTATTAGAGAATTAACAGCTACCAAGAGCAGCCCTTCGACTTATGAGTTGATGTGTAAACACCGCAGCTCTCTTGCCACGCCCCTGAGCGGGGGCAATTCTGAGACACAGATTTTTGCACCATTTCTCAGAGTTTCTCCCCAAGATCAAGCTCCAGGTCCCCGTTGTGGTAACTGGCTTAATAGTACACTCTTCACTAGTTAATTTCCTTTTTTTTCGTTACTGCTCTCCTAACCGTGTGTTCCCTGCACAACCCCAATAAACTACTTGTACTTGAATCCTTGTCTCAGTGTCTGCTTCTGAGAGAAGCCAGACTAAGACAGGTGATTACGTAATTGCTGGCCCAAACTAGGACACTGGTGAGAGTGAAAAGCGGATGGGACATTGTTAATAATTATGAGGACGAATGGCACAAAGCAGGACTTTGCATACTTGGAGGAATGGCCTCCGTCGTTACATGCTTCTCCTTTGAGAAGATGGACTGGGACCAGAAGAAAGAGATGCAAAATTCAAATACCAATTCCTTATACCAGAGAGTGAACATATGCAGACAACAAAGATGGCTTTTATTTAGTGAGCATTTGTACCCGATGTCCCATTACCTGGAGGGCTCTGGAAAGGAATATGTCAGTTCAAGAGTGGGAGAATATCTCAGGAGGAGAATGGGCCATAAAAAGTAGGTCAGTGTCCAGCCCCCAGGAAAGTGCAGCTCTGCATTCCTGTGATTCAAGACTCCAAGGCTGCGAGCAATCCTGTCAACCATCCTCAATGAGATGCTCATCTTAAGGGCCTCAGTATGCACGCCCTTCTTTCTTCCTCTGGTCTTCCATTAGTGATGTTGGTGTGCTCCGCTCCGTAGCTGCCCAAAAAGACAAACCTCTTGTGACAGCACATTCGTACCCTGTCTCTTGTTCTCAGCAGACTTAAAGATAGCATCTGGAAATCTGGGTCCGTTAATACCCAAAGCCTTTCCACTTCAGATGCTTCCACATCTATTACTTTATCATCTCTCCTCTAAACAGAGATTTTTTTTTTTTTTTCTGTGCAAGAAAATCTTTTAAGAAAGCCACTCCATTTTCTCACGTGGTTTGAAGGGATGTTACTGCGGAGGAGAAGAGTGTTCTGGGTGAGCGGGTACTGAGAAAGGACAAGACACTAACATTCTTTCCCCTTCCCTTTGCACATATTAATCCCCGTCCCTGGGTTCAAGGAGGGAATTTCTGTATGACGTTGGTGGTACAGATGAAATGCCTCTGATGAGGGAAGGACCTCTGCTCTCTAGTGCCAGGTGTTGAGCTGGCCGGTGGTGCTGGCTGTTTTCTGTAACTCTCAGGATGACCCATTGCTGGAACATGTGCTTCATTTCTCTGATTGCCTGCTCTTGACAGTCTGGCTTACAGCTGCCCCACTTGAACTTGGAGTTGATATATAAATAGATAGATCAGCATGTGCTATGCTAAACACCTTCTATATATTAACTCCTCTCATCCTCACAATTCTATGAGGTAAATTCAGTTACTAACCTTGTGTTACAAGTGAGAACTGAGATACAGAAAGGCTAAGTAGCTTACTCAAGTTCTCTCAGATAGTAAAGTTTGCAGCTTGAGCAACCGAAAACAGAAGAGCCTGTGGGATATTCCATTAGATGCATACACAAGGCTGGGCTGGTCAGCTGGGTTGGTTGAGGAAGGAACTGTTTTGATGGGTCTCAGTACCATAGAGTTCTCATTAGCTTAATGGATTAAAATTCTGTTCAGTAGTTACACTCCTATCCTGGACCTCAAGGCCTGGGGTTACACTGTCTCAAGGATGGCCCAGGGGAGAGGTTATCAGGGCAGCAGATTGTACTCCTTAGTCTCCAAAACCCAGCTCCTTTCCCAGCTCTCAGCTTTGTAGTGGGTTTTATCTCCAGTTCAGAGCCACTCCTGACCTTACCCTGGCATCACAGGCCAAGTTCATTACCTCCTCAGGAAAGACCCTAAAGACCCTTCCATCCTCCCACTGCCCATGGCTCCTACACTCCTCTGTCCTTGTCTGCCTGGCCTTTGCACAGAACTGTGCCTGTGCTCCATCATGGTGACGTTAGGCAAGTGGACCTGGGCATCTCTCAGCTGGACCAGCAATAGAGGAGCAGGGCCCTCGCACAGGTGTCTCAGGAGTGTCACATATGTGTTCAGAGGGCTACTTGTTGATCCAAGATACTTGATGCTTCACAAAGACACTCATTATGTCCTGCCTCGAAGTATTTGCTCCCTGTTCTCTTCACCGTGAATGACCCTCCCCTGAATGTCCAAACTGCATCCATTTGTTAAGGCACAGTACCATGTAGCCACTGCCTAATGCCTTCACTGTGTCCCCCATTGGAAATCTTCTGAACCACCTCTGTAGGTGAACCTCAGTAGGCTTTTTGTCAGTATCCCTCTTGTGTCATATGTATGCTGCATTCTTTGGAGATATGTATATCTATGTTCACTTTTCTTTTTCTAATCTGCCATCAAAGGCTGAGTCACAGTAATTCAACTGTGTATCTTCAAATTTGCTTAGCAGAGAGCCTACCATGTAGGGTGTTTTTGAATGAAAGAGGAGGGTATACTTACACGGACAGGGAAAAAAGCAATATCTGGGTAGGAAACCTTTGGGAAGTGCAAATAATACGTTTACCAAATGGATGATGTACTTGATGAGTCAAATAAAATAATATTTAAATTCCAATTTCTGTCTCATTTGGACATGGTTCCAGGGTAACTATGAGAATCCAAACAAATCAACTCTCCACTTAAAAGAGTAAATTCTGTCTTTTAATTATGTCAGTCATGAGAGGGGGTTTGAGAGACATAATTTCAGAGCCAAAGTTTCCTTAGTTTTTCTTCTCACTTTGAGTCTTCTTTCTTATTAAAAATCAATGGAATTTTGAAGAACCAACTCCAAAGGTTTCATACTTCCTCTGCAATTTTTCTCTTAAAAAGAGCGTGACACTGAAATGATTACATCAGATTTATAGCAGCCTCTTTATTCCTTATTCTCTAGAAGCCCATCTACTTTCTGGGTTGATTTGGGCGTAGTAACAATAAGAATTTTCAAAAAAAAAAAAAAAGGAGGGGGAGGAGATCTAACCGGCTTATCCTGGGTCTCATGTCGACCTTAGCACAGGGAAAGGACAGGGCATCTCCTTCAACGGTCCTACCAAGCTTTCCTTTCCCTGAGGTAAAAAATACCATCTGTTTAATCCTTAGTTCTTTAGGATTTGATCTATCTGTGGTACAAATGAAGAAACTGAGGTACAATTCAGGAAAGACCAAGGAGCTAGCCTGGCACTGTCCCCTCCAATTTCTTATTTCAAAGACCCTGCTTTTTAAAGTTGACACCTCAGATCCATTTCACCCCCGGGGGCGTGGTTAGTAAGTCCATCATGACAACCACTCCCCTTGGCAGTTATTGGCTTAGGAATGGGTGTGTGTCCATGTCCTGGCCAATGGGACATGAGGGAAACGGTCTGGGGGCTTCTGAGGAATATCTCTTTGCTCCTAAAAAGGAGACCCAAGAAGAGACAGCCCCCAACTCTTCCTCTGGACGTTGCTTAGTCTGGGTCCAACAAACAAAACTTCCTCAGACGTCTTGCTCACCTTTGTGGTTCATGCCAGCACACGGAGGTGGCAGAACCGAAAGAATCACAGAGAAAAGGAGGCACCCTGGAGTCTGCCAAACCTCTGGGGACTGTTATATGATAAAATAAAGTTTCCCCAGCTCAAGCTGGGGATTTTTTGTGACTTTTAGCCAGAAGCATCCTAACTGAAGCACTCACTGCTGTGGAATGAAAAAAAAAATACCAATGAAATGAGGACATTTTCAAAGATTACTCCCAGGAAAACTCGTGATTTTGAGAATTGCCGTTTACTACCTGTGTAACCTTGGACAAGTTATTTAACTTCTCTGAATCATAGTTTCCTCACATATAAAATAGAGACAATGCTTGTATCTACTCCATAGGGTGGTTGTAAGGATTAAACAGGATGAAACAAACAACCCACCACCTGGCACATAGTAAGTGCCCACTAATGGTTGGCTGTTAGATATACTCTGGGAAGAAAAGTTGAAATGGAATCAGAAATGAACCTCCACTGCTTTTTTTTACAGCTGGTGAATATTGATCTATTTTTTTCTGCGCTTCCCCTCCCCACATCTTTTCTCATATTCATCCACATATGCACCTAACTCAGCCATCACATCATCTCCTGTCAAATGGCATAATTCTGTCAGTGCATCCACTTATAAGCTTGGCCGTATCTAAATTGTGAACTTCTAAAAGGCAAAGATTCCTCCTCTTCCCTTTGTCTGAATAGCCCCCAGCATGATTCCAGGAACAAATGGCCACTTAATATAGTCTTAGCTCAGTGGTTTATAACCATGGGTCAAAAATCAAATTCAACTGCAGTGGTTCTTAATCATTTTGGGGTCATGAACCCTTTTCGAGTATCAAATGAATGTTGTGGACCAACTCCCAGACCAAAAGCACAGCAAAGCAAAATAACCATATACTGGACCCCTCTCCCTCCCCCGGGCATAAGACTCCCTGAATGACAACCTTTAAAATAAACCGAAACCAAAGCAAAACAGGTAATAAACACTGCCATGGGCCAGGGGCTTCGCAAACTACATCTAATTTAAGCTTTAGAAAAATGCCAAGGTGAAGGGACTACTCTTGCCTTTTGTGTAGGTTCAGAGATGTTAGGTATCATGTGCGAGGTGATACAGCTGAGTAGTTTCACTGTTCTGGCTCATAAGCCCTCCTTGTTTCCTCAGGGGCCTACGATAGATCACCAACTGAATTCATAGGCAGGAGCAAGCATTTTCATGTCAGCTCTGCCAGTGAGGAAACTGAGGCATTCTGAGGAGAAGGCCTCATGGGAAGTAACGATGGTAAAATAAGGTCATCCCAGGTCACGTGAGCTTAAGGAGGCCTTCACTCATTGGTTCCCTTCTTCCTTCATTCTCTAATACATTTGAGCATGGTGGTATGTCAGGCACTGTGCCGGGATATGATGCATGCAGCGGTACAGAAAGAACCCATGGCAAGTGGACCTGGACTTGGATTCTAGCTCCATCAGTTAGTTGCTGTGTAACCTTGAGGAAGCTAATTAATTCCCTGAGCCTCAGTTTCCTTATCTGTAAAGGAGGGTTAGTCGACTTTTCATCGTAGGGCTTCCCGTGTCAGGACAGCAGCCTTCCCAGGGCCTGCACAGAGAGGGTATTGCACAGAGGTCACTTGCAGACAAATTTGATCTATTTTATGTTGTCAAATGAGAGACCCTTAGAGAAAAAAATTGTGTGCCACCCAGAAGAGGCGCTCTGCAAAAAGAGCAGAGCAGAGGCCTGCACTAACACAGGGAACATTAACTTCTTCTCTCCAGATCACTCAGCTGACACTCCTCTTTGTTTTCATGCTGAAAGGGGAAAAATATTTTCCTGGCAGTTGGAAGTGGAGTTTTTCCATTAATCTTCCCTTTGCATGTTGTTTCACCAAGATCCAAAGTGACACAAAACAAACCCCAGAATTTCACACCAAGGAGGATGGAAAAATACACCCTTCAGGGCTGAGCACAGCTGCCTCCAGGCAAAGGAGCAAGGGACTATTTCATCAGGGAACGTGTCAGCACCCCCCACAGCTGTACCCAAGAGCACACAAAAAAAGCAGCTTCCCACAGACCTCCCCAAATATTTGAACAGAGTCCAAAAGAGTGCTTTAAAAATTTCTGGACATCCAAATAGAAACGGCATGCTTAGGAAACGTGGACTGCCACAGGTGGCCAGCCAACCTCATAAGCTCTGTCTTCTGCCCCAAAACCTCCATCAGGGACTAGACCTCAATTTGTGTATTTAGGGGCTCATCAGTTTTCTTCCTGCCATGATGGATGATCTTTAAAATGGATTCTGTCAGCTGGCCCAGCCTGATATCCTGTCCAGATATGGGCACGCAGATATGGAATGGATCCCCTCCACACTGATAGAACAAAATAAACAGGGAGAGGAGACTCAAGCACAACCTGCTGGCCCAGAATCTAGTCAGGACTGACTAGAATGTGACTTGAACTACTCCCAGTGTTTGGCAGAAAATCAGCCTCCTCGATCAATGGGACGGTTGTTTTGTTGCTGAATAGCTAGCCATTGATTGTGCCAAGTGGCCTTTTCTTTCACACCAGGGTGGGGATGGGGGTTGGGAAGGTCATTCGGTCAACTGGATATGAGCATCTTGGCTCTGGACACTGTTCCTGCTGCTTCAAGGCTGCTGGGCCAGCAGGGCAAAGAGGAGAGGGAGTAAGATACTCCTAACCTGTGCATCTCTCCCTCCATGAGCATGTGGGGCCTTGGGCTGCTTCCTGTCCGGGCTCTACAACTCATGGCTGTGTGGGAGGCACACAGCACCCCAGCCTCTCTCTAGTCCATCTCCAAGCCTTTCTCCCACCCCCTGCCAAAACAACTCATCCCCTTCCTTCCTTTGGCCAAAGAACAAAAGCCTTCATGCATATTGATTCAGGGATAGGCCCCCAAGAAGTCACAACCTACCATTACCACAAATAGCCAGACTTTGAATGCTAGTGTGGGCTCATCTGGGACACCCCGTTGTCTTTGGACCCACAGGGCCTACCCACTGCCTAGCATGTTTAAGAGCACAGCTAACGTTTACATCAATCCCTTCAAAACATTTTCCCATTTAACCTCACTCCGATGCTATGGATGAGGAGGCAACAGCAGCAGAAGGAAGTTGAGGTCACCCAGCTGAACAGCGCGAAACAGGATTTAAACCCGTCACAGCTGAATGTTTCACTGCCATGCTCTGCTGCCTCCTACTGGTTGGATGAGTAAATGGCCCCGCAGAGATGCAGTTTTCCCACCTGTGAAATGGGTTGATCTGATGTTTTGCACGTTAATGTTGGTAAAGAGCCTCCCTATGTTTGGCACATGAGGGTTTTTTCCTCCAGCCAAGTAAGTATGTGAGAAGTGGTAGAAGATGCCTGTGGAGTAAGGAAATTTTCAGGATATTTAAGTATATGAAATTTATCTTCTCTGCCCATACATAATCTGCCATTTAAAATACATCTTATCAGTCACTTTCACTGCTCACCAGCCTCTCCGACCCAGATGTCCAGTGTTTTCCTGTATCCTACTCTCACGTCACAGAGGGAAACATCTAAGTTTCTGCTATCATGTTGGAGAATTATGCTGTTGATGAGGTCTGGGGTATATGTGTGGGGACAGAACCAGGAGTGCAGTTTCCAGGCTCTTGGCCTCATGTGGAAAGGTGCTGGCTCAGGTAGTAAATGGCCATCAACTGTGATTGCATGGCCATCAGCTGTGGCTAGTTGGCCGTCAGCTGTAACCAGTGAGCCATTGGCCACTAATATAACTGCCGTGGCTACACTAGCAGAAAATGGGGGCTAGCAAGAAGATGGTGGCTGAGCTAGCAAGAGCGGATTACAGTTAGCAGGGCGAATTGCAGTTAGCAAGTGAGGTTGGTTGGTTGGCAGAGAAGTGGACGGCAGGTTGCAGATCATGTGGATCCTGCTTCCTGTGTCTCCAATCCAGCCGCCAGCAAGACTATAGTGGTATGACTCCCCTATCTATGGCTCCGTGGGTGTTCCTTTTTGGCCTCACCATGTCCTGCGTTCTTATGTGGGGAGCGGAACTAGAGACCCCGCCTGTCATCCTGCATGAAAATATGTATACTTCAAAAGGCCATAGGAGAGGAATGTGTGATCTAAAGGATATAATTACTTATGGTGGGATTTGAGCCACTTTGGGTTTCTGCCATGTAGGTGACCTATTCATAAAGTTAGTCCTCAAGCAGTCATAAATCAGAGGCATCGCCAACTAAGAATCAGCAATGGCCCGTTCGTGAGCAGTGCAAGTCCAGATAGAAATAAGGGCAGAAGAAGTGTTGGCTGTGTATTACAAAGTCACCCCCACTCCCAACTAATAAAGATTCCAGTGAGGTGAGAGTGAAGCGGGACTCATCCTGGGCCATGTCACGGAGGACTTGAGTTCAAGTTCTCAATGCCTAGGTCAGAACTGACCAGAGGCCAGCATTTGCTCCAGCTTGCCAAGCTCTTTACACAGTGTTGAACTAACACGTCATAGCCAACCCTGCCTCACCCAAACCTGCCTCTCCTCCTTAATTGCTTCTCCCACTGCCCATCCTTACCAGGAGATAGATTGACCTGAAAGCCCCAGAGTCACCACTGGCCCTGCCCAGCCTTTACCTCCCCACCTTACATCTACAAGGTCTGTCTCTGACACCAGTGAGTCACCCATTCACTCAGCAAACATGCAATGAGACTTGGCCACAGTAGTGAGTGAGATCGGCGTGACCCTGGCTGTGACGCTCGCATACCCTGGCCCTGTTCCTGTCCCCTTTGATGGAGATCTCACCTGCACTCTTTCTCTCTTACTTCTCATCTGTCCCCACAGCTGCCAGAGGAATCTTTCTAAAGCACTGCTTTGCTCATATTACTTACCCTCTCCCTCTTAGCATCTGTAAACACTCAGGTGAAGCAGCCTCACAGAATTGAGGTGAGGATTAAAAGATCATATATGTGGGAATTCTCAGCTGCACAATGGGTATTCAAGAATAATTTGTTGAATTGATCTGACTTGTTTGGCTTTTGGCAGATTCATAGCTACCAGTTACCAATGACTTTCTGGAGTCCAGGCACTGAGCCATGTAATTCACACACATCATCCTTTTTATTTTTTCATCAACCCTGTAAGGAGGATTCTCTTATCATATCCATTTTGTAACTGAGGAAGCCACAGCCCAGAGAACTGAAGTAATCCGTACATGGTTTCTTGAAGACAAAGGGCAAAGCTGAGGCTCAAAGCCCAGTCTATCTGGTCTCAAAGTCTTGCCGTGATGCCACAGAGCCTCTCTCAATGGTTTCCTCTCTGTAAACATGGTGTTGGGCGTCTGCTTCCTTCACAGTAATGCTGTGAAAATCACATGAGTTATAAACCCAGGATGGTAGGCCTGGGAGGGGCCTCACAGATCATGTCCAAGCTCCTCATTTTATAGACGAGGAAACTGAGGTCCAGAGAGGCAGCTAATCTAGGAACCAACTGCTACTGGCAGAACCTGGAGCTACAGGTCTCTAAACAGCCCCTTGTTTTATTGTGAAAAGAGCATACAGAAAATAGCTTAATGAAATACTAAAAGTGAACTCTCTTGTAACCACCAGCCATGTCAAGAAATAGAACATGCCAGCACGCCAGAAACCCCCCTCTCATTCCCCTTTCCCTATCCGCCTCCTAAAGGTAACCACTATCCTCACTTTTATGGGACTCACTTGCTTTTTGGTTGAATCGTCACTAAAGTATGCATCCCTAAACACTATCGCTTAGCTTTTCCTAACTTTGAACTTTACAATGTAATGTCACAGCCCACACTCTTCTGGGTCTACCTTCTTTCACTAAATAGTGTGCCTGAGAGTTTCATTCATTTTGCTGCATGTAGCTACAGTTGATTTAATTGTTGTACAGTATTTATACTGAGTTGAACAGTGTTTCCCAAAAATTCACGTCCACCCAGATCCTCAGAATGTGAACTTTTTTGGAAATAGGGTCTTTGCAGATATAATCAGTTAAGATGAGGTCCTACTGAATTAGGGTGGATCCTAAATCCAGTGACCAGTGTCCTTATAAGAGACCATCTGAAGACACAGAGAGAAACAGAAAGGAGAACACAATGTGAAGGCAGAGGCGGAGATTGGAGTGATGCAACTACAAGCCGAGGAACACCAAAGATTACAGGCCACCACCAGAAGCTATGGGAGAGATATAGAACAAATTCTTCTTCAGAGCCTCCAGAAGGAACCAACCCAGGTGACATCTTGATTTTGAATTTGTGTGATTGTTAAGCCACATAGTTTGTGATAATTTGTATGGAAGCCCCAGGAAACTAATACAAGTATTCCACGGTATAAATCAGCCACAATTTGTTCCTCAATATATCACCATTTCTCGATCCATTCTGTAGTTGTGAGGGAGTTTGATTAATTTCAGGTTGGGAGCAATTGTGAATAATGCCTCTGTGAATATTGTTGTTCATGTGTCCTTGTGCAAAAGGACACGTGTTTCTCTGGGTGACATGCCTCCACTGCACCACACTGCTTCCTGAGTGGTCACCCATCTACGGCCATGGCAGTAGAAATTCCTGGTCCTGGTTATGAAACACACTCAGACGAAGGGAAAGAAAGACAACAGTGCAATCAGCAGAGCCTTACTGGTGATACACCCTCTGACCTGCACCAGATCCAGTCCCAGCGTCAGAATCAGGTGCCCCTCAATCTCTCCTATCCAAATTCTCCTCTCCTCCATGCTTCTGTCCCTGGCCTTGCTGGGGCCCTGACCCCAGCCATCACTTCCTATTTGCATGACCCCCACCCCCCACACACTGACTTTGGCCTTGCTTTTGCCCCCTAGACAGAGTCTCTGAACTCCCTTTCAGTCCCTTTCTTCTTTTGCTAGTTGATTAGGTTTGGACCTGGCCCCTGATCTATTCTTTGTTGTCCCCTCACTCTGCTAACACATCTCAGGCCAGAAGTCCTTAACAATAGGCCCTTCTTTTGAGAAGAGGTTTCCTGAAGTAATTTTTCTCCACCTACCAGGAAATGCATTGGCTTTAGAGAATAGCCACTCCTAGGGACAGTGAAAGGTTGAGGCAGAGAACACAAGGCCTCAGGGGGCAGCAGAGGTAAAGGTCATGTGTAGTAAAAGCAGAGAGGCCCCGTGCACGTGGCTGCAACAGCACCTTCCAGTGGCAAAGTCACAAGGGTAAAAAGAATGTTTGTGTCAACCACTGAAGGGCTGAAGTAAACGGCCACCTTCCCTCAGTGCCATTCCTCAAGATGAGTCACTTCCTAAACGTCCAGGGCTGTGACTACAATTGTTTATCTCACATGAACATTGAGCTAGTTTTCATTGCTGGAATACTATCCCAAAGCGTACTGGGTTGCCTTTTTTCTGAGTAACAACATCCTCTTATTACGAATTCTGTATTTCATTTGGACCTATCTTCATAGTGTTTGTATGATTCTGTACAACTTGTTCTGGGAAATTGTGAAAATAGCAATATTGAGGTGAACAGAATTCTTTTTTTATTTTTAGGAAAATCCTACTACTTTGATTTTGAAATCTGATGACAAATCTGTGGTTAACTCCACCCATCGGTGCTCTGAAGCCAGGAGTTGAATATGTTTTCTGTGAGGATTTCAGCAGCCAGTACTCATTCACTGTTGCTCAAACATCTCCTACAGGGAAGTTCTGAGAGGGTGGTGGGTGAATGCAGGTGTAGTTGAAAACCAAAATGCTGTGAGTTATGGTAAACGCAAAGTATTTAAAAAGAACTATGAGTTTTTAATGATCCCAATGTCTTATCTCCCAACTACTAAGTTAATTGGGGTGGGGGGTGGCTAATCAGTCAGGGTTCAATCAGGGAAGTAGAACCATGATGAATAATAGAAAAACACAGATTTGTTATAGAGATTAGACCTCGATAATGGTGGGAGTTGGTGAAGACGTCTGTGCAGAGCTGTTACCTCTGCATTTGGCAGGGGTCAATCCTGAAGTCACTATAGGTGGGCAGGCCTGGCAGTTTGGAAAGAAAGCTGGACATCAAGTGGGAGAGAGCAAGGGCAAAAATAAATATAACCTATAGAAACAAACACTAATTCACAAGGACAAAGTGCAATCCATGAGGACCAACTGCAACCCGTATCTGCTCCCACCATCTCAACTTCAACTACATGGAAGCTGGGACCCTTAGCTGCACACACACCTGACCAGGACTTGGGTAAACTGTAGGAGGAGGTCAGAGGTAGTGGAGGAGATACTGGCCCAGCTGCTGCCCTGCACAAATCAGGTGGCCCTGCAGACCAGTGTCAAGCTGCAGCAGCACCCTGTGCCCTACACAGACCTTCAGAACATGATGCCTACTGCTTCACTTCTACCTTCCAAATCCCAAGCAAATTTTTCATATGGCAATCCTAGCCCAGACCATACAGGGAAAGGAATTCTGGGAAATGTAGTTCTGGTAGCTAAGTTAACACAATACAAAACTATCACAGTGGTGAAGTCAGAAATACCAGGCAGACTAAGTACAGTGCTTAGTTATGGAGGCACCACTAAACTAAAACGTCTAACATATATAAACTACTTACCATGTGCCAGATGCTCTTGTAAGCACTTTACATATATTCACACATTTAATCCTCTCAATAATCCTAATTGCTTTCATTATCCCTATTTCACAGATGAGAAAACTGAAACATGGAGAGGATCACCAATCTAGTAAGTGACAGGCAAAGTCTAACACAAAAGCAGTAATGCTGAATAGTCTTTCATTCATTCTTATTTTTTAATGGCCCGTCATTTTTTCATCCTGAATCCTGCTTTCCTTTACCTTTCTGTTTGTAATATACTTGTCACTCTCTCTCTGAGACTTGAGGGGCTCTGACTGAATATTTTCATGAATGCATTAATCTGATATGATTGTAGCTCTCCTCTTTCCTGAAAATCATCTGAAAAAGAAACCTGTGTATTTTCTCATCTTCTCTTCATTCCAGGGTGAAAATGTTTGCCTAGGAAAAACTCACCAGAGTACTAAGTTCATTTCTTAAGGTCGTACAATTATATGGAGGTGATGAAGAGCACAGAATTTAGAGCTAGATTTGAATTGTATCTGCACTGGGCACTAGCTGAGTGACCCTGGGTAAGTTATAGGCAAGTTAGACTATTATTTTTATTTGTATCAGTCAGTTATTGCTATATAACAAATTAACCCGAATGGTGATTTAACAATAAGTATTAATTCTTGCTTATGTATCTGAGGGTTGACTGTGGGTCTGCTGATCTAGACTGGTATCAGCAGGGTGGCTCTGTTTGAAGCTGAAGGCCCAGCTGGGCTTGGCTCCTCATTGATTTTGACCTCGTATGTGTTCCATGTGTATTCATTGTTGCTAAGAGGCAGCAACTATCCAGGACAAACCTTTCTCATGTTAATGGAAGAGTAGCAAGAGAGACAAGCAGAATCAGTCACTTCCTCTTAAGACCTAGCCTCAAATCTATCACACCATCATTTCTACACACATTCCACTGGCCAAAACACAAGTCAAGGTCAGGAAAGTACAAATGTACATGACAAATATAGATAGCAGTGGATGTAGAGAAAGGGAGGGGGAAGAATTGGAACCAATAATTTACAATGTTTAACAATATTATTATTATTATTACTATTATTCAAAAGTAAACAACTATCCTTAGGTTCTCCTTTAAATGCATTTTTAGATCTCAGAAGTTGAACTTTCAAAAGAAAAGCAAAAGTGAGTGAATATTTCAGATTTGGATAGTTGACTAAATGGACAGTATTCAAAGAACTTTAGGCATGTTTCTGCCTCTAGGTCAAGTTGTGCCCCATGTTATCCATCCTGAATTCCTGTGATCCATGGATATAGGTCCACTGATTGATGTTATTGGACATATTGGTGTCCTTCCCTGCATCAGTTCTATGCCTCAAACATGATTAGGTAAACTTGAAGCCTGACCTAGGAGACAGAGGGCCCATTCTAGGTTATCACAGTCTTCCGTTTCCTTTCTAAACATTTCACTCAAGGACATTTTATCCTTCACACATAGACTTTGGACCACGATTCTCAAGGATTTTAGAGATAGATTGTGCCTCTAGGGACAAAAGTCTGCTCCATCCTTGTGACTCAGGTATGTCAGAAGCACAGAGCTTGCATTTCTTTGCTTCTAAGTGTCTGCATCCTGTATCTTCTTATTTATTTGTTAATGTGTCATTTGTTTTAAAAAATGTTTTGTTCCCATGGTGGAGAGTGTTGTCCACATTTACTCTCTTGGGTGAGCTTTATGCATGTTTTTTTCTTCTGGGGAAAAAAAAAATAAAAACATTTTTTGGAGCAGAATTAACATTGGTCAGCTGAGTTCCCTGTAATTGGGACAGCCCTCCCCACAAAGGACCTTTTATTTGCAGAAATCTTAACAACAACAATAGCATCAAATCCCATTACCAATTCCATGCCAGAGGACAAACTCTTTGATGAAAACAAGCCATGTTGTCTTCATATTTAAATATGGACAAGGCCTGGCACAGTTGGAATTCAAGCTATCTTTGTTAATTAAATGAGTAAATTCCAAACCTCTGTGACACAGAATCTGTTGTGGCAACACTTCTAAAAACAAGAACACTACCCTGTGAGTTGCTGTGGACATGGGAGTTATTTTACAGGGAAGAATTAATTCCGGCCAAAATTATGACATGGGCATATAATTCTCTTCAGATCTCAGAGTCTCAACTTTATAAGTCTTCACTTTCAAAGCCCTGCTTGCTACCCTATATTTCTCTGGCTTCTTCCTATCATACAAAACTGTAGGTAAGATTGAGGGCTATCTGTTTAGTTTTTATTCATTGTGATTTATCCAGCACCTATTATAAGTCAGGCTCTATGTATGTTTTAGGGTTTAAAAAGTCAAACACAACATGATAACTGCGCTTAGGGAGTTCACCGTTTAGGAGGGATATATACATGTACATTAATGATTATTACACCAATTGACAAATTCTCAAATGCTGTGGGAATCCAGAGCAGTTACCCCCAGTCCTTCATGGAAGAGGTGATATCTGAGCTGATTCTTGGTGGATAAATAAGAGTTGGGGATGGGGTTCAGCTCCTGCAGAAAGAGCAGCAGGACTCATGCTGGAGAGCAATGAACATTCTTGGAACACCATGGAGTTCCACCTGAGTGGGGAAAAAGATGTGAGTTCCAGTGTGGCCAGAGCTGTGGCTAGAGAGGGAAGCAGGGCTGGATCATGACTGCCGTCTCTTCAGGCATCTTGAGAAGTGTTGATTTATCCTGAGGGCAGTGGGGAGTCACCAAAGGTTTATAAACAGAAAAATGACCTGATCCGACTTGTGATTTCTAAAGATATAGACACAAATGAGGGAGACCAGTTATGAGGCCATCACAATTATTAGGCAAGAGATAAACCATCCTAGAGGCCCCTGCTCCATGACAGGTCAATTGTGACTCAGGGTTTCACTGTCCAGTGCTCTGCACAAGCTCTGGCCTACAAGCCTTTAACACATTACAAGCTTTGGCTACTTTATTTGCACTTAAATTTCCTTCACTGGTAATCATTTCATCCTGCCCAGTTTGAAGTTTACAGCCTACAACATTTGATGGATTTTAGTACATAGATTTCAGACTTTTTTTTTTTTTTTTTAATGGAAAACTGTGGGGATTTTTCATGCTTGTAACCCAAGGGTGCTTGATGACTTAGTGCAAACTCATCCCAAAATATTGACTTTGGGTAAAGACCAAATATTCAAATTTCAAGCTGGAGCTCTATAACAGGTTGAACATCTTTGTTGTTTCTTCTCTCCCTCAAAAATAAAAAAAAATTTAAAAAAAAGGAATAGTGTGAGTAAAGGAAAGAGAAGCAGAAAATAGAAGAGAAAGGAGAAAAAGAACAAGAGGTTTCTCATTTCACCATATGAACAACTGGCATCTAAATAAGAAAATGATATCCAGAGAATGCCTCTGATCCTACAGAAAATGACAGTATCAAATTCGGAACTCTCAGATCAAAATGTCAGACTGGTATTCCCCATCACACGGAATCCTCTTCTGATGTCTTCCTTCCCTTCCTGGCTGTCCTTGTAGTCTCTCCCTAAATTGCCACCACCATTAGGGCAGGGTCCCAGGCAAGAGTGACCTGGGCTATTTGTCATTAAGATATAAAGGCATTTTCTTTTAATGATTCTCTAAAGAGAAGCAATTATCAAGTAAAATTAACAATTTTGCTTTCTATTTTCTTAGGCCTGGCTACCTGCATCTGATTCTGAAGCTCTATAAGGCCAAGTGCAATGCAATGGGATATGACTTATTTGCTGTCCCCTCACAACTCTCTTATACTGGGATTATGGAAGCTGTGTTTTGGTTAACTATTATGGCACAAAACTACCCTAAAACTTAGGGACTTAAAACGAATAGTTAATTCTGTGCATTGATCAGGTCCTCGGTGGCTTCACTCACATGACTAGAAGTTGGTGCTGTCTGTCAACTAGGAGCTCAGTGGGGGCTGCTGGCTGGAAAGCTCAGTTCTCTTCCACTTGGGATTTTCATATGGCTAATTGTGCTTCCTCACGGTGTGGCAGCTGAGTTCCAAGAAGGAATATTCCTGCAGGTGAAGATGGAACCTGCTGTTCCCTCACATAGAGTACCTCTGCTGTGTTCTATTGGTTAAAGCCAGTCACACATCTAGCTCAGATTCAAGAGGAGGGAAATGGACTCTACCTCTTAATGGAGAAATAGTAAGGACACATTGCATAAGAGCATGTGGGATGGGAGATATAATTGTGATCATTGTTGGCAGAAGGAAAAAAGAAAGCTAGTCAGAAAAGGCTATGTGGACAGTTGACTTCAAAGTACTTAGATCTGGATGGTAAAGGGTCAGAATCAGCGGTCCCTGGGGAAGGGTAGCTAAACGCTAGCCCCTTTCTAAAGAAGCCCTTTGTAAAGAACAAGCCCCTTATTAGGCTTGTTTCCAGGGAAGAGGTTGTAAATCTCCTTTCTATAAAAATTCTATCAGTCTCTTTACTTGTGGCCTGGCACACAACCTGATCCTGAGGAAAATAGCCATTATAATTTCCTTCAAAATAAGTTGCCAAGTCTGGGTCATGAGACCCTGGCCAAAAATGATTGACCCAGGAGCCCAAGCTGGGGAAGCTGGACCCAAGGAAAAGCAGCAGCCAATGAAAAGGCCTAGCATGAAACTCTCTGCCCAATAGGACCACTTCTTATAGTAGTGATTAACCAACATACTCATATCCTCACCCTAGGGAGAAATTAATGCAAAATGAATTGAGAGAGGGATGGCGGAGCAGAAAACTGCAAATGATGAAGCAAACAGAGAGAAGTAGAGGTAAAAAGCAGCTGGGTCATGAAGTTGATGGAGTCAATGGAGAAAAAAGAAATGGACGCCCAGTTCTGAGGAACAAGATGTTTGGGACACCCCGCCTGGCGCAGGGCACCGCACGGCCGTCAGTGAGGGGCGGTGGCACGTGGCTCCGAGCCCTGCGCCCAGGCCGAGGGGCTCAGGCCACGGGACCCCATGCCCGGGCCCGCCACAGGGGAGGCACATCATCTCCTAAGCACTCACCTTTACTTCCTATGTTCCTGCCCCACTGGCTCTTCTTGTATTCCTGAAACTTGCTAAAGTTCTCACTTAAGGATCTTTGCACTAACTGAATCCTATGTCTAGAAGATTCTGTCCCCAGAACTTCTTCCGGCCGGCTCCTTTGAACCTCTCAAAGCTCAGTTACAAAGCTAACTTCTTCAAAGAAATCTTTCCAGACCATGCAATCCAAAATAGCCTCACACGGAGGATCCAAGAAGGTGGAGTAGATTAATACTGTGCTTGCCTCCTCCAGTGAACACATTAAAATTACAACTAAATTATAGAACAATCAACCTGGAGAACCATCTGAAGTCTAGCTGAACAAAAGTTTTATAGCTAAGGATATAAAAAAGAAGCTACGGTGAGATTGGTAGGAGGGGCAGAGACACAGAACAGGCCAGCTCCAAACCTCCATGTGGCAGTTGAGAATCGGGAGGGAATCTTGGCTGTGGAGGTTCCCCCCACCAAGAGAAGCGAGCAACTCCAGCCCCACACCAGGCTCCCCAGACTGGAATACCAGTGCTGGGAAGAGGAGCCCTCACAACATCTGGCTGTGAAAATCAATGGTGATTCCGACCATCTGGGTGGGATGGAAGTCTGCATGAAACCCAAATGACCTCTTGAAGGACCTGTGCACAGACTCACTCACTCGCAGGCACTCACTCTGATCTCCAATAGAGGGAGAGTGACTCGGGAGGTGTTGGAGACATACAAGGAGAAACTGAGTTGTGTGGCTTTAAGGCAAGGACTGGAAGGATAGCCTCCATTTTCCCTGTGTGGGGTTCTTCACCCATGCAGCCAGCAGGCAGGTGCCATCTTTCCCAAGCTGAGCCCTCCCTCTACACCCATGGTCAAATCTGAATCTAAAATGTTCTGTTAGCTCTGTCTGCTCCACTCTGGTGACTCCCTGGGACCCCACCCACCCAATTCACCCAACACTGGAGGCACTTTCTCAGTGAGCAGCCAACACTGCCCAAGTTGCACTCTTTCTTGGACAACTATCAGGTGTCCGCAAGCCCCAGACTGGCAGCAACTGACTTTGGTGTGCTCTAAGACTTTGGCTGAGTAGCTCAGGCTCAGCACTGGCACCAAGCCAGAATCTATATTAACCTGGTGACAACAACTCATCCCTGGTGACTCCTTGATACCTTGTCTCACCCAATTTGAGTAGCACCCAAGGTTTTATCATTGGCTGAAACTTACAGGAGTGAGCAGGTAGCAGCAGGCCTCAGGGTATCCTCAGGGCATTTTGCAGAACTACCCCAGTCCCAGTACTGGTGGCAGCTGTCCTTGGTTCTCAGTGTGGCCTTTCCCACATGCCTCCAGGTTTAGCAGACAGAGACCAACCGAGGATCACTTTGTAGCTCCTACCAGGTAGTCCCCGGCTGATCAGGGGCTGACCTGGACCTGCACTGAAGCCCCTCCCAAGAGGCTCCAAAACCAATGAATGTACTTGGAGGTTGGGTTCAGACCATAGCAGAGAACCACCCTATTAGCCCCACAAGTGGCACACCCATAGGGCAGTCTCAAAAGGCGCCAGAGCCTGCTGAGGTGAATCCCACTCAGTGGGATAAGTTCCCCACACAGCAGCCTATAAGTTGTGTATGTGGCCAAACCCCACAGCCAGTTAGCCTGAGGGTCAATCCCACCTACTGATGTGCTGATAACAATCAAGGTTCAACTATAATAGGAGGGCACACTTAACCCACACAAGGGACACTACTAGAGCACCCAGTGCAGGTGACCAGGGAGGCTGTGCCACTGGGCCCCAAAGGGAACCTACTACATAAAGCCAAGTCTGGGAGTTGCAACAGATATACCTAATACATATAAACAAACAGAGAGAAGCAGGCAAAATGAAGAAACAAAGAAATATATCCCAAATAAAAGAACAGGATAAAACTCCAGAAAAAGAACAAAACTAAATGGAGGCAAGCCACCTACCAGAGACAGAGTTCAAAACAATGGTATAAGGATGCTCAAGTTGCTTAGTGAGAACTTCAACAAAGAGATAGCAATCATTAAAAAAGGACATAGAAACCATAAAAAAGAACCAGTCAGAAGTGAAGAATACAATAACTGAAATGAAGAATGCACTAGAAGGAATCACCAGCAGACTAGATGAAGCAGAGGATCAAATTAGTGATTTGGAAGATAAGGTAGCAGAAAACACCCAATTGGAACATCAAAAAGAAAAAAGAATCCAAAAAAAAAAAAGAGGAGAGTTTAAGAGACCTCTGGTACAACATCAAGCAGAATAATATTTGCATCATAGGGGTACCAGAAGGAGAAGAGAGAAAGCAAAGGATTGAGAACCTATTTAAAGAAATAATGACTAAAAACTTTTTTAACCTGGTGAAGGAAATAGACACACAAGCCCAGGAGGCACAGAGCATCCCAAACAAGATGAACCCAAACAAGCCCACACCAAGACACATCATAATTAAAATGGCAAAGGTTAAAGACAAAGAGAGTATCCTAAAAGCAGCAAGAGAAAGGCAATAAGTTACCTATAAGGGAGCGCCCATAAGATCGTCAGCTGATTTCTCAACAGAAGCCTTGTAGGCCAGAAGGGATTGACACAAAATATTCAATTTGATGAAAAGCAAGGAACTACAACCAAGATTACTCTACCCAGCAAAGCTATCATTTATAATCAAACGTCAGATAAAGAGGTTCCCAGACAAGAGAAAGCTAATGAAGTTCATCACAACCAAGCCAGTATTACAAGAATGTTAGAGGGACTTCTTTAAGATGGAACAATAAATAAAAATATGAATAATAAAATGGCAATAGCTACGTATCTATCAACAGTTACTTTCAATGTAAATGGATTAAATGCTCCCATTAAAAAACATAGGTGGGCTGAACGGATAAGAAAACAAGACCCTTACATATGCTGCCTACAGGAGACTCACTTCAGGTTGAAAGGCACACACAGATGGAAAATAAATGGATGTAAAAAGATAATTAATGAAAATGGAAACAAACAAAATCTGGGGTGACAATACTTATACTATACAAAATAGAGTTTAAAACAAAGGCTATAACAAGAGACAAAGGAGGACCCAGTAATCCCACTTCTGGGTATTTATCCGAAGAAACCCAAAATGCTACTTCAAAGGGACATGTGCATCCATCTGTTCATTGCAGCATTGTTTATAATGGCCAAGATGTGGAGGCAGCCTGGGTATCCATCGATGGAAGAATGGATAAAGAGGAGGTCGTACATATATATAATGGAATACTGCTCAGCCATGGAAGGAAATGGGTTCTTGCCATCTGCAGTGGCATGGATGGACCTGGAGGGTATTGTGTTGAGTGGAGAATGTCAAACAGTGAAAGACAGATGCAATGTGATTTCATTTATATGTGGAATCTAAGGAACAGAATAAACAAAAACAAAACAGAAACAAACTCATAGATAGAGAACATTTTGATGGTTGCCAGATGGGAGGGCTGTTGGGGAAGGCGGATGAAAAAGGGGAGGGGATTAAGGGAAAAAAAATAGCCTCACACACTTCTCCCTCTCCCTCTCCCTCAGATCACCAGATTCTTTTCTTCATAACACACCATCTGATATTACCTTGCATATATATATATATATATATATATATATATATATATATATATATAACATATTTTCTATTTTTTATCAACCCTCACTTGAGTGGACGCTCCATGCAGTCAGGAACCTTATCTGTTTTATTCACCACTACAATACCCAGAGCCTAGCACACAGTTTGACTACATGGTTAGTGCTCAATAAATATTTGTTTAACTGAGAATTTCCCTTCAGTCCTCACAAATCAAAAGAGCCTCACAGCAATAAGGCATGGATCCCGAAAACCTTCATGGTAGAAGACTTTGTAGTAAGGGATCCATAATGCCTATGGCAAGGTGACCAAAGTTGTAGAATCCACCTGCATTGGTGAACATTTAAGTTCCCTAAAAATAGGAAATTTTTGAGGATTTTGCTTCCCTCAACAACCCACTACCTGCCCTCCCACCTCCACAAACATACGTTTTAAGGCAATACTTATAAATATGTTTGGGTTTGCAGATGTTACGTCAAAGCTGTGCACATATTTTTCTAAGTCTTGTGCTCTAAGCAAACATTAATGTCCAAGGCATTTTAGCCGCTGGATCCTATAAGCAGGACATCTGAGGCCAAAAGCTTTTGAATACCCTCAAAAATATCTGAGACCTGAAAAAAAATGATATTGTCTCTCAAACAGAATAAATATGATTCAATAAATGTTTAGGTGCATGCCAAAAATTACATGATTTCTACTTGTCCATTGCACTGCATTCGTTTACTTCCGGGGCAGGGAGCGGAGAGAGGTAGAAGTACCTTTCAATATCTTAGGGGTGGTGGGGATGTTATCAAAGGTAGTGTGCCAAGCACTGCCGAACATCTTAAAATAGTTCTCACACTATTTGGTGTCCCTAAGCAAGACTGACATGGCCTCATCTATACATGAGTTCATCCATATGTGAAATCCTTGCCACACTGACAAGGTCTAGAGAAGTAAACTGGCATGTACTTGATTTTTGAGTTAGGGCTTAGCATGTGATCTGTGACTAGGATTTCCAATTCCCTGGGACAGAACCGGTCTCAAGTACACTGCATCCCATTTTTCCCATAAGCATATGTGTCCTTGTCAGATCCTATGCCCTTACTTTAGTTCAGAAAACATGGCTAAGCACGGAGAACAAGGCTCTAAAGGTATGACTGGGAGAAGGAAGAGGGAAGTGAAGAGGAGGTCTCAGGGTCAAGGTTCCCCTGCCTGCCTCCTCAAGCTGCCGCTCTCATCCCTCTTTCTTTCCTCCATGTTTACCAGTTAAAGCAGCAATAGGGGATTAAAGCCCCATCAAGAGAGTCTTCTGGAAGTCTTGGGAACTAGATTAGAAAAAAAGAGGTGAGAAAGTGAGGAAGAAGACTGGGGAAAGGATACAGAAGTTACAAACTGCCTTATATAATTAGTGGGAGGCAGGAGGTTATTTAGGGGGAAAATCCTGTCAGTCCCTTAGAGAGGGGTTTTGAAGCTCCATTTGTGTGGTGGACATAATTTTCCATACAAGGTTATCACTCAGGGATTCCCTGCCAGATATTACTGTCCTTCCTCCATATTGGAGCTCCAGTATCGGGGCATGTTGCAAGCCATCTTCAATATGTATTTAATATTGTGCAGGCAATCAAAGAATGTGGGGATCTGTAACAAATCTAAAACAGCTTAAAATCAAGGCATGGTGTAAATAAAGAGCTTTGCGGTTGTCATGTTTTCAGTTTTCTTATGAGCTGTCATTCCAGACCATTCCAGAATAAAATGAAGTTATCCTATTTTTAAAGACCTCCAAAGTAGATTCCACTGTCTTCCTTCCCAATCTGTCCTCGTGTCAATGAGTTTTCAGTGTCTCCTTGGGATCTAACTAAATTCTGCTCAGGCTACCCAGCTACCAACTTTGATATAATTTTCCTCAGGCCTTCACAATGGTCAGGAAGCCTTTGGAACCCTGATAAACCTAATTTCCACAGCCTCCTTTGGGGCTTGGAAAGTCTGTTAATCTAGAAGCTCAGTGTTGTATTTCTCCCTCACCAAAAACGTCACTTCTTTCACGGGATGAGGGAAGCTGGCTCTAAGTAGTACCGGGAGCTGAGCTTAGTTTAGAGGGTGAGTGAGAAATTGGTCCCCGTGCCCACACAGGCCTGCCTGTTCACACTCGTAGTCTTGCGAGCTGTGGTCGACTGTTCCCCCAGCACCCTGCGCTCCCTAAGTCAAGGGACTAACCCACACCCACAAAGAATGTCTTCTGACCTTCAAGGAATAGAGGTCAGAAGTGTCGAGGAAGCATGACCTCACCTAAAAGGAAAAGGAAGCTCAAAAGCTAGGTCACAGGGTGAGATACTGCGGGAACACAGGCTGCATCTGGCCTTTCACATTTCTGAGAAAGGAAGGGAGGAAAGGAAACTGGATCTTGACGGCCTTCCAAAGACAGCTCGGCCTCTGAAAGTTTTCCCACATGCCTCTGATTGCCCAGACTGAAGCTCAAAACTGGCTTGAGATTCTCTCCCAGATCACATCCTGATGCCAATATAAGGGCTACACAAGAAAGACAACGGAGACGATAAGCAGGAAGGGTTGCCATATAATTCCATGGGATAGTATCCATATAGGAAGGCTAGACCCTGGAAAGCAAAGATTTGTGGGTAAAACCTGTGGGGGTGGCCTACCTATATTGGGAATGTCCTTGTACATGCTCGTACGCACAATTAGATGCTCACAGATTCCCAAAGGCCTGGGTGCAGATGTCTTTCAGAATGGAAGTCATTCTGACATGCACAGTTGTGGGTGGAGAAAACACTGGTCTTGAAGTGAGGCCTAGGTTCTACCTCATTCTCTGGGGAGCCACTGGGGGAGGGAGGGTTCAGGATTTTGTGGGCTAGATCAGTGGTTTCCACTGAGGTTTCTTATTTGTAGCAAAAAAAATTCATAGACCTTCTCATGATGCATTTTCCATGGCGAGTTAGTTTCTAAAGATAAAATGTAAGGCAAAACTATTGCCTATTTTTAAATTCCCCTTTAAAACCCCTTAAGTTACCCACAAACATAGAGCTACACTTGTTTTGAGGGGCATTTGAAAGATCGGAGACCCACTGAGGAGAAGCAATCACATCTACCAACCCATACTCAGTCCAGGTATCCCCCACTGAGGGGAGCCACAGCCAAATCCCCAACGTTGTTAAATGCATGTGGGTTTCATTTTTGTTTTGCTGTTTGTGAGTTAGTTTGCTAAACCCGTATTGTCAAATGTGCACAAGCTCAAGATGCCTGCACATGAGGCAATTCTATTCTGAATGTGTTTTTTAATATTTGTTGGTTTGAAAAAATACATTATGATAAAATGTGACTAGAAACTCAGGAAAGTTTTTGTGAGACGTTGTGTTTTATTTATTGCAACAACATCTTTGCACGTTTAGAAAAAAAAAATTGTAAAGATGTACATGTGTGGTGAGATCTGTGAATCATCCAGGTACAGATGACGCTAGATGCAGATGGATTAGCTGGCCCATAGCACTATGGCTGAGACAGTCACGTGGGAGCCAAGTGAATGAGATGGTCTGAACAATCCACAGTTTGAATCTCGACACATCTGTGCTCTGTAGTCAAATCCATGCTGATTGACCCAGAAAGATACCTTGGCTTTCAGCCCGCATTTCAAAAAAGCTAATTATGAACAAGGATGGTTGGACTTATTTTTATTTAGCCCCTTGATTCTAATTGCCCTTCACATGCTGCCTTGCCATTTTTAGGGTGTTCATGTGCATTGTTACCTGTGGATCTCAGAACACTCTTGGGAAGTAGGCAAAATGAGTACATCCCCCATTTGTTAGATTTGGAAACTAAGGCTTCAAGGACCAAGGTCTTGTCTGAGATCCAACAAGCTAAACAAGTGTTAGAGATGGAGCCAGTATCCAAGTTTTCTGATTTAAAGATTGTCTAGGTTCAAAAAAAAATTAAAATAAAATGCAAACGTTATCACTCTGCTTACCTGGAAGGGTTTGTTTATTCATGTCTAAAACAGAGGGAGAGCCTAGGTGACCACTGAACTTCCCTTCCTGAAATAATTCTTTAATTTCTCAGCCTGAAAGCTTCTAGAGGAGTGCTGTTCACGGGACCCTGTTCGTCTGCCCCCCTCTGGTGGCCATTACACACATAACAGGTCATAGAGCAACTCGTAGTATAGTAAGTAGTTGCTTTCTCTTTCATTAATCATTCATTCAGGCAAACAACACCTATGGCAGACTCTGCACTAGGCGTTGGGCATGCAAATATGAACTATAGAGCACTGCCCTCATAGATGACAGACAAACAAGTGAATAAATGATTACAAAATACTGTCATGGAGGAGAATGCAGAAAATGCTGGGCGGGTACAAAAGATACCTGGGTTGATCTTGTGGGGGAAAGAGCAGATAATTAGGAAAGGGAAGGCAATGACTGAGCTGAGTTTCAAGGCCAAATAGGAATAGGAGATGGGTGGCAGCACTAGGAATTCAGGGAGCTGCCAGGATCTAGTTCAAGCTGGCAGAATTGTGAGCACAGGTTGCAAGGGAGGAAAGTGAGAGGCAGGTCAGAGAGACTGGCAAGGGCCAGATTATGAAAAGCGTTTTATGTCACACTAGCATTTGAGCCTATATCCCCTAGGCTAGTGGCCTCTAAATTTTTGGATCATGTTCCCCTTTCATAAAAATATTTGCATCCTCAACATACGGGTATTTATTCATTTATACATTTTATACCCAAGCAGTGTAGTGTAATGATTAAAAGCATGGGGTCTGGAGCCAGACTGACTAGGTCCAAATCCTGGCCTTGCTACTTATTAGTGATGTGACCTTGAGCAAATAAGCACGCTGTGCCTCACTGTCCTCATCTATAAACCAAGGATAATAGCAGAACCACCTTGTAAGGCTACGGGGAGGATTAAATGAATCAGTTCAAAAGGAGAACTGAGGACAATGCCTGGCACATAGTACATGTTATATTAGCTTGTATTATTGTTGTATACACTTATAATTTGGTGCTTTTATAAACATGGAGTTGGGATTTACACCAAGTAACAGCTCCATCTATTTCTAGAAAATCTGTTGCAACCTAAACTTACTGTCAAGAATTATTCTAGTCATCAAAATCCTCAACCTGAAAACAGACCTCTCCCAACCCACTCACCCACCTCTCTGTTTAAGCCCAAAGCAGCTTTGTTGTTCCCTGCTCCTACTTATGCCAAAACATGGATGCAGGCCATTCCTCTATTTAACTCAAAGCTGTGAGGTGGGACCTAAGAGTCTGTATGTCTAAGAAGCTCACAGGTGATGCTCTAACAAGCTCGCTGCTGCTGCTCTGAGAACCACCCTTTGGAATTTTAAAGGGGAAATATAACAAACTACCACTTAAAAATATTTTCATTTTAATTATTAGGATACAGCATATTTTTGCTCCCACTTAAAAAAACATATATGTTTTAGCAAAGGTAAAATATGCTTGATTTTTTGGACAATATTGGTTTACCACTTTGTGATACAGCCATTCGAAGTTCTAGTTCGAAGTTCAGATTATTCCAGTACTTGGTTTTGAAATAACTGAAAGGAGCTGCAGCAACATGCATAGATACCAAAGAGAAGTGCTTTATGGACTATGCCTAACAAACAGTGATACTCACTTTCCAGTCTCACCCACCAATTATGCAAAGGTATTTGTTGAAATTCAGCTGACTGTTTCCATCTTTCCTGAAGTCAATCAGTTGTTTTCGCAAATTGAAAGGTTTTACCTTTTCACACTGTTAGCAAATTAGTTTATTTTAGAAGAGTTGTGTTTAAGGTTAGACTATCCTGTTTCCAAGTTTTTAAAGTAAGCAAACATGTGAGTTTTTATAGGTAGCCCAGTTGCATAATTTTTAGCCTCAAAATCACATTACTCTGGAGACAATTTCACTATCCATTTTCAGTATAAACTCATCCTCTCTGAAGTATGAGTTTATTTTGAAAAGCTATTACTCTCTCACAGTTTGTTATAACATAACCTTTGCCTCCAAAAGACAAGTGTATTTATTTTTTCCAAATGTCTTTTAGGTACATTTTACTGACACCACTTTCATCATGGAAAAGGTCAGCAGATTTAGAACATTCTCTGTTTATGAAAGAAAAATTCATTACATGTTTAAGTTTGATAACTCTGTTAAGGACTTTGCCACAAGGAAACTCTTTTCACCTCATCTAGCATTGATTGTGAGACAAGCTGTATTCATCTCCATTTATTCTACTTCTAGGAAGGGAGTTGTAATTTGCTTTTTCTCCTTTTTGTTTAAAAAAATTATATATGTATATATAAAGCAAAAAGCCCTGATTGGGCCTACACATGAAATATATATCACTCCTCTTAGCATAATTTTAACCTGATGGTGTGCTATTAAATGCTTAACAACCAGCAATCTGAAAAGGAGAAAAGACTCTGATTTGTAGTATTAGCCAACTTCTGTGGTTAAATATTCTCACCATGGTCAATTTCAAACTACCAGTATGAAGTCACTGATGACAGAGTTTGGAAGAGATGCACAGGAGCAGACAATTACATGTCCATCATCCAGATACAAAAGATGTAAATGACCTCATGAACATACATAATAGCAAAATGTAATATAATTAGGAAGTGATGTTAATTAAGTATATATTGATATGATATTAAGTATGTATCACTTTTGTTTTTATTTTTATTTTATTTTTTTACTTTTGTTTTTAAAATAATTCATTTAATTATAAGTTTATGTAATTTGATTTTTATTAATAGCTGTGCTTATGAATCAGCTCACAAAACTACTGAAAATTTAATATTATGCTCTCACAACTCATAAACCTGCTCCAAACACCACTTTGACATTACTACACTAAAAGAGCAGTGTCGTGTGTGTGTGTGTGTGTGTGTGTGTGTGTGTGTGTGTGTAGAAGTGTGTACTCCAAACCATAAATAGTATTTACTTCCGAAGGAAACATTTTATATGACCCACTTCTGATTGTTTTAATATAATCAGGTTTTGAAATTAAACATTTTTCTTAAAAGAATAATTTAGTCAAGTTCTATCAAAAATGTTAATAGTCTGTTTGGAATTTACATTACATTTATAGATCGGTTTGGGAATAATCAGCATCTTTTCAATATTGACTTCTAAGCTATAAATGAACTTGGCTCTCCATTTATTCAAGTCTCTTTGTCTCTTAATAAAGATTTCCTCCTGCTGGTCCTTTTTAAGCGTGCTACTTAATTGTGGTTGCTATGGTTAATAGAATGTATTTCTTCCCTGATATTTCCAAATTGGTCATTAGAAATATTGTATATAAAAGCTATTGCTTTTTAATATATTTATTATATAAACAGAGTTCTTGCTGGAAAATATCTTTGGCTTTTAAACAGTATGCAGCAAAGCTCCAAAATTGAGCAGAATCTCAAGTAAGTGCCAGAAACAGGTGATTGAGGTGGGAATCCTGGCTCCACTAATCACTGCTCACCACCTACTTAACCTTTCTAGAACTTCATTTCCTCATCTGTACAATACAAATCATAATCAATGTGTCTCATAGGGTTTTTTGAGAATTAAATGAGATACTGTATATAAAGCCCTTAGAAGAGGGCCTTGCAAGCAGGAAGAACTTGGCATATGCAAATCATTTTTCACTCTTGAGCCTCTTGGATTTGCCATGTGGATTATCACACCTATAAATGGAAATACTTTCATATTCCTTCTTAACAACATTCTCTTTTCTCTCTCCACTTTTTTTAAAATAAAAATTACGGTTCTTTTAAAATATTCCTTTTGAATTGAATTGGTGAAAATTTTGAAAATGTTAAATAATTTTGTTATTGGCTTCTCAAGTCTTATTCTTGACTTTGCCAAGTAATGCATTAGCCTTCCACTCTTAAGTATGATGATGACCATAAGTTTAAGAAAAATATTCATAACTCTATTTAAAAGTTTTTTCTCTTCCTTATTTGCTAAGTCTTCTTTAAAAGACATAAGTAGAATGTATTTTTTCTGTTTTGGCTATCAATGAGATGAATTGTTATAAAATACTTTATATAATTTCATTTATTACTCAAGTAATATTTGATCAGATCCTCATTGTAAAAATGTTAACAATACAGAACTATACAGAAAAGATAAAAGTTCTGTTCCTTTGGCCCCTACGACTGTCTCCATTAACTCCATTCTCATCTCTTGAGTTGTCTTCTATAGAAAGATCTTCTATATATTAATTTACATATATATGTGTAGATACAGAAATATATAGTTCTATTTTTTAATATTAATGGGATCATTCTAGAATATGACTTAGCCTACAAGATTTTTGCGTTGTTTGTATTTACTTAAGGTATAAAAGATCTTTTTGTTTCAGAACATACAGAGTAACACATTCTTTTTTAATTGCTGCCTCATATTCTTTAGTATGGAAGTAACACTGATTTAATCGTTCCTTTACTCATGAATATTTAGGTTGTTTCTGTTTTTTTTATATTAACAACAACAAACTACACTAGTTCCAAGCAGAAATAGTGCCTGTTCAGGGACAGAGTTGGAGACAGAAAGTTTCCTAAAGTGAGTGCTTGACTGAGGTGGGAGCATTCATAAAGAATGGAGATCCATAAACAATTTGCGTAATCATATGCTCAAGGTTCCTTGAATACAACTTTTGTTAAGAAGAGATGGGATATACAGCACAGCTGAAGGTGGAGACTGACTCCCTGTATTTGGTTACGGGATGGATTAAACACAGTTACGAATTCTTTGCCTCTCCTCCCAATGAGAGCTAGTCCCCTCCCCTTGAAACTTGATGGGCTCTGTGTCCTGTTTTGACAATAGAATATGGTAGAGATGCCATTGCTGTGCAACTTCCAAGACTAAAGTTTAAGATCACCATTCTGTGAGGGATCCAAGTTTGTGGAGAAAGAGAGGCCATTTGGAAGAGCACTGAGGCACTAGAGATGTGCTCAAAACCAAACTTAGATCTGAGCCCAGCCTCCAGCTACATGCAGCCACATCAATGATCCCAGCTGATATCACCTAGAGCAGAAGGACCATCCAGCTGAGCCCTGCCTGAATTCCTAACCCACAGAATTCTGAGCAAAGTAAATGGTTGGTGTTTTAACCAACTAAGTTTTGGAGTATTTTAGTATGTAGTAATAGATAATTGCAACAGGTTAGTACAGTGTTTAGTGATAGAGGACTTTCTGGAAACCATAATCTCTATCATGACTCATAAACCCCTTTAGGTAGATTAGCTATGAAATCAGCAGCAATTCTGAGAGAGAAATAGCAGAGAGGGAATTCAGACACAATGACTCAGTAAGTCTGTCTTTTTAAAGGAAAACAAGTTTCTATTTGGTTTCCCAGGGCTCTCTGTCACGAGGAAGACACTGGCTTTATTATTAGAGCAGCTCACGTGATTAAGCAAATGTTTCTATATTCCTCCTCAACCACACCTCCTCTCCCCACCTCCATCACCAACAACAACAAAACTCCTCGCTTGGGGCTTATTCTGCAAGTATGACATATGTATATAAAATCATTCAGATAAAAGAACATTTTCAAGAAAATGAATTTAGCTGAAAACCCACATTTTAGAATTTTTACATGGTTTTCTTGACCTTGATGGAGAAATAAATGCAACAAACCCCAAAGGCATCTCTCTACTCAGCTCTCCAGAGAGAACTCCCTGGAACTCTTCCCCAGAAATCCAGTGGTTGATGAAAGAAAAGCCAGGATTAGATGGTGGATGTGGGCTCTGGCATAGGAGAAACTGATTTCTACTTCCAGTTGTATCAATAATGTTTGTGACTTTGAGTAACCTTAGATTTCTCATATTTAAAATGAAGAGTAATTCATTCAACAAATATTTATTGGGCCCCTACTACATGCCATGCACTGTTCTAGAAAGATCTTCTGTATATTAGGAATTTGAGATACATTGGCATACAAAACAGACAAGAAAGATAACATCGCTGTCCTCTTGGATCTTACATTCAATTGGAGAGACAAGACAATAAACACAATAAATATGTCAATTATGTGGTGTGACAGAAGGTGATAAATTCTGTCTGAAAAACAGGGCATAGTGAGAAGGAACAGTATTACAGGAGGAAGGGCGCACTTTGCAGGGCTAAATCATACCATATATGTTAGGATAGACCTCAACGAGGACATGACATTTGCACAAAGACTTGAAGGGGGAGAAGGAGCGGGCCAGGTAGATCTCTGGAAGACATGTGTTTCGGGCAGAAAGAAAAATGAGGGTAACGGTCCTGAGGTAGGAATATGTCTGCTGAATCTGAGGAACAGCAAGATTATTGTGGCTGAAAGAGGGAGAAACTAGTAGGAAATCAGATACATAGGAGTTGGGGAGGAATAGGTGCTGATCACATAGAGCCTTTAGTCATTCATTGCAAGGTTTGGCTTTACCTCTGATTGAAGTGGGAGCCATTGGACGGTGATGAGCAAAAGAATGACATATACTACTGTGCCTTTTAACAGGCCCTGTCTGGCCTCTGAATTGAGAACAGACTTGCAGAAAGCAAGGAAATAAACCAGGGGAGAGATGAGAATCCATGCCCTGACTATGTCATTTGCCTACTGTGGGGTTCTGTTGAGTACATGATACATAAGACTTGATGGAAAGTATGGGAGGAATGTAAATGATTTTTCTTATTCTCTTTGACATGCCTGCTCTGCACTGAACTATAGTTGGAGCCTGGATACGTCCCAGATGCCCTTTCCTGGGGGTTATGACAAATGTGATAGAGGTAGTAAGTGGAAAAGGGACACTGTTCCCTTCCAAGTTTGTTGGCAACTGCTCATCTTAGAGAAGTGGTTGGCTGGTCCAATGAAATCTGATCCTGGCTGGATGTGTATTTTGGGGAACTGAGTTCTTGTGCACTATGAAGAGGAAACTCAGCCAGCCAGTCAATAATTGGCTGAGTTTTAAAGACTGAGAATACCTCTCTGCTAAGAGTGGAGCATCCAGGTCCCTTCCTCAAGCGTAGGTGGAGGAGCTTGCAGCCAAAGACAAAGTAGGAACCTGTAGGCTAGGAGGAGAGTAAGTTCTCCTAGGCTTTTGATGTTCTATTATCATTTCCTTTTACATGTGATTCATGGAAAGTCCAGTGCCTGTTGCATTCAAAGAAGTGTGCAATGAATGTTATAAAGGAAATTGTCTAGAAGGATTTGGACACTGAGCTGAATTCACCCAGGACACACATCAAATACCTAGAGCGAGCTAACTCCCTGGTGACTCATCTCATTACTCTAAACATGTGATCACCCCCAAACAAATCCACTTCATCGAGAGTTCTTCTTAGTTGTGGTTGGATCAATAAAAGCTTGCTACAATTTATACAGACCTTTAAGAACCCTAAGAAAAAAGTGTTCTGTAATATTCCCCATTATCCCTTTTCAATATATGTGGCCTCTTTTCTCTTTCTCCTTGCCTCAGTACTCAAGGCTCCCACTGTTTATTTCAACCAACACGTTTTGGGCACCTCCTATATACCAAGCACTGAGCTCAGCTCTAGAGGTTCAAAGCTAAATAATTCAAGGTCCCTGCCCTTCAACTGTATTTGTTCTGGAAAGTAGAGGGATCTGCCCAGACTCCTAATGCAAGGACCGCAACCAAGGACCCCAAAGAAAGGCTATGTTAGCCTCTGCACTGGGACTTGGGGGTGAAATAAACAGGAAAGTAGATTCATAACAGAGGAAATAATAGTTAATAATTACAACTGGCTCTCCAAAAAAAAATATGCGTGTGTATACATATAAATTTATCATAAATTTCCCTGATAGAAAGGACACATAGCACATGATTTATAAATAATTATAAAATATACAGTGTTCATTATAGATTCTATTGAATCAATTAATTCTCATAAAATGCTTTCATTGAATTTTTCTGAACTATTACATCCCTAGCCAACCTATGGCTGCAATTGACATGAATATGTTTGCTGGTATTTTTTGTTTAAGTTCAGGAGTAAGATAAAAGTAGGAGAAAAGTGCATTCACAACTTCATTCATTGGACAATGACATGAACAGCTTCTTTGCTGAATTGCATGATAGTTTAAAATACCAGAAGAATATTCCTTATAACACCTACAGTCATGACACATTTTTAAGTTTAATCTGTGTTATTTATATTTCTTCATCATTTTCTTGAGTCTAAACAAGCAACAAAACAAGAAACCAAGCTCTGATTTGTAGTATTTGCTGATTCCTGTGGTGTAAATACTCCCACCATGGTCAACTTCAAGCCACCAAAGTGATAAATAGATTCACAGTAGCAAGATATTATACAGTATGTCCAACATGCAGATACAATAAACACAACTTCAAGAGCATAAGTCACACATAGTAAGCTAAAAAACTTAACCTTTCATGAATCGTGGAGTTATTTATAAACCTTGATTTATTATGTCAATATCTAAATTATTCCATCTGGGTCTAGTAATGGAAGTCAGCTCTCAGAATATGTGCAAGTGGTTTACTTTCTGCTCAAGACTAATCTATATAGACACAGGTTCTAATCACCGTGAGAGGTGTACTTTTTAAAACGAAATATTAAAAGCTGTTTTGTTTTAAGCAAAGAAAAAAAAGAGCATAAGTCACAGGAAAATATAGTAAAACAATTAGAAAGTGATGATTTTTGAGTACTTGTTTTCTTTGTTTTTAATATAATATGTTTAATTATAAGTTCATGTGATTTTATTTTTGATTATGCCTATATTTAACAACTGTCTTACAAAATTCCTAGAAATTGAACAATTGGCCCTCATAAAACTATCCAAGCCATCTCTACCACACAACTAGTTTTAGCCCACAGTAGGAATTCAATAAATGACAGCTAACTTTCTTTTATTAAGGAACAAAAACAATAGAAATGGATTAGCTAGCTGGAGATCCAAGATGGCAGAGTAGATAAACACTGTACCTGCTTCCTTCAGTGAACACATTAAAATTACAACTAAATTATAAAACAATCAACCTGGAAAACCATCTGAAGTCTGACTGAACAGAAGTTTTATAACTAAGGACGTAAAAAAGAAGCCATGTCGAGACTGATAGGAGACATGAAGACACAAAACAAGCTGGACCCAAATCTCTGTGTGGTGGTTGAGAACTGGGAGGGATAATTCAGCCACGGAGGTTTCCCCCAGAGAAGTGAGAGACCCCAGCCCCACACCAGCCTCCCCAGCCCAGAGTACTAGTGCCTGGAAGAGGAGCTTCCACAACATTTGACTGTGAAAAACAGTGGGGATTCCAACCATCAGGGTAGGATGGAAGGCTGCCAGAAACCTAGACATTCTCTTAAAAGGCCCTCGCACAGACTCTCTCACTCCCAGGCACTCACCTTGGGCTCCAGCAGAAGGACAGTAACTCAGGGAGGCATCAGAGACATACAGGGGCAGACTGAGGCATGTGACTTCAGGGCCAGGGCTGGAGGACAGTCGCCATTTTTCCTGTGTGGAGGCCTCCTCCGATGCAGCTGTCAGGCAGCCGCCATTTTTAATGTGTTGAGCCCTCCCTCACAGGCCAAATCTGAATTTGATTGGCTTGGTGAGCTTCACTGCTCCACCCTGCTGATTCCCTGAGACCCCACTCTACCCAACTCGCCCAACACCAGATGCACTTTCTCTGAAACTTTCTCTGAGAGCAGCCAGCCCTGCCCACATTGCACTCTTTCTTGAAAAACTACCAGAGTCTGCAGGACCCAGGCAGGCGGAAGCTGGCTTCAGTGTGCTCTGAGGCTCAGCACTGGCACCAAACCAGAGTCTACATTAACATGTTAACCACAGTTCTTCCCACTCTAGTGACTCCCTTAGACTCTGTTTCACCCAAATCATATACTGCACGAGGCTTTATCAGGGGCTGAACCTTAAGGGAGGCAGCAGGTGGCAGCAGGCCTTGGGGTGTCCTGGTTTTTTGCAGAGCTAGCTCAGGCCCAGTACTGATGGAAGCTGTCCTCAGTTTGCAGCATAGCCTCTCCCATGCACCTCCAGGTTTAGTACAGGCGGCAATCAATCGTGGATTGCTTTGTAACTCCTACCAGTTAGTCCCTGGCCAGTCATAGGCAGTGGGTGAATGTTAGAGGGGCTTCTTTAAGATGGAAAAAAAAAATCAAAATTATAAATAATAAAATGGCAATAGCTACATGTCTATCAACAATTACTTTCAATGTAAATGGATTAAATGCTCCATTCAAAAGACATAGGAGGGCTGAATGGATAAGTAAACAATACCCTTAAATATGCTGTCTACAAGAAACTCACTTCATATTGAAGACACACAGACGGAAAGTAAGGGGATGAAGAAAGATATTTCATGAAAATGGCAATGAAATAAAAACAAAAAAATCTGGGGTAGCAATATTTATACCAGACAAAATAGACTTTAAAACACAGACTATCACAAGAGAAAAAGAAGGACCCAGTAATCCCACTTTAGGGTATTTATCTGAAGAAACCCAAACACTACTTAAGGGGACATGTTTATCTGTATGTTCATTACAGTATGGTTTACAATGGCCAAGAGATGGATGCAGCCTGTGTGTCTGTCGATGGAAGAATGAATAAAGAGGAGGTGGTACATATACACAACGGAATATTGCTCAGCCATGGAAGAGAATGGGTTCTTGTCATCTGCAGCGGCATGGATGGACCTGGAGGTTACTGTGCTGAGTGGAGGATAAAACAGAGAAAGACAAATGCAACGTGATTTTGCTTGTATGTGTAATCTAAAGAACAAAATAAACAAACAAAACAAACAAACTCATAGATACAGAGAACATATGGCTAGTTGCCAAGTGGGAGGGGGATTGGGAGTGAGTGAAAAAAGTGAAGGGATTAAGAAGTACAAATTGGTTGTTATACAGTAATCATAGGGATGTAGGGTACAGCATAAGGAATATAGTCAATAATACTGTAATAACTATGGTGTCAGATGGGTATAGATTTTCTGGGGTGATAGATGGGAGGGGGGAAGGTAGCAGGGTGAAAAAAGGGAAGGGATTAAGAAGTACAAATTGGTAGTTACAAAGTCATGGGGATGTAAAATAAAGCACAGGGAATATAGTCAGTAATATGGTGATAAGTATAGTGCCAGGTGAGTACTAGACTGGTCGGGGGATCATTTCTTAAATTATACAAATGTCCATATGCTGTAAACTTGAAATTAATATAAAATAGTATTGAATGTCAACTGTAATTGAAAATTTTAAAAAGGGGGGAAGGTGAAGGGAAATAAGATGTGCACATTTCCAGGTATAAAACAAATAAACATGGGTTTATAATGTACAGCATAGAGAATACACTAAATAATATTGTGATAGCATGGTAAGTTCTCAGATAGTTGCTGAACTTATCATGGTGATCACTACTTTATGTATATAAATGTTGAATAACTATGGTGTACCTCTGAAACTAATATAATATTGTATATTAGCTATACTTTAATAAAAATCTTAAAAAACAGGGCAGCCGTTTTTTACACATCAGTGCTCATAATACCAACGTTGCCAGTTCGATTCCCACGTGGGCCAGTGAGCTGCGCCCTCCACACTAGGTCGAAAACAACAACTTGACTTGGAGCTGATGGGTCCTGGAAAAACACACTGTTCCCCAGTATTCCCCAATAAAAAAAAAAAATTCTTAAAAAACAAAAAAAGAAATGGATTAGCTAAAATGAATAAAATAATGATTGGCATGATTCCATGAAGAATGGGCTTTCCAGAAGCATCAGTAATGTTTGCTCCTCCCTTGTCTGAATGCTTTCAGTGTCAGTTTCTTCCAGAAGTGTCAGGCCTACTTTGCTCTGTGAAGGAGAAAGGGCTCCTTGGATTGACCCACATGTGTCAATCTTTCCACTGAGCACGCTGAGCATCATGGGCTTCCCCAAGGAGCAGATAATGCTCTGGCTTTGTGTTCAGACAAGGACGCTCACCCCTGCCTGACCTCACATGCTGTCTCAAGTGACATGGATAAACTGTTGCTAGTGACTCAGCCATTTTCATGCCCAGAAAGATCTAGAAATATTTGTGACTGTGCCACAAACAATGCTTCTAAAGTGTCAATCAGGAAAACACTCTATCCTTCTGTAATTCATGTGACAAAACCCATGGAGAGTAAGCTGCTCATATTGAAATAGCAAAATCCCAGTGCTCCCTGACAGAAGCTTCTAAAATATACCTCACATCTCTGTGAACTAGTGCTTAACAACTCCTCTTCAAGACACCTTCAGCAAGTGCCGATGGGCTTGCTCTCAGGATGGCAAAGGACCAAAGTGTTCCAACTGATGATCCTAAGGGCTTTGTAAAATGTGACAGCACCTTTCACTTGGAACCACTGGCAAGACTTCCTTTGCCTACAGGCTGGAGAGTGAGGACAGGTAAAGAGAAACAGAAAAAGCTCAGAGGAAGCCATGTCCACAACCGCAGTGCTAGTTACCAGCTGCCACTTTCCTGGTTGCGTATTCAGGGAGGCCTGCTTAATCTTCTTTCTTAATGGCCACAAAAGATGGCAGAGAGGACCAGCCACACAGGACATCTATTAACATGTCCTGTCACTGTCTCTGGATATGGCATTCCATTTTCTAAGAAGCAAGCCACATGGTTTCTATGGAGAAGTTGGATTCAACCCATAACAACAAACCAGTGAGAAGTACTATATAATGGTTACGGCTTGGAAATGAGACCAATGGTTACGGCTTGGAAATGAGACCGACTTGGTTTGAATTTTGACCCTGCTACTTACTTGCTCAGTGATCTTGGGCAACCTACTTAAACCTCTCTGAATTTTAGTTTCCCCATTTATAAAATGAAGAGGAGAATTGATGGGAGGATTAAATTCAATGATGATTGTTAAGTACAAGGTAGCAAGAATAATTCATATTATTGTTTATGGCCTGTTGCTCATCAGCCCTTTGACACTTCTCCCTCTGCAGACTCCCTGGGCAGCTGCCTGGGCTGGAACTCTCTTTCTATCATCAATGCAACTTGGAAATAGAGGAGGTATTCCCTTTGGACTTCTCCAGATTGCCAGAGCTTTTATTTGTTCAGAGTCAATTGACACCATTGACCTTCCTCACTTGATGTATGAGCCTGCGTGGAGGAAACCAGTGCAGAGGGGCAGGGGAAAGAGAAACACAGAAGGGGAGCCTACAGTCAGGGGTGTGTGAGAAAGCTGGCAACCACCATGGGCAACTGGAACATAATCCTAGGGAGACATTCAGGAAACACGTAGAACACATGCCTCTGACTTATCTGATGGAGAAGTGGAGGAGCCAGTGCATTTATACACATCAAGTGCCATCAGTCCTGATGGAGAGCTACTCCCAAGCATTCATCTCCTGACACTTCCTGCCTGCAATGTGGACACACAGAGGCCTCCAATAATTTCAAAGAACGCCTACAGGCAAGAGTTCAGACACTGGCAGTCGGAATTTGGCCTGAGGCACAATGAAGATCCTAAGGATATGGTGGAGACACTTCTGTAGATTTTTATCCATGTCCAAACCATCATCTCAATAGGTTGGTGAACAATAGTATTGAGAAAATTAAAGTTGAACTTGAATAGCAGATGATACAGGGACCAATATCAGAAGAGCCAAAAAATTCAAATACGAACTTCTAGAAAGCACTCGTTTCTCATTAACAGGAGCACAGCTGCCATAGTGAATTCATTATCTGAACAATCCAGGGAGCTCTGTATGGGATTAAGATCATTAATGTTAATAAATCTGATACCAAAAAGCAAGTGTCGGTAAGTCCAGCTTCTTACTCTCTGGAGGCAAATTTAGAGCTTGGTATTCTGTTTGAGTGACTAAGGGGGCTAATTATCGGTAGGTGGTCATCACTACTGTTTTCAGCATCCAGGGACACGTTGAATTCTAACCTCTAGACTTGAGTTCAGGACCCTTTCATGAATCCCTTCAGCGCTTTTTTATCTGTCCATGGCCAGCTCAATTTCACCACTCCCTGCTCATCAACCCTGCTGAGGGCACTTCACCCGGACCTTCACTCAGAGCCTGTCGGCTCTGACAGGTAATGTTAGCATGACACAGTGCAGCCAGCAAGAGGCTGCATGGCGCCCAACTGAGGCATGCAAATTCTTCACACCAGCCCTCCCTAAAATGAGGGTCAGCGGCATTAGAATTCTAAAGTCTCGGTCTCCTCTAAAATGTCTGCTCTATCACATATGTTATTATTGCCTTGTAAGTTTTCTTAACTCTCGTTAGTATTATTCAAATATCTCTGTGTAAGTTTTGCCTCTACAAAGCCATCATTAACTCCTTGACTAGAGTCCACTAATTCTGTGGTTTAGGCTAGTCCCCTTTCTTCCTTGCCAACAGAACTCTAATTTTGTTCAGGTGGCAATGGATTTTGTTCAATTTTGGACATTGGGACCTACAAGTAAATCTATTGTGAGGACTTCTGGGAAAGCTTTTGGCCTCAACAAAAAGAGACAGACATAGTGTTGTTCTTCCCCTTTTCAATTTTGTTTTGTTTTGTTTTGTTTTACCTTCAGTAGAGATGTGGTGGCTGGAGCTGAAATAATGGCCTTATAGTCGTGAGGGAAATTTCAGAAGAATTGCACAGATGCTCATCCTGACATTGTTGAACTCATGAACCAACCCAATGATCGCCTACATCCAAACTTCCTGTTATGTGAGGAAAATGAGCCCCTATTTGTTTAAGCCACTGTCGATGGGTTTTCTATTACTTGCAGTTTCACAACCATGTTTGCCAGAAGAAAGAGTAGAAATAGTAGGAGCACAACCTCCATCTCACTATGTACATTTCTGCTCCCAAGTCCCCACATAAGTACCTCCACTTGTCAAAACTTGTGTCTCATATAAAACCTGAACTATAAATGAGTGTCTGGGCAATAAGGAAATACCTCTGGGCTTTCTATTATTTAGCTTGCACAGTACAAAGGGGTTGGAATGGAGCTGAGTGAGTTATCAACCTACACCTGCCGTACCACCTGTGATAAGTAGGGAAATGGGGGCAACCAGGCAGCATCCCTAACAATGACTGTTGTATTAAAGGATCACACTCGTTCCTATAAAACTATCAGAGTCTGCAGGACCGAGGCAGGTGGAAGCTGGCCTCAGTGTGCTCTGAGGCTCAGCACGGGCACCAAACCAGAGTCAGAGACAATCCCCAAAATCTCATCACTTAATCCTGTGAAGTACAAAATGGGTCTTAGAAATTGTGCCAGGGGATTGAGAGTGCCCTGCCCTGTGCAGCCATTCTCAGATCCAGGCTGATTTCTTCCATATTCAGCTGGGAGACAAGAGAGGAAAGAGGGTGAAGGGGGTATGTCTACTTCTTAAGAGTCTTAGCCTGGAGGAGATACATAACACTTCTACTCATATTCCATTGATGAAAACTCACCATGTCACTTCTGCTTTACAAGATACAAGGGACATATGGTCCCTGGCTTGGTGGCAACTTTCTGGTACCAACTCTATTCTATGGGTGGAGAGAACAAATCCTTGGTGGACAGCTAGCTATGTGCCACCATCTAAACTTGATAGAATTGCTATGGATGATTTCATCCCTAATGTGGTGTATTGGAGTTCAGTAAGTCCTTAAGAGATAGATGAATGAGTGAATGAATTTTTGCATCTCAACTCAGTTATTAAATTTAAAGAGACATCAAAAGTTTTTAATGTCAAAGTCCATAAGAATATATTTTTCCTAAGAATCTCTTTAAATTGTTTCTGTTACCTCTTTTGAACCAAGGGAGACATGTGTTAATAGCCTCAAATGTATCTTTTTAAATTCATTTGATGCCACTGGGATCCCTAATTCATGGACAGAATTTAGGAAGTTTGTAAACTTAGATAGGAAAAAAGTTACATTATTGTTTTCAGTAAATTGTAACTGAAATTTCACATTCCCTTCCATTCTAGATGTAGGTAACACAGCATAGGAATGTTAGCAGCACCGGTGCTGTCTGTCACTAAGCAAAATCAGAGATATTTTTATATTATATTACAGTTATCGTAGATATCTTAATATATTGCTTATGCTCTTCATTGCTGTGAAACTATTGCAGTCAGTGGATCTACTGGATCTTGATATTTCATGTGTTAGTAAAGAAGCACATATTATATTTTAAATATTTTGATAGTTGTACTTTAATATAATACCATATGTTATATTTTATGCATTTAGAATTTTCTTCTGCAAAGGGGTTCAGAGGCTTTAGTAGATTGCCAAAAGGATACATGGATCGGGTAAGATTAAGACCGTCTGCTCTAGTATGCAAAACTATAAGTGCAAACAGCTTCCCACAGTCCTTTTAAGTAATAGTTCCTTTTCTTTTTTCCCCTGCCCCCAGCCTAGCCCTTTTCTGCCAGTTTTTTGGGGGTCTTCAGTTGTCTTAAAAGTTGGACCCATGGCTGTATATTCAGAACTCATTAGGGCCTGGACCAGGCAGTGCCCAAGGGAAGGGGAGGCAGGGAAACTTGTTCATGTCTGATTCCTCCATCTGACATCAAATCACTCCACGTGCCTCAACTGTGTGGACACTCTTCCAGATGGACCTGAAGGCACCAAAGCAGCCTTTCAGTTTCAACTTCATTCTTCCCTCCCAGCAAGCCCAGAGTTTTTCCACCTGATCAGACAAGCTTTTGCAATGAGGTAAACAAAGGTTGCCTTCCTCCCTGAAAAAAAAAATCACAGCTTTTCCTTGCATGGTTCCAAGAGATGTTAATAAGTGCTATTAATTGGGGCCTAATTTGCATACCTTATGAATTATTAGCAGTTTTAGCTAATGGAGATAAAAGCTTGCATTTGCAACCCCACCCCACCCACCCCTGCAGGGGCCTGGATTTCCCCAATCTGCTTTTGTATACTTGGAGAGAACAAGGGAATATCAGGCTAGGGCCAGGAAGACCCTGGAAATGGTATTGACACACTCCCCTCTGCTCCTGCAGGACACAAAGGAAGCTTTTCCACTCTGCATGCTTGGAAGGGTGGCTGTAGGACTTGTGGGGCACTGTGTGATTTTTGTCTGTGGGAGGAGATTTTTGCTGGCACCCGTGCCCCCAAGCCATGCAATCACAAGCATGCTGGCATTCGAATTCTGAGGAGTTTTTGTTGTTGTTGTTATTGTTTGGGGTTTTGTTTTTTGTTTTTTTCTTTAAATCAGATCCTTTAAGTGCTCTCTGTGTTTATAAATTGTCCTCAGCCCTGGGATGGCTCCATTGGCATCACCGTGCAGGGACCCACCGCCTTGGTAGCCCCAGTGCTGTTAATTAGCCCTGCACAGATCGGCAAGCTTGATTGGCAGCAGCTTTTGCAAAAGACTCCCAGCCCTCTCAGCAACAAAGGAAGAATGTCTTAGCCTCTCAGCATTATAGCTGTCATCCGGATTCTTTGCTTTCACACTCTGCTGAGGACTTCATGGATGCATTTATTTATTTAGAAATGATAGCGCCAATGTTTTGTTAGAAATATGTAAAGCTTGCGTTTGAGCAATAATGTCATGCTTGAGATTTGTCGCAATTCGAAGGGATAGACTGGGGGAGGGAGAATTCATTTTTAGATTAAGAATAGGGCTAACAGTTTGGAAAACTGCTTGGCAGTATCATTAAAACTAAACATACATACCCTATGACCCGCCAGTTCCACTCCCAGGTAATTCCCACAGAAATGTGGTATATGTTTCTTCCCAAAAAAAGACTAAGATACGCCCAGCTGCACTACCATAATAGCCTCAAAATAGAAACTGGAAATGGTCATCGACAATATCATGACTTTTAAAAATTATGGTGCATTCACACAATGGAACACTATGCAGCAATGAGAATACAAACAGCCATTACACACAATCTGGATGAATCTCAGAAATGTAAAGTTGAGGAAAAGAAGCTGGACACAAAAAAGAATATTCTGTATCATTCTATTCATATCGAGAACAAAAATTGGTGAAAACTAATCCATGGTGTTAGTCCAAAGAGTGATTAACTTTGGGGGAGGAGGCAGTAGTAACTAGAAGGGTTTATTGGATGCTCATAACACCAAAGCCGCCGGTTCGATTCCCACATGGGCCAGTGAGCTGCGCCCTCCACAACTAGATTGAAAATAGCGACTTGACTTGGAGCTGATGGGTCCTGGAAAAATATACTGTTCCCCGATATTTCCCAGTTAAAAAACAACAAAAAAATTTTTTTTTTTAATTTTTAAAAAATAAATAAAATATAGTTGACCTTATCATGTAGTAATTGGAGTAGACAAGATTGATTTTGTCTCCCTGGCCAGCCACACCCAACCTGGGATGTGGTACCCTAGATACTTGGGCATACTTTGAAGGCTAGTGTTTCTTAGCCATGGACTGTGGTTCTAAAAGCCTAGGGAATCACCCTAACATCATCTCAGGAAAAAGCTCATATAAAACCAGGGAGATGATCTGAAGAACTGGAACATTAGAGGGGAAAGTCACGGATGAGAACCAAAGGGGATATGACTACATGCAAAATTTATCAAGTTCATCCCCTAAGCACTCTAGGTATGGAGCCTAGAGCCTGCAAGTGTCTCAAAATTCTACGGAAAAAAAAAAAAAAATTGAGAGTTTAAAGAAATGTGTAATGACTCTAAAATACAAACCAGAAAGTTATAGTATAATTGAAATTAATAAATGTTTAATTAAATGTCTAAAAAATATAACATGTCAACTAATTCAGTGTTTCTTAAATATTAATGAGTATACAAAACACCTGGGGATCTTGTTTGACTACAGATCTGATTCCATAGAGCTGGGGTGGAGCCTGACATTCTGCATTTATAAATATAACAGGGTCCAAAAATATAAAATGAATATTTTACTTTTACAAAACTCAAAATAATTTTCATTATGGTAAAATATACATAACAAAATTTACTATTCTAACCATTTTTAAGTGTACAGTTCAGTGTCATTAAGTACATTCATATTATCGTACAACCATCATCACTACCCATCTCCAGAACCTTTTCATTAAAAAGTAACTCTCCATTTCCTCCTCTCTCCAATCTCTGGTAAGCACTATTCTACTTTCTGTCTCTATGAATTTGACTACCCTAAGTGAAATCATACAATATTTATCCTTTTATGTCTGGCTATTTCACTTAGCATGTCTTCAAAGTTCATCCATGTTGTAGCATGTATCAAACTTTCACTTTTTTTAGATTGCATAATAGTCCATTGTATGTAAATACTACATTTTGCTTATCTGTTCCTCCATCGTTGGACATCTAGGTTGTTTCCACCTTTTGGCTATTGTAAATAATGCTGCCATTCACATGGATTTATAAATATCCATTCAAGTCTCTGCTTTCAATTCTTTTGAGTATATACCCAGAAGTGGAATTCCTGGATCATATGGTGTTTCTATATTTAATTTTTTGAGGTACTAAAATAATAGTTATTTTAAAACTTGTAGTAAACTGTGGTTCTGATGACTCAGACAAACACCCTCTCCCCCTGCCCAGTATTTATGCCCTTGTGTAGTTCCCGCCCACATTAACTGTGAGTGGGGCCTGTCATTGTTTTGCTTTGATTAGTAAAATATAGCGAAAACAATGCCATGCCAATTCTAAGACTAGACTTTCACTGATCTAGCAGTTTCTATCTGTTCCCTCTTAGAATGCTTACTCTTGGAACAGTCCTTCTTGGAATTCAGGCACCATAATATGAGACAGTCCAAGTGTAGCCACATGTAGAGGCCCACATAGAAAAGAACCAAGGCCCCCAGCTACAGCCCCAACTGAACTTCCAGTCAAACGCCGTCTTACTCCACATGCCTAGGCATTTCAGACATATCAATGTCAGCTGAGCTCCTGGTCAAGCTTTCAGATGATTGCAGTCACCCACTGTCCCAGCTAATCCTACTTGGAGCAGAAGAATCACACCATGAAAGCTAATACAGTGTTGTTTTAGCCACTAAGTTTTGGGGTTGTTTGTTGCACAGCATTAGCTAACTGAAACAAAACCCTTTCAAATGTCTTAGAGCAACAGCAAAATGTGTTATACCTAACACGGGATTTGAGATTTGAGTAGAATTTAAGATATTCGATATAGAGTGAAACAGGCACAGACTCTTCAAAGACCGTAAATATCCCAAGTCCTAACAAAAGAAAAGATAAATCAGCTGGTGGGAGATGGGCTCTTGAACCTACAGCTATAGCAAGATTTTTGTAGCTGTTGTGGTTGTTGTTGTTTTATTTGAGTTAAAGGCCTGGCTGGCCCAGAGCAGTATGCCAGTGAGCTGCTATCAGCCTCATATCAAAGACGGCAGCTGGGGATTTTTCCACATATGTGGGTTGGCATATGGCTGCTGGGGGATTTGAACTCTTAATTAGAAGCTTCCTTTTGCCCAGAAATTATTGTGCATCTGAGTGATAAGAACGCATTCAGCCAAGTCTGATCTCAGATTCCCATAAGCACAGAAAATAAGCAGCCTGAACATGAAGCCTTGAAAGCAGTGACTGAGATGTGATGCTTGCTGATGCAGTCCCTGAGGGCCTCAGCCCTCTCTTGCTGCCAGAGTCTACAAGGAAATCAACTTCTGCCTCACTCTATTCTCCCCAGCGGCGGTCTCATGGCTCACACCTCCAGGAACTGCCCTGCCGTGAGGCAAGCAGAATGGTGGGCAGTGATTTACTCATTGTTCGATAATATATATTGAGCACATACTATGTAATAGTCAGGTGCTATGTTAAGCACTGGGCATATGTTGGTACGTAACATAGACATGGTCCCAACTGTCATGGAGATTGCTGTTCAATGGAGGAGATAAACAGGTAAACACACAAATATAATACAAATACCACATTTATTCCTGCCTTGGGGGCCCGTTGCATTGTTTCCTCTTATAGTTGTTCTTTATTCTGATGTGTTTGTTATTAGCTTAATTTAAACATAATTTCTTTCCAAAAGCCTTCCCCATCACCCGGTTACTCTAGTACGTTCTTCTGGTTTTGTTCTCTGAATAGCACTTACTATTATCAGATATTTTCTTATGTATTTATTGGTTTGTTTCTTATCTCTTTCCCACCATAGAAGGCAAACTCCAGGAGAGCAGGATCTTGTCTATTCTATTCACTGCTATGTCTGGAGCTCCTAAAAAAGAGCCCAGCATGTAATCAGTGCTTAGGAACTTTGAATGAATAATGATATAAAGTTTGTGCCTCACCTTTTTACTGCCATAAATGTATTTTTTTATTACAGGGTTTCCCCGAAAATAAGACCTAGCCACACCAGCTCTAATGCATCTTATGGAGCAAAAATTAATGTAAGACCTGGTCTTATTTTAATATAATATAAGACTGGGTATAATATAATATAATGTAATATAATATGATATAATATAATATAATATAATATAATATAAGACTGGGTCTTGTATTAATTTTTGCTCCAAAAGACACATTAGAGCTGATGGTCCAGCTACGTCTTATTTTCGGGGAAACACGGTCAGTGCAACTTAGCTGATTTTACTTATTCCTCCCCATAAAAAAAATACACTTGATAATTTGCACATTTTTAAAAAACCACAAATATACTTGTATACTAACAGTCAATTATATCTTCTGTTCTTCATGAAAAAGAACTGGGGTCATCAGGGAGGGTTAACAGAATTCCAGCCAGAAACAATGCAAGTGGACATTTTTGTCAGGTAGGGTTGTTTTTAACCTGGATAAATGTATCATATCCAATGGGTATTGGGAAATCTTGAAAATAGTGCACAGGCCCACATTATGATTGTCACCATTTCCAGGTGGCCATGATTGATTTGAGGAACTTCAACCAACATGATAGAACTCATTGTCACGTATTTCAAAATTATTGTCCTTCTAGTAATTTATTGAGCCCCTAACTACCTGTGTACCAGGTACTGTGCTAGACACACGTGTACAAAAATGAACAAGACAGGGTCTCTGACCTCAAGGTGTACAGACACCATAGAAGAAACTGAGACCCAAACCAACAAATATTATACATTGTGATTCACGTATTGGGAGGACACTAAACACAACCTGAGCAGATCAGGGTAGGGGGACTGCCTGGAGGAGGCATTTCCTGTGTTGAATGTTAATGGACAGGGGAATGGAATAGGGATAGCTGGGCAGAAGGGACAGCAAAAGTATGGGCACAGAGGGGAGAGACAGCTTGAGTATTCAGAGAACAATGAGCAGCTCAACTTTCTGGAGCAGAGAAGGGGAAGGAGAAAGAGGTGGAGGATGGGGTTAGCTTGGCAGCAATAGGCTAACCCATTTGGTACAACAGTGGACCCCAGTTCTGATTATTAGATGCTATCTTGTTCCTTTTATCCTCCCTATCTTAGCATCCCACCTGGGAATTAGTAACCTGCTGTGTGAGAACCAGGATCACAATTCACGGAGAGAAAGATAGACACTTTTGTCATTGTTCATTTCTTTAGGAAAAATTTTTTGCCTACGTTGGAGAGTCTAAAGGTAAACATTTTTCTCTTGCACTTCTTTTTGGCCCTAGTACTAGGTAGCTTTTAAGAAGTCAGCACATGTCCATTAACTTTGAAAATCTGCCTCAAAAAATCTAGGAAATTTCCATTGTTTGGACGACTGGCAATGGAATAGCTTACTCCTAGTAGCAGGCAAGTTTCACCCTTACTGCAATTAGATAAAAGGATAGAGAGAAAATTAGAGAAAGAGATTTCCATTTAATGGAACCTGATTTTTTTTTTCTTTTCTGGTTTATTAGGACCCTGGAGATCCAAAATTTGTATTCCCTTTCCACGGTGAAAATGTGAATATTTCTGTTGTTCTGTTGTTTCATCTGCTTTGTTAATTAAAAAAACAAAAACAAAAAACCTTTGCCACTAAAATAAGATCCGTGACACTGTAAAATCTGAAAGAGAAATTTTGGGAGAAGTCCCACAGGGGTAGATTTCCAGCTACCCTCAGGCTATTCACCAAGAGGCAAACTAAATCCCTTTTAACCAGATGTGCTCAGCAATAAATATTTTTCCCACATTTAAACCCATACCCAGAGTCCTCTTTTTGTCGTAAAATCTATCTGTCACGCTGGATTTACATGCACTCACATCATGGGTGGAGGCACAGCACTCCAGAAGACCAGGATGGGGGCCCAGTGCTATCAGCACACTGGGGAGAGAGGGATGGGGACCCAGCTAGTGTGGGGCATCTCCCTGCAGCTGCCTGGGGCTGATAGCACAGCGTCTTTGGGGCCTGGGAGTCTGGGGGAAGCAGGCTGAGAACAGCAGGAGAAGGCAGGATAATGCCAGGATCATGGCCGTCAGAAAGGGCGTGAAGCCACTTTGGCCCCACAGCAACATGACCCTCAGAGATGAAGACAAGTTCTGGGACAAAAAGGAAGTATAAGAGATAGATCTTATAGTACAGTTGCCAGATTCAGCAAATAAAAATACAAGACTCTCAGTTAAATTTAAATTTCGGATTAAAGAAACAAATAATTTTCAGTATAAATACGTCCCAAGTACTGCATGGGATATGCTTATACCAAAAATTTTTCATTGTTTATCTGGAATTCTAATTTAACTGCATGTCCTGTATTTTATCTGGCAACCCTACCTTGTAGGTCTCTAGCTCATCAGTTCCTCCACCTGTCCCACCTCACCTCTGCCCCTGGTGTTTCTTTCCCTTTTTCTCCTCTTCTGACCCTTCTTCTTGGTCATTCCTCCCCTTCAATACAAGAAAGGATCTGACATCAGTTCTCAAATAACTGAAGCTCATTCAATACCAATACATTCTTTTGCCTCCGTTTGCATGTTTACTATTTTATGGTTGTCAAAAGTTTTAAGACTTTATTCCCTGCTACAATTACCCCCAAGCAATATGTAACCAGTGAGGAGAGATATAGGGTCAACCTGCTTTCATAACTCAAGTAGGCCATTTTGAAGTGCTGGAGAGTTTGAACTGTTTTCACCAGGCCGTCTACTGTGTCAGCTCCTCCCTTGAGAAGTTCAGTTCACAGGCTCTGGATCCCATTGTTGCTACCGAAGCCTGCTGCTGCTCAGGAGTTCTTGTTTGGGGAGCATGGAGAAATGGAAAACACTGGGAAGAAGGAGGCAGAGGCAGAGCACCCAACGATTGCATGGTAATATCTAGAATCTTTGTTATTTAGTTTAGGAGAGTGTCAGAGCTTGCATGTGGGGTGATAATTAAGTGGTGGGTGGTATCAAAGAAAACAAGCAACATGGAGGCTCATGATAGATACTGTGACTTAAACAAATGAAAAAATGTTAAATGGATTTGGCTGTGTAGAACTAATATTAATTACAGTCATTTCAAGGAGACTTCCACTACGGACGCCTAAGTACCATATGGTGCCATAATACTTATGTGTATCATTATATATGCCTTAAATTAACTTTGTTATAAAGGATAATTTGATTAGAACAGGAGACTCAACATGTTTTGAACTGAGGCTTCATAATGTGTTACTCATGCAGAATGGACATCTGCTACTCTTAAAAATTTTAGTGCAACTAAGGCCTGAGTCATGGTAAGAAAAGACTCTAAAATGAGAAAAGCTGCTATGACCCTCCATCCCCACTTCCCAGTATTCATGCTTTTGTGCAACCCCTCTCCTTTGGTGTACACTGGACCTAGTGACTTGCTTCTAACAAATAGAGTACAATGAACGTGATGGGATGTCACTTTCAAGAGTAGATTAAAAACGCCTGTGACTTCTGTCCTTCTTGTCATCTCTCTCTCTTGCTGTCTTGCTTGTTTGCTCTAGGAAAAGCAAGCTGCCATGTTGTGAGCTGCCCTGTGGGGAGGTCCACATGGCAGGGAACTGAGAGGGGCCTCTGGCCAATAGTCAGTGAGGACCAGAGTCTTGCCAACAGCCACGCGTGAGCTTGGAAGAGCATCCTTTCCCAGTTGGGCCTTGAGATGCAGGCAGCCCTGGTGGATACCTTACTGCAACCTTGTGAGAAGCTCTGAATCAAAGGCAAACTGCCCCACAGAAACTGTGAGAAAATAAATGACTATTATTAATTTGCTAACAATAGATGTTGGTTTATTTATGCTGCTAAATTTGGGGGTAATTTGTTATGCAACAACAAATAATGAATGCAGTCAACTTACTCAGGACCAGACTCATGTGGCACGTCATCTAGAGAGGTGTTTGAAAGTATAACCGTCATATTCTACAACGCAGACACAGCAACAGAAGAGGAGGCTACAATGTGTGTGGTGGGTGGGTGGGGACTGGGCAGGAAGAAAGGCATGGGAACTTGTGGTTGGCTGCATCAATACTGTCAAATTCTGAGAAGCTCTAGCAATGCTCCTACCCATCACTACACACTCTTGAAATTCTGTTATCATAACTCTGATTCCTGTTTGCAAACTGAATCTCCAATCACCCGCTGGGCCCGGGAATTGTTGTCTTGCTTTTCTCCCTTTGACTTGTATTCTTGGATCAGCTTGTGCTGGCCAGGGCACAGTCCACTTCTTTCTGAGATTTCTTGAATATGTGCTCTTTGGGACGGTGTACCACTTATTCGAAGTTCTTGTCTCTTGACTCCAAACCTACCCTTCTGTACTCTGCTCTGTAACACTGGACTGAGACTCCGCAAAACAAATTCCGGCTTTATCAGAGGCTCCCTGCCAGGTTCTGCCAACAGGGGGCGTTAGAGGGCGGCTGCAAGGCTGAGGGAGGAGGAGGAGGCCGACTTGTGGCTGCCGCTGAATCCAGTTTGCAGTTTCTTCAACACTAGTATGGTAGCTTCATGGCTCCTCTCAGAGACACCAGGACCAGTTGAGTAGCACCCACTCTTCAGAGGTTTGGGTGCCAGCCCCCAGTACCCTCCACTGAGTTCCTAAGTTTTCATAATTTCAATCTCTCCCTTTATCTTGAGTCCCCCCACCCTAAGGAGCAGTGGCTGCTTCCTCTGCCACCTCCGTGATACCTTAGAGTTCTAATTTGCCTTTTCAGTTACCTAATTACCAATTATTTCTGTTAAATCATCTCTGTTACAAAAACAAGCTGGTGTGATTTCCATCTCCTGATTGTACTATGGCTGATACAGGGGTCACCTCTCTACTCCTGGCCTCTGTCCAGGCTCAGTGGCAGCTTCCCATCTCACCCCTCCACGGAGAGCTGCCCACCCTGCACCTGCACAGCCCTAGGAGGGAACACCCCTGAACGGTGTGCGCTAGGCTCCTGTCTGGCCTCGCCCTAGTCCCAGCCCTGCCCTCAAGAGAGAGCAGGGAAAGTGTGGACCAGAGACATCAGCTAAGTTCACAGCCAAGCAGAGTCAGGATAGAAGAGGAGGGAGGTCAGTGTGAAGAAGCCAGCGCCCAGCTCAGGGATCACTGGTGCTGTGTGTCACACCTCAGCTGGAGTCACAGGTGACAGATGAGAGAAGACGTGGTGAGGAGCAGTGCTGGGCCACCCATCTGAGGCCCGTGGGGATTATGGTTCCCCCGCTGCTTGCTGGTTTTACGTGCTTGTGTTGCACCTCCATAGTCGGCTCTGCCCTTTCTTTCAAAGGGTCCAAGGTCACAAGCCTCCACCTGAGAGGTGGCTATGAGGCCAAGAAAAAGACTGTATTTTTCAATATTTTTGTGTGAGTTGTGGGGGGCCCTTTACAATACAATTGCTTAGGACAAGAGATCAGAATATAAACTTAAATTTAGATGCAAAACCCAGTACATCAGGCAGTGAGTGTCTAATTAGGAAAACAGAACCCACTTTAAGTATGTAAACAGATGGGGATGAAATATAGTGAATTGGTTACACAAGCGATGCAAAATCTGAGTATCCAAATGGGGTATGGCGAGGCCATCCAGAGACGAGCACTGCAGGAAGGCACGACCTCTTCTGGAAACTTGTTCTTCAGAATATTAGCATGAATGTGCAAAGATTCATGTACAAAGGGGATCACTGCCCCACTGGTTACAATGGCAGAAAACGAAGAGCAACATAAATGTTGATCATAAATGTTAAACAGCTAAATAAATAAAGGAACTTTTATACTTTGGAGTACTGAAGCTATCAAAAAGTTGTATCAGTCTATATGTACTGACTTGGAAAGATGTCCATGATATCCTATTAAATGGAAAGGGAGATTATAGAACTATATCAACACATTCATACCAATTTTGTTCAAACATACACACGCGTGGGTGTTTATATAAACATAGGAAATCACCTGGAAGGAAACTGTTGACAGTGGGACTTCGGAGTTGGAGTAGACAAGGGGAGGCTTTTATTTGGGGGTGTTATTTGAATTTGTTTAAACTGGTATGGATTACCTTTCAAATGAAACAAAAGGAAAGAAAGAAATAAAGTAAAAAAAAAAAAGTCCAAGTTGCTTATGGTCACCAGGCATCAGGGACAAACTGACGTTCCACAAGTCCAGATAGCTCAGGATAATTCATCAAAGCAGGTCACAGAGGTTAGAGCAAACAAGAGACGAGAGTCAGAATAGTGAGATCATTGAAGCTCAGGTCACAGCAGGGCAGTGGTGAGGAGCAGAGACAGAGGTGAGCAGACCAGGAAAGACACTGTTGACCTTCTGACGTTGAGGCTACTTCCAGCATGCCTTCTGTGTGTGCACTCGGCTTGACAATAGGAAAGAGCTACCTGCAGGTACACTGTGACTGATGGGGGTGGGAATAGCAGAGCTCAGATGATGAGGGGGTTTCATAAGGCAGCCCAAGCTTTCTAGCTTTCTCTAACCCAGCCCTCCCTTCAGAGATCCCTGAGGAAAGAGAAGATGGAGCGTCTCCGCCTTTTCTCACCAGCTCCTTTCTCCAGAAAAGGTCTTTCTTCTTTTCTCCTTGCAGAACTGCTCATTGCCTTTAGCAAGCTTAATTTTTGCATTGTGACTCTAAGAAAGGATGACTTCTGCAGCGTTTCCAAAAAGTATTTGGCCACAGAGCACTCCTTCAATAGGTAATATATTTTAATCGCCATCAAGTTTTAATTACAGAAGTATTACGTGGGTGCTTTTTCCTTGTAAAGAACTCCACGCTATCCTGCTAGAGGAAAAGCCACCTGGAAAAAGAGGACCTGGAGGATGGGACACCACATGAAGAGAGAAACATGTGGGAAAGTTCTGAGGCCCAGACTTGAGGGGGAGGCCATCTTGACCCTCCAGCCCAATCCAGATGAATGTGGACACGTGGTTCTATGTGGAACGGAGAGAGGCCAACCCTGCTGACCCCTGCCTGAAGTCTTGACCCAGAGAATTATGAGCTGAATAATCAGTTTTTGTTTTAAGCCACTAAGTTTTGGGGTGATTTGTTATGCAGCAAGAGATAACTGATACATTCTTCCATCCCATCCTCAATGTCAATCTCCCCTTCCTCCAAGGAAATATTGTATTGAAATTTGTTTTTATCATTACTTTGCTTTTTTAAAAATAGTTCTGTCAGGTATGTATACATTTTTGCAGTCTATTTATAATTTTGAGCTGTTTTTGAGCTTTATAAGTATAGTTTCATGCTACATGTATTGTAGGGAGAATGAAATTGTGAAATACTCACCCAGTGAAATATTATTACAGCAGTGAAAACAAATGTTAACTACATACAACACCATGGATGGATAAAGCTTAGAGGCATAGTGTTGTATTAAAAACACCAAGTTGCAGAAATCTACAATACCTATTGTTCATCTTTTTATATGATTAGTGGCCATTTCTTCTTTTCTGAGTTTCTGGTTTATTTCTTTTGTCCATTTTTCTTTTGGGTTGTTTGTTTTCTTCTTATTGATTTGTTGGACTGATGTATAAATTTTAAGAAATGTCACCCAAGATTAGAGTACTAAGAATTACTTGAATCTTAAGAAACATTTCCAAGATGAGAGTTTAAAATGACCAAAGTAACAAACAAAAAACACCCTGGAAAAAAAAAAAAAGAAACAAGAATGAACAAAATTAACAACCAATTACACAGGCTCTTTGACTTCTTGGCTGAAAATTCCAAGAATCAGAGACTCGACAGAACTTTAAGCTCTATTTTCAGGTGAGAGGCCATTTACATAAATCTACAGTGCACAGAAGTTCTATTTCATATTTTCTTTGCTACCAATAGGAAATGCATCATTTAACTTGAGATATGGCCCCCCTTTTAAACATTTCCTAGGATAGACCAATGAATTACTGTTCTACCCAGCAGTGAATTTATATTGCACTAAGGAAAAATAGACTCCTTTAACCCCGGAAGAGTCACATTTCTTCCACTTAGGTCACTTGATAGGGTCTTTATAGACTCAGATAAGACATGTGGGACTCTGTTTAATATCTGGCAATTTTCTTGTGCCTCTTCATTTATTAAAAGAATGTATCCATTAGCAGTCATTAGTACTTTCTGTCAAGATGGGGGCTACATTATCCTCAATGGCTTAAGAGAAAATGCTTTTTCAAGAAAAATAATGGCATTAATTGCTCAGTGGAATAGATACAGCTTTCTTAGTCATAACCTCTCCCTCCTCCCCCCAGAGGGAATCGGACACTGCTTACCTCTGTCAAAGATCCAGGCCACTTTCTCCCTACCCTGTGAGTCAGCTCCTTGCTCCTGCCTGTGGCCTTTCTGGTGGCGGGCCACTATCCACAGGGAATAAATAGAGCTCCTCATCCATCACAGTGAGGAAGCTTGGATTTACTCCTCTTGCTCTCTAATTCATCCAAGGGAGAAAAAAGGAGACGCTTCACTTAGCAAACAATCTCATTTGAAGGGACTCTGTTTTAGCAACAGGAAGCAAATCACATTAGAGAAATAATCACCCTCCTGTAGCTCCCAACTGAAACCGATCTCCTTTTTGACCTTTCATTTGAAGCACATGCTCTCTGGAAAATGTAGTTCAAGGAGGGAGATTGTGGGGGGAGGTCGTGTGTGTGTCATGTTTTCATGATGAAAACAAGTTTTCTATATAGCTTTTTAATTAAATAACTTAAAGTTCAATTAGTATAAAGCTTTCATTTCTGAAATATGAGTATATCTCCAGGCTCTGTCTTTTTCTTAATCCTTCCCTCTCAGGTCTCAGCCATTCTCACAGGCATTAATAATTACATCTATGTTGATTAAGATATCTTTAGATGAAAGAAATAAAATAGCAACTAACAGTGACTTAAATAACAAAGACATTTGATAAACTTATGTGTAACAAGGAAAACAAGTACCATATTTGGACTTAGCCAATCATGATTTATCCACTCCATCTGGGCAGTTGCAACCCAAACAGGTGGGATTCTATTCAAAAGGAAAGAGGAATAGCTGCTGAGGAGGCAACACCACCCACATCCTTATTTCCAGCCCTGACTGTTCTCACCTCCAATTACATCTTCCAAACTGCCTGCTAAGCAGCACTGCTTCATTGTCCTGTCACCTCAAACCCAGTCTGTCAAGAAACAAATTCCTTTTCTTAGCTGCTAATACTGACTCCCTTTTCTGCATTTCCTGACTTTCCCAGGGGTAGTTTCATTCACCGTCATAGAGGCTGTGAACCTCAGAATCATTTCAATGCCCTCTCTGTCTGGACTTCCTTATCCAGTTGCTCCCCAAAAGCAGTCAATTTTTTATCTTCCTAATGCCTCCCACTCTGGCTCATTACTTCCACTCCTCTTGCCATCCTTCAGTCATGCTGTTCCAGTTGCACATGGATCACTTGGTTTCATCTGGGATAGGCCCCAGGTTCCAGGGTCATGTACTCTGCAAACCAGATTCGCCTTCTTAAGGCTTACAGGCATCTCTCCCTTGTCTAGGATGAGGCTCCCACATGTCTACAGGAGGAAAAATCCAAACTTCTGAGCGTGGGTTTTAAGATTTTCTACAACATTACCTTTTGGAAAGGATTCCCCATTATTCTCTGCTCCAGCCAGACTGGTCCGTTCATTGTTCCTTAAAATATGCTTTATGCATTCCCATCACCACACACTTGTCCGCACCATTCCCCCAGATAAGAATACCTTCCTGCTTTCTCTCTTCTACCTGGCCAACTCATGTTTCACTGCTGAAATCTTCTTAAATATCCTAGGCTATGATAAGTGTTTTCTCCTCTGAAGTCCTACATGCTGGTGGAATTATGAGTCGATTTTTAAACAGAAACTTTAGGGTTAAAGTAATCAAGCAAGAGTAACTTTGCAATGGCCAGACTACCAGTACTTTGCAATGTGCCACGATAATATTTGCATAGTAAAATAATGATAGACTATCCATTGCTGAATATAGAGGATATTTTTATAAATACTCCACTGTAATTATTAAACTTCTGAAAGTCCAGAGCCCTTTTTAAAGATAAAGGTAGTAACACTCTAAAATGGGGCTGCAAAGAGTGGCATCACTGGACAGATTCTTCAAAAGTGTCGGTAAATCTATATTATCTGATGTCATCTATCAGTGGAGAGGCCATTCATTTATTCATTTATAGCCAAGAGATTGCAATTTTATTGGCTGACAACTGCCACCAGAATTCTTGGCAGGAGAACTCTATATTTAGGAAAATATCTTGACAAATTGCTTGAAGATAAAGAGTGAGGTTCAGTCAGCACTTAACTACCCTGTTCACATCAGGGTGGTATGCTCGTGTCTAAGTAAGTGGAAGAATTATCTTAACACTTCCTCATAAAGAAACACCAAACCACTTAAAGAATAATGGCAAGGTTATCAAGACAAAACCTTGAGTAGAAAACCAAAAGACGCATAGAAAAGACACACATATTTTCTGGTCAAACATTTTATAAGAATGATAGTAAAAGGGTTGGAAGCTTTGGGCTCAGCTGTGAAGATTAGGTGAAGGTGGGTCTGGTAACAAGTTGTCCACAGGACTTTTGTGAAGGAATTCGTCAACGTATAACTTTTTATTGATAGCTAGGGTTTATTAGCTTACCAGGAATTCTGGTTTTGTCACTTAGCTATTTTGTCAAAACTCTCTGAATTTATTTGCTTCATGTGGAAGATAGAAAAGGGGAGGCTTATAGCCAGGCCTGCTCTGTGTTTTATTTTCTATACGTACTCACACATTTATGTTTATCTTTCATAAGACTGAGTTCTCATTTTTTTGATTCACATTTCTTTGGTGAAATTGTCTATATCAGTAGTGATGTTTTTGGCTGCAAGGAATAGAAAACTCCATTTCATCTGGCTTATACACTAAAAGAGATTTATTGGTTTATGTAACTGAAAGTCAAGATGCTGGGTAACTATCGGGTGTGGTTCCATCAGCGTCCAAATGTGCCTCTCTATGATTTGTTTGCCCCACAACGCCTTTTGTGCATTGGCAACATACTCAGGCTGACAGCAAGGTGACTAGAGTATTTCCTGGCCTTTAAGTGTGGCCATAACAACATCCACTAGAAGAGTGGTGTTATCTTGTCCAATAACACCACTCTTAAAAGCAGTAACCCTCTTAATGGGAAACTTTCTATTTCTATCAAACTTCCCATTTCATCTGGTTGGCCAGATTTTGGTCACATGCCCACTTCTGAACCAATCTGCTTGGCCTGAGGAACGCCACACATTGGTATGTAAGGTGTGGATTCCTAAACTAATCTCTGTCACAAGGAGGCAGGATTACTCGTAGACCAGTCAAGCCCACACTGCAACTGGAAGCAGCATCAGTTTCCCTACACCTCAGGCCTGCATGGGGACAGGGGTTGTGTCCTTGAGCAAAAATGAGGGTACTGCCAGAAATGGGCAAGAGGAAATAGATTCTGGGTGGGCATCTTCAAAATTTATTCTGTACAAAATTGTAGAATACCTATTTCATCCCTGAGACCACTGAACAGGATACAGAGCCATGTCTGATAACCAAAGACTCTAATGTTCACAGAGTTCAAGTCTGCCAGATCTTTATCTAATAAAGTCTAAAACTTTCCACAAGGAAATAAGAAACATGTAAACAATTACAGCTCTGTGAGTAACTGTACCCCAGCATACGTGAAACCAATTGTTTCCACTCCATATGGGATACTAATCAGCTTAATTACATGGGGAAAAAAAAAAACAAACAAACAAAGAACCAAAACTGCTCCAATGTTTCATCAAAGGAAAACAATAAAAGCTGAAAAATATACTTTCTTAGAACAGAAAAAGGAAAAATGTCCGAAAGGATCAATCAGAAGTGAAATGGCCTTTAACGGTTATTTTTATAACCAGAAGAACATAAAAGAAGTTGGAAAATATACTCTCTTCAGATAGAAAAATAGATATTATGTTGAAAAAGATCAATCAGAGATTGAGCAGTTTTTAATTGTCAATCATGAATATCCATTTTTATTCTGCCACCAAGAATACACTCAGAATTTATTTAATGCTTTCAAAATAATATGTTTATCAGTTTTTGTTGGTGTGGTGGACAGTCTGTCAATCTCTCCTTGCTTTGGGCTCAAAGTGACTTACAAGTTGTCAACAGTTGATCCATTCTTCCAACAAAACATCTATTCAGGGCCTTTGATGTACCAGGCTGCTCTGTGTCTGTAGCATAGTCACGTGGTCAGCCAGCTGTCTTCCTTCCCTTTCAGGGGAAGAGGGTGTCTTGGAAGCCATCATCTAATGTCCCTAGGGACATTAGATCGTTCATTTGAGCAGCCTTGATCCTTCCTCTAACGTCAACTCAGATGGGTCACTGACTTATTAAACTCCCACGACCAAGAAAGAACTGCGTGGGAAAATAAGAGAAAAATCATTGGCTCTCGCTACTGAGAACCTCACACAACCTTCCTGAAATTCAGCACCATCAAGAAAGAAAGACGAGCACACACATATCAAAAAGCTGATAACTTTGAGACCCAAAGTAAAGGTAGTGCAAGAGTGAAATATGTCTTCCAATGCTCGGGTTAACATGGTATGTGTGCAGGATGGGAAGGGAGACTGGCCTGAATGGAGAACAGTGGGAATGAATTAGTAAAGTCTAAACGTGGAGGGTCTTGGAAGTCAAAGATAGAATTAGACCCAGTGGGCTGAGGAAAAGGGAAACAGTCCGCATCTCAAAAACTTCCTTCTCACCCCCCAAAAAGTCATGCCTGTTGATGCAGCCAATGTGGTACCGTAGAAAGAATAAAGCCTTTCGTGTCCTACTAACCTGGGGTTGAATCCTGGCTCAACCACTTACCAGACATGTGACCTTGGGAAGGCTACTCATCCTCTCCAAACCTCAATTTTCTCACGTAAATAAAGAAATGAAGTCCATATTCTAAAGTTCTGCTGTCCAATGTGGTAGCCACAAACCATCTGTGTCTATTACAGTTGAAACGTAGCTAGTCCAAATTCAGATGTGCTATAAGTATGAACTACATACCAGGTTTGAAAAACTTAGTATGAAAAAAAGAAAAGGAAGAAAAACATTTCATAATGCTGTATACTGATTACATGCTGAAATAACATTGGCTATCTTAATAATATAATATACATTATGGTTAAATAACATACATTATGAAAATGAATTTTATGTGTTTCTTTTTACTTTTCTTAATGTAGCTACCTAAAACCTTAAAATTACATAGCCATAATGTTAGGCAACGTAGAAAACAATACTTTTCCTCTAATGGAAGTTGGAAGGATTTGGTTCCCTTAATGTCTTTAAAATCAGTGAGAATGATAATTTGTGAACTTGGCCACAGTTTCTATCCATGTCCTTTGGTGGTGTCCTCCTCCTCTGACTCTGGGCTGGACTTGTGACCTTGCTTTGCCCATGGGATTTTAGCAAACATGATATAAGCAGAGGCTGTCAAACTGCTTGTGCATCAGGGCTTCCTCTCATGCTGCTCTTGGGAACTTGGAAGCCACCACTAAGTGAATAAGGCCAAGCTAGCCTTCAGGATGATGAGAGATACATGGCCAAGTTTTCCCCATTGTCCTTGCTGACATGGAGTCAACCACTACACATGTAAATTGAGGCCATTCTAGACCGTCCAGCCCCAAATGAGCTGATCCAGCTGACCCATAGAATCATAAGATATAATAAATGTTTATTGTTTTAACATAAGTTTTGGGGTGTCCTGTGTAGCAAAAGTTAACTGGTAGAGTGTGGATCCATGACAACCATATTAGTAGAATCTTCACCATAATTTGGAGAAGAATGGAGACCGGTAAAATCCACTTAGTCTGGTCTCTATTAGAGGGTGAGCTTTGTAACTTCAGTCACACATATATACACAGATATACGGAAATACAACACACACACACACACACACACACACACACACACAACACACACACACACACACATACCTCAGAAGAAAGTTGGAAATGTCAGTCCAGACACATTGAAGGTCTCGCCCAAGGTTTTCCATCCCATTTGGACATAAAGACCTCTTCTGATGGCAAAAACACTTGGACAGCTGTACCACTCTGGTAGCTGTTTGTTAATATCTGTTGATTGAGAACACATACAATGCCCACAGAACCCCTGTTGGTACTTATTGCCTTTATGACATTAAAGTAAAAGAGGGCTTTCTAGATGGATTAATTAGAAAATGGTGCCACTCTTTTCAGGTCTCGCTCAGCCCCAAAGTAGGACAAATGGCTCATGGAAAGGAGTAGGAACCGGTTTTTAGCCCTATATGAGCCCCCTTGGTTGGGTGCCCTTGACCAGAGAACAACTGATGCAACCATAGGAAGGTCCTGATAACCCAAAGACATAATAGGTTAAGTAAGGCTTTGAAATAAAAATGCGTTTGGTTCCTAACAGTAATGCCTGCATCAATTTGGAAAGTAGTCATTCTTTATTCTACAGACAAAGCTTTGGGAGTTGACAGGAATTCGGTGGCTTTTTGCCATAACTTTACTCCTCCCCAAGGGTCTGTAGTCCACAGCTGGATCCAGACCACACAAGATTGTGTCTACAGCCACAAGGGGGCAATGATCAGGAGTAGATATTGTCACTCTCTAACGCAAAAACTCAGTTCACAATTGCAAATCAAGTGTCAGAATTGGGGAAGAAAATACAATGGCACCTTACCGCTTTGACCCAACAAATAAATCATTGGATTTAGTGCTAAATAAATCCCTTTACATTTTGTTCACACATTTTTGTGTGTGGGAAAATTTGCCTACAAATGAATCATCTTAACATAAAATTCTGAGTCATTAATAATCCTTAGTTTTAGAAATTAGTTTATTTTGCCATTCAAATATACCAATATAACCAAAATGTGCCACCTTACAAGCTTCTTCAGCATATCAAGTTTTCTCTTCAAAAGGGCAGGTTCCAGAGATGGGCATCGGAATACTATCCTCACTCCTCACATCCAGCCAGACTCTGAGGTAAAAAAAATAGCAAAATATGCCTCCGTGTTTATTAATTGTTCTCTGGAGACTGTGATCCCCTGTCACAGTGCCTTGTGTTTACACGAGGTACTCACTTCTTTTAAGCCCTTTCATTAAACCACAAATCACAAACCACCGAATAATTTTTAAGAGTTAAAATGAATTTTTCTCTTCACAATAATCGTATGAGATAACAGGGCAAGTATTATATTTTTGCCTGCTTAAAGAGATGGAGGAAATTGAGAGACAGAGATGGTATTCTCAAATTATTAGAAGAACTAGTCAAGGCAGAGCTCTCTCCACTGCGTGGAACTGCTTTATATGGGGCAAGGCTAAATCACAAGTACCGTATTTTTCAACTTTATAGTTAACCCAAGCCAGTGGTGATAAATGTCTAACACTGGATCTCCAAGTGAAAAAACCCGATTTGTAGCACATGCCATTTTCCATGCTGTAAATACTCCCATTGTGGCTGATTTCCAGCTACCATGCGATGTCACTGAACACAGACTCGGAAGAGATGTCCACCATTATTTAGTATTTATACCAAACAGATACAATAAACATAACCTCACCAACATGATAATAGTAAAATGTAATAAAACAATTTGAAAATTAAGAATTTTGAGTATGTATTCTTTGTTTTTAAATATAATTTATTTAACTGTAAATTTATGTAACTTAATTTTTAATGATGGCTTTATTTAATAAGCAATTCACCAAATTCCTGAAAATTTAACAATTTGCTTTCACCAGTCAATACATAGGAGCCAACTCTGCCTGCCACTGACCTAAGCAAGTACTCCTTTCAAGTTATTTGAAGTTTAAAATAAAATAAATATCACCCCTGAGGGGCAAAGCTAGTTGTACACCTTAAAACCACCCCAATACCACCCTCCCCAACCAGCACACACATTTTGAGGACTTTTTGGATTGCACAAGTGAATGCATTGCAATTTGTGAATGGCCTGGCCTAAAACTCCAAGTAAAGTACTGGAGCCAGTGGGCTGAGGACTTCTGATATAATTAAAGTATAAGGTGGTTGAGCATTGTTCATGCCACCTTCCTGAAGGGCAGAGCTAAGAAAATCCACCCTCCTCTTGCAGAAAAAGAGAATCTGTTTGGTCTGAATTATTCAGCCTGGCTTTAACCAAACTCAGCTGGATAATTATCAAGTCTTACTTTGCCTGGTCCTATATTGGCCTAAGCTTTAGGTTTGGAAAATGAAATGTTAGCACAGGAAAAGACAGTAAACAGTCAAGCCCATCTCATTGTTTTACAGATGAGGAAACTAAACAGACGTAGGATGAGACTAGGGCAAACGAGACACCAAGGGCTTAAATTTTAAGAAGGCACGTATTCTCAGGATTGAGTAAATACAGTCAGTCCTGAGAGTGTCTCCTTAATGTATGTGTCCTAGCCACCTCATTTACCTCACCGTTGTTCTGGTCTTGCAACAAATGCCCAAAGAAGCCAATTTCACCTGGCTAGTTGGCATCAAAGCTGGAACTAATACAGGTTCTCTAACCGCTAGTCTGGCATCTTCCTCTTACAGTCGACTGCCTACAGCTTCGCCTACCCTTCCAAGGAATGACCTTCAAAACGAAGCAGGAAATTTTATGCACAACTAGAACAGTCATTCTCAATCTAGGTATCACTAGATGTTCTGAGGGAGTTTTAAACATTTTAATGCCTGGGTCCCCCTCTCCAAGGTTTTAATTCATTTTTTTCTGGGATGGGCGCTGGAATTATTTTTGTTTATTTGCTTTTAAAGCTCCTCTACGGTTATTATCTGTAGCCAAGGTTGAGAACCACTGCAGAATAACAATAACAATAATATTTACTGTACTAGTAAAAGACCATATTAGTCAAAAAGGAGCAGGTTTCACTTATGCCAGGGTGTTGAACATCGATCGGTGTTTGTGTCCTTTTCCATTGTTATTGCTAAGTCAGTGTATTTTTCTGCACCCATAAAGAACTATCTTAAAAGAAAAGAAAAAGAACTATCTTGTTTTAAAATAAATAAATAAATAAATAAATAAATAAATAAATAAATAAGCAAACAAACAAACAAACGAGCAGGGAGCACCTTAGCCTGGATAAGGACCCTGGGCCCGATTTGGTCATGGCACAGTGAGCAGAAAAGCATGGCAAGACGTCACATACCACAGGTAATTACAGTGCTCCAGCAGACTGAACTTTTGCACTCTCGGTGGGAAAAATGCTTGTAAGACAAATCAATACGTAAACAAGAGAAATGTTCATTATTCTTAAGAAGGAAAACCAATGAAATATTTTTAAGTACTAACAAAATTATTTTTAATAGAACCGTTGGACCAAATGATCATTTTGCTAATTTGCAAATCAGTCTTCTCATTAATTAAATCACCCAAACCCTCCATAGCACAGCACGATTTTACCTTTTACGTCAGTATTTAACATAGGTTTTTCAATAACACAGTTATACCCAGAAATCCCGATTTTACTCAAAAGAAATGTAAACTCTATCAATCAAGTTGTGTGGTACTTAGCTGATTGTGTACATTGGTCAAAACTCAGAACTGTACACTAAAAATGGTGGATTTCACTGTAAGTTAATTATACCTCAACTTTTAGAAAATGAACACAGGGGTGGGCACAGATGCTGAATAAATGTTTGCTGAGGAAAAAAAAACACAGGGAGACGTTCTTCTTCATTTTGCTAAATTGGAAAGGTTTCACTCTCTAAATAAAACAACTAAATTAGCTTCAGTTATTAAAATAGCTTTTCTTAGTGCATTATTTGTATTGCAGCCCAACATCTCCTCTGCTCTGAAACTAAAGACCTATTCAGCTGCCTGCACAATCGTGGATGCCCTGTTCTAAGCACAAGGTATTTATTTATCTTCGAGAAACAACAAAAATCATGGTATCACATAGTAGAACAAATAGTCTGTGAATTTAAATGCAACAATGCATGTTAATAAAAATTGAATGTTTGCTATATGCCAAGCACTATAATATGCACGACAATCTTATGAGGTAAATGAAATGATCAAACTTTTTTTTCAACAAGGCTACCCAGGCTGCTATGTTGAGAACAGATTATAGGTGATAGGGGCAGAGGATGGGGGTGAACGAGAGTGGAAGCAGGGAGATGTATTAGGAAGTTATTGCAATATCCAGTTGAGAGGTGATGACAGCTGACCCCACAATGAAGGTGGTGGAGATGGTAAGACATGGTTGCATTTTGGATGTTTTGAAGATCAAGTCCACAATCTTTACCAATGGATTGAATTTGGGGTGTTAGAGAAAAAAGTCAACAGTGACTTATAGATTTTGAGCCTCTGAACAACTAGAAGGATAGAGTTGCCATTTCCTGAGATAGGAAGATGGAGGAGGAGCAAATTTCAGAGGACAGAAGGTGAAGGGTTCAGCATGCTAAGTGTGAGGTGACCACTAGCCATCTAGCCGGGTTTTCAAGTGGGCGATTGGATACATGAGTCTAGAGTGAAGAGGAGGGGTCAGAGCTGGGAGAGGATGATCTACAGCCATGACACTGGATACGTTACCTTTGGGTCAGGGAGGTAGGAAAGAAGAGAGGTCCAAGGACTGCAATTTGGGACACTGCAACTTTTGGAGGTCATGGAGGGAAGAGGAACTAGCAAAGGAGACTGAGAAGGAACAACTAACAAGGTAAGAGGAAAACCAAGGGAGGGAGGTATCCTGAGAGTGGAGGGAAGAGAGTGCATCAATAAGGGGAAAGATCTTACTGGGTCAAGATCTCAGAGGTTAAACCTCTAGTGAAGCAGCCATAGGCTGAGTGGTCAGTAGGCTTCCCTGGGCCCCAGTCCGAGAGGCTTCTCTTCCTTCCTCCCTGTCATCTTGCCCATTTCTACCTCTGTCACATATCTTACTACATTCCCCTATAATCAGCTCCCTTGTCTATCTGGACCTCCTCTTGATCATTTCAGTATTTCCAGTGCCCACCATATGCTCAATACATGTTTACTGAATAAACAGAAAAACGAATGAGTGAGTGAGTAGCTAGGGATGGGGGCTGGAACTGAGATGTTTAAATGCCCATCACCCCCAATACCCAAGGAAAATGTGTTCTTTTGTCTTCAAGTGCCACAAGGGTCAGGAGTGAGCTGGAACCACTTGTGTTACCTCCAATGAACTAATTGTTGTATTTTGAGGAATTCTAAGAGCTGGCTGCTAAACACAGCCATAATTAAAAATTAAATTATATAAACTTATACCTAAATAAATATATTAAAAACAACAGTAATAAATACTCAAAATTTTCCACTTCCCAATTATTTTATTACATTTTACTATTATCTATGCTCTTGAGTTTCTTTATCTCTATTATATCTGTATGGTGAAAACCCTATAAAATGATGTGCCACTGCACAGCTCTTCCCAACATCACATTCAGTGATGTCATGTTGGTAGCTTGAAATAGACAGTGATGAAAGTATTTACACCACCAAAATGAGCAAGTTCTGAAAATCAGAGCTCCTTTCCACACCAGTCTGTTAAGCACTTGCCATCTCACCACAAGTTAGACTATATTTTCCACAAGCCTTCCAGTAAGCAACCTTTCTTCAAGAGGGGAAAAGGAAATCACTAAATTCTCTGGAAAGCAGCACTTTCTTCTCTGTTTCTATCTTTCACTTGTGTGGATTCCAGTTGGCTGCCAGGTGGACAAAACAACTGAGTTTTTCTTTCCCTCCCACCAGTGGTTTGATGGTTTGCAGGCAGCTAGTGTTTTTCACCATCAATCAAATGGGTTCAACATCACCGCTGATGACTTCTCCCCCAACCATTACCCTGCAGGATCTTCCACTGGGTTCTTCTGAAAGAAAATATTTAGAATTATGAAAATCACTCATTATTATTTAACTGGGTCAGCAGTGGAGCTGGTTATGAAACGTGTGTTTGGATGGGAAATGTGGGTATAAACTGCCAGACTTTAAATAATTTTTTTAAAAAAGTGTGTAGTGAATGTGGAGAAGAGTAGGATTATTCCCTTTGAAAGTACGGCTCCAGCCTGATTCCTCTCCATGTCCTTTCCCAACTCCCAGATGACACAATTCATCTCCCCACTGGAGTGCATTATGCTCTCTTTAAGAACTAGAGCTAATGGAATGCTGAGAAAATCAATGTCTTCTTATTATGCAGGCCTGCTGTTTGGTAAATGGAAAGCAAATTCTTTCTCCTTCTAAGTAGTCAGAAATAAGCCCTGGGAGCCACCTTGATTATAAGCCTCACGTGTCCTGAATGAGGGTCTGCACACCATATCTGTGTTTAACATACATTTAATTCAAAAAGGCTGGGTGCATATCTACTCACAACTCAATGAGGAGACAACTGTCTATTTATCTATTTATCTATCTAGCTATCTAGCTATCATTTATCTAGCTCTAGCTCTGTATCTTTCTCTTTCCTCTGAAGAGGGTACGTATAAAACTGCAGTGCTTTTTGAAAACATACAAGTATATTCAATTGACAATTAACATTCATAATATTATCTACCATTTATTAAGAATTTACCATGTGCCATGTATCATGCTCTAAACATATATCGTTAAGAACAACCTCATAAGGTAGGTTGTACTGTTATCCCCATTTACAGCTGAGCAAACTAGCTGAGATAAATATACCGAAGTCCCTGTAAGGAGCAGAGTCTGGATTTGAACCCAGTACTTTTTAACTCCCAAACCAGGGCCACTAAACACTTTGTTCCATGCGGATGATCACGTCTCAGTTAGACGTAGAACCAAGTGGAAACTGTGGACAGTTTCAGGCTAAGAGTGAGAATGACTTAGTGCATCATCTTGCACCAAGATAATGAGCTCCCTCAGATTGGAGGGATTCAAGGAGAAATTGAAAGAACCCTTTTCAGTGTCAGCTTCCCAGTACAGTAGGTTGCTTGTTCTGGGACGAATGGTTGATCAAATCTCAAACAGAGTTCGTCCACCCAGTGCTGGCAGAGCCAAACACTGCACACTGAGAATTGCAGTGAAGATTGGCTATTTTATGATTATGTGAGTTGCGCCATCCAGGAGAACGGGAAGCTCATGCTCAAAAGCCCGAACTCCCCAACGGCGTGTAGGTTACAGGTTACACGGGGCAAAATCACAAGACACAGTGGGTTAGGGGTTCAGGGTCGTGTTGAGAGCTGATTGGTCAGAGGTGAGGTTAGGGTAATAAATCATTTCTTCAGGTCTTGAGGACCGCTCTGAGATCTGCTCTGGCATCCCTCTGTCTGGTTTCATGGAAAAGTAGCCAGGGGGTCATCCTACCTTAGGGCTCAGGAGCTGCAACGTAACTTAGGTCAAGATGTTGTCTGTAGCTTAACAGAAACCCATTCTTTGTGACCCTTAGTCCAGGCGTGGCCACTGTCTCTGGCTGCCTCAGGGGGTTAGTCACTAGTAAGGGAAAGGGCTAAGGCTTCCAGGGCATGCTGTGAAGAAACTGAATAGAATCCTGGGGCTACATATTAAGTCAAAATCATACATTAAATCAGGACCGTTGGTTTCACGTCCCAAAGCTGATTGTTCACCAGGGAAACAGAGAACATATTTTTGGTAAAAAAGCAGACTTGTTCTACAAAACCAGATTAGAAATGGGGGGCAAAAATGCAATGATTTGGGCCATCATGAGGAAGTATTTCTTTTAGGTTCACACAGCAGACTAGGCATCTCTGGGCACAATAACCTTCTCTCCATAAAGCTATTTATGGAAAAGCTGATGACCACACCCGTAGCTCCTTCAGTCTCTACCCTTGTCCAGGACTTCGTTATCGCTCACCTGGAATTTTCCCCGGGTCACCTAACTGGTCCCTCCTTCAGTGTCTCCCCAACCGAGCCCATCCTCACACTGATCTGAGTTATCACCATCCCCACCCAAACGGATCTTACTTTTCATTCTCTTGCTTATCTCATGCTGAACGGTTGAGCTCCCAGGGAAGCAGAATGAGACAGAGACTAGCATGTTGGATGTGTATTAGGGTCGGCTCTTGAAATTAACATTTGTGGAAGGGAGGGAAGGACGTGATCTCAACAAGGCTTCAGTTAATCCCAAGTCGGGGTTCTGACGCTGGGATAGCCCTTCAGAGCTCTCCTGAATTGGGGTGAAACTGATGGAGTCTTTATGCTCCTGTGTAGCCCAGTTATTGGTGGAGGCTGCCCCAGAAAGGTGGCATGGGCTTGGGCAAGGTGACTATCTTCAGAAAAGAGTGGAAGAGGGCTGAGAGTAAAGGCCATCTGCTAGCAGCACTCCCTAACGCCAAGAGAATAAGCCCTTCAGTCCTGAAAAGGGGGGTCCGGGCAGCACGACACAGCATTCACTGCATACTCCTACATCAACAGAATATTGATAGAGTCCGCCATCCTCCCAGAATGCCAGCATTCGGAATAAACCTGGTTTCCTTTCTACCAACCATGTCTCTTGATTTTTAACTTTTAACTTTTGCAAGCAGCAGGCAGCCAGACCTTAACACAATATAAGTACCTCTCAACTCCTTTGCGTGACCTGTAAGGCCCTTCACAATCTACCTCCTGCTCCTCTCCAACTCCATCTTTCTCCACTTCCTATTGTCTAAGCCAGGTACATTAAACTTCTCAGGGGAGTCTTGAATATGCTGCCACTTCCCTGATTGGCACATACTATTCCTTCCTACTAGGATGCCCTTACCTGCTATATTAGTTTCCTAATATAACAAATTACCAACAACTTGGTGGCTTAAAACAACATGCATTGATTTTCTTACACTCCTGGAGGTCAGAAGTCTCACATCAGTTTCACTAAGCCAAAATTAATGTGTCAGCAGGGCCAGGCTTCCTCAGAAAGCTCAGGGGAAGAATGGGTTTCCTTGTCTTTTCCAACCTTGAGAGCTGCATTCTTTACATTCCTTGGTTCATGGTTCCTTCCTCCATCTTCAAAGCCAGCAGCAAAACCTCTTGCCTCATTGTCGCCTTGACTTCTGCTGCTGCTAAATCTACATTTGTCTCCCTTTTATGAGGCTACTGTGATTGCATTTAAGGTTTACCTGGATAATACTGGATAATCGCTCATCTCAAGATAAATCGCTCCATCTCAAGATACTTAATCTCATCTGTAAATCTCTTTTGTCATATAAAATAACAGTCACAGTCTCCAGGGATTAAGATATGGATATCTTTGGGGGTCATTATTCACCCTACCACATCTGCCTGACCCACCTACCTCTCTTTCAAGCCCCAGCTCAATTATCACCTCTTCTGTGAAACCTGCCCTGACACTGTCAGGTAGATTGAATTGGCACCACCTTTTTATTCTTCAGCACTCTGTCCGTGACTTTATTCTATCAGTTACCCTTTTATACTGTAATTCATTCATGAAACAATGAGTTCATTCATTCATTGAGCACCTTTTATGTGCCAGGCACTGTTCTTAATTCTTGGGGTCAGAGCAGTAAACAAATGGAACAAAAAAGCCCTTCCCTTTTCTAGCTTCTATTCTGATGAAGATAGACAGACAATTTAAAAAATTAAAATAATACTGTGAAAAAGAAGCAAGTAATAAAGCAAAAAAAAAAAAAAAAAAAAAAAACTAGAGCAGGGAGTAGGATGTAGCAGGGGAAGATGGAGATTATTGCAATTTAAAACAGGTGGTAAAGGAAGGCCTCATTGAAATGGTGACATTCGAGTAAAGCCTTGAGAGAGATTTGGATGGGTATCTGGCAGAAGAGCTTTCTAGGTAGAGTAAGGTCTCAGTGCAAAGGTTCTGAGGCTAGAGTATGGCTTACACGGTCAGGGACCAGGGAGAAGAGTTCCTGGAGAGTTTTGAGTGGAAGAGTGATGTGCTCTGACTTTTAACAGGATCGCTTTCCCAGAGCTGTCGCAGAGAGCCACACAGGGTGTGCATTCCACAGCACAATCTAGGGGGTTCTTTTTACATTTAGACCATTTATATAGACTCCATCATGTAACATAGCAACTCTAATGGCTACTGTTTGAGAAAAAATGGAGGAGATACCAGGGTGGAAGCAGGAAGACCAGCTAAAAGGCCTTTATAATAATCCAGGCCGTTGATCTCCTTATAGGACCATTGCATCCCCAACACAAAGAACAGTACTTGGAACATAGACATGCAAATAATAAATGACTACATTATGCACCACAGTGTAAGCGAGACTTGAGGAGTCAAATCTTTGTATTTTGAGTGCACTCACTGGTTGCTTCCTTGATTTATTATACTTGAATGAAGGGGTAGACTAGATGATTTTTCAAAACTAAAATGCTGCCAACCTAACTGCCATCTGTGCTTCTCCACTGGGATGTTCCACTGCCATCTCCAATTCTATGTGTTTAAACTGAATTTATTCCTTTCTCCTCTCCCCACCTGAAACAACTTCCTCCCAACTTCCCTCACCTGTTGAGGGAGGCATCATTTTCCCACCTAGGTTTGAAATCTAGCATTCTTACCAATCTCATCCAAGTCCAAGTCCTAGGACACCTTCTTTTTCAATTCCACTGCTTATAACTCAATCCTGTCCCCACCACATCTCCCCAGGAGCCCACAAAGGCCTTTCATTCTCACCTAATTCTCTATTTGCTACCGATTTTCTGCATCTTGCCATCCCTTCCCACACCTGGGATGCTCTCATGTCCTTTGTTCCATCTCCAAACCCTACCTATAAGCCCAAGTCCTTTGTTAGTCTTTACTGGCCCCATCTCTTCATGACCTCATGCTCCTCAAATTCCTCTGCCCTTTATGATCTGGCATTTGGCAATAGCGAGGGAGGAGGTAACGGGTAAGAAAAAGAATGCAGGCTTTGGAAACAGACAGATAGGATTCAAATCCCAGCTCAGCCACTCCCTAGTGTGTGATCTTGAGAACTCATCCATCCTCTCTGGGCCTCAGTTTCCTCATATTAAAATTTTTTTTAAAGATTAAAAATGGAAAAGTCTACTTCATAGACTTGTGTGAGCATCCAAATATAATGTTAACAAAGTACCACGTATGCATTAGGCACTCAATAAATGCTGATCCTTCTTCCCTGCCTCCTTGCCATTGCCCACAGTTCCACTGCCTGTGTTAGCATTTTGATTCCTTTCCCCACTGCCTTATTATATTTAGTTAAAATTTCATTTATAAATATATGTTAGTAACGCATGAATTATAGGCCATAGCAGCCCAGGTTAGAACACAACATTATGGGAAACCCTATCTTTAAAATTATCTACTTGGACATGCATCAAAATCATCTGTTCATGTCAATTTTTTTTTAACTTATTTGGATATTTTCAAACATATTCTACAGTAGAAGAGACTAGTGTAATGAACCTCCATGTACCTGTTACCCAGCTCCAATAATTGTCAATTCTTTGCCAGTTGTGTGACCTCTATCCCCTACTCTCAGTTTTTATTTCTGGAGTGTTTTAAAGCAAATCTCAGACATCATATTGTTTCACTCATAAATAATTTAATAGGTATTGCTGCTACGGTATGTAAGGACTTGTGTTAGTTTGCTCGGGCTACCATAACAAATTGATTCAATGACTTAAACGAGAGAAACTTCGTTTCTAATAGTTCTGGAATCAAAAAGTCCAAGATCAAGGTGTCAGCAGGTTTTGTTTCTCTCCTAGGCTGATGCCTCTCTCCTAGGCTGGCCACCTTGTCACTGTGTCCTCACATGCCTTTTCTCTGTTCGCATGCACTCATGGTGTCTCTTTCTCTTCTTACGAGAACACCAGTCCTGTTGGATTAGGGCCCCACCCTTATGACCTCATTTAACCTTAATGACCTCCTTAAAGGCCTTATCTCCAAATACAGTCAATTGGGGGTGAGGGCTTCACCCTATGAATTTTGGACGAACACAGGTCAGTCCATAAGAGGATTTTTAAAAACCATGATTATAATATCATTATTGTACCTAAAAATAATGATTGCTTAATACTATCTAATATCCTGTCCATGTTCAAACTTTCCTACGTGCCCCCAAAACATTTTTTAATAGTTGGTTTGTTTAAATTGAGGTTCAAAAGGTGGAGCTTTCTTTTGGAAATACAGATTCCCAGGCCCCACCCTGGAGTTGTGATTTAGCTTCAGTCTTGCAGCCTCTGGGGTCACGACATTTTTCTGACTGTTGTTTTAACCCAAGGAAAGATTGGCCATACACATTTTAATCAGAATTATGCCAATATTGATAGATTTCTATCAAAAGTAACTTCTAGAACAGGTTTTCATTAAGTAATGACATTCATTGATCAATTTTCCCTAGGGCATATTTTGTTTCCAATTTTTACCATTTTTATTATAGTTTACTGGAATTATTTTCATTGGCATCAGTTCTTTTTCTGTTTAAATTTTACAATGCAATTTGATTCATTATCAGTTTTTATCCATGTCAATACTACCAATTATAACATCTGCCTTTGTGAGTTTCATTTTGTGGCCTTTATTTCTACCAAATCCGATTTTTCCCAATCAGATATAGGCGTCTACATTTTGTCAAGACTTGATTCTTCAGGCCCCTTTCAGTCAGTAACTCTTTTTTCCTTGTCCTTGTATGTAGTTCTAGCTCTTGCGAATCTTATTTTGTGTTGCTCATGTTTATCAGTAAAATTCATTATTACCTTGATAAAAGACTGAGTGCTTGCATTTATTTCTTTACTTATCCATGAAAAAAAAAAATGCTGTGAATCTAAGAGCGAGAACAAGGGAGATAAAGTGTGGGAGTCAGAAAATGACAAAAAGACACACAGGCAGAGAGAGACAGGCACAGATTGAGAAAGAAGCTACAGATGTCTTGGGATAGTGTTTACTAAGCTCTCGGAGGGCTCTGAATGTCTTGGGGGGTCAAAACAGCAAGATTAAAACAATATGGAGGCTGCAGTATGGTTGGTGAGTATGGGGGAGGCAAATAGTTTCAGGACTTTACATCCTAGGAAGTTAAATATACAGTTGTCATCTTGCCACCCCCTTTTAAGGCTCTTTTTATTTTCTTCCTATCCTTGCCTAGTCAGGGGCTGAATTTCAGGCCTCTGCTCTTCTTGAACTTCAGACTAACCGCTGCCTTCCACGAACCTCTCTTCCTCCCTTCCACTGACCATAAGGGACCTTTAGCAGAGGTGACCTCCCACTTGGTTTTATCAGCGCCTGGCACAGTGAGTGTTCGATAATTATCTGTTGACTGGTTTATCTTCAAGTATCACCTGCATGGTTTAAACTCCCATAAGCGAGGCCACTGTTAACAAATCAAAACACATATAACTCAACCTACCACTTCCTGGGGGGTAAGTGGGTGGATGAAGCCCGATTCGGCAATTCTGAACTGTTAGGAGGCCTCTCAATCTGTCTACAGAACTGAAGCTTGAAAATTTTTATTTTTTGCCGACGTTCCCTAGCAAATGCCTGCTGCACACCCACACACTGAGCCAGCAAGAGCGAAAGAAGAGCTGCTGCAAGAATTATTCCCTCTGGGACCAATAACCACAGGAGCAGCCCTCCCTGAAACCCCCCCATCCAGGCTGGTCCCCCAGATCCTCTAGACCAGCCTTACAGCTGCCACAGGCTGAGCTCAGCAGGAGGGAGGGTCTGAGAGAAGGTACAGCTAAGGGCTGGGGATAGGAGCCCCTCCTGGGAAAGTGAGGCCCTGTGGGGTGACCCTGGATAGGCCAGGAGGGGGGACACAGAGATGCAGCCATCTGAGAGACAAGTAGACAAGAAGGGGACTACAGTATTAAGTTTTAGCTAATGTCTTAAATGGCTTGGAATGGCAGTACACCTAATGTAAAGGTATGTAATTATAGTGTTACAGCCCTAGTATCAGTAATAAGAAAGCTGAAGAATTAAGAGGAATCTGGCCCTCAGGAGAATAGAAGAACAAGAGGATGAAGGGCTAGACACAATGTTTCACAAACTCAGCTTCAGGTTAGAATCACCTAGGGAGCTTTCAAAAGAATGAGGGCTGGGCCCCCACCCCCAGAGACTGATTTAATCAGTCTTGGGTAGGTTCTGAGCATCCAGATTTTTTTAAAGCTCCCCAGAGGGTTCTAATGTATAGCCAGCTGAGACCAACTGGTCTAGATTGGAGATTGGAAAGGAAATATGATCTCCCTGTGTCTCCTGTTGCCCAGCAAGAGAACAGAACCTTGGGCCTGATACCCCTGTCCTGTGGCAGGCTGTGTGGCGCAGTGGAAAGAGCTGGGCGTGTTCGTCAGGAGGTCTGAGTTCTGAGTTCTAGTTCTGGACTAAATACTAGCCACTGTATGACCATGTAAATGAGAGCGCTGGCCAGAAAAGACCTGGGTTCACTAATTCACTGGGCTGGTCACTATTTGCTGGGCTGGTCATTTCCTCTCCCTGCCTTCACTTTCCTCATGTAACCTCCAGCTCTAAAACATTCCAAATCTATACTTTCATTAAAATAGCCCAGTCACTTCTAGTTCAACAGATTTTTTTTTCATGAATTATTCAAACTTGGGAGTTGAATGTTGAAAATAACATGCTCAAGTTGTCCTCATTAGGAAGCTTTTAGCTGCGAATTTCCTGTCTTCCACTATCTTTACAAAGCCTGATCTCTGCAGAGTTTTGGGGAATAACACAGTCAATCATTTACAAAGTCTCTCGAGAATACCGCGTGGAAATAAAGAGAGTGATAAACACCCACACAATGAACAGAGATGGTGTAACAAAAGGAGCAGTAGAGAGTAGCTTGGACACGCAGAAGAGCTCCAGCGCCTTCAGCAAGTCTCTCTGCCTTGCAGTCATGTTCGTGAACGTCTATTTCATGCCCACCTTGTAGAGGAGGAATTAAACCTAGGATGACACTTGCCCTTGAGGAGCCCAAACCTGGCAGACTGAGACAGACACATACACAGCTAATGATAAGAGAAGATAAATTAGAGGCAGAATGTGGTGCCAGCTTTTAACTTCTGGCTTTCTCCTTGACCCTTTACCATGAAATAGAAAATTCAGAACAAGAGGAAGGCAGGAACGAGAGATGACAGGCGGTGGAGGAGCCCAGAGTCTCTGCCTGTGGGATACCAGGGTGTTGCCAGGTTCCAGACAACACAGGCCGTCATTGTAACTGCATCTGGAGATGGGATTGTTAAAGTGTGGAAATGAAAACCTAGTGATTTGTATAATTTGTAACAAAGTTCTAAATATGTTGTAACTCCAGAGGAAAGGTATTTCTAGAGAACAAAAGTAAGATCGGATTTATTTACTTAATTTTCAAAATCCTTCTCCTTATTCCTGCTTCACAATTAAGCAAGTCCCACCCAAGGCAGTGGAGGGAGGTATATCTGGGGTCTGTGCTTATGCATCTCTCTGCCAGAATCAGCAGACAACAACATCTGGGAATTTTCACAGTGTATGTCAAAGAGGTGAGGAATTTAAAGTGCTAAGACACTTATGATGTCCTTTTACTTTGTATTGGAGAAGAGGGGTGTGAGCTGCTATAACGTAAACCAGTAATTCCCAGTCTCTACTGTGCCCCTGAATCTCGTGTAAGGTTTGCTAAAACACTGATTGCTAGTCCCACCCTCAGGGTTCCCGATTCTGTAGGTCTGGGCTGAGGGCAGAGAATTTGCATTTCTAACAAGGTCCCAGGGGATGCTAATGCTGCCGATTTAGGGACCACACTTTGAGAACCTCTGCTATTAATGCATAATTTCACTATTCAAAATGCTGTTCAAAGCAGCAAATAAAGTGCATGTGAGGACTCTTGGAGTTGTTCTCCTTCTCTACTATATTATCTCTCTTCTTATCTATTCATATTCTGACACAGTTATCAAAACCTGTCGCACTAATCTGTGGCTTATCAGCTGTAGAGAAATTTGTCCCTTCTTAGCCATCATCATCTTAAATGATCATTGCCACATAGATGCTATTGTGACATCCGAAACTTGGATCATCAGTACAGGTTATTTTTCCTTCCAGTTTCCTCAAGAGCAAATGAAATGTTTTTTAAGAACTTGCCCTAGCCTAACATCCAATGATTCTATGAAGCAACCGTTTTAAGAAGCACCGTCCATTTGTTTTGGAAGGAGGAAAATCACTTTTATAGAGCATCCACTTACCTACTGATGTATTAAGTCTCATTGAATTCTCTCCTGGAGCCATTGGAGCTGATTGTCATTTTAGAGCTAGAGACACAGAAATTCAGAGAGTGTAGGTCACTTGCCCACATCGGCCAGCTAATGAGTGGTGGAACAGGATTTGAACTCTGAGCTGTCCTCGCTCTGTCCGTCATGCCACAGGCTTTCCTGCTGCTGGGGCAAAGTGAGAATGATGTCAGGAAAATGCTTCCTCCCACGACTGTCCTGCTGCTTCCAAACACCACTGACACTTGGGTGTTTGCACCCAAGAGGGAGGTTTTGGCGCCAGGCCCCCTTGTTTACAGATCCGAAATCCCACACACATGAAAAGTGAATGCAGAGCCAAGAGGGAGGGCTGGAGGGCTAGGCCAAGCTTGGATGGCACAACTGTCAACATAGCAAAAATACAGGGAAAGGCGAAATATTTCAAAAATACAATCACAGCCATTTTCTTCTTGCTAGAGCCAGTCGCTTTTGACACTCTATTTGAATAGGCTTTTATTTTCCTTTAAAAAACAAAAACGGTTCTATTTGTAGCTCTCCTAATGACAGGTCACAGTGTTCACAGAGATGACAGGGGGAAACCTCTCCACAACACAGGCGAGTCTTGCCAATCTTAACATCCAGGAATTCAAAATCACAGGCTGGAGTGATACTCAGAGAGGAAAATGGATCCCTTACCCAAACCTCACCATGAATGAGAAGGAAATGAGAGCTATCAGCTATCACTTACCAAGGGTCCCTTAGGGACCATCTAGATTTATGTAAGTAGTCTTCAAATTATTTGCAGAGTCAGAAAGTCAAGCTCAGTCTCACGGGGTGCTGGAAACAGTGACTTCTTGGAGAACTGAAGCCAGAAGCATGACTGCCTAACTGGGAAGGAACCCACACAGGAGCCAATGTGCAAACTACAAGGTTTGGGGGGAGATGAGTGGCAGCAGTCTGGCCCAATGTCTCTCCAACTTTCATGTGCTTACCCTGAGATTCTGTTCAAGGTAGCTCATGATTCAGTAGGTCTGGAGTGGACCCGAGATTCTGCATTTCTAACAAGTTCCCAGGAGATGCCAATTTTGTCAGTCCACAGACCACACTCCACATAGCAGGAGTCTGGAGAACTTTCCTTGTAGAGTATTGAGTAGTCTTAAAGGAATCAATTTCCAGATTCTCAAAGCTCCTGTTTCATTCTTCCCTAAAATCTACCTAAGAAAGAGTGAGGTCAAAGTTGTAAAATCCCCTTTTCTTATGGGTTTCTTCCCACTTCATTGAACAAAGGCCCTCCTCTCTTCCATCTCAGAGCTTACAGGGGTGCAATGCCTCAGGGTGCAAAAAAAACTCGGTTCTCAAGCAAAGCAACAATTGGAAATATTGATGTCATTGTTGAAAAAGTGACTAACTCTAATAACTGGTTACAAATATTTTCACGCATCAAATGGTTTTGATTCATGGTGCTCAACAAAATTGGAGATGTGAATTATGTACTGACAGTTATTTAAAAATAATTTTGAGGAAAAAAATCACTAGGTGGTTTTTAGCATTTCACTCAAAAAAATTCAAAGAATTAAATGACATTTATATAACAAAACTTCCAATCCCACTGCTTAAATATGAACAAAGTTTCTCAGCATTCACATCTGTAAAAAAAAATAATAAAAAATAAGGTAAGCATTGATGCTGAATCCTATTCCATTTTAGCAATAAATAATAGTCAATATGAATACTAGTTTTTAAAAAGAAAAGAAAAAAATCTATCCATTTCATAAGAGATCCACTTCCAATAAAAATTTTATTTAATAATCATTACCAAAATATGTTTATGTTGTTTTCATGAATTCTATAACAATAATTATTGTATGAAGAAATATTTTAACACAAAGAGATTTATGGACTCTTAAGTTTATATACATTTTTTTATTATAGAAAAATATGACACAAAATATGTTTTATAAGGTTAAAGTTCTGTAAGATAAAGGAATGGAAATATGAATCAAAGAGAAGAATGATGCAACATTTAAGAATAGCTTGTTCTACCATTTCTAGAAGAAAAATGATATCAAATCACTATGGTATTGTAGGGGAGGAAAATGTTTCCTCTACCCTTCTAGGTTCTTTGGGTGGTCTAACCATTAAATTGACATAAGACAGGATAACAGGAGAAAGTTAATTTAATTTTGTATATACAGAAGCTTCACCTAGACATGAGAGGTTCCCCAACAGTCAGGCAATTGAGGTAAGGAGAAAGGATTAGAGGTCTGGGGCTTCAAAGGGAAGGAAGACACTTCAAAGAAAGATGGGAAGGGCAAATGTTTGGTAAACAAATGTTTACTATGCCATGCAGAGACAATGGGACACAGAGAAGAATTTGAACAAACAGTTTGGCCCTGCCTAGCTCCCTCCAGTTTACCACACTTAGCCCAATCTCTTAGTAGTTCTCTCTGGTGATAATTCCTTTTCTGAACCATTCCCTCTATCTAAACTCTTTTCAGCAGTTAAGGGGAAAGTAGAAAGCTCTTCCTGAGTCTTTTGGGCCTTGATTGTCTTTAGCTCAAAATAATCCACATGCCATAGTACATTTTGCGGTGACTTATACCACTCCCCCTCAGAATACAGATTCCATTGGAAACATTTTTTAAAATTATATGTCCTGTTTTAAATGTATTTTAATAAGAGCTTGTTCTTGTGTGTGTGTGTGTGTGTGTGTGTGTGTATGTACATATATATATACATTTTTAAAAATTGTATGTCGTTTTAAATGTTAGTATTTTAATAAGAGCTGGTTCTTTTGTGTGTGTATGTATATATATATATACATATATGTATATATACATATATATACATATATACATATATATGTGTATATATAGATATATAGATATACATATATATATATTTTTTATTTATTTATTTATTTATTTTTTTAACAGGACTTTATTGGGGAACAGTATGTACTTTCAGGACTTTTTCCAAGTCAAGTTGTTGGCCTTTCAATCTTAGATGTTCAATCTTAGTTGTGGAGGGCGCAGCTCAGCTTCTGGTCCAGTTGCCATTGTTAGTTGCAGGGGGCACAACCCACCATCCCTTGCGGGAGTCAAACTGCAACCTTTTGGTTGAGAGGATGCTCTCTAACCGCATCCTGAGCCATCCTGGAGGTCAGCAGCAGCTCAGCTCAAGGTGACATGTTCAATCTTAGTTGCAGGAGGCACAACCCACCATCCCTTCTGGTAGTCGAGGAATCGAACTGGCAACCTTGTGGTTGACAACCCACTGGCCCATGTAGGAATCCAAGCGGCAGCTTCAGCGTTAGGAGCACAGAGCTCCAACCGCCTGAGCCACCGGGCTGGCCCTTGTATATTTTTTAATAGATGATTATGTATCAGGTTACTATAGTACATAGATTTCATTGGAAAAAATTTAAAATTATATAAGAGCCTTGTTTTAAAATGTCAGCATTTATAATGAAAAGGGAATTGCATTCTTAAAAATGTGAAAACTTATGATGAAAAATTTTAGATGTAAACACAAAAATTATGAGCTGTACATAGCTTTTGAGATTTTCTTTAAGAAGTTCACAGCAAAAAAACCCCAAAAGTTTGAAAACCACACGTCTGAAAGCCTTTCCTCTGTCCTTTGAAACTTCTTTGTCAGTAAACGTTTTACAAATTTCTTTTCCCAGATTGTAGCTTATTTTTCACATTGTCTTTCACATTCTTTTCGCTATCTTTTGATAAACAGAAGTTCTTAATTTTGATGGAATTGAGTTTGACAATAGTTGCCTTCATGATTTGCACTTTTTGTTCTTTGTTTAGGAAATTCTTTCGTACATTGAGATCTGACAGATTTTCCAATATTTTCTTCTAAAAGTTTTGAAGACTTTCTTTGCACACTCAATTCTTTGATTTACTGACTTTTGTGATTGGTGTGAGGTAGGGATCCAAATTTCTTTTCCATATGTACATCCAATTTTCCTTATACCAATTATTAAATGCTTTATACTTTTCTCATCAATCTTCAATGACAGCTCTGTTGTATGTAGTTTCCATCCATGCATGGGGCTTCTTCTGGGATCTGTTCTGTTCTATTAGTTTCATTTTTTAAAATCCCTCTTTCCTATAGCTTCTTACCAACTGTATATCAACTAGCGTAGGGAAGTCATACCAGTATCCTTATTTTGGGTAAGGGGTCTTGGGAATATCTGGTTACTCTGTATCCACCTCGTAGCACTGGTGTAAAATGATCAAACAGGATATTGCACATAAAGTGCTTAATAAAATGCTCCTGGCACAGCCCTCAATAAACTGTAATTGTCATTGTCATGGTACTTTATAGTGTTCCTAATATATATATAGCTGTGTATAGTTGGGTAAACTAATTTCTCTGAGTTTCTGCTTCTTCATCTATAAAATGAAAATAGTAGCCTACTTTGCTAGATTTTGAGGATTATTTGAATGTATGCAAGTCATTTGGAACAGTGTCTTGTGCATAGTAGGTCCTCAATCCGTGGCAAATAAACACATTTGCTGATCCAAAGAGACCCAGACTCTAAGTTGAACATCAAAACTGGAAGAAAAAATTATCCTTCTTCATCATAGGTCTGAGAGCATGGATTGCAAACTGGTAGTTTCATTTGGATCACACAGGGTATTAAAACATTTTAAATCTGTTTCCAACATTTAAAAATTGGCAGGTATATTAACACTGTTGGATGACTTCCACCCTCTCTGAGGTATGTTTTCACTAGAAGCATCAGAAGGAACAGTATTAATTAAACAGTATTGTAATAAGTCACTAATGTGCAATGAAAAATGTTAATAACTTCAGGAATCAGTTCTTCTCTCATCAGCACGTCCTCTTCTAAGAAGAAACGTATATAGATGGCCAGGTTTTTCTTGGTGAAGAGAATTTCTTGGTGAAGAGGAAATCAAAACAAGGGGAATGTTGAACAATCCCAATGGCCAATAACATCAATCTATGATGAGCTCAACCAACCATACCCTCCACTCAGAGACAGATCCAAAAGGCAGATATTTGAATCTGCTCCTCTCTCTAGTGCACAGCCAAGGAAAACACCATCAATTTTTGATTCTCCTTGACACTCCTTGACTTTTCTTCAGGCTCCGTGCAGATGTCATTCAGTACAAGTCCTTTTATCTAACAAAATTGAGAAACGTAGTTTCTCAATAGTAGAATATTTTTTAAAGTAAATTGAAAAAAAAATGTTCATTGGAAAAAAATGAGAAAATCATAAAAAACAATGCATTTAACATTTTATTCTAAAACATTTAAATGTATCTTTATGTGCCAATCTTTTGACATAGGGCTAGGGTCTTTTCTTTAAAATCTACCTCATTTCCCTTGCATAAATCCTACCCATGAGGCATCACCTACAATTTCCAGTTTCGGTTTCTTTGAAGTGGAGCAACAACATAAAGACCCCAACCAAGCAATTTGAGAGCAGAATCCTTCTAGATTTTTACAATTTTCATCACAAAGTTGTCTCATATATGTATCATTCAATAGTAAATTTTATTTTAATAAAACACTTTTGTCAAGTTTTTTCACAACACCCAACTTAGTTTTCATAAAAACAAGAACTCATTATTTTTGTACTCATTATTTCATAGATTAACATAATACTTTATTTAACTGTATAATTACAAAATAGCATCATTGGCATAAACAGGTTGGGTTTGGGAACAAACCCAACTGACTCTAGGAAAGCTTATAACATATTGGTAGGTATATAAGAGACTGGACTATCGGCCAGAAGTTTTTAGTGAGATATGGGCAGGCATTCATTAGTATGTCTTACAGAGACATACAGAGAAAACAGCTAACCTGGTAATCTACTAAGTGGGGTCAGTTGAAAGAACACATTCTATAAATATAGTTTCCCATCATGTCTTGTATAACTAGTTGGATTTAAGCTTTCTTAGACATAGTCACAATCTTCCTTTGCCTATCTGAAACGACACCCACCTCTTTAGCCCCCCCCCCTTCATGATTATGAGTCAAGGAGATTTCCTTCTAGTTTATCACAAACCCATTTTATAGCACCAAGTTTGGAATTCACTTTACTATCGCCGCTCTGTGCTGCTTGCACGATCTGCTGTAAGGATCAAACGGAACACGCTGTAAGCGCAAACACCCTAATCTAAGGGTGAAGTCATTCATTCTGTGTGCATTCACCACACCATCCAGTAGGTCTGGTAAGATCATGGGTTTCTTGAGGATAGAAATAAAATCACAACTACGTTCTGTACAAAGCCAGCATGGTACTGAGCACACTGCGAGGGCTGATCTTGTGTGCAAATCTTCCTTGCTCTTCTCTGTCAGGTACAAGCACACACTGGACAGGCTGCGGCATTTCTGCCTGTCCCGTTAGTCCTGGAGCATTGTCAGTGATCAAGAAAACAGTGACTTTTATAGGCTCTTCCATGTCAGAAGGAATTAATTGGTGGCAGCTCCTAGGAATTATCAGGGATGACAATGGAAATTGACAAGGAGGATGAGCAGGTGGTTTTGTCTGGAAGGAGTGGCAGTTTCACATAAAACCACAGCTCAGTTTTTGGTTTCTTTTTTGACATTTTTCTTTGCTCTCTTCTGATTCTATAAACAGTCTAATTTTTGAACTCATTGAATATGTTTTTTACAGGCAAAGTTTCGTGTGTTTTTTCAGGAAGGATAACAACTTGCTATTACTGGTTTATGTTTTTCCTGGTCACTGGCAATCCCTATATGGCATTTTCTCTTCTTTTTTATTTTGCAGAGAGGGTGGATGGTGAGTATAAAGTCATGCCTGTTATAGATAAAAAGTATCTGAGTTCTTGATGTCCTGAGGGGAGCTAGAGCAAGTCTTCTAGGCTCAAAGATCCTACAATGGTTCTCATTTTATTCTTGCTTCTTCTATGGCAGCTGCTTCTTTCTGCCTCATGGAAAAGTCCAGTCTTATCTCTCTTGCTGATGGAAGTTCATCTTTTCTCAGCATTTTCCATCGCACACAACACCACGCCTGACACAGAATTCAACGCACGTCAGAGAAGTAAGGAATAAATGAAAAGAGTGTTCATGCTACAGAATTCACTTCAATCCTCAAATCACAATGTGAAGGAAAAGAAAGCAGAGGGATTTGGGGATAGAAGAAATAGGAAAAGGAGTGGGCCAGTTGGTCTGTTCCCCAGAATTTGGCTGGAGGGTGGATTAAAATGATTCCAGGCCTTGCCAGGGATGATGATTAGCTAGTGGAGGATCACAGGGGTTCCAGGATTCATTAATTCATTCATTCATTCATTCATTCACTCGCTTGGTTTTTCTTTTGTTCTTTAGTATTCCTAATGTGGCCAGGCTCCCTTGGGCAGCCTCTGTTCTTACCCTGAACCCTCCTAATTTAGTACTTGATGGGTCCCTCAAAACAGACCTGCAATGCATTAACAGAATAAATCGTTTACTGAAGATTCTGTTGGAGGGAAGTGTGAGGGGATTGATTTCACACACTACAAAGCAAAAACTTCTCAAATTCCACCTTGGACATGTTGGTTTCCTTCAGAATTCTCTTCTGATCAGCCTCCTCACCTCTCTTTTATGTCTTCCCCAAATAGCCTCTAAAACCCTGTTTGCTTCCTCGAGTCCTTCAGACCTTCTCAGATGCAATACTCCACTCTGCAAAATGAAAGCACAAGAGTCAGCTAACCACAATCACCTATGGCTCCTCTGAGCAAGTTCCTTGGGGGCTCTAGAGCATCCCTCCCCCAAATTCAGTCGCATAACATGGGGGAAAAGGGTTTTAATGTATGAAGTGAGGGGGCATGGAGAGAGACACAGTTCAGTCCATAACACCTACACTCTGTATTTTATTGACTGCATCTCCATGATGTCATAGAACATGTACTTATAACCTCTGCATTTTCTGTATCTTGGTATTAATATTAGGTTGGTGCAAAAGTAACTGTGGTTTAAAAGGTTAAAAATAATTGCAAAAACCACAATTACATTTGCACCAACCTAATAAATCTAGAGACTTGATCAGATTAAAATTTAATTTTTTGATAGTACAATTTCATAGTAGTACTGTATACCTCCATTGATAATACTAATTTATATAAATAAATCCCTTAATTATAAACAGACTTACAGTTGAAGTATCTCAAAATGGAATCTAATTCCTCATAGCAGTCAAAAATAGAGTATGTTTTCTTGTATAACCCTGTCAAATTTTTCAAAGGTAAATCATAAACAGATTCATGAGAGCTGATATTTAATGAGCACCATGTGCCAGACACTTTGTATTTATTCTTCAGAAAAATCTTGTCATGCAGGAATATTGTTTCCTAATTTTGCTGATGAAGAAAACAAGATTTTAGGAAATCATAAACTGGCTTAAAAAAAATTATTCCTAAACATTTTATTCCCTTTTTATTTATTTTTATTTTTTAATTACAATTGACATTCAATATTATGTTAGTTTCAGGTGTACAGCATAGTGGTTAGACATTTATATAACTTGCACAGTGATCACCCCGGTAAGTCTAGTACCCACCTGGCACCATACATAGTTATTACAATATTATTGACTCTATTCCCTATGCTGTACTTTATATCCTCATGACTATTTTGTAAATACAAATTTGTATTTCTTAATCCTTGCACCTTTTTTCACCCAGCCCCCCCAACAACTCCTCCCATCTGGCAACCACCAGCTTGTTCTCTGTATCTATGAGTTTGTTTGTTTGTTTTCTTCTTTAGATTCCACGTGTAAGTGAAATCATATGGTATTTGTCTCTCTCTGTCTGGCTTATTTCACTTAGCGTAATAACCTCTAGGTTCATCCATGTTGTCGCCAATGGTAGGATTTCATTCTTTTTTATGGCCGAGGAATATCCCATCGTATGTATGTGCCACATCTTCTTTATCCAATCAATCAATGAACACTTAAGTTGCTTCCATATCTTGGCTATTGTAAACAATGCTGCAATAGACATAGGGATGCCTATACCTTTTCAAATTAGTGTTTGGGATTTCTTCAGATAAATACCCAATCAGTGGGATTGCTGGGTCATTTGGTAGTTTTACTTGTAATTTTTTGAGAAATGTCCTTACTGTTTTCCATAGTGGCTGACCAATTTGCAATCCCACTGACAGTGCAAAAGTGTTCCCTTTTCTTCACATCTTCACCAACATGTTTATTGATTTATTGATAATGGCCATTCTGACAGATGTGAGGCAATAGCTTATTGTGGTTTTAATTTGTATTTCTCTGATGATTAGTGATGTTGAGCATCTTTTCATATGTCTATGGGCCATCCATATGTCTGTTTTGGAGAAATATCTACTTAAGTCCTCTGCCCATTTTTAAAGTGGATTGTTTATCTTTTTGGTGTTGTGTGAGTTCTTTGTATATTTTGTATATTAACTCATTATCGAATGTATCTTTGGCGAATATCTTCTCCCATTCAGTAGCTTGTCTTTCACTTTGTTGATGGTTTTCTTTGCTGTGCAAAAACTTTTTAGTTGATATAGTCCCATTTGTATATTTTTTCTTTTGTTTCCCTTGCCCAAGGAGATAGATCAGAAAAAAATACTACTAAGAGTAATGTCAGAGAATTTACTACCTATGTTTTCTTCTAGGAGTTTTATAGTTTCAGTTCTTACACTTCTTTAATTCATTTTTGAGTTGAAATGGCTTTTTAAAGCATCTCAAATATTTAGTCCAACATCAAGTGAACTGAATTATCTTTTGGAAAAGTTTTAAATGGTAACTGGGTGGAGCATGAAATCATGAGAGATTCTCCCCAGGAGAGCTAGAGCAGGTTGTCAATAAATATTCACCAGTTTAATGATAGCAAGTTTCACCACAGTGGTTTGATTGATTCATGGTGGGACTGAAATGCAAAAATACATTGCAGAGAGATACACTTCCTCCCAACCCGCTTTATTATAGTTCCTGTTATTTGTTTGACTTCCCACAACCTGCCTATGCTTCCTTCTATTTTTATCTATTTTCACTTTTGGGTAAAAATCCTCATTGGGTTGATACTAGCCCTGCAGGGTTTTCAATTTTTCTTTATATATATATATATATATATATATATATATATATATATATATATATATATACATACATATATATATATATACAATGATTACTATATAGGGGGTTCTAAAATTCACTGCATGGATTAACTCAATTAGTCCTCACAACAGCCCTATCAGGTAGGTATTATTATTCTTCCAATTTTAAAGATGAGAAAAGCGAGTGTTGGAGAAGTAGAATAACTTGCCTGAGGTCACCCAGCCAGTGTCAAGATTTGAATCCAAGCAATGTGGCTCCAGAGTCTGTTCTCACAGCATCTCCTTTGACAGTAAGAGGCCCAAGGTGTGGCCCTCACAGACCGTTGTTTTTCAGGAGGCCATGGTGCCACTGGCACCAGGATGCAGTATCTGGTCCACACTTGTCTCTCTCAGTCTGTAACTTCCTGTCCTCCACTGCCCAGGCATGGTTCACACTCAGCTTCACACTGGAGCCATGCAGATTTCTGAAAAACAGTTTTATTACAATTCTTATTATCACAATTTTAAAAACGAAGAAATGTTTCAATAAGCCTTTGCACCAATAATCCAGAATGAGATAGAGGATGAAACGCAACAATAAGGCCCATGAGAAGGTATTAGATAAAGAAAAAACCATTTAGAAAATAAAAAGGTCAAGAGAACTTCTGAGAAGTGGATTTGGTTTTATTCCGAGGTTAACTTAAAAGTAGCTACTGAAAAGTAATCTCTACCACAATATGTAATCATATATATATATATATATATATATATATATATATATATATATGTTATCCAAATTAACTGATCATTAAGCCATAAGTCATGTATGAACAATGACTAAAATATGTTGGATCAGATGCATTGAAATGGGTAAGTTACTCCAGGAGAACTACTAGAGCTCCCCCCAATACCCACCAAGCACCCCAAGTGGGCCAATGCCCTCTTCAAGGCAGGAGACTTCCTTGCCCACACCTACCCACACCCAGGAGGGTAGACAACCATGGTCCAGGGTTAAGACCATGACTGTTTTTGAAAGACTAGGCTCTCAAACTAGACTACTTTTGTTTCCCTGCCCTTCATTCTCTACCTTTTCCTTCATAATAATAAAAGCATTGACTCGATGGTGAGGGTTTCAACCTCTTGATACTCGAAGTAGGATCTGTGAACCGACAGCATCAGCGTCACCTGGAGATGGTTAGAAATGTACAATCTTGGGCTCCACCCCGAGATGTTGAATCAGAATCAGCATTTTAACACAATCTCAAGTGATTCACGTGCTCATTAAAGTTTGAGAGGCACTATTTTAATCTTTCTGAACCTCATTCTTATCTTGCAAGGTTATTGTGAGGAATAAATGTATTCAAAGTACCTGGCAAGTACTAGGTGCTAAATCCATTATCACTTTCCTTCACCTGGCACCTGGCAGTGCCACACCTCTGTGCCCAGTCTCCATCTGCCTGAGCCCTTCTCCCTGGCCTGGGCTTCTGAACGGAGACCTTAACGTGCTTATTCAGACACTGCCACTTGGCTGGTGTCTCAGGCTGACCTCAACGCTCTCCTTGGAGTCCCTGGCAGGCTAGCTGGGGCCTGTTGCTATATTTCTCAGCACTCCCTGCTGACCTAGACTCTCTCCAAGCTCCACCTCTCTTGGCTTGTCCCTTCTTGTGGACACCACAAACCCTGCAGCAGCACTTATTTTAGTCATGCTGCCATTGCTCAACGTGGTCTTGGAATTGCCTTCACAGCCTCTCACAGTGCCTGACCCAGTGTAGGCACTCAACAGAATATTCCTTGGGGGAATGAATGAAGGACAAGAATTTCCTTCATTTTGGGTCATGGTATTGGGGTTAATACCTCTTTTGGGGGACTCAGTCTCTTCGCTTTTCCTTTTTCACATTTTTCATTGCCAGCCGAAAAGTGTGATGCAGAAAGCTAAGATTTAATGTCACTCAGGAAGTAAAGGCCAAGGAAGAATACCTGACCTGTTCAGATTCTAAATCTCAATACCCTATGCAAGAGAGCCCTGTGGCCCCACACTGTCCAGCCTGCTCACTGTGATTCCACACGTAAAACCAAACTGCCAGAAGATAATAAAATATTCTGGTCCTGGCCTGGTCACTGTAGACTGATGGTGTCCTGTCCAAACCTCCTTTACTCCCAGCTGTTGCAAGTGCTCTGGCTAAAAACTTCCACCTATGGCCTCCTTTCGACAGGACACCTGCTGTGGGATGAGCTGTCTCCCATAGAAATTTGGGGGATTTGTCATTCCACTCTCACCGCAAGCATCTAATGAGTGATGAATACAGGGGCACAAAAGCCTGGTCCTCTTATCTTCAAGGTGGAACAACTCTGTAGTGGAATTCACATTACAGAGTCCCCATGGATCTGGCCAAGGCTAGAATTTACCTGAGCCCACCTCCCTCCTCAGCTCACTCCACAGCCTATCCTGCTCCCCTCACTCCCTGGTTTCTTTCCAGGGCATCCCTCAATAAACTCTGTGCACTGAAAAGACTGTCTCAGGCTCTGCTTCAAGGGAACCTGACCTAAGACAGCACTCTTGGGATTCAGTGGATACTAAGTAGCAAGACAAGTGTCCTGTGTTCAAGATCCTGAGTGCTCGTATGTATATAATAACATAATCACGAGTGTGATAGCCTATCATCCTTGCCATATTCTTTTAGTTAGAAGCAAGTTCCTGGTCCCGCCCACACTAAAAGGGAGGAGATTATACAGGGCATTAAAATGGGTAAAATTAGGGTCTGTCCACCACAATGATTATAGAGGGAGGATAGTTAACAGGAAGCCTCTCGGTAAAAGATGCAAAAGCCTGGCTGTGTAAGAGAAAGAATTGCTTCGTTGCTAAGTCTCTCATTCACACCAATCTGTTCTTAAGCAAGGTCTTCCTTGTGGTTGGTTACCCTGAATGATTTTGATCGCCTGCCTTTCTGACCTGTTATATCTGTGTGCATTTTGACAAACAATCTTACCTGTCTCTGGACCACTGGTTCAGGCGTGGACTCTCCCTGGCTTGTTATGTAGCCTTGCCCTATCTCTGCATTCTTGCAGCTATTGCCTCTGGCCCCACACTGGTCATCTTTTTTTTAAGTTAATTTCCTGCCTCAGTTTTCATATAATTGATCATAACTGTCATATGGGGAAAGGGTAAAGCTCATAGGTCAAACATAACACATGATAATTATTAAAATTAAATAAGCAAATGTCGGTTAAATTTCTTTAAAGAAAGCTATTTTAGATTAATTGTACTTTTCCTTGACAAATTTGACATCATTTAGAGTTTTTTTTATCCTTATGATAATTTTTTTAAAAAACCTGTAGGATACCATCCCTAGCGAATTTGGCTGGCATTACTAAAAATCACATTTTACTGAAAGCTTGTTGGATTTAGAGTTCACATTTTATGTAAAATTTGGAGTCTTTGATGCTTAATTTATTATCTCTCTTTCTGAGGTCTGCCAGTGTCAATATATTTTATTTCACTGATGGAAACACTTAATAGTAAACATTAGACAATGAAACAATAACATGTTATTCATCCAGTATGATCAGAAAAAATAAAAATAAAAAACAACTAAGAGTTCACCAGTGAAACAAAAGGAATCTGAGAAAGGAAGATTATTGCAGAAAATGACTCATCAGGAATGGCAAATATTTAGCCTGGATGCCTCAACTCCTCCAACCTGTGCTCATGAAACTACATCATCCATCAGTCACTATATTCTGCTGCGTCTGAATAGAGCTGCAGAGTTCTTCTCAACTCTAGGAAACTATTACCGATTTAGACAGGGCTCTTCAGTTACATGTTACAAAACCCAACTTGGGCCACCGTGAGCAAATAAGGAGGAATTTCATACAAACATACGCGTACAAGGGTGTCCCCAAAAAGTCAAGCACAAGAATGCAGGAACCAGGTCTCAGGAACCTGACACCAAGAAGCCATCAGGACGTTGTCCCTTATCTAAGCATGTTTCTGCCTGTTTGTTTCACTTCTTCTCTCTAGTCAGGCTTTCTCTGCATCTCCAATCTTCTTGAGGTCATGTGGCCACTCACAGCACTCATGTTTCCTTTTTCCAATTACAGTCTCCTACAGAGACCTGTATCTGAATCTCAGCATCAAATTCCTGAGGGAGAGGCTCTGAGTGACTGTGCTTGGGTCAGGTGACCTCTCCTGGTCCAATCAGTCATAATCAAAAGGGAAGCAGCCGTATGCAAAACAGCTGTCTAGTGCCCACTTCTGTGTAGTGGGGAGCAGTTCTCAGAGAAGGTAGGGGTGGCTCAGAGCCTGAGCAGACAACACAAAGATGTTTTCTATTACTATGATCAACCAACAGGCAGATGAAACATTTTCTCCTCTAGATCAGTGCTCTAGCTCAGGACCTAGATCAGCGCAGACCAACAGGATTTCTGGTGATGACAGAGATGTTCTAACTCCGCACTCTCCAAGACAATAGGCACTCACCACATGTCAGCTAGTGGGCACCTGAAATGTGTCTGAGGAACTGAATTGTGGATCTTATTTTTAATTAATTTAAATTTAAAGAGCTGTACATAGCAAGTGGCTACCATGTTGGAGAGTGTAAACTTAGGCCTTTCCAGCTTAAAGATATGAACTGAGCTCCCAGACATAGCTGATTAATAACATAACTAGAACTTAAAGCTTGGTCTCCTCTCTCTTTTTAATTTTCCATCTTATTAATTGGAATTGAGGAATCTGCTTAAGTGAGTTTTCTCAGATAATTCAAATTTGCCATTTTAAACGTCCATACCTAACCCTTCTTTGATGTAGTTTTCTGAAATGTATTGCACACTTCCCCACCTTGGAGGAAAACAAAACAAAACAAAACAAAAAAAAACCATGTAGCCATAATTGTAAACTTAATAACACGAAGTTATAATTGTGACCCTCATGTGTCATTCTGGGTTATAATAGCGAGGCCCTCTGAATAGGGCCTAGTGAGTCTTACAGGGCTGTCTTCCCAACACTTATGTCTGTACAGCCGGGAGTGACTGGGCTGCTTCCTCTCTTCTTGTCATGCCTTGCTTGGTGTGGTAGACTCTGACAGCGTCCCCCCTCCCTTCACTAGCTCAGCAAATGAACCAAGGACAGGAATTTGATCCATCAGTGGGCTTAATTTCACCCACAATTCTAAACCATTAGGCCTGAGGGGAGTTTCACAATTGAGTCAGGTACACAGTGTTTTGTACAAAATTTTCCACAATACACAGTTTTTTCTTTAAGGTCTGTAATAATGCAAGTCTCATAAACACCGACTGCAGGATAAAAGGTATGGTCCTTTGTTTTACTTTCATTGTGCCAGTCTGGATATGTCAATATTGCAATGTCTAGGGCACCAAAGCAGGATAGGATTGTGCACAAAATATTTTGAGAAATGAGACTGAAACTAGGTATGGATTATTTTAGGTTACTTTCCTGAGTTGTTTCTCCAGTATAGTCTCAGGTCATGGAATAGGAAGTTTTATGAGTCTTTTGAAAGTATTCAGAAACCAAAGTGAATTTTAAGAGCACTAAAAGAAATAATAATAAATTCATTTCAGTACTCTCTACTTACATAGTGGCCAGACTTGCAGTAATTGTATCTATTCAAAACATATCTGACTGCATGGGAGCCAGAGAGGGCCCGAAGCAAGGGGAATAGTTGTCACAAAGCCCATGCATTAGAGCCCCTGGCCTGTAGCCAGGAGAAACAAGACGCTCTGATGGCCTTCAGCCTAGGTCTCATGCTCCACTCCGGGAGCCTGACTGAAAGTGCATGAAAAGGGTGGTTCAGAAGGAAATCCGGGTTCTGCTTCCTGGACCACCACAAGCCAACAAATGACTATGCACTTTATTCACCACCATCTCTGGGAAGTATATAATCCATTCTAGAAAGACTTCCCTTACACAATTAAAATGTCAAGGTTTTTGACATCGATGGGGGTAGCTTTCAGTTATCTGGGAAAATTGTTTATGTAAAGGTACCACCAGCAGACAGGTGTTTTGTATTTTTACTTGGCCTTCTGGAACAGCTTAAGGATTTGCTCAAGGGGAGCATTCATTTTGCCTATATACTGCTTTAGAAAATAACTTCACTAACACATTCATCCTTCCATTAGTTATTTATAGTCAAGTTTTGATTATCCGCTAGGCAGGTTCCTGGCAGGGTTTACAGTCCTCTGTTTGCCTTTCTCACCTCCCACTGACACACACTTGCTGCAGCTTGTAGCAGCTTAGAATTTCCCCTGAGTCACAGCTCCCCTGCCCCCAGTGCCAGCTCAGCCACTCCCCTCTCCCAAAGATGTCTACAAATCCAAACAACAGAAACCTACCTGTCTCCCAACCTTTCTCAAGAATGGTACCAGGTCCTCAGGGAGAACGCAGGTCCCGTGGACTGAGGCTGCTGGGCTGCAGGCAGAGTGAGTAGGAGTTCACATGTGCAGAGGTGGTGGTGGTGCTGGTGGTGGTGGTGGTGGTGGTGGGGGGGGGGGGTTGAAGACTGGAGAGGGGTCATTACCCAGGGCAGGACAGGATATTCAATGGCTTCCCCTTTCATTTCACAGCATGGCATCGTTTTGTTCTTTGGAGTGTTATGTATTCCCAAGACACGTGACACACCCTCCCCTCCTCAAATTCCAGATGAGTACAAAAACACATTCCTAAGTCCCATCAGAATGACTTCTTTTCTGTCTGCACTTAGGGCCTCAGTGAAAGTGGCACTGGTGCTTTTTTATCCTGAGGGATAGCCTGCAGGTCTCCTGACTGCTGAACCAGAGCAGTTTCCGCATTAGCTTAGAGCAGTGTTTCTCAACCTCCGAGTTCTGATGTCTGAGCCTCAGCCCCAGAGATTCTGCTTGTAAGTCGTCTGAAGTAAGGCCTGAGCACTGACATTTTCAAACATCCCCCAGGTGACTCTAATGTGCAGCCAAGGTTGAGAACCACAGGCTTAGAGCCTCATTGGCTCACAGTGATTACGAGTGGGGCTCTTCAATTATACAGCTGTGGCTCCACTGATGGAGGAGAGATGTTTGAATACGAAGGGGAGAAGATGTGCACACACACAGAACAATTCAGGAGCCATTGTGCGTTCCAGGGTCAACATTTCATTCACTCAACAAACATTTACTGAGAGCTGCGACCAGGATGGGTGGACACAAAAATGCATGATGAAGTGGCTAACCTCAAGGACACCACAACTCCCTGGAAGAAGCATTCGGACATGTTCTCTGGACACCCACAGTGCCCTCGCAGTGACAGTCAGCTCTAGCCCTTCCGCCTTCCTGATTTATGCCCAGTTAGTGACTCATAAGGCATCTACACTTGCTCGTGATTTGACTGAACACAATCCTGGTGCCCATAGTCTCTGGCTGCTCTGCAGAGTGCAATTGCTGGCATTATTATAGTTATTGCTGCTAATAAAGTTCACTTTTTTACTGCAGTTATAAATACATATGTAGCTTGCGTATTTGAGGAGGCATGTGGGAGGAAATGCTGAGCTGTGGTGCCCTTCTAGAACTGAAGCCACACCCTGGCACCTGTACATATATAATTTTCCTGATACCCCAGACCCCACAGGCTCATCTTCAGGGCTTTCTTAGAAAAAGGATTTACTGTAAACAGCCCTGGTGAGAAAATCAGAAATTAGCATCCTTGACACTTGTCTTCTTTCCTCGGCCCCCCAGATGGATTCATAGCCATCAGCTTTCCTTTTCCCAGGGGCAAACCTGTCCCACACTCTCTGAGGAAACTGGAATGGCATTAGCTGGGATGTAAAACCACCACCAAATGGAGATCAGGAAGATGAGCAGCAGGAGGAAGGGATAGTGATCTTGTACATTTGAGCCTTGCAAATAAGTTCCTTAAATCTAGGATGGGCTCACGGTACTGGTAAGGCATATAAAGAAGCAGCAGATTAAAGCTGGCTGGTTATCTGGAGAAGAGCTAATGGAAGGATTTTCTAAAAGCTTTCACTTTTTTACTAAATGCCATAATGCTATAAATTACTAATCAGCTGACTGTAATTTTACAATTTAGCCTGGAATTTGACCTGCTTTGCAGGAGATTGTACTTTGCGAGTAATCACAGGTATGCATGGTGAATGTCATAGAGCATGTTTCTTTAAAATATATAGCTAGCTACTTTGGTAACACATGTTTATTTGCAAAGAAAATTATGATTATGGTATGAAACAGCATGTGGCAGGTACCGCTGGTTGTTCAAACAGCTTTTTCCTCATTTAGTCATGCACTGATTTGGGAGGGGAAGGGAGAGTCAATCCTCCCCCAAGTAATACAGTTGAGAGTGACTTTACCCTACCCCCAGCACCAAAGAGTAATCCTAATGGGCCCAAGCCAATCCTAGTGGCCCGTTCCCCTCTGCAGGGGCTGGTTTAGGGGTGGGTGTGGTGGATTGTATGTTGCCATCACTGTTTCCTTCTAAGTCTAGGAACCATGCTTCCCAGAATCACCCTCTCTGTCCTGTTTCAGATGATTGCTCACAAGAGGGCAAGATTTGCAAAGAGGATGGTGTTCCTCTTCTAGAGATGGTTATAATTGTATCGGTGGGCAGATTCCCAGCAACTTCCTGGCACAAACTCGAGGAATTACACTTAGGTGTTTCGGGCTAAGATCTTTCGGGGTCAACTCCTCTGATCTTCAAGGATAGACTTTCTGAACTCTGCTCTCCCGGCTGTCCCAGAAGTTGTGTATGCCCCCAATTCTGTGTTAAGTCCTTTATATCCAGAATGCACAGAGTGGCTTTGGTTTTCCATCCTAAACCCTGACTGATACAGTCAGTGGCCATGTGGTCCAGTTCTGACCAATAGGCTGGAGGGCTTCTCTTTACTGCTGAGAAGGAGACTCTGGAAGAAACAGCCCCTATCTGCCTCTGGACGACGTGGCATTTGGATGTGATGATGCCTGGTACAGCTGTCATGATTTGCTGCCAGTTTGAAATGGAGCCAGTATGCAAGTAGAAAGCAGTGCCAAGAGAAATGCCCAGCAAAAGGAGCTGGAGCCTGATGTACTTGCAGCCAATGCCCTCCTAATTCGTGCAGACTCATTCCTGAAGGAAGCAAATGTTAGGATAGTTTGACATTGGCTGCCATGATTCCCAGGGATGAGACGTTAAATGGTGATTCACACCTGTTCACCATCCTTTCCTTTCTATAGTCCCACCCTCCAGGCAAATGAGTACCCAAATAATCAAATGTACCACATACCTTTGAATTAGCTACGTGAGTTATTGGTTTGCACTGGCAGATATGTCTACAATATTATTGCATCTCTTATCTTCTTCAAGCTCCAATCATACTTTAAAATACACTTACATTGCTAAAGCATAAGTAAAAGTCTATCATTTTGAATTTCTTCTTGTTTTACCCATGTATAGGTAGTCCTCACTTTGCATGGTACTGCAGGGGCATAAAAAGACCATGCAAGCTGCAACTGCGAAGTAATCTTACTAATCAACAGGAAGAATGACAAGTTTCATAAAAAATTTTGCCACAATATTAAAAAACTCTTACTTCCATTTATAAATGTACAGTGATGCATAGTTTAAAAATAGTAAAACTAATACTTGATTGTTATTTATGACATTAGAAACACTATTTCTTTGTAAAATTTTTATCAAGAGTAGTTTATACAATGTTTACCTTCAGAGCATCTTTTCTATGCCTTGGCAAATTGCCATGTCCTTTCTAAGTTTAGATCCGCTTCCAACATTTTATCCTTTGCACTTTCAGGAAACTATCCGTTCGAGTTCCTATAATGTGAAAGTTTTCCCATGGCCACTTCCTCTGGGACATCATCCTTTTTCTCATACTGTCATTTATGTTGATAAGTTTGCCTCTGGCTGCATAGTTTCTTGAGTAGCAGCAGTGTTAACATTCTGAATATAAAAAATACATATATACTGGGGGTGCCCAAAAAATGTATACACATTTTAAGAGATGTTATCTATGCTCAAACAGTAGTTCACCATCATCAGAAGTGTGTGGACGCTGATGGTAACCACTTTGAGCACCTCTTGTAATTGCAGAAGTCAGATGTGACTTGTATTTATCTTTCATTATTGGTATATATTGAATATGGCAATTAACAGTTTTTCCTTTCCTAAAATGTGTATACATTTTTTTTTGGTGCCCTCTGCATTATTCGTAGCCAAAATAATCCCGATACAGAAATTATTATGATTATAATTATTGTTGTAAATTCCATATAAAAACTTCCCGGTGAGTACTAAATCAAGGGCACTGTATACAAACCTCTGGAGCTTGCCTCTGGAAGCATAGAAAACCATGGAAGATGAATCCTCCCATTCTGTTCAATACTGACTTCCTAACATGCCCTTGTTCTTCCCCAGGTCTGACTTGTGCACCACGAACTCTGGGTTGGTAGTGGAACCAACGGTATCTACCCTTCTGGAGAAAGAAAAGAGGTCAGGGTTTCCCCGGAAGAAAGCCCGCTGGACAGGGAGGGAGAGCGGTTTTGTTAGGTCACTCTCATCCAGGTCAGCAACTTCACAGTCTCATGAGTCGAGTGGCAGTGACGCCCCGGAGCGCTGTGTTGACAATGACGTGGAGGCTACGTCTGGGCTCGACAGAGAAGAACACTGCGATTGCTTAGCAACGTCAGGCGTAGTTAAGGGAGAGGAGCGCGAGCATGTGTGCTCCGTACAGGCCTGTCCTGGCCTAGAGCTTGGCTCTTAGTGGGTAAGGGCAGATCGTATTCAGATTTGCCAGCATATCAAAAGGTTTTGGGCCTCTCAGGGATGGACTTGTGCCAACCAAATGCATAAGATACTAATTTATAAAGCAGAAGGACAGTTTACTCACTTGAATTAGAACTAAAACTATAAACGTGTACCCGTTATTACGTGGGGACCCACTTGGTATAATGAGGAAACTTGGTCTTCGGAGTCAGGCAGGCCTAGGTTCACACCATGGCTGCATTTCTCACTGGCTACATAGCTTCTCCAGAGCCCTCTGTGGATAAGGACCCGAGTGCTGTGTCTGGGATCAAGAGGAAACAATGTCCTGATTAATTAACGATGTGAAACAGTCAAGATGGGGGGGAGGGGAAGGAGTGGGCGTGGCTGTAATTGGTATATAATTATTATATGTTCTAGTTTTTATCTAGCAACGCATGCTCTCCTGATAGGAAAGTCTATTTTCTAAAATAAAAAAACTGCTTTGTGAGCAAAGATATAAGAGATGTTTACCGCATGATTTTTATGGCTAGTATCATTGAACTATCTTCACAATATAAACATAAATGACAAATGAATAAGAAATGACATTTTGTGGTTCTGGACACCCACTCTCCTGCTCAGAGCTGGAGAAAAAAAAGGGTCAAATTTTGTCACGTGCAAAGCTTCCATTTTATATATACCTTATAGACCAGTGCTAATATAATGCAAGTCATGAATGTGAGCTACATAGGTTATTTTAAATTTCTAGTAGCCATATGAAACATGAAAATACACATTTTTACAAAAATGTTATCATACAGCTTTATCTGAGGGTGATCTTTGTATTTAGCTCTTGGCCTCAGTCATCTCTGGCCAACGATTGGTATCTCAGAGGAGACTGTGGGCCTGATTACCCCATGTCTTAGATCTCTCTCTCTAGTCTGCACTTGCTCCTCAGCGGTGGACAGCAGCTACCCCGCCTGGAATCTGTGGTTCTCTTTGTGGAACACTGGTCTCTACAACCACTACTCTGTCAGAAACTCGGCCAAGATAAACTATTTTTCTGCTTTGGATTCTCTCAAAATTTCTCCTATAAGCACTTTTTTTAACTCGGAGAAAAGGACAGGCTTCTTTCTCCTTCTATAAACTGCATTTATGTAACCCTCACCGGTTTTCATTACACCAGGGTTCTCATACTTGAGTGAATGTCAGGAGCATTGGAGGGCTTGTTAAAACACAGGTCTCTGGCCCAGCTCCAGAGTTTCAGATCAGGAGGTCTGGGGTGGGGCTCCAGCATTTGCATTGCTAAACATTACCAGAGGATGGACACCCTGCTGGTCTAGGCACTACACTTTGAGAACCACTGATATCTATCATTCATTGCAGTAAAGGAAGGAGATGAGAAGCTTTGGGTATTTGGAAGTGAAAGGTATTTTGTAAAGTGAAAAGCATCAGGTTACATCTTTCCTCGAAAATGAACCAAACCCAATTCTGTTGTTATTCTTTCCCAGAACCAGTGCCTTAGCATGCTCCAACACCGCTTCTGCCAAGATTTCTCCCTGAATCTCCTACTAGAGACGGAGCAACCAAGCCGCTCCTCTGCCCTGTCATAGACCTCTGCCACAGCCCTTTATTTTTCCAGTGTTGCAAGCATCTGGGCACACGTGTTGACAGAAGTGTGCAATACCGTAGACCTGTTAGCTAGCAGCATCCTCTCCCTAACACCAGGACCTCTCACAGTAGTCACTCGACCAAAGAGTGTTGAATGATTGACTGAATGAATGATACATGTTTGGAAGAGAAGGAGACTATTAACATGGTAGTTAAAACTTTTCCTAAGTTTAAGAGTCAACAATGACACAAGAAATTGTAAGAAAGGAAGGAAGAACTTAAGAAGGAAGGACGGACCACAACCACAGAAACACTTGGACCTCCTGAGAATTCATTATAACATTAAACTCACTTACACTGTGTCAATCACACACAGTTCTAAATACCCATCATGGTTTTATAGACATGACTTCCATTTGACATAGATGCTGTTACTTGGAGTGACGGACCTGAAGTGTGCTATTATGAACAAAATGGATTCAGTGCCCTTGAAACACTGGGTCTTAGACACTTCTTTTTATTTTGGAAAATTTCAAATATACAAGTATATAAAGAGGACAATGTAATGAACCTTCATGAACCAATCATCTACATTCAATAATTAGCAACTCATGGCCAATCTTGTTTAATCTAAAACCACCCACTTCACCAATCCATGTAATTATTTTCAAGCAACTCTGTGTCATATCACTTCATCCATAAAAAATATCAATGTGTATCTCTAATATATGAAGATTCTTTTAAGAACATAACCACACTACCATTATCACACCTAAATAATAAATCTTTAATATCATTGAGTATTCAACCAGTTTAAATGTTCCCATTGTCTGGTGAACTTTTTCAGTTTATTTATTCAAATCAGAATACAAATAGGTTCATAAATTGCAATTGGTTGATATGTTCTTCAGTCCCTCTTTTTAAACACTAGGTTCCCATTCTGTTGCCCCCAACTCCCTTTTGTATTTGTTGAGAAAGTGGGTTGGTTGTTCTATAAAGTGTCCCAATCTAGAGTTTGCAGATTATATTCCTGTGATGTCATTTACCCTATTCCCTCCCTCTCTCAATAGGCAATAATTTCTTTTGAAAATTTTATAATTTATCCTTTCACTTAAAAAAAAAAGGAAGTTAAGTAGCAGCATATCATACCGTACACGATTTTCTCTGCCTCACTTTTTTCACTCAACCTTATGTCCTGATGATCACTGCCTGGCAGTTCACAGGTATTCCTCACTCCTTTCCTATAGCTGCGTGTTACTGCCATCACGTAGATGTTACAAAGCTTATTCAACCAACAGCCTACTAATATACTTGAATTGGTTTTGTTGCTGTTACAAATGGTGCTGCAATGAATAGCCAACGTATCTACTCTTTGTGTATTTTGCTAGGGCATCTTTGGAATAGATTCCTAGAAGGGAAACTGCTGAGACGAGGGATAATTACATCTGTAATTTTGCTAGAAATTGCAGAGGCTCTGCTTTTAAATGCAATGTGTTTCTACAAGTGTTGTCATAAAATGGATCCTGAAACAGGTCCTATTGTAGTTATCTATTGCTATATAACAGATAACCCCCAAAACAGTGGTTTAAAAACACCATTTATTATTTCTCATGATTGTGCAGTTTGGGTGGGGCTCCTTGGTGATGGTTTGTCTCTGTTCCATTTGGTTGGCTGGGACAGCTTGGCTGGAGCTGGAGAATCCAAGATGGTTTTATTTACATATTTCATACCTCAGCTGCAATGGATGGAACGGTTGGACACTAGCTGGTCTCTCAATGTGGTTTCAGATCATCCAGAATTCCAAGCTTCTTAAACATGGTGTCTAGATCCCCAGACTTAAGTAAAACTGAAAGTTGTAAGGCCTCTTATAGCCCAGGCCCAAAAGTCATATGACATTACTTCTGCAGCATTCTACTGGCCACAACTCTCAAGGCCATCCGGATTCAAGAGGAAGGGAAACAAACTCCATCTCTTGTTGGGAGGAGCAACATATACATACAGACATGAAAGAAATAGTTGATGGTCATCTTTGCAGATAATCTGCCACACCTCCCAACTGTATGCATGGCAGCATGCACACCATAACACATGCCCTATTCTTATCTGCTTCCGTATCAGCAGAATCAGGAGAAAGAGTCTAAAGGTGGTGAGGCGTGAAATACCTCTTCATACCCTAGGTTAAGTGTGTGTTACAGCTCAAGGGGATCCAAAGTGGAGATAACTTCTATCAAGGAAAAGGGAGAAAGTCTTGCTTTCAGGCAAAGAACTTGATAATCTATCTAGAACATAAATCTATTAACACCTATTTTATTTCCATTCATTCTGTTTGTATTTATTCAAGAACTCTGTTCCAGGCTCAGTGTTGAGTACAGTGGTGAACATAACAGACAAGGTCCTAGATCTTGCTGTAATTACATTCTAAATGGAAACTGCAGAACAGGACAAGGACAGAAAGATATATAAGAGAAAAACGTGCCCTTGAAGAAGTTACAATGTAGTTGAAGGTGGGGATAAGCAATCAAGACCTAGCTAGAATCAAACAGAGATAATGGAAAGACAAACACAACTATGAATAAGTGGAGGGAAACAAACACAGATTAAAGCACCTGCTCTACATAAATCACAACAGTACCAGTAGGAATATCTACAGAGGTACTGACAATAATGAGGAATAGACAGTTCAGAGGAAAAGAGAATAAAGGAGGGACGACTGTGGCCTGGGGGAGTCATCTAAGACTGTATGTTGGGAGGGAGGCATGGGACGGGGCAGGGGTTGGGGGGGAACGGGGGTCAGAGCCTTCCCCTATGTATCTGATAACATATTGGCAAGTCCTGGGGGCTGCTATGTGTGCGATTAAAGGTTCTCACCAAGATAGCTTTCTACTACTTGCTGAGAAAAGGAGAAAGACAAAATGGGGTTTTAAAACTGACTGATTGAATTGGTAGGTAGTGCAGTTCTATATAAAATATCACATTATCCAAAGGCCAAAACTGGAATCCTAATGACAGATGTTCAAGGCTTAATCCTTGGCTCTCATATCTATCTACATGCTCTTCCTTGGTGATCTCTCTCAGTTTTGGGGCTTAACAGCATCTCAATGACAATGACTCACAAAAGGATACCTTCAGCTTTGACATCTTGCCATATTCATGTATGAACCCCTGAATTTACATACCCACTTGGAAGTCTAATAGGCACCATAAGCTTCACGTAACTGCATCGTGGATTTTCCCTGATAAAACTCTGCTCCTCCCTTAGTTTCCCTACCAGTTGGCATCACCAGGACTCAAGCCAAAACATTGAAATATTTCTTGACTCCTCTCTTTTTCTAACACCCCACATCCAACCAATCAGCTTGTCCTGTTGTTCTAACTGCACAAAAGATCTCAAATTCAACTACTTGTCAGTACTTCTTCCCCTGCGCCAGCCACCACCACTTCCCATCTCCTAATCGATCTCGGTTTCTCTCATGTTGCCTTCAGTCTATTTCCCACAGGACTGCCCGAGTAAACTTCCTACATTATTCTAGCCTCTGACTCTCCCTTCAACCTCACTTTATGATAGACTTTCCACCCTTACAATCCTCCACCCACAATGGCCTTCTTTACAATTCTTAAACATGCTAAACTAGTTGCTTCCTTGGACCTTTACATTGCACTTCCCCCTTCCATCTTCGCATGAGTAAACGCCTCATTGTTCAGGTCTCAGTTCAGATGGTATCTCCATAGAAATATCTTTCCTAACAACCCTATCTAAAGAAGCCCATAGTTAAAATTCACTAATTTTGTGGAGGCACAGAGGGTACAGTGATGAATATTACAAAGTCCGAGCTCTTGTGGTATTTACATTGTAAATGGAGGAAGTATGGTAAGGAATACTGTTACCCTATTTTATATTCTTCATAAAGTTGATCATGCTCTGAAAAATATCTTATTCATCTTCTTATTTATGTCCATCTGCCCCATTAAGCATACATTAGTAAAGGGAGCTAGGACAGGGCCCTTAGCTCTCTTGCTCTCCATAATAATTCCAGCCCTTACAATGGTGCCTAGCTTATTGGATCTCAATGCATATCTGTTAACTGAATGACTGAATGTGCTTGAATATACTAAAAAATACAGCAGTAACATTACAGTTATAAAGGAAGAATTTGTTATATAGGGAAAACCTTTATGTCCCCTATACCCTAATTATATCGTTCTAAACTTTGACCTCCAATCTCAACCCAACATTATGCTCATGTCAAGAGTTACTGGACCAATTCATTGCCACCAGGGAAATGTACGTCAGTCTAATTACTCCAGAGTGACATACATTTTCTAGAGGGCAACACACCTGTTTGCTTCCTATAAAAATGTATTTTTTCAGGGCTGCATTTAACGTCAGTGTTACAGTTATGGGTTCTGATAGTACTTTCCTTGTTCTTTGACATAACCAATCATGACCTAACCACAAACAAATGGAGCTAATGGAAAGACAAACACAACTTTGTGTAAGTGGAAGGAAACAGACGCAGATCAGGGCAACTACTTTGTACCCTATATGATCTAACATAAACAATGCACCTGACTTAGTCTGATGCTAGACAAATTATGTTGTCCTTCATGGTTCAATTTCCTCTTTCTATAACATTTGGGTAATCATGCTTATTCTTCCTAACTTCCTTGTGAAATGCGTATTATTTTATCAGTTATGGAATGTTAGGCCCTGAGGTATCTTGGTAATCATGTAATCCATATCCAAATGTGGAAACTGAGGCCTGATGAAGTTAAGTGATTTACCCAAACTCACAGCTAATTATTGGCAGGCTGGAACCAGAACTCAGATCCTCCGACCTTTAGGCCAGTGTTCTTTCGGCCTCACCATATTGCAATGTTTGCCCCGTTGTTCAGCTTTTTGTGGGTGTATGTTTTAGCTTCGAGTTAGCTCATACAATTCTTGAAGACAGTGATTATAATTTGTCTCTCTGACAGTACTTAGTTGGTCATATATGAGTAAATATTTATTAAATGAAGGAATAGTTTGCCATCAGTCCATAGCACCTGCCACCCCTCCATGTTGCAATCATCTGTAACTTTCTAGTTACTGCCCCTCATTCGTTGAAAATTTTAGCACCTGGCTCACTGTCTTTCTCTCTACAATAATTCTTAGTGAGTTTGAAAAGGTCATCTGACATTCTGGCCACTTAGTTTCCTGAACTCCTCACCCCCAATGATCTTTTCCTCCACCCACCTCAGCTACCTATTTCCATGCTCGTATACCATAACTCTAAACCTTGATTTTATGCATTCCATTATTTGACTACCACCTCCTGGCGTCTAGTTCACTTATTCTAACACCCTCCTCCAACCATTCTTCAACCACCACGAACTCTGACCCGTGGGCCCCACCAATGTTTCACTGTCCTTCCTGTCCTCACTCTCTTCTTCATCCAGCCTAGATTCCCTGGTCAATCACTGTCATCACTCCTTTGTGTACATCTACAACTCCCTTGCCACTTTCTTTCTCTATCATGCTTACCTGGAAGAACTCTAATCCTGGTTAAAACCAACTCTCTGGCTTCCCTGTCTCTATACCGAAGCAGTGGAACAAATCTGATTAAAACAGTAATATTATAACTGTGCTGGATATCTAAACTCATGATCATCAATTACAAGAGGGGCCTCAGCGGTGCCCAGTAATTCCTCATTTCTTCAGGCAACCCTCAGTCACACTTCTAGACTTTCTCTCTACTTAAACCCCACACTCTCAATGCCCAGTCCTTACTCTGACCTGATAACTCTCAACTACTGATACACTGGTGGAAAAAATTAAATTAAGCAAAAGAGAGCTACCAGCCTCTTTCCCAATAATCTTATCTTCCTCACTCCCCCAAACTGCATGCCTTAAAATGGATGAAGTGTCCATGCTCTTAAGGTTAAACTCTCTGTTGAGAGATGATTCTCATGTGCCTCTCACGTTTCTTTTGTTTCAGGCTATCTTATCAATGATATTTGTAGAGTGAATAGTCTTGGAAGACGGGATGTATCTAAAGCAGTGCTTAAAGAGAAATGTATAAATGTCTATACCAGAAAAGAAGGTCTTAAATTAAAAAAAACCTCTAGGCTTCCATCTTAAGAAACTAGAAAACAAAGAGCAAGCTAAACCCAAAGCAAGCAGAAGGAATGAAATAATAAATATTATAGCAGAAAAATAGAGAAAAAAATTTTAAAGTTGGTTCTTTGAAAAGCTCAACAAAATTGACATACTCTTAAGTAGACTGACCAAAAAAAAAGAAAGAAAAAAAGGCACTAATTATCAAAATAAGGAAAGAAAGAAGTCTATTGTTACCAATCCTATAGAAATTAAAAGGATTATAAGGGAATACTATCAACAGCTTAATGGCAACAAATTAAACAACTTAGATAAAAAGGACAAAAAGAAGTACATAAATGATCAACACTAAGAAGAAACAAACTCAACCTATAACAAGTGAAGATATTGAATTAGTAATTTAAAATCTCACAAGCAAAAGCCCTAGTACAGATGGCTTCCATTAATCTACGAAATGTTTAAAGAAGAAATAATACCAATCTTTCACAAACTCAGAAAACAAAGAGCACTCTTCTTGTGACAGAGTTGGGTCTTGCTATTTTATTCCTTCTGCTCTCTCTCTTTTGAGTAGGGTGTTTAGTCCAATACATTTAATGTACTTATTGACATACTTAGAATTTCTTTTGCCATTTTGGTAGTTGTTTTCTATATGTCTCATGTTTTTTTAATTCTAATGAAGTAATGGAATCATAAAGACCAATATATTTGGAAACTACTTATTTCTCATTAAATACAATAGGCAAAATACAGAAAAATAGAAGAAATGATTCATATTTGTCATCCAAAGATAACTTCGTTTAATATTGTGGTATATTTTCTTCCAGTCTTTAAAATTTTATTTCTATTTAGATGTTTGTTTTTTTGCTTTTTGAGTTTATATCATACTATGTATACAACTGTTACATATTTTTACCTTATGTAGTCTATTAAATGCATTTTCCATGTGTTTCAATCACAGAGGAGCCATCACCAGCAGAAAGATACTAGGAGAAGTTAAGCAGATATCCCCTCGGAAGAGCTTTTGACTAAATAAAATAGTTTTGAATGGCCCTGTTGTTCAAATACATGTACCTGTCAAAAAACTTGGTATGTTAGAAGGTTGGTTTGGAAGGCAAGGTGTCTGAGGAGCACCTGTGTATCAGGAATCTTGGTTATACGCTTTGTGTAACAAAACAAAGGAAAGGCATTATCTCCGGTATGTTTGGTAAAATTCACCTGTAAAATGGCTGGATTTAGGGTCTTGAAGGAGTCATGTGGACTATTTTTTATTATTGATTACGTATGTGTATGTGTGTGTACATATATATAAACTCATGTGATATCAAGTTTATTGATTTTATGGTATTCTAACCTTTTGTCTATTAATTTTTGATGGTGTATTTGCCAATTTTTCTACATAGTTCCATCAAATTTTGCTTTATGTGGTTAAACGCACACAAGTTCACGATTGTATCATGACTGTGTGTCTTCTTGGTGGACAGTCCTTTTATGATTACTATATTATCACCTCTTTATCTCTATCAATCCTTCGTGCCTTAAATTCTTATGTTTGATATTAATGCTATCAGATGAACAATTTTGTTGTTAGTATTTTCTTGGTATAGTTTTTTTAAAAATCACACTTCTCAAAAACTTTTTGGTAATATGTTCTAACCATATATCTTGCAAACAGCACATAGCTGTTTTTCTTTTTTAAATCCAGTCTGAATATTTGTTGTGTTGCTTGTAATGGACATCCCTAGACTTGATATTTATTGTTATTTATTGGACTTCTTTCTACAATCTTATTTGTTGTTTCCGATTTATCATATTTTTAATTTGCTTTTTTTTTTCCTTCTTCTTTATTGCTTGCTAATCCAGTAGCTTTGAGTAAGTTTTCTATAGCTCATTTCTTTTCTCTATTGTTTTGGAAGCCAAACATTCTATTTCTCTTATTCTGGTGAACATCCTTCAATGTTTAATATGCATATCAGTAATGGACTCTGTCATATTTAAAGTTGTTATAATCTTTTTATTCTTAAATTTATTGGGGTGACATTGGTTAATAGCATTATATAATTTACAGGTGTACTGTAATTCGACATCTGTGTACTTTATTTTGTGCTCACCACCAGAGGTCTAGTTTCCTTCCATTACCATATATTTGACCTCCTTTACCTACTTTGCCATCACCCACCCCATTCCCCTCTGGTAACCACCATTCTATTGTCTGTATCTATAAGTTTGCTTTTATTTTGTTAGTTTATTACTTTTTGTTTTATATTCCACGAGTTAAATCATGTTTTTTGTCCTTTTCCATCTGACTTATTATATTTCACCTAAAACAATACTTTTAAGGTCCATCCACGTTGTCACAAATGGTACTATTATATCTCTTTTTATGCCATAATCTTTTAAATAGCCTTTCTACATTTGGGATAATTCCCTGGTTATTGATCCCATCTCCCCAATGTAAAATTGAATTCAGAACTCAAACTTCCTGCCTCCCTTGCAGCTAGGATGCAGGCCTATGACATAGGCTCTACTAATCAGAAGCACCCATGGGCATGTGAAGATACAAGTTCTGCATATACTTCTAATCTCTTCATGTAGGTAGAGGCAAAGGCATCCAGTTGGTGGAGGTGGCAGTGGTTGCAAGATCAAGTTTCTGACAGAACTGGCATTGACGCCGACAACAGGAACAGATGAAGAAAAGTTGAACTCCTGGCATTTGCTACTTGATGGGAGCAGAAGCAGTTTCTTTATCATGCTAGTGCTAGTTCTGTTGCATGGTTTAGGGCACTTTTCTAGAAGTTTAGCCCAAGCCTTTTTTTTTTTTTTTTTAGCTCTCCCAGTAACTCTGGGAATATATCAATTTAAGAAATTCTTGCATGCTGTTGTTTGCAACAAAGAACTTTAACCAATACAATCACTTGTCAAAATCTAAAGTTAAGGAATATTTTACTCCTTCTGAATAAAAGGGAGTGTATTCTTTTATTCAAAACTCCCTTCTAGCATCATCTACTATATTTTTTAAGGGCGACTATTTTAATTTCACCTAGTTTTAAAATTCCAAAATACTGGTACTTAAAAAAACAAAAACACTACTGATTTAGATTAACCAAGGTATTTCCTAAGTTATTTGTTTATCCTTCCTTCTTCAATGTCACTTATTCTTTTTGGGTTCAGCTTTTTTCTTGTTGGAGTATATTTAGCATTTCTTTCAATGAGCATCTGTAAGTTCTAAATTTTGAAAATGTGTTTATTTTATTCTTCTTCTTGAAAGATGGTTTAGGTAAGGATAGAATTCTAGTTTCTCAGTTTGGGCTCTCAATACTTTGAAGATATTTTCCAATGTCTTCTGTAACCTTGTGTTGCTGATAAATCGGCTGACAGGATGACTATCATTCCTTTTAGGATAATTTGACATTTCTCAGTGGTAACTTTTAACATATTTTTATTGTTTGATATTGTGTAACGTCACTACTATGTACAGGACAGGCCTCAATTTTAAAAATGTATTCTGCTTGAGTTTTAGCATTTTCCTTTGATCTGATAACTCATGTTCTGCTTCATGTCTGAAAAATTCTCACACATTACTCTATGGATATTACCTTTCCTTCATACTCTATTTTCTCTCCTCCAGAAAGTCTTTCAGATGTATACTGGGTCTTCTAATTCTATCCTCTAAGTTTCTGAACTTATCTTTGCTGCTTTGGCAGTTTATTATACGCATTTGCCATGTACTTCAGGCTCTCCATAAAAATCATTTTTTATAATATAGGGATTATCTTGTTCAAAAGTCATCAATAGTTTTCTTTTTCCTACCGCATAAGCTATACTTCTGGCTTTCAAGGCCGTCGTGCATCCAGACCCTGACATTGATTGGTTGGGTAACTATGGACACACAAACTTCTTTAGACCCTAGTTTTCCAACACAAAAATGTTATTGAGGTTATTGAAAAACTTACATGAGGTAAAGAATATAAGATGCTGACAAGTGCCCAACACAGTAGCACAGCAACTAAAATTTGGAGTGGTGCACCAGTTCATAGCAATTTCCCTGGTGATCATATCTATATGACATCTTTCCTCCCACCATTTTATATCTTAATCCTCAATGGAAGTTATCATCAATTCCTTGGTTGTTGTGATTGGCTGAGGCATAGGCACACTGGCCTAACCCAACCGACTAGTCATTCCCTGAGACTTAAAATATGAGGTTTCTTTTATGACTGCAGAGTGCTTAAAATGTGAGTAGAGCTGCTGGCTATAGTAAGAGAGAATGAAAGTGATATTTAGAAAAGGAGGAAGAAGAAGATAAGGATGTAAGAGAGATTACTAACACCATTCAAGTTCCTGGCCTCATTGGCTTTGACGATATGGGACTTTTCAATACTATGGATTCCTTTAATATTTGAACACTTTATAGTAGGCAGGAATACCTTATAACAAAGACTTTAAAATATTATAAAACTTTGAACATGAATCTTATTTCATTTTATTATTCGATTACATAGGTTTCTTTTTTTTTTTATTGGTAATTTTTTTTTTTTTTGAAGGGGAACAGGACTTTATTGGGGAACAATGGTCAAATTGTTGTCCTTTCAATCTTAGTTGTGGGGGGTTCTGTTCAGCTTCAAGTTGTTGTTCTTTCAGTCTTAGTTGTGGAGGGCGCAGCTCAGCTCCAGGTCCAGTTGCCGTTGCTAGTTGCAGGGGGCACAGTCCACCATCCCTTGCGGGAGTCGAACCGGCAACCATATGGTTGAGAGGACAAGCTCCAACCAACTGAGCCATCCGGGAGCTCAGCGGCAGCTCAGCTCAAGGTGCCGTGTTCAATTTTAGTTGCAGGGGGCGCTGCCCACCATCCCTTGCGGGAGTCGAGGAATTGAACTGGCAACCTTGTGGTTGAGAGCCCGCGCTCCAACCAACTGAGCCATCCAGGAGGCAGCTCAGCTCAAGGTGCCTTGTTCAATCTTAGTTGCAGGGGGCAGAGCCCACCATCCCTTGCGGGACTCGAGGAATTGAACTGGCAACCTTGTGGTTGGGAGCCCACTGGCCCATGTGGGAATCGAACCGGCAGCCTTCGGAGTTAGGAGCACGGAGCTCTAACCGCCTGAGCCACCGGGCCGGCCCCTAGGTTTCTTATTCCTATATTTCAGAATGATTGTTACCCTTTAGCTGTGGAAATGTAGTTGTTGCAATAATAACATTAAATTTGAACTCCTGCAGAGTTCCCACAGCCTTTCATATCATTATCTTATTTGATTTTGTGATATAAGTAGTTCAGGTAATGTTAAGCGTAGTTTTTATAAATGGTAAATTTAAGATGCAAGTTAAACAGTGTCAAGGGTGAAGAAGTGTGAGAACCGTGTTAGGTATTAAGCATCCTCTACCAGGAGGACTCAGAGCCCACTGCTGCAGTCAGGGAGAACAATTATAAAATATTTTCATTAGTTATTGTTAATTAGAAAATTTCAGAAGAGCCCTGAAAGTTTCATTAGCTCAATTATAAAACTTATTAAAATGCATACTCTACAATTTAAATTCATACTTCCAAATGTACTTGTATTTTCCCAAAAGTTAATCTTTCCCAAATTCCTAATTTGGTTCTTGTTGTGCTTTAAAATTCTAGAACTTTAACCTAGAGGAGAGATTATTGGGGGTGGGGCAGGGGAGAGCAGGATGTACTAATTCCTGGCCAGATCTGCAGTGCTTAATAGGCTCATATATGATTGAGGGTAAATTCTTATACTCCTTAATTAAGATAGAATTCTGTATTATATACAGCAAGCACATGAGTAATTATTTAAAAGGTGATTTGTAGTAAAAGTACTCTAGTAATATTATCACAACACCGTTCTTTTGGAGAACTCAAATGCTTTCACAACATTAACTCATTTACCCTCACTGAACTAAGTGGAGGCTGGGTGACAAACTATCCCTATTTTATCTGCTAAAGGTGATGAAGAGGAATGACATACCGAAGACAATGTTACCACACAGTTATGAGAACTCCATTTTAAGTAGAAAATATAATTTATGATGAGGAATGTAAGAAATTGTTTCTATAGAATCAAGGCATTGATACGTCAAAGAATATTGGAAGGATCATATTATTACTTGGCGATGTGTTTCATTCTGCACTGATATTTTCATTTTTTTATGGGACTAAAAGATAAGCTTTTTGTTATAAATACAGCATCACAATATACTGACAGTTCTGGCATAGGTCCCCTTTTCTCCTGACTGCCATCAGACTCAAATCGATCCTCTAAATAGTCTGTCCCAAGAGACACAACTGATGTAGGGAACAGGGGACTTTTTAAAACCGAGCCTGACGTCACACATTTGTGTTCTAACCATCTGTACCTTTTTTTAACCAGAGGTTGGACCTGCCTGGGCGGACAGACACAGGCGCACAACAGTCTTCTCCTACACAAGCCTGGAATGGTAACTGTGCGGCTGCCTAAGAAAGAAAAGCCAAGAAAAGCCGTTTAGAACTGTGAGGTGGCGTGGGGGCGTGTGCAGCAGGGTGAGGGAGTCATTCCTTTTCTACATCCAAAGATGCTATTTACTGGAAATCCAGCACATCTTTTTTTTTCTTTTTTGTAAAAATAATTGATTTTTCTCGAATGGGAGGCGAAACCCTTCAGATGCAAAAGAATAAAGGGCGAGGGGGGTGGTGGTGGTGGTGGAACGCAAGCCTGGCAGGGGGATTTTGGAAAGAACCACAATGTTGTTTCGGATTGGGACGGCGGGTAGAGAAAGGCTCAGGCAGCCACAACCTGTTTGGCTGCAAAGATGCTGCTTTCCGCGAGTTCCAAGCATCGGCCCTCTCCTCTACTGCTGCCCAGGCGTCACTTATCACCAGTCCGCACCTCCTTCAACCTCCCCAATCCGGAGGGGCGTGTGCCAGTGAGGGGCAGTCATTCTTCTTCTACGCTTAAGATCCGGCCAGTTCATGCTCTCCCCCGCACCCCCTCCGCTCCCCGCTCCTTTTGACCCTGCCTGCCGCCCCCGGGAGGACAGCAGTCTCCCAGTGGCCACCTCACCCCACTCCCTTGGCTCCTTCATCCTCCCCAAACCCAGTGGCGCCTCCTCACTCGCCCTCCACGTGCGAGCCGGGTTTGCCCCAGTCCCCTAGCCGCTCCCAGGAAGGCGGCAGCCTCCAGGTGCCTATCGCTCACGCCCCTTCCGGCCTCTAACCCCGATCCTTCAACCTCGCCTGGCTTTGCGGAGCATCTGCACGCTGCGGCCACGGGCAAGTTGGGGGCCGCTACCCCCTTCCCGGAACCCCCCACCTCCAGCCCCCGGCTCCGCCCACCGCGCCCAAGGCGCGCTCCCAGCAGCACCTGGCTGCCCCTCCCCCGGTTCTGCTCCCCGCCCGACACCCCCGCCCCGCGCGCACCGCAGCTCCGCGCCCACCCCTCGCAGCTTCCTCCTCCCCGCACCTCCTCTCCGGGAGGCGGGGGCCACGAGCGAGCACGGTAGCGTGGCCAATGGGCGCTCGGCTTACTCTGGCCTCTCCCCCGCGCGGCCGCCAATCGTGGCGGGCGGTGGTGGTAATATTGTGGAGTGGAGTTTGGATGCCGCCGCTGCCGCGGGCTGGAACGGCGCGGCGCGGGGGCTGCCAGGGTATTTCGGGAAGGGGGCGTGAGGAGGCGGTGGCTGCGGCGGCGGCGGCGACGACAGCGGCGGCGGGGGCGGCTACGTGTGGAGGCAGCTGAGGGAAAGAGAAAGAAAGGAAGAGGGCGGGGAGTCCTCAGAGGAGGAGGCGGGACCGGCCGGGCTCCTCACCTCTCGGTAGCCGCGGCTGGTGGCTCGGGAGGCGGCACCGCCCCCTATCCGCGGACTCCTGAGCGCAACCGGCCGCCGACCCGTTGGCCCCGGGCAGCGGCCGAGGCTACTGGGCGGGATTGGTGGGCCGGGGCGGCGGCGGAGGCCACCGCCATGGCATTCCTCAAACTCCGTGACCAGGTAGGTGAGGGGCGGCGAGGCGGGATCGCGCCGACCGGGTGGAAGGAAGGGGGGACGGGCGGGCCAGCGAGCCAGCGGTGTGGGCCGCCTGGGCGCCCTCTAGGCGCTATGGCTGCGAGGGAGGCTGTGTGTCGCCCCGGCGACGCGCGTGGGGCGGTCAGGCCGGGAACGCGGGCGACCTTCCTGTCAGCGAAACCCGGGCTGGGGTGAGCCCACGTGCCGCTGGGGGGCTCGCAGCCGCCTCCGGACGCTGCCGCGAGAGGGGCGGGTCCCGCGCTCCCCGCCTGGGCGTCCGCGTCCGGCGCGCTGCCGGGTGTGCGCCTTCGCTCTCTCCTGCCAGGTGAGGCTCGGGCCTAACAGGTGGCTCACCGCTGCTGGGCGGGCGCGGTGCAGGCGGCCGTGACCTAGGGTCACGACCTTGCTCGCCTGTTGGCTTCGCCGGATAGTTCAAGGCTGACTCTCTCCGGGGTAAAGACGGTTGATTTTGCTTAGGGACTAGTTGCTCCACGTGCAGGTTCCCAGACTTGTTTTCTTTTGACATCTTGTGCACCATCTTGGTTACTTTTCTTGACTTAGGAATAGCTGGTCAAAGAATACCTGCAGTAGCGCAGAGTGGTCACTCTTCTTGAACTGAAAAAATACTTTGGGTCTAGCAATGAAATCGTAACTATATCGGAATGATTTGTTCACCTGAAAACATGGAAAGATGGTTAACAAGGCTTTCAGGCGATGCAGAGGTTTCCAGACATTTGTATCTCTCCTTTAAGGCAAAGAGAAATTAACGTGTGAAATTTACCGAGTCGCAGTAAATTTAGTAGTGCTGAGAATTTATTTTTGCCATTTGTTTTTCTGAACAGAAGATATGAATTAGATTTGAAGGGAAAGTAACGTGCATGCATTGGGAAACTGTTCCGAAAGTTTTTACCCCTTTTGCAAAAACAATGGGGAAAACTTGAGATGTGTTTTTTAATATTGTCTCCGTGAATATTGTACCTTAATTTCTGAACCTAGGCAGTCTCATGAATTCTCATTTCATAAGTGAATTTTATGTTTAGGCTGCTGACTGAATTTGTGTATCCTTTAGTATCAGCAAGGTTATAGCTGGTGTTAACATCATCAGAACATGATACTTTCAGAAACTACTGTTTAGTCAATAACAATGTATTACTGAAATACATTGTATTTCAGAGTATAGAACTGCATTGTCCAATCGGATAGCCACTAGCTACATGTGGCAACTTAAATTAATTAAAATAAAACATAGAGTCTCTCAGTCCTGATAGCCACATTTCAAGTGCTCAGTAGCCACATGTGGCAATTGACTATGGTATTGCACAGCACAATATAGAATTTCTGGTTTATATCATCAGAAAGTTCATGGGACAGCACTGTTAAAGAACAACAGGTAAAGCGCAGTTAAAGCATAAACGAATTCCTGCTAATTCTTGTACAGTTTACTAACTTTATACTTTTGATGGTGTGGAACTCAAGATCTAGGTTCTCCACTAATCTTTACCAATCTTAATGGCACTTTGTACTTCCATAAGGTATAATTGAGGTAATGATTGACTTTTGTTTTGTTTCTAGTCCTACAATCTCTAAAAGGTTATTTTTGCAGTTTGGATCATTGCATGCATTAGAAATTTAGTGAACTTTTAGGAGAGCATCCCAGTTTATTCACCATCAGGTTTAAACAGAAACAGGATTGTAGTTTCAGTCGGACGTAAAATCCAGTTGCAGCTTTGCATGTATTTAGGAATTGTAATTATGAAGCAATTGTGATGCTACTCTAGTTTTATATAATATCTGTTAATACTCAGGGGGTAATGATGATGTTTAAAATGTCACCTGTAAACTTGAGGATACTTTGACAAGTTAGTGAAGTGACATGGCTCAGAAGGGGAAGAAGAACACTGAGGTTTACCTCTAATCTACTAAGTAATTGACTCATCAGGTCATTCTTGTGGAAGACTTGGAGAAATTAGTTTCTTTTTGCCTAGTTTAAAGGGAATAGTTGCTTTTAGAGGTCATCGTATATGTTGGTATTTTATTACTATAAGAAGTTACGATAAAAATGAAAAGGAATGCAAATACTATTTTAATCTTTCCCATCTACAGGAAAAGGAGTTCAGCTAGATGGATTATTTTATTTGGAGGAAGGGAAATCTGGATAAGTACGCAGAATTTTAAAGCTGGCAAGTACCTGGCATAGCATTTAGCACAATCCTCATTTACTTGAGATAGGAAGTAGTAGAACCTAGTTTGTCTGTTATTTCCATATTCACGTTGTGTTCTGTTTTCTTCTATCTTTGCAAATACAGTTTAGTACATAGAAACTATAATGGGTAGGGATTGTTTTTCTTTGTGCCCATAAGTATGGAGGGGAGGGGTTCTAGATGGCGTAAACATAAACTCTGTGAGTAAATGAAGAAATTTGTTTTCATATCCAATCAATAATCTAAATAAGACAGCATCCCTCATTTTGTGTCAACATCTAATATGGGTATAAAAGGTTGCTATTGTACTATTTTCTATTAGTAAATGAAAATAATTTTAATTATAAATGAAAATAATTTGTAGTAGAAACAAACTTTCCCTGTGACTTCCCCCACACACACACATGAAAGTGTTTATATAGCATGAACTTGTAACACTTGTAGGGTTCTGTCCAACAGGTGTCAAGATTTTTGTCTTTGCAGTTAATAAAAATAATCATACATTATATTTATGATTTATAATTATATTAAAAATTTTAATTTTATTTTCTAGCCTTACTGAGATATTATTGACGTATAACATATGTAAGTTTAAGGTATACAACATGATCATTTTATACTTGTATGTATTGTGAAATGATTACCACAATATGGTTAGTTAACACACCTCTGTCCCCTCGCATAATTACCATTGTGTGTGTTTGTGTGTGGGAATAGCATTTAAGACCTGCTTTCAAATTGTGTGTGTGTACACACACAAAATATTATTAATTATAATCACCATGCTGTACCTTAGATCTCCAGAACTTACTCATCTTATAGCTGGGAATTTGTACCCTTTGACCAATTTCATGATTACATGTTGTCAGCAGTGATTCACAGTATACCCTAATAAGAAAGGAAGAAAGGTAGGTGGTCTTTGTTTAGTTCAGGGATAACAGACTTACAACTGGGAAGCTAAGTGGCAACTGACTCACTGACCGGTGGCTTCAGTATCTGGAAGATGAGGGAGTGATGGAGACCGTGGCACACGGGAGCCGGTGTGTTAGGTGCTGCTCAGCTCTGGGCCGTTGTTGCTGAGCAGTGTGCCCAGTATTTTTAGAACTCTAGTTTTTTGGGGTTGTTTTTTAGGAATTTTTTAGAAATTGAGATTCTTATGAAAAATCTATTAGTAAATGTTGGCAAGTTGGTAGTTACCATTGATAAAAATTGAAAGCTGTGATTTTAAAAAGGGATTGAAAGAGGACCAGTTTGTAACTGCAGTTTAAATCAGCTTGAGAAAACAAATTACAAAATAAGATTCCTATTTAAAATCAAGTTTTCTTTGAGGTACAACAGCCCAAATGGTCATAAACTTTTAAAAATTGAGGTAATTTCCATACCATAAAATTCACTCTTTTAAAGTCTAGAATTCAGTAGTTTTTAGTTTATTTACAAAGTTGTTCAACCATTACCACTATCTAAATCCAGAACATTTTTACCACTCCGAAAAGCCATTAACAGTCACTCCTTATTTTTCCCTCCCCCTAGACCTTGGAAGCCACTGATCTACTTTCTCTATGAATTTGCCTATTCTGGATATTTCATATAAGTGGAATCATACAATATGTGGGCATCAGTGAATGACTTCTTTCATTTAGCATAATATTTTAAAGGTTCATCCATGTTGTAGCATGAATCAGTTGGTCTTAAACTTTTATATCATGTTTAAGAGTTTCTAAAAAAAGTTCTTATACTTTTATGCTGTTTTACTGCCTCCTGTAGTGTGCATATGTATAATTTGGGATGTTTGTTTCTGTTTTCCGAGTTTGTTTTATAACTGGAGTTAAACTTTGCAGTAGTACTAAAGGATAATGATAGCTTTTACATTTGGATTATTTTTGTGTAGGAGCCATCTTTGTGTGCCCTTTTGTGTTAATGGTCAGTAGGTAAGGATTCTTAATATATTGAAGGTTTTTTGTTTGTTTCGACAGGGTTGACATATCAAGTAGTGGATATTGGATGGATGAGAATTACTTAAGCATGATTTTGGATAGTTAGCAAGTTCTCGTTTGATCAAGTATTCACTATGGGTAGAGCATTATTTGACTTCTGGTAGGAAAAAATAGATGATCCTTGAAAAATCTTATAACTGGGGATACAGAATGTATGAAATGCCTGAAAAACACTGATGCCCAGATTTTCAAGTATTCTGTACTGAGTGTCTCCTTGCTTTGTATTGGAGCTTGTAGGGACACACAAAATGTAGTAGTTACCACCTCTGCCCTTAAGAATCTTACTGGCTAGGAAAAAAGACACACATAAATGCCCAGTATGTGAAATACTTCACATGAAAAGGTTTATAGAGGTTGAAGAAAAACATTTGGAGCACATTATTTGGAAATGTGACATAGTTAAAAAATATGTGTCCTATGTTTCCTGATTTTTAATAACTGGTAAAATGAAATGTAGAACATGGAGAGAGCTCCTTGAGGTGCAGATAACATGTTTCAGAATTCAGACAGGATCAGATGATCTGATAGTAGGCAGAAGGAGGTAGCAAGGGAGGTATTTTAGGTTCACAGGAAAGATTCATTGAAAGCAAACAGTTGTGCAGGAAAGCAACAGAGGGAACTATGAAGGCAAGCCAGAAAAAAAGAGGATGGTATTATCTGTGGTTGGATACTGAGGAGAGAGACCTGACTGGTTCGTGTAGTTGGAAAGAACAGGCGATAGATTAACTAAGTTAATAGTGACTACATTACGAAGTACTTGGAATACAAGACTTGGAAGTTGGGACTTGATTGGTAGTCATGGGAAGTCATAGCTGGGCTTTCGTAACTGAGGGTCTGTGAAGGGCTTCCGGAGGAATGTGCATATATGTACATTTCTCAGGAGGGTTCATAATTTTTTATTAGATTTTCCAAGAGACCCATGACACCCAAAAGTTAAATAACTACTGTAGGTTTTAGAAAAATAGATTACAAAAGTCACTGCTGTAATTCAAAACATACGTCTATGAAAAACATTTTAGTACAAACTGAGTACATTAAGTAGTAAGCAAAAGTTTGAATGGGAATGAGTACATCTTTAAAGGATCCTCATACCGTGTTTCCCCGAAAATAAGACCTAGCCGGACCATCAGCTCTAATGCGCGTCTTTTGGAGCAAAAATTAATATAAGACCTGGTATTACATTATATTACATTACATTATATTATATTATACCTGGTCTTATATTAATATAAGACCAGATCTTATATTAATATTTGCTCCAAAAGACGCATTGGAGCTGATGGTCCGGCTAGGTCTTATTTTCGGGGAAACACGGTAGTTATATTAATGGCTCCCTTGTGTGTACATTTAAGAGTGTCTTATATTCATGTGACAGTTGGCAGTTTTTGTTGTATAGTCCAACTAGGGTAAATTAAACATGAAATGCAATTAAACAATGGTTATGGTAGTTAAAAAAAAAAGAGAGAGAGAGAGCAGATAATCTAGGTAGTTAGAGTTGGGTCGCATTAGATTTTCCAGCATTTTATCTATTTCCTTTTAATTTTTCTAGTCTAATGTAAAAATTTATATTCAGTGAATGAATGCCCTCTACCTGGGCTGGAGTGAGATGCTCCTGGAAAGTGTTCTGAGCCTGGAGAAAATAGTTTAGGATTAAATCTTTTTGTCTGGATAATGCATCTCATGGACAGTTCACATCAAACCAATCACACAGTAATACAGTACTTCTAATTTAAAGCAAAATTAATGAAATCTCCAGTTACTTAAACCAATGATGTTTAAATGTGTTACAGTACATTGTATACAATGATTAAAGTTCTCGAGTACTTTAGATTTAATTTCCACTCCTATTCCCCCACCCCAGTTCTTAGTTATACTATTAAGTAATTCATCCACCTTCCTTATGTGATACTGATTTAAAGAAATAAAAAGTTACTAGCATTCTTCTGTGAGTATACTGATTGGCCTACAAAGCAAAGTCTGGACAGAATTACTGCTTCCACAACTTTAGTGAAAAGTTCACTTTTGCCTAGTAAATTTAAGTTCAGATTCTTAATTGGTGATGGATTACCATTTAAATTTATTTATTATAAGCATAAAGGTATATCTTTTCTACTCTTAAGGATTTAAGGCTGTAGGTAATATTAAAATATGTAGCACAGGACAATTAAAATATTTAAAAATGTAAATCAGAAAGCAGCTGCTTGTGAAACAAACACTTGTTCCAAAAGCCTAGATGAGAGGTATTACAGTTGAGCACTACATTTAACTTTATTTTCTGTTACCTGAAGTACCAAAAAGCCCCCACAAACTTTATATCTTAATAATAGGGAATATAAAATAATCTGGAGAAGCAGCCTTTTCTCTTGCATCAATTTCTGGATGAAAATGTTTGATAGCTTTTTCTTTTTAAAACAGCTTTACTGAGATATAATTCACACACCAGTTTAAATTATACAGTTCAGCAATTTTTACTATATTCACAGAGCTGTATAACTATCACCACAGTCAATTTTGGAACATGTTATTTAATCCAAAAAGAAACCTCTTACGCCTAAGCCTGTCACTTCCTCCCCAGTCTTAGACAACTATTCATCTACCTGTGTGTCTGTGTTATTTTGCCTATTTCACTTAGCATGTTGTGAAGGCTCATATTGTAGCATGTATCAATATTTTTATTGCTAATTAATGCAATATTCCCATTGTATCAAATACCACATTTTATTTATCCACTCAACAGTTGATGGACATTTTGGTTATTTCCACTTTTTGGCTAGTATGAATAATGCCGCTCTGAACATTTGTGTGAAAGTTTTTGTGTGGACATAAGTTTTCATTTCTATTGAATATATGCTTAGGAGTGGACTAGCTGGTAACTCTGTATTAGCCTTTTAAGGAACTACCAGTTCATTTTCCAGAGTGGCTGCACCATTTTGCATTCCCACCAGCAGTAAATGAGGGTTCTAATTTCTCCACATTCTCAATAAACTTACTGTCTTTTAAATTTTTTTTATTATAGCCATCCTAGTGTGTGTGAAGTGGTATTTCCTTGTGGTTTTGATGTGGATTTTTCTGATGGCTAGTGATGTCAAGCATCGTTCTTTTCATCAAATCCTTTGCCCGTTTTTCAGTTGGACTACTTTTTATTGAGTTGTAGGAGTTCTTTATATTTTAGGTTCAAGTCCCTTATCAGGTACATGATTTACAAAAATTTTCTCCCATTCTGTAGGTTGTCTTTCTACTTACTTGGTGGTATTTTTGAAGCACAAAAGCTTTTAATGTGAGGTCTATGTATCAGTGACTCCTAGGGTTTTGACTAGAGGGCCTAGGTGGATAGGGTATGCAAGCAGAAGAGCTGGTTTGAGAGTAAAATGAATTCAGTTCTGGATATATTGGGGTCCTAGTGGGACATTTAAATGGAGAAGAGTAGTAATAGTAGGCAGTTCAATGTCAGGCTGGGCTCAGAGAAAAGTATGGTCAGTGGTAATTGAAGTGAATGAGAACAGCTCCTGGCCAGGGAAAGTATAACGCAGGGTATGAAATGAGTGGAGGAAAGGAAGCCCAAGAAGAAGCTACTAGAATTAGGAAGAGAGCCACGAGAGATTATTACAGGCCACAGAGGGAAGAATTTCCCAAGTTGCACCTGTATTATCTCAGGCACAAAGGCTCCATTTTTCTCATCACCTCTAAGTTTTCTTTTTATCCAGCACATTGTTTTAAACTTTTCCATGGAAATATTTTTTCTATTTGCTCCAAACGCTTTACTTCCTAATTCCTAGTTTGGGCATGCATCAACATCACTTGGCTATCTTAAATATTTTTGTGGTCCTGTTAGATCTAAATGAGGATCACCTGGGATAATGCTCCAGAATCTGTATTTTAAAACCCTGTGATAAAGACTGACTTGCTCTTCACCAAGCTTGAGTTTCCTTTTCTCTCGGATCCCAACTCACTTATATATTTACCAGCCCCTCTTGTATTTGGGGATGGCCACAGGAAATGAAGCAGAAGTACTGAGTGTTTTTTAGCCCTGACAAACACAAGCTGCCCTTGTGTTGCTCTCCTTTCTCCACCTGCTGGTTGGGTGTGGTGTGCCAGAGCAACTTTGGAAACGATGGTCCGAGAAAGCTGAACTTGTGTCAGCCTTGGTCACCTCCCGCCTCCTTATGCCCCCAGATGATCATTAACATGGATTTTTGGGCTTCATGTAAACATGAAATAAAAATAAGCTATTATGTTATGCCACAGTTTCAGAACTTATCTATTACAATATCCATTGTTACTTTAATCAGTATAACTCCTTAGATTATTATGCAAATTCAGATTTGGGAACCATTGCCTTTGGTTTGTACTGTTTGTTATTTTTAAGCTCATTTATATGGTAGGTTAGTCTTCAGCTGTTGACTTCCAGACCTTATATGTAAATATCGTATTTTATTTGTAATAATTTTCATGGAAATGGTTATAATTAACATCCTGATTATTTTATTAGGTAACAAACATTTGTATGCCTACTACCTTCTGGTCCTTGATACTGGGGATACATCTTTGTAGAAAACAGCATCTAGTACGGGATAAGATGGAATTAGACAAGGGCAATTATCTTACCTGTGCTCTGAGAGCGTAAAGGGAGCAATGGCTAATTGAACCCAATAGTAGAATTGGGCCCTTGAAGTTCATTTTAATGGTATTTTACTTCTATTCCTTTTGTAATATTGCTCTCTCTCATCCTTAGTGGACAAAAACCATACATAGTCTGTATAAAATCCTTTTGGAGGAACAAAAACTACATTTTGGTAGATTTGTGTTATATAGGGGTATTTTGTTTGAGAGTATGTTTTTCCTTAATCTCTACCATCAGGAAAAAAATTGAGTACATATTTCAGAGAACTGCAAATCTTAATCTTGATGCAGATTATATTATTAAACTTTTCCTGCAGTTGACTAAAGTTGTTTTGTTTTTGTTTAAAGAACTATCTTATTGATTGCATTTCTTCTTCCCCTTTTCCTTTTGAGAGAACCTTTGGATTAGAAATGGTGAAAGTCAGAAAGGACCTACCTACTACCTTTAGTATTGTATTCTTATTAGTGTAAATTAATTAGGATAAAATCATGTAATTCAAACAGGACTTTAAAAGATTATATGTGTATTTGCGTGTGTATGTATTTGTAGATGGGCAAACAAGAGGCTTCTATATTGGATAGTTCTCTGACTGGTGAGAGGTTTCCCCCACTTCGAAAGCTTCCATGCTAGGCAGTGTGTAGTTCCTGAGTGTCAGATTGGGTCATTGCTAGAGGGAGAACAATGTCCCTGGGAGAACTATAAACAGCTAGGCAAGCATTTAGGCATCCTAAAGAAATGGAATTAGTTGAATTTGAAGGTTAACAACAGCCTAGCTTTTAAGGGATATAAGAGCAAACTGCAGCATCAGGAGTGAGCACTGGCATTGAAACCAGGTGAACAGATCAAAATAGCAAGTGTGGTATTAGTCAAGTAGATCCAGTAAGTAGCCACATCCAAGTTATAGGCAGGTAGTTGGGAACTAGCATGTCTCTGAGCGCGTGAATGATTCAAATAGGGACGATGTCCGGAATCAAGATACTTCAACAGATGAAGACAAGGGCCGGAAACCTTGCAGACATTCTCGTTTGGTAACTTGTAGCTGGGATAACGAGACGGAACCTGGTTGGAGTATTTCCCAATTTAGAAACTACTCAAGAGGTGTAAATGAAATATGGTATAGTTGTACTGTAGGAATGTTCTGGAAGATTGTGTATATGTCAGATAATGGTTAATTCACTCATTTAGCAATGAGCAACCTTACTATTTTAAAGAAACTTATTGTAAATTATTTTAAATACAGAGTCCCGTAATAAAACAAATTAGCCTTCAGTTTATCTTTTATCATAAAGCTGAATTTCTTTATATCACTTTTACTTAAGTTTAGCTGTGCCCACTGCTTATTACAAATGACCAGTAATATATGGATTATTTTGCCTGTCCAGGTGCATTATGGGTTTTAGGACCCCGCTGTGTTTTGGCTATTGTATTAATTGCTTCTGAAATACCTTAATCAACCGGTTTGTATTTTCTTTTCCTTACTAGCAATGTTCCACATTCAGAAACTTCCAAATTCTATTATAAAACTCACATGAACTCCCTTACCTTCTCACCTAGTTTCTTCAACATCTTGGAGCCAGTTTTGAATTTGGAATTTCTTTTCTCTGACCACAGCTTCTTTCATTGTTGATTTCACCCATTTCTTCACCCACACTGAACCTGAGCTTTGCTGTATTGGAACCTACTTCAGCTAGTCTGATAGGTTCGGTGTGGCCACACACTGACCTCTTGAGAAGACGACCTCCTGATTTGAGCAGTATTGGTTGGGTAGTGTTTTCTGAAATGGGCAGCTTTTACTACTGTGGTGTTTATTGAGATTTTGTGTGGGTAACCTTTCTACTTCGATTACCAGATGTTGACTGGCACTTCCTTCCTTCCTTCCAGTCCAGAGTCAAGAGCATAGCCTGGTATCCTGCTTCGTTCTCACTTTCCTGTGGCCTATTTGGTGTCTCCATTGCATCTTTCATATTAACCATTCTGTAAATTTATTCTTCATTTTGACCTCTTCAGCACTCAGCCTTCTTCCCTTCCGCTATAACCCCATCCCTATCCATCTTTCAACTTTTATTTCTGCTTTTCTACCTCAACCTCCTTTCTTTTAGTCCTTTTGGCCCAACCTCTTGAGCTTCAACTCCTATCTCATGCACACCCTCAGTCTCTTCCCCTTAATCTAAGTCTCCTGCCTAGTGCAATTTGACATTCATTCTGTTCCCACCTCCCTCTCAGGCTGTACCGTTTTCTCAGCAAGCCTTGTTTCTCAGTGGGCGCTTCCCCTGCAGTTCCTCCCTCTGCTGCTATTATGTCAGTCTTAGATCCTTATCCTCTACTCTCACCTGTTGACCTTAAACAAATAGCCAGACATTTCTCCAGCAAAATGGGTTTATTTGGCAACAACAAAGAATACAATTCAGGACATGCAGTCTAATGGTGAACCACAGGCAAGTCCAGAGAACAAAGAAGAGGAGCTGTTCTCCCACAGAGGAAAGAGAGGGTCAGAGGAGCCATTGTAAATAAAGAGCCCATTGGAGGAAACTGGAAGTTCAAGTATGGTGGCTTTTCATTGGCTGAAAAGTCTTCACGGGTTGTAAGTCTTTCATTGGCTGAGTGTCTGAGAAGATCCTCCTTCCTGCCGGAGTAGTAGAGTAGAAAAATATTTCCTGTTGCAGATGGAAAGTGTGTCTTCTTGTTTGGGGCAATTGACTATGAGTGGTAGGGCCTTAGAGCTCCCCCTCCAGGCCCTCCCAACTCCAATTTAATGAAGTTTTTGTTCATCACTCTTCACATATCCTTAGCCCCAATACTACCCTTTCAAGTTATAGCTCCATTCTTTCCTGTGGCTTCGTTAGGCAAGAGAAGTAAATGCCTTAAAGATAATGTTAAGTAAATAATAGTGGCTATCATACATGGATATGGCAGTCAATTATTATAGTCTTAACTGAATGTCTGAGATGGTAGGGCATGTGCTTTTAATGCTGGCTCATTAATTTATCACCTCTATGACCTTGAGCAAGTTATTCCACTCAGGTACGAGTTTCCTCACCTAGAAACGGGAGTCAGTCTTCCAGAGTTGTTGAATTAAATGAGAACATAAAACGTCCAGCACATAGTTGACGCTTGATAAATTGTAGCTGCTATTGTATTGGAAAGGACTGGGGGCTGAGAGATCTCGCCAGTTCTGCCACCTTCGTATTTTGTGACCTTGGCAAAGAAACTAAATCTGAGCCTGAGTTGTTTTTTTAACATCTTTATTGAGTAAATTCACATAGCACTAAATCTACCTACTCAAAAATGCAATTCAGTGTTTTGTTTTTTAGTGAAAAAGTGGTGTGCAACCATCACCACATTTTTGTCACCTCAAAAAGAAGCCCCATTCTCATTAGCAGTCACTCCCATGCCTCTTCAGCCCCCTTCTTTCCTTCAGTCTTAGGCAGCCACTAATCTACTTCCTGTCTCTAAGCATTTGCCTGTTCTGGACACTGCATATAAGTGGAATCATGTGATATGTCATCTTTTGTGGCTGGTTTCTTTTACTTACAAGGTTTTTAAAAGTTTATTCATTTTGTATCCTGTATCAGAACTTCATTTCTTTTTATTGCCAGAAAATATTCCATTATATGGACATACCACATTTGGTTTATCCATTCATTTCATGATGGATATCGGGTTGTTTCAACTTTCTGCATATTTTACTCTGTAAAATGGGCATGGCAATGTCTTCTTCAGTGTATTGTGAGCCTTTAAGTGTCTAATGTGTAGTGGTTGCTCAGTAAATGACCACTTACCCAAATAGTGTAAACTCCTTTATACCTTTGACCTTCTTAGTCAACCTGTGGATTACTTCTACCATGTGTATTTTCTGTTTCAGCTCTGGGACCACTGAAAATTGGTGAAGAAAGTAATGAAACCAAGCTGAATATACTCCAGTTTTCTGATGTCTAACTTCAGTTGCATCCTCATGGCTATTTAACAGTTCTTATCATATCTTTTCTGTATACATTAATCTTTAATTTCTACCTTTCTCCATTTTATCATATAGTGGTTGTATTTCCTAATTTACTAAGAAAAGAGAAGCCTACCTACCTATGTAAGCTTTCTTATTGATCCTCTTACTGCAAATCATTTATTTCTACACTTTGCTTTCTGCCTCTCTTTTCTTATTTTGACTCAGAGGAATGAATATGCATTTTTCTTTCTACTGTACTCCAAATCATATCCTCATCTGAAAGTTAGACGTATTATTTTATTTTATTATTTTTTTTTTTTCCACTTCTCTCCGTGCTCCCACCCATTGTTGTATATTGGTGTCTGGATGGACACTACCTATTAATCAAGATTCTAATACTCAGATTGGGCAAAACCAGCTAAGCAACACCCATTACAGAATTCAATCTTAACAAGGCTTATTTCTGTTTGGGTATGCCACATGTTACAGTATAATTTTTTAAAATTTGCTTATTTTAGTGTAAAGCAGTGAATGAAAGTTGTTTGAGTTGAATTTCTTTGATTAGACTAGTGAGAACATTTTCCTTTCCATCATCACATGTTAAGGCTAAAATATGTAATGTTCAAAAAGAAAGTGATTTTTTTCATGTGTTATTTTATTAACCCTGGAGACAAATCTGGCCTATGCTTCAAGTAGCCTCTCTGAACCACATTAATTTTAAAATGTGCTGAGTATAGCTTTCATTGGTTCCATATTTCTATGTGCCAAACCACCCTGTCAGAAAATCTTCCTTTTTAACCTAGTTAGGTCTTTCCAGCTACAGTTCAGTCATTTTCTGTTGTGTTGTCTACAAAGATCCTATATAGCTGATCACCCTTTCAAGTTGGATTCAGGGAGCTGATTTGTCAGACCAGTGGCTCCCTTTTTTGTAACAGTTGATTGAGGTGTAATTTACATACATTAAAATTCACCTGTTTTAAGAGTACAATTCAATTATTTTAGTAAATTTAAAGAGTTGTGCACCTATCACCACAATCTGGTTTTAGAACATTTCCATCACTCAAAAACATAACTATTTTGGAAACCTCAGATTTCCTCCTATATGCTTCTCCCTTATTCTCACACTAGTACCGTGTGCACCACACTTCCGATGCTATTTACCTGGAGACAGTGTCAGCTCCCACAGGTTACGAGCTTAGTCCTACAAGACTACACCTACCCCTTCAGAAGTTACCACCTGTGCTTGTGACTTACTGGCTATGAATCAGAGGCTACTGATTAATTTACTAGGGGCACGCAGAACTCAGAGAAACATTTCACTTACTAGATTACTGGTGTATTATAAAAGAAAAAAGTTCAGGAACAGCCAGGTGAAAGAGATGCATAGGGCAGGGTATGTGGAATGGGGCATGGAGCTTCCACGCTCTCAGGGCACACCACTCGCCCCCAATTTCCATGTGCTCACCAACCCGGAAGCTTTCCTAACCCCATCCTTTTCGTTTTTTATGGAGACTTCATTATATAGACATGACTGTTTAAATCATTGGCCTTTATTAGTAACTGAACTGACCTCCAGTTCCTCTCCCATCCCTGGAGGTGAGGGTGGGGCGGAACTGAAAGTTCCAACCCTCTAAACAAGTGGTCGGGTTTTTTACCTGTCACCTTATTTACATAATAAGATACTTTTTTTACTCTCATCGCAGAAAAGTCCAAGGGTTTTGGGAGCTCTTTGCCAGAAAGAAAGATGAAGAGCAAATACCGGGGGTGCCAAAAAAATGTATACAAGTGGACACTTTGGTTAGCATTGCTCAAGCAGTAGTTCACCATCATCAGAAGTGTCTGGACGCTGATGGTAACAACTTTGAGCACCTCTTGTAATTGTAGAAGTCTAACGTGACTTGTATTCATTCATCTTTTGTTATTGGTGTATATTGAGTATTGTAATTTTAGTATAGCTTTCCTTTCTTAAAATGTGTATACATTTTTTTGGCACCCTCTGTATATATTTTTTATTAAAAGTCATGATATTGTAACACCTCATACCCACTTTGCAGTCACTTCTGGTCCCATCTTCACCCCAGGCAACTACTGGTTAGTAGTGGTCTGTCTCTAGATTTACCTTTTCCAGGTATTTTATGTAAATGGAATCATAAAATATATGGTCTTTTTTTGTCACGCATCTACCATTAGCATAAATGTTTTGAGGTTTATTCATGTAGCATATGTTAATTCTTTATTGCTGAATAGTACTGCATTATATGGATTTACCACATTGTATTTATCCGTTCATCAGTGGATGGAAATTTGAATTGTTTCCCCTTTTTGGCCATTATGAAAATGCTGCTTTGAATATTTATATATAAATCTTTGTGTCTATCTGTGTTTTAATCTCTTGGGAAGATTCCTAGGAGTGGAATTGTTGGGTTGTATGGTAAGCTTGTGTTTAGTGTTTAAAGAATAGCCAAACTATGTGATCTCTATTGTGTGTTGCTGGATTTGGCTAATACGTTGTTGAGGGAGGACTTGTACCTTTATTCTCATGATGCCTTTGTCTGGCTTTTGTATGAGGGTGATGGTGGCCTCAAGGAATTGGGAAGTGTTCTCTCTTTTCCAGAAGAGTTTGAAATATTAGTAGTATTTCTTCTTTAAATGTTCGGTAGAATTGACCAGTAAAACTATGTGGGCTAGGTTTTTTCTTTGTGGTTAGTTTTTAAATTATTAATTCAGTTTCTTCACTTGTTATAGGTCTATTCGGATTTCTATTTCCTCTTGAGTCAGTTTCTGTAATTTGTGTCTTTCAGGGAATTTGTCTAATTTGCATTATATTATTCATAGTATAAGGATTCATAGTATAAGGATTCCCTTATAATCCTTCTATTTCTGTAAGGTCATTGGTGATGTACCCCTTTTCATTCATGATTTTGATAATTTGTCTTCATTCTTTTTTCCTAGTCAATCTAGCTAGAGGTATGTCAGTGTTGTTGGTCTTTTTTATTGATTTTTCTCTATTTTAATCTCTTTTCTATGGTGTTGATTTCCCTTCTAATATTTATAATTTTTTTCCTTCTGTTTGCTTTGGGTTTAGTTTACTTTTTTTCTGATTTCTTAAGAGGAAAGCTTATTTATTTGAGGTATTGCTTTCCTAATATTGGTGGGTGGGGCGTACAGCTATAAATTTTTCTTTAAGTACTGCATTAGTTATCCTGTGTGTTTTGATATGTTTTCATTTGGCTCAGAATATATTCTGTGTTCCTTGTGATTTTATCTTTGACTGTGAGATATTGAGAAGTATCTTGTTTACTATCCAAACATTTGTGGATTTCCCAATTTATTTTGTTTTCTAATTCCATTGTGATTGAGCAACAGTCTTTGTATTTTTTGTATCATTTTGGTTCTCTTAAACTTGAGTCTTATTTTATGGCCTGGCATATGGTCTGTCCTGGAGAATATTCCACACATGCTTGAGAAGACTGTGAATTCTGATGGTGGTGGTGGAGTCTTCTATACATGTCATTTGGGTCAGTATTATTACTGATTTTCTGTTTACTTGTTCTGTCCGTTATTGAAGGTGGTTATTGAAGTCTCTAATTATTATTGTTTAAAGTATTATTATTCTTTAATTGCCTATTTCTCCATTTCTCTCATTTTTTCCTTTCCCTATTTTGGGGATGTTTTGGTAGGTGTATATATTTATAGTCATTATATAATACTTTCCTGTTAAATGGATACTTTTAATATTATAAAATGTATCATAACTTTGTTGCATAACTTTTTAACTTAAAGTCTACTTCATCAGATATTAGTATAACTACTCCAGTAGTCTGATGGTTACTGTTTGCATGTTATATCTTTTTCCATTCTTTTATGCTTTTTGTGTTTTGGAATCTAAAGTGTCTTTGGTAGACAGCATATAATTGGCTATTGCTTTTTTAATACAGTCTAACAGTCCGTCTTTTTAATGGAGTATTTATAATAAGCCTTTCCTACTTAATGTTATTTTTGAAATAGTTGGATTTATATGTCCAGTTTGCTCTTTGTTTTCTATATACCTCATGTCTTGTTTGTTCCTCTGTTCCTCTTTTATAGCCTTTTGTATTTTTACCATTTTAATTTCTTAATGTTTTTTAAATTATGTTTTTCTTAGTGCTTGTTCTAGGGATTACAGGATACATCTGAATTTATCACAGTCTACTTAAGATTAATGCTAATTAGGCTCTAGTATAGCTCCATTTCCTCCTCTCTCCTTGTGCCAGTATTGTCATATGTATTATGTTCATTTATGTAATAAACCCACCAATACAGTGTTTTAATTATTGCTTTAAACAATATGTCTTTTAATAGAGGAGAAGAAAGGAGAAAAATACAGTGTTTTATATTAACCAACATTTGCCATTTCTGATACTTTATTTCTTGTGGATTCCAGTTACCCACTGGTGTCATTTCCTTCCCCCAGCATAGTTCCAGTCCCTCCTCCCTTTTTTGTGCTATTATTGTCATGTATATTACATCTTTAGATGTTATAAGCCTAACAGTTCTATGATTGTTCTAGGCAGTTACCTTTTAAATCAAGAGAAGAAAGAGTAAAAAGTATATGTATATTTTCTATATTGTCATTTTTCCTTTACCTGTAGTTACCTTTGCCACTGTTCTTTATTTTTTCATGTAGATTCCAGTTACTATCTGGTGTTACTTCCTTTCATCCTGAGGAACTTCTTTTCATCTACAGAGGGTGCCCAAAATAGTATACACATTTTAAGGAAGGAAAGCTGTATTAGAATTGTCATACTCAATATATACCGGTAACAAAAGATGAACACAAGTCTCGTTTGACTTCTGCAACTACAAGAGGTGCTCAAAGTGGTTACCATCAGAATCCTGACACTTCTGATTACGGCGAACTACTGGTTGAACAATGCTGACCGAAGTGTCCGCTTGTATACATTTTTTTGGCACCCCTGTATATCTGTATCCGAAGAGTACATGTTAGACTTAGCCCCCTCCCATCTTCTCACTTGGGGGGATCATGCTTTTTGATCTTATACATGGTAATAGTTGAGTAAGGACTGCGAAGGCATGGCAGGAGATGAGGTGGTGGGGAGTATGTAGGGGCCAGTTCCTGGAATATCATGGGCCCCATATTGAAACGTACAGCTGTGGGGAGCAGCCATTGGAAGATTTTATGCAGAGTTCTATTATCAGATTTGAGCCTTGAGGAAAGAACTGGATTCTGAATGCTTTTTTAGAGATGGTAGTGACATACTACAGGCTGTAAGAGGAAGGTGGATCTGCCTTTTTCTCTGAAATTCCTTCTTTTTTGTTCTTTTGGGCAATTAAAAGCTGTTTATATCCAAGTAGCTACTCCCTTGCAGGCATAAAATATTTACAGGTTTGTGAAAGAGTTATATGTACATACTCGTATATAGTTTGTACAGTGGGAACCATGGGAGCTATCTATGAAGTTTGTGAAACAGCTGTTTGAGAACCACTGTCATAGGATGAATGGATTGTTTATTGTTTGTGTATGTGGATGGGACATGTGTTGAAGCATTAGATAAACATCTTTTGGCATCTGACCTTTTAAAAAATTTTTTAAATTTTAAAGCCTGGTTGTACATAAGCGGTACCTTTCAGTAGTTTTGATATGACAGAAATGTTTGGTTGTTTTCTTCTTTGATACTCACAACTTTTTTTTTTTAACCATGTAAAGAATGTGTAAGAGGTTTTGTTTTGCTTCTTAGGAAAAATTGAAGAGCAGAAAGCTTATTTATTACAGGTTTTTGCTACCAGTTTTTCACAGAAGTATAAAATTAAAGGGGAAAAATGTCCTCCCCTCCCCTAGACTCTCCTAGATTCTGTAAACAATCCTTGTGATTGTCAACTTGTCAATGGATGTTTTTTGTTTTGAGTGATTTCTGTAGGAGACAACCTTGTTTCTGTACTACTGTCATTTATTGCCTACAGTTGCCTTTAGGAGTACAGGAGCTCTTTTTTTCATTATTCATAAAATCATTAAACTTTGCCATTTTTAAGAGTTTAACATAGTATTTTCATTGAACTGGTGGAAGTTAGACTTGAAACTGTGAGGGGATTACCTACATAGTCTTGAACTTAAAATTTCCCAATGAGTAAGGGCCACGTTTTTGCCCAGCACCAAACAGGTAACAAGGAATTTAGGCATATAATTTTCACTTTCTTTCTAAATACTAGAATGCAAAATAACATTTGTTTTACTTACCATATTCAATACTTTGATAATATCTTGGTGAACCAGCATTTTCCAAATGACTGATCACACATTGGTAAAGATACATGCAAAGTGCATGAATGTGAAAAAGTAAGAAAAGTTCATTGATTTAGTTTCACATTTCACATTGCAATCAACCAACCCTTAAGAGATACCACTCATCATGTTTTAATGTAGTGTCAAAGAAGAGTATCCACGATTATCTGCAAAGGCTTTTATAATATGGTACCATTTTCTGTGGTTATGAGTTACAGATTTTCTTCATATACTGAAGCAGGATAACTACCATAGACTGAATGCAGAAGCAGCTGTGTTACTCTGGCTAGCTTCTAGTAAGCCAGACATTAGAGGAATTTGTAAAAATGTAAAACAGTGTCACCCTTCTCACTAATGTTTTTAGAATAATTATTTTCATAAACTCATTTACACTGTATGTAGCATATTAAGTAAATTACAAATAAATATTTAAACATTTTCTCAGTTTTAATTTTGAATGCAGTAGACATCGACATAAAGTAAACAAAACTGTTTAGGGTCCTCAGTCATTTAAAAGTGTGACGGTTTCTGTTTTTTTGAACAGATGGCTTTCTGAGATTGGTCCCTTAGATATTGTTGAATCTAAGTTTGTGTCTCTTGTTGGGTTAGGCTACCATAGGTTAGAAGATTTAAATCCCTTGGCTTTTGATCGACAGTGCTGAGTACATTTTTAATGTATAAACTATATAGCAGAATTTATAATGGTTAAATTTTGACTCCACATGGCTGAAAAAGCATTACTTACAGATTAGATGAGTAGAGAATTGTATCTGGAAGAATGACAAAAAGAATTGCAGGAAATGGTATTCTAGAGGTAACAATAGGCAAATGATGATGGAAAAACCATTATCTTATGAAAAAACATTATCTTGTGAGAGTCTTAGAGAAGTAAGATGAGATTTAGCAAACACTTTAAGTGTAAGAGATTGCATACCAATAAAAGGGGGAGATTATACAAACGTTAATTATTGACACACATTCTAGCTTTGTCTAACCATAAAGATATCATAGGTTTTCTGTTTCTATAAACACTGAAAATAAGCTCTGTGGGTTTGAGTGGATTGTTGATTGGTTAATATGGGAAGTAATTTCAGACATCATTTAGGAGAACCTTATGATGTAGAGGAAAAGAGACTTTCCACAGATACCGTGTTTCCCCGAAAATAAGACCTAGCCAGACCATGAGCTCTAATGCGTCTTTTGGAGCAAAAATTAATATAAGACCCAGTCTTATATAAGACCTGATATTATATTATATCATATTATATTATACACGGTCTTATATTAAAATAAGACTGGGTCTTATATTAATTTTTGCTCCAAAAGACGCATTAGAGCTCACGGTCTGGCTAGGTCTTATTTTCGGGGAAACACGAATTTTCTTACATATATAAAATTAATCAGGATTACCTTGATTTAGAGTACTGGTCTTCGTTAAACCTTTGTAAAGGGTAAGTAAGTTTGGCTTGTGTTTAGATAAGGCTTTGAGAGATACCTGTGAAGTCAGTGAACAAGTGCTGTGTGGTATGCAAAGCTGTGGGAGGTCCACAAGAAATCTGTCAGGGAGCTAGTGAAGCCGAAGCTGAATGATAATGAATGTCTACTATACATTTATATATATGAGTACACACACACACACACACACACACACGTATATATAGTTACAAGAAGTGGAGGACAGCATTAGGAATAGAGACAGTGGAAATGTAGATTGGGGAAGGGGGGGTTATCACTTTGGGAGGGCTATAAATGATAAATGTCTAACTATTACATTGTTTTATACACCTGAAACTAATATAAAAAAAGAAAAAAAACAAACTTAAAGGAAATGACTTCTCCTTTTTAATAAAAAGATATTATTGTTTTTGTTAAGCTTATTTTGTTAATATAATTTTTTATGTGTAGTCCTTTAATTCATGGGAGCCTTATTACTCGTAGTACCCTCATAAGTAGTAGGGATTACGAACTAGAATATTAGGAAAAGACCATAATTTGTTTTTTTCAGTGCTAGTACAAACAATACTTAGCATTGATATTTGTATACTTGGATATTTTTCACTTGTTAAATGTGAGAAAGTTCTATCTTTAAAAACTTGGCTTAAAAAAAGATATTTTTTCTAATCACTGGGGTTCTTTTGGGGAAGCATTAAAGTAGATATAGTTATCTCTTTAAATTCCATGTTCGTTTTTTTTTTCTTGTTATACTCTGCTTTCCTTACTTTAGATCATATGATTTATACTTACATTCCTATTGTGTCTAAATGGGAACATGAGATACTTAGGGGCATAGGTCTTCATAAAAGTTTGTGTGTGTGTGTGTGTGTGTGTGTGTGTGTGTAACAGAATATAGCAAGACTACCTCAGGTGTTTAAAAAAATTCTCTTTCTAAAAGTAAGCAAAAATATATTATCCTAAATGCTAAATTATTCATTTATTTAAAAGCAAAAAAAAATATTTTTTTCTATTAGGTTTTTATTGTGGTAAAACATAACATACATAAAATTTATAATTTTAACCATTATAAGATATACAATTCAGTGATATTAAATACATTCAACATTGTGGTACAGCCATCACCATCATCCATCTCCAGAATATTTTTCACCTTCACAGAATGAAACTCTGTACCTGTTAAACATTCCCTGCATCTCCCAACCCCTGACAAACACCATTCTGCTTCATGCAAGTGGACTCATATTTGTCCTTTTGCGAGTGACATATTTACTTAGCATAATGTCTTCAGGGTTCACCCATATTGTAGCATGTGTCAAACTGTCCTTTTTAAGGCTGAATAATATTTCAGTGGGTGTGCATGCCACATTTTGTTTATCCATTAATCTGTACATGGACACTTGGTTGCTTTCCAAGTGTCCTTTTGGCTCTTGTGAATAATGCTGCCATGAATGTGGGTATATAAATACCTGTTTGAGTTCCTGCTTTTCAGTTCTTTTGGGTACATCCCCAGAAGTGGAATTGCTGGATCATATAGTAATTCTGTGCTTAATTTTTTGAGGAAACACCATACTATAATCTATGTATTAATGGCTGTACCATTTTCATTCTCACCAGCAATGCCCAAGAGTTTCGATTTCTCTTCATCCTTGTGAACATTTTGTATTTTCTGTTTTGTTTCTTACATCCATTCTAATGTATATGAAGTGGTATTTGGTGGTTTTGATTTGCATTTCCCTAATGATTAGTGATGTTCAGCATATTTTCACGTACTATTAGTGCCAGATGCTTATCTTTGGAGAAATGTCTATTCAAGTCCTTTGCCAATTTTTTGATCAGGTTGTTTTCTTTTGTTGCTGTTTTTGAGTTGTATGAGTTCTTTATATATTCTGGATGTTAATCCCTTATCAGATATATGATTTGCAAATATTTTCTCCCATTCTGTAGGTTGCTTTTTCACTCCATTGATAGTGTCCTTTCATGCACAAAAGTTTTTAATTTTGGTTAAGTTCAATTTATTTTTTTTCTGTTGTTACCTGTGCTTTTGGTGTCATATCCAAGAAATCATTACCAGATCTGGTGCCATGAAGCATTCCCCCTGTTTTCTTCTAAGAGTTTTTATAGTTTTGGCTCTTGCGTTTAGGTTTTTGATCTATTTTGAGTTCAGTTTTGTATATGGCATAAGGTAAGGGTCCTGCTTCATTCTCTGGCATGTGTATATCCAGTTCTTTCAACAGCATTTGTTGAAAAGACTGTCCTTTCTCCCGTTGAATTGTCTTGGCATCCTTGTTGAAATCATTTGACCATACATACATGCAAGGGTTTATTTCTGTTCTATTCCATTGGTCTAATGTCTTTAAGCCAGTTTCACACTGTTTTGATTATTGTAGCTTTGTAGTGAGTTTTGAAATCGGAAAATGTGAATCCTCCAAGTTTGTTCTTTTTTTGTCAAGATTGTTTTCACTATTCAGAGTCCCTTGAGATTCCATAAGAACTTAAGGGTGGATTTTTTTTTTTTAATCTGTGATAAAGGTTCTTGGGATTTAGGCAGGAATTATAGATTCAATTATAGATTGAATCTGTAGATTGTTATGTGTTGTATGGACATTTTAACAATATTAAGTCTTCCAAACCATGAACATAGGATATATTTCCATTTATCTGTGTCTTTAATTTCTTTCTAATTTCCTTTTTGATTGTTTATTGTTAGTGTGTTAAAAAAACTGTTTTTCGTGTGTTGATTTTTGTATCCTATAATTTTGCTGAATTCATTTATTCTAATTTGTGTGTGTGTGTGTGTGTGTGTGTGTGTGTGTGTGAGTGATATCGTTAGGGTTTTCCACATGTAAGATCATGTTGTATGTGAACAGAGATAATTTCACTTTTTCCTTTCTACTTTGGATGCCTTTTTGTTTTCTTGTTTGTTAGTTCTAACGGAGAGCGATATTAACTAGAAAATGGTGTGTGTGTGTGTGTGTGTGTGTACGCTAATCATCTTGCTGTCATATCAACACGTGACAAAACGAAATGTAGTGGTTGGTGCGAGGGATATGACAAGGAAGCCTCTGTTTCAACGGTTCCACACCTGGATTACATTTCTGGCCATAGGTGCATGTTCAGAGGGGAGATACACTTGAAATCATGTTATATGGAATGATTAAGGCAAATAGGAATGTAGGGCAATGGGAGGCATCATGGTTGCCTCAGATATTTGGAAACCTGCCATGGGGAAGCAGGAATGGACTTTTATCATGTCAAATTAAGAACAAGTGAATGAAAACTACAGGAAGTGATTTCAGCTCAGTATAAGGAAGAACTTTTCTAGTTTATAAAATACTTCTTCTTGGAGATAATTGAGCATTGGTTTGATTCCCCTGAAATTCTATGATTGTGAATAACAGAAAATCACCTGTTATATGCCAGGAACTTTCATAATATGATGAGTGTGTAAACATTTCTAACTTTACTGGTGAAAAAAGTGAGATATAATGAGTTAATGGTCTAATAAAACATTTCTATCTTTATGCCTATTATGTCCTAGAATTATACTAGGAACTTTATGAATTTTTTTTTTGTAAATTTTACTTTAGTCTCATTTTATAGACGAGGAAACTAATTCAGAGGTTATAACTTGCCCAAGATTTATTGCTGGATAACTGATCAAGTAAGGATTTCATCCCATTATAATAGTTACAACATTTGCCTACCTACCATGTTTGTGTCTTATGGAAACTTTTGGGTTCTCTCTCTCCATCTCTCTGTCCCTTACCACATGGTTCTAATGGGATGTGCCGGACGGAGTCCTCCACTCCTTGGTCACCACCCCCCACCTCCCTTCACACAGGCCAGTCAGAGTTCCCTGGGAGTTTTTAACTGAAACTAGGGAATAGAGTCCTTCCTCTGTGGTGTAGTAGTTCATGTCCATGTCCATGTCCACCATTCTTGGAAGGAAACTGGTCTGCACTGGTAGAGAATGATGCCCACTGTCTAACAAGTGAGTGTCTTGCCTGTTTGCGTGCATGCTTCCCATTGTTCCTGATGCTCATCTGCCTTCCTTCCCGGCCATGATTTAGTTATTCCACCCTCCTTCTATGTGGGACGGCCCCAGTAGCTTTCCAAAAATTGATTTTTGGAATCATATTTTGTGGTTTTTCAGAATTCGTGTTTTAAAAGCGCTGGATCTATTTTACCAAATGAAGGCTGTGGTGTATACGGTAATCCCAGTGTCTGACACAGGCAGAGCTCTTCTGGTTGAATAGTGTGTGCAGCCCTGGCTCTTCATACTACCTCTTTTCTGCCCGCTTCTTGGTTATTACCTGAGGCACTTTGATGTGATCTAGAAAGACTTTTTTTCCCTTAACCTCCTTATTTCTGCTCTTCTGTGTTGGTCCTTAAAGACAAGAGACATTGCAGCTACTCTAGGATGGATGGAGGGAAGAAGGAGAAAGATGGGGAAGGGGTTTATGCTTATTAAACACTTTAAGTATACTGAGTGTTTTATGTGAATTTGAGGTAAGTGGCATTATTCTTACCACAGAGAGATTAAATGACTACCAAGGTCACAGAGCTAATCCTACATCTGTTCTAACTCTAAAACATGACCATTTCATGTCACTACTAGAGTGGTTACCTCTGCAATAGTTCATATGTAAGATCAGAGTTAGTTGCATCTGACTTCATTTAATAAAAGACAAAGGTTAGGAGCAGAAATGAGGAAAAATGGTTCTATAAAGGACTAAAAGGAAAGGAAACACAAAAATGATAATAGGTCAATGTTAATAACTGATTGAACTATACTCAGTGATACCAATACCCAGGGAATGCCGTATCAACCAGACAGCCCAAGTTAGAATACTACCTGCATCTTTGCCTCTAGAAATGAATGACTCTCAAAAGACAAGATAATTTTTTCTCGAGAGTTAACAGAAACAAACTATTTTTCCTTTTCCCAAATGTAATAAAAACGTGTGTGTGAAGTTTCTGAAGGGCTTGGCATTACAAACTGAAAAGCACAAGTAGAGCAGGGGATAAAGGGTAAAGTGAGTTTCTTTCTTCCTTCCTTTTTTCTTTCCTTCTTTCCGTCCGTCCGTCCGTCCGTCCGGTCTCTCGTAGGCAGTTTATGTTAATAAGCAGACAACCCTGGAAAAGTGTTCAATTCTAAAACTTGCATTGCCTCAATATTTAAACAAATAAAAAAATGACACAAACACAGCCAGGGTTTAGCATATTTTTGGTAATTGTCTGAGAGCAGTACATTTCATATGGTGTTTCTCACAGTCCTTACTGCAATGCTTTGTGATAGGAAGTGAAGTGGTGACCTGGTGGACCTCTGGGCCTGCGTTCTCTTCCTTAATCAGAGCTCGATCTGTTTGGGTCATCTGTCTATACATTCTCATCAGTGTGTGTGAATACATATACATGCACACGTATATAAGATGGAATCACCTGAAATATTAGTTTTGATGAAAGGATACTCTCAGATTCCAATTACATGTATCAGGACACTGTTTAGTAGGGTTGACTCATTATTTAGGTGTTCTTGTATGTCTGGAATTTGCAGTGTTTTTGCCTATAATACTATTTGGATCCAATGTTAATGACTATTGAGGTCCATGTCTGTAGAAATTTTTCAGGTGATTAGAGATGATGAATTTCATACTTTGTTTATAAGCTGCCGGTTTTATCGGATCACAATAGTGAAAGTGACAAGTTTGGTGCAGGTTGATAAGCATGTGTCTTTGGTACATAGTATTAGTAATTCAGCCATGATAATATTATGAATCAGATTTAATAATAGTAGTGCAGAGTTTCTGGAAAGGGGCTCCTCAGGCTTTAATTTTTACTAAATAATTTTGTGGAAAGGCAGCCTAAGTTCACTAACTAGAAAGTGACATAATTGAATTTTATAGGACAACCCCCAAATCGGAACTGTTTTTTTTTGTTTTTTTTTAGCTTTAATGTATATGCACAAACATTTCAACAATATAGGAAATCTTAAAATGACTCACAAGCATATCAGGCTTGCGTAACTATACGAAGAACCCGTTAGTCCTAATTCATAAGTATGTGTCACATGGATCTGTCTTCTTCCCACTTCCATGGTCGTGGTTCATGCAGTCATCTCTCACTTGAATTAATGTAGTCGTTCTCTTACCTGTCTATCCTTTTCCAGTTTTGTCTTCATTTCAGTTCATCTACACTGAAGCCAAGCAGAATGATCTTTCTTGAAAAATATTTTGTAATCAGATTGAAATTTTTAGATACATACCGGTAGGATACGATACAATTCAGCAGAAACCTGAGTACCTATCACCAGGAATAAACAGATGTTAATACTTTGCCATGTTTGCTTTGTGTCTCTTAAAGAATAAAGTAGTTACCATATACGGCTAGAGCTGCACATCCTTCCTTGGATGTAAACCACCTTGAAAGTTGACATAATATTCAGTTATTTGCACTTATACTGTATTTACATATCCATAAACAATATCATAAACAATACCTACTGTCATTTTTTTGTTTTCTAAACTTTTAAATGGTATACTCGATGTCTTTTGTAATGTTTCTAAAATTGATCCATGTTGATACATTTGTTATAGTTGCTATATCTCGCATACAAGGAAACCATGGTTATTCTTTTAACATACTGAAGTTTTCAGCTATTACAGGTAGTGCTGCAGTAGACGTTCCGGTGGAGTCCCTGTGTCCATATCAGAGTCCCCTGAAAGTACATTGTGCAGGTGGAAGTAGACTTGCCGGGTCGTAGGATATATACATGTTCACCTGTACTATGTAATTTTTATTTTCTCCAAAGTGGTTGTACCAACATATTGCCTCTTTACTGTCATACTTGTTGATAATTGTTTTAGTTTGACTTCAGTTTTTACAGTCTGATGGATGTTATGTTTGAATTTAATTTGCATTTCCCAGGTTCCTAGTGAGATTGAATATATTTTTATATTTTTTAACCAGTGGAAATTTTTTGTGTGAATTGCCCATTTTTTTTTTCACAATGTGTTGTGTGTGTATGTGTATGCTATGAATTTTTTTGTTGGTTTTGTTATATGTACATCTCAGTATGTTGCTAACCTTTTGATTTTGCTTTCTTGTTCAGAAATTTAAAATTGTAATATAATCATAGTTGTCGTTTATGTTCTTTATTGTCTTCCTTGTATAAGAAACCCATCAAGTTCCTAAAAATATTGTTTCTTCTAAAAATTTGTAATGTCTTTACCCACTTAGTTTTTTGACCCACCTGGAGTTTTATATTTGTGTACGGTGTGAAGTTCCTTTTTTTTCCAGAATTGACTCTTCCTTACCCTTTGATTTTCTGTATACCTTTGTAAAAATTTCGAATTGCATATAAACAGTTGAGCTTAACTGGTATTCTGTTGAAATTGTGGATTTAATTTGGAAAATTGACATTGTATTGTAAGTCTTTGCTTAACGTCATCAATAGGCTCTTGGAACTTTGGTGAAACAATGTGTAATGAAACCAATTTTACCATAGGCTAAATGCTGTAAACAAGAGTTAAGTTCCTATGGCATCTCATCAACCTTATAACAATGTGACATTGAATGAAATGACCTTATTCAAGGACCTGCTCTACAATATTGAGTCTGGGATAAACAAGATTCTCATGCAGCAGCCACTTCAAACCTCATGCCTGTTGCTGGTGCATGCATTTACTCACAGTTGCCACCAGACAATACTGGTTCTCCTTTTCTTCATTAAATCCTTTATGAGTGTCCTTCATGGGCAAACACTACCCTTGAATCATTTGGGGAAAGGGGTTCTGGGAAATGTAGTTCCACACTTCTGCCCTGTGATGTAGAGAAGATTATAGAATCAGGTATTGATTGGTGATGCAGATTTTACAATAGGCAGGACAACCATATACAAATTTGTTTTCATTTTCCTCTCCCTTTTCACACACAAGATGGCTTACTTGACTGTTGTATACTGCCCCTGCAACTGATACATTTTGAAGATCTTTTTCAGTGGGATGTACATCCGTAATTTTGCTAACTATTGTCAGTTGCCCTCCACGGAGGCTATATCAATTTATATTTCCACCTGTAGTGTGGTATTGTCTGTTGTTTTGCATCCTCGCCAACTTTGCATCCTGTCCTCCATTATAAATGCCTTTTTACCTTTTTTGGCCAGCTCCTTGTTTAAAGACCATTATCCTGGCAGAAGTGATACCTGACAACATGGGTGCGTGCGTGCGCATGCCCACGCACACTCAGGTCACCCTGCCTCACTAGATTGGCTGCGTTACACTCTGTGACTGTATAATGTGTTTCATTAATTAAGCACATGTAAATATTTCCTTTGTGCTTGTGTTTAGGCCTGGGCTTTCTTAGTTCTCATTGTACTATATCCTTTTATCACGAACACACTGTGTGTGTGCTTGTCTCCTTTATTAAAACTGTAATTCCTTTAGAATAATGCTGGGCTAGCTCTTAGTTGCCAGCACGTAACACATCGTAGCAACTCAGTAACTGTCAGAATGAATAATACATAATTCCAAAAGGAGGGTATATGCAGTTTTATAACCTTTTAATTTAGCAAAATACATTGCTAGATGCTTTACATGTATTAACATGATTCCTCACAAAGCTATATTGTTATTTCGTAAAAAAGTGTGTTTGTCAAGGACACATTATTAAATACGGAGCCTGCCATGTCTAATACGAGGTCAAACCCACCTGCATCTCATTCCAGTCACGTTTCACCTACTTGCTACATAATCTTCCTAATTACAACTTTTAACGGTTGCATCATATTCCACCAAGTTGATTTACCATTCTCTTTCTCTGTATTTGAGTAATCTGAATTACTTTTCAAAGAGGATTACATTTCCAGTGTTAGATTCAGTATCTTTCTAAGTGATTGTTCTGTATTTCCTAGATCCACACTAGGAAAACAGCGTACGTAGCTACCTACCTCATCCTTTTTTTATTTATTATTTAGGTAAAATTCACAGAACATAAACTTCACTATTTTAAAGTGTACAATTAAGGGACACTAAATACATTCAGTGTTCTGCAACTATCAAAACTATTTAGTTCCAGAACATTTTCATCATTGCAAAAGGAAACCCTATTTATTAAGCAGGTATTCCCCATTTCCCCTTGCCCGCAGCTTTTGGCAACCACTAATCTGCTTTCTGCCTTTGAATTTGCTTCTTCTGGATATTTCATATAAATCATCAAAAAAGCCTAATTTGTTTAGCATGTTGTATTTAAATATAAGGAAACGTATATATTTACATTTTTAAAAGACTGTCTCTTCAAATATTTGAGATCTTGTGAGGAGTCACGTTAAGATGGAGAAAATACCTGATTCTGGCTACTCTCATGCTGCTTTACTCAAGGTGTTTTTGGCAGATTTTGAGGCATACACTATTAAGTTCCTTTTGCTTTTTTTATAGTAAACTTACCATTCTAAGAAATCGTCCGTTTAGATCAGTGATAGATTAGGTTTGGCAATATCTGGACATGTCTTTGGTTGTCACAACTCTGAGTGGGGGGGATGCTGCAGGCATCTAGTGAGTAGAGGCCAGGGATGCTGCTGAACCTCCTACAGTGCACGGGACAGGACTCTATAAACAAGGAATTATTTGGCTTCAGATGTTAATCGTGCTGACTCTGAGAAACCCTGATTCAGATCTGCTAGATCTTCTAGATTCCCTAAATTGGCTGTTATACGTATTGCTCTCAAGTTTAATGACTAAGTTTGGACCTAACCATTTTAACTTATTTTAACTTCTCTTTTTGAAATAGTGTGAGTAGAATCATAGGAAGATGTCGATTTAATATTGCAGCATTCTCTTTTTTTGAAATAATCACTATATAATTGATTTTCAATTTAAAAATTTTTAATATAATTTAATTCTTAAGCTTTGTCACACAAAGAAGAGATTAATGAATCCCTGTGAATTGATTATCCAGCTTGAACAATTACCAGCATTTTACCATTCCTCAATGTTTTGGGGGGATTTTGAAGTAAATTTAGTATGCATTACATTTTCTTTGTGTCAAATACCTTTTTAAAGTTTTTCCTTTTGAAACATTTTTTCTTTTGAAATAACTTGATATTTCAAAAGAAGAAAATGACATTAAGGCAATCATAATACAACAAATAAAACTGTTACATTTCCTTCTCTAATTTTTTGTGTAGTGTTTTTTATTGTAAATTATATGTGGAGGGAAACTAATATTTTTGGACTGCGTATGTTTATAATATAATATTTAGGTTCTCAAGCTAGTCTTTTACTACCCCAAATTACAAGTCTGGGTAAAGGACTATATGAGAGATTTCATGTAAGTTTCATGAAGCCAGAAATTATTTCTCTTGTTCACTGCTGTATTCCTTGTACTTAGCACATAAGTAGTTATTAAGTGATTATTGAATAAATTCTTCATGGGGTCAGAGGTTAGGCTAGCTGGATTTGGTTACAGTGAGAAAACGTAACTTTTACATGATTTATACGTATTAGTCCAAGTGCAAGTTATTGCAGTTACTTTTTTTATATAAACATCAAGAGTCAACATAGTTTTGGAGGCAATTAAATTGTAAATTTAATTGTAAATGCTGTAGTAATAGAATGCTATTGTTTTCAATTAGTTAATCTGGAATTTGCTCATGATATTGTTTTGAGCTTAACTATTAACATAAGTTTGAAGTATAATTGTTAAAACCTGTAAAACATCATTTTTCATTTGTAACTCTTGTTAAAAATACATACCGTGTTTCCCCAAAAATAAGACCTATCCGGAAAATAAGCCCTAATGCGTCTTTTGGAGCAAAATTTAATGTAAGACCCGGTCTTATCTTCGGGGAAACACAGTAACTCAGGGAAGACTACCCTTGTATTGGTAATAGTGCAATAGATAAAAGTACCCAGGAAATTTACTTTCTTTTGTATTTGCTGCCACCAAATGGCAAATTAATATTACTATTCTGTTACACAAATATGGTAGACATAGTGAAAGTAATGGAACTTTAATATTTCTTTACAAGGTTAATTTGTTTATAAAGAGTTTTGACAAGAGGAGAATAACAAATCTATTATGTTTAGCACTGTAGCTAATCTTAACTGTAGCTATCCACCTGAGTAGATAGGATGGTTTCTGTCTTCTAACATCCTGGAAAAGCGTACGAGAACATAGCGGTAATCACAATGCCAATGATAAAAACCGATGATTCTTTCAGACTAGTAAGAAATGTAGTTGACAGCGTACTTTTTTTTACACAGGGAATTTAATTCTGACGTTTGTTCTTCCTAGGTCATTGTTTGAGAATTATGGCTCCAGAATATTTTAGGCCTAATTTTATTTATTTGAAAATAAACCATTTTATTAAAAATAACTTTGGGATATGATCCTGGAAAAATTATTATATAAGAATAAAAAAAGAAATAGAAGCTACCCAAATGTTTAATCTCAGGAAATTCGTTAAATACAAGATACTGCTTTTGAATGTAATGTTACCTACTGCGTTTCAGTGTAATCATTGAAAGTGTTTTGGAAGAATATGTAAGGGCATGGACTTTGTTAAGTGGAGGGAGACGGGGAGAAGCAAGTTACTGAACAGTAAACATCACAAATTTTTTAAAAGTACATATATACAAAATAAGTACCAGTGTTTAATCTTTGGGATATATTGTGATTTCTTAAATATATGTATTTCTAAAATGAACATGTTTTAAATATCCGGAAATTATATACATTGAATATTTTATACTTTATAGAGAGTTTCTTAGATGAAGACATCCCCATGGAATTATTTGATTATGTTACAGTGAATGTATTTTAATAGTGTTTTTTTTAATGAGGATGTCTTCTTGCTAGCAATTCTGAGATTCAAACCCCACTTTTGGAGTCTCCTCTGAGAATACACAAGGATTGGTTCATATATAAAGAAAACCTTTAAAAAACTGTTGTGTTACCCACTAATATTTTTCTTTCTTGATAGAAGGGTAAAACCAAGTTCTGAATTAGTAATATTTTAATATTACCTAATAATTCAATATTTTGTTAAGGTACTGTGTTATTTTTATAACATAGCCCTTCATTTCTAGTGTCAGCATATTCTTGCTTTTGATATCTGCTTTCTGCTACAGGCCTGAGAGTCTGAGAGTGGAATTGAAACAATACAACTACTGCTTCCACCAGAGGAAAATAGTATGGGGATTCCTGTTATGGTAGGTTATTTTCTGGTGGTTTCTCTGCAGGAATATAGGGAGCTCTTATAATTCATTAGTTCGTTGCTATTTATTCCTACTTGTTTGTTAAACTTAGCTTTCATACTTAAGTGTCTGTGAAAAATACTTAGTGTCAGCCAAAATATTTTTTTGTAGGCATTTTGTTTATAAGTGTGCTGGGCCTTGTAATCCTGGAAAACTTAGTATAGCAACCTACTTAGTAACTCAAATAGATTTTTAGGGGAGGGGGCTTAAAAATCTCTGTTGTGACTTAGAGAAGAGTATATAAAATAGCTGAAAATAATGGTACTGCAATTAGCTTTGTTTTATCCTGAAACAGTAATAAATTACTAGTTGTTTTCATCCATCTCTTGTCCAGCTGTATACATCACCTTGCTCATAGCTCCTTCTCTTACATGTTATATGTTTGTGGCGCACACTGTAAACGTGATCAACCATTCAGTGATCACTGGGGAACCTCAATTATGTGCGTGACTCCTGTGTTTTTAGCGAAAGTAGTTTAAAAATCTCAGAAAACCTATAGATGTTAGACTGAAGGCACTGGTGAAGACAGTGTAAGCTAGTTGAAAGCATTGGCATTGTTAGGCTTCTTATTTGAAATTCAAACATATTGAAAGATTCTGTAGAAAGGAAGAAACTATAACTCAGTTATTCACTTCTTTACCATTACCGAGCTGCAACCTGCTGCAGTTTTTGTTAAATATTTTATTATCTAAACAGTAATACCATTTGATAGTAAGTAGACTTGATGCGGTTGTTTCAAAGCAAAAAAGTCACCTTTATTTCTATATAATTTGTTTCCATTATAATTTGTTCCTAGTTAAATTAACCTTGTTTTTTTTTAAGAAGAGGAAGTGATTAGAAAGCTGTTTTGTTGGAAGCTGAAAGATTTTACCTGTCTGTATTCTGTTAGGAGGAGAGCAGATTATTGGGAAAACATTATTTGTTAGGTTGTGTTCTTCAAATTGGAAGATTTTCTATCACATTAAAGTTTAATATTCTCTTCAGAAATTCTGAATTCTGTATGAATTAACCAATTGTGAATCTTTACTTGGACTTTCAGAATGATCTCCCAAATTAAAAAAACAAACAAACACATGATGCCTCTCATTTGTTGTTACCTGGAATGGCTCTTGCTGACTAGAATTCCACTGGAAATTCACCCCTCACACACCTTAATTTCTCTTCTTTGTAAAACCATTTTCTAACCTCTGGCTCAATAAAGGCTTTGGATGAATCTTGAGATACTCCTATCCTAATTCAGTCAATCATATAATAGGCAAGTCAGAAAAAGAAAAAATGTCAAATTTGAGATAGTAAGAATAAGATCTGATTGGGAAAATGGTAACAAATAGCAGATGCTATCAATATCATATAGCCCGTATATTTTTTCTTTCCTGCTAATGTGTGTTGGAGAACATGCACAGTCACAAATTCAACTACTTTTGTTATGTGATCACTGTATAAGTTGTAATTTTCATCTTTACCACTGGATGGTGCCTTTGCATTGGTTTCTGCAAACTTTCTAAAAGAATAGGAATCATTTTAAAATTTATAAAGGAAAATGAAATTAAAATAGTAGTATAGTTGGTCCTATAGATAGGAGAATGAAAACTGGTGACACATAGGTGTCATTTGAGACATACTATGTAATTTAATTATTTTTAAAAAGATAAATCCTTGTATATGAAATGGTGAAGAGCTATACTCCTGACTGTATTTTCTAATATCTTTAACGTATCTTAGAAACATTTCAGATGTTTTGATTTTTTTAGGTGGTTCTATAATTTAAATGATATCTACGTAGCTAAACTACAGTTTCTTAATTTGTAATGTTAGAAAAAATACAACCAGCTCACGCAGGCTTTTAAAATTGTCCTTGATGATAATTTTGTCTTTTTCTGTTACCCAGTAGCCATTTGAATTCCTTTCATTGAAGCATTTTATTTCACAAATACTATATTAAAAAAATTTTTTTGTTAATTACCAAATGACTTTTTGATAGTTATTGTGCTTGAATGAATTGATTACTTAGGTCAGTAGAGTTTATTTGGAATCGTAACAAGGTTGTGGAGATCCCAATTCAAGGAAATAAAATCTCATGTAATAAAGCATGTACTTATATTTTAAAAGGCAAAGTAAGTACACTCTAGAACTTCAGTGTCTCTAAACACCTTTCCCTGTGTCCTTCTTTCTCCCATCTTATCAGCATTATTTCCTTTTCTGCATTATTTCAATCATTCCTTGAATGATTATTTATATGAAAACAAAATTATAGAAACAAGCCATCTTAAATTACTCTTCCTTGTAGTCTGCTCTTCAAAGCTGTGTGATAGTTTCTGAGGTGTGAATTTAGAGGCTGATAGGACCCAGCAAGTGTAAATTCTCAACAGTTCTACATTCAGTGCCCAGCTGTCTGTGGGTTACATGGCTTTGGCTTCGCAGGTTTGCTTCTTAACAATGAGTCTTCACCTGGGCAGTGTTTAAGTTTTGGTCCTAACTCTTATTATTTATTGGAATGTGAACTTCTGTCATTCAACGTATCTAGGACTTATTTTTCTTACCTGTAGTGATTGAGTTTAACAAATCGTGACTAAGGAGTAATGTTACTCAGAAAAAAACAAATAAGTAGACTTACGAAGGGAAGAATAAATTACCCCATTATCCTGCCACTGATTTAACTAATCTACTGCTGTTGCTTTAAAAAAACCAAACCCTTTTGATCTTCATTATTAACATAATTAGAATTACATTGTGTATGGTGTTGTGTTCCACTTAACATTTCTATGAGTATTGTCCCATGTTTTAAAATTTTAGTTTTAAATATTCAATTTCATTTTATGTTACATGCTATCTTTTAAATCATTTAATTGTTCAACATTTAGGTTGTTTCTAATGTTTTGTTATTAATGGTGCTTCAATAAAATCTTAATAATATAAAGTTTTGTAGGCCTCACATTATTTCCTTATATCTACATCCTTGCAAGTAGAAATGCTAGTTTGAAAACTTTGAAAGATTATCAGCGCTATTGACAGTGGTTGGCAAATTTTTTCCCCCCAGAAAACTCTCAGTTTCATTCCTTTCCCCATCCGTTGTGGCATCTGGCTTAGACTTTGCAGTAGCCTATTATTTTCTCTGTCTCGGTATCATGTCACTTTCGGGTCATCCTTCATACGACACCCACAGCGAGGCCTCTGAGGTACAAATCTGATTATGTCACTTGTTAATTTAGTTGCCTCCCCATCATTCTGCAGGTGAAAATGTACATACTTTAATGGGGTATTCAAGGCCCTTCATGATTTGGCCACTGTCTAATTTTCCAGCCTTATTTTGTGCAGTCCTGCTATCTATTTTGTGGATAAGCAGGTAAGAAGGGAGCATTCTAGGCAGAGAGAACAGCATATACAAAGGCACAGCTGCATGAAATGACGTGGTATATTTGAATCGCAACAAGTGCATGTGTGTATATGAAACTTCAAGACAGGATAGTGGTGGATGTCTTCAGGAGTGTCATTTAATAAACTTTCGTTGACTGAATAAAAGGAAGCAAATAACATTTTATCTGTGATTTGGAAAAGTAACGGGTGGTATAGAAAATTGTTAATCAGGACTCTTGGTTACAAATGGCAGAAATCAAAACATAAAGTGGTGTAAACGCCAAAGGAGATTTATTGGCCAGGCATTTGGAATGTTCTGCAGAGCTAGATGCAGGACTTGGTGACAGTGGATTCTCCATCAGCCCCCGCCCCGCAACCCTTTTTAAACTTTGCCCTTTTTTTCCTCCTACAGGCAGTTTAGCTTATATAGTCCTTACTTATAATCCCAAAAGAAAAGAGAGTATCTTTCCTGGTAGCCTTGGCATGAAAGTACAGTCCTGAGGAAGACTTTGATCATATGTTCTCCCCTGAACTACACATGTGGCTAAGAGTAGGTAGGTGGTACTCTGGCCAGTCCTGGGTCTCTTGTATATGTCTGGACCAGATGTACTTCATAAAGGAAGGGGTTCTTGTGAAAGAACCTATGTCTGCTGCAAGGATGGATAGAACTAGAGAAAGGAGAGCCAAGAGTTGAGTGACCGTTTGGAGGTGGTTTTGATAAATGAGGGCTGAAGTGGATCTGAACTAGGTCACTATGAGGGAAGAAAGAGTTCAGGAAGATTTTTATTAAAATGCCTAGAACTTAGTAACTAACTAGAAATGGGAGATGAAGTAAGGAAAGGCTTCAGGATAATTATTTTTGTGTTTTGGGGTTACTGTGTATATGGTAATGCCATTACTATTAACCAACCTGAGAATTTCAGAGAAAGAATACTTTCGGGGGTGTACTAGAGATGATAAGTTGAATTTTGACATGCAGAGTCTGAGATAATATGGAATATGCAGATAAAATGGCCCACTGAGCATTTAGAAGTTGCTTCTGAAGATTAGCACTGGAAACAAAGACTTGGAAGTATCACATAAGTAATGGCAAATATTATAGAAATAGATGAGATTGTCCAGGAAGAGATTGTAGACCAGGACGGAAAGAAAGTAAGCTGAAAGGAAAGCCAATATTTAAGTATAGGTAGTGGAAGCCAAGCCAAGCGAAAGGGGCCAAAAAGGAAGGTTTGGAAAAATAGGTGAAATTTTCATGGAAGTTTAGTAAAGATCGTTGGTATCCAGTATTGCAGAGTAGTTAAGAAAAATGAAGATTTTGCAATAGGTTATCATTGGTGACCTTAGAGCAATTTCAGTTGAGTGGTGAGCACGTAAGTCTGATTGCAGTAGGGTGAGACAAGTAGAAAATGGAGTGGTAGCATGTTAGAGAGGCAGAGAAGTTTTCTGTAGGCCAGGAGGAAGGAACAGAGACAGCTGTGAGGGGTAAATCAGCGTGACATAAGAAAGGAATCGGAATTGACAAAGTAAGGTCTGTAAGAAGATGGAATATTTTTGAATAAACTTTCTATATCCTCTGTGACTCCAAGCTTTTCCCATCAGACTGCAGTCATTGAAGTTCGGTAACTGGCATATAAAAAAGTGCTTCCTAAATGACTACTGAATGAATAAAAGATCAGAGGGAAGAAATTGAAAATACAAATATGTTTGGAGGTAAACCCCAAGGAAATTGAAGGAATTCATCTTTGTTGTCCTCTTCCTCTTTCAGGTAGAATGCCAAGAGGTAATGTCTCCCCAGCTTACTTACCTTAAAGCGTTGTTGTGAGGAACCAATGTGAGAATAGATGTGAAAACATTCTTAAACTAGGAAGTACACGTACAAATGGAAGGGTGTAATACTTTTCATTTCTGGCATCTTAATTTAGAAAGGGACTTCAAATCAGACGATAATTTGGTTTTCACAAACTCAGAAAACCATATGCTGCTTTAACAACTGCTAATTTAACTTCTGTTAGGTGTGTGGTGTGTGGGAAGAACCAGGCTTTGGAGACAGTTGGGCCTGGATTAGAATCCAGTTTTCTCTACTTAGCCATGTGATTTCCAGTGTTTGATCTGTCCAGCCCGGATTTTTATCTGTGAAATCGCAATTAAAAACCACTTTGCAGACGTGTTGTTGCACTGAGTACACAGAAAGTGCAGAGAACCATCATAGGAATTCAGGTTAGCCGCAGTGTTCTTCCCTGCCCCATGTGAGCAGCCAACCCTGTTCCGTATTCGGATAAAATAATGCTAGACAAAAATACTATCTTATATTCACCAGATTTTGTTGTCCTGCGTGTTATTATTCATTGATCTCTAGAACTCAAAATACCTTCAGCTTCATTGATATTTACGGTTTTTAGATCCACACTCACCCTGGCTGCTGTCTTTGAATGTGTTTTAATCTCAGTATTCTAGATGTGATTTGACTTGTGTCTAGTCATTAACCTTACTTTTCCTAGAGGAGAAAAATGAGATTAATAGGAAACATTTTTGACATAAAGCTTTGTTTTAATTGGTCAAAATTACAGTAATTTTACTGTTTCATATTCTAAAGTACACTACTCTCTTTTCTCCGTGGAATTTTTCAAATGATTGCCTTTACTCTGTTTTATTACTGACGTCTTTTTTTTCCCCCCCTTTTAAAAAAAAAGTGTCTGGCATCCTCAAAGTATTCTTCATTACTAGTGTGTTGTAATTAATTTATAGGTGAAAATTAAACTATTGAAATAAAATGCCGAGATTTCAGTTTTCTGTGTAGTAGGTAGCATACTGTTGGCTGTGTTTGAATGCCCACCTCTATCCTACATGCCTTGGAGAAATCCCTCCTAGTGTATAAACTAGTCGTGGTAATCCTGCTCTGCTTGCTAGTGATTTGTTTAGGAGGGGGCGTGTGAGCAAAGTCTGGTCACATGGCAGGGAAAGTCAGCGTAGGAAGCTTCTAGGAAAGTCTTCCTTGTACGTGAAAAGGAAGCTCCCCCTGTGCTGCACAGCAGTGTGTGTCTGATGTGATGCCTGGAAGGACAGCAGCTGGCTCGTGACTGCACGGAATTAGCCGAACGCCCATGCGGAGTCTGACAGACGGAAAAGCTGGAAGGAGCTCAGGTGTCCTGCGTTGAATAACTGCATCAGTCACCTTAGGGCCACCTTATTTCACTTCTTGTTATTTGTGATGATAAGTGTCTTTCTTGTTTAAGCCAGTTGAATGTAGCATACTATTTTATTTTAGCTTAGAATAGCCCTAATGTTAAAGAACAAACATGTTTGATAGTCTGTTGTGCAGAAAAGTAGACACTTTGTGGAAGCCCATTAAGATGTAACGATGAGCCTCATAATTTTAAGATCACGTTAGAATTATATTGGGGTCAAAAGTTTCATAGGTATTTTCCCAATATTGAATGTTCTGATTGTGAACAAAACAGACTAGAAAAATTCTGTAATACAATAACATAGTAGGTTTAACTACCCAGTTAGTGAAGAATTAGCTAATTATCAATTGTGACAGGGCCTCTTTTTTCCACGTAAGTTAAAAATTCACTACATCTAAAGGAATTGACATTGTTTTACTCTGAAGTAACATTAAGTTACAAGCCTGGCTTTTTGCAGGCTTATCAAGAGCATGAAAACCTATTTATGCAAACAAATTCCTTGCCTGAAACACTAAAAATACCCTTTCCTTCTTTCAACAATAGAAGCTGCTGTATACAATTTTAGATAGCACACTTTAATAAAGGGAACTGAAGAATACGAAAAATGTTCTAAACTATCTGAGTCACCACTTGGATTTAAAATAGTTGTGTTCAGTATTTTTGTCTCCACCCTTCTACGGTTTAGAAAGATGTGAATCATTTTCTTGAGTATTTCCCAAACGATAACTACTTTGAAATGGAATTGGCGTATTGCAGTCTCAGTTTGTGTGTGAAATGACTAGTGTATACTTCAGCTACTGATCTTACTGCACTTGTGGGAATTCCTTGAATGTCTCCTGTAATTATTGCTTACAAAGGTAAACATTGGGTAACCATAACAACTTATTTTTAAATTGAAAATTTTCACCCATCAGCTTTTAAAGTTAGAAAGTTGATATTATATTTACTACAGTGTCACCACATTGCAGAAACCAGAATGAATTGCAAATCACTTTTTTCAATCTTTTTAAAAGAGAGGCAGAAATTCAGTGTGTTTAAAATAAAAACATTATACTTTACTAATTTTAATACTGGACCTAAGTTGTCTTTGATACAGTTGCTGAAAGGTTGCTAATTATGTAAAAATAATAATGTAATTGTATTTCAGAATATGTTTATCCTGGGCCTGGTGGCACATAAGTGATATGCCAGAGATCCTGGTAGGTAACATAAATCCCAGCCAGATATTAGTAATAAGAGACAGATTAAATAGGATATTTGAAAGTATCACAGCTTAAAAAACTCTTAATTCAGTCTGACCTTTAGTCCAGTCTGAATGATGAATACTTTTGCTTAATTTCTAACTACTTTTTGAGGTAATCAAAAATTTGAAGAAAATGTGGGGTGGTTCGATGGCTCAGTTCAATAGAGCACGAGCTCTGAACCACAGGGTTGCTGGTTCGATTCCCACATGGGCCAGTGAGCTGTGCCCTCCACAACTAGACTGAAAGCAACGACTTGGAGCTGATGGGACCTGGAGAAACACACAGTTCCCCAGTATTCCCCAATTTAAAAAAAATTAAAATTGTAAAAAAAACATTTGAAGAAAATAATCTAACTTTAAAAATATTGCTTAAATACAGTATTACATACTTGATAAGAGAGTAGTCCCCCCCACCTCCATTTCCTTAGTTTGGGCACATTGGATATATTTTAGAAAACTATCTGTATTGTTACATTTGGCTTAACATTTTTTGCTTGCATACTTTTCAGAGGAAATAATTATTTCTCTCAAGACTCCAGTCTGAAACAGTCATTTGAATATGGATTTACATCTTAAGTTCTCATATGTAACTCTTGAACCTACACACTTCCTAAAAAGCCTATTCCATCTCCTGTGTTAACTGAAACTCAGAGAGAGAGAGAGAGAGAGAGAGAGAGAGAGAGAGAGAGAGTTGGGAGGATGCAGGGAGCAGTCAGCATTTTTCTAGTCCTCCATTATAGCTGTTAAAATTTTACTGGTCTCCCTACCTATAAAACCCTCCCTTCTTTGGAGGCGCACACCATTTGGCTAGGTGAGCCTTCTGTTTCTTGGTATTGTCTGTCAAATCTCAGTCCTCAGTTCTACATCTGGATCATAGTTGTCTCAGTTGTCTAGGTGATTACGTTTCTTTGTAGCTGACATTTTGAGCATCACAATTTATAATTTAACAGCCGCAACACCAGAGCCAATCTAACCACATAATCCAGTGACCACATCCTCCAACTTGTCTCATGTACTGAAGCGACCTTCACGTCTGTGTTTTTGGTATCCAGCCTAGACCCCACAACTCATTACTTTCAACTGCCAAATACTCCTACTCCTTTTTAACCTGATCCTTTCTCTTCCACTTACTTACCTAAGTCAATCCTTCCCCACTGTTTCTTAGGACAAAGATTCTTTCTTCATACCTCAAGTTAATTTTTCCTGCATCCATTTGATCTTCCTTCATCCACTATTCTTTTCAGTTCTTTCCAGTTATTGTTACCCCCTTTTTGGACAATGTAATGTCTTTCAATCCATGAACACAGGCTATCTTTCCATATATTAAGTCATTTTTAATTTCTCATATCTATGTTTTGTAATTTTCAATTTACAAGTCTTTTACTTTCTTAAGTTTATTGCTAAGTATTTTATGGTTTATGATGCTATTTTATGAGATTTTTTTTTCAGATAGTTCATTCTTAGTGTATAGAAACAATTGATTTTTGTTGATTTTTTTTTTTTATCCTGCACCTTTACTGAATTTATTAATTAGTTCTAACACCGTGTGGTGTGTGTGTGTGTGTGTGTGTGTATGTGTGTGTGTGTTTAGTCTTACGGGTTTTCTGCATAAGATCATGTCAGCTACAGAGAGAAATAGTTTTACTTCTTCCTTTCTGATTTGAATGCCATTTATTTCTTTTTCTTGTCTAATTGAGCTGACCAGGAATTCTAGTGCTATGTTAAAAAGTAGTGAGAACATACTTGCCATGTTCCTGATCTTAGAGGAAAAGCTTTCAGCCTTTCACGATTGAATTTGTGGACTTTTTATATATGGCCTGTATTATGTTACAGTTTCCTTCTATTTCTGGTGTGTTGCAAGTTTTTGTCATGAAAGAGTGTTAAACTATGTCAAATGTTTTGTCCATATCTACTGAGATGATCATGTGACTTTTTAAATCCTTTATTTTGTTAATGTCTTGTTGAATTTTGTATGGTGAATCATGATTGTATGCCGGGAATAAATCCCACTTGGTCATGGTGCATGAATGATCCTTTTAATGTGCCGTTGAATTTGGCTTGCTAGTATTTTGTTGAAGATTTTTGCCTCTATGTTCATTTTCTTGTAGTGTCTTTATCTGGCTTTGGATCAGGATAATGATGGCTTCATAAAGTTAGTTTGCAAGTGTTCCTTTCTCTTCAATTTTTTGGAAGAGTTTGAGAAGGATTGGCATTAATTCTTTAAATGTTTAGTAGAATTCACTAGTAAAGCCATCTGGTCCTGGGCTTTTCTTTGTTGGGAAGTTTTTGATAACTGATTCACTCTCCTTACTAGTTATAGGTCTGCTCAGATTTTCTATTCATGAGTCAGTCTTGGTAGGTTGCATCTTTCTAGGAATTGACCCATTTGTTCTAGGTTGCTCAATTTGTTGGGGTATAATTTTTCATAGTAGTCTTTTATGATCCTTTTTTCCCCTTTGGCATCATTTCTGATTTTATTTATTTGAGTTCTCTTTTTCTTAGTCTAGCTAAAGGTTTGTCCAAAAACCTTTATCTTTAAAAAAAAAAAAAAAAAGTACCCAACTTAGTTTTGATTTTTTTCCTATTCTCTAGTTAGGTTATTTCTGCTCTAATCTGTATTGTTTCCTTCCTTCTGCTAACTGGGCTTAGTTTGTTCTTTTTCTGATTCCTTGAATTATAAAGTTAGGTTATTTGAGATCTTCCTTTTGTAATGTAGGTGTTTATTACCATAAATTGCCCTTTTAGTATTGCTTTTTTGATATACCCTATAAGTTTTGGTATGTTGTATTTTCATTTTTGTCTCAAATTATTTTCTAGTTTCTCTCTTGATGTCTTCTTTGATCCTTTGGTTGTTCAAGCGTGCATTGTTTAATTTCCACATATTTACTAATTTTCTAGTATTTATTTTGCTGTGGATTACTAGCTTCATTCCAATGGGGTCAGAATAGATACTTGGTATGATTTCATTCTTCTTAAATTTGTTCGAATTTATTTTGTGACCTGAGATGTTATTTGTCCCAGAGATTGTTCTGTGTGTGCTTGAGAAGAATGTATATTCTACTGCTGTTTGGTGGAATGTTTTGTGTCTGTCTGTTAGGTTCATTTGGTGTACAGTGTTGTGGAAACTCACTGTTTCGTTGTTGATTTTTCTGTCCGGATGTTCTATTCATTATTGAAAGTGGGATATTGAAGTCAGCTAGTATTATTGTATTGCTGTCTATTTCTCCTTTCAATTCTGCCAGTGTTTACTTTATATATTTAGGTGCTGTAATGTTGGGTGCATATATGTATAATTGTTATAACTTCCTGATGCATTGACCCTTTTGTTATTGTATAATGTCCTTTTTTGTCTCTTGTGGCAGTTTTTGACTCACAGTCTGTTTTGTTTGATACAAGTTTAGCCACCCCTGCTCTCTTTATGTTGTTACTATTTGCATGGAATATCTTTTTACATCCCTTCACTTTCAGCCTAGGTGTGTCCTTAAATCTAAAATGAGTTTCTTGTAGACATCATATAGTTGGATCTTGTTTTTTTTTTTTTTTTGAAATCTGTTCAGCCACTCTGTGTCTTTTGGGTGCTTAATTTAATCTATTTACATTTCAGTAATTATTGATAAGGGAAGGAGTTACTATTGCCATTTTATTTTTTCTTTTAATCTTATAGTTCTTTTGTCTCGCTTTTCCTGTCTTTTTCTTTCATTGATTTTTGTATAGGTAAGCTTTGATTCCTTTTTCTTTTGTGTTTCTTCTATTGGTATTTGTTTGTGGTAACCATGGGGTTTTCATAAAGCATCTTACTACTAAAACCGTCTATTTTATGCTAATAACTTTAATAACTTTAATCCTGTTAAAAATTCACACTTTTACTTCTCTCCCCCCTACACGTCAGGTAATTCATGTATCTTCCTTTCATTTGGGTGGGTAAATGGAGCTTTACCTTATTCTTTTGTTTGGATCATGTTTCCTAATTTCTTCATTTTCCTTAACTTTTTGTGTTGGTATCTATACATTAGAAAAACAGCCACCTCACCCAGTCTTCGTGGACTGGCCTAACACAGGGGAAGGCCCTAACCAGTTAGCCTGGCCGTCGGTTCTGGGGCCCTCTCAAACCTTTGTATTAGTCCAGACCACCATTTTTGTTCTTAGCACATCCGAGGCATCGATAGTATGGTAAATCTCATCAGCACTCTGACACAGTGGAGACAGAAGCCAATTTCTCTGACAGTCCCTGGAAAAGTTAGAAATGTTGGACATATGCTCTAAGTGTTGCCCTCCCCAGGGAGAAAGAAGCTGGGGTCTGGGGTTTTGCCATTGCTTGTTCCGTGCTGAGCTGGGGGGGGGGGGGGGTTATGGCAAGTCCTTGCATGCTAGTCTAAACCACTGTCTTGTTCTCAGTGGCCCCCAGACATCTAGAGTGTGTCAGGCCTCCTCGTGCTCTGAGACAGGTGAGACAGAAGCCAGTGCTTTGGGCAGCCTGCAGAAAAGTTGGGCTATTGGATGTGTGATCTAGCTCTTTCTCTCCCTGGGGAAAAGCTGGGATCTGCTTGCTCTGCACTGAGTTGGGGCGGGGGTGCTACAGTGAGTGCCTGCATGTTGGACCAAACCGACTTCTTAGTCTCAGCCGCCTCCAGGTGTCTAGGGTCTGTTGAATCTTGTCGACACAATGACAGGCAAGACAGAAGCCAGTACTTCGTGTAGACCTCTACAACTGGAATACTAGACATATGGTCCAGTTCATTACTTGCCTCCTCAAGGAGAAGCTTGTTACTGGGGCTTGCTTGCCAATTGTATGGCGCTGTGCCATAGATAGGGATTCTAGCAGAAGGATGTGTCCGATTTTACTGCAGCCTTCAATGTGGCTGGTTTTACACACTCCAGTGGTGTAGAAGTCTCTTGGCTAGTTTCTAGATTTTTCACAAAGGGAATTGGTCTGTGTATTGTTGATGAATCAGTTTGTCCATGGGCTTGAAAATCAAGTTCTTCAGCCTTCAGCATGTTTATCTCAATCTTTACTTTTTTCCTTTAACGCTTTTTGGGCCAAATATTGCCCAAATTATTCTTTCCTCACAGCCAAACTTAATTGAAAAACCTAATCTATGGTCACTGCCACCACTTTTGGTACCTCCCTTTCAGGAATCAGAAAAGAGACATAAACTCATAAAGTGTTAGAACTAAAAACAACTTTAAAAATCAATCAGTTTTACTTTCTTCAACAGTAAAATGAAGAGACCTAAAGAAATGAAGTAATGTGCTGACAGATAGGTAGCCAACTTTTGTTAACTTCAACTTACGAAATTTCTGTGGAACCCTAACTTTTGTGAAGATGCCTCTGGATAATGAAGAAAATGGCCCTTGTGAATTTCATTTACTATATTTCATAAGAAAATATGTTGTTGCCTTCAAGCCAGAGTTAATATTGTGATACAGTTAGAGAGCTCTATATGTGTTTTGAGGTAAGAAGCCAAAGAAAAAAAGAGCGAGACCTAGTGAGCCATTCAAGTTATGACAGAAATATCCAAAAGTCAACTAAGCCATTAGCTTCTGATGTTATTTTACTGTAGAACAGTCTAACAGTTTATAATTGATATTATTGACTCTGAGCCACCCTAAAAATCTGAACTGTATTCTTTTTCGTAAGACAGTAGTGTGGGTAGCATATTTTAGGCTTCTAAGACAGTTCAACTGTTAAAATGTTAGTCTGTGCGTATGTCTAAGCCAGTGTTGTGCAGTATGCTAGTCACTAGCTAAGTAGGGCTAGCTAATGTCACTGAGGAAATGAAGTCTTAATTGTGGTTAATTTTAATTAATTTAAATTTTAAAATAATGAGCACCTGTATCTACATCCTCAACTAAATTTTATGAACTCATAAACTAAATTTTAAGAAATTTAAACAAAAGTAGACATAGTTATTGGAAAGCTTAAGTATGTTTGAAACGACTTGAGCACATGTATTTATGTCCTCAAAACTTTATATTGATTACAAGCTGAAATAAAAATATTTTGAATGTACAGTTGACTTTTGAACAATAGTGTGGGTCCATTTACATGCTATCTTCTTTTTTTCAGTAAGTATTCAGTCATCCCTCTGTATCCGTGGGTTTTGCATCCATGGATTTAACCAACCATGGATAAAAAAGTTTTTTTTGATCTGCAGTTGGGAATCTGGATGCAGAGAGCTGACTGTATCCATTGTTCTGTGTCATTTTGTATAAGGGACTTGAACATCGAACTTTTGGTATCCACAGGGAGTCCTGGAACAACCCCCTACAGATACTGAGGGACAACTGAAGTTTCTGGGGAGTCAAAGTTATACTCGGCTTTTGAACTATGTGCACGGGGTCGGTACACTTAACCCCGCATTGTTCAAGGGCCAGCTATATTTGATTACATAAAATATTGTTATAGTTAATTATACCTTTTAAAAATGTTGCAGGGGTGGCCAATTAGCTCAGTTGGTTAGAGCGTGGTGCTCTTAACAACAAGATTGCCAGTTCGATCCTCACATGGGCCATTGTGAGCTGCACCCTCCACAACTAGATTGAAACAACTACTTGACTTGGAGCTGATGGGTCTTGGAAAAACACACTTAAAAAGAAAAAAGTTTTACCATTTTAAAATGTATTTACTAGAAAATTTAAAATTATATATGTGGCTCATGTTATACTTCTGTTAGATGGCACTTGCTTACCCTTGGGTAGTTAAACGATTATTCTTGTATTATAAATAGTTTTAGTGTTTCAACCTTTTCTCCGAAATATGATCATCAAGAATAAGTTTTGATATTTTCTAGCTAGTAGACCATTCGTTTCTTTGAGAAACCACCCTTTTGATAAATTAAAAGAGGAAAAAATAGCAACAATGAAGTTTATGGATAGCTTTATAAAAGCCTTTTCTTTTTAGAGGATCGACAGTTAGAAGGTATCTTTATATACCAATAACAATTAATAAATTTATATGCTACACTCTTACAATGACTGACTTAGTGGCAAGTATAATCCAGTTGACCCTTGAGCAATACGGGTTTGAACTGCACGGGTCCACTTATATGCAGATTTTTTTCAGTAAAGACAGTTGGTCTTTGTTTGCTCCAGCCACATGGACCTTCCTTTAGTTTCTTCCCCTCCAATTTTATTTTCCTTCTACAGTTTATCAGAGTTTGCAGTTATATATTTGTGTGTAAGCTCCATTAGAACGAGGATTGACTATTCATAATTTTTGTTTCCTCTGCCTATCAGAAAGCCTGGCACAATAGTAGATGATGAGTAAATACAGATAAATGGATGAGTCGTTGACTGATTAGATGTTACTGAGCTTCCACTTCCCAGATATAAGTTGGATAATAGTAACCACCAATGGTAATTGAGAATTTAGTGAGAGTATTTGTTATGTTTGTTTACTTTTCCTCTGCTGATTTTCCTTTGCTTACCCTGGATAATATAGTGGCTTGTACTTCAAGCTGTTTTCTGATCAGCTACTGTTTCTGTTACAATTTGTTGCAGCTAGTGTGTTAATTCATTTTATTTATTGAAAACTTCAGTAGCTATACTGTGCTAGATTGAATATGGATGGTGGAAAAACAGGGCTGGCAGGTTACATGCCCGTTGATGATTAAAGAAAAGTAAGATTATCACTGAAGAGTTAGGTTCAGCTCCAAGTAAAAGAGACTCAAAATCCCATTGATTAAACAAGGCAGAGCTATTTCTCTCTGACATAAAAGTCAGGACGTAGGCAGTCCAGGGCTTTTATGGCTGTTCTGTCCCACAAAGTCTTCAGGGACTTAGATCCTCTCTAGCCTACTGTTCCAGGAAACAGGGTGGATATGCCATTTGTCCTTTTAAGATGTTTTCTGGAAGCCACACAACACCTCTACTTAAAATGCTGGTGAGAACTTTGTCATGTGACTCCTAGCTACAAGGGAGGCTGAGAAGTGTAGTCTTTGTTCCGTGAGGCTCTGTACTTACTAAAAACTGAAGTTCTAGTTGAGTGGAAGATGGGAAGAATGGATACCGAATATAGGTCTTTGTGAAGAACACATCAGATTAATAATATGTAATACTAATATGTGTTAACTATATGCATCACATAATGGAAGGGTTAACAATTTATTATTTATTGCCATTGCAGCGTACCAATTAGCATGTTAAACCACTTGAGATCTTCAGATAATACTTACTGTCAGCCATTTTGGAAATATGATTGAGTATATTTAAATGGCCTAGTTTATAAATATATTACATGCAGAGAATTAAATCTGATCTGTTAAAGAATTTGAATTAATCATTTTTTAAATATACAGTTAACCCTTGAGCAACATGGGGGTGGGGCACCAACCTTCTCTCTCCCCTGTACAGTTGAAAATCTGCGTATAACTTTTGACTCCCCCAAAACTAATAGCCTGTTGACTGGAAACCTTACTGATAATATAAACAGTCAACACATGCTTTATATGTTACATGTATTATATATTGTATTGTTACAATAAAGTAAGCTAGAGAAAGAAAAGATTACGAAAATCCTAAGGAAGAGAATGTACATTTACAGTATTTATTTAAAAAAGCCCACGTATAAGTGGGCCTATGCAGTTGAAACCCGTGTTGCTCAAGAGTCAACTGTGTTAAGTGATGTTTTTACAGTGGCCATGTGTTCACAAGGAGGTGGGACCGCTATCGTAGAAAGTAGCTATTTCTTAATCCCACCCCATTTTCTTTTAAATTTGTTCATAAGACTTGAAAAACAGTCTTATGGACAGATGAGGTATAGCTCAAGAAGATTGTTTAGGATTCTTGAACTATGAGAAATTATTCTGAAACATGGTTTGAACGCGTTCTTTACCATCTTCCACCACAAACTTTTTGTCTTTTAATACTCAGAGACTAGCTTAGCACAGAATAGTCACTTAATATATCCTGAGTAAAATGTATTATTCTATGATAATCAATATGGATTCACAGATTTGTAAGAAATAAGTTGAGCTTTGGGTTGAATCTCTATGCAGAAAGGAAAAATCATTTGTGTCAAAAAAAAAAGAAATTCTGGTGTAACAAAATTAGGAACCTAAAAATAATCTTTCAGCATATTAAATTTTTATCAATAAAATGAAGGTTTAAATGAGCTTTACCATTACGTGGTTCTGTGAAGAGTAGGAGTAAGCTTTTCATAGGATACATTTTAGCATAAAGAATAGAAGGATTATGAAGTTGTCAGGATTGAAATTGTTGGCTTACCAAAAACACTTACTCTGATTTGGCCTAAAAAGTAAGTGCCTCAAGAAAAAAACCACATTCCCTTGCCATTGTTCAACTGAAAAAAAAGAAAAAAACGAATGTTGAACTTGTTTTCGCAATCTGTCAATAATTTTTTATTGTAAGTAGTTTCTCCATTTCTAACTTCTTAAATACTTATTTACCTGTCTCCTTTTCCTTTAAGATGTGAGTTCCTTGACGTTAGGGGCCTGTCTTATTTAGTAGAAGATATAAAATAGTGCCGTATGGTGTTAACTTAAATAACAAAAAATATGGAAATATTTATTGGTATTTTTCATCTACCTTTGGTTATATAGTGTATCATGGGCCAGTACTTTCTACTCTTTCTCTTTGCTTAGACTATGAAGTACAGTGAATCTAGAAAAATGGAAATAACCTGTACTACTTCTTGCCTAAGTTTCCTGCTCCTCCTGCCCAATAATAGGGAGTAAATTCATGTCTGGTTACTGGAGTGTTAGCTTCTAACAGTCTCTCCAGAAGCCTGAAAAGGGTGGGGATTTAGCGACTGAATGGGGTCTCCAGCCCTCAGTTTGAATCACCTCACCAGCAGGAGCTCTGTACATGGCCCTTTATTTATTCACTGGTTTCACTAAGGATATCATTCAACTACCCTAAATATCCACAATAATACTGCTATACGCATTTTATTTAAACTTTACTGTGAATATAGCATTATAAAGTAGATTCTGTTAACGTCCTTTAATAATGTTGAAATGATTCCCAGAGAGGTTAAGTAACCTGTGGGAACCTGGATTACAATACATGCAGTTTAGCTACAAAGCTTACATTCCCAATCACTGTACTATTACAGTATTTCTTGTAGATAAAAATCTCAGGAGATTATTATTTTATAAGTATGGAGAAATTTAGGCTCAGGGAATTTAAGTAGCTTACCCAAGGACACAGCTAATGTATAATGGAATCAGAATTTGATCTCCATGTACCTAGGCTAACTCCTGAGCTCTTAATTTTTGCTGTCATCCTATATCACTGTTTTATATCCTGTCAACTGCTACATTTAAGTTGCTCACCTGCTGGAGGTACAAAACTCATTTGCTTGCACCTTAATGCCTCCCATGTTTTCTAATTAAAGTGTTTGTGTTACATATATGTATAAATCCTCTATTGTGTTTTATAATTTTACCACTTTATTCCAGAGTCTTATGACATAATAGAATTCATCTATTGAAATTATTTACAGATGGAAGAAAGTGGAAGGAAACAAAATGTATATAACAGCCCCTGCCTTCAAAGAGCTTTTTTCTGGTTGGGAAAGACCTAAGTATGGTTCTTAAATTCTGGCATTCTTATCCATATCATTCTAGGGTTTTTTTCTCTTTATGTTTTGATAAGTGGCTTTAATGCGAGAGTTAACACCAGCCCTGAAATACTCCTTTAAAAATAGCTTATTTGGGACTATTATTGCAATAAATAGTATATTTCTTTGTTACTCAAACTTTTCACAATCATAGGTTACCTGTTTTTTAAGATCACTTTTACAGTCTGGAATTACAGGTTGCAAAGATCTTGTGTGTATATGCATTCTCTATTAAGTGGAAGCAGAATAGATTAGAAAGAGCATGTGTTTGAAATTAGGCACTTTACAAATTTGCATGACTTCGGATAAAATACTTAATTCTGAGTGTGTTTTCCTCTATAATATGGGAATGTAGTAAGGTTATTGTATTAAATGAGAAAGTACACCACCTAACACATCATAAATGTTCAAAATAACTATTTTGTTTATTAATAAAAATTCTAGTTGATAGAAGAAAGAACAGAGATTGAAGGGGAACCATGGTATTTTCTTTGTAATTTTGCTCTTGGGAAATATCCCCATCGTTGAGTAAACAGAGAAAGCGGGGGAAGCCAACTATAAAGTGGTAGTTTTTGACACTTATTTGTAACTTTAGGAATATTAATTTTATAGGGGAGGGAGATTCTTTGCTTTCTTTGTGTTACCCTGTGCCTTTTTGATATAGATAATTCAGTACCAGGAACTTTGCACAATAGTTTTATGTAGTTATTTAATAGATTATTAAGGCTTTATTCCATTTCCAGATGGGAAGATAGAATTATTTAATTTCTTCAGTGAAAATTCAGATGATCCATAGAATAAATTTTAGAGTTAAGATTTCGACATTATAAAATTTTTATTTTTTCCTTTAAAACATATGACTTGATTGATTACATTCAACTTAGAAATTGTTAGTAAATCTTAAATTTCTTTTGTTTAAACTTCTTTGCATCCTTGAAAATAACATACATCTGGTAGATTTTAAATGGTCTTGGTAAAAAAAATAAGACTAAAACCTTAGGTTCATGGTTTTTATATTATCATAAAATATTTCTCCTTCCTCTCTAATTCTCTTACGTGAACTCATTGCAGACATTCTTAATGCAGCTATCATTATAGGGTTAAACATTTGCCATATTCTAACATACAAAAGCAGTTAAGTTGTTTGGCATTGTTTACTTGCTAAAACCAGTGTTAGTCAGCAGAGGCGGTACACCAGATTTCCTTGTGGCTTTTAGTGGAAAATGTTAAAAGCACACTCATTTTTCAGTTACAGAATTTTTCAGTTTGTTCTGGCTTAGTCACAGAACTGGCATGAACCTTCTAATTGTGAAGGCAGTCCAAATGTACTATTTTTTTCTCCTGCTAGAGGAAGTTACATCCCCAGCAGTAGCTCAGATCTCTGGTAAGTGTAACATGTGAGCATTACTAGGCATTTCATCCTGCGGTTCTGCAGTCTTTGCTGTTCAGGCTGTCCCTCAGTTGGAATGCTTCTGTGGGGCCGATCCTTAGGTTCTATAGATATTTTCTAAGGACGTACTCATTTGGAGGAGTCAGTGGCGTTTTGCAAGATCATCTGAGGAACAAGAAAACATCTGAAATCTACTGAAAAGGATAACTGTAGCGGTTTTCACAGTGGAAGGAAACTGTATTGGCACAGAAGCAGATGATTGAATAAAGTAGTTGGTTGGCTCAAAGAAGATGCACAGTCTGCTGTTTTTTTCTCTGAATGAAGACTATTTAATGGAAGCTGTATTCATGTGGAGATCAAAGGAAACACTGGAATGATAAACTACGGGGGGTTTTTTCTCTCTCTTTTTAAATGAAAAGCCTGAAGCAGTAATTCGAGCTCAAATGCCTTCTAATTCCTTCGCGGCCTGCCCGTTCTATTAGGATTCCCCGCTCACACCGTTTCTGCCTGGTGCCTGTGCCCTTTTGCTGGAGCAGCCACGGACAACTGCCTGATGGAGAAAGAATGAATGTTCTGCCTTCTGCTATTGATAGGAATAAAGCTATCTGTGTTCCTTCTATTATGTGGGATACCTGGATTAATCAAGCTATATTCTAGTACCAAGAGTCCTATTGTCTCTTGGGGTCTGACTCATCGCATGTAAATGTACTGCAGCTTGGCTATTAATGCAGACTGTTGTTTTTTTTCTTTCCCAAACACAGAAAGAATTGTCAGCCTTTGAGCTGCATTTTAAGAATTTGTGCTGAGCTCTAGATATATTTTTTTTCTGCATTAAACTAGTGAAGCTGAAGAAATGAAGACAAATTAGAAGTGGAAACAGAATAGTGAGATTTTGTTTTTTATTTACAATCATAAGCAAGCCAGCTACCGGTAACTATATGACCTTGCAGGCAAGAGTGGGGTATAGCTGTAATTATCTCTGTCACAGCAGTTGTTTCTCATTTCATTCTGCATTGTGTGGTGTTGTCACCCAAAACAATGATCTTTTTATGCAATTTCTGTGAGACACAGAGCAATATTACTATTTTGGTAGGGGAAAAATATTTTTAAATGAGCTTGTACTGGACTCAGTTGTAGTTATTGACATGTTGATGTGAAATTTAAGTATTGCAATAACCCAACAGAAAATAACAGAATTTTGTTGTTTTTAAGAAGTTGTAAGTTCTGTAGTCATAATTTTAAACTTCAGTTTTTCCGGTCATACTTACTAACTTTAAAAAACCAGCTGTGCTGTTCAGAGAATGATTCTAAGTGTTGTACAGAAGAGGAGGAAAAACTACTTGTGCTCTTGCAACTGTGACTTTTATCACAGAGCTTGGAATTTAGTATTTTAAAAGAGCGAATGAGTCGAGTGTGTATTGTTGTTTTGGAGGAGGTAGAAGATGAATCTCCTGAATTCATTTCTAAATTGCCACAGGAAAATAAATCCCTACATTCTCCATCTTCTGGAAGTGTATTGGTAAGATAAGAGAGTTTATATGTTTACTGTATTCTACTGAACTAGTAGGGCAAATTTTATTTTTTAAAAATAAATATAAATTAATTTCTACTAGTTTCATTGAAAACCCAAATTAAAACAATATAGACGTATAAATATGCAATATTACTTGTGTGTAAAATTCACATCTCTGATTTTTACTTTTTCAGATGTTTAGACAAATTTTCAGACTTTACTTGCTATTTCTTAATATCTTAAGACTTAAAAAAATAATCTGAGAACAGTAGTTACGGCAACCATGTTTCTGTTTTCATTTTATGGTTTTAAAAACTGAGGTAATAATAAGAATGAGGAACTCCGTTTTAGGAACCGTTGACTACTGCCAAGGCACAGCCTTTTCTGTAATGAATTTTATGTGTTTACATGCAAGACTTTCAGAGGAAAAAGAATCAGACTTTATTCTTAATCTTATTTTTAGTGCTGTTGTCCATTGGCTTCTTGTTTGACTAGTATAATATGATACCTTATCAGAGAGGCTCTGTCGTTAATTAAGAAGTTGCTATATTTAGACATGCACGTGTTTGCCTCTCAATGTTATTCAGGTATGCAGTATTTCTTGGTCTTTGAATAGTGGTGATTTTCATCAATTGCCAGCTTTTCTTTCTTTGGATTTAGATCTTTATACATGTAATGCTAACCTTTGCAAGTTATTTTGATGTCCCAAACAGAAATTCTCAAAGAAGCCTTCTCTGTTGGACCTCAGCATTCACTGGGAACTGCTTATTGGACAAGTTGCTTCCCACAAGTAGATGATGTTGAGATGTCACACTTGTATTCGGCAGAAACTTTCTTTTTACCGTATATATAAACAAAAGGCTTGCACTCATAAAAAACATAATAAAAATCTGTGTTTATTATACCACCTAATTTTTGTCATACTGAGCTGACTTTTTTTAATTAGGCCTCATTCTTTCCAAGGAGGAATCCTGTATTTTCATCTGATTTGACTTCGTGAAACTTTTGATCAGTATCAAAAAAACAAATATTTGTTGCTATAGGGAAGGAAAATTTTAGATTTAGAAGTTGTGTGGAAATATCTTTAGAATCATCCATGTGCTGTGATTAATGTTTGTATTACTCTCTTATATTTTAGCCATCACTGGTGCAAGCTATATTTAATGGAGATCCTGATGAAGTTCGAGCACTAATATTTAAGAAAGAAGATGTTAACTTTCAGGTAACACAATTAATTCACTGATACCAGCCTTTAAGCCTACTTTTAAAAACTCTTTCCTAGAGTTAAGAGTTTTGTTTAAAAGACATAACAATTCTGTAACAGTTTTTTTTTTTTTTTTTTTTTTAAGTGAGATTAGAAGGGTCTTGAGGCAAAAAAGGAAGGGACAGGACATATATTCAAGAGAACAAGGAGTCAGAGAGGGTCCTTTTTCCCCCCTGGCTTGTTACTTTGAAATAATTCACAGAAAAGTTGAAAAAATACTTTGAATACCCATATACTCTCCACTTAGATATAGCATTGATGACATTTTGCCACATTTGCTTTCTCATATTTACACAGATTTTATATATTTTTTCTTTTTCTTCTGCTGAATCCCATTTGAAAGTAAGTTGCAGATATCTTGACAACTCACTGTTAGTTACTTGTGTGCATTTCAGATGAGGGTTCTTTTTTGTGAATTCAAAATAAAAGACATTTCTATTAAGTTTATAACATATCTAAACTTGATTATGAGATCATATTTGCCTACTGTAAATAATCCTGGTGAACATTATACAGAATGAGTTCATCTGTTTCAATCTCTAGGCAAAGAAAGACATATTGTTTGAAAAGTCTCTAAATTTAAGGGTATAGTGGATTTAACATTCAGGACTAACATGAGGGACAATTTTAGAAAGAATGGATATGTGGATAATTTCCTCTCTCTTTCTGTATTTTCCAGTGGCCAATAGTTTATTTAATTTACTAAATTGAGACTGAAAATATGTAATTTACTATAATTTCAAATTCATTAATGTATATATTTTAGAAACAAATGTTTTCAGTACATTTTTCATAATTTAGTCCTCTGAATTATGGAGGTTGGAGGAGGCCATGATTCATAAAGTCACTATAGCAACACTAAAACAGATGACCTGGAAATGATTGGTAATTCTAAGAAAGCCCAACCCTGAAAGCTCATCTCGAACTCTCATCTTTCCACCGTTCTTTCATATAGTATCACTGTGACTAATAAATGTTAGGTAGATACAAAGCATTTATCTTAGTTTTTAAAGTTGGATTATTCAGATAGATTTGAATCTTTGGCTAAAATATTCATTCTAACATCGGGTAGTGATCAAAAAGCTATCACTACATTTTTTTCTTAAACCTTCCTATGTATGTTGCCTTTAAGTTTATATTTATTGGAAACATGCATCTAAGTCAGGATTTATTGTTTTAGGTTAAGTGAAGTTCATGGTCACTTTATCTAATTGGGTTGTTCTGGAGAGTCTACTTTTAGGACAGAAAATAGTTATAGGTATAGACTTAACTTATAAAAAGAAGGAAAACAGCTTTCTGTTCTGTTTAACTCTAGTTTGTTTGTTTTTTAATAGTACTAACAAAGTTTATTTTGGTGAGAAACTTTGGACTACACTCCTACTTAACCATGGTTAATTCCTCCGTTGTTAACAAGGTCTCATTATAGACAACACTGTTTTCTGCTGTATTGATCAATTTATCCTAAATTTTAAAAAGTTTACTCAGAATCATTTTTGAGCATCAGTTTATTCTGCTGTGATGTCCTTGGTAGCTATTGTGTATGTATAACTAGTGTGTGACCCCACTAACTTTTATGAATTTCAGCTTCTACTTACAGATTCCTTTTTTTACATATGTATAACCATCGTTTCTTAATATCTCCTAGCTTGTTCCCTTGCTCTGCAACTTGGGGCAGAACTAAAAACTAAATTAGTACTGTACTTCAAATCAGTAGGCCCTTCTTGAGGGTGACTCTTCTGTTGTGTTCAGTGATTCGTGGGTTTTTGACAAATATTTTTTGTGGTTGCTTTTAGGCCTTTTGTGACTCAGTAATTGGGAATATTATTGTAATTATAAGATTTGTTAAATCTTTGGCCGTTTTTCTAATTCAAGGTGGTAAATTTTTTCTGTTCCTATTGTCCTCTATGGGATTTTAAAAAGTGTGTGTGTGTGTGTGTGTGTGTGTAATAAAACACTGTTTTTGTCATATGAAATCCACTGACTCTTGATAGGTAATAAACTATTTTTAAGCTTTATGTCGGTGTGACAGTGGTGTTTTTCTAAAACAGATTTATTTAAATACATAGTTCAGAATAACATCTGATTTTTTGAAACTTAAATTTTTAATAAATTTTTAGTGTGTGTTAAGAGTTCAGATTTGTTTTCATATTGTTAAATAAACATTGTTATTATTTTAGTTTCTTCAGTCATATCCCAAAGTTCTGAATACTGTGGACCTCTAAAAAGCATCTTTCTTAGTAACACACGTAATTGATTTTTAACAGAACTCTAAAATATTATGCCTTCATATTATTTAGTCTGAGAAGGAAATCTGTTGTAGAAACTATAAGGCAATTTTACTAGAAAATAGTGGAGTAGTATATTTGGAGGCTTTGGGACACAAATAATAGGCTACCTGGCTAAATACAGGTTTATTCCTTTTATAATAATTTAATCCAGAGCAAGGTGATTTGGGGGTTGGTTAAAACAGTAATGTCAGAGCTCTGGATGAGCTTCTCTGTGAGACTCTTGGCTTTCTTTCTCCTCTTGGTGGAGAGATTACTGTTGCATCCTGTACTCAAACAACCAAAGAAAGTGCAAAGTAGACTCTCCCTATACATTTCCTTTCTTTTCTTTTTTTAATAAACAAAAACTTCTTTTCCAGAGTCTCACAAAACTTCCCCTGGCGTTCGGTTGGCTACAAACCCACTCTAAACCAATCCAACAGCCAAGGTAGAATGGGATTAGCTTTTTGCTTAGATCAGTCATTATTCATTGCCTGGTTCATCCCCTGGGGTAAAAATAGAGGATTTCGTCACTGATTATATTCCATATCTGGAGAAAATCAGCATTTTTATAGGAAAGAATAAAGGAGAAATAGTTGTTTGGATAGGCAACCTAATAGAAGATTTTTGATACCCTGTAAACAGTTGAAATAGCAAACTTTTGGAAAAATAAAAGTCACTTGAATGTGGAAAAAGTGCTACAAACCAAAAATATGAAACAGTCAAAAAGACAGAGTGGTATACACAGTGAAAAGAACAATTGAAATTTAACTTGAAAGACCTAAGTACTGGTTACCTTCTTAGCCTTATTAGCTATACTACTTGAGCAAATCCATTTAATTTCTTCAAGATTCAGTTTTCTTTTGTTGTAAAATGTGGGTGGGTACATTAATAGCCTTCAGGACGTTTTCCTACCCTAAATTTAGGATGCTCTAAAAATTCCAAGTGACCTTGGATGACCTGCTTTGCCAAGAAGGTTTATTTGTATTTCTAGATTTATGTGACCAAAATATTAATAATAATAATTAAATGCTTTCCCCTGGGATTTATTCGAACTAATGCCATGTTGTGGACCCCAAATAATTTAAACTGCAATAGTAACACATTTCAGAGTAAAGGTCTGCCTTTATAAGAAAATTATTTTCTACAAGTAGAAATTGGTTTTTCTTTATACAGAGCGATAGAAATTGGTATTAATTATTACTATTCCAGAGACAGTAATATGTTTAAACCTTTTTATGTTACTTGATTTAACTCAAGAATCTTGTAAAATTGGTTGGTTAACATTTCCAGTCTACCAAAACTGAAACTCAGAAAGGTTAAAAGTCTCCAGGGTCAGTATAGCTGGAATTTGAACCCGTGTAGGACTTGACAGTAACTGGGGAAATAAAGTAAATTGGATAGCAAAAAATATTTTTTCTTTTGCCAAATAGTGCCATAAAGCAATAATGGTTCAGAAATGGATTTTTTTCCTTCTAAAAGTTATGTCCACATTCTAAGGACGTCTACCTTTTAAACTAATAACAAATGTGATTATAATTTTCATGATGCCAAGTGCTGTTAAATTTTAGAATTGCAAATGAGTAAATACACAAGCCTCCCTTAGTGCCATATTTTTTGGTTGGATAAATAAAGTAGTATCAAAGTAGTATCAAACTAGGGGTAATTATAATCTAGCCAACACTGTCTTTAGTGTTTAAAACAGAGAAAGACCTAGATTGACCCTTTTTAAACTCAAAATAATTGATTTAAGAGCTAGTCAGTATATCTTGCTGTATTATATAACTGAATATTTTTTACAACGCTGCATTGTATGTATGTTTTACTTATGACTTCTGAATTTAGATGCACTACTTTGTCATTCAAAATAATTTTGGGATTGGTTTTGCCAGAGTAGTCTTCCAAATCATTAAAATCTTTAAGCTTTCAAAAATACTTTCTAGGATCTTTGAGGCGATGTTGATTTTTTTTCAGGTGAAGTGCTTGGCAAATACATACTTATGCATGTATATGTACATCATATCACACAAGCACATCATTAATTTTCGTTATTATTGTAAAAATATTGTTGGCAGTTAACAGAAAGTAGTAAACCCTAAATTCACAAAGGTTGCCTGAGTTCTACCCACCCCTCATCCTTCACAGAGTTCTGTAGTCTTTTCTGGAAATTAGCAAGATGTGCTCTAAATCTTTAACATTAGTCTTTTTCGTGACTATATGTCTCTTCTGCTGGTTTGCAGTTGATGTTCCTAAATTCTTAAAACCTCTTCACTCAGTTATCTGAGATTATGTACACTCTGTGTCCTAAAATGATGTGTGTATATGGTTTTCTGAGCTACCAACAGAAATTAGTGTTGGAGCTCACAACCCGCTAAGCCCCATCCCATGTGTACCTACCCGGCTTCTGGCTGGCTTCCATCTAACATAAGGTGGAAAGGATGGGTAAAGGAGAACCAATTCAGCTTCCCCCCAGGAGAAAATTCCCAGAGTTTCTCTATGTCTAGAAACTGCATTTCTAGTCTTGCCAGTGCTTCTCGATTCCAACCTCAGATTTTAAACATTTTCTTCACTAATGTTCAGATTTCCCCCAAGATCTATAAATGAGTGTATGTTCTATGTCATTGTGACTCAGTGGCTATTGTAGTAGTCCTGATACAAAGAAGGTGTTGTCTAATGAAACCAGCTGGGCTTTTTTAAATTAAGTTTATTGGGAGTAACACTGGTTAATAACATTATATAAATTTCAGGTGTACAACTTTGTAATACAACATCTATATACTCTTATTGTGTGCTCCCCACTCAAAGTCTAGTCTTCTCTCACCTTGTATTTGACCCCTGTTACCCTCTCCCTTTTCCCCCCCACCTCTTTTCCCCTCTGGTAGCCACCATTCTGTTGTCTGTATCTGTGAGTTGGAAACCAGCTAGTTTTGTACCTAGAAACTGATGGTGACTTTTTTTGTATTCCATTCATGTTACAGTTTCCTATTTAGCATATATGTGTTCTACACCTTTTTTCATCCCCAATATATTTTAGGAATCAGTCCATAAAGAGCTTACTCATTCTTTTTTATAGCCATTATAGTTTTGAATTGTATGTTTATAACAATTTATTTAACCAGTTCCCCTCTTAGAGGGCATTTGGGTTATTTTTAATCTTGCTGATTGGTAATAAATGGAATCTTCTCACCAACTAAACAAAAATTCTGCTTCAGTGGACAAGCAAAAATTCTACAATGTTTGTATTTATTATGATTATTAAATATATTGTCAACTTCCCAAATAGATTAAATATCCTCTAAGTTCTCTGTTTGAAGTAGTTGTGGTGGAAATGTATATATAAATTGGTGTATGTATAAATAATGGTATTCTTTATAGAAATCAAGTATCTTTATTCGTATACTCAGAAAAAATAATCCTGATGATTTTTATACTTATATGTAAATAAAGATGATATTATATAGTAAAGCAAAAATGTCATAAATTATGTCCTAAATTTCAGACTGAGCTGAAGTTACTAATTGATATGATAGGTCTCAGCTGGCACCTCAGCCAATTTTTTTGTTTTATTGAGGTATAATTGACATACAATAAATTGCATGTATTTAAAATACAATTTCATAAATTTTGACATGTGTGTACACCTATGAAACTATCACCACAATCAAGATAGTTAACATTCCCTTCAACTCCCAAAAGACTCCATCTGCCCCTAACCTCTGATCTCCTTTGTGTCACTATAGACTGATTTGTATTTTCTGGACCTTTGTATAAATGGAGTTATGCAATATGTCCTTTTTTGTCTAGCTTTTTTCCACACAGCATAATTATTTTGAGATTCATCCATATTGTGGCATGTATTAATAGTTCATTGCTTTCTGTTGCTGAGTCGTATCCCATTGTATCAATATACAAAATTTGTTTTTTCACTCACCTAACTATTGATAGACATTGGAGTTGTTTCCCTTTTTTCTTTATTACAAATAAATCTACTGTGAGCATTTGTATACAAGTGTTTGTTTCTTGGGTAAATATCTAAGGGTAGAATGATCAGACCATGTGGTAGGTATATGTTGAACTTTTTAAGAGACTGCAACTGTTTCCAAATTTGTTGTACCATTATAGGTACATTCCCACCAACTGAATATGAGAATTCCAGTTTTACCACATCCTCTTTTCAAGTGTTTTTGCTAGTTTCTTTTTCTTATTCTTTTCTTACTCTTGGGTTTTGAGAGCTCTTTGTATGTTCTGGATACAAGTCTTCAATCTGTGACTGCATTTTCATTCTCTTAAGGGTGTTTTTGAAAAGCATAAGTTTTAAATTTTGATGATGTCCAATTTATCACATTCTTTTATGGATCTTGGTTTGGTGTTATATCTAAAAACAATCTGTCTCAGTGTCATATAGATTTTTCTCGTGCTATCGTCTAGAAGTTTTGTAGCTTTAAATTTCACATTTAGATCTGTAATCATTTTTGAGTTAAAATTTGTATATGGTACAAGGTAAATATCAAAGTTCACTTTTTTATATATGGATATATATAATTGTTTAAATACTTGTTTAAAAGCCTATACTACTTTTCTTTGTTGAATAGCCTTTGCATCTTTATCGAAAATTAGTCGTCCATAGATAGGATCTATTTATGGACTATATTATGTTCCATTGATGTATTTGTCTAGCTTAACGCCAATACCACACTGTTATGGTACTGTAAGTATTGAAATCACCAATTTTTCCTTCTTTTTCAAAATCGTTTTGGCTTTTCTAGGTTCTTTGAATCAACATGTCAATTTCTAGGAAATAGAAAAGGAATTGGGATTGGGTTGATCTGTATAGATCAACTTGGCAAAATTAATGTTTTAAAAATATTGAGTCTTCTGACCCGTGAACAAGTTATATCTCTCCATTTATTTAGGTCGTTCATAATTTCTCAGCAAATTTTGTAATTTCACTGTGCATGGCCTTTTACATCCATATTTTATAAATTTTGTTACTACCTTAAATGTTGTTATTTAATTTCAAAATAGCTAATTATTCTGTACTACTGAGGTAAGTTTTTCCATAGTACTCTACCCAGCGCTCTAGGAATGAGGAGATTTTTCAGTTTAGCCGGTGGGAACAGGGCATTGTTCCCTCTAATCCATACATTGTCACTGTGGGTGACATCACCTCCAACTGAGCAAGAATTGGTTTTGGGGGAGGATGTATGTGTGATAAATCTTACATATTACAATGATTTGTGGCCCTCCAAAGGGCCAGAGTTGCACAAGTTAGGTACACCATGACATTAAAATGCCATAGGGTCAGTCAATTAGGGAAAAAAAATGTTTAAAAATGCTCCTGGGTCAGGGTGACAGGAAAAGAAAGTTGAGAAACACTATTTTAATTATTTTGGATTATTCTTTTCACCAGTCTCAGGTAGAAGACTTACGTACATGTGCTGCGCAATACTTAGCTGAGTACATGAGGGGATATTCTGCAGTTCTCTGGGATTCTCTCCTTGTGCCACCCTCCACTCTGTTACTCTCTTCTGAGAATTCTGTCTCTGTGTTCTCCCCAGACTGTCAGCTCGATCTCAACTCAGGGAAATAGCCTGTTAAAAATATACGTAGCTCTGTAAAAGCCATTTTATTAAAACAGCTGACAGACATTCCACTGAATGTTTTCATATTTACACTTTACATATTTTGTGAAATGGCTATTTTCTGTTACCGCCCAGCAGTATTTTTGACCTAGAAATAATATGTATTAGTTTTGCAAACAGTTGGATTGCTTTTGATAATTAAAATTGCCCAATTATAGATGCCATCACCTCTACTTCCTTTTATTTTTATGGAACCTGGTTTTGGTATGTAATTTTGGTGTTTTATTTTTCTCTTATGAAAAGCAAGAAAGCCTTAGCCTAGGAGGATCTGATTACTGCTAAATCTGTAGGAGAGAGTAAATTCAGTATTTAGAATAGGGTGCTCTGTGGATTTGTCTATTTAATGTTACCACTGATAGGCAATGTCTAGATTACAACATTAATTAATACCTAGATTCTAAACTTTCTAAATAGAATTTGCCTCAGGGTAAGAACCATGCCTTAGAAAAGGGATCTTAGTGATGGAATAGCTAAATCATTTCTGTTACAGATAAAGGAAAACTAAGGCCCTTGCAGTTTATTTGATTTGGTCACTAACATCCAGTTTAGTTTTCTGTCCATGTTGTGTCAACCCTCAGTCCTGCTTAGGTGCTTAGTATTACAAGAAATTTCTTAGCGTTACTCTTGTTAGTATAAGTATATAAGCCCTTAGTATATACTTGCTGGCTTAATTTGGTATAATTTGGTGTGTTGGTTCATTCCCTTGACAAATTCAAGCCAGTTGCTGTGCTGAGTGCTGGGGAGACGAGGCACATGTGTTTTTCACCCCTGCTCTTCCATGCTCGTTCCTGACTCAGCATGTCAGTTTTGCCCACGTTGCCTCCAGCTCCCTTTGCCTCATGTTGAACTTCTGTTCATTCTTCAGGTTGCAGCTTATAGTATACAGAACTCTAAGACGGTCCACGGGATTCTCATCCCCTGGTGTGTTATATATTTTGTATAATCTCCTGCAGTTGACTTTAGGAAAGTGACATTAGCTCCATGGACCTGACCTAATTACATGAACTCTATTAAATCTGAATCTGGAGTCGGCAACAAGGGGAGTAAGGGATTTGATGTGAGGCAGGTCCTCTGTTGCTGACTTTGAAGATGGGTCACGTGGCAAGAACTGCGGCAGTCTGTAGAAGCAGAGGGGCAACAAGTCCAAATAGCTGATACATGGGTTGTCGTGTGTACGCCAAAGTACCTGTAATAGCCACAGTCGGATTTGGGAAAGGAAGCTAAACTTCTTGTCCATCCCACCCAATATCATGTATTCACAAAGAAAATATGTTTTATTTGAATTACATAATTTTAGATTATCTACTATGAAATTTAGTGATTTCATTAACGGTAGGTTAATTGCTAAATATATATACATTTTCCATAAAATTAGTGACAAACCCTTGAGGTGTTTTTTTCATATTGTAATATTATTTGTTGCATAAAACATGTAAATTATACAAATATTATAAACTAGTAATGTACCATTTTTTCTTTGGTAGTTTTCATAGAGAATCAATGATTTGTATATTGCTTACCAAAGCATGTTCTCTTGTAGAAGCTCAAAAAATAATAAATTAATCATTTTAGAATACATTTATCTTTATATGTGAGAAAAAATGTCAGTTACAAAATGCTATATGTTAAGTTTTTATCATTGGTTTGGGAGATAAATATGTACTGTGAGGGTGTTGGGGGTTTGTTTACACAGAAACTAAATTCCATTAATTTTTTTTGTTTGGGTTTTTTAAGACTGCCTTGCACCAATTTCTGGTAATAAAATTTCTGTTTTTATTCTTAATTATTTTGTGGACTCAAATTTGTGGTTGTGGGAAGGGCATGCGTACGAAGAATGTGAGTAGCTTTCTTTTCCAGTTTTTAGGTGATTTGTTAATTTTCATTTTCAGTAGTTCAGGAAAACAAAGCTTGCCAAACCAACAAAGAAAGCTACTGTTCTTATGCTATCATGTCGGAGTTCGTGTCTCCTGCCAATTTCTGATACGCTTTTCAAAACTCTTAATTCAGATGTATTTAAATTGATATTTTGGAAAAATGATGAAGCTCTAATGTCTAACTTTCTTCTCCATCTTTTAATCTTTTTAAAATTATGAAATATAACACGCTTAAAATATGTAAAAGATATGTGGAATATAATAAAATATTTAAATATATCCACTACCCAGATCAAGAAACGGAACATTGCTAGTACCTCAGGAGTGCCCTCTGTGCCCACTTCGTGATCAGGACTGTTTCCTCCCACCCTACAGTGTAGCTAGTGAGCTGACTTTCATAACAGTCCTTTTCTTAGTTTTATCATTTTGCCACTTAATTATTCCCCCTAAGCAATATATAATTTCATTTTACAAGTTTTTTAATTAAATGAATCAGACCGCACGTATTCTTTTGGGTCTGGGTTCTTTTGTACGACAATATCTTGTTTTTAAAATGTATCTGTGATATGGATAGCTAAAGATTAGTCATAGTATTTCACTGAATACACCGTTTATTCGTAGTCTACTGTTTATGGGTAGTTGGGTTTCCAGTTTTTGCGTATTTTGAACAATGCAGCTATTCATAAGCATGTCTTCTGTTACATGAGCATGAATTCCTAAAGGGTATATATACCTAGGCATAGAATTTCTGGCATACATGCTAAGCATATATTTAACTTACTAGAGAATGCCATATTATTAAAAAAATGTATAGTCCCATGAGCACTGTATGAGAATTTTTATTGGTCCACATACTTGGACCAGGTTCTTAGTTTTTGTCATAATTCTTCATTTAGCCATTCTGTTTGCTATGTAGTACTGTCTCATTAAACTTGTAAAGTTTGAGGTTTTTTGAGGGTAATGTCAAGTATCTTTTTATATGTTTATTAGACATTCATATAGCCCCTTTTGTGAAGTGCTTATTAAATCTCTTGCCAGTTTTTCTTTTGAGCTTTCTCTTTTTTTTATTAATTTGCAACAGTTCTTTATATATTCTTGATATGATCCCTTTGTGAGCCGTGGATGTTGCAAATATCTTCTTCCATTCCAACGTGCCTTTTCACTATGGTGTCACTGAACGTGCAGTCTTAATTTTCATGTAGTCAAAGTATTCAGTATTTTCCTTTATGATTAATGCTTTTGATGTTTAAGAAGTATTTCCCCAACTAAGTCATAAAAATAATATCCTATATTCATTTTTGAGAGCTTTATTATTTTGCTTTTTACATTTAGCTTTATGTTAATGTACTTGCAGTTAAATTAGGTATATGTGAGGTAATGTGTTTTTGTTTTTCCAAATGGGTACCAAATAAGTTGTCACAACACAGTTTAGTTGACCATATTTTGTTGACTATTTTCTTATTTTTGAGTTTTGAGAGGTCTTTATAGATTATGAATGCATGTTATCTGTCACATATGTGATTGCCAAATGTTTTCTCCAGTCTATACTTTGTTTGTTTATCCTCTTAACTGTGTCTTCCCTCAGAGCAAAAGTTCTTCATTTTTTTGAAGTTTAATTTATCAACTTTATGGATTGTGCTTTTGGTATCATACCCTGGAATTCTTTGCCCAACCTATATATTTTTTCCTATCTTTCTATAAGTTTTAAAATTTTAGATTTGGCAGTTAGATCTATGATCCTTTTTAAGTTAGCTTTTGTATTAGGTGTTAAGTATACATCAATGTTTATTTTCTGGCATGTGGATATCAAGGATCATTTATTGAAAAGATTATATTTCCATTTAATTGTTTTTGTACTTTTCGTCAAAAGTCAATCGATTATTTTTGTGTGCATTTATTTCTGAACTCTTTATTATGAATATGTCTTTCCCTTTTGTCATACTGCACTGCCTTGATTACTGCAGCTTTATAGTAATTCTTGCAATCACCCGTGTTCTTTTCTTTCAAAATTGCCTTGACTATTCTAATATAGTCATGTAAATTTTAGGTTGTTAATATTTACAAGGAATCTTGCTGGATTTTTGATTAAGAATTTTGATTAATATTGCATTGAATCTATAGATCAAATTGACATCTTAGCAATAATGAGTTTTCCAATCCATAAACATGTTATCTCCATTTTCTTTAGGTTTTATTTCTTTCACGAGTGTTTTATAGTTTTCAGCATACGAATCCTGCAAATTTTTGTTAGGTTTATACCTAAGCATTTTTCTTTTATTTTTCTCTCTTTCTTTGATTCTTTTGCATTGTATAATAAATGTACAGTTTTTTTAAATTTGATTTCCAGTTAATGGAAATGTAGAAATAGTATGTAGAAATACAGTTACTTTTTGTATCTAGACCTTGCATTCAGAAACTTTTCTAAACTCATTCTAGAATTTTAAAAAATAGATTCCTAGTGATTTTCTCCACAAACAATATGCTATGTATGAATAGAAAACAGTTTTATATCTTCCTTCCCAATCTACATACCTTTTATTTCATTTTCTTGGCTTATTTCACTGAGTAGGACTTCCAATAGAAGAATGTATAGGAGTGACCGGAGTCGCCAGCCTTTCTGGGTTCCTGATCTTAGAGGGAAAGCATTCAGTCCTTCACCATGAACTAGGATATTAGCTGTAACTTTTGTAAATGCCCTTTATCAAGTTAAGGAAGTTCCCTTCTATTCCTAATCTGCTGGAGTTTCGTTTTTTTAATCATGAAAAGATGTTGTTTTGTTAAATGCAGTGAGCTTATGATATTTTTTTTTCTTAACTAGTCTATAATATGCTGAATTACATTGGTTGATTCTATTTGAAGGAGACTTGTAATTTCAGAATAAACCCCACTTGGTTGCGATGTATTATCCTTTTCATGTATTGCTGGATTTGCTAATATTTAGTTGAGGGATATCTATGTCTATGTTGATGAGTGATGTTAGTCTGCAGTTTTCTTGTAATAATCTTGGCCTGGTTTGGGTATCAGGATGATAACATAAAGTGGGAAGTGTTGCCTTTTCTGCTTTGTAGATGTGCCAATTGGTATTATTTCTTCCTGAGATGTTTAGTAGAACTCACCATTGAAACTCTCTGGGTTTGGAGTTTTATTTCTTGGAATATTTTTACCTATGAATTAATTTTCTTTTTTTTAAATAGCTATAGGATTATTTGGGTTACTTATTTTTTTCTTGAGTAATTTTTGTGTCTTTTAAGTAAGGACTTGGTCTTGTCATCCAAATTGTGGAATTTATATGCATAAAATTTTTCATACTATTCCTTAATCTTTTTCATGTCTTTGAGGTTTGTACTGATAGTCCTCTGTTTCATTTCTAAATCTGCTTCTGTCTTTTTTTCTTTTGTCATTCTGGCTAGAGGATTATCAATTTTATTGTGTGGTTTTTGTTTTTTCCCCCCAAAGTAAACAGCATTGGGATTATTAATTTTCTCTGTTGCTTTCCTGTTTTCACCTTCATTGATTCCTGCCCTTTGTCATTTCTGTCCTTTCCCTTGCTTTGTGGTTATTTTATTCTTTTTCTGGCTTCTTAAGTGAAAGATTATTAATTTGAGAACTTCATTTGTGATAGAAAATGTAATAGATAAATTGCCCTCTAATGGCTGACTTAACTTCATCCCACAAATTTTGATATGTTGTAATTTCATTTTCATTAAGTTCAAAATATTTTCTAATGCCTCTTGAGATTTCCTCTTTACATGGGTTATTTAGAATTAGTTTACTACTTTTATTCTACCTTACTATTAAAGTATCATGTTTCCCCAAAAATAAGACCTAGCTGGCCCATCATCTGTAATGCATCTTTTGGAGCAAAAATTAATATAGGACCCGGTCTTATTTTAATACAAGACCGGGTCTTATATAAGACCGTGTCTTATATTAATTTTTGCTCCAAAAGATGCATTAGAGCTAATGGTCCGGCTAGATCTTATTTTCAGGGAAACACGGTATCTACTTTGATTTCTGTATACTTGGGGATTTTCCAACCATCTTTCTATTATTGATTTATAGTTTAATTTTGTTACGGCCAACGGCCAGAGTACATACTTAGTATGATTTCAGTTTATCTTAGTTTGTTAAGGTATAGTATATTGCCCAGAGTATGGTCTGTCTTTATGAATGTTTCAAGTGCAGTTGAAAATAATGTGTATTATTTTGTTCTTAGGTTGAGTGTTCTATAAATGTCCAGTTAGGTTCAGTTGATTGATAGTATTGTTCAGGTCATCTGTATCATTGCTAATTTTTCTCTTTACTTGTTTTATGCTGAAGTTTCTTGTAATTGTGGATTGTCTATCTCTCCCTTCATTTTTGTAAGTTTTTGCTTCCATACATTTTGAAGTTCTGTTATTAGGTGCATATACATTAGGATTGTCATTTGATGAATTGACCCTTTTGCCGTTATGTAATATCCTCCTTCATCCCTGGTAATTTCCCTTGTTCTGAATTCTATGTCTGATATTATTATAGCCACGTTAGCTGTCTTTTCATTACTGTTGGCATAGTATCTGTTTTAACATCTTTTTACTTTTCGCATATCTATATCATTATATTTAAAATGATATAATGGTTTCTTGTAGATAGCGTATGATTAGGTAATGGTTTTATATCCAAAATAATCTGTATCTTTCAAATGGTGTGTTTAGAGCTTTACATTTAATGTGTTTGTTGCAGTGGCTGGAGTTTGCTCTCCCATTCTATTATTTTTCTTTGTCTCTTTTCATTTTTGGTCCTCTGTTCCCTCTTTCCTTCCTTATTTTGGATTATTTGGATATGTTTAGTACTATTTTTATGTTCTTTTTGCATTTTTACCATCTCTGTTTATTATTTTCTTGATAGTTGATCTAGGGGTTATAGTAATAATATACATATGTATCTTTTCACAGTGTATGTAGAGTTAATATTTTACCACTTTAAGTTTAAAAAACACAAAAAACAAAAGCCCTTGCTCTCCCTGCTTTATGTCAGAGTTGCCAGGTAATCTATGTAATACATTGAACTCCTTGCCAGGTAACATTAAAATATTTTGCTTTCAATAAATTGTGCTTCCTTCATGCTTGAAGATCTGTGTTTCTTTCCCTCTGGTATCATTTCTTTTCAGCCTAAAGAACTTCCTTTAACATTCTTGTAGACCAAGTCTGGTGGGAATGGAATTTTTCTATTTCCTTCATCTGAGAAAGTTTTTATTTTACCTTCATTTCTAAAGGACGTTTTCATGTGATACAGAATTCTTGATAGTTTTTTTTTTTCTTTTTTGTTTTTCAGTTTTCTGGTCTCCATGGTTTCTGATGAGAAATCAATCCAGTCATTGGAATCTTTCTTTTATATGTAACTTATCTTTAAAGCAGCCTGAGCAAAACGATTCTTGTCTTTATCTTTGGGTTTTAACATTTTGATCATTATGTGTCTTGGCATAGTTTCCTTTGCGTTTATCCTATTTGTGCCTTACTAAGCTTCTTGAATCTGTAAATTTGTGTCGTTTACCAGAATTTGAGAAATTTCCAGCCATTATTTCTTCAAAAAATTTTGTGTACCAGTTTCTCCTCTCCTCCTGGGACTCCAGTGAAACAAATGTTAGACCTTTGAAATTGTCCCAGCTGGTATTGTGTTAAATAACAGATAGACATACTGACAATTTTCCTGCATAGAAGGGTAACAGTTTTTATAAAGGTATTGACAGTCTGTTTGACATGTAACTAAGGGGGGGAATCTGCTTTGGATTCAACTGCTAAATGAAAAACAACATGTAAATTATATAAAACACTTAAAAAGAATATAAAAAATCACTTAAAATCATTACCACACGAACTGATTTTAAAAATATTTTCATACTTTAATAAAATGGGTAATTTTGTTTCCCACCCTCAAAAAAGGTTTCTGTGTGTGGTATATTTACAGACCCATATTGATTTCACCAGTGTCTGCCAACCATGAGTAAGCCATGTTCGTGATTTGCTGGTGCTGCATGTTCAGATTGTCTTTATTTGAGAAATGTATACTTAATGTAACAGTTAAATATCATGGCTATGTGTGGTGTATGTGCATGCATTTGTGAAAATCTAGATTTCTTTTTCGCAGCTTGTTGTATAAAATGTCATCTTGTGCTCAAGATTAATATTTAAAGTTGTGTAAGGTCATGTTTGAGTAGCTTTGTTTATGGTAGATGTTTATAAATGGAGTCAGTTATCCTTTTTTCACTCCAAGGCACTGATTTAATCCCCAAAATAAGCTTCCTCAAGTAGTATAATTAGTGAAGTTATTTGTTAGATATATCTTCCTTGTTTACTAGCCATAAATGAAACTTAATAATTTGTTTACATATATAAATCTTTCAGTTACATGTATAGTCTAATGCAATGTGATATTTTTGTGTTAAAATAATTTATCTTATGTTAGATCCTCCTGTTTCTCCTATTTTATGTGATTTTCCCAAGAAATGAAAATCTCTCGCTTTTCTTCCTAGACTTTGTACTGTAAGCGTCACCTAATTGTAATTAACCCAAATTGAAGGCTGTAAAAAAGAATATTAAGATTGTCGTGCTGTGGAAATTTTTTCTCAAGTGGGACCATAGTTCTACAGTTACAGAAGCGTGATGAATCCTTTGTTACTGCTATGATTTTTTTAAATGTTATTTTCTAAAATGCAGCATATGTGCAGATATTTATGTATAAACACATGTACGTGAAGAATGATTGCTACCTCATTGTTGCTGTTAACTTGTTTAAACTATCGAGGAAGAGAAGAGGTCCAGAGTATAATAGCAAGAGGGACTTGGACCTAGTTAGTCAGGCGAGCTAGACTCTCGTCTGTGCCCTCAAGTAGTTCAGCCTCTCTGAGCCCTGCTTTTCTCATATGTAAAATGAGGTGATCGAACATGATGAACTCTAAGGCTATTTCTGTTCTTAATATATTACTTAGACAACTCTGTAACTGTTCCATTTGTTTATGAATTAAACTATATCACTTAAGCCTAGGTTATTTCACAGCAATTTTGGGGGGTAAGGAGTGATACTTCAGCAGATTTTTAGCTTAGAATCCAATTAATGTTCCTTTATCTTTTGCTACATTTTCACTTCAATGGGTAGTAACAAAAATTGATTTGAAATGTCTTCTCTAGGTATCTTGTTTGTTCTGATACTTCCTTCATACCACATTGCCTGGAAAACTCAAGACTCTAGAAAAAGAGAATATCAGAGTCTATATAAAAGTCACAAAGTGGCAGAAACTGGCTGCTTACTTATGTTCATTCATTTTCCCCCTTCTTCTAAGGTGCTGAGCTCTGATTTTGTTTGGGTATCTTATCCCTCACTTCACTCACTAGAAGATGACCCTGTTCCCACCTCTAGGGGTGATTAAGTGATTGATTTAGACATAGAAGGCTACAGGAGACCAGCCCATGAGAAGTGAAAGGAAGTTATGTGGGTGCCTTCTGGACCAAGTTTCCTCATTGCTTAAAAAGAGACACGGAGGAGAAAGCACCAGGGAACCCAGTCATAGGGGACCCCCAATATTGTGAGGTTTACCTTCTGGAGTTCTACTAGGTTCTCACAGTAAACATAGAGAAAACTCCCTTCATGCTTCCAACAGGGAGAAGGGAAAAGGGGCCATTTTGAAATATGCCAGAGCACTCTGTTCTTAATAAGATCTGCCCCCAGGGGAAACTAATTAACCAGGGCCTAACTTGCTGGGATATTATCAGAGCCTGACTTTCCTGGGAGAAGGGAAATGCCTAACTCCATCCCACTCTAGCCATCCTGTCCCACGGTTGAGGGTATGGATGGGGGTACTGAAAACACTTGTGAAGTTCACAAACCAAAAGGCACAGGCTCACAAAAAGACCTAATCGTAGAATGTAGACTCTCACTCAAAACACCTTATTGTAGTACTGCTCACCTTTTCACTTAAAGGAATCACTTTACAGCTTCTCTTTGGCATATCTGAATTGTTAGCCCCACTGTGCTTACACTTTGCTGCCATTATTAAGTAAGCTAAGTGTTACTTGAACGTAAGCACTGCAGTGGCCTGGCGGTTGATCTGATAATGGCAACAGCTACTAAGTGACTACCTGACAAGGAACATACTGGACAAAAGGAAGATTTACTTCCTAGGTAGGATTGTGCAAAATTTCATCATGCTACTCAGAACGGAGTACAATTTAAAACTTAGGAATTGTTTATTTCTGGAATTTTATAATACCCAGTCTTATTTTAATATAATATAAGACCCAGTCTTATATCAGGTAAGACTGGGTCTTACATAATGTAACATAATACTGGGTCTTATATTAATTTTTGCTCCAAAAGACGCATTAGAGTTGATGGTCCGACTGGGTCTTATTTTCAGGGAAACACAATTAGTTGATAAGCTAATTAGAGTCTGATGGAGGGAGTCATAAAAAGTGACCTCTAAGCATTTTACTGTAATAAGTGTATTTATCAGCCAGTTTTAAATATTGGGCCAAGGGATTTTCATTGACAAGGTGGAGTTCACTAACAGTTCAGTGTTAATCTTCATTGCATAGACCATACCCCAATACATTATCTGTAACTCCCATTTTGGGATTAAACGATGTGAGAATTTAGACACTTAAGAATCAAACTTGGGTCCAAACCTCTCCATATGTTTTGTTTGCCTTAGTGTTTCAGTTGTCTCAGCCACACCCAATTCAACAGCACTTTTTTTGGTAGCTTGCCTTTATTGAGCCTTTATAATAAAGCATTCATTGCAGTGATCGTGGAAACAATTTACTTTTTCCTTCCTGTTTCATCAGTTTAAATAATATTTAAGTAAATCACGTAGTTATGATTACTGGTACAATTGGCACAAACAGTTGTAACAAATAACATCTTACTCTTGATAAACAGACACCCAGTGGTGGGGATGAAAGTGAATGGTCTTATTAGTGTTGCCCAGTAGTCAAAATACATGGTATGCCAAACTCACCATTAGTTTTACTCAGGAAACAGAATATTGATTAATCATGTGAGTCAGTTAAATGAAGGTTGGTTAAGAGCTTCTCATGTTTTATAATTTTAGATAACCATTCCTCTTTTGGTGAACATTTAAATTGTTTTCAGCATTTTGCTTCCTGTGATGATCAATAAATATACTTAATCATTTTGTTTGTACACACACAGGAATGTCTTTATCTAATTCCATGAAATAGAATTAGTATATATAAGAAGAGAGTCATTTTTTCATTAAAATAAATATTGCTAAAAGCAATCGTAAATATTTTGTTGCCCCAGTTTCAATATTTAACTGTAGTAAAGTAAAATATGATAGGTTAAAAAATTTTTTAATTGACCAATTTGTTCCCCTTTTTTTCCCTTAAATTTGCTTTTTAGAGAGGGAAAACTGTTCGTGAGTCATAAAATACATTAATAGGATTCAAGGCATTGAGTCATAGATATCCAGACATCTCTCGCTCATAAATGACTCATTTTGTGTGTGTGCTGTGTCTGTGGTTTATTCTGTGTAATAGATATGTTTCTCAATTTGAGTAGATGTGATGATATTTGAGCACTCTGGGGAAGTTTGCTGTTTAAATGATTAACACTGAACAGCCTTAATTACAATGATTAAGTTAGGACTCAACTTTCAATAAAGTCTGATATTTAAGTTCTGTTTTAGTTTTTTCAGTGACTATTTGTTCAGTAATTTCTGTGCAGAGAATTCTTGCTAGGGTATATGTTGGAATAAAAAAACATGGTCTATGGTTAGAGAAACAAGAACTCCTAGCTTACTAAACAATAGTGATAGCTACGAGACCAACCTCCCTTTACTGGAGCACCTGTTACTATATAAGGATAAAAACAGTATCACAAATACATTAAAATTACATGAAGAAACGTATGAAGAGTCAGCGATAATTGTAAACACACATCTTTATAATACCTTTATGTACTACAGCGAAGCCTTTTTTGAATGCCTATGAATATTTTTAACCTCTCTTTTGACTAGCAGTTTTTTTCCTAATTTATTCTTAGTAGTCTTACTGTCCTTTCTTAGAGTAATTGGTGTATTGCCAAACTAGAAAATTATTACAATGTGAAATAATTTTTTTCTTTTTTTTAAATCTCGGAAGCTATACTATTCTAATGTGGTAGGAGACCACAAAATAATAAAAGGTTTAACTTCTAGACTATTAAGAGATACTGTGGTCTGGGTTGGTGGGGCAACTTTGCTCTCTAATCACTTGGGGTGTCGTTCTTGGCACTTTTCTGGGATGTCGGCCTACCTCTGCATGGCCAAAGTTGGCTCAGCTTCACATCTGCCTCCCAGCTTGTGGGAAGTGGGCAAGTATTAGTCCATCTCTAAGATGGTTTTCTTTTTCGTGAAGATGACTTGAAAGTTGTGCCTCTCACTTCGGCTCACATACTGTTGGTGCATACTAAGTAACAAAACTTCAAGGCAAGCGAGGAGAGTATTCTCTCACTGAGTGGGTCAATAACCAGCTAAAACTATTCACATGGACAAAGGGGAAAATGGACATTTGAAGACAACTAACAATCTGTCACAAAAGCCTGTATCAAAAAAAATTGGATGTAAGTTTCAAAATAAGTATTTCTAAATGAATAGCTTTCTCAGATGCAGCCAAGTCAGCAACACTCTGAGTGTGGTAACTTTAGAGAAGGTATAAATATGAATTAAAAATCCCAGAATATGACTTTACCCTAAGATCTTGCTTTTTAAACTGGAGAACATTGTTGCTTAAGGGGAAGAAGTACCTGAAGCCATGCATTAGATGTAGCTTCTCTTCCTGTAGGAAGATTTGGAAGACTATGTATTTTTGGTATTTACAAAGATAGGAATATATTTTAGAACCAAAAATGAAATTGGCAGGAACTTTACGAAAAACCTTCAGATTGTTTTAAGGGATAATTTCAAATCGCCAGAGATATTTTTTCTTTTTGCCACTGTAGGTACTCTTGTGGAAACATTTTGATAAGCAGACTTGTTGGTTTGTTAAGGCTTGTTTTGTTTAATTAGGTCAACAACTTGAAACTGTGTAAAACTTTGGAAGTATATTGGCGTGGTGAGGCAGTATGAAGTACAGGAAATTTGCCCGTGTGTATCAGTAGCATAGGTATCTTTATTCAAAGAAACTCTAAGAAGCTATTTCTTTGTTATCTTAGATTTTTCTTTTATTCTGTGCTGCACTTTATACCATTCTTTTAAAGCCTTTTTTTAAATTTAGGTTTTCCTTTTCCGAGCAAGAAAATACTCTGTTAATGAGACTTCCAAACTAGACTAGAGTTGTGGAAGTAGTAAGCTAGTAGTTAAGTGGTTTTTCTTCATTTAAAGTATGTTAAAATTAACTTTATATTGGAACTTATGTTCTACCTTTCCTTCTGATCACAGGACAATGAAAAGAGAACACCACTGCATGCTGCTGCCTATCTTGGAGATGCAGAAATCATTGAACTGCTTATTTTATCTGGTATGGTAAGCTCTGTATAAGAGCGCATCACATATTTTTGCCATAATTAATATTTATCAAATTTAATTGATTATTCATATTTGTTTTAATAAAATGAAACTTATTTGTTCATTCTACAAATACTGACCTCGTATCACATGCCAGGTATGTTCCAAAGGCTGGCATACATTAACAAAACAAAGATCACTGCCCTTGTGGAACATATATTCTAATAAAGAAAAACAGGCTATAAAGACAAGTAAATTTTAGGGTGTTAGGAGATGATAAGTGCTATAGCAAAATGAAAAAGTAGATCAGACTAATGAGGTAGGATGAGCATTATATAGGGTAGGGTACTATAAAGAGTATCCATAGTAGGACTCATCAACCACAGAGTAAATGGGGGATGATGACAGTTCTCACAGGGAGGTGATGGTGGCTCAGTCCGTGTATAGCAGTGCAGGTAGTAAGAAATGGTATGATTGTATATATATTTTGAAAGGGATGACAAGATTTCTGTCTTTAAATAGCTTTTATCCAATTCTATTAGGTAAGGGCCTGTAAAACACATTTTAGGGAATTATACTTTATTTTTTAATTTCTTCTAAACTGTTTAAGACTTGGCAGTATGAAGTCAACTGTCTCTTACAGAATAGCTCCTATTGTGCAAACTGCCTCTAGTCCTAAAACAGACAAACAGAGCTTAGAAACATTTTTTTGTAGCCAGATTATTATAAATGATATGTAGTGAGAAAGGATGCATGTGTTTTAATTGTGCTTGTGGTGGCCAGATTGCACAGATACATGAATAATGCACCTGGAGAGATAGTATCATTCTTTTGATATTTGGGAGGAGTGCTGAGAGAAATTTTGAATGATGATTGTATTAAATAGTAGCCTAAACAGAATTTTGCCATTATAAATTTATAAAATATTTTAAATCTGCTTTTTATAACAAATTGTAGGATCATATAGAATTAAATATAGTTAAATGTGGACCTAGCTAATATTCTTCTATTAGTTTCTTCATAAATAACTTTATCACTGATGCACATCCTTGAAGATCTCTGTTCCTCTGTGGACGCGAGCTCACTAGTTTTCAAGTTTTCATCTGAAATGTACTAGAGATAAGAACTGAGGAGGTTCAAGAGAAAAACCATATTCTTAATTGAGTCATATTCTGCTTTAATAATATTAATGAATGGGATACAGGTTCATATATGGAACTTTCATTACAAACATTGTCCAAGAAACAGTTTCCTGTATTATTATAAGAAATAGCTATGCTAGAAACAGTACTTCTAGTTAGTTTAATGTCTAGGACTTTGGGTAAGAACTCTACTGCTATATTTTTCATTTTAACACAGAATTCTGTCATTTACTTTCATTTTAACATGAAGATAACTATGACTCAACATGGAGGGTTTTTCCCCCATTTTTTCATTTTTATACCTAGCAGAAACTTTTCAAATGCTCAAAGTTTGACTTAATCCCTTCCTTTTAAAGTGAATGTTTGTATCAAGGATTTTTAGTTACTTATAGAAGGTTGACTGCCTAGTATTTGTAAGTATAATAGCCACATGAACCTTATGAGTGTGATAGTATCAGATGTCAGCTTTGAGATAAGCATTTGAGAGAAAGCTTAAATTCTTTTGAATAATTCAGGTAAAAATCATGTATAAAATTAACCATTGTAAATGTATAAAAAGCTATTTCAATGCTTCTTTGAAAAATACTTTTAGTATTATATTTATTGTATTTTACCAGTTTCATGAGGTAATAGCTCATATAGCTATTTTTAAAAGGAAAGATAAAGTTCTAAATTTATTTACAGTTCTCAGAATAAAAAATTAAGTTTTTACTTGTTTCCTGTCATTTTCTTCCTGTCAGAGTATAAACTCCTAGGAGGCAGATTTAGTTTGCTTTGCTCCCTAACGTATTTATTCTCAATGCCTAGAACAGTGTTGAATACGTAATAGGTTCTGAGTGAATACTTGTTGAATGAATGTATGATAATAGCAATGTAAGTTTAAGCTGTCTCCTTTCAGTAACTGTTCACATTTTAGTCTCAGTTTCCCAAGTCTTCAGTGGAAGTAAAAATGGGAGAGGTGGGAATGAGGTGTAGGAGTGTAAGGGTAACAGGAATTAGGTAAGTGGGAAAGGAAAGAAGGCAAATGATTTGTTTCCTATGAGTGCAAAATCAAGCTCTTCCTTAGACTTTGTTTCTCGTCAGACTATCAGCTAGGCTCTAATTTGAGAAAAATAAAGTAAATTAAAAATTTGTTTGGATTTGGAGTAAAATGAGCTGAAATGAAATCCAAGGCTAGATTTCTAAACTAGGACCTCAGTTTTCTACTTAAAAATGAAAAAACCAAAACAAAACAGGCTCTGTATTGCCAAAGCAGATAGTGTAAAGAGCACAACTCTGTGGCCAGACAGATTTGGATGCAAATCCTGGCCTCACCCCTGTGATCTTTGGGAAGCTATTCAATCTCTCAGCCTTGACTTCCTCATCTAATAAGTGGGAATAATATAAAATTTTACGAGCTTAACAAAGCAAATGAGATGATATAGTTAAGATACATAGAAAAGTACCTCGTACATACTCAGAATTTGGGCTATTTTTTTAGGTATCCCTTCTCTTTTCCTCAGTTTTATTTGGTCCTGCCAAATAAATAAATTCCTGATATCACGAATTAGGTTTTTTTGTGACTTTCAGATATACTGTAAAAAAAATTCTCTCCTTCCCATTTTGAAATCCAGTCATTCTGAAATGATAAAGTGGAAGGAGTGACTTAACTATAGGGGGAAATTGGGAAAAAAAAGAGCTTATTTACACAATCTAGAAAGACGAAGGGTGAAAGAAAACAGACTCTTTATACTCTTTATCATTGAAGCAAATATGTTCATATTCCACAAATTCTAGAATAAAAAAACAGTCTTTAAAGCTGTACATAAGCGTCTTACTGAATAGAGCCACCAGTAGCTGAACAAATAATGAGGGTTTGTATAATTTATGGATAACAGAGCTCTAACGAGTAAGAAGATAGGGAGTAATCAGGAATGTGTTCCTAACTTTTAAAGTTTATACAGGATGACTACCATGGCCTTCTATAAAAAACCCCTTTACATAATTCAGGAAGACTGAAACTTTAATCAGAATTTTAGTTTAGTGGACTATGGTATTTGTCATAATTTTGTGTATATGAAACGGCTCCTGCTGATTTTTATAAAAAATAATTCAAAAGTGTATTCAAAAATATTTCTCCAGTTCATTCATGTTATATCAGTTTGAAATTTCCATTAACTCTTTGCAAATTGATTAGAATGGTTTCATAGAAGACACAGTAGATAACTTAGAGATCAACAAGTATAAGCCAACTGTTGAAGTCTAAATATTAACAATAGATACCAGAATAACAAGCCAGTAAAAAAAAAACATTATATTCAAATTTTAGTTAAGAATTTCCAACAATGGATGGATCATCCAGACAGAAAATCAATAAGGAAATATTGGACTTGAACTACATGGTAGTGCAGATGGGCTTAACAGATATTTACAGAACATTCCATCCAACCACAGCAGAATGCACATGCTTCTCAAGTGCACATGGAATATTATCCAGGATAGATAATATGTTAGATCACAAAACAAGTCTTCATAAATTTAAGGTTGAAATTATATTAACCATCTTTTCTAACCACATGGGAAACTAGAAATAAAGTACAAAAGTAAAACTCAAAAATTCACAAATATATGGAGTTTAAACAACATACTACTGAACAACTGATGGGGCAAAAAGGAAATCAAAAGAAACAGCAAAAATTATCTTGAGACAAATTAAAATGGAAATACAACATACCAAAATTTATAGGATGCAGCAAAAGCAATTCTAAGAAGGAAGTTCATAGAGATAAACACCTACATTGAGGAAAAAGAAAATGTTCAAGTAAACAATCTAACTTTTCACCTCAAGGAACTATAAAAAGAACAAAGCCCAAAATTATAGAAAGAAGGAAATAAAGATCAGAGCAAAAATAAAAAGATCAATGAAGCTAAGAGCTCATTTTTTAAAAAGATAAACAAAATAGGCAAACCTTTAGCTAGATTTACCAAGAAATAAAGAATTCAAGTAAATAAAATCATAAATGAAAGAGGAGAGATTATAACTGATACTATAGAAATATAGAGGATCATAAGACAGAACTATGAACAATTTATGTCACCAAATTGGACAACCTAGAAGAAATGGATAAATTCCTAGAAACATACAGATGAAGCATGTACAACATATAACCAAGACTGAATCACGAAGAAACAGGAAATCTGAACAGACCTTTTACTAGTAAGGAGATTGAATCTGTATCAAAAAACTCCCAACAAAATAAAGCCTATGACAGATGGCTTCACTGGTGAATTCTATCAAACTTTAAAGAAAAATTAATACTAATTCTTCTCAAACTCCTCCAAAAAAAATAGAAAAGGAAGGAACTCTTCCAAATTTCTTTTTTACAAGGCCAGCATTGCCCTGATAAAAACCATTCAAGGACACCACAAGAAAAGAAAACTGTAGTCCAATATTCCTGACAAACATACTTCTAGATGCAAAGATCCTCAACAAAATATTAGCAAACTGAATTCAATAATACCTTAAAAAAATTATATACCATGATCAAGTGGGATTTAGTCCAGGGATGCAAGAATGGGTTCAACATCCTTAAATCAATCAATGCAATACACCACATTAACAAAATAAAGAATAAAAATTATATAATCATCTCAATAGATGCAGAAAAAACATTTGACAAAATTTAATGTTCATTTCACAATTTAAAAAAATGCTCAACAAAGTGAGTATAGAGGGAACATAACACAATAAAGGCCATTTATGAGAAGCCCACAGCTAACATCATACTCAAAGGTAAAAAGCTAAAAGCTTTTCCTCTACAGTCAGTAAGAGGACAGGGATGCTCACTCTTACCACTTTTATTCAACATAGTTCTAGAAGTTCTAGCCAGAGCAATTAGGCAAGAAAAAAAATTAAATGTGTCCAAATTGGAAAGGAAAAAGCAAAACTGTCTCTATTTGCAGATGATGTGATATTATATAGAGAAAGCTGTAAAGACTTCACCAAAAACTGTTAGAACTAATAAATTCAGTAAAGGTGCAGGATACAAAATCAACATACAAAAATCTTGCGTTTCTATATGCTAATAACAACTATCAGAGACATTAAGAAAACAATCCCATTTACAGTTGCATCAAAAAGAGTAAAATATCTAGGAATAAATTTAACCAAGGAGGTGAAAGAACTGTACACTGGAAACTGTAAGACATTGATGGAAAAAACTGAAGAAGACACAAATAAATGGAAAGATATTTTATACTCATGGATTGGAAGAATTAACATTGTTAAAAAGTCTATACTAAAAGCAGTCCACAGATTCAATACAATTCCTATGAAAACTCCAGTGGCGTTTTTCATAGAAATAGGAAAAGCAGTCCTGAAATTTGAATGGAACCACAGATATCCCAGATAGCCTAAGCAATCTTCAGAAAGAGCAACAAAGTTGGAGGCTTCATGCCTCCTGATTTCAAACTATTAATATATTACAAAGCTATAGTAATCCAAATGTATGGTATTGGAATAAATACAAACACATGGGTCAATGGAACAAAAAGAGAGCCCAGAAATAAACCCACGCATGTGTGGCCAATTTATGACAAAAAGCCAAGAATATACAATGGGGAAAGGACAGTCTCTTCAATAAATAGGATTGGGAAAACTGACTACTATCTTATACCGTATACAAAAATCAACTCAAAATGGATTAAAGGCTTGAACGTAAGACCTGAAATCATAAAACTCCCAAAAGAAAACATAAAGGGTTAAGCATTTTGGATTTGACACCAAAAGCAAAGGCCGCAAAGGCAGAAATAACAAGCACGACTACATGAAACTAAAGAGCTTCTGCACAACAAAGGAAAGCAACAAAATGAAAAGACAACCTACAGAATGGGAAAAAATGTCTGCAAGCTGTATATCTGATAAAGGGTTGATATCCAAAATATGTATGAAGAAACTCATACAACTCAATAGCAAAAATTTTAAAAATCTGTTTAAAAATTGGGCAGTGGAACTGAATAGACATTTTTCTAAAGAAAACATAAGTATGGCCAACAGGTACATGAAAAGTTGTTCAATATCTTTAACCATCAAGGAAATACAAAGCAAAACAATGAGTTATCACCTCACACTTGTTAGAATGGCTGTCATAAAAAAGGCAAGAGAAACAAATATTGACGTGGATGTAGAGAAAAGGGAACCCAGGAACTGTTGTGCACAGTAGAATATTATTCAGCTATAAAAAAGAAATTCTGCCATTTGCAACAACATGGATGAAACTGGAGGACATTATACTAGGCAAATAAGCCAGACACAAAAAGAAAAATAATGTGTGATCTCACTTATATGCAGAATCAAAAGAAATCAAACTTAGAAACAGAGAACAGATTAGTGGTTGCAGAGGTGAGGAGTGGAGAAGGGAACTATGTAAAGGTGGTAAAGAGGTATAGACTTCCAGTTATAAGTAAGTTCTGGGGATGTAATGTGCAACATGGTGACTATAGTTATCAATGTTGTATTGTGTCTTTGAAAGTTACTAAGTGACTAGATCTTAAAAGGTCTCATCACCAGAAAAATACATTTTTAACTATGTGAAATGATGGATGTTAATTAAACTTAATGTAATCATATTGTAATATATACATATATTATGTTGTATACTTAAAATTAATACAGTGTTATATATCAATTATAGCTCAGTAGACCTCAGGGAAATAATATCACTCAGAACAGTTGTCTTCAAACATTCTCATATGTAGACTCTTAAGGTTCTGTAGTGGTGCTCCAGGGGTTCTACTTAAATTTTATTTGAATGCCATGGTTGTTGAGACCCAAATTAGACGATGATTTCCAAACTCCTAATTTCAAAACTACCTTATAATCATATTGAATGAATTTTAAAGAAGTTTAGTTACAAATTAGAATTGAAACTAGGTGTTTGACCCTAGATAAAGAAGAGAATTACGGTGCATAGAGATAAAAATAGGCAACAAATTAAACTAATTTGTTCACAGTTAGTAATGAAAACAGTGTAGAAAAGTGTAGATTGCTCTTACGCTTCATGTTAATTAGCAATGACGTTACATTAGGTTAACCTTAACTAGTGTAGTGTTAAGAAAATTAAGCAATGTGAAATAATCCCCACATAGTTCTAGAATTACACAAAAGTCATAATATGCTTCAATAAGAGCACACAATAAAATAAATTACTGTAATTTTGTATTATAATAACTACTTTGGCGTCCATGGCAAAGTTATTTGTTCCTAAAATATTTCTCTAAAATGAAAACTGAAGAATATGAAAAAAATTGAGATCATTCTATAGAGTCATGTTATCCCTTGTTCATGTTTCATGTTTTGATTGTTTTCTGATTTCCTATGTTGAAAAATTAGGAAATTACCTTCTCTAATTTGTTTTACTCTTGTTTTCATTGTCAGGAATTATGACTTTACATTCTGTTTAGTAGTCATAATTCCTACGGTTCTCTCTCTGTCTCTCTCTCTCTTTCTCTCTCTCTCTCTCTCTCACCCTGTCTTTATTCGTTACCCAGTTTCTCTATTCCCAAGTTGTTTATTTTGATGTATCTCTTGATGTCAAATAGACATCATCAAGTAGTTTTTGTTTTTATATTTTCAGTAAGAGCTTGTGGATGTCATATTTCCTGGTATCTTATTTATTTAATTGAAGAGTAGATTGGCTAGTAATAAAATTCTCAATTCATATTTTTTTCCTCTCATCTTTATAGATATTGCTCCAGTGTCTTCTAGCATTGATTGAAAGTCTTGGATTAAGCTTTTCTCTGCTTACTATTTCCATCCCCCATATTACCCTCTACCACCATGGTCACTTTTCTTCTGCCGGATGCCCATAGGATTCAGTTCTTTATTCCTGAAATCCAATACTAACTTCATTAGGCTAAATGTATTGATTTATTTTTTCTGGGACCTAATGTTAATATGTGAATTTCAGCACTTTTAGTTCTGAAATTCAGATTTTTATTTCATTTAAATCTTCCTTTAAATCTTTGAATATTTTATTTCTGCATGTTTTTCCTATCTGTAAATTGTTCTATGTGTTTTTCAACTAAGTTGGATCTCCATTGTCTGTCTTTACCAACTTTTTAAAAATTTTTATTGGGAAATATTGGGGAACAGTGTTTCTCCAAGGTCTATCAGCTCCAAGTCGTTGTCCTTCAATCTAGTTGTAGAGGTTCAGTCGCCGTTTTCAATCTTAGTTGCAGGGAGCACAGCCCACCATCCCGTGCGGGAATTGGCAACCTTGTTGTTGAGAGTCCGTGCTCTAACCAGCTGAGCCATCCGGCCGCCCCTCGGGCAGCTCGTTGTCCTCAGTCTAGTTGTGGAGGGCGCAGCTCACTGGCCCGTGTGGGAGTCGAACCAGCAACCCTGTTGTTCAGAGCTCGCATTTTAACCATCTGAGCCAAATGGCTGCCCCATTGTTGCCAACTTTTGTCTGATTGTAATTTTGTCTTTTCCATTTGGTTTTAGATTATTTCCTTGGACCTGTCATTCAACAGATATTTAACAAGCATGTCTGTGTATTAGGCACTATTCTAGGTGTGCTGTGCATAAAGCAGTGAATCAGATGATGAAGTCCCAGCCTTCATGGAGTTTGTTTTGAGAGCGTAACAAGTTACTATATATAGTTTGTCTTGTAGTGGTAATTGCTATGGAAAAAATTAAAATAATTTTATGTTGGGTGGGGACAGTTGCTATTTTATATTGGGTTATCAGGGAAGGATTCAATGATAATACGACATTTGAGGAGATAAGAAAATGAGGAGGCAACCCTTGCCTCCCATGCAGATATTTGGAGGAAGCTGAGAGAACAGCAAGGACCAGCTCTGCGATGTGGGAGCGTGTTTGGAGGCAGGTGAAAAGAGCAGTAGGAGACGATGCAGAGAGATGGCAGGGGCCAGGTTGTGTGTGGCCTTGTCGTAGAGACTTGCTTTGGTTCTGAAAGTGAATGGAGAATTTTGAGAGGAGTGCCATGGTTTTTAAAGATTTATTCTTACTGTGGCTTCAGATTCTTGACTGTGTTTTAAGTTTTATTTCTTCTGTTTTTTGTTGTTTCTGGGCTTTTATCTGTCCTTATTTTATTTTCCTTTTTTCATTCTTGAACTCTGCCAGTAGTCATCTCTTTGTATTCATTGTCTTACTTCTCTCTCGGCACTCTTTGAGGTTTCTCTTCAGACCTTAACTTCTCTGAAGTTGTGCATAGAGAGTAGTTTGCAAATTCATCCTCTCCTTTCCTGGGATAATTTCTTTCAAATATGCCCATTAATTGTTTTGTTCAGTTTACTCTGCGCTCTTGTGTTTTTGTTCTAGTCCTGTGCTAGATCCTTGCAGGTTCTTATATATCTTTGAGGAATATGTTTCTTTCCAGTACAGCTATTTGCTGAAGAATAGAGTAGGGAGGGGCAAAAACTGAGCATCATTTAGGTTTGTTTCTTTAAATAGCTCTCAAAACAAATGTGTTTTCTCTCAGTCCTAGCAGTGGACTCTCTTCCTTTAGTTCTTGATGTACTATTGGATAGTAGGGGTGACTTGGCAGCTCCTTAAATCACAGGTTCTTAGAAAGTGATCTGCTGGTGATTGGTTCTTACCCTCCATCTCCAGCTGGGTCAAAAATAATAAAGATGTCTGCTTGGCCCCTCCTCTAGCACTGCCCCAGCCTTGCTCTGTGTGATAAAGTTCAAGTTCTATGGGGAGCTTCTCCTGTGGATAACTCACATAGCTCTAGATAGATCATTTAAAAGATTGTTAGGTAGGGATTCTAGGATATAGACGGCAGAGAAAAAGTGACAGATGGACATGCTCTTTTAAAGACTTAGTAGCCATTCCAGGATCTGAAGAAGCTTCACTTGACTCAGTGTCCTTCCTCATTTTGATACAGATTTCTCTGTATTTGGTAGGAATTCTTCATAGTTTAGTTTGTGGTGGTAACTGTTTTCTTGTACTGAAGATGGTATTATTTCACATTCTGTTTTATATTTTGATGAGGTGTTTTGTTTTGTTTTTTGTTTTTAAAGTAGTACTACTACTCAGTCTCTTTAACCTAAAGTTCAGAACTAAATTCATTGGAAATCAAGTATTTATAAATGACGAAACTCGGAGATTTGTAGATGAGGAGTATCATTTTTAACATGTTACATTGTAGTCAAACCACTGAATCCTTCCATAGAATTTACAGTAGAATTAATTTCACAATTATTATTGAATGGGGTTAAATAATAAGAGGAAGCAGTGATTGTTTTCTATATCTCAAGTACTGTGCTAAATTTAGCTTTTTCATTTTATTTTCTTATTTTTGTCTTCTTAACTCTGAAGGTATTATTATAAATAAGGAAACTAAAGCGTTTAGAGATTTATGGCTGAAGTGGTACTGCAAATTAAAGCTAGAGACAGCATTCAGACCCAGGCAATCTGGCTATAAATTTCATATTCTTAACTCTGTTATTATTTGAACCACTCCTCCTTCCATCTACACTCTACTCCCTGCCCCCAACATTTAGTAAAATTTGTGTAGGCAGTGACTTTTATTGAAGAACTTCTGTTTAAAGGACTGAATTTTCTGGCTACCTTAATACAGAGTTATTTATGGGAGTTATTTATTTAATGCTTGTACAGGCATACCTCGGAGATACTATGGGTTCTTTTTGCTGGTGGAAGGTCTTGCTTTCAATATGTAAAAACCTCAATACCTGTGAAGCTCAATAAAGCAAAGCGCAATAAAATGAGGTACGCCTATATTTAAAACCATAGGTTTAGCAGGACCTCAGACTGCTATATCAGGTGATTAAATGACTGTGTCATACAAGGCATTAGTCAAAAATTCATTTGATTAACCTTTCATAGAAAATATAGTCCTTGAGAAGGAAATACAAATATCATGTTTCTAGTATTAGGAATTAGACCTAAAGTATGTGACCCTTGAAAGCCTGCAATGCTGGTATATTAGTATGCCAGGCTGCCATAACAAAGTATATACAAGGTGAGTGACTTATACACTTGAAATTTATTTTCTCACAGTTTTGGAGGCTAGAAGTCCAAGATCAAGATGTTGGCAGGTTTGGTTCCTTCTGAGGGCTGTGAGGGATGGATCTGTTCTAGGCCTTTCTCTTTGGCTTACAGATGACCATCTTCTCCTTGTGTCGTCCACCTATACTTGTCTCTGTTCAAATTTCTTCTGCGTGTGAGGAAACCAGTCATATTGCATTAAGGCCTGCCATACTGACCTCATTTTAACTTAACAAGCTCTGTAAAGACCCTATCTCCAAATAAGGTCGAATTCTGAGGTGCTGGGGTCAGGACTTCAACATATATATTGGGAGGCTCTGGGTACAGTTCAACCCACAATACCTTGTGTCATACAACAGAGCATCTGTGTTTGTTTTGTTTTTCCAACATGACAGGTGGAACAGTGGGAATGTAATTGCCTTTTGCTCATTTCACTACCAAACTGAAAACAGAGTCTGGAGGTTTTGCCACGGTTTTTGGTAGGCAGCCAAAGGAACAGCATTGTTTCCATTTTGGGAAGAGTAGTGATAGAACATGGCTCCTGGCCTGCTTCACTGGATATGGTCTGTCTCCCCTGCGGCTCAGAAGCTGAGCAGAGAACCACTCTCCTTAATAGAAGTTTTAGAAAATTATTAGTAGGACTTTATAATTATTACAAACACATATGTAAAATAGAAGTAACTTTAATAGTAAACTTAGCCTAGATCAGAGGTTGATAGACTTTTTATGTAAAGGATCTTACAGACACTGGCAACTACTTAGCTCCTTTAATGTGAAAGTTACATATTTAACACTTTAGTGAATGTGTGTAGTTGCGTTGGAGTAAAACTTTATTTACAAAATAGGTTTCTGGCAGCCTGTGGGCTGTAATTTGAAGACCCTTGGCATAAATTATATGAAGATACTACCTCATCTATTTAATATTAAAGTAGGACAAGGTAGTTAATAAGTATGAAATAATTTATTCTGACTATTTCAAAATAGGATAGACTGTTATAATTGGAAATGGATCATAAAGATCATGTAGCACAACTCTTATTTTGCTGCTGAGATTGAAAAATCAAAGAATTGGCAGGTCTTGGTGACTGATTAGATTAGGGAGAAAGCAGGTGAATCAGTTATCTTGCAGAATGAGACCCACCCAGAGTCAAATGGGACATTCCTGGTTTGAGCACCTGACTCGTAGCACTGCTTTGCCGAAGCGGGAGCTCCCTATGTTGTTTCACCCTGAGGCCCATCCTTTCTCACCGCCCCGTGTGCACCACACTCACATACGCAGGAGGCAGGGGCTATGGTTAACAAATGAAACTCTATGCTATGGGGAACAGCCCCGGGTCTCACAGCCTATTGGTTACAGAGCCATTATTAGATCACAAGGTCCTGCTCCTGGTCTTCTTCCTAACCCCTGGCTGTCTCCTCACGTGTCCAAACCTCTCCAGCGGCATTGCTGTCGAGAGCCTACAATAGACTGATGTAAGTCAATCAGATTTTTTATTTTTTTAAATTACTTTCTGGTTTATCTCCAAATGAGCTAGACATTTATCTAATTCTGGAAATCTTACCTTAAATAACTGTTTTCTTTAAAAAAAAACTGTCATTTCAGAGTGCATTTATTTTTCTATATAGAAATTATTAAATGAAAAGACTGGGTGAAAGGAAGCTAGTTATTTGGATTTTTTTAATATTATCTAACTATGGTATCAAATGGATCCAGCCTATTTGAGTGACCCTGCAGTTGATCTTTGCTTGTTTTCTTTTTGCTTTTAACATATCAGAAATCTAATCACATCTCTACTCTGAAAAGGTGAATCCAAATTCAGATATCTGTTGTGGCATAGGTTCTGGCTGCAGATCTTAAGGGAAAGCTCAGTTGATAAACATGGATTTATGGGAGAAGGGGAGTCGAGTATAGAACATATTTGATCATACAATTGGGCATAACCATCTTGGGTTTAATGAGATGTGCTGCTAGCATTTAAGAGGTATCCTGTAAATATTGGTTTGCAGTAGTCATCAGTGACACCATCCTGAAATTGCTGTCTATTGTCTTCAGTTTCTCAGCAGCTTTCTCCTACAGGGTTTCCCAGTAACCTAACTTCTATTTAGGTTGCTGCTATTTAAGGCTGCTATTTTATAGTCTTTTCTGTTTTAATGACTAGGAAATAAAGAAATTGATCTTGGTGACTTAAGATCATCCTTATAAACTACACATACTATGTTCTGCCATGTATAGAGCACATGATGATGGCACCAGAGCTGTTATATTTGGTTTTATTTCTCTCTTACTATTTTGTATTAAAAAAAAAAGTTTTAAGTGGATATTTCTTCTCCCTCCTCCTCTCCTTATCCTCCTTCTCCTTCTTCTTTTCCTGTCTCCATCCTCAGTGTTTAGCTTAGGGGCTAGTTTTCAACTGTAGGATTAGTTAAGTTTACTCTGGAAATGTCTTTTTCCCTTACTGGATGACTACAGTGTGTGTATCTTTATTGTAGTTTGTTTATTTGTGAATATATAGCTAATTTTCGAGCTCTGTGTGTAGAACAGAAATCTGGTTACTTTCAGAGAGTTGACACGAGATGAGCGCTGGGAGCCTGGACATCTGAAGCGTGCTGCCATGTGTGTTGGTCTTGTGCCATTTTTCATTTGAAAGCCAATTGCTGCTCTTGTAGTATACATTGTTATGCTATAGTTGTCTGTTAACATATAAGGCACATACTGGCTAAACAGTGTGGTTGGGGGAGATTTTCTTAAAGATAGCCCAACCATTTTTCGTATACTTGGCCTTCAATTTCTGCGGAATTAAAACATTTGACGAGTGCTATTGGAAGAAACACAGGCTATAACAAAAGATGAGTGTCTCCTGAGAAAGATTATGACCAGATGTCCAAAACCCCATTGTGCTCTTTCTGCAGGTAAGTAGCTGTAGAGTCTAAAGAGAGCAAACCAGATTTCTTTGTGTAATTGTCTATTAGTAGCAAATAGCAGTGTGATGTATTCTCAGTAAACCATTAGTGGATTCTTTATTATTGTCACTCATTTTTTTTGATAAATTAATTTTTATTTTGTTATTAAAAGAGACGGAAAGACTAATTAATTAATTAATTGTAACTTAAAATGGCAGAATGAAGCCTGCAGGGTTTTATACTTTGGGCTGCCAAATGCACCATGAAAATCAGATTTTCTTCCTTCAGTTGTATATCTGATAACCCATATCCAAAAGAAAGACTCTCTTTACCCTCTTGCTTGTTACTTTCCAATTTTTTTTCTCTCCACTTGTAGCCAAATTCTTGGAACGTTTCTTATGACCACTCCTTTTAGTCTGTGTGAACTAAATTTCATTTTTTGAATAAGTATTATTTCAGTTTTGTTTAAAGATTAAAATATGCGTATTTTCAAAGGTACACGGTATACACTGAAATTGCCTTTTCCCCCATCCCATCACCCAATTCTCATTGTGCCCCTCCACCAACACAAACACGTAGGCACCCACTGTTACCAATGTCTTACCATTCCTCCAGGGTTACTTTACACAAATAAAACAAATATGAATATAGATATTATCTCTTCTTTTTCCTACGTAAAAGTAATAAATGTTATTCACATAGTTCTCACTTACTGCTTTTTTCACTCATTTCACAGATCTTTAACAGTACATACATGTTTTTGTGACAGCCACATTCTGTCTCCTTGTTAATTAATACCTGTATCAGACTTATGACCCCTCCCGTTTACTGAAGACCCACTGTCAGGCCTCATTTTTCTCTGCCTTTGTCTATCCAGGGTACTGTACCTGTCTCTTCTGAGAGTCTCTGTCACTACCCTTTAGGCCTTAATGCCAGGACTTGCCCTTCTACCAAGCACATTAAATACAAAATTGTAGAAAGAGGTATAGGGATAGAGACCCACTGATGTTCTAAGCAGATGCATGGGAGAAGGAGGGAGCCTGCCTTCTATATCGCTTTTTCACTGTCTCTAGGGCTCCAACCTTCTAACCTATAAATATTATAAATGTTTGTACTATCTACGTTCTACCTCCTACCTAAAACAAGCGCTGAACTTGTGATCAGGCAGTCTTATGTTTTAACCATCTTGTTCTCTACAGAGCCTGGCAGATAGTTATTCAAATGTTTGTTACATGAATACACCACTCTCACTGGCTGTTTATTTTGCTGACTCCCTTTTTGTCTCCCAAAGGCTAATTGAGCAATCTTGAAAGCTCTCATAATTAGTGGTTGAGTATTTTAGTGTCCTCACTGTCATTGCCCACAGAGGATTCAGCTACTTTCAGGATTTCAACTACTGCATTTGTGGATAATTTTCTATACCTGTATTTCATTTCATTTTTTTTACATTCAAGACTTTTAAATCTACCTCTAATGTATCTGTCCTATGTGTACGAAGTACATTTATTAGATGTTAATCTTTGTAACAAGGTGTTAGGATATCTGTTCTATAGATAAAGAAACTTAGGTTCAAAAGGGTCAAGCAACTCATTAGGGACCCATAACTAGTAGTTACTAGATTCATAAGTTGGAGTCACGGCACTTGATTATCCCCTTGAACCTCCCACTCAAAACAATGAAAACATTAGGAGGGCTGAGTTCTAGCCTTGGTTCTGCCATAGTTGACTCTGACTTTGAGCTGTTAGCTATGCCTGCATTTTATAATCTAGAAAATAAGGAGGTTGGACTAGATAGCTGAAGTCCCTTCTAGCTAGCTAGTTATGATTTTGGATATAAACCTAGGATTGCTTGTAGTGCAGGACATGTCACCACTGCCTCTAAAAGCCAGGGCTGTTTCTCTCTACCTAGATGTAGAGTGATTCTACAATGTACCACTTCTGTATGGTTGCAACTTAGGTACCAAATCAGTGGGTTTTATGTAAGCAATAGATTTTTCCCCCCTCAAATTATGTAATATACTTTTTGTCTTACTAAGTGTATTTCCATTCTATTAAGGATAATTTTTGTCCATTGACTTAATGATTTTTAAACTATCCATAGTTGATTTTTTTTTGTAAATTATGACTTCCTTAAACCTTTAGATATAACCCGGAAAGACATGTGGGTTGGTTCATTTCTTTCTCAATTTTTTTCCTAAGTTTATAGCCATTGTGTCCATTAATATAACTTTATAGTATTAATGTGTTTTAATCATCACTGGAAAACTATTTTGATATTATATTGTTTTATAACATGATACATTCATTAGTAAAGAAATATAATGAAGACTTGTAATGATCATTTTATGTTTAAATATTCTTATTCATTAATTTAAGTATTTGAGCTTTTAACACACATTCTAAAAGTGGATTCTGATTTTTACTTTGGATATGCTCTGTATAAAGGTGGCTTTTCTAGCCTATACATAATGTTTCTTTTGTTTTTAATCAAAAGAGCCTAATACCTCATTGGATAATCATATAAATTGAAAAAGACAGTTTTGTTTTGTAATTTAAGGGTAATTTATTAATAGAAAGTATTAAAAAAATGAAGTTTTACTTTTTCAATTGTTATTTATCCAATTTGGACTATATATATAACTATTATTTCAGGAGATTTACTTAAAATATTTTATGCAAAATATTTCAATTTATTTTTTTCTTCTTGTTGCAGGAGCTAGAGTTAATGCCAAAGACAGCAAATGGTTGACACCTTTACACAGAGCAGTTGCATCTTGTAGTGAGGTATGAAATTTCTCTTAGTAAATATACTGTTTATAAAAACATTAAGTAGGCTTACCTATGGGCCCATATTCAAATTCTGTATTTTCAAAAGAGGGAAAAGCAACTGAAAATGGAGAGTCTGAAGTAGCAGAGAATAAAAAACCCTCTTTCTATATTTCCTTCAAGAGAGAAATTATTTTTCCATCTTATAAAATCCTCCTCAGGGCTTTTCTCTACTGGTTCACAATAGCCTAGTAGACATGTTGCAAAGGTTCTACAGATTGTGATCAAGAAGTAATCTCAGCGGTGTGTAATGATTATTGAAATTAGTTTCAAAATATCACTTGATCTCACATTTTTACCAGTTCTAAATATACAACCATAAAATATGTTAGGTGTCTTATGAGAAAGAACAGTTCCTTCTTATTTATAACCCTATATATTGTTTGCGCTTCCAGATAACTGACATTTTGAGGGAATATTCTTTTTATGTTTTTTAATTTTTTTATATCTTCTTGTCCTTACGACATTCTTGTAGAGATAGATATTTTGAGGAAACTGTAGTTAGTGATTTGCCAGAAACCACTCAGCTCTTGAGTAGCAGAAATGGGACAAAACCTGGGCCCTCTTTTTTCCTGTGATTTTACTGCCTTTCTAAAATGTATTGGGTGCTTTTTAAAAACCGTGTTGTGGAGGAGGTCTGAGAGAGAAAAAAAAAAAAAAAAAAAAAAACCGTGTTGTGCCCAAAGCACCCTTTTTACCTACCTTATGGTAGTTGATGCTTATTGAAAAATTTTAAAATAATTTAAAATATAGAAGTGTGTGATTGTATAAATTAATGCTAACCCAGTGTTTCTTCAGTTAATAAAATTGTGAGAGATAAGAAAATATGGCTATTGCACCTCCCCATCATGGAACCAGATAATTCTAGAGAAGGAAAGGAACCTCTAGTGCCTCAGGAGAATATTTCCCAAAGAGAAACTGGGGGAACTCCTATCTTTTCAGTATTCTCTGTATTCCTCATTATGAACTATGTCATGAACCCAGAACAAGAGTTGGGTAAGTGAAGAGAAGTAGAGGGAAAAAGTGCCTGGGACGGATTACACACCCTGCAGTATGACAGAGGCAGTCTGTTAGCTATAGACTCCTGGCTGGGAGGAGAGAGGAACAATGGGTACACTTCGCATCTTGTTCCGACCTGGGTCCTTGGATGTGCTATTACTGATGAACTATGGAACTTAGATTTGGAGGAATTTGCCACTTTCTAGCTGTGTGACCTTGGTTAAATCTGGGGATTATCATGAAAACTGAGACATAGTATTAATAGCTAAAATGCTTTAAACTCCGAAATTCCATGGTAAAGTTAAGCTTGTGATTAGCCCTCTTATAAAGAAATTTCTTTAAATAAAGGCGCAGTTAAGGAAGAGATAATCATTACCATCGTTGCAACCATTTATTAATAAGATAGTCATACCTATCCAGTTTTTGGTATGACTCTTGGGACTGTGACTTTAAAATTAGTGGGAATTTTGCCAAATTAAATCATCAGAAAGAATACTTTGTGTATTTGCAGAGATTGTGAAACAGACCCAAAATTCTTAAAGATTTTCTTTAATTATTTTAATTAATGTTAGAGGAAGATTGCAGAATGCTCAGAAACTGACTGCTGATTTTTGAAACTTACGTACTCAGCCTGAAATTAAGGGACAGTTGTAGAATAGAAAACAATGATCTTCTGTTTTTCAGCCTAAAAATTACTGGACTATGTAATATTATTGCTCTTTGCAGGATTATGGTAAATAGTTATAAAAATGTGACATTCCATAAAAATAAAACCTCTGTAAACCCTAGGGATCGTTTTTCTTTTAAAAAGGAAATCTCATTATTAGCAAAATTGCTAGGAAACCTAGCCAAGATTATGAATTTCACCAATGTTCTTTTAATTATTCATATTACATCCTGAGAGCAAAAGAGAGCTTATACTTGTTTCATGTAATAGAAAAAATAACCACAGAGGGTATGTTTTTGAGATACCACGAGAGAACTAAGTCCTACCAAAATGATTGGAGTAACTGTTTTTGAAATTTTCTCTAAGACATGCATCGCTAACACCATAATAGATGCATAGTAGAGAAGGCAACTCATCACACACAGTGATGTGTTAGACCTCAATTCCCCCTTTGAACCTAGGCTGAGAAAGATTGCTACAGGTTAAAGATTCCAGACTCCTCAACTGTCCTCCAGTGACGTAGTTTTCACACACCTGATCTTACTGGCTGGCTCCTGGTCTTACTCATCAAGTCCTCACCACTGATTTGTGACTGTAGTTCTCCAAATGTAGCACACGGTTCAGCTCTCTTTAAGTGCTGACTTTCTTCTGAATAAATAAATTTGTGAGTATTGGCGCTTTTTGTGTGTGGTTGTTTTGTTTTTTTAAGAGCCTACATCACACTGCTGGATCCTGTAGAGGATATACACTTTTTTTTTACCTAACTCCAGGAATTACATATTAATTTTATCAAGATAACTGAGTTTAAATTATATTATGTGAGATATTAGCAGTCCATGTAAACATCGTGTTTATTTACATATTTGTTAACCCTTCTTTTTCCTGAGCCTGACTTCAAATCAGTGGTAAAATTACTTAAAAGACAGAGCCAAAGACAACTATTTCTGTAGAGACTATTCTAGATTGACCGCAAGCTGTGAATAAATACTCTTTAGTATATATTTGGATATAATTATTTAATATATTATATTTAATAATTATATGTAATATATAATAAATATACAATTAATAATTATATAATTATTTAACCTGTTGTCATCACCCCATATTTCATTATCTTATTTAAATCGGTGTCATAGGGTATTTACTTAGCTTGCTTTTTAAGTCAAGATGCACCTTGACAGCATATCTTACACATACATGCCCTCTAATCATGGAAAACTTGGGATTGAGGTTACTATTTGTGTAATATTTGTCATTAGTGAAACCATATATACCTTGGTTATCCTTATATTACTTTCTAAATGCTTCCAATGTGCTGATAATATGATCTAGAATTTTACTGAGGTATGACATCAAGCTCATTGATTTATAATTTCTAGAAATTCACTTGTTTTGTTTTATGTCTTCAGTCTTTAGAGATTTCTTTATTTTTTTTCTGCATTATCAAAGATCACTGCTGTCGTGATGTAACATGTACTATTCCAAGTAGTAAATGGTGGCTATATTAGCTAGAGCTGCCGTAATAAAATACCATAGACTGGGTGGCTTAAACAACAGAAATTTATTTTTTCAGTCTGGAGGCTAGAAGTCCTAGATCAAGGTCCAGCAGGGTCAGTAGCTGGTGAGGGCTCTCCTCCTGGCTTGCACACTGCCACCTTTTCACTGTATCAGCACATGGTGGAGAAAGACGGGGGCAGGGGATCTCTCTCTCTCTCTCTCTCTCTCTCACTCACTCTCATAAGGTCATCAGTCTTATCTCTCATAAGGCCCTCCCTTATGATCTCATTTAACTTCAATTACCTCCTCAGGACCCTATTCCTAAATACAGTGACATTGAGGTTTAGGGCTTCAACTTAAGCATTGTGGGTGATACAGTTCAGTCCATACCAGTGATTCAGGATTCGAACTTCAATCAGTCTTCGTTCTAGAGTCTTAAGCACTGTGTTTACAGCCTTCCTTAGGTCCCGTCTTACCTACCCTCACCATCACGAGATGGATTTATTCTTGCTTTTCAGTAAAACAAAAGAATAGTTTTGATTTTTCTATTCTTGCTGAGGGAATATAAATATTTCCCAGACTTTTCAGAAGCTTTAATGTATGCATTATGAATTCCAGAATGGGAATGAATAAGGCAAGCCTGGCATCTACAGTGTACTACTGTATTTGCCCAATGTATCCAATTATAAAGTCTTCATTTTGTTTTTAATTATTTTCTCATGCATCCATTCACATACCTACTGACGTTTCCCACTATAGTGTTAGTTTTATCCCCCAAGTCACAATATACCCTTGAGGATGAGGATAGAGAATTCTGATAGTGTTTGTACCTAGTTCTCCATAATTTTGAGTACATAATCCTCTATGTGTCCTTTCCCCCATATTCCTTTTTTAAATTGAAGCATAATTTATAGTAAAATGCAGATTTTAAGTGTGTAGTCTTGAATTTTGGCAAATGTGTATATCCATGTAACCTTTTCCCCAGTTAAGGTAGAGATTTCCATCATTCCAGCAAGTTCCCTTAGTCCCTTTTCAGTCAGTTCTTCTGTACCCAAAGGCAGCCCATATTCTGATTTTTCTCACCACAGAGTAATGTAGCCTGTTCTAGAACTTTACAGAAATGGAATTATACAGTATGTACTCTTCCGTCTTGACTTTTTTGTTCAACATAACATTTTTGAGATTCGTTCAGATTACTGTGTATATTAATGGTTCATTCCTTTTATTGCTGAGTAGTATTTCATTGTGTGGAATCCATTTTCTTATTGATTGACATTTGCATTTCTGGTTTTTGGCTTTTATGAATAAAGCTACTATGAACAGATGGTCTTTTTCAATTTCTCTTAGGTAAATAATGAGTGGAATTGTGGGCTCATAGGTTAGGCCTCCATACATCTTTGAGTAGCTGGCTGACTTCCCGAGCTGGTCGATAGATTTCTGAGCACCTGCGGTCTTTTCCCAGCCCCGTTAAATACTTGTGCTGTTTCCCAGATTTCAAACAGTTCTGATTCCTTTTTATTTGAAAGGCTTAAAAAGCAACATATGAATCACAGACAATATTTTGTTTAGGCTTCCTTGCTACTTTGTATATATATAGTTATTTTAAACTTTTGAACACTTCAAGTGCATTAGTTTCTTTTTTTTTTTTTTTTTTTACTGTATAGCAAGCAGACTTAAGACAAGTGGTGGACAAGTTGTATTTCCCCTCTTTATAGCTAAGAAAACTGAGGGTCAGTTTTACTAGGCTTGAGATGATTCTGTCCTGGTTCTGGTCCTTTTCATTTCATGTGTAATTTGGCGTTCATCTGCCAAAGATAGAATTACCAGTGTAAGGAGAAAACACGTTGGTGGCATACTGGATTCCTTAGGATCTTACCATGAGATATGTTGTGAAGTTTTCCTTGTGCTTCTGGGAGACAAATCCCTTTGGGCAGTAAACTCTTAAATTGCATGGTTAACACCAACTTTCATACCAGGTAACATCACAACAAAGGCCGTCAGTCTCTCTCTCTCTCTCTCTCTCTCTCTCTCTCTCTCTCTCTCTCTCTCTCTCTCTCTCTCCCTCCCCCCCTCTCCCTCCCTCCCTCCCTCCCTCTGCCTCTTTTTCTTTCTCTCTCTCTCACTAACACACACACACACACACACACACACACACACACACGAGATCCTAATGATTTTTCTTTTTGTAAAATATGGCATACTTTGGGAAATATTATGTTTTAAGTTTTATGTATTTAATGGCAAATCAATAAATCTCCTTAAAAGTATTGCAAGTATAAATTAATTGTATTTCACCATCTAGAAAAACAAGGGATATAATACAATGATTGTTTTTGAAGAATATTTATTAGTATTTCTTCTTGCACATTTTGATAGAGATTGTTATGCCTTTAATTGCAGGATAAAAAAAGGGAGTGTTTTATCTTGATGCATCTTATATGGCTCTGAGTATTGCCTTTAGTTCAAATTATTTTGGGTTTGGGGGTAAATTTCTACTTGTTTATAGCAGATTCTACCAGAACTGCTTTTATTTCCTCGGGAAATTTTATTTCTTTAATATATATATGCAATTTCTAAAACTGCTAACTCATTTGCCTTTTATAACTTTTATCTTCATGTGTTTTAGGAAGCAGTTCAGGTACTCCTGAAGCATTCTGCAGATGTTAACGCTCGAGACAAAAATTGGCAAACCCCTTTACACATAGCTGCTGCTAATAAAGCCGTAAAATGCGCTGAAGCTTTGGTACCTCTTCTGAGTAATGTAAATGTGTCTGATCGAGCAGGGAGAACTGCATTACATCATGCAGCTTTTAGTGGACATGGTGAGGTAGGTGATGTTCAGTTAGACAGTGATTCTCTCTCTCTACATCGTCCCTCTACCCACTCCCCGCCTCTCCAATTATTAATGAACTTGCCTTTTTCAGCCATTCAATTAGTCCATGGTAAAAACAAACAAAAATATCTATCTTATTAGTTTAGTCTACTTTTACAATGCAAACCCTTAGACTTCTTTTCATGATAATTCATGATACAACGTTCTGAAATTTAGAATTTGTCAGGTATGGCTCATGTGCTTACTTGATTTTCATAGTCAACCTGGAGAAACCAAGGAGAACACTGTCAATTATAACACAATGTGAAAACTATGTTCTGTCATTGTGGAAAAAATAATCTAGGAAGACAGAGTAATTAATTTTGTTCCCAGAAAGATAGTAGCAAAGGAAGGTAGAGTTTAGAAAACATCTCCTCATAGTTTATTACCAAATTTAGTCAAGAATTCTTTGGTAATAGACCATCAAAAGAAAACAACTTAATAAGTAATTATCTTATACAACAAGCACTGCTTAATGTTAGGTGTTGTCGTGGCAAAGAGTAGGATTTATGTGTACACAGAATTAGATAAGAAGGAAACACAAAGTTAGAAGAACTTCTGAGGCCAGCTTGGCCAGTCCTTCATTTTTGTTGTAGACAGAAACTAAAAGAGGTGAAGTGACATTCCTTCCCAAGATTCCATGGCTGAGAGCTAATGGCCATAGTGTTGTTTTCACTGTTCTTCTCTGCCTTTGCAAGAAAGAACTCTTGCCTCCACTGTGGTAAAGATCACAAGATGCATTCCTTTTGGAAATCTGTAAATGCCCTTTCCAATGGAGATACTATGGTAAATATGGTTAAACATAACACAAATATTATTCTTGAGACATTATGAGGTAAATAGACTGACCTTCAGATCTAATCATATTATGGACATAACATTTGTGTTTGAATTAAAGACATTTCTGGAGTGAGAATGTATTTTGCATTTTAATAACACTTTGGGCTATAAAAAAGGAATAAAACTTCTTTTTAAATATTTTACCTTTAGTCTTTCCAGATTTGTACTTAGTTCATAAAATACCAGGACACAAAGTGGCATCTTTAAAAGATACTGATGCCTGACTACAGTAACACCTACAGGGAACCCTCTTTCATATTTTGGCCTGTTACTTATTAAATTATGTTAAAGGGTCTTCAGTATTTCATATAGCTCCTTTCTATAAATGCAGAAATTTAGTGCCACAGAGTTTGAGATGAGAGTATTTATCACAAGGGATATTCATGCACAGTTGTACTTTTGGATTTTGATAAAACTGTTTATTGTGATTCCAGATGGTCAAACTACTCCTGTCTAGAGGTGCCAATATTAATGCTTTTGACAAGAAAGATAGACGTGCTATCCATTGGGCAGCTTATATGGGTATGTGTTTTAAAAAATTTTTTTTACATTATGAATTCAGGAAAACTTGTACATTTTAGTTCTTGCATTTGGTGTCACATTTGTCTCTTAGAACAGTGAGAAGTTACACCGTATCTGAGTTTGCTGCCCAAGTGGAAACAGCCTGGTAGTGGCAGAGCTTTGCCAGAATAAAAAGGCATTGGGGCCAGTTCTCCTAAAAGTTGTTTTAAATTAATTCTGTTTTAAATTAATTCTGTTTACCTTTAAAGGGAGAAACATCCTACACACAAGCCTGGGATACATAATTTAGATTAGTGTTTATTTACTAAAAATCCATTCTCATACTCATTTTTATGGGAATATTAAGGTAGAAGTTACTAAAGTGCATTAGGAAGCCTATTATTTTGGGCCAAACACAGATAAATAGGTATCATCGTGTTTGATTTCTACAATAGTAATTTCACAGAAAGAAGCTGAGGTTTACAGTATAGGCTTTTCTGCTGTAACATGATATATATGTTTTTGGAAAAATCTTAGGATCTGCAAAATTGCACTCAAAAACTAAAAGCTCATGAGAAAAAACTCCTGGGGCAGACTACCTAAAACCTGTGCAACTTTGTGACCAAAGCACTAACAAAAGCATTAATTGGTTCTTCGGGTATCTTGGACAGCCATGGAAGAGGCAGATCAGCTTACCTCAGGATAGTTTAAAATGCACAAAAAGAGAAGAGTAGAAACGCTGTCTTGTGGGTGCTAAGACCATGCAGGTGGAAACAGATCTCTAAGCACCGAGGAAGTACATCCTGCCACAACCTTGCAAGTCCTGCAAGACTAGGGTTGTATCTCTGGGAGGAAGCCGTGGATGGCATTCGTTTTTCAAGTTTTGTAAAATAGAACTCAAAGAACTCCTTTTGCAGTCATGGAGCTCAGAGCCTTTTCTCTTTCTGCCAAGGGGTATCATTCTGCTTCCATTATTCTGGCTCCTCTGGCTTAGGAAGAATCACATATGGACTGACACATCTTCTGTGTAATACTGGTATCATTCCCTGATTTACCACTCACACTACCTGATTACAAAGACATCTAGCTAGCCACCTTTGTCACAATCATAGCTTTTAGCCTCATTACTCCCTGCTTTTGGTTTGGTCATTTCCTCTAATCTTGCTTAAAAGTAAAAGATTAAGGGAAGATTTGATGGAAGATTATTAATTTTTAAAACTGTATAAAATTGTAAAACATAACAAAATAAATTAACTTAAAACAGTTATCAGTAACCCCAAGGTCCAGGAAAATCCTTTGCCTGTAGTAGAAATAACCAAAAGCAAGTAGAATCCATCTTGAATTGCCCGTCTGACCTTTAGTGTAGGTGTAAATGAGGATCAAAAATGAAGACAATACCCTTGTCAGCTGGTCCCTATTTTGAAAGTCAAAGGCTGAAAATCTTGGGCTCTTGGTGTTTGTCTCACACCAGAGGTTTGTGCCTCCAGTTATGTCATGGGCAATTCTCTTCTCTTAATTGAGGCTTTCCATATTTTAAGTCTTAGAAACTTTTCTGAATATTCTGGTGTAGCTTCTTCAAGATAGCTTAGGAACAGCTAGTCTCTGTGATTTAAAACTATGCCCCTTATATTAAAGTGTTTACATGTTAAGCAGAGCGCATCAGACCTTTTACCTCCAAAGGACTAGACTTGACTAAACAGCTGTTTTCATGAACAAGGGATTTTATGGTTTATCTGTAACAGAGCCCCCAAAATAACTGGGTGTGTGTATCTCATGGGCCTTTGGATGGCTTGGTTTTCCTTGATCCACTAAGTGTCGCTTTTCAGGTCAGTTGTGGATTGAGAAAGATACTCTGTGTTTCTTATTAACTTACCTAGCTATTTTGTATTTTTATCTCTCTTTAAAGATATTTAGGATTCTATTTCATATCTTCCATATGCTCATCTATTTCTTTTCATAAACGTATTTTCAGGTCACATTGAAGTAGTGAAGTTACTCGTGGCCCACGGAGCTGAGGTGACCTGCAAGGATAAGAAGTCTTACACCCCTCTTCATGCTGCAGCCTCTAGTGGAATGATCAGCATAGTCAAGTACCTGCTAGATCTTGGAGTTGATGTAGGTATATAGACTGAGCAATAAAAAAGAATGGAGCATTTTGTATGTGGTTTCACTGTTGGCGGAAATTATTTCCAATTTAAAAGCTGCTTTCATACAACAATGTTTTTGTCCTTTAACCAGATATTTATAGTGCACTGATATCTGAGCAAGGCATGTAATTAGTCAAAGTATAGTAAAAGGTAAAATACATTTCAAAGGTGAATGATTAGTTGGCAGAAGTTTTTTTTCTCCATCTTATTCCAGGCTCTGTGGCTCCATTTCGGCTATGGAAACCAGCAAATCAGACACACTTGGATTTTTCCTAAGTGGCTAGGTTATTGTTAGTCTTATTTGCCCAGTTAGTCTAATATTCCCTTTAAATGACTGCAGCAGTTCACATTACAGGATATTGGCAAGAGCTAGGCCCAAAAACTAGAGGCTCTTGCCCATCAACTGTAAGTGTCCCTTACTATATAAATCTGTTTGGTTAGGAAGGGTTGCTGCTTTATCTGAATATATTTGATTCCTGAATTGAGATAGCTAACAATACCTGTAAGTTCCACAGACCATTCTTTAAGCCCATGTACTTTACACCCACTTCTAGTATATTTACTCTTATTTTAGGTACAGTTCTGACAAACTCATTTAGGTCTTCAAAACACAGATTAAAAGCTGCAAATTAGAAGGAGAGCGGGGTAAGGCTCTGCAGTTTAGATCAGCTGCAAAAAAAGAAAAAGAAAAAGGTAGGTGGTAGTCGGGTTGGATAAAGAATACATGACACAACTGTAGAGTTGAATAGACTCTTTCTTTAATGAGCTGTGTGAATGAAGCACTTTGCTTGAAGCAAGCAGGTAGTTATTGAATGTGTGGGGATGTTGAGAAGTGGCAAAAATCTAAACACATTGTTAGGTATGATCTTTTAGAGTACAAAAAGATAAAAATTTTATTTCAACAAACAGTGCTTATAGCTCTGTTTCAACAGAGGAACATAATGTTTTAAAACACCCTTGATCCAGATAAATGAGACACTTTGTTTCTGATCACTATTTCAAGTCCATTCTGGTACAATTTCTAAAACTTATTTTATTGAGAGTAAAATAACATTTGTACACCCTGGTGACAGCATGTTCTTCAAAATAAGTGGTCAGACTTAGAGCCATTTAGTGATGTGTGGTCTCCAATGACCTAATCTGTCAGTTTCGTAGTGCTGCCATCACAAATTACCATGAAATGGATCACTTAAAGCAACTAATTTAATCTCTCAAAGTTCTGGAGGCTCTGAGGGAGAATCTATTCCATGTCTCCTACTTTTTGGTGATGAACTATAGGTACTTTAACAAAAGTTAAGCGTTACTTTTTCACTTTCCCCAATTTCTGTTACTAAGGATCTGAGAAAAGGAAATGTTAAATAAAGTTGCGATAAGTTGGGGCCAATTGCAAGGTTAGAGGGCACAGTCTCCACATGGAACTACACTTCTGACCAACTACAAGTGTGGGGGTTTTCCAAAACTACCTTCAAGTTTCATAATTCACCAGAATCACTCAAAAAACTCACTAAAAGCTATTATACTCAGAGTTATGGTTTACTACACCAAAAAGATACAAATTCAGACCAGCCAAAGGAAGAGACACAGAGCAGAGTCCAGGAGTATTCTAAATACAAAGCTTCCATTGGCCTCTCCCTTTGGAGTTAGGACTCATTAGTCTCCCAGCATCAATGTGTGACAATATGCATAGTATTGCCAACAAGGAAGGCTCACCTGAGCTTTGTTTCTAGAGTTTTTATTAGGGCTCCGTTACATAGGCATCATTGATTTATCAATTTCCCACATGTGTGATTTCAGCCTCCCAAGTCCACAGACACCAAAAGACCCAAAGCTCCCACCTTAAATCACATGGTTGGTTTAATGTGGTGTGGTCAGCCTCTATCCTAAGACTGTTGGCAGTGGCCAGTCCTACTCTATGATCCAATGTAGCCAGCTCCTTCCCTAAACAAGGATACTTCTATCAGGTGTACCATAGATTACGTCCCAGAAGACAAGGTCAAAGGCCAGACATCTCTTTGGGCAAAGGTCACATTCTTTAATCTTTTGTCACTACAGGAGAAAAGGCTAAAAATACGTACATTATTCAATATATGTCAGAATTTTCCATTTGTTTTCCTTTTTCATGATTCTTTGAGTTAATTCTGTAATTGTTCCTTACCTAGAAGGCTTTTAGAAATGTTGCTGTAGTTTTTATTTTCCTAAAACACTCTTTTGGAATCATTCAATTTTTTCATGAAGTAGACATTGTACATGTGAATTATATTCCCTGAATGTATAAAATCCATTTGATACCAAGGTGCTGTTTTCAATGTTCATTAATTTAAAAGAACTTTAAAATTATAAGCCTATCTATGTACTTATCCCTGTTTATTTCTGACTTTAATAATTTGGTTGCTAAAATAGCTCTCAACAATGATTAGCAAGACTGTATTAACACTAACATTTTTTTCTCCCAATAGATGAATGAACCAAATGCCTATGGAAATACACCTCTTCATGTAGCCTGCTATAATGGCCAAGATGTTGTAGTGAATGAACTTATAGACTGTGGTGCTAATGTAAATCAAAAGAATGAGAAAGGATTTACTCCTTTACACTTTGCTGCTGCATCAACACATGGAGCATTGTGTTTAGAGCTTCTAGTAGGCAATGGGGCTGATGTCAATATGAAGGTATGAAATAAAATCAGAATCCATACTGTAGTATTTAGGAGTTCACTGTTTAAAACAATATCAGTAACAAGTAGCACTTCATGATAAAAAGGAATAAATTACTGGTAACACAAGAACACAGATGAATCTTTAAAATATTATGTTGAGTGAAGCCTTACAGAAGAATATACACAGTTTCCATTTATTTAAGGTTCTAGAACGGACAAAATTCCATTTATATGGGGTTCCAAATTCTATAGTTGGAAAAAAAACAGAACAGTTATTGCCTGTGGGAAGAGGGATTACTATAAAGGGGGCATGCATAGGGGAACTTTCTGGGTTGATAGTAATGCTCTGTATTTTGACAGACTTTGGGTTACATAAATAAGCATTTATCCAAATTCATGAAGTGGTTCATTTAAGATGTGTACTCTTCATTGCATGTATATTTTCCCTTAACAAACCAAACAAATGTTGAACCCCAGTTAATGATATGTGTACTGAAGTGTTTAGAGGTAACATGTAGTGATATCTGCAACTAACTTTGAAAAGCATCAAATAATTGGATCTTGGATGGACTGATGGATGGATAGATTGATGTGCGATAATGCAGGTATAGTAAAATGTTAGAGTAGAATCTCAGAGGATGTTCTGTAATATTCTTTCTTTATGGATGTTCACTGTAATATTCTTTCAACTTCTCCATTTTGAAATTTTTCACAGCATTAGAAAAATTAAAAGACTAATATCAGTGTGTTACATATAAGGAATTTGGGTTTTTTGGTCACTGTTTCAGAAATGAGTATTTGAATTTTAGAAATATGTGAAAATTTTGGAGCCAAAATAAATGTACTTTCATTGTGTCTGTGAAAAAACACATGTAACCACAATTTTGAATATCACTATTTTATAATGTGTAATCATTATTTCAGATTGTCCAAATGCTTTCACTGATTACTTCTGTATTAATTCATCAATTCATTCTTTGAGAATTTACTTGCCAGACCATATCCTGTGGTATGCAGAAAAGAAAACCACAAACAAAATTGAACCATTTAGGATTAACATGGCTTTCAAAGCTTTCATTACAATAAGATTTCCGCAGCTTTTTTAGATACGGTAAGCCAATGTCTTTCAGACTGGTAGAGATAGGAGTCCATTTTCTTATCTCTCTAACTTCAGAGAAACCTTTAGTGATGCCGCTGACCCACTCTGACAGCTGTAGCAGCAGCAAGTCCATCTATAATTAGGCCATTGCTCTAAATTGCTCACTCTCAGCTAAAGAACAAAATTTATACATATCACACCCAAGGAAGGAAAGGGCATGAGGTATGGTAAAGAACCTCTATAGTGCTTACAGTTAAAATCTCTCTTAAAAGAATATATATTCAAAGCTTTCAGTTCTCCATCAAATTATCTACTAAAGTTTTTTAATAGTTTAAGTAATTAGTAAAAAATTACTGATAATGTTTGAACTGCTTATTTTAATTTGAAGAATTTCTGCTTGGATAACCTGGGCCCATAAAAATATCTATTAATAAACTCTTACAGAAGGGAAGATGTGTTACTTGTTTCCTCAAAGGCCTAGTAATATTATTTTAATGAAGATAAGGCTATTTAGCTATTTCAAAAATAAAATTTTGGAATTATCTTAACATTCCTCAAAAGAAAATATCACAACTAAATCTTTTTAGTCTCTATGAGACCTACTTATGATAAAGTAACTGGCTAAAATCATCTTTGTGTGTTACATATTAACTTATGGAATAAGGAAGGCTTACCTGTATCGTTAGCTATTATACATTTTTTTAGTGTATATGGTGCTGTCCTTTAGGGTAAAAATTAGACTTTTAAACAGTTCCATTTAGACATGATATTTAATATAACTTGATGATAATCACTTGATTCATATGGCAGTGCTTACATAGCTGACTCCTGTACCTGTGATATTTTTAAGTATTATTTTCTTTTGAAGTATAGAAATGAGAAGCAGTCCCACCAGAGGCTCACTTACAGTGTAATGCTGCTCAGACCAGTGGTCCTATTTGAAGTTACCTCCTTAATGATTTAGAAAATTCAGTGGTAGATTTTACACATGACAAGGAAATTTTTTAACAAATCAATTAAGACATGGTAGTTAAGTAGATTTGAAGGCAATAGCCTATGATGTTAGTTTAAAATAGAGTTCATAAAAGCTGCCTTAATCTTGCCTAAGATTGTATGACATCCCATTTATATGCAATTGTCCAATTTTCTATTTCCAAATTGCATTGGAACGCATTTCCCATGTTGTTAATGACTTCGAAGTTATCTTCCAGGTCTAAAATTACATAAAAATTGTGGGTAGCTGTGAGTTTTCAACCAATAAGAATGTACAGTATGTCTTCGCTTAATGTCATTGATAGTTTATGCAATTTTAAGTGAAATAACATAGGTTGGTACAAAAGTAATTGCAGTTTAAAAGGTTAAAAATAATTGCAAAAGCTACAATTACTTTTGCACCAATCCAATATTATGAAACAAGTTTTACCATACACTAATGGATATAAACAGAATTTCCTGTAGAATCTCATTAACGTTATAATGAAACATTATTTGAAGACCTGCTGTATATTCATTCAAGAATATATCTTCATTCCTAACACCTGTGTTTCCTATATTTGTCAAATCAGTGCTTATCAAATTGTCGTTTGACTAAGGCTCTGACACTTGCCTTATGTTAACACGTTGCGTACGGATCACGAGAATCTTCACGAGGGATTTAAACCCCGCCGTACGCAATGTGTTAAAAATGATAACTTGCTAACCTTCATGTTCTTATCAAATCATCTCTTTCTCTTTGCTTCATCTTTCCTTCCTAGCCCATTCTCCATTTTGATGTTTCTGTCCTTGATTAAGTTGTAGATGACCAAAAATTGGAATGTGAATTTAGGTTTGTAATTATTCAGTTTACAAGTTTTTAAATTGGTTGTCCTACAAAGTACTACATAGAGGGAAAATGAGTGTAATTCAAAGCAATATGGGTCTGTGTTTTTAACCTACCTTAACATGAGTCCTATTGCACTGATTGTATCATTTACATACACACCTTCCCCCCACACACACCCTGTTCTTCTTTAAGAATAAATTTTGGTGAGATAAACAAAATATCCCAAGTACTTAAAGTTTAAACCTAAAAGGTACTGTGATACATATGGCTTTTTTGTTGTTGCTGTCTTTGGTCACTTGTGAAACCAACTCTTAGGATTTTGGTGGGTCTTTTTTATTTGTTGTTTAAAACTCTTAATATGATTCTAAAATGAGTTCAGGTGACTTAGGGAAAAAACCTGTCCGTTGTCTTCTCAATTCAGACAGAAAAAATTGTGTCCTCCTCCCTGCTAACATGTCTTAGGGTGGACTTTTCACTTGGGAATCTGATTCTCTTTCATCCTTTCTTATGTTTAGAGTACTTTTTATGATCAGTATGTGGGAAGAAAATGTCAATCCAGTGCTACCTAATGCTTATAGTAAAGGACTTCACCACCTATTAGCTGTGAGGCCTGCTTACGTTACGTAACCCCAGGGCCTATAAAACAGGGTTCATGGTACCAACCTCATAGGGGTGTAAGGAGTAAATGACTAATGTACATGAGCTGTTTTAAAACTGTGCCTGGAACATAGTGCTTACTGTATCTATAAATGTGAGCTATAATTATGTCTTTCAAATTTCATCATTTTATGAACTCATTTTTATTACAATTTAGTTTGACGGGATTGTAAAACTGTCTGTAGGTATTAACAATAAAAATCAAGATTATGTCACATAGGGAACATTTTGCAAAGATACTACAAACTGGGATCCCTTTATTAAAATGTGTCTGTGCTTTTTGTTCTCTTTCTTTCTGATTGAAAGAATAACAATGTACATAAATAAAAGAAAACTGAATAGAAATAATAGTTTCTATGGTAACACTGGCTTGTTATATGGGTGTTTTACAGAGATTATTACATTTATTCTGTGCAACAGACCTATGAGGTATGGGTGGTATTATATCCATTTTCAGTTGAGGAAGTGAAAGCTCAGGAATTTAGGCAATTTCTCTAAAATCTTGCTGTGGGAAGTGACAGCTGGATTCATGCTCAGGTTATTCTAACTCCAGAGCCGGAGCTTGGCTGCTCACTCGCTGGGGTTTTTTTCTCCCTCTTTTTGCACACACTGCCTCCAAAAGATTGAAAATTCTTTAAGATAACTTGCCAATTGAATGGCTTGTTTGCTTGAAAAAAAATAATATAAAATTACAGAATCAAGTACCTAGATAAGTATTTATGAATAATACTGCATTATTATAATGAAATGAGGGTTTTTTAAGGACATCTCCATTATATAATTTTAGTGTAAACTTATGACTTGTCACATTTCAGTTAAATAATTTGAGAAAATAACTAGTAATGGTTATTACAAATAATTATAAACAAAACAATATATCAAGTTTTTAAAGTGAATTATAGTGGCTAAAGTTAATTCTAACATTCACTTTTCCTTGGTGGAGGAGGGATTCAGTATTTCTTAGAATGAAAGAATTGAAGTAATGTGAAATTTTTGAAACATAGGAAAGCACATCCTGGCTGTACCACTTCCGATTATGTGATCTTGGTTGAGTCATTTAATATCCTTGTGCTTAAGTTTCCCCATCTATGAAATAGGAACGGTATTACAATTACACCATACCTACCATGCAGAGCTTTCCTATAAACTGTAGGCATTGAGTTTTTTATATTTGTGCTTTATGATACATATGGTAAGAGAATTAGTTCGTAATTTTGAACAGCTGTGTTACCACTATGTTCTTCAATTAACCTTAATGCATGAGTAATATTTGTACAAAATAAAGATGCAAGGAGATATTCAAAGTAAAACTAAGGATTACATATTATAGGTATAACAATAATTTTAAACTTCTTTCATTTGATTATTTCAGAGCAAAGATGGGAAAACCCCACTGCATATGACGGCCCTCCACGGTAGATTCTCCAGATCACAAACCATTATCCAGAGTGGTAAAAAGTATTTCTGTTTGTTTTTTTTCTTAAATGTAGTAAAAACATCCACAAAATGAGTGGTATTGAGGAATTGTCATAGCAGTCTATATATTTTTAATATTTGATGTCAGAGCTCATGGGTATCAAATAATAAAGTATATAAAATGCCATTTATATGTATCTTTCACAATTTTGTTTTTCGTTTGTTTTTTTACCCATGGATTATAAGTATAATTTCTCTAGCAGTTAGTGTTGGCTTTTTAAAAATATTGCTAAAGAGAAAATGCTGCCTTTCCATTGCAGCTGGTATTCTATATTAACAAAGCTCTGTTGCAAAGCTTTTTCCCCCTTTTGAACTAGTGTTAGGGTTTTCATTTATTTTCTGTACTTGTATTCTTTTTCATTTGAATTAATACTAGGCAAGCTCAACCTTTAAATAGCAAGAACTTCTAGGTACATTTATTTTAAAGCAATGTTTCCTAAGCCATGTTCCAAAGAGCTGTTTGTCAGTAGTCCTCAAGATAACGGCTGTTACGGTTTTGCAAGGGGAAAGTAAGAATAGGTTCATGATGAAATATGAAGCATTGCACACAATCTTGATGATGCACAAAGTATGTACATTAAACTCTGGAAAGTCTTGCCCTAAAGAAATGTTGTTAATTTTCTTTTCATGCAGTGGTTTCCAAACTTAGTGGAATCCTTATGTATAAAATCTGTAACTCCAGTACCTGGCCCTATAAATATATTATGAATGAAATGTAGTTAAACTGCTATATGCAGTAGTTTGTGCTTGACTAGCACTTGATCTTACTTTTCGTGTCATAGAGTTGACTTGATCTTTCTATAGTCCGGTGTCTGATAGCATGTCCTCTATTGAAGGAGCTGTAATTGACTGTGAGGATAAGAATGGAAACACCCCTTTGCACATAGCAGCAAGGTATGGCCATGAGCTGCTAATCAACACTCTTATCACAAGTGGGGCTGACACTGCAAAGTAAGTACTTACCATGGTGTTGATAGCTGTGACAGGGAAACACGAGGAAGGGAGCTTTAGTTTCCTAGGGATTTCAAGTAGAAATGTGGACTTTCGTCAATACTGTACTAATTGCTGGAACTTTCTCCTCTTTGTGTTTATGATGTGATACAATAGAATGATACGATTTTACTTGGTAAGCCAGCATAGAGCAGTTTGATATAGTTTTTTAACCCCAGGTCTTTCTAAATTATTCAGTTTTAATCAGAGCTTTTAATTGTTGTGGTCTATTTCTTTTTTTATTTAAAAGTAAATAAAAGACCTGAAAAAGTTTACATGCTGAAGACTTTTTTCTTTTCATCCAGATAGTACTATCTGTAGATATTGGGCTTCAGCTACAGAGCTTAGGGATTCCTTGGTAGCTGCTGTAAAGGATCCCTTGCATCCTACTTTGGTCAGAACAGCTTGCTTTTATCTATTTTAGATGTTAAAGTTTCCATGTAAGATTTTGTTTGAAAGATGGATTCTCTTGTGTGCTTTGCAGAAGTAAACACCCTGCTTAGCTGATGTTTATCATTCTTATGTATGTTTTTATAATTCTATTACATTTCTATATTCATTAACATGTATTAAACCTTCTTTTAAATTTTCTATAAATGGTATGCTTCTGAACACTGTTTCTTCTTTTTTACATGAAGTTGTTGGTTTAGCCATGTAGATTAAATTTGGGCTATTTTCACATCTCCACAAGTAACCCTAATTCATTCATTTTATTAAATTTAATTATGGTATAAAGATTTCTCTGTTTATTCTCCTTATTTACAAACATATGTTGCTACCAATTTTTGCTACTATTAAAATTATTGCAGTGAACATTCTTGAACATTATGCCCTGTGGTAATAATTCCTAATGGTGAAGTGGAGGGAATGGATTTTATTCTCTAGGCAAATGTCTAGAGACATTTTCAGTTGTCATAATTTGTGAAGGAGGGTGTTACTGGCAGATAGTGTAGGCAGAGCCCAGGGACACTGCTGAGCGTCCTACATGGCAGGATAGCCCCCCACTACCACCACCACACACTTCGAAGTTCATAGTGACAATAGTGTTGAAGCTGAAAAACCGTACTCTGAGGAAAAAGTGCCTGGTAATACGTTATGCCCAACTTCAACCTTTTGCCAGTCGCTCTCCCAAGTGTTAGGTTTTGACTCATCTATGTTTTCACTTTAAGTAGTTTCTTTGTAATTTATTTAAATGATTGTATTTTTCTTGTAATGAGGATACCATCCTATTTACTTTAGGCGTGGAATACATGGAATGTTCCCTCTTCACTTGGCAGCCTTAAGTGGTTTTTCAGATTGCTGCAGGAAACTTCTTTCTTCTGGTAAGTGGAATCTTCACAGACTGATTCTCCTTTTTTTGTTTCCCCAACCCACTCACCCCCTTTTTAATACAATTTCTTTAAACTGCTCTTCCAAAATTACACTTAGGTATCTCCAAGTGTAGATAATTTATTAACCCCTCTTAGAAGATGTTGGGTTCTTTAATTTTAAGATTTGATTTTCTCTTCAGCTTTGGGAAAGGTTTTTTCCAGTGATTTCCTCCACTGTTAGTGAAGAATGGGATGTGGAGTATTTCTAGAGCAGCTTCTATTCATTTAATGGTAATCGTCATGTCTAGAAGCAAAATGTCTTCATTTGCATGCTTCCTTTTTAAGAGCCACTTGCAATCCTGTCATATCTGCTAGGTTTGTGAAATTATTTATGTCATATCTAATTACTATTTTAAAAAACCATAATCATAGTCAGTTTGAAACAAAACAGGATCAATAGCTTTCTATAAGTATTACTGCAAAACAGTGGTCCTTATTAAATGCATAGAATTAGTAAATGTATAAGATTTAATTGCTTTTAAATGATACTCTATTCCTTCGAGTGTTAAGAAAGTTGAACAGATTTTGTATATTAATATTCATGATTGCTGAAAGAATTATGGGAAAGTTTCAGTGAAAATTAACATATTGTGAGACACTTCTGAGTTTTTCTTAAATGATATTTTTTAAGTGAGTTAATTCCGTTTTTAAAGTGTGTGTATGTCCACAAGTATTCACATACCCATTTATCTATGAAAGAGATTTCTAAAATCCATTATCGGCATTAGTAATAATTCACACGTAGCAAAGCACCTATAGTTGTTTTTGTTTTGTTTTTAAAAAAGCTTTATTAAGATATAATTCATATAGCATCTAATTAACCTATTTAAAGTTTACAATTCAGTGTTTTTCAGTCTATTCTCTGAGGTGTGTAACCATCACTACAGTTAGTTTTACCACATTTTTATTCCCCCTAAAAGAAAAGCCATTAGCAGTCAGTCTCCATTTCCTCCCTCGCCTAGTCCTAAGCGACTACCAGTCTACTTTCTATTTCTATAAATTTGCCTGTTCTAGTCAGTTCATAGAAATGGAATCACCCAAGATGTGGTCTGGTTTCTTGCACTTAGCAAAATGTTTTCAAGGGTAATCCATATTGTAACATTATCAGTACTTTATTTCTCTTTATTGCTGAATAATATTATACATTATTAATCTATTTCAATAATTTTGTACTCATTTATAATTCAGTTTTGTTTGAGATTGGGGTGTATGACTCTTGACATTTCACGACATAACACTTTAAAGTAACGTATCGATAGTATTCTATAAGGTGTATTATTTCCCGTAGGATTTGATATAGATACCCCAGATGACTTTGGCAGGACCTGTCTACATGCAGCTGCAGCTGGAGGGTATGTTAACAAAATTTTTACTATTTTAAGAAAAGGGTAGCTAGCTGTGGCAGTTTTTCTGTTGTCTGTGTTTCTCTTTATTAGTGCCAGGCTACCATAAAATAGAAAACAAAATATAACAGAAGTGGTTTGGGAGAAGAAAGCCAGAGTGGTAGAAATTGCTTTTTTTAATCTTCTGCCTGAGTCGTAAATTGTGAGTGGAAGAGAGAGAACAAACCTACAAAAGGAAGTATTGCTTTCTATAAGAGAAAATCATTCCTGGATAAATAAAACATGTATTCCCTCAAACATTGGGATTGTTCTAAGTAACACTAGTATTCTTTGAGAAGATGTTTGGGGTTTTTTAATCATAATTTCAGGGGGAAAAAATGTCAACAGCCTTTTTGTGTCTTGCCCTTGTTCAGGGCTAATACATAGGAAATGGAAAATTTGACATTGAAAGATTTTGGACTAAGTTTTAAATATTACTGCTATGGAAAACTAGGCAGGTGTTTTGAATAAACAAACTTCAACTAAAACTCTTGGTCTCTGAGTCATGCTGCTAATATAGTGCTTTGGTAACTTAGATCCTAAATTTATGATAAGCCATTGAATTCGTGATGACTTATCAAAAGGACATTTGCCAGAATTTTATCCCAATAATAATTCCTTAAAAATTACTGGTGATTTCAGAAAACAAGTGTGTTGAACCAAGACTACTTACTAGGTCAGTCTCAGTTGTAGAGATGGATTGCGTACATGTGACTAGGTCCTCTTGTTTTCCCAAGGTCACCAGAGAACCTTCCAATTAAAAGCTAGCTTCCATGTTACTTACCCACAGAGAGAGAGAGAGAGAGAGAGAGAGAGAGAGAGAGAGAGAGAGAGAGAACAGACAATATGAATGTCTGATTGCTTGGCAGTTACAATTTTCCTTGTAACATAGTAAGTTGATGTTCAGGTTTATAAAAATTAAGTTACAGAAACGCCCATAGTCTCCTACAGTTTTAACTAGGGATACATCTAAGTAAGCAGTCATATATGGGAGAAGATAAGGGAAAGCTGACTTGGGACATTATCTATGTTTTCAGGTTTAATTTTTTATTTTAATGCATTTTCATTTAATTCAGTATTAAAAACCACTTAAATTTAAACCATTCAATTATAAGCATGTTGTTTGAAGTTTATTTTAAAAATTCCTAAAAATTCTTCAGGTACTCTTTTACAGATGTCAACTTCCTTTTAAATAGTGACAACATGATTCATTTGTTATTTCTTACCAACATGCCAATATGTATATAACTTTTTAAGTTCCTCACAAAAGATGAATTTTAATGTTAATATTCTTCATAAAATATAAATCATGCCATTTTATTCATTTTACCCTCATTTGAAAACATGTTTTTATACTTATTTAAATACCTACTAATTTCATAGTATATTACTGACAATTAAGTTTTCTATTTTCCCTGGATAGGAATTTGGAGTGCCTAAACCTTCTTCTGAATACTGGTGCAGACTTCAACAAAAAGGACAAATTTGGAAGGTAGAGTGTGATACAGTTCTTTAAGCCTGATTAATGTTATTTATTTAATGACTTGTTTCACTTGTCTTCTGAGAATTAACTAAACATTTCAGCATCTTTTGCTGAAATGAATTCTTTAAGCTTTTGCTTAAAGCCACCATTACCTGATTGTGATCGTGATTCGTTGAGATGCCCAAGTAAGTCAGTAACTTCTAAATACTCATTCTCACCCGTGTTCTTCTTCCACCTGGGCCCCCGCCTCAGCCCCAAGCTGTCAGCTACAACTTTACCTTACAAGCACCTCTGTATAACTCTTGATACTATTCCTCTTCCTCCTGTAATTATAGCCATGGAAACATAAAACCCCATGGTACCTTTAAGAAACAAACTCAGGAGACCTAGAACTCAGTAGTATAGTTCTCTTTTCCCTCTACTCATTTCCTTTGTCAGAGACTACTGCCAATATTTTGTTAGCGAGCACTAGAAAGATGGAGGAAATAGGATACAAATATATATGTAATTTTCCTTTCTCCTCTCCTGTAATTCCCCATACACATTTACACATACCAACATATCCACATACCCACCCTGAGTATGATCTGCAGGAAAGCACCTATGACATCCAATCCTCATTCTCACGTTCAACCCCAGGCGTCATGTCTAGCAATTGTGGTAGCAGTACTTAAAGCCACCATTATCTGATAAGTTACTTACAGTTGGAATTGACCCAGATTGTGTAAAATACACAACCTTATAAGAAAGGATTTAGGCAGTTTGAAAAATAGAGGTGGAAATATGAGCAAAATTATATGCGTCAAGAGTTTGAGAATTGTGTATCAAAGTATATATGATAAGAAAGGGCGGGTATGTCAGAAGGAAATGTGATTAGGCCAGTGCAGAAGTAAATAGAATTATGTATGGTGGGGAGTCAGAAATGCATATAAGTAAAAACTACGGACCCCATAATTACTTTGAGGAACAGACTGCTCTCATAAGCCTGCTAATGGAAGGAACTAATGACCCACAAAATCAAAAATCACTTTGTTTGGCTTTGGGATGCAATATTTTTGTAGCTAATTTGCTTTTATAATTACACTTCAATCCACCTTATATTAGTTATTAGTTAATTCATAGCACTTGAAGCATTCTATATTATAGATAGCAGAGATGGCTTCTGCAGCATATTCTGAGTTTGGAAGCTAGAAGGTAATTCGGGTTAATTGTATTTTAAAAACTACTATTACTGTACTATAGCATTATCCAATAAAGGAAAATAATGCTTTACTATCATTTCATTATGTAAATGTTTTAGAAAAAAATTATACCATGAAGACTCTGGACTAAATTTTACCTTCAATTTTCCGTTTTCCTTTTTTTAAATACTTTTTTAAATAAAAGGCCATGAAATCATAGTTTTATAATCCAAAGACAGGACTCCTACATTTAGTAACATTCTGTTTCATTTCAGTATTCAGTCTTTAGAAATTAAAATAGTACTCTAACTCTTCTGAAGAGGGAACAGTCTTCAAAACTATGCAGTGTCTGCTTGAGAAATCTGATATTACTTTACAGCTCTACCATATAGTTAATATAATAACTGAGCATTCTTTTTAATGCCCCTATATTTCTCTTACCTTTTATTCATCTACTGAAATATGAACAGAAGCTGCTACCTCTGTACTATGAAACATTTTTTCATCAATTCATGTAATGTATTGAATTAGATAATGACAATAACTACAGTGGGAATAAATTGTTTAGGATCAAATAAAATTGACTCTCAGTAAATAGTAACTAATCACTATTTGTTAGTATAGGGGAAGCTTTGTTAAAAATAAAAATTTCCAAATTTCTGAACAGTATGAAGGGTGTCTCATTCGCTCAAAAGACTGGAATGATTGCTGTCTGGGAACCATGAAATCATTTAACTATGTTTCTAATTTTCCATTTTTAGGGGTTCTCTGCCATCTTACTTTTCTCCTAACTTTCTGTCCAGCCCTCCAAAAGACTTAGTTTATGGCAGAAATCAATCTCAGTTCACCATAAATACAATGTTTGTAATTGAGTGGAGTAAGAGTCAACTGTTCTCCTTTACTCTTCTACGTCCCTAACTTTTATTTTTCTTATATTACCTTGGGCACAAAAGATCTCCACTGCACTATGCTGCTGCCAACTGCAATTACCAGTGCCTGTTTGCTCTTGTGGGATCAGGAGCAAGTGTGAATGACCTCGATGAAAGAGGGTGCACACCCCTGCACTATGCGGCTACGTCGGACACAGATGGCAAGTAAGTACCGTGTGGTGAGGATGAAGGATTACTGTTCTTATAAACCAGCATCTTCCATATAGATGGCTGTTTTTATTGCAAATTTAGATTTCCTTTTTGTACTTTTTGCCGTTGATTATTTTTCCCTAAGTCTCTAGTGTACGAAATAAATTGGTTTCATCATTATTTCTGAGTCGTAGTTATTCCTATTTATTTCTATTCAACAACCTTCCTATTGACTGATCTGGTAGAAGAAAGATGAGCCTTATCTCATCCTCCCTGCCAAAAGCACATCTCAATAACACCTCCGTGTTTTTTCCACCTGACTTCTCAGAGGCAGCAGCCTTGAGTATATCACAGGGGAAAGGGAAAGAGAAGAGATACATGGACAGTGCTCTCAGAAGATTGGGCAGAGATTGGAATATATCAGTATCTTTCAGAAGTAGAAAGTTCATATTTGCAAGGAATCCTTGTAAATTGGTATCTAAAAACAGAGTCTTTGAACTGGCAGAATCTGGCATGTAACTGGTAGTAAATATTGCTTAAATAAGTAAATTTAGAATTCTATAATTTTAAAGCTATTTCTACAAGTAACAGTGTTATAATATGTTGGTTTATTTGCTAAAATTCTAACCTTGATCTAGTAAAATATATTTCCTGTTTATAGGAATGTATCACTTTATATAATTTCATACATACCAGAATAATTAGATACAGATAGATTTGGGGAGAAGTTAAATTATTTGAAGTATGTTTAAAGAAAATCTGTGATAAAGAGTTTGTAAATCAGAAAATATTTCGGTAAACTTGGGTAAGTAGATTATTCTCTGATTTATACATTTTGTAAATTCAGGATTTTATTTCTAGATTGTTTTAAAATAGGTTATACCTAAATGACTATTATCACCATTGATAGTTCTTTACCACTATTCCCACAGACAACTGGCTATTGGGTGTCACTCAGAATGATCTACATAAATTTCAGAGAGGAGTCTCTCTCTCTCTCTCTCTCTCTCTCTCTCTCTCTCTCTCTCTCTCTCTCCCTCTCTCCCCCCCCTTCCCTCCCCTTCCCGCCTCCCCCCCATGGTCCATCTGCCTTTTGACAGTTACATTAACCCTGAATTCTTATGCAAAAACAAAAGAATAACAACGTTTAGCCCATGCTATGTGGGATTTATGGTTTTGTTTTAAGCCAATCTAATTTTTCTGTAGAAGTGTACTAGTACTAAAGTGAATTAAAGGGTCAGTTTTCTCACCTAATATAAACTGTTTTAAGCAATAGGCTCGTGATATTATTTAAACACTTAATTCTCAGTATCTACACCAAGCTGCCTGACATACTAGGAATGACGTGTTTTGAGATCCGAAAGACCCAGTTTAAATCGGGGGTCTCCACGTTATACCTCTTGGAGCCTAAGCAAGTAATTGCTAAGCAAAAAGCTTCTTTATCTGTAAAATGAGAATGAAACCTACTTCTTAGAATAGTGAGGAAAACTAAATGAGATTGCATGTATAAAACAGTCTAGCACTGTTTCTTGGAGCCTCTGTTTCTTATCTTTAAAGTATCAGAATCCCAGAGGTCCTGTCTAATGCCATCATTTATTGACTCAGTGATTTATTTCCTGGGAACCTTCTGGAAGCTATAAGCCCCAATAATCATTTTAGGATAGCAGAGCCATCCTTTCAATAAGTGATTGTTTTGGAGGCTTAAATAACAGCACTAAAGCATTGATTTATTTTTCTAAATTCCAAGGATCTAATTCTCAGGAATAGGTTGGATAGTAATAAGAGGATCTGACGTAATTAATTCATACTTTGCCAAAGTAACAATGAAATATTTTCTAAAAGAAGAAACAAATTCTACATGGCTATGAATTGCTGTTATTCAGTAATGTGTGTGTGTATTGGTTTGTCTTTTTCATGATTGTTTACTAATCTGTCAGCATCCCAAGGGACGGTTGTTAAATTTTGGAATATGTTCCTCACATTCAAATCAAAGTTAAAGACCTGGTATATGCCTTTCTGTAGCCTTTTCTATATTCATATAATTTTTTATAATTGTGTTTATGATATATTTCACTGAAATAGACTTTTATGGTAATAGTTGGCATTTTTCACAAAAATGGGATCATATTTTGACTTCTAATAGCATCATTTATTTTTGTCTGTTTTGAACTTTATATAAATGGAATCATAGTTTTTTTGTGTAGAAGTCTTACAGTCCTTTGGTTTGTTCCTAAGTATTTGATATTCTTATTGCCAAAATAAATTATCTTTAAATTTCTGTTTGTTGTGATATAGAGAAATACATTTGACTTTGGTATAGGACTTTATTATATTCAGCAGTCTTGTTAAACTGATTTTGTCTATGTATGTAAGATGACATTTGTCAAATATATGGTGATGGAAGGAGAACTGACTCTGGGTGGCGAACACACAATGGGATTTATAGATGATGTAATAAAGAATTGTACACCTAAAATCTATATAATTTTACTAACAATTGTCACCCCAATAAATTTAAAAAATAAATTTAAAAAAAAGAAACCTTTCAGCCAAAAAAAAAAAATAAGATGATATTTGTCTATGTATGTCAGACGATACTGGCTCTGCCACTTGTAGGACCTTGGGCAAGTTACTTAACCTTTCTGTGCCCATTTCTTTTTGTGTGTGAAATGGGGATAATAGTCTGATCTAACTCATATGGCCTATGAGGTATAGAATATCTGAATTGTTTAGAATAGTACCTGACACATTGTAATCTTCCTGTAACAATTAAGTTTTTTACTCTATGGCTTTTTCTTTTTTTATTTATTTATTTATTTATTTTTTATGGGAACAGACACTATTGTACATCATGATGAGGGAGAGTAGAGGAAGGAGGGCCTCTGGTGAGAACGCCACATCCCCTGACCTTGGCTGAGTAGTCCTTACCCATCTTACCCATGGGACACATGGATTTGAATCCATCTGAACTTGCACCAAAACTCAAAGTGTTAAAAGTTCATGGGTGGGGGGGTGGGGATAAGGGGAAGGTGAGAGGTTTTGAAAAATAGTCGGTAACCACAAGATGGTCATGGGGGTTTGAAAATTAATTTGGGGAACGTACAGAGGGATAGTGGATGGGGGGAGGGGGGTTCACACAGTGTGAGGGATATAAATGATAAACGTCTAAGTTTTGCTTTGTCTTGTGCACCTGAAACTAATAAAAAAAAAAAGTTCATGGGTGGTAGAAGAGTAGGAGAAATTGAAATAGTTTGAAATGCACTCTGATTTAAATTATGTGCTTAATTGGAATGAGAATACCTACTTTGTCTAATATATTAAATGAAGGTAACAATATATATTAACAGTAAATACAGTTTATTACGTAGCTATTTAACCATAAATATTCCTCCAGATTTTGCATACATAGTTTATTTTAGGGGAAGGAGAGAGATGGTAGAAAAATCTTCATTTGTTAATTTTCTGAATTTTAAAAAATGAGCATGTATTTACTTACAATCAGGAAAAAATTAGAATAGACGCGCTCCCCTCTACCTATTTGCAAATTAAAAGTGAGCTCTGAATTTTCAAGATAAGTAATTTTGTGGTTCAGTATTTTATAAGTACCCAGGTTAAAGTATCACTCTTTATTCATTAACCACTGTTGTAAAGCAGTTGGTAGGCAGGGAAAGAACACTGGATGAAGAGAAGACCTGAGGTCTAGTCCTTGCTTGGCCATATTCTAATCAAAAGATTTGGAACAAGTCATTTAATTTTTCTGAGTGTCAGTAATTTTTTCGTTTGTTACTAATAATGCTTATTTCACAAAGTAGTTATGAAAATTCGTGTTACTTAACAGAATATAAAAGGCATGCCAATAGAAGGAATTTTATCACTGTAAATCAATTCTTTGTGTTGTTACAGACCAATCATCTGAGTAATGGGATTGTAAAAAATTAAATAATGTGATTTGATAAAAACTACTGCATGTTTAACAGTTAAATTATTTCATACCATTTGATGCTGTCTATTTGGAACTAGGCACTGTACATAATGCTTTGAGACATGCTCTCCTACTTTAGAAAGTAAACATGAACTTGCCTACTTGTTTTGCTTTCCTTAAATAAATCTTTCTTTCAGTACTCATATATCAGCAAGTTATCTTAAAATAGTTCCACTGATAGAGTCTGTCTTGTGTTCAGGTCTCAGTAAGGAGAACTATTCCTGTTTTGTCACTCACATCTGGAGAACTTGATTAAAGATAAAAAGATATGCTGTTGAGTGAAATGTTCATGCCTATAAAGCAGTGAGACTGTCCTCCAACCCACCGGGACTTTTCTCCATCCCAGGGAGCCCTGACTTCTGAGTTGGGCTCCTAGGAAGGCTGTATGCAAACCGAGTTTCCACCCTGCCTGCGACCTTCTGCAGGTGCCCTCAGAGCTAGTTCACGAACACCAAAAACACCAGTCTTGTTATTTCAGAGTCACATTTGGGTGTTTGTTGTTGTTTTTTATCATAGTGATACCCAGTTCACCGTGTTTGTCTAATAATTTTAGCTATACGTAAGTATCAAAATCCCTCTTAATTGGGTGAACATTTACTACCATTAAGGATATTGTAATAAATACAGATTCTTAAAGTAATTCCTAAAAGATCTAAAGGAGTTTAAGCAATTCAACATTAAAGAAATTTGGCATTGAAAAGAATGGTCAAGTTACTGAAAAGCAATTATGTTGCTTCAGAGTTCCTTTTTATTTGTTTTTATATGACTTCAGTATGTTTTTGGAAGCTTGAATTTTTACCAAGAAGTATTTGGTTATAGAGTTTTTTCCCCTAGTAGTAGAATTAATATTTAGTTAGGCATATTGCAATATTAAACAAATTATCACTGAATAATTATGGGCTTGTGACTTGAGCATTAATAGAATTTATATTATTTAGTTGGATCCCTACCCCCATCTATCAAATGAATAAATAGAGTCCATTTCACTATAAAAATAAAATAATGGAAAGATCACTGGTATCAAACTAGCTCTAGAGACAAATCTTTTAATTTCTAATTTAGTACTTTTTTTGGGGGGGGGGCTACAGTAACAATAAAATTTACTAAAATTATAACAACTTGTGAACCTTATAGTACCTTTTAAAATTACTTTTCTCATATTTTAATATTAGGTTGGTGCAAAAGTAATTGCTGTTTAGAAGGTTAAAAATAATTGCAAAAACCGCAGTTACTTTTGCACCAACCTAACAGAATAGGAATGAAGTATTTCTCCCATGGGAAGGTCTTTCTTGTTACCTACATGCTATCACTTTTACACTATTTACATACTATTCCCAGTCCTCTAATTCAAGAGTACTGAATTCTTATCTTGGTTTTGTGAGATTTTTTTGCATCCTTTTTTTGAGCTTTCTAATGAGATATATTCACTATGTGTTCCAGATAGATGAGCAGTAGAATTTGCCAACCTGGGATGCTCACCACCACTAAGATTTAATCCTATCAGACATTGTTTGAGTGGAGTAGGTGGTTCCATAGATAGTGACTATAAAAAACAGCCCTCAGGTGTACTAAGCTTGCTGACAGACTTTGGAGGTATTCACTTTCTTTGCATGAAGATGCTCAACATTTTGTTTGTATTTTTCTGATACTTACAGTCAATGTCATTTAAATAACTATGTAGTATAGGTGTATTCATGATTTTACATTACTCAGCTGTAAGAAAAACTGTCAGGTTTTATTTCCAGTCTCTCTTTGTCACTGGTTAATATGCAGGACTTAGAATTTTGAATATGTTGTTACTATATACAGGTGCCTGGAATACTTACTAAGAAATGATGCAAATCCAGGGATCCGAGACAAGCAAGGCTACAATGCAGTACATTACTCCGCTGCCTATGGTCACCGTCTGTGTCTTCAGCTGGTAAGATTCTGGAATGGTTGTGGAAGGAACGTAGGCGTATACTCTAATCATTTAATCATTTTTAGAATCCATATACCTCTCAAATTCCTATTTGCCTCCGTAAGATATCTCTCATTCTTTTTTCCTTTTCAAAAAGGAAGGAAAAAATTAAATTTCTGGATAGGGCTACTTAATGTACTTTCCTTATATTACTCCATATCTATGTAGCATTTACTTCCCCTACCCCTTTAAATAAGTGTTTTCCAGAAGTTTCTAAAGAAATATAACCAGGTCTTATGTGAGAAACTAACGTTCCTGTAAGAGGAACTTTCCCCCAATATATTTAGGGAATTCTGAAAGGCCCATTCTTTTAGCAGTCCCTCCTGATAAGGGAGACTCTACTTCTGCAAATGAACTTTTTATTTCAACTATGGTCTCATTCTTAAATACATAAACCATTCACCCAATTTTGCCAAACCAGAGGGAAAGTGAGGACAAATTATTAGGTTGGTGCGAAAGTAATTGTTGTTTTTGCAATTATTTTTAACCTGTTAAACCGCAGTTACTTTTGCACCAACCTAATAAAAGATTCTCAAGTGTGTAACTGATGCTTCAAGTGAAAGGTTTTTTTATTTAGGCTCACCTTATAAATTATACATATTACACGCTGCCTCCCTTCAAGGGGAAATAAAATCCAAGGAGAGTGGATGTAAAAGGAAAAAAAGGAGGTTGACATATTTAATATAGCATTTAGACCCCTGCTACAGAAATAATATATTTCCTTAGGTTATTATGGTATCTTTAAAATCTCAGGCTTATGTGTATAGAGTTGTGGTCTATTACATTGTACAATTGTTTATGTAAAAGATTTAATTTTGGAGGCAAAGGAAGCACAGGTTCAGAATGGAATTTAACAAAGCCCTATGTAAATAGAGACCTGTAGTTGACATTTATCTCTTTTATATATATGAATACTTCCTAAACTAAATATTTTAATTTTAAATTTTATTTCAGATTGCAAGTGAAACTCCTTTAGATGTTGTAAGTATTCGTCAGTTTACCCGCTACTGTTCAGACAATTATAATTACTTATTTGCTTTCACTAGAGCTGAAGCCTGTTTTCCACATTCCTTGGAACAAAGATAGTGACAGACATCTTGTATACAGGGGGAGGGGAAGTTTGTTCTTGGTAGTAATTAAATAGCATTTCCCTCAAGCTTTTAGTTTATAGCCCTCCCTCGAAACTCTCCGTCTGTGGTCTTGACCACACTGTCAGGATGATCTGTTCTATAAGCCTGCTGAGTGTAGTTTTCATAATACAAGGGTCTGACATTTTTAAATTCATATTCAAGTATCAGTGTATACTCTAAAATGGATTTTAACTTGGGGGGAATAGAGCAAGAATGACTACTATACTATATCTAAAAGTATCATTTCTGACATTTAAAATGCTTTTCTTTCTCAGTTAATGGAAACCTCCGGAACAGACATGCTGAGTGATTCAGACAATAGAGCAACAATAAGCCCTTTGCACTTGGCTGTGAGTACTGTGTTCACGGCCAACTTGATGGCTGGCTTACTGGAAATATATCTGTTTGTGTTGCTTCAAACTAGTACCCAGAACTTTTGGTCCATGTCATGATGGTCATGGAATTAAAATTTTTAGAATTTTCTTACTTCAGAGAATTCTTGAATGCACTTTTACGTTTTGTTTTGTTTTGTTTTTTAAAAAAAGTATTCTCTGGGCTTCCCCCAAGGCCTACTCTAAGAGAGAGAAGATACCTGTGATGTGAATTTAAAAATGCACTGCCATTTAAGAAAGGACAAAGAAAAAAAAAAAAATTTTAAATAAATTTTAAAAATGCACTGCCATAGTGGAATGGCTTTAGTGGAACGGCTTCTAACTTGCCAAGCACAGGGTATAAGAACTATAATTTCTGTGTGACTTCTACAGCTTTTGGCTTACTCTGTGATCTTGGCATGCTAACTAGATGTGTGTTCATTGGTCCTTCGCTTGCTCGTGTTCTAGGACTTGGCTACATGATCTGTTGGTGTCCCTTCTAGCTTAAGGTGCCTCTGAATTTTCCCCCTTGATGTCAGTCACTAAGAGGAGAAAATGAGGAGAGACTGTGATGATACTTTAAATCAAATATAGGAATACATTTACCTTAGAAAATTTCAAGCAGACCCCACTAGTTCTTTCTGTGCTGAAGGAAGAATTTATTTTTGAAACAAAGCATGTGACAGTTGGGGGGAGGGACAGTTTTGAGATGCAGGAGACTTGGATACTGTCACTCGCGATTTGTGTGACCTGATTTTAAGTGCAGTAAAATGCTTAAAGGGGTATATACTGACGTTAGTGTAGGTCACTACAAGTTCAGTGACCATTTCGTTTTTTCTTCTCACAAATGCTATTATTTTTTATCTTTATGTCCTGCTTGCATATTTTCCAGCACTGACACATGTACATTGACTTTTCTGCTTTGTGTTTCTGTCTCTTTATCCCCACTAGTACTTCCTACCATGTTCTAAATAACTAAGAAGGCATGCTGAAGCTTCCTGCTTCCTTGCCCTTTGCGTCTTTGGAAATGCTATCTACTCTCCCAGACTTGCATAGTAAATAAGTCATCCAAAAGGACAAAGCCAGCATGGAGAAAATAGCCATTTTACTACTGGTGGCAAAAAATGAAGTCTGAGCAGATGGCTAGGCAATTTTCACATCATCATCATTCTTAAAATAATAGCACTGTCCTTTCTTGAGCACTTCCTAGGTGCCAGACTAAGCACTTTGCCAAGTTTTGGAATATGTTATCTCAAAAACTACAGTTTTGTTTTGTTTTTTCTTTTTAGTAGATTTTCCTTTATGGCTATTGTGAATAGTGCTGCTGTGACATGGGTGGGCTGAATAGTGTTTTTAAGCTGAAATGGAAACAATTTTATAATGTGGTTATTAGGCTCAATGAAATGCAATTATACCTCCACTTATGCATTTTGTATCTGTTTGTAGGAGGTTTTCAGAAATTAGCTGAAGTGATATTTTTTTGTTTCCAAACTCTTCCAATCCAGGACAATTTGATGCAGTGAAAACACACTGATTTGAGGCTTAGGGAAACTGATCTTGGTACCTGTCTTGTACGTACTGGGCGTACAAGTTCCTCGTCTCAGTCCTATACAAGGACTGCATGAGGGAAGACACTGTGGCAAATCATCATGGCTCCCAGTCATCCTTATTTGTTCCCTTCTTTTTATACTATCTTCTGTGTATACTGTGTTTCTCAAAGTTCATTCTTTTAGTAGCATAATTTCACTGACCTGGTATTAAGGAACACGGTTAGATGTGATCCTAGGACAGTAGAGTTCAGTGATCCCTAGTCACTTCAGTCTTTGAAGTAGTCAAGCTTGTAGGTAGTCAGAAACATCAAAAAGATCAGTAAGGCTTAGAGCGCTTTACTTCTTGCTGGTACTTTGACATTTTCCCACAAGATACAGCTTTCCAGCCCTTTGATGCAGTGGGGGGCCCTTTCCTAGCTAAGTATCTTTTTTTCAAATTAGGAGCAGGTGAGATTTAGCTCAAGTGTAGTAGAATTTTACATTTTTCAATTCCCAATGAAAAGTTCACATGTGATCACTTACCAACCTGCTAAACTATAGGTCTGAATGGTTATCAGAAAATGACTTGTGAAAGTCCCTTAGCTACAAGTAGTCAGTATGAATGAACCAGAGAAAACGTCCTTTGTTGTCAGAACTGTATCGTGTTATTGCTTTATGTCCTGTTCAGCATCTAGTCCAACGAGAATAATAGATGTTCCGTTGGCATGTTTATTTTTTAAATGAATTACCTGGAAAGCTCTTTTATCAAACTATGTAAAGAAGGAGGCTTTAGTCTGACAAATCTTTAAATCTTCTTGCTCTGTTGTACAACTAGGACAGTGCCTGGCACGTGGCAGTTATTCAAGCAAGGCTTAGTCTAAATATTTTTGTGCTAAAAGAAGTGTTTACTTTTGAGATACGGCATATTACAGGGAATTTGAGAAATCAAAAGACGCAGGTACTAGCTTAACTTCAGTTGCTGGCTGTCTCTATAATTTAAGTAATTTTATCAGGAGTAAAGGAGAGCACTGAACTGTGATTAAAAACACAGGCTTTGGAATCATAGACTTAGAGCAAAAGTTTTAATTGAATCTGTGTCACATATCCATTGAATGTCTGCCATGAACTAGTCATGGTATACTCATGAAAAGATCACATGTCATTTGAATTTTTATTATTTACAGAATACCCATTCCTTAACACTAGTCAACTACTTGATTGTATTAAAAATTTGTAGGTAACAGTCTGAATTCTCCATACAGAAATTTTGGATTATCTCAAATATAACAACGTGAAGACAAATTTGCTTAATTCTTTTATGTTTCCTAAGGTATCTGAGAAGTCAGTCTAAATATGTATTTTTTAATTTATATTTTTATTTATCCCTAGGCCTATCATGGTCACCATCAAGCACTGGAAGTGTTAGTACAGTCTTTGTTAGATCTTGATGTGAGAAATAGTAGTGGAAGAACACCCTTAGATCTTGCAGCATTCAAGGGCCATGTTGAATGTGTGGATGTACTTATTAATCAGGGAGCCTCAATCTTAGTAAAAGATTACATTTTGAAGAGAACTCCTATACATGCGGCAGGTATGTCAAATAATATGCATGATTTTATTTACAACTTTCTACCTAATACTCTTTTCCTTTTCAATTTATTTTGTTTTTCAGTTTGACTTTTCTGCTTTGTCTTTCTGCCCTTTTCTCCCCATTAGTACTTCCTACCATGTTCTAAATGGTAAAATCATTATCTACCTTAGAAACTGGATTTATGTAGGTGTGACTTGTGAAGTACTTTATCAGTAAAACAGTGCGATATTTTTTATTTCTTTGTGATGGGAATTTTTTTAGATAAGTGTGTGCTTTCATTTAATAATGAACATTTTGACTTACTGTACTAGGGTACTGTATTAAACATTTTTTAAACATCAGTTATAAAGCATCGACTTTATGCAAGAACTACATGATTTTAAAGGATTTCTTTTTTTTCCCCTTCTTCCACCTCCCCACCCCACTCCAGTTCAAGTCATTGTTTCTCAGTCTAGTTGTGTAGGACACAGCTCCCTGGCCCATGCTGGTATTATGAGCCTTGCGCTCCCCCCTGACTGAGGCAGTCGGTCTCCAACCGTTGGTTGGCTGCTCACGGCAGCTCTCGCCGGCTGCCAGCCACTCACACTGGCTGCTCGCTGCTCATGGCAGCACCACACGGCGGCCCATGGCAGCACACAGCAGCCTACGGCAGCTCACACTGGCTACCGGCCACTCACGCTGGCCCATGGCAACTCACGCCAACCTCCAGCTGCTCAGGGCAGCCCAGCTGCGGGGAGAGCTGTTGTTCACAATCTTAGCTCTAGAGGCTGCAGCTCACTGGCCCACGTGGGAATCGAACCAGGGACCTCCAACCACCTGAGCCATCGGGCTGGCCCCCATATGATTTTATGACGTTGCGGATGTGTGAAAATATAAAAGCACGTGACCATGTCATTGTGATGACTTGGTGCCCTCTGCGTGTACCCAGCAGATGCAGATTCACAGCTCTCCGCATGAATCACTGCAAGGCAGTATTCACTTTAAATAATCAAGACCGGTACACTGGCAGAAGTCATAGCCAAGTATTTTTCTCATCCCTAATTGGCCCCCTTTATATGATTAGATTCATTTCACTTAATCTGTGTTTTTTTATAGAGTGATCCTTAAGGACACCCTTGAATATAGGTCTTAGACTTTGCTTCTAGTTCTTTGGGAACCTTGCATTTTAGAAGACTGTAGGTAACACCACTGCTGCTCCAGAGCAGCCTTTCAGAAACAATCAGATATTCAAGTAGGGCTCAAAGACCATTTTAATAATGGATTAAAACTCCTAATAATTATATGAATATAAACTGCTATCTGATAAGAATAAGAGGTCAAAATACTATCATTTTTTGTTCTAAAAAGAATGAGGTTATATATCATTCAGCAACTTGAAAATATTTAAGTACAGATCATTTGCAGAGTTAATTTTAAAGTTCTCGTGGAGTGTTTGCACTCTTAGATAAATGTTGAACCAAGACACTAGCCAGTGCCTCAGAAGGAGCTAACCAGTGCAATATACTCTATAAGTCTTAGCCACTTAAAGAGCTACAGATTATTGTTAACGCCTACCTAGTCAGTAAACGCAGCCTTGGCTCTATAGATGCCTTCCAAATTTGGAGGTCTGCCAGGGAGCGTCTTACTCATCAGGCGTGCAAAGGACACAGATTTTTTTTCTGGGAGTGAATTGGAATTATAGTACACAACTGAAAAGTGGCTTAAGTCACATTAAGTGTCCAGAGATGGAGGCAGTTTCAGGGGTGGTTGATTCTGCAGTGGTGTCAGCACTCTGAAAAATGCTGAATTCCCTTGCCTTTGCACTCATGTTGTAGAATGGCTGCTGCTGCTTTATAGTATCACATTTAAAAGCAGGAAAGAGGGAAGACTCTTCATTATCAGGGATAAAAATATTTCCCAGAAGCCCTCCAGACTTCTTAACATCTCAGTGGTCAAAACTGGGCCAGGGCTCATCTTAAGGCCAGTCACTGGCAAAGGAGAATGGAGTTGTTGTGATTGACATAGTCTAATCATGATTTCATCCCTTGGCTGGAGGCAGGCCACATTCCCTGACCACGTTGCCACCACAAGGGAGCTCAATAAAATGAGCAATTTATTAGGGCAGATGATGAGGCATGGCTATGGCGGTGATTTACCATGAATTTATATCTATTTGGTTTAGTCAACAAGGGCAATAGAAACCTTCTTTGTATCTATAGATATTTTTCTTTCTTGCCTATTAAATTCAATGAAACTGTCCCAAAATTATATCTAGAAAATGTACTCTCAGATGGCCATTTTCTATTTTGTTATATATGTTACTAAAATTTTTAACTATCACTTTCCAGCAACAAATGGTCATTCAGAATGCTTACGACTACTAATAGGAAACGCAGAACCACAGAATGCTGTAGATATTCAAGATGGAAATGGACAGTAAGTTTTAATAATTTTAAAATTATTTTTAGGATATTTGTTCATCTTTATACTTTGCCCCTATTTTAGTAAGTCTATCATATTGCATAACTGAGTAACAGATACAGTTTTTTAAGTTAAGTATGCTTTAATGCTGCATCATAGAAAGGCATGTTTAGAAAACAGGCCAGCACACTGTGGAATGCTTTTTCACAGAGTGGAGTCCCGAGTGGTAACATTGAGCCTGTTCTGCTCTTGCTCAGGACTCCTCTGATGCTGTCTGTTCTCAACGGGCACACCGACTGTGTTTACTCGCTGCTGAACAAAGGAGCAAATGTAGATGCCAAAGATAAATGGGGAAGGACAGCACTGCACAGAGGGGTAAGCATTTACTTTCAAGAAGTTCTTAAAACCTCATTTTACCTAAAACACTTAGGCTGTGTTTATTTTCCTTCATTAAATTTTCACCAAATAATCTTTGCCCTTTCTTTCAGTATCTTAGTTTTTGAATGCTAATTTTAAACAACCACAGAGCATAACTTAATCCAAAGAACAATAATATTGGGGGATATTTTTAAACCCTAAAACCTTGAGTAATGTCAACTTTAATTTTTTAGGTTATCAGAACTGTTTTCTTAAACATTTTTGTCTCAACCTTTTCACCTTTGAGATGTCATTTTCATTGAATCATAAGTTCCTGTATTCCTATTTTTCATACTACTTATGTTTTGACAAAGTTGCTGCTTTAACTGAATCTTTAAGTCACTTCCAATAAAAATATTGAATTACTCAAAAAAATGGTAAGTGTCTTGTTTGGCAAAAGGATATGGGGAATGTGGGCTTAAAAATTTTGAATTAGCTGTATTTTGGTTATGTAGTGCCCAACATAATAGATTCACCTACATGCAAATAATGTTTCTTTCAGGCAGTTACAGGCCATGAAGAATGTGTAGATGCATTACTTCAGCATGGTGCTAAGTGCTTATTTCGGGATAGCAGGGGCCGGACACCTATACACTTGTCAGCTGCCTGTGGACACATTGGTGTTCTTGGAGCCCTTTTGCAGTCAGCAGCATCTGTGGACGCCAATCCAGCCATAGCAGACAATCATGGATATACAGCACTCCACTGGGCTTGCTACAACGGTTGAGTATACAGATACAATCCTCCATTAAATGCCTATTATGTACCAAGCAGAGACAACTAACACATTGTGATATTCATGAGAAGGACGTATTTATAAGGCAAACTTAAAGTTTAAAATTAGTAGGAAGCCTGAGAATAATCTACTATGTAGTCCTAGCTTACTCCTGTTCCTTGTCACGCTGAAGCCAGGACACTAGTTGTTAAAGATGTTTTGGATAAGCTATCAATAAGTTTGAAATGTTTCTTAGACCTTGCTTCAGCAAGTATTTCGCATTTTAAGATACTTTTATAATATTATTTCTAATGTCTTTTATATAGTATGTTTGTATTTTGATTATGTTCTTTTACTTTCTAAATGCAGTTTTAGGGGAGGAAATGACAAAGGTAGGAGAAACGATGAAAATGCATCACATTCTAGACAAATCTACGTGTTTTCTGAGCACATTGCAAAGATAAGATCTTTATATCAATAATAATATTTGTTCACAGCATTTTAAGGGAGTAAAATCCTAGCAGACTGTAGAAGGATAAACTTCAGAAACTTAGAAGTTTTCAGGTTTAAGCTAACTTTGCTTCATGATTAGAACAGATGTACTTTGAGCTTCCCAGAGGCTCACAGTCACAGTTATTCCTTTTACAGGTAGGCTCTTAAGGTTCTCAGAAAAGTATAAAGCTATTTTTAAGGTATTGATGTTTCAAATGGAGTTTGGCTTATGAGTTTCACTATTTAAAATAATTAAAGTATAGAAATATGTTGAGAGGTATTTTTTTCCTTGTGTAAGGCCATAGATTTGATCATCTTTGAAAACACTCAGGTGTATTATGTATATACAGTATAAACTTCATTCCTTGTCAAAGTTTGGGCTTAGGGTTTTTCAGCAGGAACATGAGAGGTTTTTTATTTGTTTTGAATTTCAGGATAGCATTTAGATTAAGGTTAGCTGTGATAGTATATCTACAAAATTAGTTACAATTCTACCAAGTCTCTCTCAAAAGATAGAGAAAATATAAATTCTCTCTTTATATAAACATCCACTTGCTTAAAAAAATAAGTATAGTATCTGTTCTAAACTTCAGCTGACTGCTTTACCAGAAGTTGAGGTTTCTGTCTTTCTGTAATACACTGTTTTATTGTTGTTTATTGTCAAGGGCCATTTTGACAAATAAAGTTGATTTATTATGAAAGAAGAAAAATCTGAATCTTGTAAAATTATAGTTTAATTGTTTCCATATGTATTTTCTAGATATAATATTTTGATTCTCATGTTATTTCTTGTGTGAGAGTTCTATTCTTTTGCTGTGGGAAAGTTTTGGTCTCTTCCCGAGGATTGTCCTGTGATTACTATTAGTCATCCTTCAATTCTGAGTACTGATGGCACCATAAAAAACTTGAATAGTTTATTGCTAATTCAAAAGCTTAGTTCAGTTAGTTTCATTTTTTACTACCTCAGATCCTTAGCCAGAAGTCGGAACAGTCTTGAAAACTATAAAACCTTTGGCTTTCAACTTCTCTTTTTCCCTTTTCAGCGCACTGAAGTTGGTATTTAATGAGTATAGTGATGTGGCCAAAGATTAGTCCTAAGTCCAAGAAGATGCTATATTTTGCCATTAAATTTGATTTGTTTTTATAATGTAGCTTGATGTTTTACAATTATAAGGAAAACCAAAAACGTAATATAGTGGGAAAAAATCCACATGTGAATTTTGTTTATTTAAGAAGTCAGTGAGATAGAACTATTTTGAAGTAGACATTTATTGCTTGAATATATATATTTTTTAATATACTAGTGAGAGAATTACGCATTGGAAAAATCACACAGTAAGACATTTTTCCTCAGTTCGAGAATTTAGTAGTACCTGTACTGCTGTAACTGCCCTTTGCAGAGTTGCTATCTGTTACAACATTTCTTATCAGGTCTTTATGCGGAACATGATTTCCCTAAAGTGAGTTTCCACTCCCTCACTACTGAATTTAGACTCTGTAAGCATGTTATGTACAAGAGAGAAAATTTTGCATGAACTACATGCCTGGTTGCCATTTAAAGATCATAACAGATGTGTCTAATTTCCACACTAACAAAATTGTGATGATTCTGAATTGAGCTGGAAGGCATTAGATGTGTGTTTGCTATATGCAATAAGAAACTATACAGACAGTCTAAAATTAATACTATATTTATAGCCAAAAGACTATTTTATAATATGGCATTCTGAGAGTAGACTATGTAAGATGGTTTTACTTTGACTAGTAATTAGTGTACAGCTGAAAAGAAAATTGGAAGGCCTCCAACAGAACAGAAAATAACCTCTCAAAATTAAAATAGAATGATGGCAAAGTTTTAGAAAAGAACTGGTTATACATACTAAACTTTAAAGTTCAGATTCTCAGTTTATCTAGTCATTCAGTCACAGAAGTTAAGAGTACTTACATTATCTCATAACAAATTATCAATTTTTATGAAGCTCTACACATCTTCAGTATATCCCTCTGAAACATGAAGAGACCAGTTTTATCATTCTTTCATAAACTAGGACACAGGCTATTAGTTTTCAGCTTCGATATGACCCAATAATGATTGCTGGAAGTAATCAAGAACCCTAGGACTCCCTTTTTGCAGTCTGCAATTACTCAGTGATTCTCAAACGTTTTGGTCTCGGGACCTAGGCATTTATCACTATTAATATTTTCTATATTCAAAATTAAAAGTGATAAATTTAAGGATATTTAGTAATTTATTTTAAAGTACTAATCCATTACATGTTAATAAGAATAACGTATTTATAGAAGGATAGCTACTTTCCAAAATAAAAAATAATATTAGTGAGGAGTGTGGCAAATTTCTTTAATGGCTAGTTTAAGAAAAGACTAGTTTTATGACATCATCCCAGACTTACCCAGACCACATCTTGAGAACTACTATACCAGGAAAATAAGAGACTCTAAAGTCAGTACTGGACAATTTTCCAGGGTTATTTTTTTTTTAGGACTTTATTGGGGAACAGTGTGCACTTCCAGGACTTTTTTTTCCAAGTCAAGTTGTTGTCCTTTCAGTCTTAGTTGTGGAGGACGCTGCTCAGCTCCAGGTCCAGTTGCCATTGCTAGTTGCAGGGGGCGCAGCCAACCATCCTTGCGGGAGTTGAACCGACAACCTGTGGTTGAGAGCCCGTGCTTCAACCAACTGAGCCGTCCGGGAGCTCAGCAGCAGTTCAGCTCAGGGTGCCATGTTAAATCTTAGTTGCAAGGGGTTGAGCCCACCATCCCTTGCGGGACTCGAGTAGTTGAACTGACAACCTTGTGGTTGAGAGCCCACTGGCCCATATGGGAATCAAACCGGCAGGGCAGCCTTCAGAGTTAGGAGCATGGAGCTCTAACCACCTGAGCCACCGGGCCAGCCCCCTCCAGGGTTACTTTTTTGGTAATGAGTTAACATTAGAAGAGACAGAATTACAGTAGGGTTTCTCAACCTCAACACTCTTGACATTTTGGGCCACATAATTCTCTGTTGTCATGGACTGGCGTGTGCATTGCAAGATGTTTAAGCAGCATCCCTGGCTTCTACCCACTAGATGCCAGTAGCACCACCCTATCCCATCCTCAGTGTGATAAGCAAAAATGTCTCCAAACATGGCCAGATGTCTTCTGAGGGGCAAAATTGCTCCAGTTGAGAACCACTAGATTAGAAAAATAACTGACAAAAGATGGAACACAGTTATAGGTTTCCTAAAACTTACTTTCTTTTCCTGCTAAAAACGATAATAGGCTAAAGATTAAGTTGAGCTATTAATTGAATATTTTTTTAAAAAAAAGGAATATAGCATTACTTTTTTAGCCAGATAGTAAGCAAAGGAACTAAAGAGGCTATGTAAGAATCTAATTTATTTCTAAAGCAGATCCCAAATGACTAATGAAATAAAAGAAGCAACATCTCATTTGCAGCAACCAGTACAGCAATTGGGGTATTTTTACTAAAACTATGGCTTTGTAAATTAGGTTAAGAAAACCTGAGGTTTGAGTTTTTCCCTGTTTTCAAAGTTGCTATTAAAAACTATGGGCGTGAAAACTACCAGTAATCAATATACTTGTCCTTTAAGTCAACAATATCATTTCTAGGAAATTATTCTATAAAAATACTTGCTTTTAAAAAAAAAAATACTGGAATGTTTTATTTCAACATTGTTGATAACATCACAAAAGAAAAACAAACCAACAGTCATCTTGAAAGCCTTAATTAGCAAATCATTTATGATACACTTTGATACTTTGAAGTTCTTTCAGACATTCAAGAATAAGATTTCTATATACGCATATATTACTATGGAAGCTATATATACACTTTATTAAATAAAAAACAATTTGCAGAACTAAACATTTCATTTGTAGTAAAATTTTGAAAAGGAACTATGTTTGTGTACATGCAGCTGTATATGCCTAGAAATTTTCTAGAACTTTTCAAGTAGTAGGTTATAGGCTAGAGTGGAACTGGGAGAATGTGCGTGGGGACCAGGACATGTACTTCTTCCCTCTAAACACTTCTATAGTATTTGGTATTTTCCCATTAACTCAATACTATAATCAGAAAATCTTTAAATTTTGAAGTTAATTATGCTGTATAAATATATATTATTTTGAAAATTATACTATGCCATATAAATATGACATTTAAAAAAATAATGACCAAATAACTCTTAACTGGTCACTGTGGAAAATAATAATGAGGTTATTGTTTTCCCCACAAACTAAGTATTTGCTGTGTAAGTAATAAACTACAATAAAATTATCATATAGAGCTACCGTATGTCAGGTCTTGAGGTTGTGCTTTGGATTCCAAAGCTCCTAAAAATATGATGTTTAATGGATTCAGTGAACTGGTTATTTTTAATCCACGTAAAGCTTTTTCTTATTTGTATAGGGATATGTGGGTGTATATGGGCACCTCAGTATTTTTTGATGTTTTGGATCTTAATATCTGATTCTCATTTACTTATTTAGGTCACGAGACATGTGTAGAACTTCTTTTAGAACAGGAAGTTTTCCAGAAAATGGACGGAAACGCTTTCAGTCCATTGCATTGTGCTGTGTAAGTAAAGGCAGAATGAGTCAGATTTGGTTTGACTATCTCAGAAATACACCACTGCTGTGAGAGTGATCACCTTGTTACCTTACACAGGATAAATGACAACGAAGGTGCTGCTGAGATGTTAATTGATACATTAGGTGCCAGCATCGTGAACGCCACAGATTCAAAAGGAAGGTAGGGATTCAACTATGTAGGAAATTGTTTTATTTTTAGTAGGAAAAAATATTTTAATTACTAGACTAATGTGGAAGAATGGACAGAGAACCCATTATTAATTAAAAATTGATTTTTATATTTGCATGTATAAATTGCTATAAAATTTTAATTATGTTTTCATTATAAAAGACTTTTCTATTATGATTTTTAGCCAGTCTTCCTCTTTTTAAAACTTGTAACAATTTCCCCCCTTTTTTTAAGAGGCATGTTTGTTACCAACAGTTATTTTTAATAAAGTTAACATTTTTCTACATAGAAATAAAAGCTGGAAGAGAGTTCAGTAGTTGTGATCAGGATTTATTTGGTTGTATTTGGGTCAGGATTTATTTATTTCAAAATTTCCTTTAATGATGTAATATGTTTTAGGAATTTTATAATTTATCCTTACTTCAAATAGTTTTATTAAGGGCCTTTATATTATCACAAATACCAATGTAGCCGAAATCTGTATGCTCCATTACGCCTATTTGTATCTAGGCAATGTGTTTGATAGCCTAATCTGTAAATCCTTGAAAACGACTTGTCACAAATTAAGGAATAACTATTTTTAGAGTATGTGACATTCAGATTTCGTCAAGTCGTTCAATTTTCTCTGTGTGGCAGAACTCCTCTCCATGCGGCCGCCTTTACAGACCACGTAGAGTGTTTACAGCTGCTGCTCAGCCATAATGCTCAAGTCAATTCTGTGGACTCTTCTGGGAAAACACCCCTCATGATGGCTGCAGAAAATGGACAAACAAATACAGTTGGTAAAAAAACTGATTTAGGCTTTTATTATTCTAAGTATGTATGTTGTTTCTGTAGAACTTAGATCCCAAACCTTCTGAGTCTAATTCACTGAATTTTCCATGAGTTATCCCACCACTCCTGAGATTTAAAACCTTTTACCTGCTTACAACCTACATGTTCATGTAAAGCCACAGTGTTTCCTTGTGCCCTGACTGACTGACTAGCACTTCCGCAAGGCAAGTGTAAGGTAGTGGTTCAGAGCACTGGCTCTGGCGTCAGAATGACTGCAGGTGAATCCTGGATCTGCCAATTAAGTGACCTTATGCTTCAGTTTTTTATTTGTAAAGCGAGAAAAATAACAGTACCCACTTTGTAGGATTGTTGTGAGGTTAAATAAATTATTATAAACCCAGAGCACTTAAAACAGTATTTGAAAGTTAGTAACCTCTCAGAACATAAATGCTAGTTGCTGTTGTTAGTGTCTTTGGCTCACACAGCAGTAGAACAATATAGTATATATGTTTTATGTTACAGTATTTGTCTTCCACTGAAGTTTTTGCTAGAGGTATATTTTTGCTTTGTATTCGTTTCTCTACAGTGAGTTATTGGTAATCTAAGATACATGTTCATAAACATAAGAATTGATGCAATTTTTCCTCCCAGAGATGCTGGTTAGCAGTGCTAGTGCAGATCTGACTTTACAAGATAACAGTAAAAACACCGCCCTCCATTTGGCTTGCAGCAAGGTATGTATACATTTTAAGGATACGTTTTCATTGTTAATGTCAACAGTGGCATTTAAAGTTTTTCCACTTCACTAAAATAAACAGAAGTACTAGGGACCAAACCTCTCTAATGATCACCGGCATCAGACATCTTATAAAAAAGAACTGATGTGTTAAGTGTATGAAAGTCTCCAGTAAGCTAAGTAAGTTTGGGGCACAGCCTAAACATAATTACTGTCTTTCTTTAATCTCTCTAATCTTAAATATTCTTGTCCTCTCCTCCTAACCTCATTCCACCAATACATGTTTGGACAGATATTTAAGGCATTAGCCAAGAAAATTCATGGCATATGTATGGTGACATACATATTATTATGTGGACTAGGGTGGGGTGTACTGAGTGTATGAATTTATCTGTAATGGTACCCAAGTTTTTAAGTTATTTTTCCATAATTTTAGGGTCATGAAACTAGTGCCTTGTTAATATTGGAAAAGATAACAGATAGAAACCTCATCAATGCAACCAATGCAGCCTTGCAAACGTAAGTATTTTATCTATGACCTGTAATTATAAAAATGATTAATGGGATTTTTTTCTAACGTGGGACCATTGGAATCAGTCATAGTTTTTAGACTTGACAAAATTCATTTCTAAAATCATCACAATTGAAAGGCATATTAACTAAAAAGACCTTTTGAAGCTGAAACTTTATTATTGAAAATAATGTGTTTTTTCTCAATCCAACTTTATGGAGGAAAATGTGTGTTTCGTGGAAACCAACAGGAATAATAATGAATGTGACACTAGCAATAAATGAAGTTAAAGGCTTTATATGTGCCTGTAAGCTAAAGAGATTTCAGAAAGAATCAAGTTGTTAATCTGAGCAGCCAGCCAGCACATGACTACTTAGATCTTAGATCCTCATCTCCCATTGTCCTCTCCCAATGTCCATTTGCTGTTCTACTCTGAGACTGGTAAAAAGAAAAATAGTATAATACTGGTTTCCATTCACATATCAATCGGATCTCTGGAGGGTCCAAAAATTAGTCATGGAATCTGTAAACTGTTTTCAAAGTCTATTGTAATTTGTGCTATTGCAACATATGGTTTTTATTATATATTCTTTTATACCTATTTGCCAATCTCATTTCTTGAAACTTAAGAATGCGGTTTAGTTGGTAAAATCTTTTTAAACATTGAGTCTTAGAAGGCAGCTAACAAAAGGGTTTAGTGAAGGTGGGAACTTGCTGATGTGGCCCGTGCCAAATGTAGGCACGTTTACGAGGCGTGACAGCACACGCAAGCTGGTTCTGCTGTCCCTACGCCCTTTGTACTGCTGTCAGGACTAGGTGCCTCAGGTTTGTAGTGTGTGCGTTTGTATGCACGCGCACTGTGTGGGCATGCACGTGTATCTGTGTACATGTATAATTTTTTTCCCCCAGACCTCTGCATGTTGCTGCCCGAAATGGGCTCACCATGGTGGTTCAGGAACTTTTGGGGAAAGGAGCAAGTGTGCTTGCAGTGGATGAAAACGGTAAGGAGGTTCTGTATTCTCTTTCCTTAACCTATATCTTACTAGAAGCTTTTATCTTTTGATGATCCAAATTTGAGGTAAACTTGGATACTTCTTATTGGTCAAAGAGGAGAGCTGGGATTTTATTGAATAGTACTTTGTGGCAAAGGGAAATGAGAGCAAGAGAAACAGGAAAAGTCCATCTAACAAACGAACTTGTGCATTTTACATGTCTATTCAACCAGAGTTAGTGTTTATTAACTTTGGTGTAGTGTTACCATCTTTTTTATCTTAGTATTCAACTGTCAACAAATACTTAGCGAGACCTTTACTTAATTGCCAGGTTCTTACCTAGAGCTAATATTCTTACTTATACACGTCCACTTCTGCCTGCCTGAGACAATCACTTTAGCAATTCTTTGCTTTTGTGTCCTATCGTAATGACGTGTTGTTGGAATCTTCCTAGATTATTCTCATCAGTATATAAACATTATTTCTCTCATCTTAAAGAAATCATTTATCCATTTCTGTGTTCCTCTTTACAGCAAAATAACTCAAGAATTGGCTCTCCTGCGGTCCCAATTCTTCTCTTCTTTCCTTCTCTTAAATCCCTTCCCGTCAGACTGTTGCTGCCAACATACTGCAAAACTGTTCTCCTCCAGATCACCAGTGACTTCCACTGCACTGAGAGTCAGGCCCTAGTTCTCAGTTTACTTGATATATCAAAATTCGGCAAAATGATTACTTTTTTCTTTTTTAAAAATAGGAATAAGAGTTTTAATATGGAATTTAAAATACACATGAATAAAGGAGTAACTGGGATTGTAAAGGTTGCAATCTTCCATAGCAATAAGGGTCCAGTATTCCCCCAAATAATCTCCGTCTTTTTCTTTACGCTGCACACTGCTACTTGGATAACTAGGTGCAGGTCACTTTAGAGCAGGATAGGAGTCGTGGGATCTATGACTGGCTTACAGTTCCCTGCGTTAGGTGAACCCAGTCTCCCTTCATTCACAAGTACCTGGTTCCTTGAATTGGGTGAGGGTTTCTAACTCACTATTTTGAGGGTTGGATTAAATAACCAGATTCACTGAAACTGAAAATTATTTGTTTTTTGTTATATTTATTTTCTTCCATTAAGGTATAATTGATAATACAATATTATATTAGTTTCAGGTGTATTTTTCTCCTTTAATAAACTTTCTTTACTTGGCTTTCAGGACTCCAAGCTTTCTTGGTCTTCCTCTTAATGTTACTAATTATTCCTTCTCAATTTATTTTTCAAAGTGTCTCCCTCTTCTCCCCAACTTTTTAATTTTGGAGGGCTGTAGGGTCCAATCCTTGTTTCTTTTTGCTTCCCTATCTACATTTACTCCCTAGGTGATCTCATCCAGTCCCTTGGTTCTAAATACTACCTATATGCTGAGAAGTCCTAAATTTATATCTCTATCCCAGACCTCTCATGATCTCCATTATTTATAGATCCAGCTGCCTATACCACATGATGTCTAGTAAACAAGTCAAACCTAACATGTCTAGAACTGAACTACTGATCCTTTCTCTACCCCCACCCCCACCCCCCGCCATGCTTGTTCTCCCCCCCCGCTATCCTGATCTCAGCTAACGTTTCTCGTCCTTGTAGCTGCTCAGGGCAGATCCCCGTACCTGGAGTCGTCCTTGACTCGCTCTTACACCTAGTGAACAATCCATCAGCATGTACTATTGATCTACATCCAAAGTATATCCAAAATAGACCCACTTTTTTCTCCTCTATTCCTACCACCCTGGCCTGGATCCTTTTAAAATGTATGAGAAGGTACTAGTTTTCTGAATCTCAGGTCCCTTATAATCCCTATAATGATCTACAAGGCCTTACATGATCGGTTCACTGCCCTGTTACCTCTCTGACCTCATCGCATACTCTTCCTTCTGTCCATTCGGCCGTGCCAGCCCTTCCACACCAGGGATGTACATGTGTCGTGATCTTTGTTCTGGCTGTTTCCTCTGCCTGGAACACTCTGTACCCAAGCAGTCTTTGACTAAGTCCTTCACCTGTTTCAAATCTTAGCTCAAATTTCATCTTGTCAATGAAGCCTATCCTGACTCCCCTATTTATACCACGACCTGCTGTGTACCCCTACCTCAGCATTCTCAGGCCTTGTTAACCTGCTCTACTCTTTCCTCTTTCTTTTTTCCATAGAGTTCATCTTCTAACATATTGTATATAATTTACCTTTTTATTATGTTGTTTATGTGTCTCCCCTAGTAGAATAAATATAAGTTCCATGACGGCAGGGAATCTTTGTCGGTGGCGTTCACTAACACATTCTAGGTGCCTGGATATAGTGGGGACTCTAAATACTTATTGGTTAGTGATTGTACAAGCACTGTGCTAAGTTCTAAAGATGCAACGTAGAATAAGACGCTCTACTTCCTTGAATGGAGATGAGAATAAACAGGCTGTTACAATGCACTTGAAGTAGTTCATTTGGAGTAAACCTAGAATATTATGAGAGCATATGAAAGAGTGTTCCTACCCTTTTTTTTGTAGGATCAGGGAAGGTATCCCAAGAAAGTGACTTAGCCAAAATCCAAAGGACAAATAAGTGGGGAGAGAACAGTCATCCTTAGAGAGTGTTAGCGTCCTTAGAGATATAACACAAGGCAGAGTAAATACTGAGTTATGCCGCTCTCTTCAGTCAAATGGCAAAAGGTCTGTGCTTTAGGAAACTAGCAGTCTGAGGGGAGCAAGATTAGAATGGGAAAACAAGTTAACAGTTACAAGTGAGAGAAGACGGTAGCCATAATTAAGGTAGAGGCATTGATGAAAAGAGGGAGATGTGTCTAGAGGTCTTACGGTGGGACTCACTGGGACTTGGTGAGGGAAGAAGTTGCACATCCCCTGGCTTGCAGTGCTGTGTGGATGCAAGTGCCGTTGTTTAGCAGGATTATATTAGGTTAAAGAAAGTCAAAGATGGGAATGTAGGAGGAAGAGCTGGGTTCATTTAGGGGTCTGAAAAAAGTTCAGTGGAAGCTCCAAATGGGTAATTGGATATATGGGTAATTGGATATATGGATCTAGAGCCCAAAAGCATAAGCTAGGTAGGACACAGAGATTTGGGAATCGTTAGGATATGTAGTCATTAAATCCACAGAAGTGGTGAATATCGCCCACTAAGATAAGTTCAGACTTACCCAGCCTTAAAAGAGACTTTTACTATCAGTAAATTACTTTTCTGGAAATAGAGCAACTATATAGCTTAAGACGAGTAGCCCAAAGTGCTAACCTATGTAGAATATTTGACCACATTCTGAGGCTCTGAATCAATAGCTGGTATACAAGCCTTTGTTGATCATGTTCAAGAATTTATATACTTTTTCCTTATAAAGAAATAGAAGGAATAATATAACTGATAATAATGAAGGTCACCTGCAACCTGGATATCTTCTAACACATTTTGCAATTTGAAATAGTAATCATGACCCAAAGTTGACAAGTCATAAATTCCGATCTCATTTTACAACTATTCTAAACTTTAATGATAGTTATAAATTGCTCATATAACAGTGATTGGCAATTAATTAGGCTCTAGAGTCTAAACAGAGATAAAACAGAGGGCCCACTACATCCTGTGCTTAATTCACTCTAAGAATGAGGGTAAGTGATATTTCCATGGATTTTTCTGGAGGAAGCAAAATATATTATCCTTGCATGGGACGGATTAGATGCCTTTCCTCAAGGAGTTTACTTCTCTTACATCTTTAGCTGACTACACCAACCCCATGCAGAGGAGAGAAGCCTGTTTTTAGTCATATTTCTACTCGAAAGTACTCCTTAGATACTCTTCTTTCCCCCCACCCCCATCCAAGGCATGGTGGCCTGTCTAATGGGTTGCTCTGCCAACCAGCAGGAGCAGCACGACAGGCACCTTCAGACCTTCCGAAGAGCCCTTTAAAGATGTGTGGGCACTGCAGCTCTTTCTTACTCACTTTGAGCACGTAGACCTTAATATATGCACACCCTTCAGCCACTCCTGCTCAGGCTGCAGGGGCCTCTCTGGCCTTTGAAAAAGGGAAATTTATGAAGGGAAAGGAAATCTTTTTTTTTTTTTTTTTAACTCAAGGCTAATGTAGCATGAAGAAAATACATAGGAGAACTGGAAACATCCAAATGCCTAATAGTTAGAATGAATATCTAAACCGTGGTACAATAACACATGGAATATATAACAATGAAAATACATTGACTACAGCTATATCATGGACAAATGTCAGATATAATGTTAAACAAAAGAAGCCAGATATAAAATAATGCATACTCTATGATTCCATTTATGTTAGGTTTGAAAAGATCAAAACTAAACAATGCTGTTTATGAATACAAGTAAAAAGGAAAGCACAGTAATGATTACCATGAGTCAGGCTAGTGGTTTCCTTTGTGGGAGAGAAAAGGGGCAGTGATTGGGCCAGGTCGGGCTTCTGGTGTGCGGGTAATGTTTTCTTTCTTGGTCTGAATGCTGGCTAGAGGAATGTTTGTTTTGTGGTAAATCATTCAGCTATTTAAAAAACAAATGTGACTTTTAAAAATAAATACTTGTATGTATGTAAAGGCTAAAACGTGAGTAAATATAGGGTAGGGAAAACCGTGTTGACATGTGCGAGAACAAATGAAGCTGTAGGCTCCAACTTACGACAGCAGCGGCTGTATTTCTGAGTGGGATGATCTAAACTTGGCATCACACAGTGTGCACTCACCATCTTCTCTCCTGCCCCATCCTCAACACTGGGTCTTGTACCAAACAAGGTACCAGATGTTTCCTTCTCAGTTTGTTGTATTGATAACAGTATGGTGCCTTCAATCTAACGTCAGCCATCTTCTGCTGAAGAAACGAACCGTTACAAAGGAAACAGTTGTTTTGACATAGGAATTTTAAAAGTTCACCTGTTTATTTTACTGTTTCATCAGTGGACTGTGACCCTAAAGAAAAGTTAAACGACAGCAAAGTGTCATTCCTTCAACATGTCTCTTTTGAGCACCTGCTCAGTGCCTCATTCGTGAATCTGTACTAGTTTAGATTTCTCAGCATATAAATGCTTACTTACATAACTTAAAATTAACAGTGTGATTTCTTCCACCATTCCGAAGGAAGATTATCAAACTGTTTTTGTTTTTTTTTTCCCTTATTCTCCTATGAATTCAGATGGGTATAGATAAGTTGTAAGATCTTGGGGAAATCATCCATCTCTATCCCTCAGTTTCCTCTTCTATAATGTAGTCTGTGAGGTTTCCTCCCACCTAAGATTTCTATGACTTTCCTCTTTTTCTACTTACTGGAAATTTTGAATCATTCTAATTAAACCAATTTATCATAAGCCAATTAAGTACATCTAAAGTTGTAGGCCTTTAGGCTTATTTCCTTATATTAGTGAAATGATTCTCAGGATGTTTAATTTTTTAATTTTATCTTTAATTCTAGGCTATACCCCAGCTTTGGCCTGTGCTCCCAATAAGGACGTAGCTGATTGCCTAGCTCTCATTTTGGCCACCATGATGCCTGTTTCATCGAGTAGCCCTTTATCATCCCTGACATTCAATGCCATTAATCGTTACACCAACACCTCAAAAACAGTCAGCTTTGAAGCCTTGCCCATCATGAGGAATGAACCTAGCTCCTACTGCAGTTTCAACAACATTGGCGGGGAACAGGAGTATTTATACACCGACGTGGATGAGCTCAATGACTCCGATTCTGAGACCTACTAAGAGGCTGAGCCAGACAGAGGTCTGAGGAGAGAGTTCTAACACTAATGCTCCAAACTGTGCCTTTTCAGGAAAAAGGCACTTTCTTATTCTCATACAAATTCAACCTAAGAGGAAAGATCGCAGAGTGAGTGAATATAAGAAATGTGATGACATTAGGAAGAAGAATTTTAAAGGCAAGTTTTGCAAAAGGAACTTCTAGAATCTTGAAATAGACTTGACCAGAGGAAAACTCTTTGATGTCAGATTGCTTTGTGGAATTGTTTAATTTGGTTTCGCAGTGCCAGGAATAATTCGGGACACTGCACCCTAATCTGCTTACACAAGCAACACTTTGTAAAAGAAGAGATAAGGACACTAGATTTAAATGTTATCAATAAAACTGCAACTAAATTTAAGGGCAATAAAAGTTTGGTACAGTAGGCATTATGTGCACAGCAAATTGCCAAAGGACCAAATAACTTAAAGGTTTTTTTAATAGAATGCCATTTTGTGGAAACTGGAATAGGTGAAATGAGACATTATCTAAACCAAACTTCAATATTTCTGAAAATGAAGCTGAGATTTGGTTTAAAATGTTGATTTTTTTTTTTAAGAAAACATCTGAAAGCCTTCAAATACTGTATTAAACCATGAGAGAAAGCAGATGTATTTTTACATTTTTTTCTTTTACATAAAAATTTTAAAATTCCAAGTTTTATAATAATAGAATTGAAAGCCAGCTGACTGGGTGCAGTCAGGGTGAAAATACTTGTGATGTAGACACGAGATAGATTGGGGTCAGGCTGTTGTTGCCCAGTTTTGAATGGTTTAGGTTTTAAATTGAACTATTTTTCTTTTTGAAAATGTAAAGAATTTCCTAGAAGAAGAAAATTTCAGAAAATCAAAAAGTAGATTATTTTCACCCTATTGCAGCTAAGTGGTTCTGGGGAAACTTTCAGCCTCACTACTTTGGATGGTATACCTTCGTCATTTATGTTACTTTTGTGCCTCCACATGGATTGGGTTATTTTTGTTGTCATTGTTCAGTGAAGACTCAAATTCCTTGTTATTGATAAATTAACATCATCCGGTCTCTTGGAAGGCGTTTGCATACTGGGCAAGATTTATAATACTAAAACCTTTAGGTCCTATTCAGATTTAAAGTAGCATGTTTATAACATGCTATTTCTGGGGGAAAGAAGCAATTGCCTGCCAAAATGGAAGACTGCCTTTCAAATAACTGAGAGAGAGGGAGAGAGAGAAAAGGCTGCCGATTAGGCTTTTAAATAACAATTTACATAGTTCTGCTTTTACTGTAACTGTCATTTTCCTAGTGAGAATGATTTCACATATGTAGGGGGTCTTACAGGTCTAGGTATAAAGTTCCATAAATTTTCACAAAATGATACCCAATTTCATTTTATCCTTTTTGTATTGTAAAACTGGAAACTTTATGACATTGTAAATTATCAGCTGGTTTTTCTGAATATAAAGTGTGAAAACACAGAACAGTATTTTGATCTATTTGATAATTTTGTGGGGTTTTTGAAGAATTAATGAGCATGTACATAGAAATAGTGACTGCTTGAATACTGTATTTACTTGCATTCTTTCAGTACATCAAGATTCCTGTATATTTTAGAGTATAATAAAACACAGATGTGAGTTGTATTTAATGAATAATGTATTTGTATCTGTGCATATTACCTAAAAATCTATAAAGTTTCTAGGGCATTGACTACTAGATTTTAAGCATTTTTTCTAAAATATTTACAGAAATTATAAATGTAATCCTCCATCTGTTCTTTATAATATAAAGAAGTCATAATGGACCCTTCCTAATTATTAGTGGTAGGAAGGTGAATATGCATTTTAAAGACAGCGGACTACATTTTCTATTGTACCTTTTGAAAAAAAGAAAAACTTGAGGATTCTAAAAGTATACATATGTGTGCTTTCTCTTTCCTTTTAGGAATTCTCTTCTGAATTCCCTGAGGGAATTTTCTAGAATCTCAGAATTGAAAGAGACCTGAGGTTCATCCAGTCTAACCTCTTAACAAATGCAGGAGTCCCTTCTACAAGGGTGATCTTTCCACCTTGAACACTTCCAGTGACTCTACCTCACCAAGCAGTCCATTCAGTTGTTGAGCAGCTCTAACTGTTAGAAAGGTCTTCCTTAGATGGAATTGAAGCCTCCCTCCCGCTAACTTCTGCCCTTGGGCCCGGGTCTGTCCTCCGAGAGAACACTGAGAATGTTGAAAGGATGAATCTCGTGCCCTCTGCTGTGTCTTCCCTTTTACAGGCTGTTGACTCATCTGCGCTGATTTCCAGAAGGACTCATTAGATACACTGTTAGATTTACCACATTTAATGAAATCCAAGGTGTAGCTATAAAGTAACAAGCTGTTTTTAAGTTATCCGCACACATATCAAAGCTTAGATCTTGCATCACTTTCTATAAATGATGCTGTTATTGAAAATATTTGTGGGGTGGCTCTTTGGATTGCTTGCCCACTAGGAAAACGGTTTCATTGCTTTGTGATTGCATTTTGTGATCGTGTCTCCCCCAGCTTGATCAGCCACTTCCTTTGGTCTGCTGGGGAAACCCAGAGTACTGTCCCGAGTGGTATTTGAACAGCACTAGTATTGTGGAGTATGTCCACAGACTTCATGAAAGAACACAGCGCCACAGTCAGTTCCCTTATAGTTACACCTTGTATGTCACACGCATTCAGGCCCTGCTCTGTGGTGGGAACAGAAAAGCCTGTTTGTTTTTTAACTTCTGCATGAAAGATGACATCTGAAATATCTGATGTGTATTTTAATAATACCAGCTTCTGCTCTAGAACTACTTCGGGGGAAATGGTGGTAATAGCAAATGACAAGACACTCAACTCAAACAGTGCCATTTAGTTCAGGCGATCTCTTAAGTGTAGCTGTCAATTTGGGGTTTAATTTGGCTTATATTGGACCTTTTAAATGAAATAAAGTTTTGTAATGCAATAAATCAAGTATCTTTCTTTTTTACATGCAAACTTCTTTTACCGTTTACTATCTAATTAGTGTTCTGTTACAACTAGTTTCTACCTTTCTTTAAAAACTTGACTTTTCAATAAAGCTGTTTTAGGATTTAGATGAACCTATCTAAATGGGCTTTTCATATATATTCATTCAACACATTTTTTGCTTGCTTGCCATATGTTATGGGTGGGAATGGGCTGAAAGTGAGCCTAGAAATTGTGGTCTTGGTCTTCTAGAAGCTTATAATTTCATCATGGAAAGGCATGTACCTAAAAGTAGGAAGCATAAAGGTGTAATTGAAGTAGAGGTGAACTGCTAAGGAAGTTCAGAGAACAACCAGATCCCTCTGGGAAGGAAGATCAGAACAGGCTTCATGAAAGACATGGCATTTAGACTGGACATCAAGGAACAAATAACGATTTGAGCAGGTGGAGAGGGACAAATGATATCCTAGGTGAAAAGAACAAAATCGGTTCTTGAAATAGTTGGTGGAGTGCGGTGGATGAAATAGATATCAGCACTTAGCATACCTGAGCATAAAAAGGTCATGAAAACCTACAAACGAGCTAACTATGCACAGAGATGAGGTAACAAAAGTGAGAACAAGTGGATATAAATAGGTGATAGGAGGAGCAGGCCAAGAGGACTTCAGTAATAACCTTGCTTAAAATCGGCTTACGCTGCTAACAACTAAATGCCTGTACAGTGTTTATCATGTACCAGGTAAGGTTGTAAATACTTTAAAAACATCTCTTAATCCACACAACTGCCCTGTGAGGTAGGTACTATTAATAGCTCTATTGAATAGATGCGGAATGGGATGGAGGTGAAGCAACTTTTACCCAAGGTCACTTGTCCAGTATTTCGTGAAGCCTCCATTCAAATCCCGGCCGTTCTTTCAGTCAGTGCTTTACCTAATGACCTTCAACATGATTTCTGATCCTTATCGAAGTTGATGATTTAGCACTTGGACCATCTGCTTGGCTACTAAATTATGTAAGTTCCTTTCAGTTTTATTCTTCTAGGTTACTAATTTTAGAAGAAACATAAATGTGACTACAACAGACGTTTATTGAACACCTGCTGTGTAACAAACTGCGAGGCTCTGAGCACATAGCAATAAAGGAAGAGATAACAAAATTTGCCCTTGTGGTGAAGCCTAAGAGAGTGATGTCAACTTAATCATTGTCACTCATGCTTTTGCAGGTTTGCTAACGAGTGGCTGGGTGATTCTGCTTCAAGCTGGAGCTCTGGCTGGCTTTGACTCCTTGCCATGAGTCTGCTCCATTTGTGTTCCTCTTCAAAATTAGGCAAGAATACTAAAGTTGTCCAAAAGACCTTCCAGAGACGCCCTTACAGACACACCCAGAAATAATGTTTTACCAGTTAAGCTGCCTCATAAAATTAACCCTCTCAGATAGATAGGCTATTAATGACTTATGTGAATTCACATTGTGGAAAAGCGGTGGGAGCAGTGTTCAGAAGGAGCAAGAATACAACCCTATCTGGCCTGGGAATCCGACAAGGGAAAGGTTGGCTTTCCCAAATGGGCATTCCCTTTATGGGAATATGGATGGAAGCAGAACACAGGAACAGCAGAGCTGCTATGCAGCTCCTTCCTAATGGCTGGGACACTGTTGCATGAGTGGGAGGCGAGAGAGGGGCAAGAGTGTGGGTTCTGCAGCCAGACTGCCCTGGAAGCAAGTCTGGCTCTGCCACCTAGCCGGTTGACCCGCGGCAAACCACTTAATTTCCCTGCCTCAGTTTTCTCATCTGTAAAATGGGAATAAACATATCTCGGTTATTGGAAAGATTAAATGAGTCACTATGCCTAGCAATAGGAAGCACTCAATAAATAAAAATTGGTATCAGTACAGCAGCCTACTTTGAGGTAAAATTAAAATTAGCCACAGATTCTTTTACACTCCTCCCACCGATGGGTGGGGTCTATATTTCCTCCCATTGAATGTAGGTGGGCTCTGTAGCAACCTTACCAACAGGACATGACAGAAGTGCTGCTATGCCCATTTCTGGCCCCAGCTTCCCATCAGAAACTGGCAGCTTCCCCTTCCTGTCTCATCACATTCTCTCTGGAAACCCCGAGATGTCCTGTTAGAAGTCTGACTATCCCGACACAATCATGCTGGAGGAGCACATGGAGAGGCCTAGCGGAGTCTGCCAGCTGCCCCTGTCAGTGTGCCAGGCACGGGAGTTCAGAAACCATCTCGGAAGTGGGTTCTCCAGCTGGAAAGAGACAAGCTGCACAACTGCTCCCTTCCCCAGTTCCTGACCCACAAACTCATGAGGACATTAAAATGGCTATTTCAAGACATTGAGTTTCAGAGTAGTTCTGTTACTTAGCAATAGATAATCACAACACTGATTATGAAAATCTAAACATACTAAACAAATGAGTTGGGAAGGGGTAGCCTCTAGCCTGGGAGAAGAGCTGATTCATATTACAAATTAAGTCTGTTTTGCAAAACAAAAGCGCTAGAATAAGAGCTTCCCTGTCTGTGTGGATGCTGTTTACTTCCTTATTTACTATTAGAAAACATGGAGGGAAAGGAGTAAGCCTCTCCAAGGGTGTTTGAGCTGAAATCATCTAGCTTTGCCCTCCCCGCCAACCCTTACAGAGATGGGACCTCAGGGCTACAGAAGTAAGTACGGGGCCCAAGATCTCTCAGCAAGTTCGGAGGGAGCTTAGCAAGCCAGCGCTTTAAAAATACTATTTAATTTCTTGTTTTATTTATTTGTTGCACTGCCTTGCAGGAGCACATCTGTTATGTGACATAAGTCCATTTTACATATTCAACATGTTGCCCATTTGAAACAGAATTTTACAGGGTCCCGTAGAGTACAGGCGCCAAATTGTGGTGTATTAGTTGCAGAACAGTGAAATTCTTCAGCCTTGTCAGATTCATTTATAAGACGAAAATAATGGCTCTTATTATAGCTTTGTCACTATGTTCCATCAACCCCATAATTACCCTCATACGTCACACCCCATGTGAGTCACCCCCCCAACACTGAACAATTTAAATGAAATGCGCATTACAATTCAGAAGACACATCCCTCTTTGTTTATTTATTCACTTGTTTTTTGATGCTTGCTGAAGAACATGGACTACAACTATTCTTTGAAGATTTGTATTTTTACTGAAAACAAATGCCTTTCTGTTATCCACTAATGTAGGGTTGTTTTTCTCTCTCCTTTTGACATGTCTAATTTAAAAAACTGACGCAGGACTATATTAGAAAATGTTAAGCTTAAAATGGGTAATCCCAAAGAATAACTGTCTTTTTTCCCCCCTTAAAGTGCTATTTACTTATTTCCTTATAAATTTTAATATTTTTTTCTTTAAATTGTTTATCACAGTCCTTTGGTGAGTCTTCATGACTGGTCATGAGGTGTGCCTGATTTAGGCGAGGGCGGGGCTTCTGGGAGCCGTCCATCAGCAGCCAGAGGAATCATTTTAATCGACCATGTCATTCCCCTGCTCAGTAGTCTTCAACCGCTTCCTACTGGTGTATAAACTCAAATTCCTGCCACGGCCTGTGAGGCCTGCACATTCAGGCCTCCCTTTCTGAATTCATGGCTCCTTCCCTCCTCACCAAGTATGGCCTTTTCTAGTTTTTAATTTTTAGTTCAAATATGACAAGTATCTATGGTAGATACAAATCCATTCTGGCTATCATTTGCTGCATAACAAACTACCTCAAAACTCAATGGCTTAAAACAATAATCACTTATTTTGCTCACGAATCTGCAATTTGGGCCATGCAAGGTGGGGGAGGCTTGTCTCTGCTCAGCAGGCCTGAGCTGGGGCAGTTCACCTGAGGGCTGTGGGACCTGCTTCCAAGAGGAGTCTCTCAGAGGGCCAAGAAGTAGGCGCTGCTGTCCGCTGGGAGCTCCACTGGGCTGAGTCGGGAGCCTTGACTTCTCTCCACATGAGTCTCCCCACATGTGGCCTGTGTTTCCTCAGTGTGTGGTGTTTGGGTTCCACGGGCGAAAGCCTGGAGAGAGCTGACAGGAGCAGTATCATCAGCCATGACCTAGCTTTGGGAGCCACACAGTGTCATGTCTGCCACGTTTTGGTCATCCAGACAGTCACAGAGTCTTGCCCAGCATCAGAGGAAGAAGCATAGACGCCCCACCTCTTGATGGGGACTGGCAAAGTTCTGGAAGAGTAAGTGGGACCACAAATATTGTTACAGCCATTTTTGGAAAACACAACATCCTTCACACTGTGTGTGTGTGTGTGTGTGTGTGTGTGTGTGTGTGTTTAAACCCTGTGTGTATATGAGCACTAGATAAGTTCTCCCTAAAGGTAACAGTCTTTTTTTATGTGACTTTGCACACTCCATGGCTGGTACCACAGTATTTCACTCAGAGCTAATGCTTAATTTTCACCTGTTTTTATATGAGTTGTCAAATATCCATCGTTGGATTTTTAAAGAGTTAGAACCCCCAGATAGATATATCTTTCTCTTAAAATCACACTCTCCGTAATTTTATCTTTCTTTGATTACTCAGGGATCACTTTAGAGCCCTACAGTTCTTCCCAATCAGTTGTATGAATTTCAACCAAGTTCTAGGACTCAGAGCAAATGTAAAATGCTGACCATTTACACTTCCTGTAGGTATATTTAGAATGTGGAAATGAGAAAGGTGTAGCATAGTGGTATCTTTAGTTAACACACCAAGACCCTATGGCAATAGACTCAGGATTCAGAAGACAAACTACAAACCAAATCTTGAAGTTCAAGGGCACACACACAGCATCTAAGGTTTCATTCTGCCCAAATCAGATAATATTTCAGAAATTGTAGACACTTAAAAGTATTGATAAAAATGAATCATCAGACTTGCATGGACATTTCAATACAGTGGAAGATTTGATACAGACGGCAATAAGCATAAAAACAAGCAATCATTCTGCATATTTGATTCAAAACGTTGAAGCACCAGATTAAAAGATTTCAAGAGCATTCCACTGCCAGTTTTCTCATATTGGGACTGAATAAAGAGGTTATTCTCAAAATAATTGCAAATAAATTAATTGGCTCAACAGCATTCTGCATTCCCGTGAAGCCTCCCATGAACTTTCAAAATTACACAGAATGTGATGAAAGGCAATTATTTAACTATAAATTATATTTTCCTACTAATTTGTCTTTGGCTAAACAAAACAATAGTAGAGTAGTATGTTGGAAGGACAGAAAGTCACCCAGAAAGGGTAATAATGGGTTGCAAACGTAGGAGGAGAGGAGATGAGAGTTCCGGGTTGGTAATTTAGAAACTCTGTGCATTGGTCCTGGTGTGGGATTTCCACGTTTGTGCTCTGTTACTAGGGTGCTGTTTAGCTTCGAGCAAGGCACTTCCCTTCCAAGCCTCAGTTTCCTCTTCCGTAAAATGGGCACACTTGTCTGTTTCGGAAAACCGGTGTGAGGAGCTGATGACTAAGGCCTACACTCTTGCTTTGGGAAATGCACAGCACTAGAGCAGTGGTCTCACATTTGACCAAGATCAGGATCACCTGGAAGGCTTGTTAAAACACAGATCACAGGGCCCTGCCCCCGGAGCCTCTGATTCAGAAAGTCTGGGTTAGAGCCAAAGAGTTTGTATTTCTAACAAGTTCCCGGGTGCTGCTGGTTTGGGACCAGACTGAAAACCACTGATGGTTATCACACCAGGCTGGTGGATGTCTTTCTGCCTGAGGTGTGACTGTGTCTTCTCTTCTAAAGACACCTAAAATGTTGGATTAAGGGGCCACCCTACTCTAGTCTGACCTCATCTTCACTTACATCTAATCACATCCAGAAAGATCCCTATTTCTAAATAAGGTCACATGCTGAGGTCCTGGGGGTTAAGACTTCAACATACGTTTTGGGGGGACACAGTTACCAATAACATCCTTCAACTCCAGGGAAGCCTTCAGCCGACTACAGCCCCGGCTGACAACTTGACTGCAGCTTCATGAGAGGCCTGGAGCCAGAACCGCCCAGCTAATCCACTCCCGGATTCCTGACCAACAGACATTGTGTGACTTAATCATGTTCATGATTGTTTTAAGCCACTATGTTTTGGGGTAATTGTTATGTGGGAACAGGCGATTAACACAAGGGAGGAGACTTGGCAATGAACGACTGAGGGCCTCCCCAGCTGTCCTGCTCACAGATCTTCATGTCACATCAGCATTTGTCTTCAATCTGGGCCTTTTTGCACCATATTTCATACTATTAAAACTCTTTCAAATTTTTGCAATATATAAATCCACTTTGTTGAGAAAGCCTTTGTTCATTTAGTGGGTGTTTGAGCAGCTCTGAATTTCCATTGCAAATCCAAGCGGCTGACTCATCACTGTCCCTCTCTGAGCAGGGCTCCTGTGCCAGGCCACCTCATAGGCCCGCAGCCAGCACTCCGACTGGCTGCTCTTGGGTCAGGTACCTACTCCTGGTCCAATGTGATGGTCACAAGGTACTGAGCAGGGCCACCTGTGGGGAAGGGGTGGCCCAGGTGGGTTTCCCTCATCAGGGGCTGCGGGCAGGCTCTCCCCTGGGCAGGGGGGGAGGTGGGCACTAAGGACTGGACAATCTGCAAGCAGGGCATCGTTTGCCTTCTCTAGGAACAGGCCTTTGTAAGTTCTGTATGAACACAGCTCATTTGTCTCTCACTTCTTCTGTGAGGAAAACCACAGACAGGCACAGCTGCACCTACATGAGAAACACATGGACCAGGCCACTTCCGCTATGTCTGACTCAACCAAAAATACATTTGATTTCCTGCCTCTATGTTATAGTCAAGATTGCCACTTGCTTCCTGAATTTCAGGATCACAGTTGACAAAAAGCATATCACAACCATTAGTCATGGGTGTATTTTTTTTCCCCCTGAAAATTATTTATTTTACTCATTTTCCCGTCCTCTGCGTTGTCCTGCCATCTGGCAGCTACTTCTTTTTACTGTAAAAATATTTTGTTTTACCACCATTGTTCAGTCCCCCCCACCCCCCCATTTCTACTTCATGAGCAGTTAGTTCTAAATTGTCAGTAGAAAGTCACTGAAGACGTTCTAGGTGTTCTGCTCAGGACAGAATGTGCATCCAGCAGGCACTTCATAAATGTTTATTGGGTGAAGGAGTTCCACCAAGGTCTGTACTTAGGACTAGCTTTCCTGTCTCTTCCTCAAGCTGATTTGAATCATCTTGGCACGAAGCAACAGGATGCATTTTTAAGATAATTTCTGTTTCCCTGGGGTTTGGGGCAGGGACACTCCGTGGGTGGTGGACAGCCACATCCGGAGCCCCACACTGCCCGCCAGCTCACTGCCCCTGGCAGGGTCTGCCCCGGGGAGGGCAGGCAAGCTCTGTCATCTGGTGGGAGAGGTCCCACTCCGGCTCCAGGGGGACTTCCCAGGGCTTCCTTAGGAATCTGAGTTGTTCCTGCTTATTCCCTAAAGACGTGATTCATTCCAGGCCTTTGTGGGTGAACAGTGAGTCAGCAAGGACCTTTGCTTCTTTCCCACATGGATTACTCAGTACACATTCTACCAATGAGAGAACTGGGCCACATCAAAGTATAAATAAATTGTCCAAAGTCTATGTAGTGAAGAGTAAACCGTGAAGCCGAGGTGGTAAACCTGGTCAGTCTGATTCCAGCATCTATGCTCTTTATGATCCTGCCTAAAAGCCAGAAAAAGGCCTGGACGCTGCAGGGGGATGGGAAAGAAATTTCATTTTTCACTTTACATAATTGTGTATGTGCACATACTGTTTTTAAAAACCTAATTTTAAAAGGGGATAAAAGTAAAAAGCCCCAACATTGAAAAGTCAAACCACAGGTGGCTAATGATCAACCCTCTCACCATGCTCTATTTTTCACTTTAAAAATGATCGGAAACAGTTACTAGGCATAGAGTCAAAATGACTTTGAAATGTCGGGTACAAATAATTCAGAAATCAGTGGCCTAACCATGTCTTCACCTACTGACTATGATGATTTTGCATCTGGAACTAATATGGTGGGAGGTCCTTGCTCTGTACCTGGTAGTAGGCTGTCCAAAAACACCTGTTGAGTGATTAAATAAATGAATGAGGAAAGCAGGCCAACCTCTACAGTAGTTCTTGCAACATCTCTTTAAGATGTGTGGTGCCTCTCTCTGCAGGGAAGGCCCTCCTGGGGCTGGGAAGCGAATCTACCAGTACCATTCCATCCCTCACAGATGGGAAACTGTAAGGCTCTTGCCCAAAGCTGGTGTGATTTATTAAGTTCCCTGGAATCCCTGGATGAGACACGTGGTGCAGAAAGAATCCTATGACTCATCCCTTCCCACTGCTGCCCCTCTCTTCAGCACTTTCTTCCAGTGCCTGTCTCTGGGGCACTGCACTCTTTCTTTCCAGTTATTCTGAGTCCTGCCCGACACATTCCGTTTACTGACAGAAAGGCAGATGTGAGGGAAATGTCCCTTCTATTTTTAAAAGCTGTTTGAAGATCCACATTTCTGGTATTGCTGGTGGCTCTGCTGTCACCATTTCATCTGGACAGAATTCTGGTCAACCAGAATGGAAAAGGGCCCCTGGCAGCCATTTCTCATGCAGCTTTTGCTTTGATAGTTTGTTTCTTCCCTTAGAAAATATTTGAGGATTGTGAAATACCTGTACGTCTTGGGTGTGTCACTGATCAATAAGAACAAGGAAAACACACACACACACACACACACACACACACACACACACCCCACTGCTTCGTGGATGGATAAAACATTTATTTTTGTTTTAGCTCTTAAAACCAATTGTGTAATGAGAGATTTGCTGAGGAAGATGTGGCCTGAAAAAGACAAACGTGAGTAGAAAATACTAGCAAATGTCTCAGTAATTTGAATTTCAGAGGATGAGACCCTGGGGAATCTGCCTCCCCTACTTCCTCCCACAGCCGCCAGGGTGGTCCCAGTGCTTCTGAGCTGTGGCCTGTGCCAGGGCAGGGCTGTCCACGTAGCGGCCAGGGCCCACCCCACACTTTCCTCAGTCCCTCTCATACAACCGCCCATACAGGGCCGCCGTCACCAGGCCAGAGGACAGTCTGCTCTTCCTCAGGAAATAGTGGTCATTCTCCCAGCCGAGCTGGTCAGGGGTTTCCAGGGTCATCCCTGAGGTCAGCAACATGGGAAAGATATAGGATGTACTGAAGTTCCCCCAAAGGTGAAACTCAAAAACCCCGGTGGCCTCTGTGACCTCCTGCCCACAGGTGTCAAAGCCGAGACCACCGCACTTGACCAGGGCACAAACTTGAACGTAGTACGTGCCGTGCACGGTGTGAAGGCCGTCAAAGACCCCCAGGGCATACAGCTCTTTGGACAAAGTGGGCCTCTGGTAAAGTAAAGAACAGCAGAGGCCATTCGCACAGACTCGGAGATAGCCTTCCTTTTCCCATACCGGGACCAGTGTGAAATTGTCATACATCATCTCAGCGTGAAACGTGGGGGCAGCATTCATGTTCCATTTGGTGGCTTCATCACAATGGACTTCCTGAGAATCCTTCTCACAGTATGGGTCACCTGCTAAGATTTTTAAAAATTTCCCATGGGATGGGTCCATTGTATCTGTGGCATTCTCTGTGCCAACGAGACCCTGTGGATTTCTGGCTACCTTGGCAATGATAAGGTGACCTGTGAGGTTTTCCATGTCATGGTGCCAAACGGACTTCAGAGGGGTGTGTATACCACTTCCAGTCATCCCCAGAGACGGGTGGTGGATGTTAGCAGCCAGCAAGTTGACACCAAAGGCTATGGCGAAAGCACTCTGAATCTGAATAGCGGCCAAGAGCGGGAGCTGGTTCATCCAGGCCGCCGGAAACACAATATGCTTCAGCTCAGAGTCTCCGAGGAGTCTGATGGCAGGGTCAAAGAATAATATATCAAAGCAAGTGAAGACGCCAAACTTGCCAGCAAAAGGGGTTTCGAAGATGGTGTGATCCACTTGGAGAGGAGTATCAAAAGCTGCCTCAAAATAGAGGTTGTATTTGCGGTAGCTGTCCACTAAGGTTCCATTATTACTGAACACGACATTCGTGTTAAACTGGTACCTTCCATCACGTGGGCACCCTCGGTCACCGCTATGACAAGGCTGCTTCGTCCCGAGATTGGCCACCAGGAACATATCTCCTTTGATAGCCATACAACTCAGGCGCTGGAGGACCTAGAGGAGGAAAAAAAGGTATAAATAAATGGAATTTTAAAATCCTGCCTTTTGCCCCATAATTTAAAAATAGAAAAGTCCCTGTATTGTGTCCATAATATGTAAACAGCTATCATAAATCACTAAAAAAAGCAACCACTACTGAAAATGTTCAAAGGATATGAACAGGTGATTCCTAGAAGAGCAAATACAAATGGCCAACCAACATCTGAGAAGATGTGCAACCTTGTTAGTAACAAGGAAATGCAAATTAAAATAACAGTGAGATATTTTTCACTTTCATTAGACTGGCAAAAATTCAAAAGATTATTCCCTTACATTGACCCAAGGGTGGGAAAACAAGCACTCATACACTATTACGGGGGATGTAAAGTAAAATCAAAATCTTTTTTTTAAGGAGGGCCTAGCTCAGTAGCCCACGTGGGGATCGAACCGGCAACCTTGGTGCTACAAGCACCACACTTGGACCAACTGAGCTAACCAGCCACCCCTCAAAATCTTTTAAAGGGGAAATCTGGCAGTTTAAAATAACTTAAAATTTCATTTCTAGGAATCTTATTTTACAGAAAAGCTTAGACATGTTTATAATAATATATGTACAAGTATAGTCATTGAAACATTGCTTATAATAGCAAGAGTTTAAAAAATAACCATAGAGTTAAAAAAAGAGGCTAATAATTATAAAATGCATAAAAGAATACAGTTGGATGCACATCAAATTGTTGATGGCAGTTTTTATAGGAAGGGAAGAATAAGGGGTGGGGTGCATTGAAGGTGGGCTTTCATTTTTTTACTTCTGTTTGTTTAATAAGCATATATTCATGTATTTCTTGTGTAACTAATAAAGAGAATAACCCATACATGAGTAAATGCTTCGTTGTACCAGACATTCTTTAACTGGATGAATGGTGTGGCACATGGAGTTTGGGGAGTTTGGGTTTCATTCTCAGGATCCTAGGGTTCCCTTTCAGCCGCATTTATCATGTCTTGGCTTTTGGCCCCTGGCTTGTTTCATCTCCGCATGCCCTCACCTACTGAGAAAGAAGGCTGGGACCCTCACATACTTCCGTATCATTGAATCGGTGAGGCTCCAGGCATGGGTTCCACCTGACCAACTGGGGAGATGGCATGAAGTCCAAAAATGGGTAAATGGATGTTCGTGTAAAGTTGAATCCATGAATGCCATCTTCTGGAAACACTATAATCTGTACACCCTGTTAAGTCAAAAACATCAAATTATAGTATGTTATCAGACAATGGGAAGCATCACTGCATTCATTTACTCATTCTTTCATTCACCGTCTGACAGCCATCAAGCAATGGCTATGTACCAGGAACCAGAGATAAAAAAATGGTGGCTGAGCTTTCATCAGGGATCTTAGTCTTGGGGAAGCCATCTCACTTGGCCTAATTCTGAGGGACAAAAGACAAAGTCCTCTAAAAACAACCATTAACTGTGCCTGGCGCATGTCTAAGGAAGGAGGGTGGAAAGGAACAGGAGTATGCCAAGCAAATAGGGGTCTGGAGTTCTTGGTGGTGCAATGGGAGATGGGAACAGCTATCAAAGGCCTTGAATCTTGGGCTCATTAACCTTCATTGCACATCTAAATCAGATGGGTCATTTCTGTAAAAACATCCCTTGGTTAGGGCTTAGGGGTGATGCCGGGGCCCACACCCAAAAAGTCTGCCTCAATCGATCGTGAGTGGGGCCCTGGCAACGGTGTTTGTTTAAAGGTCTGCATGTGATTCCAATGTGTAGCCAAGGTTGGGAGCCGCTGAGCTCGTGGCTAAAAGTCACGTGTGTTGATTTCAGCACAGAAACACGGACTTGCTCTAACTTGCAATTCTCCAACTGGGAATTAGAAAGCTCCCTTTACCTGTGGCTTCCTGAACCCACTAACGGCCTTTTCCCACAGCTGGAGACCCCTGGGCTCCATGTGATGTCTGCAGCAACCTAGGAAAATCCAAATAAACAGGGCAGCCCTCAGCTCTCAGCAGCAGGGCCTCATGCTTCTGCTAATCTCCACCTACAAGGCTTCAAATGTCAAGCCTGAAACATTGCCCCAAAGTGAAAGGGCAGGAAGAATGCAGAGAAGACATGAATAATCAAAAATAACAGGCACTTGGGGTCACTTATTTCTGGAATGCAGTGAAAACTCTATTTTTTTGTGTGTGTGGTTATAAAAGTTTCAAAAGTTTAACTGTGGAAAAATTGGACAAAAATATAAAGAATTCACATGAGTCAAGAATTCACAAAAGCAGTCACATGAAGATACTTTTTGTCAATATCTTGGCTGTTTTCATTTTCTCTCTTTGCCTCTCTCAGTATATATGTATATGATTGAGATAATAAATATATAGTTTTTCCATCCTGACGTTTGCACTATGTAGAGCATCAAGACTATAAAGATACCTTCAAAAATATCATTTGTAATTGCCACATTATATTTAAGAGAACACCACAGTTTATTATTATTGGGCATTTGAATTGTTTCCAATTTTTTGTATGAAAAAGAAAACTGTGGTGACCATCTGCACACAATGTGCTCAAAACACTTAGTGAATGAGTATTTACACAAATCTTTGATTGGATCTCTGGTTATTTCTTTAGAGTAAGTCTTATAAGTGAAAATACTAGTCAAGAGTATGAAAAGTTATACGTTCTTAACATATACTGCCAATTAGCTTTCCAAAAAGATTGTACCAATGTACACTCCCTCCAGTGTAGTATGAGATTGGTCATCTTATTACATTGTAAAGAAAAAAATATCGCAAACTTGGAAACAAAGCGAGATGAGGAATGTATGCCTTTCTAGGATATACTAGGGCACTGATTAACCTCGCTCAAGGATCATTTATATAGTGAATGTACCACTGTTTGACTTTGTTATTTAATAAAACATTATGCTAAAGATTATAACTTCATTGCCTTGCAGGATATGAGCCAGTTTGTATCTCCTAGCAAATTCACTTCAACTTTCATGCGACTGGTACACAGAACTCTCTTTTGAATCAACTTTACCATCTTACTGGTTCCTTCATTGATTAATGAGTTAAATAAAAGCTTTGACACATGTTCATTTTATATTTGTGTGAGCCATGTTTTTAACTTTTTGAAAATTACACTTAGACAAATATTTTCCTGTATTAAAAAAAAAAACTTTGAGAGCACTGAATAGTTTTTTTTTTATGGACAATGACATTTAAGTTACGTATACATACCAGATTAATATTAAAATTGAATTGCATTTACAGAATACATATCTGTCAGGAGTGAGGAGAGGAACCGAACCTGAGCGGGGGCAGTAAATGGGTCTGATGTGATTACCAATCCATTCTAGGAACATTCTAGAAAGTAAGTAGCATTCCTGGAAAACGGCTTGAGCAATTTTCTGATAGACCTTCATGAGATCAAGAATTCCTGAGGAATTAACGTTGCCCACCCAGGTGACTGACTAGCCTAACATCTTTAAGCTGGACAACTTTTCTTCCCTATAAATGCCTCCACCAAGAGAAAAATATTTCAATTGACTTGTTCAGGAACCTTTACCTTTATCAAAAGTTTGATATAAAACTCTGACATATGCTTGGTATCAATTTGTCTTAGAAGTTACTTTAATACATATAATCACATAGGGGAGCCAAGATATCTATAAACACTAAAATGATCAGATCTACAACTCCCTCTCTGCTTCTGGACCACAAATAGAGAAGAAATGATGTCTTTCAGATAGCACAGGTTTGACAAAAACATGTTACATGTTTCATTTGGGCGCAGGTTATTAAAATGCAGGGGGATGCTATAGTCAGTCTCTGGGTTTCAGGATGGCAGTTGCCAAATGTCTTAAAATGGTCTCGTGACAGGATGGAGAGTTAGAGGTGGGTGACCCTTCGTGGCATGCAAGGAAGCACTTGTGTGCAGAGAATGCACATCAGGAGGTCTGAGGCCACAGCGTGGGATCTGTTTACTCGTAGACATAAGTGACGTGTCCATCAAATGTGTGAATGACAAGAAAGTAACTGAAATGCTGGATGTCAGTAAAGATCCCCAAATAGTCCAACAGGCTGGGATGATGAAATTTAAGAGCATAAATGTGAAGTCGTGCTCTCAATTGAAATAAATCAACTTTATAAGTACAGGATGGAAATGGCAGCTTGTGCCTCTGTGTGTGTAGAGAAAGCTCAGGAGTTTTAGTTGGGAGCAAGCGTCTTATGAATTCACAGTGAGATGTGACTGCCCAAAGTTTTCTAGAATGAGAATGGTGATAGATCTCCTTCACCCGGCTCTCGTCAGGCAGAATTAGGAGAACGATGCAGAGCTGTGGGCAGGGAGATAACCAAGGAAGTCGTTGGTGGAAGGTCTGGAAACCTCACCTCTCAAAGAACTGTGGGTGGGAGTAGGGATATATAGCCTGGGGGAGACACACAAGGAGGGCGATGAAGCCCTCAAACCTGAAGGTGGCATGCTGTGGTAAGGGACTCAGTCTGCTCTGTTTAGCTCAGAGGACAGAACAATGGGTGGCAGTTACAGGGAGGCCAACTGTTGCTCATTGAAAGGAAGACCTTTCCAGAAGTTCCCACTGTCCTCAACTGGAAGCAGTGGACCTGTGAGACAGGAGTTCTGGGTCACTGAAGGTGTTCAAGGAGAAAATGGATGGCAGGTTGGGAACAAAAGAGAGAGTGTCACTCATCAGAAGAGGTTGGACCAGGTCTTTAAGCTCCCTTCCAACATTAGGGGTGTGTGTGTGTGTGTGTGTGTGTGTGTGTGTGCAGACACACATGCGTACACACGTTATAGGCTAGAATTTTTCAACGTAACCATAGATAGTGGCAGTCCAGGCAATCCCAATACCCTGATCAGAGACAGGGACAGGACCGGATGGCATGACTGGTTCTGCCCTCTAAACTCGCAGACACAAGGAGGTTTCGCTCACATGGAGTGTACCTCCCGTTGAGGCTGAGCAGGGCCTCCTCAAACAGCTAGGCTTGGTCACCCCACCACCAGGGTTAAAACCCAAACTTCCCTTTGGTTATGGGTTTCCCAACAGGGCATTTTCTTACAGTAACATCTGGCACTCACATTTCCCTCTCTGCCCCACCCTTCCTGGCAAGAGTGGGAAATGTGGGCCAACAGCAGGAAGCCTTCACAAAGGCTGGCACCGACCTCCCTTTGTTCCTTTGGGCTCAGTGCTGTCTGGATCCAGTTCTCAAGACTGTTCAGTCCTGGCGCCGAGACCAGAAATGAACCCCAAATAATCTGAAGGCAGCAAATGGCACTTCTGTGGATGCTTGCTATTTCCATTCACCTTGGAAACCCTTAGAGTATAAGAGAGGCCATCATGCCTGGTGGTTTTCAGATTTTTCTGCCTATCAGAATCTACTGGGGAGCCTTAAAAATCCCAATGTCCAGCCCACGCCCCATCCAGCTCTGCAGGTGGGGAACCCAGGCACTCACATTTGTTTACAATTGGCCAAGCAATTCCTCCCACAGCCACATTCGAGAACCAGGGATCTAGCCGCAGCTTCTCAGACTTGAGGTGAAAAGCATCACCTGAGGATCCTGCTAACATGTAAATTCTGACTCAGCAATCTGGGGAGGGGGCCCAAGTCTGCATTTCTCACACGCTCCGAAGCACCGCGGACGCTGCTGGTCCATGGACCACTCTCTGAGTAGCAAGACTCTCGCCAACTGACTACTTCAACTCAGCTTCACCTGATGGACCGATTTGCAAGAGGGGCTGTTGGAACCCCCGACTGAGGGCTAAAGAACAGTCCGCCCTGTTCTGAGAGCCCAGCTGAGGCTCTAACCCAGGAGCACGTCTTGCCTTTTGGGCTGCAGTCATCACTTGCTGTTCATAGATGTCGAGGTTCTGATTCATCAGCTCCAAAGCCTGCGTGCGGCTGGTGAGAGCTAGAGGGTTCAGACTCAAGATCGACTGGTGTTCGTACACGGCGGCCATGTAACAGTCAGTCTCGTGATCTTCGGCCACGCAGAGCTCCGTGGTGTGGACTCCCAGCGCCACCATGTAACAGCCGCAAAGGAGAAAAGCCAGCCGACTGCTGGCTCCAGACATAATGCAGACCATAAATCTGGAATGTAATGAGGCCAGGGGAAAACAGCTGAATAAAGAATCCTGCCAAGAATTTAACTTTTGCAACTGTGATTTATTAATCCCAGCAATTAAACTTAGCCGCCATGATACTGCTGCTCAAAGAGTTTGTTTCATGTTTCTAATAAAAGGGTATGTGTTTCTCTCCAAACACATAGCAAGCTCCGTTTAAAATGGCTCACTGTGTTAATCGTCTGGTTTTAGAACATTTCCAAAATAGATGCAGTGTTTGTGTCACTACTCACTTCTCTAGCTGTACACTTACGTGTTAGGCAATAATAATCATGCCGATTCTTTTCCCTAATTCTGTGACATAGTCCACATACAACCACCTGCCCTCTACACACACACACACACATACTACAGGTCAACTGTCTATAGGAGCTATGATTGCCATTATCCTAATAGTACAGCTCGGCTTTCCCAGCCGTAAAAACCTGGTGGTTTAAAATTCTCCGTGCATTTCTTTGGTTAGTAATGAATATAAAGAGTAAGGCTCCCTTTAGGCAGCACAGCCTTCTTTGTTTGGTGCAGAGAGGCTGCTGACTTCTACTTAAATGCCACATCACACTCTGTTAGGGACACGTAAAGGAAGTCTCCCAACCAAAGCCTGACTTTTTTTTTTTTCCCTCCTTGACCTTCACAATGGCCTTGCCCATCATCACTTTCTCAACCTCTGTCTCTGTGCCTCCAAAACTCTTACTCGAAAGCTTACTCATTTGGAAAGAAAATCCTTTTGCAGCGCTGAAATGCAATTACCTAGAAATAAACTAGAATTTTCTAGAAAGTAAACTCAGCTCTGTAGCTCCTCCCGTAAGAGATTAGAAGTAAATTAAGTCACTTACAATGACACTTCCTTGTGCCTTTCTTCCCCAAGAAAGGGAGTTTTTATTTCTAGTCCTTTTGTGATACTAGGTGTTTTAGAGTGAATAGTCCAATTCTGCCTTGAAAGCCAGCCTGGCCTCCCAGCGGAAGCCGCTCCTCTGGCACACAGATTTACCAGGTGGTGTGCCAAGGTGGGGCCTTGTGGAGATGTGCTGGGGCCAACCAACCGCCCAGATTAAACATCAAGAGAACAAAGACAAATCGAGGAATCATATTGCCACTCTTTAAAAAGAAAAGGACACCCTGCCCAAGTCTGACTCATAAACTCCTGTGTTTGCATTTCAAAACTAAACCATCTAGGCTGCAATTTTTTTTTTCCTCTCAGGAGTTCCAGAAACAAAAGTAACCATGATTATTTTCAGCAACAGAACAAGGACTAGGGAGGTTCCGTCAGAATCCTCAGAATTTCAAATACTTTCCAGAATAAGTGGCATTCTGCTCCCCCAAACCTGCCCCCTCTCAAACTCTTACTTCTTTCTCCCGGGAATAAACGTACAATCCAAATACCAAACTCAGCACTTGTTGCCATTCCTCTTGGGTGTACACCGTCAACAGTGTTTTAAGATGAGAATAAGGGGCCTTTGAGCGAGCAGTCATGAGTTTTTGAGTTGAAACAAAAGTATAATTGATAAGCTTTTATAATCAGAATTTTGGCTCTGAAGACCAGCAAGGAAGACTTTTAAAAGTCTCAAAATCTATGTTCCATTCCATCTCTTCTTTCATAATGATGATAATGGGGAGTGGTTTTGGGGGAGAGATTTTTCAAAGTCATAGTCACAATGCTAATAAAGTCGAGAATAAGGCTATGGCCTCACTAAGAGGTGGGGAAACTGAGGCTGGGGAGGAAGGGGGAGAGGCACGTGAACCTGTGCCTGGTGGAGGCAAGTCAGGAGTCCCTGGGGCCACGAGTAGCCTTCACGACATCCCCCTTTCTCAACTAAGAGCTGTAAACCACCGATTTGGGGACACAGGACATTTGTTTAAGTTTCAGGGACTTGCAATCCGGCAAAACAAGGAAACCGTGGAACCAGCAAGTTATCACATTTCTTTCTATTTTGAGAAAATAAAATTTAGATTATTTACAAAAGGAACCTAGTAGGAGAGCTGTAGGTGGCCATCCTTTGTGTGTGAACAAAGGTGGGTCGATAATAAGAGGTTATGCAGATTCAACCAGGTGTTCCTGCTAGAAAGAAGCAAGCTTAATGAGGTAGGAGAGAATGAGTAATTATAATAAAAATAGGAACAACAGTTCTCTCTTCCCCAGGAGTGGTGAAACAGCAGCCATCTTAACCATGTTTGCTAGTGCTGGTTTTCCCCCTTTATTTGGCTCCACACAACTGTCTCAGAAAAAAAACAAACAAGGTCAGAGCAGGGACTCTGAAGGGCACTGCAGGCAGGAGAGGAGGGTGTTAAAGGGGGCAGGATTGGAAGGGCTGAGACACCACCCAGATGGTTTTCAGCGGTTACCACATGCAGGGCTCATGATAGCATGCACAGGTGGGCTGGAGCTGTGGGGGCTCCCTGGAAACAAGGGGGCTCTGGAAAGTCATGAGGTTCTTGGAATTCAGCAATTAATTCATCTTCAGAGCTGGCCAGGACCTCGACCACAAACAAAACAGTGACTAGAGAGAGGTGTGTTCTCAGTCTGAAAAGGTAGTTACGCCCCCTCTTGCATTGGAGGGCATTTGATAGATGAGACAAACCTGCAGGAAGGGCCTGGAATGAATGCACCATTGAGGCAACAATGTGCTTCCATACCCTGCTTCTTACACTCTGCTCACCACAGCCCTCTGAGATGGGGGCATCAGCTCGTGAAGCACCTTGAATCCCACTGTCTGGGAACAGCAGAAGCAGGAGGGCTCACTTCAGGCATCCATGGGACACGGACTGTGCCCCCGACGTAGGGGTAGGTGTCAGGGATACAGCACTGAATAAGCCCAGCCCTTCCTCGTGGAGTGCCCACTCTAGGTGTGTGAGTAAACCAGCCACAATCAAATAAATACCTAATATGTAAGATGGTGATACATGCAGAGGAGAAATAAAGACAGGGAAGGAGGAGGGAGGCCTGGCCTGGGTGGGGGACAATTTTAAGCGGTATGGGCAGGGAAGGCCTCAATGAGAAGGTGGTGTTTGAGGGAGGAGGTCATGTGGATGGATGCCTGGGGGAAGTGCTCCAGGCAGAGGGGCTCTGTCCACCCATGCCAGGTAGGTTCAGGAAACAGCAAGGAGAAGAGTTGGCTGGAACCCAGGGACCTGGGGCGCAGAGCGAAATAACAGGGGGCCCCTCACTGGCCTCCGCACACCTCCCTGCAGTTGCCCCTGTCCTCTTCCATTCTCATCTCATTAGAGCAGCCCACGAGATCCAGTTAAAGCTGGAGTCAATCATGACACTCTACTCAAAATCTTCCAGCGACTCCCCACCGCCTGCAGAATAAACACCAAAAAGACCTTACAGTATGTCACTAGGCATGATGCAGAAGACAGGAAATCATTGATGGCATGGGGACAGCATTGCTGGAGTGACATCTTTAGCCAGCATCCTGATGGTCTAACTGCCCTACAGAAGCCCCTGCTTCTCGTTTCATAATGCAAAATGTTCCCCCGACACTAATCCTGATCAGGAAGATTCCTGTGGTCTATGAGGAAAAGAAATCAGTCTAAATTACATGGAAATCTACTTTGTGGAAATTTGGCAACATGTCAATCACTAGATATTTTTACACACAAGGAACTTTTTTTTCTCCACCTTTTTAAATGATTCATCTTGATAATTATTAATAGCTGTGTTTCCTTCCCAGCCCTGCTATTACAATAGTGTCTTTTGCAATAAAATGAAAGGATTATTATTAAGATATTCTTAATAAGATAATTTCAGAGGCAGGTATATACATTTTAAAATTTATATATAGACCTATTGATCTTGTTACTAAAAGAACTTGTCACTCTTTACACGTCAGGGAGAATAACAGTCCCATGACTGGGAAAGGAGCAGGAAGAATCAGCAGAGGAAATGTCACATCCTCAGGAACAAAGCCTGAGGGACCTGATAAATCATTAGGACTCAGAAGAGCATACGTCTCTAAGTACATGTGACAGAATGCCAAGAAAAACATTTGTAAACTTCTAAATATTTTTTTTAAATTGAAGTTTATTGGGGTCCAAATATTTTTAAACCTATTCTCATGAATTTCGTGATTTCCGTATCTAAATCCTTTTACATAAGGAGAAATAATGTCCACATCCATCGAATTTACATAATCTCAACTTAAAGAAATCCCAAAAGAGACCTTTTAGTTCCTAGAAAGCCTCTTGTTTTCTGCTTCTTTCCTGATGATGCTAGAAGTTCGCTTGTTAGCTTGTCCATAATTGGCCTCTGGAACAAGAAGCCCAACAATGATTTCAGCTTGAACAGCTTCATGCAAACCCACGCCCACCAAGACTTTTGATGTCCCGGTGGGAACAGTCAAGTGTAAACACTCGTGAGTGGCAACTGATGATGACGTCAAAACTCGAGGCTGAACTTACAAGGAATAGTGAATAAGCTACCAAGTCCTCCTAGTTGAACTGGGAAGTTATGACTTCACCTTTAAAAAAATTCCAGCTATTTATCTTCAAAAAAGAGAGAGAGAGCGCGACATATGGAAGTGTAACTCTGGGCCACGTCTTTGCTTAGGGCCTCTTTCTGCTCTGTTGACTAATTTATCTTAGAGCACTCAATGAGCAATCAAGGGATCCTGACACTTGAACCTACATATAAGTTATCTTCCTTTTCCTCAAACGAGATACTATCTTCCTAATTTAAGTCAAATAAAACTTCTCCTGAAATGCCCAGGTGTTTAATGTAGTAAGGCCGGTTCATTTTGTGCAGACAGAAAAGAGCCCCCGCTGAGACTGATTCTACAGGTTTGCTACTGCCACCCTGTGGACAAACTGAGTATCATTAACCAAGTACCACAATAACAGAGTGCTTCTTTCTTACAGCAGTAAATGGGTGGCTTTTACCCTCCTTTGCTTCTCCTTTTCATTTCTAATACTTCATCTATCTCTTTTACAGTTAAAAAACAAACGAACCAGAAACATTTGATTTTGCTAGATAGGGGTCTCATAAAAGCTGTTTTTTATTGGCCATGTTCCCAGGACCTATTGCATCTTCTATAGTCACAAGTTTTAAATGTGCTGTGATTTCTTCTCTTATAGTCAGTCATACACTCCAAAGATTTGACCGGAGTGCAAAGAGATGCAGCCCAACCACACTGTGACAGACAGCACTACGCATGGGGAAATTTGGCTGAGTTAAGGGATCCATAGGGACAATATGTTATATTGATGCCACATTACATTTCACCTCTTCCATGGTAACGTTTTCAAGCCATTTTAAAATCCATTATTTCAATTTATCTTCCTGTCACATAAAACAGTGAAAGCAGGTGATAAAATGCTATCTTCACGGTGATGGAAAGATAAGAGTCAGAATACAGGTGCTACCTGCCTTTATCCTCTAGCCCAGCGGTTCATCCAATGTGACCCCAGGCCAGGACCTCAGCATCTCCATCACTTAGGATTTGCTGGAAAATGCATATTCTCAGGCCCTATCCCAGAACTACTGAATCAAAACTTCTGGAAATGGGGGTCCAGGGATCTGTGTGTTCAAGCCCTCCAGGTGTCTCAGTGTCATGCCCGTATTTGGGAATCCTCTGCTCTGGTCTGACCACTGGGATTTCCCTTGGGAGTACTACTTCGAATTTCTGTTTAATTCTGCTGCAGCTGCATTGAAGACTCCACAGTGGCCTTTGAAGGCTTGACTAATAAATTACCCCAGTTCTTCAACATGTGCTAGGAGGGCTGGACCAGGAGCCAGGAGACCTGCTTTCTAGTCTACTCTCACCACTAACTAGTCCTAGAGTCAAAAGAAAGAAAGACACATGAATTCAAACCATCATCTCTATTTCCCAGGTACCTCTCCAATTGGGCTGATAGAATGTGGCCGATTTCAAAGTGTTTCTACCATATTTAGTGACTATGAGCAGCAAAGTATTTAAACACTAAAACTGGTGGAGGGAAAACCTCCCCAAAACAATTTGATGGAGGTCAGTTAAAAGATTCAGGGCTTCTCTTTGCCTTGAGAGGACATCACTGTAGAACCAGGTTGTTACTGGTTTTCATTTGTTTAAATAAAGTTCCTGATTTTAAACAAATAGGAAAGGAGTAGTTGATAGATGTTCTATTAGACACTTTCCCTCCTGCTGTCTTTGAAGAATCAAGCCACAAGGGGGAATTCTACAGCTGCAAGGAAATTATTCGTTCAACAAGCAATTGAGCTTGGGAAAGGACTCTGCCTCAGGGAAGACTGGGGGCCCAGCTGACATCGTCACTGTAGACTTGTCAGGTCCTGAGCAAAGGACCCAGTCAAGCTATGCTCAGATTCTTGAACCACAGAAACTGGGAGATAATAAATGGGCCTTATTTTAAGCTACTACATGTGTGGTAAGGTTAATTTGTTATACAGCAATAGATAATTCAGGAAGAATATTTAAAGACGGAACTGAAGAAAACGCTCCAGAAATAAAAGCAGATTTAAATTTATAGATTGAAAGGACACACCAAAATTCAGGAAAGAAAGGAAGAGAATGTCAACACCAGGACATAGCCTAGTAAAATTCCTGATATTTAAAGATGAAATAAGAATCCTTTGGGAAGCCCAATATAAAGATCAAGGGCTGGGTGGCCGGTTAGCTCAGTTGGTTAGAGCGTGGTGCTGATAACACCAAGGTTGTTGGTTCGATCCCTGCCTGGGCCACTGTGAGCTGTGCCCTCCTTAAAAAAAAACAACAAGGCACAGAGGATAAACTTCTGCCAACCAAGAGGTAAATAGAAATACTATGGCAAAAGAACTGACAATGAGCCTTAAATATAAAGTAAATATGAGGATTATGTTTATATAACACAATGCTAATGTTATAAACTTGAGAACATGGAAGTTATAAAATAGGGAAAAGAGTAGTGTAGTACACAGGAAGGCAGAAGGAAGGAAATAAAATAAAAATGGAAATTAATAAATTAGAAAATAGAAAAATGATGGAACTAATAAATAAGCCCAAGAGGTTGCTCCTGGGAAGAAAACAAAACACAATTATATAGGTAAGTCATCTATGTAGCTAAATCTAATTAGGGAAAAAATGTGCAAATAGGTAGTAATGACGAAATATCTATGAATGCAGAAGTTAAAATAATAATGAACAATCTCTTCATTCAATTCTATGCTGACAAATTTGAAAACTAAGATAAAATGGATAATTTCCTAGGAAAATGCATTTTAGCAAAACTTACGTCAGATAAAAGAGAAAACTGAACCAAGCCAACAATAACAGAAGAAATAACAAATATTCCCTCCCATCCTTCACCCTCAAAGCAGGCCCAGATAGTTTCCAGAGGGATTCTCACTAACTGTAAAGGAGCAGATAATCCCAAAGTTACTTAGTGTTCCAGAACATAGTAAAAGAAGAAAAGTTTTTCTTATGAGGTGATAAAATTCTGATAACAAAACCTGACAAAGGTAGAAGCTCCATGATGTTACCTACCACCCGGGATCCTTCTCTCTTGGTGAAGATAGAAGCAAACTTGACAGAGTCACCTTGTGGTTGCAAGAGGACTGCCACAACACCAGTACCATGCCGTGTGGAAGAAGAGTAAGTGGGTACCTGCTGGTTCAGTCAGCTTTCCCCAAAACCCTGTCCACTGACTTCATCTCAATTGCTTTGGCCCACACAAGGACTCAGGACTCCTGCTAGCTACAAGGAAGGCTGGGAAGTAATCTGCATTGCCATCTTGAATGAAATCAATATTTTGCCAGATAAAACACAGGAGGTCCAGTTAAGTTTGAATTCTGGGTAAACAAGTATGTTAGGACATACTTACACTAAAAAATTAGCCATTGTTTATCTGAAATTCAAATTTAATTGGGAATCCTGGGTGTCCTGTTTTGTTTTTTGAACTATATCAACTCTACCCATAAGTGGCCAAGTAACCATTACTCTCTTATACTTATTACTTCCTTTAGAAAAAAAATAAAAGCTTTTCACCCAATGTGCATCCCTAAGCATCATAGTTTAGTCTTCCCAATTGAAAACAATTGATACACCTTTAACTCTTCTTTGAACTTATAGGTCCTTTTCCATTCCTTTTATTTTCTTAAAATCAACCTGCCGAAGTAGCCTGGTCATTTGACTTGCAGATTTTCCAACAGAATGGATTTTGCTTTTTTGCACATGCAAAAATTTCAAACTCTTCTTCTTTTCCTTGGGATTTCTTGCAAATTGGCAGCCAGATCCAAAGACTGAATCAGACTCAGTTTCCATCACTTTGGCAAGACTACGGGTGGTAGTGTGTTCTTTCCTCACGAAGCACATGTCTGGCTCCCTTTTCATGGTCATAGTACTTTATGTACTATGCTCATACCTTTATTCCTTGGGGGTTGTGAAATGCTGGTATTCTAGCATTACATTTTTACTTATTAATTGGAATACCTTTTATAAAAAGATTTTATCTACTATTTTGTTATCTAGTGGTACAGTTCATATAAGAAAGGCAGGACAAATGCTAGATTCTCTCTCCCATTCCTTTCAAAATCAGTTTTTAAGATAATAAATTTGTTCTCTATTATTCTCTGAAGGTGATCAATTTTTAAAAAATATCATTATGAACTCATGGATTTAAACATATTTGGTAGGTTTCTTTCCATTACAATTATTTTCATTACTGAAACTCAAACTATCCCATCCTTGGCCAGCGGTGGTCTCTTCAAGTTGGCTCTTGATTCCTCTTGACATTGCCCTCGTAGTTTCTGAGAGCTTCTTTGTAATCTGACGTTAAAAGACGTCCCAGCTTATCTTATACATTTCCTGGCTCAGCTCTGGAACTGGCCATTACTACAAGAAGCCCTGGGAACAAAACTGATTGTTGGAAAAGACTAATGAAATAAACAAACCTCTATCAAGACTGATTAAGGACAAAAGCAATCAACACATATATGAACATAAAGAAAAATTAAAAGGGAACATAGCTATGATTACAACAGAGATTTCAGAATTGAATATTGGATGTTCTGGAACAAATGTATACTGAATGGATATGTGGATAAAATGCATAATTTTCTAGGCAATAAAATTTACCAAAACTAAGTCCAAAAAATATAGAAAAATGAAGCAGACCAATTACAGAAGAATTAAATTACCAAAGCCTCTCTCTAAAAGCACCAATCCTGGTCTATTTTTCAGGGGAATGCTCCCAAACATATAAGGGAAACACACATAGTGTATCATTTTTTTATACATACATATTTTATACAAATTGTTCTAAAACTGTTTTTAAAGATGGTATAACCTTGATATCCAAGCTAGATAAGGATAGTTCAAGAAGGGAAAATAATAGTTGACTCTCACTCTCAAATACAAATGCAGACAGTCTAAATAAAAATAATAGTAAAACGAACTAAGTACTAATGGATAAAAAGAAAATCAGCATGACCAAGTTGGGTTTATCACAAGAATGATGAATCATTTAATATGAGAAAGTATATCAACTTAATTCACCACATTATGAGAGGAGTAATTGCTGCCATTTTAGTAGATAATTTACCAAAATATTCACTAAGCGCCATTTATAGTATAGTTCACTCTTATCCCAGTGATCTATAATGCCATATGTCAAGTTTCCACACACGTCTGTCTCTGGACTCCCTGTTCCTGTCCTGTGCTACCTTCCCAACACCAATCCTATACTACCTTAATTTCCATATTTTTAAAATAAGTCTTTACGTTGGTAGGACAAGTCCTTCTACTTTGTTCTTCTGAAACCATCGTGTCTATTGTAATTAGTTTCCTACTGCTGCTATAACAAATTATCACAAACTTCATGACTTAAAACAACATGGGTTTATTATCTTATAGTTCTATAATTCAGAAATCTGAAATAGATCTGATTGGGGTCATATCAAAGTGTTGGTAGGACCGCATTGTTTTCTGGAGATTTTAGGAGAGAATCTGTGCCTTCTTCCTGCCAGCTTCTAATAGCTTCCCATATTCTTGGCTCCATCTTCAAAGTGAGCAATATTGGGCTAAGTCTTTCTCATGCTGCCATCTCTCGGATTCTTGGTCTTCTGCATCCCTCTTGCACTCATAAGGACACAGGTGGTTACACTGAGCCCACCCAGATAATCTAGGACAATCTCCACATGTCACAGTCAGCTGTTGAGCAACCTGAGTTCCCCTGTGCCCTGTAAACCTAACATACAGGTTCTGGGGATTAGAATGTAAACATCTTAGAGGGGTCATTATTCTGCCTTCTAGGCCATTATTCTGCCTTCTATTCTTGGCCTTTTTCTCTTTCCTACATATTACAGAATCCGTTTCTCAAGTTCCATGAAATGCTCTGAATTTATATGTATCTACATCAGTAATGATACAGACATAGCTTCATCAGCAGTCAGGGAAATGGACATGAGAAGCCATTTCACATCCTTCAGCTTGGCAAAAAAATTTTCATTCCACAATTGAAGGTGCGGAGAAAGGGGAGTTCTTACATACAGATGGTGGGAGTATAAATTGGTACAACAACTTTATAGACCAATTTGACGATAACTAGTAAAATTGATGATGACCCACCTCTAGATACATACACATAAAAAGACACATGTGCACAAGGAGACATGCAAGGATGGTCAGAGAAAACTGTGTATATCACTGAAAAGCTAAATAAACCTAAATGTCCTTTACCTGGAAAATGGGGGAATTACAAACACCATATTCAAGGTAGTGGTTACCTCTAGGGCATAGTGAAGGGATACACAGGGAGTTCCAATGTATTTGAAATGTATTTCTTAAGCTAGGGATTGGGTACACGGGTGTGTATTAATCTTTGTTCCTATTCATGTGTCTGAAAGATGTCATAGATGTTAAGTATATATAAAAAAGTGAATAAAACGATGAATCACAGCTAAACTCCAAAGAGGTTTGATGCAGAATCAAAGGTTTTGATGCAGAAAGAAGTTTAAGGGCTTGAGTTCCCCATCATGAAGACGTCCCTCACCTGGGGTTACACCCCAGTCCAACTCCAACCTGGCAGAGATTCTATCCTAGAGCTGATTCTTTGTTTTGCTGACACAGAGAACAGATTAAAAACAAAACAAAACAATAAGTACAATTTAAAAAGCAAAAAAAAAAAAGGGGGATGTAATGAAGGTTAATGGCAAGACAGAAGAAAACAAATGAAAACAGAAAACATTTAAATACTGACACCAGGTTTCATAGGTGATAGCTGCTACCCCCACCCTTAAACCCCATGGACCACCCCCAAGTGTGGAGTTCTATCATATTAAGAAATACTACATTATGGTTTCTAAGCCATTAGACATAAGTCTCTTATGTCCTCATAGCATGACATCCAGTTGTCACCATTTTCTAGTGCATTTTACATCCTTATTCAGCAATCTGATGATTGCTGATGTCAAACTACACAACTTTGCTTAAAAACAAACAAACAAAAGCCCCCCCAAAAAAACCCACAAGGGACGATGACAAAGCCAAAACTGGGTAACAATGTTCCTTCAGTTTCTGCGCCTGAAGTACTCCCTGCTCTGTTTCTCCCTGGCATTAAAATGCCAGAGCAAAGGTAAAGGGCTTGCTGGCCCAAGGCCAAGGGCAGGAGCCCAGCTTTTCTCTAGGCTAGAGGTCACTGGGAAAAACTCCCAGTGCCTGTCCACTGCTAAAAGGCATTAAATCGGTCCCTGACGGTTTGATAATAAAGTTGCTTTTCACTGGTTTTGCTTCAAGTCAATGTCTAAACTTTGGTACTTTGCAGTCCATAAAATAATGAGAAGCAAACAAAATCAATTTAACCTGTTTTATTCAAAGAACCATTTTATTATTTTATTTCCTGTTCTGTTTATGTTGATATATTTCCTACAGCACTTTTCCTGTTGTACCATTTTCAATGTTGGTTTTAAGAATAGTGATCTACATAGATTTCCTCTTTTGTTATTGTTGCTTGCTTTTTGTTTGTGTTTAAGGTAGTCCATCTTAGTTTTCTCTTCTTTGATTTCAGCCATTCCATAATGCATCACAAAACCCCTAATGCATTTCTTCATTTGATAATAACCACCCACTTCATATTTTGATGAAATGTTTGTGAGATTATTTCTCACTGGGTTAGCTAGTGCTACGCTTTTAAATAATCACAAAGATTTTTAGTGTCCTTCTTAGTTTACTGAAATTAAGATGTAATTTTGGGGCCTAAGGTTACCTGCCACCTATAAGAGCTGCATTTTAAATCATTAGAGAGTATATTTTCTCCAGGCACGACAGTTACAACTGTTATTACTAAATTATCTGGTTGCCTAGATATTCTCTTCACCAAGATGTAAGAAAGCCACCAATTAACTCACAATCTCAGTTCTAGAACCTGCATATAGAATAACCAGTATGAAAACTTTCTGACAACTGACTCTGCTCTCATTACTTCAGCCTTTTCTTTAAAATAATTAAAACTATTCTTCCTTTGACCTCCTTCCACCAATACATAAATAAACAAAAACACATCAAATTGCAGTAAAATCCCCAACAAAATGAAATTACCCACAAAAGTAATAATGAATGTGGTTAATCCTTAACAAAGGCTGCACAAAGGGCCTTGGATAAATTACGAAAGAATCCTGAAATCTTGCAATGACAACTGGATTGAAAGGAGGTGCTCCCAGGACTGGCTAGTCCTGCAGGAGAGGACTTTGCTCACTTCTGCTGAATCATCAGACTCAAGTGAACAGTGGAACATTTCATCCTGGACTGAAAGGTGTAAAGGTGAAAGCAAGTTTAAACAGTTTACTGACTTTTCCCTTTGCTAACGGGCAGAACCCAGTCAGTTGAGCATTTATCCTTTTGCGAAACCAGTTAGTCTGAATTCAGGGAATTTATTCCAATTCATAGCTCAGTTTCACCACATGTTATACTGAGTGATTCTGTCAGTATTTCTTTTGACACAGAAATGAACACAAGTTCCCATGAGCTGACTAATTACCATCTATAGGGTCTGTGCTGCCCATGTCAAACTGATCTTGAACTTGTAAGTCCAAATTAATCAATAGTATTACTTTGGTAACAGGCAATCATACATTTAATTATTAACTCATGCCTCCAGCATAAGTACAGAGCTGGTGGTTAAATCGGGCTGCGAATCAAAATTAGGTGGCAGCTATAAAAAAATACAGGTGCCTAACTTGTCCTACAACACTGATGCAGAAGATGTGGGGTAAGGCCCAAGCAACTGTATTTTTAAAAAGCTCTCCAAGTGATTCTGATACAATAGGGGTAGAGGCTGTCACACAGGTACTGAATATAAACAATACTACCTAACAGAGGGGATGGGGTCCATGCTTCTGTCAAAAGTTCAGAAATACATAAATATACCCAATGAAATCACTGAAGTAGTAATTAGTAAAGGTTTATGGTACACACACCAAAAAGACAGTTTGCAAACAGGAAGAAAAATCAAAACATGGAATGAGGCTCAGGGGTATGCTATAAAGAAGCTTATGCAGTAACTGTTTATACTATTAGAATTTTCAGTGGTTACCTTGTATCAAATTTGGGAAACAGTTCAAGTTTTGGTTATGATATCCGAGGCATAAGCAAAAAATGATCTAGGTCAGTTAGTCTTGCAAAATCAGCTTAATTAAGCTTTGGTTGTATGACTAAACTGGTTTTGTCTGCTCAGGGAATTTTCAAGGCTGATGTCCATTTGTTTTTGTTCAAACTTTTTTTTTTAAAATTGGGGAATATTGGAGAACAGTGTGTTTCTCCAGGGCCCATTAGCTCTAAGTCATTGTCCTTCAATCTAGTTGTGGAGGGTACAGCTCAGTTCCAAATCCAGTCGCCTGTTTTCAATTTTAGTTGCAAGGGGCGCAGCTCACCATCCCGTGTAGGAATTGAACTGGCAACCTTGTTGTTAAGAGCTCACGCTCTAACCAACTGAGCCACCCGGCTGCCCAATGTCCATTTGTTTTTTACTTTTAACACTTCTCAAACAGGGACAGGGAATCTGCACCAAGGACTGTTCAAAGCCACACAAAGAACGTTTTGCATCTTTCTGAAATGTCAATTTTACTTGACAGGTAAATAGTTTAAAATGTCATTCTTACTTTGAGTGCTGGTTACATAGGTATATACAATTGTCACAACTCATCTAACATTTAAGATCTGTACATTTAATTGTATGTTTATTTTACCTAAATAAAAGGATCATATAATATTAAAATATAGATACATTCTGGAGTCAGATGCAAAATCTGCATATGTATTTTTTTTAGATGAACTCTGAGACTATTTCACTCTTCTCTGCTTGGGGTGGGAATTAGGGCTTGAAATGTGGAGAAGATCTTTTGGAAGGGCCCAGGACTATAGTTTGAAAATCTCTGGGTTTACAAATCCTTTCACTTCAGATGCTTTTCACTCATTTCGCTACCCATGACCTACTCCCCTCTCGTCTTGTCTCTTTACCGTCCACGTATTACTGGTCTTTGCTTTAAAATACTTCAAATCCTCAGATATTTACAGTCCCACTCTAAAAAAAAAAGCCTCAGAAATCGCACATTGCAAGCATCGTGTTCACTCAAAAATGTGTTTTAAAAGGTTATGAGCTGCAGGGCCTGGTAGGCTATGTACCTAAGAATTACAAAAACCCACATTTTCTCACTTTGGAAAGAGAAGCGTGGAGAGTAATGTGGGGTTTTGGCAAGGGTTAGAGAAAACAAAGGTCAAAAGTAACTAGAATCAAGAGGCTCTTCTTATCTCTTGTGGCCAAGGGCTTAACAGTGAATAGAGTATAAGACTGGCAATCTGAAGCTTGGTCTGGGCCGAATGCTTCTGGGCAAGTTACTTGATCTCTTGCTTGGAAAAGCGAGTGTCCTCATCTATAATGTAAAGGGGACACATCCGATTCTGGCTTTAATTAACGTAAATCCGTTTGTTAATATGCTTCACGGATTGCAAAGCCACAAAGTTATAAAAGCATAAGTCAAAACGCGTGTAATAGCCTAGCACACGTGGAACGCGGACGCACGACAAGCTCCAACAACGACTTCGTCCAACGCTAGGCGCCATCCAGCCCGCCCCGGTCCCAGCAGCCTTTGCAGCGCAGACCCAAAGCCCCCAGAACCGCGGGGGCGGGGCCAGCGGCGCGCGCCTGCGCCACACCCCCTTCCGCGTCCACTAGCCTTCCTTCCGCCCCGACGAGGCGGCCCCGAAAAAGCTCAGGATAACAGTCTGTGGTGAGAGGCCTCCGAGGTTCCGCTTCTTACCTGCGCCGTGCAAGTTGCAGCGTCTTGTCAGCTCCAACGCCTGACACTCTGACTCCGCCAACGGAGGCGCCTGCAAAAGGTCACGGTTCTGATTGAAGAGCGTGTTTACATTCTGATCTCTTCCGGAGCGCCCACTAAGTTTAGCCCCCTCCCTGCCTTCTCGCTGTTTAAAGCGGTTGGTTGCTTTCTTCCTGTCAGTCAGAGGCGAGGGGGGCGTCCCACAGTTGTTGTGTGGGCGTCTTCCAGGTTCCTTTCGCGGGGGAACTCTGCATCGGCTTGCTACTGAGCGCGAGAGTGTTGAACTTTTAGGTGGGAGATGTCGGAGAGTAACTCAGCAGAGCGCAGCGACGGCAGAGACGGGCAGGTATCCGGTGCTGCCGTCATCGCCCAGGCACTGAAAACGCAAGTACGAGTGACTTACCTGGAGCGGTGAGGCTCCTACGGAAGCCTTCGGGGGCCAAGCTGTTGTCTTGGAGACGAGGAGAGCGATGGGAGTGGGAGGGAAGGAGGTTCGCCTGAGATGCTCCTTGCAGATGTGGCGGGGGCCCGGGCGTTAATTTCCCTGTTGTTGGCCCCCAGAATGTGGAGTACATGTTTGGCATCGTCGGCATCCCCGTGACCGAAATCGCTGTTGCCGCCCAGCAACTGGGCATCAGATACGTCGGGATGAGGAATGAGCAAGCGGTAAGCATGGACGCTGGGAGTCGAATGCATTGTTGTTTCTCATTAATAATCATGGAAAATACTCATTGCAGACAATCACTGCTTACCACTCTTCGAATACTTGACACATATTAATCAGAACAGTCCTATGAGGCAGGAACTATTTATTTAATCCTAGCGAACAGATGAGAAAAGTGAGACACGGAGGTTAAGTAACTTGCCTGAGGTGACGACTGTTATTGTCAAGAGTCAGGATTTGAGCCAAGGTGTTCAGGGTCTAGAGTTCATGCTCTTAACACTACACAGTGCTGTGCACTGCCAAGTGGAGAGTGTCAGAATTGGGACAGTTTCCAGGTGTGAATCTGGGTTCCTGGCCTTCACTCTCATAACTACCTGTTATATGTTTATTATTGGGTATTCTTTGTCTAGTCTGACTTCCCTGTTAGGCCCCTCCTGACACATCTGTATCCCCTAGGTGGTTCCTGCGCATAATAGGTACTCAGGGAGTACCTGGGAAACCAATGTGTGAAGGCCGACTCTCATGTTGTATAGTATGTGGCCTTCCAAGGTGACGGATAGCACAGATGATGAAGCCATGATTCGGGTGTCCTAAATCCCAGTCCAGTGCTCATTCCATCACATCATGCCGCCACCTTTCTTAGAGGCTTATTTGGAAGCATGAGGAAAGAAGATAGGATATTTTGTCAACCCAGTCTCAGTTCTTCCTGTCAACCCAGCCTTACCTTTCTCTCAGCAATGCTGGCTTAAAGATCAAGAATCCACTTCTGCAGTGTCATATACTATCAGTCCATCTAAAGCTAACCTTCCCTGCTTTCCACTCCCACTGTTGCCCTCTAATTCAGCCACTTGCCACCTCTTGCCTTGACCTTCTTAAGTGGTGCCCTTCGTCTGCCATCACATGTGAGCTCCTGGAGGGCAGGAATTGTGGTTCATTTGTTTTGTCCCCACAGTGCCTGGCTTGGTTAGGGCTTTTGCATGATGTAGATGCTTACTACATTTTCTTTAATTGAATGACATCCTTTATCTATAAGAGTTGAGAATTTCTTTTTTTTAGTCTTAAAACTAAAAGGTCTGGAGTTTGTATTGCTTCCACCTTCTACTTTTCTTAGTTGGAACACCATTCTATTCTTCCATGAAGCTAATGACCTATTAATGGGTCTTACGTTTTACTCTTTCTCCGTGGTGGGAAGTCTGGTTTCTTCTTCATACAGCGCATATTTACTGAGTACCTACTATATACCAAGTACTATGTTACATAACCTTTGGGAGATATATGCAGGAATGAGTTTAGCCTTGATCTTCAAGTTGATCACAGTCTGGGAAGATGAGGGCAAGACACACCAAAAGTATCAAGTATAATAACTCAAAGTAGATATATGTGTAAGGGACAGTATATATAAAAGGTGACCGGTTCTCTGAGTAGGACAGAGAAGATTACGTATAGAGGCAGTGTTTGTTCATGCTGTTCCATCAAGATAGCGTGCAGGCATGGTGGCCTGTAAGACTGCAAGGTAGGCAGAGGGGAGGTTGTAGAGAGTCTGTAGCTGGAAAAGGAGTGTGGAATTTTTTCAAAAGGCATTGAGTGAGACTGTAAAGTGTTTTGTAAATAGGTGGGCAACATATTAGATTTGTATTTTAGAAAGATGATTTTTGTGGTAGTATAGAGTATGGATCAGAAGGGCGGCCTGAAGTTTTCAGTCCTCATAAGCTTAGTTACTTTATTTTAATATAAGACTGGGTCTCATAACATAAGACTGGGTGTTATGTTAATTTTTGCTCCAATAGACTCATTAGAGCTGATGTTCTGGTTAGGTCTCATTTTCAGGGAAACATAGTAGTAGGAGTGCTGTGAATTATGTTTATTTTATAGCTGAAGCAGCCAAGGTCCAGAGTAACTTGCCAAAATTACACAGTGGAAATTAGGGGAACTGGGATTGGAATCCAAACAGTTTGGTTCCAGAGTTTGTTCTTTTAAGTACTGCAAACACCATTCTGCCTGTGAGTGGAGGTAATTGGTAGAGAAATAGATTTTTTTTATGATCATAAAACCAGTTCCTTTTCAACTTTTGACATCTATTGCCAGAGGAATATAATTTTTGTTATATATTGTTTTTTATTTTGTATTCTGTGGCAGTATTTCTTACCGCTTTAATGAGTGGGCAGTGCTCCTCAGTATCCAAATAAGTATTCTTCTTGCAGGAGATATTTTGTGCATCGCATTTCTTAGGAGTTGTCTTACTCTTGTTCTGTGTGAATTTGGCCGTTTGTGCAAAAGACAAAAGGACCAATAGAGAATAGCAACACAGAAAAAGTATATAGCCTTTGTGCAGCTTCTTAGTTGGGCATATGGCAGTGGTGCCGGTTACGATTATGATTCATAAAAATTTATTTTCAAAATTTTACACTTATGTTCTTAATATGGATTTATTTAAGTTCAGTTTTTGGCTTTGAATGGATGTTAGAAAGTGCCTGATTTATAATTATTTCTAAAAAATGAGAAGCAATAATACTAGAATAAATGATGTTCTAAACTCAGAAGGATTTGTTTGAGAGGGCAGTTAGCATTTTTCCAGGTTATTTTTATTTAATTTAGCACCTCTCCTCTTCCTGTTATGAGCTGAAGTAACAATTTAAAACTAAAAACTAACCATATACAAACCATAAAAGAAATCTCAACAGATCGCCAGGGATTGAAAACATACAGTGTATGTAACCTAACCACATGGAAATAAACGATTCCAGTAACAGAAAGATAACTGGAAAATCCCCAAATGCTTGGAGATTAAATACATACTTTGTAAATATTTGAAAAGATTAATATATCAATAAACTTCAAGGTAGACTGATCAAAAATAAAAGGAAAGATATAAATTACCTGTCAGGAATCAAAAAGGAGACATCTCTATGAACCCTAATTAACCAATGGATTGAAGAAGAAATCAAAATGGAAAATAGAAAATATTTGAGTTAATGATAATGAAAAGATGAGATATCAAACTTGTAAACTATAGCGAAAGCAGTTCTTAGAGGAAATAGTTTCAAATGAATCTATTAATTAGTAAAGAAGATCAAAAACCAATGCTCTTAGTTTACATTTTAAAAAGCTAGAAAAAGAAAACTAAATTAAACCCAAAATGAAAGGAGCAAAATAACACAAGAGCCAAAATCAATGAAAGAAAACAAATGAAAAATAGAGAAAAAACAACAAAGCCAAAAATTGGTTAAATTTGATAAATCCCTAGCAAGACTGATGAAGAATGAAAAAGGAAAAAACACAAATTACCAATATTAGGAATAAAAAAAGAGGATATCCCTACTGTGTTTTTCCAAAAATAAGACCTTATATTTTACTATAAGACTGGGTCTTATGTAATATAATGTATTATATAACATATTATATAAGACCGGGTCTTATATTAATTTTTGCTCCAGAAGACGCGTTAGAGTTGATTGAATGGCTAGGTCTTATTTTCAGTGAAACAGGGTATTGATATTTAAGCAATTGTAAGAGGATGTTTTGAGTAAACTAGATGACATGGACAAATTCCTAGAAAAACTGAAAACTAGATTAGATACCTACAACATTATTTTAAATTTATAGGTGTAGAACATTACTTGTTAAAATGGAAGGTGTTCGAGTTCTTTCTTTAAAATGAAGTTCTAGTCTCTTACTTAACAGTAAATTACTAATACATGTACTTACTGTGAGGATCCCACTATGCTTATGTATGTATGACCCAGTGTTTTTTCTTTGTAGGCTTGTTATGCTGCCTCTGCGGTTGGATATCTGACAGGCAGGTAAACTAAAGTCTGTTTTATTTCAATTTCTATTAAAGCCTGTCTTAAACAAAGGTTCTTAAGAAATTACTTTATAAATGTAAAATGGCAAACTGAATTATATGAAGATAGCTTTTCCTTGAGAGCTTTAAGCTTAGAAGTCATCTAGGGTAAAGCATTCAAGTCAATTAAAAAAATTTGGACAGAGCACCACATTTCAGGACTACTTTCTATGAAATATCAATTGAGTCTATATTTACTTGTTAAAAAAAATTTAAGAACACTTCTTTTTTTCATACAAAAATGTAGGAAGCAGTCAAAACGTTGTTTCTGTATGCAGTCAACTTGATTTAGCCCAAATACAATATGAGCAAAATATGAAGAGGTTAGTGAAATACAATGTGAAGATGATAACGTACCTTATTTCTTGCAGGAACACTGATATCTTTCTCTTGTTTTTGTTTTTTTCTTTAATGCAAAAATATTTTAATAATTGCTTAACCAAGAATGTTATCATGTTTCACCCTAAAGTGATAGGAATCAAGGATTGCATTTGACCAGCTTTTAATATAATAAAATAAATTCTGTTTTACTTTTAGGCCAGGAGTATGCCTTGTTGTTTCTGGCCCAGGTCTCGTTCACGCCTTGGGTGGTATGGCGAATGCAAACATGAACTGTTGGTAATTAGATTATTATTATTGAAAACATTTTCTTAAAAATGTCAGTGCATTGTTTTACCTAGTGGAGCAACCACTGATGTGGGGTGGAGGAATTATGTGCTTGAGAGAATGGCTTAGTAAAAAATTAAATTAAGAAGAGTATTAGGAAAAAAATTTAAAACTATCAGCAATTCCATTACTTGGAGATAAATCCAGTTGACATTTTGGAATATATAGATATAATCTATATATACATATTGGAATTTGTGTATAGTTCTCTTTACTTAAAGTGAAGAATTATTTGTTAAAGATCCCAGCTCAGTACGCAAGAATGAATTTTAATTCTTCATCTTTTTTTGCACAATTAGCAAGAAAATTGAAATTCTTATATTTATTGTTTGCTTTCTAAGCTGCTTAGTTACCTGCTCTTTGACCTTGCCCATAAACCCCATCTCTGGTACTTTATCAATAAGATCATGTTAAAAAGGGTTATGTTTTAATCAATCATACAATATTTAATTTTCCTAGTGGGAAGGACATTTTTGTCTTTCTTGCCACGTGGTTCTTATAGTTCCTTCTTCCCTTTCTTCTTTTCTAGTCTTTCTCTTATTTACTTTTGGGTCTGATATTTTTGGAGTAAGTTTAGCTTTTTTTTTTTTTTTTCTCCTTAAAGGGTAAGAATGTCATTGCTGAGGAATTTCACTCATTCTGCCGTTTTCAAATAGACTCACTTAGGAAAGTGTGAAAAACATTTTCTCCTCTTAATCTCAAGAATAATGGGAAGGGCATAAGAATTCATTTTACTTCACCACAGCTGGAGGTTTAACATTAGCATCCGAAAGGGCAGAGGAGAGAGGGGCATGGAGGAAAAACATTTATTATAAAATTCCTGGAACTGAGGAAGGGTTCTCTCATAACAGGTTATTTCCTAAATCTTTTTAAATCTACAATTTTTAAGGGGAAATGTACTTTTCATTCTCTCTTTTTTTTTAACGTTCATTGAGTATTTATTATTCATTGGGCACTCGGCTGAGTACTTTAAAAGTTGATCTCATTTGCTACTCTCTTTTAAAAACATGAATGTTTCAGGCCCTTGCTTGTGATTGGTGGTTCCTCTGAAAGAAGTCAGGAAACAATGGGAGCCTTCCAGGAGTTTCCTCAGGTACTGAACTCTTAAGATTTTTCCTGTAGAGTTTAGTAGCATAATCATACACCATTAAGATTTGTGGAGAATATTATATGTCAATTGTTTTAAATACATGCATACATACATACAAAATGATTTATGAAGAATAAAAACTCCTGTCTACAAAATAAACAAAATTAAATAGATGTACCTGAGGTAATTTTTTTTTTTTTTTCACCTGATGTAATTTAATTTTCCTCAACTATAAGACTATTTTAGTGTGGATAGTAAGAAAGCTTCATCTCTGCTTAGGAGTGATCTTCCAAGAAATACACCTTTTTGTCAGGCTTTTAAACTCTAAAAGTAAGTTTTTTCAAATTACAAAAATGCAGGAATAAAAATGGTTTTAGACTATATGTCTTAGACTTTGGGGAAGTGAAAGGTTGTGAAGAAAATCCTACTCAAAATGACTATCAGTTGACTCTGGACAAGTTCATGTTTATTTTAGATGGCTGCAGGAAAGTATTTAAAAATTTTTAAAAATTTGAAAGATTTTATCAACAAATGCTACAGTTTTAAGAATAGTTGTAAAAAGCAAACAGGTGAGAATGAATAATACTTAAAATATGAATATATTTGAGTATTTATAGCACCTAGTTATGACCAAAGTTAAAAACCATTAGGCAAAGTTCATTGGTAAATCAGGAATCGTGAGAACTTCAAAATATAAACAGAATTTTGTATATGATTTAAACTAATATAAAATACTACATCTTGATACAGGTTAATAAAAAAGTTGTTTTATACTCTTGAAAGGGAATTGAAATTTTGCTTAGTTAATAGTGGTAGAGACCATTGTTTAAAAGATGCTGATATATGTATTTGAAAAATAAGTAGAGCACATAAGTTATTTAAAAGGAAATTTAAAGTTGCTACAAAACTATAGAAATCAGAATAATGTCCGTTACAAATATTTTTTCCTAAAAAGGAAAATAATAGAAGTTTATTAAGTGAAATTAAAAATTTGAAGAGAAAAATCACTGATTTGATTTAAAATCCAAATACCGGTTTCTTATGGAAATACTTAAAACTAAATGACATGACTATGAACAGGTTGAAAGTTAGGGAGTAATCTAAATTCTGTTATGCTTGTGGGACTGAGACTACCAACTGTTTCACAGATTTCTAACATGCCTGTGGGACTCAGACTACCATTTGTTCCATAGACTTCATATCAAAACGTATCAAGAGAAACAGTCTCTATATAATGCTTCAAAGTACATTAAACAGTGAAAACTTAACACTACTGAGTTCACATGACCCAAACAGCATACCAACAAAATATGTAACAGGAAAACTGGCAGAAATGTAAGAATAGATTATTATTGTAATAAGATATAACACATGAAGTTGTATATTTCTGGCTGTGGAATTTCTGGGTCCCACGATATACTGATTTTAATTTTTAGAAGACATTGTCAACTTCTCTTCCCATTTATATTCTCACCAGCAGTTTATGAGAGCGCCTGTTTTCCTGTGTTGTAGTTGCTGGGTATTAATCTAAGCTTTTCAGTTTTGCCAATCTGAGAAATGAAAATGGTGTCTTATTTCAGTTTGCTTCCTGAATCATGCTGAAGTAGAAATTTGATTGTGCTTTGTACAGGCTTTTAAGAAACAGCCCAAGTAATGCGTTTTCTCCATCTTGCCTCTGAACATACTAGAAAGTAATGACTTAACATTTGGTCTTCTTTCAGAAGAGTAATATGATCTATGAGCTGAATTTTAAGTGATTTTCTTTTTGCATATAGGTTGAAGCTTGTAGATTATATAGCAAATTCTCTGCCCGGCCAAGCAGCATAGAAGCTATCCCCACTGTTATTGAAAAGGTACAGTGCTTAATTATAAGCCTTCTAAGCCAACTGATTTCTCTGTTGCTCATACCTGTGTTATTTTTATTCTCAATTGAATGAGTAACAATTTGGAATGTGTTCAGGTAGTTAAGGATTATATCGTTAAAGAGCTATTTACATTTTAATGTTCACTGCCATTATATTTAATTACAGAAACAAGTTTTTCTGCAAAAAAAGTTTCTCCTGTACTTCAGTTAAAATTTTTTTTAATTATGGAAAAGTAAAAAGAAATATGAAACACTGGGTGCCCTTTCTCTTACGCTTTTTCAAAAGATTTTTGAAAATCAGTACTAATGCATATAATACCATCTCTCAGTTGATTAAACAGCATATTATAATTTTAGTTAACCAACATTTTAAATACGAAGTTACATTTGAGCCGTTTGAAAACCATATGTTACAGAAATCATTTGACACGTTACAAAGACTTGGCTAGCAGAATCTAGTACATAATTTCTAAAACTAAAGTGTACTAGAACATGAATTTTAAAGCTCTAAATGAGTGTTTTCTTTCTTATTTCTCTCCTTTTAAACAAAAATATGTTTTAAAATACAGTTGACCCTTAAAAAATACGGGCTTGAACTGCACAGGCTCGCTTATATGTGGATTTTTTTCAATATGTACGGTACTGGAAACATATTTTTCTCTTCCTTACGATTTTCTCAATAACATTTTGTTTTCTCTAGCTTACTTTATTGTAAGAATACAGTATACAGTACATACAATGTACAAAATGTGTGTAGATCAACTGTTTATGTTATTGGGAAGGTTAACAACAGGCAAGTTTTGGGAAAGTCAAAAGCGATACACAGATTTTTGACTGTGTAGGGGGTTGGCACACCTAACCCTGCATTGTTCAAGGGTCAACTGTATATAAAATCAATAGAGGGTATTTCAGTTTTAATTAAATTTGTTTATTTCTCCATCTAAGGATGTCTAAAAAAATTAAAATAGTGTTCACTTTACAATTTTAAGTTATCTTTGAGTGGAATATGATAATAAGGATTGAGATTTTTGAAACATTTTCTTCTCTATTTGTAATAAACTTAGGCAGTAAGAAGCAGTATTTATGGTCGTCCAGGTGCCTGCTATGTTGACATACCTGCAGATTTTGTGAACGTCCAGGTGAATGCGAATTCTGTAAAGTGAGTATTAGTTATACTAGAGTTCCTTCTTAATTGTGTTATTATAATGCTTACCTGTTAAAAAGAAGTTGCCTAGCAGTTTATAAGTTAATCTTCATTTGTTGTAACTTTTGATAATTTGGTAATTAAACTGAATCCTAGCCAAAGGGCTTCTCTTAATTAAAATGGTATTATTCAGTAATTATTTTGGGATTTACTTACTAAATCAAATACTTGGAACTACATGAACTCCTCCTTTGAAATTACTCTTCCAGGACCCATAAGTAAACATCCTCATTAATGTAGTGTGGTTATTTAGTCTTCTTAGTGTAAATCAAGAGATGAGGTGACTGTTGAAAAATTATTAGAACTCAGCATAAAAACTTTTAGTCTTTGGGGTTTAAAAATACTCCAACACCAGATGTTACTATGATTTGCCAAGTTCCCTTATTCCTTAAATAAACAATGAGTGAACAATAAGTACAAGGAACATTTTCACTGGTATCTAAGTCACTCCTGATAAAGATGCGTACTTGGGTTAATGTATCAACCCTGAATACCACTGAGTACCTTCCTGCTGTCGTGGGCCAAGTGGTCCTCTAGTAACTACAGAAAGAAAGTGGGCATTTCTGTACACTCAGTACACCGAGGAGTGGTTTCTACGAGTATTTGGGAGAGTCAGACCAAAAGGACGTCTATTCTGCATAATACCTGAACATGATACCCAAAATAATATTGTTAGGCGCGGGGAGGCAGAGATGAGCCTCAGGTAAGTTAACCCTGTAAGCCTTCTTTAAAATTGTTATAAAGATTTGAATGTCCTCTTTTTGTATTATATGCCCAAGTTTTGTACAGTATGATATCTATTAAGTAGAGTAAATGGAATTAAAATACTGAGGATTTGGTGTCCAAAAATACTAAATTATGACAGTTTTAATATTTCTTTTACTAATGCATATTGTGGTACTAAAATATTGACTTATCCAGTGAGTGGAAATATAGTGAGTTATTTAAAAGCATGGACTTTGGAGACAGACGACCTAGTTAAATCCAGTCTTTGCCACATGCCATCTAAGGACACTGGGCAAGTTATTTTCTGAAATTTTTTTCCTCATTGGTGAAAGGGAGCTAATGGTAATACCTAACCTCACTGTTGAAAATTAAATGAGAATAAATGTCACATAGTAGGTATTAAATACCAGCTTTTAGTATGTTTTTTACTATTACAACAACTACTACTACCATGCAAAGTCATTAACTCACATTTCCTGTCACTGAATTACTCATTTGACTGGCTATTAGGTGATACTAGGGAATAACTGTTAATTTACTAGATGTGATAAGTGATAGGGATATTATGGTTATATAGGAGAAAGTCAGTCTTCTAGGGCTGCGTGGAAAAGTTTCTAAATCTGATGCTAATGATTTATTTTAAAATGATTCCAGAAAAAAAACACTTGTATGCATGTTTGTGTGTGTGTATGTGTGAAGCAAATGTAAAATGACATTAATTGTTGAATTTGTGTGGTGGATGTATGGAGTTGATTGTACTGTTTTTTCCTACATTTTTAGATATTTGATATTTTCACAATAAAAAATTTGAAAGTTGGTCTCTTTTAATAAACCAAAGTCTTTATTTCCAGATACACGGAGTGCTGCATGCCACCTCCTGTTAGTATGGCAGAAACCTCTGCTGTATACAAGGCAGCGTCTGTTCTTAGGAATGCCAAGCAGCCCCTTCTTATCATCGGGAAAGGTAGCATTGAATGGAACTCCAGATCTTCTAGGCTTTTGAAAGAATGCTGATTCTGTTTAGAAATTGTCTTTATTATTAACATCTGTTCTAATGTTGGAAATTGGAATAAGAGTTTTCTTCACCCATTTAGCATTATTTATTAGTTTTAAAATCATAGAATTATTTTAGAATGCCTAGAGATCTTGTCCTTTTAAGGGAATATCATTGGTTGCATTTCTTTGGTCTTTTGAGTAAAATACATTTTTTCCCATTATAAAAATAATATGTGATTATTATAAAAAATTTGGAAAAATCCAGAAGATTAGAAAAAAGAAATCCCTTCAGCCAAAGACAACTATTAGGTTGGTGCAAAAGTGATTGCGGTTTTTGCATTTATTTTCAACCTTTTAAACCGCAATTACTTTTGCACCAATCTAATATTTTTAACATATAGTACTTTTCTATTCCTTTTTTGCATGTATATTTTAATATATATTGTGATCATGCTACGTAGAAAGTTTTATATTCTACTTAATTCCTTTAACATTTCATTTTAAGGCTTTTGGTGCATATTGTCAAATTGCTTTCTCCCAAAATATTGTACCAATTTATACTCTTGTCAGCAATTTGTTATAGTACCCACTATATGTTTAGAACTGAGGGGGCTATGAATCACTTATGACCATGTTAGTCAATTATCAACTTAGGAACTAATTACATAGAAACTGAAAATAGTTTCGATGAAAATGGTGGATAACAGAAAATAATTGAAGTCAGAGCTGAGCTGAATGTAGCTACGTGATGTGTTAGCTCTCTCTGAGCTTCCAAACAACTGCTGTGAGTCTCAGATACCTCACTTGTAAAAAAGAGATATTAACTACCTCAACAGTATTGTTACAATTAAATAACAAAATGCAAAGCACTTGGTGGATGCTGGTTTTCATTTTTCCTTTAACCAATATTTGATGAGAGCTTATGATAAGGCAGGAAGTATAGAAAACATTTGCGAGGTACACAGAGAAATAATGTTCTCTTCATGTAGGGAGATAGACCTGGTAACAAATAAGTGCAGTATGCCCTGCAGTGGTGTGTACAGAGAGGTGAGGTGGATTCTCAAGGCAAGAACAACAACATGCTCATGTAGTTGGTGTGGCAGGACTATCCGGAAGAGATGACACTGGTTACACCATGAAAATCATGTATCATAGGTCACTGAGTGGACAGAGAGAACAAAGGCAGTCCAGGAAGAGAGAACTGTGTGAGCAAAGATACAGAGGCAAGAAGGAGAATACAAGGAAACTTTCTGGATGAGCAAAAGGAACTACTTTTCATCGTACATGGACGAGAAAAGATTCTAAGGCAGTTTTATGAAGGGAGAATTATACTGAATCTGAACATGCACTATACCGTTTACTGGGATTCAGTAGAGAAGTGTAAGTCCCAAATACTGAGTAATATTCTGCTAGCCCTGAACAAAGAGTATAAAACTAAATGGCTAAAAAGAAATATAGTGGTCTGGATGACGTTAGACATGAAGTCATCTCTATATTCAGACAGTGAGTTGTTTTCAGTGTCATTGAAATAGGGCAGGTGGTTATTCTGCAGGCACACACTAAAAAAATGATATCTGACCCACTTGGGTTAGCCCTGTTGCAGTTACAAAATTGTAGAGCCTATTGGAGAAATCTGCAGAGCTTTAGAATCTTCTGCCCATTGTTAGAATTTCCATGCCTAGACTAGAAGACTGCAACCCAGGTTAGCTGGTGGTGGGGAGCAGTGTGTGAGGTTAGAGAGATCTTTCCCCTATCAGGATAGTGCAGTCCTTCCTGACCTGCCTGAGTGAGCAGTAATTCAGTAGGACCGGAGCATGGAACAGGCAGCAAGAGGGGTGGGATGCAACTTTTGTTGGGGCATAGACATCCTTTAGAATAATTGAGAATATTATTGGAGAAGAAATTAGAACTATTGCTTTCTTAAACATTTTAAAATACCGAAATAAAAACCGTAGTCATTTGTTTCGAGTTGAAGCCCCGTGTAAGCAGGAGAATATTTGAGAAGTTCTAAGAGGCAGTGTTAGCAGGGTCAGCGTCTGGAGCTTAACTGACTTATCCAACACATTTGCATTTTTTGCAGGCGCTGCTTATGCCCACGCAGAGGAGGGGATCAGGAAATTGGTGGAGCGGTGTCAATTGCCATTTTTGCCCACTCCCATGGGAAAGGGTGTTATTCCTGACAACCATCCAAACTGTGTAGGTGCTGCCAGATCCAGGTGTGTAGCATTCTAGATTTTAAATACAAAGGATTGGCAGATTTAAGGCTAATTTATTTTGTGACTTTAATGACTCCAGGAGAAGTTCTGAAAAAATCATGTAATTTTAAGCACACCTGTTTCCTTTTAGACTTTTCAGCCCTTTGAAGATGTTGTCCACTGTCCCCTGACTCTCACATGAGACATCTGCAGTCATTTGAATCATTGTTCCCCTACATGTAATATGTTATTTTTCTATGGCTGCTTTCAAGATTTTTCTTTATCTTTGATTTTCAAGTTTGACTATGATGTGTCTGGACATGGTTTTCTTTTATTTTTATCCTGCTTGGTGTTTTCTCATCTTCTAGAATTTGTAAATTGAGGTCTTTCACCAAATTTGGAAAGTTTTTGGTCATTATTTCTTCACATTTGTTTCTCTACACCAATCTATTTCCCTTCTCCTGGAATAACACAAATAATAGGTATGTTGATATTGTCCCATAGGTCCCTAAAAATCTGTTCAATTCTTTTTAATCCTTTTGTCTCTTCTATATTTTCTGTTTCTCTGCTGAGAACTTCTATCTTTGCATTTATTTCAAGAATATTTTTGTTTACCTTATGAAACATAGTTATAATACCATGTTTCCCCAAAAATAAGACTTAGCTGGACAATCAGCTCTAATGCATAGTTTGCAAAAATTAATGTAAGACTAGGTATTATATTATATTATATTATATTATATTATATTATATTATATAAGACCCGGTATTATATTATATTATGTTATGTTATATTATATTATACTATGTTATATTACATAAGACCCAGCCTTATAGTAAAATAAGACCGGGTCCTATATTAATTTTTTGCTCCAAAGGACGCAGTAGAGCTGATTGTCCGGCTAGGTCTTATTTTCGGGGAAACACGATAGCTGCTTTAAAGTCTTTGTTTAATTCCAAAATCTGGGTCATCATAGAATTAGCATCTATCATTATCTTATCTTTTGGAAATTGGTCTCAGTTTTCTGGTTCTTTGTGTATTGAGTAATTTTGAATTGTATCCTGGAGTTTTGAATATTATGCTGTGAGAGTCAGGTCATATCGAAATCTTCTGTAGAATGTTGATTTTGTTTGTTTGTTTGTTTTAGCAAGCAGCTAGCCTGGTTAGGTTAAGACTGCATGCAAATTCTGTCTTACTGTGGGCAGTAGTAGTTCTAGGGTCGCTTCAGTTTCAAAGCTTTTGCTATGCAATTTTGGGTCTGTCCACACATGCCCAACCCCAAGGTCAGCCCAGACATGTGCTGGTTCATATCCATAGTTAGTGATTTCTTTTCTCTCTGGGACGTAGTCCCCCATCCCCTTCTGATTTCCAGGAGTCCCTTTTCCTGGCCCTTGCTGCTGCCTTATAGTACCACACCATCAGGGCTGCCTTTGAGGCAAAATGGCAGAAAAAAAGAAATAAAAAATAAGGAGATTGCCCCCATACTCTTCAGACGACCGGGGACCCTTTGCTCAGTTCTTCTGGCCTGAAAAATGATGTTTTTCTTGGAATTTTGTCTGCTTGAGAGCTACCACAACACTGCTGTGCAACAGGGCTATCCTCAAAGCATGGCTGGGAGGGAGAAAAAAATTCTGAGCTTTTCCCCTTGTGCTCCGGCTTGCAGGGGTCCCTTTTCCTGAGTCTCTGGCCAAAAAGACAGTTTCTCTCCAGGTTTTTGCAGCTCTCCAGTTCTGCAACTAGGGCTGCCCTGAGTCAAAGGCAGGAGATACAGGAGCGGGAAAACCTTGGAAACTCACCCCCACGTGGGTCACTACTTTAACTCCCCTCCCAATCTACCTACTTTTGTTTACTTTTCAGAATTCTCAGGTAGTTGCTTTTTCGATTTTGTTCAGTTTTCTGTTGTGATCAGTGGGAGAGCTAGGCTCTAGTGACCTTACCCAGTCTTGGCTGGCACTGGATGTCTCCTCTTTTTAGATTTTTAAAACACTTTTTGATAATCCATACATTGTTTTCTTTTAATTTCTTAAAATTTATTATGAAATATTCTAAATATACAAACGAGAGAATAATTTATTGAAAACTTATGTTATATCAATTTTACCAGCTATAACATAATATTAAGTAATATGTCATTGCTTGCTTTAGAGTTTTATTTTTATTTTTTTAAGAAACAAGAAATTAACAGATTTACAAACAGTCCCCTGTATCTCTTTCCTGATCCCATTTCCTTCCTCCCTCTCCACAGTTAATCACCATTATGCATTTGGTATTTTTCATATTGTCATGCACGCATTAAAATTCATTTTGAGGCTTTTTAAAATGTAATGTTTCCTGTGCAATTTTTAATTATTGGTCATTTAATGCTTTCTTAATAGATTATATCTTTTTTATATTAGTATACATTGTACAGAAACCAAATGAATTTTTATACTAAATTTTTAAAAAAATATACTTTAACTTGAGTTGAACTGAAGTTTATTTTTGTTCCAGCCAAATTTTAAGAAGATAATATTAATGACATTAATAGTGTAAGAGAGATTCTAAAGAGCCATAATTAATTGAATAAACAATTTCAAGGGTTATAGAATATCTATAAGCAAATCTATCCTTCCACTTGTAGTTTTTTATCTGTTTAAATTGGGTCCCACAGGACTAGTATAATATATAAAGAAGTTATAGTGACAAAAATGTTAAGATCTATAAAAGAAAACTGTAAGAAATATACTAGGTATAGTGTTTTTTGAAAGCAATTCATGAATGTGAATCAATCCTCTTAAAAATACCTGCTTCTAGGAATCAATATGAAGTGTGTATTGAGATTCAAGCATAAAGATGTGCGATCTAGTACTATTAATAGCAAAGAAAATATCCAGGAATTGTGAAAAGGTTTAATAAACTTAATGTAGGTGTTCAGCAAAATATGTAGCCTTTAATTGTATTTAAGAAGAACCTAATGACAATGGAAAACATTTATGATAAGCAAAGGTGCATGAACCAGTATTACATAAGCTCAACTATGTAAAAATATACTTGCATAGAAAATAAGACTAAATGAAAACATACCAGGATATTAATAATAATTTATAAGTTGATAGTATTATTGGGTGCTTTTGGTGTCTTCTTTATACTCTTTATGCTTTTTCCAGATTATCTACAGTGGACTTGTATTGATTTTCTAATGTGAGAAAAGTAATAGAGTATAAATACAGTCCTATGGTAATATTTTTCTATGTACTTCATCTTTTATATTACTAAATAGAATGGCGTCATAAATTATTTTAGTTTGAAAGGTCAAATTTAGCATAGAAGCTGATTCTTAACTAACATAATGAAGTTCCAAATTATTTAGATTTTCCAAATACTTTAGAAATTAATTTTAGAATAATTCAAATAAGAAACATAGATATACTTTTTGTGTTATATCTGATTTTTCTTTGTAATAGGGCTTTGCAATTTGCTGATGTAATCGTGTTATTTGGTGCCAGATTAAATTGGATTTTGCATTTTGGACTTCCTCCAAGATACCAGCCAGATGTGAAGTTTATCCAGGTACTCAGAGAACAGAGAAGAGAGATTTAAAATCAGAGAGATCTGTAGTTTATTGTTCTCCCTCTCAGCCATTACCAGCTCTGCTTTCTTCTTAGCTTTTGTGAAAAACCATTTCTCTTTTTACAAAAGTAGAATTTTATAAATTGTCTCACATAATTACAGGTACCAAAGTAATCTGCCTTTTCAAGCCTATGAAGCATACGTAATGTGCCACTTCTAATCAGAAAATCTTTCAAAATCAAGTTTTAAATAGTTTGAAAAGCCTAATTTGCCTCTTCTTCATGGTTCAGGTATATTTAAAGGTAGACAAGAGAGGTTTAATGAAGTAGGATGGTAGAGCAAAACATTCAGCATTGTGTGGGATTGAGTTGTTCTCTTAGATGCCAAAACTTTCAAACACCCTTTGTTTGGAAACCTCTAAACAAAGCTGCTTTTACCTATGTTATTAAACAGAGTATTTGGAATACAGGCTGACCTCCTTTTGATGACTCTTGACTTGGGGTGACCCTCTTTTTTTTTTAACTTTTATTTATTTTAAGTGTGTTTTTCCAGGACCCATCAGCTCCAAGTCAAGTAGTTGTTTCAATCTACTGTGTTTCCCCGAAAATAAGACCTAGCCGGACCATCAGCTCTATTGCGTCTTTTGGAGCAAAAATTTTTGCTTATTTTCTTATTTGCTAATTTCAAAAATTAGGTCTTATTTTCGGGGAAACACTGTAGTTGTGGAGGGCTCAGCTTACAGGGGCCCGTGTGGGGATCGAACCAGCAACCTTGTTAAGAGCACCGCTCCCTAACCAACTGAGCTAACTGGCTGCCCCTGTAATGATCCTCTTTGTAAGCCAGTTTTCTTACTGGTGTGGAAAGTACTGCCTACATAGTGGCATGTAAACCTGTTCGACCTGCACAGATTGTGTATGGTATTTGATCATCCAGCTACAGTTGCTGTCTTCTCTTTATTTACCTTTTACTTAAGGAGTCAACTTCTAATAGTCCCTTTCCCCTGAGACCATTGAGAACTGAAACCACAAACAAGGGAGACCTGGGTCGTACCAGGAAGATGCTGCCACTTCTTTGATTGCCCCTCTTGATTACAAAATAAAGTGTATCCCCTTTGGGGTGGCTGAATTACTCCTGCTAGCAGAATGTATTTTCACTTGCCCATGGCCATCTAGAAATAGGGCTTCTACATGGGACTATATGGGAAGTAATCATGCCTTACCCTAGGAGTGGTCATGCCTTACCCTAGGAGTGGTCATGCCTTACCCTAGGAGTGGTCATGCCTTATCCTAGGAGTGGCTTTCAAAATGTGGTTCCTGGACCAGCAGCATCATCACCACCTGGGAAACCTGTTAGAAATGCACATTTTGGGGCCTTTCCCCAGACCTACTGAGATCAGAAATTCTGAGGTGGACTCTTGGAATCTACAGTTTAACAAGCCTTCCAGATGATTCTACTATATGCTCAAATTTGAGAACTCCTCTAAGTAGGAATTCCAATGTAATTAAGTAAAACCTTATTATTGATTAGATTCAGAACTATAAATGACCAAGTGAAATGCACTCCTGTGGGTATAACAGAACAATACCAATATTCTATAGAGTGGATTTTAAAATAAGGGAAGATGACGCGGTTTCTATACTAGCTATGATACTCATATAGTTCCATGGATTTTTATTTTTATTAAGAAACTTGTTGACCATCACATCTTTATCATGTTATATATACATAATTCATTTATTTAGCCTTAATCGACTTCTTAAAGAGTTTAAGAATAAACATGGCTGGTCTTCAGTCTTGTCTCTCTTTAGGTTGATATCTGTGCAGAAGAATTGGGGAATAATGTAAGACCTGCTGTGACTTTGCTAGGAGACATAAATGCTGTCACTAAACAAGTAAGAGCTTTTGCCTGGGTTTTAATTTATATGGATTGGTCTTTAGAGAATAGTTCTTTAAAATGTTTCAATCTTGGTTCACTTGGTGACAGGTCTGATAATATCTGTTTTAAACAATTTATGATAGAAAGCTATCCTTAAGTATAACTTTGGAACTTGGTAAATCCAGCTTCTTGTGTACAGATCATTTTTATGTGAGTAAGTTAAGCATTTTTGGAAGGTGATTGAAAATTTAAAGGCATTCAATAGGCAAGCAGTGATTTATTAAGTAGGATTCAGCTATCTGAAAAATTACAATGCAGTTTCCAAAGGCACTGAACTGACACCCAAGAAGTGGCTTTATGTACTGGAAAAGTCTTAGTATTTCTTTAGGCATTAAAGAGATTTTTACTCTTCAAAACTGTAATCAGTGACTTGTTCAGAGTCGTATAGTTTGTACATAATTTACACATTTCTTTGTGACAGGAGATAAAATATAGTCACATTTATCTCTTGATTTTGGATATAAATTGCTATTGTTATCATGATTATACAATGTTAGGGTGCAATCCCCAATCACATATTAAAACACTGGAATATTTGGCCTGTACCATGGGAATCCCTAAGTATTTGGGGCCGTTGGCCTTCCTGTAAGGGTTCCATGGAGAAGGTGATTTTCCTTTCAGTGTCAAAGATGGATGAGGCCTTAAAGGCCCCAGCCAGTGAGGCGGCAGGTAAGTAGCACTGTGCTCTGCCTGTGGTTATTCTAGCATGAGGCAGAAGTCCACACTGACCCAAATAAACCTTTCCTTGTTACCTATTTACCTTCTATCAGTTGTTTGCTGCCTAGAGGAAAAACAGTATGAGTGATGTGAAGGGGAGGATAATATAACAATATTGTCTTTAAGGAAAGATTTTTATGTTAATATGATTTCAGTTCATTTTCAAGAAAGAAAGAAAAAGTTTGTGGTGTTTTTCAGCTTTTAGAACAATTTGATAAAACACCGTGGCAGTATCCTCTAGAGAGCAAGTGGTGGAAAACTCTGAGAGAAAAAATGAGGAGCAATGAAGCTGCATCCAAGGTAATACTGGACCCACTGAAACTCAAGAATGCTTCAGATTCATGGTTCAGTTCTGTCATAGAATGGCATATGCATTCCTAAAAATCACCACACTATGCAAAATCATACAGTGAAACCCACTGGGCTCATGGGGGAAAAAGGTTTAGGGGCACAACTCGCAATAACTTTGTGAAACATTAAGATAGGAACCTAATAAAAATGGTGGCAAAGATGTGTGTGAGTGTGTGTGTGTATGGCACTTTCCCTTAGAAAAGACCTAGTTTCTTGTGGAAGTGGGCATTGGAAGCATTACAGCTTGTGAGTTACTGGGGTGGAAGGAGGGTGATCTAACATTGAACAGAAGGTTATAAGAGTCTATGTGGATGGGTGTGGCTTACTGTCCTCAGTTTGACCTTGACACCAAATTACAGTTGAAGTCTTTTGGAGCCTTAAATCCTGGGGCATGTTGGGGCATGTTTTTCTACCTTTAAGATATAGATTCTTGGGGGAGGGGGGTTCACACAGTGTGAGGGATATAAATGATAAATGTCTAAGTTTTGCTTTGTCTTGTGCACCTGAAACTAATTAAATAAAAAAAAATAAATAAATAAATAAATAAAATGGTTTTTAAAAAACAAAACAAAACAAAAAAGATATAGATTCTTCAAGGCATGCATTTATAATAGATAGGTATTTCATTAAAATTGAAATTTTAATCTAATGTATAGCTTTTTCTTTTTTTTAATTGCAGCTTTACTGAGGTATGATTGACATGTAAAATTGTAAGATATTTAAATGTACATTATGGTGATTTAATACACATACACATTGTGAAAGGATTCCCCCGTCTAGTTCACCTTTATTTTTATGTATTTTTTTGTGAGAACCTTTATAGCTTTCTTAATTCACTTAGTTGTTACTGGAAATTCTTTTGTGACTTCTTCATCAGCTATCACTTGCCTGATAGCTGAATGATTTGGAAATTGTAGTAATATGTGAAACCACCAAAACATCCACTACTAGCACTAAAATGAGCCACTTCTGCAGGACTTGGCATTTTCTATTTAAAGTCTTTGTATATAGTTTTCTGTCTGATTGTGAGAATGGTTGTTCCCGATTTTTTTCACTGTTTTGTTTATTCCTTTGCATCTTGGTTCAACTGGGTGTAGTTTACTGTGTTTGTGTAGTATTTCTCACTGACAGAATCATGCATGAGCAGACATGAAATCGAGTTATGCTCATATTGTTCCCTAATATATCAGTCATCTTGGAATAAATTCCCATTTTCAAAATAAGTGGAATTGATTATACATGATTCTGTCTTTCATTGGAATTTTAATCAGAGACTGTTTGTTCTAGCGAGCCAGTCTCCCTTCTATTTCCTTAAGGTATGATTAATTCCTTCTCATCCTTAGGAATTACGTTAGTTTAAGATGGAAAGAAGTTGCCTCTATTCTCTGGTGTAGGAGCATAGGAGGGTCCCTCATCCATCTTGGGTATAATCTCCAATGGACCAAAGTAGCACAGGTGAAGAAGCAGTGCTGGGACCAGATGGGATTGTGAAGCCCCATGTGACTTCTCTCAGCTCAGAGACTCTTTAGAATAGTGGGGGAAGTGGAATGTGGGGAAGAACCAGGTTTTCTAAAATCCTGACTTCATTTTTATTTAAACTTAGGGCCATATTTCAGATGAAAATATTCTAAGATGAATTTTTACTTTTTCTAAGGCAGTGTTTCCCTAAAAGTGCTCAAGTAGGACTGTTTAGTTTTGTTTAACCCAGTGTTCCCAGCTGTCTTTACTATAGGACTTCTCAGTCTTTAACAAGTTAATATGGAACTCCAGGAAGAGGGATATGCCCTGGCTTATTTGATTGTGTCCCAGACTGGGAGTGAGACCCATTTTTCATAGCATGTCCCCAGGACTATTCATTGATCAGTTAGCTTCTCAGACTGGGCATTGGTGGCCATTTGGGTACCTCGTAGTTTGTAGTTGTTACCTGTTTCCAAATGAGTTTGATAGTAGCTTATTGACATTGTTTATTTTCATTACATCTCAATCTAATTTGATTGTATTTCCCTCTAATATTTTAGGAATTAGCTTCCCAAAAATCCTTGCCTATGAATTATTACACAGTATTCTACCATGTTCAAGAACAGCTACCCAAAGACTGTATTGTGGTAAGTGAAGGAGCAAATACTATGGATATTGGACGCACTGTGCTGCAAAACTACCTTCCTCGTCACAGGTAAGGCTGCCAAAAAAGAAATTATAATGTGTTAAATTTGAAACTACAATGATGCAGATTAATAAAACATTTGAGAATTACACATGTTCAGTGTATAAGGACATAGTTCATAGAAGTATTCTTAAGTGAGGTTCTAGATAGTTTTTACGCTTGATAGGTCCTCAAGACCATGTGATAATATATGTACTCAGTATTCTAAGGATATAATCAATCTTCCAAGCAATCACGAGTGATTTTTCCCCTCTCATTCTGCTTATCTTTGACAAATTAGTTCCTCACAGTCTAAAACTTTATATTAAAGAAAGTGTATTTATTCTTTATTTTATCATGAACCATGTGAATATGTCTAAATTTGTGCCAACCCTACCATTTGTGATATGCCCCAGAGGGTTTCACTTTAGCTTCATTCCCCAATAGGCTTGATGCTGGTACTTTTGGAACAATGGGAGTCGGTTTGGGATTTGCCATTGCAGCTGCTCTAGTGGCTAAAGATAGAAACCCAGGACAGCGTGTCATCTGTGTGGAAGGAGACAGTGCCTTTGGATTTTCTGGCATGGAAGTGGAAACCATCTGCAGGTAAAACAGCATCCTGAATCAGAACATTTCTTTCTCCAAAATATGAAAAGTTCTGCACATGACCCACTTGCCTCACCAGTGCTTCCAAAGTGTCAGTCATGTGCCAGGTGCCCCTGCACAGCTCTGCGCTGTCCTGAGAACACTGGTATCAGTAACACCAGGCTGTTGCTCACCCAGGCAGTGTGTTCACTTCTTTACTGCATGCCAAAAACCTGCCATATTAGGAGGCAGGGTTTTGAGGTCACTTAAAAAAAATTCTGTCAGAGAAAAGCTTGTTTTCTGAAGGGAGACAACAGAGCATGGTGATGAAGAGCATGGCCTCGGAGTCACATGGCCCGAATTTAGACACTGACTTCACCACATCAGAGTCAAGTGACTTGGGTTGAGCCACTTCACCAAGCTTCAGTGTCCTCTAGACTAGGGATAGGAATAGTAACAGTTCCTGCCTTAGAAGATGGTTGCGAGGAGCAAATGAGATGATGTAGGTAAAGCTCAAGGTGACTGCTCAGGGAAGTGAGCTATTCAGATTTTAGTTGTGAGGATTCGTGGAAAAACTCGTAAGTTGTAGCTCCTACTGTAGTAGTATGGGGATTTGTTTCTTTTCCTCCAATTATTTAAACTAGGAAAAGCGTTCTATCCTTAGCCAGGGCTCTTACCAGGGTTTTTGTAAATCATGTTCTGGGGCTTTCGTAGCTTTGGTATATAACATTTTCCAGATCAGAGGGAAAGTATGTGCCTGTTAGAGTGTCTGTATTGACAACCAAGTAATATGCACCTAAAACATCATTTGTGGGGAAGTCAGCCTTCTAGAGAGTGAAGTAAAGCCTTTCCCTTTGAGCATGGAGAGCAAGCCGTTACCCCAATCGGTATGCAGTTTAGTTTTGTTTTTACACCAGATCTCAGAAATTATGTTTGCAGACAATAAAGCCCATGTTCTTTTTTTAGTCGTTAGTAAAGTTTAATCAGCCTTTTTTTGTCTTTACCGTACTATTGAGCACATTGTTACTCTCTTTTTCTCCAATTATTATACCATGTAACGTTTTTCTAATTACGGTGAAATGGTTTGAGAGGGAGAGAGTGTGTGCTCGTCACTTGTGTGCCTCCCACAGCCTCTAGCAGTGCCAGTTGTCTATGAGGAATTTAGTAAATAGAAAGGTACATTTCAAACAGAACTCCTTGGCACCACCTGAAAGTTGTGCTTCAGGGGATATTAAGTATGGAAGGTGTCAATTCTTATTGACACCTGGATCTATGAAAACCAACGTTCAGTAAAGCTCAGTGAGTTGCCCAAGGTTCGTAGCTGCATAGTAGTAGAACCAGGTCTACAAACCCCTAATCTTACCTTCTTTCTGCTACTCCATGATGTTTCTGTTAATGATTGATATTCATTTATTAGGATAGCAAATGCTTAATGTTTAGTCTTACCCTAATGTTACAAAAAAAGTTTATGGGGAACTGTCCATTTTTATGTTAAAATATCAGCCCAAAGAAAAGAAATTGCTTTAGAATGAAGAATGATTTCCTTTATATTTTGCTGTTATTTTAGGTACAACTTGCCAATTGTACTTTTGGTGGTAAATAATAATGGAATTTACCAAGGTTTTGATACAGCTACTTGGAAGGATATATTAAAATTTGGAGATGCTACTGCAGTGTAAGTAACTCAGAACAATGTATATTTACTTTTTCGCATCTATTTTAATCTCTCTTTTGCCAATCTTCCAGTTTTCAAAAAGGGACAAAAAGGTAGGTGAATTTGTCTGGAGCTATAAGGAAAAACTTGAATCTACCATCAGCGAATTAATCTAATCATGTGTTCTGAAAACATAACCAGCCATCAACTCCTTAAAACTTGTTTTGTTTTTTTTTATTTACAAAAAGGAAAGATCAAGTATAAAGATTGTACTCAGCTGCCATCTGATTATAAATGAGAATAAAATATTAATTCTACCCTTTAAAAACAGTCTGCTGTATTGGAATGTGCTTCCATGGTGTGAGTATTGCTTGTTTATGTTGTCAGCCCCTCTAAAGGGCTAATATGGTTCCTCTTAGCACAACCATCCATGATTAGGCACTTTAGTAAATAGCTTATGATCGGGGAGCCACTGAAGACTCAGACAAATGAATTTGATGTCTTAGCCTTGTTAGTGAAAGAGCTTATTGGAAAATAACCCAAGTCCTACTACACCATGTGGGAATACAGATGTTTATATCCAGAGGTCTTCCTTTTACCACTTAGCTAAATTTTGATCACCTGTTGGCAGAGCTAACCTGAGACAGTATTGTGGCTGGTTGTGCGGTGTGAGAGAGAGTGGATTTGTGAGTCAGCTTGGAGGTAGAGCAGAGTGTGGGAATGTTTGCTTATGCTTTACTGACTTCATTTGCTGTTTTGTTATTTGTTGTTTTGCAGTAACCATTCCTTTTTTTCCTCTTTTTCTTTTGGATTCGTAATAGATGGTTAGCCTACGCTGTTTAGGGTAGTAGCCACTAGCCACATTTAAATTAAATTCCAGAGAGCCCAGAAATAAACTCTCCCCCATATGGTCAGTTCATCTACAAAAAAGGAGGCAAGAGTAGACAATGGGGAAACAACAGTCTCCTCAATAAGTGGTATTGGGAAAATTTGACAGCCATGTGCAAAAAAATGAAACGAAACCACTCTCTTACACCATATACAAAAATAAACTCAAAATGGACTAATGACTTAAATGTAAAACCTAAAACCATAAAACTCCTAAAAGAAAATATGGGCAGTAAACTCTTTAGCCTTGGTCTTAGCAATATGTTTTTGATATGTTGCCTCAGTTAATGTCAACAAAAGCAAAAATAATCAAATGGGACTATATCAAACTAAAAGCTGCACAGTAAAGGAAACCATCACAGTAAAAGACAACCTAGTGAATGGGAGAGGATATTTGCAAGTGATATATCTGATAAGGGATTAACATCCAAAATATATAAGGAAATCATATAACTCAACATAAATAAAACAAACAATCCAATTGAAAAACGGGCAGCGGACCTAAGTAGACATTTCTCCAAAGAGGACATACAGATGGCCAACAGACACATGAGAAAGATGTTCAACATTACTAATCATCAGGGAAATGCAAATCAAAACTACAATTAAATATTAGCTCACACCTGTCAGAATGGCTATTATCAAAAAGTCAACAAACAAGTATTGGCAAGGATGTAGAGAAAAGGGAACGCTCCTGTTCTGTTAGTGCGATTGTAAATTGGTAAAGCTACTATGGGAAACTGTGTGGAGATTTTGCAAAAAATTAAATATAGAACTTCCCTGTGAACAGCAATTCCAGTTCTGGGTTTTTACCTAAAGAAAATTAAAATGCTAATTTGGAAAGATATGTGCACCCTTATATTCACTGCAGCATTATTCACAATAGCCAAGATATGGAAGCAACCTAGGTGTCCATCGATAGACGAATGGACAAAGAAGATGTGGTACATATACACAATGGAATGTTACTCCACATTAAAAAGGGATGAAATGTTGCCATTCATAACAGCATGGATGGACCTAGAGGGTATTATGTTAAGTGAAATAAGTCAGATGAAGGAAGACAAATGCCATATGATCTGACTTATATGTGGAATCTGAAAAAACAGAACAGATGAACAAACAAAACAAAACAAATAGACTCATAAATACAGAGAGCAAAACTGGTGGTTTCCAGAGGAGAAGGGGGTTGGGGAATGGGTGAAAAAGGTGAATAAAAGGTATAAACTTTCAGTGGTAAAATATTTGTTTTATAATAAATAATTATATTTATTATATATATAACTTATAGCCACTGGGATGTACTGTACAGCACGGCATATGGTCAATAATATTGTAATAACTTTGTACAATGATGGTTAATACACATACTGTGATCATATCATAAGATATATAAATGTTAAATCACTATGTTGTACACCTGAAACTAATATACTATTATATGCCAACTATATTTTAATAAAAAATTCAGGAAAAAAACAGCAAAACAAACAGAATTCAGTTCCCTATTTTAACTAGTCACATTTGAAGTGTTCACAGCAACAGGTTACTAGTGGCTATTCTGTTGGATGGCACAGGTGTGAAACTTTTCCATCGTCACCAAAAGTTATGTTGGACTTTGCTGTATAGACAATAAAAAAATACATGGACAGTTTTGAGTACTGGCATCGCAGTTTAAGTGTTGGATATAAAAGTGTACCTTTCAGTTTAGCCTAAATTTTTCTACAAACTATGTCAGAGAATGACTTTTTCTTTTTACTTTTTTCTATTTACTTCTTTTTCAGGGCTCCTCCAATGTGCCTTCTGCCAAATTCACATTATGAGCAGGTTATAACTGCATTTGGGGGCAAAGGGTATTTTGTACAGACACCCAAAGAACTCCAAGAATCCCTGAGGCAAAGCTTGGCGGACACAACTAAACCCTCTCTTATCAACATCATGATTGAGCCACAGGCCATGCGGAAGGCCCAGGTAAATGTGATTGCTAAGCAGAAAGCAGAAATGTATCTTTACTCCCACCCCCCAAAATATTTACCAAACAGAACACCCTGTAATTCAGACAGTTTTTTTGAAGCCATTTCTGAGTTTGGCACTTTCATTTGTTTGTTCAATGAATATTTGTTGAGAAACGTGTTAGGTATGCTGTGTCAAGTACTAAGAATAGCATGGTGAGCAAAGCCAGGCTCACGCTCACATCATGGAGCTAACATACAGTCGGTGAGTGGACAGTCCAGTCACCTCCCAACTGAATGCATTACAACAGTGAGACAGTTGCTCTGGAGGAAAGGAATCCAGTTCTGAATGAACATACAAGAAAGGAATCTGGCTTATATTGGGGTCCCACAGAAGGCTTCTCAGAGGAAATAATGCTTAAACTGAGATCCAAAGTATAAGTAGGAACAAACTCAGCAAAAAAGTCGGGGAAGAGATACGCAAAGGCTCTGTGGCAGCAGAGAGTATGGCAGGTCTAAGGAACTGAAAGAAGGCCAAAGTGCCTAGAGGACAGAGTGAAGGAAGCACAGTGGGAGATGAGACTATAATATGGCGATTTGTGCAGTTACGTTAAAAATTCCTTAACTTTGGCCTCTAAAGCAAAGCTGCAATGTAGATTATAGCAGTAAAATAAATAACAAAGTATATAGCATGGTCCTCTTCCATCCCAGATTAAGTTGCTTTTTGTACTTAGTTTTGTACTGTGATCCTGATTCTGCTACTTACCTTCTCATATACCTGTCATCCGTGCTTACATGTTGTGTATCATCCATTGTTTTCGGAGCAAATAATTTTTTCAAGTAGTTTTTGTCTTGGTTCTTTATACATGTCTGCTGTGAGATCTTTTTTTTTTTTTTTGAACAAGTGGGCAAACAGATACTATCAATGAAATGTAAATTAACTATTTGGAAACTGTGAAATATATAGAATTCTGAAACTCTGTTTCTGTAAAAATAGATGTCAGAGACTTCGGCAAGAGGAGCAGATTAGAAATATGAAACAGCCAGAAAACAATTAACAAAGTAGCAAAAAGTACATACTTATCAATAATTACTTTAAATGTAATTGCATTAAATTCTCCCATCAAAAGACAGAGTAGGGGTAGCCGGTTAGCCCGTTGGTTAGAGCATGGTACTAATAACACCAAGGTTGTTGGTTCAATCCCCACAAGGGCCACTATGAGTTGTTCCTTCCTTAAAACAAACAAACAAACAAAAAAGCATAGAGTGACTGAATGGATCAAAAAACAAGACACATATTTGCTGCCTACAAGAGACTCACTTCACATGTACGTGCACACACAGACAAAGTGAAGAGATGGAAAACTGATATTCCATACAAATAAAAACCAAAAGAAAGCTGGAGTAGACTTTATAGACTTAACTTTAAAACAAAGACGTAATAAAGACAAGGGCATTACATAATAATTACAAAGTAAGTCCAACAATAGAATATAGCATTTGTAAATATTTATGCATCCAACACAGGAATACGTAAATGTATGAAGCAAATATTAACAAGTCTAAAGGGAGAAATAAATAGCAATGCAATAATAATTGGGAATCTTAATACATCTCACATCGATGGATGGATCATCCAGAAAGAAAATCAGTAAGGAAACATCAGCCTTAAATGACATTAGATCAGATGGACTTAATAGATACATACAAAACATTTCATCCAAAAGCAACAAAATACACATTCTTCCCAAGTGCACATAGAACATTCTCCAGGATAGTTCATATTTTAGGTCACAAAACAAGTTTTCATAAATTTAAGAAGATTGAAATCATACCAAGCATCTTTTCCAACCATAATAGTATGAAATTGCAAATCAGTTATGAGAAGGAAATTCACAAATACATGGAGATGGAGCAATGTGCTACCAAACAGCCATGTGTCAAAGAAGAAATCAAGAGAAATAAAAAACTACCTTGAGACAAATGAAAAGGGAAACAATGTACCAAAGCTTATGGGATGCAGAAAAAGGAGTCCTAAGAGGGAAGTTCATGGCCCTAAATACTTACCTCAAAAAACAAGAAAAATCTCAAATAACCTGACTTTATACCTCAAGGAACTAGAAAAAGAAGAACAAACAAAGCCCAAAGTTAGTATAGTAGGCCACCCTTATCCACAATTTTGCTTTCCATGGTTTCATTACTCACGGTCAACTGTAGTCTGAAAATACTAAATGGAAAATTTTGGAAATAAATAATTTAGAAGTTTTAAATTGTGCACCGTCTGAGCAGCGTGATGAAATCTTGTGCCGTCCCTCTACATCCTGCACAGGATGTAAATCATCCCTTTGTCCAGCATATAAATGCTGTGTATGCTACCTTCCTGTTAGTCACTTAGTTGCCAATTTGATTATCAGATTGGTTGTCACAGTATCCCAGTGCTTGCATTCAGGTAACCCCTATTTTATTTAATAATGCCCCCAAAACCATTCACATAACTTATATTACAGTATATTGTTATAATTTTATTTATTAGTAGTAATTGTTAATCTCTTACTGCGCCTAATTTGTAAATTAAATTTTATCATAGGTATGAATGTGTAGGAAAAACATAATATACATAGGGTTTGGTACTGTCCACAGTTTCAGGCATCCACTGGGGGTCTTGGAACATATCACTTGTGGAAAGTGGGTACTACTATATTCAGCACACAAGCACACAAAATAGTCTTGAGACCCGTGTTAGTCATAGAAAAACCCTAATGAATTGTCCCCTCTCTGCTAATGAATTCACCCTTCTAATCTGTTCCTAATGGTCTGTTTTCCAAGTTCTCTGTGAATTTTGGGGGGTATTGCTGGAGAAGTAGAAGGTGTTATTTTCTTTTATAATTCCATGAGGATTCTTGTATTATTTACATTTACCTCTTTGACATTATTTATCATTGCAATAGAATTCCACACATACTAGTTTCCTAGCTGGTAATTTTCATTGATTGTGTGTCCATCCACTATTTGTCATTGATTCGCAGTGTAGGCTGGCTGCTTCCTGCTGTAATACTGGGAGGACCTAATCTCAGCCCTCCGGGACTCCTTCATCTCCTCTCTTCTTTGAGTGTACTCATACTTCTGTTTCTGTCACACTCTATTCATGGGAGAGGACCCAGAAAGTTATTTTAGGTTGTTTTCTAGGACAGGGCTAAAAATCACTATGGATTTTTAGCTCCCTTTTGAGGAAATCACTAGACCAAGGATAAACTTTATTTACCACCAGTGTGGTAAAAATGTTATAATGGGACATTTAGATTTTAGAGCAAGCAAAACAGTGAGGATATAGTTTAAGACAATTATTTCTTCCAACTAAATGTTTGTTGTATTTCTTTTTCTAGGATTTTCACTGGCTGACCCGCTCTAATATGTAAATACAGATGCCAATAAGTTGTCTTGAGGAGTTTTCTCTTTCCTGTAAGATGGAATTTTATTTTCCCCAGCAAAATACCTATGATGTCAAAATTGTTATGCAAAGAAAAATAAAAAATATTTCTAAATGACATTATATAGTAAAGTAATTGATTAAAAACAGAAAACGTTACCAGTATTCAACCACAGAAATAACTATTTAAGATGAAAGAAGAGAAAGGGTTTTATTAAATAATAGCATTGTAATGGCCTAACCACTGAGGTAACACCAGTATTCTTTTTAAAAATGCATTCTTAAAGCCTCATGTCTTTTAAAACCATCTGAAGAAAGCAGTTCCAAGAATTTTTTAATGCAGAGGCCTGTTCAGTAAGTCGGAGTATGTAGGCTACTTATTATTTGTTGACCACTTCATAGCTTGGGCTCCCCAGTATTTAATGCAGCTTGTGCTGTACTTTTTGAGTTGGGGTTTTGTTTTGTTTTATTTTTCTGGAAAGAACTTACTGAGCCAAAGGAGAAGTCACATCACACCGAAACTAATAATTTCAGAGTATATTTGAATTAACAACCTTAGTTTATGTGTACCACATTGAGTCAACAACTTTACTATATAATGAACTCTTTAAAATAAATTTTTTTAATTAGTTTTAGGTGTACAAAGCAATGTAATAGTTAAGACATTTACACCCCTCACAAAGTGATAACCTCCTAATCTACTTTCCCCTCTGACATCATACATAGTTGTTACTATACCATTGACTATATTCCCCATGCTGTACTCCACATTTCGCGACCATATATATATATATATATATATATATATATATATATATATATATATATATATGTAAACACACACACACACACACATATATAATTAATTATAGTTAACATTCAATACTCAACCAGCTCAGGTGGAGTGCACAGGTGGCCAGGAATCTACATAGTTCAGAAAATGGTCTCCCTTATAAGTCCAGTGCCCATCTGGCACCCCACATAGTCTTTGCAACCTTATTGATTATATTTCCCCATACTGTGTTTCATAGCCCCATGACTATACTGTGGCTACTAATGTGTACTTTCTAATCCCTTCACCTTCTCTCCCCATCTCCACCCACCTCCCACTAGCAACCATCAGTTTTTTCCCCCCATTTCTCTAAGTCTATTTCTGTTTTGTTCGTTTATTCTTTTCTGTAGATGCCACATATAAGTGAGATATGGCATTTGTCTTTCTCAGTCTGACTTATTTCACTTGGAATAATGTTCTTTATATAATGAACTCTTTTAAATAAGAAAATATTAAGGCACTAGTAGAAGATTGGGCAAAGGGCATGAATGTATGATTAACAAAAAATACAAATAGTCAATAAAAGTATGATTATTGTGAATAAATATGAATATTTTAGGCTGAAAAACCTTATTTTTGCCTACCACTTGGCAAAGCACTTTTGATATGACGATCCTCAGCATGGGTGAGGGTGAGGTGAAATGGGTACTGCTGTGCTGTGGTGGGAGTTGGAACTGGTACAATATTTCTGTAGAGTAATTCTAGCAGTGCTTATTTTGGAATCTTAAAATTGTTCATCCCTGTAACTTTGACCCAGTAAGCCTATCTAGATAATGTATCCTAAAGAAATAATAAAATATTTGGTCAAATATTTATATATAAGGGCATTCAGCATAGTTTTATTAGGAACAACCCCAATGTTTAATAATAAGACATTGATTACATGCATTATGATCTGTCGACATCATAAAATAAAAATTGTGTTAAAGAATATTTATTAATAGAGAAATAATCACGATATAACATGTGAAAAGGCAAACTATGAAATGAATGGGTTCAGGTCAGGATATGCACCTGTATTCATGCACACAATAGACACTGAGGGAAAAGATGGGCACAAAATAAACCAAAATTTTAAAATAATTTGGTGATGAGATTATAGGTAATTTTTTATTTTTTCATTTTTTCCTTTTACAGCATTTTGAAATAAAAGTAATTTTGTAGTTTTTATTATCAGAAGCAGACATTGCAGGCATGCCCCGTTTTATTGCGCTTTGCTTTATTGTGCTTCACAGATAATCTGCTTTAAGACTCTCCATTTGCAAAAAGATTATGACTCGCTGAAGACTCAGATGATGGTTAGCATTTTTAGCAATAAAGTATTTCTAAATTAAGGTATGTACATTGTTTTTTAGACATAATGCTGTTGCACATTTAATAGACTACAGTATAGTGTAAACATAACTTCTATGCACTGGGAAACCAAAAAATGTGTGCGACTTGCTTTATTGTGATATTTGCTTTATTGCGGTGGTCTGGACCTGACCCTGCAAGGTCTCCAAGTTATACCTCTATTTTAAAAGGGTATTAGAAATGGAAAACTATTCATTACTTTCAGGGTCATTCTTGTTTATTTGCTGCAATATTATACGAATTGGAACATAAGACTTTATATAAAAGTTCGATTTGTACCGTACACATCAGATTTTTCTCCGTTGGCTAGTTAGGGGCATAAGTGACTTCCACAAAGTGGTGGGTTCCAGCTTCGAGATCTACACCCAGGAGACACTTTCAGGGAGCTGTGGTTTCACCTGACAAGCCCCTGAAATCGGGCCTAGTCATCAGGTATTCATTCTTCTGTATTTCTAAGCTACACACCGGAGAGCCAGGGCTGCGTAAGAGCACAGATAATATCAAAAGGAGCATTGAGAGTGGGTAGTTCATGTAACCTCGTCAGTGTCCTACTCTGCCGTGGACGTTCGCCTCTGGCAGCCAAGTGCAATGCAAGATTTTGCTGTAAGGTAGTGTGGAGGGATTGATGAGTATTTGTGAATTGAACTAATTTGGGGACAATGCTCCTTCCCTAGCCATATTGTCTCAAGAGAAGAGAAAAAAAAATGTTGTCAGGGTAATGGACTGTCCAGCAGAGGTCAGTCTAAGCTTAAGGACCAGGTTATCCAGTAGCGCTTTGATGGCAGTCTATTAATGATTACTTATTTTGTAAAAGTGATCTTGAAATTAGTCTTACAGGAATTTTTCTTTAGAAGGATAAGATATTAAATAAGCTGCTCTGAAATGATTCTATTGGTTGATAGTCAAAACTTACTTTGATAAAACATTTTGTACCCCCTAGTTTAATATTAAACACTCCTATGTGATCCTAGAATGTTGAATACTCAAGTGTCTCAAAAACTGGACTTTCAAAGGTTATGTCTGTTCTATTAATTTAGGAAAACTAGAATCCAAGGTGGGAAATGACTTCTTAGGGTTAGTTTCTCTCCTAATATTCTTTATAAAACCTTCCATACTGCATGGTGTTGTTTGGGGATTCAGAAAGCTATCCAGAAACTTACCCCAATGCCTGGCACGTAGAAGGTGCTCAAGAAATTCCACTGTGTTTTAGGAAGATGCGACTTTAGAGAAGTGGAGAACATGGGCTGCGCTTAGGTCCTGTTTAGCAGTGTGCTTTCACTTTTCAAGTAAGTGGGTCTTATTTCCCCAAGTAGATTAGTCATTTCCTGGAAAATAGGGCTGAGTGTTTTTACCTCCTTTCAGAGCCACCTGCTCTGCAGGGCTTCACCAAATAATAGTGAATGAGGATTCATGGTGGTTGGAAATAGCTCAGTGGATATTTTCTATGGTTATTTCACACATGCACCTGTGAAGTTGCTCAGCTTATGTGAAGTGAGTATATTTTCCTTAGGGAAAAAGCCTCAAATCTATTACAAGGAAATAATAGGACTTTTGAACACTGAAAGGAAATTAAAATAACATTAAATCCTAAAATATTTCTGGGTCCTCACTGTTTTCAAGACACTTAACTTGGCAGTGGGGAAGCAGTGCATTCCAGTGAAGAAACAGCACGTGAGTAAAATAAATGCAAACTTAGAGCAACTTAGGATAGAATGTCATATGAATGTATTGCAGTAGGAAGCCATTTACATGACTGAGAAACCCTGATAAAACTGACTCTGCTGACGGCTGTATAGAGTGAAATGCATACAGATGAAGTTTGGATCATCTGGTGTTTTCTGGTTGCATTTGCTGCTGCTAATAATGGATTAACGTGGATAAAGGAAGTTGAAGATGCTGTGAAGTCCTCCCGCAGATAATGTGCAGATAAAAGGGCATCATTGACTCAGATCTGACAGGCAAGACTGCCTACACCTCTGGTTTTCACTGTATTACCTTGGACCTTCCCTCCCCTCTCCAAGGCTTTTTCTTCCAGGAGAAGGGCTAACTGGTCAGTGAACCCATGGTAAATTCAGGTTGTGTGGTTATCCCTTCAATTAGGGAGCAAAGAAAGTCACATCTAGAAATCCCAGGCTCTCCAGTTTCAGAGTTTGAAGGGAACATCTTAAATTTTGACTCGAACCTGGAAATATCTACAGAGATGGCATCACCCATGATTTCTTTCCTTCTGTCCGGTGATTCCCTAGTGTCAGCTCTGTGGAGTGGTTCATATACAGCCATTTGGTTCCTTCCGAGGCTCATTCCCTGGTGCCAGCATGTTCCTGGGAATCGCCTCCTCACTCCACCGGCCCAGGTGGGCTTAGGAAAACCAGACCTGATTTCACCTTACCCTGAACTGTGCTCATGCTATTTCCACTGCAGTGCTCTGTGCCATGTGGAATCAGCCATATCCTTCAAGGTTCAGCTCGAAAGTCCCCTCTTCCACGCAGCTGTCCTTCTTCCCGGTGCTCCGCCAGCACCCTGTGTGCCTCCGTCACTACTCATGATGTGAAGTGTTCAAGGTGAACTTCCATCTCTCTCCCTCCCCCACTCACCTGAGTGCCTGTGTACCTAGATGTCACCCACCTCTCATCTTCCAGGGTCTGCATCCTCTTAGTCCTGTTCGGCAAGCTTCTCTGCAAGTCCCCCCTTGGATCTACCTCCACATGGCATACAGCGGTATAAATAGCAGACATTTTCTTATGGGGTAGGTGATTCAGGAGTGGTTTACACATGTTAGGAGCTTATTAAGGGAACTGAGAAAACAGGGAAGGAGATGGAAAAGGCTGAGAGAGCTATCAGACGGCCATGCAGACCTCATCCAGGAAAGGAGGGAGGAAGGGAGGGAGGAAGGTTGGGTGAAAGCATCCTGGTTGCCCCCAGTCTAAGGAAGATTTCGCAGAGTTTCTATCGAGTCGCATGTCTCCCAGGAACAAGTGCCCTTCGTGTCCCCACTAGACACAGACACTAAGGGGAGCAGTACAATGCGTGGGCTCAGCACAAGTGCAGGTGACAGGTTTCAGAAAGCAGCAGCTGGGCGCTCGGTCAGTTCTGTTCTTCGTGCTGCCGTAGACACTTCTGGATGTCTCTTTACTACTGCCTTTACACTGTTAGAGCTGAAAAAATAGGGAAGCAAAGTTCATTCAGCAGGACTTAGAATCTAAGGCTCTGCCCCAAGTCCACCTGCAGCTTGTTTTTCAGCTTCAGGTCTCGGCTGCCCCTCTTGGACAGAGTATATGATAAGCCTGACTTTGCATCCTGGCTCTGCTTTGGTGGTTATACAACCTCTCTAAGTGTCACGTTCTTCATCTGTATAACGGGGGAAATAGACTGCTCCATTCAAGGAGTTGTTTGGAACATACGCTGTTCATAGAAATGCTTCGCCTGAAACCTGGCACAAAAGAGCTCCTCGATAACCACTAGCCTTCCTCCCATCATCCCTTCTTTACTCTTCTGGCCCCCAACCCTCACAGAGTCAAGGGTCAAGAAAAGCTAGCTTTGTCCCCCTGTGGAACCATCTGGTAAGAGAAGTCCCTATGTCCAAAATACTGTGTGCCTTTGACAGCCTGTCCGTTGCCCACTGGGGAACTGGCCACAGGCAACGTTTAGCTTGGCCGCCTTTCTTCCACACCTCAGGCCTGGGCTATCAGTGTAAACTCCAGAAAAGGCACATTCATTTGAGCCAAACTGAATTAGCCAGGCCAGTCGGTGGCTGGGAAGTCACGTGCTGTTTCCCAAACCAAATAGAAAGTATTTTTAGATTATTTTACTGTTTGGTATTATCCGTGCCACGACTCACTCTTATTGGGGCACATTAGAGAAAATTGGTGGCAGCCAATAAATGGATATTTAGCAAGTCATTTGTCAGTACTGGGCCTCTGTGTTGTCATTTGTAAAAAGAGTAGTTGAAATTGACCAGTGGCTCTCAACCCTGGCAGCATGAGGAAATCACGTGGAGAACTTTAAAAAATCCTGATTCCCAGGCCACACCCCAGCCCAATTACATCAGAATCTCTAGGGTGGAACCAGGTATCAGTGTTTTTTAGGTCATCCCAGTGTGCAGCCCAGTTGAGAGCCAGTGAAAGATGATTGCAGATTCCTTTCATCTTTAATTCCAGGGACAGTGACCTTGAAAAGGGTACAGTCTACTCTAAATGGGAATTGTGAGAGTTGTTAATCCAGCAATTTTGTAATTTTACAATCTTCTTAAATGTCCTTCTCTCAGTCATGTTTCTCTTTGGCATCTTGGTCACTCAATGTTTAGACTCATAATTAATACTTTTTTTACATAAATATTTGTTTACTTTGTACATCAGTCATAATCCCTTAATTTTACTTCTATAGTATGTTTGTGGCAAATGTGCATTTCACAGAATTGGTTAAATTTTCTTTATTGCTCTATAATAGAAGTTAGCTCCTGAGCTCCACTTCTACTTGTTATCTTAAGTGTACGACTCAGTGAATTCTTTTGAAGATATGTGTCTATGTAACCACTAGTCACATCAAGATACGTCACATTTCCAGCAATCCAGAGTCCTCCCTCATGCACGTTCCACTCAATCTTCCATCTCCCAGAGGTAACCGCTCCCTGGCTTACTCGGATATCACCAGAGGTTAACACCCGGTCTCTTTTGACTAAGTGCTTTGTCCATTTTAGATTCACTCCTCTCCTGTTTCCTTCTTCCCTAAGGATGACCTAATTTGGGGGCGGGGGGGCAGTCTTATCATTCTGACATCAGGGGAGAGGTCTGCTTCAAGCACAGCTAGTTCAATGATCTATTTATGTGTAGCAAACCATCCCCAAACTTCGTGTCTAAATGCAAGGCATTATTATCTCTCACAGTTTTGTGGGTTGGTGTGGCTCCGCTGATTATTCTTACTTCACTTGCAGCCTGTCACGCAGCTTCAATCAGATAGCAGCTGGAGCAACATCCTCTAGAGGCTCCACAGGGACGGAAGGCCTGAGTTGCCGTCTTTACTCTGAGAAAGTAAAAATTAGCTCAGGCTAAGAATGTAAAAATCTTCCTGGCCATTCATCAGGCTGGAATAAGAGACATAGATAAAACCCGATGCAAAGTTAACAGAAGGAAATATTTCATCCAAGGACACACTGTTTTTTCCTACTCCTGTAAAAAATGCCATTAAGGTCTTGATAGAGATTGCATTGAATCTATAGATGGCCTTGGGTAGTATGGACATTTTTAAACAATATTAATTCTTCCAATCCATGAACACAGGATACCTTTCCATTTGTGTCCTCTTTTATCAATCTTTTATAGTTTTCAGTGTATATAGGTCTTTCATCTCCTTGGTTAAATTTATTCTTAAGTATTTTTCTTTTTTGATGCTATTGAAAATGGAATTGTTTTCTTAGTTTCTTTATCAGATAGTTCATTATTAGCATATAAAAAGGCAACTGATTTTCATATGTTGATTTTATATCCTGAAACTTTACTGAATTTGTTTATTCTAACAATGTTTTGTGAGGTCTTTAAAGTGTTTTATATATGTAAGATCACGTCATCTACAAACAGACTATTTTACTTCTTCCATTCTGATTTGGATGCCTTTCATTTCTTTTTCTTGCCTAGTTGCACTGGCTAGGACAGCTAGTAGATTATTGACTAGAAAAGATGGGAGTAGGCACTCTTGTCTTATTCCTGATCTTAGAGGAAAAACTTGCAGCTTTTCATCATTGAGTATGATGTTACCTGTGGGCTTGTCAACTACAGTCTTTATTTTAACATACTTTTAAAGAAGTGTTTTGTAAGACGTTTGGGGTTTTGTGTGGACAGATGGTAAAATCAAGTAAGATAAAAGATTTTATGTAAGGGGAAAATTCAATTAGGCAAGTGCTTTGGATTGACCACCTATATTGCAGGAAAGTTGAAAGAGACGAATTTTGGGTGCTTTGAGGGGTATTAATTAAGGGATACAAGACACCAAAGAGATAACAAATTGTGTGCTGATAACCAGTTTATTGAAAATTTTAGGTTCTTAAACAAACATCCCCCTTTTCACAGGTCTCAGGCAGCAGTTCAAATAGGAGTCATAGCTTTTACTGTCAGTTTAGGTATTAACCAACTCTCTCGTTTTTAGGCTTTAGACAGTTCAGCCCAATCTGCACCAAAATTTCAACCTCTCATCCAATTCAAATAGCAAGGGGTATTAGGTGTCCACACTTAAGTGACCTCTGTATGCTTAGTAAAACTGAAACCTGATCTGTTTCCCGTGCCCCACCCCCAGCAGGGTGGTCAGAAAAATATCCCTAATGAGTCTGCTCCACAGTAGCCTTCTTTCTCTTCCAGGTAGGGCAAGACTAAAAGGAGCCATGCACACTCCTCCCCGCCCTCTCCACCAGGGGTCCATAGCCATAAGCAAGTCGCCTTGTATATCCAAGGATCTAAATATTCCCACGTATTGGCTTAGAGGGGAACCAGTATTCCTTAAGTATTCACTGTGTGCCAGGTACTCTCCACATGGTAATTTCTTTGATTCTCATAAACGCCAGGAGCCCAGTTTTCTAATGAGGAAACGAAAGCTCAGGCCGACTTAGCAAGTTGCCCATGATCACACAGCCAGAAAATGGACTTGAATCCGGTCCTTCTGAACTGTGTCCACCCCCAAATTCATATGTTGAAGCTCTAACACCCCCTGCCTTAGCATGTGACTGTATTTAGAGATGAGGCCTTGAAAGAAGTGACTAAGTTTAAATGAGGTCTGATGGGTGGGTCCTAATCCAATCCTACTGCTGTCCTTATAGAAAGAGAAAATTTGAACACAGACAACAAGGGTGTGTGCACAGAGGAAAGACCATGTGAGGACACAACGAGAAGGTGACCAGCTGCAAGCCAAGGAGAAAGGCCTCAGAGGAAACCAAACCTATGAACACCTTGATCTTTGACTTCTAGCTTCTAGAACTGTGAGAAAATACATTTGTTGTTTAAGCTACCCAATCTGTGGTATTTTGTTATGGCAGCCCTAGCAAATGAACACACTGGGCTAATGCATTTTTCCAGACAGCCAATCACAGACTGTATTGAGCGTATGTGAGTGTTTTTCCCTCTGAAGACTATTTTCAAGGGGTCGTTGGTATTGCACTTCCTGAAGCCAAGGCTGGGCAAAGCTGGTCCTTTTGTTCCAGACCAGGTGGTACGCTTGAAGTGGAAAGTGCCTGGCACAAATGTAGCAAAGAGCCTCGGGGAGACAGGTGGGAGCCAAGGCACTCACCCAGCTACCAGCTCACACAGGCAGCTCTGGAACCTCACATTTACAGCCCAAACTTGGTGCAAGATGCCTACCATGTGTCACTTCATTTAAAGCTACGGCCTCTGCAGCTGCAAAACTAATGGTTCCCTTGGCAAGTGGCAGGTCTCCTCTGATAGTTTGCAAAGGGAATTTTGACCCAGGCTGAACTACTCTTAAAAGTTTTGGATATATTGCAATGTAGTTTATCTATCTTGCATGTCCCATACAAATCAATTCATTAATTCATTCAACATTCATTGAAGACCTGCTGTGTATCAGATTTGACACTTTGGGAAATAAAGAGATGGAGCAGTCATGGGCCTCGTGCTCAATGAGTTAATAATAATCTACTCAGAGAAATTAAGCACACACCTAAATAACTATATTCCAAGGTTGAAAGCACAGACTAGAGCTGTATTTATGTTAGTGCATGCACACATACACAAACGTAAGTATTCTTATTTTTGAATAGTTTAATTGCTCCTGCCACGTAGCAAGGCATTGTATAAGGTGTTTTAGAGTTCATATGTCAAATCCATACTGTTGAAGAGGAGACCCTTGTCCCACATTTCTACCCTTCTAAATCCATGTCCCCATGCCTTCTAAAAGAAGAGTTATCTGTCTGATTGGTGAGAACCCAGGACATTCATAGGGCCATTTTGCTCATGGCAGGGTGATTGTACCTTAAAGATCAGCCTCCTGGCTGGGGCCACCTGATTTTCTCCTGTCACGTGGGCAGGAGGCTTTCTAGGGGCTGCTCACCCAGCTCTGTCCTCTGTCCCACCCTCCTCAAGACAGGTGAGAAGCATATATAATAGTCTGTGTCCATCTTAGCTCAGCTCATTGTATTTCCTTCTGACAACTCTGGCCAAGAAGCCCAGCCACTGGCCCCCGAAGGGCCGTGGTCATACGTACTCTGTGCCTTGGGCCAGGACTGGTTCCCTCACCTGCCTCTCTAATCATTCCCTTCTACATCTGGACCTGGGGCTGGGTAATGTGGTGTAAAGAACACAGGCTTCAGGGTATGCGGCCAGCTTAGCATTCTAGCTCTGTGGCCTTGGGAAGATTATCTAACCTGCTTTTATCAGCTTCTGTTTCTGTATCTATAACATAGATATAGTAACATCTACCTCACAGAGTTGCTGTGAGGTTTTCAAGAAATAACATATGTACAAGCATCACACATGTGTAATGAATAGTTGGTGTTAGGGTCTTCCCTTAAGGTCAGAATTGCCTTATACTCTTCCATGAATCCCCGCTGAGCACTACAGTCAGAACTCATCTCTTACCTTCTTCATCTCTTACCTTTTCCATCCTTCATGGAGGCTCCTGATTAATTACATCTCTCCCTTGTTCTGCATTACACTGAATGCCCCTGGATTATTATATATGCTTCTTGTCTGTTTTGAGACACCCCCGCTAGAATATAAATTCCTGAAGGCAAGAAATTTTGTACATTCGTTTCACACTGAATCCCCAACTCTAGATCTTTGCCTGGGGCATAATAGGAACTCATTAATTATTTGTTGAATGAATGAATGAATAATGAATGAATGACTCCTCTGACCTCTCTCTCACCTTCCTGAATCATGTTTTTTCTGTTTCTACTTCCCCAGGGTAGCCTCATTCATCCACTTCCTTCCAGAAGACACATGTGGCCTCATCCATCCACTTCCTGAGGAGCCGTGCATTTTGAAAACATTGCAGTTACATTCACTAACTGTATATAAGGGGACAGGTAATCACATAATATATGATAAGTGAATGGAAACTTCTTATCGCGCTAATTCTCAAAAAAAAAAAAAAAAAAAATCACCTGTTCCTCTTATCCCAGATTGTGTGGGTGTGTATCGATAAGCCTTTCCCTGTGGTATTTTTAAAGTTCTTTAAGACCTTAAGGATGGGTTAAATACAGAACATACTGAGGCCTTGGGTTGGCATAGGTTTGTTCCCCCACAGCCTGCAGGATGGGAGATGCTCCTGGTTACAGGACTTACAGACCCCAAAGCAGCTGGGGCTGCAAGAGCCTGTGTGTGTTCTCCATCTCTTAGGCTGTTTCTTAAAGCCTGTGAATCTAAAATGCTCCTCAGCAGCACCCAATCATTGCTCATATTGTCCGCGACCTCCCTTCCCACGGCGGGATGGGAATATGCATAGTCAGACGCGGCAAGGGCAGGGCCCCTTTCCCACTCTTTCCTTCAGTCTTGGTCAGCTCTGTCCTGTCGGTGTGTCAGGAACGGGCCTGTGCTAGGGCCTCGCCAAACCACACAGCTATGTGCCCTTGATCTCCACCTTCGGCCCTGAGAGACTAGATCCACGCTTTGAAAACAACGCCTTGTCTTTACCTTAGGCCTAATCTAGTTGTGAGATGGGGCTTTCCTCCTCACCCCATCCCATCCAATCCAAGAGAGACCATTGTCTCCAGGTGGAATGATGGTGGGGGTGACAGGGTGGGGGGTGAGGCTGAGGTAAGGGGGAGGCAGTAGTACTGTTCTGCTAATAAATATATCAGAATAAAATTTTGCAATGAACACGTGGTAAGTACCAACAGTAAACAGTAAACTAGGAACATGCATTTGGACTGGCTAGAAGAGAATGAAGTGAATGTCAACTAAGTTTTCTGGGTTCACACTAGAGGAAATCTGGGGCAAACCCATCACCCCACCTGTGAGAGTGGGGCTGAGATTTGGTATGCCCTTTGGTGACCTAACAATTATTTGGAGCTCATTTATTTCTATGATTCTTGATATAAGTAATGTCAGGAAACTGGCTTTGCTCAAGATTCAGGATGTTTTGTCTTCCTGCAGGTTTCAGCTCAAGAACCATCGATCCTCAGTTGTCGTAAACCATTGTGGGATCTCCTCTGAAGTCTCCAACCCTCCCTGACTTCCTGTCATAAAAGCTGGGACTTTCCTATCTCCCTTCAAAGAGTGTGGTTTTACATTTTCAGAGCTGAACGATTCTTGGACTTACAGCATTTCTGAGTCCAGGTTTAGGTAAATGTTGATTGATTTCTTCTTAGGGAGCCCATCTAGCCCTGGGGCCGGGGAGCACTGTTGGCATCTGGCTTGTGTGTCATTCAGATTCAGGCTTGCTAGCAATCCCTCTGCCTGCCAGACAATGACCTCAATCTCTGTTGCTGTCCCCAGAATCTCACACAACCCTGTTTTCTCATGTGTAAAATGGGAATTTTAAATCTAGTTCCAGTGCCTCCCTTGTGAACACCAAACAACAACAAAAAAACAATAAAAAGGATTTTATAAAACATAAAGCTCTACGTAATTATTATTTAGGACACCACATGTTTATTGAATAAGACATAGATGAGGGAAAAAAGGAAAAATATGTAATAGGAATTATTATTTTGTGTTTGAGGGTCAAATAGTTATAGGAGGAGTAAAAGCAAAGAAAATGGGTTTCTTTACTGCAGGAGTTCCCAGTGTCTTTGGTATGCTAATATGTATTGTAAATGTCTAATATAATTTACATAAAATAGGCAGCGGTTCTCAGTGTAGGTGAACTCCTCTGCTTCTTAAAAAACACAGTATCTCTTAGAATGGGTACACCTCCAGCAGTTTGGGAAACACTGTATTGGGTAAGTTATTGTCATATTGTGATTGCATCCAGGTGGCTCAAGGCCAGCCCAGTGCAAATCTCATTCTTAAAAGTGAGGACAACCGAGCTCCCTGCCCTGGAGATGGAACTGCAGGCTCAGTGTCTGGGTGAGTCTGATTAGTCTCATTAGACTTATTAGTTCTTCTGGTTCCCTGATGAATCTTTCCTTTGCTTTGCCAGGCTCCATCACTCCTGGCTCTGATTTAAGCTTGAGTTGACAGGGAGCTGCAAGGAGGGGCTTTCCCAGGGCTTCTCAGCTGCCCAGTGTTGTCTCCCTCTTGCTCCTGCAGCTTCGTAACTGAATCATGGTTAATTCTGGGCCAGAAAGACCAGGCTCAGAGCTCTGTTCTCTGCCAAAGCCAACCAACCCAAGCCGGTCTGTGTGCCCCTCTCAGCATGTCGGCAGGAACTTGTTGGACCGACGTGCAGGAAAGATGCCTTTCTCCCTGTCTTCCTTCTTCTTTACTCCTAAGGTTGCAAGAATTTGATTTGATTTTTCAAAATCCTTTTATTTTTAAATTACGAATTAAATAATGCTCATTGTAAACATTTCCAATAATACAAATGTGTATAAGGTTGAAAAGGAAAGTTTTCCTTGCTTCTCCCTCATCGCACGTACTTCCATCCCCAAGCATGTAGTGTACATTGTTCTAGGTCTTTCTCTTTGCACATGTGAATAATTGGTAAGTAGATTTGTTCGTTTGTTCATATATTTGGTTAGAGGCACTGCAACTTTCCGATTTCACTCAACAGTATTCCATGGACAACCTTCCAGGTCAGTGTATAAACATGAAATATCTTTTTCTTATTTTTTTAAAGTCAAGTTTATTAAGGGAAAATTTATGTAAAATAAAACTCACCCTTTGTAAGACTACAGTTTGATGAGTTTGGACAAAGTAGACAAACAAGCAATCCAACCAAAATCCAGGACACACTTGTCACCACCAAAAGGTGCCTTTCCAGTCAAATCTCTTGTCATAGCCCTAATCCCTCGTAACCACTGACCTGTTGTTTTCTATCCCTATAATTTTGCCTTTTCCAGAATCCCATGTAAATGGAATTATTCAGTACGTAGCCTTTTGTGTTGGCCTCAGCCTAATGCATTTGAGATTCATCCATGTTTCTGATTTCGGTAGTTCATTTTACTGCTAAGTAGTGTTGCCCTGTACACAATTCGTTTATCCATGCAGCACTTGATGGCCATTTGGGTTGTTTCTGGTTTTAACACTTGGAATTGTCAGTCTTTTAAATTATAGGCATTCAAGTAGTATGTAGTGGTATTACACCATGGTTTTAATTTGCATTTTCCTAATGACTAATGATGTTGCGCCTCTTTTCCTGTGCTTATTTGCCATTCATGCGTCTGCTTTAGTGAAGTATCTATTCACTCCTTTGGCCCAGTTCTTTCAAATGGGTTGTTTGTTTTATTATTATTGAGTTGTAAAAGTTCTTTATATATTCTGAATACAAGTCCTTTATCATATATGTTTTGCAAATATTTTCTCCCAGTCTTTGGCTTGGTTTTTCAATTTAACATTGTCTTTTGAACAGCAGAAGTTTTAAATGTTTGGTGAAGTCCAATTTAACATTTTTTATGGTTTGTGCTTTTTTGGGTCTTAGTTAAGAAAAAAAAAAAAGAAGTATTTTGTCATAGAAACAGAGTAAAATGATGGTTACCCACGGGTAGGGGGTTAAGGAAAATGGAAAGATATTGCTAAAGGGTACAAAGTTTAAGTTTTGTAGGATGGTAAGTTCTAGAGATTTGATGTACAGCATGGTGGCTATAGTTAATACAGGATTGTATACTTGAAATTTTCTAGATTCGTTTTTCAGTGTTCTCACTGCAAAAAAAGGTTAACTATATGAAGTATGGGTATGTTAATTAGCTTGACTGTAGTAATCATTTCACAATGTATATGTATATCAAAACATCATGTTGTGCACCTTAAATATGTGAAATTTTTATTGAAAACTTTTTTAGTTTAAAAAGAGAAATCTTTGCCTCATCCAAAGCCACTATGATTTTGTCCTGTTTTCTTCTTGAAGTTTAATCGTTTTAGCTCTTACATTTAGGTCTATGATCTACTTTGAGCTAATTTTTATGTATGGGGCAAGGTAATGGTTAAGCTTCATTTTCGTTTGCTTTGCATATGAAAGATCCATTTTTCTAGTATCATTTGTTGCAGAGACTGCCTTATTTTTTGTCATGACTGTGTAATGTTTGATTGAATGGAGGTTTTGTGATTAATTCAACCAATCTCATATTCATTGAGCGTCAGGCTGTTTCAAATCTGAGGCTGTCATGAGCATCCTTGCACCTAAACCGCCGAGAAATGGCACGTGCATGTTAAGCGTTGATGGATACCGCCGGATTATTCTTTAGTATACACTCCCACCTACAAGGCCTGAGCAGGAAGGCTCTAACTTTGACTAGATTTATTGGTGTAAGCCTTTTACAAATCTCCAATAGTTTCCTTCTGGAAAATTCTAATAGCCTGTGTTATTGGATTTTGAAAGATTAAGAGTCCTTCCAAAAGGGTTTGAAGAAAAGGTGATAATTTCTGCCTCAGTCACTTAGGGTCACCTCATAAGAAACAGGCTTATAAAATGCATGGTACTTGGGAAATGGAAATTTACAAAAAAACTGTTTAATAAGTATTGGGGCCTTATAAATACCTCTGTGCCGGAGCCTCCGGAAAGGGTAGAGATTCCTGTAGTAACTTGCGTCAGCAGTGACTCGCCCCCCAGTGGCCTGAATGTGTACGTTCAGCATCCCTTATGCAGGCCTCAGCTCAGGGGGGCAGTCTGTCCACAGACCCTCACTTTCTCAGCATACTCATCAAAGCCCTCCCTTGTACCAGGCCTGTGCCAGCCAGTTACATGTGCAAAGGCACAAAGGGGTTCTGGGAAATGCAAGTTGCTCATTGTGGCTGGAACATCAAGTTATGACACTTTTCCTACTTTCTTTTATTTTGTGATTTGGTGTGATTCAATCAAATTGAACTCACATTGTTGAAGTTCTATTATTAGGTGACGGGGACAGTCCTGGGGGTCATGAGGGTACACAGAGCTATAGCACAGGCACCCCATCTTCAGGGACGTTAACACAGGTTAAATAGCAGCGCAAGGTGGCTTAGAAGCAGTTCAAACACAATCCCAGCAGGTGTCACAAGCAGGACATACTGATATAATTTGTTCCAACGTCACGGTCAGTGGTGAAATCTGTATGCGGAGAGAAGGACTAAATCACGCTGGCTACTCAGAAGAGGAATCTGAGCTGGACGGTGAAAGTTCAGATTTTGGCACCAAGTTACTCAAAAGTTACCTTCCTCCCAGGTAGACTACACCTTTCTCCAAGCCGCCAACACCCCAGTGCTGGGGCTGTGGGTTTCAAGAGCTAACAAGAGCAAGCCTTAGAATTTCCTGGTTGGGTTTAGCCAACAATCACAGAAATTTCCGTTCCACATTTTGAGAGCAACTAATGGGCGTGCCTCCTCTTTAAGTTGTCCTGTTAATTATGAATGTGCGCCAAGTATATGCTTTATGCTTTCAAAAGCTTTTCTTATAAATTTTGTATCAGTTAGCCATTGCTGTATAAGAAAACATCTCATCATCCTGTGGCTTCAGGACACTGAAGGCAGAAACAACAGCCATTTTATTTGCTCATGAATCTGTAATCTGGGCTAGGTTCATCTTGGCAGTTCCTTAGCTGGTCTTACCTGGGGTCACTTCTGTGACTGCCATCATCTGGAGACCCCGTTGAGTGTAGATGATCCAAATTGGCATCACTCTCATGTCTAATGCCTCATCTGAGATGGTCAGCTATTTGGGGGGCTGGCTGCTTCCTCTTTCCTGTGGTCTATTCAATAGTCTAGACTTTTTTTTTATGTGGCAGTTGGCTTCCAAGAAAAGGCAAAAGCAGAAGCTGCCAGGCCTGTTAAGGGTATAGTGTCACTTTAGCCACATTGTATTAGTCAAAACTAGTCACAAGGCCAGCCTACATTCAACTAGAGGGGAAATAGATTCCACCTCTGTTGGGAAGAGCGGCGTGTGCGTACAGGGATGGGAGAGGTTTTTGCTGGCCATCTTTGTACCCCATCTATATCATGGCTCCCTGGGTTTCATTTTTGCTGTCTTAAATTTTAATTCATGTATGAATCATCTCATGTTCCCTTATGTAACCTTTTCAACAAACCTTTAAAGGGAACATGCTTCCATTTTATGATGGGAAAACTGAGGGTTAGAAAGATCAGTTTGTCCACTGTCACAGCAGAGCTGGAAGTCAAGCCCATCCGGTGCTAGAGGTGTGGAGTGTTGCCTTGTATTATGCCTTCACCCGCCTCCACCTTCCCCCAGAATGAGGGTCAGTTACTGGACCCCAGAGTCCAGTAATTACCAAACCATTTCTGAGGCACTGGGAGTATGTCATGTAAATTAAAGCAGAATGGACCACTCTGTGGATTCTTCTTCTTTTTTTTTTTCTTTTTTTTTAGATTTTATTGGGGAAGGGGAACAGGACTTTATTCGGGAACAGTGTGTACTTCCAGGACTTTTTTCCAAGTCAAGTTGTTGTCCTTTCAGTCTTAGTTGTGGAGGGCGCAGCTCAGCTCCAGGTCCAGTTGCCATTTTCTAGTTGCAGGGGGCGCAGCCCACCATCTCTTGCGGGAGTCGAGGAATCGAACCGGCAACCTTGTGGTTGAGAGCCCACTGGCCCATGTGGGAATCAAACCCGCAGCCTTCGCAGTTAGGAGCATGGAGCTCTAACCACCTGAGCCACGGGGCCGGCTCCTATTTTAATCATTTTAGTAATCGAAGCATCTCTATAACAGGCTTTCTAAACTCGAAAGAGGTATTCATTTAAGGATGCAATGATTTTTATTTGGAGAATTTTGTCTGGCCAAAGATGAAGTCCATGATGCTATTTCTCCAATTATAGTTTACTTTCCAATCTGTTGACTCTTTTCATTTATTTTGCTTTGCACGGGAAAAAGTTTGCAGCTTCTGGAGAGAGAATAAACACTCTTTCATAGAAAGAGCTGTTTTTGAAAATATATTACCTCCCTCTTTACTGAATGATTAAAGAAAACAAATCCAACGTCAACTATACATTCATCACCCCATAGGTGAAAAATGTCACAGACTGAATTTATCACAGAAGGATCTGTCTCCACATAAATTCAGTTTGAATCCGAAGAGTTGATTCTGTGACGCTGCAGGAGATCTCAGTTCCGATCAGGTAGATGCTGGTGGATAATCGATTAGGAAATCTGTCTGCCCTTAAGGACAGCTTCTAGTGAGCATTGAGATTTGGCTGCCTTTTCGTCACTTCTTCAATAACCACTTACCTTAGTCTCCAAAAAAGAAAATTCTGACATCTTAATTTTAATGTGGGCATTTGATACAGTGCTTGAGATAAATATAACCCTGTGTAGTACGGAGAAGGTTTAATGGGAAATGGTTGGCATTCTTTCTTGGTAAAGGCACGGGAAGAGGAGAGAGAGAGAGAGAGAGAGAGAGAGAGAGAGAGAGAGAGAGAGAGAGAGGGAGAGAGAGAGAGAGAGAGAGAGAGAGAGAGAGAGAAAGCAAACAGCCGCTAGGAAGACAAAAGCAGAGATAAGCAAGGCTCCACGGCAACCTGGAGGCAAGGCTGCTGAGAACTTGACACTTTCCAGACCCCAGCCAGCATGGTTGTCCTGAATCCAACGACTTTGGGAGTTTATCTTCAGCTTTTCTTCCGCTTTGTGGTGTCTCAGCCTACTTTCATCAATAGTGTCCTCCCAATTTCGGCAGGTAAATGATGACCACAACTTTCCTCTCTTCCATCTGTTGGGGGAGGAGGGAAGATTGTTTTGCAACATGTCCTGATATTGTTCCCATTCTACTCTTGGTGGAGGGAGGCTGGAAAGGAGATGGCCACCCGGGGCAGCTTCCTGTCACCCGAGCTAGTCTTGGAAGCCCCTTCTGTCCTTGTTCCAAACAGCCCCGACCTGGCTGCTCAAAGCCACCCACCCTTTAAGAAAAGGGTCTCCCCCCACTTCTCATTTGCTGCCTGATTTCATTTTGCTTGGGGATTGTGGGGAGCTTAAAAGAAGAGATGGAGTGGAAGGCAAGTGAGAGAGAAGTGAGTCCCAGATATTTCTATAAATATATCCGTGACGCCTTCTGAAGGGGGCTTGACTCAAAGGGGGTGTTGTGGAGTAGACCCGCCTCTGCCCTAGCTCAGGTGGTGTCAGCCGCCTGCCGGGACCATCCCATCGAATGAAAAGGGACTCCTGTTGATTCTCTGGGGGGCTAAGGGGCCCCCATGCAGCCTCAGGACTAGGTCTTCCGTTTCTCCAGCCCTGTCTGCTTTCATGTTGTGCTTTCTCACTGGACTTCTCTTCAGCCTCAGATGAGGAAGCGGGAGGCCCTGGGTAAAGGGAGCTTTCTGGGGGGAGGTGGAGGGGCCTCCAGAGTGACTGCCAGGCCTGGAGCTGGGTGTCTGCCAGGTATAGCACTGGGAGATGGAGGGAAGGGGGCTTTTTCTGCCAGCCTGGTCACCTTTTCTGAGGGCACCGGGCTGTTGCCCATGTCCTGTCTGACCAAGAGCAGGGGAAGTATTAGATTACCAGCATGGCCTATTTCAACCTTTCTGAGGAAACGCCAATGTTTCCGGAGGGCGTGAGGGAGGCACACAGACCCCAGGCTTTGCTGCCTGTCTCCTCACGCCCCCCTCAGATCACCTCAGTCACCCTTGGCTCTCCCCAGAAATGGCAGTTTTAGTCACGTGCTCCTACGTGAATCTCATCAATACGTTAACTGAGGCAGAAATTTCACTCACTGCCTTTGTTGGAAACACGGGCTCTCAGAGGGGGCATGTCTCTGAGTCTAGCTCCCAACCCCTGTCCATTCATAAAAACCGCTGAGCAAGGAGAGGTGCTGTCAGTGTTTGTGGGCCCTGAGGCAAAGACTAAGGAAGGGCATGGGGCTAAATATAAATGTGTGAGTAACTGAAGGAGGGGGAATGGGGCTTGTGGAGACTCATGGGTGGTAGGCAGGGGGCAGGAAAGGTGGGTGGTTGCACCACCACGGGAGGGGGGGGAAGGTGCCAACATGCCCCCCACAAATTCAAGTTGAGACCGCTAGGCTTCTTCTGGGAGTGAGTGGGTCATTATTGCCCTATTTGAGGGGGAAGCTTCATAGTTAATTTGGTCTAACTTGGTGGTTCGTAACTGTGTTTGGGCCATAGATTCCTTTGAGAATCTGTTGGAGGCCCAGGCCTTAAGGAAACTCAGTCCTCTGGTTCTATCCCTGCCTCTGATGGGCTCTCTGACTTCCCGGAGATCGTTGGTGTGAGACTGTCAGCACCGTGTGGGCAGGGATTGTGTCTATCTTGTTCCTTTTCACTGTATCCCCAGGGTCAGCACAGTGCCTGGCACATGGTAAATGAAGGAGTAAACACTTTTCTCATCTGTACATTATAGTTCGCCATCATTTTGTATCACTTAATTTAGACAGAGCCAAAATGGCTAATGAGTTCTGAAAGCCAGAGGAAAAAGAGCCTCTGATTTGCTTTGAACTTCTTGCCCTAGAGAGAACCCTGGCACAGCTTAGACAGTTCTCAGGTGAGACTTGGTAGAGATGGTACCAGTCAGGTTAACAGTAGGAGAAAGAAGCAACTCTGATGGTTCTGATGAACAGACTTGAACGAAGGGACCGCTTTCAGAGGTGTGGGTGGGGTTAAGAGAACCAAAAAAGAAATGTTGAAAAATTAGCAGCCCCAGGAGGCTTTTTACCTCCCCTGCGCTTGAAAAGGCAAGAAGAGGAAATGGGGAAGTGCATCTCAGGTAGATCTGAGGCCTTGGAGGAGAGACCCCTGGGCAGGGCCTGGGATCACAGAGGGACCCCAGAAAGGGGAGAAGAAATACTCCAACCTCTGTCTTCTCCAATTTGGTCACCTCTTGGCAGTTGGCCAAACCCAATCTGCCCAGGCAGGGGAGGTCCTTGATATAGTGTTGGGGTCAGCCCCTGGAGTGGGGGGACGTGGGGACGTAGAATAGCTAGCCCACACACCCATAGGCTCTTCCTCATGAATTGCTAGGTCCAGACCTTCTGGTTGGGATCATACTCTTCAGACATTTGGTAAAACAATGGGGTAGAGCCAGGGGGGAATCACTAAAGTGACAGCTCAACAGAACAAAAAATATCTACTTTCTCCTATAGAGTCACTGGGCTTTGTCCACTTCATTTCGTGGCCACGGTTTCCTGACAGCACAGTTCACAAATAAACTTATGTTCTGAAATGGTAACTTTTCCTTGACACAGGAGAACTTTATTCCTTTGAAAATATTTTCCAACAATTGGATGTGAAATAGTCTCTGTTCAGAAGCTGGTAGATTTTTAGTCTTCTGAAGAAGACAAGCCCTGTGCACATGGAAACAAGGGCCACCAGGAAGATCTTTTCATTCCACCCACCATGCCTTAGTGAATGCCTACTGCATGCCTGGCACTGTACCAAGTGCTACACGGGGACACAGAGACAAGTAGGACACTGCCCAGAGGCACTGGGGGAACACATGGTCCCTCACTGCTGAAATACAAGCAACACAGGCCCAGTTCTCCAGAAAAGGGCTGTGATGGATGGAAGAAGGTGTGTAGGCTGCTTCTTACCTTCACACTCGCCAGGAAAGACAGTATTCCAACAACGCCAGACACTGCACCAGCTATCTGGATCAGATGCGCATTACCTGGCAACCTCCACTGCCGGTTCCCAGAGGAGAACCAGGAAGGGAGCAAGAAAGCATCCAAGAGGCCAAAAGTGATGACAGAAATCTGAGCACTAAAGCACATGCATCTGATACACAGAAAACAACCTCAGGCCCTGACTCCAAGCCTATTACCTCTTACTTTGGACGCCATTCTAACAGGCTTAGATAGCAGGTTTCTTGAAGCATAGTGAATGAGCAATAGCACATTAGTTTGCGGGGGGGAGGGGGGGAAGGCGTGCGGTGCACTGAGGCTTAAGATATACACAATGACAACAACAAAAAAAGACAGCTGGTAAAATGGATTACAAGAAAAATAATAAAGAATTAGGGAATAGTGCTGAGATCAAAAAGAATAGTAGACTGGAATTATTTCTGGAACCTCGGTTCTGTATTTAACCCCTGGGGGCATCACTGACCTAGAGCACATTACCTGGCTCTCACTATGACAAAGACGGAATTGTGCTTACTTTGCTTAAGAAGACAGATAAGTGTCATGTATATTTTAGAATAATTTCTATTGAACGTGGCCCTAAAATTGTAAACGTCAGGAATCCTAACTCGGGTATATTGTTTTAACCATCGCTGGGGAATAAACCAGTCACACTCAATGGCTTAAACAACAGTCACTTATTATTGACGTTCATGTGTCTGTAGGTCAACTAAGGGTCAGCTGATCAAGCCTGGGTTTGGCTGGTACTGGCTGGGCTCACTATGGGTCTATGGATTGACTCAGCTCCAACATCCATTCACAGATGTAGCTCAGTAGTTGTACAATTTCTAGTATGTGCTGGCACAGACCCAAGGACAATAATATTTATAGGCAGGCAGACCTTCCACACACTTCAATTTATGTAATTCTCATAGCATCTCTGGGATGGATGTGGCATCACTCCCACTTTGCAGATGAGGAAATAGAGGTTCAGAGAGGTTAAGTGACTTGCCCAAGATCACACAGCTGATAGGTGGGAAAGCTGGAAACTGGAATCCTGCCCTCTGAATCTAAGTCTGGGGCTTTTACCAATGTAGACCAAACCTACTTATGACCATGGCTAAATAATGATATTAGCTGTTAAATTCCCGTAGGCTACCCTTCTATCCTCTGAAAACTCAACTCTAGATTCTTTTAAAATTTTTATTTTATTTTTCAATTACAGTTGACATACAATATTATATTAGTTTCATATGTACAACATACTGATTAGACATCTATGTAACTTACAAAGTGACCACCCCAATAAGTCTAGTACCCACCTGGCACCATACATAGTCATTACTGGGTTCTTTCTTCTCCATTCCCTCCTACCTTCTCCTTAGGATAGCAATGCCCAACCTCTTAGCAAAAGATTAGAGGTGACTATACTAAAGTGTGCATGACTTGCCAGGAGACTGGTTTATCTTTCCTTTGAAGGTATTTGTGTTTTAACGGGTAAAAATTCTAAGCCAGAGTATCCTCTAGTAAGATGAGCTTCAACCGCGGTATTTGGGGGCATGAGGCCTTCCTGGGGTCAGAGACTACCACTTCACAGATATGCCCTTCAGGCATTGGGAACCCACCTACCCTATACCCAAACAGACACATGTGGCTTCCCTCTTCCAATACAGGATTTCTCAGGCAGGCAGGAGCTCTTCAGGTGATGTTTGGGTCAAGTTCGCAGAGACAGGGGGTGAGAAGACCCAAAACCAGTCCTGTGGAGTGAGTCACATGGAAGAATATGAATTCTGTCTGGGTGCCGGAATCTTCTCCAGCTGGCTGGTGGGATATGACCCATAGAAGGCGTTTTGTGTCCTATAGGACCTGATGTCTGGCTCTGTGCTCCCCTGACTGGAAGCCAGCCAGGCCCCCACTTGGGAACCAGTCATGTTTTTGGCAGTAGATTATGGGCCATTTATTCCTGTCTGATGTTGATCAGCTGTTGTTTAATGTTCCATAATGCACTTCCCAGCCATCTCCTCCGATTTAGCCCCCCATATTTCCTCTAGATAATATAATCAGTGAGGGTTCTTAAATGAGAGGGCTCTCCAGGGGTCCCATCTTTGCCACTTCTCCCCATCCCATCCTGCGAATAAAGCAGTAGATTCATCTCCAGCTCAGACACAGAGAGAGGTGGGTGTGAGAGGTGGGAGGCTTTCCCTGCAGATATCCAGGGCCAAGCCCCCACACTGCCATTCACCACATGCAAGCCTACTGTCCTCAGATCCACAACCATTGCTGCCACACCATACAGAAACAGTGCAGCTCTAGAATGAGATGCTTTACAGAAGCCCAGTGTCCAGGCTAAACAGACTCAATAAATCAGCATCGCTGGGGCATTTCGTCAGGTACTGAGAGTGTTAATACTGTCTAGGTGATTCTAATGTCCAACCAGGGTCAGCCAGCATCAGAACCACCTAAAAGGTTTGTTAAAACACAGACTGCTGGGTCCCACCCCCAGAGTTTCTGATCCAGTAGGTCTGGAGCGGGGCCCAGGAGTTTGCATTTCTAAGCTCCCAGGTGGTGCTGACGCTGCTGGGCCACAGAGCACATTCTGAGAACCACTGGTCACGTTTGCCTCTCTGAGTTCCTGTATTAGTTTCCCATGGCCACTCAGTGGTCACATTGCTTTCTTCTGTGTCACATCTTCCTCTGCTTCTTTCTTATAAAGACACTTGTGATTACATTTAGGGTCCATCCAGATAATCACCCCAAAAGTTAAAGATAATCACTTTAACTTTTTAGTTTAATTACACCTGCATATAAGGTAACATTGATAGATTCCAGGAGTTAGGATCTGGACCTCTTTGGGGGCCATCATTCAGTTTATCACAGTTACCTTTTCCACTGGGAAAGTGTTCCCTAAGTGCTTTTTTAAGGGACATCAGAATCAAAGGTACAGGTGTATAAACAGTCTTCATTTGGGTACAAGTACTTGATTTGAGAGGTGATCCCAGTAGGGCTTGGGAAAGCAAGACAGGGAAGGTCAGGCAGTCAATACCAGAGGGATTCCTGAACAGATTCCTGGGGAGCTCCGGGAGACGGGGCACTGGGATATTTACCCACCAGCTCTTGGGGACATGCTTGCCCGAGCAATCCCCATGGCTGGAGAAGCCCTGTGGCATAAGCACAGGTGCCTGTGGCAGGAGCTGGAAGCCCATAGGGCCTCATGAACACTCAGGGATATGGGCAGGGAAGAGACAGCATCTGCCACAGATACTTGCCAAGAGCAGCTGTGGTTCTGCTGGCCCTCACACAGTCGCCTGCCTGCCCCACCTGCCATTTCTGGGCAGTGGCAGTTACGCTCAGCACCCCCTGCTCTGATACAGGAGCTGGGATCCGGTTGCTCTGGGAGCCCCATTAGCACGAAGAAAGCTGCCTGCCCTGCACTGAGCCCTTTCTGTTTGCTAGACTCTTTTTAAGAATATGACTTCTAATTGTCAAAACAATTTCACAAGCCATTACTACCCTACTCCCCCCTCGCCTCGATTTTACCAAAGAGGAAACTAATGTTCAGAGAGGTGCAGTCACTTGCCTGAGGTCACACAGTGCCAGGGCCAAAATTCCCAATCAGAACTTTGTGACCCCCAAATCATTGCAGAGGCAGAATAGCCTAGTGGTCAGGAGTTGGGCATCTGGTACCACACAGCCTGGGTTCAAGTCTTGTATTTCCCTTCGCTTTGTGATGTTGGGCAGGCAAATCACCCACTCTGTACCTCAGTTTCCCCATCTATAAAATGGGGCTAAAAGTAGGCTTTAACTCACAGATTGGTTTCAAAGATTAAGGGGCCTAATTGTGAACATAAAGTACGTAAAATAATTTCTGGTGTATGATATATAAACCCTTTCTATCATTTTTTTCCAGAACCTCACAGTGTCTGTACCCATGCCAAGAGGACATAATTGCCCCTAAGATGCAGTTGTGTCAAAAGGCAAAAGTCCCAAATACAACCCAAACAATAACTTTGCTTAAAATATACGACAAGTTAAGGCAAAAAAAGGGGCTCAGCTTTTATTCATTTTGCATTTGTGAATCAGTCCCTAAAGTAGGGACATGTAGACCAGGGAAGGAATCTCTTCTTGTGGTGGCTGGCTTTCCCCCATGGCTTTAAAAATACACCTGGCCCTAGTCCATCTCCCAGCCCAGGAGCATTCAGCTCCATTCAAACCTGCACTTATGTCTCCACGGCAACCAACATAAGCACAAACGTGACTGTGTGTTAGGAGATGTGACAGCTGAAGGAGAGGCCTCGTGGCTGCTAAGGGCTTTGCACTGTAAACCAGCTGGGGTCTGAAACAAGAGAGAAAAGAAAGAAATACGAGTGCAAGTTGGACAGGCTTCTCCGTTCCTTTCCCCCACTCGTCCTGTGGTGCCGCACACCTCACCCTCTTGGTATCTTTCTGAGAAGTCTGGAGAAAGCCCCAGGAGCTTTCCTGCTGCAGCTAGTAGTTCTCTATTGGGACACATGCTTCAGGAGGAACCTTCCAGGAGGCTCAGACCTGGCCTGGGGCTTCTTGGGGACCCAGGATTGGAGGGAATGGGGTGACGATGGCCATTCTACCTGTAGAGACCTACCTGCCCGACTGGGGTTTTCTCACTTTCCTGTGACTGGGTTTGTTCAAGTGTTTGAACTTGTCCGCGGTGTGAGGGGTCTGTGAGGTAGGCCAGTATTGTTGAGGCTTGAAACAGGGTTGCCCCTTTGTGCCCGAACAGAAATCATCCCTACAGGGAGAGCCCCCAAAAGGCTTCCAAATTCTCTGTGGTCATCCAGAAACCAAAGTCTTCACTGCTGAGATTAGTGTTTAGGATTTAGGGGGCCACCAAGTGAGGACAACAACCCTTTCCCCTTTTGTTTGTCTTTCCGAGAGCTGTGTCAGACAAGGTCATGGTAGAGAAAGTAAATGGTGGAACAGACCAATGTTCTCTGTGTCCAGGGAGCAGCAGCGTCCTGAGGGAGCGGTGTGGGTTTGGGTGACACGCTCCTTCCCTCTCCGTGTCCGCCCATAGAACGTGAGGAGTGGAAGGCCGAGATGGCTGTCTGGACAGGCGGGCCCTGGAAATGTTTTTCCCAAGTTGAGGTCTGAGGTAAATGGTTTCTTTTCTTTGTTTTTCTTCAATTATCTGAGTCAACTGCTTCGCCTGCACTTTCTCTGCTGGGCAGCCCTGAACATAAGACTACAGCTGCCTGATGTGCGTCGCCTTGGCTGCCATGGTGATTGGCACTAAGGTTCTCCTGTTCAGGCCCAGCTAGAAGGTGGTGTGCGGACACTGACTAGTCAGTGGGTTTCACAATTTGCCTGTTTACTAATGGTCTCTGAGAGGTATTGTGGCACCGTGCTAAGGCACTGAGGTAAAATTCAGGGCACTTGGGTTATTTCTCTGGAACTGCCGGTAGCTGCTAGGATACACGTGTGTGTTGGACAAGTCATTCGCTCTCTGTGAGACTCAGTTTCCTCATCTGTAAAATGCAGGAATGGACCAGATTTCAAAGATCCTTTCAGCCATAGACTTTCTCTGACGTTGTGGCTAACACGTTGCTTGCTACTTTACAGAATTAGCGCCTACACAAAGAAAGGGCGTTGGCACGGGTTTCTCTTCTGAGCAGTGGCACCCACATACCCATGATGTGAGAGTGAAAGGCGTGGGATTCTCGTTCAGACAGCTCTGCCCTTGAGTGAAATCTCTCTGATCCACTAGCTGAATGATCTTGGCCACATGGACTTGGTGTCATTTCTTAACACTGCAGTTTCCACCTCTGTAGAATGGGGATAATAAGAATATCTTCATCAGATGGCAGTGAGGATTCAACAAGCTAATAGATACAGAGCTTTGTGCTGCGCCTGGAACATAAGCCCTCAGTTACTGGTTGCAGCATCGTGTGAAATGGTGGTGAGAGATTTGGAGTCCAGGCCACTTGCCTCCTCCTGGGATGCTTCACTTTTCCTCTAATCCCACCTGCTCTTATTCTGTGGCGGGGGCGATTTGCTCACCACGCTGAAAACCCAGCTTCAGAATTCAGAGTTTCCATCAAAAACCCAAGGCTGAGCAGGGGAAATCGCAGGGTGTGGGCTGTGGAATCGGAGGTCTGGCTCAGAAGCCCTGCTTCGTAGGACCTTAAATGTCAGAGCCTCAGTTTTCCACATCTGGAAAAGGGGGGTATAAAATTAATAGACGGTAATTGTAGGAGTTATTGTGAGGATCACAGGAGAAAGCATGGGAGGGCCTAGCTCTGAGCTAGTGGACTGTGTACCGAGGAGCTATTGTGCCTTGAGGGGTGACACTGGGCCTTCACCCCTGGGAAAGCACAGGCTCACACACCTGAGGAAAACAGCAGTGTGCTGAGTCCTCAGCAGAAAGGCCGGCTGATGGGCAAGTTCCCCGTAGGCAGCGCTCCCTGCTGCTGTGAGGGAGACAGCGTCTCACGTCCCCAGACAGGGGTGAGCTGACTGGGAAACCCTCCCAGGCAATGCAGTCCTGAGAGTGTCCACCCTTTGGAAACTGTGCAGGCCTGTGAGCAACCTAGCTGGTAAAACAAGCTGCTCCCCACATCCGATTCATCCACATCAGGAGAATGGGGCCCTCTGTCCACACAGCGTCTGTGTTGTATAGAATGACAGTCTTGCCCATTCAAAAATGGACAGCAGATGCCAAGTCACCAGGTCTGCCAGGGTGGGTCCTCCCGGGCAACCAGAGGAAGGTGATTAAATATGAAATTTTCAATGGAATGCCCGCAGATGGTGGTTGATTTGGCAAAGATGCTCGGTTTTCTGGCCATGCACCCGTCTTCTGCCACTTTTCTCCTTTTTATTTTCTACATGAGACAATAACATCCATTAAAATTTGTTCATATTATTATTATTACTACCATGTATAAATCTGTCACCCTGTCTCTAAATTAATTACGATTATTGCTTAAGCTATGTCGCTTTTGATATACTTCCCATCAATCAAATGACCAATAGTTATTGCACCTCCTACTATATACTAACTATTATATTGAATAAGAAGATTCGTAAGACAGACTAACTCAAGTATCACATAGTCTATTTGTGACATTAAAATAGCACAGATGAAATAAGAAGTGAGGAGCAATGTACATCACCATCATGGGGTCTTGGATTCACAAGTAGTTGGCGTTTACATGACAGCAGAGCAATTACGATATGGAGACAGCTGGTCTGGGTCCAAGTCACAACCCCGCCACTTATCTGGGCACATCTTTGAGCGTCAGTTTACTGATCTGTCAACTAGAGAAAATGTTAACAAGGCTGAAGCCTCCTGTAAGCCAGTGCTTAGCACATGTTACATGTTCAGTACATGTTACTGAAGATTGTGATGGTTGATGTTTGCAAGCTACACAAAGGTAATGTTTTGGGTTTTATTTTTTGGTCTGCTTTAGGTCACAGGTAAAATGTCTTCTGGAAAACGAGCAAACAAACAAACTTACATCTTCCACCAGAATAAATTACAAGTGAATTAGGATTTAAATGTTTGCAAATCATCCAAAAGCACATCAGTAGGGGCCAGGATGAATAAATCATGGTTCTTCCAAGTGAAGGAATATTATGTAGCCCTCGGAAGAAACGTGGATGCATTTTATGTAGTTACACAGAGTGATCTCTTAGAAATACGATAAAGAAACTGAGAAGGATTATCTGTACAGTATTATATTGCAAGTAATCCTTTGAGTAAGAGGGGCAGTTATTGACCTACCTGTTTGCTCTGTTTGCATAGAATAGTCACGGAAGTATACACAGGAGACTAAGCAATTAAGAATAAATAACTGGAACTGGAACAGGCGTGGGAGAGTTTTCGTGTATACCTTATACATTTTTGAATTTTGAATAACATAAATGTATTACTTATTCTAAACAATCAAACAAAGTCCCATAAACACATACAAAACAGCGCTTCTCATCTGGAGCACTCTCTTTAAAAGTCTGTTAGGCCCAAATTAGTGACGGGAATTGAGATCTCAGAGAATTTCCAGAATGGTAGAATCATACAGTTATAGTGCTGCAAAAAGCCCAAGGTTCATCTCTCCTGTTTGTTCACTTGAGAAGCTCTATTGCTCATTTGAGGTCAAGAGGGTCAGCCTGAGGCCCCCACTTTCTGGAATTCAGGGATTTGAGTGACTCCGTGAGACCGATGTGTAGAAATGTCTGTCTGTGCCACTGGGCAGCCAAGGGCTCCCAGGGACCCTGCTCCCTCCTCCCCACCTGCTGTGGACCCTCAGACAGCAAATACTAGAGGTGGTGGGGCCGGAATGGGGGGCTCTAGGGAAAGGGTTAAGTGAGCTACGTGGTTTCGAATCACAAGTGTCCACAGAGCTAAGATATCACCATGGAAAAATGAAGGTGTGGAAATGTAATGATTGGAAACACAGGGTCTTTCCACTCAGCCCCAGTTGTCAGAGGGTATTGGAAATAACCCACCCTTTGGGCCCCATGCAGCTGGACGATTTTGTCTCTGACTTACGGCCAGATCTCCTGAATAACTCTAGAATCTTGGCCTCTCCTGTCAAGCCATAGCAAAAGATTTAATAGCGCTCGCTGATTTATGCTGGTCGCTGTAATCAAATTCAGAGCCAAGACGCAGCCAGCCTTGGGGCGGCTTCTTGATGTTCCCTTGGCTCCTAATAACATTGTCTCCTCCTTCCTCTCTATTTACCATATGCCATTTGGTCAAATTAGAAGTTGAACTCACAAGAGCAGATGCCTTCCTCTAGATAAGATCCAAAAATTTCCTTTGTGGGAGGAAAGAGGGATGGCTTTGTCTCCTTAAATCTGTGCATAACCAAAGGAGTCACTATTGATATATGACTCGCTGTAAAATGATGACCAATATGGGATGATTTTCCTTCATCCTTGCAGCTAGGGCAGACTTTTGCGCCTCAAGGCATCTCTCTAAGGGCAGAGGAGAACGTCCTTCTCGCGTTGTGGAGATTCAATTGCTTGCTCAGGGTCTCCTGATGAGTGGCTGCAGGCTCCTCCCGGCAGCGCTGGTGCCCCAGCTCTGTGCAGTCCCAGGGGCTCTCGGCTGTGTGCCAGAACGGGTGTTGGACCGACCCACCCCCAATCCTCACCCTTGTGAAGGTATCTTCTGGCTCTCTGTTGCCTACTTAAAATTATTCTGTTTTGTTATGAAAATTTTCAAACATTTAAAAAAAAAGTTGAAAGAATTGTTCAGGGAGCACCAGGATGCCCACTGTTATGGGCCAAATTGCATGTCCCCCAAAATTAATAAGTGGAAGCCCTAACCCCAGTACCTCAGAACGTGACTGTGTTTGGAGATAGGCCTTTAAAGAGGTGATAAGGTTAAATGAGGCTGTAAGGTTGGGCCCTAATCCAATCTGACCGGTGTCCTTATAAGAAGAGGAAATTTGGACACAGAGAGACACAATGGATACTCACAGGGAAGGCCATGGGAGGACACAGCTACCGTGTGTCCCTGAAAATAAGATCTGCCGGACAGTCAGCTCTAATGCGTCTTTTGGAGCAAAAATTAATATAAGACCCGGTATTATATTATGTAATAAGACCTGGTATATTATTATTATATTATATTATATTATATTATATTATATTATATTATATTATATTATATTATATTATATTTATTATATTATATTATACCTGGTCTTATATAAGACCCGGTCTTACAGTAAAATAAGACTGGGTCTTACATTAATTTTTGCTCCAAAAGACGCATTAGAGCTGATTGTCCGGCTAGGTCTTATTTTCGGGGAAACAGGGTAGGTGTTGGTAAACTTCACCAGCCCAAACTGGCTGAGACGACACCTGACATCTTTTTCTGAGGTCCCCTGCTCATTGTCTCTGGCTGATGGGGACATGGGGGTGGGAGGTCACCACTTAATGCCGGTAACGAAATCTCCAGAAGTCTCCAGGGTCAGACATCTAGACTCAGTCCTAGCCTACTACCTACTGGCTGTGTATGACTTTAGGGACATCTCTAAATCTTGGAGCCTTGTATGAAAATGAAGATAACAGTGCTACTCCGGACCTTGTGGGGTTGCTGTGGGGGTCGGAGGATAGCGAATGCCAATGGATGTTTCCCATAGTTGGCATCTCACTACTGGGTTAGTGACTTCATCTAATAAAAATTTATTTTCTGCTCCCCCAACAGTCCAGAGTCCCTGGTTGGGGGCAGCCCACTTCCATGTTGGCATTCCGGGGTGTGGGCCCCTTTTCCATCTGTGGCTCCACCATCTCCCAGGGCTCAGGCCTCTGCATCCAGGCAGCACCATTGGAAAGAAGAGTTACATGCCCCCAGCTATTCTCACCACAGTGGGGGTTGGCAAGTACAGCTACTTCTCAGGGATAGATCTGGCCTGTGGAAAGGGGGAGCACACATTTGGGGGGAGTACTGGCTTTCCCAGTTCAGCCTCAACTGAGGAGGTCCTGTGACGTAAAGTCAATGGCTGGGAGTTAGGACTGGAGAGAGCCTCCTGTCAGGACAGGTCCAGGTCTGAGGGAAAGCATGCTGCTCCCAAAAGCTGTGAGAAAGAGTAGCAGGAGGGGTGGGAGTGATTGGAGCGAGAGCTGGGCACGATGGCCACCAGAAAAGCACCTTCTCACAGGGCTGTGTGCACTATTCCCTTTGAACTCTGACCCCAGTGCTGTACTCGCTATGTGGTCTGACCCAGGTGACTTGGCTTCTCTGAGTCCGTTTTTCCTCTGTGCCAACAATGGGGACAGGAGCTTCTGGAACAGTGCCCAGGGAGGCGGTATTCCAGAACTGGTCTTCTGGACTGGTTGATAAATCCCAGAGCTGCAATTAAGACAAAATACTGTGAATATGACACCTGCTGACAGCTGCAGGAAGGTCCCGGAAACTTTTATTATAAATTAGATTCTGCAGGCAGCTCTGCTGTGGTAAGCTGGTGCTTGGGCCAGGGAACCTGAGGGAGCTCAGCAGTCCTCTGCTCCAAGTGCACAGATTGCCCTCCAGAGGAGAAGGGGGGAGAGTGATCCTCCATCCCTGTTCAGGCCCTGATGAAGGACCATTTGTGTCTCAGGAGTCATAGCCCCTGGTGTAAGCCAGAGCTGGAAAGGGCTTAGAGCTCATCTTGTCTAACGCTACCATTTTACATTTCAGAAAACCGAGGCCCAGTGGGGAAGCGAGTTGTCTAAGGGCACACAGCAATTTTCTGGCCACACCAGGGATGGAGACCAGGATTCCTAATCCCAGGTTGGCACTCCTGGCTGAGAGGCAGTTAACAGTCACGGAGCATATACCCAGGCATTTGACTTAAGGAAATTCAACTGTTAGTGCTTCTAGAGACAGAGTCAGAGAGTGAGACAAAGTTAGAGATAGGGAGACAGAGAAAATGAGACTGAGATAGGAAAGAGAGTTGCAGAAGGAGAGAAACATAGAAAAGAGAGACAGAAAGAGACATTCATGAGCCTGAGTCATTAGGTTCAAAATAGAGATTTGAGCACCTGCAGGGTTGGACAGGACATCAGAGATCATCTAGTCCAGTCGCCTTCATTTTTACGATAATGAAACATAGTTGAGTGGTTTTACTTGTATAAATCTTTTAAGGAAAAGTTTGATGCTGAATGGTAAAAAATAAATGCTTTGGTGCTAAAAGTTGCAAAACTTCCATCTCCAAGGAATTTGAAATAAAATTTAAGAAATGAAGAGCTGCAGGCATAGGAGTCAGCATGGGGAATTTGAGAAAATGTGATGCCAATGACATTTCTGCAACTGTCTGGGATTTAGAACTGAGCACTCTATGCCCTCTGTGCTGCTTTCTATGATGTCTTAGACTCTCTGTTTCTGAGAATAGAGGGAAGTACCCCAGGAAAAGAACACAGCCTAACCCTTTCAACCCTCACTCCTCCCATCTTGGTACCAGCAGGTCTCCTCTGCTTTCAAAGCTTAGCTCAAATGCCATCTCTTCCAGGAAGATTTCCCTGATTTCTCACTTGTATTCCCTGCCCCAAATGGTACCCATCACTTCCTTCTATAAATCCCTCCAGACACCCTCACAGCATGTTAGCCTCTTCTCTTTTACCACTTTGTATAATAGTTGTCTTTGAAAATGTTGATAGAAGAACCCCTATTCTATGCCAGGAACTCCAAAAGCCTTAGCTATAGTTCTCATAACAAAGGAGCAACGTGAGTTTCACCCTGCTCACTTTACAGATCAGGGGACTGAGATTCAGAGAGAGTGAATAACTTCCTCACTGTCATACTTGGATTCCAGCCCAAGTTTGCTTGACTCCGGGGTTGTCCTCTTTCCACCACCCCGAAGGACATATTCTGAGGGTAGAAACTGTATTTAGTCATTGTGTCTAGTACACATTTGGTACTCAGTGTGGGTTTCTGAATGAATGAAACAGTAAATGAATGAATGAATACAAGAAATATTCTTTCTTTGGAAGGCTGTAGCTCAGGGGGCAGCAAACTACAACCTGTGGGCCAAATCCAGCTTGCCTCCTTTTTTGTAAGTGAAGTTTATTGCAACACAGCCACACTCATTCCTTTATGTATTGTCAATGGCTGCTTTCATGTACTGTGGCATAGTCCCATTGCAACAAAGCCATGTGGCCCATAGATCCTACAATATTTCCTATCTGGTCCTTTCCAGAAAAAGCTTGCTGACTCCTACTATAACTTATAGTCTTTACTACGCTGGTTAAAACAACTGTGTTATTGCTAAACACTAATAATCTGTCTTTATGATCTGGAATATTGTGTGTGTGTGTGTATGCTTGTGCATTGGGCATGCCTATAAAGTATCAGACAGATTTCCACATGTATCTGGTATATGCCTCTTTATTACTTACAGCAGGCTTCATCTAAAGAGGTTTACCCCACAGACCTTTTGGAGAAAAAAAAAAAATATATATATATATATATACATATATACATATATATATATATACACACACACACACATATATATATATATATATATATATATATATATATATATATATATATGTATATAGCCAAAAAATGTATATGCATTTTAAGAAAAGAAGAAACTGTATTAAAAATGATGTAATACTCAATATATATCAATAACAAAAGATGAATACAAGTCATGTGTATACTTTTTTGGAGTATCCCCGGCGTGTGTGTTTGTGTGTGTGTGTGTGTGTGTGTGTGTGTGTGTATAATTTTTAAAAAATTAAGTTTAGCTTGGTGGTGGCACCTTGGCCAGACATGGGACCCCGACGACAAAGACCTGCCCTGGAGCAGAGGATGGCAGGCGCCCCGACAGTCGCAGTGGGGGGACTTTGTGGCCAGCCGGAGCAGTACCGTCCTGGCCGTTTCTGAGCTGAATGGAAAGCAGCGTGTTTGATGGATTCCACTCACTTCCTCTCTGCTTGCAGTGGCGATCAGGATCCCAGGCTTCCAGCCTCACCTCCTCCCCTGAGCCGAGGGCACTCCTCCTCTCCCAAGCCACCCCACGTGCAGCCTCCAGAGAGGCCAGTGTGCTGCCTGCCCATCCCTGCTCCTGGCAGCTCAGGACTGGCCTCTGGACCCCTGGGATCTGGGGCAGGAGCAGCACCGCAGCAGGGATTGGCTGACTCCCACCCCAAATGCCCAGCAGGCCAGGCGCTGGGAGCACTCGGGGGCGTGACGGATCCCAGCCTGTCTGCAGCCTGTGCTCCCTGGCCAGTCCGCCCGGGGCCTTGTCCACAATGACGGGCCCATCACTCAGCCTCACTCATCTGCTCACCATCTCAGGACTGCTCTGTTACTCAGCTTGCTGCTGGGGTGAGTTTGTGAGTGTGTGTGTATGCTGACGTGTATGCACATGAGTTTGCGTGTGTGTGTGTGTGTGTGTGTGTATTGTTTTGGAAAAAAGGACTCTTGGAAAGCAGACTTGTTGTAGGATCAGCAGTCTTTGAATATTAAACTTCTAGGCCAGTGTTGGAATCGCAATGTAAAGAGGTGTGACAGTGGAGTTGGTGGGGGCCTTGGCATACATGCTTGTGTGTGCACTCGTGTGTGCCCCTCTTGTGACCTTGACTGCAGAGTGGCAGGCTGGCAGCTGCTGCTCCCTTGGCTTTGGAATAATATCGTGTTCTGTGGTCCGGGGCCACCCCTGGCATTGGTGGCTGAGATGTTCTCAATCACTCTCCAGGCTGACTGGCTTGGGTCGTGAGGCTCAGAACCCCAGGGGCAGTAGCATCTACCCACCAAATCGTTTTCTTTATAGGTTGTGTCCTCACCTGCCCCCTACGCCTGCTCAGGAGCAAATCGCAAGACGGCAAATCCTTCTTTCAGAGAAGTTCAAATATCTTCAACTTTTAGGATCAGAATTTGTTTTTCAAGGTGTGTGTGGTATGTGTGGAGGTTGAAGGAAAGTTGTAGGGTGAAACCTTCTCGGGAATAGGAGACTCCAGGAAAACCAGGCACATTGCACCCAGTTAAGATGAGAACTGGACTGTTGCTGAGCCGTCCAACTCAGGGTCCAAGCACCCGCGAAGCCATGGAGTGTGTGCCCTTCACCTCTCCTCTCCTTGGGCTCCTGCTCAAAAAGGCAGGGAAAGGCCCAAAAGCAGGAGGAAGAAGACGTTGAACAGTCCACCAGCTGCACGAGCAGTTGCAGAATAGTTAACATATGGCCACACCTGTAATTTTCCCAACCTACTGAGGCAGGATGTTTCTGTCGCCTCTTTCCATGGGTGGCTTCTGAGGACATATTTGCTTGATTTGGGGGTGGGGGAGGCTTCTTGATGCCAAAAGGGCAGCAGACACAGAAAGGGCTGTCTCTGGTACCCGATGGATGGGCTGCTCCTGTGACTGGGAGCTCCAGATGGACAGACTCAGTGGTGACCCTGGTGTCAGATGTGTACAGAGGACTTGGGAGATGGCTTGAGCCAAACTCCTTGGGGTAGAAGTGGGGAAACTGAGTCTCAGATGGAAAAAGGGAGTTGTACCGGGTCACATGGTTACTTGCATCTGGACTCACACTCCAAGCCTCTGTATTCCCAAGAGTAAGAGGAGTGAATCCCTTTCCAAGGCTGTGCCCCAGAGTCAAGTGGGCAAAGCTGAGTCCCCAGGGCAAAGCCAGCATCATCTACAGCACAAAACAGACACACAAAGAAACAAAAACCCCCAATGTTTGCCAAAAGCCCGCATCAGACTCAGCATTGTTTCTGCCCATGATTTGGCATTGTGGTGGCCACGTACAATGTGACTTTAGTGTCTTTCAGTCAGGGAAAGCAGTCCTGAAATCTGTGATAGGTGGCATTTCCAAGGCAGCTGCCTGGGGCCGAGCCACGTGGCATAGCCAGGTTTCTGCCCCCTATGCACACACACACACACACACACACACATGATTTTTCCATCACAACAGAGCCTGCTGGGGCTTTTCCAGGCTGGACCCTGAGCTCAGACACGATTCCACGGAGGCAGCATAGTCCAGAGAGAGACCCACAGGCCACTCTAATGACACCAAAATAGACATGTGAAGTCCTGGCTTAGTTGTCTGGGAAGGAGGGGTGGGGGCAGGGGTAGGGGAAGCTGTTCCCAAACATGTCCACCTGATGGAAATATTCTGAACTGGAATGAGCTGTAAATAAACTAGACTGTGCTAAAAACAAACATCTCCAGGGAGTTGGGGTGGGTGCAGAAATACATGGTCTTCACCTGCTGAAAATGAAATAGGTCAAGGGGGAAAGGGGAGGGGAGGAGTGAACAATGCAGATGCCTCTGCAGGAAAAGCAACTGATAATTTATGTTCACTGAAGAGTTCTCCAGTTTCCAGGAAGAAATCAGAGAAGTGGTTGCTTTGAATGATGCAGGGTCTGTCATCAGTGGAAGGCCACACAGGACGTGGGGTGAAGGGAAGCATTGGAGGCCATATATGGTCTGGAAAAATAAATGGTCAGGGGTGCAAAACAGCTGTGTGAACCTGCCAGCCTCCCAGGTGTTCTTGGCTGGGAGCAGCTTTGCAGAAACCCCTCAGCCCTTAGCTGTCTGCTGACGCCAAAGAGAGGCAGAGGAGAAACTGCAGCTGGGTGACCTTGAGAGGGTTCTGGAGTGCTGGTGCGTGTCTGCCAGGCTTCGAAGCTGTCGATTCCTAGCTCACTCTACACTCTAGGGAGGAAACTTGAAGACAAATACCATTGGCATTCATGTCAGGTTTTATAACAGTATAGCTACATTAGTTTACCACTGAGAAAGAGGGAAAAGCAGCCCGTGACAGCTGGAGCACACTCACAGCTAAGGCATGGTGTTCTGCTGTAAAACATAAATGATCATCGAGCGACATCACACAAGGTCACTCTGTGACTGTGATGGATCAAGACAAAAACAAGGCTACTCTGTCACCCTGTCAGATACGGACAAGATAAGACTATCAGCCAACCACACAAATGACCAACTACACCTCTATCCTTGCTACTGTGAGTGACTACTGCTTCTTTACCAGTCACAGCTTCTGTCTCCCTCTAGTCTCTTCTAGGTAAGAATGAAGATGCTTGGTCATAGACTAGCTCTCGCTTCTCAACAGCATCCAAAGGAGAGCAGAGCCAGCCTTTGCTCCCCCAACATCACTGAGCAAAAGCCCAATTCCTAGAATAAATCCCGTCTCACAGCCTGTTACCAAGATGCCCCACTCCCCACTCTTCCCCCTGGTGTGCGTCCTCCCTCGTTGCAGTGAGTCAGTAGGGCCAGCTGTGTTCAACTACAGGTGCAGTCCTGGTGGTCTTTGGTTGGAGGGCATTGCCATTATAAATCTCAGGGAGTTGTTATGGGGGCCCCTTGCCTTCTTCTTACCTCCTGACCTCATGTCCACCCACATGAAGTTATGGTGTAGAGATCCAGAGGAAGGACTCGAGCCAGACTGCTGGGTTTGAATCCTGGCTCTGTCACTTACTACTTGTATCACCTGTACAAGTCACTTCACCTCTTTGCCTCAGTGAATTGATCTGTAAAATGGGGGTGGTGATAGTAGTAATAGTACTTAACTCCTAGGGTGGCTGCAAGGGTTAGGTACATTTATATATGTGAAGCATTTACATGGTGCCTGGCGTGTGGTAAGTGGTTTTTAAAAATTAATTTATCAAACGTTTATGGCATATCTAGTGTATGCCAGTTACTGTGCTAGACTCTAGGGATAAAAGCTGGCTCCCATCTCCTCCCAGAAATCACAGGTTAGTCAGGAAGATCCAAGACAACAGATTTGCCCCCATGGTTCAAGGCTAACATAGGGGTGAACGCAGAGAAAAGCACAGCAGGACCCCTTAGCCTTGGCCTGGGAAGTCAAGGAAAGCCTTCTGGTGGAGGCAGCACCTGACACTTCTTGATCCAGAGTCAGCGTCTCCAGGAGGGGTCTCGGTGTGGGAGGGCCGGCGGGGGTAAGAGCAGGAGGGCCTGAGCAGCCACTCGAGCCCCACAGGCTTTACCATCTGCAGGTCAGGGGCACCGTTTAGGCATCTTTCGTCCCCCCACAAGGCCTAGCCCAGTGCCTGGAAAAGCTTGTGCTCGAATGAACAGATATTTCACGCCAAATTTGGCAGCTCTCCCCACAGACCAGCGCCTCCTGTGACTTGTACGCCTCAAGCTCTGACCGCTGTGGCCCCAGGTCAAAAGCGCCCTCGATGCTCCCTGCTCTTTCATGCCTACGCACCCTGGCCCCCAGTATTGCGTGTATTGAAAGACTCCATGTGACAACGAAGCTGTAAGGGTCCAGGGTCCGCTCTTCATCTCCTCACACTCATGCATGGAGACGTTTAACTGTCATCTCTCTAGCGAGCATGGGTGACACCAAATGGGTGCATACGATCTGGAGTCAAACGTGTTAAATCGTGGCTCCTGGTCCCTTGTAATCGGTGCTACTACCTCCAGCCCTGGCTGCCTCCCTCTCTGAACAATTCCTTCTGGGCACAGAATCAAAGTTATTAACAATGACTTCCTTCTCCCCAACTATTGGGGGAACATTGCGAGCCTGTCTGAACTTTGCATTCCTTGTCCCATCTACAAAGTGACAAGTCAGTCTCTGAAGAAGGAGAAACGGGCCTTATGACGATCACTGTGTCCATGCTGTCCGCTCTTTTATCTTGTTTCTCGTACCTTAGTGAACTTGTTTATCGTATCTCAGTGAAGGTGGGGGGTGGGGGGGGCTCTGTCAAGTAGGTGTGCGGGAGGTGTGCTGACGTCTCACAGGTCAGGAATCAGATTCGGAACTCTAGGGTGGCAGCCTGGGTCTCCCTGGGGCACAGTGGGCATGACAGAGGTCCCAGCACTGACCCCATGCTAATGAGCAGCAGTTTTCTCTAAACAGCCCTTCCTGGCCTGGATCAGAAGAAGCGTGGCAGCCACAAAGCATGCTGCCTGCTGACACCCCCTCCACCCCCACTGTTCCCACCACCATTCTTCAGAGGGGGCCGAAGTCCGGTGAGTACCTTAGGACACGTGAGGGAACAGAAACGCGGGCTCCTCAGTGCCCACCACACTGCCCCCCCCCCCCCCCCGCCTGCTTCTCCAACCCCCGAGTGAGCTGCCGCCAGAATCTTCTCTGAAGGATTCAACCCTTTCCTCTCACACAGCAGGTTGAGACCTGGAATTGGATACTTTGCAGCTTCTGGTGGGTGTCCATTCTCTCACTGTCTTAAATTAGTTATGGAGGGAGTCATCTCTGTAGGGAACTGACTTTGACAAAGTGTCCCATCTTCCCGAAAACAATGAGGTGAATTTATAACTTTCTGAGCTCCCATCAGCTGCTCAAATGTGGAATTTCCCCTTTTGTTTTTTCTCTCCCCAAGTATTCGTGAAATTCCCTTCCATGGCCTGTATCTAACATAGACCATTTTTGGGAGGTGATGCAGGAAATGGTCCTGCTGTAGCCAGACCAAGGTGTGAGAGGAAACAGAATTTAGGAAGAGAGGAAAAGGCAAGGAAAAGAACAGGATTTGGGAAGCTGACCTAGAAGATAACAGGCCAGACGTTCTAGGGACTTGAGTCTCAAATCTTTCCAGAAACTCTTCAACCTGCACTGTCCAAACCAGTAGCCTCTAGCCATATGGGGCTACTGAGTACTTTCAATGTGGCTAGTTTGAGTTGAGACATGCTGTATGTATAAAATACAGCCTGGATTTAGAAAACTTTGTATGAAAAAATGTAAAATATCTCATTATTAATTTTTTAAATATTGAGTATATGTTGAAATGATAATATTTGGGGTATATTGGGTTAAAAAATATATTATTAAAAGTAATTTTACTTGTTTCATTTTACCTTTTTAATGTGGCCACCAGAAAGCTTAAAACTACATATACAGCTTACATTGGTGGCTCACGTTTGATTTCTGTAGGTCAGCACTCTCCTAAATATTGGATAAAGGCCCCTGAAATGAGCTTTCTAACTCCATCCAAAGTGGCCATTATGTCTCTGTAATCCATTCAAGCCAGGCGTGTCTCAGGAGCTGATAAGGGTACAGATACTGGTGGCCCAGGACAGAAGGTTGTCTTCTTAGGACATCCATTGGGGTTTCAGAGAGCCGCCAGTCTGGGAACTAGACTGTGGAGTGGGTCTGTGTCCAGGATGGTGACCTTCTTCTGTCCCCCAAGTCTGACCTGTACCCCTGTGTTGCTTTGCATGACAGCTTCTCTCCCCAGACATGAAGAACCTCATCCTGGAGCTGGAGACCACACAGGCCCCGTGTGTGCAAGGATCACTTGGTTCCCCTGGGCCTCCTGGCCCCCAGGTTGGTGCTATCTTCTGTTCAGAGCAAGGCAGCCAACTGGGCAGAGCCTCTTGGGACCGCCTGTGTTAATGTGGCTTGGGGGCTGTTTTCCTTCTCTGGCTCACCTCCACAGCCACGTGAATAGAACACTGATTCTTTGGTTCAATCTGGCCTTCCAGACTTGATTTCCTCATCCATGCAATGGGGACAATGATTACCCCCGCAGTACTGGGGTAGGAGACCAAATGCAATGCTGCCTAGATGGATGTGGTTAGTATTGTAGTTACCATTGAACACTTCATGGCAGTGGGTTGCTCCTTATGTGGCCTTTGACCCCCAGTCAATGGACCCAGAGTTGCCTGCATTCAGTGCAGGAAAGTGGAGGTAGAGAGGAGCTTGTTATCCTGAGATCACGTGGCCCCAGATACTGATACAAGCAACCCACCCCTCTCCAGCAAAGCTAAAGGCAAAATGCCAGAGAAAGGGTTTTCTAGGCAAACAGAGTACCCTCTAGAGACCCCGTCTCACAGACCCCTGGCCCCTCTGGCTGCCTGGGAGAGGGGCTGCACTAAGGAGGAATGGCCCCTGGGCTGAGGCTCTGGGCCTGCCTGCCATGATGGGGGGTGGGGAGTGAAAGAGGGAGCAGGAGCAGTCAGTGCCCGGTGCCTTCGGTATTATCTCACCCTCCTGGGTAACCCTCCGTGGCTTCCCATCGCAGGAAGACTGAGAAACAAGCTCCTCACCCTGGCTTGTATCTCTGCGTCATCTCCTGCCACCAGCTTTGCCCATCAAGGCGGCCACTATGCATGTCCTGGGTCCTCAAGCCTTAGGGCCTTGATGCTGTGGCTCCAGCTGCTTAGAATGTTCTTCCTTCTGAGTTTCACCGTGGCCAGCTCCTTTGTCACTCAGAATCCAGTTTATATGCCGCTTCCTCAGCCACTCAGCCTACAGTAGCCTTCCCCGTTACTCTCCATCCAATGATTTTAGTTCTCTGCAAATTTTTCTCATGTTCTGATAGTTTCCTTATTCATTTATTTTGTTCCTGATTTCTTTTGATCTCCCCTCCATAAAATGTCCACTCTATGCTGGGGCTGGCAAACTATGGCCACCATTCAAATCCATCTTTTTTTGTAATTAAAGCTATATTGTCTCTGGCTGCTTTTCCACTACAAGGGCAGAGTTGAGTAGTTGTGACAGAGTTGCTCTATCAGAGGCAGAGCCTAAAATATTTCCTGTCTGCCTCTTTATGGAAAAAGTTAAATGAGCCCTGGTCTGGAGTGCGGGACACTGTCCATCTTGTTCATATTGTGTGCCCGTCTGCACCAGTGCACGGGGTACAGTAGGTTCTCCATAAATATGTGTTAAATTCAATAAAGAAAACAGGACTTTGAACCCAGAGCTGGCCAGAGCTGCCAGGCCAGAGAGGGGCTGGGAAGTCTGCAGAAAGGGAAGATGGGCCCCTGAGGAACACCTCCCAGGTGGGTTTCTATTTTCCCACCTCCCACAGTCTACGCTAACAGCTCTCAGGGCACCGGAGAGCCCACAGAGCGTGGGGAAGAAAGGGGGATTCTCTGCTGGCCAAAGCGCTCCTGTCACACCTGCTCATCTCTACCCTCACACAGTCTCTCTGCGCGGTCCATCTCCAGGGGACTATGCAGCCACCCTGTCCTCTTAGAACACAGCGTGAATGCTGTCCCCTCCAAAGCGAGCTCTGTGGACCAGCAACACTGACGTCCTCTGGGAGCTTGTTAGACGTGCAGAGTGTCATCCTCCCCTCAGTCAGAATGTGCGTTGTAACAAGACGTTCCAGTGAATCAGCTACACGTCGTGCCAGGGCTCCATGGCCGCGAGGGCTCTCGCCCCTGTCAAGAAATGGAAAAAACTGAGGCTTGGAAAAGAATAAAAGAATGGGATGACAACTCTGTCCCCTGTCCCCTCCCCTAAAGAGAAGGAGACTAAACCAGAGCTGGTGGTTTCCAAACTCCTCTGCACATTAGAATCCCCTGGGAGCTTCAGAAATTCCTGGTGCCTGTACCCTTCTCCCTGAGATTGTCATGTAATTGGTCTGGGGTGTGGCCTGGTCTTCGGGATCTTTAAAAGATCCCCAGGGAATTCCAATGTGCCCATAGGCTGGGGAACCTCTGGCTGAGGGGTCTGATTGTCATTTGGACAAGTCTCGTAGAAATCGTATTTCAAACAGGCTTTATATTAGGCGTGTTCAGCTGCAGACCTTGGGGATGAAGCAGTGGCCTGGAAGGGTTGATGGATGTCCTCTCTGCTGTGTGTGGGAATTTGGAAAACAGCCAGCTGAGCATCTCCCAGATGCATGAGCAGAAAGCAGCTGCTTTGCTGTGAGTGTGCCAAGCCTTAGTGCGGTGGGTGCTGGAGTCCCTGAGTTGGAGTCAGCCCCAGTCCTTCGCTGGGCAGTGGTACAAAAATGCACTATTTACCTGCCCACCTTCTTAACATCTTAAAACAAAAGACTTTTTTGCTGTACCTGGTACCCACACCTCGACCTGGGAATTTCTCAGTCGGCTGCTCCCGCATGCAAAGTGTTACCTTTCCTCTTGAAAGGGCCCAGGGAAGCTTGGAAAGGGCAGATGAAAAGACGAGAGGCGGTGAAGCCTCTTGTTCTCAGCAAACAGCATTTCTTTAAGACTCGTTAGTTGCTCTCATCAAGCACTCAGGATGTTTCAGGCAACCCAAGAATTCCAGGGAGAAAATTAAAAGCGCAGAGAGTAGATGTGTGAGCATGCGACCCAGGCACCACGGTAAGCACAGCGCAGAGCGAGCTAGAGGAGGAGGAACAGCTAGAAGAGGAAGACGCTGGGCTGGAGGCCACGAGGGGCTTTCATGGGGTCCCTGGAGCCCCGAGTCTGCGTAGAGACGAGGCTGCTGTAGGAGCCCAGTGCCTCAGAGCCTCCCCCCCAGTCCTGCCCACCTCACCACCCGTCGGCCCTGGTTTGACGTATACTTTCTTCACTTCCTGTCTTGATTGTGTAGGGTCCACCGGGGCTTCCTGGCAAGACGGGACCAAAGGGAGAAAAGGTATGAGCCACTCGCTTCAGCCCACCTCTCCTTGGTAATTCCTGGCTGTTTCTAGGGGTGTCACTGAGAACTTTCTGGTTGAGCTTTCAAAGCATGTGCTACTGTGTTTCCCTGAAATAAGACCTGGCCGGACAATTAGCTCTAATGCGTCTTTGGGGGCAAACATTAATAGAAGACCTGGTATTGTATCATAGCATATATCATATATCATATCATATCATATATCATACCCGGTCTTATTTTACTATAAGATTTTTTTTACTTGTATTAATTTTTGCTCCAAAAGACACGTTAGAGCTGATTGTCTGGCTAGGTCTTATTTTTGGGGAAATGGTATTTCTGCCTTAGCGCATGAGGATGGGCTCCATGATGGCTGGGCTGCTGCTGCAGGTGTGGGGTCCCATCAGTGTATTTCGGCTTGGCCCACTGACATGGCAGGGCTGCTGTGAGTGGACAACTGACCAAGCCACGTGAGCATGCCCAGTCCTCAGCCCTACTAAGCCCTCTGCTTCCAGAACTTCTCTTCCAAAGCAGCCTCTGCTTACCTGTCTTTTCCATCTACAGGGGGAGCTTGGCCGACCAGGAAGGAAGGTATGGTCCATGCAGTTCTGTCAGCATTACATGGGCAACTGTGCTCCACGTTCTTGTGAGTGTGTGTGCACTCCTTGGGGTGGGGGAACCACAGTGCACTTCTGTGGCCTCCAGTATTCAGGTGGGCAGTGATGGCACTGCCATCCTGATCATGACAGTAGCAACCTTGCTCTTTCTGCCCACTCCTTTGCTCGGGAGCTGGAGCCTGCTACTGCCAGGCATTTGGACTTTTTCCAGATGCTGCAAGCCTGGCCAAATTTCCCCCAGCCTCAGAGCATCTCATCTTGCCCCCTATCAGAGAAACTCTCCAAGGCCCCAACTAGTGGCACAAAATGACTCTCACTGTCTATTTGATTAAACTGGAATAAAGTGCCAAACAGACAGAATAAATGGGAATTACTTAAGGTCACAGGGACTCTGAGTGAACCACACACATATTATCAAGACTCTCATTAGTGTCAGGAAGAGGCAAACCAGCAGCCACTCGCCGTGGTCAATGGATGCTGGCACTCTGTGGTCAGTAGACAATGGCACTGAAATTGGACGTCTTGGTGATAGAAGGAGGTGCAAAACTTTGGTCAAGAAAGATACCTATGATTCTAAATATAAATTACTATTATTTTGGTTGAATGCTTTATTCAAATACTTTCACTATCAATAAGAACCTCCAACAGACCTTTGTGAGGCAAAGTTACAATACTTTAGGGCACAGATGACAGCTCCAGCCAAGGGACAGCAGTGGTCTGAAGAGCTGAGCTGGAAAGGATTCTGGCATGGTCTCCACACTCAGAACTAATGAGGGCCATGAGTAATTAGTGATGTGTGCCATGGATGTGGGAGGCGAGAGTAGAAACTCCACACATGCCAGCATTTGTGATCCCTGGTTTAGAGGCTGAGCCTTCCACGCCCCCAGCTAGGCTAACTGAAATCAGCCCATGGGTGCAGAGGTCACGATAGAGCCCCCCAAGTCCCTGATCCCACTCTCTCTTGCAGGGCTTACTATTCATAGCTCCTGGCTTAGGTTAGGTTCCTTGGAAACAGAGACAGAGGTGGCATGGGCTATGTGCAAGTGAATTAATTATTAAGAGAGTGCTCTCAAGAGGAGGCTGAGGAGAGGGGAGAGCCAGATGGGGCAGGGGAAGAAGCACAGTGTGGGAGTGGTATCAGGCGATGTCCAGCGTCAGCCTGATCCTGAGGGAAGCTCTGGAGTTTGTCCCACCTTGAGGTAAGGAAGCTGTGCTGTTGGCTGCAGAAAGGGGAAGTACATAAATTGCTGGGCAGCTCCAGCTGCCCACAGGCAAATTCCACAGTCGCAGGTTGCAGAAATTAGTTGTTACAGCAAGGAAGGTAGCCACTGGGGGATGGGCACTCAGAGCAGGTGAGAAAGCTCTTGAGGGGCTAGCAACAGCATTTGCTACTGCTCCCCAAACACAATCCTACCCCATTTACATCACATCCCTGCATCCTCAGCGAGAACATGTTGGTATGCAGGGGACATTTGAATGAGTAGGTGGAGGTGATAAAGATGGAGAAACCAAGAAGTTTACAATATCTTCTCCATCACCTTTTATTTCTTCAGTAGAAATAGGATCTCATGTGTTGACACAACGTGACATCAAGGGCTTTACCTTATACCTAAGTGATCCACCTTTTAGGCTGTCAGTCTTTGGAGGGTGGGGATGAGGGTCCTGGGGCCACACTTAGAGGCCCCATACTCTTCTCTGGACCCCAGAGACAAATCTTATTTTCTGCAAGAAGAGGAAACAAATTCAGATGTCCTGACTTTTGTTCTTTGCCTTTGAAGGGCAGACCTGGCCCCCCAGGTGTTCCTGGCATGCCTGGGCCCATCGGCTGGCCTGGCCCGGAAGGACCCAGGGTAAGTGTGGCACATTCTCAGAGCTCGTGTGGTATCAGAACATGAGGGAGAAGATGGCAGCTCCCTCAGCCCTTAGCACATAGTCAGTGAAACTCATTTCCTCAAGAGGGGGAGGAAGAAGAGAGCATGAGTGTGGGGACAGAGCCCCAAAGAGCAGTTTCCAGGCTCTCGGCCTCACGTGGAAAGGTGCTGGCTCAGGTAGTAAATGGCCATCAACTGTGATTGCATGGCCATCAGCTGTGGCTAGTTGGCCGTCAGCTGTAACCAGTGAGCCATTGGCCACTAATATAACTGCTGTGGCTACGCTAGCAAAGAATGGGAGCTAGCAAGAAGATGGTGGCTGAGCTAGCAAGAGCAGATTGCAGTTAGCACAGTGGATTGCAGCTAGCAAGTGTGGTTGGTTGGCAGAGAGAAGTGGTTGTGGACGGTGTGGCTCCTGCTTCCTGTGTCTCCAACCCAGCTGCCAGCGAGAATATAGTGGTATGACTCCCCTACCTGTGGCTCCGTGGGTGTTCCTGTTTGGCCTCACCATGTCCTGCGTTCTTATGTGGGGAGCAGGACCAGCGACCCCGCCTGACACCCAGCGCGACAAATGGCGCAGCGAGCAGGGTCTCCCACCTGACACCCCGCATGAGTCCCTGCATGACAATGAGGATGGCCCAGAAGTTCCCAAATACTTCTTCGTTCGCTTGAACTGCAAGATCTTGGTCACTCCAACATCTCTGCTCCTGTGAGGGGAGAAATAAGGGGACTTCTTTCACAGGGACCCCGATTCTCCTTTGTCCCGAGAGTTAGCATGCAATTCTTTGATTTCCCTGAGATGACTCAAGAGGGGCTGTGTCTGGAAAGCTATTAGCCTGTGGTGCTGCTCTGGCAGGAGGTGGAGGGTTGAGGAGGTGGGCGTTGGCTGGCTGCAACAACCGAAACGCTAAGTTCAGAGAGGGATCACCAAATGCCGATGAAATCCCCTTCCTCACATGGGTAATGGAAAGCTAACACATCCATCTAAATCTAAGCATGCCTTTGTTTACGTTCTTCTCACTTTGGTTATAGATTATTGGTTGCAGGGACCAATGCCTTAGAAATTTGACCTGCAGAAGTCAGGGCGGGTAGGTGAATGTCACTCCCTGCTCTGGTTCACGTACTGGCAGGATTTATTATGGGAACAGAAAACTGGTCCCAGTCCTTGTAGGAAAAGTCCCAAGGATACTTAAAAAAAAAAATAAAAAAAAATCAACTATATAAAGCTAAGCTGTCCAGTACAATAGACACTAGCCATATGTGGTGGCTTGAAATGTGTCTAGTGCAACTGAGGAACTGAATTGTAAATTTTAATTAAGTTTGAATTTTAAAACTTATGCTCAATTTGGTTATTTGAAAACGTTTACGTATGTTTGGAGCAAGTTGAACAGGTGATGCTGCTTTTCCAACTACAAATTTTATGAACTCTAACTATAGATCACATGTTTTGAATGAAAATTTAGCATTTGAATTGAGATGGGATTTAAATGTAAAATATGCAACAGATTTCAAGTATTTATTATGCAAAAGAGAATGTACACTATCTCATTAATAATTTCTATATTGACTACATATTGGAATGATAATTAGATTAAATTAATGAGAGTAAACAAAATATAGCATTCAAGTTAACTTCATGTTTAGTTTTACTTTTAATGTGACTTCTAAAAATATTTTAAATTAAGTAAGTGGCTCACCTTCTATTTCTACCATTTAGCGCTGATGTAGAGGTTCTTTTTAGCACAGAGGGTGCTGAAAGTTTCAACTGCAAACCATTCTGAGGGGCAGCAGAGTCCACCCATGCGTTTTAGCTCCCTGTCTCCATCGTACACACCCAGAGGCTGATGTTCACTTTACTTGACTGCAAACCTAGGGTGAGATTATATGGAGATGTCTGAAAGGCCTTTCCTATGCAAAGAGCAGAGCAGCTAAAGTTTTTTGGGTGCTGACACCTTGTCCTCTGGGGCCACAGTGCCCCCCTTCCTCTCCCCCTCCCTCTTATAACCTTCTCAAGGAGGAGATCCAGCATTAGTGTATTACATCGTCTTAGTAAGAATATAGTTTGGAGATGCGCTCTGGCTTAGGCAATTTCATTTTATACTTCATCTCAAATACCAAAATGAAGTATAGGATATGGAGCCTTGGGCCCCTGGGAGTGCGCAAGGGAGCCTTTGGGGTCCTCAGATTCACAAGCCAGCTCTGTTGTCCCCTGTTCCTTCCTGATCTTGCCCATGACTTCCTGGTTCAGTTTCTCTAGGAAATGTCACTGTAGGTCTTCATTTCCCCTTTTGATTCCCACAGGGTGAAAAAGGTGACTTGGGTCTGATGGGCTTGCCAGGGTCAAGAGGACCAATAGGCTCCAAGGTCAGTGTGTGGGTCCAAATGGATGCTCCCAGGTCTTCTCACTAAGGCTATGGAGCAGCTGTTACCCAGCTGTTACCCGTGATGGGGAAGGGGTGGGCTGCTGGGGATGTCACAGATGTTGGAGATCCCAATGCCTGACTGCCCGTCTTTACCAGACTTTGGGGGGCATCGGGGCTGGGATGCAGGGGCATAGGGGTACCACTCCTGCTGTTCTGGGCAGCAAGGGTCAAGCCTCTGGACATGACAGATGGAAATGTTTTTTCAGGCCTTTGTTGGGGGGAGCGTGGCAAGAAAAGCAATGTTCTTTTTAGGCCTGGTGTAAACACAATCCTCAGGAACATCTTTGTATTTAATGCGGCCACTCCCCCAAAAACTTTTAGCTCAATGAGACACTTCTCACCACCACATTGAGGGATTCCTTCCATTCTCACATCAAACCCAGATGTCCTACAGGGCTGGCTGTAAATGCACCTTCTGCTTTCTTTTAGGGCTACCCTGGATCCAGAGGGGAGAAGGTTAGTACTTGTCTCTGCCGGCTCCCCAGAGCCTGGTTTGGGCTATCGGCTGCGGGGTCTGTGATGAGCAGAGGATGAGCCCAGGTCTCTCTTTAGTCAGCAACTGCAGCGAGCATTCCGAGACATTCCCCCATCTTTTATCAGTGGGCTGAGAGAGAAATGAGGGGCCTCCTGAAGCAGAGCAAGCGGGTCAGGGAGGAGCCCCCAGGGAAGGTGGAGGCCCCTTACATGGAGCAATTGAGCGATTGAAGCTTGTGGTGGGTGGAGAGTGAACGCAGTTTGCGTGGGGATGCTGGAGAAAGGTGGCAGATGTGTGTCTTTAGACCAGGCTTTCTTTCACCACACAACCTTCTTATCTGTCAAAAACAAAACAAAACAAGAAACCCATCTGGAACCTGGGGACAAATTTCCTTTGGATGGGAGAGGATCTGGGACCCAGAATTTTCTGTGAGTTGTCCTTTATTAAGGGAAGAGGTCTTTGGGGTCCAAATAGATGGTAGAATGCAGAGAATTCCTTCCCTGGCCAAGTCACTTCATCTCTGAGCCTGTTTCTTCGCCTGTGAAATGAGGGTGGTAGCTTAGGGAACTTTCAGTTCCAATTTTCCCCCACAGTATTGACTCATTGACTCTCTCCTGTGGTTTCCTTTTAGGGATCCAGAGGTGAAAAGGGTGACTTGGGTCCCAAAGGAGAAAAGGTAATAGCCATTGCATAGAAGAAATAAACTACAATGGAAGTGGTGTCCCTGCCCACCCCCTTTTATGGGCTGACTGACAGACTGATTGGCTGTCTGTCTGATTGACTGGCTCACTGCCTGGCTGGCTGGCCAGCTGGCTGGCTGACAGGGCTCTATCTTGAAAATCCTGATCAAGCTCTTCCATAGCCCTTTCAAGCATTATTTCAGAGGTGGTCACCATATTTTTTATTTTCTTCACAGGGTTTCCCGGGACTTCCTGGAATGTTGGGGCAGAAAGTAAGTACCTAGAAGTAGTAAACATAGGCCTCAGTAACAAATGCGACCGTCTAAGTACAACAGAAAGAGGTCTGCCTCTCTGTTCATCAGGCAGGGAAAGTGGGTTTCACTATGGAAAGTTCCAAAGGGGAGCAAGTTGCTGAACCCACTGGTGAGAGGGTGGCAGGATGGTCTGAGACCTCCCTCCAGTTCCATGGGAGGTGGGGGACACCCCACCTGGGTGGCAGGAGGCCCTTCTTTGCATTTCCTGCCTCTCGGAGGACTGTGCTAATGTTCAAAGACAGAAGCTTTAGGACGAAGGACTCAGATCTGAGAAGCAGTGGTCAAGGGCCCCGGATGAGGCGCAGGTATCTTTGGCTTAATGCCACTGCTCACTCCACCCAACTGGCACTCCTTCAAGGTGGCATCTGTGCTACGGGAGACCTGCGAGTTATCTTAGCTGGGTGATGGCAAACATTTTTTATTTGATAGTTAAATTTTTTATTTAAACAGTTAAATATTTAGTGAGATTTCCTTCATATTTTGCTTGGGACAAGGCTTAATAAAAAAGAGTTAATTCAGTTGGCTTAAAGAAAAAATATTCAGTGAATAAGAATAAAAGTGATGTGTGGATAGGACAAAAACTGTGAAGGTGGTAGTTGACTGACAGACCTACTTTAAAAACTTCTTCTTAGGGTTCGGCTTTGGGGGGAAGAGACTGAAGGGAGCGACAGTGCACAAATGGACCCTGAGAGAGTGCACACAACACCTAATGTGACTCCCTAACGCTCTGACCTCCTGCGAAGGCATTGACATGGGAAAATGTTATTTTAACGTTGGCCTCAGAGCTTCATGTTCTTCAAACATGCAAACGAGATGCTTTCTTATAATTCTAAAGGCTTTATTTTCCAAACTCAAATAAGCAATGTTTATCTGATGTTCTCCAATCAGTAGAGCATATTTAAATCATTGGAATCACCTGACATTAATTTATTATACTTGATTACTGCCTTAAGCTGTCAAAAACTCTGTTTCCGCTGCCCTAGATGGGGTGGTGGGTTAACAATAGATTAATTATAGAAGCAAATTAAAGGAAACATTACAAGAGAAAAAAAAAACGATTTTATTTTAAAATGTTGGGGCTGGGTTTTCCTAGCCACAGCGAACATCAAGGAATAATAAATTACTGTAAAATTAAATATGACAGCTTCTCTGGTCTCTGCTCCATTTACTAGACTTGCCATCGAGAGTTGTCTTCCCATTTCATGGCAGGCTGTTTTAAGACAGAGCTGATCTGATAACCGTAATTAGGTCTTAGAGAAATTAAATCAAGAAATTACTGCCTGCTTCCAGTTGATGAAGAGAAGGGCCACACTTCCTTCTGACAATGTTTTTTTTAAAAAAAATTATACTGTTTATGCTGCTGTTTTCTCTTAGCCAAACAAGACACCCCCTGGGCCCCTCTAAACCACCAAAGAAAATTGTGCAAACATCTCCATGGCCACGTAGAATTGATCTATCCTCTCACACTCTCTCACTGCCTTGCATCCTGAACGACATGGCAGGTTGGAAAGAAATCATAGGTTTAAGGACAATTCTTGGGAAGGCAAGATGTTGGTAGCTTGCGTCGGGGCAAATTCATTACATTGGCTGAGCTGACAGATAACTTCAGAGATTTCTGTTTGATCCTTACTGTATATTGGTGTTGCCCAGAACCTGCGATGTGTCATACCTCCTCTAACCATGTGCAAAGCCATCTGGGTGTTTCTTGTTTACCTGAATGACTGAGGCAGCTCTTCATGGACACTGGTAGCCGACAAACAGAAGCTCTCATGTTTGCTATTGCTAAATGTAGCTTGGTGGTGGTGCATTCTGGGCTGTAGAGGGATTACTGGAGGTTGGAGCGATGCCCTGTGGGTTCCTGATCTAAAGAAAGAGCAAATGGGCCTGGGATCCTAGAAGAACATGGAAGGAAGGAGAGAAACTAAAATGGAGAAATAGATTTTGCAAAAGGTTGGCCTTGAACTGTGGAATGCTGCAATTGGTGAATTTGGTTCTGGTAGTTCCAAAGAGAGCTTTTCAAGTAGGAATGTTGTTCATGTTGCTTTCCAGGCCTTTACAATAATTATGTGGAGTATTTGAACATATGTCCAGAGCATCTCTCACCACAAAGAGTTTTCATCTAAATCAAATGGAAGTGAACTGGAACTCAAACCAGTTTTTACTCAAGAGTGGGGAAATATACAACCCTATGTAAACGTCATTACGTGAACAGAAACTTCCCGAAGATGAGAGTTGTCAAAACTGTATCTTATCGTTCAAAAACCCATAGAATTGAGTTTGTGCTAAAAACAAAACAAACACAACATAAAATTTCAACTAAAGGAGAAAGTGTTTCCCCCCAACAGCTTGTAGTGTCACAGGCATGCATATGACTGAGATACAGGAGCCTCCCGCCCCCTTTCGCCATTCTGGATGGTGATTTGGGACGTCAAATGTGTTTGCCGGCAGCTGTCTCTCAAAGATAAAAAATCACCCACGGTAACCTTCTCCTTTCCTTCCCCTTCCATGGAAAGCCTGTCTGCCTTTCACATGACCTCACATAACTCTTCCACTCTCCCAGAGCAGCCCATTGGGGAAAGATCTGGAATGATCAAGTAGACTGCCCTTACGGCCAATGATTGGATTGAACTGTAGACATGTACTTGTTCCACATGCCCTAATTCCTCTCTTACTTCTCTTTCTTCTTTCCAGGGTGAAATGGGTCCAAAGGGGGAGCCTGGGATAGCAGGACACCGGGGACCCACAGGAAGACCAGGAAAAAGAGGCAAGCAGGTAACGATCCCAGGGCTCACCACACCCCTGCAGTGAGAACTCCTCATCTGGGACTGTTGTGTTTCTGAAGCTCTCCATGCGATTCTAATGTGTAGCCAGGGTTCAGAACCATGGTAACACTATGAAACCTATTCTGGTCTTTTCCATGGGAACTTAGGAATGGCACAGGCTCCAACCTGGATAATTCAGATTCCATGATAACTTTTGAAGTCACAATATTCTGGTTCAATTTTCAAAGTTTTACAATGGGTGGCATGGCTGTGGCTTCACAATGCTGCCACAAATACCAACTTCCTAAAAACTAGACTCAGGAAAACAAAAAGAAAATGTTTTCCTCCCTCCCTTCTTTCCTTCCTTCCTTCTTTCCCTCCCTCCTTCTTTCATTTCTTTCTTTCTCTTTCATAATTTTCTCCCCTACTGCTGATTTCCACCCATAATTTTTTATATTGGGGTTCAAGAAGCCTGTTGACTTGTGTCATCTAGTTCTTTACTTGGGCAGTGTTTGTTTTTCCTGGTGAGGGCTGAAGCCCGCAAAGCTATTTCTTGACCCTGTTGAGAATGATTCAGTTGTAGTAATCTTGAAAATTACACCAGAACCATGTCTGGGAGCTCAGAAAAATTAGGAAAATGAGCTCATCCTTTCTACAAGATATCATAAACCACCCGAGTGTGCTCTGAACCCTCAGTGCCTGTCTAGTCAGCAGTTACTTGAGTTGTTAGTTTTGGGAGCCTGGTACTTTCTTTTTGTCGTGAATTAATTCCTAGCATAGTGTCTTATATACCGAATATTCATTGGGCCAGTGGTGCTAAGAGTTTCTGGAGGTTATTGTAAGTCAATCCAAATCCTAGAATCAGAAATCTAGAAGGGACTTCAGGAGATTAGAATCTCAGGGCAAGAAGGATTTTAGTGACCACCCAATGCAATTCCCTTCGTGTAGCCACAAGGAAACTGAGGGCCAGGAAAGTAGAGTATTCTGCCCAGGACTCTTCAACTAAGTCAGCTTCCAAGGCAGAGTTAGAACTTAGAGAGTTGAGACCAGCTTTTCCCCACATCACATCTTTTCTCATTATCTTCATGCTTCAGGACTTACCTACAGGCAGGCCCAGGAAAGCAGCTCTTGACTTTACTATACAAATCTTTGTTTAATTCAGGAGACAGAGCAACTTCCTTGAAAGGGATCACCAAACTTTGTGGCAATAAAGGAATAAAGAATGCTTTTCCTGGAAAGCTCTGTGCAGTGATTCCTTCTCATGGAGACATGGCTTGCTCTGAGCAGATGACCGATAAACTGAATATTCCATTCCTGCTGGTGTCAGCTTCGTTGCATTTCCAGCTTCTTCAAGCTGTGGCACTTCCTGTGCTCATAGACAGCTGATGTGGCTGTTAGAAAAACAAGCCTTAAGTGTAGCTATATTAAGATGGTGTGACTTCCTTTGCCATTTTGGGACCCATCTTGGTTACCTCATGGAATGCTTCAGCTTAGACTAAGGCTTAAGACTCCCTCCATCAGAATGGAATTGGAAACAAACTCTCCCCCCAGAGTCCCACATTAAGAGTTTAAGAACTCCTTGGACATTTCTAAGAGAGCTCCCAGGGCCCTGCTGACAAGGCAACAGGTTACATGTCACCGTTATGATTGGAAACGGTGCCCAGCACTGCTTCCTAGACTTGGGGAAGATTGGGTTTCATCAGGTGGGCAAGCCTGCCAGGGAACAAATGTAGGAAAGGGTGCCAGGCCAAAGGTGTCAGGCATTGGTCATTACTGGGCAAAATCTTTGCTCTTGGCCCTCTGAGAGCGGGCAGCAAAGAGGACACCCAGGTAGAATGACTGTAGCTGCAGGTGTGACTCTCTTTAAGAAATCAGGACTTTTCTAACCATGTGAGAAAGAGGAAACCAAGCCTTCTGCTCTGCTAATCAGCTTTCCCACATAGCCCGTGGTTCTGTGCAAACGTTTTTTTGCCTCTGAGATCTTTGTTAGCCTCATAGCAAACCCATGTGGGTGTATATTTACTTGCCCCATCTTGCTCAGGGTCTCATCACCGAGGTGAAAACCCAAATCTTTGACTTACAACTCAACAGAACTACTTCCTATTTGTGTTTTCAGCTTCTTCCTCTTCCCTCATTTGATCTAGGGAAGGGAGGTGAACAAGATGGATTCCAGCCGGCAGGGAGCTTATATATCATGGGGACACTTTGATGCAATGCCCACAAAATAATTGTATAGTTATGATCTAGGATAAATGCTATGGGTCTTTATCCTGCGAGCAACGGGTAGCCATTGGGTGAAAATCGCTCTTGTGATAAAATAGAAATGTTCCTGATGAGCAGACAGATGGCCCGAGTTGTAGGCCCAACTCTGCTGCCTTGATGCTAGGTGGCTTCTATTAATCCATGTTCTTTTCTAAGCCTCTATTTCCTCATCTGCCCAATGGGAGGAGTGGGCTGGATTGGTTCCTTTAGCTGTCATGTGCCATGTTTCTAGGACAGAACAAGAAGATGTCTGTACACTTGCAGCCATCACTATCTCAAATGTCACCTGCCCTGAGCTTTTTAGAAACTTGGTTGTCAAGGCCTCTGAGGCTACATCCTGCCTTGGGCTCTTGCTCCAAAATGCAAAGTGGTCCCTGATTTAGATAGATGAGGAAGGAAGTTTGTCATGTCCTGCTATCATAACAGGCTCTGCCTTTCTTTCCGTCAGGGGCAGAAGGGAGATAGTGGAGTTATGGGCCCACCAGGCAAGCCTGGGCCTTCTGGTCAACCTGGCCGTCAGGGTCCTCCAGGGCCCCCAGGCCCCGCATCTGCAGGTAAGAGCTACACTGCTTCACTTGACCTACAGTGTCCCACGCCTGGCCAGCCTCCCACAGAGGGTACCAAGAGATGCCAGCAGAGGTCTGCCTTGGTTTTGAGTGAGAAACAACCAGAGGGACTTCAATGTATTTATAATTTCTCCACAACTAGGCTCATTCAATTTTTCCAAGAGAAAGATAAAATCATCATTCTGGCTTTGTTTCTAGCATCTTGGAGAACCCATAGAGGAGAGGGGAAAAATTACATTGGTGATGTCATTTTTACTTTAAGTGAAAAATAACAGGCACATATTTTATCACCTGACACCGTTTTAAAGAAAACATTTCATGACTCCAAGCAATTCTCTTAAACCTAGAAGTAAAGATGACATAGCAAATTTTTTATCATCTTACCCAGTATTATGAAAGAGTCCTTATGGATCTTTATTGAAGATAGGAATTAAAAAGAAATCAGATCTACCATAGAAGAGAGCATAGGTACACTGTCAGCTCAAAGTAAAGCCTTTCATAGCACACTGTCTATATAAACACAGCATCTCTAGGCCCAAGAAGACTGTTTACTGAGTGTGCAAGATTCTTGTCCTCAGTTATCCAAAAGGAATCAAAATAATTTTGATTCCATTTTTTTAAAAAGAAAATGAAGGCATTTTAAAATTCCACAGTGCACTTCCTGCCCGCCCAACTCTGTTTATGGAAATATATTTGCAACCACCTCATGAGATGATCGAGAAATGTCATTATTTTGTTAGATTCTTTAAACCAAATTAAAGTTTTCTCTGAGACTCCAATCTGCCAGAATGCCAGGAAAATTCACTCGTAGGGGTTCTCTCCACTTTTTCAACTGCCACAAGAGTTGGGCCAAGATCCTCTGGAATTATGGCAGAAAAACAGCCGGGGAGGTCTCTCTGGCCTTTTATCTGCCCTATTGACCTCTGAAATGCCTGTCTTCCGAGGCCACGTGGTCCATGGGTGCCCGGTGACCGCCATCCTCATGCCATGCTTAGGTATCAGAATCCTGCCCCACGCCCATTCCTTCTGAGACCTTCCCTCTTCTGCAGGATCCCTGGGCTCCCTGTTCTCTCCAGCTCAGGGGAGATCCCTCCTCTTCCAATCTCTAGCCCCGTCCCTCCTTGCACTCCTCAGATACTGCCACCTTAGGGGCATTTCTCTTCTGAGAACAGAAGGCAGAAGTTTTCAAATAGTACGTGTTTTCAGCAAGGACAGGAAAGCACACAGTCTTTGCTATTTGCTTAAACAACTGGGAGAACAAGCATTAATTAGCATGTCAGTAAGTTATCTTGTCACACCTATTTCTATTTTGTCAAGGGAACTGGATTTGAGACGCAGCCCAGGCTATGTGTCGGTGCCCATCATCTGTTCCCATGAGTTGACTGGATGATCTGGGTGGAGGCCCTTCTAACTAGTCCTCGTCCTCTTGGTTCTGACGTGCGTAACATTTTCCTCAGGCCCCATGACCATGAGCTGCCAACCCCGGAGACTGACAGCATGGCCTGAAGCCTGGGTTTTGCCTTTGCAAGGGACTCTCTTGGTCCTTGGGGTATTTAGGGGCTCATAAAACTGAGGAATAGCCAGGGGATATGGCAAGGGTTGTGGAAACATAAGAAGGTCCTTAGCAAATTCAGACCTTAATGGTCTAACTGTGTACATTTATTTGTAAAGGCCAACCCTCATCTGAGTTGAATCCCCGTTTCCTCCTTGGGCGTGGGGTTGGGTGAGAAGGGCAGGGCCTGGAGACCATCTGCAGCTTACTCAGACACCCAGTTTTATCTTATCAGTCTCTGGTGGCTTGCAACCCCATCCCATTAGTTGGACCAGTATAGCCTTATTTTCTCTTTTTGGTCTTCCAGCTCCTTCTCATTCAACCGAGTATGTTCACACCTCCTTCCCCTCTGCCTCCCCATCCTCTGCCAGATCCCAGCCTTACTGGCCTATGCCCCCCAGCCAATGCCCTGCTCTCTGCAGAGCTGGAGCACATTCCTACAGTCCCTCTGGGTCCATGGGGCCTAAAATCGCATTCCTGTCATCCTCTGGTCCACCCAACAAAATCCTCTCCTTCCTTCAAAGCCCTCTCTTCAGGAAGAGCTTCCTTGGTCCCTAACAGATGGGTCTCCTCCTGCTGGGACCCGAGTCACACATTGCCTCTCTGCTATGGCCCTTCCACTGGTAACTGTTTTCTGCAGATACGTTTCATTTTATTTCTAGATGGCAAGTCCTTGAGGCAGGGTCTGTGGCTGAGTCAGCTCTACCTCCCCATGGCACCTGGCAGGTGGGATAGGCGGGGCTGGGCCCTGCAGGTGCTCACGGGGCTGCTTCGGCTCTCAGTCTATCCCGTGTATTGCACAACAGGCGAGCAGGATGCTGGCTGTCTCTGGACTGATGTCCCCTCCCTCTGCCCTCCTTTGAATCATTTCCTTTCTGGGCACCTCCCAGAGTGAAGAGGCTGAAGAAAATGGGGTAGTAATCCTGCTCTTTGGAAGATATTTTTGGGGGTTAAGGAGAGAAGGGGAGGGAAGAGTTTAAAAGAGACCTCCCATACCTGAGACCAGTTGAATAATCATCAAGATTTGCAGTAGGTCTCCAAAACAATTCCCGAGATTCCCTTTGAGAGTCTGATAAAAGTCCCACTGTCAGGGGAAAAAAAAGAAGTCGACCCAAGATTCTTTATACTACTTCCCAGGGTTCCAGAAACCCTGCCCCAAATCCATCTTGAGATATCTTCGGGCTCTGAGGACCACAGATCAAACTCTCCCGGATTAATCCAACCCTCCCTTTATAGATAAGATCTTTGAGCCTCAGAGAGAAGTGATTTCTCCAAGGTCACAGAGCTGATTAGTGGCTGCCTGGTCCCAAATTAGTCTGTGACTCCTGGGTCCAAGACCTTCCCACTCAGCCCCTGTAGCCTCTGCAGGGGCCAAGTGGTAGCTGCGGGTGACAGCCCCTCTGCCTTCTCCCAGATTCCCCTCTCGAACTTCTCCCACCACAGCAGCCAATGGAGATGGGAAGTTCTCTGGGCAAAAATGGAGAGCGGGTCCTCTGGCTACAGGGACGGTGGCCAGGCCAGGCGCACTGGACCAGCTCCGAGAGGCCGAGGTAGGGAAGTTCGGGTTGCTGTGCCCTTCAGTGCAGCCTGGCAGGAAGCAGGCCCGGGCAACAGATGCCCTCCGACAGCTGGGAGGAAGCGGCAGGGAAATTGCAGTGGTGGCAGGAAGCAGGCTCCCTGCCACGTCCTGTTGTCTCGTCTGATCGGGAGGCTACCTCTGGTGCTGGTGTCTGGTGCTGTGGGGTGAGATGGTGCTGGGGAGGTGGGGATGTTAGGAGCTTTTTATTACCCACGTTAGCGTATGAGGGGCCGGGGCGAGGGAGGGAGTAAAAGCAAAATGTCTTCAGGATGTAATTTGCAATAACCAAATTACGAATTTGACTGAGTCTTTCCTGCACCCAGACAAGGTATAAGTGAATCAGTGAGGTACCTGGGAATTGCCAGCTTCCTGAGAGCATCAATATTCTTGGATGTCTGTCTTTTGAACGGCATAGTGTTAAGTCGAACATGAATTCAAGTCTCGGCCTCAGCACAAATTAGCTGGATAATGGGACAAACTCCTGGATCTCTCTGAGGCCATGGTTCTGGAGGACGTGTCGGGGTCACTGAGCCTGCTGGAAGGCTGCTCCGATGCCACTCTCCTGTCCTTTGTTACGGAGCAGTCCCACCTCCATTTCCCGGGTGCTTACTTGCGCAGAGTATTCTTGGGCTGGTGGAGTCTCTGTCTCTCTGGGCTCTGCTGAAAATATCAGAACACAAGGCTGGAGCTCCTCCCACAGGATCGTGTTCACATTTCCTGTTAGAACAAGGAGCCATCACTTGGTATAAGATGTTGGCAAGCCTCCCTTCCCCTCAGATTGGCAGCATTCTGATCTTGGACATGTCTGTCCACCGCCTCACAAAGGCTCAGGGTGCGGGGGTCTTCCCACTGGGAGCTCCTCCTCCAGCTGCAGCTGCTTCCCTGGCGTCCTGACCAGACCTCTTCCCCGGCCTTATTTTATTTCTTGCCCTTCTGGGATCTGCAAACTGTGCCCCCAGTTGCTGGCTGCCCTTGATATTTTACAGCCTGAAACCAATGACTGGCTGATCTTCAGACTCCCCCTTATTTTCCCAAGAGAAGGGGTACTTACTTCATTTTTCCGTCCCCATCTTTCCTGGCTTCCAGTTGGATGGCTCTTGCTCTAGCACTTTTCTGCCAACCAGAGTAGGAGTTCTAGCCTTTCCTCGAGGCCTTTTCTTTCCAGCTAGCCTGCATTCATTCATGCAATCATCAGACACATACTGTGCCCCTACTGTGTGTCAAGTCCTGGTGAATGAAAACAGGCATCAACCCTGCCCTTGTGGAGCTTACAGCCCATGGAGCGGGGGTGGGAGGAGATCGGATAACCTCACAATATGTAGAATCCCAAACAGAGAAGTGCCTTGGAGTAAAGACATACAGAACTATGAAATTGTATCTGAGGAGAACACGAGGGAGTGTGAGGATTCAAAAAGGCTTCCTGAGGAAGCGATGTTTGAAGCCAGATCAAGAGTGAGCAGGAGGCACCTGGGGAGCGAAGGGTGGAGAGTGAAAGGGAGAACGATCAGGTGGGGGAATGGCTTGTGCAAAAACCATATCCATACGCCGGCTGTTCTCAACCTGGGCACAGACTGGAATCATCTTGAGATTTTTTAAATGTGCAGTTGCCTGGGTTCCATTCTCAGCCGTCTTGATGGAATTGGTCTGGGGTGTGGCCTGGGTGGGTATCAGTGCCTTTAGAAATCAAGGTGAGAACCACTACCCTAGATAGTCTCCCACATGGCAGGGAGTACATTTCCTGATCATGTCTTTTCAGGACCCTCTTCTCTTAGTACCAGGGAGAGCAAGTAGGCTGAGCATTTTTGAATGTCCATTTTCTTCCAGAAGAAATCCAAGAAACACACACTCAGAACGATATAAAACGAATAAGAAACAATAACAGTTATCAGTCGGCAATTTGTTCATCTGCGAGAAGTTCCCTGTTGATAACGGTCTACAGTAAGGAAATCCAGAGAGGGACAGTGACCTGCTTTGATTCAGCCTCTAAGTGTCACTATCAGGGCTCCAGGCCCCATCAGCCCCTGGTTTCTCCCTCATATTAGCTTCTCGTCTCATCTTTGTTACTTCTCGTTTGCAGTATGGCTGCTGCAGCACCAGACATCTTTTCGGTCTTCAAGGCAGGAAGAAGGGGGAAGCTGTGTCTCCCCCCAGCTATGTGTCTCCTTTACCAGGATAGACTTTCCCAGACGCCCGCCCTTCTCCCACCACAGACCTTGTATTTGCCCACACTGTGGCACATGGTCACCTCCAGATGCAGTGGAGTCTGGGAAGTCGAATGCCTGTCTGTCTGTCTAGTTTCTAAAGGATAGAGAGAGGAAAGGGAGAAAGAGGGTTGGGAAAGGTGTTGCCACACTCAGCATGGTTGAGGGACGCACCGAGACTAGCACTGCTTTCACGTCTTGGATCAAAAGCATCTCTTTGCACCTCTCCCCCAGGCCTGCATGGAAATGCTGTGGCCTTAACCTTCCTTCTGTTGCGGTGGCTCACATCTCCCTGAGCTGTTTGGTTTTCTCTTCCTTGGCGCTAGTAACACAGCAGTCTGTTGCTTCCTAGGACAACTTGTAATGGGACCCAAAGGGGAGAGAGGATTTCCCGGGCCTCCAGGAAGATGTCTTTGTGGAACCCCCATGAATGTGAATAACCCTTCTTACGGGGAATCTGCGTATGGGCCCAGCTCCCTGCGAGTTCCTGCGGTAAGGTTCTTCTGGGCGGAATCTGGGCGTTATCCATCAGGACCTCGCATCTGATCCTCTCGGGCTTTGTGATAGGATCTTATTTTGTATGGATGGATGTGTTTATGTGTGTATGGATGTATATATATACATATATATATATATATATATGTGTGTGTGTGTGTATATATGTGTGTGTATATATATGTAATAATAAAACGTATTTCTACCATTTATTGGGTACATACTCATAGGAAATTGGAAAATAAGGGGGGGGGGAATAAAAAAGAAGAAACCCAAATTGTCCATTTGATTGTGGGTCCATTTCGGAGTGTTACCTTTGTCTTTTTAAACAAACAAACAAACAAACGAACATTTTAAATGAATACAAAAGCAAAACAAAGAGTGTAATGGACTCCACGTACCCTGTACCCAAATTCAGTAATTATCAGCTCAGGCCAACCTTGTTTCCTCTTTATGCCTGCTTACTACTTCCCAACCTGCTTTGGATTATTTTGAAGTAAAGCCTGGTCATCAATTCATCATAAACATCATTTGAATCGATGCGTAATCATCCATCCATCCTGAGGCTGTACTGCGATTTATTTAACCAGTGCCCTTTGGTCGGATATTTATAGGGTGCTCCCAAGCTTGCACTAATGTAGATAGCACTGTAACAACCATCTCCGAGTATAAGAATTTTGTTAACAATCGTTTCCAGATGTTGAATTACTTGCTTAGATGACATCACCTTTTTTACTGAAGTCTTGGGAACATGTTAAATGCTTAAGAATTTTAAATGACAGGGGTACTTTTACCACAAATTCAGACATTAGGAACTGGATGGAAAAGATGCAGGAATGAAGACGGTCCTCCCCACGTTAGGAGGGACACGCAAACGCCGCTTCCCGTTGTTGACCAGCCCAAGGATAGCGAGTCTGTGTCCGCCTCCAGCTTCCCCCCTGCCCCGCGCCCTGCAGAAGAGTTTTTGGGAAGCTTCACCAGTGTGTCTGTTCTCTGGCAGATTTTTGTGGTCAACAACCAGGAGGAGCTTGACAGGCTGAGCACCCGAAACGCCATTGCCTTCCGCAGAGACCAGAGAGCTCTGTACTTCAAGGACAGCCTTGGCTGGCTCCCCATCCAGGTACTTGGAGGCGGGCACTCAGCACAGGCCCCACCCAGGGAAGGGGACACATCATTAGAGGTGGGGAAAGCCAACAGTGAGACCCGGGGCAGAGCTTTGGGCAGTCTGTTTCTGTAGAAGGCCTGAGCACCGTCCTTTGAGCTGTTTCTGAGCCGCTCTCCATGCGCTGCTCCCCAAATAGAAGCTCTTCTCTGAGCCAAGGACCCACACGGTCTCACATCCCTGCGCTGCCAGGCTACCAGCTCGATCTGGCCCAGCCGTCCTGCCAACTGCAGAGCTTTGGGCCATGGGAAAGGAGCGCCTTTCCCACTCAGGAGGAAGCGGGGGCTGCCCCCTGGCAGTGCCCCACTGGACCCAGAGCCTCTGTCCCCCGTGTAACTATGGTGTGTTTCTTTGGCCAGCTGACTCCTTTCTATCCTGTGGACTATGCCACAGACCACCGCGGCTCCTGTGGGGATGGGGTCCTGCAGCCCGGGGAGGAGTGTGACGACGGGAACAATGATGGGAGTGACGACTGCATCAGTGAGTGGGGCCCAGCCTAGAAGGGCCTGAAGCTTGAACTGCCATTGGGGTGGTGGTGGGGGGTCAGGGCAAGCCCTGGACACCAGCCGTGGTGGTTTGGGGCAATTCTAGAGCCAGAGGGGGTGTACACGGGCCGTTGTGGGGCCGACCCTCCCCATTCAGGCCCAGTGTTAAGTTTAACCGCCATCCAGGTATGTCGGGGGGCTTGGTGTCAAGGTTCTTGCCCCCAGAGAAGCCACCAGGCCCTCCCTGTTTCCTGAATCCTGCTTCTTGGCAAAACCTGTATTCCCATCCACATTCTTTGTCAAAAGATAAGGGTAATGCAGGAGTGAAAGGCAACAGGGAGAATTCAAGAATTTGAATCAGGACTCACTTTTACCAGACTGAGCCCTAGTAACGAAGCCCATTTTAAGGGCAGTGGGCTGGCGAGAGCTGCCTCCAGGCCTACAGGATGCTACCAAGATGGGCAGGCAGCCTAGCATGAGACGGTTTGCTCCACTGTTTATTTAAAAAAATCAAGTGACAAAAGCAGAAGGTGAGGTGGAAAGCACGGACTTCAGAGTTCAAATGTGGGCACTGAGAACTGTCAACTCACCCTCAGCTCAGAGAGGAGGCTACTCGGCAAGGTACAGCTCCAAGCCTCACTTTTCCCAACTGAAAAGTAGATATGACACTACTGAGTGCTCAAACCTTTAGCGATTCTGTGAACTAACGTGTGCGTGGATTGTCTGGGTATAGTGAGGGTTCAACATCCCTTCACTGAATTGTTTCTGAGCCCCTGCTACGAGGAGCCAGGCTCCACTCAGGGCTGGGGTGTGTACGTGCAAAGTCGAGTTGCTTGCCTGCAAGAAGCTCAAGGGAAGGGTGACAGTGCGGTGAGGAAGGCATGCACGGGGTGGGTGCAGGGCATGCGAAGCTGGGATTCTCCCTTAGTGTAGCTGCATTTCCTGTGACAGTTCCTGGGATGGGGATCCGCAGGATGCTGGCCTTGCCTGGCGTCCCTGCTGTCCCTGCTGCAGCAAGGAACTCATGGGGTCTGAAAGCCCTGTGAAAATGAGGCCCTCGTACTCCTAGGCCCTCCCCTTGTGTGAGAACAGACCCCACTGAAGATCATCTGGCTGCCCAGGGACACAGAATTCTCTGGAAGCTCTTTGTAAACAGACCAGAGTCACCATGGCCACCACTCATGCCTAATGTTCACGGTGTCCTGATCCTCACCTCACGGGAACCCACAGTGGTCCTGTGGGAGGGGAGGTGGTGTCCGTGGCCCAGGTCGGAGATAAGGACGTCGAGGCTCTGAGAGGCCAGTGGCTGCTCTCAGACTCTCGGCTGGAGCCTGGGTCTCCTTATTCTCCAGTGTGGGACTTGGGGGCCTGGGGGGCAGTGCCTGGATGCGTGTGAAGCGTTGTGGAGGTCCATTTAAAGAGTGCGTGCTCTGGGTGGATCCTTCAGGTCAGTTGGACCAGACAGAGTCTTAGTAGCAAAAGCCCTTTGAAGTGAGTGGGGCCCAGCCCAGGCTGACGAGCCTGTCCTACCCTTGCTCCTTCTCAGGGCTGCACTTCCTGTCCCCTCAGGCTGTCACCGGGCATACTGTGGAGACGGCCACCGGCACAAGGGCGTGGAGGACTGTGACGGCTCTGACTTTGGCCACCTGACGTGCGAGACCTATCTCCCCGGGTAGGGATGGCCTCACGTGCTGTTGTGACCCCCCTCACCCCCCCCTCCGCCCACCACCCTCCATCCTCTCTCCCTCACCAATAATTGTGACTGCCTCTTATATTCCTGGTACTTTCCAGAAACTGAGGTATGGTAACAAATAACACAGCACATGGTCCCTGCTCACCCAGGGGAGACAGGCAATAAACACATAACCCATGTGTCTTCCCAGAGCAGCCTGAGCTCAGCTGTTGCCTGTACAGCTGAGGAAGGGCAGCTCCCATCCCCAATGGCAACCATGACCACATCAGCCTTCTGGGCTGTGGGCCTGGGAGGGAAGCCCAGGGGAGTGTGGAGGTATCAGGGCATTTCAAAGAATCGAAGCGTCTGTATAACCTGAATTCTCTGGAACAGCCCTCTACCCCTGGGCAGGCCTGTGGGTACAAGTGAGCCCACACCAGTTTTAATATCTAATTTTGCTGGTTTGCGGCTCCTTCCAGAAAACTCCAGGAACTTAGTATTCCCTTCAAGGACTCCTGTAGTTATTTCTGAGACTCTTCAGTGGGGGTTCACATTGCTCAGCATAAGTATTCTAATGTTCTGGCCTCTACGTTGACGTCTCCCAACTGAAGGCCACTGGCCCTGTGAGGCACCGATTCCATGCCCAAGAATATGACCTCCTAGACTTCTTTCAAGGTGTAAAATGACGCCACATTCCCCCTAATCCTCACAGAACCAGACTTGTATAGTGTTCTAGGGAAAATGGGGAGGCCGGCCCTCCCCCCTAGTCCACGTCTTGCTTCTGCCTTGGCTCCAGAGTGGATTGCTGGCCCTTCACCCCTCCTGAGTCCCTCAGGAGTCCAATCTCTCCAGCCTTTGCTTCCAGCCCTGCCCCCTCTGGTAGGCTTGGACCCAGGCCCTCGGCACCAGGCCTGTCTATTGCCTCCTCTCTTTCTCCTTGTGTGGGGACGCCTTTTCAACACCCACTTCCCAAATGCATATCAACGTATCAAAGCAGGCCAGGGGTCATACCAACTTGTCGTCGTCCCAAGACGCCAAGCATTTTGGGCTGAGCCAGGCCCAGTGCACCTATGTGCCCCCTCCCTGAGGTAAGGAGGGCTCCAAACAGGCGCCTGCCAGAGAGCTGGGGGGAGGTCTGAGCTGCTTGATCGCTCCATGGAGACGACAGTGTTTGCAATCACTCAGGGAGTACCGGATCGCATGGAGCCCAGGGCTTGCCCGCTGGCTCACTGTGGTTACTCTCCTAAACTCTAGACGCCTCGGGGATGCTTGTGAGCATGAGTAGAATGCGTGACACACTGTTTGGGGATTAGTACTTGGGCTTACGGAGCGATAGACTGCTGTCCAATATGGTAGCCCTCGGCCACAGATGGCTACTTAAATGTAAATTAATTAAAATTAAATAAAATTTAAAATCGAATTCTTCAGTTAACACTAATCTTATTTCAAGAGCTCAGTAGCCACATGTGGCCAGTGGCTGCCATATTGGACTGCGCAGCAATAGACATTGGTATCAGTGCAGTATGATCAAATGGCCAGAGCTGGAAATAGTTCAGGCCTTGAGAGGGGGGTGATTCTCTCGGAGATGCTGCGTTAAGAGCAAGGTTACCAACCTCTTCCACCCAGGTCCCTTCACTGGGCTCAAGCAGAAAAGCCCCAGAGGCTTGGATCAACTTGCCCAAGTCTCTCACCCCAGACGAGAATGACCACAGTCTCTGTAGAACCCTTGGCTCATAGCGAGGTGGCAGCACTGGCTGCTGTTTGATGAGATTCGACCAAAAGTCACCAGAGGTGGCCTTTTGGAATATGGCTTTGTCTTGAATGCTCCGCAGGAGCTGTCCTGCCCACTGCCCGGTGTCCACCCTGACTCGTGTCTGCCTCCTCAGGTCGTACGGGGACTTGCAGTGCACCCCCTACTGCTACATTGACTCCACACCCTGCCGCTACTTCACCTGAGGGCTCCAGGAGGCGGGGGGCTGCGTCCCACGTACCTGCAGCAGCTTCTCCACCCTCATTAAGCTGACCTCGCACCGTCCTGGTCCAGTTCCACCTGGAAGTTTCCATCTGCAACAAAAACACACACAAACTCTTGCTGCTAAGACATGCTTTTAACTCAGTCCGACTGGAAGAACTTAGGACCATCCTGTCCTAATGCAAAGTACTGGAAAACCTCCACATGCCCAGCCTGGAGACTGTGTGTGACCCACCACTCCCTTCGGGCCAGTAGCGACCTACAGTGCCTGTTCTCTTCCAGCGTGTTGCCCACGCAAGCTGCGGAATGGCTTAGCACTGTTAGAGACACGTAGACCTGCGGGCTGTTTGTTCTCATCCTGTTGGGGGCATCTGGGGTACAGGCCTCTCGGCCCCTCGATCTCTGGAAACGTGGGCGTTCTTACCTGCACAGCCGGCCGTTGGGTCTGTGAACCACACTGCAGGCAAGGGACCCAGCTCTGGACCTGCTGAAGGACCTTGCAACTGGCCACAGCCCAGCACAGACTCATGTGGATGTCCCCCAACAAGAGACGCAACTGTGAAGAAGTACTGAGAAAGCCACCAAACCCTCACTCTGCCTTGGTAGAGGGCAGAGGCCCAGTTGGGGTGCCTGCCACATGGACGAATGCAGAGCAGTGGCCTTCTGCCACGTGATGTTCCCCAAAGGGGCAGCTCCTGTGGTTTCGCCATCCCAGGCACTGTCTTGCCCTTGGGCTCCCTGCACTGTGATCTCTGCCTCCTGGATGCCCCTCATGTGCATTTCTTGTTCAGGAGATTTGTTGGCAAAGGGTGAGCAGAGTCCACACCAGGGCAGGCTGTCGGTGTCTCCTCAGTCCTGAGGAGAACCCCACCCTGAGTGTGCCATCTGGGACCCCACCCCTTCTGGCAGAGGCAGTTTCTGTCCTGAGCTCCAGCTCCTGGCTGCCTGCTGTCTCCTACATGGGCCCTGTGCCCTCCCTCTGTGTCTCCGTAGTGAGTAGCCCGGTCCTTGTGTCTGTGTGCCCGAGCCCTCACGTGTCCTGCACATCTGGGAGCTGCCTTTCATCGCCATCTTTCCCGAGTGGGACTTAGCTTTGTTTCCAAAAGACGTCTTCCCCACAGCAGGCCTCACGTGGGGTGGAGGGACACTCCTGGGCTTTTTCACAAAGCTATTTCATGTGGCAAAGTCTTGGGGACTCGGCAGACGGGAGCTCCTGGCCTCTAGTGAATGGGGTCAGCCCAAAGGTGGTTCTTCAGAGGTGGGCACATGGGTCAGGCTGGTTTCCTCAGCCGCTACTGCAAGTCCTGGGGTGATGCTGTGCCCATGGAAAGCCACCGGCTTCATCCTGGGGTCTCCGGGTGGGAAATCAAGAAATAAAGGCAGTTCTTTTCCCCTGCTGTGGCTCCCTCTTCCCTGGGGATTTGGGGCCAGTGTCCAGCATTGCCGAATGGAATGAGGAGTCTGAATTCAAGTCTTCTTCCCAGCTCTGCAGAGGATTCTAGAATTTGGATGCAGTCCCCCTCCCTCGGGGACAAGGGAGGAAACTGAGGTTCAGAGACGTGGAGGGACTTGCCCGAGGTCACAAAACCCAGTCTTGCTCACCCAGGCCCACCCCAGCCTTGTATTAGGTTGGTGCAAAAGTAATTGCAGTTTTTGCAGTCCTTTTTAACCTTTTAACCGCAATTACTTTTTTTTTTTTTTTTTAACCGCAATTACTTTGCAGCAACCTACTATTACGGTGTGGTTTAGGACAGGTTGGAGATCCAGTATTGCCGTGGGCCTTGCTGAGAGGGTCGCTGTCCTGGTCTCACACATTGGAGCATATCAGTCTGTTTAATTATCCGACATAATTTGCTTCTCTGAGTCTCTGTTTTCTCATCAATAGACTGAGAATACTAGTACCTCATTTCAGGGTTGTGTTGAATTTTAGTGATCATATGGTTACATTTTCTGACACCTAGAAACTGTTTAGGAAGTGTTGGATTTTATCTGTGTCATTACTATTTAGTGGCTTAGGCCGAATCAATGACATCTTTGGGGACCTGGGGTATTTTTCTTCCCCCTTTGAGACTGGTTACATGAGTTCACTTTTGACAGCAGGTCAGCGCGCAGCCTTTACTGACGAGCAGTGAAAAAGAGCAGTGGTTCTCAAACTCTGCTGCCCAGTAGCCCATTTGGTGAATACCACAGGGTGAACCTGTAGACCACCAACATCAGGTTTCCTGATGGTAGTGGGGAGACCAAACACCAGAGGAGCAATGGGGCGCCTCATCAAACCAAGAAAGATAAGATGACGATAGGCTTTGGGCAGGGGTGGGGGTGGGGGTGGAGAAGAAGAAGTAGAATCCAGAAGCAGCCGTGTTGGGACAGGCAGAGCAACGCAGGCCGTGTAGAAAGGGGTCCACATCAAGCCTGGACTGGGAAGTGGACGCAGGTCCTGATTCCCGAAAAAAACTACAGCGTTCAGAAAAACCATGGAATGTTGTGCCTGAGTACCCATCAGAAGTTCTGTATCTTCTGTGGAGATTGAAACTGCTTCTCTGAGTGAAAGTGACTCACGCAGCTCAGGTCTTCCAGGCAAGAGTGAAAGGTTCCGTTCTTACTGATGAGCTTGCAAACTGCAAAGTTTTGACAGCCCATGCTGTTAGTCACCAAGTTTTGCAGTGATGTTTGTTCTGGTGGCAGGAGTGACAGAGGGAGGCTGGGGATGTCATTGGAAAGCTAACAGTAGTCACTCAAATAACGGAGTGGTCACGAGCAGCGGTGACCTTGGGAGAAAGATGGCTTCCTGTTAACTTGGCGGCTTTGTTAGCATCTGCTCTAGCAGTCTGAGGAATGGCCGGCCACAGGGCTGACTCGTACTCTCTCTGTCTGAACTGGTGTATTTTTACTCTTTCACTAGTAACAGGCCCAAGCTCTGCTCAGCTGATCCAAGGATCCACCTGTGCTAAGGTTCTCCAGGCCAGCCCAGAAGCTCCTGCCCGAATCAGGGAAGTGTGGGGATGGGGTTTGGCCATAGGACTCTTCTCTACCCACCTGCAAAGCTGTTTGAGTGACAGATTTGTGAGCAAAGTAAGGTCTTTGAAGGAAGCTTGGTAACTAGTACATACTTAGAAACCAATCTTTGGGAAGATGGTAGTTTCTGAGCATCTTGGGACACACCAGTCATCATCACTATAATAGAGGCATGGAGGGCACATATGGGTCAAATTGCTTACGAGTCTCCAAACCTCCTAATTAACATGCCAACCTATGGCCCAGAGACTGTTGTCTGCCCCATCCCTCCCCTGTAGTGGAGTAAACCCATTTAAATTTACAGTGGAACTCAGCTCTTCCATTTGTGAGGTCACAGTGAGCTCACAGGTCAAGGACTTTGGTAAGTCACCAAAGAGATTATTCCACTTAAGTAACCCACAATTACCACGCAGAAGCTCCAGGAGTGTCATCTATTCTCCCTCATCTTCATCGGCAACCATTCTCACAGGGTTGTAAATCACAGGGTTGTAATGGGGGAAGGACTCCCCACCACACCTCATCCAAACCCCCTGAGAAATAGAGAAAAAAACCCTCACAATGCCTTTACCAGAGGGGCTTTCTCTCTAGGGGTTCACCTGAGTTATTTTCAGCCCCAGACAGTTGACTTTTAGAGTCAGACAAGTTTACAAGAAATAACCTTATGAAAGGAAGAAATTGACTATTTTCCCTGCTCTCAGTTCCCCCTTCCCCCACTCCCTTTATAGAAACTTAAGTAAAACAGTCACTGGGCCATAGGTTGGCCCATTCATTATAATGAGGTTTGGAGATTCTTAAGCAATTTGACCCCTATATGTCCTCCATGCCCCTACTAGAGGGATGGATGACCAGTGTGTCTGTCCTGAGATGCCCATGTAACACTGAAATTCTGCTGCAGACATCCTAGTACCTTAAGAGATTTTCATTTGTTATTTTGGCCTCTAATTTCTTCAAGGGCAATGATGAATTTTCTTGTCATGTTTCAGCCCATATACAGTACCACACTCCACTGCGTGCCCTGCCCTGGGTTACGCTCATGTCCACACCTAGGATGGGATGTTGAAGGCAGCCATCATAGTCATGGATCGTCACTTGAAGCTCACCAAGGAGTTTTTCCCTAAGGCATGGCTTCTCAACTAGGGTTCATCAGAGTGACCTGAAGTACTTGTCGAAACGGATTACTGGGTCCCACCCTAGATTTCTGATTTAGTAGGTCTGGCGTTTGCATTTCTAACAAGGTCCTAGGGGATGCTGGTGCTGCTGACCAAGGACCTCCTTTTAAGAGCCACTGCTCCAGGGAGATGACGCATCTGAAGACAGTTGCAGAAAACTAGACCAAAAACACAGGGAGGAAAGGTGGGGACTTTGGGTGGGTGGCTTTTTAATATTCTTCTATTAAACAGGTGGGGTCTATACCCCTTCCTCTTGCATCTAGGTGGGCTTTTGACTGCTTTGACCAGTAGAATACTGTGGAATTGATGCCGTGTGACTTCCAGGCTAGGTCATAAAGGCCATGCAGCTTCGCAGAACACTCATTCTACGAGAAGGCAGCCATCATATAAGACTGAGTACCTTGAGACTGCCTTGCTAGAGAAGCCATAGGCCCTCTGGTTGATGGTCCCAAGTGAACCTGCTTCCGGCCATCCACGGTGCCAGACAAGTGAGTGAAACCAGCCTGGACTTCCAGTCCTGCCCATCTGCCAACTAAGTACCACTGAGAGACCTCAGTTGAACCCACAAAGAGCAGAATTGCTCAAATTCTGTCCTAATTCGTAACCGATTCCATGAGATAAAATGGATGTTGTTTTAAGCTGCTAAGTTTTGGGATATTAATAGTTTGTTACTTAGCAATAGATAAGCAGAATACTGCCCTAGATTAAAAAGGGTAGGAGGAAAGCAAACTACACGCAGCGAATACAAGAGGGAAGTGCCAAGCCTAGAGATGCCATTGGCGTGGGTTTGGTGCCCTCTGCAGGAGCCACGAATAGAAATGTCTTAACTAACTCTTGATGGGATGTTTATCTGGCCAGGAGAAAAGCCGCGCAAGGAGAGGCCTTAGTGAGTATATGGCCCAGGGTTCTCAACCATGGTGGAGACATGGGGTATGTGGAGATAGTAAATTTATTGCAAAAATTTCCCAAATTTTCATACCTCCTTGTAGCCATACCTTTCCAACATCCTTTGCAACTCCTCCCATCAATTGTTGGAGTGTATTTCCCCACCCCTTGAGTCTGAACTTGGCCCTATGACTTGCTTTGGCCAATGACATGTTAGCAATTGTGACAGAGGCAGTTGTGTTTACTCTTTCACTCTAGCACTTCTCCCTTTGTCATGACAATATGCCCAGGCTAGGTTGCTAGAGGATGACACATGGAGCTGACCTGCCTGAGTTGCCTCGGTTGTGTTGGCCAAGGCCATCCTAGAGCAGCTGACCCTTCAGCTGCCAGGGATATGAAGGAGTCCAAGCAAGACCAGAACTGTCTAGCCACGCCCAGTTTCCATTGCCAATCTGGACTTGTGAGCAAATGCTTATTATTTTAAGCCATGAGTTTGGGGATGGTTTGTTACATGTCATTGCAGTGGCAACAGTGGAGCATCAAACTCTTAGGTGATGAGTGTATACCACCACTTCCCCACTCACTGTCCTACTTACTTCCACCTGAGGAAATGGGAGCCAACTGCAGAATAAGCAGCAGAGGATTCCTAGCCTAGATCTCTTCACATGTAATTGTATTCAATCCCAATTTTTGGAGCACCCATTAGGTGAAAGACACCACAGAATGAAAAAGGAATATGGTTTTTACAGTCTGTTGGGGGAGCCAAGAACACAAGACAGATGTGGGCACTGATCAGAGGTGTGGAATGGAAGCAGGAGGCAGGATCACTTCGAGCCATTGAGTGTCGATTTGGGGTCAGGGCTATGTGTGGTGTGGCATTCCAGGTGAAGGAATTTGGTGAGCTAAAATGACTAGGAGATGTCTAGGGATTCAGTTCAGCCCTTGCATGGTTCTCAGATCCAAAGCTAAGGTTGCCTGTCCAGACCAAGTCAAATGGCCTCAGATGCTATATGGCTTATTAAAGTCATCCTTTAGTTTTGGACTTACACACCTTTCAAAACTGAGGTGTACGTCCTAATGACCAAAAAACCAAATTAAAAAGGAGTCAATTAAAAAAAAAAAAAAAAGGAGTCAATTTAGATAATTAGAGTTAAGCACAAAGGATTCCTGAAAGAACCCTACATTTTTCATTGAAAATAAAACCCACCAAGACAGGCAGTATATTGCTGACCTTCATTTTTACTTAAATATAGTGATCTTTTAAGAGAATTAAACCAAGAAAAACTTTACACAGCAAATATTTTACATAAATGTAAACATGCACGTCTACTTCATAATTAAGCAAAATAAACCTTTAAGCACAAAATTTTAAAAATCATTTAAGAATGAGACAATGAATCCAAGACAGAAATAATAGGAGCAACAAAAACACACATTTCGTAAAGCTTCAATTGGTCTTGTCTTCCAACCTACTGGTTAAGGCCTGAGTTTCGGAAATCCTACCTTCCTTGCCAAATGGAAGCATCCAATTTGGCTGTACCTAATATATATCCACATATCAGAGTATTACGCTTTCAAAATAATGTAATAAATATCTCTCTCTCTCTCTCTCACACACACATACACACACACACACACGCACACACACACCCTATTTAACCAGCCTCTCAAATAGGGAAGTAAGGATTGTGGAATTTTCAAGTTTTCCCACTATTGAAGCACATACATATTAATACCACACATAGAAAAAATGATTCTGCTACAGAAATAGTTAATGAGTGGCATCATTACAAATCTCTAGTTTGTTTGTATTGTTTTCCCAAATCATGTCTTTGCTGTGGTTTGCCATGGCTCCTCAGATACCTCAGACTTAAGTCTTTACACCTCGCCTAATGACCCAGTTTGGTAGACGTATAGAACAAAAAGGCAATTTTAACAATTCAGTTACAAACTTCAAAATTATGCAAATTAGCATGGATAGTTTTCAGCTGTCTCCAAATGCCTGGAATGTTTTCTCTATGTATGTATACCCTCTCTATTCCACCGGTTGGTTCTCCCCACCAGGCTATAAGCATCTGGAATATCTATTCCTGTGGACCCCCCAGGGGATAGAGATGAGAATAGCGGTCCCTGCTTTGAAGGAGTTCAGACTAACCAGAGCTCAAGCAAGGAGAAGGTCAGTATGTGCACACAGAACGGCAGTCAATTGAAATGAACCTCTTTTCAATGGCACCCACAGTTTGGCAGGGGAGAGGGGGCGGAGGAGAGATGAGAAGGCACAGAGGCAGGAAGAACAAGTCCAGTTTGGCTGGCAAGAGAGTACTCATGAGAAGTAGTCTGTAAGGCCAAATTCTTGATTTCCAAAAAGAAATGATTCCTTATTCTGGTGGGTAAAGCTGGCGTGTGGGGGGAGGGAACCCCCAAAAGCTTTGTGCAGAGAACCAAACTGGAGCTGTGCTAGAGGACAAGTGTGCAGGCTCAGGTAGGATGGATGACGGGAGAGGCTGAAGCTCGGAGAGCTTGACTCGCCAAACCCAGTGCCACATGCAAGCATTTCCTATAGAAACAAACATCTTTACCCGACATGCCCAAAACCACAGTTCTGTCTATGTATGTGAAGACTTTGGGAGGAAAAAAAAAAGGCTTAAATAGATATTTTTAGTTCAAGTTCCTGGAACCTGCCCCAGCTTGAGCAAGTTAAGAGCAGTGAAATATTCCCACATCCAGTAACAATTCAAGTCTCCCAATCACAGCCATCACCCTCCCTGAGCTGTCATTACCAAGGAATTATAAAGCAATTATCAATTCATTATAAATAAGTTCCTACCTGCCATTAAACCCACTGACACCTCAGGATGGGCTGAGAACCCCCCAGAGGGTACGAGTGTGCACCTGTCACCTACACTTGCTGGAGTGGTGTGTGTGCGGCCAGACAATGGCTGCCAGTCCCCACCTCCAGCTCACTGGGGTCGCTACGCGGTGGAAACAGGTGACTCTCCAAGGCTCAACTGTAAGCGCAGGCCCCACCATGGATCGAATTCCTTTCTAGGTCCAGACTGCTTTCCTTCCCTAGCTGGGGAGGGAGAGACCCCAGCAAGTAAAATCATATTTAATGTTCTTGATACCCACCCAACCAAAGTAGATGGAAATTTCTCAGGACACATTCATTCAAATTACAGAAGTGAGATACTCCATCCTAATTATGAGACAATTTATCACACATTCACTTAATGTGGAACATTTACTAGCGAGGGACCAGTTTCCTGCAACAACAGACTCATTTGGAAACTGCACTCCCCAGAAGGCAATCTTGTGACTTTCTTCTAGCTGTGTATAAAAATACTCATCAGTGCGGGAGTCAGGCACAAACAGTGGTACAAAAGCACGAACAGAAATACCTTATCAAAAGCATGTGCTCATTTCATATTGCAGAACGCCTATCTAGAACCTGGTTTTTGAAAACCTATCGGCTGGTTCATTTGTTCAGATAGCTTTTTCATCATACCTCTCTTCCTCTCCTACGTCCCCCACTAAAACCCAACGAGTGAAGAAACTGAGAGCCCCCATCTGAGTCACGTGTCAGCACAATGGCTGCCCGTTAATCTGCCCACCCAGCCTCATGTATGTGGGGACTGTCTGGTTCGGAATTGGAGCTAGACGTGCCCAATAAAAGCTCCAATGCCCATGTGTAAGTCCCATGTGTAAGAATCTCTGGTTCCCGTAAGTGAGCAGTGGGAGAAGCCTGGACTGCAGACTGGCCATGAACGAGCTGTGTGCTTCACTTTCCTTGTTTGTGAGGGGTTTGCACTGCCAGAGCCGCAGGGGCCCGTCCAGCTGACACTCGAGGCCTCCATCTTGAAGTCCGTTTCCACAGCCTGGTCAGGCTGCTTCAGACAAAACTTCCTTACCACTTTGTGCCCACAATTTAAAGTGGTTTTAACATACTTCTATGCTGCAGTTTGAGGTTTCCCTCCCTTTCCTACCCCTCAAAGACTGTTTCATTTTACTGGTGCAGACCACTTGGCCAAACTGGTGACTGCTGAGGTTTAAAACTGAATCACTGGCTTGGTGAACATATGGCCTTTGCATAACCTAGACCAGGGCACATTTGTCTGTTTTTCATTAACAGTGTTAACCAAATAGAAATATAATTCTGTCAGTTCTTCTATAGAACTACTTAAACTTTGAAACATGAGATTGTTCAAAAATTACACAAGGAAATCATCCATCACCATTAAGTTAAAGATTTGAATATCTGAGAGGTCCAGCTTCTACTACAGTCACTGATCCACAACATTTTCCTCTTGGCAATGGACTTCATGCAGGGTAGCCTGGTCTTGCAGCATATTTGTGCACCAAAAAGTTGATTTCGAAAGATCCAGCTCTAGTCATCACTGTCACTGCCTGACTCACTCAACTGCAAGTCATTTCCTATAAAAAGAAAACAGAATCAAACCAAAAGTACACAATTTAAAAATGACTTCCTCACAATTCCTTGGTTGACTGCCTTGGCTATCACACTATAGTAAAACCAGGCCAATTCAATTTAGTAGGGAAGGTAATCGATTTGGCTCAGTGACAAAACTGGTACAGTCGACATTTTGAAAGAAATGCCATTTTTGGTATCTGCAAAGCACAGCAATGCTGCTGATACTGGGATAGAAAAGCGGAGGAGTAAGCTAGATAGCTTTTAAATGTGTTAATAAATAGCAAGAAAATATTTCTCAATAACTGTTTCATTGTCTAGTAGAATTTTTCACATTAACTTGCTTTATAAAAGCTAAAATAACAAGTTGGGCTTTCCACTAAGGAAGCAGAATACTGTTTACACCTATAACACGCTAATCCAATACTCCCTCTGGTACACCTCTGTCCAGTATAGTCATGTTACTTTAAAACAGAAACCTGAACTAATGAATTTTGTAAAGGCTCAAATTTTTGTTTGGTGTGCAGAATTTAGGTTTCAGGTAAAAAATACAAGTACTCAACATTTCAATCTATGACAATAACAGGCTCCCAGTTGATACCAATTGGATTACAATAAAATTAAACTTCTGTATTTCTAGAGTGCTAATCTCTATGCCACCTCTTCTCAAAAATTGTTCTGAGTACCCTGGTGTCCCTGAGACCCTTCAAGAGGGTCCGACCCCAAGGTCCTTCCTTTCCTTTTTTTTTTTTTTTTAGTTTATTGGGGTGACAATTGTTAGTAAAGTTACACAGATTACAGGTGTACAATTCTGTATTACATCATCTATAAATCCCACTGTGTGTTCACCACCCAGAGTCAGTTCTCCTTCCATCACCATATATTTGATCCCCCTTACCCCCATCTACCACCCTCTCCCCCACTTACCCTCTGGTAACCACTCAAAGGTCCTTCCTTTTCTGACTACATACTTGTGTGATGCCAGGTTTTCCTTCATATACCTCAAACTAAACAATTTATGGCAAGAGACTGAATGCAGAAGCACATGTAAAAATCCATCTTTGTACTAAGCCAGACATTAAACAGATTCACAAAATACTTTAAAGCAAAGTTACTCTTTTTACTAAATATTTTTTGATTTGGAAAATTTATTTTTCATAAAAATTGTTATTTTTAAAAAATGTAATGGTTTATTATTGTTCTTTTAAATGAATTCTTGAATATTTTAAATATTTTTACATCTGAGTTTAGCACATTTGTGCTATTTACTGTGATCTCAGGGTTTATAAGATAGTTCCGGTTGACACTCCTGGTTTAAAAAACTCTAGTACTTTATCGTATATGAGGTATGCAAAGATTAAGGTCTCTCCATTCGAGAGCTGAGGGACAGGGTAACTTAAGAGACATAAAGAGGTAAAAGGAGTTTAAAGCACTGGTGGGTAGTGCCACAGTGATACCCACTGTGCCATTTTTTTGCTCCTTCTTTCTAGGAGAAAAGAATGATTTAGCATTGCCTGGGAGTTAAAGCACAGTAGTTGTCTACTCCTTTTCCACTATGAATACCAAACTCCCAATGGGAAACTTACTACCCCTAGTCAGCTGAGAAGAGCACCCAAGTATACCCTGAATTCCAGAATCTGGGCGCATATAATGGGACAGAAGACAGTATCCTTAACTGATACCATAACAGTGTTGCACTCACTCAGGTAGAAAAGCAGAGCAGACTATAGTGGTTTTCCAGTGAGGGTGATTTTGCCCCCCCAGGGGACATTTGGTAACATATTGGGACAGTTTTGATTGACACTCCTGGGGGAGAAGGGGGTAGTGTTTCTGGCATCCAGTGGGTAGAGGCCATCCTACAATGCATAGGACAGCCCCCCACAACAAAGCTTTGACTGGCCCAGAATGTCTATAGTGCCAAGGTTGAGAGTTATCTTTGCCGGGTCCACAGCAGTAGGGCTCACTAGGTCAGCTGCCCCGCTATTGCCTACAGATCTTCCAACCTCGGCAGAGGAAGCTATAGCACAGCAGAGCATTCATTAGGATTCTGGAGAGGGAAGAGCGTAGAGAACCAGCACTCTCCCCACCTCCAAAACAAAGAAATTGGTTCTTGTTTTCCTCTGCTCTTAGTATTAAATGCATTAAGCCACCCAGACATTACAATGTCTCTTCCTTTCCGTTGCCAAAGGCTAGTTGGTCTCCAATATACCCAACAGCATAGGTTCCCAAGCCTGTAGGCTGTGGGACACCAGTCTGGAGACACTGGATTCTTGGGACCGTATAAGCACCTGGAGGTGAGGGACAGTAGGGGGGCACGCAGCACCCCTAAATTCTGGTATATGCAAAAATAAAGAGCCTAGCTGTTCACGTTTCAGCATTTTCCAGAATTCACAAAACCTAATTTGTGCCAGTGGGGAAAAGGAACGAGAAAAACAGATTTTTCAGTTTTGTGCTTCCTTTTTTAACTATTTGATAATTTATTCCTTTCTGCTCCAAATGATCTTCGTCAGGATCCTTTCTTAAGCCTTAAGTATCTTCAGGCTTATAGACTCTTATCTAAGATAAACAGAAGGCACATCTCTGGCCTACATGCCCCCGCTCTAAGCCACAAAAGGGAAAGCACACTTACGGAGGGTGTTCATGAGCTGGTTGCTTCCTTGTGGCCGACTGGTTCCATTGGCGATGGCCGGCCTGTTGTTGGAGGGCTGCTGGTGTGAAGGCTGTGGCGACGCGGGGCCACGGTCCTCGCCTCCGCTGCTAGAGCTGTCGTCATCGCTTCCTGAGGAGCTCTCCGAGTCTGAGGAGCTGCTCCCACTGCTGCTGCTCATCTGTTCGATAATGTCAACTTCAGCCCTCAGCTCTGGAATAAAATGATGGAACAGAGGTCAGAGGTCAGCGCAGCAACCATTCCCCAGGCAGCACACTGCACCTCCTGGGAATAGTACGAGTAGTACGTCAGCCAAACAGCTGCCAAACAGCTACCGCTGAGGGATGACTTAACACCAACTCCTGCTTCTCAATTCCTTAGAAATGCACAAACAAAATGACCACAACCAACAAAAAACACCTAACCTGTCTCCAGAGGGACAATGGAAACAGTAAATTCACCCCAAATAGCCAAAAAGCAAACTGTTGGAGGATAATGACTGCTCTGTATAAGACATGAAATAAGTCTATTTTGCCTTTATCTACTAAGAAAAAAAAGATTGTGAATTATGAATTAAACATCAAATAAGAGAAGAGCAATATTATGCTAAGGTATTGAAAAATATTTGACTAGGAATTGACTCGTGCTTGTTTTGGATTAACCTCTAACCAACAGTGAGACCCAAGTGGAAATCAATGAATTTCCCAAGGCACTGTGGAAAAATGAAGGACCAGAGCAGACAGCCTCTGCGGTCCTTTCCCGTTTTCCCGTCCATGAATAAATGAAGGCTTGCAGGAGGAGCCACAGTGACTGAAGAAAAATGGCTAAACAACATTTCTCTGTTGCATTCTTTACATATTTGACTAACAGCCATGCCTGTCAGGTGCTGCATTTTTTACAGATGTTAAGCAGGGAAGGAAAAACACGTTTTATCTAAGCATTTCAATGTCACTGAATACAGTAAAGATACAGCACAGATTTTTCTGTCCAAACACACCTTAAGCTGCTATAGTTCCTTTAACTGGCAACAAATAATCACTCATGGTCCAATTCCTGTTCACAACTAAAGTGAAAACTTCCATAAATGGCATTCTAATATCCGTGAGGAAAAAAAATCAAGAGGCTTAAGAACTGTGCTCCATGCAAAAAGTGATTTCGCCTGCCAAAAGACAGTGTTTATATACGGCGGGAAAGGCAAACTTCTAAGGACAACTTTCTTTCCCTGTTTACTACTGTTATGGATTTAATTTTTTCATAAGACTTACTAATATGAAATACCCTTATAACTTCCTAAAAGTCTGGACAACTAAAACCATCTACTGTAAAGGTCAGAAAGTCAAGGTAAGCTTCTTTATCTCAGGTATACATTGGAGAAAAGAACCTGATCAGATTTCTAAGTCTTTCTGGACCAGTGTCCATTTTCACTGGTCCCCCCAGCACTTTCACATCTATAAGTTATGTGTTAGTACAAAGCTCTAGTCATGGTATTTTAAATGTCCCTCTAACCGAGACACCATACTGACACTGGTACCTTGTTTCCAACCCTGCACCTTGGAATTTTCTTCTTCCAAGGCCTTAAAGGTGTGCCATATGGAGCTTTAGACAGCAGTCATGCTTGTTGAAATCCTGGGCCTCTAAGCAGAACACTGCAAAGACAGCCACAACTCAAGTCATTATGGCTGGACTCCTCCTCACGAAATCAGATAAGTGGTAAAAGCCCCCGCCCTCAGCACACCTGGGGTGGTGAACTTTTCAATGGCAGAGAATGCGCATGTCGTCTTGTCAACAAGGCAGCCTTGTGATCTCTACAAACATCCTACTCCAAACTGCTATCTGTGCCTCCAGAAAATGCTCTCTACCTCTTTTGATGTCATCCAGCTGTGGTTCAGGTGAAGGGTTATCTTTCAAGGGGGAAGTTTTGGGTCCAACTGGAGGTTTCGTTGGAGCTCTGAACGGCATAGGTGGTGGTGGTGGTGGTGGTGGTGGCGGCGGTGGCGGCTGTGATGGCTGCGGGGGACGAGTGGGCTGCTGTTCCATTCGGGCTTGGATTTTACTGCTCCCCTCAGCCCTGAAATGAGATACAGCCATTAAATCAGAGCGGCAAAACCAGTGGTTCTCAAATTTGCCCAGGTGACCAAGCACCTGGAAGTCTCTGCAGAACCCCATGCTTTTTAGACTGCTGCAAAATACTGACATTTTTTTTCCATTATCGATGTACTGCTTGTTCATTTTGTCACATCCCAGCTCTTGCTAGCAAACAAGAAAAGTGTTCTACCCCAAACTGGGAAAATTGTATTAACAATTTATTTTGTAAATGGACTGGCCCAGCACTTTTCAAAAAGTTTAGTGTGCATACAAATCATCTGGGACTCATTAAAATGCAGGTTCTTAGTAGGTCCTGAAATTCTGCACTTTTAACAAGCATCCAAGTGATAAACGCTGCTAGCCCCAGATGACATTGAGTAGTAAGAGAAATGCTCACAACCACCAGCTATTGGAAGAGTAACACAGGCACCTGGTTCACGGAGGTAATTGATACTAATCCACTGAGTGGCAGGAAAAGAGCAGGGGCTCTACAGCGCCCTGGCACTGGGCTTAGGTAAGTCAGTCTCATTTATCTTGGTCTCTTCATCTGCGTGTGTTTTTAAGGAAAACAATAGCACCTTTCTCAGAGTTATTTAAAGATGAGATAAGATAATGCCCTAAGGCATCTAGCATAGTTTCTGGCATATGATAAACCCTTAATGAAAGGTAGCTACTCTTATTTTTTGGTGAAATGAGTAAAGAAAAATGGCATGAGGAAGCACAAAGAGAAAAACATCGGGCTGTAACACTGTCTTTAAAATGTAATTGCTATAGTACAATAATAGCTATATTGCAATGTAACAGTAGAACCACTGGGTTACTTCTATTTATAGAATGAATTTTGACTTTAAAATAAAATCTAATTGGCTTTCACATCAGACATGTAATACCTATTAAGTATCAAACAGAGCTCACTAGCTCAAAAAATAGGCAAAGCTTTTGTTTTCGTATTATAATGACCTCAAATGGATCTTATAAAAAAAAATGTTTTTACTCTAATAAAGACTATATACCATTCAATTATTCTTTCATAATAAATCTACAAAATTTCAATCTCATCCCTCAAGTGGTACTGTATCAAAAAGCCTGAGATTAATACAATGAATTTAATTATAAAGTACACCCCTTTCCCCAATGGCTTCCACATTTCAGGTCTTAAAAAATTTCTTTCTTTCTATTACATTTAAGGAAAAGATATTTTATTGATTGAGAAGACAGGTGGAATTGTTGAGATTATCGACAGGATACTGGGAAGCCAGCTGTTCACATCCTTGTAAAATTAATTGAATAGATAATAACAAAGATAGAAACATCACATCAATCTGTACCTGGTTATTCGCATACCTTGTTTTCTTGACCTGAATGCTGCTACTGAGTTTTTCCAGCACGTATTCACCAGTGTCATGATTAATAATAAGCACACAGTCTTTCTGATAAGGCCGTTTGTTCCCCTTGAACACAGTCATTGGTGGTGTGGATCCCTATGTGCCACAAAAAGTGTAAGAGGATCAAAACTAAACACGCCAGTTATGAATGTCAAAACTGAATTTACAGGTGACTCTATCTCATCAAATCTTTGCTCAGAGCGACTCAAAAACAACAGATTAAACTGATTTCTATTTTAACTCCTTCTGTCTTCACAGGCAAAAAGAAAGAAAGGGGAAATAATAAGTATAGCAAGAATCTGTGACTGTGCAATTGGTTCTAAGTAATCAAGAAAGGTAATAAAATTTAATTACTGTACATTTTTCTAGGGATTCAGGAAATGTTACAAATAGTGGTAAAGTGTGAACTGAGAAAAACAAATTAACCATTACTTGTATTACACCGAGTAGAGTTTTTACTGCGAGAAGTAAAACTTCTTTAGTGAGCCATCTCTAAAATTTCCTTGTAATTGGAGAGTCCAGGGCTTCCCCGCATGCCAAGTAACCAACAGTGCATCTCCAAAGGCAGCTCATTATTCTGGTTAGCTCAGAGTTAAGTACATCATGCCACTCACTGGCCTAGGCCCTTTGATCATGAACCCATTGCTCTGAGGTTAAATAATTAAATCTTTAAACCAACTATGTAGCCCTTCATCCCCACCCACACCACTCACCCCTGGCCTCTGCTGGCTCCAGAGCAGAAGGCAGCTGGCATTGTCTCACACCCTCAATTTCTTTCCTTTAACAAGGCTTCTGCTTATAACGCCAGCCCCTCCCTCTCTTTCAATTGTACTCAACCTTCAAATCTACTCAGAGGCCACTTCCTTAGAGAAGCCTTCTGTGACTTTCTAAAATAAGTGCTATGTTTTCTTATATTTAAACTCCATACCATAAGTTCCACAAGAGCAAGAAATGTGCTTGTTTTGTTCAAGACTGTATTCTCAGTGCCTAGTAATGGACCAGCAGACAGTAGGTGCTTAATTAATATTTGCCAGATACAGGATTTAATCCCTTGTATAGAATCAAAAACTGTTTGGCTCCCTAACTCCTTATTCATACAGTAAACATTTAGAGTAGGAAGGGACCTTAGGGACCATTTAACTAACCCCTTCATTTTACATTTGGGAAAATAAGGTCCAAAGGGAGATGATATAACCTGCCAAAGGCAACAAGTAATGAAATAGCAGTATGAACTGGAAGACAAGTAATTTTTCCAAAACACAAAGCATCCCAGATCTCCCTGTCCAGAGCCTTTTCATTCTATCATTTGGAACTTACTGTGTTCCAGGACAGGGTTGTGACATGCAATGAATGACACATGTTCACTAAGAGTATTCTGTCTAATCCTTCGAGCTTTGTGATCAGAGTGCTGCCTTGGGCAAGGCTTTACAAAAGCCTCTCTATGCAAAGGTTCTCCGTTCAGCTTTTAACTAAGTTCTGCATCGTTCAATTAGCTGAATGCTCTGAACCTCTGGTTTGTGCCTGAAACGATCGGGCTACACGTCACCCCCTGCCAGATATATGAAATAAGTAAATCCTACTCCTACCCACCTTAACTCTTGGCTTGGCAGCCCCACTCTCCTAAATTGTCATTGCTATATATCAGCATGGCACCTAGGGCTTTTCTCTATGTCTAAAAGAGGGGCTAGGTGTCCAGGTAGGATCCTTGTCTACTTTGTAGCAAATGGGGGGCAAAGGAAGTGTGGGGAAAATGGCAACAAAGAATAATTTTTAATCAAGCACCTGGGAAGCATGAATTCCTCTCCACGCTATACCCGAAACCCCCTTTTCCTTATGTTGGCACTTTAGAAAGTTTTAAACAGTAGGAAATTCAAATTGTAATAACATGAAATATGAGGATTCACAGTGAGTCTACATTTTAAAAGACAACAACAATGGAATAAACTCACAGGGATATGTGGCAGCGTAATTGTGACTTCATCTCCTTTGCCAACCTGAAGCTCTCCTTCACAGGAAGTATCTATAGATGCTGGCTTAAAATCATCTAAAGGGAAAGGAAAAATAGCATTTATCCACCAGGTTACTTATACTAAGGGCTTTCTGGGTGTTCTCATTTAAGAAATAATTTTTTTTTATTACTCAGATAAATAAAGTACAAGTAATTTAGATTATTAAAGAAAAACCTATTTTACTGTGGAAAACTTCACAAAAGCAGAGACATTACAACGAAACTCTGTGTACCATCATCACCCAGCTTTAATAATTACCAACTCAGGTACAATCTTGTTTCATCTATACCCCCATATACTTTTCCTCCCATCCCACAACTGGATTATTTTGAAGGAAAAAAAAGCTAGAATTTATATACCACTTTATTAAACAAAGATATTCCCTTCTCCCCAGTGACAGATGAAAATGAGTGCTTATTATCCACAATAAAGTGTTTTGTTAGGGTTGTTGTGAGGCTCAAAAGCAACAGCATATTAATAAGATTCTGTGATTGTAAAATTCTACATGAAACATGAAAGGCCACAGCATCATATAAGCCGATGTCATTTTGCACAGGAACTGTCAAAATTAGGATGTGCCACACAAAGATGCTCCTGTAGATGTTCAGAGTAGATGGTTGAACTGTATCTCCACAGGTTAGTCCTGCCATGTTTCTGAATTGCAGTTAAAGTACAACATGAATGGCCATCTTACTCCCTTTTAACACACAACTGCCTCAAAACGCAGGCCAGATGCATATGTGAAGTGTCTCATTTAAATTCTACATTGCCCTTCACTTTGCTAAAACACCAACTTAGTAAACTGCTCAGGAAATGAAGCTCTTATCACATTCCCAATATCTTCCCTCTAAGAGAGCTGATCTGTTGCCAGTAGGAAGCATCGCAATGGCAAGGCAAAGCCACCACACACAGATGGAACATCATTGTCTAACGCCCTCTTGCAATGTGTTGAGTCACATCTATTAGCTCCTTTGACAAAAACAAGTCTTAACCAGCGTTAGCACTACCGAGACAGGAAACCAGGAGTTGTGAATCACAGAGGGATGCTCCCTCGGCTCATAAAAGCCAATCTTCCCCCGGGACAGAGTAGACGTGCCCTTCCTTCCTCAACAGCCTATAATCCCGGAGAAAAAGGAAGGTCCAGCATTAATGGCGATTGCGACAGTCTGTGTGACTGCTCTCTTCGGCCTCCAGACATGGATCAAGCTTTAACTTATTCCAGGCTCACAAATGCTAATTTTATTCTTCATCCACAAGGGACATGGTCCTGAGTTAAAGTCAGGGTCGTAGAGGTGACCTCAAAAGACATCAAAAGTCAAAGGAGGTGCAGGAAGCTGTAAGAGGAACGCTCTGATGGGGCGCAGAGAGGATGTGGATTCTTTGGCTGCAGGAGGGGGTGAAGCGCAGCGTGTCGGGTGCCCCGAGGAAAGAAGGACGAGGAAAGAAAGCTGAGGAAAAACAGGGAAGGAGAGAATGGAATAGAAGGGAGTGGATGAGGCTCCCAAGCAAACAGGAAGAGTCCTTTAAACGTGGAGAACCTTGGTGGGGGGATCAGAAGGGGCGGGGGATGGATTAGAGGGAGAACTGGAGTCCGATGCGGGGTCACACTCTTTCGGTAATAAAGAGGGTTTGGCACAAGGATGGGTGAGGGGATGAAAAGAGATAAGGGCCAATGAACTTCGGAACAAGTGTTTGGGACCTTGAGACAGAAGAATAGTTGGGAGTGACGAAGGGTTTGGTTTGGGAAGAGTAAGCTGGGGGGGGGGGCAAAAGGGGGGAAATCGAGGTCCTGGAGGCTCAAAAGGGGGAAATCGAGGTCCTGGAGGACCTGGGGTAGGCGAGAAGGGAGCTGACGTAGGCAGGGGGTTCTCTGTACACCCGAGGGCCGAGGGAAGAGAGGAGGGATTCGAGGCTGGCAACAGGAGGCTGGGGAAGCCGAAGGGACCCGTGGAGAGCGCTGACTTACAGCGAATGGTGTGGAAGGAGGCTCGCGGTCGCTTCTCGAAGCTCTCCCCCAGCCGCAGGCAGTGTTCCTCGCGGTCCAGCAGCGGGTTTACGGTCCCGTTCATGGCCCCACACGGGCCTCGCGCCCGGACCGGCGCTATCCAAGTACGGCCGCGGTCTGAGCTTCCGGCACCGGCGTCCGGGAGTACGGTGCTCCCGTGACACCGCTCCGCAGCGCACCGGGAACGCAGCCGGCGCCCACCCAGGGCCGGAAGCAAGTCTCCGCGTCGGGGTGGGGAAAGCCCCTGAGGAAGCAAGGCCGCGGGACTTCCGGCGTCGGGGCGGGACTTCTGGGTTCGTAGCGGAAGTGGCGGGGGCGGTGCCATAGCAATAGAATTCCGCCGGGATTCTGAGCTGCGCGGCGCTGGTTAGCTCAGACGGGATTTGCGCGGCGGCTCCCAAATTCTGCTTCCGAGGTATGGGCCTGGCGGAGGGCTGAATGCGCCGGACACTACCCTCCAGTTGAGTCTAGGAGCTAATGACACTGAGCCCAGAGCGCCGCTGACTAGATTAACGCGGGTCTGATAGCTGGCCTGGCCAGCTCTCCTCAGGCCCTGGCGGCCGGGTCGGCCTGGTTTATCCCGAGGGTCCTGAGACAGGTGACCCTACACCGGGCGTCACGCAGTCTCTTCCCTCCCTTCGCGCGGTGATGGCGGTGCGAAGGCCTGGAAAGCGACTCCCCCGCTGGTCTGAGGCAGCTTCTTGTGAGCGCGATCAGAGATTCAGGCCACCCGAACGTAGTGGTTCCATCTTCCCCGAAAAAACTGCGTCTCCGATCCTTGGGAACCCATGACCCCCACTTCTGTCTGGCAGTTAACCACCCGCCTCCAGTTCAGGCACCTGTTGTGGTTGTAGAGTCACCCCTTTCACAGGCACCGAAAATTAATGAGTATTTTCCCTCCAGGGTTTCCCAGCGAGTTCTTGGGAGTATCCTTTTTCTAAACTAAACCGATTTATTATAATAGATGACTTAGTCCGGTTTGAATTAGTGTTCGGTGCATGAGAGTCCAGGGCCACTGAACGTAAGCCCTCTGAAGGCAGGGACTTTGTCTTGCTCTTCTTTGTGACCTCTCCTATAATGGGCAGGGTTTTGTGTAGAGTCAGCACTAGTAAATGTTTGGTATATTGAACTTTTTGGGTGAAAGGAATGTTCTAGAACCACTAACTCAGTATCTTAAAGAACTGTTCTAAAATTACTAACCAAATCTCATTCTTTTTCCTGCGAAGCAGAAATGCTCCCCGAGGCTTGAACCCAACCTGAGGAACCACATCTGAGAAAACCCTGCCTGCATCTGCAGATTCAGCTTGGGTTCCTCAAATTATTCAGGGATGGAGAATCTTCAGCAGTGTTAACTCCATGACCATTTTCCCAAGAGATGGCATCTTTGCAAAGGGAAGGGCTTCAGGCAAGGATGCTCAGCTCTGAAGAAGAGGAGAAACTGAAAAGAGACCAAGTTTTAGTGTCTGACTTTAAACAGCAAAAACTGGAAAAAGAGGCTCAGAAGAACTGGGACCTTTTTTACAAAAGAAATAGTACGAATTTCTTCAAAGATAGACACTGGACCACCCGAGAGTTTGAGGAGCTGAGATCATGTAGGGAGGTAATGTTACACTTTATTTGAGCTGTTCTTCATTTAAAATATGTAGAAGAGGAGTGCTTTATTGCATTTTTATGGAAGTGTGAGGTAGAGAATTTATGAAGCCTGTCAGAATGCTTTGTACCCTAGAAATACTCTGTTTGGTCTCAAGTAGTTTTAGCAGTTTGTGGGTTGTATAATACATAGGAGAAATAACTTTAATGGGCATTTCTGTTTCTTTAAAGCTAATCTGAAAGTTGTAAATATTAAATTTTTACTGAGTGACTTCAGTGACAGATTCAGATTCATTAATAATGATGATGATGAACACTTTACCATGACCCTTTTCTAGAACTTTTCATGTGTTTTGTAATTTAAGCCTTATAATAGAACTGTGAAGTAGACATTACTATTATCCCCTTATTGATAAAATTGAGGCAAAGGTTATTTAAGTGATTTGTCTAATGATAGAACACGGGTGAAGGAAGGAGTCTGGATTGAATGCAAGCAGTTTAACCCCTGAGCCTGTTCTCTTAGCCATTATCCTGTTTTCTCCACACCAAACTGCCCAATGTTGGATGACAAATTGAGATATCAGTATTAGCTTTTGGTTATCAGTGTACTTGTTTATTGTCTGCTCCAGAGGGCAGAGACCTTTCATGTTCTGGACCTTTTAATTTGATTTGTTTCTTCATTATGCAAATATAGTGTCCTCTAACTTTGAGTTCTCTTTTCTCAGTTTGAAGGTCAGAAATTGACTATGCTTGAAGCTGGCTGTGGGGTTGGGAACTGTCTATTCCCGCTTTTAGAAGAAGATCTGAATATCTTTGCTTATGCCTGTGATTTTTCTCCAAGAGCAGTTGAATATGTCAAGGTTGGTGCACCATCCTGGTATTTTATGATTGTTTTGTTGGACTTGTTTGACCTGCCCTCTATACCCATTTGTCCAATTCCAGACCTCTCCCTGAAGCTAACCAGCTGTGATCACCATAAACATGTTATAGTTTTCCTGTTTGCATACATATATAATACATATAGAAACAGCTTTATTCAGAAAAGTAGAAATATCATAATGACACTATATACTTATACCCAGATTTTATGATTTCCAGTATTTTGCCACATTTGTTTTATAGACTTTTTTCTTTGCTGAACCATTTTAAAGTAAATTACAGACACTTCACTGCTAAATATGTCTGCATACATCTTCAATAAGGATTCTCTCTAACTGACCACAAAATACTTACATCTAACAAAACTAATTGTAATCCCCTAATGCCATTAATACTCAATTCAGATTTCCCCAAATAGTCCCAGGTATGTTTTATAGCTGTATTTAATCAAGATCTACTTATCCTTCATTGGCAACATGCAAATATCTAGTTTTCCATCAACCCTTCACATTTTTGGCATCCGTTAGACTTTTTAATAGTGCAGTCACGTTGTACAGTAACTTACTTTTCTCACTCTACGTTATGTCTTTCAGTTTTTCCTCTTTGTATGTATAGGTCTACTACATTTTATCTACCTGCTGCAGTATTCCATAGAATGGATATACCATACTTCAACAATTACCTTTGATATTTATTTAAATTGTTTCTAACTCTCTGCTTTTATAAGTAAGGTTAATGTAATCACCATTGTGCATGTCCACCATTGTGCTCTCCAAATCACGTGTACACGTTTCTCTATGGTGAATAATGGAAGAAATAGAATTCCTCGGAGAAAGAGTATACATATTTAACTTTTATTAGAGAATGCCCAGTTTCCTTCCAGAACATTATACCAATTTATAATTTCATCAATAACATAAAGATAACTTTTTCTCTGTGCCCTCAACATTTGATGTCAGTCTTTATTTCTCCCAATCTTACGGGCAAAATAAAATGTCTCCGTATTTTAATTTGTTCATTTCTTATAACCAGTGAAATTGAAGTCTTTATAATATGTAAATAAGCATTAGTTTGGGTTTTTTTCTGCTTCTGAGTTCCTTCATTCCACATATATTTATTGGGAGCCTAATGTGTGCCAATGAATGTTGTAAGCACTGGGATTAAGTATAGTTTATTCAACATTGTTTTATGATATTGTTCTATGATAGGATTTAAATTATCAAATTTGAATCTATTAATCTGCTCCTTTTGAGGTGCTAAGGTTGTATGTCTTGTTTAGGAGTTATATAATCACATCTTCTTCTTATGTTTATTAATTTAGAAAAATTTTCGTCATTATTTTTTCACATATTTCTTCAGCTCTGTTCTCTCTTCTCCCTCTAGGATTCCAATTACATGTATGTTATACCATTTGCTATTGTACCACAACTCTTGGATGTTGTTTTGCTTTTTTGTTTTTTTAAACTTCTTTTCTCTTTGTATTTTCAGTTTGTATAATTTCTGTTGTCCTGTCACCAAGTTCATTGATTCCTTCATAGGCAATAGGCATTCCTATTAATGAGCCTGTCAAAAGCATTCTTCATTTCTGTTACTATGTTTTTGATTTTTAGCATATCCAGTTGATTCTTTTTGTAGTCTCTCTTTCTGTGCTGAAGTTACCTATCTGATCTTGCATTTGAGCCTTTAACATATTAATCACAGTTATTTTAAATGCCCAAACGTTTAATTCCATCGTTTGTGTCATATTTGAGTCTGGTTGTGATGATTGCTTTTTCCCTTCAGACTGTTTTTATTGTATTTTGGTATGCGTTGGTTTTTTTGTTGTTGTTGTTGAGAGCTAGACATGTTATATAGGGCAGTAGATACTGAAGTAATAAGAATTGTAATCTAGATAGTCGGGCTGTGTTTGAGGTCTGTTGTTGCTGTAGTTAGCTGTGAGGTTTATTGTTGCTATGGGTACCACAGACTTCAGTCTCCTCTGGTGACTGTTTTTGTCTCTCCCCTTGGCTTTGGATCTTCCCCTTGGGCTCTTCCCCATAAAGAGTCTGTCTCTTGGCAGCTTCTCCAGCTGCAGGCCACTGTTATCACTGGAGACTTGTGGGTAGAGTATGGGAGAAGGGATTGTTCTCTAATGTTCTGATTCTCGGGTTTTGAACTGCATAGTCCGCCTGTGTCTCCGGGGTGTGGACTCCACAAGTATTTCTGCCTCTCCAGGAATAGTGGTTTTCTGTCCCATTCCTCCCCCGGCTGTAGGAGATATCCACCAGTGTCCTCCTCTGTGGTCTTGAGGCCATTCTTCCTGCAGATAGATTAAGACTAGGTGGGGGCAGAGTAGTTCCCTGCCCTTGTAGCTGTGGTATTCCACCAGTGCCCTAAGGCTACAGGCCTCAAATGACCTTTCCACTGCAGGTTAAACCTTTTTTTCCTTGAAGTAAACGACAAAGTCCAGCACCAGAAAGAGCACCATCCCTTCTGTGACAGCCTGGTGATATTTCTGGTGGAAACCCCTGCAAAAGGTTGGGAGCATCCCTGTGACTTCAGCCCCCAGGAGCTTTACAGTGTAACATACATACTCAGTCTCCAGCAATTTGTCAAATTGCTAGTTCTATCCTTTCCTGAGTTTTCTGCCTCAGGTAAGCAAATGCTTGGGTCCTCTCTTTCCGTGAAGGCAAGATATTGGAATCTGTCTCCAGATGTTGGAATGGATGGTTATTCTTTGGCCTCAGTTCTTTGATGGGTTTACAAAAAAGTCATTACTTTGCTGTCCAGCTTTTTCTTGTTTTGAGGATGGGAGCTACATCTCTTCACCTGTGTACGTCTCTGAGCAGAAACTAGAATTCATTAATGAATTCATTAATTCAGTTGGACAGCCAGTTGTCCTTTAATACAAATGGAAAGCTAATCGTGTGAGATTGCACTGAATTTAGAAGTGCAGTGATAGGTAGAATTGACATCTTTTCAATATTGAATCTTCTCATCCAATAAAAGTTTAATATTTTGCTTCATAATGCTCTTACTCATGTGTTGAAACCCACTAACCAAAATGTACCAGGAATACACTTGTAGTAAAAAAAAAAAGTGAGGCTTATTTTATTTGTCTTGCTGCGTCATAGAAAAATATACCCAGAACGGTGGGAGCATTTCAATAAGGGGAGCTGGAAGGACTTTTCATAGGATTTAGTTTTGTAGTGTATAATTCAAAGGAGGATTAAGGAAGCAGAGGCCAGTTTTAGATTTTCATCCCTTTAGAAGCATGGAAATATATGCTTCTAAAATGCTCAGTTTTGAATATGTGGTAGACTGTTTTCTTTCCTCAGTTAAAAATGATTTGTTAAAATGAAATTGTGCCCCTCATAGCAATATTGAATATTACATGCTTTAATGTACAAATGGCTTATTTCGCAATTTTACTCAGTAACAAACTAATCATTAATTTCTGTGCAAAGGACACAAGTGAAAACAGAATCTTCTTTTGAGGCTGTATTTTTCTAAATGTATCAACATGGATGTTGCATTAAAATTCTTTTGTGTTTTTCCCTCTCTAGCAAAATCCTTTATATGACACAGAAAGATGCAAGGTATTCCAGTGTGATCTAACTAAAGATGACCTTCTGGAACATGTGCCTCCAGAGTCTGTGGATGTCGTCATGTTGATATTTGTGCTCTCTGCTGTTCACCCTGATAAGATGCACCTTGTCTTACAAAACATTTACAAGGTTAGTATTTGGAGCCTGCACTTGAGGGTTGGACATCCCAATCCTCTTGTTTACCTTCCCTCTGAGGCCCATGTGTGTCTAGATTCACAGAGTCCCCGTTCTCACTAGGTAGGCTGTGTAGTCAATGTGTGGAAAGGGATTCTCCATCATAGCACATCCACCCTGAACTTTGATTTGTTTGGTAGCCGTCGCTGTTCTTCAGCACTTGGCCAGCCTTGGAGCAAGGATGGTTTTACAGTTACCTGGGATCTGTGGAGTCCTGCTGTAAAGTGAGAGGAAGTTTGGTTCAGTGGTAAAGAGCACATAGCAAGGAGTCAGAGTGCCCAGAATCAAAATCTGGCTTCCCTATTTAGGCAAGTTCCTTGACCTCTCTGAGCCTCAGTTTCATTACCTTACTATTGAGCTAATAGCTTCTCTATCTTAGGATTTCGGGGACATTATGTGAGCCATGTATAAAGTGTTTAGCACAATGCCTAGAACGTGGTAAGTGCTTTAAAAGTCAGCCGTTGTTGTCATTACTGCCATCATTGCTATTAGAATAGGGAGAAGCCAAACTGCAGTGGCCTCCAGGAGCTTGCTGTATCACTCCAAAAGTAAAACTTCACTTGTAAATCATGCGACTCAAGCCAATAACCCTTCTGTGGGCCTCAATTTCCTTGTCTGTAAAATGGGGGTGTCAGAGAGTTATTGTGAGGTGTGTAAGTAAGATCATGTATGAGGGTGCTTTGTAAACTACAGTAGAGGCTCTCTTATCTATACAAACAGTTGGTAATGGTGTTGATTAATTTAAAAATTAGCTAAATCAAGAAATCATAAAAAATGGTAAATGCTTACCTGAAACATTTTATTATAACTTAAGACATATTAATATTCATTTATCACTCTTCTGAAGTAGAGTTAAGGTCTTTTCTTTGAGTTTGGAGCCATTTATCATCTTTCTTACATGAACCACACATATAATAGTGTTTTGGTTTCTTTAAAAGTAAAGCAAACATTTAAAAGTAGTTGGAAAGTAATATGAGGGAAGATTCTTTTATATTTTTACCAAGGCTTTCACCGTTGATTCTCCTACACCTAACTAAATAGCAGCTTGTTCAAATCTTACCAAATCTTTCCAAAGTATTCAGTGTACTTTTTCTAGGAAATAAAAATGCTTTCTATTCACATTCATATTGCCTTGTTTATATACTTGCATATAATTGTAAATCTGCAACTGGCATAGCAAGTTTGGGAGGAAATACAAGTGACCAGTGGTAAACATGCGAGTTCACCTGGGGAGCATGACGTACAGGTATGCACGATCGAGAAGGCCTGTCAGCCTCACGGGCTCAGTGAGTCCTGGGCTTCAGTCAGTCTGTGCTACAGACGGAGACGAGATCGTTCAGCAAGTTGAAAAAGTAGATGCTGTTTAAGAGAGCTTCTGTGTATTTAGAGCTATACATGAAAACTCAATAAAAGAGTAGTGAGGTAGAAATTTCAAGACACTGGAAACCTGTTAGAGAACAATTACTCTCACTTAAAACATTATTTTTTTAAAAATTCAGATGTTGCCACATTGGTTTTAGCCCTGTGCTTGTGAGATTTTGTGAGTTTTTTCCCCTTAACCTCCACTTTCCCGGCCTCTGGTATCTGAGCAGATGAGAACCCAGCATATCCAATAAATGGGCATGGAACTTAAGTTGAGTAAAGAGGGAAGAGAGGACATCAGGGAAGAGATGGTAGGATCACCTGAAGTGAAAGTCCAGGTGAGGGTGAGGCTTATTACAGATGGGGAACTAAGGAGAAAGAGCTGAGAAGATGGGGTGAGTGGTCAGTGACCACAATAGAGAGTATGGAGAGGCTATGCTTTTTAGTGTTGGTAAGACTTGAGGACATTACATGGCAGTGAGTGGTTTAGGGTGGACGACAGGATCTTTGGAAGAGCAGCTCAACTCATCAAGAAGCCAACATATTTGGAAGGATAAGCCACACGAATATTGAAATTGAGCAGAATTAAGAATGGAGTAGTAGTGAGAGTAAGACAGTAAAGCAGAAGATACGTTTATCATGCAATGAAGGGTAATGGCTTAGGGACTAATAGGCAACAATAGTGACAGTGGGTGGTACAGTCTTTTCACATGAGATTCAGAACTGGGGGGTTTAGGGAGGAGAAAAGACGATGCACAGAAAGTAGCAGTGAGGAGCAAGGACTCCAGCCTGTCTTCAAGCCTGATGATCCGAGGGCCAGGGGAGAAAACACAGCCTGACTTGAGAGGTTGCAGGGAAAGCAGTGGCATCAGGGGACAGTCAGGTTTCTGTGAGCACAGGAATGAAGGGAACATTCAGAAGGGTGTGGATACCAGTGATTTCATTGATGAAGGATTTCAGGTATTGGGAGGAGTAGGAGTTAGGACAGAATAAGGAATATCAGGCACTTTATGGGGGTGAGGGGGTCCCCTACCAATACTTCTGTTCAGCATTATACTGCAGGTCCCAGCCAGCTCAGAATGAGAAGATAAGATTTAAGGATGAGAAAGAAACAACTCACTATTTGCAGATAATATAATTGTCTAATTAGAGCATATTAAAAGAATTACAAAAGCTGTTGTAACATAGATCTAATTACTCTAGGATGTTAACACCAGAGAAATTTTAAAACCACATCATTTTAAGCTGAAAGACAACCTCAAAGGTGTGTTTTTGGAGTAGAATGGTGAAGTAAAATTAGATGTTGTCATTGAAAGACCTTGATTTTGGTCTGCCCTGTGCCACCGATTTGCCTTGAAAGCTTAGGCAAATCACTTTTATTCTGAGCCCTACTTACTGTAAAGTAGATAGAATAGTCCTAACCTACCCAATTCTTGGAGTTGTGGGGAGAATAAAAGAACGTAACTTTGAGAAATGCCTGGTTATACAGTGCCATGATCAAAGAAGGCATTAGCATCGTAATTATTATTTTACAGAGAAGACAACATATACAGAGGGATGAAATTGCTTGCTCAAGGTCATTCAACTAGTTAAAGGAAGAACTGGGATATGAATCAAGATTTCCAAATTCCTGAGTGAGTGTTCTCTCCACTGTCCCATGTAGCATTTTCTTCCTTCTGAAATGAGGAGTAAGTCTTTCTCACGAGTTAATTTTTTTCAGAATTTTCCCTTCTCAATTATTCAGATTTTAAAACTTAGCATTTCTGACCAAGGTAAGAATATTTTTATCCAAGTAGCTCTTTCCTGACAATATTTAAAATTTATGCTAGTATTGATAAGAATTTAGTAAATGAGAAAATCTGCTAGCACACTTGGAAGTATTATGGATAATCATTCATATTCTATTGAGAAAGAGAAAATACACCAAACTACATTAAAAATCTATTATAATAGATAGTATATGCCACATGTCTTAAAAATCATCTTATTGATATGGTGGGTCAGAATAAGATTTAATAAAATTAGTGCCCCCTTTGAAGTCTACTCTTACGTGGTAGTGTTAACACAATTTGAAAGAATTTTCACATAGAAAGCACGTGTCACAATGCATACCACTTATTTTTCATTCTGGAAAGTATACGCCTGTGAGCTTTGTAAAATAGGGGCAATTAGCCCCACACCCTACTGATCTTACCGTCCAATTTTTGAGACATCTTCTCTGTGACACAACTCTCCGAAAGGCTTTCGTGGGGGCCTCCCACCCTGGCCTGACATTGATCCCGTTCCTACACAGCTGCCCTGGCCTGAGGGTCTCCTCCTCCTCACACCAAGCAGTGCACAGTGTGGGACGAAGACTCAAAGTTACTCCTCCCCTCGGAGCCTCTTTTCTTGTCAGTAGTGTGGATGGAATTGGAATGACACTCCCCACAACCACCTCCTGGGGCAAACAAATGTTTCTCATTCTACAGTATGATGCCTTTTGATCCAAGTATGAGTCCTGACTCCCCCACTTAGCTGATGTGTGATCGTAGGTAAATCATGTACCTCTTCTGTTGTCAATTCCCTCATCTCACACGGGGATAATAAGTACTCCTTCCTCCCAGAATTGGGTGAAGATCCAATGAGATAAGGCCTGGTAAGCTGTACTCAGTTGTTAGTTAGCATGGTGGGCCAGCTATATGCATACATACAAATAATTGTAGCACAGTGAAACCAGAGCAGAGACTCAGAATGAGGAAAGCTAGCCGGAATCAGTAAAAAGCCAAAACGACATTTGACTGCAGGGTCATGTACTAGGAGATGGCTAATAAAATGCTGGGAGAACATGCTTTAATGCGGATAAGAGTGTATCATTTAATGTCTTTAACATTTTAATGGTATGATACTGGACCTTCCAGCATGCTCTTGTAAGTGCTCAAAGAAGTTTCCCTCCATCGTCTGACTATACCTTTAACAGGCCCTTTTTCCTTCATATTAGGGGTGTTTCAGTCTGGCCCCCTTTCATAATTATCATAAGTGTAAGTTAGTTTAATCCCTAAATCAGACTTTATTTTATAGTAAGCTTTATTCGGCTGGGTTCCCCAGAGTTATATGCAGCCTGCTTTTGCTTTGTAGGTATTAAAGCCAGGCAAAAGTGTCTTGTTTCGCGACTATGGCCTATATGATCACGCCATGCTTAGGTTTAAAGCTGGCAGCAAACTTGGAGAGAACTTTTATGTTAGACAAGATGGAACCAGATCATATTTTTTCACTGATGGTAAGTAAAACATAAATGGCATCTGTCTTTATTTTGTTGACTTGATTGCTTTCTCGCTGTAATACTGGTTGGGGTGGGGACGGCTATACTCAGCACACATGCCTAAGACCCTGGAACGCATGCCGCTTGCCTAGCATCTGGGACAACCGAGATGCAGCCCCTAGCCATGGTGTGCTCAAAGCCTCGTTTGCTGGCAGTGTCTACTTAGCCTGGGTTAATGGACAGGCTCTGACATGCCACGTGAGTGCTGTACCAGGAACTGGGCTGGAAAGGGGGAGGGCAACTCAGAATCTTCACTTTGTTCAGTCAAAAATAAAGCAAATAGGACAGTGTAATGTCTTGAGATTACTTCCCCAGGTCACAAAGGCAAGAAACATTTTTCTATTGAAGTGATTCAATCTGTTTAAAAGTGCACAGATTTACTGTACAGTGGTGGATTCCTTAAAAAGTCATTTCTGATAAAAAATTCAAACACCAAATATTTCAGTCTTTTAGATATTTTGAACATGAGTTCTAAGCCTAGTTAATAACCTGGTTTTGCAAACATTTGTATTTCTTGAAATGAAATATTGTTCTAAATATTGGATTCTAAAATGAAACTAAAAATGATTGATTACTTTTACAACTGTAAAATAAAAACGTCAGGTGAAAATTTGAAATTTGTTTTAATGTTTCTGATTCATGACATTTGATTAAACCAATTATAAATAATTGAGAAGATGCAATGATATCTGCAAAGTGCTTCAGGCATAGTTTTTAGAATAATGCTCTTAATGAGAGTATTTTTGCTACATAGCCATTTGTTCCATTCGATTCACTTAATGTGTAGTGAGTGATGTATTATTTGGGTTAACTTTTCCTGAGGGTATATCACCATTTGGAGTTTTTTTCTTCCCCCACTCTAGTCACAGATTTTCCTCCTTCATGTTCGGATAGATGATTTGCTTGATGTAAACAAATTGAGCACGAGGGCTTTGTATGAACATAGCCAGTTTGGAATTTTGTTTCTTTTTACTCAGGTGTTTGTGTTTGGGGGACTTTATAATATGGCAAAGTGGGCATGTTCCAGGTTATCCTTAAACATTTCTGATTACATTTTTAGTTGGGGTCTCTATTTGGTTGTAAGATGATGAGAAGTAGGAGTGTGTTACTTTCCAAAACAAAACCTTTAAATTTTAGCATTGAAGTCTTCAATATATTAAAAGAAAAAAATCTGCCTCAGTCCTCCAGGCTTCCTCCTTACCCCACTGCAGAGCCAGTGTAATGATACCCATGCTGAGCGCGGTTAATCTGCTTGTCTTACAGAATTCCTGGCCCAGCTCTTTACAGACACAGGTTATGAAGAAGTGGTGAACGAGTATGTGTTTCGTGAGACGGTGAATAAAAAAGAAGGCCTGTGTGTGCCGAGAGTTTTCCTTCAGAGCAAATTCCGAAAGTCTCCAAAGAACCAAACTCATGTGACAAGGAGCCTGGGTCACAAGTCCTGATCTTTCATGAGATGAACAGTCTGTGCCTCCCCTTGAAGAGGAAAGTTTCAAAATCACTCTTTTTATTTTGTATATTTTTATATTTAACTTTTTAAAAATTATATGTAATCTTTGTATTCAAAAGCAGCCAGTGTGTGCAGTGTGTGTGTGTTACAGACATGCAAAAGCAAATAAAACTGCAAGGCCTGAAAAGTAAAGAAAGTTTTATGGTATAACATAGTACAGCCATGCTGTCTGACTGTAAAAGTCCCCGAAGGAAAGCATTAAGGACCCTGTAGCACTTAAAGAGATCTTTGTCATTACTTCTGTGAGTCTGTAAGTGTGTCTCCAGGCAGCGTGTCAGACAACCCTGTAGAAAAATGAGGCCAAATAGACTAAAATAACACATCCATATCTATTTTTAGCCTGAAGGATTATTCTCTTCCCAGTGTCTCATATTTGTCCATGTTTCTCTGCTTCAGTTCATGTATTTGCCTCTTCAAGACCAGTGTTCCACAAGTACCACTTTTGCTCTATCTCAGGAACCCACCGTGGCTCCCTGCCTAATTCTTGAGACTCTCTCTAACTGGTCCAGTTCCTGGCCACACTGCCCCGAGGGAGAGCGGGGAAGGCCACCACATCCCCCCATCTGCCCAGTGCAGTTTCTTCAGGAATATAGCGGATGGACTGTCCCAGTTCCATGTTGGGACATAGGAGGTAGTGGTTAGGGGGTAAATGACTGACGTGGCCAAAATTACATAGCTGGTGTTTGATGGAATATGGGAAAATCCTTAAACTGGTCTGCTGTCCTGTTTCCCAAGCATTCCCATAGAATGACTTTTACTTCATGAAAAAAATCCAAGTTCTTTTGGCCTGCTAACAAAACATGATCCTCTAAGCCTTCGTGTTTCCTTTTTCGCAGAAGGCTGTTTATGAGAGCCTTTGTCTTGAGCGTTTTGTGGCCTGCACATGCAGCAAGGTAGGGCCCTTCAACCCCAACCACATCTGAAGAGGAGGCTTCCCAGTGGGGCGGTGGCTGGGTAATAGTCATAGACATTTTCTGCAACTGGAATAAATCCTGGCTCCTGAGAAGAGGGACAGGCAGTGGGTCTCAGCATGCTTGCTGGGTGTCCTGCCATCTCTCCTTGACTTCTTAGGAGGGGCCCGTGGAGCGGGGGAAACAAGAAGAACCCTTATTTCTTGCTGGTCTGTTGCATTGTACATTCTATCCCCTTTTGAAGGCTAGAGGATGACTATATTAGGTGAAAGCAAAACTGATAATAGTACCTATTTTGTCCTTTGCAGTGTTTTTATTTTTCTTTAAACTCAACTTGTACGGAAGATGGACCTACAGGATAGATGCTTATGGGCCTTAGAGAGGGAAGAGTCACACCCTGCCCCAGAGCAGTCTGTGAGGGGAGAGCGCCCCACTTCCAGGCCGGGGCTCTTTCCGCTAAGCCCCCTCACCTAATGAATCCCACATCCAGTGTTAGCCCCCAAACTGCCTAATGCCCCCTCCACAGAAGTCCTTTCACCTCTTTATTAGGTCTGACCAATGTGACATGGATTTTAGTGGCTGAGCGGGATACAAACAGGATATTTGAAGTAGAAAATGGGGAGCAGTATGATGTAGAAGGATAAGCGTGGGCTTTTTTTATCAGAAGTCATTTGGAATTGTGACCTCATCACTTACCTGTTTGAACCTCAGATTCCTCATTTGTGGAATGGGGGCAGGTGTACTGAGAAATGTATCTACTGGAGGTCGTTGATCCAGGGTAAATCATATGCCTGACAGATGGGAGTGACACTCTAAAGAAAGCTGAGCAGGCTGACAAGGACCCCGGCCTTGTCAGAAAGAAAAGGTCTCTCTCCCTTTGCCAGTTGGCTGGGGGAACATCTGTGAAAGAGGCTAACTGTTTCCTCCAAACACAACTTGAAGTTGTCTTCAGCCACAGGAGCAGTTATAGCCTCAAATTCCTACCCCATAAAGGAAAGCCTGCAGGAGTTTTCACCTGGAATATTTAAAGCTGGCCTAACGATATGCCTACCTCTGACACTGAGCAAGGTAACCTCTCAGTGACCCCGCTTTAAAATATACTGGTTGTAAAATATACTTCTAGTTAAATGAATAAGGTGACACAGTCCATCACAGTTTTAGCTATGAGCCAGTGAATTGGATTAAGAAACAAACAAAAAAGCCGAGCATTATAAATACATGGCTGTAGTCCCACTGTCTCAGTTTCCGTGTGTTCATTGTCCCTAAGCATACCTCCATTATTGCACCCCCAGATTAAGACAGCAGAGAAGCAGAGTCTCTCACAATTTGGGTGTCCAGGGACCCAGGAAAGCAAGGGCATGGCTTAGTAGCAAAACTCAACAACAGCATTTGTTGAATTGCAGACTATAGAGAGTCAACTAATACTGCCTATCAGGCAACAACCTTAGAAAGGTAGTGAGTACTGGTTAGCAGTACTGTAGAAAATAGCATAAGTACTGTAGTACTATAGCGTGGTATCTGTATAGTGTATATTATGTATGGTATTGGTATATAGTATACCCAATGCCATGTACCCTATGCTATGTATTTCTTTTGAATTTTTAATATATACTGCACAACATAGTACTACATACATACTAGATACAATGATATTAATATATTACAGGATTTGGAATATGAACATCTAAGTTCAAGTCCAGAACTTGCCCAATTCAAACTCCAGCTTCTCTGAGCCTCAGTCTTCACATCTCTAAAGTTGAGATCCTACTACCTACGGCACAGGGCTGCTGCCAGGATTAAAAGAGATCGTGTGAGAATGCTTTGTTTACTACAAAGTGCCAGTCAAGTGCTAGTTATTTCTAGTTTATAGTCTCCAAGAAAATGATCGCTCCCATGATTATCGTTAAATCCAAACTCCTTCAAAAGGGCTGTCGTTTTTAAATCTTGGTATCCTTGAAAGGGCCCAGGATTTGGATGTGTCGCCACCCGGTGGCGCTAGATGCCAAATATGCCAATTGTCTTCAACCCCCATCTTTATTTCAATTCTAGCCTGTCCCGTGTTTTCTGTCATTGAAGAGGAAGGAAAATACTCACAAATGTGTTTTCTAGGTCAACTTTAGCTCATAAGATCAACGTTGGCCTCACTGTGGGAATAAGAAAGCCAGGGAGATTGCATCCAGCCTTCAATCTACTTTGCTTACTGAAAGTAGTTTGCTCTCAAGTAAAGTTAGGCTGCCTTTTTAGGCAATGGGCATGAAAGAGTCTGCAAAGTCCTCATGCCAGGCGCATTGGGGAACATAAGTATTATATATGCTGGACACCAATCAAGGATCCTAAATTTTTTTATTGTGGGTAAATCAAATATCCCTTTGCACGTCCCTCATCGCTAAATGGTTGGGGATTCATTTTTCCTGTTGCTCAGGATTAAGGCAAAGCATGAAAAGGAACTGCAGCGTGGATGCTTGTTTGCCTCATACATTATCCATCGTTATCACTGATAGCATTTGGTTCCCTATTTCACAGTTGTCAACGAAGGAAGGGAAAATTGTGAAATAAAGCATGTATACCAAGAGAGTGTTTTGCAGGACCATGTTTGCTGTTGGGGAGCAAATATTTAATACAAACTTAAATAGGCTCTGCTACTGAAACCAAATTTCCATTAAAAATAAAATTAGCTTTTTTTTTTTTTTTTTTTTAACTTTCCTTTTTGCTCTTTTCAAATGTGGAGCATTTTATCAAGTAGTGTTCAACAGGTGCTAGGCAAACGGCACTGTGGGGTCCTTCTGGCAGTAGTACCAACGGCTGGGGAAGGACGACGCTGGGGGCACATACAGAGACGCAGAGAGACAGCCCAGCCATATCTTCACTAAGCCATAGTAAAATAGCCTGGAAGCTAAACACAAACAGACAGAACACCAAAGGAAAGAAAAAGAGGAAGAAAGGCTACGGAAAACCTGAATGTGGCAACTGTCACCATCATTTGGAAGGATATTTGCACATTTTTCCAGCAGAGGTGTCATGTGCTGTGGTCTGGGGCATGGTTGTGGAGATGAGAACATAACACATAGCTCCTCTGGCGTATCTTACCAAGCATGTCTAGATCAGTAAGAAAAGTACCAAGACTAGCAAAATGAGACAATTCCCAGAGGAAATACAACTGCTAAAAAAATGGACAAAATGGTTAACTATAAATAGAAATAATTATGAGTTAAATTGAGACTACCTTTGTTGCCTATCAAATGTATAAGGCTTAAAAATGATACTATTCAATGCTGATAAAGGAGTAGTAGCAAGATTGATTATGGAGGTGCAAAAGTATGGTTTCTCTAAAATAGCACTGTCCTCTAGAACTTTCTGAAATGATGGATATGTTCTCTGTCTGCATTGTCCAATATGGTAGCCACCAGCCCCGTATGGCTGTTGTGGACTAAGGCTGGTGGCCAGTGCAACAGAGGAACTGATTTTAAAATTACATTTAAATTTAAATGTAACTAGTCACATGTGGCTACGTGGCTACCACACTGGACAGCATAGGGCTAGTACACAAGTAGTCATCGTATAGCAAATCCATAAATCTGTACATAAACTTTGATCCAGTAATCCCATAGTTAGGAATCCAATTTAAGGAAACAATCAGGTGTTTATACAAAGATTTCATCACAGTGCTATTTAGAGTAATGAAAAGGTGGCAACAGCTCAGATGTTTAAAAAACAGGAGATTGATTATATAAATTATAGTATGTGTTAGAATATGGTGCAATCATTGAAATTATTTTGAAAATTGTTAATATAAATAAATGCTCATTATAAAATGTAATATAAGAAAGCTAGACTATAGAACTATACATAAGAATGGTTTGAATTGTGTTTAATAATAAATATTGTAAAAGGATAGGTTGATGATATATTTTTTAAAATACACAAGAAGGAACCAATCCAAAATGGTTACAATATATAGTTCAGAGTTGTTCAATTACAGTTGATACTTTTTCTTCTTTAAACTTGTCTGAAATTTTCATGTTTTCTGTAATGAGAATATATGTTTTTACATTAAGAAAAAAAGTATTCTAATATCATATATATATATATATATATATATATATATATAGAGAGAGAGAGAGAGAGAGAGAGAGAGAGAGAGAGAGAGAGAGAGAAGAGAGAGGAGAGAGGAGAGAGAGAAGATTTATTATAAGGAATTGGCTCGCACAATTATGGAGGTAAGGGGATGGGGGAATGACTCAGCACATTCCTGACCCAGGCTTAAAAGCCAGGGCTCTGTTTATTCTCAGAGCTGCAAATATCCACTTGGCTCCTTTTAGTGACTGAATTGTGTTGCCCTACTCCCACCTCTGCTCCCACCCCACCCCCACTCCTTTAATTCATGCTTTGTAGCCCTAACCCCTACTGTGACTGTATTTGAAGATAGGGCCTTTTAAAAGAGGTAATTAAGCCTAAATGAGGTCATAAAGGTGGGCCCTAATCCAACAGGACTGGTGCCTGATAAGAAGAGGAGAGACACCAGGGATTTTCCTGCAGAGAAAAGGCTATGTGAGGACAGCAAGAAGGTGGCTGTCTGCAAGCCAGGAAGAGAGGCCTCAGAAACCAAACTTGATCTTGGACTTCAAGCCTCCAGAATTGTGAGAAAATAAATGTTTGTTGTTTAAGCTCCCCAGTCTGTGGCACTTCATTATGGCAGCCCAAGCTAACTAGTACAGCTCCTAACCTGGGAATGGAATGGGACCTCTGATTTCTAGGCTGACTGTTTCTGCCTTAACAGAAGACTTTCAGTACACAGAGATCTCCCTCAGGGTGTGCTCAGCAATGTTTGGCTGTCCCCCTGAGGCCAGGGGAGGAGACTGTCCTCTGACCCAGGTAGTTTTTATGGGAAGACCAGAGAAAAGGGCCACGCTAGGTGGTATTTGTGATAGCTCAGGGCTGCTGATTGTTACTTGGTAAGATTAGTTTGAATTCCAAGACTTGACTTTCAGGAGCTGTGTTCTTGCCTCGCGGCTTCCTCTTGGCAGCTATACCCGGATATCATCTGCAGCTACTCAGCCTCATTCCTGCCTTTCTCCATTCTCCTCTATCTCAGGGGCTGCAGCCTGGAAGCTACATTTCCCAAACTTCCTTGCCAGCTGGTTCCTTGCCGGTTACGTTCTGTTAGTGCAAATCACTTGTACGAGGTTGGTTGGAGACAGAAGGAAGGAAAAGCCTTTTTTTCTTCTTTTTTTTCTGTTTGTGACATTAGCAGCAGCTGTGGTAGGTGGTTGTAGGGTCCAGGGGAGGGTCCAGCCATGGTGGCCAGGGTAAGAGCTCCAGCAGTTCTGTAGGTCTTATACCGTGAACCAGGTAGGCTTTGGCTTTCTACTCAGTGGGAGAAATGATGAATTTAACGGTGGCAGCAACAGCAGCAGCACTCCAGATGCATCCACGGTAATGAGTGCATGTTCATGGGCTCTGGGTAAAACTTCTCTCTCCCCCTTTTGCTTCCATGTTTTGGCATATGTCAGAATTTCCTTCTTTTTTAAAGCTGAATAATATCCCATTGTATAGACCACATTTTGCTTATCTATTCATCTGTTGATGGACACTTGGGTTGCTTCCATGTTTTAGCTATTGTAAATAATGCTGTTATGAACGTGGGTGTGCAAATGTCTCTTAGAGCAAATAACTGCTTTTAAGTTTGACGTTTATAACCAGAAGTGGAATTGTTGGATCATGTGGTAAGTATATTTTCAATTTTTTGAGGAACCACCGTACTGTTTTCCACAGAGGCTGGACCACTTTACATTCACACTGTTTGTATGAATGTGAGCACAAAACAAAAAACCAACACAAAGGTTCCAATCATTGGTTTCTTAATAACATTGCTTTCCCCTTGGAGTCATGGAAAAAAACTGTGAACCTAGCAAAAGTGGTCTGAATATAAAAGGCCTTGGATGCCAGATAAACACTGTGCGTTTTACACCATTCACACTCAGTGTCCGTTCTTGCATTGTTGAATTGTAGGAGCTATGCTAAGGTGACATATCTTCTGTCCCTGATTGGGTTCCTGCACGTCTCCGGTTCTAATCTTACCTTTTCCACTACTAGTGGGTAAGTCATGTGCCTCTCTAGGCCTCAGTTCCCCCATCTGTAAAATAAAGTGATTGAATTACATAGTTGGTAAGTATAATTTAGCTGTGAAACTATTTCCGATATTACCTCTTCAGTAATATATCATAACAGAATTTTCTGGAGTGAGTGACAACTCAAAAGCTGGAGAAATTATTGGAATAATTGGGGGTCTTTGGCAGGGTCGCAGTTTAAAAATCCAAGGATTAGTCTCAGCCCACAGATAGTTGGCTGATTGGCTTAATATTTTTAAAATTTTTTGGATTTGAATTCTTATAATTATGGATACAGAAGAGTTTTAAATAATGTAAGACTATTAAATGTCGCTCAATAGCAGTAAATTTGAAAACCTAGTAAAACAGATTTCTCTCAAAATGCAAAATACCAAAATTGACATAGGAAAAAATGGAAAATTTAAATAAACCAATTACTATAGAAATTGTTAGAAAGGTAATGATATTTGATGTTGAAAAGGCATCGATTGGTGGGAATGCAGATTGGTGCAGCCACTATGGAAGGCAGCGTAGAGGTTCCTCAAAAAATTAAGAAGAGAATTACCATATGACACAGCAATCCCTCTCCTGGGTATCTACCAAAAAAATCTGAAAACATTTATCCATAAAGATATATGTGCTCCAATGTTCATTGCAGCTGTATTTATGGTGGCCAAGACATGGAAACAACCAAAGTGTCCTTCGATAGATGAATGGATAAAGAAGATGTACACAATGGAATACTACTCTGCCATAAAAAATGAAATAGTGCCATTTGTGACAACATGGATGGATCTTGAGATTATTATGCTAAGTGAAATAAGTCAGACAGAAAAAGTTGAGAACCGTATGATTTCACTGATGTGTGGGATATAAAACTGAAAACAACAAAGGAACAAGACAAACAAATGAAGAAACAAAAACTCATGGACACGGACAATAGTTTAGCGGTTACCAGTGGTTGATGACAATGAAAGGGATCAAGTATATGGTGATGGAAGGAGAACTGACTCTGGGTGGTGAACACACAATATGATATATAGGTGATGTATTACGGAATCATATACATGAAACCTGTGTAACTTTACTAACCATTGTCACCCCAATAAAAGGCATCAAGATGAAATGGCTGCATAGCTGAATTTTATCTTACCTTTTAGATACAGATAATTACAATGTTATTCAAATCCTTGCTACTTAAAATATGCTCCAAAGACCAGTGGCATCAGCATCAACTGGGAGCTTGTTGGAAATACAGAATCTCAAGCCCCCACCCAGATCAACTAAATTAGACCCTGCATTTTCACAAGTTCCCTGAGTGATTTGTGTGTATGTGAACATTTAAGAAGTACTAGGCTAGGGTAGTGATTCTCAGCCTTGGCCGAACATTGGAATTATCTGCCGAGTTTTTAAAAAAATACTGGCATTCTGATTATTGATCAGGGGCATGGCCTGGGCTGCTGCATTTTAAAATACTCGCCAGAGGTTGAGAATCAGAGATCCTAGGTCATAGAAAAATATGGAAAGCTTTAAGAAATAAAGCTGATGAAGAATGTACCCTTCAAAATAATAACAACAAAAAAAAAAAACCGCTACAGACCAATCTCATTTATGTTAAAAATAAAAATCTGGGACTGATACAAAAAATAATACATTAAGACCAAGCACAGTTTATTTCAGGAATACAAGCAGCAGTGTGCTGGTTTAACAACCAGATCTCTGGGAAAGAGAAAAGAAGTCCTGATTTGTAGGATTTGTCAATTCCTGTGGTGTAAATATTCCTACCATAACTAATTTTAACCATAGTTAATTTTAAGCTAATTTTGCTTCTAGCAAAGAATGGTGCTAATTTTAAGCAGTCAACATGACCTCAACCGGCTTGGAAATTCCTGAAAATTAAACAATTGACCCTCACAAGCTTGTAAGAGTTGGCTGCCTCACACGCTAGAGGTTGATTCAGAGTTAGGAAAGGCACCAATGAATCCATTCCATCACTACGTTAAAGAACAGAAATCACAATATCATATCACAAACATGTTTAGGACGGGATGCCTTAGCTGGGCTTGATCTCCGCGTTGGCACTGGCTGCACCCCTCCATGTTATCTTGCACCAGCTGGTGTTGCACATTTCCCTGACCTGCTGATCCCTGAGGACACCTGCTTTGCTGCCAGGTTAGGCCTAGCCCAGACTTGCTGGGGCCATTCCGCCCTTTGATCCAGGGAAGGCCTAGCTAGGCCTGATCGGGTCCTTTGGAGGTGGATGACAAAGGTGTTACCGTTCCTCTTCATTTTTCAACAGACAGAGTTGGCAGGGAAAGTGCACTGCTTCCTTAATCCGTGGATATCCTGCTTCAGACAAGGTTGCCCTCTGTCAATCGTGAAAGGAATGGAAGCGAGAAGGCAGGGGCTCACCTAATGTGCCTGGGAAACAGGATGGCTTTCCTGCCCCTGCGACGGTCTTGGCTTGCCCCCATGTCCCCATGGTTCACCCACTCTGCCCTGCGTTTCCTTACATCCTTGGCTTACTCATGCCAGTCCCTCCTTCTTGGAACTAGGATCTCTGATATCTTTCCAGTAAATTCCCATTTTGTTTAGATATCCAGAGTCCATTTTCATTGCTACGGAACTATTCCTGAACACAACCATTACTCTCTCTTTTTTTTTTAACCACCATTACTCTTACCAAGAGGGCTGACTAGTACAGGAATCCAAATTGCTGTTCCTGTTAACTATGGTGACAATTACCAAACAAATTCACTTTCTGGCCTTGTACTAGGATCCTGGGGCAGTGGGGTTATCAGCAGCCAGTTCTTCCAGGTTTGCCGGTTCTTCTGGGTTACCAGGTGGCTTCAGGGTTTCCCAAAGAGCTGCTGCTGGGAACAGTTGTGTTGTGCAGTCGCTGCCTCTCAGAGGTTATGTTCCTGGGAAAACCATGAGGCAGCCTGTGAGCTTTCTCCTCCCGAAACTGCTCTCTCCACCTTGTAGGAACAACGCCACCCTCTTTTCTAGCAAAGAGTGGTGAGGGGTTGACAGAGATTCTGCTACAGAAGCTTGTTTATTTTCAGTGGAACAGATTTTATTTATTGATTCAGCTAACAATCATTGAGCACCTATTATTGCCCCTTGTGCTGGGGATACAGCAGCGAACCAGGCAGATATAAACCCCTGAGCACTATATTCCATCAGGAGAAGGAAAAACTGACAAAAACAGCCCTAAAAATAAATAAATAAATAAATAAATAAGATGATTTTAGGTCGTCATAAGTGACAGGGAGAAAGTAAGCGTGTAAGAGGAACAGAGAAGAACAGCTCAGAAAAACGGAAGGGCATGCTGGGGATTGAAAGGAACAGAGCTGAGAGAGGAGGACGAGTGGCCTTGTGAAGAAGAGCAGCTGGAGCTTTCCAGACAGAGGGAGCAGCAAGTGGAAAGACTGAGGTGGGAATGGACTCCTATCACAGGGATGCAAGTGACAGGGCTGGTGCAGCTGGAGCAGTGAGCAGAGGCGGGCAGCTGCTGGCGACTGAGCACTGAGGCATTGCGTTTTAATTCTAACAGAAGGAGGAATGAGAAGCGTTAAGCAGGGAAGTTCCTAAGATCTGACTCACGGTTTGGAAAGGTCACTGTGGCCTTGGTGTGGAGAATGGACTGGGTTAGGGCAACCGTGGAAGCAGGAGACAGGCTGGGAGGTGCTGCGGAGACGAGAGACAGCGGCAAACCATCTGGTGATGCAAAACCAAGCTTAGTCATCCGAAGCCATTCCTCAAAGACATCTCCACAGTCAGAACCTATCGCTGCAATCCAGAAACATAGCAATTACCTGCCAGAACAAACAAACAAGCACGTATTTATGCTGTAACAATAGTAATTACAGGGCTACTCCTCTTCACGCCTTCCCTACTAACTCCTGACTGGACTGAACTCTTGCGAGTGATTTGCTTAGCCCGCCTGCTCTTGCATTATGGGATGTTTAAAATCCTCAAGGGCTCTGCCGCCCTCTGCACTTTCCCCATCCCCAGTGTGGTAGACTTTCATTACCAACGTGCTACTATACAATGTCAGAGGTGTAGAGATCAGAGAGATTTTTTGGAGATGTTTCACATATTACAAATTATTTGATTATTTTGACGTAACTTAATTATTTGTCTCAAATTATTTATCATTGTGGAGGAATGTCTTCACTTATTCTTTTGTCTGTTCATTCATTCAATCAACGGACATTTGTTGAATCCCTACTATGTGCCACAGCCCATGCTGGGTAGGAGCTGGAAATACTGAGGCAAAAGGCACAGATCCCGGTAGGGAGCGGCCATCTGCAGAATTTTGTTGTGACTGGCTTTTCGCTAGGCATCCACACCAACCCAGGTTTGCAGGCTGCAGAACTAGAGACTCGCTCTCTAGTAGGAGGAAGGAAACAAAAATTCACATTTGTTGAGTATTCACCCTGTGCCAGATACTGTTGTAAGGTCCTTCTACAGACCTTACCTCATTTAGTTCTCACAACATTCTGGAAAATGAATATGATTGTTCCCCTTTTTATTGATAAGTATATTGAGGCTGGGAGAGCTTATACTATTTGCACACTATTGTATAGCCAGTTAGTAGCATAACTGGGGCAAAAATCAGCTCTGCTTGGCTCAAAGATCCATGCTCTTTCTACCCCACCACAGTTAAACATTAAAGAAGTAGATCAAACTCAAATAAAAGAGGAGTGCTGGACCACATGCTGAGGCCTCCTCAGTCAAAGGAGAGAAAAGTATGCCCTGTAGGAAGGAAGTCACATGTCAGGGGTGATAAAGTATCAACAACAACAAAAGAATCATGGAAACAATAACAAACACAAAGGGACACCATGGGAAAACCCAGCAAGCTGTTTATTTCACAGAATGAATCATCCCTGAAAGACTTTGGAGAAAGATTAGAAAATGGACAGGCTGTGGAATAATTGCTTCTGCCAGAGGCAGTGTGTTTAGCATCCAGCTGCCTGGGGGCGGTGGGAGGAGGGTTCTCCTGGGGCTTCAAGTTAAAGTCAACCAAACGGTGCTCTCAGCTCTGGGGACCAACCACTGATGTCTATCCTGAAACCATCCAGCCATTTGGGCAGCTCAACCCATTCCTGCCACAGTCTAATGACAGATTTGACACATTTATGAAGTCCATTCCAATGTGTAGGCATCCCCCTAGGGTGAATGTATATATTCTTATATCACAATATTTGGTAGGATTTTGATATATGCAATTCAATATAATCGGTTTTATTTGTCATCCTATGTGTTTTCTTTTACGCACTTAAAAATATTCTGTGAAAGAGTCCACGGCCTTTCAACCCGCAAAGGGGTTCAAGGCTCAAAACCTTCAAACATTTGAAGATATTTTGTAGATCATCTTCTTTCCTTTCTCTGCATGTAACTCCCAAATTAAGCAAGCATTTATCAAATACCCCTCGCACACTCAGGTCTGTGCCAGAGGCTGTGTTCTGAGAACCTGGGCACAGGCTACTTGGGCTAGAATCCTGACTCTACCTTTTCTAGCTGTGTGACTTGGGCCAAATTACTTTAATCTCCCAGTCTCCTCCTCTGCAAAATGAGGACAATAATAGTATTTACTTCATGTTGTGAGAATTAATAAATCAGTTAATGTGTGTGAAGTTTTAGCACAGAGTTCAGCTCTCAGTGTGTTTATAATATAATATAATAATAAATTAGGGACTACTCGAGAACAGAGCCACTATTTGGTACAACTCTCATCATTTTGCTTTCTTTTCTTCGGGTCTTCTTAAGGATGACCCAGAACTTTCTGCCAAAAAGTAATAACAAAATCCCTTCAAAGTCTATACATATATCTATAATTTTGGTAAATGTCATGGTTGGGGCAAGTAGTAGTATGTTAGGGAAGTGGTCCCAGGAAGCAGAGTGAAGAAGTGGGAAATGGGAAGAGGGAAGAGAGGAAAGCCAAAAAGGGTAAGTTGACGAGCAGGCACGGAGTCTGAGGGCAACTGGGCCTCCTCTTGCTGGGGACCTTCTGAGAGGCTGTGTAGAGCACACCTCCATCTGTCCCACTAGGGTTGAGGGGGCTGGTGGACGTGTCTACCAGCTCCTAGCCCTCATCTCTGGAGGACTGTCTCGAGGGCTGGTCTTATTTGTGGGCGCAGCATGCTGTGGTGGCAGATAAAGCCCTCAGGCACGGGGTCTAAGTTGCCTGAGGGAGACAGCCCTATGGAAGGAATGGTCTAAAGCCACAGGTGACCACAGGGTGGAGCACTAGCAATGTCTACTTCAGTGGGGATTGTCACGTTAAACACCTCTGTCCCTAATATGCAAAAGAGACAGGAAACTTTAGTTTTGACTTTATTTGACTAAAACTGTGACTGAAAGTGACTTGACCCAGCCTGGATCTTTCAACTTCTCCTTCCTCCTCACCCCAGCTTGTCATAGTTTGTGATTTTCGTGGGTGGTTCCTTTAGCAACTTGTGTGTGATTTAGCCTTTAAGGGCGTGTTTATCAGAAATTCCAACCACCCACTCTTCAAAGTCCACATATTATTATGGGTAAACTTTTCAGTTATTTGGGGGAGGGGTATCAGAAGATACTCATTATTTTGGTACCTAGTTATTAGCAAAAAAAATTGAGTTCCTGGAGTGTTTCTCTTTTGCTGTTTCTTTTAATGGAACAAACACCATGACTTGCAAGGCAAAATCTTAGGATCATGGGATGTTAGATTCCTCTGGTTAGATTTCAGTATAAGTAGAGCCATAATAGCTTGTACTTCGTTGAATAAATGAATGACTGTCGTGGTGTTAAATTCCATATAACGCAGTTACATCTGCTCAGTTTCCAGGTAGAGAGTGTGGATGCTGCAGAACAAATTTATCATTATTTTTAAAAGTACTCTATGGTAAAGAAAAAGATGTAGAATATCACATTTTTATCTGCACTATGAGTGCAATAATGTATATATAAAGAATGTAAGTTTATAGACAAGCACAGGAAGGTAAAATGGGGAAATGAATATTGTTTCACCAATACATCCAAATTTTTTTTTAAAACAGGAGGAAAGAGAGATCATCAGTCTCCTGTAATCAAATCCCAATGTGACATGATATTTTCAGTGTGCTTTATAGTTACCCTTGGCAACTTTTCTAGGCTCACACCAAGTTACTGAGACATTTCCCCAAATTTCCTATCACCCATTTTTGTTTCCTCTAAACGTAGGCTGAAAAATCGGGAGCGGCAGGAGAAGAACATGGATGAACCTCAAAAACTAGTACGCTAAATGCAAGAAGCCAGATACAAAAGAACATGTGTTGTATGATCCCGTGTATATGACATTTCTTTTTTACAAAAGCAAAACTGTAGCTCTGGAAAGCAGACCAGAGTTTTCCTAGTGATTGCTGGGAACAGAGAGTGAGTCTAAATAAACATGAGGAAGATTTTCAGGGTGACAGAATTGTTGGAAAACTGGATTAGGTGACTGTTGCACAATTATGTAAATGTAGTAAAACTCATCAAACTATGCATTTTATGACACGTATGCTGTTTGACAGAGGAGACAGAAGCACTGGGAATTGCTACACCATTTCTGAAATGCAAAGCCATGTTAGAAAACAATTTCTCGTTACTGTGGGCTAGAAAAGCCCACTGAGACAGGAAGGGTTATAGCACCTCCCTTCTCAAGTAGCCTCCAGCAGTGCCTCCCTAAACCCGTGCTCTAGGGGAAACCTGCACTTGCTTTGCAAAGGAACTTGGACAGGCAGGCCTCCTGACCGCCTTTCTGACAGACGGCCTCTAACCCCATACTGCAGAAGACCATGAGAGCCGCGCTGTCCAATAGAAATACAGTGGGAGCCACACATCTGTACTTCTAAATGTTCTAGTAGGCCCATTAAAAATATAAAAAGAAACAGGTGAAAAAAATTTTAGTAATGTATTTTCTTTAACCCAATATGTCCAAGGTAGTAGTATTTCAGCATGGAATCAATATAAAACATTTCCAATGAGATGCTTTACATTCTTTCTTTCATACTAAATCCTCAAATTCTGGTATGTCTTACACACTTACAGCGCATCATCTCAATTCAGACTAGCTACACTTTCAAGGGCTCAGTAGCCACTGTATTGGACAGTGCAGGCCTAGAGGCATCCTGCTTATTAATGATAATCCAGAGACTTCAGATTATTTATAGGGAGAGAATGGTTTTCATGCAAACATCCGCTGCTGGGGTGGCCGGTTAGCTCCATTGGTTAGAGTGCAGTGCTCTTAACAACAAGGTTGCTGGTTTGATCCCCACATGGGCCACTGTGAGCTGCGCCCTCCACAAGTGGATTGAAACAACTACTTGACTTGGAGCTGACGGGTCCTGGAAAAAAACACACTTAAATAAATAAAAGTTAAAAACAATCCACTGCTAATTCAAATAAACAAACATGTAAAGGTATATATTGAATTGTGTTCAAGAAAAGCATACTCATCTCTGTGATCCTCGCTTATTTTTTTTTTTTAGGTTAAGTTTTTTCATGGTCCTGAGGAATTTTTTAAGTACGCAATGAGTTTTTAAGTCTTGGTGGTTAAATCCCTATGGTCAGCACATCTAGCCGTGTTTGAAATTAACATGGCAAAAGAGCCATTTTGAACCTGGGAAGTTTGAAGCAAGGATTTTAGTTAGGATGAAAGGTTATGTTGTTTGTCAGGACACTGCATCCTGTCTTGGCAAAGGAACAGCTGTGATGGTTTACAGTAAGAGGTCTATTTGATTATTATGATATTGAACTAAAGCTACCAGCGGCCATCTAGAAATCACAGCAGCACACACAGAGATCTACAGTTTGGGAGGGTCTCAGGTGAATGTTTCTGGTTTGGTTTGATTGGAGGTAGGATAGAGGTTGTCTAGTTTTGGATCGTACAACCATCTGAAGTACAGTCCAGATTCTTATTCTACAGATTTGTTGACAGGTTCTAATCTATCTCCATTGCAGGAGAATCTCAGTGACTCCACTACATTCTCTGTCCAACTTTGACAACTGTACTTGTAGCTGACCACCCAGCTTTCTTGTGGAATTAAAATTGTTCTGCAGCTGTAGCACCTGAAAAAATATTTCTTTCCCCAGAAACACCATAAGTGCATTTTCTCTGTAGACTCCCCAATCCAAATAAGAATAAGGCAGCCTCATAAAATCAGCAGGAAGAAAGGCAGGTGACTGATTTCTCAGGGATTGGTGATTGTCCTCGGAAATCTGCATTTGCTAATGGTGGCCCTTTGTTTCACTCTTCCTTTCCAGGGGTTAAAACCGAGCCCTTGGGAGGAAGGTGTCTTTCTTGGACCCAACTGCTTTCTATTTCTGCCTCCTTCTTTTCATTTGCTTTTCTTTTCCTCCCACACAAATGGACCCACAGCCAGGGAAGGTGTTATTAGATCCGCTGTATTGTTAGGGTATTGTTAGGGGCATTGTTCCAGGGTAGGCCCCTCATGCAAATGTCGGGAAGGGATAGACGCTTTTGCCTTCGTGGTCACCCTTGGTCCCTGTAGTTAATCTAGACCACCTCTTCTTCACGAGTCTGCCTTACCCACTTCGTTCTCTGACTCTGTAACTTCAGTTCAGACTTTCCAGTCCTCCATGATTTGCTTTGAACATTTATCTCTTGTCTCAACCACATCCTTTTCACAGCATGAGAACGAGGAATAAGAAATACTTCTTGGGGCCAGCCGGGTGGCTCAGGTGGTTAGAGCTCCATGCGCTTAACTCCGAAGGCTGCCGGTTCAATTCCCACATGGGCCAGTGGGCTCTCAACCCCAAGGTTGCCAATTCAATTCCTCAAGTCCCACAAGGGATGGTGGGCTGCACCCCCTCCAACTAAAATTGAAATTAGCACCTTGAGCTGAGCTGGCACTGAGCTCCCGGATGGCTAAGTTGATTGGAGCGCCATCCTCTCAACCACAGGGTTGTTGGTTCGACTCCTCGACTCCCGCAAGGGATCGTGGGCTGCGCCACCTGCAACTATCAACGGCAACTGGACCTGGAGCTGAGCTGCGCCCTCCACAACTAAGACTGAAAGGACAACAACTTGAAGCTGAATGGCACCCTCCACAACTAAGATTGAAAGGACAACAACTTGACTTGGAAAAATGTCCTGGAAGTACACACTGTTCCCCAATAAAGTCCTGTTCCCCTTGCCCAATAAAAATCTTTAAAAAAAAATAAAAAGAAAGAAAGAAATACTTCCACACCCAGAATCGGTCAGGCTATGCCAACCCCAGCCATCCACAGATCCTGGCCTTATCAACAATCAACTTGACAGTTTCACTTTGGTACCAGTGGCCAGAACAGAGTTACTACTTCTTCAGTTCAGGGACAGCTTTTCTTCCCAATAGTGGTGGATTCCCTTTTTGTTCGTGTTCAGCAAAGGAGCAACTTTATTTCTGAATGTTAAAAACAAACAAGCAACAAACCCTCCCATCATGCTTGTGGATGCATGTTTTAGTTTAGGTTCTCCCCAAAACACACCCTCAGATAGAGACTTGGGTCTTAGGTATAGGTAGCCTTTTTGGGATGGGAACCTAGGATGCAGGAGAGAGGGAGTGGGGAGAGTAAAAGGAGAAAAAAAGTCAGTAAAGGGTGTGTTAATCCCTGGTTATTGTTGTGGGCCACTGGGGCTCACTCTTTCTGGGGACCCTCTGAGGAATGGTGTAGAATGCCCCCCAGGTCCCCAAATTGTACCTCTGAAGAACCAGAGGCTGGAGGCTTTTTCCACTGACTTTCCATTCCTCCAATGATTGAAGTTGCCCAGGAGTGCTAACCACGCCACCCCTATTTCATACTTTGGGCTACCTGTATAAGGGTTAAATGAACGACCAAAGCTTCAAAAACACCCTGAAGTGGAAAAGTTAAGGGACTCCGCGGGTGCTGGAAATGGGCACTGCCAGTGTGCGTGGAGTATGTCCACCCTAGCCACAGCTGAAATCCCAGACAGGCTGAGGGGATGCGTGGTACACAGCACAGAAATCATTGGCAACTATAGAAACTATCCTCCTCAGCCTCCTCAAACAAAAATAAAATATGTGTATATTTAATTTGGCTAGTTCATGGGCGAAGACAGAAATATGGCTCCTGTTGTTATATAGACAGTGTTTTATAGATCCAGAAGGCTAGGCAACCTAATGGGTCAGCCTGCACCTCTATGAAACAGGATAGCAGATGGTTCGGAGCTCAGACTTTGGAGTCAGATTGTCTTTTCTGAAGACTGTCAGGGAATAGAATTAGATTTAAAAAATTATCTCCATGTCTACCTTACAGTCTGTGATTAAATTTTTTAAAAATAACAGTAAGTAGTATGTGCATGAGTGTGCGTGTTTTGTCCTGGACATTTGTCAGGAGAAACTAAATGTTTTCCAGGGGAAAACAAAAAACAAAACAACCCCACAAAAATTTGAAACAAAAATGCTACTTTGTATCCTTCTGGAAGATGCATTTGTGTTCTGATTACAGAACTCTGCTTATTCTTTGGGTTGCACATTTATAATTGGCAGCAAATTTCAGAACTTTGCATGAACAAGCTTCCTTGGGAAAGTGTAAAAGGAAGATCTTGTGTGCACACCCAGCAGAAATGAAACTGCTGTCTTTATGGGTTTGCAGGTCTTCCTATGACATGGAGGAAACCCGTTTGGACACTACACTTGAGTCTCTCTGGCTGCAATCTTTCATTTTCTTTTTCTTGAAGCTATCAGTATGGATGTCTCCACCCAACTTCCCAATGAGCCACCAGGAAGAAATTTCTCATTGGCATCGTAAACAAGTAATGAACTGGCACATAGTAGGTGCTTCATGGTGTCAAAAGCTCCTCAGGATTGAAAGGGACTTTAAAAGCCTTGAGTCTGCAGTGGACATCTGTGGTTTTGACCTTTCATTTTGCAGCAAAACTACCCAAAAAAGGTCTCTGTATATTTGCTGTCTCCACTTTTTCATATCACGGTTTCCTCAAACTATTCCAGCCAGTGGTCAATCGCCCCTGCTCACTGAAATTGCTGTGGTCAAGGTTTCAGAGAGACCTTGAATCTCTGAATGGTGGTCAGTTCTCTGTGTAGCGTTCAACACAGTGGACCACTCCTTCCAACCTGAAGTATTCTTTTCAGGTTCTCATGAAACCAGTTTCATGGCTCCCTTTTGCCTTACCAGTCACAGCTTCTTATTCTCTTTTACTGACTTCTCTGCCTTTGATGGCCTCTGTTTTTCTGCCTAGCCTGGGGCTCTCTCTTCACCATTTCCCTGGAGATATTTCTTCCAGGCCTCTAGCTTCAATACTGTATTTACTGCTGTTGACCAAAAAAGGGAGGGGGGCGCTGTAATAAATCTAACCAATAGTAACTTCACAGGGTGATCTGATCTTAATTTCCTAACTGGGCAGGTCATGGTGGGTAGTCATACCTCAGGCCGATAACTTCCCTTAAGCCTTGTCCATTGTTTTTATGCATCTAGGTTAACACACATTTTGAAATGCCTCATTTTTCAAACCTTTTGGAAGTACCCTCAAGAGAGCACATAATCTTGTTAACTATCCTGCGATCCAATCCTTGCCTTGCTTTCTTCCACTTTTTGTAATCTTACTTATGTTCCCTCCTTAATTCCAAAGCACATAAAAGAATCCGCAAACTGTCATTCTGGGAAGCATTTTTCTCAGTCTGTTGAGATCTTGCTCCCAGGTGTAACATCTGTTTGGCTCCAATAAACTCATAAAAATTTTCTACAGGTTTGGAGGTTCATACTTCGACACTGACGATTCTAAAATTTATACCCTGAGCTCCAGACTCAAATACCTAACTGTTTACTTAACTTTGCTTTTGGGATGCTTGAGAAACATCGCCAACTTTGTATGTGCCAAACAGAACTCTGGCTGCTCTTTTCTCCCCACCTGTTTCTCACTGGGTCTTTGTGTTTTCAGTGCATCGTACCACCATTAACGCAGTGGTTCCATCCACAGTCTTAGACACCACACTGATTCCTCCTTCTCTCATCTCTTCATCTAAGGGCTCGGCAAGTCCTGCGGGCTCTCTCTCCTCAATACATGTGCCAAATTCATTGAGTTTTCTACTCTCCCGTCCTCATCTGGATGATTGCCGTCCTGCTACAGTCTCCCTGCTTTCACTCTTATCCTCCTATTACATAATCCTCCCCCAGAGCAGATCTTTTAAAAATGGAGGTCAGGTAATATGACTCACTGGCTTAAAACCCTCCAATGACTTCCCATCACGTAGAATAAAAGTCAGATCCCTCAACAAGACTTATCAGGCACCCCGTGATTTAGCCCAGCAGTTGGCAAACTTTTCTATAAAGGACCAGACAGTAAATAGTTTAGATTTTGTGAGCCATATGGTCTCGGGTGCAATACCTCAGCTCTGCTGTTGTAGCAAGATAGCAGTCACAGACAACGTGGTAAACAAATGAGTGTGGCTGTGTTCTGTGAAAAAGAAATAACAGACCCAAAATGGAGTCACTTTTGCTAAGCCCCTCCAACACTTATTACCTAACTTAATTGCAGTTTTAGCCTCTCCCAAGAGTGGAATTTTAAGCCAATCTGTCCGGAAATTTTTGATCAGCACTAACGGTTAGTGAATTAATTTGCTTGATAGGACCTCCTGCCTTCCCTTAAGGGAAGACGTCCTTGCCCGAAATAATCCAGTCCCTTAACTTCTTAGTCCCACCTTCTTTCTGCCTCTTTCACCTTTCATTTTGTACTTTATACGGTAGGAGTGCCTTTCTAGTTGCTGGATGGGACGTTGCCTGATTCATGAATCCCTTCATAAAGCCAATTAGATCTTCAAATTTATTCTGTTGAAGTTTGTTCTTTAACCGTTCCAATAAAATTGTATTTACACAAACAGGCAGTGGGCTGGATTTGGCCTGTGGGTCACAGTTTGCTGACACCAATCTAGCCCTTTAATACCTTTCCAAATCCATCGCTCATGACTCTGCCCTCACTATGTCCCAGCCACGCGGGCTGGGGTAGATAGCCGCCTAAGATGTCTGATGGCTGTCACCAGTTCCTTTCATCCTTATACACTAATGTCACAGCCCTTTGAATATGCAGGCCTGACTACTTTGGCCAATGGAATGTGGTGGAACTGATGTGATGTCCCAGGACTTCTGAGCTGAGGCCTTAATCGGATTGGCAGCTTCTGCTTCCTCACTTAGAATCCAGGCACCATGCTGTGAGACAGCAAAAGCCACTTGAGAGGCCATGTGTAGGATGTAAATGAAAAAGGGGCTCTGTAATAAGTCAGTGATCAAAAGTAACCTCACAGGGTGATCTGATCCTCGATTCCTAACTGGGCAGATCGTGGTGGGTAGTCACACCCACGGCTATAACTTCTTTAGTAAAAGGTTATCTTTGTTTTAAGCAAGCCCTGTCCATTGTTCTTTTGCATCTTGGACTAATACACCTTTGAAATGCCAGAGTAATACTCTTTTTCAGACCCCTTAAGAGGTGTAACCAGCCTCAAAGGAGCACATAATCTAGTTACCTAGCCTATAATCCAATCATGGAAATTTTCCTTGCTTTCTCCCACTTTCCTGTAATATTCCTTACATTCTCTTCTTAATTCCAATGTATAAAAAGAACTGCAAAACTGTCAATCTCCAGAGCATTTGAGATCTTGCTTCTTGGCATGTTGTCAGTTTGACTCAAACTCTTGCAAAAATTCTGTACAGGTTTGGATGTTCTTATGTTGATAAGGGAGAACCAGGAAATTCTGGGCCATAGTCTCAGGTGAGCCCCCCGTCTGCAGCAGTGACTGCCAGGCATGTGAGTCAGCCCTGATGGATATTCCAGACCCAAGTCAGCTGGAATCACATGGAGCAGGAACTGCGGGCTGAGTCCAGACATTTCACAGAATTGTGAGATAAAAAGGTTATTACCTTAGGCCATTAAGTTTTGTTGCTTTGCTTTACAGCAATAGATAGTTGAAACACTGGACTTTTTCCTATTCTTCAAACCTACCAACTCATTCCTCTATCAGCACCAGCTGCTCACTCTGCCTGGAACGCACCTCCCCAGATTTCACTTGGATGATTCTTTTCATCATTCAGGTTGGCCTATAGTAACTCAGTTTTTGTTTTGTTTTTGTGTCTTTGTTTCTTTGTTTATTTGGTTTTCTGTTTGGATTTTTTTTTTTTTTTTTGCAGGAGAACAGGGTGGATGGGGTAGAAGCGATCTTTTCTTTGCTTCAAGAGATGTAGCGAAACCCACTCTCTTCTCATCCCAACCTCATCTGGACTCCACAATCAACTTACGATGGAGGCCAAGCCAATCAGTAATTCTACTCTCCCCTCCCTTCATCCAGCCTCAGTTATTGATTCAGGAATGGACACATGACCAAGTCAGTTCAATAAGAATCAGTCCCAGGAATTATTGGTGAGGAGAGACTCTGGGTTGGGGTTGTTAAGCTGGTTTAATCCAAACCTGGAGCTGCTGGTGTCCAACTGTTCCCCACAAGGGGCAACTCTGTCTGGGAATAGAGCCAACAAAAGAAGCCAGGAAGAGAGGAGGAGAGGGTGGGATAAACTGGATCTAGCCATACTTGAAGCTAGAATTTCCTTGGATTTTTAAATTACATGAGCTAATATACCTCCTACTCCTCTCTTCTTTTGCTTAAGCCAGTTTGAGGTGTATTTCTGTCACTTGCTCTTAAAATACCATCAATTGCTTGACCCACCCTCCACCATTTCCACCAAGTGTTAAGTTGAGCATATAAAATTGCTATTCTTGTAAGTCAAAAATACTGACTACCAATAATTTCATATGGCTAACTTGTATTCCTCCAGAGACAGGGGACTCACTACTTATTGCAGCAGCTCAGTTAAACATTGGACAGGCTTAAACAACAAAGTTATTTTTCTAAATCTAAACTCTGTTTCCTTATCCCCTCACAGCCCTGAGTGCTCTCCTCTGAACACACTCATGTCCAGTGTAGCACTTCACTGCAAAACTCTCAGAGGGACTCTCCCTCAGGTGGGGAAAGTGAGAGTATCATCTCTCTTCATTCTAGACAGAATACTGCAGTGTAAAAATCTAAATCTTTTTTAAAGATGTGATGTTTTAAGCTATCTTTTTCCCCATCTTGGTCTAGTGTATTTCAAACTAAGTTCAGGACTTTATACTTAGCCCCAATGAATTTCACTATGTTTCGTTTGGCCCTCTGACCTTTCCTTCCTCACCCACTGGGTCATTCTTTGTCAATTATTTTCCCTATTGCTGTCATGATACAACAACATGATGAAAATCCAATGCCAAGGTCTTTGCAAATCATGATTGTGCAATCCCAATGTCTTCTGCACATTTGAGAATCATGCCTTCTCTATATTCAGCTGAGTCATTATTACAAATGTTGAAAAGGACAGAGCTGAGAATTAAGCTTAAAGAATGTGTGTGGTTGGACAGTGATTCATTAGCTTTTAGATTTGGTTGTCCAGTCAGTCACTACTTCTCTAACTTGGGCTAGCAACCACCCATGTTTGTCAGCTTGTATATAGGAAGTCACAGGATACCAACTAAGTGTCTTGCTGAAATATATAAGGGACTCCCGATTACTGGGTATTCATTATCACATTCCTGAAATTAAGTAGAGCAATGTGTTACTTATGACAGGCTAAGCCACAGTGACAAATAGACTTAAACGCTTAATGGCTAAACACAATGGAATTTTAGTTGTAGTTTGGGTAACAACAATTCAGTGTACTAGGGGACCCAGGTTCTCTCCACCTCATTAATCTGCCATCCTCCAAGGCCTCACTGTCATCTGCATCCAGCCACAGAAGAGGAAAGAGCATAAACGGGCACATGTGGGAAGTTTTTGTGGGACAGGTCTGAGAATGGCCTACCACCGCTGCTCGCTTAATCACAGAGCCACACCCAGCCAAATGGTAGGTAGGGAAATGGAAATGCTGTTTGGCTAAGCGCTTAAAGGAGGGGAGAATGGAATAGGCAACTAACATAATCATGACACAAAATTATAATCACTAATAAATGGACCAGATACACATTCTTTCCTTTTAAAACCAAGTTTCTGCTCCTATCTATGGGGGTCTAAGTCTTTTTCCATTATTCTTGCTATAGTTGTTGGACTACAACAACATAATGCAGATACAACACAAATAACAAAAATTTTTGGCAAAGTAAAACTGTCAGTCTTGCAAAATAAGCAAGATTTCAAGATTAGGAAAGCAGTTTTGGGGAACTGCCCTAATCACTTGCGAAGCCCTTGACAAATGAGGAAATGGCAGTGTTAGATCAGAGAAAAATCTATGAGGATGAGGAACAAAAAGACACTGCAAATGAAAATAACCTCAAAAGGGTAAGAGAGACACCTGGGAAAATTAACAAAGGCCTTAAATATTTTTGCCAGAGTTAAACTGTTTATGATTATGCTATGAAAGTCAAATCTTAATTGAATAATTTCATATTATATGATCTTACCATTTTATCAGAAAAATATGCGTACTCCCCCTGCCCCCGGCTCCCCCCCAAAAAACCCAAAACATAGCAGTGGATTGATCATTTTTGTGGTTGTTGTTGCTATTCTTAGAGTAAGCTGGTGGCCGTTGTCTAAGGTCCAACCCCTAAATGCTGGTTGCCCGAGAGCTCCGTCCTCTTCCCTTCAGCATCGTCCCTTTCCTAAGTGGTCTCATGTAGTCCCTTGGCTTTAAACATCATCTACATGCAGTTGCCTCTCAAACTTTTATCAGTGAACTTGGCCTTCAGATGTTTTTTTTTGTACTTGATATTTCCACTTGGGTTTTTAATAGCCTCTCAGACTTAGGTGTCCAAAACCATACCTCTTCATTTCAAACCTCTTTCGCATGTTTTCCCGACTTTGCTCAGTAAATGGCGGTATCATTCAGTCACTTCTCAAGTCAAAAATCTTAAGTCATTCTTGATGCTATTTCCCCCCCTTTTTTCACCTCCCCCCACCACTCCAGTTCAAGCTGTTGTTTCTCATTCTAGTGTGTAGGACACAGCTCCCTGGCCCATGCTGGTATTATGAGCCTTGCGCTTCCCCCCATCCCCCCCGACCCCCACCCCTCCACCTGCTGAGGCAGTGGCGGGAGGGGGTGGGTGCTCCAAGCTCCAGGGAGACCTGTTTTTCACAATCTTAGCTGAAGAGGGTGCAGCTCACGGGCCCATGTGGGAATTGAACTGGCAACCTCGGTGTTAGGAGCACAGCACTCCAACCACCTGAGTCCCTGGGCCGGCCCTTTGATGCTTCTGATTCTACCCACTCCTACATCTAATAAATATCAAGTTTTGTGGGTTTAGCTTCAAAACATATCTCAAATTGACTCTACTCCATCTCCCCATACCACTTAGCTCAAGTGGTGACATTTCTCGCGAGGGCCCCTCTGGCAGCCTTCTAACTGGTGTTCCTACTCTCACTCTTGCCTTCATGGACATCCCATTTCTACATAGCAACCATGGTCATCTTGTAAACATATAGATCAGATTGTGCCTTTCCTCAGTGTAAATCCTTCTGATGGCGTCTCATCACATTTGTAATAAAATCCAAACTCTTTCTCATGGCTTCATCTCTGATTTGTGCCCAAGTCTCTCACCTCATTTTAACACCCGTCCTCCTTGTTCACTCTCTGGCCATTGCATGGGCTGTCTTGTTGGTCCCTCTTCAGGGTCCCTGGTATCCAGATCATTCTTTACTCCAGAGCATCACTGCCTGACTTCTTCTTATCATCAAATTTCAGCTCAAAGGTCATATCCATAGAGGCCTTCTCCATCTCCCATTGAAGGCAGACCCTACCCTGCAGCCTTCTTTATTAGGTTCTCCTACTTTTTTTCTTCATAGCAATGATCAGTATTACTAACTGCAACTATTTTGCTCATTTATGTATTTAATTTTTTTCTGTCTTCCCTTAGACTAGAAACCCCAATGAGGGCAGGGATTTTGTCTAATTTGTTCATTGCTGTATCATCCTTGCCAGAGGCTGTCGCATAATAGATGCTCACTAAATATTTGTCAACCAAAATTTTTTTTTTAAATACAAGAAAATAACTTACTTTCCTAATTTTAAGTTTTGTTTTGCAGGGTAAAACCTTTTTTTTTTTCATTATTTCATGTGAAATGTCAGGGTTTCCTTTATATGTGAATTTATTTATGTGGCCTTTTTTATACCAATTATCTTTGAACAATGAAGATCTCCTGGAGTCTTGTGTACTTTCTTCCCTGGCTAGACTAATAAACCCATGGAATAAAGAAGTGAAGGCAAGGCTGACATGATTTGTTCTTGCTTAACCCAAGCTGGGTCAGTGACCAGTCATTTTTCTTCAAGGGCACAGAACTACCCTTTCCCTTTTAAAATCCATTCTAACATTGGGTCTGCAATCTGTTATGCTCACTGTTTTTTTTGTTTTGTTTTTTGTTTTGTTTTTTTAATGGAACTCTTTTTTTTCTGTCTCTAAGATTCCAACACCATTTTAAATATCTGCAGCTTCTCTAAGACCACAGATAAACATCAAAAGTCTCTTTCCTGGGTTCTCTAAGTACTCTGGACTGTAATTCATCTGGCTCAAAGAGAGTTATGTTTAATTCAATTTGGGACACAAATAAAGGTTCTCATTAGGGGGTAGCAGCCACAGTGCAAGACAATTTGGCAGCACACTGATGTCACTGATTCACAGAATTAAGCAGATGCCTCGTTAATGAGGAGGCCCTGATCCCTTTCAAAGAACTGGCTTCTATAATTCCTTGGGTTCTGAAAACCAGCCATCTGGGGCCGGAAAGTACTATTGAAGGGTTCGAGGCCTACTTTAAAATTCTCTTCCATCTTGGCACATGCCATGATCCTTTGGGGTCTGTGAGAGGAAGACAGAGGAGCCATCTTCCCCTCGTCACTTTACCATGGGGTACTGAGAAGTGGGGTGCAGCCTGCTGGTGTAAGCAGGTCTGCCAGCAGGGCTCTGAGGTTAACTGTCTTTCCTAAAGGGGTCAGCTCTTCCTCATATCTCTGGACTCTTGCCAAGTATAAAGATCTGAATGTTCATGTCATAATGCCTGAGTTTTAGCTGCTGGCTCCAATTTATAAAGTGCCCCGTCAGCCAGACAACACATGCCCTCGGGTCTTATCCATCCAGTAGTACCCAGGTTACCACCTCTGGCCTAAGTCACCAGGTAACAATTATAGGTGGGCAGACAGGAGATGCTAACTGTCAATTTCTTCAGTCATTATGACCAGAATGGGATGTGAACACAGATTCATTTTCTTCTTAGTCCAAAAGAGCCGTTTCTATTTTATAGATGTTAACAAGCAGGTGCAAAGTTTTTTTAAAATCAGTGTTGCAGGAAATCTTCATTTGAATGGCATTGAAGTTTCACAGAAAAAGCCTGAACTTCACAATGAGTCATTGTGGTCTCATGTGGTCGTCATCTTAGGGCACTCAGGATGGTTGTCATCTTAGGGCACAATTTTTGTGGGTGATTTTCTCCCTAAGTAGGAAGACACTATGACTTTGTCTTCTACATGTTTGGGACCCTCAAACTGGTACGTGGAATAGTACATGCATAGAGTAGGTGTTCAAAAATGTATTAATATTTCTGGCCACTTTCAACTTGCAAATTTCACTTGAAGAGACATTTAAAAACAAACAAACAAACAAACAAACAAACAAACAAACAAACAAACAAACCACTTGTGTAAAATACTCGATTCCCTTTGTTCCCTACAAAGACCAGGGAACAACCATGAATTAAAGTTGTATGTGCCAGTAATTCTGTAACGATCACTTTCTTTAACCTTCATAATGTGTCTGACAGGGAGACACAGGTGTTATCCTTTTACAGGTGTGGATACTGAGATTCAGGGAGAATAAACAACTTATACAAAGTCAGCTTACAAATGGTATAGCTGGGATTTAAACCCAGATCAAACGTAATTCCTGTCACTGTCATTTCCTGCGAGCCCCACCAAAAGAAGAGATTTGCACTGTATCTGTTTCCTAGAAGCCACCAAATGTCAGAAATAAAGCTGACATGATCTTCAAAGACTGGATAAGCTGTCACACACTTGCTAAGGTGGGAGTATACTGAGGCAAGAACGGCCTCGCAAAGAGTTTTGTTCAGCGTTGGATAACCTGGATCCCTATTTTCAAATGCAACAGGCATTTGGGCTTTCAGGATTTTCCCATGCTCTAAAAACAAATTTATTATCTTCTCAACCTAAACTTCTATAGTGTAGATTCTAATTACTGGTGTCATCCAGTCACTCCAACTAGAAACTCTGCGATCGTCTTTGATCCTTTTCCCTCCCTCCGATCTTATCAGTCACCAACACCCCCACAGTCTCCAGTTCTTTCCCATCTTTCTCCGCCTTGATTCATGGCTTTATCCTCACTCCCCGGAACATTTTAACAACCCCTCCCTCAGCCCCTCATGCCTGCACTTCCCATTTGATCCAGTTTAGATTCCATGGGCTATCAATAAAATCATGACCCCCCCCCCCCCCAGTTACTGTTAAGTCCCTCACTCCTCTCCTTAGCTTTTGTAAGAACTTGGCATAATCTCAACCCTGGTTAAATCTCACATTCTTAGTACATTTACCTGCACCCAGAAGCTGAGCTTGGGTAGGAAAAACCGCTCATCCTTGCTGACTGTTCTCAATGAATCTCAAAGCACAGTGGGTCCTCAGTGCAGCCTGGAATTATAACATATTCCTTCGATCAACTCACTTCCCAACTCTCCTGGACAGGCGTTTGTCCAGCTCTGTCCTCTAACCTCCAGTGCCCCTCACTGCCCATTAGTCTCACTGGATGACCCTGCTCATGATTTCACTGAGAAAAAGAAGCAATCAGAAGAGGCATTCCTCATCCTCTCACTACTAGCTCATCAGCCTAACTGCTCTCCTGTGTCTGCCCTGCCCCCAGCTCCCGATGTCCCTTCAGTCAAGTTCCCGCACACTAGTGATGACGTGATCACTCACTCGGAATAAAATCCAAACTCTTTACCCTAACCTGAAGGCCTTCCACGGCCTACTCACCTGCAGGTCTCTGGTTTCATCTCCCTGGCTCTCTCTCTGGCTCTCTCTGCCCTACCCATACTGATGTTACTTTCTCTCCAACACTTGGAGCACATTCCCACCTCAGGATCTTTGCACATGATGCTCTGTCGCTGGAGTGCTCTTCCCCCAAAGATATACATGGTTTGCTCTCTCATTTCTTGGCTCAAACTGCCTTTGCCATAACTACAGCGGCGCCTCCACACTTCGTCACTACTCATATCCTGGTTCGTTTTTGCCCTTAGCACTAATCACCCTGACATATTATTCATCTATTTGTTTATTGCCCATCACCTCCTACAAGAATGTAAGCTCCCTGACAGCAGGGCGTCTGTGTGTTTTGTTCCTAATGTACCCCTGATGTCTGGCACAGTGTCCAAAACATGTTAAGTGCTTGATAAATATTTGTTGTGTGAGTACGTGAACAGATGAATGAATGGCATCTCATAGCTACAGTCTATAGCCCAAAGTTTTTAGCCCGGCATTCAAGGCCCTTGAGGACCTGCTCCAAACCATCCTTTAGGCTTCATCCCTGCTCCTTCCACTTTCCACTGTCCTTTCCTGGGCCCCAAGTCCAGATGATCTCCGTCCTTGCTGTTCTAACAGGTCCATGCTCTCCATGATTTCATGTTATTTCCTCTGTGGTATGCCCTTTTTTCTTTCTTTGGCAAAATCTTCCTTCCTTGTTTGAGAAATTTTATTACTCAAGGCCCGGTATCAACTTCTCTGTAAAACCATCCCGACCCTTGCAGACACAACAGTGAGATGACTTCTGTGTTCCCACAGAGGCTAACATGGCGCTTTTCAGCTGCCAGGAAGGAATCTACTGCTCCCTTCATCCACGTTAATGGCTAGTACTCTCCCTCTCTCTGCCCTAAACTTAATCCAAGTTATCTGAGGTCAGCAGATCATCTCACTTCCTCTCATTCTTCCACTCCTGGGTTTTCATGTGTTTGGGGGAAAACAAGTTAGTCTTTTCACAAAAATGGCTGAAGAGCATTTTAGACATGGTGGCGACCCCTCTGTTCACCTACAGACAGGAAAGTGACATCCCTTGAGCATGGCAGGATTTTCTGTGAGTATTTATTAAACAAATTCAAATTTTTCTCCACAGCTACAGAAATAGAAACATCCCCAAATGCTCACCACTGCAAAGGGTGGACCAAATAAGGGGAGGGTCTCTGGGCCAGAGACCTGCTAACTTTATAGTTCAGGGAGGAGAGCGAGGCTTGGATTGTAAATGTGTAACATTAGTGACGAGGTAGGGTTACAAAAGGAAAGGTTGATTTTAATCCCATGAAAGAAACCAGAGCATGACAAATAAGGACCCAGTATAGAGGAATATGTAAACCCAGGCTCATACTGCCAGATACCTTTTTTCTCCTTCTTTCCAAATTTCACCCCGCTGTTTAAATGGACACCGGGACAGCACAGAGGCTGTGATTTTCACCTGGGAAGATCTACAACGTAAGGAAGTAGTGGGCAGGGAATAAACACACAGTGTATTTACCCCCAGTGTCCGGATTTAAACAAACTGCAAGGAGGTAGTAAAAATAAATTGACAGAGAGTGTGGCTTCTAAGCAAAGCAGTCCTCAAAGAAAGATTTTATTTTTTTCGTGAGTGTGGTTTTCTAGGCTCCATCAGCTCCAAGTGAAGGAGTTGTTTTAATCTGGTTGTGGAGGACGCAGCTCACAGTGGCCCATGTCGGGATTGAACTGGCAACCTTGTTGTTAAGAGCACCGTGCTCTAACCAACTGAGCTAACCCGCCACCCCAGTCCTCAAGATTTTTAAGATGTCAGCCATCCCCCCTCACCGCCCACACTGCACAAAGTGATCAGGCCCCTGCCAAGAAATTGTGGCTTTGATACAGGTGTGCCTCTGCACCGCTGGGGCCCACCCAAAGCCTGGCAGGCAGAGATGGCACTCAGAAACCACATCACAGACAAAGCACTTAAATAGCTAACTGTTTCCTCCAAAGGAGCAACATTATAATTGGGTGATGAGTTCTTCATAGGAATTGACGAAATACAGATCCTAGGAAATAAACAAAGATAGGACACACGAGCAGCACCCTATCTAACCATTTCCTCAATCATTTAAAATTGTTAAAGTCTTTTAAAATGGGCAATAATGTACTGTGCCTGTAATACTCCACCAGTGTCCAACAAGGGTCTTGGGTGGGGGTACACACCTTTTGAATGAAGGAGGAAGTGGAATATTTAAATACAAATAAAAAAGGATAACAAACCTAGATCACACATGTCCTCTCAATCAGTCGTTCTCAAATTTTTTGGTTCAAATACTCCTTTATATTTTTAAAAAATGATTGGATATGTCCGACAGCTGTTGTTTATGTGGTTATAACTACTGCTGTTACTGTACGGAATTTTTAAGACAACATTTTTTATTAATTCATCTAAAAATAACAATAAATCTATTTGATGTTAACATAAATATATTTCTTATGAAAAATAACAAGTTTCCAAAATGAGAAATAGTTTTCAAAACAAAACAAAGAGTGAGAAGAGCACTGTTTTACATTTTTGCAAAACTCTTTAATGTGTGGCTTAGTAGAAGACAACTAGATTCTCATATCGTCTGCATTCAATCTGTTTTGATATCACGTGTCTGCTGCTGGAAAACTCCCATGTATACATACTCGTGAGAGAATGAGGGTGAAAAAGGCAAATATTCTGTTAGTATTAGCACGAAAGTAGTTTTGATCTCAAGGGCATCCTGAAAGGTCTTGGAGACCTCCAGGGGTGTCCAGCCGACACTGTTAGAGCCACTGTTACAGATTGATAGGCTAGCTAAAATAAATATCAAGCATTTGCTTGGCTTACAAAGCATTTACATGGCTTGCCTTCTTGGTATGTGAAGCAGCAGAATTTATAAAATTGGCCCATTTCCTCCTCCCCGATGAACATGCTCTTGTATAATTTGGGGAATTTGTGAATATAATGGGAGAGTCACTGTGGGGACAGAGCCAGGAGTGCAGTTTCCAGGCTCTCGGCCTCACGTGGAAAGGTGCTGGCTCAGGTAGTAAATGGCCATTGACTGTGATTGGATGGCTATCAGCTATGGCTAGTTGGCCGTCAGCTGTAACCAGTGAGCCATTGGCTACTAATATAACTGCTGTGACTATGCTAACAGAAAATGGGGGCTAGCAAGAAGATGGTGGCTGGCATGCACGGATTACAGTTAGGACGGCGGGTTGCTGCCAGTGTGGCTCCTGCTTCCTGTGTCTCCAACCCAGCTGCCCGCAAGAATATAGTGGTATGACTCCCCTACCTATGGCTCCGTGGGTGTTCCTTTTTGGCCTCACCATGTCCTGCGTTCTTATGTGAGGAGTGGGAGTTGAGACCCCGCATGCCACCCTGCATGACAGTCACTTCCATGATAATAGGTTATGTATATGGCACAGTTGACTTTAAGAATGGGAGACTATTCTGGGTGGACCTAACCTAATCTAGCGAACTCTTAAAGGGATGGGCTCTTCTTGAATAATAGATTGAAACGTGAGATTTCATGTAATTGAACACCAGAAAAATTCTCTGTTGCTGGCTTTGAAGGTGGAGGGGGTCATGTGGCAAGAAATGCAGGCAGCCTCTGGCATCTTAGACTGGCCCTTGGTTGGTCGTCAGCAAGGAAACAGGGACGTTGGTCCTACAACCACAAGGAACTGAATTCAGCCAATAACCTGAATGAGCTTAAAAGGCGTTTTCCTCGGAGACTCCAGAAAGGAATGCAGCCTGGACACCCTGACATCCTTGTTGAGCCTGGATACCCTGAGCACCTAGTCATGCCATACCTGAACTTCAGAACTACGGAACTGTGAGGTGATGAATGAGTATTGTTTTAAGTTGCTAAATTTGTGGTAATTTGTTATACAGCAACAGAAAACTAATTCAGTATGTATTATTTTAAATTTATTTTTAAATTACACAAATAATCATAAATACATCCTCCTTGTAAAGAATAAAAACATCATTGAGAGATTAAAGTTTCCTTTGCCCTCCTGATCCCCATCATAGCCAATCTTGAGCCCATTCCTATCCCCTTTTCCCAGGGGTATAAATATCCCCTTTGCTGGGTATGAATCCTTCCACCAGACTTTTTTCTATGCATTTCTATGGATATATATGTACCAACAGAAAATACACAGCACTGCTGTGGTTTATGTGTTTTCCTTATTTTAACTTTAGAACACTATTGGGATTAACGCTATAACTGGCCCAGGTCTCCTAAAAATAAAACAACAGAAGTCTAAATCGATGTTCTAGCACAGTTTCCCTATGTACTGTGGAGGCATTTGAACCACCCTTGCTCTTCGATCTTAGCATAAACAGAAATATATTTTAGAGGTTGTTGTTGAGGATGGGGTTTCCACCAGCTGACAAGCATTTAGAGTTAGGGCTGACTTCACGTTTCTGGTTTTTGACGTCTCTCGCTCAGGTTATTCACAGCTAGGTTAGGATGAACCTGGTCAATTATGGGCTCAAATCCAAGCCACCAGGGAAACATTGGTGGCTCATGTATCCCAAAGTTCCCCTTAATGGCCATCTTGTCTCTGCCTTTGTCCACCCCTGGAAAATCAGGGAACTTCAGAAGATTTTTTTGAAGAATTCCTGAGTCTCTCTTGATTTAAAGAACAATGAATAGGTGTGATCTTTTCAGAAACAAACCTATGGCATACACCTATATTACCTTCAGGAGACAGGATGAAATCTCCTTTGACAGTAGACCACAGCGCCAGTGTGGGCAGGGTGGTACCTTGCCCAAGGAATAACACCCCAACTTAGCTTCTGATGAAACTGTCAGAAGCAAGTTTTCCAAGGTGGCTTTAATGATAGGCTCTCAGAGAGAAGCTCTTTCTTCAAGCAAGTTTGTCCTCCACACTCAGAGCAGATGGGCCATAGCCTCTATGTAGAAAGTGTACACTTTCTGCATTTTTGTAATGAAGGAGACATTAGCAGTGGCCAGTGGCAATGTCGTTTCTGCTTTGTTAAGGTCACCTCACCTTGTGCTCCCCTGACATCACAGTAGCCCTGACATTTTATAACAGCACAGACATGCTGTTCTTTGGCCTTTTGTGATGTTGAGTTTGCCAGGAAAGCTCTGGCTGCCCACTTGTTCTGGGTGGGCAGGAAACCTTACCAGTTCATAAATCCTTGGAGGGAGCCTGCCTATTAACAGGACCTACACTTACCACCTCCTTGAAAAGGCTGTGCCCACCCACCCACACCTCTGATCCATGGATTTTCCCTACCTCCTATCTATTCAGGTAGGACCATCCCACAACTATGAAAGCCCAGGTGTTTGGTATGGAACTCTGCTCAGTGGGATTCCTTTGGAAAAGGGAGCCATGCATGGAGCTGCGGCTGGTTCTCCTCTGTACTTTTGTGTCCATGTGAGCATGTTTCTGTTCCCTTTTCTGAGGAAATATTCAAGTGAATACAATTCCCAAGGTTCACCCAAGGGGAGAAACGTGCTTTGGGCAGTTACAGATGGGTTTGACTGAGTCTTGAAACTGGTCCAGGGCCACTGAGTACAGGCTTCTAAAGGTGACTTCAGAGAATGGAAATACCCCAAACTTTCCTTCCATATAGTCAATTTGCCTTAGATGAGGAGGGAGGGAGAACAGTGCCCCAAAAGTGGGCGGCCAACGTTGGGTACTTTGTGATATATTCGGTCTGTTAAGTTAAAATGGGGGTGAGGGCTCGCCTATTTCGCCACGCTAGAGGTTTTCAGAGAGTTGGGTTTTTGTGACGAGACCTGGGTTTTGGGGAATAAGAGTCAGAGCAGCAAGGAGGGTGGCCCCGGCGGGACGAGGGCGGAGCGGGCGCCGCTGCGCTGACGGCCGCGGCAGAAAGGGGGCGGCCGCTCCCATTTCCTCCTCTCCTCCTCGGCCGGAGCGGCTCCCTGGTGTCGGCTGCGGCTCCCAGACCGTGCCGAGCCGTGACCAGAGGGCTCCGGCCGAGCCTGGGGCGGTCGCCGACCCTGCCAAACGTCCCGAAGCCCGCCGCGCTGTTCGCGTTCCGGCTGCGGGTATGGACGCGGCGCTGAAGCGGAGCCGCTCGGAGGAGCCGGCTGAGCTCCTGCAGTCGGCCCGGGACTTGGAGGAAGAGGAGGAAGAGGGGATGGAGCCGGAGCTGGAGGAGGAAGAAGAGGTGGACCCCCGGATTCAGGTAGGACGCGCGGGGGGCGCCCCGGATCCCGGCTTGGCGAGGGCCGCCGCGGAGATCGGCAGCCACACTTACACCGCCTCGCAGCCCCCAGTGCCTGCGGTCCGGGGTGGGGGTGCTGGCGACGTAGGTCCGGGGGCCAGAAGAGAGGGGCTGAAGACTGTTTCACTGGGTTCATCGGGAGGCTGCGGTGCCCTCATGGATGCGGCCTGAATATATTACGGGGATCCCCCCGCAGACCGCGGCAGAATCTGGGGATCGCTGCAGCGTGCCCAGCGGTTGGGCGGATGTGCAACAAAGGGAAAAAGGGGGCGGGGGCGCCACGCGGGTATCCCGGGTACCCCGGGCAGGCTCGCCACACCGCGGGCATCGCACGGCCTCCTGGCCCTGGGAGGAGGGGTCGGCCGCCGGGTGGGCGCTGTCCGCCCCTGCAGCGTGGGCTGGCACTGGTGCCCTGGGTTCCGAGTCCTCACCTGGTGGAGGTGCCCGGCTTGAGCCATCTTTCCTCTCCTTTGATTGTAACCAAACTGAAGGGTTTTTTTCTTTATTTTCTTTTTGTCACTACTGATTCAACCCTCCACTTGGCCTCAAATGATTTAAAACCTAGCTTTTCCTTGTTTATGAGGTCGGGTGTGAACAGAAATCAGGAACAACTGATGCGCAAAGCTGACACGGGGAGAAGGCAAGGGGATTGGCCTGCACCTCTGCACCTCCATTTCTAAGGGAGATGATTCAAAAACAATTTCCAAGCCGAGATCTAGGGTTGACCGCTTAACCTTTTCACCCTCTAAGCAAAAATCAGAAGTCCAAGACTCGTTTTTCTTACCTTCCCATAAATCATGCATACACACACAGACACACACACACACGTATGTGTGTGTACACAATATATATTGCTTTTAAGTATGCTTTCAATTCCTGGAACCTGCCCTAATTGGTTTTTCAGTGCACAGATCAATTAAAAGCTCATTTAATTCAGCTGTTGCAGTTTAAATGAATTGTTTTGGCAGATTGGCAAGATAAAGATCAGGTGGAAAAAAATCTTTGTATCAGAAATTTTATTAATCAGTTTGGACTAGTATCTTGTTTTGTTGGTACAGGAATTCTGTTAACAAGATCCTTTGTTTGCAGAGTAAAATGAGTTGACTTCATGATGGGTACTTTTTATAAAATTTTAGTCTGTAAATGTTTATTTAAAGGTAGTTTTTTTAAAGCTAGTGTTTTTGTTTATTTTTTTAAAAACACCTAGGGAGATTGAATAATTGGAAGTTTGAAAAGATTTTCATATCTCTACAAAAATACTCAACCACCAATGAGTTAATGCCAGTATTCTGCCCTTGATTTAAATCATTTCACTAGGTTTATACTTTTGGCTTGGCTTTGTTTCTGTTCTTTCCTGCAAAGTTCTTGCTGTAAGGCAGAAGGCACTATTTTGATATCATCAGCCCTTAAACGATTTGTAACAGGTGGGTTTACCTGAAGGCACAAACCTGGAATAAATATTTAACCTCCTAAGAAAATCCCTATGACCATATGACATTTTCAAAAGGGACACCATCAAGAAAAAGGTTTCAGAAATGCTGACATTCATTTCTCTTCTAGCCAAGGCTCAACTATTTTTCTTGCGAATACTGACACTTCCTTCTTCCCAAATTGTGCTGGAGTAGTTTTGCAGGTCATGGGCTGAGTCACTTGGAAACAAAAGACAAATCCCTTAAATCTTTTTTCTGCTTCTTTTCTTTGTTAGGGAGAACTGGAGAAGTTAAATCAATCCACGGATGACATCAACAGACGGGAGACTGAACTTGAGGTACTGGAGGCCAGGTTCCTGTTCTTGGTGAACTGGTGTCTGTCCTGCTGACACCAGAATGGTTAATTTTGTTTTAATAGTTGGAGGGTGATTGCTGGTGTCCCCTCCTCCAGTTGAGCAACAGCCTGCTGTCTGACAGAATAAACTATAAGGCTGAGCCCAGCTTGTGGGTGGAACACATGTGGATCCAATTTCACATGTTGTTTTTTATTATGGAAGCTCTGTGGGGCCAAAACCAAGGGCTTTACACAGGCCTAAGCCCTGAAGTTAATGTGTCTGTGGATAAGCTAAAAGAACTAAGGTGAAAATGAGCTGAACTCTTTAATGGAGAAGAATACATGAGGTCACAAAATCTCTTCAATATTTTAGGGCAGTTCCTCACATTGTACTTGGAAACATTGTGTGTTTGCTCAGACTTAAAACCTTTTTTTTTTTTTTTTTTTTGACTCTCCTGCTCTAATAATTCACCCACTTCTACTTCCCTGCTCATTTCTTTATTGTCTGCTTGTGTGTAGAATATAATTATCTTCATGGTAAGCAAAAGCTGTTTAGACTGGGAAGGGCTTTCCTGCTGGGAAGAATCTTGGGAGACAAAAGTTGATTTGAATTTCATGGGCATCTTCCAACCTGTGTGTAAACAGATTAGTATTCTTTACAGCTACCAATTAGTCCCCATTCCTTTTCAGTAGTGGTTGGTTTTACCATCAATCAGCAAATTTGAATATCCTCCGCATATGTCTGAGAGCCTGTGAATGACTGTCAGAGAGCTGCAGGAATGCAGGGAGCTGTTGAGAGGACCTGTTTCTGTAGCAGGAGAAATAGCAGGGAAGGCCAGTGGAAAGGGCAGGAAACATCTGGTCCCTAAGAGTGAGGATGCAGGAGATAGACATGTAACCTACCAGCAGTACACTGGCAACCTTGATTTCTGACTGCATGCCATGCAGAGGCTTCGGGGGGTACCAAATCTGGATGTGGGAGTGGGGATTAAAAGCTTGTTTTCTGAGCTTTGTGTGAAGGGTTATCGCCAACCCCTGTAGTCCGATTGTAGGTATCTGAACACTGGCTGCCCTGCTTTCCCAAGTGAAATAAAATCTGCATGTTTACTTAAATTTTTTTCACTTATGATGAATCCAATCTCTTTGTTAGGCAATTGAAATCTCTCAGAATCTCAGATCTGTAATACATTAAACAACAACAAAAACTCTACCGTTTCTATAGGGATTTAGAGTTTACAAAGTGTTTTTACAAGGTTTATCTCATTCTCTCCTGTCAAAACAACCTAGAGTTGTGCTGTCCAGTGTCGCAGCCTCTGGCCACGTTTGGCTATTTGAATTCGGATTAAATTATTAAAAATTAAATAAGATTAAAAATTCACTTCTTTAGTCACAGTAGCTATGTTTTAAGAGCTCAGTAGCTACTGTATTGGACAGTGCAGAGAGCACTTCCGTTACTGTAGAGAGTTCTGGATAGCACAGGCCTGGAAAGTAGGGAAGGCTGGGACTACCCCTTCTCCAGGTAAGGACACAGAGGTACGTACAGCACCCTCATGGGTCAGTGACATGGCATAGCCAGATCATTTTCCACATCCCCTCCAGTTCTCATATTCTGCCATCCCATGTATTAAGACAAGTTGGAAATAGTCTTTTTTTCAAAGGACTGATTGATTTATTCATTCAGCGAATATTTGTATGCCTACTCTAAGCCAGCCACTGTTCTGGTACCGCTTACTTACTTTCTGAGGGTAAAATTGTTTCATCTGTCAAACTCTTTTTAGCCCTGATTTCCAAATCCCCTTTCTGAATACACTTAGGTATTTGTGTGTCACAGGAAGCCACAGGACAGGTGTTTCCTGCCTTGCTCTGGAGAGCACTTGGCAGTAACAAAGAGAGGTGGTCCGAGCTGGCCTATGTTGCTGGCTGACCTTTTCGTTATTATAACCAAGGTGGACTCAGGAATATAACTATGCAAGCTATGGAAGTAACTAAAAGTTCTCTAGTAGCCACCTTAAAGCAGAAAGAAACAGCTGAAATTAAATCTATTTTCATTTAACCCAGAATGTCCCAGATAGTAAAATTTTAACATGGACTCAATATAAAAATCATTGAGGTATTTTACAGCTATTTTTATATTAAGTCTTCAAAATCTTGTGCATATTTTACACCTGGAGCACATCTCAGTTTGGGCTGGCCACTCAGGAGCTGCATGTGGACGAGGCAGCCCGGGTCTCATGGGTGTTTCCTGTCAGTCTCACCAAGGAGCGTGGGATTTCACCTTCAGTGCAGGCTGTCTGGTGCTTGTCATGCTGCTGCAGCTGGAGGAGAGGATGGGGTCTGTATGTCTGTGGTGGGCTGTGTTCCTTCAGTGAAGCTCTGGGCACCCCCCCTGTGTCGGGTACTCTGGGCCACTGCAGACATCTAGGTGAACAAGATAAACACGGGTCTTACCCTTGGGGAGTTTACATTTGGGTTGGGGGTGAGGAGTGGAGAGGTGGCTGATAATCACTGATGTAATAACTACAGTGAAAGAGTGATGTGACAGAGGCTGTAGGAGAGGAGTCACCTGTAGACACCTGAGCAGAAGCCTGCAGAAAGAGAGAGTCCATGTGCAAAGAGGAGCAGATGGCGTGAGCAGTGGGGGTGGTGGAGCGGAGTGTGCCAAATGATGCAGGACAGGAAACAGAGCCATTTTAATATTCAGTTCATTCTCCTTATTCCTCGTAGTTGTTTTCTGTAAAGTCACTGTGAAGATGGAGTTAGCGAATGCCGAACCATAGCTCCCGGGGGGAGGTGTGAGCCTAACCCTATATTTAGGTGCTGGCAAGCCTTGTTTTGTCAGCTGATCAACACATAACCTTGTTTTGTGTGTGTTTCTGTTTAAAGACACCTTATTTGATATGTCTATTAATTCATTAATGATGAACTCACGGGCAACTGCACAATGGCTCATGCCTGGATGAAGCCTATTTAACACATGTGTGACCTCCGTAAGGCCTGTCACAGCCTTGTAGGGCTTAGGAACACTAGACAGCACATCAGCACTAGGCTTGGAGGCCACTTTAAATGGCAGAATCACCAACACAAAGCACAGAAGTGCAAACACCGTGGCACTAAATGAACCGTGTGAAGGGCACTTGGTTACCGTATAAGAGCTGAAACTAGAAGCCAGAGCGTCTCTTTACTTGACCACAGCTGGGAATGTGCCCGTTGGGCAACTCACAGTTTTTGCCACTCAGTTCACATCCACGAATGACTACAGAAGCGCCTTGAGTATTGATTTTTGAGTTCTGAATAAAATGTATCTGAAATAATGAGGATTGACAGATGATTTTGGAGCCTTCAGAGGAGGGCCTTTTGCTATGTGCATTTCCTTTCCCCTTTGCTTTTTGGTTATGATGTGGCGTGTCCAGCACCCCTCCTGACTTTGACTCAGGTTAAAATGAATGGGTGACCAGGGTGGGGGTGGCTGCTACTTTGCTCATAGAACATGGCCCAGTTGTCTCTGGGCAGCTGGAGGCCGAGGTGCAGGCCTGGATTCGCCTTTTGTATCCCATTCCGTGTTTCAGCTGTTTAAATTGGAGATTACCAAGAGGCCTCTGGATGCCAGCCACCTGTATGTCGTCAGTTGGAAGTCTGCCTCTTCCTGCAACCTTGCTTTGCCTCTGACCTTGTTTGAACAGGGCTGTATCCCCTTTGCACTTTGATTTATATCAAGAGGGCCAGGCTTTTTAAGCTGTTGAAGGGAGTAACCTTTTAACCAGAGAGGCCCTTGGATATAAGCCTGCTGTTTCAGATTATTAAGAAAGTACATGTATTTTCCCACAGAAACATCCTTGAGTATTTATTGAGCACCTGCTGTGTGCTAAGGACAGTTCAAGATGATGACGAGAGAGCAGTGAAGAGAATGGACAGAACTCCCTGTCCTCCTGATGCTTACATTATGGAGAGAGAGGAAATGCAATAAACAATTAAAATACATAGGAGGTTACATGGTGGTATGTGCTAAGGAGAAAAGAAAGGCAGGAAGGGGCCTTGGCAGTGTGGGTATTTGCAGGTAAGAGGAGGGAGGGAAATGCAGTGTTACTTATAGTGGGTGGAGCATATCTGGAGAGAGTGAGCCTCTGGGCTATGTGGGGGAACAGCATTACAGCCAGAGGGAACAGCCAGTGCTAAGCTGAGAGTGGGGCCTGGCCTGGCTAAGAACCAGCAAGGGGGGAATGGTGTGCTGGGGGGTGGGGTGAGTGATGGATAGAGGAGGAAAGAAATAGGTTATTCCAGGTGTAACAGCCCTGCCAGGTGAGGCAATGTAAGGAAGTGTGCTGATGTAATTTTATAACGCATATTACATAGAGCTATCTTTTTTCAAATGTTTGTTCAAACAAAATGCAGTACAGAAAATTTCTAAATTTCATTGTAATCCAGATTTGCAATATTCCATGCCAATTGTTATTATTTTAACTGTGATGTGTAGTGTTTTCATTATTTCCCTTCCTTGCTCTGGAGGTGGCCCATTCTAGGGCACTGAAATGGTCAGAGAGAGAGGAGGAAGAGAAGGAGGAAGGACGCAGACCTAGTTATCCACATCTACAGCTTTTCTGGCTCAGAGTAATCAAAAGCTGCCTTTTCAGCCTACCCTGCCCCAGGGAGACAAAGTAGTTAGTTGTAAATGTTTGTGTCCTTTCTCTTACTTCTTGGGTGGGATGTTTTCTGGGCAGATTGTTAGAGCAGTTTGAAAAAGCATTTGCTTCTAGACATCTGTGATCCCCTGCACCCAGAATCTGCCTTTTCCTCCTTCCGGAAACCAGCAAACATTTTGTCTTAAAAAAAATAGTTTTGAGCTTGGAAACTCGGGGGGTGGGGGTGAATTGGAAGCAGTCTGGCCTCTCTTTAATTAATTATTAGCGCAAATCAGGGGAAGAGGGAAATTCTTTTGTGAAAGGATTGTGTTGTCATACCTTAGCACTTTGTCCTTGAAGACAAGTGTGTGTGTGTGTGTGTGTGTGTGTGTGTGTGTGTGTATATGTGTGTATGCATGCACATGAGGGAAAGGCCTTATAAGACTTGAGTTGTGTTTTGAAGAAAGCACTAGGGAATGTTTGGGGGGCTGGTGGAGTGAGGGGCTGGGTAACTGTTCCTTGAAGCTGGTACCAAATTCCAGGCCGGGTGGCAGGCTGCCTGGTCTGGGCTGCGAGGGGCCCTGACCTCTTTGTACCCAGGTGAGATCTGGTTCAAGTAAACATTGGCCTGAAAGCATTCATGTCACAACCACTGAGCCCCTCCTGTGGGCTGAGTCCTGTGTGGGGCCCGCAACTAAACCTCAGGTACGATCCCTGCCCTCGAGGAGCTTGCTGACTCCTGGATTCGAGCCTGTAGTTACAGAGTAAGAAGGCCATGCAGGACTCTTCAGGAAGCCAGGGAGGCCTTGTGGACTAGGGGGCGTCGGAATTGAGGCCTGGAGACCCAGGTCGTTGGGGAGAGTCAGTAAACATCCTGAGTAGCCTGGAGGTGGAGGAGGAAGAGAGCTGACAGTACGGACCTGCAGCTTGTGCAATGTGGGGAGAGAGAGGAGAGCACTGTGGTTATGCTTTGGCCATTGGCTGGTGGTAAAGACAAACACACTTGAGTCTTTACTGGGTGCCTCTGGGTGACTCGAGCTGGGGCACCAGCTGCTGTCCCTACAGCTCTGACCTGAAATTGGGCCATCAGAATGGAGGACTTGGGGCTTTCTATTTCAGTGATAGTCCACCCACACTGCTGCAGGGATGTCAAAGGGACAATAACTTTTGACCCAGCAATTGTACTCGTAAGAATTTATCCTAAGGGAATAACTGGGCAAGGAGGTAGGTCCGATAGTGTTCATTGCAGCATCGTTTAAAAATGTTGGGAAATTATAAATCTAAATGACTGTCAACAGGGGGTTTGTTAAATACATGAATACAGTGCACGCGCCATGGTTGATAGAATCTAGGCCTTATATTGATGACACAGCTTGTTATTAAGATAGAAAGACATCTAAATGGGAAAAAGCAGATGCCAAAAGAGCAAGTGGTATGGTGTTCTTCTTTAAAATATGTCTGTGTGCATAAAAATGCCTGGAAAAGATGACACACCAACTGTTCTATCTGGGAGGTGGTGCTTATTGTCTTAGTACTTTTCTGTTATTTTCTGAATTATTTGCATAGAATTTGTATTACTTTATTGTCAGAGAGGAAAAAGAAAACCCCAAAACCCAAAGCCATAGGGAAGGGGTGGGTGGAGGGAAGACTGGTTTTGCAGAAGGTGACAACTGATGGCATTGGGTTAGAATCTGACGTCTGCTGATTTAGGGACACGACACTTGGTCCCTTGGAGCCCGAGTCTCGTCATCTGTGAATTGGGGGGTTGTGATACTTGCCCAGGTCCCTAGGTGGCTTGGAGGATAAGAGGAGATACTGTGTGAGGACGTGCTCTGATAGCTACACAGTCTGGGTGAAGGTGAGGTCTCCTGTGTGTGGGGTTGGCAGGGAGCGTCTAGGTCTGCTGGGTGCCAGATGCAGAAAAGGCTCTGATGAGAGGTCCATTGGAGCCAGGCCCACCACGAGGTTTGGCGATGGCTCCACTCTCCTCGCCTAGGCCCTGCCATGATGTTTCTTTGGGCAAGGTGCCAGAGAGAGGGCTTGGACAGGCCAAGATTATGGGGGGATGGACTTGGCAGCCACTGGACCCACAGGATTTTGCTCTGTGGCTGGTCTGCTGGGATGTGGAAACCACTTTGTTTCCCTGAGTGAACCCTGCATTGTTAGGGTGTGTTTTCTCCTGGGATTTGCCTGGCACATGGTAGGTGCTCAGTAAGTGTTTGGATGAATACCAACAGGTTGACCCTTCTTGGCTATGTGACCTTGGGCAATTTACTTGATGTCTCTGGACCTGTTTCCTCATCCCAATGATGGTGCAACGTAAGCCGTCAAATATCATTGCTGCTGTTATTGGAGCAGGGTGGGTGAGGGCTGCAGTGTGGTGGGTACTTGCAGGAAGGGTTTTTTATCCATCCTGGAATGTCATTCCAGCCTGTTTTTTGTCTCCTAACTACCCTTGGATAATAATGCGTGCTAATGACGAGATACAATAATAATGAGTGCCTACTATGTTCCAGGTCCTTTTCTAAGCAGTTCACATACAGAAACTTGCTGAATCTTCAGGACACCTGTATGAGAGAGACATTTATCACTCCCATTTTGCTGATAATGAAACTGGGGCATAGAGTTCAAGTGTCTTGTTCTAGAGCCGTTGCTCCACTTGAGCTCTATGGACATTGTGGGCTAGATAATTCTGTTTTGGGGGCGGGGGACTGTCCTGTGCATCGTAGGATGTTTAGCAGCATCTTGGTACCAGTCACGGCACCCCCTGCCCTATCGTTATCTTAACAACCAAGCACATCACCAGACTTGCAAGTGTCCCTAGGGTGCAAAATGGCCCATGATTGTGGACCATTACTCGAGAGCAGTGCCATCAAAGTGTGGTCCTCGTACCAGCAGCCTCAGCACAACAGAGGAACTAGTTAGCATTAGGGTATCTTGGGCCCCACCCAGACCTACTGAATCAGGATCCATCTCGGGGGTGGGGCCCGGGAGGCTGTCAACCAGCGCTCCCGGCCGCATGCACTTCTAGCACCCTTGCTGCCCTCTCCCGCATGTTCCTCAGGCTGTATTGTATTATGGTCATTTATTACTTGTCTGGCTCTCCCACTATATGTGGCCCCTGGCGGGAGGGACTGGGCCTCCCCATCTTTGTGTCCCCAGCATCTCATGCAGAGTCTGCACACTGGGGTGTGATGAATGTCAGTTTGTGGTTAGAATCCAGAGCCCTTGTGGACTCATGGCTCTTGGCATTGTCATATACTGTCCTGAAAAGCAGGCAGGTCTGTCTTCTCCAGTGCCAGCTCTGGAATTTTATTCATCCCCAACCAGGCTGTTGTTAGGCACGGCCATTTCTGGGCCCAATTGTGACATTCGGAAAGCATGACCTGTGTCCCCCTTCCCCTCCCCAAAGTCCCTCCCTTACAGAAGGCTTAGCTCACAAAGGTCTCAGCATTTGTCCTGCTTGGACATGCTAGCGTTTTAAGAGTGGCCTTTCACATTAAAAAAGGAAGGCATACGTGAATATGGACACATGACCATGGTCTATTTAGTGGAAGAAAATTATCGAGTATATACAACACTCTATGTAGAGTATTTGTAAAACTGTATATATAGATATGTTTATATGAGAAAAAAAACAACAGAGTGAGTTGTAGTGTGGTCTGCAGACTATGCACTGTTCATTACCAGTTTTGGTGAAGTAAATACAGAAACTGAGAGTAAGACTTTAGAAACTTTTTTTCTGAATTATTTACAATGTCCGTATTTTATCATTTTCATAGGCAGTGAATAGAATGAAGCACTATTTCTAAAAAGATGTCATTATGAATCAAAGAAATGAATTTGGGAGAAATGAAATGGAAGGAATTTTAGGAACTCTGAAGGCTGGTGGGGAAAAATTTTCAGTGGTGGTCCCTGCCTTAATTGCTGATAAAGGTGGGTTTACTTCGTGAAGTACTATATTGTTAAGCTCTCACTGTGGTAATTCATGGAGGGGTGAAAAGTGCCTTAAAGGCATTTTCAGATTGTCTGCAGCCAAGAAACCCTCAATTGTGAAATATAAAAAAATCACCAAGTTGTAATAGTGGAAAACATTCCAATGTTAAGAATATTTAGATATTCAGACTTAGTTACTATGTGATTTTAAGTATTTGCATCACTTTCTAAATGGATAAAGACTTGTGGGCACAGGTAAGCACTTTTGCACAATCTCATTCACTTATAACCACATTAGCAAAACAAAACTAGTATAGGCTGTTGGTTAGAACATAGAAATAGCTTTCTAATTTCTAATATTGAAATGGACTCTATGGCCTTAAAAAAATCGACGTGTCTTCGTTTTAAGCTGTGAAGTCCAATGAGATACATAATACATACACTTTCCTGGCCCCTCAGCTGGAATCCATCATAGGAACGTAGGCACTGGCTGTTATAGTAAATCACCCTTTGTACAGTGCCAGGACTGTGCCCCTAGGTTTATCCAGGATGCCTTCTTCCCTCTGACAGAGGTGTCCTCAAACGTCCCCACCTCAAAAGGAGGTGGGCTGTGGGGATTGATGGATTCATCGCTGTCCCAGTGGTTGATAGTCGCCTCAGATTCCCTAAGAAGCAGGGAGCTGTGGTCCCTGTGGACTGTAGCCTTTTAATATTGAGTTGTTATTTTTCCTTCTGAGCATTTATTGTAGGGATCTTTAATGTAGTGGGTGTGTGTGTGTGTGTTTTGGCGGGCTGAGTTAAGCCTCTATTGAACCTCTTCTTTTGGCAGGCATCCCAGTTATTTTTGCCCAGCCCTCCTCTTCAAGAGTTACTTAATCAGCCTATGGCCACATAGATGTTTCCAACAGTAAAGACTCACTTTTATGCAAAGCATCTTAACCAAGAGTCTCACGATCATTTGCAAAGTCGCTCTGAGAGAGCTTGGAGAATGAGTTTCTTTCACTTCCTTAAAGGAAGATGAAAAAAACTTGTTCTATTCTTGCCTGATTTTTTCCTTTGCTGTGTTTTGCTGGATTATCTAAGAGATATTAATGTTTGCAGTGACAGAAAGAAACTGCTAGCGGGGAGACAATGAGAGGAACATCCGCTGTTTATGATAACTGCAGCCAAGCCCACTTAGTATAAATAAACTCTTTCATTGTTTGGCATTACGCGCAACTGAAGTGTAATGAATGGGGTTTGGTTGTCTTCGCCACCCCCCCGCCCCCCTTTCTGTTGCCAGTATTGCAAATGGATTCTGCTTCATCCTGATAGATTTGAAGGCTACAGATTTGATGTTCTCTTTTTTCCCCAGTGGCTTTATTGGAAGAAGAGATGAAATGGGAGTGTTGTCCTTCCTCTATCTAGCAAATAACTTCATAGCGTAAAACAACTGCTTTATTTTGCCCATGATTTGTGGGGTAGGAAGTTAGAGAGGGCTCAGCTGGGTGGTTCTGGCTTGAGGTTAGTCATGCAGTTGCAATCAGATAGATGTCAGCTGGGGCTGTGGTCATCTGAAGGCTCGGGTGGACTGGACGTCCAAGGAGGCCCACTCCTGTGTCTGGCAGTGGACAGTGGTTTATGGCTGGGAGCTCAGCTGGGTTTGTTAACCAGAGAGCTTACATCTGAACTTTCCAGCCGGCTGTCTTAGGCACTCTGACCTCCTTACGGTGTCTGGCGTCCCCCACTGTGAGTATCCCGAGATGGAAGCATCTTAGTTGCACTTGGAAATCCCATAGTTGCACTTTGGTCATGTTCTATTGGTCCCAGCGTCCTGAGCCCACTCAAATTCAAGAGGAGGGGCCATAGACTCCATATCTTGATGGGAGCAGTGCCAAAGACTTTTGAGCCACATTTGAAAACTGCCACACTCAGGGTGGTGATGTAGAGACAGTGACTTGTTCTGAGTCCTGCAGGACATCCGTTTTCATTCGCTTCATAAACAACCACATTTCACAGTGTCTTCTCAAGTTGCTTTTAATGGTTAACCAGCCAGCGAAGCAAGGACTTTGGTTAGGACTCCCAGTGACCCTTAAACAAGCCAGCAACAATAAAAGCAAGAGGGAGCTGTTTTTCCGCAGAGCTGTGGGTCTTGTTATAGGCAATTCTTTGCCTCTCTACCCACTTCTTAAAAATTGTCTGTGAGAAAATGAGGCCATGGCTTCAATGCCTATTAGAAAAAATTAGTAGGGCCTCGAACCAAAAGTACGGTAGTAAGCAGACACTTTATAAATTCAGGGAGAAGGTTCTAACGCTCTTTGGGCAGCTCTTGACATGCTGCTTTCTCTCCCTGCCACTGGTTTTGTTAGCATCTCCACTGGGGACATAGTATCTTGGTATTGCATGCATTTGCTAGGAATTGGATCTGCTTCCCAAGTTGGAACTTGCTGAAGCAAACCACACTTTCATGATATGAAATGTGGGATCAAAAAAACGTAGGAAGACTTTGTTTTGGAGCTGATCGAGGCTTAAACTACGGAGCCTGTGATGGTGGAAAACATGGGATTTGGAGTACAGGAGAGCTGGATTTGAATTCTCCCCCTGCCTCTTAATAAGCTCTAGTTTGGGTTTTTAGTTTAGTTTTCTGGGTTTTAATTTCTTTCTCTCTAAAATGCGGAGGGCAATACCTATCTTTCAAGGCTGTATAGGATTAAATAAGGTGATGTTTGCAAAATGCCTGGCATGTTACTTGGCATATAACGTTCAACAAGTTTGGGTTTTTTTCTTTCTCCCCTTTGCCATTTATTGAATAATGATACCTACTTAAAAATCACTATTTATCAAAAACTTATTATATGCTAAGCATTGTGCTAGTGCTTTGTATATTTTATCCTGTTCACACACTAGGACTAGAGGACATTGATGAAAAATGAGGCTGAAAGATTCAGTCAGTTCTTCAAGGTCACATGGCCAATGGGTGGGGTGCCAAGATTTGAATCCAGGAGTCTGAGGCTGAGCCCATGCCCTTAGGTAGCTTAGAGATAGGTGTTTGTGGGTGTAGAAGATGCACATTCTGAGGTCCTTCCTGAGGCTGGTGAGATGAAAGAACGCTAGTCTAGGACTTAGGGGGCCAGGTTTTCCATCTTTGTTCTGGCGTTTTACATCCTTGGGAGAGGACCTTTACCTCCTGAGGCTTCAGTTCCCTCCTCTGTGAAATGGGAACATCGGAGCTAAGCGAGGGCAAAGTCTCTTGCAGCTCTGATATTGTATGACTGAGATTTTGATTTTCATCTAGCCACATGCTGAATGAATTAGGAATCACCCTCAGTCTTGACGATAAGGGAAATATGAAAGCTCTTTGGTTAACCTATGCCGCAGTTACTTAAAATTTTTTTTTTTTTAGTGAAGCAATACTTGTACATGGTGGATTTTTTTTTTTTTTTTTTTAAGAACCCTGCAGAAGTTTTAATGAAAAATGAAAGTCCTCTGCCTCATTCTTTCTCACCCCCAGTTCAACTCCTGGAAGCAACCACTTCGAATATTTTTAGCTGTTTCTTCTGATTGTTTTTTTCATGTCTCTAAAGTTATAGCAAAGGATTTCGACTTGGTTCTTTTGTATCTTGTGCCCTCCTTTCTTTCCATTCTGATTAGCTGCAGTCAGGAGGAAGTGCTCCAAAACCCAGCAGAAGCCAGGCAGCCAGCTTGCCTAGAATGCTGTGGTGAGTGGGTGCGTGCTTCCAACAGAGGCTGCATTAAAGGATCTCTAGTGTGTTCCAGGGCGAGGCCACAAACTCACCATATTGTCTGGAATCTAAAACTCATTAATTATAAAATGGACCTTGTATTGCATAACAGCTTGAGTGGTGATTGAAACACTACTGCTGATAAATGTGCATATCATTTGTATGATTCATCTAAAATCTAACGTTTAAGAATTTTTGGGAAAAAGTGGTTCTTGAAGTTGAGGAAATATGCTCCTTGGTGTAAACATTGAAATAGTTCATTTGTAGTCAAACGCAGTAAAAAGCTCTGGTTTCAGCAATTCTGCCTCCTCTTACACAAAGAATCCTGTGGGTTTAAAAACTTTTGGCAATGTATGATAAAGCACTGGGTCCCCTCAGTTTTTCTAGCTGTGTGTGTGTGTGTGTGTGTGTGTGTGTTTAGGGTTTTGTAACTTCAGTCCCTCCCCCAGAGCCTCTTAGGACTGACCCTTGTCCTTGCGCCCGGAGGTTTAAAGGGCTGATGAGTTTTTTCGTTTGTGGTACTTTGGACCTTTGTCTATTAAAAAAAAAAAAAAAAAAAAAAAAAAAAAAAAAAAAAAATATATATATATATATATATATATATATATATATGTGTGTATTATATATATATATAATATATATATGTATATATATATTATATATATATCTGTAATTGGTTAAATTCCAGTCTAGTGGCTCTTTCTTATGTAACATCCACAAAAAAGATGAATTGAAAATGAGTCTTTTCCAAATTGACATTCTACAAAATAACTGGTTCATATTATTTAAAAATATCAAGGCCATGGAAGACAAAGACTGAAGAAACTATTCCAGATTACAGGAGACTAGAGAGAAATGACAACTAAATGCAAGGTGTGAATCTTGGGTTGGATTTTGGACCAGAAAAAAAAATTTTTCCCTTTATTATAAAACACATTAGTGGGAGAGTTGATGCAATTTGAATAAAGTCATAGACCAGATTAATAGTCTTGTCTTGTATCAATGTTCACTTTCTGGTTTTCATTCTTGTACTCTGGGAATAAAAGAGTATGTCCTCACTTTTAGGAAATATGCACTGAAGTTATTTCAGGGCGTTATGTCTGCATCTTACCCTCATTTTTTCCAAATCTGAAATGATTTTAAATTTAAAAAATTGAAAAAGTCTTTCCCCTTTTTCCAGGCCTGCCAACTAGCCTCCAAATGGCAGTGCTTCCCTTTGGCTGTAGAATCTTGACATTGGCCATTGCTTCAAAGGAAGCTGTGTGGTCCAGTCGGGTGGGACAGCTGTGGTAGGCTGCAGTGTTCTGGGAGATGGGGCTGGGTGCCCACCTGCTTGTTTGGAAATATTCTGTAGTCCAATCAGAGTTCTAACCTAGAGCTCTTCTACCTAGGAGGAACTCAGTTCCACTTAGGCTTAAAATAAAGCTTCAAGACCTTTGTTAAATTCAGAAGAGGGAAACTTAACAGCAGGAAACACTGCTGACCACCATCTTGTCTTACTTTCCTTTTTTCCCTTTTGGTGGAAAGAACCCCTTGGTGTGTCAGAACCAGGACAGACAGTGTGATGCTATAGAAAGAGAAAACAGGATCTGGCCTTGTCACCAAGGTTGTCTAGCTGCATAGGTCCTGCTCCTGGGTCTGTAGCTGGGCAGTGCCTAAGCTGGGATTAGACACTTTGTCCCCCAACTACTCAAACAGTTTAAATAAAAGAGAGAATTTTCTGAAAGGTTAAGAGTCTTTTATAGAATCCAAGGAAGGAAGGAAAGCATCACTGGGCCTTCAGCCTGGGGAGACCACACATCCCAGTTTGCCCCGACTGTTTTGGTTTAAGCCTGTTGTCCCAGCATAATGATTAATAATGCCCTTCCTCACTCTTGAAAGTACCTTGGTTTGACTGATAAATTATACGGCCATGTAATTGCAAGATTAGAGTCAGGAAACCAGATAATCTCCCACCACCCCTCCACTGCTGTCTCCTGGTGTTCTCTCTTCTGCTTTCTTCTCTGGGTCATGTCTGTCTCTCCCTCTTCTGGCTTCCTTAGTTCTGTTCCCGAGAGAGGGTCTTGTATCAGAAACATGATGGCAAGATTCTTCCTGATGTGTTGGGGGACGGTCCCCAGAAGGTAGTGGTAGGCTTGGTGGACACGCAGAGTCCTCTGCTACTGAAGTCAGAGCTCGAGGTAGAGAAGAAAAGGAGTCAGAGGGAGGGGACTTAGACACCTGGTCTCCAGCAGTGACTCTGATTTCTCCTAACTTGAAGGCCTTGGTATTTTCTTTCCTCTTTTGTTCTTTTCTATGAATGTTTCCAACCATGTGGAGCTGTTTTAACCAGTGTCTCTGGTTGGATGAAAATCACTGATGTGCAGTTGGGTCTGCACAGTGATCAGTAGTGTGGCCGCCCTTGGTGGGGCTGGTTCCAGCTCCCTGGTGGTCTTCTGTCCTCACCCCTTCTCCTCTGAGTCCTCCCGGCTCTGTACCTTTCTGATTTGGCTCCCTGGGCCCTGGCTCTGCCCTGGTACATTCTTTTTGATTCTGCCTCTGCTGCAAAATTCCTGAAAGGTGAAATCAGATTGTCCTGGCTCCCCTTCTCACAGGCCTAGGAAAACCACTTTCTGTGGGAACTGAGGCTGAGGGAGGAAAAACGGGACAGAAGCATGGAGAGAAGGCAGCTGGAGGGCCCGAGGAACATTGTATGACCTTAAAGTGGAGGAGCAAAGTGAAATCCAGGGTCTAGGAGCTAGACCTGTGCTGTCCAGGGTGGCAACCACTAGCCACATGTGACTATTGAAATTATAAGGAAAAAATTACAATTGAATAAAAAATGCACTAGCCACATCTCAAGTTTTCACGTAGCCACATTGGCTCATGGCCTGTGTGTTGGACAACACAGGTAGAGAACATTTCCATTATTGCAGAAAGTTCAATCAGGTAACAGTGGAGAACACTTACTCCCTTTTCATCCTAGCACTATTTCAAGTGGTTTCTTTGTGTGTTTTAGTAGCTGCCACAAGTGCTCTTAAAGAATAGATTGGATGGGTGAAAAGAAAACATGATTTGTAGTAAACTTAAGAACATTTCAGGTATTTCATAACCGTTCAGCAAGTCAGCAGGTTTCCAGTGGTGTCTTTTAGCATGTAATTCTAGAATGTTCTGCTAACAGACTTGACGATTCCAACTCTAGTTATTCTGCCGCTGTTGTAATTTTTGCCTTATCCTAGTTTTCTGTATATATGATTTATTCCATATTTTCCTTTAAATTGACTCCCATTTTTACTTCAGTTTGGAAAGGAAGATTCATAACTATAAGTGGAAAACCATTAAAGGGAAATGCATTTTTTTAAAGCAAAAGTTTTATTGAAGAAATGTGTGTGTGTGTGTGTGTGTGTGTGTGTGTATATAAATAAATGAAAGTAGCCAACTCTTAAGGGCACAGCTTGGTGACTTTCAAAGCAATGCTATTTGTTTCCAGTAGATTTATTATTTTGCTTATCAAATTGTAGTAGCTTCCCTTCTCTGTGGAAGGCTCTGAGCCTGGATTAGCCCAATCCCTTCTTAAAAATGAGATTAGCGAAGCAAATGCGAAGACGTGTAGAAGGTGCTGTGAAGACAAGCTAGCACCTAATGGGGGATTTCTCCTTGACAGAATCAGAAGGATTAAAGAAAGGACTGAGAACGAATAACTGTTTCACTGTTACTGAAAATACACGGGTGTTACTCGAATGAGAAGGGTCTTGTAGGACAGGCCCGAGGGGCAGGGTTCGGCTTGGTGCCACACAGCAGACCTGATGCTTTTTGGCCTCAGGTTCCATTGACACTCTTATAATCATTGAGTCCCTCAGAGAGCTTTTGCTTTTTTTCATGTGGGTAATACCTACAACATTTGCCATGTTAGAAATTAAGTTTTAAAAACTTGTATTAATTCATTAAAAATAATAAATGTATTACCTGTCAACATAAATATATTTTATCAAAAATAATTATTTTCTCAAACAAAAACATTCATGACAAGAAAGTAATTGTTTTATGTTTTTTTGCAAGTCTCTTTCATGTCTGGCTTAGTGGAAGAGCTGGATTCTGATATCTGCTTCGGTGTTCCGTCTCTTGCAATGTCCCCTGTCAAGTAGTCTCTGGAAAACTCCATTGAACACTCGTGAGAGAATGACGGTGAAAAAGGCAAATAAGTCTAACTTGATTATGAAAATGGCTTTGACCTTGCAGAGTCCTGGAAAAGGTCTCAGGGACCTCCCCTTACCCCCTACCCATGGTCCCCCAGCCCACACTTTGAGAACCATTAGTGAAATGAAAGGCACATTGGACAAAAAGACTAAAGGTCTGTGCTTTTGTCTGAAGTCTGACACTTGCATGTGACTTCAGGCCAAGCAGCACGTCACCCCCAGGGCTCCAGTTCTCTTATCTGTAGACTGGGGGTTGGGGGTGGGGGTTGTTTTTTGCTGAGCCTGACTTACAGGTTATGGGGAGGCACAGATAAGGCTTGTAAATCTCTCTCTACAAACTGAAAGCACTGTGTTTATAGATGGCGTTAAAGGATCTTTGGAAGTATGATGTCATCTTTAATTTGTAGGACAGGTATTTTTAAAAACTGATGTCCCGTCTGAATCTTACTTCGTTCTGGGGCCACCTTTGTGAAGGGGAAAGGCTGTCATTCTTAGCTTACCGGTGAGATAATTGAGGCTTCGGTAAGTGATTGGCCAGAAAACAGGAACTCAGTCCCCAGTGTGGGGACACCTGGCACCACATCCAAGGCACACTGGTGCTGGCCGGTTTGGTTTAGCTGGAGTTCTTATCTGATACAGGGCTGTATTTTTGACACACTGACACATTCAGACAAGGAGACTGTGCTACTTTCAGCAGTTCTTTGCTGGAATAAATTGCCCTCAGTCTGAATCACCTAATGGATATGACATAGTTCTCAGATTTGAAGATCTAAGGCCTCATCCGAGAAGAGGGAACCCTTTTAGAACTCCTTCAAGTGCTGATCTAAAAAATCACCTGGTAAACAGCCCTGGAGGGTATTTGGCTTGTTTTTCTTGACCGGTAAAAGGTCTGCTTGTTTCTCCCCGAGCTGAGTTTATACTTCTGACTGCTTCCCTCCATGGATCATTTACCATAGAGAAAATAGTAAGCTTTCTCTCCTCCCTGGACATTCCTGGAAGCAACTCCCACCCTGACCTTGAGAGACACATTTGCCTGTAATTGTAGGAGACAAAGGACCACGGTGGAGTCTTTCCTTAAAGTAGGAAATAGGCAAAAAGCACAAGTTCAACAGGCTAGCTGGCATTAAGATGGATTGAAGAAAAAGCTTTATATAGGTTAGGTTGAATTAAGTTCCCTAGGCTCTGCTCCTTATAAACATGGTTTTATTGCCTGGGACAGTGCCCTGTAGCAGCTGACCATTTTTAATTGCAGTGCTTTGCCATGGCATGGCCTGTAGATTAACCCACCTCTTCCTGTCTATATTAATATGACTACCCTAAGGCATCTTTTTCAATCTTTTCTTTTTTTTTAAGACTTAATTTGATTGCAAGTGACAGAAATCCAATCCCAACTAGCTTAAACGTTAACATAAAGCAATGGTGACAGTTGGGAGTGTGTGTGCTAGTTTGGCTATGGGGAAGGTGGAGTACAGGGTTAGACTATAAAGCGTTGTTAGGTCCAGAAGCTCAAGCTGTCATTGAGACTTCCTCTCTCCCTTCCTCCCTTCCTTTGTCAGGCTCTTCCCTCAAGGTGCCAAGATGGCTGCCATTTGCGCCAGACTTTCATTGCATCTACTCAGCCATCTCAGTGGAAAAAAGTTCTCCTTTCTAACAGGTTCGGAAAAGTCCCAGAATGCAGTCTCATTGGTACTGATGGGTCATTGGTTCTGATGTACTTCCTCAACAATCACCAATGCTAGGAGTATCCACATCTGACTGGCCAGACCTGGGTCACATGACCACTTCTGGGACCAGGGTGGGGCCTAAGAAAATCAGGGCTGTTAATGTTGGACAGGCAGGAAAGATTTTAGTTCGTGGGCTCCCACACCCCAATATTTGTGGAGAATGGTTACTCAAGTATAATAGCTATGATCCACTGGAATGGTAGAAGAACTGGATCTGCATAATCTTATCAGGGAGAAGGCTGGCTTTGTGTTTAGCTTTTGACGTGTCTTAGATGAATAGACTTGTTGGTCGCTGGATGTCAGTGAGTCATGGGTGCATCATCCCTGGCAATACAGCCTCATTTACAGGGGGAAATGCTAATCTCCAATCAAATCTCTTGGGTTCAGTACTCTTTGATGGTAACGCACTTAGCCAGGCTGGCAGTCCCTGAATCTGCCCTCCAGAATCACCTGAGGAGCCCAGTTCACTCTTTGGTAAAACCCACATCTGATCAGGTCATGCCTCTGCTTAAAAATCCACTGTGGTATTTTGCCACAATTAAAAAAACAAAAAAAGGTAAACATACAAAACCCCCACTACTATTCCATCCTTTTACTCCACCCCCGTTTTGCTCCCTTAGAGGCAGTTTAATAGATGAGTTTAACATATTTTAGCTGATTATTTAGGTATTTACTTCTATGACTCTAAGTAGTAGGCTTTATGTGATTACTTGTTGATTTTTCAGTTTTACTTATCTGCTGACGTTCCACTATGGAAGATGAGATTTTAGTTCCTTTTCTCCCACCACACACCCACTTTTCCCATACTCTTTTCTCCCAACAGAATTTTATTGTAGTCGGTGTTCAGCGTTGACATGGTTGCAGAGATGGGAAGTGCTGTTGATAGTGGAGCCATCTAGTAAGCTGTGATTACGTTTACTTTTTGTGGTGGAATGCATTCTTCAATTGTTTCTGACAAAGGGTGCTTAGAAAGTAAATTGAGACTTGATTTAAAAAATCTGCTATGCCCTCCCACTGTGCATGGAATAAAGTTCCAGTGCCTTAATATGGCACACATGCCCTTCCTTGCTCCAACCCTCACCAACCCTACCACCTGCCACTCTTTGCCCATGTTAATTCCTTAGTCTCTCAGGCTCCTCCTCCTCTATCTGGTGAAATCCCCCCCTTTTTAAGGCCTAACTTAGATGGCACTTTCTTTGGGTGGCCTTCCCAGTTGTGTGTCTGTCGCACAGTGTGTATACTGAAGTCTCAGTACTTACACTACATTGTACTTATTTATTTACTGCTTGAGTTTAAATCTTGGCTCTGCCATTCCCCAGCTCTGTGACTTTGGGCAAGTTCCCTATTCGCTATGTGCCTCAGTTTCCCTTTTTGTAAAATGTGAAGGACAACGCCACCTACCTGATAAGGTTGTTAGGGATTGCACAAATGGATGGGATTAAGCATTTATAACAGTGAATTGTCCGTCTGCGCTCTGCATCCCTCTGTCTCTCCAAGGCAGAGTTGGTGGGTTCATTACTGCCCAGAATAGCTCTTGGCAAATCAGAAGTGTCTAGGGGCTGGCAGGGAACCTAACTGAGCGAAGCAGGCAGGTGTGATCCAGGCATAGGACTGTGGCAACTGGAAAGGGCAGTTTCTATCTAAGGCGGCATCTTCTACTCCACTTCTAGCCAGTGGTTGCCAGGTAGGAATGGGGACCCAGTGTTGCCCGATCATCTGATTTGTTTTTTGTTTGTTTGTTTGTTTTTTTAATGAGAAATTTGAGAATTCATATTAAAAAAAAAAAAAGTCTTTGTCTTGACATTTGGTTCCCAGCATATAGGCCAAAGGCGCTGAGCCTATTGGTCCATAGGGTACTGGTTTGGGGCCTAATTCTCATGTATGGAGTAGGCTCAGAGTGATGATGCGACCTGCCCTGGAACACACACTGACTGAGTGGCCTTCAGTCTTCTCATTTGTCTGGCTGTGGATAGCACCGGCGCTGCTTCCCACCAGGGTAGTGACTGCAAAGTTTAGTCACAAGTGCATGAACGTATTTGCAAAGCAGCTGCCTATACGGTGTAACAGGTTATTCTGTTTTCATGTCAGCGCCCTGTCCCCAGAGAGATGCCCCTTGGTGGTTTTTAATATGATCATGGGTCTCTTTTCCTGCCAGGGGAAAAATTGTGTACATTTATGGAGCAGCTACTGGTGCCCAAGAACTGTTAGGTGTTTTACATTTGCATCCTCCTTTATTCCTTCTAGCAGCCTATAAAAAGTAACTATTTTATAGGTAATAAAAGTGATTCGTAAAGAGGTTACCTGATCAGGGCCTCACAGAAAGAGATTTAGCCAGGATTGGATCTGTCTCTGATAAAAAGCCCAGGCTTTAGACACTAGCTACATCCCACATACTGGATATCAAGCCCAACAGAAGCTCACTTCCTCTGTCAGATAAGGCTAGTCTTGTTCCCTGCCTTCAGAAGGTAGAACAGGTGACTGCAGGCCTAGCCAGATAGGAGAGAAGGCAGAGAAAATGATGATGATGATACAGGACTAGGGGAAGGGACCAAGGCCTGTTTCAGAAGTGTCTGGCACAACATGGCAGAGGGGAAGGAGATTAGAAGTGATCAGAGCCTCCTGCACCTCCATGAGACATCCCATTGGCCCAAGAGGCTCCTATAATTTGATGTTTAGAAAGAGTTTTCAGATAGTTGCTTTGCAGCCAGTGGAACCACATGTTTCACCAGTAGGGTGGCTGTTTGGTCTCGGGACAGCTCCATGGTTGGTGATCATGTGCTGTTCCTTCTTCTCTGAGGATCCACTTCCCCTTTCTTAAATACGTGCACATGAGCACACCCACCCACCCACCCACCCACCTACTCACCCACCCAAGGTGTGGCTGTGTCAGGCAACCACCAAAGGGAAAAGGAGTAGAGCGAATGTGGGGTCTGTGAGGTACTGACCTGAACCTCCGATGCTTCCTAGACATAGGACTAAATTTCTTTTTAATTTTTTTCCTCCTTGTGATGTCCGTGGGTCTGGTTTCTTGACTTTCACAATGTGGTTAAGCCTGGCATCCTCCACCTGCCTGCTCTTCCCTTACTGAGGCCCAAGCTGATAGTGGCTGTCTCCAGGATGGGTGGCCACCCTTATCTCTTGCCATTTTCCACATTCCAGACTTTCAGCTTCCTTCCCTTTCTTGAAAAACACCATGCCACCACTCCCTCTCCCCTCTGGCTGATGGCTCTCCCGCTGGCTTGGGACTCAGTATTTCCTCTCCCTCTTCCAAGTGCCAGTAGGCTTCTGTGTAGATATTCCCCTTCCGGAAAGTTTTCCATGAGTCTCCCCCAAAAAAACCCTGTCTTATCTGGCCTAGTGCTGGGTTCTCCACTGCTGGGTTCCATGCACCTGAACCATTACCATCCTGACACAGACTTTTCTGCAATGGGCTGTAAATGCCTAACTTACCCACCAGACTGCAAGTGCCGTGAAGGCAGGGAGCAAACCCAAGGCCCAGCACAGGGTCTGGCGTGTAGGAAATTTGCACTCAGGGTTTAATGGTGACCATGTCATATGGTTGAGGAGTTCATGGGAGTGTAGGAAACGGTGCCATCATTATGGACTGAAGCTGCTGGGGCAGCCCAACTGGCTGTCTTCTCTTGAGGATCTGGACAGAGGTTTTTCACCAAACCTGCACTGTCCAATATAGTAGTCACTAGCCACATGTTTTTTAAAAAATTGAAATATATTTAATTAAAATGAACTAAAACTCATTTCCTCAGTCTCACTAGGCAATCAGCTAGTGGCTGCTGTTCCAGACAGTGCAGATAATTGAACACTTCCCGCATCACCGTTCTTTGGACGGTGCTGCCGTAGACACTGTCTTGTGAAGCTGTCATTAATTTAAGAGACTGGAGGTTGTGGGGAGTCCGTTCTTGATGTTTTAGTTAGGTCGGGCAGATTTTCGCAGATTTCTTCTTAAGCCTGAACTGTCCCTTGCTATTTCTGGTTGCAGGATGCTCGTCAGAAGTTCCGCTCTGTTCTGGTTGAAGCAACGGTGAAACTGGACGAACTGGTGAAGAAAATTGGCAAAGCCGTGGAAGACTCAAAGCCCTACTGGGAGGCGCGGAGGGTGGCAAGGCAGGTAAGAGAGCCCTGCAGACCTTCTCCCATGCCTCTGCCCACCACCCCAGTGTGCTTAGATGCGCCTTCTCACTTCTGTATCACCCCCTGAAGGGTAGAAACGCGAGTCCTGTGTGATGGGGAACGGCCATGACTTTCTAAACAGCTGTATTTGAAGTCAGCCTTTTACTCCCACCCCCTTGCTGCCCCACAGTCTGCCTTCATTCCAGCTCTTGATGCTATTAATAGAGTGTGGGTGCTGGCATTTGGCTGGGCCGGTGAGTGGGCGCCGCTTTGCTGTCAGAGCTGGTGCCCAGGTCCGCTTCCCAGGCAGCTGGGCCGGCTCATGTGGGTGAGAGGATGTGTCCAGAACACCAAACGCATGGCTCTGCCCTCTCCTAATGATTGTCTGTCAGGCAGCAGGGGGAATACGCCCTCCCTCGCTTGCTCCTCCCTGGCTTGGGAGTAACGGGCTATTTGCTTCTCTTGAAACATTGGTTCTTTGTCCTGAGAGCCCAAATAGGCAGCTAAGGACCCAAAGCCAGCACAGGGGCGGCAGAAGGGAGCTGCGGTCAGGCGATTGCTGGGCTGCATGGAAGTTGGTTCTGGTTTCAGAGTGTGTCTTCCTTGGATGGCTACCACTGTAATGCATTGTGTGCTTGGGTCACCTCTCAGGCTCTGTGGGCCAGGCCCTGTGAACGGGGAAGGAAAAGAGCCCCGATACTTACCAGTCGGTGTCTGCTGCGTGCCAGGCCTGGGGGCGTTCACACATCTCAGCCACTTGGGCTTTCTGCCATCGGAAGCAGGCCTAAGTAGTTGGTCTAGATTGTAGTTTCTGTCCATTGTGTGTTTATGTGATGGAAAATGCTGCCTCTGAAAGTCTCCACTTGTAAGGAAATGTTTAGTGAGCAATGGGTATTTGAGCACCTACTGTGTGTGCCCTGTAGGGGAGATAAAGGGAGGGGTTGTAAACCTTTGGGAAACTAAGCCCCAGGAATATAGGAAGGAACACGTTAAGATCAGACCCATCCAGCATAAGGGGCCAGGACTTGAGCATTCCTCGTCTTTGCCCTGCCCCCTGCACCTCTCAATGTTTTATCTTCGGGGTCCCCTTGAGCCTGTGGTTGTTCTGCTAACATCCGAGCTATGTATTTGGGTTTTGTACTCTGAATCCTGAGCGAGCTTTCTGGTTGGAACCTGCCAGATACGTTGCCTTTATTCTGGACAGAATGGCTGCCTTAAACCCTTCCTCCTTCCCTGGCCTCGGGACCTGGGCTGTACAGTATCCGAGTGCAGTGACTCATGGGTCTTGTAGCAAGCCCTGGGCAGCCTCCACCCCTCTCCACCTCCCTCTGCCCTCCCTCCACCCCCCGGCCTCTAGCTTTCCAGGGAGAAGAACCCTACTCCAAAAGGTGCTCACCAGTCCCCACAAGCCCCAGAACCCTGGGCATCCTCCCTCCAAAGTGCCCGTGTCCCATTAGTCTTTAAGGTGCTCTCCAAGTTGGGAGGTGTCCCCCGCACTGTCACCCAGGGCAGTAGTATTCTTGACCTAAAATTGGAGTATGAAGGGTTCAGGTTAGGTTTGAGGAGAGATTTCTGATAATCTAAATATTGGATTAATACCTAGGAGGTCATGAAACCCCCATTTTTAAAAGTCTTCACCACTTGAATTTATTGTCCTCTGATTCTTTTGAGGCCACAAACATTTGTTAAAAACATCCGTGTGGCTCGCACCTTGGGATGGTTTAAGAGAGGTCTGTTAAAGCAGCCCCTCGGAGTTTGGGCAGTGGCTTCCCTACCCAGGCTTCCCCACCTGGTGCCCTGAGCTTGGGCTTTTGGGCAGGGCTGGGTAATAGACTTGTGTGGTCAGGGGCATCCGGAGGTTGGTCCATCAGGGTGCCAGCCCCAGCTGGTGGGGGATATCCCCCTTTGGCTGTGCCGATGTCAGACGTGCTCCCACCTCTGAGTCTTTGAACCTGCTGTTCTCTCTGTTTGTTGTTGTCTTTACCCCAGAAATTGCACGGTCTCCTTCCTCATCTCCTTCAGGTTTCTGCTCACGTGTCACTTTATCAGTGAGGGCTTCCTGGGCTACCATTTAAATGATAACTCTTAGTCCGCCATCTCCAACACCCCCAGCCCTCGTTCCGTGATTGGCTTTTTCTCCATAGCACTCCTCACCATCTGACTTGGTATCATTCGTTTGTTTACAGTAATGAAGCTCCACAGAGACAGGGAATTTGGTCTGTGGTTCATTGGCATGTCTGCAATGCCTACATACAGAAGGTGTTCAAACACTGAGTAAACAAAGGAACCAATGAGTGAATGATGTGGTTGGCATACCACCCGCAGACCAGCTGTTCCTCCTGGCTCTCCCTTGGCATTTCGAGCTTTTTCTATCCATTGCCCCTTTACTTACAACTTCTTTCCTGCCCGCACTGGTCTAACAGTGGCCCTGGGCCTATGATGTTATCACTGCCAGCTAGGTAAGCAGAGGATAGGAACAGGACTGGCAAATCCAACGTTGTCTGGGTTGGGTTCACACAAATCTAATTTGGTGGGTGGGTCCCCACTTGGCTGTGACACATCCAGAGTGGATTTCACATCACTCCTTTCTTTTCCATACCTCAGTCCTCTTTGATGAGAACAGAGGTAGGAGAAAGCTGGGTTGGGAGGGTCCCACTGCGGGGCAGCAGTGAATCATCCCTTCTCTTGGCCAGTGAGCAGAATGATCATGACAATTACTGAGTCTCGTGGACAAGCCACTGAGTCATCAGGTCTAATCAGATAATATCCAGACCCAGGAGACCGGTGACTGACTTACTGTCAACCAGCAGAGCCCAAGATGCATGTTGAGGGAATCCTGCCCAGCTTTGTGGCTGCAAACCCTCCCCTTAAACTCCTGCATTTTTGCAGGTGGAGCAGGGAGAAGAAAGGCAGAGAAGGCTCAGAGGGACCCCTACCCCTCAACCCCAAGGGACCTTGTTGATCTGTAGCTGAGGAACTGGAAGGATACTCAAAGGCTGGGCACGGATGTCACGTTTCATCTCCGTGGATGGGGGCCATCTGGGCTTGGGCCAGGTGGCTGAGTCTGTCTGCACCAGCGTCCTCTGACCTTCCTGATGGTGAGGGGTAGGCCCCACCTCTAGCTGCTGCCAAATGGGGCTTCCTGTTTTCTTCCTCTGGTCTTACTCCACCCCCTTCCTTTCTATATTTATAAACCCACACTGTATAGAGCAGGGATGGTCTGTGAGAGATACCTTCAAAGCATCTCCTTCAAGTGTGTATCATGAGGCACTGTGTTCCCAGAGCATCATCATCCTCGTCTGTGAAACTGATAGTCATGGGATCGGCCTTGGTGCTCTCAGGAGGTCGTCCTCAGGACTTACATGAGACAAGGCATTTGACAATGGAATCCCTGCGTGAGCTTAGGTTTCAGCTCATTGTTATAGAAACTTTTTGTTACAGAAAATTTTAAAAATAGGCAAAAAGAAGAAAATGAATCCCCCTACTTTCTGTTCATATTTGATGTTTAGCGTCTTCTTTTTTTAAAATAGCTCATACTGTAGTGGTAGTTTTATAACATGTCTGGAATGCCCATGTCCATCCATGGAGTAGTGGAGACTTACAAGGGAAAGACTTTGCCTATAGCTTGGTTTTTCTATAGCGTTTACAAACATTTGTAATTGTCAAGCCAGTAGAAATTCTACCTGCCCATCAAAAATTTTCATGGAACTATGGTTCTTGATGTTAACTTACTTTTCTACTGATGAGTCAGATCCTATCTTGTGATTTTGAAAATCCAGTCTAAATTCTGCCCAGAAGAAGGCTTTTTTTCTTTCTTTCTTTTTTTTTTTTTCCCCTGGGCTGAGGTGGGGGCAGGGAACTGGCTTTGATTTATTTGAGGGTTTTTTTTTTGTCCTTGAGTGAGAGCTTATTTTTAAGGTCGCTTTGACATATCTGCCAGCCCGTCTGACTTTCAGTGTGTGGCAGGGACATTCTGATGAAGGGCTGGAGCTGGTGTGACTCAGAAAACCTGAATGGCAGAGTGTTTCTTGCTTACTTTGCTCCCTGGGTTCTAAGTGGTCTAACACTGGCCCTGGGCCTGTCATTTTATCACCGCCAGTGCCAACCCTTGTAATTGTTTTCTTTTTTTTTTTTTTTTAAATTGTAAGCTGTAGGTAAGATTTACCATTTTAAAGTGTATAATTCAGTAGCATTAAGTACATTCACATTGTTGTACAATCGTCACCACCAACCATCTCCAGAACTTTTTCATTTTCCCAAACCAAAACTCTGTACTCATTAAATAATTCCGCATTTCTCCTTTTCTCAGCCCTTGGCAACCACTATTCTACTTTCCGTCTCTGAATTTGGCTACTCTGTGTACCTCATATAAGTGGAATTGTGCAGTATTTATTTTTTTTGGTGACTGGCTTATTTCACTTAGCGTCATGTCTTCAAGGTTTATTTGTGTGGTAGCATGTGTTGGAATTTCATTTCTTTTTAAGGCTGAATGATATTCCACTGTATGTATAGACCATATTTTGTTTATTCATTCATCTGTAAAGGGACATTCGGGCAACTCTTGTTATTTTTAAATGCTTGGAACATGTCAGAAGAGAGCAGAGTTCTTTGCAAACCTGAAGGGGAGCATAAATGCAAAATAATGAGAATTATTCAGTACCGGAAGTTGCGTGTTCTGTGTTGATGGGGCCATGTAAGTTCATATTCTGTATTTAAACTCATTTAGGGAAGTAGGTGAGTGGGGAAACATTTGAAACTTGTAGAAATACTTAGCTGTGGGACAACCTTTAAAGTTTAGCCTCTGGCGCCAGACTGCCTGTCTTTTAATTCCAATTCACCATTGAATAGCTGTGGGACCTCAGCAGGTTACTAATCTCTGTGCCTCAGTTTCTTCATCTGTAAAATGGAGTTGGGTATCACTTAGCTTTTGCTGTGAAACAAACCACTCCAAACTTAGTGGCTTAAAGCACTTATTTAGGCATCAGGGGTCACTGGGTCACATGTGTCTCATCAACAGGTCACGTGGGTTCCTTCACATGGTGTTGGGATTCTAGGAACAAAAGGGCAAGCGCTTTTCAAGCCTCTGCATGCATCACATTTGTCCTATTAGGTAGGGTAAGTCACACAGCCAGTCCACATTCAAGAGGTGGGAAAAAAACCTCTACCTGCAAAGTATTATAACTGTTTTTCACCTTCCCATAGTATTAGTACATGCAAAGCATTTGGATCAAAGAAAAAGAATATGTTTTTATTATTCCAGATATATTCTCTGTCCAATGTTGTGTGTCTATGGTGAATCTGCTATCTTTAAAAAAGAAACAAAGTGGGCGGCCGGATGGCTTAGTTGGTTAGAGCGGGAGCCCTTAACAACAAGGTTGTGGGTTCAATTCGCGCATGGGATGGTGGGCTGTGCCCCCTGCAACTAAGATTGAAAACGGTGACTGGACTTGGAGCTGAGCTGTGCCCTCCACAACTAGATGGAAGGACAATGACCCGGAGCTGGAGAAGCACACTGTTCCCCAATAAATTTATTTATTTATTTAAATATTTATTTATTTATTATTTTTATTAGTTTCCAGTGCACAAAACAAAGTAATAGTTAGACATTTATCATTTATATCCCTCACACTGTGTCAACCTCCCTCCCCCCATCCACTACCCCTCTGACATCACATACAGCCATTACATTTCCACTGTCTCTATTCCTAATGTTGTACTCCGCTTCTTGTAACTATAAACATTTAAACAAATACTCAAATCCACCACCACAACAAAAACCTGTGGGTCGAAGAAACAGATGTCTGCTGGCTGGGAGGGGATATGGAAGGTGTAGAGACTGTGAGGACAGCAGGGTGACCCCAGGCAGGTTGAGTACATACTGAGTTGCTTGTTGAGGATAAAAATGTGCCTGAGGATCAAAAAATGATGAGGGAGTAGCTGACTTACGTATTGACTGCTCAGAAGCACTCTGAGTCCAAACAGATAACGTGAGGGCCTCGAAAGGATGGGGAGTCATGTTTCCCCTGAAACGAAACAGGTCAAGTGCATCAGATAACCCCCTGAATTCTTATGTTAATCATAGAGGAACAGAGTGTTATAGTCTTTCTTTGTTGGGCAATTCTAGACATTGATTTTGTGAGCAGAAGACCCTCTGTCTGTGGAGAATGAGAAGCCCAGGACTTACACTCAAGGTTATGTCCAGTGTGAGTTATTACTCTTTTCACTTGTCTAGGGATGTTTTTCCTTCTAACTTATTATTTTCTTTCATTCAACAAATATTTATTGGGTTCCTACTAATTGTCAGACACTGTTTTAGCCGCTTGTCAAGAACAGAGCATAGACCCTGACTCTATGGAGCTGAGCAGTATTAGTAAAAGTGTGTGGGTGGGGTGTTTTGGGCAAAAGGAGAATCTTTGTTACTGATCTGGATTAAAGGATGGGTTTTTCTCCCGCCTCCATTTGAGAAAGGGAGTGAGACTATGGGAGGGTTGCAGTGGGCTAGTGGATTGGCAAATCAAAGTGTCTCTCATCGTATTTCCTGAGCGTTTCTCCTTCTTGTCCGCTGGCCATTGTGGAGCATAAAATGTGGTGTGTATCCTCCAGGAGTGCCATCTACATACATAAGCAAGGTGGTTTTAAGGCCTAGGTAATTACAGTCCATTGTCATTATTCATGCTAGCTTTGTTCTCTGAAGTCACTGCCACCACTGAATTAGCGAGGCATCCTACTGAGGCATTGCTTCTAGTTTGAATAGAGGGTCAGGTTCCCGAGAGCCTCTGGTCTTATTTCTATCAACCTATCCATACATAACCTTGTCTCATGTATGGTACTCTCTGAAGACACCTTATTTAATATTCATTTCTTACAACTAATTCATCATATACAGTATTTCTTTATAATAAAACACTAGCCAAGAAGGGTTGAACATTTTCCTGACCCTGGGTGACGTGACCGCAAATTTCTTTGGCTTTCAACCTCACCCGATGTTGCCCACTACACTTTTTTAATTGGTTGTGACCTCTCCCACGTTTATACCAAATGGAGTCCACAAATTTAGCTACGTTCCCATAGTTCTGTCATGCACTGTAGACTTTATTTTAGCACTTATTGGAGTGGCCTCTAGTACAGATCTGCAAATTTCCTCTTCCTTTTTCTGGATGTACCATCTTGTTGATTCATTAACGTTGAACTCATGGCCAACAGCCCTATATGACTCATGCCAGAATGAAGCTGATCTAACACACGTATTTTCTCTGTCAGGCACACCATAGTCTTCTAGGCTTAGGAACACTAGACAGCACTTCAGCACTATGCTTGGGGGCCACTTTCAACATCTGCATCACCAACAAAACAACTGTGAAAAACGTGGCCCTCAATAGACTGTGAGATGGACCGTTGGGTACAGTGTGAGACTGAAAGACGGCAGTGTGTCGCCTTGTTAGACCTCAACTGGGAATGGGCACACTGAGAAACTCAAGGATTTTGCTACTCTGTGTGGGTCCAGGAATGACCCTGAAAGCAACATAAATATTGATTGGTTTGGGGTTATAAATAAATTTTACCAAGCAGGCAAATTTGCAAATACAGAATCCGTGCGTAATGAGGATCGACTGTACTCACCAAGTAAGAGCCTGAAGGGAAAGCTCATTTGTTAGGAAACTGAGCCACATGGCACAGGTGTGGACGGCATGTGGAAGAGCCAATAAAGTGAGGTCACGTGTGTGTGTGTGTTTGTGTGTGTGTACGTGTTGTGTAAAGCCTGGGGAAAAAGGCACACTGGATCCCCACAGTACAGGAGAGAGTCTAGGTGGAAAGGACAGAACAGCCGAGAGCAGAGGAAGAAGTCAGCATGGACATCACCCGGGGTAAGTGCGTCATCTCCAGGGTGGTGGAAAGAGCCTTAGAGGGACCAGATAGGGAAGGAATGGTGTGGCCAGATGAGGGAGCGCCCGACAGTCTCCACCTGGCTTCCAGACTGGGTTGAGAAGCTGCAAAACAGCCATGGGCTCTTGCATGTGTTTGAGAAGTTGATCAGGCACTGATGACCAGTGTCATTAATAGCAGCACCATCTTTTGAGATCTAACCATGTGTTAGGCACCCTGTGTGCTGTTCAGTGTAGGGGATTCATTTATCTTCCTCTCTTGTTCCCACATGACAGATGAGGAAACTAGTGTGGGAGCCCAGAGACCGTTACTTGGGCCTTTACACAAACCTTCCTGGTGTTGTGGCCTAACTTGAGAGACTATGAAGGGGACACGTTAGCAGACTTAGTGGTTAGCCAGCTGCCAAGAATAAGTCATAGGGAACTCCAAGGTTTTAACCTGAAGAGCCTGAATAACCAGTAGGAAGCTGAAAGAGAGTGGGGATCTAGCTTTGGGAGAGGGTGGTGAGTTTATTTTCCTGAATGTTAAATTAGTGACTGGCTGCCTCAGTGGGAATCTCATCAGCGAGACTGCGGGCAAGTGGGAGGTGAGGAGGTGGGAGTCAGTGAGATGGAGATGAGCTTGTACGTGGAGAAAACTGGGTCAGAGGTGAAGGATGGCGGGGAAGAAGAAGAAGAAGAGGAAAGCAACTTGAATACACTTTGTAACCAGGCACTTTCTACGTGCTCTACATACATGAGGGAGGCACTTTTTTGCAGAAGAGGAAATTGAGGTTTAGAGAAGTTAGTTATTCAGGGGGCTCCCCACATCCTCATTTATTGAGGATCTGTAGTAGTGGTTCCTTCATGTATGTGACCTAGACCTCGCAGCATGGGGGCCAGTTGGTATGGCCAGCATCATACGGAGGGGTGATCCCTGAGGCTCAGGGAGGTAACGTGAACGTGCCTGCGTCACAGCCCTCGTGAGGAGAGGAGCTGGGTTTGAACCTGCGTCTCGCTGGTTCAGGCTGCTGCCTGGTGCTCGGCTCTTAGGAGGCGTTTAGTGACTGTTGGAAAGTCTGAACTGCACACTGACACATCGTAGGGGACCAAGTCAGAGACATCATTGACTTGTTGGGCTAAAGGAAGATTTTGAGCTCGTCTGTGCAGGTCGTTCCCTGCGTTTTCTGCTCTGGGGTAACTGGGAGGCTCTTGTTTCAAGTCATTTGGGGCCCCTTGAAACTTCTTCCCCTCGTGGCACTCTGTCCTAGTTCTCCTGGGACTTCAGTGCAACTTCGTCATACTTCCCTTCTTCCCGGTCGCTTCCATTTCTGCTGAGCCACTTTCCTGCCTGGGTGGCAGCTGTCAGTGTGGGACTCGGGTCAGGAAGTCGGGTCAGTGACATCCATCCTGGTGGCGCTGACTGTGTTCCCACTGGGTGTTCACAGGCCAGTTCCTGGGAACTGCGTCATCCCAGCTGCCCAGCTGAGTGCTGGGGTCCCTGTCACAAAGTGGCATTCCTGGTGATCTACAGCAAGAAGGGAGAAAGGACTGTTCGCTCTCCCTTGCCTGCAAGACCATGTCCTGCCTTGCAGTCTTGATAGGTGATTCTGGGGAAAAAGCAGCTGCATTTTGGAAGCTTAGAATCTTGAATCAAGTTGAGGTCAATGTTGAGAGTGGCAGATCGAAGGGTCTGACCCAGGTCGAAGGCTCCTGATGTAGCGTAGGTCTTGAGGCTTGAATCTGAAGTCCTCCACACTCCCACCTTTTGGGGTCTCTGCATCTCCTGCTTGGCTGGCTCGGCCTCCCAGTCCTCTGCTGAGGCTGGAGCAGGGAGTCTTGCTGATTTTGAGTCTTGAGGTTTTTCTCTCCTGGTGGTGCCGTGGGCCTCTTGCATTTGACCCTTACCTGCCTGGCAGGTGGCAGGAATGGAGGACTAGTTGCAAGCAGGGTCTCAGCCAGGCAGTATTAAGCTGGAGGCGCTACCCACCATTATCTTGTCAATTGGGAACTGTGTCGGCACAGTTCCCTTTTCCCTGTCCCCTTTGCTTTTTTCCAAGGCATGGCTGGTTCCCGGTAAGTGCTGCTTGGTAGATGACATGCTGCTTGAAGATGTGGTTTGTCACCACGGTTTAGCGGTTAGAGGGGGAGCTGGATGGGGAGCACTGTACTGTATCTGCAGCCATGAGGTTCCTTGATTGTTTCTTTTTGCCCTCTCTGTCTCCCTCCCTCCCTCCCATCTATCTTCAATAAAACTATTGTGTTGACATGGATTGCTTCCTTCCTTCCCTCTGTGAATACCACCAGCCTCCCCTGGAAAGGAGTGGCAAGGTGACTGGTTTCTCAGCTGAAGAAAATCAGAGAAGAGGATGTGTGTTTGCTACCAGTTTTGTCAACATGGGTAGGCCTTTTTGTGTTGCCAGGCAACAAGACTTGGTCTCCGGCCAAATGGTGGTGTTTCTCTTGAGCTTTCCGCTTACCTTTCTGTTCCCTTTCTTCACTTTGGGGATCCCCTCTGCCCACCCTGCTTTCCTTTTTTTTCCTACCACTCCTCCTTCCACAGCCCTCCCAGCGTGACATAATATTCTCTCCACATCGATGAAAATCTACCCTTGAGAAACTGATGGACTTATTTACACTGAGAAGTAGATGACCCTTAGGACTCAGAGATTTACAGTCGCTCTGAATATTCAAGTAGTTCTGCTTTAAAAACATGCCCACAGCTTGGGGTACAGTGCCCCCAGCCTGGTGGGACTGCTGAGTCCCAGCTCGGGGTTTATCACAGCTTCCCGATGTGTGTGATGGGAACCACACCATCACACCAAAAGGGAACTACCTAGAAGTCCAGGCCATAGACAGTTTTCATTTCTGTGTGGTAGAATGTCCTTGTGGAATTTAAGTCAAAGGTGGGGTTGGCAGTCAGAGTTTAGGCGACTTTATTAAATTTGCATTTCAGATCTTTTTTTCTTTTTTTTTTTTTTAAGTGTAACTCTGTCCCATGCAATATTTGGGACATACTTAACTAAAAATAATTTGTTGTTTACCTGAAATTCAGATTTAACTGGGAGTCCTATATTTTTATCTGCTAAATCTGGTAGCCCTACAAAGAAGGGAAGTTATGGCGTTGAGTCATCAGCCAGATGGAGAAAGTAGTTTCAGAGCCAGCGGCCCCTTCATGGGGTTCCTGAGTTCATAGCACGTGGTGCTGTGGAGGATTCTGGACCCCGCTTTGCCATTCCTTCGCGGTAGCCTTGGGCAGGTACAAATGTGTGTGGGGGAGTGTGCAGTACAATGCAAAGTATTAGTAGGCCCACACTACTTACTGTTCTAGGTACTCCTGGGTCTGGCTTTTCTAGGAAGAAATGGGGTTTCTAACATAAGTGGCTGAGTCTAAGTGTTTTTTCTGCTGCCCGCCTCCCCCTGGCCCCATAACCCATAACCCTCACCAGCTTTGATTGCTGAGAACTGGTTGGCTCCAGACAGAACTCTAGAGGGTTCCATGGGAGGCTACATCAACTGGGCCTCTTCTGCAGAATCTTCCAGAATGTGGGTTCCTCAGCTGTTTTTTTCCACTGACTTCTCCAGAAACTGCCTGGCACCTCCCTCCTTCCAACTTGCCCCTCTTCCCCGTTCCTGAGTGCCTTTCCTAGGGTGATCATTTGTGTGTTTGTTTATTCATTTTTTTCCATTTAAAACTTTCTTAGGCATGAGAGAGCTTACAGTCTCTTATTGGAAAGAGTGGCTCTTTGCTTCAGGGTAGGCAATGATCAGCTTTGTTTAGGAAGCCTCACTCATCTGTTTCACTTTGAAGAAATCGTTTAAATGGAAGTAAGAAAAAGGTACCATTTGTTCATCAATTTGCAACCAGCCTCAAGTGTATCCCCCAGCCTTTTGGCAAAGCACCGTACTGGAGAGAAAGTGCTGTACCTTTTTTATTTCTTAAAGTCGTGGAGTATTGAAATCTAAGATTCTCTCGTTCTTTTGGTCTCAGGCTCAGGCCAACTGAGTGAAGGTTTTCTTTATACAGGGAAGACTGGGAGGTCTGTTTTTGCACTGACCTGGGTGCTCCACCAAGATGGTTGAAGCCATCTGTAGTGGGCTCTTCTGGGAGCAGTTGTTGGAAGGAAATCCTGGGATGTAAGGCACCGTACTAGTTTATGTATGTTCCTCTTCTGTCTGGCCCCATCCCAACACCAAAGGCCATAAGAAAATATACAAATTAAACTTTACAGCCTGAAATTATGAAATTTACATTGCCTATGCACAAAATAATGGCCTCGTCTTGTATCAACTAGGAATTGCATTTAGTTATAAGTAACAGAGGACTCAAAAACAGTGGTCTAAACAGGCAAGGATACCTTCCTTCACCTAAAAGAAGACCTGAATTGGGCAGTCTCGGTTGGTACTGTGACTCCATGGTCATCTGAGAACCAGTGTCCTATTACTGCTCCATCCTAGTATTTGAATTGCATCCTCAGAGTCACCACATGGCCCAAGATCGCTCCAGGAGCTCCAGCCATCACATCTGTATGTCAGGAAAAGAGGGAAGGGAAGGGACATATGCCCCTTCTATTTTAAAGAGTCTACTTGGAAATCTGAGACAACACACTGCTCTGTTTCATTGCCAGACCTACCCATATAGTCCTGGGTAGCTGCAAGGGAGGCTTGGCTTGGGGTTTTTAATTATCAGGATTGTTCTAAGGATGAAGGGAAGAATGGATATTGGGAGGCAGCTAAACAACTTTCCCATGTCTGTACTGTGGTTTGTCTTCTAGAAAGGCTCTGGGTTGAAAAGAGCTAGAGGTGGACATATGTGCCCCACAGAGCAGGCATAGGACTTCTTGGAGTAGAGAAACACAGTCAACCCCATGTCTCGGCTACATTTTGTCCCTCCCTTTATGGGGTGCGGAAACTTCCTTTTCCTTGTATTGTATTGGAGAACTGTGAGGAAATGCTAGCTTCCCAAAAAGGTGTTAAGTGTGTACATGTTTTGTCACAGAATCCATTCCCACTTTCTTTTAACGCATGTTAATTAAATGACTCATTTACCATTGCCACATCTTTGGTGCAAGCCCTCCTATGTTTCCTGGACTATTGAAATAGTCTTTCCATTGGTATTCCTGCCTTCTAGTGCCCCCTCCCCACCTCTCCCCTCTGCCTCCCAGCAGAATCTGTCAAAGTCAGTTTTACTGATTGTTTTGCTCAAAAACTTGAATGCATACAATGGTTCATTTTATAGGTCAACTTGGTTGGGCCACAGTGCCCAGGTATGTGGGCAAACATTATTTTGAATGTTTCTGTGAGGATGTTTATTGGATGAGATTCACATTTAAATTGGTGGATGCTAGTAAAGCAGATTGCCCTCCATAGTGTGGGTGGGCCTCGTCCAGTCAGTTGAAGGCCTGAATAGAACAAAAGACTGACTTCCTCCTGAGCGAGAGGGAACTGTGCAGCAGACTGCCTTTGGACTTGAACTTCAGTGTTGGCTCTTCTCTAGTTCTCCAGCCTGCTGACCCACCCTGTAGATTTTGGACTTGCCAACCTCGACAATTATGTGAGCTGATTTCTTAACATCTATCTATCTCTATGTCTGTCTGTCTGTCTGTCTGTCTGTCTGTCTGTCTGTCTATCTATCTATCTATCTATCTATCTATCTATCTATCTATCTATCTATCTCACCTGTGGGTTCTGTTTCTCTGGGGAACCCTGACTAATACAGCACATCTTCTGTCTCTAGCGTCTGGCCCTGCCCCTCTCATCCTGTGGCATCTGCATTTCTCTGTGTTGTGCCCTAATGTGTGCCCTCCCCCTGTCCCGCCATACTCAGAATTGCCAGGTACACCTTGTTTTTGCACTCACTTACGCGTATGTCATGGACTATTTTGCATCATTGAGTATTCTGTTCTCTTTGTGACGTTTTTCTTCCCAGACTGACTCGCTCTGTGGCCATCAGCCATGTGTGGCTACTTAAATATAAATTAATACAATTAAATAAACCTAAAAGTTCAATTCTTCAGTGTCCCCAGCCATGTTTCCGATGCTCAGGAGCCACATGTGGCTGACGGCACACACAGAGAACATTTCTATCACTGCAGAAGGTTCTGTTGGACAGCACTACTTAGCTTTCATCCTTGGCGTGATTAAAATGAAGACACAGGTTTGTGTAACTTCTCCAGACTCTCTGCGTCTCCCTCCCTCGCTATGCTTTCCTTCAGCTTTGCATCTGAGAATTTGACAAAAGTTATGGATGGTACCCTCTGAAAACACATGCATATGTGCTCAGGTGCATAAATTTATAAACATGATTTCAAGGTATTCATCAGCTCCCCTTAAAGGTCACCCATGTCCTGTGGGTTAATAACCACAAGCTAATACTACATAATGCTTGCTTATATAACAGCTGACACTTCTGCTTACTGGGAGCTTGTTCGAAGCACTTTACCTGTGTTAACACTTACTCCTGAAAGCAATGAGGTAGCATCTGCCGTCACCTGCATTTTGCATTTTGAGGAAACCGAGGCACAGAAGTACAATAAAGTGTTTGGGTCCCCAGCTATGGCCTGGCCAGGATTTGATCCAGGCATCCTAAATCTGTGTTCTAACTTCTACACCTGGGACTAAGGACCCCACTGTAGAGTTTGAGATCCTTGAGGGCAAACATTGTCTCTTATCCTTTTCAAGTCTTCATATACATGATGCCTAGTAAAGGCGAAATCAATGCTTGGAGAAAGGAGGAATTGAGAGTTATATAGAGGCTTGAGGCGTAATCATCTCAGCCCTAGGCCATTTGGATTCTTCCATGTGGCTATCTTACATTTTTTCTTTCTTGATTCCATTGGCTGTACTTGGTTTCTGACCCCTTAGAGCTGGGAGAGGCCCTCAGTCCTCAGAACCTACTTTGCTTAGCAATACCTGCTGGAAGGAAGAGCCCTGGCTCCCACAGAGAGCTCCTGCCATGCCAGCTAGTGCCAACCTTGCCTCCTTAGGCTGCAGGCCCAGCTGCTGCCCTGGCCCTGTTACATGGCCAGTCCTGTCTTTTGCAGAGATCCCTTGGTGGCTTGAAGTGGCTCTGGCTTTAATGGTTATGTGTGTGCTCTGGGAGTGGGTGCTCTTGGGGACTCTGTTACTTTCTGACAGACAGCCTGCTCTGGCCAGGGTCTGCTGGCTTCAGCCATGTTGCCGTCTTTGCACTTGCATGACAACAGATCCCTCAGCGTATTATAGACTGTGCCAGGCAGGGAGGTATGTTGTGCTAGCTCTTAATTATATTGAGCCTTCATTTTCATCTGCGTGCCCCTGACCTTGAATTTTTTTGGCTATCTTCTTGCATGTGGTAGTTAACATTAAGCCAAGTAATGTTGGCCCAGAAGCCGAAGACAGGTTGTTGGAGGAGGGATGACATTTCAGTGAATCGGTTGTTCCTTTGGCTGTGGTTAAATGTACCAGGCAACGAATGACCCTGGCAAGTCTGAAACCTGGAGAAGGTGGGAAGGGGGCAGCCAAAGTGCCTGGCTGATGAAAGGCTTGGGAATAGCATCGTTTCCAAGTGCATATTCCTCACCATTCTGGTGGTGTGGACCCACAGAAGTAGAAAATGTGGTCACTGTCTTCAAGGAGTTTGCAGCTTGTCAAGAAAACCAAGTGAATAGTAAAATAATTCAAGAGACATGTCATCAGTATGTTCTTATGTTGGGCAGTTTTCAGAGTGTTTTTCCACATACACTATCCTATAACATGACAAACTACTGAAAGAATGACTTGGTCCTCTGAATTCAGAGAGGGTAAAATTTTACCCAGGAATGAATTTCCCAAAGACCCACTGGGACCTGAGTTATATATCATTCGGTTTGGCAGAGGCGAGGGACAGTGGAAGGGGGGATTATTCAGGTGTTGAGAGAATGGCACTCACACTGACTGATCTAGGGTATACAGTTAGGTCATTCTTCAAGTGAGTTTTCACATCACGTAAATGGGCATTACCAAGGATAAATGCGCCCAGAGAGACAGACATTTATCACTCTGTGAGCCACAGAAAAAAAAAAATTAACAAGGTGCATTAAAATGACCACAGGGAGTTGTTTGTGACTTATCATTTGTACTCTGGCTGTACCTTAATTAAACACATATTTCTTCAACATCTGCAGTGTACTGGCTGCTAGGCTAGGTTTTGGGAATTAAAAAATTCAGTAGCACAGTTGCTGCTCTTATAAGGCTTCCTACGTCACTACGGGTGATACTGCTTTAGAAAGATCATAGAAACTCTCTGCACTGTGCAGAAAGGAGAGGCCATGGGTACTGGACCTTTTTTGCTGTCGCGCCGACTTGGGAGCTCCTGGGCCTTGGGGACTGACCAGGTGTCTCTTGTCATGTCGGTGCCCCTGGGGTTGAATTGTCTGACTGTTCCCTCTCCTCTCTCATCTCCTTTCACACCCTCTTTGTGGGTCTCTCCCAGGTTTACAGGCCAAGTGTAGAAAGCTTTGAGAACCCTCTCCCTAACCACCCATTCCAAGTTGCAGAGTGTGTTGGTGTTAACTGAAGTCGTCTTGTGTAGATTGGGTGTATCCTCTTGGAAGCCCCTTGGAAGTGAAGCCAAGCAGTTGTGTGAGGTGTTGGCTGGCGGGAGACCAGTTGTGACCAGTATCCTTTTGTGGATCCCAGCCTGGCAGGGAAGGGGCCATCGGCAGATACCCGCTTCCATTATTTCTCCTGAGTGTTTCTTGTCTCAGAGGCATGAGGGAGGTTAATGACTTTGAAGCCATTTGTTTTCATCATATGAGAAAGCAATCTCCAAATGGAGACCAGCAGAGCACAGGATTCGCTAGTGAAAGTTTGGCGTGTGGCACGTCCAGCTGAGTGGGCAGGTGGCGAGGACGGATGGATGCTCTGGCTGCCCCTTTTCTCTGAATCCAGAGAGTTCGCCTCCCTGTGGCATGCTTAGTGTTGTCTCCCTCTTGTATTGGTTGTCCTCATAACCTCCGATTAGGTTCTTAATGGTCTGAGTGTGATTGGAAGGCACTGAGGTGGGTGACTCGTGACACAGTCAAGCACAGACTGTGTTCATTATTCCTCCTATGTCAGTAGAGCATGATCAGGGCCTTCCTTAGTAAAATGGTACATGGAAGCTGGGGATGGAGACGATAACAAAAGTGCCTGGGAGAATGGCTTTGGATGGGGATGTGTGTTCACCTCTGTGCCAGGTATTGTGGGTGATAAAGTATAAACGACAGTTCCTGCCCTCAAGAAGCGTTGTTCTGCAAACTCGGATGTGCTCAACCACCGTTGGGCAGTGCAAGATGGTCTTTGAATGAGTTGTCTGTCAAGTGCTGGGTTTAGAAAATGGGGAAAGCTGTAAGTCCTAGAAGAACAGGACTGGTCACTCCAAAAAAGAGGCTAAGGAATGACAAGAACTTAATTTTGGCCTGTGAAGTGGCATAAGAAAGAACATATGATTGCTTAACAAAGGAGTCCAGCATGCTGTAGTGGAAAAAAGAATTCACAGAGGATGGGGTATTTGAGATGGGTTTTGAAGGATGAGTAGGAGTTCCTACAGTGGAGAGGAGGGAGAAGGGTGTGTGTTACTGGCAGAGGGAATGGCACGTATAAGAAGGAGTGCTGAAGTGAATCCAGAGGCCAAATGGGTCTGGACTCGTGCCGCCTGCACCGCTCAGCCAATAGACCGACACAAGAGCTGGGTCCTAGGATAAACGTTTATTATCAGAGCACCCGTGGTCTGAGAAGGCAGCGGGTTAACACCTCCAAAAACTGCCGTCACATTCTGAGACTGACTTGGGGTTTTTAAGGGAAAATCTGGGCGTCCCTCCAGAGGCTACATGACAGTTCCGGGGGTCTGCATGTAGCCTTCCCTCTGGCCATGTGATTCTATGGTGGAGTCAGCAACCCAGGAGCAATGATGGGAGTAACCTGGAAAGAAGGCTAGACCGGAGAGATTGTGACCAATGAGCCTGAGGGTATTAATCATACGTTTCAGGGTAATTTTCTAAAACAGCATACCGGGTGGGACAGGGGACATTCTAAGCTCACGCCACAGGGGTTTGATCTATTGCTCTAAGTAGGTCAAGTAAAGGTGAGGCCTGGGCTGGGACGGGAAGAAGCCGCTACTGTGAGGGTGCCAACTGGGCCCTGCTTCAGAAGGAATGGTGAATGCTTGGGGCTCACTGGTTGGACGGGAAGTGCAACCCTGGGCTGTGGCTCTTTTGTTAGGCCGGGGAGTGACATCATCAGAGATGCACTTTAGAAAGATAGGACACCAGGTGTCCTAACTGCAGTTGCAGGAGACTAAATTTTTGCCATGTGGAATTTAAATTGGCCATGTGAGATTGAAAGCTGGGAGACCAGTTACAAAGCTTTTAAAAATAGTCCAGGTAAGAACTGATGCCAGAAAAATCTGCCGAAGTTTCCTGAGAGCCCATTTGTTTCTTTGTACAGAGCTAGGGGGTGGGGAGAGGTTAGGCAGGGCTTGTCAATCTTTGGATACTCTACAGAGAGAATGTCTTGGCCATAGGGCTCGGCAAAGTGGGTGTGCAGATGGTGTTGTGGAGATAATTTATTGAATTGAGGGTGCCCAGTGGGTTCTGTGGATTCTCGTCAGGGTCTAGAGAATCAGTGTTTAAGCATCATTGGAGAAGTAGAATAATACACGGCCCTGTGTTGGGGCTTTTCCTCTCCAGACCTGGAGTCAGAAGGCCTGAGTTCAGGTCTCAGTGTCCTTTCTAGCCTTGTGATCTTCTACCAGTTCCTTAACCTCAGTTTCTTTGGGTGTAAAATGGGTACCACAATACTTGCCAGCAGGACAATAGACTAGATATCACAGGTGCATACTTGGTACACGGTTGGGATTTAATAAACACCTCTGCCCGCTTCCCTTTATCCTCCTTCCCTTACTCAGGGCAATAGAAGTTGGGTGCAGTGGGGGCAGGGTGCCTGCAGTTTGGTTTCTACTCTTAAAAGTACTTTGTAGTGATAATGTGCTTTGTCATTGTAAGTGGGTGTATTCTTTTTTCTCTTTGTCTCTGTCAGGGACAGAGAAAGATCTGAGGGCTTTAAATTGTAGCAGAAGAAACCAAGATTAGAAATGAGAACTTCTGGGTGTAGTTGGAGTGGTTTGGCCACTAACAGGATTTTGGGGGCCAGTGTTGGACTCCCCACATTTTGGATGTGTCTCATTTACAGGTTACATGTGGGCAAGATGGGCTTGGAGGGATGGGGGGCCCTGCCAGTCTTGTAAATCTGTCCCCTGCTTGGCTAACATCTCGACTCTGCTTCCCCTCAGTGGCAATCCTACAGGTACTTTTTGTTTTGTTTATTTATTGAGCTCAAATTTCTTCTTTAGTGAGGGCCACCTTTGACAAATAATCTTTGGTCTCCCTAATCTTCTAGTGAATAGCATTTTCTTGAATTTTGTGATTATGCAGTAGGTACATAGCAAAAGTGATAACTAATGAACCAAAAAGACTGTGAAAAACATTTCTTTACTACTTTTCATTATGGAATGTTTCAAGTGCACACAAAAGTAGAGAGAAGAACCAGTGAACCATATCCATCACCAGTGTCAGCAATTGTGAACATTTTGCCAATCACATCCAGCCCGTTTTTTCTTATTTTAAAGCTGTTCCCCAGTATCGCAGCACTTCATCCATAAATACTTAAGTACTTTGATAAATACTTAAGTATTTATCTCTAACAGATAAAAACCTCTAAAAGATCACATTTCCACACCTAACAAAATTAATGGTTCTTTTTAATATCATCTAATAGCCAGTCTTTTTTCAAATGTCTCCAGCTATTTAAAAAAAGTGTTTTCTTATGATCGGTTTAAAGCATTTGACTAGAAACAGCTGTTGTGTTTTGATTTGATAAATATTGTGGACCTCCCTTTGTCCCTTATATTATGCTCTTGCTCAACCCAGTGACATAGTTCTGAGTTTAAGGAAAGAGCTGTGTTGTAGGTATATAGCAAAGTGATAGCTGGTTAAGAAGTGCATCAATAGAACTTCTGTTATGGAAAATTTGTAAACCTACAACAATAAAGATGATAGCCAAAGCAAAGCAGCCGGTTGGTTAACTCACTGGCCGAGGGACGGTTTGCACGTGCTAAAGCCAGACACTGCATTCTGGAACATGGCCTTGTAAGTCCTGCTGTAATTATGTATCTTCCAACGGTAGCTGAGGCTCTCTGGGAGTTAACAGAGGCCTTGGCATTGATAAGTCCAGTGACTTGTTCAAGGTTGTAGACCCAAGACAATGGTCATTGTTGGTGCCAGGAATATACCCGGATCCCATGCAGGGCCTCACAGTGGCCACTTGTCCTGGTCAATCAATGCTAGTTCTATGCAGAGCGCTGGAATGTTTCTTCTGTTGGCACAATGGTGTGTTAGGAGCTGGGGTCTTTGGGGGTTGGAGAGTTCCAAGGGGGCCTGTTTATCCACGAGGTTCTGGTGGGGCCAGCTCTCTGGAGAGTGATCCCTGGAAGTGTTGGCAGCTCTGCTCACAATCCACAGGTAGAAAGAGGGCAAATCAGGCAGGTGAGGGTCAACCGGCCACCTGGCCCCTCCACTGCAAAGGAAAGAGAGAAGTAGGAGATGAGAGTAGGGGATCAGAGCTTTACCAGGGGCATCTGGTACCTTTGGGGCTTTGACTCCCTGGCTATGGCTGAGGGGAGGGAGATGCTGTTCCCAGTTCCGGCACCCCAGTTCTTTATACACCCACGTCTCTGCTCCCACGTTCTGTCCTCCTCGTAGGAACCAGCAGCTACTCCTCAGGTGTGAAGGATGGCTCAGAGTTTTCTCATGTTTCTCGAAGGAGAAATATACACCGTGGATCTTGTATTTAATCTTTAGTGTCATTTAATATTTGATATTATACAAGTTTAATATTAACTGACAATGGCTCAAGCTGAACATGGTAACATTTGCGACTGAGTAAACATTGATGTCCCATATGTTCAACAGATTTTTAGATCTGTAAAAAAATTGATCAGGAAAATTGAGTCTTAATGGAAATCATGAAAAATTCCATAGCAGAAACTATAATTAGTAAAGTTTGATGTGGATAAAAACTGTTCAGGGGCTGAAATTGATTTGACATAGAAAAGAACTGTTCCTAATGACATTAATTTTGACTAATTAAAAATTTAAAAAATTAGGAACAGTGGATATGAAAAATGATCAAGACACGACATGGGTTTAATGGAAGTCTTTCTAGAAAATGCTTTTGATGAAAATGTTTGTATCCAAAACATCGTCAGTACCCATCTCTGGCCACTCTTCAGTGAACCTCATACAACAGTGGGAAAGAAGTATGGAAGGGTGGGAAGTTGTCAGAATTGAAAGTCTCGGCTTCTCTGGCAACTGTAGATCCCTAGGATTGCTCGGAATACAGACAGAAAACGAGCTCGAATAAAGCTGAGAACAGATACCCTGTCTGTGGTCCACTTGGATGTTTATGCTGGACCTCCCTCCCTCACTGAGGCCCGCAGAGATTTCGATCCTGTTTTCAAAGATTTTTGATCTTCCTTGGCTGGCTTGGAAAGGAATCTGGCATTTTTCTTCATGATGTTCTTTCCAGCAGCACATACAACATTCACGATAAAGAGGCAAGGACAAAACTGTATCAAGTTTTAAAAAAAGAAACACAAAGATGGGGGCTCCCCACTAGTGTTTGCTCAGGGCAGCAGGGACATTGTCCTGACCCCTTGGAGGTGGGGGCCATCCCAGCCAGGGCACTAACCCCACAGGAGGCACCAGACCTCCCTGTGTTTCCAAGGGTAGTTCCCTTTCCTCTGTGCTCTGCTGTCTCACGTGGATGTGACCGTCATTCAGATCAGCCTCTGCCTCACCCCAGGCTGGTGACTTTCTGACCCACTTTAGAAGGAAGTGGGACATTCCCATCTTCCATTTCATGTCCCAGTGTCTGGGAGTTTCCAGGAGGCTCTTGCTGCTCCACAGTTCCCATCAGGCACTGGGAGGTGTATGCTAATTGAGCCCATTCATTCCCAAGGAAACTGGAGTATCCTTTTGGGTTTCAAGTGCTAACGCTGTTTAGAAGGGAGTGGGGAAAGCAATCCATTGGGGCTGTGTGCTGAGTGGGTGCGCTGTTTGGATAGATGAAGGGATTTTGACTGCCTTATGCTTCCCTGTGTCTCATTCAGCCACCTCACTCCCCTGTGAGTGGGGTCCATTGTTCCCAGGAGCAGGCGAGGAAACAGTATTGGGTGTAGGTTACGCTCAGAGAGCTTCAGGGTCACTTCTAGACCTCACTCTCTGAGCCCCTGACTCCTGACTGAATGAGCTCAGCTCTTAGAGCCACCTGCCTTGTACTCTAGAGGAAACACCACGCTTTCCTTGGTGTCTGCCATCTTCCTAAATACCCCTCTACCCATCCTGATATATTGAGCAGTGGCCAGTGTGGCCGTAAGTAGGTGAAGTGAAACTGAACTTAGCTTTGTGAGCAGTTTGTAGCCCTGGCAGGTGGTGTTTAATAGAAGTTTGGAAGGAAGGCTCTGGGTTAGGGTTTGAATCTTGACTCCACCCTTGGCAGCTGTTTGATCTTGGGCAATGTATGTAACGTTTCTGAGCCTTGGTCTCCTTTGTAAAGAAGGGATCATAAGTGGACTGACTTAGGGTAATTTTGAGATTTAAATGAGGCACTGTACTCACAACACCTTGTATACACTATCTCAGAATAAATGCTCAAACAGTAGCTGCTATGATGTCCTTCATATTTTTCTGTATCCACACTCAAGGGTCTGTTAGTGGGCAGGTACCAGATTAGTCTCGTCTTGCGGGCTCTCTCCAGGACTTGGAGCCACCCCAGCTAGAGTACGGCTTTGGGTAACCAAGTGACAAGACCCCTTCTTTTCAGTTTCCACAGCTAACTGGCTGGCATATTCTTGACACCTTCATGAGGCTTCAGTGACACCTGCACGAGTCACAGGTGGGAGGCAGCAATCCTGCCCAGTTTGAGTTCCCATCTTGTCTTTGGCTCCTTAGCAGCGACTCTTGCTATGCGTTAGTAATAAGTAGACTGTCCACTTGTCCAGTGATTGTGTCATTGCTAAAATTACCCATGTTGGCAGAAACTGTATGGTAGAGCAAGAATAGTCCCCCTTGGGGTCAGGGGCTCTGGTTTCCGGGCTCTGACCAGCCACCAAATAGCTGTGTGACATTCAGCAAGGTGCCTTGCTTCTCTGGGCCTTCCTTTGAAAAATGAAGTGATTGACCTGGAGGGCACGTAAACTTCTTTCTATGCTGGATATTTGCAACCAATGCAAATATCCAGATGCCCTGTTCCTTCCTGAGACCGATTATGGTGTGGAGTGGAAGTCGAGTCATATGGCCATGACTGCAGACTCTCCCATCTGGCGGCCTCGACAAAGACAGATTTCTCTACCCCACCCCACCCTTCCCCCCGTTGATGACACTAGAACACCCATGTGTTTCCAAGTGCTTCACAGTCACAGCTGGCCTGGGCCAGTGTCTGATAAAGGTCACTCGTCAAATTCGTTCATGAGCAGCCTCTTAAAATTCTCTCCATAGAGCTGTTTCCATGAAAGCTGTTAGTGTCCATGAGTCATGAAGATATTTAAAATTTTTCCTGGGTTGCATCTTACAGCTCAAACCCAGCTCTGCTAACATTTTCCTCTTCAGTATTGTTCTAAGCAGAGCCTCAGCTCTTTGGTTTGCTAGCTGGACACCTCTGCTGTGAGTGAACTAACTACCAGGGAGCCCGTGAGTGCAAGGCCCTTACTCAAATAACGTATTACTACGAGGGCCTGGGTCCTTTGTTACAGTTTGAAGGTAAAACTTAGTGAGTTGTGCCAAAGGTTTCTAGCATCATCTTTCATATGATGGTGAGAACTAGCAGCTCTTTTGGGGACTGATAAGTTGGCTTCTGACTTTCGAGGTCGTGTATCCTATTATGACACTGGGAAACAATCTCGGAGTTAAGCACTCCTTACTTAGAGGTGTGTGTAAACTCTTGGATGCCACCTGAATTTCGATAGCCAGTTTGGTGCCTAATACCCTTCCTTTGAGGACTCTTCCCTAGGAAACCTTTGACAAATCACTCTCTCTTCCTTATATTCCCATAGCACTTTACACCTCTGTCACTTGTCACCATCTGTCTTGTGTTGGAGTTTGTAATGAACATATCTGTTTCCCTGACTAAGTTGGGACCCCTAATTTTGGGGTGGGCCCTTCATCTCCAGAATTCAGCCTCCAGAAGGTACTTTACCAATGTCCAATGGACTCTATCCTTCTAGTGAGGGCGTGATAGAATGCTTCTTCCTTGTATGCTCCTGTCTGGGCAGATGGAGGACCCCGCAAGGGCTGCTCTCACCTGGAAGAACCATGTGTGGGCCTGGAGGCACGGGGTCTGGAGCAGAGAGTTGTTGGTGAGAATTGTCCTGTCTTGTCATTTCTCAGTGGGTTGGTCAGTTCTATAGGGGTGGGTCCCTTGTCCCTGCTGGTAGCTGAGGCATACCTGCATGGATGTGTGGTCCCAGGGCACACAGTTGGTCCACAGCGGACAGGTCCCTGGGTCAGTGGTTGAAGCTTTAGCCTGGCATTCATTCAAGGCCTCCACTCTTGATTCCTTTTTGAAATCCCAGTCTTTGTCAAGTCTCTTAAGATACGTACTGTGTTTCATAATGCTGCTGCTTCCTGGCCGCCTGTCAGCCCCACATCTTTCAAATCATCCCCGTCTTCAGTCCTCAGTTCATGATCAACCTCCTTTATGAAGCCATCCTCGATTCCTCCTACTGAAAGTAATTTTTCCTTCACATCCCCTGACTGTATATATTTCCCTCCGTCCTATGGCACTCGCATGTATAGCCTTGTATTACAGACTTCCGAATATCCACTCTACGCCTGTTTCAGTTCCCTAATTAGATAGTCATTGCCCAGAGGGTTGGTGTGGTATCCAAGTCCATGTTCACTGAATGATGGAGAGTGGCACCCATGGGGTCACGAAGCTGTCCCTTGCCTGGGGACTGATGGGCTCAAGTCTGATTTTGTCCCCTTAACTTACGTGTTTCCAAAATGTATTCTTCACCTGTGGTTTCTGACAACTTCCTCTAAGTCATGTGAGACTCACTCTGGTGATGGGTGGGGGCCCTATTGTTCCCCTCTGCTCCTGTCCTCAGTCCCAGGGGCTGCCCCATGGGTATCCCCCAAGCCTATGTAACTGGCATGGGGATCTGGTTAACCGAGGGCGAGCCAGCATTTGGCAACGGCTTGCCTGTGCTCTGATGGGGAGTCACGGTGGGTCTATGAGAGGGTGACCGGAGGGTTTGTTGCTGAATTCTGAGGTAATCCCATGGCCCAATCTTGGGGGAGGTGTGCCTACTGTACAAAAGAAACAGAATGTGAGTCAGCTATGTCATTTTACCTTGTCTAGCAGCCCCAGTAAAAAAAAAAAAAAAAGTAAAAAGAAACAGGTGAAATTAATTTTAGTAATGTATTTTGTTTAATGCAATATATCTAAAATATTGTCACTTTGTTATATAATCAACATGTAAATTATTGAGGAGATACTCTTTTTTTGTACTAAGTCTTTAGAATTTGGAGTGTTCTGTTCTCCGTTAATGACCTTTCCAAAGCTCTCTGGCCACATGTGGCTGGTGGTTGTCAGTAACATGGCCAGCTGCAGGGTTTGTTGATTCTCCCACTTGATGTTCCTTGAAAGCAAGTGTGAATTGAGTGGGGGCCTGTCTGGCTGAGTGATGGCTCAGGGGTGGGACTCTGTATCTGGAGTCCGGTCAACTCTGCTTCTCACCAGTTTTGTGAGCTTGGGGCAGGCCTGGGTCTCAGCCACAGTCCCACCTGTGGAGTGACACTGTTGGGCCATGGTCTCCTGGGGCCTCTCTGGTTCTGACGTGCCGTGAATTGGGCCACAGATCTGGGCAGGGACAGTGTTGGGGGGGCCACTATGCCCAACATGGCATCGTTGGCATATGGCAGCTACTCTGTGCAAGGCCCTTGTTGGCCATGTCTGTCCCAGGAGGGGTGGGTTTGCCATCTCTGGCTCTGACCAAGAGTTGGCATGTTTATCTGGCCAGTTGGGTTCTGGGCTGTGAATATTGCCCTGTCACCTACCTCCCCAGCATTGACGTGCACCTGCAGGTGGCAGGCCTGTGTCCAGAGTGGAGAGGCAGAGATGGACAGGCAGGCACGTCGCAGTCCTCGAGACACTCGTCTGTTGGAGCCTTTGCCATTTCCTGGGTTCTTTCTCACACAGGCTCAGCTGGAAGCTCAGAAAGCCACTCAGGACTTCCAGAGGGCCACGGAGGTGCTCCGTGCCGCTAAGGAAACCATTTCTCTGGCTGAGCAGCGGCTGCTGGAGGACGACAAGCGGCAATTCGACTCAGCTTGGCAGGAGATGCTGAATCATGCCACCCAGAGGGTAGGAGTCACAGCTGTGTGTGCCTGTGTGGGGGGTGTGCCTGGAATTGTGCACATGCGTCTGTGTCTGCAAGTGTCCGTGTGCGTGTGGGCATCTGGATCGTGGCCCCTGTGTGCACGAGGGTGGGTGTGCGAGCATCCCTCACATGGCCCCTTGTCCATCTGATCCAGGCTACCCCCTGGTTCTTACGATTCTGTTTGCCCCAAGCAGAGGAAACAGACTCCCAGGCATGTTCGCCTAAAATGTTCGCTGAAAGTCACAGGTTATTTACTTCCGTGGGGTCTCTGTTGGGCCTGGTACTGAGCAATACTCAGGGATGACAGTCACCCAATGACAGGTATAATTCGCTGCTCCTTCCCTGTGTCACTTGTGTGTTTAGATCATCCCTGAGGGTCTTCGCTGTGGATCGGCCTTCCCAGAGGGACTAGGTCGTTTTCCAGGGTCTCCTCCCACTGAGTCCTGGGGGTCTGCTGGGTTCAGAATCCCAGGTGGAAGAACATGGGCTGGGATTTGGGAGCCGGCATGTGAGCAGGAAGTGGGCTGTGTGTGATCTTTACCCAGCCTTGACTTCTGGCTTTTATGCCATCATTGTTTGGCCTTTCACCAGCTCCCATGACCTGCTCTTTCTGGCCACATTGCTTCACATCAGCAGTGGTGGGACAGCTGCTTGGCTCAGCTGAACTTGTTGCCTCTGCCTAACTACTGGGTTTCCTAGGAGTCACAGAATGTTCCAGATACCGCTCCCTCCTCCAGGCTGGTTTGCTGTGGGGTGGGCGGGTGAGCTGACGTGTCTTCAACAGCTCCAACTAAGATCTTGGATGGAAGGATGATGTAGAAGGGGTGGGAGCTGCAGCTCTGGGCTGGACTCCTTGAGAAGCCGCCTGCGGGGCAGGGATAGAAGTCAGGAGTTAATGCCAGCAGCCTCTCCCTTTTCACTGTCACCTGTCACAGTGGCTCGAGTCCTTGGGAACCTGATAATTAAAGATGACCTTGTACTTCCTTAAATAGAAAGCCCGACACAAATAATTTGACTTGAGTCAAATCGGCTGTTGACTCTGCTACCTCTCCCTCCCCCTGAAGCCCGAGACTCCTGGCCTTGGGCGTGTGTGGCTTTGGGCCTCCTGCCCCCTAGTGGACATGATGCTTGGAGAGCCAAACACAGGCTGGAACAGCTTTCCTGAGTCAGCTGATGAAAAACCAAAGCAGAGGTTGGAAATCTTTGAAATTTACAAGCCACAGCCCGACAGATGTGAAAAGGCCAAAAAAAAAAAAAAAAAAAGCTCCTTCCAAGAAATTAGCTGAAGGTCTGATTTTCCTTTTTGTCCTCCCTCTACCCCAACTGGAAATGCAAACCAGCCAGTAAGAAACCATTTCAGAAATCACTCAATCTGCTCTTTAAAAAGAACACAACATAATTTTGCTTTTTTGTTTTTCTTTTCTTACTGAGTCCCAGGGCCCTAGTGGATGGGGAGTAGCTGGGCAAAGAGGTGTCCCCAGGACCTCCACCCGGCACAACTAGCCTCGTTCACACCATTCTTGGGGTTGTGCAGTGCGCAACTTGTGGGGCCGTACCAGACTGCTCTGGGCCTCCTTCGGTTCCCTGGAGGGTCATCTGATGTGTGCCTTCACTGATGTGAGGCCACCAAAGGTTTTGGGGTTGTGGGCATAACCACTGCGGATGAGCACGTGTTTTGGGTCACAGGCCAGCGTCTCCACCCTGGGGCCGCTGTTACTCTTCCAGATTCCTTCACAGTTGCCTAGGCCTGACAGGCTGCTCCTTGAACTGCTGAGGGAGAAGGAGAGTTCGAAACTGACACCAGCAAGAGAGCTGGTGGCAAAGCTTTCCCCAACCATAGCCTTGCATCACGGAGAACCTCAGCCTGCTGGAGGCGGGCTCTCTGAATCTGATGGATGGGGTAGTCACTCATATGTGTGGCTTGGCTGTGAACCTCCCTCTGGGATTTAGCATTTCCCCGAATGGGGTCATGTCGTCCCCTCCCAGAGCTTGGTGGACCTAGCACACTTGGCTTGCTGAGTGCTGGTTGATGATGACAGTGAAGGGTCTAGAATATGTCCCCTGCCTTGTCTGACTTCTGGATACTCCAGGAAGCTAGTTTCTTTAGGAGAAGGGGGCTTCCTCTCGCCCTTTTCTTCTGAAGGAGGTACTAACTAAGGGTCTAGAGAAAGAGCCAGAGTTCAGAAAGGTCCAGGGCTGTCTTGAGCAAGTGGCAGTGATTTGGGCTGCATGGTTCCCCACTCCAGGCACAGTGGAACAACACGGGTCCCCATGTTCCTTGCCTGAGTCCATCAGTGTGTCCTCTTCGTTCCCCTCAGATTACGGTGACATTGCAGCCCCACTTGGAGCCATGGCTGAAGGCAGTGGCTAGGAGACTGAGCGATGACAAGCCCGGTTTTCTGTTAGGCCACATGCAGTGCCACAGACGGGGACAAAGGGATAGTTCTCCGCTTAGGGCTGGGGTCAGAGGGTGCCTTGGAAGCTGCGTGAGGCAGAGCTGCCCAGCATGCTCTTGCATGGCTTCCTGGGGGTGCAGGGCCCAGAGTCCCAGCGGCCCCTCCAGCTTTGTTTCTTTTGGCCTTGAAGGAGCCTTTATGGGAAGGTGATAGCTTTTCACCCTCTGGGAGAGGAGGCCTGGCGTCCGGGAGGGAAGGATTGGCTTTTCTGATGTCTGCTCAACAAGACCAGATAGAGGAAGAAGAAAATACGACTTGGAAATGGGGAAACATGAACTATGAACTGGCAGCAGGCAGCTGCTGGAGAGGAAAGGACGCAGTCAGCCTCCCCTCCCAGGTCCTGGCATGGAGACTGCCTGGCTGTATGGACCTGAGGCCTGGGATGGCACCACCACCCTCTCCCACAGTGGTGAGAAGCCAGCTTCTTGGGCCCCCATCTCCCAGGAGTGCAATAAGAATCACAAAACAGCCTGAACCAGCTGAGGGCCTGAGGAGATGGGGAGACTGCCTTTCCCAGTGAGAGGAGGATGCTGTCTTAGCCCCGGGATGTTGGGGATGTAAGTGAGGGGGGAAAGCTGCAATGTGATGCGGAGGTGCTGTGCTGGGAGAATGTCTACTGGTCTGTTCAGGTCATTCTGCTGGCGTGGGACCCACCGAAGAGGCCTGACCTGGCTGGCACGTCCGTTTAGTGCCCATCAGTATCTAGGCAGGAAGGCCTCAGCTCTTTGAGTATCTCCACTGTGCTGCTGGGAGCACAGTCTCTGGGGACCCAGCTGCCTGCCTGCCCTGAGGCTCCTAGGAGGGGACCAGGTGGGCACTCCTGGACCCACACCTCTCTCTGTTCTGCTGACCTAGGAAGGGGGGCGGAGGCCTATGGCTTCCACAGAATCCTGAGTGCAGGCCGACATGCTTTTTCTCCAGCGCCCGCTGCCCTCTTGGCTGCCCAGGGCTTGGTGCTGCGGCTGTCCAGGATCAGACTTGTGCAGCGCCAGTTCTGGCTGCTCAGTTAGGTTGACTGGGCCTCAGACCCTGCCATTGGGCACTGGCTGTGGTCAGTTTTGGGGGCAGGCCCAAGGCACAGGAGTGCATCTCGGTAGGTTTTGGGAGCCCCAGGAATGCCTGACTTCGTCCTGTAGGCTGAGGTGGATGCACCCAGAACCTAACAGGGAGCCCATGGGTCATGCCCAGAACAGGGTCCCCTCTGAGGAGAAAGTTCTAAGCATCGCGAGGGAGGCCAAGACTCTGTTCATGTTGGCTAATTATTTTCTACAGGAGCCTCTAAGCTCTGGGAAAGGAAGTGGGAAGCTGAGTACTGCCCCCCAAAGTCTTTGTGAGTCTGAGTGCACGTCCGATGGAGATGGCCAGTGGGGCAATGGACGTGTGGCTAGACACATGGAAGAACCACAACCTATGCTGAACCAGCTTCACCAAAGTGCTTCCTCCCTTCACGTCCATTGTCCCAAATGCCACACACTGAAGATCCCTCTTAAGTGCAGCCCTGCCGTCAAGCTCCTGGCCGAGCTGCTGTGGCCTTCCTGACAGCCCGGGTCCCACCTGCCTTGACAGGCACTTCCGCTAGGCGTGTCTGTACCCCAGGGGGTAGTCTCCAGGGTGCCCTGTGTACACAGTAGGTGCTTAATCAGTGCATGCAGCTCTGAATTGAATGTGATGGTGGTAAAACTGAAGAGCACGGTACAGAGATGGAGGCAGGCTCTTGGAGTCCAGACCAAATCGCTGAGGCCTGGGGCGATGGTGGTGGGCACCTCTGGTCTGAGTTGCACGTGACCAGCTGGTTGCTCAGTCCAGCTTGCACTGCCTTGAGGCCTTCAGGGACTCGTTTGTTATCGCTTCCTTTTGTGGCTCACCTCTCCCCCTGTGGCTTTAGCCTCAGAGCAGAGCTGCCCTGTGCCACCCTCCTCCCTTGTTCCCCGTTCTTTCCCCACCATTGCAGTACACAACTCATGCCTGATTCCAGACTTAGATGGAGGGGCTCCTTGGTTACCTAGGAGATGTAACCAAGGCGACCTGCGTGGTGACTTTCTCCTTGGGGGCTGAGTTAGGGATTGGAGGAGTTTCTTCCAAGACCCGAAGGCTGTGTGTATGTGGGGCAGGGGAGACTGGCACACAACATGGCAGACGTGGCCTGATGGGGGTGAAGCAGGGGACCGGAACAGGCTTGTCGCGCTTCACTGGCAGCATTGCCAAGTGCTTGGAGCTTTTTGAGTGTTTAATTTTAGAAAGCTTTCGCTTCTTTTTGCAGACTAGGGCCTGAGATAGCTGAGGGCCCCTGGGCAGCTGGTGAGAACCCTGCTTCTTGCAGGGGGACCCTACCTGTACAGCTTCAAATCCCAGCCTTTCTAAGTCAGTATCTTCAAAATGCTTTTCAGACAGCTCCTTGAAGGTGAACTCTGCATCAAATCCTTTCGTCATGGAGCAGCTCACCCTCAATATGTTGTCTTCATCTGTCTGATAAGCTTGGGGCTTTGAGTTTTCATAAAGGTTACAACAGTAAATTCTTAGAGTCTGAGACAAGCCTGTGTTTATGCAGGGGATGTGTTTAGTGCATTTTATTGCTTTGTGACTCTGGTATTAGAAGCAAAGGGAAAGGATTGTCCTGGCCCTTTGGTCTTGGTGGAGAAGTCATTTTAGCAAGCATGTCACCGCAGGCCAGCTTAACTCAGTTCCCTCCTCGTTCCCTTTTCTGGTTTTGTTTTAATTCTGTTGTTTTAAAAAGTATCTCAAGCATTGGAACCTTTGTTAAAAGATACATATTTTAAAGAAGGTAAAAGCGTTAATTCTCACAAATATTAAATGTTTTTATAGCAAACATTTAATTCATTAATCAAGGAGGGAACTGATGAGATGTTACAACTATTTCAAAGGAGAATTAAAAAAATCACTTATGTAGAAAACTGGGGATGCTGAAATGAATTTACAGACAGATGCAAAACTGGTCAACATTTACACGGCAATCAATAATCAAATGCATTTCCACTAGGACACAGTCCTTCTTCATTTCTAGGGATAAGAATCAGATGTATTACTATCCATTTTCTATAACTTACAAGGTTGGAAAATAGTTCCAGGACAATGAAAGCCAGAGATAACCTGCAAGAGTATGCTAGACAGGACACCCAGTCATTATGCTCATTTCAAAGTCTTTCATAATTTTTCCTGATACTTTAAAAAATCCTTATTGTAAGTACATAAACTAACCTAGGGCTGACTATGGCTTTTGACGGGAGGGGATGATACAACATCAACGGCCTCCTGTCCCGGGCTTCTTTTAACCTCTAGTTAAAGGTACAGTGGTGCCTTCCTAAAATTGTCCTGCTGGGTCTGAGAGAGTAGACCAATGACGTGAGAGCCCTCTGGGCTCCTCCCTGATGCTCTTCAGGTAAAACAAAGTACGGCCCTCTAGCCTCACTCCTGCCTCTCCAGTTCATTCTACACTTGTGTGAGTTGTAAGTAGAAGACGGTCAAGAAATTGTGAGCTGCTTACCTGGCCTGAACTTCTGTTTATTCCTTCATTGTCTCTCCTCAAGGCAGATCTCATTCTGATACTTTTCTTTAGTTGAGAGGAGAGAACCCACATTGTCACGTGTCAGGGAATGCACCTCTGAGATGCCGTGTTTTTGGCCATTGAGGGCTCTTGATTGTTGGTTTTTAAACTCATTTTTATCAACAGGCTTAACAAAATTGTTCCCACTGGAATTTCCTACTGGTTTGGTCTCCTGGTTACAAATATTTTTGAACCTCAAAATTTGATATAAATGATTTGATACTAATTTGTTTAAATGTAAAGTTCAACCCTTCTGGATCCTGGATTCTTCTGTGTCCATCACCTAATTCAGGGCCCAAACAGCTGACGTCATAATTGCCTTGTCCTGATGCTGTCATGCCTGGTTTTGTTAGGTCTCCCACTTCCTTGATGTGTAAGTTCCCTCGGGTGCTATTCACCCACTTGCCTGCCCATCAGCCCCTGCCCCAAGGCGGGAGCAGGAGGAGAGGAGCCCACAGTGGCTACTCAGAGGCAGGAGGCCTGAGGAGGAGGAAGAGCACATTGATTGAATCAGAGAATGCTTCATATTTTTCTCTGACTTTTGGTTTCTCCTTGTTTTCTTTCCCGGTCATTGCCACAGCCAATTTGACTATTTAGTCCTATCTGATAAGACTTTTACAAAATAGAAAAATTGGGAAAAGTAATCCTGTTCTGTTTGGAAGTTAATCTTAGTGTGCCCACTAATTGCCTCAAAGAATATTTTTTAAAAGTTACACGAGTAATACCCCAACAAGGAACTGTTCTAGGCTTGGTGGGCTGACCTCTGCTGTCGTTTGAAGGTCATGGAGGCGGAGCAAACCAAGACAAGGAGCGAGCTGGTGCACAAAGAGACAGCGGCCAGGTACAATGCAGCCATGGGCCGCATGCGGCAGCTGGAGAAGAAACTCAAGAGAGCCATCAACAAGTCCAAGTGAGTCTGGACGTGAGGGTCCCAGGGGGTGTGTGGTTGTCCCCTCTTCCTGTTCTTCTCCTCTTTTCTGTGCCTTGCACTCAGGGACCGCCCTCACCAGAGGCCCCTGGCCAGGCTCCCTTTGCCCCAGACATTCTGTGTAACTCCCAGAAAAGGTGCTCAGTGGTGGGGCTGCTCCTGGGAAACACAGGAAAAGGAATTTAAAAAGCAAACCCATTCCATGGCCCAGTGGGGGGGCCTCAGCTTACCTGTCATTATAATGGAGATGAGCTATGTACACAATACATGTTCTCTGTGCACCAGGAGCTGATGAAATGGTGCAAGACTGGTTTTCATGGAGGTTTTTTCCATGCTCTTCTCTCTACCACTCCTATATATTTTTATACAATAATGATCTTGGAGACAAGTCCCCTGCTTTGCTCACAGTTGCTGGGCCTCTAAGCAAAAGAAACTTGGGATGGTCTGGACCCAACAGCCAAAGACAGACCCAGAGCTTCATGGTGGGTGAACAGCTCAAGGACAAAGCATTGGTCCACTCTGAATGCTCAGACACCCAAGTTCCTAAACGGAGACAGGCTCTTCTGGCTGACCCAGAACCCAGGGGACTAGCAGAACGTTCGCATTTCTTGTCCTCTCTTGCCCGTGTCCTGGCTGGTCTGTAGACCACCGACACCTCTAGTCCTGGACAAAGCCCAAGAAGACCAGCCTGAGCCCCCATCCTTTCAGCAGCCCCACTGTGCTCAGTGAGGGGAGGAGCGGCGCTTCTCCCTTCCCTCGCTGACCTCAGCAGACGAGGGTGTGGTTGGAGCATCTCCTTCTGCAGCCTTATGTGCTTTTCATCCTTAAGGAGCCAGCTTCCTTAGGAGAAGAGACCCAGGCCATCTGAGCTGCTGGGCACACCAGAGCGGAAGCTGATCCAGGGTGCGGGGGCTCCAGGATATGTGTACTCACGTCCCCATATCTTAGGTGAGCCCTGCGGCTCTGACTGGCATCTGTGTCCATCAGGCTCCTTCCGCTCATGGCCTTGTCTGAGTTTACTGAGTCCTGGAAGGCTGACCTGGCCAGCTGTAGCTAATGCCTCTTATATACCTTGTGGAGCTTATTGTGGTCTTGTGTTGTATTCTACTTACGGGTTTCCTTCCTGTCTTTCACAGGCCTTATTTCGAACTCAAGGCAAAGTACTACGTGCAGCTTGAGGTATGTGTGGCCTTTGACTTAGCTGCTGATGGGATTTTTCTGTGCTTAAAGCCTCACTTTTTGTGATAGCCGACTGTCAGAGGGCACATTTGCTACAAGATAGTGGAGAGACACATTCTTGACTGAGTTTGCAGGCCTCAGAATGGTGTTGGCTGAGTCTTGCATGGTCTCTGAGATCCTCTATCAGTTACCTTCTCTCTTTCACTGGGCAGTGGTTCTCAGTACGCTCCTAGGACAGGGAGCATCCCCTGGGAACTTGTTAAAAGTGCAAATTTCCGAGCACCCGACCCCAGACCCTCTGAATCAGAAACTGCTGTTAAAGCCCCCTGAGCTTTCACAAGCCCTCTGGGGGATCCGGATGCAGTCCCAAGTTTTGAGAACCACAGTGATGGGGACTCAGTGGCTACAACATGGGACTTCTGTGTGAATTTGACACCCACTGTTGCTCCACTGATGGGGTTTACTCTGCCAGGGGTAGTTTCTGGAGAACAGAGCTTATCAGCTGGATGGGAGTTGGGGGTGGTGGTGGCTGCTTTCCTACCTGGTGCATGCACAGCTGTGGTAAGAACGATCAGCTCCGTAGTCACGTCTTGGGAAAGTCGTTGGAGTGATGGGCAGAAAATGTGCTTGAACCTATCGTTTAAAAGCATTGCAAGGCCAGTAGGGGCCGCCTTCACTTACTGAGCCTCCCGTTCTCCTGACCAGCAACTGAAGAAGACCGTGGACGACCTGCAGGGCAAACTGGCCCTGGCCAAAGGGGAGTACAAGACGGCCCTGAAGAACCTGGAGATGATTTCAGACGAGATCCATGAGCGGCGGCGCTCCAGCGCCATGGGGCCTCGGGGCTGTGGCGTCGGGGCTGAGGGCAGCAGTACGACGTCTGCAGAGGACCTGTCCGGGAGCAAACCCGAGCCAGATGCTGTTTCTGGTGAGTTGGGCTTGTGTGCAAGTGGGGGGATCATACAGCTTGTGTGGTCTTCTTCCAGTGCTGTCGCCATCACAGAAGGGCTTCGGAGGTGGGCAGGCCTGAGGGCGATTTCTGGGGGCCTTCCACATTTTGTAGCATCATCAAAATGCTACTGAATGTTCCTCAGTGGGGATTCTCCAGTCACATAAGTTTGGAAAATGTTACATGTTCACCCCTCTCTGATATTCAAAGTACATATCAGAACATTCAAGGGTCTGAGAAGCACTGCAGGAAAGAAGAGCTCTCCAAGAATAGGGGTGTTGGAATTAGATTAGATTCAAGTCCTGGCCTTCCCATCATTACTAGTACATGATGCAGGCAAGAGTTTAACTTTCTATTTCCAGTTTTTCACCTGAAAATGGGGAGAATGTAGAGTGGTTAGGATGAAATGAGGTAACACTAGCATCCAGTAACCACTCCGCAAATGGTGGCTCTCACGGATGCCTGACCAGAGAACTGTTTTTCCGGGGCCACCTCCGGGAAACTGATACAGAGGTTTGATGTGGCTTCCTTTATGTTAAGAAAAACCCCTCCAGTGCTGTCTTTGCACATTTCCTTTTCTATGGAATAATCCCCGTTGGCTTTTTCCCAAGCTCCTCTCTCAGGTGTTCTTTAATTCAGTCAACAAATGTTTAAGTGCCAAGACCAAGGTAAAGGAAAAGAGACCTATAATGAGCATCAGTGTGAGGTACTTTTAATATACATTATCTCATACACACTGCATGGACAGGCACATGAAGCTCAGAGAGGTTAAGTAACTTGACCAAGGCTACACAGCCAAGCACTGGAGATAGGATTGGAATTCAGATTTGAGCCCATTTCCTGTCCCCAATAGTACTTCTCGTTCATGCATTCATGGGAATCCTCTATAGGATGCTACAAGCCTGGTTTTAAAGATGAAGGAGAGCAGGGGAGGAAAAGAGGAACAATCGAATAAGAAGCAGGATTATGCGCAGGCAGAGGGGAAAATAGTTTAAAGGCAAAAGAGGCTTTCAAATCATGAGAATGACATGTCTCTGGGCCTTGGTTACTGTGATCCACAAAATAAGTGAGGCACAAGTTACAGAGCACTGTAAAGGAATTTTTTGTGTGTGCAGCAAATCATCTAGGCAGGCTCTGAGCGTCTTTTATGAGCTCAGAAGTCACCAGGAAGATAACAAAGGTCCCAACACATATTACATGCAGGGCTGTGTCTTCCAGCAGCTCTTGCTTCTATTGCTGTATTAGAAGAAAGCCCTGAAGTCTGGTTGTCTTTGGGATGCATTACAAAGGGCCAGCCCTCTTCGGGTGCAGGTGTGGATCTATTTGGGGGACAGGTGGAGAAAAGCCCCATCTGTGGCTGAATTCATCTTCTATCTTTAGGCAGTGTCTGGTGACACTGACTTCTAGAGCAGAGGCTAGAACAGGGGTGTCCAAACTTTTTCAACGTTTTTCACCAAGGGCCATATGCGGTAAAATACACAAACAGCCGGGCCACTCACTTGAGGTGAAGTACGTATTGCCTCACCTGGTTTATTTAAGTAAACTACATATATTTTTGGAATTTGCTGCGGGCCAATTAAAAATGGATTGCGGGCCACAGTTGGCCCGCAGGCCGCAGTTTGGACACCCCTGGGCTAGAAAGTTATTTTAATGACACTGAATATCCGTGGGATTCAGCTGCCAGCAGCTTCCCTTCGAGTTGCATTGCAGTCTGGTCACGCAGGCTCCAGAGGGTCATGTTCCTTTCACTATGCACCCCCCGGTGGCAGGGATTCTGCAGTTCCCATGCCGTGTCTAGCTATCTGCCAGCAGCGTGTTTAAGGAACTAGGTTGCTATCTGCCAGACCCTGTGTGACTGGTGTTCTCTCTCCTCCTAGTGGCCTCGGAGGCCTTTGAAGATGACAACTGCAGCAACTTTGTGTCTGAAGATGACTCGGAAACCCAGTCTGTGTCCAGCTTTAGTTCAGGACCAATGAGCCCCTCTGACACGGCTGACCAATTCCCTGCAGCCGTGAGGCCCGGCAGCCTGGATCTGCCCAGCCCCGTGTCCCTGTCCGAGTTTGGGATGATGTTTCCGGTGCTGGGCCCTCGCAGCGAATGCAGTGGGGCCTCCTCGCCCGAGTGTGAGGTGGAACGAGGTGAGTGGCAGCCCTCTCACCAGTAGTGCTGTCCCTACCGCCTTTGCAGCCCCGTCTCGGAGCCCCCAGTGCTGTTACTGGGTCTGTGGGAATGAGCTGGCGGTGCTGATCACAGATGCTTCCCAGTCCTGTGCTGGGGGCTCCTGGCTCCATCACTCGGGTTGTGTGTGTGTCTCATCACAACGGTCCTCTTGACGAGCACATGCTGGAGAGGTTTGTTTCCCAACTACTAAAGGAGCATGACAAGTTTCATCTCTAATATAAGGAATACATAAAACACACTGAGTAGCAGCAGCAGTAAGCAGTTATGCGATGGAGATCCCTGTGATGTACATGGGAGGGCAACACTGGGAGACTTGGGGGGTTGAGCTGGCGGGTGGACTTGGGCCCCGGGACTCTTGGAATTGTCAGTACTCACTTAATCTCCACACTTCTACAGGAGACAGAGCAGAAGGGGCAGAGAATAAGACAAGCGACAAAGCCAACAGTGGTCGGGGTCTTAGCAACAGCAGCGGCGATGGTGGCAAGAGCCAAAGCAGCACGCCCCCCGAGGGCCAGGCCTTGGTGAGCAGGATGAAGCAGCTCTCCCTCCAGTGCTCCAAGGGGAGAGACGGGATTGTTGCCGACATCAAAATGGTGCAGATCGGTTGATCCATCCAAGGTCCTGGCCCAGGTGCATATCAATATTTATACACAAAACTCTGGAGGACATTGTGCCAATAATCATTTAATATATGCCAAATCATACGCGTAACTGCACTAATGGAGTTTCAGTGACCTTGAGGGCTGAAGATTTTACTTCTGGGTAAGAGCTCTTGAGCTGGTTGGTTTTTCAGAGCAGAGCTGTTGTTGCAGGTGGATTGTGACCAGGTTCACAGCCTTTGTGGAACATTACCTGTAACAGTGTTATGGAAGCAATAACTAGTTCCTACGGAAGAACCCGAGCCAGGAAAGGGGCTGGGAAGCTGTGCCCAGCTGGGCTCAACAGTTTGCTTCTCTTTCCCTTCTCTCACCCTCAACTTCTTTGGGAAAGTGGAGATGTTCTCTCCTCTATATCCTAGGGAATCTAAATGAAAACAAACAAGAATGCAAGACAAAACTCAAATAGTCAGAATATACCTTTTGACCCAGTGAAGGCTTAAAAAAAAAAAAAATCCCCAAACACAATTCATTTTCATCATCTCTGGTGTTCAGAAGGGGCTTTTTAAAAGTGTGTATGTTGGGACACACGTTAAAAACAGTTTCTATAAAGGTTACTATGAACTGCACTTTTTGGGATGGGAAAGGTAAATGCCAGTGTGGGGGTTGGGGTGGGGGGATGAGGGTGGCAAGGACATATCATAGAATGGGAATTGTGGCGGTGGGCGAGAAGGTTCTATAGCATAAACCTTATCCTATCAGCCAAGGGGACTTATTCTAAGAGAAGTGCATGTGAAGAATGGTTGCCATTGTTATTCTGAACTGACAAGGTGTTAATTTCTCTGTAGGTTGTAACTTTAAAAATAAAAAAAAATTATTTAAGGGTTATGCTGCACTAGTATTTCTTAGAGGAAATTGTTTCTTAAAGCTAGGAAAGGGAGTAGGCATGTGTTGGCAAAGGCTGTTAAATAGACGCAATGGAGTCTGTTATGCTAATAGTAGTAAGTGTTAACACTGCTTTTCTGTAATATTTTCATGGTTACACGTATTTAAGAGCACTGTATTTTATTTGTTAAGAAAACTTGGCATTTCTAAAATGAAAAAAAGCAACCCCATTTCAAGTTCATTCTGTCACGACGTGCATATTTTAGTCATTTGTAAATCTCTTCATACTATAGTGTTTTCTCCTTTTTTAATGACTGATACAGTACCCTAATTACAAGGTTATTTTGTACTTGTCTTAATACCTTGAGTGTAATAAAAATGGCTTAAGAAAATGTCTAACTTTCTATGACTTCAAATAGGAAATCCTGATGTTGACTAATTCTATTCTAGGCAACCTTCTTGCCGTCGGAAGACCATGGAATGCAGTGGTCATCTGTTCTTACTTTCAGTTAAAGTCGTCAATCCTAATAATTTAAGCCCTGGTTATCAAGGATTGAATCAGAATTCCACATTTGCTGCTAAAAAGCCGAATAAGGAGACACAGTGGCAGGAAAATAAAGACAAGGTGGTTATATTGGAGGAGTGGTTCTCAACCTCTGCTTCACATTGGAATCTCAGGAAGCTTAAAATACTACCCTCTTAACCCCAGAGATTGATTTAATTGATTTGGGGTATACGTGGTCATTGGGCTGTTAAAAGCTCCCCAGGTGATTCTATCCTTTCCATTAATCATTCTCTTCCTTATGTATCTGTAGCACCATGTTTGGAGCTCTATTATAGAATTGAACATTACAATATATTAAATTGTTCACATATATAGATAGATCTCTTCCATTAGATTTTTGACAGCAGGGATTACGTCTTATTTTAGTTTGCATCCTCTAAGAAGATTTTTAACACAAGAGGTTCAAATCATATATGTTTATAATAAATATACATCTATGCTTTAGATTTCTTTCTTTAAAGGGCAATAGAAAATTAATCTACCTAAAATTAATATCTAAAATCAAAAGCACTAAGTATAAAGACCTGCCACTGTCCTGAATGTTAATAGATTTTTTTTAAAAGTGTGAATTTTCAAATAATGAGTTCTTTTCTCTTTCAGATGGAACATACTAGATTAAGTCCTTTAATAATTAATTTCTCTATGTTAAACTATGCCGTTTCCATAAGTATAAACATTTTATTTCAATTAAATGTACCAGAAATACAAAATAAGTTGATAATTATAAAGTAGAGACGATGAAAAAGTGTACCTTTTTAATTTTCAGATCTTTAAAATCTTGAGCATCATTCTTCTCTGAGGAATTTTTATGTAAACAACTGGGAATTTACACATGACAGTAGTATCTTGGCAGTTTTTCCCAATGCAACCCCAATTACCATCCACTAAATTCTCAGTTATATTTTCGTCAGAATGCTGTTACCATAAGAGCATTGAACTACAGCGCGATGAAGACTATACAAACTAAATTGCAATGTCTTCAATGTCTCAGACTATTACTTCCATCAACCTGATAAAAAAGAACTGCAATAGTGAATATTCCTTAGTTCTCTTACGTGACTCAATGGGAGACAGGCATCTACTGTCAATTACCTTCATTCTTTCTTAAGCATGAGCATCTTCATGCTAAGTTAATTAGTATTTCTTACAGCTTTATTCTTTCATAACATCTGGGCGACAAAAAACATTTAAAGTCAGAAATAATGCAGAATTGAACTCTGTTATGTTGACATGATTCATTTGGTAATTAGTTGCCCAAGATGTACAGCAGCGTCACAACACAAGCAAGTGTAACCTACAACATGCTCTGCCAAGAAGACAATGTTAAGATTTCCAAGTATTACAGCAGCCTCCCACCCCACTCAGTGAGTCTCCGTCGGTCTCAGGTCCCTCCTTAGCAAAGGCGTCTCACTGTGCTGAGCGAGTCTCACCTTTATAACCATCTGTACTTTAATACAATGCGGCCCCTAAATGCAAGCCACCTCCACATACACACAAAACTATGTAAATGGTACTTCTCAAGTAATTCTGACTATATACAGTTCTCACTAAACACCCTGACTTGAGCACCAGATTCCACTGTAACATTTAGAGATTTAATTCTGTTCTGATTGTTGTGTTTAGAGTCCGGGAGATATGTGTCCTCCTCTGAAGGGTTGTTTGGTAAGTATAAAATCCAGTAATTGATGAGATTTTCCTGTCACTGAAGTTGTGTTATCTTGATGGGGATAATACTATTAAAGTCCAAGAAAAAAGGTCCTTCTTGTTTAGGCAAAAAAGTACTAGGAATGATATTGTAAATCCCAGCAGGTAGATTTTCTAATTCCAGGTAGCAAAACCCACACCTGTATTCAGGGAAAATAAAAACAAGATTTATAGAAGATGATGCCACAAAAAGCAAATTATAAATTAGATATAATCAAAATGCCAGTGTTACCTGTAATCACCACTAGATTTCCTCTGAAAGCCATGGGGACCAGGATCACCCACCATAGAAACGGTTACAACCTCAAATCCAACACTGTATTGCCTAGCAGTAAAAAGGAACAATTACTGCTAAGTAGTCTCAAATACATACATACCTAGAAAAGTATACCTCAAGTTCAGATGTGCTATTAAAATCAAATACATGCTTTCTTTCTAAAGCTTCTGTAGGAAGAAACAACACTCTGAAATACATGTATATTATTTTTACTCTTAATTATAGAAAACACCATTTATATTTTAAAATTGAAGACATAAAGATTAATATCAAACTTTAGAAGAGACTGTATTTTTACCACAAGCTCCCTGATAATGTTAAATTTAATTTAAATCATAAATTATTGTATTAGTCAGAAAAAGAGGGACAGGAGAGAAAACCCTAAAAAAATATAAATTTATGAAAGTAATTAGCATATGGCAGACATGAAATTCCAAACCAGTAGGGAAAGGATTATTTAGATGGTGATGGGTATGACAAAAACTTAAAACAAAATTGCTAAATTGTATTTCACACCAGATAAAAGAATACTTTCACATGGATTAAAAAATAGAATGTAAAAAATAAAACCATAAAAGGACTAGAATATGTGAAAATTTATTTGCCGTTGGGGTGAGACTTCTTGCCCACAGCAAAATAAACCAGAAAAGACAGATTTGATTACTTCAAAATGAAATTTCTATGTGGAAAAAAAAATGATCTGGGAAAAATACTTGCAAATATGTGAAGGAGTTAATATCCTTAAAGACATACCCTTTATTCGTGCTTACAATTATGAAAACCATGACAATGCCAACAGAAAAATGGGAAAAAGATAGGAATCAGGCAATAGAGGAAAAACACACAAATTTTTACATGTTTATATTAAAAATGGGCAATTAGATACCTTATTGCACCTGTCAAAAACTGGTGAAAGTTTTAAAAATGACTGGAAATAGAGCTTTGTCTGGAAATAGAGCTTTGTCGTGTCTCAAAGATTATTAGTTTCTTATGAATTGGTTTGTATGGCAAGCAAAATTAAGCCTAGTTTTTATTTAGAGGTATCATACTATTTTGTATTCTCTCTTTTGAAACCTTTTAAAATTGTGATATGTAACACAATGTACATAAAGTATATAACAAGTAATTTGTAAGGTGAATGGACACCTGGGTTACCGCCACCTGGACCAACAAAACCCTCTCAGCACCACAGAAGTCCCTTGCATCCTCCTTTCTGGTCACAACTGTGCCCACAAAGCGAACTTTTATGGCAGTCACTTTCTTGCCTTGTATATAGTGTGACTGTCAAAGTGTGATCCTTAAACAAAAGTTCAGTTTTGCCTGTCCTTGACTTCATGTAAGTGGAATCATGCAGTATAGATTCTGCTGTGTATGGCTTCTGTTGCTCAGCATTGTTTTTAAGGCTTATCCATCATGCTGTGTGGGTAGCTATAATTTACTTTCACTGTTATACAGGATTCTATCGTATGACTATTTTATAATCTTAAACGCCACTGATGAACATTTGGGTTGTTTCAAATTTCTGGCCCTTACAATTGTTTATTGGCCCTTTGGATTATCTTTCTTACTTGTATGACATTCCTGTTCAAGTTTTCGTTTTTTAAAAACTACAGACTTTTTTTACATTTAAAAATCTTTTAAGATATCGCCTATATTATTAATCCACCTGGAACTGATTTTTTAGAGTTGATATGAGTGAGACGGGTCTAACTACCTTTTTGGTACATGGACACTCAATTATTCCAGTACCATTTATCAAACAGACAGACTGTCCTTTCCCCACTCCTCTGCAGTACCATCTTTATCATAAATTAATATGATATACACATAGGTCTGTTTCAAAACCCTATTATGTTTCACTAAGCTCATTTTTAATATTATTAATTTAAGAAAGTTACTTTTCACAAACCTTGGTCCTCTCAGCTCAATCAGTAATGGCCCAGTCTTTTCTATATGGAATTGGTAAATGGGATTATTTTTATGAGTCTCTTGGAAATTTCCACATCCTCCAGCACTCTGAGCACTCCATTTTCCATTAATCTAATAAAACAAAGTTTTTGTATTAACAAAATTTCACATTCTCCAATTCTATGTTAAAGACAAAACTCCTTTACCCCTCTCCCCTCCAGAAGACAACTCCCCACTCTGGCTCTACTTTCTCAAGTCTTTATTTGCCACTGATAGTCAATGTAATTCTCCATTTTAGCTAGGCTAATGTGCTACCTGAGCCCTATCTCCATCTCTCAGCCTTCAATCAAGTTGTTCTCCCTGCCAATAATTCTTCCTCAAATCCTACTCTATACATCTAGCCCACCCAGCAAAGTCCACCTCAAATTCTCCTTAAGAGGTTCATCCACATGGCCTTCCCAAATGACCAAGGTCTGCTTTTAATCTTTCTCTGAATTTCTTATTTCTTCCACAGAATCATTAAATGTTGCTCACTGAAGGTCCTGTATTCCAACCCAGATTGGATGGAGGCTACTTACATTTCCCTTATTCCTTTGAATCCCAGAATATTTTTATTTTGTAAGGAATTGTTAAATGTGAAGAATGAAAAGAGTAAGGAAAAAAAGGAAAAGGAATTCTAAGATTTCTGAGATCATGACCCAGAGAAAGAGTTCTCTCACCTGTTTTGATAAGGTGTATGGTGAAGGAATCTTTGAAAAAGTAAAGCTGCATGCTGAATATACCTATATTTAAAAAAAAATAAAGTACTGATAAAGTTTATACTTACAAAGACACCAAAGTGATAAAAATATACTGGAAGGCTAAAAAATTAGTTGGCATATATAAAAGTCATTATCTGTAGGTAGCCTGGTATCAAGTCAGGTTTAATGAACTGGGAATTGGGAAGCTAGGGATCTTGTTTTAGTTTATTCTGCTACTGTGTGTGACTCAGGACAAATCACATTCTCTCTAGGCCTTGGCTTCTGCATCTGAAAGATGAAGGAGTGAACTGGCTCCCCAATGTCCCTTTCATTACTAAAAGGCTATTCCAATTGATCTTCTTTACTGCTCTATGGCAAACAAATCTATAAGGACAAAATTACAAAGACTTTCCCAACTACATGAGAGTAATGTTTATAGGCAATTGATTCCATTTCACTAAGTTCAAAGTCTGTTTTTAAGTCAATGAAAGTATTATGTAGACTAGAGGAGTTTTTATTGCTTGCTCTGAATTTATTAGTCCAACATACTACATTATATCAGGACTACACTATTACTTTGAAAACTAAAATGCTCATTAAAAATATTCAAAATGAAAGATTACTTTTCAAAAGTATTTTCTGTAGGAAGCATCATTTAATATTGAATTGCTATATGTACAAACACACCTATACAAAAAATATAGTTAATCAATTTTCAGAAATATAGTTTTCTATAGATAATCCCACTTACAAAGCAGAGCACATTATGTACTTTATATTACTGTTTTGTCATTGTATATTGGTTTACTTACCCGTACTGTGTAATGGATTGTGTTCTGTTTTTCATACTGAGAAACCACTAATGTAAAGGTATGGGTCCCAGGAGTGGTCAGCTTTATCTTAGTCAAATAATGAGGGCTGTTAATTCGAATCCCATCAATGTATGGGGGAGGATCAGCTGCAAATAAACAAGTCGGGTTTACAGAAACAGACTTTAGTTTTTAAATTTAAGTTCTATGGATGATGGTAGGGAAAATAATTAAATGGATGGATATCCCCTTAATTGATTCTATCTTCAAATATAATAGTACTAAAGAATTAGAATTTTAATTAAAAACTTTACAATTAAACAATTTAAAACTTCAAATAAAACAATTTCTAATAAGCAAAGGCAATCTTTAGAATACATTCAATGAGGTATAAGATAATCCCTGCTATCTGCCCTATGGTATATTTTTTCCTCCAGTAGAAGATTTTAAAGTCAGGATTAACTTCTTTTTTCCTTTTGAGGAAATTTTTAAAAAGATACAAAGAAGTACATAAAAACTCATGTATATTTTCCACCACTCAGAATTAACGTTTTTTTTTTTTTTTTTTTTTTTTTGCCATGATAGTTTCTTTATAAAATGAAGTCCCTTTTAACTACCACCCTTAGTCTTATTCTGTTCCACTCTGATGGATTTGATGAACATCTTTTCAGGCTTTAACACACATACATCCCTAAAAAAGAATGAATGGGTAAATTTATTTCTGTGAGCATATGTCTAAAAACGGGATTGTATATGTCTTGTTTTTTATCTTTCACTTTTTACTTAACATGTTTTTTTGAGATTCATGTTGTTCTACATAGACTTGGTTTATTCCTTTTAAAACTGCCTGTATAATATTCTATTGTATGAACATAACACATTTTATCTATCCCTCCCATCTAGTTATCCAGACAATCTGGATATTCAGATTATTTCCAATAGTTTGCTTTTACAAACAACGCTGCCTGATATGTTAGTCTCATCATCAAAGCTGACATAATAAATTATCACATGCATGTCAATCACCGTGTCATTTAAGATCAATGCTGTATCTCTTGGCTTATTTAGGAACACTGAATATTTATAATGTAATCTGTTAGAAAAAGATTTTAGTAGCTCAAACAGATAACATGTCTCTAATGCTTAGAGGTGTGTAATCTAGTGTGAAGAGAAAAAGAATAGGCATATTTATGACCTTGGACAGGTTTTTAACATTTCTATGTCTCAGTTTACTCTTCTGTTAAATGGGGAACAAAAATAAGGCCTATTCTATTTATCTCAGAGTGCTGTGATGAAAATAAAACTACAAACCAGAAAGTACTTTGCAAAGGCTAAATCACTGTGTTAAATAAAGACAGAGCATTAAAAAAAAAAATCCAAGTAAACAGAGTAACATTTAAAATTCAAAAGCCATGTAACAACTTAATGCTAGGAATATATTCACAACATTTGTGCCTTTTTGATTGTATAATGACCAACATGTGAAAATGGAAAATTTGGCTGGGTTAACCCAACATTTATCCTTGGATCTACTATGTGTCATGCCCATGCCCGAACACCTAAGGATACTGACTGCTAAGAATCAGTGCCTGCCCTCCACACAGTGTAACGGGGAAAAATGCCCTGATTTCCTATGATAAAGCAAAGCAAAACTCAACAAAACCACTTGTCATCCCATCTCCCCCATCTCTGCCCATTTCTTTCACAGACTACTTGAAAGAACTGTCAATAATTGCTTCCTTACTTCAGTCTTCTCAAACCACTCCAACTGGCTTCTAGCCCACCTCTCTGCCAACTCTGTTCCTGTCAAGGTCAACAATGATGGCCAGGATGCTAAGTCCAATGGTCCCTTCTCTAACTTAATCTTACTTGACCGCTAAAATAGCAATCAGTGCAGTTGTCCATTCTTTCCCTCATGAAATATGTTTCTTCCCTTGGGTTTTGTGAAACCTTACTCTGTATTTAATCAGGTACTCTGTTCAAATTCTTTTGTGGTAACTTTTCTTCTGCTTAACCTTAGGATGTCAGAGTTCAAGGGTCAGATCCGATGTTCATCTCTGTGCCTACAACTCTCTCCATAGATGATTTATACAGTGCTATCTTCAAATGCCACCTATATGTCCCTTATTCTTCAGTCTATACCTACAGTCCCAATCTATCCCAGAATTTTACTCAGAAGTCCAACTGCCTACTCAACATCTTCACTTGGACATCTAATAGTGTATCTCATATTTAACAAAACCAAAAATTAACTTTTGATTTTACTCCACTACAAATCCACTTCCTGCCCACCCCACCTACACTTAACCATCTCAGTAGATGCTACAGCTTTCTGTTGCTCAAGCTAATAGGAATCATTCTTGATAACTCTTTGTCCCCTACATCAACTCAACAAGTCCTGACAACCCTACCGAAATTTGTCCACTACTCCTTACGTCCACTTCTACTACCTGAAGTTCAAACCACCATTTTTCATAAAATCGCCTAATTGGTTTCTCTACTTCCATTTTTTTGTCCCCTCCGATATATTCTACAAAGAATGTTCTTTTAAAAAAAATCAGGTCATGTTCATTTTCCTGTTCAAGACCCTCCAAAGATTTCCCATTACACTTAAAACCCTGTGGCTCATAGAAACTCTTGTGATCTAAACCTGAATACCTTTCTGACCTCTTCTGATATCACACCTCCCCAGGCCTACTGGCCTTTTTTCAGATCCGAAAAAACAACTTTTTCCATTTTAGAGTCCTTGCACTTGCTGTTCCCTCTGCCAGTAATGCTTTTTCCTCTATTTCTTTGCATGACAGATTAATTTTTTGTCATTCAGAGTTCCACTTATCCCTCTCAAAGAATCCTTCCATGGCCACCCAAACAAAGCAAGCAACGAGTTACTAACACATGACCCTATTTATTTCTTCACACACATGTATTACTATTTTTTTCTTTTTCTTATCTGTCTCCCCAACAATATAAACAGTTCCTATCACGTAGAAGGTGATATAATTTTTTTTGAATGTGAAAACAAAATGGTTTTAATACTATATGTTAAATGCCTCAGAAGCCCTGCAGACGGAAAGAGATTCACTTTGCCTGGCAGAAAGGTTATCTCAGAGGAAATAACACATAAGCTGGATCTTAACTATGTTCATTATGCAGAATAGAGTAAAAGGACTGTGGGCAGAAGGCAAGGAGGAGATTCTTTGCAGAAGAAATTGCAAAAAGAGTGGCAACAAGGGCGTGATGTATTCAGAAGTAGCCAGTGCCTCACTGAGGGTACTGTGAAAAGAGGGGGCATGAGATAAAGGGGGACAGGCAGGTTAAGGCCATAATGTAAAAGCCTTATACACCATGGTGAAGAGCCTGGAATTTTTGATCAGTGAAAAAAGATACGATTTAAGTTTTAGAAATAAAACTCTGACAGCAATGTGTACGAATGGGGAAATCCTAAATTCCTGAGGTCTTTATCAAAAACAAATCAAAACAAAACACGTAAGTAGCATAAATACCCACCTACCTGCTTGAGTGGTTTCTATTAGTCTAGCAGCATCATTATTAATTTCTGTATACTATCTAAATGAAATTTGTCATTTTTAACTTAATCATGTAAATAAAATTTTAATGTCTGTGTGAATGTTTGCCTACTAAACGTACCTGGGTAATACACTTTTTTCCCATCAGTCTTGTATACAACCATTGTGATAAATTCTCGATTATTTGCAAAATCATCCTAAAAGCACAAAGAATCCAATGTGGTTAGGAAAATGGGCTCAAAATGCTCTTAAGAGGATAAACAAAAAAAATTCTAATTTTAAGAGCATTTATCTCAGCTGCTTAGTGCTATTAAAAACATTTTTTTTCCCTGGATTAAACTGTCATTTCAATAGGCTGACCATATTGTATGAAGAAATATTAAAAAAGACTCTGAAGCTATTAAAATTATGGTTACCCTTCACAGAATCAGGCCTCATGAGTCAAAATTGCCAACCCCCTTTTAGCATTATCTTAATATTCTTAAGAACTAAAGGATTTATAATCAACATGTAAACCCTCACTAAGAAGCATAAACTCCCTCATGTTTTTCTTCAGAGATGATTTTTGAATAAGACATCTAAATATAAGACTATAAATTATAAATTTCCTTAGAGGGAAATATTCATTTATCTAAGAAAATACTATTTTCACGCCACCTATATAAATGAAACTGCTGGCTGGTGATGAAATTACATATCTTATTCACAATGGTTTAATTATATTTCCAAGATATTGGCATATCATAAGAAGCCTGTTAGTACCTTGTCTGTTATGTGTCTACTAAGCAAAACCCAAACTGCAGCGCCCCCTTGTGGACACTGCACCTCCAATTTGTACTGGGGATTGTTGGCCAGGCTATAGGCATCTTTCACAGGTCCTTGTTTAGCATCCCACGTACTAAAAGATAAAGTCAACAAAGAAGGAAGGAATTAAATTTTTCAGAGCTAAAATATATTACTATTTTAAAGTGTTTCAGATATGCTGAAGTTATTAGGTCTTCTTGTTTTATTATTTAAAATGTTTTTTGGCATAACCAAGCAGCATTAAAGAAAATAACTATTATATGATAGTCATGGGTATGACCAAAAGAGTACATACTAATCTTCCTAAATTAGTGATTTCATTTTAAATGAAAAAAGTGGAGACTATTATAAAACATATTCTGAAATGTACAAAAAAGTTACCTGTGAATACATGTTGATTCTTTAAAAAGACTTGGATTCCAACTCAAATAAATCACATCATAATACTGGCAGAGATCGTCCCATGAAATCCAAAATATTCCTGAAAATTAGATGTCTTTGTTAATCAAAAAAATATCTTAATGATAAATGATTTAAGTCAGTTAAACATTTCACATTGTTAAAGCATGTTATTTATTTAAAGATCAAATGGTATTAAAATTACAAAAAGATACATTTACCATTGTCTATTTTTTGAGCTGTTCGAGGATCAAAGTTTAAATATTTTTGTAACTCTGGGGTCCAGTTTTTCACATCATTTTCACTGTATCTTCCTTTCCAACGTAAATGGCTCCAAGGATTTTTCAGCTGGATAAATCGCAGCCCCTATTAAAAAAACCCACAAAACAACAAAGTTGCGACACAGTTTTAACCGTATTTTTATTAGTTATATGATTCTCTGAATACTTATCAGTTCTTTCCCCGCCAAATCAATTTGAAATTAATGCTCTCTAACACTGTCACCATGTCACATACCTGATCAAAAACTGTAAATGGCTATCTATCCATAGAGCTATGCTATCCACACACTAGTCACCAACCACATGTGGTTATTTAAAATAAAATAACATTTAAAAATAATTTCCTTAGTCACACTAGCCACATTTCAAGTGTTCAAGAACCACATGTAGCTAGTAGCTATGCACTGCACAGCAGAGAATATTTATCTCGGTAGGAAGTCCTATTCGGCAGTGCTGCTTTAGAGCATCAGTTACTTTCTGTCCTTTTAGAGCCTGCTCTACTCTGGCCCCATTATTTTCAGTACTCACACTCAGTGTTATCTTTGCCTCTAGTCTTTCCTCTCACAATCCCATAAACAATCCTTATTCAATCACCTTTAAAGGCATTTGCTCATGCTGTTTCCATTTCCTGGAAGGCCCTCTCTGATCTCTTTTAACTACCCTTCCTTTCAGATCCTGTTTAGCGTCTTCCTCCACTGATTGTCTCTGTGAAGATGGAAGCAGTGAAGAAAAAAGAACATGGACTTTGGAGTTAGAATTAAATGGGACCAAATTCCAGCTCTACTACTTATCAGCTTTATGGGCACTTTGATTTGGTCATTTACCCTCTTTGAGCATTTGTTTATTCATATGTAGTAAAATGAAGATTATAATGTCTTCTAGAAGACTGTTGTGGAGGTTAAATGAAGTAACATGTAAAATACGTAGCATTCAGTAATTTCCTTTTTTTAATAACTACCTCTCCTCTAAATTTTATAGTGCTAACAATCCATATTACACTAATTTAAAACAAATAATATCCTATATTGTTTCCTATTCATGGAAATGTAGGAATCTTATCTCTCAAATAAGATGGTAAACTCTCTGAGATGGTAACACTATTAACCTTTTTCAGCAGTCACCACTGAGTTTATGGAAAAGAGTGTTAAGGTTATGGTAAGTGCTCAATAAATACCAGGTGTGTCTATAGAATTGATTACACTGATTCAGAAAAACAAGAGTTTGTAAATTCAAAAGTATTTGTCTTATTTCAAGCAGTCAACTTAGGAAATTGTATCCTTTTTCTAATGATATCATAAATCAAACTGTTTTGGAAACTTAAAAAAAAAATCCTTCAGTATTTTAAATGTGGCAAATCTTGGCCTGGGGTGATGTGATTTCTGGACATAAGCAAGACTCATTTATCTCGGGTTATATTCCCTAGAATCTTCATTAGTAATTTATTTTCTCAATTTCTTCTATACCATTGTGTGCCTCATTCCTGCCCCTACCACACATCAGCCAACAGACACAGAACTCTAATTCCTTGTTTATAAAACCTAGTTCTACATGAGCAGAGAATCTGCCGATTTCAGGACTCTCTCACTTTTTAAAAAAAAAGAAACATAAAGGAGAGGAAATTACTACTAAACTTTTCAGAGGTAGGTCCCAGGCATCACTGACATTTAAAGACACTAAGATATGGCTGTAGGTTTTGTCTGGGTAGAGAACCAGCAATTCAGGGGGCCTTGAATAGGGGAAGAAATGCTAGAAAACTAAAAAAAAATCTGGTTTATAATAAAACATCCCACTGCCAAAGTAATTTCCAAGTGGCAGAAAAGGAAAAGCCTTGGACAGATTCAGAAATCCACTGGTGAGACATGTCTGGGCTTAGAGACAGCAGCCTGAAACTGACATGTACCTTCACAGTAGACTAGGGAACATCACCTCAAGGAGGAGAACAAAAACACACACACACACACACACACCCAAAATAAGGATTGAGACTAAAATGAAGATCTTAGAATATGCAAAAGATTAGCAGTGAAAAAGGATAATACTTTCACGCAAGTATTAATAAGAAAACCTTAAGTGAAGAAAGTGATGAATGACAGAAGACTGGGAGTAGCTTTAGTCAAAGATGAGGCTCATCTGCACAAAAGAGATTCTAGAGATAAATGCCTGAATGAAATAAATATGGAAACATTTTTAAATAGAAATCAAAACTAAGGAAGTATCTCAAAATAGACAAGAAAAATAACATAAAAATGATGAACCCAGAGAACTCTACAAATATATACTCCATAAAAAATACTGGAGAAAACACCCATAAATTTTAACACACATGAAGAAGCTTTTAGTTAAAGATCAACCGTGTCCACAAAAAGTTCATGTAAACAAAAGGAAATTGGGGTGAACTCCACAGTGTGAGATGTCTGCTCAAGCTGGGTCAGTAACTTTCACAGAATCACCAAGTGAACATGAGCCTTATTACAACGAAATACCTGTTACCAGGCCACAGTTTCCTCCATCTAAACATGTTCTAAAATGCCTTAATCCTTACAGAATAATTGCCATGTGGAATTGATACTGTGTGAATAATGCTACTGATCTTTTACTAAAAAAGCTGTTAATGTGAAATTCTTACTTTACTGGCATTAAGCAATTTTTTAATACTTTGGTTTCATATCAATCTACAAGTGCATATTTTTCTCATAAACATATTATTTGTCTAGTTTCCTTTGCACAATCCAAACAGTCATATTATTCAAAGGAAATGATATAATATTCAGAGAAATCTTCCTCTAATTCAAGCTTATTTTCATGTTAACTGTTTCATTATCTAAATTTAAATCTTTTGCCTCAATACTAGTCACCTATTAAGACCTACCACAAAGGATGTTCTAACAATAAAATTATATACATAGTACTAAATAATAGTAACTGTTATTCCCAATGTTTTAATTGTTTATGGCAAATTACTTTCTAAAACACAAACCTCTCAGCTCGATTTCACATAAATTTTTATATTTTTTAAGTAGTCAACTTTTATGCCATTTTAAAGGAAGACACAATTCTACACAGTATGGCTGGTGGGGAGAGGCAGCAACAATCACTGGCTGATTTAGAAGGCCTTGAGGCTATACATTTTTAAATGTTTCAGCAGGTCCCTACTGCCTTCGTAATTCATATAATTCCATATGCCACAGAAGAAAATCTAATACACAGTGGCATCCCGTTATTGGTGATTGATCACTATTTCTTTTTAGAAGTTAAAGCAGGAAATTGAAAGACACTGCGAGTTTAAAGCTTCCCAGTGAGGAGGCAGCTTAGGTATCATACCATTAGGGAAAAAAGAGTCCTTTCTCAATACAATCTTTGTATCTTCTAATCCAGAGAACAGATCCATTTTTCAGTTAAACATAATCAATAATCTGAGAAGGAATGAAGTCAACCATTCCAACATCTGAGCACAGAGAAAGGGTCTGAAAGGCCAGATCGCATGCAAGGGCTGCTTGGAAGAGAAACACTTGCAAACCCACTGGCATGTTTCTTATTCATAGGTATCTTATGTATGTATGTATGTATGTCTTTTCACAAGTATTTACTGAATGTCTACTATGCTCTAGAACCTAACACTGTGATTGACTCCCAACACCAACATGCAGCCCCAAATCTTGAGGGCTGTGTATTCACCTCAACTCTTGCTACTTTTATGGAAAAGAGAAAGATGCACATAGTATTTCTGTTCTGCAATCAATGTCTATGCTGTCACTGTCATTACAATTCCCATCTTTTTATTTCATAATTCCCAATGGTAGAGAGATCAAGCTGTTAAATTTAACAGGTAGAATGATTTTCAAACTTCACCTAATCCTTAATTTGTCAGTATTCAGAAGTCTAATGTGTCATTTGGGATCCTCGCAATGTCTTATTAACGAGAAAAACACGAGAAAAAAATTTTAGGCAAAACCTTGACTTCTCTAATGTCCAAAACAGCATATGCATGTGTGGGAACCAGACCCCATTTCTCTCCTTCAGCCTCAGTCATCATTCCAGTTGACGCAGTGATGAGGACATCCCCTTTGTGAAACCTGGAATAAGCCCAAGGACAGACAACTGAAGGAAAACACATTTGTAATCTCAGATCATACCATCTTTTCTTGAATAGTCCACATGAAAATTTCCAGAAATCTGGAATTTTTTCTAAATTAAGCTATTCCCACACCCCCTGAAGAACTTCCAATATGTTTATTTCTATTTCACAGCACATCAGATAATTTATCCCTATCAATGAAGGGAGAAAGCAAATGCTAAATTTTCAAATGATTTACAAATAAAGATGAACATGTGAAATGCCAATATGCCCTTCCCCAAAGCAATATCATTTTATCGAACAATTGAGTTTTCTAGTTTCACTAATGAATGTGTAGTACCCTGGTTCCCCGAAAATAAGACCTAGCCGGACAATCAGCTCTAATGCGTCTTTTGGAGCAAAAATTAATATAAGAGTCTTATATTAATTAGTATTAATAATTAATTAAAAATTAATATGAGTCTTAAAATTAATATAAGACTCTTATATTAATTTTTGCTCCAAAAGACGCATTAGAGCTGATTGTCTGGCTAGGTCTTATTTTCGGGGAACCGTGGTACTGTATAGACAATTTTCCGGTCCCTATAGGTTAACAATGCTTTTTGAAGTAAAGGGGGCTGTATCCATCCACTGCCTTAAGAGCATACAAAATAGGGCAGCTGGTTGGCTCAGTTGGTTAGAGCATAGCGCTCATAACACCAAGGTCACCAGTTTGATTCCTAGATGGGCCAGTGAGCTGCACCCTACACAACTAGATTGAAAACAACGGCTTGACTTGGAGCTGATGGGTCCTGGAAGGGCACACTATTCCCCAATTAAAAAAAAAAAAAAAAAGTCTGTGATATAACAGCCACTCCCCCACCTGTATGTAAATCATCCATTTAAGGCTTAAGTTACCTTCCTCTTTATGTTCTCAGACTTCTCTTTTCTCACCTTACCTCAAATTGGTAAGTACTAGGGAAGTACAAAATAATTTTTCCATATTACATGTCACAGATTCAAATGTTTTAGATTATCTATAATTTGGATTAACTATATATCCATCAGTGAGGATAATTAAAGGCCAACTGTAGTAAGTACATAAAGTGGAGCCTTTTAAAAAATCAAATTTCCTAATAACTGAATAACTGAAAATGACAGCCTCTGAAATATCTATTCTAAATAAGACATGAAGTTTTTGAAATAGCCTCCTTTAGTACACAAAAAAAAAAAAAAAAAGAAAAAGAAAAAGTTTACCTTTGATAAAGCATTCTGAATGAATTATCCTTACTGAAAGTTTGACTATCTGAATGCATTGCAATCCTTTCTGGTATCCACCCAGTCAGTGCATGAAGATCAATATTCTGCAACATAAACACATTTCAGGACGGTCAACATTTTTTTTCAAGCTCTTAAATACATCCCCAGGGTACTATTAAATCTCATAGATTTGGTATAATGATTTTGATAAAAATAAACCAGGAGGTAGTAAGTTGTTTTCTACCAGTAATAAACTTCTTATTTAACTCAAATTACTACCTGGATTTAAGCACAAGCTGATCTTTTCCTTACAATCTTTGCTGCTTTTGCTGAATACAACAGAATTGTTTTATGAATAAATATGATGAAAACTCAAAACATGTAACAGAAAAAACTGCTTTAATGATGGTGATGATGATGATAGTCACTCACCATTTCGTGACTTTTTACAAAACGATAGTAACTTTCCTAATGTTTTACATATATTCTCATTCTTTCTCTCTCTCAGCTGCACTGGGTAAATTAACAGGTGATAGATTAGAAAGCCAAACTAAAAATATTTGCAGGATAGAACCATTGAGCATGTAGGCTGGGAAGAGATTTTAACATCCTATTGCATTTAAACTCTGATCTAGGCATTCTCTGACTAGCATTATTAGAACCAGAACAATGAAGGAGGCTGGGTACTAGGCAAAGGAAATTAGTCAGATATGAATGATGGGCGATTTGCATATATTACATCATTTAATCTTTACAACTCTGAGAGGTGGATATTATTCTCATATTACAGGCAAGCAAAGAGGCTAAGAAAGGTTAAATACCTTTTCTAAGGCCACAAGCTAGTTAGCGTCACAATTCAGTCACGCTAATCTAATTTCTGGTTTAATTCATACAACTAAAGGACATTGGCATGCATCTCGATTTTACAGGTTGCATTAAGGTTGGGAAAAAAATACACAAAAAAACTCCTTGAACCTGAATTTACCAATCAAAAAATACATATAAGATGACAATATGACACATCCCTTTGATCTGAAGAGGATTTTTGGAAAGGTACATGTTTAAATGGCCTGTATCCCAACATAATAGCAGACACATACATTTTAGGTTTTCCTGAATACCAAATTTACACAGCAGGTCCTCGGATAGTAGTCTCTTTATAATGTTGATTGGCTGCCGTAGAAACTAAACTCTTGTTTATATCAATTAGCCTGTAGTAAAATTGGTTTCATTATGTCATTTTGCTTAAAGTTGCAGAACCTACGGAAGACATTAGGTGAGGACTTACTGTACAATGTGCTAACCTTATAAAAAACAATGTACTCCCATAATAAAATCAACATTTTTCAGAGATTGATAATGTTTTCTTTTCCTTTAAACAAAAATATCATCTATAATTTTTCATATTTAAAATAGTCATATTAGATAGCATAAGTCTGTGTCTGGATCATCCTATTACTTACTGAATTGGATCCTGGGAAATCATATCCTCCCATCACTTTCATGTATGCTTTTTCAATGAGAGAAACCCATAATTCACTTTTGTTGTTAGAATAAGAACAGAGTAATTCTCCCTTATGATCAACAGGTAATTGGTCATCAATTATCACCTGGAGAAAGATAACATTAATTTTCTTAGGTGGTACAAAATATCTTAAAATCTTTTCTATCAAGAAAAAAACACATTTTTCATACTGGTAAAATGAAGGCATAATACGCCTATTATTAAGGTAACGATAGTTTCCTATTTCTAGAATCTAATCAGTTTTAAAACATTACATGATCTCTTAATTCTAGTTACAAACTAATCTCCCTGTCAGGTGTTAACCTTGAGCCAAATGGTTAAATGTTATGACTCTACCATCAAAATTATTAAGTATTCTAGAAATATACATTATATCTAAAATAATTACTTTTTGGAACATTCTATAAATTTTCCCAAAACCATTTAAAAAAAAATTTATACTTGTCATGGTATAAATTTAATTATTAACATGTTACTGTTAGTAATATGTATAATATAAAAAACTCGAAATCAACAAATGTTTAAATGTTTACATGTAAATGTTTACACAAGTAGCATTTCTTAATGATTTTACTTAAGATGCAAAGGTGGGGAAGGGAGAGAGGTTTGGGGTGGGAAAAGACATTATTCACCTTTCTTGGGACACCATTGAGGTGAAGTTTTACCATATATTTTCCACATGGATTGTACTCTGGCTCACCATCCTTATTCTGAGGGTAAATTATGCTTTTGTAAGGAAAATAAATATTGAAATACCAACATTAATATTCAATATAACTACTATGCAGGATATGTTTTATTTAGACATATGCTATTATCTTGGCAATTTTATTAAAAATAACCATGAGAATGTTTTTTCTATATAAGCCTAGAAAAAGAATTTCTCCCTAATTAAAGTGCTTTTTTAATGTAGATAAATGAAGACAGTATTTATGAGAGCATACATAAGTTTCACAATACTCTGAAAAATGCTGTTTTTAATTACATACTCTAACAAATTTTCTATTAAGTAGATATATTTTAAGCCAATTAAGTAATCTACTATTGGCCCCAAAAAGTAAAAAGAAAACGATTTAAATTAATCACAACTGAGGCAACTAATTACAAATCTGACAGAGATAAAATTAGTACAACTCTGATATAGTTCCACATAATTATCCAGTAAGATACTTGCAAATCTTTGTAGTTTCAGGACTTAACACACAAAAATCACTCAGGAAAAATTGTATGAAAAATTAATGATGCTTAATTATTATAATGAATTATGTGAAGCCAATAAAACTTTTAAATTAATAATATAGTTTATTTAACCCAACATTTCCAAAATATGATTTTGACATGCAATTAACATAAAAATTTTACATTTTTTTGTGCTAAGTATTCAAAATCTGACGCATTTTAGACTCACAGCCCATCTCAATTCAGACTAGCTATTTCAAGTGCTCAATATCCATCCACAGGTGGCTAGGGGTTACCATACAGCACAATTACAAACATGACATGACTTTACTTTGAACAATTTCATTTATTTCAAGACATATTTATTCTATATATATTAACTGTATGTGCATACGTCCTTAGACTGTTTTAGCAAATCTGTTCACATTCACAAATTGTCTGCTTAATACATGGGTCATAATATTCTGAGGGATATGCCCTCTTCATTTTCTGTGTCAATAAGGCCTAAGTTTTAAATTTCTAGTTAAGAGACCATTATATGAAAAGGGCTAAAGGGATAAATATAAAATTTTACCTGGTAATCAACTTCTTATTAAATCGTCTTTCATAAGCTGCACTGATAGCCAGTGATGCCACAAAGGAACAATCTGATACTATTGTCTGTTAATAAGAATTTATGAATATATTCATTCATTCAGGTAATTTCAACATTACCACAGTATTGTACCTAGCACCTGACTTTTAATACCAAATATCTTGACTGTTGCTTGAGTAGGAAAACAATAGAAATGCCATACTGCCAACATACACATATTTTGTTCAAATTCTAGAAAAATCAAATAAAGCATTTCAGTGAACTTAATTTAGAATAATTAAATATGGATGATGCATTCCTTATGCAGATAAAAGCATACTGAATCACACAGTTTCTAATGACAAAAATATTTAAAGGTATTTTTAAAAGTTGTTTTATTATAACACGACCAATTAAGATGAACATGCATATCAAAAGATTCCTCAATCACAGTTTTTCAGGATCATTATTTTTATATTAATATGGAAGACATTTGTGATTTCAATGCAAGACCTAACTAAAGTTTGCAATAAAGCCATATTGTTGTTCCAACTATGAAGTTTTAAATAAGCCCAATATCTATCTTTTATACCTATTCTATTACCAAAGGTGAAATGCAGACTCACAACTTTCTCATCTGCAAGCACGTATCAATAAATAAGGTTTATATAAACATCTGTTTATATAAAAATTGCTCAAAACAATTATTCATACTTTTATTAACTCAGTATGTCTAAGTCAAAGTGTGCAGAATAATTTTTCCATGTATTTGTGTAATAAAAAAATCTAAGAAAAAACTGAAACTTACATGCAAATTACTTTAAAATGTTAGGTTTCATAAAAAATTATACAAAATAAATGTTTACCTGCTTTATGCTGAAACTTGACACAGTATAAATCATTGTAGGATTGTTGGTGAGGTCTTCTGGGCGTACCCACTTAGAAAATGTAGCTTTTTGTTTAGGTGATAATGGTAGCTTGCCCAATCTATCACTGAGGTAATAAAAATTAAGAAACAATAATAATAAAATTAATCTTAAACGGTGACTCAAAACCGAAATTAAATTTCCTAGCTAATTTTTTTGTTGTTTTTGGTGTAGTGATCATAGCTATATTTATGTCATTCTAAAACAATTCTCTGGTCAAACCTGGCTCTTTACACTTAACTATGAATCCAGTCAATCTGATCATCCTCCTCAATTAAAAAAAAAATACACAGATAACTGAAAACAGAAGAGCAACCTAAATTCATTTATACTTACTTTAACAATATTAGTTTAATGCATGGCCATATTTGAGAAATTTAGTTTCAAAAAATGGAACCATTAACAATACAAGCTGATTCACTCAAAAGGATCTAGGAAGGTACAGAGCTTTATGTTGGTTCTGGAAAAACTCTTCTCTGCAAGGCTAATAATAGGAGTAGCTATTAAAATTACTGAGTAATAACCGTAGTCCTGGTATTATGCTGAAGCATTTTACATACATTATTCACTGAATACTCAAAACAATTCTATTAAAGCAAATATTTTTGGAAAAGGCTTAAAGTGATTACGTAACCTGCCAAGGTCATACAGCTAAGTGGCAGAACTGGTATTTGAATCCAGGTCTCTGGTGCCAAATGCACCATGCTTATCCATTACCCTCTATTCAACGTGTGTTGGAAATATACAGGGTATTATTTCTCTAAAATTGATGTATAGTACAAAATAAAAAACATCTAACTTTTCTCACACCTCTTCTAGAGCAAGGGCAACAGACCTTTGGGTTTCAAAAGATTTCTAAGATAATATAAGGTATATGATATGCAAACTGAAACAAATGTAACATTGGTTTTTCAAAGACTGTTCACAGATATTAGGAGAAAGACAGTTTTGTAGTCATGTGTGATCTGCAAACTCCTGGTTTAAAGTATAGGTTTTTGCATTGGAGTACATCTCTACACTCTAATAAGCCAATGTTTATTGTAAATCTCTTAGAGTAGAATATTGTATATAACTCTTCTCAAAGTACTTTGCTGATCATCTCATAGAGCTCATAGAACCATTAGTGTTGTAGGTAACATTTTGGTATCTGTGTAGTATCAGAAACTGACTGTAAACAGAAGGTGAGCTGAGTGAATTCAGAAGAATTTAAATACAGACATCACAAAATTTTGAGGGGAAAAAATAAGGTTAATTCAAATCTATAATCTAATTATTTAGTATTATTAACCTGTCATGTGAATCATAATACAGAGTAAATCCAAGATTCCTTAATATTTATTCTCAAAAATGATCACTAAATTATCAAATTCAATTTTCTTTTCTAATAAAGATTTAAAAACATATATATATATATATATATTTTGTTATAATATATGACCAGAATAGAAAAAATATTTTAAAAATCACTCAATCTTTCTACCAAAGAGTCATAAATTATGAATCCTTTTCCCATCAGTCTTTTATCTTTGAATTTAAAGATGTTTACTGTTACTTTTTCTTCTGATTGTTCTCACCATAAAATAATCTAGAAAACAAGGAAAAAATCTTGCCAGTTAGAGTAGTTAATTTTAGTATTTATTCTTAATTTTTCTCCAAATTTAATGAATTATTTACCAAGTACCTCCTATATACCAGATATTGTGCTAGATAGTTGGCTGCAACTTAATTATTCCAACTGTGACAAGTGCTATGGCTAAATTAAGGCAATTTGCATGGTATTACATTTTACTCTTTCAATTGTATTGTAAGCATTTTCCTGTTATTTAATTCTTGAAAACTTGATTGTTCATGGCTATATAACCTTCTTCTTTGACATTGTTGTATGAGCACTAGAATATGATTTATCTTAATTTGTGCGTATTACACCAAGATTGGAACTAGAAGTTTACATCTCTACTTTCATATAATTATTTAAGAACATACTAGAATAATTGATTCATATTTTCATAATTATAATAAATAAGTAAATATCTTTTATATAAATCTTTTTGACTACATTTGTAAATACTTTATTTAGAATTGGTTCCCTAAAGTAAAATTACTGGTCAAAGGGGTAGAAACATTTTAACAACATTTGAAATGTACAGCCAAATTGTGTAATATAATTTAGAATTTAATGAAATAATTATTTTCCTGTTAACTCTTATTATACAGTGCTTGCTATATAACAAGCACCATAATAAGTGCTCTATATTTCATTAACTCAATGATGACTGCAACTGTATACAGTAGGTTCTGTTATTATTTTAAAATCTGAGGCAGATTTAAAAACTTGTGCAGTGTCACACAGGACATGAAACTGGACAGCTTGGCTCTAGAATCTGTGCTCTTAACATCCATGTTTATAAAGCTTCTCAGATATAAAAATGGATTAGATCCCAATCAGTAGCTAGCACCACGCAGCTGCCTGAGTGAAAAAGAAATTAGGTTGACAACATACTGGCTTTGAGATATCTAACTTCTGCCCACCCAAGAACAGCAAAATATCAGAAATGAGAAAGGAGCTCTTTTGTTCTTTATAGAGCCTTTCATAGATCCTGTATATAATAAGCATTCAACTCTCTGATGTTTTCTGATAATATAACATGTTAATCGCAGAAATTTTGAAAAATGTTTTAAGAAGTTAAACCACCCTCACCCAATTTTGCTACCTATAAATTACAACTCTAAACATTCTGGTGTATATCTTTACATCATTTTTCCTATTATCTATAAATACATAAAAAAAAATGGATGTTATATGCATAATTTTCTTTTTTTTTTTACTAGATTGCAAGCATTTATTTTCCTACACTTTTCAAGAACTTATTTTTTATGGGAAGCATAATATTTAATATAATAATGTGGATATACCATTATTTAATCATTCCCATATTATTGAATAATTTGTTTCAATAATTTTTGGTGATAACAGATGCTTTGATGAATGCTATTATATATATATATAACACCTTTGACTGAATTTTGATTTCCTTAGGAAGACTAGAAGCTGAGACTCTTGAACCAAAGAATATTTTTAAGTCTCTTGACATAAGCTGCCACTGTACGGGAAGGCTATGCTAACACTTTCATAATTAACCCTCTCTTGAATTGTATCTTCTTAGTAAACAACGTTGTCATTCTGTTCCACTTTTTCATCCAGTTCTTTTCACCAAATATTTAGTCAGTACTTACTTTGTGCCAGGTGCTGTGCTAGACACTGAGCATAATGTTAGGCAAAAGGAACATGCGCCACTACTAGGCAAATGGTAACAGAGGTACTCTTACTGGGTTGCCCCACTGCCTCTTCATAGCCATACTTCTCTTCCAAACAATTTTTTTTTAATACAAATTTTACTTTCAAGGCTATGAATTTAACTGGATTTTAGAGTATGGAAAAAGTACTAAAAACTTTAAATAACTTTGGAAGTAAAAATTGCAACAATGCTTATTTACCAGAAAGGCATCGGATAGGCAAAACGTTCCCTTAGGTCAATATTCATGAAAGGAACATATTCTATACCGTTTATTTTTGATGTTGTCCTGTAAAACACACAAAAAGAAATCTAAAGTAAATGTTCAATTCTACCTTAATTACCAAACTTATTTAAATTCCTTAAAATTTAAATGACAAGGTATAGTACTTATAATAAAATTAAACTAACAATCTCTTCTTGTTGATAACTTTATTTGGACAAAATTTTCACAAAATAGTTTAATACCAGAAAATAACTGATTCAATTCAATTCCTAAGAGTTACTCTCTTAAGACTGACATCCTTCACAACAAAACAACAATCTCATGACAGGCCTACAATAGAGGTATTGAAAGAGTCCTTGACACCAAGACGCAAAGTGAATTCTATCCTAAGTCCAAAGGGAGAAAGCATTGGCTTAGTTATTTTGGGATTTAAAAAATAATTCTGGAAAATAACGTTCTCTATATTTTCTGGGTATGAGACTATGGAAAGGGTAGTAGAAGGAAGTGTTATAGATAACAGCTATGGCCTTCTTGACAAATTAAAGAAACATGGTTTGTAGTAAACTTGTGTATTTTCTTCATTTTGGGTACATATTTATTTGTATATATTAACTATTTCCTTTTTCTGTTTCTTTCCTTCATTTTATTTAGAAGTAGTTGCAGGGTAATTTCACAACTTAATTTCTAGGTAACAATATTTAAGGAGACTGTGACTGAATTTGAGGACCAATTAATACAGTAAGTGACGGATACAATGACTATGTATGTACTCATTTTGAGAAGATGAGAGTTTTTCATTTGTATGGATACCTGCAGTTTATTAGGCAGAAATATAGTTATTTTGTTGTAGTATGGAACTTCAAATGTGTGCAGAAGAAAGCTTTTGGATGCAGAATAGCCCAAGTTTTGGACTGTTACTAATTTATTGTCTTTCAACTCCAAAACCACCTTTTTTATCCGGCTCTGTGTTGTGTTAGTTCGTATGTAATTTTCCTAGGCAAAGAGAGCCCGACTAGTAGGAGTAGAATTAAAATCTACAGCAGGAAAAGAAAGAAAAATGCCCTTAGGTGGATGCTACATAGGAAGGAGCACTTGCAGCTCAATTTTAGGAAACTGAAAATGAGCAACTACATGAGCTCTAAGCAGACTGGATCTCTTCCAGAGACCAACTGAAGCACAGCCATACAGGCTCAGAATGTAATCGAAGATTTCCACATCACTGTTGTTTTGCACTTTTAACATCCCTGAGGCTCTACCAGACACTGAACTGGCTTCCTAGACCAGGGGTTGGCAAATTCTATAAAGGGTCAGAAAGGATATAGTACTGGCTTTGCAATGAGATCTCTATCACGTATTCTGTTTTTTGTTTTCTCTTTTACAGTCCTTAAAAAAATGTAAAAACCATTCATAGCTTAAGGCTTCCCTTTGCTGACCCTTGGCCTAGACTGCAATTTTTTTCCCATTAGGGCTCTGGTTACAAAGTTGCATACATGACTGATTGGTCTGCCATACCTCTATTTTGCTCCCTAAACTTTACTGCTAAATTTTGACGAGTGCTAGGATTTTCAGAAAACAAATGTCTAATAGAAATGCTGATACTAAAATATATTAGCACAAATCGTAAGTATTTCAAGTTGTGACTATATGAATATATAATCTATAATTACACAACAGCATTACACGTGATAATAAAGATGTGAACAGGACTCAGCAAACCTAATGAGAATAAAATTACCTGCATGATTATGTTAACAAAATTGTTCATTACAATGAATTATAACTGATTTACCTGAGAACTTCTATTTCTTCTGCTGTATATCTCGGTCCTTGTGCATCACTTGACTGTGGACTTATAAATAGCTGAGGTCTTTCAAGGAAGGGATTAGTTCCTAGTGGAAAATGTGCTCTCGTTGGAGGTGGCTTTGGTTTAATATTTGTTGACTTGATTTTACATAATGGCTTTGTTAAAGGCTCACTCAATGCTTCTGCTCTATAATAAAAAGAGGTATAGAAAAACTGTTTTAGTTTTTCTTCTCACATTTAAGATTTCCAGAAAACAAAATTTACTTCAAGAACCAGTCAAGCATTCCTAATATAAAATTAGTATATAAAATTCTTACATACCAGTCAACTGTTCATTACGTAAGCTACTCCCAAAGGTATTTTTGCAAACAATATTTTTTTTCCCTCCCCTTCTTTCACCTCCCCGCCCACTCCAGTTCAAGCCGTTGTTTCTCAGTCTAGTTGTGTAGGACACAGCTCCCGGGCCCATGCTGGTATTATAAGCCTTGCGCTCAACCCAGCTGAAGCAGTTGGTTGCCAGTCATCAGTCGGCCACTCACAGCAGCTCATGGCTGCTCTCGCTGGCTGCCGGCTGCTCATGGCAGCTCATGCCAACCTCTCGCTGCCCACAGCAGCCCAGCTCCAGGGAAAACCGTTGTTCACAATCTTAGCTGTAGAGGGCGCAGCGTGCTGGTCCATGTGGGAATCGAACCAGCGACCTTGGCGTTAGGAGCACAGCGCTCCAACCACCTGAGCCACTGGGCCAGCTGCAAACAATATTCTATGACACTAATTGAACACTTACTGCATGCCAGATACTATGCAAAGTAAGGGGGATACAAGAATGTATAAAGCACAATCCCTACTCTTAAGATGGTCATAGTTTTGTGGGGAAAGAAAAATGCTAGAATGGAAGTTTTACATGTGATGAATGCATAGCAGAAGATATTAACTTAATTAACTGGGAAGATAGGGTGAACTAATTTTTTCTGAACTGATGTTTGAGCTGCAGAGAAATCCATCTAGGGAGTGAGGGAACATTCTAAATAGAGAGAATAGCATATTCAAATGTGCAGAAGTATGAAACATCATAGTGAGAGTAATTTCAAAACAATGAATACAGACCCCGTGAATGGTGCAAATGAGAGGTAGTAGGAGATGAGGCCAGTGGCAGGGGTCAGAATACAGAAGGCCCTGCATGATATTTAAAGGAATTTTGACTTTGCTCTGTCAAAGACTAACAAACTGAAAAACAGAAGTTCTTAACCTGAGGTCCATATGTGAGCTTCAGGAGTCTTGTGAACGCTTTGGAATTACATGCAAACAAATTTTAATGTACATTTTTCTTAATTTCGAACAGATCCTCAAAGGAGCCCATGACTGCCCCACCCCGTTGCTCTTAGAATGCACTCAGAGAATACTGGAAGGGTTATCAGCACAGGTAATAAAAGTCATCTACGATTCTGACTGATGAAAGAAGGTAACAATGTGTCAAGTGTCCAGATCTTCATGAATTTAGAGAAACAAACTAAAGGTTAGATAATGGTGATGAAAAGGATGAGTCATAGCTTAATAAAAAAAGAAGGGTTGGGGGTGGTATGGCTACCTAGTCAGAGGCTCAAAAGGATGTAATGCTACAGATTCATGTTACAAGTGCAATTTCCACCATTTTCCTTTGTCTATAACACTCTTCAGGAGGTATAATTCTGTTATGCAATTGCATTCATTCTTTCAATATACCTACTGAGCACATACTGTGTGTCCTACTGAGCATTTTGCTATGTGCTTAGTTACAGCACTTAACAAAACAGACAAAATTCTCTGTACTCACAGAGACTCTGTGACTCACTTACATTGAGAGGATGAGGGTTGGAAGGGACACAGACATTAATAACAAACATGATAAACTGCTAAATTTCATGTCTTAGAAAATAGTAAGAGTTATGGAAAAGAATATTAGAATAGAGTAAGCAGGATGAAAATATTGGAGGAGATTCAATTTTAAATAGAATGGTTAGGGCAGGACTTACTGAAAAGCTGACACTTGAGCAGAGTTGGAGATACATACACTGTATAATCTGGGGTCATCGACTGAAAAATAACATTGACTAGGTGTTCAATGACCAAAAGGATTTATCTGGGAAAAAGGGCTGCAACCCAAGGCATGCAGACACGGCAAGCCGCGTGCACGCTATGGCCTGTAATACAAAATGGAGGGGTATTTATATAACGGAAAAGGAAGTAATTGGAGGGGGATGTTAAAACCACAGAGCTTTATTATAAACAGAGTTCTTCCTATCGAGTTCTGGTGATTATGTAGAGCATGAGAACTTCCATAAGCCCGAGCTCCTTCCATAGACCCTCCTGACCTATTATGTTTGCTTAAAGTTCCAGTTCATCTTTATCAGGATACGTGTATGGCTGTAAGCTGGCTCATTCTCAATTTCTCTATTTTTATTATTAGCTCTAGAAGGTTCTCTGGAAGTTCTCCTCTTTAGAAGTCTGATATTACACCACAGAAGGAAGTCTTCCATTTCAAATATCATATTCATTTCTGTGTCACACATAGCAAAAGCTAAACAAAACATTTCTTGATTTATTTCTTGAATTTAAAGCAAGGAACTAGAGAGGAGTAAATTCATTCAGAGGAAGAGGATAGACTTGTTCTAAATCTCAGGTAAAAGGTGGAGGTTTGTCTACGAGAGCTACCACACATTTAGATAAATCTGTCACATTTAAGTGACACAATACACTGCTATCCATGGATAAGAAGTTGAATGACCAACACTCACCTGTCTAGTGCCTGTCGAGCCAACTGTTTCAGTTTATTTTGCAGAGTTTTATCAGCAGTTTCAGAAGACTTAAGAGAAAGAGACAGACATTCTGAAGCATAATTGTTTTTTAATTTGCTTGACCTATGCTATTTCTAAACAAAAAACTTACAATGCACATTACACTTTTTGAAATTATGAGAGAAAAAACAGGCATTTTATTTTCATCCTTAAAGGTATCATTTAAAATAGTTAAAAACTTGTCACTGAGGTAAGCTTTAAGACTACTTCATGTGGACAGGAGGTAACTGGAATATAACTGTATGACCACGGAGGCATGGAAGGCTGAGCAGCAGGAACCTCAGACGACCAGGACTTACCTCCAGTCTCAGGTACTCACCAAAATCAGGCTAGTAGTTTCCCGAACAAAATAACCTGGACAAGAAGCCTGAACAGTCTGAGACCATTGTCTCCCACTTCACCTCATCCTCCTGTCAAATATACTGCTCTTATGCACTAGATGCCCCTTAAAGCTAACAGTCCCAGGCAGGGCTCACTCCTCAGAGAGCAGTAAAAGCCACTGAGCATATAGATTTTACACTGCAAATTAATAACGCTTTCCCAAACCACTACCTTATTTTTTAGTGTATGAAATCGAAAAAAAGGGGGAGAGGGAGGAGTTTATTCTAAATTCATAGATTTGTGATGGTGGATTCTTCCTGAAATAAGTTAATTTTAGTTATATATAAAAAGGTTAAAAAAAACCTGTAATTTAAAAAAGAATTGCCTCATGACTCAATTTTAATACTATGAAGTTTTTAAGAATATGTTAAAATCCATTATTAATTTCCTACTCTTTAGTATCTTTTAACGAGTAACTTAGTTACATTTATAATGATACAATAGAAATTGTTAAGTAAAATTCACTAGTAAGGGGAGAAATTTCTTAGCATAATTCCACCAAATTTAACTTGTAGCTATACATACGGTTTTCAGACAGAGATCTACAGCTTCTGTATATAATTCTATAGCATCTTCAACATTCCCTTTTTCATCTTCATCAAAAGCTTGTGTAACAAGGAAATGGGCACGCTCCAAGTCCAACTGATGTTTTGATTTCAAAGGACCAGCACTCTTTGACTGAACTAGGATAGGAATCAAGTCATGTAAAAGAAATATTACCTACATATATATATCCAGGAAACAACATATCATTTTAATACATTTAAGACATTCTTTACCAAATTCCATAATCCTTCATTTAAAAAGTTTAGCAAGGTAAAAAAAAAAAAAAATCCTTTAAAAATTTTCCCCTGAATTTGTCTCCCTACCAGCACTTCATTTAAAAAAATAAAACCCAGAAGTCCTCCTCACATTCCCTCCCCACTCAAAACAAACCAAACCAAAATAAAAACTGGAAAAATGCTAAAGTTAAAGAAACTCAATTATGTTTTAAGGTAATTCATTTTTTTTCTGGTATGGACAATAATTGTAATACTAGGCCATTATGATAAATTTCCTGCTGTTTCCTATTTTTGTCTGCTCTTTGAAGTAAGTGTTTCTGTTTGTATTTAATATAAAGATATGCATCTACAAGGGACTTGTATCCAGAAGACAGAGGGTGCCAAAAAAAATGTATACACATTTTAAGAAAGGAAAACTATACTAAAATTACAATACTCAATATACACCAATAACAAAAGACGAATGAATACAAGTCACGTTTGACTCCTGCTATTATAATAGGTGCTCAAAGTGGTTACCATCAGAGTCCAGACACTTCTGAGTACGGTGAACTCCTGCTTGAGCATAGATAACATCTCTTAAGATGTGTATACATTCTTTTGGCACCCCCGGTATATAAAGATCGCTTACAACTCAACAATAAAAAGACAGCTCCAATTAAATGATCAATTCTATCATCAACTTGTGTCAACTTAACTGGATCACTGGATGCCCAGATAATTGGCTAAACTTGATTTCTAGATATGTCTGTGAAGGTGTTTCTGAATGAAATTAGCATTTGAATTGGCTGGAAAAGCAGACTGCCTTCCCTAAAGTAGGAGGGCATCATATAATCCATTGAGGACCTGAATAGAATAGGCAAAGGAAGGAAGAATTTGCACTCTGCCTGTCTGCTTTTCCTGCCCTTGACCAAGGCCTTACATCATTAGTTCCCCACTGGTTTTCAGGCCTTTGGACTTGAACTCAACTACCTCACTGGCTTTCCTGGGTCTCTAGCCGACGGAGGGCAGACAGTGGGACTTCTTTGCCTCCATAATCGCATAAGCCAATTCCTCATAATAAATCTCTTTACACTGTTCTGTTTCTCAGGAGAACCATGATATACAATAAGCAAAGGATCTGTATAGCTATTTTTCCAAAGAAGCTATTCAAATGGACAACTGGTACATGAAAAGATGCTCAACATCATTAGCTATCAGGGAGATGCATACCAAAACCACAATGAAATGCCACTTTATACCCACTAGAATGGCTAAAATAATAAGTACTAATAAGGATGTGAAGGAAATGGAACCTTCATACATTGTTGGTAGAATTATAAAATGATGTGGTCACTTTGCAAACTAGTTTAGCAGTTCATCAAAAACTTAAGACATAAAGCTACCATTATGACCCAGCAATTCCACTCCTGGGTATATATCCAAGAGAACTGAAAACATATGTTCATACAAAAACTGACACACAAAAATTTAACAGCATTCATTATTCATTATAGCCAAAAGGTGGAAACAAGCTAAAATCCATCAACTGATGAACAGATAAACAAAGTATGGTGTATTGATACGATGGCACATTATTCAGCCATAAAAAGGAACGAAACACTCATACACGCTACAACATGGATATACCTTGAAAACATTATGCTAAATGAAAGAAGCCAGACACAATAGACCACATAATGGACGATTCCATTTACATGAAATGTCCAGAACAGGAGACAGAAAATAGATTAGCAGTTGCTAGGAGCTAGGGAGTGGGAGGAATAGGTAATGACTGCTAATGGATGAGAAGTTTCCTTTGGGGGTGACAAAAAATGTTGTAAAATTAGATACTGGTGATGGCTGCACAACTCTGGGAATATACTAAAAACCCCTGAATTGTACACTATAAAAAAGGTGCATTTTACAGTATGTTACTTATAACTCAATAAAACTGTTACTGTTTTAAAAGCTTTACATTTTGTTTGTCTCTTAAAGATATATGGTGATCTTTTAAAAACTTTAACCCTAGGTAACACCTCTTTGAAGTATGTACTAATCCCATTTATAAAATGAAACCAAAACTCAAAAATGTTAAAATATCTAGCTCAGCATTTCTCAACCTTGGCACCACTGACATTTTCAACAAGGTAATTCTTTGCTGTGGACTGTCCTGTACATTGCAGGATTTTTAACAAGATCCCTGGCCTCTACCCAACTAGATGACAGAAGTATACTCCTCGCCTCCCCCTATTGTAAAAACCAAAAATCTCTAGAGACATTGCCAAATGTCTCCTGGGGGCAAAATAGCTCCCAGTTGAGAATGACTGATCTAGCCTAAGATTTCATAGCTACAAGTAGGAGGGTAGAGACTCAGGTCTTTTAATTCCAAGTCTTGAGTTCTTTATTCTACACTGGTAAATTTCAAACTGTGTTACTCTTCCCAGCCAAAAGCCAACTCATCTCTCAAAAGTCTCTTGATTGTTAGCAGGTTTTATCTGCTTTAAAAATTGGGTTTCTGAATAAGATTTTTATTTGATAAATGTCTCTTCTGCTTAAAATAATAATTAAAGAAACCATTTAATTCTCTACAGATTACACTCAATTTCTTGAACAAAATTGGTCAAAAAGCTGGCAAAATAATTAAGGTACATTATGCTTTAAAATTCCTTCTTGAGCTTTTACTTCTGTTTCACTGGCAAGTTTTTATTCTTTCAAGAGATTAGGGCTGTCTCATTCTGTGCCTCAGTATCACATTTATAGATATCACAATTATATATTTAAGAATCTCATTACTTGGTTGGGAAAATGAAGTACCTTTGAATTCCACTGATCAAATCTACTTTATCCTAACTATGGGCTTATATCTATTCAGAATGAGTGGTGAATGTAGCACAGTGTATCAGGCAATGCTGAATGAGGAAAGATTCCTCTAAGTTGCTTGTGGCTTTACTATACGCCCACAGAAAAAAAAGTGTTAAGAAGGAGGCCTTACTGAGATGAATGCATTTCTAAAACAAAATGTCAATAGGTGGTCATTTTCTTTGCTATCCATGTGAATAGCAGATTTTGACAGAAACTACTCACCTCTAACAAAACTGTGATCATTAAGCCCTGTGTATATGTTTTACAGCATTTGCCATGCTATTTACAAAAATAAATACAAGGTGTTCCAGGTTTCTGCTTACATGTCTCTTTTCCAAGATCCATTGGTTTAAAAAAAGAGTTTAGCTAAGACCTTGAGGTCGATGATTCTGATACAGAACAGACTGTGAACCTCCTGTTGAAGTCTTTAAACACTGACTAGCAGTCATTTAATCTTAGTATCAGGAGGCATGTGACAGGATATTTAAAAAGCAGATTTTAATAGGGTCCTAATCCTGACTCTGCCAATGATACACTGTCTGAATGTAAATAATTCACCATCTCTGTACCTCTGGGAAATTACAAGATTGGACTATAATATCTCTATGGCTCTTCTTCACAGATCACTTATTTCCATATTATGATGTTTAAAGATGTGGTTACCAAAAGAGGAATGAGCAGCAAGAGTGAGAATCAATATTCAAAGACAAGAAGGAAAGAGAAACATAGGGGGAAAAGATGTGATGGGAGAAAAGAAAAAAAAAAAAATGCAGTGACAAGTTTAGTAGTCCTTTACTAACCTGCTGAATGTAAAGCCTGAACTCTTTCCAGATACTCATTTATTTTTTCTTGAATGTGTTCTAGACTTGATCCTGCCATCTCAGCATAAATTAAGGCTTGTGCAGCTTCCTAAAAATAAAGCATTCAAAGGAATTACAATTTGAATTTTCTTTACCAATTTCTAACTCACCTATTGGTTTCTACGAATGGAAAAACAAGAATGTCTTTTAAGATGTTAGTAACTTTTTCATAAAGTGATGAGTTATATAATCCCCTAATACCTTTTCTTCAGTTCTCAGTACTCTGAATTTTCTCATACTGTTGAAAATTTACATAGTCAAACAGGAGGGATTGATTATTATAAACATTTTCTTAGAATAGCTGTGGTTTATGTTTTCTGTTTTCCTTTTTCTTTATGCAATAGATCAGACTGAAAATTATATACCTTAAAAAGGTGAACTGAGCATTAAAAACATTAGAACAAATAATAACCAATAAAATAAAATTAAATGTCAAGGAAAGATAAGAAATTATAAAAGATAAATATCTCATAGTGGAAAGAAAATCTTTTCTTCCACAGAAAATACCGTCAAAGGGTGACATATTTTACAGTAGATTTCAGTTGTATGAAATCAACTCATTTTAATTAAGAAAACATGGATTCATCTTCCAGTTATTCGTTCCATAACTTCCACAGCTGTTATGATGTGGCTAGTGAGGAAGCGCCTCCATTCTCCCATCACCATTCCAGGAATGTGACCAATACCCCACCACCAAGAAGGACCAGAGAGAGATTTCTCCAAGTAACAACACCATCTCTGCAGTAACCTAAGCGTGTGCACTTCATGGAGCCTCATGCCTAACTGTCTGGATCCCAAGAAGCCATCTATTGAGCATCGCTTTTTGAATCCAGTTATTGGTGCAAGAGTTGTTTCATTCGACCTAACAAAACGAGTAAGAAGAGTCAGTTTCGATACAAATGGAAATTCCGTCTAAAGGCTGTGTTGGTAGAAATGATGTAATTTTCTCAGGTTCTGTAACTCAGATATTTAAGGGGAGGAAAATATAACTTTACATGTAAACATTAAATATTGTTATCTTAGGTACCACTATTATCTAAATGTATTATAGCTACACTTAACTTCAATGAACTGTTGTAATATGTTATGTGTATAAATACATATTTTACCCCTTAAATTATCTTGCACATATAGATTTTCAAATAATTATCTTGCTTGAAAGAAATAAAGCTAATATTTAAAATTGCTGACATCAATTTTATTTTACTCATTTCATTTACATTTGAAAGTGACTAACAAGGAATCCCTTATAAAACAACATTAAGACAGTAAACAATATTTCATAAAGTTTATATAAATAGTTCCCAGAAACACAACCACTTCTGACTTTCTCAAGGGTAAAAAAATCTTCATAATGCGATGCATGTAATCCTATAACAAAACAAGAGGCACCTGAATAGTATTTCTTTTGCTTTAGAAAAATCTATTTTAATCTATGAATATGAATCAGTTATTTCATAGAACTAAAAAAACCAGAATTTTACTTTTACATAAATACCATCTTCATAAAACTGTCCCAAGAAAAGTCCAAAAGAAATGATTCTGAAACAAATCAGAAGTCTCTAAATATGGATTATAAAATGAAGGCAATAAAATGTTAATCTGAGAAAAGCAATCCACACATTACTGATGGTATATAAATTCATGGAAAAAAAAGTACTACTACTGTATTTTCAAACTCTGACATTCTTTCTAAAAGAAATAGTGATAATATAATAAAGATACAACTACCTTCACAAGGAGGTAGAGGGCATAGCTAAAGTTGGAGGGATGTATTTGCAAATCCTCAGGATTGGAGAGCAGAGAATGGACTGAGGAAGCTCATACTCTGATTTAATACTTCTGCCCCGAGTAATTTATCCAAAAGAAATATCAAAGAAATGTGTAAAGCATTAGTTATAAGGATAGTAACTGCACCATTACTTATGACGCTAAAAAAACTAGAATGAACCTAAATTCTCAATACAGTTTGTAACTAAATTATGGTACATCCACATAATGGAATGCTATGCATCTATTAAGATTATAGAAGTAAATTTAATGACTTGAAAAAAGTTCAAATTAAAACAGCTTAAAAATAGTATAAACTGTATGATCCAAGTTTGTTTTAAAAAAGGTGTGTACACACACGCGTAGAAAAACAAACACAGAAATAACTATACATCAAATGCTAGGGTAAGAGACGTTTTCTTTCTTCAGTTTACTTTTTATTTATTTTCTTCCACGAACATACATTATCTTAGTGTATATTAGAGACCACGTCCCAGTAGCCATAAATCAGAACCAAGTGACAGAATTACCTAGTTACTAACTACCCTACCTAACTAGTGCCGCCATAACCAGCTCAACAACGGTGGGCACTTGCAGTCAAGACTGCAACCAGAGAAGTGGTCGCTCCAAAGCTAAGACCAACCAAACCTCCTCCTAGCGACAGAAGCCCAGATGGGCGTGGGACCAGCCAGGTCGCTTCTCCCCCGAAACGGAGAGCAGGAGGAGCAGGAAGAGGTTAAAAAGCAAAGCCAAGTGGGCCTGGCAGCCTGGGCACCTGGACCCCACCCCTTGGCCGCAACGATCGAAGCGGCGCTCCCAGGATTACCTTGTAATAAAACACGGCCTCACAGTAGCGACCTTCGTGGTCGCGCTGCACTGCCAGCCGGGCGAACTGCACGGCGTCCCGCTCCAGCGCTGTCGAGTCCATGGCGCCGAGGCCTCGCACGGGGGGAGGGAGCGATGCCCTGTCACAGCAAGACTCTTCGCGGACCGCAGCGCGCCCGGGATCGGGGCAGGGACGCTGGAGCGCCACAGAAGGAGCAGCAAAGTTTACTTTCGGCGATTGAGGAAGGAAAGCGGGCCTTCCCGACTCTGGCCGGCCGCGATGCCGCGCCCCCCTCGGCGCAGCCCCAGATCCCAGCCTGCGGGGCCGCCCCACTTAGCGGCCTCTCGCATCCCCCGCCCCGCCCACTGGCCGTACTGCGCAGGCGCAGCCCGGCCCACGGGAATTTCTCGGGGCTGGGGCGGCGAAGGACCGACTCACTGGAGTACGTGGAAGTGGGCGGGGGCAGGCCTGCTGAGTGCCGCGTGCACGTGATCGCCAAGGCGCCCCGGGATTGGGCGATTGAAAGAAGAATCAGAGCAATGGATATCACCGCTGTTTGGTTGGAGGTGGTAAGGCAGCTGGAGTCTGTGGCTGGAAACACGAGAGGAGGAGTTCTGTGTCTGTCTGTCTGTCTGTCTATCTATGTAAAATAAAGTTCATTCTATTTAGCAGTTACCGTATGGCTTCATCGGATCCTTATATAGATTGAAGCTACCTTTTAGCTAAGCAAACTTTGGGGTATATTCCTATGTGTTAAAATATTTTTCTATTTTATCGTTCTATAAATTATTTAGTCATTACTCAATAATTCCAATCTATGCATAAAAATAAGATAAAAGGAAAACAAAAGATGGAAAGTGTCATGTGTGGTGTCATGCAGTGTCTCAGCTCCCGCTCCCCACATAAGAATGCAGGACATGGTGAGGCCAAAAAGGAACACCCACAGAGCCAGAGATAGGGGAGTCATACCACTATATTCTCGCTGGTGGCTGGGTTGGAGACACAGGGAGCAAACATCTGCCAGTATCCCAACAAGGGGTCTTCCTGCACCTCATTCTTGCTGGCAGCTGGGTGAGACACACAGGAAGTAGTAGCCACATGATGCTGAATCTGCTATCCACTTTTCTGCCAACCAACCAGTGCAGCTATGGCAATTATATCAATGGCTAGTTGGCTAACTGGTTACAGCTGATGGCCAACCAGTCACAGCTGACGGAAAATTGGTACTGTATCTATCAATCCACCAATCTTACACTTTTAGTTTTCACTGAACAATGTAGAGAATTCAGAATTTTTCATTTGTACCATAAAAGCAAAGACAAGAAACCTGACAGAGAAAGTCATGTCACAATTTTTGTTACAATTTTCTAGGTTTGCAAGCCTTGAGCATATTCCCTAACATCTCTATACCTCAATTTTCTCGTCTAAATGGGGCTAAATGGACCAAGATAAATGAAGATAGTACCTACCTCATAAGGTTTTTGGAAGATTGAACAAAATAATTTAGCACACTGCCTGGCATACATGAGATGTTTGACAAAGTTATATTGTCATGCAGGGTGTCATGGGGGGGGTCTCTGGTCCCTGCTCCCTACATAAGAACGAAGGACATGGTGAGGCCAAAAAGGAACACCCATGGAGCCATAGACAGGGGAGTCATACCGCTATAGTCTCGCTTGCAGCTGGGTTGGAGACACAGGAAGCAGGAGCCACACGATCCGCAACCTGTCGTCTGCTTCTCTGCCAACCAAACAACCTCACATGCTAACTGCAATCCACAATCCACACTCCGCTTGCCAGCCACCATCCGCTGCTAGAGTAGCCACGGCAGTTATATTAGTGGCCAATGGTTCACTGGTTACAGCTGACAGCCAACCAGCCACAGCTGATGGCTGTCCAATTACAGTTGATGGTTATTTTACTATCCGAGTGAGCACCTTTCCATGTGAGGGCAAGAGCCTGGAAACTCTACTCCTGGCTCTGTCCCCACATATATACTGCAACACTTGACTCTGCTCTTTTCTGATTGTTTCAGGAGATGATGTGTCAATGCAAAGGCAGAAGGTATGGTCCTGGCACAGTCTTGCCTCTGAGATGCTTGGGATTCCACTTTCTGGAGACTGATCATTCTGAGGGAAAAAAAGCAACAAGAGCGTCATCCGAAGAACCCCTTTATTAACAGGCAATGAGAGTGTTTGTCGGGTCCTTTTCTTACAGTCTATAAGTGCAGGTCCTCAATTCTTTGTTGCATCCATGGAGCCAGATGTGTTTCAGAATTTGGAATTCACAGAGAACAACTCCCTGAGAGTAGGACTGAGTCCTGGTAAGGAACTGAAAGCTATAGCCAGCTGGATTTCAGAATAAGTACGGATTATTGCTATGTGCCTCCCTTCCCCAGCCTCTTTTGAATAGGATTTTCTATAGTGATCATCCTATATCTTACCCCATAGTAGGTTGGGTGTATGGTGGTGGCAGTGGAGATGGGGGGAAGCAGATTACTTATCTCTGTAGTGAACAGTTCTCCACTCAAGAGGTGTAATATTAAAGAAGCTGCACCCAATGAATCGCACCCGAGGAGTCTCATCCATACTTGAACCTGATATAGATGACAAGCTCAAGCTGATTGTTGTGCGGGGAGGCCTGCAGGGTCTCTGGTCCCGCTCCCCACATAACGCAGGATATGGTGAGGCCAAAAAGGAACACCCACGGAGCCATAGGTAGGGGAGTCATACCACTATATTCTCTCTGGCGGCACTATACTCTCACTGGAGGCTGGATCCACACTGTCCGCAAACCGCCATCCACGCTTGCCAGCCCAGCCACCATCTTCTTGCCAGCCCCCATTCTTCTCTTTTCTCTCTAGCGTAGCCACAGCAGTTATATTAGCGGCTAATTGGCTAACTGGCTACAGCTGACGGCCAATCAGCCACAGCTGACGGCCATCTACTACCCGAGCCAGCACTCCTCCACGTGAGGCCGAGAGCCTGTAAACTACTTTCTGGGGCTCTGCCCCCACACTGATGCTGTAATGGTTTGAGACAAGTTGCTTACATGGACCAGTTTCTATCCATATTCTGCAGCACATTTGTTGTGCTGGGGACCCTGCTTGCTGCGCCATTTGTCAGGCGGGGCGGCCTGCAGGGTCTCGGGTCCCGCTCCTCATATAAGAACGCAGGACATGGTGAAGCCAAAAAGGAACACCCACGGAGCCATAGATATGGGAGTCATACCACTATAGTCTCGCTGGCGGCTGGGTTGGAGAAACAGGAAACAGGAACCACACAATCCGCAACCCTAACTCTGCCACTTGCTAGCTCAGCCACCATCTTCTTGCTAGCCCCCATTTTCTGCTAGCATAGCCACGGCAGTTATATTATTGGCCAATGGCTCACTGGTTACAGCTGATGGCCAGCTAACCACAGCTGATGGCCATCTAATCACAGTTGATGGCCGTTTACTACACGAGTGAGCACCTTTCCACGTGAAGTTGAGAGCCTGGAAACTGCACTCCTGGCTCTGTCCCCACAACATTTCTCTGCCCCCCAGGAGTAGGCCTCTTCTTCCAATAAATTGCTGTGAAAGGATGAATATGCCTGTGGCAATCACACCCTCTGCAAAGAGATTTGAAATAATTCTCACTCAGCCTTCCAGGGCCTGGCGCCCTTACCTAAGTTTCTCAGTTCCTTCCTAATTCACTTTTTCTCAGCCCTAGAAGTAGTAGCTGCTTTCTGCAATTGCTACTTCTGTTGGACTGAGAACCCTTCAAAAAATTCCTTTTAGTAATTTAAGTACCTTTAAAGAGTTAGCATTTCTTCATGTTTCATTGTCCTATTCAAATTACTTAAATGGTTTCTATTTCCTAATAACTTCTAGCTCATGATTAAAATACGCTTTTATTACACTATGTAGTTAACTATGCCAACCACCTGTATGTAGTATCCAGAACAAAGAAAGAATACATTGTTTCTAGTAAAGAGGGTAAATAAACATTCTTGGGACTAGGTGACAAGATTTTCATTGTTTTGGTAGTTACAGCTTCCCCCTGGCTGACATCTAAAATAGTGTTTGTGGGGACAGAGCCAGGAGTGCAGTTTCCAGGCTCTTGGCCTCACGTGGAAAGGTGCTGGCTCAGGTAGTAAACGGCCATCAACTGTGATTGGATGGCCATCGGCTGTGGCTAGTTGGCCGTCAGCTGTAACCAGTGAGGCATTGGCTACTACTATAACCGCCGTGGCTACGCTGGCAGCAAATGGAGGCTAGCAAGAAAATGGTGGCTGAGCTAGCAAGTGTGGATTGCAGTTAGCACGGAGGATTGCAGCTAGCAAGTGAGGTTGGTTGGCAGAGAGAAGTGGACAGCACGTTGCGGATCGTGTGGCTCCTGCTTCCTGTATCTCCAATCCAGCCGCCAGCGAGAACATAGTGGTATGACTCCCCTACCTATGGCTCCGTGGGTGTTCCTTTTTGGCCTCACCATGTCCTGCATTCTTATGTGGGGAGCAGGAGCTGAGACCCCTCCTGACACCCAGCATGACAGTGTCCACAATCCCTTTCTGAAATTTAAAAGTGCTTACACTCTATAAATTCTTAGGTTAAATGCGTAATGATATCAAATTAAGAAAGCTTACAGTTTTCTGATGATCTGAAGTTGGTTTATTAAATAGAAATTAAAGATATGATTGTTTCCCCCTTTTCAAAGGAAATTATGTTTTGCTATAGCAGATATTCCTATTATCCAATGAGTGGAAGTTGTGTTGGTTTATACACAGCTTTTCCTAGGCATGGAGAGCTAGAGTGGTATGAGTAGAATTAGTAACATCAGCAGGAAATGAAAGGCAAAGCTCTTAGATACCTGCCAGCCAGGCAAGAGGAGCCTTTCACCTCAATTTTAAGAAGATGAACAATGAATGCCTATATGACTTGCACACTGGGGTCGTATAACTTCAGGAGGATTGTGAACACCGTGATATGAGATGCAGAATTTTGTTATGTACTTTTACCCTTGCAAAATGGTCCATCATTTTCAAGATCCCCAAAGAGGTCCATGACTACCTCCTGCCATCAGGCAAAATGAGGATGTATTCAGAGAACACTGGATGGGTTAGCCACATAGGTAAAACATCGTCTATGATTCTGCCTGCTGACAGAAGCAGTAATGGGGAGGACAACTGGTATGTATCAAGTGCCCATATCTTCATGAGTTTGAGGAAACAAACCAAAGTTTGGTATATAATGGTGATGAAAAGGAGGGGAGTTATATCCCAATAAAAAAGCAAAAATGAGGGGAGCTGGTGTCGCGTAACCACCTAGTCAGAATCTCAGAAGGAGACAGTTGTATTAATTCATGCTTTAAATACAAATATAATCCCCACCCTTTTTCTTTGACTTGAAAAAATACTGGGCCTCAGTGGCTCTCTTGGAGCAATTGTCTAGGGCTGAGCAGTGGCTGCCCAGGTTATGTGGGCCACACACTCTCTAGCTCGCTTCTTCCACCCAGCCTGCTTCTCACACTGACTTTCTTTGCCTGGAGGATGGAGTTAATGTGCCCTGAGGAGTTCCGGAGAGGTTTTCAGACTAGAAATTGTGCTCTGAATCTCTCCCAGTGCAAGGTTTATGGTAGGTGTTAAAGAAATGTTTACTATGAATAGATGAGTGACGAGTCCCTTCTCCGGCAACGTGCTGATACTCACATGTAGTTCTACAAGAAGACACAAGGTGGTGGTGTGCGCTCAGAAATCCACCTACCTTGGCAGAGCACCCACAAAAGATGAATTTGAACTTCCTGGTGTTCTTTACAGGCCAGACTTTGAATTCAGTTGGTTGTGAATATGTGCACATAACTTCTAATAATAATACCGTAATTTTACGTATGTCCTAATGTTTGTCTATCCACACACACATATGTAATAAAATATTTAAAATTAGAAGATAAGTAATTAGGATATATATAATACATATATATAATTAGGATATATATGATATGGATAAATATGGGATTAAGATGTATAATAGAATATATGTAGTTAAAATACACTTAAAATTAGCTATATAATTAAGGTATACATATGTAATTAGTATCTATTAAAATATAAAAATTAGAATATGTCTGACAATTAAGTTTGTGAACGTGCCACAATGTAAGCACACGGCGGCAAGTATATGAAATTAAGGTATATAATCAAATATATATGTAATATTTATAAACGATTAGGATATATAATTATGTTAAACCATATGAAATGATCATTTTCACCTTCAAAAACAGCACTTTTATATAGTTGAACCTAATGTTTCAAATGGGCTAAAGTTATTATAACTGTTCAAAAACAAAGCTCATCTTGTATTTTCTTTCCCTAGAATCTTCCATTCTCTGATTCTAATTCCAATGTCCCCAATCTGTCAATGACATGAAAAATTGGTCTTTTATCAGAATAAGTGAGCCAATATACAAACAAACCAAGGACCAACAGTTATTTTTGCTCTTCCCTTGTGGGAAGTCACGGGGCAGTGTTTGTGGGGAGGAAAATGATTTCATTTTCCCATGCGATGGGAAAGAAAGGAGATCACTGAAAGTTGACGTTTTCTGTAAGAAGTCAGGGATTGAAGCATCAGGGGTGGAGTCTGGAGGGGGTGTGGGAGCACCTCAGGGTCAATCACCTGTGCCCAGGTAACTCATTGTACCTTTGTCTCCTTACAAGATGTGTGAGATAGTGGAGCCTAGAAAAGCAGTGTTCAGACACACTGCAGGATCAAAAGCAAAGTAGCCAGAAGGGTTACAGAAAAAACAATTAGGAAGGAAGGAGGGAAGGAAGGAGGGAAGGAAGGAAGGAAGGAAGGAAGGAAGGAAGGAAGGAAGGAAGGAAGAAAGGAAGGAAGGGGGAAGCTTCAAGAACTTGGACCTGCACAGCAGACATGGATGGAACTGCAGGGAAGGAACTCACCCTGTCTTGGCATCGTTAGCATGATGTGCTCTCTCTCTCTGAGCACTGGAATTTCAAGGCCACGGAGCCATGGTCGAGTCGTGGCTGGAAACAGGCCTTGAGTTTCCCAGGTTTCCAGTGGTTCTCAAATTGTGTTCTCTGCATCAGTAGCACCTGCACCACCTGGGAACCTGTCAGAATGCAAATTCCAGGGCCCCACCCAGACCTACTGAATCAGAAACCCTGCGGGTGGAGCCCAGCAGTCTTGCTATGAACAGTGCCCCCCCACAAGTGATCCTGATTCAGCCAAAGTCTGAGAAGCACCCCTCTAAAGTCTCATTCTCATCATTTCCCCCACAGCCAGACCCAGTGAATCATGACCCTCCCAAGAGACTGGGCTCAGTGTTCTTGTCTCTAGTTGAACTTGAAACACCCCTCTCTTCTTCTCTGCTTTGCTCTAATTCTGCCTTTGGGATTCAACCCAAGCATCCCTTCCTTAGGGACAAGCGTGCGATTCCCAAAGCAACTTAGATGCTGCCCCTCTGGCTCCCCCAGTCCCTGCCTTACCTCTCTTCTCAGTGATTTCAAATGGTGCTTGAACTACGGGTGCGAGTCTTTTGCTTCCTACAAGGTAAACTGTTTTGTCCATTTTGTTTCAACCCTCAGTGCCTGGCCCAAGGAATTTAAAATATTTGTTGACTAAAATAATAAATGACCATCGCTTGGCTGGCAACTTTAAAAGAGTTATCATAATAATATGAATAAGAGGACGTAATATTTACTCAGTCCTTCCTATTGTTTTTTTTTTACTAATAAAAGATGGCTTATTTAGGTACAATTTACAAATAATAAAAGGTACATGTTTTTACGTGTACAGTTCCAGGAGTTTTGACAACTTTATACACCCCACGTAAACACCATTACTCCAGAAGGTTTCCCATCCCATGCTCCTTCTCAACTAATCTCCCGCCTGTCCAATTCTAGGCAAGCACTGACGTGCTTTCTGTCATTACGTGTTAATTTAGTCTTTCCTAGAGTTTTAGAAATACAGAATCACAGTTTGTATTCTTTGGTGCCTGACTTCTTTTGCTCAGAATAATGTGTTTGAGATACATCCATGTTAATTGTGGGCATCAGTAATTAATTCTATTTTTATTGCTGAGTGTCATTCTACTGCATGGATATAGCACACTTTGTTTATCCATTCTTGTGTGCGGACATTGTTTTCAGTTTTTGGCTATTAAAAATAAAACTGCTATGGACATTTGTGATCACACTTTGGGTGGAAATCCTTCCTGCTTTTTGAGTACTTTCGTACATATCGCCCTTCTGTGAAGGGAGCTTCACAGAACCTGAGAGATCTGTCAGGTGAGGGTCTGGCACATGTGACTCTCAACTGTTGAATGGAAGGATAAATATCCAAATACATCACTACCCATATGAAAGATGAGAACACTTCTCCGCTCAGTTCAGGGACTTGTTCAAGCCACATGGTGAATTCAAACCACCCGGGTCTTCTAAGACTAGGGCTCAGCCTAGGGTATAATGAAATGGAATGAAAGTTCTCAGCTGAATGCTTTGGAGCGATGGGGTGGAGAAGTCTCGCGTTGGCCTGTGGGGAGTTAATTCTTCCGGAACTTCTAGGCTGCATGAGTGGGGGTGCTGAGCAGGTTTCTGTGGTGGAGTCAACAGGAAGCCAGGCCAGTAGGTAAGAGGTGTGTCGCACAGGCTTGAGGAGAGGCCCTGTAGGTTCCATCAGCATGAAGGGGTCTGAATCCACAGAGAACTGGTGGCAGCAGCTGTCGTAAGATGGAGCCAAGAGGATCTGAAATGGTGCTTAGTAACGGTCTGAGACATTGTACACTGAGGGTATATTTGTGTATTGCATGTATATATAAAAATCCTAAAAAGTCAATTTTGTAAAAGATAAAAATGTGGAAATATGGTCTATGGAAGATATTTAAATTTCCCACTTCTCAGATATCCACACAAGTGAACTATTTGCCACTACTTTTCTTTGTCCTGGTCTTATAGTACTGCGTTCTCCTGAAAATAACACCTAACTGGAAAACAAGCCCTAGCATGATTTTTCAGGATGCTTGTAATATAAAATAAGCCCTACTGTATTTCCCCGAAAATAAGACCCAGTCTTATATTACTTTTTGCTCCAAAAGACACATTAGGGCTTATTTTATATTATGAGCGTCCTGAAAAATCATGCTATGGCTGGTTTTCCGGTCTTCAATGAATGTCTTCATTGTAAAGTGGAGTTAATAATGGTCCCTACCTTATAAGATTCTAGTAAGAATTCACTAAGTTAATATATGTAAAGTACATAGAGTAGTGCTAGCACATGGTAAACCTTAAGTGTGTGTAAGCTGTTGTTCTATTGACTATGCTAGATAATAAAGCACTCCAAAGTTAGTGGCATAAAACAACCACCATTTTGTTATGCTCATGGATTCTGTGGGCCAACAATTTGGAAAGGCACAGCAGGTACAGCTTGTCCATGCTCTGCAATATCTGAGGCCTCAACTGAGAAGACTCAAAGGCTGGGGGTGGCATGACAGCTGGAGCTGAAATCCTCTGAAGCTTGTTTTCTCACATGTATGGTGCCAGGGCTGGGGGGACTCAAAGACCAAGACCACTGACCAGAGTGCCTACACATGGTCTATTCATGTCACTTGGCTTCCTCACAGTATGATGGCCCAGGTGGACTTGTTACATGGTCGCATAGGGCTGCAACTGCTCAGAGCGTAAGGCCGAAGCCGCGTGGCCTTTTATGGTCTAGCCTTGGAAATCACAGTGTTTTTTCCCCCCACATTCTACTGGTTCCCATATAAGTAAGTTAAAAGGGGAGGGACTTCTTGCCAAGGGAGTGACAAGATAGGAGAGCATGTGGAGTGGAGACATTGCTGCAGCCATGTTTGGAAAACCCAGTCTACCAAAGTTCTTATTATCATTAATTCTTACAGGTGAACGAAGCAGGTCACTGTTCAAGTAGACCAACACGTTTAGTTTTTTTCTCTCTTTCCTTTTCTTGGTGACTAATATCCTCCAGTAAATTAGTTTCTAATAAAACGTTTCAGAGGCTTCATTCCAGGAAAGGATGACAAATTTCACCTTGCAAAGAATTGATTTTGTGTTTGCTTCGTGCTACAAAGTCACTTTATGAAAAGAAAAGAGTATATATATTGGCATCAGGGGATCTCAGGAAAGCTCAGTTCCACCCAGTTCTTTGTATTGCCCAGTTTCTCTTTTTCTGTTCACTGAGAGGGATGTTTTTTACTTTCTCTTCATCTTGGCCTGTTTATCTAAAGATTAAAAAGGCAAGGGGAAAGATTTAGGAGAGTCTTTTAACAATTGTATTCCTTTGAGCAAATAATTCCTAAGGGGTGAAAAGGTTAAAATTACAGAGGTTTTTCTGTTAGTCTATATAGAGTGAAACATTTAATTATCAATACACCCATGCTGACTTTGACATCGTTTGTTAGTGTGTTAAATTCAGTCTATTTAATAAACATTTACTGGGTGTTTACTACAAGTCATGCACTAGATTAAACATGGTAGATTCAAAGGAAAGACAACCATGTTTGCATGTAAAGAGGCTTCACTCTGGTGGCCCATGGCACACAGGTCCCCCTTAGAGATTATTCAGAGTGGTTCATTCTTGGAAATCCTGGTTGGGTTTAGTCTTAGCAGCACTGCTTTCTTCATAATATGACAACAAGGTTGGAGCCTCTGAGCCAGGATATTTGTCTAGGAGGCAGCAATGACTGAGGGTCTGGCTGTCTTTGCCTGGAGTGTGGGGAGGAAGAAGGTTGTTAAGAAGCAGTAGACGCAGTGGTCAGACATGTATAGGAACTGGCACACATGCCTGCCCACGTATGTGGGGGACTTCAATGTGCATCACCAAAAGATATGTGGGAAGGAGCAATGAAGTCCACATTAATACCACTCAAACGCCACGCTCGCTTTTTAAATTCTTGGTGGGTAAAATCTTCTAGAAAACTAGATACTTTTTCTCCCTTTATGAAGCATTGATCTGGTTTGGGCTAGCTTTGTTTCAAGGTTATCTTCTCAGGGGAAAAAAAGTTTTCAGGGACCCCCCATTTAGGAGGGAAAACTGAGTCCCAACTCCTTAGCGTGGCATACTAAGTGTGGCACCTCTGTGATCTGGCCCCAGCTTCTTTGTCTTACTCCGCAAGCCCCACTGCCCCTTGCACTGAATTACAAACATAGCCAGTCCTGTGAACTCATTCATTCTATTACCTCCAGGATTTTATCCAGGCTGTCCCTGCTGCCGAAATGCTTGCCACCACCGCTTCCCAATCACACCTGGCTAGATTCTCTTTCTTTAGGCTACCTCCTTCAGGAAGCCTTCCTTGAACACTCCCCATCTCCAAATGGATCAGGCTCTCCTCACCTTCTCCAGTGATGGAACTGATCAGACTACATCATAATTCCCTCTTTGCCTCTCAGTCTCCCCCACTGCTCAGGAAGTTCTTTGGGAGAAAAGTCTGCAATCTTTTTTGCCATTATTTCCCCAGTGCCTAGTAGATACTTGCCACAGAGGAATATTAAAGTACTTATTGGATGAAGGAAGAAAATTATATGTAAGATTTTTATAGTTTATTTACAGTTTTTACAGTTTATTACTAACATAATTAGGGGCAAAACCCAGTTCTTCTCAAGGGAATGAGGCGACAAGCCACAGACCGGGAGAAAATATTTGCAAAAGGCATATAGGATAAAAGACTGTTATCCAAAATATACAAAGAAGTCTTAAAACTCAACAATAGAACATGAACAACCTGATTAAAAAGTGGACAAAAGATCTGAACAAATAACCTCACCAAAGAAGAGGTACAAATGGCAAACAAGCATATGAAAAGACGGTCCACATCGAATGTCATTATGAAAATGCAAATTAAACAATGAGATTCCACTACACCTATCAGAATGGTGAAATTCTGTTATGGGTCAGGCACTGTGAAAATGCTTTTCTGACAGGATTTCCTTTAATTTTCACAATATCCTTGTGAGGATATTGCAGATTGTAATAAACTCAAATTGTAGCTGAGAAAACGAAGGCCCACAGAGGAGAAATGAATTGCCGAAGGTTATATACTTTGTCTTAGCCTGAGAAAGAGCATGAGCTCATCTGCAGGTAGTTTATTTTAGTAAGTGTTCTCAGGGGACATGAATGGAAGGAGGAAAAACTAATACAAGGCAGATTTCTTGAATTGGTCATCACTCGGGGCAAAGTACTGCTCAGTGCTTTCTCCCGGAATCTTTTGAGGAGCTAGCTGGAATGTTCCTCAGAATTGTTTGCCTGAAAGAGAAAAGTGACAAATTTGTTATGAGCTCTGGATTCCTGTGGTTACAGTTACTACAGGGATGTGTACCTATGTGTGAATGACATAAATTCCCACACTTGTCCCAAGCATCCTCTCTCTGCCTTAGAGAAGCCTTGGGACAGAGCCCGAGAGATAATCCGTGCAGCCAAGGCAAGCACCGTCACTTTACAGCTGAAGTTGGTGAGCTAAGAAGATGTGAGACCCGGCACAAAACGTGGGCATGGCTTTTAGGTGATGAGACAGGGTTTTAAACCAGGTTGGCCAAATTCCAAAGTCCATGTTCTTTCTATTCTCTAAAGCAGTCAAGGAAGTCGCACAGACCATTCTCACAGTTATTTCCCACTGAAAAATCAAATTCAAGCCATTGGCTGTTTCCAAAGTTCAGTTTCTTATTTGCTGCTGTCACTACACCTGTCACATTCTGACATCCACAAACAAGTACTCTGGATGTCTTGCTTTGCATTTAGTACGTGCACCTAGTGGCCACTAGGTGGCGCTTCCAATCGTCGGCTGTTTTGAGATGGCAAAGACGTGTGGGCTGTTAGACAAGTCGGAGTGGAGGATGCCCTTTGGCAAGCCGTCAGGTTCTTTATTAATAGAGCCAGTAACATTTATGAACGCTTAGTAAATAGAATTCTAGAAGAACCTTTAGAACACCATGCTAAAATAAATAGCAGGTTTTTATTTCCCACTGCTGCCTTTCTATAAAGATGTTCTCCGAGGTTCCCTCAATTAAAAGAACCTTACTGCCACCAGGTTTTGCAAAACAGGGTAGCTTTGGGAGTTTGCGAGTTGACTTGCAGTCCTCTATATTAGAGAAGTCTTTCTTGCGGTGTGGACTAAGGCATGAGAGTCTTTTGGATGTTAGTTGAAACACAGATTCCTGGGATGTTCCCCAGACCTGTTGTGCCAGGATCATCGGGTACTCTGCATTTTCACACTCACACCAGGGGATTTTTTTTTTTTTCAGTCTAATTTCTGACTCTAGATTATATTCCCCATCTTCCTCGGAAGGGCTAGCTCATCAGGTATCTATTCTTTTTTTTTTTTTAATTTATTGGGGTGACAATTGTTAGTAAAATTACATAGATTTCAGGTGTACAATTCTGTATTACATCATCTATAAATCCCATTGTGTGTTCACCACCCAGAGTCAGTTCTCCTTCCATCACCATATATTTGATCCCCCTTACCCTCATCTCCCACCCGCCACCCCCCTTACCCTCTGGTAACCACTAAACTATTGTCTGTGTCTGTGAGTTTCTGTTTCTCATCAGGAATCTATTCTTAGTGGTCTCGTTTGTCTAATTGGTACTAATACACTTTGAAACGAATTATATGTGCTAAAATGTACAAGGTTGCAGTTTGGAATCAGCTCCTCTTTTCCTCGCTATCTTTTCTAAAAATTAACTATGAGTCAGGGTTGATTGCCCACTTGTCCACCTGGTTCTTATACTTAGAACCTCTCTGAGCTGGAGCGACGCAGCTCACCCTCAGGAGAAGCTGATTTCTGGCCACACAGCGAGGTGAGTTTTAGCTACCCTGGTATCCTGGTGGGTTTGTAGTTCCGACTCTTCTAAGATGGAACTACATTTTCCAGAGCTTCCTTCCCTGCATAGTTTTTGTCTAGCCGTGGGCCCCATGAGCACTTTGTGTGACACTTGGAATGCAGGAGTGCACAGCAGCTGTATTGTGTTTAACGCATGGAAGGTAGGTGCGGGTCACTCCTGGCTGTGGCAGCTCATCTGCTGGCTCATCTGGTTGGTGTGGGGCAGTCACTGGCTCACAACTCTTCCACTTCTGTCGGATCTCCTGTATGGCTTCTCCAACTCCTGTGCCAGGTGTGTGTTTACTTCTGTGAGGAAGGGCATCTTAGCCAGCTGGTGCTTTCCTTGCACATTCCAGCTTGTCCTGCTCTCTCCCACTTCATATCTATCTTCACTTCCGCCAAACAGCCCTGCTGACTGAGTCCTCAACAGCAGATGTGGAAACAACAGCCCTACATAAACTGTTTAACCAGCTCTCATGATTGTGTAAGTTCAAATCCTTTTAATAAAGCCTTTATTATTTATGTTTCTTCTAGTGGCTCTGCTTTTCTGATCATACTCTGACTGTTAAAGTTGTGGAAAAAAACCACAATCATGAAAATTTGATGCCTTTATACCTACTGACTTTTTATGACTAAAATTGTTTCCTGAATTTACCATGGCCATCATATGTTGCACTAATGTCATAATAGATAAAAAGACTTTTCAATACTTGATTTGATTAAGTAAATTGGCATTTCTTGAGTATCTACCAAGTCCCAGGTGCTGTGTATGAGATGGTAAGTTTAAAAGGTATGAGACCTTGGTCTAGAACTGGCAGGGGGACAGTGGCATGTGGGTTTTGGAGTACATACATAGTAGAATTCTTCATTTCACTCTGTCAGCTCCATTCTGTTTCCTGGTTCTCAGAGAGTCCCAGGAAAAGTCCAGGCCTGACACTGTACCTACAATGAGCAATATGGAGCTATTATAAATGTTTGAGCAGGGAGTGATCCATTGAGCCTAAGAAACTAGGAAGAGTTTGCTAAGATGGAGAATGTTCTGTGCATTTATATCTCAGTGACAAAAGCAGGAGTAAACTTCGGTGCAAAGTGTGTGTGTGTGTGTGTGTGTGTGTGTGTGTGTGTGTAAAGTGTTGGGATGGGGGGCCGGTTCCATAGATGGCCCCCTCCAATGACACTTGTGAAGAATCAGGGAGTGGCAAGGATGTTGGCTAATTTGCAAAGGCAAAATTTGTGCTCATTATCTATGTCTACTCCTTCTTTGGGGCAGTAAAAGTCTATTACTGATTTGTATTAGCCTCTATTCTTCCCAAATCATCCAGCTGTTCTTACACAATGTAGGCAAGAGTAGAGATGAGGGAAAATTATGCTATGATTCAATTTCAGGGGATTTCTTAACAAGATATGCAAATATGCAAACTGACACTTGTTCTACTTACACACCGCAAGAATAATTTCCATTTCTAAGGAAATGTTCAGCATAAACATTAATGTTGTAGTCTTTCTCCTCGAAAGAGCCGTGTGGAATCATCTTTACATGTTACTTCTGACAGGAAACATCTTGTAGTGAATATTCTCTAATATTGTGTAGTGGTTTGGAAATGCAGAGAGATTAGAGATTCTCATGTAAAAGGATATAAATCTAAAGACTGAATTATGCTTCTGTGAGCTGGAGCTCAGGAAGTGGAGTCAGGCAGAACTGGCTCTGGAGTTTAGGTCCCCCCCTTAATTAACTGTGTGGCCTTGGGCAAGTCACATTTCTCTAAACCTCCAGAGAAATAGCAATACTTAACCTTGGAGTACTGTAAAAAGGATTAGAAATGGATGTAAAGCAGGTAGTGTACTGGGCACACTAGAGGCCAAGGAATAATAGAATTATCTAATATACTGAGTAATTTTGTCGTCTCCTTGAATGGAGAAAAATGCCCCCATCTTTTTTATTTTTTATTAAGTGGGAATGCTGACCCTACATCTTTAACACTCCTGAAATATTGAAGATGACGTGTAGTGATTTGTTTTGACCACATTTGTAAGACAAATTTCCAGAATCGCTCAGTGTGAGTATATGCATTTATAACTTTGATAAATATTTTCAAATTGATTTCTGTGGGTCTCATGTCAATTTATCTTCTCACCAGCAATGTACATGAGTTAGGCAGATGTTTTTTGAACACTGCCAGATGACTTCTTTGTGGAAGTTTTACAACATGTCTATAAATTCTTTGATGCACATCCATTGAGAGGTGAGGTCTATGCCTCCTCCCCCCATCTGCATCTGGGTGGGCTGTGACTGCTTTGACAAATAGTTGTGGCAGAAGTGATGCTGTATGATTTCTGAGGCTATGTCATAAAAGGCCATGGGGCTTCCACCTGGTACTCTTGGGATGCTTATGCAATGGAAAGCCGCCACTGTGGAGTCCGACCACTTTGAAACCACCGAGTTGGAGAGGCCACATGTGGGCACTCCAACCGACAGCCCAGGTGAACTCCCAGTCACAGAAAGGACTGACTGTTGGCCATGTGAGGGAGGGAGGCATCTTGGACATCCAGGACACTGGAGCCTTTAGATGACCACAGCCCCAGTGGGCATCTGACTGCAACTGCATCAGAGACCCCAAGAAAGAAAACTGTCAGCCAAGCCCTTCCTGAACTCCTGACCCACAGAACTCTGAGCAAAATAAATGGTTGCTTCAAGCATGTAAGTGTTGGGCAGTTTGTTATATAGCAATAGTAACGTGGATACTTCACAGTGGTTCTTGAACTTTACTTCCATCCTCCCCAGAAAACCTTTCAAATGAGGGTTCCAGAAGTTTAGCAAGAATAGATGTAGTGTCTAGCTCACCGGCTCAACTCCAGTCCTCCCCAGCCCAAGAAAATGTAGGAGAAAGTGAATAAGAATGACATTATTATAGGGACAACTTTGAATTATCACGACCTTAAAATTTTAAGTTATTCATTAGTTAACTGCAATACTCGTAGTTCAGCTTCTGTCTAGGAAGCAGTACAAGGATACATGGGCCCTTTGGGGTCTGAGAGAGCTTGGTGTGAGAATTTAGGAAATATATTTCATACTCTCTGACCCTGTTTCTTTATCTGTATTAATGACATTTAGCTCATGGAGTTCTTGACACATTAAATAATAAAATGTAGAAAAAATGCATAATAGTGATTGTCTCAATACACAGTAGTTACCGTGTTTCCCCGAAAATAAGACCTAGCCGGACCATCAGCTCTAATGCGTATTTTGTAGCAAAAATTAATGTAAGACCTGGTATTATATAAGACTGGGTCTTATATTAAAATAAGCCCAGGTCTTATATTATATTAAAATAAGACCTGGTCTTATATTAATTTTTTGCTCCAAAAAACGCACTAGAGCTGATGGTCCGGCTAGGTCTTATTTTCAGGGAAACAAGGTAGCTGAGACAGAAGGAAGAAGAGGTTCTTATCACTGCTGCCCTTCTGGGCTGTATGACCCTCAGGGAGAGGCACTGCTAGGCTTATTACTGGAAGCCACTCCCTGCAGTTATACTTCTGTAAAACTAATATTTACAGCCTCCTTAATGGTTGCCCTGCTTCTACCTTTGCCTTCCATTTGTCTCTTTTCTACCTCACAGGCAGCGTGATTCTAAGTTGGATTGTATCACGTCTCTATTCAGAGCCCATGTCATCCAGGGTAAAAGCCAGAGGCCTTACTATAACTTACAAGACCCTGCATATTACCTCATCTATTACTCTTCACCTCACTCACTGGGATCCAGCCACTTAGACCTCTTTGCTGTTCCTTGAGCCCTCCCAGAGCTGCCATAATCTGTTGTATGGGTTGTGCCCTGTAGGAAGTATCCAGCAGAGGGGGCGGAGAAAGCTGAAATATAGCCCGGGTAATCGAAATAATGCACTTACTGTGTTATGCTCCTGGCATGATTGACACCAAGGTGTCTTTCCTGGTAGCAGCCTTGACCTCTCAAGGTGTGCTCCTGCCCCAGGGCCTTTGCACTTGCTGTCCTTTGCCTTGGACTCCCTCCGTTCAGAAGACTTGACTTGCTCATCAACTTCCATCAGGCCTTTCCTCAAATGCTACCTTATCACAGAAATCTCTGACCACTCTGGAAGTAGTAACCCCCAGCCTCCATGCCCTGTTCTGTTTTTCCCCACATTACTAATTGCCATCTGACAAATACAGGTACTTACCTCTGCTCTCCCTCCTCTAGACAATGATTCTGGAAGAGTAGCCCCTGGACCTGAAGCATCAGCCTCACCTGGGAACTTGTTAGAAATACAAATTATCTGGCTCCACCCAACACCTAAATCAGAAACTCTGGAGGTGGGGCCTATTAATCTGTGTTTTCATAAGCCCTTGAGGTAATTCTGAGGCTTACTCAAGTTTGACAATTGGCTGTTGCAGGAAATGAGAAAGGACTTTTTCCATTGTTGCCACATCCTCAGAACTTCGACTGGCACAAAGTAGGTGCTCAATAAATATTTATTGAATGCATACTGATTAAGTACTTTACAAGTATTTATGTAATCTTCAATTAGTACTAGGATTTTGGTACTATAATTATCTCATTTTATGGCTGAGGAAGCTGAGACAGAGAGATGAGGTAACTAGCTAAAGGTCAAACAGCTAGGAAATGGCGGAGCCAGGAACCCAGAGCTCATGTGTTTAATCACAGGTAAATATACCAGCTTTCAACAGTCCAGGGGGCCCCAGCAGTAGTGTCAGGCTGCTGTAGGCTGCCGGGCAGGGAAAACTTTTTATAAGAAAAGAACAGAGGGAAGATCTCACTGTACTCCTGTCAGAGTGGAGTTGAGGGCTGAAGGAGCACTGTGTCAGGGAGCAGGAGACAAAGGTTCAGTTCTCGTCACCCATTTCCTGGGGATGCAAAATTGGCAAGCCATTCAAACTCTCTGAGCCTCAATTGTACTATCTGTGAAATGGGCCTGATGCCAGTGTTCTGGAAATTTGGAACAGGATGCACTGCTGGCAACCCCTGTCATTTGCCTTCAGCCCGTCTCTGACTTCAGAGGCAGCTGCAGCAGAGAGTTCTGGGAGAGCTCAGAACCTCCTCACCCTGATGATTGGCCCCTCAAGTGTGTGTCCCTGTGTCTTTCCTCTTTCTAACCCAGGGCTAATGTTTCTAATGCTAAGGGAGTCTATTGGACCTTCTAGTAAGCTTGGCCTGAAGCTTACACCCTGGAGAGCAACCCTCAACTAATGGGGAACAGGAACCAGCAGATAAATGTACTGGCCTCCTTTCTTTTAGGTGGGCAATTCTAGGGGGGCATTTAGTACACTTCTTGGGATAGAACAGCAAGATCAAGCACCCCACTCCCCCAGCAGCAGTGATCTCAACAACACAGCCTCATATATGATTCCCCCACCCCACTTCCTCACTCCTAATTTCTGGGCTCACCTTCCAAATAAATCACCTGCTTCCAAGTCACTGTGTCTAAGTCTCTGCTTTAACTAAGAGACCTGCCTTCCTACAGATTAGGAAAAAGGAAACTGCTCCGGGAGAATGCAGCCTAGGCGTGTACCTCTTGGCAAGCAGTGTGGCTGGATCAGTGACATCAGACTGTAACTGCGCCCAGTAGCCTGAATTCTGGTCCAAGCTGTGATCAGAGAGATTTCCTTCTTTCCTCTGGCAGTTAGCTCATTCATTCCATCTTTTGAATGATCTTTGCAAAGGGACTGGTATCTTCAGTGTTTGTATTCAGAAGCTGGGGCCAGAGCCTAAAATTTGCTGAAAACTCAGCTTTTATTCTTTGAATTCAGAAAAAACCCTGCCAAAAAACCCTGCCTGTGGCCTGCTCCATGCAGGTCAGAGAGATGAGCTCAGCTGGTGGTGGTCATGTGGTCAAACCATCTCTTCATCTCTGCTCAGAGGAGTTCTTTTTCTTTCTCTCAGCAACACTCAGCTCATCTCACACCACTCCTAAATGTAACAAGAAAGACAACCTTCCAAGAGCAAAGCAAAGTGCACTTTCCTTCTTAAAAGGGACCCCTGAGATTGTTTCTGGGTGGTGGGTTATGGTTATGGGTAATCTTTCTTTTCCCTTTAGGCTTACCTATATTTTTTAGATTTTCTATTCATACCCTGGAACATGTTTTTTGTTTTTCAACATAAAAGATTAAAAAATAAGTTCAATTGCACAGATAATTTGTGAAATAACAAATGAATCATCAAAATAGCTGAATATAGACAGGAATTTTATATATTCATATTCTTATTTCATTCCTCAGTTCTTAAGTCAAGTTCCTGCACACTTGGTCCAAATCTCTCACCCAACCCCAACCCCCACCACGGACCCCACAGCAGTTTTATAGAAACAAGCTTTAATCTTAGGACTCAACTTTCTGCTGAAGAACAAAGTTAGAAAGAAACAGAAGGGAAACACCTTTGCTAATAGGTAACGTTGTTGGAGAAGACATGTCATCATTGCGCCTTGTAAATGGAGTAGGTGTGAGTTTTACTCCACAGCATTTGAGTTTTAGAATAATGTTATTTTTTTAAAGTACTTTATTTATTTTTCATTAATTTCAGGTGTACAAAACAATGTATTAGTTAGACATTTAAACCCCTCACAAAGTGATAACCCTTCTCCCCCAGTCTACTACCCCTCTGACATCATACATAGCTGTTACAATTCCATTGACTCTATTCCCTATGCTGTACTCCATATCCCATGACTATGTGTGTGTGTGTGTGTGTGTGTGTGTGTGTGTGTGTGTGTGTGTGTGTGTGTATATAATTATAGTTGACATTCAATAGAAAACACCGATGTAGCACTTATGTGCCAGGGTGGTTCTAATGCTTTGCCTGTGTTAACTCATTCAAACTTCTCAGGGTCCCTATGAGATTGGAAGTATTACTATCTTCATTTTAGAAATGAGGAAATTTAGGTACAGATAGATAAAGTAACTGACCCAAAGTCACACAGCTAATAGAAGGCAGGGCCAGAATTGAAACCCAGAACTATCTGGCCCCAGAGTCCCTTCTCTCAACGACTACACTAATTTTCCTCGCTGTACTTTTTCTCTCTCAATGGGACAATCTCTTCCAAGAATCCCTGATAGGTAGGTAGGAAATTAAACTCCAGGAATTATTGGGGTTCTCTTTTCATCTCTATAGGGTCAAGTAAGAATCCTCAGCTTGGAGCAAGGAGGGGGTTATGAGTCCAATCCAATGTACTTCCACCTGTGGCTTCCTGGTTCCATAATGATGGCCGCCCCCAGGGCTGGTTCTCCCAGCTGGCTCCCAGCTAACCAGAGAAGCACTTCTCTGGGCTGTATTGTCCTGAAGACTCGCCCTCATCAGGACCCCCACACAAGTCCCCATCTACTGGGGTTCAGTGGGCATGCAAGGCCCAGGCTCTGTCCTGTGTGGAGACCCCCAAGCCCCACTCAAGGGTATAGTCTCAGGACATTTCTGCCTCCCTTCTCAGCCCAAGTAATGGCCTCTGTCACTTCTTCCTGGGAACACCCAGCTCACTCCTCAGTGGTGCTGAAACAGAATTTTTACTTAGTTCCTGAGATTGACTGGAGAAGGTGGCAAAAGTCTCCCAGTGCTGATCCCTCCCACCAGGGTGCAAGGTGGGGACAGACAGACTAATAGCATGGATATGTTTGTAAGCCATTTATCCTAGTGCAAAATTCCCATGAATCAACACGTGAAGTGAGTCAGAAGTGGAGGGAAGGGAAGGTGGGAGAACTTAGGGACTAGAAGGTGGTAAGGCAAGAATCACTTGAGGATGATTGTTAAAAACACCTGAACTCCATTCCAAGTTTATGGAATCAGAATTCCCCAGGGAATTTTATGACTACTAAAGCTTGAGATCCCTTGGTGTGCATGGTCTCAAAAATTTTTGCTTCACTCATGAACTGGCATCCTACTGTTGACCAAAGAACATTAGGTAATATGTAAGGCCCATCACTATGGCCAGTGCAAACCTCATGGATACACCCCAGCTGCAAGGAGGGGTGGCAATGATGTGTGTGAGTGGGATGTGTGTGTTGTTTCTGGGGTTTTTCATTGGAGTGCAGTCAGAGGGAAAGCAGGGCACTTGTCACTGAGGTTAGGAAAATAGAATGTGTTCAGGAAAATTATCTAAACCTTGGGAACAAAGTAAAAAGGGAATGATTGCCTAACATTTTAATGCCTTGCTAGAACATTTGCTAATAAGCCTGCCTCAGCGTCATCTAAGTCTCTGGGTTTCCAGGCAGGAATTCCCGCCCATTCTCAGGAATTTTTTTCGCTTTCCCATTTCCAAATCCTGAAATACAAACTGTTTTCTGTTCTCCACGATGAATCATTTCCACAAACTGACCGCCGATACTACCAACCACCCAGGTTCAAGGAGCCATTTTCCTGATTTCCCAACTAACTTTTCTTGGGATTCAGGAACGGAGAAGCAAAAAAAATTCCCCCAAACGGCCCTATCTCTGGGAATATAACTTTGTTTGACTTGCTATTCACAGTTAGATGAAAGCCGATTTATTTTACAGCTCTGAAAAATTAGAGAATAAGTTGTATTAAACTGAGAAGGGAATTTTTTTTCCTTGTCCAGTAGAGAAGATAATACCAAAGATGAAGGTTTTATTGCCTTATAGGACATTAATCAACATTGTATCTGACTTGGCACTCTTATTTCAGCATTTTTTTCCCCACTGACCATATATAAACTACATTTGTCATATCCTCATGGGACTGGCTCTGCCTTTCTGCTAGTTACTGCATTAACGCATTGGTAAAAACTTTGAATGTTCTTATTAAGTATTCACATGAGCAGTAGGACTATCTTTAAATTATGCTTTCACAAAGCACACGGAGCATTTTTAGGAATAATCTAGGGCAGTAAACAGGAAACCAGTCAAAGGGATAAGAGTTAAATTCATTAGGAGTCAATTGAGAGATAGAACTCTAGAAAAGTTGAGGTGATCAGTTCAGGATGGAGGTTATAAACACAATAAGGCTGTCAAGTGTTGTTCTGTTCGTGTGTGGCCCACTGGGGTGGACCAGGGTTGTTTTAAGGCACCGTTCTGAATCAGTCACATAACTCTCGTCCTGTTAGGAAGCTGAAAGCTAAGCTCTACACTCAACTGCTCTTCCTTTTGCAGCCAGCTGTTTCTGGTTTATTATCCTCCTTTCTTGCCTTTAGGTCACTTGGTCTCTCTCTTTTCGTTCTGTGTTTATTATTTGAGGTGACTTCTTATTCTAAGCTTTTAAAATTCCTGTTATAACTAAGCAGAGAAAAATCAATCAATAAAATAAAGGTAGATGCCTCAGCATTGCACCCTGACTTAACTAGATGTGGTTGTTCATAATTACTAGACTTTGCTTTTAGTTTGTTTTACCGTAGTGTCCAATAGCTAGAAGCTAGCGCTGTAAGCCTAGATATAGGTCTTTGCTATTATGTTAGAAGAGAGGAAGTTTCAGATTGAATCCATCCAGTTAGACGTTTATATTTAAGCAGGCACAAACGGGCAGAGTGGAGTTAGGATTAGAATCAGTTTACAGACCACCTGTTTGGCAAGATCAAGAAAGTGCTAGTTCTTTGTCTTGTAGGAGCTCCTGATGGCACCTTGAGGAAAGAAAGGCTCTCCAGAGGCCACTGTGACCTGTTCGAGGGGTGGGCTTTGGCTCACCATTTAGGTGAATGAGGGGACCAAGAATCCTTCCAAATCAGGGGTTGGACACAGAATCTTTGAGAATCAAGCCTCAGGGAAGATTCCTAAAGTACGCTGAGCTATTTCTGGCCAATCCACACATTGAGAATATCACAGGTTTCACCAAAGAAAATCTATTTCCAGTGGTCATTATGCTAATGAACAAAACCCCTGGTGTTGGTTGTGAGCCAGCATCGGGACATGGGCTGGGGGAGGAAGGAATGCTGGCTGACCAAGAGGAAAGCTGGGTAAGCTGACCACAGGAATGTCGCCACCCATCACCCCTATGCAAAAACGCAAAAGTAGCTAATTATTATCTCCCTTCTAACCGCTTACTGCCTTACAGATGTCAAAACCGCTGTTCTGCATGCATAGTTGATCTGATTTGACTGCTATATGACTTTCCTGGGGTGACCATAATGAACAGTCTACCATCTTGCCCTGACACCACAGGTGTGAACATAGTTACTAGGCAATGTTACTGGTAAAGGAAGCCCATCTTTTTCAAAAAGTCTGGCTTTTTGTGCAGCTTATAAAAATAGCCAAACAGAGCCAGCCCCTGAGCCAGTTTGGAGGGCCTTTCTTTCCTTGTGCTGTCTCTCTTGTGCTCAAACATAAGCTTAATAAAATTTGTCTGGAAATTAAGTTGGGGTTTCCTCTTGATTTCTGTCTTGGGGAACCCAAGATTCCCAACGCAGGTAACATTTCCAGATAAAGCTGAAGCACTGGCATAGTTGTCTCCAGTGTGTGGCTTTTTGATTAAATGTTACTTGACCATCCAGATTAGGGCAATCTACTGCTCGTAGGGCATAGGTGAAAATTAAAACCCACAAAGAATTTACCAACCATATCAGATTTAGGATATGGGGAAATTCATTGTGTTCTAGTTGGCTGGTGCAGGAATTAAATTATCTTTAATCTTTGAATCAGCCTTGATTAAAATTAAGTTTAATGATTTGCGTAGCAGTAATTTTGAAAGGATAGTTAAGTTGTCAATGCAACTGCTTTTGAGAAGACAAAGCACAGCTTTACATACATTTCAAAGATTAGAAAATAATCATATACCAGTTGCAAAAGAAATGAGATTAAATTTATCTTTAGCCCCTATCTTGTCATCATAAACTTGATTTTTCAGGCTAAGTCAGTTTTCTGGAAAGGCAATTTCCTGTAATAGTTAAAAGTTTACTTACTATAAATCTTGGAAAGACCACCGACTGATAACTTTGAGACCATCAGTTTGTGTTATAAGGAAATACATTTTTTAGATTATTTATTATAGAGAGCAATCTTTATCACTTAAAGTTGTAAACTACATTTGTCACCGGAGATTGAATTGATGCCAACCTTGTGATCATTGATCCCTGGACTATGACCTCTTGATCTTTTTGTAATTAACTAACTAGTCATTGTATGAAAATTGAACTTTTCATTTTTTTTTTTTTTGGAGGGAGGAATGTTATTCTTCCTCGCACAAGTTTGACCCAAATAAACGTTAAATGTGTGACCTTAGCAGAAAAAGACACAAAACATATTCTCTTTCACTCATAATGGGATTTGTTTCCCTGCATCCTGAGGAAGTTGTGTGACAGAATTATTGAACATTCTGGGTCAGCTTTGAAGATGATGATATGCGAATGGCCAAAAAGACCAGGCTTTGACTGTACAAAGGTTAGCTATTTTTTTGTTTACTTTGATTTTTCAGTCCTTTCTTGTCTGCTGTTTGTCACGGGTACAGAAATCTTTTCTCTCCAAGGAACATAGCTTTCGGGATTAGTCTTGGATTCCACCAGGCTGGTGATGTGCAGTTCCCACCGTAAGTACTGAGCCAGCATTTGTTGGTGATAACTAGGGCTCTTCATCTCTTTAGGGATCCAGTTTGGGGGTGAGGATGGAGGGGGATAGTTTAAAAGTTTTGATGCCTTCCTCTCTGAGCCAAACTATGGACATTCTTTATGTCTCTGTGTTTGTAGGGATTAGAGGTAGGGGGCAAGACTGGAGTCCTAAGTGTCTTTTTCAGCTCCCAGATCAAGAAAAATCTGAGAGAGAGAGAGAGAGAGAGAGAGAGAGAGAGAGAGAGAGAGAGAGAGAGAGAGAGAGAGAGAGAGAGGAGGCTGATAGTACCAGTGGATGTTAGTTTGTCTACTAATAAGCACATATTCTTCTAATGGGGTGTCATTGTGGCTCACAGAGTTGGCAATTATCCCTCTTCTTCATAGATGTCACTATTTTATCTCCCAAGGACCCCACAAAAATACTCTGAGTCACAGATTACATTATTTTCATCATTTCCCCTCTTGCTATTTTTCACCCAAGAAGGGCTTGTCAGGGGTAGCTTACATCTAAGAATCTGCCGCAGCCTGGTTTTTATACAGATCTGATTGAATACACTAAGTCACAAATTTATGACTAGTATTGCCCAATTCATTCTATTAGGTATAAGTAAATGTCTTTAAGTTTTTAAAGCACTATAACTGTAACCATATTTTAGGAATTCCTGAGTTTAGCACCAAGTTCTCTCTTGCCAGCCTTAAAACTCTCCCTCCCCGATTCCTCAAAAATCCCTTCCCTTTCTGAAATCTCTGTGAACTACATCTCTTGTGTAATCTTCCAGGCTTTTGTAGTTTCTGAATAGTATTAATTCCCAGGTTAAATCCCATTATTTCTGCCCTTTTTCCTCCCTGTTTTCCTTGGATCATCCCTTCAGCCTCTGCCTTCTGTCCTCCCATCAGTGAAGATAAAAATGGAGACACTCTTATTGGAGGAAGTTTTCAAATAAAAGAAGAGAGAATATAAGGAAAGTAGAGTGAGGAGATGTTGTCGGCTACCTAGAAAATGGCTGTCAATTGTTTATATGTCCCTTGGACAAACTGCATCACGTTTTTGGACAATTTTTTTTTCTGCAAAATAATGAGATTTGACAAGATGAGCCACAAGATACTTTCTAGGGATAAATTCTCTGAATGTACAAACATTTGCTGCAGCTGGATGTTGTATTTGGTTCTAGGTTTCCTAAGGGCAAAAGAAAATGGGAAAAGGTATTGAGAATTATATGGTGTTCATTGTCTGACAGAAAGAAGTGCAGGCTTGCAACTGTAGAAAAGGAATAACACTCAAGTAAAACGTATATTATAGGACCCTGGGAAAGTTTTAAATTGTGTCTATGCAAAGTCATAGTAATGATTCTGAATTACAAGTGACCAAAATTCAAATTGAGCTAGCTTAATTAAGCAATAAGGTAGTGCACTGACTTTCACACACACACTCACACACACACACACACACACACACACACAACCACACGGAAGGTAAGGTACTTGAATGTCCTCAGGATTTCATCTCCGCTTTCTTGTTTTGGGATCAGATCAGATTGCTTGCCCCACAAAGCTGAAACCATGGCAAAAAAGCAAATTAAGCATTATACCCATAAAACTTCATAACCAGAGATGTTAGGGGGAAAAAAAATCTCAGGAATGATTTTGATTGGCCAGCCTTGGGTCACATGCTGACTCCTGGACCAATCATGGTGTGGATACTGCAGCTTCCTCCCACTGGAGATGAAGGTGGAATGGAATTTTTCCATAAGAAGGATAGTTACCATTCCAGGTAGGTAAATAAGAAATGACTGTTTCACCTTGTTATAGTTGCTCCCTTTACCCCTTCTACTCCAGGTTCAGGTCTACCACGTAAATTTGCCCTTCTCAAAGTCCCGCTATAGCCTCAAAGCCCCTAGGTCTTTTAAATAATGTGACTTAGCTCCTGATGGAAGTTTACTTGCCAAGTCTTCTCAGTGTCTATCTCTAAGTGCTTTTCATGGCAGTGGTTAGCAACCGTGATAAATTAATATGTGCTGCAAACAAATGGGCTAGAGGTGATGAAGTGTCTGATAAAGGCCACCAAGGACACACTTGTTAAACAACAAAGTTGGGTTAACTTACTGAGCAAGGAGACCTCACACTAGAGGGATGATGGGGTGCCTCACCAGACAAAGGAAGACACAGACTTGCTATAGGATTGGGGAAAAGGGTACGGTTTTGGTAAAATTTCAACAAAGCAGTGTTGTGCTTTCTCAAAGCAAAACAGGGCCGTGTATAAAGGAGTAGACATCAGCCCTGGCCTGAGATGAGAACTCAGGGTCCTGTTTCCTTGGAAACTACAAAGTTAAGATAAATGTGGAATGTTGTGTGCAAAATCCTTATCTGAAGCTCTGCACTTAGGTTGGAAATTGAAGCTGTTTTTCTGTGTTAAAATGACTTAGATCCTCCAGGCAGGAATGAGGTATTTCATTCTTACTAAGTGTGATTTCAAGCAGCAAAGTTTTTGACAGTGTGTGGTTCTAGAGAGCAAGTTTTCTCATGTTTTTCTATTAATTAACAAAAGCATTCCCCCCCCCCCCCAACTTTACAGAAGAGAGTCTTCTTCTTCCACTCATCATATGTACATTTGGTCAGGGTCTCTTTTGAAATAACAGCGTATCTTTTGTGGTTGGTGAAACATCAAAAAATGAGATAGGGTGGAAATGTCACGTCAGTTACAAGGAAAAGTTGGAGAAGGTCTTTTGAAATTTAGGTATATTATTAAGGTGATTATTTGCTACTTATTCACTCTGCAAATATTTGTTGAGATCCTACTATGTACCAATCATTGCAAAGGAGATAGAATTTTATCCTTGAGCAGTTCACAATTTAGTGGGGGAAACACTGTAGAAGGAAACAAGCCCAGTACTCCACGATAAGGGCAGTATGGACTTCGGCATAAACTTTGGTGAGAGCAAAGAGGAAAGAGTTGTGAGCGCTGATCTCAGGAATTTAGTTCCACTTGTAAGAAGAATAATCAGTGGGAGGGGGAGTTTGGGGTTTTAAGGTGAGGAGAGTTTGTTTTGAAGAAGTTGGAAAGTGTGGCAGACTCTGTTGATTTCATGCCCCAGATCTGCTCAGTGCATCTCTGAGCTCACCTGCAGCCAGTGGACAGTTCCTGAACATGCACACGTCCTCCCACTGTAGAGTCTCCCAGCTTCTCCTCCTGAGGGCTTTCTCCATTGCTAAGGGAGCTTACTCAGCCTGCTCACATGGCAGCTTGGAAGTGTTGAGGATTGAATCCCTCCTCTCCTGTAGGGGCAATCCTCAATCCTTGAGGAGTGAAGTTCGGTGACTAAACCCCAACTGTCTCTCACTGGGATGGTTCTGAGAATCAATCTTGGTTTCTCAGTGGGTCCCCAATGGGGTTGAACCCTAGTCGTCTACAGAGGTAACACGCTCATTAAGGCACACTTTTTGGCTTTTATTCCTTGAAGTCTTACTTTCTCTATTTCTTCTTTTGCTTCCTTGTATTGCTTTCCAAATAAATTGCCTACACCCAAGTCCTTGTCTCGGGGTCTGCTTTAGGGGAACCCAAACTCAGACAGTGAACTTCTCCTCTGTGGGAGAATAGCACACAAGGAGAAATTGAAAGATGGCTTGAAGATCAAGGAGAAGGTACAGAATAGAGAGCAGTGGTGAATGTGCTGAAGTAACAAAAGTGTCAGTGTTAGAGTTCAACACCATGAGCCTAGTCAGCATGGAGTCTAAGCTACTGTCTTGGGGAATGAAATGGAGACTAGAGGAGGAAGATGCTGTTGGGTGGATGAGTCAGAGAAGAGAACATGACTTTCTGAGCAGGAGGGAACAGAAGACTAAAACACTGATTGACATTAAATATCTGAGCTTAACTGTGTTTTGCTGAAGAATTTTACATGCGATAGCTTGATTATTTTCCTGAGAGAATTAGGACATTTCAGGAGAACTATGCTTTTCAGCTATACATGAAATGACTCTGTTTCTGAGCAGAACAAAATTTTGCCCCCTTATCCCCACATCGTGAATAATTAAGGGATAATTGATGAAACGTGAACTAGCTTATCATTTTAGAAGTTATCCTCTGTGTAGGAAGCTCTCTAGGTTTTAGTCCAAATTTCAAAATCTTGGGAAAACACAGAGAAGTTTGAACTCTGTTAATGATATACTGTCCTAATGACAGTTTATTTCAGGAAATTTTATTTGACCGCATTTCCTTGAATGCTTGGGCCAGAAAACTAAACAACATTCCGAGAATGGGTCTTCTGATTTTGAGATATTGTATACAAAATGTGATAGAGATGGTAGCTGACCACTCTTCCTCCCCATCTTTCCTCCTTCTCCTTCTTCCATGGTAATAGAGTTGAGCTGGGCACACGGCTACCTAATTGGAAATCAAATTGCATGTCTTCTCTGCTGCTAGGTGTGGCTGTGTGACTAAGCTCTGACCAATGGAATGTGAGTGGAAGGATTGTGAGTAACTTCTGCCTCACTTATTTAGGAGGAAGTCTCTAGGTTTAACTCTTTCACCCTTCCCACTGGCTACCCTGGTGGTACTTGCAGATACCACATGTTGAATATTAGCCTGGGTCCCTGAATGACTGTGTGGAGGAAAGCCTCTTGCTGACTTGGACTACCCAACTTGGACTGAATTAGGTGAGAGGGAAATGATCTTCTCTGTTCTTTAAGCAATATTATTGTTAAGTCATTGTTATAGCAGCTTACTCTTACCCTAACTCATGTATGCATATGTATAAATAGTTATGTATTTCCTTTGACTCCATCCTGACCCTTAATCTGGTTGGTATGAGCTAGTTTAGAGCATCCAAGGTGAATATAGTTCCTTGAGCTATAACCTGCCTGGTGAAGGTTATTAATGCAGGGAGTGTTTGTCATTGTTCAGTTCATTAATTTATCCACCCATCCACCCACCCATCCACCATACATGCTGTTTTGAGACATGATACATGCAAGACTCTTTGCTGGGGGATATCCAGGGGATATGAATGACACAAAGATAAACGATACTCACTCCCTACTTTCAAGGAGCTTATAGTCTAGAGAATTTGCATGGAGACTAAATCATTAAAATAGGTATAATTAGGGTCAATTTTTATTCTAAAGTTTTTAAATTAAATTTGAAGACTAGTTTAATTTTTATTATTTTTATTATTAATTTTTTTGAGAATGCTCTTTGATAAATTTTTATGTTCCTTTTCAAGACCAGTGTTTGCAGAATGAAGGACCAAATACCATTTTTATTTAATGGCAATAAAGCATGTGTGAGCAGAAGCAATGTGTCACTCACCATAAACACAGTCCTCGCTCCTCCTCTTGCCCCCCCTTCTTTCAGGAGAATCCTTTTCCAGTATTAAACACCGGAAAAGCTGATGTGTCATTGTGCCCTTGAGCCTTCCTGCACTCTAGGCTCAAACAGCTTCTTAAGGGATGAAGAATAATTGAAAGGACCAGCCAGAACAGCTTTGCCAGGTAGGAGGAAATTCCTTTTCCCAGGGATAGTTTTCTTGGTGGGAACTCTAGTTTCTTTGCAATTAGCTTTTGCAAATACACTGCTTCTCTTTCATTTCTAGGCAGAGACACAAAAACATATAGACAGAGGAGAAAGAAATAGAGACTGAAAGAGAGACCTTGAATAGCAAAGAGATGGAGAGAAATTGAAACAGGGAGAAAGATATAGAGAAAAAAACAGAAAAAACAAAGAGTATCTGTTAGATATACATAGAAAGAGGAACGTCTAAATGAAAACTATGACAAAAAGGGATCTGCAAGTCTTTGAACTTTTATTAAGCAGGAAGATGTGAAATATTTTGAGATTGCGCCCAGAATTTATCATCTCTGTGGAAAGGAGAAACTGACTTATGAGGACTCACACGTGTTGCATGAAGTATTTCATTGATGTAAATCTTTGGAAGACTTTAAAAATGGAGGTTAGTGTTAGAATGTAAGGCCAAAGGAAGAAGAAAACACTAAAGATTTAATGTGTAAGCAGACGTAGTAGAGAGATAAAACTCAGGTAAAAATGACTCTCCCTCTCAGAGCATTCCCAGGGTAAATAGGGGCAATTTTGAGTTAGAAATAGGAGTTTTTGTCCATCTAATTTGCCAGGATTCATACAATTTGACTACAATTTTCCTTCCCATTTGACTACTATACACAATTTTAATAAATAAGTTAGATGATTATTTAAATTTTGTAATACATACAGCAAAATTTAAAGAATTCTGAGAATATGTTTACTCAACAATTAACATCTTAATGTAATTGCTTTTCACATATCTATCCCTCTATCCATCCCTTAGTCCAGCTTATTATTTTATGCATTTTAAAGTAAATTGTAGAAATCAGTACAGTTCTTCCTAAATACTTCAGCATACATATAATTTACTAGAACTCAAGAAAGTGATTATTTTTATAAAGAACTGCCAGAAAAGTTGATTAAATTGTTCAGATTTAGATTTTGTATGCATTTTTTAGATAACTAGGGCTGGTATATCTACATTTAAATTCATTGAACAAGTACAGGGATTGATGACTATTAAGGATGACTTCTGTGGGGTAAAAGGATCAAATATTGGCTGAGAATTATTCCACAGGATCTACAGGAGAAAAATCTATCACCTTTTTGTCTCTTTTGTATTGATCTTCAGAGACAAAGAAATAGGCCCAGGGAATACCAAATACAGAAGGGTCCTTTTTCTATTTCAGCCCCTGAGTGTATAGCCCATGGGGTTTTTGAAAGTAATCTACCATTACATAATTCTGTCTGGTAGTTTATGATTCATAGAAATGGGTTTTGAAAAGTCTAAAGTTGTGTTTATTCTGCCACTGACCAAGAGTAATGGAGCCCTGTCTATATTTTTACAGAAACTTCAAATATGGTGCATTACAGAGTCACTAGGAAGTGAAATGGTGGATATTATCTACCTGATATTTTGGTCTGAAATATTCTGGGCCTAAAAACATGATGACTCCTTTTAAAAAGATCATATAGGAAATTGTTTTGCCCAAGCATTCCAACCTAATCTTGAGTCTTATGTTTGAGCAACTCACTATCTAAGTGAATTTTTGTGGCTGTGGGTTTTAAAAGATTCATCCTTCTGGCTACGTCTCTCCCTGCCCCCCTTGCACATGAGTTGCAGTCACAGACTGGCTTCATTTTAGATTTCTCAAAGGTCTCAAACCAAGCCCCTTCCAATACTATGCCCATGGTCTGGTTTTACCCATTCTACAAATTTTCCAAATGTTTAGACTTAGGCTGTTTGTTCTAATTATATTTTTAATACAAATGAATTAAAAATATAAATGTAATTAAAATGTAAAAGTAAATCCAGTTGGCTTTGAGTCCTCCATTTACCAAAAATTAATAGCCTAGGGGGCAATAATCTTCCCAAGAGTGCCTCTTAATCTTTGTATAGAACATTCTCTCTTAAGAACAGGAAGTCATTTTTTCATTCTGAGCAAATGAATTTATGCAACAAATATTTGCTGAGTACCTGCTATGTGCCAGGCCCTGGGGATACAAAGAGACTCCTGTAGTGCTTGTATTCTATCTAAAGGTGGGGGTGTGACAGCAGGTGATTAATAAAAACCATGATGAGTATCATATAGCATGTTAGGAGGTAATAAGAACTATGGGAAAAGAAGAAAAGCAGAACGGTTTGGGTGTGCTGGGAGGACAAAGGTGGGTAGCAATTCTAAGTGGAATGACTAGGGTGGACCTTACTGTGAAGGTGACATTTGAGCAAAGACTTGAGGAAGATGAGGGAATTACCCATGTGAATATATGTGGACATATGGGGAAGAGTGTTAGAAGCAGAGGAAACAGCATGTGCAAAGACCCCAAACAGGGAGTGTAACTGCTTTATTTGAAGAACATTCAGTAGGCCAATGTGATCCAAGTATACTGAGTGAGGGTGACAGATGAGTCAGAGAGAAAACTGGGGGGGCCAGATCACAAAGGGCCTTGTAGTCTGTTTTTGTCTTTTCACTCTAAGGGAACCAGAGAGCCATTGAAAGGCTTTGAGCAGAGGTGACATGGGTTTTAAAAAGATTTCCCTGGATATATACTGAGAATAGACGTAAGTGAAAAAGGTTAGAAGCAGGGAGACCCATGGAGGTTGCTGTAGCAATCAAACAAGAGGGGTGAGGGTGGCTCAACACAGGTTGTTTATAGTGGAATTTGCGAGAGATGATCAGTTTTAGGATAGACAGCGTCAATGGAGAGCCAACAGGATTTCCTGACCGGTTAAACATAGGATGGGTTTGTGAGAGAGAGGAGTTAATGATGACTACAGGGCTTTTGGCTTGTGCTACGAGAAGGTTGCCCTTGACACGAATTGAGAAAAATTCAATGAGGGAGGGAAGAAGAAAGGAAGAGATACAAAAGACCAAAGAAAGGAACTGTTCTAGGTGCTGAGCATATATAAATGATGAAAACACAGTCCTAACAAAGCTCGGTTATTCATTAAAATAAGTGTACATGGTTCAGAGGAAGAACAGAACAGGAAGCGATTTGCCGCCAGGCTTGGGTTAGGGTGGTGACATCTGAGCTGGGTTTTGAAAGATGAGTAGGAGCCTGCCAGGTGTGTGTGTGTGTGTGTGTGTGTGTGTGTGTGTGTGCACGTGTGCATGTTTATTAGGGCCAAGGAATAGAGTGGATCCTTCTAGGTAGAGGGAAGGGATAAATGACCTATTGTGAATCTGCAATGTCTGAACGAACTTGGAAAAATATACTGTCTTATAATTATGCGACCTTCAGAAAGTTAGCGTAGTCAATGCATCTTACAGCCTATAAAGAAATATCTTTATCTTTATGAGGGCCAGATTGGTTTGTGTTGACACATTTAATGGGTATTTTTCAATATCTCTTAATAAATTTATTATGTACTATTTAAGATATTCAGAAACAATACAAAGAATAGTTCCATGGCACTTTGTTATTTCAAGTTGAAGTCCTGGAGACAAAAGTGAAAGATTTAGCTCAAAGAACAGAGGCAGCTAGTTACAAAGAGTTTGTCTCATCCAAGTGACCACACTGCCACCAGCTTGGGGTCACAACTGGTACCCTACTCCTTTGGTTTAGAGAGTCTTCTCTCACTGTTGTAAAACTATTACAATCCAAAATCTTACTCTCATCAAAGCATGGTTATTTCCTCGACATAACAAAATAAAAAATACAGTCATAGCTCTTTGATTCAAGCAAAGCATACTCTTGGAATAAAAAATGTGGAGGCTTGGTTCTCTCAGTGAGAAAGGACTAAATTTTGGAGATTTTGTTTCGTAGATTATTGCTTGCCAAAGGTCATGGTAACCTCTCAAGTTTTATAGCTTTTTCCAAAGTCCCTTCTCCTCCATTAACTCATGCTACCCTCATAATAAGCCTGTCAAGTGGTGATGGCAAGGTATCATTGCCTCTTTTTGATGCTGACAGAGCTGAGGCTTAGAGAGTTCAAAAGACTTTCAAGAAGCCACATAACAAGACTGTGGCAGGGGTGACACTTGTACCAGAGAATTCAAATTCTGTACAATTCTTACTGCTCCATACTACACTTTCTCTCCAGTTTCTGGAGCAACCTTCTTCTGAAAGGACATAAAAGAATTAGAGGACCATGTATGTGGCACCAGACTAGCTAATTGCAGAGGGCCATCTTGTCCTTGTTCGCTGTCGTGACCAGCTGTTTCTATGCTTTCTGGTGACAGGAAGTAAAGAGTGGCAGAGTGCCTTGACCTACCCAGGGCCTTTGGAGAGGCCTGATCGGCGTAGTGTAGGCATCCTTCCTGAAGGAAACTTCAGAAATATAGGCTAATTATTCCTGTTTCTCTGGTGAGACCAAGCTTGTGAAATGCTGGGGTGATGGAGTTTATCAGCCACACATAAATTGAAAGAGTTTTAGTAAATATTCCTTTTTCATTGGATCAAATCATTCAGCACTTTGCTTACTCATTTATACAATGATCATACAAGGAAAGATTTATCTGTTGGCTTCAATGTACCCCACACTGCAATGATTTCCCAGACAAAGCCTCTACCCTCTGTGTGTTCACAGCCCAGGGAGGGAGACAAACAATTACGCAGGCAGTGACAATGCAATAGGGCAAATGACATACCTGAGGCATGAATCAGGAGTTATGGGAAACTAGATGAATCAGGATATGAAGAGTACTTAGGATGGTTAACAACTGCCCAAAAGCTGAGGTTTTGTTCAGTTCCAAAATTTTAAATACAAATTAATTGTATGTCAATCTTATAATTACCACAGCTGATGTGAGTATCAGGGCCCATATATTGCTTTGCTGAACGTTATCATCCTTATCCCTTCCTGGAGGAATGCTTCCAACTGCATCTTGTTATATTTTTCTTTCAGAGCCTAATGACACATTAATTTTCATTGAAATGTTTGACTTAGCCTCCCACAAATATTTTAGGACGAAGTTGTAGATATATCCAAGCCGGCACGAGACTTGTGAATGGGCACAGAAAGCAAATGTTAATGTTTATGCAATAGGTTAAGGCAACCTTTAGTTTCTTTTTACTGTCAGACATGCTGTGTGGATTCTAACATGTTGTATACAGAAGAATCTGTTCATGTCCCCCAATTGTTTGTCTTCTGGAGCTTCCTGTTGTCTAGCTGTGGTACACTGCAAACCTGTCTTATAGGAAAGCCAAATCTATGGTGCTTAAAATTATCCTGTTTAAGTGACCAGAAAAGAGAGAGAGAGAAAGAGAGAGAGAGAAAGACAGAAGAGAACATAGCGCTGGAGTTCAGAGGAGTGTATAATTAGAAAGAAAAATGAAAAAATGTGTTAAATTAATTTTGCATATTTGCATTGGGTCTTTTCATCCAAATATATTAAAGCTTCTGCTTCCTTCTCAGTCATGTAAATATAAAAAAATTTTTTAATTGATCATCTCTTCCCTTTCCCCACTTAGCTGATAATAGGCACTTGATTTTCACCTCGTGGAGCTAGAGATGTTCTTGAAAGGAAGTGGAGCAGACATCTGTGCGGGCAGGAACCGCTGCATGCTAAATGCATAGAAGAATGGTTTTCAAAGTATGGTCCCTTGACCAGCTCAGCATGCAAATTCTCAGGCCCCACCCCAGACCTCCTGAATCAGAAACTCTGGAGGTGGGGTAGAGCAATCTTGGTTTTAACAGGTCCTCTGGGTGATTCTGATGCAATGCTCAAGTTTGAAAGCCACCATCATAGGACATTAGAGATGTCATCTTTACTTTTATAGTTGAGGGGTCCACAGAGAGAGAACAGAAAGGAGACTGGATAGAAAGGAGTGCTAATCTAATTAAATGAAATTAAGGTGGTTTATGGTTGAAGACTGAGAAATTCTACCCAGGTCCTCTCTTCTATCTCACCTTCTCAGTTCAAGTATTTCAGAAAACCAAAGGTCTCCATAAAACTCATCATGCCTTAAGAGCTTATGCAGCACTCGTGCATGAGTTCCAATGAAGGCTTCACTCAGTCCCCAGCTCGCCTGAGGTCTTGGTAAAACTCTACTTGGGGTGTCTAAAACCTTTCCCATGTCCTCGCACCTGCTGTCCTTCTGCCTGGAACTCCCTTTCTCCACTTGCTCACTGGCAAATTTCTGCTCATCCTTCCAATTTCAACTCCAATGTCACCTGCTCTGTACGCTTTCACCCAAGTGAAGGGAGGTGCTCGCTCACTGTGTTCCTCAGCACTGTGTATAGGTTTCTATATTATTTTCCTCATCCAATCATATTGCAATTTATCCATATCTCCCTTTCTACTAGAGTTCCAAGTCTTTTGAGAAAAAGAACTATTTCTTTAATCTGTTATATCTAGTACCTTACACATTGTCTGGCAAACAATAAACACTCAATAAAAAAGTTGCAAGAGTATTGCATGCTTTATTTCTCTCTCCCTCTCTTTGACTTATTGAACATTTGAGAGTAAATTGCTGACTTCAAGACCCTCTGCTCCATAACATATCTATCATATGTATTTTTTAATAACAAGGACATTCTCTTACACGACTATACACAATGATCAAAATCAGGAAATTTAACATTGATACAGAATTGTTATATAATATTTAGCCATATTAAAATTTCACCTACTGTCTCATTTAATGTCCCTTATAACGTTACCCCTGCCCAATCCAAGATCATGCATTGCCTTTAGTTGTCATGTCTCTTCAGACTGTTCAAATCTCGTCAGTTCTTCAGCTTTTCTTTGTCTTTCATGACATTACTATTTTTGAGGAGCACAGGCCAGCTGTATTTTGGACTGTACTTAAGTTTTGGTTTATGTGATTGTTTCCTCATTATTAGATTTAGGTCATGGATTTTGAGGATGGCTACCATATAAGCAATGTGGAGTTTTCTCAGGCATAAATATCAGAAGGTATTTGATGTTGGTTTATTTTATTATAGTTGGTATTAATTTGGGTCACTTGGTTGTGTCCACCAAATTTCTTCATTATAGATACTATTTTGCTGTTTGTATTTATAATTAATTTGTCAGGAGATACTTTGGGATTGTGTTAAAATCCTGTTTTCCAACACACTTTTACCCAATTGTTTTAGCATCTCTTAATGATTCTTTCCTGAATCAATTATTACTATGGTGGTTGCAAGGTAATCTTTAATTGAATGAACTAGTTTCAATAAATAGGTTTCCCTAGTGAATTAACTATTTAAGTAGCATACTTTGAGAGAAGTCTCTGTCTATCCCAAACCAATTAGAATTATTTCCAGAAAGAATTGGTATCCTATGCTATTCCTACCTAGTTATACTTCACTTAATGGTTTCATTTGTTTTGCCTTCATGTTGGGCCCTACATATTCAAATGTAAAACCCTTTCAGCAGCTTGAATTAGATGTAAACATCCTCGTGAAATAGTATATATAAAATGTATATTAAGTCCTTAGTATACAGACATTTTTCTCTTTGTTGATATAACACACGCATATGCACAGCTGTAAAATGTTTATAAACTTTTGACTTTCCCACGAGATTTCCATAAACAGCTCTGGTGCTTTATTTACAACTAAACAGAAATATGTCTCATTTCTTATGACTAATTACATTATACTAATAATATAAATGTAAAATATAAATATAAATACAAAAATGTAGATACTCGACTTTTATATTTCATGTAACTTTTATTAACCCAAGTTTAAAAAGTTGAATTAGTATTTTATTGTATTTATAGTCATAATCATAATCAATCGTAATCATAATCTATGAATTTATTTTGGATCATTCTTTCTGACACTGTCAAACTCTAAAGTTCTTTACCCTCACAGTGTCCTTAATCCATTAGAACAGTCTATTCTTTAAGATTCATACATTCATTTATTTCTCATTAGAGGAAAGTTTGCTGGGGAATAGAATATTTATATTCTTAAAGTATCTTTTCTCAAATTACTTACATGCCTCCTTGAGGAGGCCTTAATGGGAAATTGATGTAGAAACTGAAGAACAGACAAATACAATTATATCACATCTATTTATTGGAAAATCACTGGACCAAGACATCTCTAGGTATTTTCTGCTGGCATAAAATAATAAAAAAGTGTGTATCCTTGGGGCATTCTAAAGGAGTAAATTAAGCATGCACAGTAGAAATGTGTCCTGAGGGAAGCAGGGTGGCTCTTATTTCTGGGCATCACGATATGATTTCCACACAATATTCTGCTTAAAGGGCTGAACACTGCAAAGTGATTTAGACACTGAGATTCTTGCTTAAACTCTTTGATAAGTTTAAAGAATGCTCCTTAAAGTTAACTGAATTTTTTAAAAAATTATTTCTGATGTATAAAATTTCTCTCCTCAAATAGATTGTTCAGTTCTCTCAACCAACAGCGTGGTTTGTAACTCCATTCTCTGGAGCACCTAATACAGTGTTTTGGACATAAGACTGCTCTTTGAAGACCTAATTGATGGAAACAGGAACTTAGGACTTGAGCTCACATTTTTACTCCAGGGTAAATTGCTCACAGTTCTTCATTTTACATGAAGTAGACTCTGGGGAGTTGAATGACAGTCTGGACTTGGAGATTTTCGCTGAAGGGTCTGAAGCAGATGTCTGAGGTCCAGGCATATGAGTGCTGGTCCTGGAGTCAGGTTACCTGGGAAAGAATCTGACAGGGCATGGTTATGTAGCTCTGGTGTGCTGTTTAACTTTTGGGACCCAATTTCTTCATTTCCTTCGATGAAATGAGTAGAATAAGGTCTGCTCTGCTGACCTTTTCCAGGTTTGAGGTGAGGAACGTGGAGGTATTCACATAGTGACTTACAAAGCAGCACTCAATTAAAAGTGAAAATTAAATTAATTAAATAAAAATAGGAATTAAAATACACAAAACAACTGCTTTATTAATATTTAATGCAAAGTATTAGTGTTCTACTTCTCCAGATGCTGAGTTTCAAATTAGGGGGGAATACTTTTTTACTTTTCTATAGTGGGTTTTCAAGAAGACTTATTTTATTTAACAAGCATGTAGAGCATGTTTTCTACGTGCCAGACATGGGTAAATTGTTGTACAATCAGCAACTCACTTCATGCGGATTACAGGACAATACAAACAGATGCTATTATTGCCTCCATTTTAAAAATGGGGAAACTGAAGCACAAGGAGTGAAGCAACTTGCTTACGAGCAGCTCTTAAATAGTGGATCTGGGACTCAAACCCACGTAGTCTATGTCCAAGAATACTTAGTTTTAACCCCACTACACTCTGCTGAGGACAGCTGTGAGTTTGGCTGGCTAAGAAGGTAAAGATGAGGTGTTTCCCTGTTGCAGCTGGAACACCGCATTACATGTGATCGCTGCTTTGTTCTTATTTTTGAACACATGGACTTTCTTAGAGTCAGCAAGTAGAAATGGAATTGGGAGTGGATAATACTTATGGAGGCCTTTGGAAATGGATCCAAGTTTAGGGGCGGGAAGTCTGATGTTCTTCTTCTTCTGGGAATATCTCAAATATTTTCAGACTTGCCTGATTTTATCAGGCAGATGTGCTCCTGAGAGATTTGAATATTTCTGCATGCCACAAATGTTTATCAGGTCATCCAGTGCTTGTATAAAAATACAAGCAAAATCATCCAGAAATGTTTATATTCCATCACATGAATTCAGTGTGTGAAACAGAAGTTCTACCCCATGTCCTATACGCTTTCTCCTTTTATGGCCATATCTGCACAACTTTGAACAGTGAAGTCTGAGGTATACACTCTGGGTATTTACAAAATTCTTCCAGAGTTGGGTCAGCAAGAGCATTTTCGTCAAAACAATGTGGCAACATGTCCTTCTTTATTTTTATAAAGTATTCCATCTGGGGAAAGATATAGTTGTGTGTTGTTTTTAAAAAATCAACTTTATTGAGCTGTAATTAACATACAATATGATGTACCCATTTTAAGTGTATGAAGACATAATTTTAATTATGAGGTTTCTTTTCTCTCTAGGTACATATCTAGAATGGAGCCTTTCAAGACGGTTTGGGGGATCACCTTCCTCGCAGCTAGTTTTGGCTTCATCAAGTCACAGAGAATGGGTAATGCATCGGCATCTTTAAGCCAAAAATGATGACCTTGCCAGGAACCTAGTCTTAAAAGAAAATGCTATAGGAGCTTCATGAATAACAAAAGGGAAACGACTCTTTAAGGAGAACTTAGAATCTGGAATCTTTTAGTTAACAGTGGACACTTAGGTTTTTTTTAAAGCTTAACATCTAACAACAAAAAAAAATAGATATTGAAAAATACTATACTTCTGAATGTATTACCAGGCTCTCAAATGCTTTGTAAACATGGGCCTAGTGTACCGAGTCTGCATTTTACTTTGTCTCCTTTGGCAGAGCTAGTCCCAGGGGTAATTGCCATCACAAGATGGATAGCTTCACCTAACGCTAGTGACACCTCTGAAATTTTTTGCAGTCATTTTAACAGATTATTGGGACTGTTCAAGATGAAAATCTCATCAAAAGATTGTTTGAGTAGCCTGAAGCCCTCCTGAGATAATACTGAAGTTTAAATATTCAGATATAATTACACAGATTGTAATTTGTTGGGAAAAAAGACTCAAAGGTCTTCAAATTTTCCCTTCAGCTCTGACTCCTCTCACTTATGAACAGAAACTGTGACAATCAGTCTTTTCATGTTTTAAACACCTTCTAAAATGACAGAAAGCTAGTGGAGGGGTTAAGAAAGTAACAATGTGATCATGGAATACATCTCTCAAGTTGTATATAGTGGAAGCAATAGTTACTTGTCTGAAAAATATTCTACAGTTGTGAGGTTTCTCCTGATTGGAAAGATCAGTCAAACACTTTATGGTCTGTGATCTCTTCTGAAAGAGCTGGTAAGGGGACAAACCAGTTGGCCATCCCTGGAGCACTCAATGAAGTCTCGTCTCCCAATAGGATTGCACTTCAGAGAGCCAGAGAGAAATAAAGCTTAAATGGCCTTAAGCTCATATATTATCTACTGTTTCAGTAATCATGACTCCACTTAGCTTTATGACCAAGATTAGGCAAAATTCCAATAGGTGGTGGGATTCAAGACACTAGAAACGACAAATGGATTTAGTGTCACTGGAGGACAGCAACCTACCCAGCCCTCCTCTATCTAAGCTCTCGTGTGGTCTTTGCCTTTCTGTAATGTGGACTTTTAATTTAATCTTCTTTAAGGCAGTCTGGGATATGGACCGCTTTCCAATACTGGCTCTTGAATGGGTTTACCTGAGTTACTTTGCCTTTTTAGGTCTTATTGTCCTTATCTGTGAGACGGATGAATGGGATTCATTATTCTATACTTGCACTGTTCAACAATGGCTACTAGCCACATGTGACTATTTAAATTAAAATAAATTAAAATTCAATAATAAAATAAAAAAATTACTTTCTCAGTTGTACTAGCTACATTTTAAGTGCTCACTCAGCTCACATATCTAGTGGCTACAGCATTATGTTGTATAGTCTCACAGGATTATTTCTAGCTCTAAAATTTTCTGATTCTCTTATTTGGTTTCATTTTTGTTCAATATTTCCATCCTTGTAAGTGATGTCTTCTGTCTCCGCCCTTCCCTTTCTCCCTTTCTTTTTCCCAAATATTTCCTTCCTCAAATATTTTTTGGGTGACTACTCCAGGCTAGACATTCAAGTGGCAGATGAGCAAACAAAAGATATGGTGTCTGTTTCCATGGAGCTCACAGTCTAATTGGTGAGATTGACATCAATTGAATTAGCATATTAATGAATGTTACATTACAAACCAAGATAAAAGAACATGATTCTATGGGCATTTATAAGAAGAAAAAGAGGAGAGAGAAAGAGAGGGAAAGAGAGAGGGAGAGAGAGAGAGAGGAAGGAAGGAAGGGAGGGAGGAAGGAAGGAAGGAAGGAAGGAAGGAAGGAAGGAAGGAAGGAAGGAAGGAAGGAGAAAAAGAAACTCAATGGAGGGAATAGCATGTTAAAGGTCAGTGGCAAGTAGGAGCATGGAAAGTTTGAGAAACTGGACTAAGGAGCCTGGAACATACAGAGCAAAGTGGAGAAGCTAGAGAGCTAAAACTAGAGAGACAATGTAGGGCCAGCCCAAGCCAGTATTTTAACCCTCCTGGCACAAAACCAAATGCAAGACGTATTTAACCAGTGTGAGATGATTATCCCTTGGTTTTTTCAGCCACTTAAAGCTAAAACCATCTTTACCTAGTTTCTGTTTTGGTTTCTCCTCTCATGACTAATTTATGTATTCTTCTCCCATTGTCACAGGTAATCAAATTTAAGGTATTGGCGGACAGGAGTCATGGTGGTTACTGAGAAGTAGATAGATCAGAACTACTTCTTCTTTTTGTCTATGTAAGCACTGTTCTAAGTCCACATTTTACTTCTTGTCCCAGAAAAGCAATGTTTGAGTTGGAAGAGACCAGGTAACCGGATCAGTCCCTTATCCTAGAGAAACAATCTGAGAATGAGAGAGATTGGTTATTTGCTCGAGTCCTGCAGCCGCCTGGTGTCTGATGCCTTGGATGCTGGAGACCAGAGAGGGCCAGCTCGAGCAGCGCTTGGTCTGACCACTGTTGGGATTTTGTTTCCCGTGATTAGAGATGGGTTTGGGAGAAGTAGTTGCACAGTGCAACCTTGAATTCAGGGGGCCAAAGGACAAATGTGAAGCACTTATGATAATGCCATGAGTCAAACTAAAAGGAGCTGGTGGTAGTCAGGGTGTACCCGAGGTCAAAGCTGGAAAACTGATGTCTTAGGTAAAGTTCTCTAGAAACAGAGCCCCAAACAGGCATTTGGTGAACACGTTATTTAGAGACTACTCTTTAGGACCAATCTGTAAAGGACTGAGAGAAGTGAGATAGGCTAGTGGGAGAAGAAGTGAAGCAAGTAACCACCACGACTTCAAGCCTTGGCCTGAGCCATGGGAGATGCTGGAGCATAAATAGCACCACAAACTGTTTCAGTTAAGACTAGGCAGCCAGGCATTTGTATTTCAAGGTGATCACACATTGGCCACCCAGGGTGTTGGTGTTGGTTAACTTCCCAGGTGTCTCTAGATAAAGCTGCTCCCTTTAGCCGGCAGCAGGTCTCGGGACAAAGTGTCAAATGGAAAAGTTCACTGTTGCACTTGAAGCAGCTGGGGCATCAGTGTGCCAGCTGGCAAAGGTCATCTAGGTGGGGTACCAATGGCATTCTCTACTGGTAGAAAGGTGGTTTCTTTGAAAAGAAATTTTTATTTTATATTTTATTTATTTATTATTATTAGTGTTGACATATTATATTAGTTTCAGATATACAGCATAGTGATTAGACATTTATATAACTTATGATCACCCCAGTCAGCCCAATACTCATCTGACACCACACCTAGTGACACCATTGACTATATTCCCTATGCTGTACTTTCTGTTTTTGTATCTGGCAATTTGTACATCTTAATCACTTCCCCTTTTTCGCCCAACTCCCCACCTCCCCCCCACTCATCTGGCAACCATCAATCTGTTCTCTGTATCTAAGTTTGTTTCTGTTTAGTTTAGTTTTAGATTCCACATATAAGTGAAATCATACAGTATTTCTCTTTGTTTGACTTATTTCACTTAGCATAATACCATATAAGTCCATTCTTTTTTATGGTTGAGTAATATTCCACTGTATATATATGTACCACCTCTTCTTTATCCATTTGTCTATCAATGGACACTTAGGTTGCTTCCATATTGGCTATTGCAAATAATGCTGCAATGAACATTGGGGTGCATATTTCTTTTTGAATTACTGTTTTGGATTTCTTTGGATAAACACCTAGAAGTGGAATTCCTGGGTTATTAAGTAGTTCTATTTTTAATTTTTTGAGGAATCTCCATATTTTTTTCCATAGTGGCTGTACCAGTTTACAATCCCACCAACAATGCATGAGGGTTCCCTTTTTTCTACATCCTCGCTGTTACTTGTTGACTTATTGATGATAGCAATTCTGACAGGTATGAGGGGATACTTCATTGTGGTTTTAATTTGCATTTTTCCAATGATTTAGTGACGTGCCATTTTTCATATCTTTTGGCCATCTGTATGTCCTCTTTGGAGAAATGTCTATTCAGGTCCTCTGCCCATTTTTTAATGGGAATGTTTGGGTTTTTTTGGTGTTGAGTTATATGAGTTCCTAACATATTTTGGATATTAACTTCTTATTGGATGTATCATTAGCAAATATCTTTTCCCATTCAGTAGATTGTCTTTTCATTTTGTTGATGGTTTCCTTCTCTGTGTAAATGTGTGTTTGAATGGAACAGAGGGTGGCAGGCGAAGGGTAGATGGTGGCCATGAGGAACAAAGGAAGATAGATGACCAGGTGCTTAGGCTGCATAGATCTAAGCTGTCATGGAAGAGCTGTGCAGGCCAATCTGTGGGTTGTAAAGGCACTGATTTGGGAGAGATGTATTCAGAGCCAGTAGCTGTCAGTTTTGTAATGTTTTATCTTAAATTGATTCTCTCCTCAGTCTGCAGGGAGGCCTCTGTGGGCGATATTGTGTTTCTAGTGGACACCAGCGTCAACAACCCTCGATACACCCAGGTCCTGCGGAACTTCTTGTACATCACGGTGAATGGCTTCAATGTCAGCAGAGAGACCATCCGCGTGGGGCTGGCCCAGTACAGTGACGTGGCCCATTCCGAGTTCCAACTTTCCACCTACCGCCACAAAGGCACTGTGTTAAACCACATTCGGAAGTTTCAATTTAAACCTGGGGGCACTGGGGGCAACAAGATGGGCCTAGCCCTGCAGTTCCTTCTAGATCACCACTTCCAGGAAACAGCGGGGAGCCGGGCAAGCCAGGGTGTGCCTCAGGTCGCCGTGGTGATCAGCGGCAGCCCAGCTGAGGACCCTGTGCAGGAACCTGCCGAGGCATTTAGGAGGGCAGGCATCCTGCTTTATGCAGTTGGTGTCAGAAATGCATCTTTGGCAGAGCTCAGGAAGATTGCGAGTCGTCCTGTGGAGAAGTTTGCCTCCTTTGTTTCCAACTTGTCTGGTCTGAGCATTCTTGCCCAGAAGCTGCGGCAGGAGCTCTGTGATACTTTGGCAAAAGCAGCTCAACCCCTTGACCACGTCTCTCCAGGTACAAAGATGTTTCCCTTCTTATTTCTGATCTAGAAGTCACAGAACTCAAAGCTTTATCTCTTATTCCTCCCTCCCACTGTCCTTCTTATTTTCCATATGTTTGCATGTCTGATTATAATATTAAATTTTTGCTAAGCCATCTGTACCCTATGCTTCTCTCCAATCACTGACCCAAAACTTATCAATTCTTGTACAAATCCTGTGGGCCTTATGCTGGTTCTATATACGAATTAGTGTAAGTCCATTTTTGAAGGAAGAAATATTTGTTCCTAGAATGATATTATTATTCTTAGATTAGCTTACCCATATTGCCTGGATGGGGGGCAGAAGAGAGGAGAGGGGCAGTAGGTCCCCCAGGAGGCTGGCTTATTTTACTGCCAGTGTTTTGGTATCATGTACTGGTGAAGAGTAAGAATTTAGGGAAAAGAAAGATTTGGGTTCAAATCCCAGTTCTCTACTTTCTAACTGTGTCGTCTTTAACATGTTACTTTATTTCTATGAATCTAAATTCTCTAGGATGACAGTACCTACCTCAGAGAGTTGTTGGATGCATTAAAAGAAATTATGCAAGTAAAGTGCTTATCACAGTGTTTGACCCATTAGAGGTACCCGTATGCATTATGGTCATTACCTGTGATAATATACCTGTTATCAGCTTAGTACTTCTGCTACTGGTAATGGGCCATAAACTTGTGAAAATTCTTTATGAATTAATTACTAAACTCTACAAGAAAGCACAGAACTTTGAGCAGAGAAAGAGAAGCTTGCTTGTGGGCTCATCAAAACCCACAAGAAGACAGAGCCTTCATTACTTACTCATTATTTTGGTATTTCTACATAGGGTAAATGAATTGGAAGAACTGCTAAAACTTTTGATCCATTTGATTCCACAGGTGTATGGTGGTGGTATTGAATCTGTACTTCCAAATTATATATCTTGCTTTTATATAGCACTTCAAGGTTTACAAAGAGGTTTTAGATAAATACATAGTAATAATAATTATGGTTTGATTGGTGCTATATAGTTTCCGAAACTTGTTTGCATTGTCCATCTGACTGATAGATATATATGTTGCTTTTTTTGGGTTAGGTACTTAGGGCAATTAGTATTTGTTTTTACATAGATACATGAAGTAATCAGTATTACTATTTGCATTTATGGTGTGAGGAAACTGAGGCCAAAGGTAACACGACTGGATGGCAGAGCTAGGACTTGACCCCAAGTCTTTTAGAGTAGATCCATTCCAATAGAAAGGTCTTAGATTGTGTTCCCTGGGAGCAGAGCCTGAAAAAAGGATTTAGATACTGGTCATTTATTACAGAAGAGCTCACAAAGGAGATTGGTAAGGATGTAGGAGATGCAAGACAGAGAAATAGAGGAAAGGACAAAAGTTCCACAGAAGGTAGTTTCAGCTGGATCCTACAGGAGAGCTCCTGATTTTCTTGACCCAAGGCAAGGAGACAGGCTTTCATATCTGATAGGCAAAGCAGCTCCAGTACCTGAAGAGAAGTCCTCCAAAGAACACTGTACAGAAATAATAAAAAGGAATCCCAAAGGATCTGGGCAGAGCACTGATATTATCTGCTACAGTAGATTATCTTATTTTGTTCTGTGAGATTGTGAGGGCTGGTATACAGACTTCAGTGCTGCAGAGAGAGAACTGAGTCTCGAAGAGGTGAGTGATAAATAGGTCAGAGGGCTACTAAGTGGCAGAGCTACAATAGATGTATCATAGAACATGGGATACATTCCAGTCTTCTGACCTGTTGCTGCCAGCACACTCCTAGAGAAGAAGTTTACTCTCACTGGAAAGAGGACAGCCCCATTCTCAGCTTGCTGCTACATTTATACAAGTTTTCTTTCTCTTAATGAAAGTGAAGGGATTGTCCAAGTGGATTTCAAGATTGGAGGTATCAGTAGAACAGGACAGAAGTCTCAGTAGGTGATGGAGTGGAGGGAAGGAAACGCACAGGGTTTGTTGTCCCTTCTCTGAGTACTCTGTTATTGGGGTGTCTGAGGACCATTGAATATAGGTTTTCTGGCATTTCTCTCTCCTTCTGTATATCATTTGGCTCCATTGGTTCTAAGCATTGTGAGTGAAGATCCCTCTTGACCTCTCTTGTACAGCTTGCAGAGAAGCAGTCGTGGCAGATATTGTCTTTCTGGTAGACAGCTCAACCAGCATCGGACCCCAGAATTTCCAGAAAGTGAAGAACTTCCTTCGTTCTGTTGTCTTGGGGCTTGACATCCGCAGTGACCAGGTCCGAGTGGGTCTCGCTCAGTATAATGACAACATCTACCCAGCCTTTCAGCTGAACCAGTACCCTCTGAAGAGTGTGGTCCTGGAGCATATCCAGAACCTGCCCTACCGTACAGGAGGCACGAACACCGGGAGTGCCCTGGAGTTTATCAGGACCAACTACTTGACGGAGGCAGCCGGCAGCCGGGCCAAAGACAGGGTTCCCCAGATAGTTATCCTAGTGACAGACGGGGAGTCAAATGATGAAGTCCAGGAGGCAGCTGACAGGTTGAAAGAAGATGGAGTTGTTGTGTATGTGGTAGGGGTTAATGTCCAGGATGTCCAGGAGCTGCAAAAAATGGCCAGTGAGCCATTTGAGAAATTTCTCTTCAACATTGAAAACTTCAACATCCTGCAGGATGTCTCAGGAGGCATTCTTCAGACACTGTGCTCAGCAGGGGAGGGTGAGATGAAAGGTAAGAAGCTGTGTCAAAACCCAACATCCCAACCAGGATCCCTAGTTACAATATGAGCCAGGATATGCGGAGTGCAGTGCAAAGTAGGAGATGGAGCTCCCTGCCATCCCTGGAGAACGTGGGGAGACTTCCTAGATGAAGGAACATCTAAGGTAGGGATTGAAGCAGGGGTGTCCAAACTGCGGCCCGTGGGCCAACTGCGGCCCGCAATCCATTGTTAATTGGCCCTCAGCAAATTCCAAAAATATATTTAGTTGACTTAAATAAACCAGGTGAGGCAATACGTACTTCACCTCGAGTGAGTGGCCCGGCTGTTTGTGTATTTTACCACATATGGCCCTTGGTGAAAAACGTTGAAAAAAGTTTGGACACCCCTGGATTGAAGGATACAGGAAGTTCTCATGGGTAGAAAAGAACATCCTACCGTGTTGGTAAAAGGAAACAGCATGGGTTTTGGAGTCCAGAAAACCTGTTTTTGTTTTTTGTTTTTTCCAATCCTGCCTTTGCTTCTTTCTAGTTATGTGAGCATGCACACGCAGCGTCACTTCTTTACTTCCGTTTTCTCATCTGCACAATGAAGATAAAAATACTTGCCAGCAGGGTGTTTGTGAGGAGATAAAGTATACAAAAATCTCTAGCATAGTATAGGTTAACTTTCTTTGTCTCCTCCATTGTTTGAAGAATAGTAATTAAAAGGTACTTTAGTCTAATGAAGCAGACAACAAAGGCAGCAGGGTATAAGTGAGAGACAGCCTTGTGGGGGAAGAAGTGGATATACAACGTGTACAGTGTTACATAAATAAAGCACCTCTCCCTCTTATACCGCCCCCCAAAACCATTGCTGTATTCAGTTTTCATGAGCTCTTTATATGCTTTGTTTCGTCTGCTGTGTCTTTTCCTCCCCTGTCCCCTTCAGTTCCAGGATTCATCCAGGCTCCTGCAGATGTGGTCTTTCTTGCTGACACCTCACAGAACACATCACGGGCCAGTTTCCAGTGGATGCAGAATTTCCTCTCCAGAGTGATTGGCATGCTGGATGTTGGCAGGGACAAGTACCAGGTTGGGCTGGCTCAGTATGGTGGTCAAGGTCACACTGAATTTTTGCTCAATACCTACAAGACCCAGGATGAGATGCTTGCTCACATCCATAAACAGTTTTTGTTCCGGGGTGGCTCTAGGAGGACAGGCAAAGCTCTGCGATACCTTCATCAGACCTTCTTCCAGGAGGCAACGGGAAGCCGGTTTCTCCAGGGCATTCCCCAGTATGCAGTGGTCATGACCTCAGGCAAATCTGAGGATGAGGTCTTGGATGCTGCACAGACATTGAGGGAGAAAGGCGTAAAAGTCATGATGGTGGGCGTACAGGACTTTGACAGAAGAGAACTGGAGGGGATGGCGTCCCCACCTCTTGTATATGAGATGCAAGGACACGATGGAGTCAGACGGGTGATGCAAGATGTGAATACGGGGATCCAAGGGATTGGGAAGCCTGAGTTCAGGACTGAGCCTGAGAAGGAGGCTGTTGTAGGTAAGCTTTGGTTCCTAGGTGTGTGAGCCACGGGGAAGTCTTAGCATAACAGAAAAGTCTGGGGACAGAGCAGAGAAGGGGGCATTCTGGATTCCTTCATACCGGGACACCAGCACTAGAGAATTGGGAAGAGGAGGAGGCATGGAGCTGCCTCAGGCCCACTCCTTGTATTAGGTAACGATAGTCACAGTGATGCTGCAGAACAAGCCATGCAAAGAGTCAGTGGCTGAAAAGAATTACTTATTTTATCTGCTGGGGGTCAGCTTCTCTTCACTGGGCTCAATTGAATGGCTTTGCTGATCTTGCCTGGGTTTATTCACACATTTGGGATTTGGCTGAGGGTTGGCTGATCTACATTGGCTCTGCTCCATAGCGCTCTTCTTCCTCCTGCGATCATTAGGCTAGTCTGGGCATGTCCTTCCCATGGTAACTGCAGACGTGCAAGAGAGAAAACCCAATTGCACAGGCACTTTTCAGGCCTCTGCTTCATCATCTGCTAACATTGGGGGAGGGTCTAGAAGCAGTGAGGGATGAGATTGGATTAGGTATGGTGGACCCTGATCATGAGGTCCCAAAGGCACTGGGAAGTAACAGTAGGCTTTTACACAGGAAAAATGACATGACTAAAATAGTCTTTAAGGAAGCCTTCAGTGGGCAGGCTGGACTCCACATGACATCTCCAACTCAGGACTTAAGGATAAGCTGTCATCTGTCTATATAGAGAGGATACCGGGGTCTAGCCAACAGTGGCTCTCATAATGAAGAAAGGTGATTAATCCTGATGATAACTTGAAAGGAGAATAATAACACTTGGTACCCGCAGGTGAAACAGGGGAGAAGTCAAAGATGATTGGTGTTAAAACTTGGCGAAATCGGGAGCAAAATCCTCTTTTTAAATCTAGGATTGATTTTTGGTTCTTTATATATATTTAAAAAAAAGACCAAGAACGAAATTTTAGGACACCAACTGACCAAAGATAAGTCAAGAGGTTATTTTGTTGCCCCTATATTCTCTTCTCCAAACTTTGTTTCACAACATTCAGTTGTCTACAGACTGGTTTCAGCCTCCTACATATGTGGTTTTGGCTTTCTGCTAGAGAGATTTTTTTTTCATACATCACAGCAGATTTGGACCTTTTTGGTACATGGACACAGTGGTTTTCCCTACATTAGATGCTGCCTTAAATTGGGAGAGGTGTCTGGACTCCTCTGAGAAAGGAGTTTAATGTAGTTATAACTCCATTATCTCGTTTGAGAAAGGTTAAAGGGAAGATTCTTATATAGCAAAATAGAATAGCCATGTAGCCCGATTTCTGGACAGCAAATTTTGATAGGAATTTGCCATATTTCATGTCTCTGTTGAAATGACATGAAATTTATCAGAGAAAGGTACACAAGTTATTATTTCTTGTCTATAGAAATAAATAGACAAGATTTATTAATAAATAGTCACAATTTATTATTTCTATCTTTTACTAAGACAGAGGAAAAATGATTAAATCCAAGAGGTTTCAGCCCTATGAAAGAGAATTTCATCCAGGATTTCCTGGAACTCAAAAAATGAAGAAAAAACTAGTCAAGCAAGACTCATATGCTTCTAGTGGACTTACATGAATTGAAAAATGACCTTAAAGCACATTCTTATGGATATTTACATATTTTACAAGTGGATACTCTTTCGTGTGAAAAATTTTGAGATATATATGAACCCTGTGATATTCTTTGACCATCATGCAAAATTATGGTCATAAAGGCTTCCACTAAATCCTGAAGTGTATTAATATGTTAATACATATTATAAGTTAATGCGCAATAAAGGTTAATACATGTAATATAAGTTAATATATATTACAATTTGTAATACTAAATGTTATAAAAATAAATATGCAAATATTACATGTAAATATATAAATATTATGCTATAAAAATATAGCATAATACAACTTTTATATACAAAATAAGTGTTGTCTTTATTACTCTGTTCTTATGCTAAAGCCCTTCTTTTTGTTTTTGTTTGTTTATAGCATGTGCAGCTGCTATTCCTGCCGACATAGTGTTCCTCATTGAAGAATTTAGCAGGGTTAGGCAATCTAATTTCCAACAAGTTGTCAATTTCTTGAAGACCACCATCAGCTCTGTAAGCATTCATCCTGATGTTGTGAGAATTGGCTTGGTCTTTTACAGTGAGGAAGTACGACTTGAGTTTTCACTGGATACGTTTCAGAATCCAGCCCAAATCTTAGAGCATTTAGACAAATTAACCTATCAGGGAAGAAGAGGAAGGACCAAGACTGGTGCTGCTTTGGATTTCCTAAGGAAGGAGGTATTCATTCAGGAGAAGGGCAGCCGGTCCAAGCAAGGTGTGAAGCAGATAGCCGTGGTCATTACAGAAGGCTTCTCCCAAGACTCTGTATCCAGACCGGCTTCTCTCCTCCGCAGGATGGGGGTTACCATCTATGCAGTGGGTACCCAGCTTGCCTCAGAGAGTGAGGACCTGGCAAAGATAGCTTCGTATCCTCCTGGGAAGCATGTCGTCCATCTGGAATCCTTTTTACAACTCTCCATAGTGAGAAGCAAGATTAAGAACCAGCTCTGCCCTGAGATTGTGGGCCGCAGGCCTTCCATTACTGGGATAAGCTCTGCCCTACAAGAAGGTAGGAGGACCTTTTCCAAACTTGACATATATTAATCTTTACTCTGCTTGCTCCATACACTCACCTCCTCTACCCCTCACCCCACCCCCACCCAAGAAATGATTTTGGAGTCAACTTATTAGAAAACAGAAACATAAAACTTATAAAAATCAATCCTTATCTGGCAAGGGAGGTACCATGATCACGCAGGTGGTTTCCCCAGGGTGAGGCTTATCCATTGTGCTCCCGATGTGCTGACCCCTGCGATTTCCCTAAATGTGGGAAACTCGACTGCATAATTTATGGTAGTGGGGACTGCATTCGCGCTCTCCCCTAATGTTGTCTGGTAGAAAAGCAGATGATTTAACAGCCGTAGTATGATCTGACACTCTAGTAAAAAGTTGTGAATTCAAAAAACAAAACAAAACAAAACAAAAAAACTTGTAAAATCAAAATTATTTTGTCTTGATTCCAAACAATGTAGAAGCATATGAAGTAAAAAGTGAACATTCCTCCCTCTTTCTATCTTACCCCTCATCTCTTTGAACAATTTGTTGCAAATATATGTGTATTTACAGTGGAAGCCCAAGGGATCTGAGTATGGATTGACCAAATCTGAAGTCACTTAGAGCAGAAAATTATTTCTAAAAAGACACATTCTTAAAATTTAATATTTTTGTTTTAAAACACAACCAATGAACATTAATTTTCCAATCTTTGGTGTAGGGCCAAGGCTTCTTTGAATGTGATCCCTGTTGACTGGAATTCTGTATCTTTTCTTCATCAATCATCCAATAGTGTATTTTCTATAATTTCCAGCTTCTTTAAAGTGGGAAGATAACTTAGCCACGTTTGAAACAATCTGAGTACAGAAATCCTTATTGAGTTTTATGATCTCAAAAATTCAATTTTTTATAGTGCCATCTAGTACACCAACAATTTCTTTGATAGTAACTTTCCTTTATTGGCTTTTCTAAGCAGTTAACCTGGTTTTCATAGACGCAATAAACTTCCTTTATTCACACTCATATCCTATTGATTTGCACAATATTTTATTTGTTGTGTAATTAGAATAACAAAACCACCATAAACAGGCTGGGGACAAACCCACATTGCTCTTGATAGGCTTATTCTTCCACTGAGTAAAGCAGAACTGTATAGTGTTCAATTCGGTGGCGGGGAGGGCGCCTCCAGGGAGAGGGCACTCAATGCATTGTGGGAACATCACTTTTTTTTTCAATCTGGGGAGTCACTTAAGAGAAGGTAGGTTAGGAGAGTTCCTACTGGATGCAGTTAAAACAAAACAAAACAGAAAAAACATAGCAGTTAAATATATGAACCTTGGAGTCAAAATGCCTGAATTTTAAATCCCAAATTTGCCACTTACTGGCTGTTAAAAATATCTTTGTGTCTGTCTGTCTACCTGTCTATTTTTGTCCACCCATGCTAGTGTTTCTTAGATTCGAATCAGAACTGTAGGAAGAAGATGACAACTTGAAGCGAAGATAATTAAGAATTCAAGGCTGTCTATGATTATATCTTTTGTGGAAAATGAGCTTTTTTAAAAACAAACAAACAAACAAACAAACAATCACTAAATGATCTTGTAATTTCTTGATTACTTGTGCCAAGGTCTAGAGATTTAAAATATCTAAATAGATTTCCATCTTTGTCTGTGGCCTGTATTTTTAGTCCCTTTCTCTGTCCTGGGAATGAGGAACAAAATCATTAAATATGAGTTTCATTTCCTTGCACACCCTTTGCCTATATTCTGTAGGGAAGGAGAGAAGGCTCCTTTTCTCTCCTAATTCACAGTGTAAAGAGTTGAGATCTGATTTCTCTTCCAGACTGCCTAGCAGCTAAAAAGAAACCTGGAATCAGGAAAATCAGCCCAAAATGTAGAGGAGTTAGCGGTGGGAGTAGCTTACAGGTAAATAGAAGTTGGGACATGTTTTAAAATCAGAATTCTGTCCTGGCTGATTATAATAATCATAATATTACCACGTCTTGGTCATCTGCTATGTGTCAGACACTCTGCTAATAACTTTGTGTATGTAATAGATGTGGATGCTTAGCAGCAACCAGACTCTAAAAATTATATTTCTCTTCTGCCAACCCCAACCCCCAAATCTTCATCTACCAAGACTGGCAAGAATAGGTAGTGCCAGGCAGTACTCAGGGCTCTTGGCTCTTCTGGGCTGCCATGGAGCCTCTTTGGGCCACTGCTGCATGGGGTTGGCTACAGAGATGCCTCTTCCTGCACAGTGGTCCTTTCCTCAGAATGGGGCTAGCCGTCTACCTGTCACCAGTGGGTGCTGGGTTCCAGCAAGGTCTGAGTTTCTGCCTTCTTTTTTCATAATTTCTCCTCTGTTCTCCTTGCATTCAACAAACATCATAGCTGCAGATCTCTGCACTCTTCTAACCCACATCCCTTTCAATGCCTACCCCTCTAGTGTAGGGTTTCCAGATGAAATATAGGATGCCCAGTTAAATTTGAATTTCATTCAGATAAACAAGAAATGTATATATTCAGTGTAAGTATGTCTCATATTGGCTGGACCAAGGTCCTCCCAAATGGAAGGCATGAGAAAGGGAACCCAACTCCCACCTCAGACCACTTCCCTTTTGGCCAGGAAACATGGAAAGGCTCTTGATTCTTCCCTGCATCAAGGGATTCCAGAGATTAATAACACAAGGCTGGGCAGCCCTTACTGAAAAGAGCGAGGAGATAGCTATGTTTCATTCTTTTTGAGGAATCTGCAACATGATAAAAAACAAAACACTGAGTGATCTTAACCGTGAATTTTCAATACTCAGCTCTGCTATGTTTCCAAAATCTTACTTAATTCTCACAATAAACTCACTGAGTAGGTGTTAAGGTTCTTGTTTTACAGATTAGGAAACTGAGATGCAAAGGGGCAAGCCTGCTAGTAAGTGGTGGAGACAGCATCTAAATGTAGAGCTGTGTTGCCCTTTGGAGTCTGGGCCTTAATACAAAGTGATTCATTTAAGTAAGGCTCATTTAAAGCAGGAAGTTTTAAATTTATTTGAATTAATTAAATTAAATTAAATTTCAGAAAGTGCCCACATATTTTAAAAGTGCCACTCTTTTGTCCATATGCTTAAAAAGTGCAACTTGCATGAGAAGCAGAAATATTGGATACTGAGACAATTCATGGTTTCGGATATGCTCTGCTATTTTACTTTTAGCTTGTTCTCAACTTCCCTGTTTGAGAAATATCAAGTAATATTTACTTCATGTCTCAAGTGGGGTTCACCAGAAACAGACTCTGAGACAAGGATATGGATGTAAGTGGTTTATCTGGGAGGTGACTCCAGGGCACTTCCAGGGTAGGGAAGTGAAGATGAGAGGCAGGAAGGCAGCCAGAACAGGCTGAGTGAGTAAGCAGCTAATCTCTGTAGGCAGCTGGGGCTCAGTTCTGCTGGGGACTAAGGGAAACTATGCAGAACTCACCTCAGAGTTGTCCCACCCAAAGGGCAAGGGAGCTGGAGTATTTACCCACTAACTCCTCTCCATTCTTGGTGTTTAGCTGCTCCCAAACTCACTCCCAGGCATTCTGGCCTGCTTACTGTATGAACGGATCACGCTCCGGCCAAAGAATATCCCTAGACAGAGTCACAGATGCTTTCAGTAGACAGCTGCTGGCTCTCAACAGAACAAAGAGTGCTGAGGGAGTATGGGTGGGGATAGGGATCAATAGCTTTGGCTACAGTCTCACCTCTGTTCTAATGGGTTGCTGCTTCTTATTGCCTAGGCTGTGTGTACATCGAGAAGGCAGATATCTACTTCCTTATTGATGGGTCGGGCAGCATCACACACGACGATTTTCTTGAAATGAAGATGTTCATGAACGAGGTGATAAAGCTGTTCCATGTTGGGCCCGACAGAGTACAATTTGGTGTCATTCAGTACTCAGATAGAATTAATAGTCAATTTGTCCTCAGCCAGTATCCCAGTGTGACAAGGCTGAAGGAAGCCATTGATGGCATCCAGCAGAGTGGAGGGGGTACCTTGACGGGTCAGGCCTTGAGTAACATGGCTCAGGTCTTTGCAAACACTGCTCGCAGCAACGTGCCTTGGTATCTCATAATCATCACTGACGGTGAATCTGGGGACCCCGTGGCTGAGGCGGCAGAGACACTGAGGGAAGATGGCGTCATCATTTATGCTATTGGAGTCAGAAACGCTAGCACTACTGAGCTTGAGGAGATAGCTAAAGACAAGACATTTTTTGTGTACGAGTTTGATTCCTTGAAGGCCATCCAACAAGAAGTGGTACAAGACATCTGCTCCTCAGAGAGTAAGGATTTTTTTTTCAATTTCTCTTTCTCTCTCCAAGTTTATGTGTCTAATCTATGTGAATTCTTGAAGTGTGGATTCACTGGTCCAGAAGTGAGTATTGGACACAGAGTGACCATGACCTAGAATGAACCAAGCCTGTCAAATTTTGTATCTTTATCATACTGCTGTATCTTATTTTGAGACTGGTTTGTGCTGGGTCACAGAAAATATATTTCACTCACTTCCTCTTCCACTCCCTTTAAAAATATTTTCATGTCATGTATATGCCTCCTCAGACTGTCTCTGGAGACTTGTAATTAATTGGTTTCAGCCTCTGAATGAGTGTTCTGTTCTGCTTCTTTCCCCACCCCCAGCCTGTAAGAATAGGAAAGCTGACATTATCTTCCTGATAGATGGTTCAGAATCCATCCTTCCAAAAGACTTTGAAAAGATGAAGGGATTCATGAAGAACATGGTGAACCAAGCTAATATCGGTGCTGATGAAATTCAGATTGGCCTTTTGCAATTCAGCTCAACCCCCAAGGAAGAATTCAGGCTCAACCAATACTCTTTAAAGGTGGACATTCACAGAGCCATCTTGAATGTTCAACAAATGAAAGATGGCACCCACACCGGGAAAGCCTTGAATTTCACTCTGCCTTTTTTTGACAGTTCAAGAGGAGGGAGACCCGGTGTTCATCAGTATTTGATTGTGATCACAGATGGGGTCTCCCATGACAATGTAGCCATACCAGCCAAGGCCCTCAGGGACAGAAACATAATTGTTTTTGCCATTGGGGTGGGAGAAGCCAAACGCTCTCAGCTCTTGGAGATTACTAATGACGAGCACAGAGTGTACCATGAAGAAAATTTTGAGTCCCTGCAGAATCTGGAGAAGGAAATTCTTTATAAGGTCTGCATTCCACAAGGTGAGTGACAGAGTGTTTCTTATTTGATCCACAAGCCCATTGCAGGTGTCAGGGACCTTGTTGACTCTCTTAATAAAATAAAACTGATCCTTTTAGCTGGGGGAGGGAGGGGTGATCACCCTGGGAAAGACAACTGGCTTGAACTCCCAAGACACTGTGGTTCACCTTCCCCTGGGGATTCTTTTAATCATTCCCTGGCCGTCACCACTCTGGCCTCCAGAGGCCTGAACCTTCTCAGAACTCTGTCTCTAGAAAGTCCTCAGAACTCTTCTCTTTATTCCTTGCAGATAGATGAAACCAGACTGGAATGTGTAAACATAGCTTACTGAAGATATAGGCATATCAAAAGGGAAATGGAAGCAGAGAGCAGTATCAGTTAGACAGTAGTTCTTAAGAAATAGAACGCACTCTTTTCTATGTGTGTTCTGTATAGGGCTCTGCTTTGTTGCCAATCTGCTTCCATATGGCTGAGGTCATCCTCAATCTTATTTTATCTCCTCAAGCTTTTATCCAAAACAGCAAGGTCCAGAGACAAGTGTTCCCTTTTCCAACAGTCTGAGTCTGTTCAGCTCCTTTCTCAAGAGTTGCCTTTCAGAGGTTGATTGACCCAGAGAATGTCTTCATGGATGATTCCACCTCCTTCCCTCCCATAGGGACTGAGATTCTACAGCATAACCACATTATAATCAGGGTAGCTAACCTTTAGATGGAACAGCCCACCCCACCAGGGGATGCTCCAAGGGCTTTCACATGTTACAACATAGACTCTTCACATAACCTTATTGAATGAGTGTAGATACTATTTTACAGATGAAGAAATCAAGGCACAGAAAATTCAGGTCATTTGACCCAAGTAAGTAGCAAAGCTTAGGTTTGAACTTGAGGCAGTCTGGTTCTAGAGTCTGTGTACTAAATACCGTTCTATGTTGCCTTTTGGTGTATCTAGTAGAGTAGAGCACAACAGAGCCTCTCGAATTTTAACATGCATGTGAATCACCTGGAGATCTTGCTAGAATTCAGATTATGATTCAGTGATTCTGTGTGGGATTCTATATGACTAACATGCTCCCTGCTGATGCTGCCAGTCCCCAAATCACACTGAGTAGGAGGGTAGTAGAGTGTAGTATGGCAAAATGAAACATAGTATAGTATAGAAGAGTGTTAGATTGTATATAGTCATGTGTTGCTTAATGAAGGGATACGTTCTGAGACATGCATTGTTAGGGGATTTTGTCATTGTGTGAACATCATAGGTTACACAACCTAGATGGCATAGCCTACTACTGTAATTGTGGGTGCTATGCTTTCATAGGACTGCTGGTACAGGAGGTTTGTTTACACCAGCATCACCACAAACCTGTGAGTAATTGTAGTGTAAGCTCTGACAGTTGGCTTTTCCATTTGTAATGCAAATGCTTAACTTATGCTTTGATTGGTGAGGCGTTCATTTCAGATAGGCAGCTGCTTCAATGGAGTCTATCTTGAATAAACACATTGCCAGCTACACAAGATAAAGTCAGGCTGCCTACCCTCCTGTTTTACAAATCTTGGTTGATTTCCATAACTGACCATTTGGGCTACTTGTTTTTCCCCTTCTTGCACTTTAAATTCACCCTTATGTTTTAAATTCACCAATAATGAGCTACAGAACCTTAGCCCATCCCCACTCACACTTGGTCCCAATAAAAGCAGAACCCAAGGGTCCTGCATTCTCTCTCTACCTGTGACCTCACTATGTGCCCCCTGATGTGCCTCGTACACTCCAGGGCCTGTAAGTAATAAACTCTTTTTTTCTTCAAATTTTCCTAATGGTTGTTGCTAAAGGGCATCTTGCAATTGTAATAAGAATCAAAGTGTTGGTTCAGCTGTAACATGGGTTTAGAAAGAGAAGATGTTCCCCAGTAGGAATCTCACTGGGGTCCAGGCGAGTGCCCCCAGGCATTTCTAGTGATAGCATTACTATCCGTAGGCTGAGACTGGTACAAAATAGTAATCACGAGGCAATAGGAATTTTCAGCTCCCCCTATCATCTTCGGGGACCACAGTTGTATATGTTGTCTGTTGTAGACCAAAATGTCATTATGAGCTGCATGATTGTAGTATAGTATAGAATAGCATAGAATGTCATCAAATGGTATAATACGGTATAGCAATGTGTAATATGGTAAAATATAGTATAGTATGGAATCGTAGAGAAGAGTATATAGTGGAACCCATAAAGTCCAATATTCCTACATCAACCCCATGTGAAGCAGATGCTATTATTATGATACCCAATTTCCAGATGAGAAAAATAGGAGAGGTTAAAAAACACAGATGGGAAATAATGGAAGTAGGGTGTGAACTTCCTAGCAGTTTGGTGTCAAAAACTGGAGCCAATTTTTTAGAGTTATTAAATTTCTATTTTTGTTTATACTGCCTAAAGAATATCAGTACTTTGCAGTGTTCTTGGTGAATTAAAAAATCAATTGAAAAGAGTACATGTGTAACATTATTTGTTAAGTAAGCATGGATTATGGGAAGTCCTGCATTAAGCAGTTCATTCTTTAGGAATCAAAGTTCTATTTTCTTTGTTTATATTCACCTAGGTATTATCAGGGGAAGGAAAAGAGATATAGGATTCGCTTCTCTTTTCAATTCATTTTGTACCTTGTAGTAAATTAGGATTTATATTTATCTACAGCTTTGTCATTGACTTTTATTTTTAATTTATTTTTATTTATTTATTTTTTATTGGGGAATATTGGGGAGCAGTGTGTTTCTCCAGGGCCCATCAGCTCCAAGTAGTTATCTTTCAATCTAGGTGTGGAGGGTGCAGCTCAACTCCAAGTCCAGTCGCCATTTTCAATTTTTGTTGCAGGGGGCTCTGCCCACCATCCCATGTGGAAACTGAACTGGCAACCTTGTTGAGAGCTCATGCTCTAAGAACTGAGCCATCTGGCTGCCCCTGTCATTGACTTTTTTGATGAAATTAGCTGGATACTTTATTAATAGCTGAAACCTAATTAATTCTAGAATTCTAGAATCATAAAGCTGAATCATAAAGACCTTAGAGGTTATCTAGCAAGGTTCAGCCCTCTCTGTTAACAGGGAAAGGAATGCTCCTTGCATTACAGAATAAGCCAGCTGAAAATGTTCCTGGGGGAAAATATAAATTAGAAATGTTGGAATAATATACCATACTGCAAAAAGGAAACTTATTTTTTCTGAAATTAGATGTGATACAGAAATGGGATTTACATTGGTGAAAACTCCTTTTGGTGAATTTCAATTAGAGATTTAAAAATCAAAACAAAACCAAGATGTTTTATATGAAAGGAGGAGAGGAAGGCATCTTCTATCTTGGCAACTCCAGAAGCATACTTGAGCTAGCATGGTGTATGATATTTAGGGGATGGAAAACTCATGACTCAGATCCCTGAGAAACTTTAAGTCACTGTTTATGACCCTTTTCACTGGTGAAACATCCAGTATTCAATTAATTTCCTCGAAATTGTCCCCTTTCAACATCTTAGTTTTGTTTATTTTTGATTCTGAGCCAATATTCCAGTGTGTGCTGGTCAAGGAGAAAATGTGCATGTGTCCAGGCTTGCCCTGGAGAGTTTCAAGTTATGTTCATTGTCCAGAAGTAGTTAAGAACAGTGGCCCTTTTATGGTTGATAAATTACATTTTAAGTCATTTATTCAGATACTAATCCAGGTGCACCTGTGACTATCAACTTTTGCCTCCTCAGTGGAATTTTGTGGATGTTCTTATTATTCACTTGTGAGTGGGTGGGTATAGCCTGAAAGATCAGTGGGCCTTCAAATTCTAGCTACATCTTTCTGGGAAGGCTTAAAAGTTTTTGTGAATTATATAAATATCTCACCGCTATGCTGTACACCTGAATCTAATATAATATTGAATGTCCACTGTAATTGAAAAAAATACATAAAAAGTCCATCATGTTTGTTATCCATCAATATTGGAAAGTTGTACATTAAGAAATATTTAAATAGTACTATTACAATAATGACAAATATTTAAAAAAAGTTTTCAGGCAGAAGAAACAGAAAATTAGGAGCGTTTGTCAGTCCTGATCTTTTCTAATATATGTCCCTGAAACAAGGTCGATGTGTAGGTGCTGAATGAGGAAGAAAACTTCCAGGAGAAAAGGAAATAGTAAGCTCGTGCTGAAAGAGACTCAAGGCTCATTTATATTCCCTTCTTCATTCATTTGTCAAACATTTAATGAGCATCTGTATTAGGCACTGGGAAAGTAAGATGATATTGTCCCTACTATCAAGAAATCCTGTTTAGTGGGAGAGAATGTCAAGTAAAGTAACAAAGGACAATCAGGGACATTTGGTAATTCAACCCGAGGAGCTGGGGACATGAGTCAGAAAGAGCTTTAGGGAGGGGGTTACTTGAACTGTTACTTGAAAGACATGTATGAGTTAACCAGATTGGCGTGGAGGGGAAGGGAAAGGACAATTCAGGTAGAGGCATAGGATCAGCAGAGGTGTAGAGAGGTATGAAATAGTACATAATGTATCAGTCAGTTTTTGTTGTGTAACAAACCATCCCTGAAATTAAACAACAATCATTATTTAGCTTACATTTCTGTGAATTGTCTGGGGTTCTTCTTCCAGGGCAGGCCTGGTCATGCATCTATAGATGACTAATTTGTTTTTTTTCCTCCTCCACCTTCAAAGGATGCAACATAGATTTGTCTGTAGGAATTGATATCTCCATTCCCACAAGGCAAGTTCATCAGAAGCTTCAAGGATTACTGCCAGAGCTGATGCAACAGTTGTCCTTGCTTTCTAACATCAGCTGTAGTGTTCCTGGTCAGAGCAACATAATGTTTCGCTACCTGGTTCCTGGCTCAAACGGTCAGGTTGTCTTTGACTCAGGCTTTGGGAAGTATAGTGATGAGACCATTCAGAAGTTCTTGGTTCATCAGGCTGCCAATAGCAACCACATGGACGTGGGTTTTCTGCAGTTCCTGGGCAATAACGCCATCCACTTCTCTTCTGCTAAAGTGAAGGTAATAATGCTGAGAATCCATGTGACGGAGCCATCAAGCAGAGTTGGGGGGGCAGTGGAGTAGGGGGGCATAAAGCTTTTGTGACTGTTCTTCACTGGAGATCCTACATAGAGGCAAACCATAGTCTTACTCAGTAAAGACCAAGAAAAATGTACTTTCATTCAGTCAAAAGATATTTACTAAGCCCTAGAGGCTCTGTGCTGAATACTGCCAATAAGGATGAAAGGATAAAAGTCCCTGCCCTCAAGTTGCCCACAGTTCAGTGATCCAGATTCTTCCATGGAATAATTCATTCCAAAGATCACTGGAAGATATTTTAAGACTCCTCAGCTCCTCTGGTCGCTGACTCCCATGTAGAGTAGGGCCTAATTTTTTTTCCAGTCAGCACCTTGAACTGTCTTTAGTGACAGCTAATGGCTCCGTAGTGAAGCCCACTCCTTCCCTTTTTGGTCCTTTTTGGCCCCCAAACAGGTCCTTTTTGGCCCCCAAACTTTACACCCACGCAAGTCCACAGAACTTGCAAGGTCTCATGTGATGTTTATTAAGAAATGTCATCTCCAAACTTTGAAAGTTACATTTAGATTTCCCTTCAATCATACATTCAATGAATTTATTTCTTGACTAGTATAATTCATTTTTTAAAATTAAAATTTTCCATGAGTGAAGGTAACACATTTTAATTGTAGAAAAATGCAACCAATTTTTGACATTGATAAAGATGAGTATTGTAAGATAATTTTTGGAAGATATTTTTAAGTGAACATGTTAAGCTGGTTCAAATTTCTTTTCTTCTTCTTCTTCTTCTTCTTGGGGAAGTTGAAGTAAAAACAAATGTGTAATAAAATAAATAATGAATGGGTGAAAGGGAACAGGGTGAAAGGCTGGATACAACCAAGAAAGTTAAGCTTACCCTTGAATTTTAAAGAAATGTGCATCTTATAGCATCCATCTTCTCCATTCCCTTTCGCCTCTCCCCTTCTTTCCTTTCCCTCCCCCTCTGCCTCCTCCCCTGTCCTATTCCCTCTCTCCTTCTCTCCTTCCCTCCCTCTCCCTCCTTGCTCCCCCCTGCCCCCAAACAACAGGTCCTTTTAGTGTTTACTGATGGACTGGATGATGATTTAGAGAGACTGAAGGAGGCATCTGAGCTTCTCCGAGGCAAAGGTAAGTGCATGGAGTTGACCTGTGTGGGTATCACTCCTTTCACAGGGGCTAAGATACACTTTCAGCTTTCCAAATGGCACTGGATGCTACTAAGCCTCCGGCATGCCAACCCAAGTGATAAGAGCTCAGTGCCCCCTGGAATGACTCCCCGTCTCCCTCTGTATGAATTGGGACTGTTCAGGGCTGAAAGACCCCCAGGGTCCCTAATCCCTGACACTGACCAAGAGTCTCTCTGAGACAGGACTGGCCAATTACCAGCATGGTGGGGGGAGGGGTGAAGGTACAACTCCTACTTCATGGTGAGTGTGTGTGCTCTTTGCTCTTTTAGGCTACCTAGGGGTCCATATGCCTCTTTTCCCTAAACTCTGGATCAGCCTAAATCTGGGCCTTGCTCTTTCCACTGCCTTTCCTCTCTCGTACGCTCCCTAATTCTTCCTGCTTCTCCGTCTCCAAGGGCTGCTGCTGTTCGATATGACATCTTTGTGAAATTAGAAAAAGATGCCCAATGCTCTGGGTGGGTGCAAGCCTAGGCACCTGGCTTGGTGAGTGGTGTGCTGGCTGTATTACAGTACCCACCAGTTCCCACAGCTGGGTGTCCTAGGACAGTGCCACCTATACAGCTGTGCCTGTTTGCTCTGGCCATTCCCAGTTTGGGCCCCATCAAGGCTGTAAAGCAAACTCAGGATGAACAACCAGCAACCTAACTTGTTAAAACTCCCTTCACCCTTCTCCCTCCTCAGTGGAGTATGTTCAACGTTTTCTTCTGGGGATGATGCTTTCCCTTGGTTTATAATGTGTTGGAATATATTTTATGATGATTTGCTCCCAACTAAATTTATCACCTAGATAGCCACTGGAAATTTAAATTGTTGCACCTTTTCTGAAAGGGAATTGAGAATATATAACAAAAGACGGCAAACTTTGCCTGTGTGCCAGATCAGCAATTTCATTTCCAGGAATTTATTTTCAGGAATAATTAAGAATATGTACAACAGCTTTAAACCACAAGATTGTTAAGCAGCTTTTTTTTTTTCAATAGATAAAAGCTGATGTGTGTGTGTATTTGTGTGTGCATGTGAATTTACTATTCAAAATATTAACGCTAATATTTGTTCTGAAATTCTACGAACAGTTATTTCTACCCAAATTTGAAAAGTGTACTTGTCCATTTGTCCTCTGTTATGTGGACAAATCCAGAGGGTCTTTTAGTGACTGATTCAATAGAATAGGCTAAGTTCTGCAGTAACACCAAGCAATCTCCAAACTCAGTGGCTTAAAGTAGCAAGAATATATTCATTTTATGCCTCGTGCCCACTTATCTATGTCTCATGCTCATCTCTCAAGGACTGAGACTGAAGGAAGGGTCTATTCCTATGGCAGATGAAAGGAAATGGGCAAATTGTGCAGCACTCTTAAAATTTGTCCCAGGAAGTGAAACATGTCACTTCTGCACACAATTTAATTGGTCAGAGCAAGCCATATAGTCAGTTCTAACTTTCACGAAATAGATAATATTTCTACAGGTAAGGAATTGAAGCTTAATGAGAGTTTATAACTGTCCCAAAGTAGTAAAATCATATGTATCAGAATATTTGTGAACAGTCCCAGTGATTGCCACAGTTTCTGAGAGTAAACCACAAATCTACTTCAGGAATGGGTTTAAAAAGATGTAACTTAATACAATAATGGGTGAAAACCTTCTATGAAATAACAAATAAGGACTGTAAGAGAGCTCTGAGAGTCTTTTGTGGTTCTACCTAACTGCTTGACTTTCAGTTGGTGGGATTGAAAGGTGTCAGACCAGTTCTTCAAGAGGGAATGTCATGAGCCAATTTTGATTTTAACAAAAATGAAATCTGAGAAAAGACAGGTGAAGGAATAGGAAAGACGGGATGATGGATGAATATCTGAGTCCAAGACAAAGACGGAGCATTCAAAAGACATACAGGTAAATTGCCCACCTCTTGGTACCTTGAAGGATTCTCTGGACTCCTCATTATTGGCTTGGAAGGTGTGCATAAATTAGAAGAGCTTCAGGAGCTGGAATTTGGCAGAGGATTTGCATATACTCAACCTCTGAGCATCACACTGCAGTCCCTCCCAAGCATCTTACTGAAGCAACTTGTGAGTATGTTTTTTTAAACACCACCCTTCGCTGGATCTATTAATTCTAATAATTTTTAAAACCCTGAGGTAATTTTGTCTCTTTAGTGTATAATGTGATGTAGGTTAAGAGATGAAAAAAAAAATCATGCGATGAGGATTCTGTCTTTCAGGACACAGTTGTAGAAAGAACATGCTGCAATATGTATGCAAAGTGTTTTGGAGAAGATGGGCACAGAGGTGATCATGGGAGCCCCGGGAGGAAGGTGAGGATTTGTTGGGTGTGGGACTGGGAGGGAGAGATGACATTTCCAGTAGATGACTGTAGATGACTGCATATCAGGCTCTGTATTATGTCTGAAACACACTTTTTCTAATTATATCCTCTTAACAAAACTTTGAAGTAAACGTTATTTTACAGGTTTGAAATTGAGGCTCAGAGAGGGCACACCACTTTCCCAAAGTTGCACAGTTACAAAGAGGCATTTTTTAATTTAAGCCCCTACGTCTGCCTGATTCCGTCTCACATTCTATATTATGCTGCCTACTTACATGTATTTGACAAATATTTTCATAGATTCTCTCACTGCATGGAAGTTTTTACTTGTCTAGAAAATTTTCACTTGTCTAACCCCTGCTTTCTTTACAGGAGTCAATGTCCCTTTCTCTCCTATCTAACATCCTACTCTATAGCATGAAACTCTGATGAAAGATATAAGCACTGGTTCACTAGTGGTTAATTTGCATCTCTCTGTTAACTCTCGGGTTAAGAGATAGGAAAATTACTATTTCACAGTTTTAAGGGAGAATATCTCATTAGAAATGGTCGTCAGATATCCAGGGACTGAAGGTTCCGTTCTCAACTTCACGATGAGGGTACAATCACAAATCCACATGCAATGTTGAATCAAACGCCTTGGCTTTTCTCATCTTTTTACATTCTCTCTTTGTAAGAATTTCCGTCAGGTTGTTGGAATGAGCTCTTATTGACTTTGCAGATCAATCTTAATTTAGAACTGTATAAAGTATATAATTACTTTTTGAAAAATAAATTGTAGTTATGCATTAGCACTGGATTGTTTTCCCCATCATGTTGTTCGTAAATATCTGACTACAGAATCAGAAAATCAAATTTAGGCACCTCTTGACTTTTGGCAACTTAGGGACTATGCCTCAAAGGCTAAAGATGAGAATGTTTTGAATTTTTGACTTCTCTGCTCCTTCTGTTTGTTAGAATTCAGTGGTTGGTTGTAATGACTTTCATATCTTTGTTGATCACAAATAGACTAGGGCTCCCATATCTTACTGACCAATTTGTAGTCTAAATAAACACACCTGGCTATGCAATATCAAGCCAAACTCCCTTGAGAGGAAATGGTTTGTGGGTTTAGTATCTAAAAAGTAAAAAAAAAAAAAAAAAAAAAAAAAAAAGAGAGAGAGAGAGAGACTAAATAGCTGAGTCATACAGAAATAAACAGCCATTTCTCATAAGTAATGGGGTGGTAACACCTTTGTTTACTGACATTTTGTTATGAGAATGTAAAACCCATACCATGCTCTTTAAGAATAACAATTTTCCTTAAACATTTAACTAGTTTTGGTTTGGATTTTCATAATAGAATGGCTTAAAAAGGTATTTTAGAAAAATAAAAGTAGGTTGTTGTACCAACTATTAAGACAAGTAGGTATTCAAGTTTTCGCTGTAAGACAGGCCAAGAATACTTGTCTCTATATATCTTTGGGCATGGCGTTCAACATTTAGTAGAGTCTCAGTAAAATGTCCACTCAGTGAGACAGGGGTACCTATAAGTAACAATTTTTATTTCATGCAGATTTAAGAAATGAAGACTTTAGAGTCCAAATTATTTACTTTGATTTTTTTCTCTCCTCAGGGACAGAAGGGTTCTGGCGGATTACCTGGTCATCCTGGTGAAGAAGGTGGACATGTAAGTACTAAATCTTTTTTTTTTCTTTAAAAGAATATCGTACAATGGGTCTATTATCAACAATACTTAATTGTGCTTAAGTCATGACATTTTTCTCTTCTATGCCATTTCAAATGGGTTTAAAATATCTATATAAAAATAACTGTTTATTGTAACAAATGTCAGGTGGACAAAGTATGTAAAGATATAGTTGCTAGAAGATGTTTAATGAGGAAGTACGGTCATTTTGTTTTTTAAATCAGTGAATTTGAAGTAACTGAAAATATGGACTGTGTCTAATGTGCATGCATATAATAGTAGTTGTTAATCGTGAGCTAAATTTCAGAATTTGTTGTTAATGAGGTAGTCATGTCTATACCGTGTTTCCCCAAAAATAAGACCTAGCCGGACAATCAGCTCTAATGCATCTTTTGGAGCAAAAATTAATATAGCACTTGGTCTTACGGCTAGGTCTTGTTTTTGGGGAAACACGGTAAGTGGTTTAACAAAATAGATTGAGAAGAATCAAGGCCATTCTCACAATAAGATCACTCAGATATCTTCCAGAATGGCAGAATAGAGGTGTAGTTATCTACTGATGGTTTGTATATAACCCTGGATACATCCTGGACAATGGAAAGTTACCTATCATTTGATTGGCTATAGAGAAAAATGTATCTCATAGAGAGAATTATTAGCTAGGGCACTGAAATATGGTAGGGATCATCTTTATTACATCATTTAAATACCAAAAAGATTGAAAAAACAAACATTGTTTTTAGTTCTTTTAAATTGTGGAAACCATTTTGCTACAGGTGTGTGTTTTAAAGTTGATTTGTGTATATCACTGGTTCTCAAACTTTTTTGTCTCAGGATACCTTTATACTCTCAAAGATTACTGAGGACCTCGAAGATATTTTTTTGATGTGGTTTCTATCTATTGATGTTTGGCACATTAGAAATTAAAACTAAGAGAATTTTAAATGATTTATTTACTTTATTTCAAAATAACAAAAATAAACCCATAACATAAATGACATTTCTTTATGAAAGATAATAATATTTTCCAAAATAAAATATGTTAGTGAGGAGAGTGGCATTTAAAAACATGTTTTCAAATATCTTTAATGTCTAGCTTATTAGGAGACAGCTAGAGTCATGTATCTGCTTCTGTATTCAGTCTATCATGATATCACTTGCTCTGTGGCCCTTTAAAACCTCTACTGTACACTTGGGAGCGAACAAGAGTAAAAAGCAAAGTGGCATTCTAGTATAATCAGGAAAATAGTTTTAACTTTGTGAGAACCCCCTCCCAAAGGGTCTTGGGGACCTGAGGGGTCCTTGGACCAAACTTTTCAAACTACTGGTATATACAAACACTAATGTTCTCAGTGTTCCACCCAGAGTGGCACATCATTTTATTGTTCTGAACAATTACGCTGCCTGAACATGGAAAATAAGCAGAAATTAGAGAAAAACATAGGTGCTGTGACCTGTATAAACTGATCCATCTCTTTGGTTATGTTTATGGGAATATTGCTCAACTTTTCTCTTTTGTTCGCTTCAGTAAATGTAGTATTAGATGTTAGAAATACATTCACAAATAGGAATTGTGAATTTTTGCTGTTTTGTACAGGAGTAGTGAAAATATTCCTTCCCATTTTTATGATGTTTTTAGATGTCCTTTAAGTATTGTGTTTTCTACTAGGTCTGTGGTTCAACGAGCCCGGCCAAAGTTAAGAGAGTATTTTAAGGTCTGACCAACCCACCAGGATCATTGACACCAATTTCAGACAAACAGGATAAATAAGCCCTTATCTGTCTAGGGTGGGAGTTGATTTTGTCCTCCTTCTCTGCTGTCTTAACATCCTAAAACTAAAATGTTTTATAAAAATGTTCAAGTACAAAGCTAGAAATATAAAGTGAGCAACATACAAGTTTTCCCTTTCTGTATTTCAGTTACCTGTGGTCAACTGCTATCCGAAATATTAAATGGAAAATTCCAGAAATGAGCGATTCATACGTTTTAAATTCTGCACTGTTCTGAGTAGCGTGACAAAATCTCACACTGTACCTCCAGAGAGGAGACCGATCCCTTTGTCCAGCATCTCCACACTAGACACTCGTGCCCATCAGTAACTTAGTAACCCTTCCAATTATCAGATTGATTGTCACAGTATCACAGTATCTTTGTTCCGTTAACCCTTATTTTACTTAATAATGGCCCCAGAGCACAAGAGTAGTGATGCTGGCTATTTGGATATGCGAAAGAGTAGCTGTAAAGTGCTTCCTTTAAGTGAAAAGGTGGAAATTCATGATTGAATTAGGAAAGCAGAAAAATTGTATGCTGAGGTTGCTAAGATTTATGGTAAAAATGGATCTTCTGCCTGTGAAATTGTGAAGAAGGGAAAAGAAATTTGTGCTAGTTTTGCTGTCACATCTCAAACTGCAAACACATCTCATCGGGTAGGCATTTTGTCATCTCGCATCATCACAAGGAGACAGGAGAGTGCAGTACAATAATATATTTTGAAAGAGACACCACATTCACATAACTTTTATTACAGTGTATCATTATAATGTTTCTATTTTATTATTATTGTTGTTAATGTCTTACTGTGCCTAATATTTGGTTGGTGCAAAAGTCATTGCGGTTTTTGCAATTATTTTTAACCTTTTAAACCGCATAAATTAAACTTTATCATAGATATGTATGCACAGGAAAAACAGCATACGAGTATATAGAGTTTGGTACTATCCATGGTTTCAGGCATCCACTTGGGGTCTTGGAATGTATGCCCCCTGGGGATGGGGGGGTACTGTACACAATTTTATATAATTTTTAAATTTTATAATAGCCACCTTAAAGAAAGTAAAAAGAAATAGGTGATGTTAATTTTATTAATATATTTTACTTAACCCGATATACCCAAAATATAATCATTTCAGCATGTAATTAACATAAAAATTGATGAGCTATCTCACTTTTTAAAATGTACTGTCTTTGGAATCCATTGTGCCTTGTGCACTGACAGCACATCTCAATTTGGACTAGACCCATCGCAGCTCTAGTAGGTCTCATTTGCTTTTTACTGCATTTCTCACAAGAGGAGGTGACTTTAAAATATGTTGTCCTCTGAATGGCTTTTCAGGTCATCTCCCATCAAAGCAGGTCTGATTGGTCTGCTCAACAGCAGACATCTCTCTGCAGATGTACAGGTTTCATAATGGGGCCCATAATTTGTGGGTTCAAATTGAACGTGTATAAGGATAAATAACTAACACCCCTAACCCCCCAAAAAACCCAAAACAAAAACGTTTATTGGTGTAAAACAACTATCAGTTTTATTGTTCTTGAACTCTGGGTTGAAAAAGTGAAAGGGGAACAGGGGGGCGTCTGGGGTCTCAGCTGGGCTGACTAGACCTTATGAGGCTGGGGGAACCACTGCTGAGATGGCTTCCTCTCTCATCCTCTGGTGCTCAGCTGGGGTGGCTGGGATGGCGGAAGGCAGAGGGGGAAGTGTATGACGTATGGCGACTGCGTCTAGGAGGGCACACCCAGCAGGGAGGGTCAGTCCTGAGAGCATTCCAGGAGGCCAGGGCTGAAGCTGCAAGGCTTTTGAGCAAGCCTCACAAGTCACGCGGTAACTTGTCTGCCACATTCTATTGGGTACAAGTGGGTCACTAAGTCCAGATCCAAGAGGTGGGTGGGAAGGTTAGACTCCTCCTCTTGATGGAGGTGTGGCAGGGTCACAGAGCAGAAGACCATGCAGATTTTGTTGTGGCCATCTTTGGAAAATACAGTCTGCCAGACAAATGAATTCTATATATTTTCAAAATTTACCTATTGTGAGATGGTTTAAATATGCATTTGTTACACATCGAAGACTTAGTTATGTATCAAATTAGTCAGATTATCTAAAATCACAAAAAATAGTTATGTAACTTCAATAGTAAAAAAAAAAAGCTAATATTTGTCCCCAGCTTCATATGTGCCAGATACAAGGCTAAATATTTTATATACATTTCCTCATTTCATCTACAAAATAAGACATTATTGTTATTATTATTACCATTATTCTCATTTCTCATAAAGTAACTTGAAGCAGCCCAACATTTGAAAAGCTGTTGATGTTATTTTTTCCCTTAAATCACGGCTATAATTGATAGTTTTAAGAAGTACTGTGAGCAAATGGGAGACCAGCTTTTAAACATGATGGAACGTGATGTCTGAATGAGAAACGCAGTAAGCCCGAATTTTATTCTCAAAACAATTTAGCACCTATGCCCCTTATAGGGCAACTCCCGTTTTCTCATGAGAACTTAAAAAATGTATTTGCCCAAACTTTTAGGGATGTACGTGAATTAAACAAATGTCTACTTATAATATTTAACTTATTTAGTTACACAGAAATATTTTAAAGTCTTCATTATGTAAAATGATATATTAAATTAGAAATTCTGCTTTTTACTCTCTCTAATATTTCATCAACCATTTTATTAAAAATTCTTTGCATGTAGTTTCTGTATCAGTTTCTTCAGCATCACTGGAGTCACTTTTGGAAACATCTCACCTGGTTTTTTTTAGAGTATATTGTGTTCACTTCTGTCTAAGTTGTTTGAGCTAAACCACTTTTGAGTCTGTTTATGAAGTCTGTCATTGTGAATTTTATTTCTAGCTTCAAAACTCATTGCTTTATTTTTCTTATAAGAATATTTTTATGGTCTCCATAAGGTAATCATGAAGTCTAGTGCTTTTAAGGTAATTTTAAGTCATATTTGCATGAATCTTATGAAGAAATTGTGAGGTCTCACCCTCGAATATAATAAATAAATAATCTCTGTTAGATTTCTTTATCTTCTTTGTTTTACTTTTTTAACTGGTCTGATAGGTGACCTCTATAAGTATCCCAAAAAAGTCTCAAATTAACACTGACTGGGTGTCAATATTATGTTGTTCAAAGTTAAGTAAAAAGAGCAGTTAAGAGAGTACTCTGAAATATGGGAAACTTTGTGAAGACTCAAATGTAAGAACACTCTTTCTCCTGAGGACTAATTTTGGGAAAACAAAAACCCAATTATGTATGTACAGCAACTGAAACTTTAGAAGTTGGGAATAGAAGTCATAAGAGTGGGCTTTTTCTTTTTAGTCACAATTTTCTTTTGAAAAAAATTTTAATTGTGGTAGAAAACACGTGATATAAAATTTACCATCTTAATCATTTTTAAGTGTATAGTTCAGTGGTATTAAGAACATTCACATTTTTGTGCAACAATCACCACCATTTATCTCCAGAACACTTTCATCTTATAAAACTGAATCTCTGTACCCGTTAGACACTGACTTCCCATTCCCCTCTCTTCCCAACCCCTAGCAATCACCATTCCACTTTTTGTCTCTGTGAATTTTACCTCTCTAGGTGCTTCATTAAATATTTGTCTTTTTGGTTATTTCACATGAAGTTTATCTATGTTGTAGCATGTTAGAATTCCTTTTTAAGGTTGAATAATAGTCGTTGTATGTTTATGCCACTTTTGTTTATCTGTTCATCTGTCAATGGACACTTGGGTTGCTTCTACCTTTTGGCTATTGTGACTAATGCTGCTATGAACATGGGTGTGCAAATATCTCTTTGAGACTCTACTTCCAATTCTTTGAGGTATATACCCAGAAATGGAATTGTTGGATTATATAGTAATGCTGCTTCTACTTTTTTGAGAAACTACTGTACTGTTTTCAACAACAGCTATAAGTGCATAAGAGTTCCAATTTCTTCCCATCCTTGCCAACACTTAAAAAAAAAAAAAGCCATTGTAAGAGTGGGTTCATTTTTAATATTTTGTTAAAAATAAACTTTAAGAACTTTCCTTTGGTATCCGTGCTTTATCAGGGACATTTGTTTTGTATATATTTTGCATGTATTTTGCATATATTTGTTTGATTTATTTTCTAATAAAGACAACAACCAATTATTCATGATTGATAACACCACATAGTGCAATACAGTAAATATGTTAGAATTAAATTTTCCAGATGAAGCTAAACACCACACATTGAACCTAAAAATGCATATAGACTAGGAAGAAGGGGAGAAAGCAGACAACTATTTGGCATCTACTGTGTGTTAGGCATTTGGTATAAGTTATGGCATTTAATCTTCATCACAAGCCTACTGAAATGTGTTAATACTTTCATTTTACGGAGGTGAAAGTAGAAACTCAGAGACAGTAGTGATTTATTAAGGTCAGATAGAGAGGGTTGGAGATATACCCAAACTCATGTCTATCTGATACCAGAACCTGCGCTTTCCTCACTATCTCTTGCTGTTCATTGAGTATAAAACACCTCATTTGTCTATCCGTTTGTGAAGTACTTTCAATACAGTATCCCATGCATTCATTGCAACAATCCTTGAATGGTTATAATCAGTATTATTCAGATCCACTTTTTATAAATGGAGAAAATTGTAATTCATTGCTTGTCCAAGCTTATAAAATAAGTTGGAAACAGAACTGGGGCTTGAACCCAGATCCTTTCATTTTATATCCAGAGAACATCATACTTTACCATGTTCCTTTTTATTGTCCAGGGCAATTTTTGTAGGGAAGTTATATAATCTCATTAAGCCAAAGTTAGAGGTTACATTTATAGACACTGTTTTGAGGAAATCTCATGGGCTATACAATACTTTCTAATTTATATTTGATCAGTTTGGCAAAAAGCATGATATCTACCTTTCCCTTCCTTTTTTACTACATAGATCAAACAGTAATATTCATTATAATTCAGGAAGTCATTCTTCAAATCCTGATTGGAAGTCTACTGTGTGCAGACACTGTGCTTAGGGCTGGAAACCCAGAGATAAATAAATGAGACACTGTCCTTGTCTCCAAGAAGCTCACAATATAGCAGGAAACAATATAACACAAAACAGTAATAACACACGATGTAACAGAAAAACCTTTTTAGAAGAGGAGGTGACAAATGATCTATACCTTAGGAATGGGCAGGATTTCACCTAGAAGAGAAAAAGTTAAATCGTGGTTTATTCTTTGTGAGACCACAAGGAAACCATCCAACTTTAATTGCCTGAAGGAAATATTCTGACACACTTCGGTTTTGTTTGCTGACGTTTTGCCCATGTGGCTTGACTGAATTGATCCAAAATATAGATAATTTGGATTTGTATGATTTGGGGTCATCAATATGGGCAGTTGATGGATGAACATTCTGATTGCCTTGTAGGTGATCTGGTCAAGTCTCTGAGAATGTCAAGTAATTGTAAGGACCACATCCCATTTTAGTCATTCTGATCATTATTATTGCTGGTTTGAATCAGTTGGGTGGTAATAGAGATAGATAGCTTCATGTGTATCTTTATTTCACAGGGAGAAAGAGGCCCCCAAGGTCCTCCTGGACTCCGAGGTGAGGAAGGATGCCCGGGGATGAGAGGACCTAAGGTAAGTGTCACCTTGAGCTGTGGAATTCTCTCCCTATCTCTCTGTTTTATCCCTCGAGTTTGAGGAAAACCTTAATTATTCAACATAGCTCTGGCATCTTGGCTCCTTCTCAGATGGACCGTTTCCCAGAAGGAGAGCCTGAGAAAAGGAATCAAGTGCAAATAGGAAGGCAATCTCAGTAAACACTAGTAGGGAATAGAAAAGTTAGACAGGGAGGGAAGGTGGCCTAAAAAGTGTGTATTATCAATTCAATTTCCACTATGGGCAGACAGAGCTTAATCCTGCTGAGGAACCCTGACAGCCTGTGTTATCCCATAAGGAGTGAGGGAGCTGGGGTATTCATACACCAAATCCTCTCAGGCATTAGGTGAGGGCCGCTCCCATGGGTCATTAATTCCCCAGCACTTCTGGCCTGTCCTGCATGTGGGCAGGCTCTGGTACCAGAAAAAAGCCTCAGGAAAAGAGTCACAGTGCTGGCAGTTGGAAGGTGGGCTTGACAACACTGAAAATTTAAAGGCTGAAGGGATAGTGGGTGGGGCACCCTTGTGGTTGCATTAAACGTCTCTTAACCTTCCTCATTTAGACAATCTCCTTTAATACAGCCAGAAAAGATTTTCTATAACCTCAGAGTCTTATAGAGAGTTTTTTTTCCTGACCACAGTGATCATATTCTGTGTAAACAAATTTTTCTTTCATTTAATTGGTCTTCTTGTTCTTAGAAGCCCACCCATGCTTGTTATCCAGCGTATTTTCATTTTAGTTTGAAAAATATGACTTACGATAAATGGCAGGTCACTGCTGTTTCTTGCTCACCCCTACAATGTGAAGAGTTACAAGGCGCAATTTTTCTCCAAGCCACAAGCAAAAGGGAGTGGTAGTAATCAGAGTACTGTGACGTCCATTACAGTTGCTTGAGAAGAAATCTTCATTTTGCTCTAATAATTGTGTTTTCTTCAAATCAGAGAACGTATGGTTTCCTAAGTGAAACAATGGTTTACAAGTCTCATTTAAGCTCAATTCTTTTTATTTCTTCCCAACTTTAGGGAGAAAGAGGATTTTCAGGAGAGAAGGTAGGTAACCTTATTCACTCTTCCTAAACTGGAGAGCAGTTTCTTTTAGAAACTTTAAAATACTGAGTCCAATCACTTTTCCTTTGCTTGAGGCAGGTGGGGCTTAAAAGTTTTAGAGGAAGAAATATGTCAGATGGTATTAACAGCTAAACTGTCATGCTAATGAATGGTTATTTCAGGCTTAAGGTAGGGATATATGTTATCATTTGAAGGCTTGCTAATGCTAAAATAATTAAGCCACCATATTTATCACATAATGTCTGGAAGAGTTTGTCCTGAATTCAAGGTGTGGTTGGGAGGGTCTGGTCATGGTGATAATCAAATGGGAGAGAAATGCTAGGACAGGGTTGGTGAGAAAGGAGTTGGCACAATAAGGGAATAACTTTACATTCAGATTCAGAAGCAAAGTATCCATTTTCTCATTCATTTATACAAAAAAAAAAAAAATATTTATTAGGTACCCACTCTGTTCCCCACATTATCCTAGGCAGTGGTTGCAAAAACGATGAACGAGAGAGACAAGGGCTGATAAAGTTTCTTTACTCATGTCTCCTGGTACCACTGATTCACCCCATATGGCCTGTGGCAAATTCATCATATAATTTTAGTCTGAGAATTTGGCATGTTATTTTCATGCATTAGCTTAGTTGTGCTTTGGTTAAAAAAAAAAAAAATGCCTGGAACTTTATTTCCTCTTGTGGACAGTAAAAGTACATCAACTATTCCACACATGTGAAACGCATTGTATTTTGCTTGCAAATCTCTGAACTTTTTTTCAAAAGATACTTTAAAATAAATATTTTAACTGTCATTTTGAGGTTGTTGGCCAAACAAAGGGCTCATGATTTGAAACTGATGACCTATTTGATGAGATGTCACCATGCAGCTGCTGGTTTTTACTCTTATCATCCAGTAGCCTAGGTTTTCATTTCTTATGGAGCTTTTTTTATTGTAAGTCTCCCAAATGTACATGTATGCATACACTCCCATTTCATTTCTCCTTAATCTGAGATCACCCAAATTTCCCTTATGCAGATTAATTCAGGCATATTTGCCAGTCTTCTTAAAGAAAAACTGGTCAAAAACAAAAGGACCACCTTTAACATTACAGATAACCGGTGGGAAATGTTTCACTCAGTCTTGTGAAAGAGTTACTTGTTTCCAGTGCAAAACTTTAAAAGCAAGTCTTTCTATCCATTCAAAATTCAAGTTTCGTTTTTTTCTTATCTTTTTCTTTGGCCCCTAAAGCTGCCGGGAAAAACAGTATATAACGCTAATGACTATTTCACAAAGAAAATAAGCATTGCTTTTTAATCATGGAGTACAGTATGTAAATGTTGCTTTGGGAGGTCTAGATTCTTCTAACTGAAAAAGTAATATCAGCAAGGAAATTAACATCAAATCAATAATCATGTATTTCTGATCTTCTTGTCTCTAATATTTTCATCTTCCTTTGCTCTACAGGGCAACTCTGGTGAGGAAGGTATTGATGGCTTGGATGGAGAACAGGTACAGAAAGTTTTTCATTCTATGTTTCTCTCCTCTACTAGCTTGGCATTTATGCTCTCTATTTATACTTTTCATAATTAGTCTAGAAATTTTAACATGCGTGCTCAATAGTCTAAAGTTAATATTTGCCCTTATCCTCAAAATACAAGGACTCTAGAAACTTAACCCTAATGAGCTGCCTCCCATATTACATATTATTGTCCAGTATTTTATTTCCATCTTTTTTTGTTAAATTCTACTGATTAGACACTATTATTATTGTTTTATCAGTCAATGCTTATCTAGCTTTATTTACCCTTACATTTATTCCTATCATTGTTGACTTCAAAAGAACATGAAAAGGTCATGTTTCTTTTGTCTAAGGTACAACTTTTAGAATTTCCTTTAATGAGGGTCATAAACTCCCTTGGTTTTTGTTTCTCTGAAAATCTCTTTATTTTAACCTTTTTCTTGAGAAATAGTTCTTGGGTAAACAATTATTTTCTTTCAGCACTTTTAAAATGTTATTTTGTAATGTTCTGGCTTCTACTGTCTTCTGTATTTCATTATTGCTATTAAATTATCTATCAAACTAATTGTTCTTTGGTCAGCAATCTTAGAAGCTATATCAGGCTGTTTTAAAACTTCCCATTCTTTCTGTCTAGTTTTCTTTCTCTCTCTTTTTTTTTAACTTTAGGTATAACTTTTTTTCATTTTTTTCTTTTTTCTTTTCAATTACACTTGACATTCAATATTATTTTATATTAGTTTCAGATGTACAGCATAGTGGTTAGACATTTATATAATTTGTGAAGTAATCCCCCCAATAAGTCTAGTACCCACCTGGCACCATACATTGTTATTACAATATTATTGGCTATGTTTCCTATGCTGTACTTTACATCCCCTTGACTATTTTGTAGCTACTAATCTGTATTTCTTAATCCCTTCACAGTTTTCTGCAGTTTCAATATGATGTGTCCAGGTGTGGATTTCTTTTTATTTATCCTGCTTGGGACTTCTTAGGCTCTTGAATCTAAGCATTTGTGCATTCTGTAATTTTTTGAAAGTCCTTAGCAAATTATCATTTTGAAATTTTTCTTTTTCATTTTCTCTATTATCTCTTTATAATGTCTAATAAGAAATTTGTGAGACCTTCTCATTCTAACCTCAATGTCTCTTAACTTTTCTTTCAGATTTCCTTTTGCTTTGTCTTTCTGTGCTGCATTCTGAATAATTTCTTCAGTTTCTAGTTAACTGAGCCTTATGCCACTTGTGTTTAATAAATCATTTCACCTGTCAATTAGATTTTTAATTTCAATTATTCTAATTTTCACTGCAAGAAGTTCTATTTGATTCTTTCTCAAATCCACTTGGTCTTTTTTTAAATATTTGCTTTTACTTTTACTCGTTCTTTTTTTATTTTTTACTTATTTAAATGTATTAAATATACTTATTTTATATTCTGTGTATGATAATTCTAATATCTATCATCATTGCTAGTCTGATTTTGTTGTCTGTTGTTTCTGTTGGCTCCCCATCCTGGTGTCTCCCTCATGTGTGGTGTGATGTTTTGATTTAAACTTATTTTTGATTGAACTTTATCTATGAGAAGTCATTAAGGTCTGAGTTGAAGGTTGTTTGCTTCTGCCACGTAATTGGTGGCACTACCTCCTAGGACCACTTTAGTATAGATGATCAGGTTGTGATTTTTCACACCACACTGAATGATAATTTTTAGGACCACCAAATGGCTATTACTTCTGTGGGGTCCTGCTTTCCCTCTCTAAGTCCTGCTTCTAAACTCTAAGGATTTCTCTTTTTCTCTATCAGCTCATTAATGTATATAAAATATTTTAAAATTTATTGGTAATTATAAATTATTTTTTCAAAGGGAGGATTGTTCATGGCATTTAGTCTGTCACACACTCAGAAATAGAATGGTGAAAAAACTTTCCACTGTTCGCTAGAATGTGAAACTATGTGAAAAAAGTATCTGGTGTGACTAATATAACAAAGATTCTTTATGTATTTATTTTTTCTTTTCTTTTTTTAGGGTAATCGTGGAATCCCTGGGTCATCTGGAGAAAAAGGAGATAGGGGAAATCGGGTAAAGTATGAGGATATTCTTTTCTCATATTTCTATCGCTTATACTGATCTTGATAGTTTACTTTTAAGTTTTGGGAAAAAGTCATCTAGTGGCTTAAGTACTACATTGGGAGTTACAGGGAAATAAATATTAGAAGACTGTTTGGAAGATTTAACTTAAGGCCTGACTCTGTTGATAGTGAAATGATTAATGTAAACTAAGTTATTCAACTTTTTGTAATTCTCATTCCCTATGTCACAAGCTTTTATGTCTCCCTATTGCCAATGATTCAGTCTTGCATCCAAGATCTTTTAACCACATCCTTCACTAATCTCAGTCAAGAAATGTCCTTCCCAGGATTAAGAAATACAAATTGGCAGTTATAAAATAGTCATGGGGATGTAAAGTACAGCATAAGGAATATAGTCAATATTGTAATAACTATGTATGGTGTCAGATGGGTACTAGACTTATCAGGGTGATCACATCATAAAGTATATAAATGTCTAATCACTATGTTGTATACCTGAAATGAATAAAATTTTGTATGTCAACTGTAATTGAAAAATAAGGAAAGAAGTATCTTTCCCAGTCAAATTGTACTACTCATTGTCCCCTGAAGATTCCTTATGTATGCCTACCACTGTGTCTTGGCTTATGCTAGGTACTCCATCCTGGAATGCCTTTTCCCTGCCTCCATCTTCAGTGCTTATTTGAGTATCACTTTTTCTTCAATTTCCACTTCTCTCTTTCCTCCTCATGATGCTCTCATTGAGCATGTCTGTCTGTAGTGATCTCCTTCTCTACATCCTTCCAATGTACATTATTTGTACTATTTGCTTGACAGTGACTATACACTGCCTCCTGCTGATAATTATATTTCTATGTAAGGAAAGGCATATGTACTCAACTGTCCCTTTCTGTACCAATGGTAGACATCATTAACCAATTATAGAATACAGCCTGAAGGATCCATCTCAACACAGTACTATAATCAGCTTCTGTTGAATGATTGGATTAGATAAGGGGATGAAATTTATTTGCTTACTATTTTTTTTGTACTCCTCATGGAATTAGAGTAATGCATAACCTCAAGGTGTGGATTGATTTCCTGCTAAATGAAATAGGACATCTTAAGTCATGGCTCTTTATGGAGGTTTAATTTCTAATCTGCAGTTTGTGGATCAGATTTTGGAGAATGTGGAAGACACCACGCTTCCCTCAAGAGTGGAGGCCCTTCAGTTTCTGTTGAATCTAGTTAAATTCAGTAAACACCTGTCAAGTGTTTCCTACCTGTAGGGCATTTTGCTAGATACAAAGAAGAGTTCAGAGATAAATAAGTCATGGTTATGACCAACAAAGAGCTTATTGAGTGGTGAAAGAGATAAGGTTTGTATAGGAAGAACTGTAATACAAGATAGGATGGATAAAGGCTGCAAGAATGGTGCAAATAAAGAACGAGTGGGAGCACAGTGACTTGGAGAGGAATCTAAAACAAGGTCGTGTTTCTTCATGAGATCAATTATCAAAATTTATTGAGCATCTATTGTAATTCAGATATGACTGCAGAATGGGGAGCAAAACAGGCATGGGTTCTGTTTCTCAGAACTGGCCTCTATGGGGAGAGAGCCATTAATGAAATAATCATGGAAGTAGACATACAATTACAGCTGAGATCAGTGCTTGAAGGAGAGGTAAATGACAGTGGGATCTGATCTAGCCTGTGCAGTCAGAAAGGCTTTATCGAGGGAGTGAAGATGGGATGAAACTTAAAAGATGAGTGACAACTAGATGGTGAGGGAGGAGAGAAAGGGGCAAGAGACTAACTTTCCATACTAAGGTGTGTGACATTTGAGCACGGTGCTGAAAGGTGGAGAGGGCTCTGGAATACCAGGGAACACAGGAAACCAAGACATTTTTCACTCAGGCCTCCATGAGAGAGACACACAGGGGACTCCAGGTTATGAAAAAGGAAAGACAGAGTTAGAAGAACTCAGAATGGGTTTGGACAAACAAGGATTCCAATTCAACAAGAGTGGAAAGTGAGATAAAAAAACATAAAGAAGGGGAGGAAAGTATGGAAGAGCAACTTGGAGTCAATTTACTGTCATGTATAGGGGTTTTGTCTTTTCTATTGCATAGTCAGGTGCTATCGAAGGTTTCTAGGCAAGGAAAACATTCAAAGCTACATGTTTGGAATATTACTCTGGAAGCTAGTGTCTGGGTCAGAAAAAGGAAGGGCTAAGAGTTTGACAAATCATAATAGGAACCACATGCCTGGGTCTGTACTCAGCATTTTAACTTATTATTCCATGTAATTCCTATACCAACTCTATGAGCTAGGTATATCTGTTTCACAAATGAGAAAATTGTCTTAGAGAAGTCAAAGAAATTTGCCTGCCTAGTAAAGTAAGCAGCAGGATTAGAAATGAGAATTAACAAACTTCTTTTTACCATTGTATCAGGCCAGAAAAGAGGTAAGGATAAGTCTCAAGTTATAATGAAGGAGGCTTCTTTCGGAGCCTAGAGAACATTCCATTCTTTGTGTGTCTGAGACCCAGATCTCAGAAAAAGGTCCCACGTCATTATTTTCAGAGTGGATGTATACCCTCCAGAACTAGGCACATAACATCATCTGAGGAAGGTTCTTGGGGTGGGGGCTGTCCCCGACTCTGTGACTCTGTGGGAACTACTACACAGGTGTGGTACCATTAAGGGCAAGTTTTAAAAGAAGCCACCATTTGCTTACCATGTCGTGGTCTTACTGCAAGTTGCTTCATCTTTCTGTTTCCCTGTCTATATCAGTCAGAAACTCTGGAACCATTTTCTTCTCTTTTTTCCTGTTTTTCATAGGATCTTGCTCTGCTTATGTTACCCACGTTCGTGATAGAGAAAGCCTCCTTATCCTTAGATGTGTTTCTGTGTGGGAGCATCACGGAGGAGTGGAAAGATCAAGGGACTTGGGTGTAGGGAGACCTGGATCCAACTTCTCTGAGCCTCAGGTCTCTCATTTTAAAAAGGGGGTAATTCCTGAGTTGTGAGGGTTAAATGAGGTAGTGCACTCCGTGGGCCAAGCATAGGACAAATTTCAAATAATAGTCTATTCTGTGTCTCAACCTCACTTCTTTGTCAGTGAATACTTTGAAGTTTAAGTAATAAATTGCTCTTTTAATTTGATTCTCATTTTTCCTTTTTAATGTTTTCTTTCCTTTAGGCAATAGGTGATTTAAAAAAGTGACACTTGTTTTTGTGTGTGTGATTTAGGGCTTGATGGGGCCACCTGGACAACCTGGAGAGCACGGAGAGCCTGGGTTAAGGGGAGATCCTGTGAGTAGTGGCTGAGGGGTTTCTGCTGCTTTAATCCAGGGGCTTGTAAACAGTTTACTGGAGCACAAAGGCAGAGAACAATTAATTATTCATTCGTGAGGCTTCATTCAGCCTATTTTAGTGTTGTAACAAGAGATTTGAGAGAAAACCTATCTTGTAGGACATTTGATTCTTAAAGAGTTTGGAATTATAATTGCATTGCATTGTTGGGATGACTGAATAAGCCTAGACAATTAAAAGCGTCCAATTTGTGCCTTTTTTTTTTTTAAATCCTGCTTCCTATAATTTCTTTTCTTGTCTTTTGGTCCAGCTGAGGTAAGCAATCTTGTATTTTTTTTCAGGGGGATCCCGGAATTGATAGTTATATCCAAGGCCTTAAGGGAGAAAAAGGAAGGCGTGGACCTCAGGTAAGATGGTCTCTGTTTGCTTGGGGATATCAGTGTCCGTGGGAAAAGATGCTAGCAGGTGCAGAAGTCTCGGCATTCTGCTTGGATCAGCATAGAAAACCAGAGCAAACCTGTGGGACTCCATTGTCTATTCAGAGACGGGAGCTCTGAACGCGAATCCTCACTTACATCCTTGTCCGTGTGTCCGTGTTTCATAGGGTTTTTTTTTTTCCTTCTGTACAAATCTTATCTCCCACAACACTCATAATACATGTTCCTTTACCTCTTTTGTCCTTGGTTTCTTCATATCCAAAATGAAAGCATCAGACTCAGTGATCACTGAGATCTTTCCAGTTTTAAATTCTCCAATTTTATAATGATGTCTTGATGTGAAAGATGCTCTGGGTCATTATGCGTCCGGCGTGCTTTCCATCATTGCCAATGGTGACTGATGTGAATTGGGCACTAGCCGTTTTTAAACATAGGATCCCTGTCTCGTTCTAAAGACTAGAAGCGTCGTGACAGAAGACATCACAAGAGGAAAGAGACTTGTTAACTTGACAGATGCTAACTTGCTGGAAGCCATTTTTAGGTTTTTATGTCTTAGACATTAAAATGCGTGACTCTGAAAAGTGACTAAAATAACCCAAGTGTCTCAGTCCTCACAGCTCATCATTCGCAATTTCCAGGAATGAGGTCTGCATACCAACATATCTACAACTGTAGAGAAACCTCTGTTGGCTTTGAATTCCAATTTTCATCCTTTGACAAAACCTTGGGGTATCAAGGTTCTCCTTCCTGGACTGTGGCTAGTTCACATCCGTTTTATATATGTCCAGGTCCTGAATAAAATCCAGTTTGTAACAAGGTCATTATTATGTAACTATGTGAAAAAAAAACTGTCACGATTTGCTGCAAGAATTTCTCATCCTGGTGTTAATGACAGTTATTTTGGACAAACGTCACTAAGAGGGTTCTCTTTGGTGAGCGGAGATTAGAAACCCCTGTGACTATCCACTGAACAATAATAACCCACTCAGCTATGGGACTGAGCTAAGAAAACAGCAGGGTAGCAACCATTAATTCATCTGGGCCCCAGTTTCCTCCCCTGCAAAGTGGACAGATTAGAGAAACCATTTCAAAGTTGCCGTGAGCTAGTGGTTGTCATGGGAAGAAAGGGCATGACCTGTGTATAAATTGAGCTTTGGTTCCATGGTTTGCTCATGATTTAACAGCTGGGAAGGAACTCAGGCATCTAGATAAACAGTCTAGTGCTGTGTCCATCACAGCACCACAGCTATGGGAAGAGCCTCATGCTTACAGCTTTCAGAGGTTTCCATCACTGACTTTAGCTAAGGTTAATCTTGAACAGCAGATCCCTGAATTGTGCGTACAAACAAAAATTTTAACCCTTTGAGGCAGTGCCACGTTGTTTTGCATTTGTGTCCCCCATGGCCATCTTAAAGAAGGGTGCTCTAAGAATTTAGAAGATAGCCCTCTAGGGGGCACTCTTTCATTGGTATTAGTTCTGAGTTGAGTCGAAGAGCAGAGTTGACGTTGCGGTTTGGATGGAGATGCCCTGATGAAGCAATCTTTCAAACCAAAATGAGAAACTTTATTATATCCTTAGTTTTGGGGAAAGAATGGAAAACCAGTCATGTTTTCACTGGGGAGAATGAAAAACAATACAACCTTTTTTGGAAGGCAATCTTAGGCAACATACTCATATGTAAGCACAATGCAATCGTCGCACTCAAGGAATTTAATATTGATGCAAAATTATTTCCATTATACAGTCCATATTGAGATTTCCACACTTGCCCGAACAATGTCTTTTATGGCTATTTTTATTGTTCTGGGTTCCAATCAAGGATTATGCAGTGCATTTAATTGTCTTGCCTCTACAGTATGCTTTAATCACATCCATTGTCCAGTATTTGTTTGTTTACATGATATTGACATTCCAAACCAATTATTTTGCTAAACATCCCTCAGTTAAGATTTGTCTGATTGTTTCCTCATGACTAAGGTTAAACATTTTTGGAAAGAGATTAAGAAATGCTGTACCCTTCTCAGTTACCAAGAGGGACACTATGTCAGCCTGTTTCATTATTGGTACATTAATTTGATCACTTGATTAAGGTGGTATTCACCAGATCGATTTATTGTGAGCATACTTTCCCCTTTCCTAATGATTAAGTAATCTGGACAATGATACTCTGAGACTAAGTTTTTTTATTTCCCAACAATCTTTTATCCAATGGTTTCTGCATCAGCTTAAATAATTCCTTTATTATGCTGGATGCAAAAAACTGTTTACTGCTGAAATGAGAAAATGATAACTACTTTAAGAAAGAATCTTTATTATATATAGACCAATTGTGAGCATGCTGTATCTAAAGCTTTCTCTCTCATACAACTTACTTTATTTTTAAAAAATTCTATTATGAAAATCACACTACTAGATATTTGGGAATACAGAAAAGCAAAATGTAGAGGGAAAAAAAAACAATAGTAGTTCCAGAAAGCGAGAAAACCATCAGTTTACTGAACTTTCCTGACTTGTTGATGGCAAAGTTATTCTCCCTGAGAAAGTCAGATGAGGATTCTATGGAATTATTAAAAAATGTTCTAGTGCAATATAAGAAAATGACTTTGTCTTTCTCCATATTTGGGGTAAATTATTCTTACACAGAATTTAGCATACTCGAAAAGAATATTATAGCCCATTTTTCTACTTTATAAACTTTTGATAAATATAATTTTTAATTGCTGCATACTATTTCAATAAGCATTTCTACCACAATTTAATTAACACTTCTCTCACATTGTGGAATATATAAATTTTTCAGAGTTTAATCTATTATAAATAACAGCTGGAAGAACACTTTACACAAAATGTTTGTTTCTGCATTTCACATTCTTTCCGAGTTTCTGTATTCTTATTGAGTTGGCATGTGACTTCACTGAGTCATACTCTAAGATAGCTCTACTTGGGATCAGATGGCATGCATTTCTCCTGAAAGATGGACACATTCTTTCTCTGGACACCACTCATCTTCCCACTTCTGACCTGAAAACTGTTGAGAGCACTAGAGAGCTTCCTCCTCATGACTGTGTGTAACTCCTCCTTCTGTCATCATCTGTACACGCCACTCCACAGGTGCAGAGACACACGCTTCCACCTTCTGTTTCTGCCTGCCACTGTGGAGCCTATAGGATGCAGGTAGAAAAGGAAATGCCATTTTTCAAATATGAAGCGTGGCTTGTTGGAGAATATGTGTGACTACTGTCCCAGCCGGGTAAACCCTGAATTGTCAAACAAACAATCTCTGGGGAAAGGTGCCTACAACATGGATTGATTATTTATTTAATCTGTACAATTAAATATTATTATTACTATTTTGGCTTATTTATTTATTTTATTTTTCAATTATAGTTGACATTCAATATTATTTTATGTTAGTTTCAGGCACACAGCATAGTGGCTGGACATTTACATAATTTATGAAGTGATCCCCCCAACAAGACTAGGACTCATCTGGCACCGTCTATAGTTATTACTGTGTTACTGACTATGTTCCCTGTGCTGCACTTTACATCCCTGTGACCATTTTGTAACTGCCAATTTATACTTGTTAATCCCTTTACCTTTTTCACCCAGCTCTCCAACCTTCTTCCCATGTGGCGACCATCAGTTTGTTCTCTGTATCTAAGAGTTTGTTTCTGTTTTGTTTGTTTATTTTGTTGCTTAGATTCCACATATAAGTGCAATCATATGGTATTTGTCATTCTCAGTCTGACTTATTTCACTTAGCATAGTACCCTCTAGGGGGACCCCCTAGGTCCATCCATGTTGTAACAAATGGTAAGATATCATTCATTTTTATGGCTGAGTAATATTATATTGCATATACTTGTATGTACCACATCTTCTTTATCCAATCATCAACATGGATATTTTCTTTTATTTTTTTTTCGTAATGGACAGTCATACAAAGTTTAATATAGTCATATCTTACACATTTGACAAAAGTAACTTGTTCTAATTTATGAAAAAAATTAACAGGCAGTAAAATATTAATCTCTGTGAATGTAGTTAGACAAACATGTGAAAATGATTTTAGAGCTTGTTTTTCATAGATGGCAACCTACTGGTACAAGATTAAAACCTGCATTAGCTGAGTGGATGCAAGTTTCTCCATAAATTAGTGTCCAGTAATACTGCTTTTTAAGGCCATTGCAGACTTCTGCAAGATACACACGTCCATCCACCACAAATGGCTCCCATTTGAATTAAGTCTGAATATGCCACACATGTAGCCTCATCAACTTTGTTTCTCCAAATGTAGATATTAGAGAGTGTGGAATTTGCTTTCATTGATTGTGAAAGTGCCACCAATCCTTCTTCCTCTGTGTTGTTGCTGACTACTGACAACGCTTGAAGACTCCTGTTGTGTGAAGCGTGTCACTGAGATACCTACTTGGCTCCTGCATTTTCTATTCAGCTGACATCAAGGTAGCGCAGGCTTTTGTTCAGATACAGTGCATCACATCACTGTTTTATACCACAGTTTCTTATGCTGTGCTTCTACCTGTGTAGTTCAGCAAGGCAGTGATTTTCTTTTAACATGTGGCGGAGATGAACTGTGGACCCCTCCTGTGGACCCCTCCTAAACAGTATACCTCGGTTTAGGTTTATCCTTTTAATTGTTTGGTTTCGAGTTAGGACTGTAGCAAATGCTATCACACTTTGCATTTCCAGATCTCAGTCACCCAGATCTAACTTTTCTAATGAAGAATTAATTTGTAGCATTGCAGCAAAAAAAAATAAAAAAAAAATAAAAAAAATTCCACCTTTATTTTCAATCTTGTTTCTGGTCATTCTTAGGTATTTCAGAGTTGTATTCTTATGTAGTGCTTTGGAAATCAATTCTCCACCTGCAGGCCCAGTATCATTAAACATAAGGTTTAAGTAAATGAGAATGTATTGTTTCTGAAGCAGTTTTGCAGCATAATATGTGCCAACATCACTGAGGAGGTTATGTCTAACATCCAAACCATTAATATATGGATTCTTCTCTAAAATTTTGGAAAGAATCCAAAAATCTTCACCTGTTGCTCTTTCCACTGGTATTCAGTGATTGTCACCAGCAATGTTTAATGTGATTCCTTCCAATCCCTTTTCAATTTTTTCATCCACTCCTTGGAGTATATGTAACAAAAGGATTAATTTTCTGGGAATTTTCCATACACCAATTATTATAACGTTCCTGGAGACTGCCAGTAGGTTTTGGAGCTTCCTTCAGGACAACCTATCACATGACAGAAGGGGAAATCCCGCAGGAACTCGGGGCTGTCTTGCTGCCTTGGGGGCACCCCAAAATTCCAGCCACAGCTGGGGTTCCCAGGACATCCTACCGTTGCACCGCCTTGGGCCCCCAGCCTACTTGCAGGAATTGGCTGGTGCCACCCCACAGCTTGGGCTCTGGTGCCCCTTGCATGTTTCTTCCCTGCCAGGCTGGGGCCCGAGGACACCCTATTTCTTATTGCTGTGGTCCGCCAGGTCCCAGAGCTGAGTAGGGCTCGGAGTCAATATGGATATCTTAAAACACCAGAATTAAATCCGTTTGCTTCTAGAGTTGTGCTGACCAATAGAACTACCTGAGATTATGGAAATATTCTGTATCTGTGCTGTATAACATGATAGCCACCAGCCATATGGAGTTATTGAACATTTGAAATGTGCCTAGTATGGCTGAGCAACGACATTTTAAATTTTAATTTTAAGTATAATTCATTTAATCAATAGCCACATGTGTCTATTGGCTTCTATAGTGGACAGCCTATGTCTAGACAATAAATCGAAAAGTATATAAACATCTAAACTGATCTTCCCTTTACCTCTTACTTTTCAGGGACGTTCTGGTTTTGATGGACTTCATGGAGAAACTGGAAATGTTGGCCCTCGGGTAGGTGTAACTGCTCGTGGGATGTATTTCACCAGCTTTTGTGGAAGAGAGAGGTACTCTGGGGTGAAAATTGGCTGATTCCTTCTCTCAGGTCCCATTTCCTTTCTATTCTTAGGGGTCAAGAGGAAGACGAGGTCTACCAGGATTGAAGGTCAGTGCTTTCTGGAAAGAGTTGCTTCTTGTTCCACATACATGGCTCTTTAAGTAGTTCTCTCTGAGAGGCCAAGGATTGCATGAGGATCACGGGGAAGTTTCCATGGGGACATGCTCCATGAAGAAGGGAAGGTTTATATGGTCCTTCTCTGCTCCCTCTTCAACCTGCTAAAATATTTCATTTAGATTGAAAAGAAGCTAATATCTAAGAAAATGGCTTTGATTTCCAAAATAATATTTTTTCCATTTAAAGGAGTAGAACTTCCTATGGGTGCCTAAAGGAATCTCACAGTCACTAAATGAAGGGAAAAGATTGAGCTTTTGCTCTTTCCAAAGGGGGAATTATGTGATTTGAGGGGTGGATGGGGGGTACAGTTCTGTGGGGGAAATAATATTTTACTAAGCATCTATCTAGCACCAGCCACTGTGTTAGACCTTTATTTATATTCCCTCATGTAAACTTTTCTACTAGGAATTATGATTGATTACTTTTTATGGATAAGAGGAAACATAGGTTTAGCAAAGTGAAGTTACTTGTTAGAGGCAACATAGCTGATAATTGGTGGAGACAGGATCCAAATCCAAGAATCAGGATGCTCTTGGAAGTCTTTGCACAAGAATTAAGTTTATTGTGTAGAATTATCTGTAACATAGGGTGGTCATGTTTGCTGGCATTTTGTTTTCTAGTATTCTCATGATTTAAAGATGGAGAAGTCAGAGATTGATTACTGTCATCTCTGAACCTGGGAATGGTTGTGTGTGTGTGTGTGTGTGTGTGTGTGTGTGTGTGTGTGTGTGTTATCAAGGACCTAGGTACAAAAGATTAGACGCATATGTCTTCAAACCAAACATGTTGGAAAAGCACGGATATTGAGAAATCCCAAGTCTCAACATTCCACAAAGTTTTGTGGACACCAAGTAAAATATTATTTCTCATGCAACATTAGGATTAGAAATAAATCTTTCGATAATTTTTTGTGCTAGTAATTAAATCTTAACACTTGTGAAATAAATCATGTCTTGAAATATCATTTTATCCCATTGTTTTTATCCCCAAAAAGGCAGAAAGAAATAGACTACAATTGACAAGGCTAAGTTTTGGAGAAATTAAGTGGCTCTAGGCAGTGGAATGAATTTCCTACTCTTGAATTATTTAATTCTTTTGTGATGCGATGTGTAATTTATCTCAATATCCATTAACGGTGGATCCTCTGCTCAGCTGGATCTTGGTTAATTTGGATTCCCTGTGTCACTCCATCTCCTATGTCTTTCTCTTTTATTTAATTCAAATCAGAGCCAAGCCTGTGCATAAATTTAAAGTGAAATTGCGCTCTCAAGCTTATAATGAAAAATATTTCCCTGCCTATTCTTCCTCCCTGTTTCTGACTCCCAGATCTTCAGTAGCACACACTTTTGTCTCTTTGGGCTGTTCTTTCTGGTATTATTTCCATTTTCTAACCAACCTGTTTAATTTGCTCTTTTTTGGTTTTCAGTTTTGGATGCTTATCTATTGATTTCTTTCTTTCTTTTTTCTTTTTCTTCTGTTGATTGTAATTTGGACCTGAGTCACCTGGTATGTTTCTGAATCAGAATATGTTTCCCTTTGGGCTCTTACTGTGTGTTTATTTGTGGTATATTCTATCTTATTTTCTCAGCTAGACTCTGACCAAGAATTCTTTAAGCCCCTTGAAATTTTTTATATTCTAGAGTAAAGAAAATTTTGTTTTTCTAACCCCCTTTCTCTATTTCTTTGTATTTTAACTTAAATAAATTTACTGTTATGGTAAGTTTATTGTAAAGTAAATACATTGGGTTTGCACTATATGGCCAAGATTCAGTTCCTAACCCGGATTCTTGTATAGGATGGACTTCGGATTGAAATACATTGTGAATTTGTAATTCCTTGTTGATGGAGCCTTCTGAAGGATTTTTCCTCCATTTTTATTTGGTAGACCTTGTTTGATTCAAGATTCATTCTAAAAGGCAATTTTCTTGAGTTTTAAGCTATTGAGAAGAACGAATTATCTAGCTTCTCTGATAGTTGAATATTTTTCCTTCCTTCCTTCCTTCCTTCCTTCCTTCCTTCCTTCCTTCCTTCCTTCCTTCTTCCTTCCTTTATTCTGTTTCATCTTTCCACCTATCTCCCTATGCCCCTCCCCTGTGGCAACTATCAGTTTGTTCTCTGTATCTATGGGTCTGTTTCTGTTTTGTTTTGTTTGATTTCTTACTATGGAGGATAAAGATGTTTCTTAACCTGTCCATATCCTTCTCCGTACTCTATCTCTCAACTCAACCTTGCAATACATTTATTTTCTCCACTTTTGGTCCAATCAATTCATCATTCACATGATGACTAGGTAAATATTATTTATAGCTATATAACTTTTATTCTCCTGAGTCACCCTTTCTCCCCATTTGCTTTGTGTTCTATGTGCCTTTTACGAGTTAAGCATAAAGCTCTTTGACAAAACTGGTAACCTCTCAATATATTCAAACATGCGGTTTATTTTTCTTGGATTCCTCCTTCCTGGGCCCTTTGTCCTCCTATTCGAGTCCAGACTAATTGTTCTCTGGGTCTCTATACTGTTGTCTTGTTGGGACAGATTTTAGAATAGCAACCTCTCATTTTGGAAGCAGAGAAAATGTGTGCAAACTGCCATCTTCAATAGGGAGCCTCTCCATTTAATACATTCTAATCTTGACGAATCCCTGCAGTTGTTTGCTCTTTTTTCCTGTTAAAGCTTTGATTTTTTTTTTAAATAAAAGAAAAAATCATAACTAGTTGCAGACTTTAGGGTGAACTGGGTTTATCCAACATGTAAATGGTTTGCTAGTTAACCCAGTGTTGGAACATTGGTCATAGAGACTTATTTATGTTTTTGAGACTGTAACTTGCTGAAGATTACTATTGGAAGAATATAGCTTATAAAAGAGCTGAATTCCAAATTACAATATTCCTTGGCTCATTACTGTCTATAAAATTAGTTATGCTGGCTTATGCAAGATGCCTAATGAAATGGAATTCTAAATAAGATTTTATTAATGGAAAAGATTGTATTATGACAAACAAATCAGGATAAAAATCATATGATTATATCAACAGATGCAGAAAAAGCGTTTGACAAGATAGAACATCAATTTATGATTAAAACACTTAATAAAATGGATATAGGAGGAAAATACCTCAACATAACAAAGACCATATATTACAAACCCTCAGCTACTATCATAATTAACGGTGAAAAACTGAAGCCCTTTGCTCTATGTTCAGGAACATGACAGAGCTGTCCCCTATCACTTCTGCTTTTCAACATAGTGTTGGAAGTCCTAAGTAGAGCAACCTGGCAAGAGAAAGAAATAAAAGGCATCCAAACTGGGAATGAAGAAGTTAAATTTTCACTCTTTGCAGATGACATGATGCTATATATAAAAAACCCTAAGGACTCCACCAAAAATTTATTAGAAACAATAAACAAATACAGTAAAGTTGCTGGCTACAAAATCAATGTACAAAAGACCATTGCATTCCTATATACTGACAATGAAATCTCAGAAAAAGAAATAAAAAAGACAATTCCTTTTGCAATTGCAACAAAAGAATAAAATACCTAGGAATAAACTTAACCTAGGATGTGAAAGACTTATATACTGAAAACTATAAGACATTTTAAAAAGAAATTGAAGAAGACACAAAGAAATGGAAGAATCAACATAGTTAAAAATGGCCATATTACCCAAAGCAATATACAGATTTAATGCAATCCCCATCAAAATCCCAATGGCATTTTTTAAAGAAATAGAACAAAAAAATCATCAGATTTGTGTGGACAAACAAATCAATGCCTAGATTATTTTGGCAATAAGCTAAAACCTTTATTTGTTAATTATAATAAAATTAAGATTATAATTAATTTTTAAATGACCATAAACCCACCGTCCTCTTGTAATTATTTTCATGGTTGTGCATTTCCTTTACTTGCATAGATAATAAAGGGTTATCATAATAGTATATTAGATATACTATTTTGTATTCTGCTTTTTTATGTTTCCAAATCTTCCTATTAACATTTTTTTTTTTTGCTTCATGCTCTTTATTTATTTATTTTTCACAGCTATTCTCCTCCTATTCTTTTTCTTTTCTTTTTTTTTATTAGTTTCAGGTGCACAAAACAATGTAATACATTATACCTTACTCTGTTAAAGAACAATGATTTGCTAAACTATTCTTATGTTGAACATTTAGATAATTGTGCATCATGTCAGTGGTAATATGGGTTTTTTTCTTTGCTGAAATGATTTCCTATGTAAATGTATAGCATGGAGTTATAATAAAAGAGTCTGAGCTTTGCTATATGGAGCCATGTTGTTTTCAGAAGTGTTGCATTAAGAATGTCATTTACTAGTGTAATGTCAAATTAGGCAACATTTCACAACCTGTTCCAAAATTTCTAGCTACATGCCTTTTAAAACTTGGTTCATATTTGTAAATCTAGAAATCAACTCTTGAAGAGTAGAATAATGTAAGAGGAATGATTAATATAAGTGTTTCCCATTTATCTGAATAGTTTAAAAAATGTAAGAAGCACAACTAATTAATCCACATATTGATTATTCTGAGTTTAAGATTGTTTTCTCTTTGCAAATTTATGAATAATCAGTAGCTGAGGTAACAACATGTGAGCAACATGAGAAAGAAGACAGAATAATTCACAAAACGATTATTATCTTCAATCATGGCAAATGTATCTTCTCTGTAAAAATGAAAAATATTAATTTGAGGGGGAAACTAAATCAGTTATCAGATGAATTATTTTAACAACTCACCTTTGCTTAGATAACTAGTTTGCTGCTGTAAGAACCTGTAGGGTTTTAAAGCTAGTTTTCTGCTCTTTCTTTATGTGCTTTATGGGTCTTTTTCAAGGTCAACATTCTGAGTTTCCTCACATGGGATAAGGGTCCTTAACACCAGTCATCATTTAACCTACATCCCTTAGAAGGAGTGGATGGGCTTTCAGTAACCAGTTATTATATAAAATGGGAGTTTGAGTAATTTAAACAAAACATTTTTGCTTCCATCACTAGTTGAGGCATTGGAAAGAGATGTGGAAAGACAATAAGAATCTGGTCTTGCGTTTTCCCATCATAAGTGGAACTCCTGCCTCCGTTTTTTCCTAATTCCATATTCTAAGAGGACTGAGCACAGAAAGTGAAATCTTTCTTTTATGGCTTTCAAGTGACATCTTGCAGGGAAGGCTACCTTCAATAAGAACACTAAAGATGCCTGTGAACTCAATACATTTTATTCGTTTTGACAGGGTGTGCGTGGAGAATCTGGTGAACGGGGTTACCAAGGACAGCTTGGCTATCCAGGCTCACAGGTTGTATCAGTGAACTTGCTTTTAGTGCTAAAAAGGACATTTAAAATTTTAACTTAGATTCTTGGATAGGGATTTCACATTTATCAGAGACTCCCAAAGCAAATTGTATAGCTTCTCTTCTGGGCAGGTTAAACCCCAATAGCTAATATTTATTGAGCTCTTACTATATTCTAGGCATGGCCCTCAGCACTTGTATTAACTAATTTAATCCTTCAGTGGGCGGTTTATTACTCCCACCTTACAGGGGACAAATGGAGGGAGGACGGGGAAGTTAGGTAAATTGTCTAAGCTCACACAACTACTAAGTGATAAAGATGGGATTCAAACTCAGGCAGTATAGTTATAAATCTATGCTCTTAATTACTGCCTCTGAAGCTGTGTATTCAAATTACTCAAATAATATTTAATTCATTAAAATTGTATTCAATTTGGCAGGAAAAATAAGCAACGTGTTTCTTGAGTATTTATTACACATACGGCATTTTGCTAATAGGCCTGGGGCATTCAGACCATAAGGCAAGGATCTTGCCCTCAAGGAGTTCAGTCCAGTGGGGTGTTGTAAACGATTCCATGATAATTGGAAATTTAAACTTCCAAACAGTTCTATTGGAATCCTCAAAGCATAACCCAAATGTCATTCTGCAAACACTTCTGGAATACTTTCTACATCTTTCTTTTAAAAGCCAAATTGTTTTCAAGTACCCTCGAATGGAAGAACTTTAAAACAACAAATTTTTACCAACACATGGAATGATTCTCCTGAACTTTAAAGATCCTATGAGTGTCAGGTGATAATTTGAGACGGTTTCTGCTGTTTTTCCATTTGACAAGGATACTAAAGAAAGAAATGGGACATCAATGCGTAATTAGAGATTGTATTTACTTTATGATAGAAAATAGTATCTGAACATAGGGGGGAATAACTGAGAGATGTATTTTTGCCTTTTCTTTTGAGCACTGGCTTAATTCAAATTTGGACCCCCCAACCCCTGTTGTGTCCTGGCGTTCTTTATATTCAGTTTGTTCTACTGCTGAGTGCAAAAGGAGTAGGTTTTGTGGCGAACTGTGAGCAAGATAATCGATAAAGCTTCCCCTTCATTCTCACTTCCCACTGGGATGTGGGTATGATGGTCTATTTAAATAGATGACTCAATAGTTCGATCAGGAGTATAGAGGCTTGATCAATGCTTCTAATAGGAAAGCATTTCTCAGTAGAGCTGGAGAGAAATTAAAGTGTCAGAAATCAGTAAGGTAAAATAGATCGGGAGAAAATGAACGATGCCCCAGCCATGTGCCCAGTGCGATCAGGCCACTTAAATGTACTTTTGGTTTTTGATAAAATAAGAACGTGATTTCTTGTTCAGCCTTTGCACGTATAAGGAAAAGGTTGATTTTTCAAAGGAGAATACTACCCTTCCAGCTGCTCTCATTCCCCTTTTAGGATTTAAAATTAGTGTGGGGAATTGAAATATAAAAGCAATGTTCTCAAACTTTATTCATCATCAGATTCAACCAAAGAGATGGTTGACAATATAGATGCTGAGGACACACATCCTGTGTTTGGAGTGAGTGTGCTTCCGAGTACAGACACTGCTTGATTCAAGTGTGATAAACGCGACAGTGATGGGCCAGGGCACTTTAATTTGTGCTCCCATCGACCTCCAAGATGGTTTTGTGATAACATTAAAAATAAGTATGTAGCTTTGTGAAAACTGGTTGAATTTTGATTTCATCTTTGGACTAGGGACGGAGAGGAAGGCAAGGACCACCAGGAACTTTTGGACAAAAAGGCTTACAGGGTGCTCAGGTAGGTTTAAAAAAAACACAAAAAGCTGCAACACATGAACAATGGCCAGTTCACACAACTGAGTATTCCTGGACAAATAACATAAAGCTACACTCTTTGTTCTGGGATCTGTAGATATCAGGAATTTCTAAAAAGAGCTGATTGGATGTACTCGACATTGATCACCAGCTATGTACCCCCTTCTGCTCCAGGTATATTGTGGAAATATAGTAATCAGTGAGATTGGGTTTGAGCCTCAAGGGTGTGTAACACAAGCTCATACTACCTATAGTGCAAGAAAAATTGTATCAAGAGAATAAATGACTAATTTACTCCTTAAAACACATAAGAAAGTAATTACCATCCCAATTTTATAGATGAGGAAACTGAGGCTCAAAAAGATTAAATGACTTGTCATCTAGATAGTAAGTGGCTGAACCAGCCAATAACTTGGGTCTTTCTGTGAGTGTTCTACTCCCTATCCAATATCCCCATGGTTCACAGAAGGGTCAGCTCAGACTGAGGCAGCTGATGGGAGTGACTTCTTAAGGAAGGGAGCGTATGAGATACTTGAAACCCGAGCAGCACAATTTAAGTCAGGGACAAGGGTATCCAGAGATTCAAAATAGCAGTTCCAGTGTGGCCCAAGCCCTAGTTCTGTCCTCATTCTCTTTCTTGGTCAGGACAAGTCAAGCCCCATAACTGGTTCTATTATTTCTATTATTTTCATCCTCATTTGATAATGTTTTCTATTTGCGAAGGGTAAAAGTCCAGGCGTTTGTCTTCTGGATTCCTAAATCAAATGGTGCTTTTCCCTCTAATTCTTGGTATGTGGTAGACATGGCCTCGTGCACAGAATACCTTACTCCACCACTCCAACCTCCCAGCCCACATGTTAAATGTATATATGATGCATTTTATCTGTTGGAGGGTAAAATTAATTGTATAAAACATTAACGATGATTCATGAACATATTATCAGTTCCAGACCATATGAATAATAACAAGAGAGTCAGGTATCTCACTGTAGCTCTTGAGGTGATTTTGGTCATGTTCTTGTTGCAGGGGACTCCTGGGCCGCCAGGGTTACCTGGTTCAAGAGGAAAAACTGGACCGATAGGAATGAAGGTAAATGTCATGGAACCTACTTCCTTGATTGCAACTTGAGTTTTCTTACATGAATTTCTCCTTATGTCATCATTTCCAGCATGAGTTTCTGATGTGGTTGATGTTATCAATTGTCCATTACCTTATAGCTAGATACAGAGAAGAAAAGACCTATAGACAGACATGTGGAAAGATGGATAGATCGTCACAGGTATCATTAGATAAAGACATCAATGGATAGATAAATATATGCATTCATCACAAATGTAGATTCACACACTCATACCTGGAAAAAACCGCACAGCAATATAAAATTCTATAACTGGTGCTGCATACCTGGTTTTGCTAGTTTTCAGTACCAAAATTTTAATGTATTTTTAGTTTTTTATATTGAACACAAGTCTAGAGGAAGATATTTACCTTAGACTGTAGAATGATGCCAATGGGGCTTGAAAAGAAAAACCATATAAAATTGCATGAACTCATAGGAGAAAATTAATTTCATCTTTATTCTTTATTATAAAAGGGAGATCATGGTAATGCAGGAGGAAGAGGCCCACGGGGCCAGCAAGGACCAAGAGGGCAACCTGTAAGTCTAGTTTCTTTGTTTTGTACTCTTGATTGAATTTCTTGTGTATTATTTGCTCTTATTCTACATCAAATTCTAATATTCTTGATGAATATTTGGGGTCACAAATATGATATGATCATTAGCGCTGTTGTGAATCTAAAGAATCAAAGATCCTCAAACTCCTCATATAAATAAAGAATCCGAAGATGTCTTAGGGTTGGTTTTGCCTTCTCACATGTCATTAAAGAGGGAAGTGCCAGTGAGCCTCTTCTGTTTGACAAAGATGTTTCAGACGCATTTGAATTTTTTAGGAATACAGAGACGTTCAATGATACAGTTTTTCCAGGGAAACAAATAAGACAGCCAATCAGAGTTGCAAACTTTTAATGGCATAGGTTTGATTATCCAGAGCATAGAAATAGTCTTTGAAGACCAAGCCTCATAAAAGGTTTACTTCAACAGATAATATTTCCAAAGACAGGGCTGTGTGTTTTTACCTTAGTCATTTCTCTGTGCGTGAGAACAAGTTAGTTATTTTATGACTGTTTTTAATTCACCACCTTACTGAAAAGAGCTTTATGGTACAGAATAATGTTGTCTTTCCTGTAACTCGTATTTCTGAGATTTCGTTCATCACCAGGAAGAAGGACCTGCAGTTATTTTACACTCAGCACTGAAATTGCATTTGTTAGCCAGGAGAGAAAACAAAAGCAGGGGTAAGAAGCTTAAACGTCAGTGTGGCAAGGGAAAGAACAGAAAGGGATTACCATCACATGAAATATAGGGCAAATAATGTTTCACATCTATACTCAATTCAGATGGTGAAGTTAACACTGTTTGACTTTCTAAAAATACCCTGATTTAAAAAACACAAAGCTTGCTCCTGCTGACCTCTTTCCAGACAGACAGAGCTGGGGAGCAATGCCTTTTTTGAAGGTGGCTCTTCTGGAATGTTAGAGGGTGTCAGACATCTCCAAAATATACCGTTTGGGTTTCTAGGGTTGCAGATGCTGGAGGCTCTGCACGTCCTGCAGCAGAGAGAAGCTGGAATAACAGCAAATGAACCGCATCTGTATCCTTTTCCCCTCCAAATAATTCATTTTTGGCAATTTTATCTTCCACTATTTCAAACTTTTCTCCTTAGCCAAAGGAATGATCTTTGTGGCTAAACATTTAAATTTTTTTCTGTCAGTTGACTAACTTGTCCATTTAGCACAAAGCACCTAGAAGATTCTGATTTCACTCTTTATTACAGGAAGCTCACTGTCTACATGTACAGATGCTAAGATCCCAGTAATATCATCCATGTTTTCATAATTATTATCATCAGCAACATCATGCTCACTACTACCCCGCTGCCAACCTCATCACGACTACGGCCACCATCACTGGCAGAATAATGACCACTTACCAAGTGCTTTCTCTGTGCCTGGAGTCATACTAAGTGCTTTCCATGCACGATCTCACTTAATCTTCCAGCAATCATACTGTGAGATGATATTATTAGCCCCGTTGAACAGACAAGGAAACTGATGCTTAATGAGGCTGAGTAACTTCCCCAAGGTCACTCATACAAGCAGCGTTGCAAGTAGAATAAAAACTCGGGTCTTTTCGGGTTCACAGCCTATGTACTTATTCACTAACCTATATGGCCTCTATTCCAATCTCCCCCCCCCCCCCCCAAGTCTATCTTTAATCCTAGAGATTTACCAATTCTGGAACTTGTTCCATTGTCACTTTGTCCTACGAGGAAAGCAGGTTTGCCCAAGGGGACTTTGTGCAGTGATTTGGCTTTGTACACCTGTGGTATCATCTTGCTGAGGTACAGAATTTTGTTGAAGAGGGGGTTAAAAATTAAAAAGAGAACACAAAAAAACTTATATAATTGGTCTTAAAACCTTTAAACCCTATTTCCTCCTTGTCCTTTGAAGGTAGTCCAGTGTTTATACTATGAAGGTAGGATAAACCTCCACCAAGCCCCTTTTGCCTTCCCCTCCTCTGTGCACTGCTGATTTTCCCAAGCGGTCAGATAATATTCTCAACCAAGTATTGATCTGGATGCCTCTACAATTCATCTTGTGTCATTTTCTTAGGGTCATTTTGGTCCTGATGGGTATGGACATCCAGGAAGAAAAGGAACAAAGGTGAGGGTTACCTTACAGAATATTCTGAACTAAGGACTGCAGCTTTTATTTTATTTTACTACAATAAGAGTTATTACCCAAGTGGCATTCTGGGAATAGTTTCTGCATGCTGTTTATGACATGTTGTAGCTGCCAGAGTTCCCTCCTTAAAAAATAAAAGCTGACTTTTTCACTCCCTTATTTAAAAGTCAAACTCCTTACCTCATGTTCTACCCACACCAGATATCCCACCCCAGCACTAGGCGTGCCAGGGCCTTTCCTAACCCTTGCCTTTGTAAACACTCTTGCTTCTATTGGGGATGTCCTTCCCCATTTCCCTCCTTTGGACAATTTTTACTCGTGTTCTAAAACCAACTCAAATATCCACTTCTCCTGTGGAAAGCTTCTTGGACTGCCACAGACAGAATGTATTGTCCTATACTCTGTGTTCCTAAAGCACATTGTTCATATTTCTACAATAGCCCTTTTGAATTGAGGTTACATTATAATTTATTCCTGCATATTTGTCTACCTCCCAGCTTGTGAAGTTGATAGCAGGATTGCATCTTACTCATTTTTTGTAGTGCTGGAACAGAGCCTAGCACAGAGTAGGTGCTCAATAGGTATATTGGAATATTTCCACTCCGATAAGAAGCTGGTATTTTAACATGTAGTTAATGGGTCACCGACAGAGATTCTGAAGCCTGGAAGTCATATGAAGCTTGTTAAATAAATCAAATGTCAATAGTCACAGTGAATCCTGGTGCTTTAGTATGCAAGTTACATTTATTGCCTCACAAAATAAGGAATGATTAAGATGTTTAATGATACTCAGCTACTTAACAGTGTCAGGACTCGGGGCTCACTTCTGTGCAATTCTCTTGTTTTCTTTGTGACTGCGAGCTGACACCACTGTTACTTTATTGAACAGGAAAATGCCCCCAACATAGCAAGCTGTTAGTAAATAGCTGTAGAATGATGTATGGTGGGGGACCTCTGTGATCTTCTGGTTCACTCTTGTTGATGTACAGATAGGAAAAGTGAGACTCAGAGGAGTGAAGTAACTTGCCCGTGGTCACATAGCTAGTTAGGGACAGAGCTGAGTGTGGAAACTAGTTCATCAGAGCCCCATCCTGACAAATTAAGTCTTTCTTCTCTAGGGGAGAGTTTGCACAACAGGGAATTCTGGGTCGAATTCAAATGTATGTGTTGTAAGCCACATACCAGTCCTGAGCTAAGCTCAAGGGCAGTCTATGCTTATCGCAATACACTAACATTGTGGAACATGCAGATTCACTCCACATGTGCATGCATTTTTCCTGGCAAGTCCTAGTGGTCTCACTTTAAATAGCCCTCACTGCTGCTCAGTCAGCGAACTATGTTTTCCTAGCCTGTTCACTCTCCGCCTCTCTGAGCGGTCTACTTCATACCTTCTCTTCTTCCCTCAAACCTCCAAGACCTGCTTTCTCTTCCACATTTTTCAGCAGACAAGCATGCTTTCTATTTCATTAATTAAATAGAAGCAATGAGAAGAGAACCTCTATACACACCCACCACCACGTCGGCCAAATGACTTGCCTCTGCACGCAGTCGTCCCTTCTACCGCTGTGGAGAAGAGTCCAGGCCCTATCTAAGCCTAATCTCTCTTCTCATGGACTGAATTCCATTCCCTTTTTGCTTTCTTAAGGCCCTGGCTCCTACAGGTGTCATCTTTCTCTTCTGTATCATCAAATTTTCTTCCCTCTGCATAGATCATTCGCCTCACTATCCAAAGAGGTGGGAATATCTCTCATCTAAAAAAGCCCCCAAACCTAAAACAAATCCCTCACTTAACTATTAATACATACTCCCATTGCCCCATTTGTCTCTGACAACTCTTTGAAGGAGTATGTCTATACCTGTGGTTCTCACCCAGAGGTGATTTTACCCTCCAGGGGACATTTGGCAATGGATTTCATGTACCACAACTGGGGGAGGGGATGCTGCTGGCAACTAGTAAGTAAAGACTAAGGATACTGTTTTTCATCTTATAATATACAAGGCAGCCCATCCTAACAAAAGACCATTAGTTCCCAAATGTCAGTAATATGGGGCTAAGAAACTCGGCTTTCTTTCCTCTGTTCTCTCTAAGTGGTAACAGTTGAGCCTTTATCCCTCAGCTCTCTGCACTCAACTACTCTGCTTTAGTCAAGGTAAAACCCATGTGCTAAAACCAATGGTCTCGTCTTTGCCCGCATCATATTCCATCTCAGCAGGCATTTGACGAAGATGATTGTGGGCTTGGTCTTGAAACCTTTCTTCTCTCATCTTCCAGGACACCCCACTTACCTGGTTTGTGCTGGCTGCCTTTTCTCAGTCTCCTTTGCTGGATCTTCTGAGTGTTCTTGACCTCTAACTATTGGAAGACTCAGGGCTCTATCTTCATATTTCTCTCCCTCTTTACTCATTCCTCAGGTGACCTTATCCAGTCCCATGGCATCAAGTACCATCTGTCCTGTGATCTCCAGCTTATGTCTCCATCTCGGACCAATGCCTTAAACTCCAGATGTTTCCACTTGGTTATCTAATAGACATTGCCATATCCCCAGACATTTTTCTTTTGTTTGTTTGTTAACCTTTTATTATGGAAAAATTCAAATATATATACAAGTGGAGAAACTTACCTAATGACCCATCTCCCCACCATCATCTAGCTCAAACAATGCAAAACCCTTGACCATTTTTTTTTGTTTTATTTATTCTCCCACCCTCTTATCCCCCCACCAATTATTTTGCAGCAAATCCCAGGTATCATACAGTTAATGTACAAATATTTCAAATTGCAGCTCTAAAATATTCTTTAAAAATATAATACCATTATCACACCTAAGAATTAACAATAATCTCTTAATGCCATCAAACATCTAGTCAGTGAAAACTGATTCCCCTGACAACCTGCCACTCCTACAGCCTTCCCCATCTCAGGGGTGGAGACTCCATCCTGCCATTGCTCAGGAGAGACACTTGCACCATCTTTCCTAAATTTCTTTCTCTAACCCCCTACATTTAATCCATCAACAAATAATGGTGAGTCTACTTTCAAAATATATCCAGCATTGCATCACTTCTCACTACCACCCCTGCCACTCTCTGGGCCAAACCAATATGATTTTTCCACCTGAATTGCTGTAATAGCCAAATAACTGGTTTCTCTGCTTCCACCATTGATTGCCTCATCTACTTAGTTCTCCATGCAGCAGCCAGAACCATCTTTTAAACACATAGTCAAATCACGTCACTTCTTTACTCAAAGCCCTTCTATGGCTTCCGATGCCATTCAGAATTAACCCCACTATTCACTTGGCCTACGAGACTCTACACAATCTCGCCCCTCTGTGAACTCTCTGATCCCTCCCCCTTCGGTGTTCCTCAAGCATGATACACATTCACACTCTTGCCTCAGGGTTTTTTACATGCCCTTCCCTTTGACTGGCACGCTCTTCTCCCAGATATCTGCTTGGCTTTCTCCCTCAGTTCATGCTACTCTTTTCCCAAATGCCACCTTTACCAAAAGGTTTGCCTGACTACCTTCTATAAAATAGTTACCCTCCCGCCATCATTCTTCATCCCTTAGTCCCCTTTCTGGAATTGCATTTATCACTTCCCGACATACATCTTTTCCTCACTAGTGAGTAAGTTCCGTAACAGCAGGGTCTTTGTTCTGTGCACTGCTGAATTTCCAGTGCCTTGAGAAGTACCTGGCACATAGCAGGTGCTAAATAAATATTTGTGAATGAATAATTGCTTTGTAGTGTGCCTTTGATCTGACAACGAGCACCAGCTTCCCAACAGTCAATTTCATGCTCCTTCCTTTGGTTTCCATTGCATCCGACCTCTGGTTCTTTAAACACATAGATAAAAATGCTTAAGAAGGAAGTTTCATTAGACAGTATATCAAGGAGGGGGAAAAATGTGTAAAAATCCTTTGCAGGTTGTTTCACGATGAATCATAGAAATAACACATGACCACTTGGGAGTAGCTCAAGATAACCACTGTTGCTGTAGTTGTTTTTTCTGGCACCTGTTTTGAGAGTCTTTTTCCTCAAAATTACAGTTTCTTCTTTTCCCCTGAGGAACACCAAAGAAAGATTTAATCACATGACATTAAGTAATACCTTATCTCATTTCTGACACTAGGGCAGATCTGGATTTCCTGGCTATCCCGGCACAAAAGTAAGAAGATATCTTTCTGAGCCTGGCAATCGGTATGCAGCATGTGTCATTTGTTTATACTTATTTTTCTTTACACTCAAAGTTTTGCTTTTGATTCTATTAAGGGAGAAGATGGTAACCCAGGCCATCGAGGAGAGAAGGGGGCAAAGGGAATCAGAGGGAAGAGGGTAAGAATCAAAGGAATTTCCCAAGATACATAGAAGCCCACAGCCTGACACTCTACTCACAGGAGCATATCTCCATTGGGTTAATGTACTTCATAGCAGAAAGCCTGTGTTCTCCACAGGCAATGCACATTCCACACTTTCCTTGGGCCAATCCACTTCCCACTTAATCCCACTCTCATTTGTCTTCTGAATGCAAATGTAGCTCCACAAACCATAGCAGAAAGTCCAAGTTGGAGTTTTGGTTATGCAATATCAACCTTTAACTAAACAAGTTTGGAGGCACCTCCGTCCTTGGTAAGTCTAGATATCATTTGGAAGGTACTGTTTTAGCTGCAGAGCAACCATTGCTGTTTCTTTAAGATTCTTCCATGCCTTAACTTTCTCTTAGTTCTTGTAGGACTAGACTCTCAAGAATGTGGCTGCCGTCTTAGCAGACTTTGAGTCGTATTTTCATTGTGCTTTACAGAGTCTACCATTAAAAATCTATTCCTTCAGGCTCTGAAGATTCAATCTTGAAGAGCCACAATCACTGCCACTTCTTTTTGGAAAGAGTAACCCTGTGGATATCTTTTTGGAAAGAATAAACCTTGGTAATGTTTAACTGATATAGACAGCAAGGCCTTCTAAGAAAAGGACATGGCCCAGTGTTCAGTGAAGAAAAGAGGAAAGGAAAGAGAATGCATATTTTCTAGGCACTCAATAATTGGTATTTTCATACATTGTCAAGGACATAAAGAAAAATTTGATCTATGCCTAACTGGGCTTGCTGCTGGCTGATATTGCACTGTTCAGCTAAACTTCTCTCTCTCGTTTCAAATAAAAAGAGAGAAAACATCAATCACATACAGATAATGCTGTGTCAATTCAAATATGTGTAAGATGAGCAGTGAGCTCGCAATGAGCATATACCTTTTCTCACACACTGAAGGCTAGAAGGTGGTGGAGGAACTTTTCTTTTCTCCCCATGCCAGGTCCTCAGTGCCTATTTCCTGCATTCTTTAAATTATATGACTTGGAGGCTCAACTGAGGATTGACATCCTTTAAGGCTCTGTTTGGAAGTGTGTGTTTGTGTGTGTGTCCACATGTTGTCTGGCGTTAGGTATGTAGGGGGGGAATTTCGATGGTTCCCATAAAGGGACCACTTCTCTTTCTAGTTTCTGTGTCTCACTCCTCTGATCACAGTTCATAAACTAACTTGTCCATCTCAGACTCATTGGACCTTAGGTATAGTGACAACTTAGTATCTCAAAGTAGGCCTGATAGCTTTAATCAAGTCGTATTCAAGGGAGGATACTTATTCCTTTGCTTTGGTCATTTTTAGGGTAATGCTGGCTTTCCTGGATTTGTTGGAACTCCAGGAGACCAAGGCCCTCCAGGACCAAGGGTAACATGGACTCTTCTTTCTCTTGTTTTCAACCTTTGTATAAAAATGAATAAAGATTTGACAAGAGGCATCTCTAGGAAGAAATGACCATTTGGGACACACAAGAAGATCTATACAGGGACTGGGCCACATTTGCTTTACATTCGCTCAAGTCCTTGCGCAGTATATTTATTCAATTTAAATGTTTTACTTGAGCATGGGGAAGCTATTAGAGTGGCTGGGGATTTATGAATCTGTGTAAATACATAAAACAATACATAATATTTACTGGAGAATGAGTTTATCAATGTAAATAAGATAAGCAACTACATTTACGCAAAAACTAGAAGGAAATCCTAACAAAAAATAACATTTATATAATCTTAACTGAACTGACAATGTTGCAAGCCCACAAATGTTTTTTTTTTTTTTTTTTTTTTTTAGCCCACAACTAATTTAAAAATTCCCTGGAAGGTTGTTTGGTATGAAAGGAAAGACTTGGGGCTGTTGTTATTTTGCCCTGTGCCTCATCAGGCTAGGCTGTCATTACATGAGGGATGACACAGTGAGTCAGCCATAAGAAGAACCTGGTGTTTTCATTGCAGTGTAGGGTTTACTGGAGAGGCGCAACAAAGTCATAGAAAAAAAAATCTTAGGAGTAGGACAACCCATGCCCATTTTACAGACGAGGAAACAAAGGCTGAGAAGATTATAGCAACCTACCTAAGGTTATAAATTACTGCCTTGTAGAGTTTAAATAAGAACGATGACCTATAGACTCCTTGACAGCCTGGAGTCAGGTAGCTCTATTCTGAAGGATCCAGGGAAGACTTGTTCTGTACTAGGGCAGAGATAGTGTGGTGGTGGGTGGCCTGAGGAAAAGGGGGAAGGGAGGACTGGGGTCTACTTTGGAACTGCCTATGAATGGTCCTGAGTTCTTGAATGGCCCATTCATGAATTTTATCCTCAACTGTGTTGTGGTCTCAAAATGGCTTGATCTTCTAAAAGTCTTTATGTACCATCTCCTAGGGCATCCTGGACTACCAGGTCTGGGACACACCTCCTAGGCACTCTGACCTCCTTCCTTTAAAGGGTCAGACAGAACTCCAGGGCCAGGAGTGAAGGGCAGAAGATGGTCCCTATACTATGGTGAACTTCTTCAGAACCTCTTGTGAATTCTGGAGAAAAATCTATTGAACCTCAGAATTTTGCATTTTAAACCTGTTTCTGTTCTTTCCAGGGTGTCAAGGGCCCCACAGGCATGGTGGATATGACGGTAGGTGAAGATTTTAATTCTAAACTTTATTCTTTTCAGAACAGAAAGCTTTTCACTTTCACAAAATAGAAATCTATAAAGATTCTTTAGTTTTCAGTAGATTGGGGTGGGGGTTTATCACTTTGTGAAGGGTTTAAAGGTCTAACTATTACATCGTTTTGTACACCTGAAGCTATTAATAATAATAAAAAATTGTCTTCGTAGTTTAGGCTTATAGACTTTACTCTGGAATGTTGTAACCAAAACAAATAAAAAGAGTAGAATAATATTTTACATCCTGGAGGGACTCTGGATATACTTGAGTAACATTAGTTGAGATGAAAGGAAAGACTTTGAAATCACTACCCCTGCACAATATGCCTTTTTGTAAAGTTCAAAAATTGCTTATAAGGTATTTATAAGCCAACACACAATATAGTTACAGGCCTTTGTGTCTCATGGCACGTGTGAAAACAATCTCAAAATTATGATGGGTTTTCATCTTCCAAGTACAGAAATGTTATTGTGGGGTGGGGGGGGCGGGTAAGGGAGGAATTGGAGGCAATGGAGGAGCAGGAAGTGATGGGGCTGGGGGGAAGAACAGGACAGAGAGGAAGTGATCAAAGGAACAAAGCAGAATTCTAGGGGAGGTGTTAGGAGTATGACTGTGTTGGCAGTCATTCAGAAAAAGTGTACCAGGAATTGCTAACATAAGATCTAAGAATTGAAGGCATTTCTCTCCCTTCTGTGCTGAGGTTCCTGGATTTAAACTTTTTCAAAATCAGATTTGATTCCATTGCTTCGTGAGGCACATAAGAAACCCCCCACCCTTATCTACCTATCTCTAATAATACAGGCACTCTATTGTATGTAAACTACTTTAAATGTTTTAAAATATCCACTGGATCCAGAAATATAACTAGTGGATAGTTTCATTTGCTGTAACAATTTTTGGGGTTTCTGTTATAGCTCAAAATGCTTCAGATAGGCACTGATAATATCCATATGACATTTCTGAGTCACCAAAGTGAGGAGGAGTATACGTCAAATTAAATACTTTTTCGTTTTTCCTCTCTTTTTCCATCTTTCTAACAGCCTTGTGACATTGTTGATTTTTTGCGAGAAAACTGCCGTAAGTTGAAAAAGGCTCCAAAGGAGCCAGTAGTGTGGAATGGGGATGAATCACGGATTCCGCACATAAGTCAGCATGGATTTGACTGAGGTTTGGGAGGTACCATTATCCATCAAGAAAGGCTCTGGTAAATGAATTTATTTAGCTCAGTAGTCCCTTGGGTAAGTAATCTTGTTCAATGTGATCTCAGAAAATGAAACGGTTGAAAGGCATGTCATCTTAATGGTGAAAAAAAATTTCACTGCACAATATGGCACCCCATAAAATGTAATGATAATTGCACAACTGCATATCTGTATCTTGGCCCTTCTTAGCATGAAACAGGCAAAGAAGAGCTTTGTTCTTTTTATCGCATCCATTTAAACAAGAGGGATCAGCAGTGAGCTTTCCATCAGAAATGTGTCATATTTTATATTGGTGTTTTAAAAATGGAATTATGAATCATCAAATATTAAGTAATGTTTTATCACATTCTCAGATTGGCATTTATTTACTGTCTTCAATGTATTCTAGTATATTTGAACCCTATATTATACACATTTCTCTCCTTACAGGCAATAGGGAGAGAACGTTGACTTAGCAAATTGCTTAGCTTGAGCACTTGAGTTTTCTCCACACTTATTCCTTCCTTTTTATTCTAAGTTTTCCATATCCTGTTCATTCCCATCTAATTGCTACTCAGGGAGGATATGGAATCCTATTTCCTAGAAATCATAAAGAATAATACCATCATCTTGACCACAATGGAAAAGAGTGTCCGAGTGGGCCATGCATTATAAAAATTGAAAATTCCTTTACATTGGAGAGCACTGTAAAATCAAAAGTAAACAGAAAAATGGGAAAAAAACACACATATGCAATATAAGTAATGGACCCAATCACAGCACCTAAATTCCTTACTCTATCATGTCAAACATATATAAAATTGCTGCTACTCAATCATTTTCATCTACACACAAATATTTCATATTTGCTAATCTAAATATAAAAAAAACTTTTTTAGATAGAAAATGGGCAATAGACATGAATGGAGGATTCAAAGAAGAAACAATGCAAATGAACAACAAACCTATAAAAATGTTTGACCTCACAAGTCAAAGAATACAAATTAAAATGAAATACTCTTTTTATTTCTCAAATTGGAAATTTAATTTAATTTAATTTAATTTAATTTATTGGGGTGACAATGGTTAGTAAAATTACATAAGTTTCAAGTATACAATTCTATAATACATCATCTATATATCACATTGTGTGCTCACCACCCAGACTCAGTTCTCCTTCCATCACCATATATTTGATCCTCTTTACCTTCCTCTACCACCCTCCCTACCCCCGGAAGTATTTGTTAAATGACAAAAACATCCTTATCAATTAATAAATGTGGGAAATGTATAAAGTACTCATTGCTACTAGCAGTGACCTCAGAGCTCAATAGCAGTGACACAAGTGTGTTTCTCAAATCAGAGCCTGGAAGTGGCCATTCCAGGGTTGAGAGGAAGCTCCATCGGGTTCAGGGAAAGAGGCTTTTTTTGTTTTCTTGTTCTTCCATTGGGGTGAGGATGTTCTGTTTCTCAAATTACCTCCTGGTCTGAGATGTCTATGAAGCTTCCACTGGCAAGAAAAGGAAAAGAAAGGAGAAGGATAATTTTTCCAAATTGTACCTACCAATTTTCTTATTCTATTATCCAGAACTTAGGAAGAAAACTACCCCACTGGGAAATGTAGTCTTTGTTCTAGGAAGCCATATGCCCAGCCATTGATTGGGGTTCTATTACTATAGAAAAAGAGAGAATGAATATTGGGGAGAAAGTAGAGATTCCCACACTCAGGCAGAAGGAGTCAGAGAAGGCCAAGCTTGAATTTCTCAGAGGAGATGGTTTTTCATTTTTAAGCACTCACTTGGAAAACATGCCACTGCTGATGTAAACTAACAATTTCTTCTTTTCTCTCCAAAATAATTTTCTTTCCAGCTTGTTCAAGAGGTAAATAATATTTCTTATTCACTCAAATCTTCCCCTGTTTAGAGGCATTGCAGAAAATCTTAAATCTGTGTATCCATTGTGTCAAGGTGTTTCCAAATGCCCAGTATTTCCAACCGAAGTGGTCTTTGCATTGGACATGTCAAATGACGTCTCTCCGTTGGATTTTGAGAGGATGAGAGACATTTTATTATCTCTGTTGATGAAGATGGAGATAAGTGAGAGTAACTGCCCAACGGGTACTCGAGTGGCCATAATTTCGTACAACAACCAAATCGATTACCTGATTCGCTTCTCGGATTACAAGAGGAAGCCTGCACTGCTGCAGGCAGTGAGGAAAATCCCCCTGGAAAGGTCATCGGGTGGCAGGAGCCTTGGGGATGCCATGAAGTTTGTGGCAAGACATATATTTAAACGTGTGCGTTCGGGCCTTCTCCTGAGGAAAGTGGCTGTGTTCTTCCAGGCGGGCTGGACCCGTGACACAGATTCCATCAACACTGCCGCACTGGAGCTCAGTGCACTGGACATTGTCCCTGTGGTCATCACCTTCACAGAGGAGCACAACCTCCCATATGCCCTGTTGGTACGTGGAGGAACCATCTGGGGGCTGGGGAACCCGGGCGGTTAGTACATGGTCCTTATCCCTCCATCAAGGACCACATGAGGTAGGAGGTATTCTGTTCAGGGGAAGAATTTCCCAGAAATTGGTATATAGGCACGGTGGTGGGGGGGGCCTCATTATGGACTCTACAACTAATGCTTCTACTAGTGCCTACTGGCCATTCTCGAGCACTTATTCTGTGCTCTGTGCCTCATAAACATTATCGTATTTAATTATCCCCCAAACTCTATCAGGTAGGTTTATTTCAGATGTAAGGAAACTGAGGCTTAGAGAGGTTAGGTCTACCATTGAAAGTCAAGTATGTAGTTAGTGTCAGATTGATATTATCTGCATTCAGAGCCTATGCTTAACCACTATTCTAAATTGTATCATGGGCATCCATACAATGTATTTTTTTTCTTTCTTTCCTTCTTTTCTTTCTTTCATTCTTCCTTCTTTCTTTCTCTCTCTCTCTCTCTCTCTCTCTCTCTCTCTCTCTCTCTCTCCCCCTCTCTCTCTGCCCCTCTCTCTCTCTCCCCCCCTCCCTCTCTCCCTCCCTCCCTCCCTTCCTTCCTTTCTTTCTCTTTCTCTCTCTCTTTACTTGGGGTATAAAATACACACCCATAGAGCAAAGCAGCTAAAGGACACTAATTTTAATTGTACAGCTGGTTGGAGTTTTATATGTATTTAAACTCCCAAGACATGATTCAAAATACTGAACACTTTCAGAATCCTGTAAGTTTTTCTTATGTCCCTTCCCAAGCCATACATTCCTCCGAGTCACGGCTCTTCTGGCTGCGATCACAATCAACTAGTCTGACCTGTTCTGGACCTTCATATAAATTGAATCCTATAGTATTTCTCTTTTGTATCTGGCATCTTTCACTCAACATCATGTCTGTTCGTTTTGTTCATCTATGCTGTATATATGGGTAACCTTTTTATTTTTTTCCTGTTGTCCTTAAGTGTTCTAGTGTATGTATATACCACAGTTTATTCACCTATTCTTTACTCTTCTAACTGAAACCCACTTAACACATTCTCATGGAATATTTGGGATGACATATCAAAATGAAGGGTGATTCTCTATTTAAGAGATTCTAGGAGGCTTATGAGTATCAAGTTGAGCCACGTGACATTGCCAATATTCAACTGTTTTTGACCAGTGAAAATGGAAATGTCATATGGTTTAAACTAAGAGCTAATGAGTTTAGCTGCGCTAGACCATTTAATTTTCTCTGAAGGTTGAGTATGCAGCAGAAGTTGTAGGTGAGAGATTTTGTTGATACAGCTGTGAATATGCTCCTAAGAATCAATAGGTAAAATTGTGACAGCTTGCAAGCTGTTGGGAAGGATGGACAAACTATTTTGGGCTTTGCGAATCAAAGTTAAAATGCAGAGGGTAAGTTCCTTGTTTGCCATTACATCCCTCTTTCCTAGCAGAATGTGTGGACATGGGTGGGTTGCGGGGGGTTGCGGGGGGGTAGATGCAGCTCTCAGTAACCTCCTGAGTGGATTAATAAAGGCAGGGTATAAACGAATAACAGTTTAAATTAGAGACATAGCTTTTGTCTTTGGCTCTTTCATCAATAATGAGGTACCTTTGGAAAAGTCTCTTCATCTTCCCGAGCCTCATTTTGCTCAGCTTTCAAATGGAGAGGGTCACACTTAGACATTATCTAGGCTCCCTGCCAAGTGTAATTATCTATTATCAGGAAGGCATTTCCCTAACATTTGGACAGTGATACTCAGGGTACATTTCTATCCCCCAAATGCTCATCAGGGCTGCTTTCTGAGAGGGGATCCTGGGTAGACAGTGTTTGGATCCTACATAGAAAGGATCCTTTGCCAAGATGTTCTTGCCCTCTTAGTTGCTTGAGGTTCCGAGTAAAAGCATGTAATGGTTTGTGAAAAGAACTTGCCAGCTTAAATATACCTGGACCTCAGTTCTGTCATTTCTATCTGCTCTCCTCTCCATTTATTGGACACATTCTTGCCCCAGGATGCTATTCCTTAACTTGAACAATTTAGAAAGGATGTTAAATGATGCTTGGCAGCGCAAATGTAATAAATGACCTCATTTCTGGTGACTTTAGCAAGGAGAGAAACTGTAAAAATGACAGGCCCCTTTCAGGGCTTTTCAGAAAAACCTTCATTTCTTCCCAACTGGGCATATTGCCGCCCTGATTCTCCCCTACCCTGTGCTCAATCTTTGTGGGAATCCAGTTAAGAGAGTGGGAATATCTGGTGATTTTTCCTCTTAATTATCTTCCTGAGGGCTCTCTTTATCTGTGGAACTTTTGTCTTTTATTTCTATGTTATTTTATTTTTCAGCACAAAACCCATTTGCTTCTGGAAAATTGATGGTTGTTCAATTTTAAATGATTATACTCATATAAACAGATGCCCTAACTTCTCTGTCCATTTAAACATGGTTGGAGGCTGTGAGCATATTGAAAACATTTTTTTTTAAAGCCATATACTGAATTCTCTCAGCCCTAAATAAAACAGTATTACAGCATTTGGACTATTTATGCCTAATCCCATTGTCTGTCCAATTGCCTTATGTTTCAACACATGACTTTATTCAGCCCATTTTTTAAAGTTAAAAACCAGACAATTACAGGGAAAACGCAATTTATGTGACAGTTTTCAAATTTCTTTTTTTTTATTAAAATTTATTCAGGTGACAATGGTTAGTAAAATTACATAGGTTTCAAGTGTACAATTCTGTAATATGTCATCTATATATCACATTGTGTGTTCACCACCCAGAGTCAGTTCTCCTTCCATCACCATATACTTGACCCCATTTTTCTTTATAAAAACTCTAGCATGTGTTCCCTTGAAACAATACCTAATAAAATAGCTCATGTTTATTGATCTAAGATCTTCCCACTTACTGATGCATTTAATCCTTACAATAACCCAATGAGATAACTATTATTATGGGCCCACTTTCTAGGTGATGAAACTGAGACACAAAGAAGTTAAATAACTTTCTCATGGTTTGGAATTCGCATTAGCTATGGGATGTTAATTGAAAAGTCAAAAACAGGGAAAAGAGAGAGTTTAGAAGTTCAAAATTCTTTTCATGTATTAATTCATTTTATCTTTATAATACTATGAGATAGATCTATGAACTGCCCTTATTTCTATTTTTATGTATTGCTCTTTTTAGAAAAATCCAAAGAATTGGTTTGTATTTCTATCACAGAGACAAAAAACAAAAAAATCAGCTTTAGAAGATAAAAAAATGTTAAGAGGTCAAAGGGATTGGGGGTGGGTGATTTTTAAATTTTGGTATAATTTCAGAATTCAAGTTGCAGGAGGACATTCTCTTTTTTTGAAGAAAGGGCTGAGTTATCCAGATAAGCCCTTTCAGAGGCCATGGATAAACCCCTACTGAGGCTTGTGGGCTGCTGTTTTCTGTTAGATTGTTCCTTCCCTACAGCCAGGATCAACAACCGAGGAAGGAATTAGGCAATGAGGCTTCATACTTCGGCTTTGCCCCTTAAGTTATCTGGACACGTTATTTTGCACTGGGACCTCAGTTTATTCATCCATAAAATGGGAATAAACTCAACAGGTTTGCTGTGAGAATTATTAAGAGATAGTGCCTATAGGGACATCTGACATTTCCTACGTGTATACTCAATGCAGGCTGTTATATGTACCATCTTCTCAAGGTCCTTAAGAGTGCGTCTTTGCCCAATAACTATTTCTTAAATTGGTAGCTTCCACTTAGTGAACGCCTATGAAATGCCAACTATCATGCTACATGCTTTTCGTGCTTTGTCATTTTAAGCCCTCATTACTCAAAATATGGTCTTGGGACCAGCGACATAGCATTACCCAGGTTTGTGAGAAATGCCAAATCTCAAGCTCCACCCCGATCTAATCGACCAAGCTCTGCACTTTAAACAAGACGTCCAGATTGTTTGCATGGATGTGAAAGTTTGAGGAGTGTTGGTACGATCCTCATAACTACCTACAAGTTAATTGTGATAATCTACATTTCCCAGAGGAGGTGAGGGAAGGTCAGATGTGAAGTGACTTATTCTAAACTACACAGTCCTGGAATTGGCCCTCCCATATATCTGATTCCCTAATCCTACTCTGCCACCCAATGCCTTCAATCCAATGCTGACCCCTAATATTTGCTGGGGAGTCCGGGAGAATCAATTGCTTCATAGCAGTCTTGGTGGGACCACGCCAACTGGCAGGAGCCAAAACTGGACTCCAGCTCCTGGCATCAGTCACAGGTTACGTGACTAATGGTTCTGTCTCCTTTCCCTAGTTTTTTCAGTTTTCACTCCTTTCCCTAAGCCCTTACCTCAACTGGATGCCAGACTGTTTCTAACTCTCCCTTCTTAGGGCCTATTTAGCTCTTGCTCTGTGCCAGGCAAATCTTCCTCCCCTGCATTTTCTTCCTTCCCCTCTCCTCCCATCTGTCTAAGTCAAGAACCTCCCTCAACTCAGTTCCAGGAATAAACATTGTCCTGTGACCTCTGGCAGCTTAATACAGCAGCTGAAGCATTGAATTTAACCCTGTGGTTCTCTCCGGCTCAGGACCCATGGGGGGGTTCTTTAATAGTGAGGGCTGAAGTTTAAGGGTTATCTGTATCCTTTCAGAAAATGTCTTTCTGTCTATTAAATAAAAGAGGATGTTAATGCAAATCCCTGTGCTGCATCCCCTCACCTCCTCCCTCATCCCTGGCTGCTAACATATAGTCCTGTCTTTTGTATACAATTAGTCCCAACCGACCACTGGATACTCAGAATGAAGTTAGTTGAGAGAATCATTAAAGGTGCTGATTCAAACTATAATAATGCTTTGAGCCACAAGCAGATCACTTGGTTTGTGTTTAAGTGCCTCATTTTTGAGATTTCCTTGGTTTGTGTTTAGGTCCTCTATTTCTGAGATTTCCGTCTCTGGTGCTGATGGGAGTTTTTAGTAGGAATCATAGAGCCCATTTTCTCATCTCACACTGGGACTCCCTCCCACACTAGCTCTCTGCTTGAGCCTTCTCAGGAATTATCTTGTTCCTTTATCAGTGACTAGGACCATGCTGGCTAGTCCAAAGTCAAAGTAATCAAATGTTAATTAATAACAACTAGATATAGATGAATCTATACTGAATCGTAGTTCCCCACGGACTTCCATTGTGTTTTTGTGTACTTGTTCCCACAAATTTATTTTTGTAGGAGCAGGAAAAGCATGATCATAAAATTATTCTTCCCAAGAAAAATTTTTAAAAAGATGCAAGTTTTGCAGCTATTCCAATTCCTTTGCATTTGATATTTTTCCAACAAGCAGGACAAGAGATGGACAAGTGCATCCTCTCAGCTGCTCAGCGTAAAAAAGGTAATAAAATGTCCTAAACATGAAGCAAATCCAGAACACAATAATGGAGGACCAGGCTGTGTTGAAACAGGAAGACAACTCAGCAGCGTTGATTCCTACCCTAAAACTCTGTTGCTGAGGAAACACAGAGCCAATGATGGCACATCAAAGACTAGGACCCGGATTCATGACACCTAATCCATTCATGAGGCCTAGAACCATTCCTATGTACAAACTTGGGAAATACTTGAATTTGTTTGAAGTCTTTCATACTACCTTAAAAATTCACACAAATTCTCCATTTTATAACATACTTGATCCATATTTCCTGTTATTCAAAAATGATGTATACTAGCTTAGCATTTTCTCACAACTCATGAGCTAAAATGGATGCTCCTAGCATTTTCCCAGTCTCCTCATATTTTCTGTAACACGGCCGGGGATCCTGATTTCAGAATCCTTCCAAGTTGCCTCATGTAATTGCCAGTAAAGCTATCAATATGTCATATGCACGCCTACACTGTTTTCTCTAATCCTTGGTGATTAATTAGATCCATTTGGTTTGGTCAATAGTCAGATGTGATAACCATATGGAGTAGATCTGAATGAATGTTGATTGTTGGTAACTCTGCACTCATTCTTCATGTCAGCCTCCTCCATCTGGCAAGGAGTCCCAGGGTTTCAGATGTGCTGTGTAGCTGTACATTGGAGGTGGGTGTTCTCTAATCTCTGGGGAGTGGGAGCACCGAGAAGAAGTCTATATAATCACTGCCTTCTTCAGGGCCATTATACATGTTGTTCCTCCACACTGTAATGCTTTTCCCTGCTTCTTTGCTAGGTAAGTATCCTACCCATTCTTCCCAAAGGGCCAGATGCCATTTTCTTCATCAGGTTCTCTCTGTTCCTTCCTCTTGAAATTAGTCTCCTCTTCCTGTGTTCCTAAAACACATTATTGGGCCTCTTTTTTTTCTTGAAAATAATTTGTCTATTCTTCCACTTAGGTTTTAAGCTCTTTGAGAGAGTGACTGTGTCACTTTTGTATGTCCACATGGCTCGTTAGCACTGTTATATAGTAGTTGTGTAATCAGTTTTGGTTGATTTGAATTCCCAAGTCAGGAAAAAAGCATAATTTAGGTTGCTTTTGCCATGTGAGGAGCAAGAGAAGATGCATTTCTCCTTTTTTCTTGGGAGACTTAGGAATGTTCCCATGTTTTGTTTTGTTTGTTTGTTTTGGTGTTACATTAGCATAAACAAAAGTTCAACTCTTTGTGTTTCTTTCCACACAAAGGTTTTTCCTTTTAGTAAAGCTCACTTTGAGAGACAATGATTGGGATATGCTGCAGTCCTAAACAGAAAGAGGAAAGAGCGAGCTCCATGAGGAGTCTGTCACAGAAAATTCTTTTTCAAAGTAACCCTTGCCCGTCAGTCTCCCTGAGAGGTAGCATGACATTTTCATATGTCCAGCACCTTGCTACCAGAGTAGGGTCCAGAACCTCCTTGGTCCTGGCCACAGGGATGAAGGAGGAAGAGCTGACTTTCGGTGGGGCCCTATCCTAAATACTTTGACAGAGAGTAGACAAAGAGATGGACAAGACGAAGCTTAGATACCTGCCTCTTTGCAAACCATACCTCAATTTCTGAGAGAAGTAATTTGAAAGCATTTCTAATGTCATCATGAGGTAGAAATCCTGCCATATTAGTCAGGGCAAGTTAACTGTGAAACCATTTATGCCTAAGTCTTAACACAATATGCCTAAGTGGCTTAATACAATGAAGTGTTATCTCTGCCATCTATAACATATCAATGTGGGACCTTGGGTATGTGTGTGGAGGGGAGGGGTGGTTTGCTGCATGCAGCTATTTCAGGACCTGGGATCCTTCTGTCAATGGCCCCATCATACCCTGGGGTCTGAAAACCTTTTTCTGCATCCTCTACATATGGCTGACAGATGAGGGCCAAGGGGCATGCACTGAAAATGGTGTACATTACTTCCACCTATAGGCCATTGGCTAGACCCCAATCATATGGTCCCAATTAACTGCAAGGGAGGCTGGGAAATGTAGTGCAGTTGTGGCCCTAGGAAAAAGAGGGAAAGGTTTGTTGATTATCTAACCAGTTGTCACATGGACCTTGATGGATTTATTATTGCTATTATTAATATTTTACTTTTAAGCCTTGATATCAATTATTAAATGAATCCTAACTGGAAAGGTTAAGTGAAGGAGATGAACAGATTTGCCATCTCTACAAAGCCTTCTCTGATTCCTCCTCATTCTTACCTTCTGGTTTTGATATGCGCCAGCTCTGAATACCAGGAATACTCTAGAAGAGTCTCCCTTAGGTACCTGCCTCTTTCCAATCCAATGGTATATGACTTACATGCCTGCCTCGTTGAAGGGTCTGCTTGTTCATGTTTGTAACTCCCAGTGCATTACATCTTGCACACTGTGGACAATCACTAAAGATTTAAGGAATTCATAAATGATTGAACCATGAACTCCCTTACCCTCATTCTAATACAACATGACATTGGTTAAGTTTTACACACATCGGGAGTCTGAAGACCCACAGCTCATGTACCCACACTAATGACAGTCCAATCTCCAGGTTAGAACTAGAGAACTAAATGACTATAAATAACTGTAATAGATAATGCCAAATTATGCCACATATATTTATATAATTATATATATTCTCTTAAAAATATCACACTAATATTTTTCTTATCTGAATTGGAAGAAGACATGAAGAAAAAACATGGCTTGAAATTTAATTCAGCTAATGACAAACTTGTGTATGTGTTTGGATTAGATGGATGGAACCAACAGATTTCACCTATTCGTCTGGGAGACAGAGAGCCAGCAGAATGTGGAGTACATGGCCCACTGTACTCTCTGCTATGGTAAGCATGGATAGCATTTTTGATCAGACTGATAGCTTTAGAACAGGATGAATTAACTGATGGCCACAGGCTGGATTTGCTTTGCAGATGTGTATTTGCTTGGTATATGCAGAGTTTTAGAATCCGGGAATTTCCTATTAATTCTGGATTACCAGGGGTTTTTTTTTAGAAAGTCAGAATAGTCTGGAGAATCACAGATGCTAGGTTCCCATGTGGCCACAGTCAGCCAGAGCTGAGTTGGACCTACCGCCTTTCGATGGGGCAAGTATCTGCTAGTGCCCCGTAGTCCCTTCCCCTCCCTGTTGTTTTGCCTCTGGCCTGCTCTGCTTACTTCCCTGTCTTGCAAGGTTCCTGTGAATGGCTGGGCTTGTGTTCCTTCCTAGTGGCCCCATAGTATGAATGGCAGACCACTGAACTAAGAGTCAAGCGTCCTGGCTTCTAGGCCCAGAACTGCCGTTGACCACCAGCAGGATCCTAGCAAGTCATTCAATGTCTCCGTGTCTTCAGCCTCCATCACTCTAACCCACACCTCACACTAGCCTTTGCCAGAGAGCACTTTGTGCTGAAACCCATGCATGCCCATGTGTGGAGAACCCTGATCCATCCCCATGTCACCCAGGGCTAGAGTGAGTCCTATAGGTGAAATCAAAAGGGGATCTAAGTGTTTCCTCCACTTGATCTACACTAAGACCTCACACTGCCATGAGAGATTTGGTTCTGAGAACTTGGCCAAGTCAAATGCAATAACAGCCATGTGTAGAGCACGTTACAGTTGATGAACAGCCTTCACATCCATAATCTCATTTGACGCATTGTCTCTGGGGCTCAATTCCCTCTCCTGGAGAAGCATAAACCTGGCTGGTATTTATTGAGCTTGAGCTTTTACTACACACCGGGTATTGTTATGAGCACTTACATAGATCAACTCGTTTTTTAAAGTTAAACTTCATAAGATAGGTACTATTACTATCATCATTGCCCCCATCTGACAAATGAGGAAACTGAGGCAGTGGGCAAGCTAAGTAATTTGTCCAAGGTCACACATACAGTAAGAGGTAGGGCCTGGACTGAACCAGGCAGATGTCTGTGAACCTAAAGATTAATTAGGAAGCCACATGGCCTAGTGGTTAAAAACATTAAGTGTGGAATCAGATCATTAAAATTCTTCTGAAAAATGGGCACGTTTAGAGTGCCTGTCTGCTGTCTGTGCTAACGCAATGCAGATAGCGGCTATCCTTATCAAGCGTCTGGAAATGTGTTTGCATGGAAAGAAAAGGGATGCATGGTAACCCTGGCCTCCCCCGGCTCTTCCTCCCCAGACAGGTGCCGACCAGACCCAGAGTGCAGTTCGGGCAAGCCTGGTCCCCTGGCAGTAGATGTGGACATGGCGTTCGTGGTGGACAGCTCCCACAGTGTTGGCGCCGATGTGTACCGCGCTTCCTTGAGAATAGTGGACGCCACGCTCGACCACATGGAGATTGCTGCACAGCCAAACGTGTCCCTCCGTGGGGCGCGAGCAGCCCTGGTGATGCACACGACTCCAGGTTTCTGGCCGGGCACGGGACAATCCCCTGTGCTCCAGGGTTTCCTCCTGACCTCCTATGGCCACCGGACGCAGATGCAGAGACACATCCGCGTGGTTGCGGGCCGTCCCCTGCAGGGAGCCCCTGCCCTGGGCCACGCCCTGGAATGGACACTAGAGAAAGTGCTCCTGTCAGCCCCGCTGCCCAGGAGGGCACGGGTTCTCTTCTCCATCGTGGCCAGTGAGACCAGCAGCTGGGACCTGGAGAAGCTAAGGACTCTGTCCCTAGAGGCCAAGTGCAAGGGCATCACTCTGTTTATTCTGGCCGTGGGCCCTGGCGTGGGGACCCATGAACTGGCTGAGCTGGTCCAAGTGGCCAGCGCCCCGTCTGAGCAGCACCTGCTACGCCTGGAGGGGATCTCCGACCCAGAGATAGCTTATGCCCTGGGCTTCACGCGGGCCTTCCTGAACCTCCTAAAAAGTGAGCAGCCCTCAAGCCCTGGGGATGCCATGGGTGTGGTGCTGGCATTTGGGCAATCAGGTGCTCACTGCGCCTTCACCATTGCTGAGCTGTGTGTAGCCCCATAACGTCTGGGGAACCCCCAGAGAGAACCCTGTTTTCTGACAACTCCAAGCTGCCTTTGCCCTCACACTGTGCCAAGCCTAATGTGGGTTTCTTGTCTGGAACCTCTCAGCTGGTGGCTGGGAGGCTTCAGGTTTCCACCTAACCTCTCAATTTTCTGTTTTGCTAAAATGAGAATTACAGTGTCTTCCTTATCTCTGAAGCCTAAATCAAATACATGCATGGAGGGGTTCTGAAAGCACTGGTGCTGTACAAATATAAGGCACAGTTATCGTTATTACTATATCCCATAATCCAGACTCCAGAATCCAGTCGTATATAACAGTGCTTCTCAAATTTTAACTTGCACGTGCAGCATCTCCTGGGGATCTTGTTAAAATGTGGATTGATTCAGTAGGGGTAAGCTGGGGCCTGAATTCGCCATTTTTAACAAGCTCCCAAGTGATGCTGAGGCTGCTAGTCCATGGACCACACTTTGAGTAAGAAGAGTCTATGACATTTCTTTTCAGAGGTCTTCAGGGACTTGCCAAAAGGTGAGGGAGAAGTCCAGGGTCTCCCATCTCAGATTGGGTGCATGAAGCCCCCAGTGAAGGTTATGGGGCACACTGACAGTGAGTCCTGGCTGGAGTGCTTCCCTGCCTCCTGTCCTATTGCCCTCACCTCCAATCGGAACTAGTGGAACGAAATTCATGGGCTGCCAGTATCAAAGCTGTATCCCTAGCATGATAATGGAATTGTTAGGGTTGGGGGTGGGTATTGCTCTGGTCACATTTCCAGAAATTTGTTTTGGGTTTTGTCTACCAGTACATAATCCAAAACAACTCTAGTGCAGAGTGCCTTGTTGTGACCTGTGAGGCCTGCTTGCCCTCCTTGTTGGGAGACATGAATTTTTCACTTTATAAATGGATGAGACGTCCTGTTGGGAGCCTCAAGGGACATCTGTCCCTTTATCACTGAAGGAATAGAGGGAGTCTGACGGATATGTTAGAAGTACTGGCACAGCATTTGTGCCTCTTCAGTTTGAGAGGTAGAAGGGTCAATGAACTGGTTTTAGTCATGGCTTTGCCACTAGTGAGTTGTGTGATCCTAGAAATATCAGTGAACCACTCTGAACTTTAGATTCCTTATTGCTGCGGGAGGTGGAGGAGAGATTTGTAATAGATGCCTGGTGGCTTAGTGACTCTTTGAAGGAGAAGCAGACTGAAGGAATCCCTTTTCTAGTCTTTCAATTTCATTTTACTTTATTTTCTATTATGTTAGGTTGCATTTTATGTCTTGTTATATTCTTTTATGTTGTGATTTTATATTATTTATATGATAGTACGCATTTTATGTTTTTATTTTATTTTATTGTATTTGCTTTTATTTTTGTATTTTATGCTTTACTTGAATTATTTTACATCTTTTTGATTTCATGTCAATGATTTTTTATTTTTATGTTTTATTTTATTTCATTTTTATTTTGTTATGTTTTTCCATTTTGCTTTATTGTATATTTTACTTTTTTATGCTTTGATTTTTATTTCACGTCTTTTAAATTTTATGTGTTAATAGGTAATATCTTTTTTTTTGCTTATACTTTATGTTTACTTTATTTTTTAAGTTTTATATCATTTTATGCTGTATTTGATTTGGTTTGATTTTTAAATTTTATTTTTAGGTGGAACAAACCAGTACCCACCCCCAGAGCTCATTGAAGAATGTGGGGGCCCAAACCGAGGGGACACTCTGCTGAAACCACTTATGTTTATCAAAAGGTACGCTGAGGGCAGAGCTGAGGTTGTCCTGTAGCTCTGTCCCCTGAAGAAGACAGTTCCCCTAAAGAAAGTTCACAGGCAATGCCAGTCCTTGACTGACTGACCCAAAAATATTGGGGCTAGGATGCTCCTGTGTTTGGCAACTCTGATATGGTTTGTTTTTTCTCTTCTTCTTCTTCTTCTTCTTCTTCTTCTTCTTCTTCTTCTTCTTCTTCTTCTTCTTCTTCTTCTTTTAATATTAAGAGTAACATGGGACCAATATAAAACATTCAAAGAGCACATAAGTGTATAAAAGCAAAAGAATGAAATATTTCCATTCCACCACATCCCTCCCCCTCACCCCCATCTTCTAATCCCATGACCCAGAGGTACAATTAATAATGCTAAACATATTATTGTGATGTTTGTCCAAACATCCTCTGCAAACCTAAGGAAGTAGCTAATGTGATAACAAAGTCATCAGGAAATGCCCAAACCTAAAGCTTATTGAGCCCAGCCATATCCATTGGGAATTGAACCTCTATGTTCTCATTTGGTTAGGCAGTTTGACATGAATTGTTTCTGTACAGGTTGCCCAAGCCCCAGCATGGCATATCTGGCTTTGCTGACAACTCAGAAGAATTTGAGGCAATAGACATTTTTCTAAAAAACAGAACAGCCACAATGACAGCTGTAACTCAGCAAGAAGCACTTGAAAATTATGAAAAGAATCAATATGCCGCTGAAGAACAAGAAAATCCTGCAAAGCAAAAAGAAAAGGGAAAAGAAAGAAATTCAGGTACTGCCTATGATAAAATCCGAGACACTTCTTGTTCCCTAGGTTGCATTCACTTTTAAAAATCTTTATCTTTAAAAAAAATTCCTATGCACTGTTTTAGCATGCAATTTTTGCCTTTTTATGCACCTTCTTTCCAAATACACAAATTTATGTATGCAGCTAAAGAAGTAAGTTTAAGAAAACATAAGAAGGCTAAGTTTCATAACTGTGAAACTGGAGCTAAACAGAAGCTATTTCAGGGAGTATGATGGAGGTACACCCTTTGACATGTCTGTACTTCATTGTGGAGAAGTCATGATCTGTTGCTGAAGTGGCGAGCATACTCCTGACCTTGAAGGAGAATGCACTGGCTTGTAGAACATGCTTCTGACCAAGTTTCAGGAACATTTGGATCCATGTAGAGCAATCTATCCAAGCATCGATTTTGGATCGCAGAATGTAGTAATACAAATGCCGTGTTACCTCTTACATGGGCTCAACAAAGTCCGCAAAAAAGTGAACGCATGAGAAAGAGATTTGGGGAGGATTGGACTCTAAAGTTTTTAAGATGCAGGGAAAAGATGGCTGAAAGAGTTTCTCAGTGAGTGGTATCCTCAATCATGGTTAGACTAAATGAGAGATCATTGCCCAGAAGTTTTTGAATGTGCCTAGATGGTTCTCCATTGGGGGCTGCTAGCTAAGTGGCCATGGGAAAGTTATTTAATCTTTCTTTGGCTCAGTTTTCTGATCTGTGACCACCTACCTCATAGGGTTGTTTGGAGACCAAAACTAGATAATTCATGTGTTTGCCACACAGTAAGCATACAATCCAAGTTAGCTGTTAAGATGCTGATATGTCCCACCTCTTAGATTCCAAAGCCAACACGTGGAGATAATGAAATCAGATAGAGGAATGGGCACTCCCAGCAGTGAGAGTAACAGTTCACCTCCTTGGGCTAAAAATTAAGCATAGAAGGATTTATCCTGTTGATTTTTCTATTTTCAGTATATAATATTATCAGGCAATCTTACTAAGGCCGCGATTTTTAGTCTTGGCTATAAATTGGAATCACCTGTGAATCTTTAAAAATTCTCAATGCCTACACCTCACCCCAGATCAATTTAATCAGAATCTCTGGGTGAGGGACTTACCCAGTAATTCCACTGAGCAACCAAGAGTGAAAACCACTGCTCTAAGGCATCCTTCCTGACAAATTCAAGGTGAAAGAGATGGAGGAGATCTTACTGATCATCTAATCCAGTTCTATTCACAGACAAAACCTGAGGCCTAGAGGGTCCCCAGATATCCCACCCACTCTGTAACTTGGCTCTGGCCAGTTCCTCTCCCGTTTCATTCTAAGGTCACTCTAAACTTTTACCACCTCCTCAAGCTCCTTCCCCGCCTGTCTCTTTCTCTAGCAGATGCCCTTATTTATTTCAGTTTTTGCTTTCAAAAGAAATAAAGGTGGCTAGGTGCAACCTCCTGCAACTTCCTTATTGCTGCACACCCTGTCTCCCTGCCCTCTAGTCAGAGAAAAGCACTACCTCTTGTCTTCTAGGGTGTTCTGTCTGAACTGTCAAAAAAGACCAAAGGATTCCTTCAGACCTCATTGACTTGAGCTCCTTGAGACGTGGCCACTGTTGGCCACTACCTTCTTCTTCAGACTCTCTCCTTTCTTGGTCTTGGAGATAAGATTCTTTTCTTGTTCTACCTCTGACCAGTCCATCTTTGTGGGCTCCTCCTTCCAAGTCCACCCTCACAGGAGGATCCAGCTTTTATAGAACTTGAAGTTTATACAATTGGGGGGGTAGGCTCTTTTTAAGAAAAAGAACACAAAATTGTAAAATGAAGCACAAAAATGAATACGTAGAAGAAAATTATGCAAATGAGGGGCCCTGAAGCTTAGGCTTCATTAATTTCATGGTACATCTGCAATGCTTTCCCCCAAGGTCTTTTCTTCAGTCCTTTAAGCATTCTACACACACTACTGGGGCAAGCTTTGACACCATGACTTCAACTATTCCCGTCTGTACTGATTACTTCAAATCCATGTCTTCCATCTTTAACTCTCTCCCGAACTGCAGACCAGTCTATTCAGCAACCCTCCAGATGGCACCATTGCACATGCCCACAATCATCTCAAAAAATCCCAGTTAAACGGGACTCCTCTTTCTCATTCAAATCTTCCCCTCCTTTATTTCTTTACGGGAATGAGCCCCTAGTGGCCCAGGAATGGAAAGCCAAGACCCAAACATCACACTAGTTGTCCTCTCCTCACCTCCTGCCTCCAACTGGTGACTACATCTTGGGGGGACTTCCTCCTCAGTATCTCTCAGATCCAGCCCCCTTCCCCACAATCTTCCCTCCTACTACCTTGGCTTTTATCTAGAGTGTAATTGCAGTGTTGTCTAATTGGTCTCATTTCTTCCAAATTATCCTCCTTCCAATTCCAGTCTGAGTACCAAGTTAATTTTTCTGAAATGCAAATCTGGTCATGTCATTTCTCTTCTTCTATGTTTCCCATGGTTTATAATATAATTTTCAGGTGCCTGGGTAGGCACACAGGCCTCTGCGATTAGACCTCTACAAGGGTCCTCTGGGGCCTACTGGCTGCCACTTCCCTAGATATACCTTTTGCATTATTTGCAGTTGTCTCTTATGCCCTGTTCTTTATTCCAAGTCTCCATGCCATTGCTCACCCCCACCTACCCATCTGCATCCTCTCCAGTGTCCACCTGGATTACATCTACTCATCTTTTACTACTCAGGTCAAGTTTCACCTCTAACTAGAGTCCTTTCTGGCTCCCAGGTAGTATTAAATTTTCCTGTCCTCCTTTGTGCCTCTGTATTTTATGTCAGCTGAATTCTGCCGTAGCACCTGCAACCTTTCATTGCACCTACTTGTGAAGAATTAAATGATGTCATCTCTCTTCATAAAAGTCAGGGGGATTTGGGTGCAATTTTCCATTTCAGTGTTATCTCCAAAGCACACAGACCTATTTGTTTGGTTTTCTCTTCCAGATAGGGCTACATTGTAAAACATCCACCAGGAGACAGAACCAGCCCAGGCAAAATTGCAATTTCATCATAGCTATTCTTTATACCTATCCAGTTTTCTTCTTTCTCGTCCCCTTTTCTTTTCTTCAGTCCTGGATCCCATGGACTTTTTGAGCAAAACTGATTGCTGCTGCAGGATTCTTCCAAGAAGGCAAAAGTTAACACGCATGGTAAAAATAATGCAAATGGAAGATTAGGGGCTAGCAATAATTACTTGGGAGAAAACTTGTTTGCCTCCACTGCCGTATCATACTGATAAAAGAAAACTTAAGACTCTGAGTCTTTCTGAGTGTTGCAAAGAATGCCTTTGAGATAATTAGTTTAAAGCACTGAGAATTTGCTTATCTAAAGCCGTGCTGGACCAACTGCTGGCCACAAATTTAAATAATTTGAAATTAAATAAAACTGAAAATGCAGTTCCTTGGTTGCAATATCATATTTCAGATACCCAATAGCCACATGAGCAGGGGCTACTGTATTGGAGAGCGCAGAGCTAGAACAGTTTGCTCCTTGCTGACAGTTCTGCTGGGCAGTGCTGCCCTAGAGAAATAATCGAGGAGAAACAGCTTCTGTTTGATTGTCTCCCAGACTAAAGGCAAGGATGGGGCTTCTCAAGGCAAAAGTCACAAGATGTCACTAGAAAAAGTGATGATTCGTTTAAACAAGTCCTTGGCTTGTCAGTTTGGAATCAGTTTATAATGGTAGAAGTTGGTGCCAGCTGATTGCTGAGCCCCAGATCTATTTGTTGAATCTATTAGTTGAGTGAGTATGGTCAAAAGTTCACCCTTGGGATGTTTTTCTGTTGACTCTGATAAGTTTTTGGAGAAGCAGTTGCTGTGGCTCCTTTTCCTACTTGCTCTCTAACACTCCCCAGAACTGGAGTCATGCAGCGAGCCAATTCAAATGAGCCCATTCGAGATGTAGGACAATTTCTATGATCAATTATTTACCCCCCTAAGAGTGCACTTTATGCCCTGGGGTCCAGCACATCTGGTCATTCCTTCCAGAAAACTAATCTGCGTTGATTATATTAATGGGTGAGTAGGCAGCTTCCCAGGATCAAACCACAAATTTTAACTCTTGCTTTCTGAAGATAATGTCTCCTTTATTTGGGAATGCTTGGCAGGCCCAAGGGAAGCTCTTTGGAGGATATCACTGTTCTGTGCTACAGGGCTGACTTGAAACAAAAATATTTTTTTATGATATAAAATCTGCTCTTCCTAGAAGGCAGAGGTTGCGTACCTGAGAAAATTAATGTCTTCTTTAAAATTCAGGGCATCTTAGATTTTGCTCTGTTGTAACTTGTTGATTCTCAATACTATTTTTCATTTTACAAGAACATCATGTTTTTCTTTTAATAGATTTCTTGACTTCTTGGGCAAGTTTCAGGGTAGAATAAATAATAAATAAGCTGGATTTGCTTAGGCCATTAGCAGTACCGGATGGTTTGGGGATTAGGCAAGGGATTAAGATGGTTTGAAAAAAGAGGGAAATAAGTATAATAAGCAAGTAAGAGGTTCTCAGGATCAGAAAGATTTATTTATTTATTCACTCACTCACTCATTTATACATTAGCTGGTATATCTGCCATATGTTAAGTATTGTGTAAAATAGTAGCTATAACAGTATTGCACCATTCACATGTTATGTGACATCTTACAACAAGCTTGTGATGTAGGTTTTTTCAAATTTTTTAAATTGCTTTTATGGTTGAGAAAACTGAGGCTCAGAGAGGTTAAGTTACTTGCTGCAAGTCACACAGCCAGTTGGTGGTGAGGCTATATGATTTATTTCCAGGTCGATGACACCAAAACCATTGCTCCTTTCCTTTCATGCTCATGCGGAAAATTCATCTCTTTCTGTGTTTGTTTTATGGCAGGTCCTTGTTTTATGGATCCAATAGGAGGTGAGTGCCAGGATTACATCCTGAAATGGTACTATAACAAGGAGGAGCAGGCTTGTCAACAGTTCTGGTACAGCAGCTGTGGGGGCAATGCCAATCGGTTTGAAACCAAGGAAGAATGTGAGCATTGGTGTGTCCCAACACCCCTATAACATCAGACGGAACCTCATTACTGCTTCCTCTGTTTCAATAGCTGATGAAACCAAGATTCCCTTTCCTGAGACAGTGCCACACAGCTCATAAGTGGTGAAGCCCACTCTAGAATCTCACAGGTCGGGTTCCTGACCCTCGGAATTTTTTCCTGCCTGTGAATGCTTGGGACAAATGATTTGTGAATTGAAAAGAACTGCATTTCAGTAGTTTAAAAAAGTAACTGAAACTTGCCTGAAAGGTGCTTAAATGATTTAGAACTAAATGAAAAAGAAATTTGAACTTGACCTAGAAAATAACTTAAAGTTTTTTTCTTTTCTTTCTTTTTTTTTTTTTTTGGTGTGGCTATGTAGCAAAAGAAAAATCAGTGTACGCAAGTGAGTAAAACCTAATTAGGAAGTGAGTTGAAACTTGATTTCTTTTTTTACCACAAGAACCTGGAAGTATTAGTCAGAACAGGGGTCTGGAAAAAGGGACATCTAATGTGAAATTTCCTCCTTATACCTAGTGTGAAAATAAAGGTATTCTCAATGCAAGCATTTGGTGTGAGACTGCATATGATACCCGCTCACTGCAGTCAGTGCAGTACTTTGTGACATAGCAGTTGATGGAGGGGAAACAGCAGTTGACTTTGCCATGGGACTGATTCTTTGTCATCAATTACAGTGACTCTTGCCCTTGGAAATTTGGTGACTCAACCATTAAGGCTGACGTTGTCATTGAAAATATGAAATGAAGGGTCTTGGTTCACCTCGGATGAAAATTTTGCAATATGGGTATTGAAGATAATTGTGATTTTGTGAGATCTTTCCTCTGGCTTACAGCTCTGTTCTCCAGGCTTCTGACCTTGGGCCCAGGTTCAGGGCAGAACTGGGCACTGCATACAATTCTGGAGCTGCTGGGTACTAAGGGTGCCTGGCACAGGTCCTCTGGAGGATCACGTATTAGTCTGCTTGGGCGGCCATAACAGAATGCTACAGCCTGGGGGGGCTTAAACAACAGAAATTTATTTCTCACAGTTTTGGAGGCTGGAAGTCCAAGATCAAGGTGCCGGCTTGTTTGGTTTCTGGTAAGAGCTCTCTTCCTGTCTTGCAGACAGCTGTCCCCTTGTTATCCTCAAATAGCCTTTCCTCTGTGGAGAGTGAAAGAGGGAGGGATGGAGACTGAGAGAGGGAGAACAAGAGAGTGAGAGTGAGAGCAAGAGAGGAAGGGGGCGGGGGGGGGGAGAGAGAGAGAGAGAGAGAGAGAGAGAGAGAGAGAGAGTTCCCTGGTATCTTCTCATAAGAACACTAATCTCATAGGTTTAGGGACCTCTCCTTAGCCTTATTTAACCTCAGTTGCCTCCTGAAGGCCATGTCTCCAAATTCAGTCATATTGGGTGTAGGGCTTCCACATAGGAATTTGGGGGGTGGGACATAAACATTCAGTCTAATATAGACCACAGGCAGCTGGTGATTGCCCCCAGGGACCCAGAGTGGAGCTTGCTTCCTGGCAATTTCCAGTTCAGTAATGAAAGTTGTGATTTCTAGAATCCTTTTTATTCCTCCTCTCAAGCCCAATGACACTGCAGATGGGATAGGAAGCAGCTTTATACAAAATCATAGAAACATTAAAATTTTTATTTTATGACAATTATTTTATCTGATCACAAAGGGATCCTGTGTGTTTATGGTAGCAAATTTGTAAACTTGTAATTTAAATTCGTAAATTTGCAGAAACACACACGGAAGAAATAAAGATCACTGATAATCTTTTCTCCCAAAGGTAACCATTTTGCTATAATGCAGCATTTTTTTCTAATGCCTGGGATACTATTTTTCCCCTTCATTAACACACTGCAGTGTAACCAATTTTTGCTAAAGCATTTTCATGATGGAATGAAACGGCAGATGTTTCATCTTGCCTGGCAGAGGTGCGTGTACGCGTGTCGTTTTTTAAGGCATAACCTCATCTGCTTGGTCATGGAGGAGCCTATCTATCCTGAGGATGGTGTATGATTTGATAGTGTTTTCTACTTCTTACTCCCACACTGCCCCTCCTGTGTCCAGGAGCTGGGAACACAAAGGCAAAGACAAAGTGTTGGAATAACCCTTCCACGGAGCTCCTCTGACGCTGGCAGAAAGTCTACTTGAAAAACCCTGAAGTACAAAAACAGTCCGACCAAGGGGCATAAACACTGTCTATTGTTTTAGATAGCATTCATCCCCACACCTGTCTGCATAGTTTATAAAGCACTTTCCCACAGTATCTCCTGTATTTGCCCACTCCCACCACCGAATTTCTGATAATGGCATTGTTCTTCCAAGTTTTTCCCATTGTTCTCCCCATCCTCAGAGAAGAGAAGTGGCTTGACCCAGACAGATAACAGAAACTGGCCTTGAACTCCTTTTGATCCCAGCACTAGGTTTCTCTTTGCTCTACTCTGTTGGTTCCAAAACATGAACTGCTGCCAGTGAATTCTGAAAGTCAGAGCCACAGGGAAAGGAGGATGGGCTGAGACAAAAGAAAGGAATTTCCTGCTTGTCCTAAGGGAGCTTGACCTTGTGGTCTGCCTCAGATACTTCCTTCACCATCCTTTGGGGGATCTAGTCTGACCCTACCTTCGTGTAGGAGAGGAAGAAGCTGGAATGGACTAAAAGAGAATTGCATTGTGATGCAGGACAATTCTAATGACAGCCTTCGCCAACCCCACAGGGAGCTCTGGAACAAATAGGATGACCAAAACGACTGGGCCTTTACCCCCTGCCTCCATCAGCCACTGGATGTGGGCTATCCCTGGAAGAGCTTGCTCAAGGGTGAGTCAGCTCTCCAGCTGTGTCAGACTGCACAGAGGCCAAGCTGAAGGCTATCAACAGTGCTGTTAGCAGCTGGGGAAATAAGTCCTTCATTTAAAGGAGACCTGGGGAGCGCACACCCCTATCCATCACAGTGCTTCTACCTTGAATGTCTTTTTGCATTCTGTTTCAGATTTCTCTAGCTTCCCACATACAACAGGACACACCCACAAGCATTAGTATGACATGCCAGGCCTCAGAGATCTGATGTTTGCATGCATCTCTAGCCTCATCAGTGGTGGCTGTTGTTCTGTCCTTCCAAATATTCGCTGGCTCAGTATTAACTGCGTCACTTGTAGTTTTCTGGAAATTCTATATTCATTCTATCCACCTATGCTGATGTCGTTGGTGATACTTCTGTGGGCAATGCCTTTTTATTTGTTTGAAAAATATTTAATAGGCATCTGCTATCTACCAGATCCATTATCTGTGTGAAAATCCAGTTCAGGTCTCTTGCCTCCGTGAAAACTTCTCTGACTATCCCCTTTCAAGAAAGAATTGGTTATTATCTCCTATAGGCTGCCTTGTACACACTTCTTTTTTTGCCATTTCCCCATCGTATTTACACAATTTGTCCCTTACTCTCCTTAGACAGTGACCCTTTTTACTTTGGAATTGCCTGCCCTGCAGAGGGCCTGACACATTTCCTTTTGGTTCTCATTTTTTAACTCTCTGCCTGGCTGTTTTCAAAGACTGTTAGAAATGTCCCCTAACAGTGGTTGACATTTTCTTTCCTTCCATATCTCTTGCTCTAGAAAAGCTTTGTTTTGTAGATGTTCTGCATTTGTTTCAGATCAGAGACCAAGGCATCAGTGCTCCATCAGCCAAGTGGAAAAAGGCTCATGTGTTTTTAATTTCTGTCTTAGATCTGTCATCTCAATTATCACCCTGCACAGCTCTGGGGATATTAATTTTTCTGATGAAGAAAGTAAGATGAAAAAAGGTCAAGTGACATCAAATCTCATGCAACGATTCAGTTGGTAGTCTAAAATTAGAATTAAAATATGTTTGTAATTGATTTGGCATCTGCTTGGTTTATTCTGCAAAGCTTAAGGGTTTTAATTATTGGTTGAATTGATTGCTTTGTACTTTTAAGCATGTAGTGGATTTTATTGATTCTAGAAAATTGGAGGGTTTAAGATTGCTAGGTTCAGAATTTGGATCCCAGCCATTTATCAAAATGTATAAATGAATCCAAGGATTTGTCCTGAGCTCTCCTGAGAGGAGCTGATGCTAACTGGGCACTTTCCCAGGGTTTCTCCTTTGTTTCAGACAGCTGGGGATTACCTGTTAGAATTATGGTGTTATAGGAAATACCAATGAATTCAGCATTTGGTTTCTTCCCTGGTGACCTTATGCAAGTTTCGATGCATTTTTTTCTGGGCTTCTGTTTTTTTCTGGCTGAGGAGACTGGACATGAGAGAAACATCTCTTGCATCTCTATGTTCTACCTAAATTCTGCATGCAAATTAAATCGTTCTTTCTTTAGCTCATCTCTTATCTTAGGCCGTTAAAAGAAGCAAGCCTAGCTGAGGACAATAAAACTACTCCCTGAGCCCAACACAAATTACTGACCCAAAGAATAATGAACTAAACAAATAGCTGTTCAAAAACACTAAGTTTTAGGGTGATTAATATTTGACAGAAGTTGTGGCTGGGCTCGCTCATGTGTCCACTGTTGGTCAGTCGGCTGGCCTAGGGTCAATTCCTAATGATAAAAAATTATACATTTGTATGCACCTAATACTATAGCCTCAAAATATATAAAAAAATCAATGCAGTTAGGTTAGAGAAAGCATTTAGAAGCAGAAGAATTGGAAAGGAAAAAGTAATAAATCTCTGTTTGTAGACAACATGAATGTACATCTGGTAAAACAAAAAGTTCTAAGAGAACAGTGATGTTTCAGATAGAGGCTCCTCCATCAGCCTGGATCTGGCAGTGTCGCTCACTGCGGTGGACATGAAGTATGATTGAGAAAGAACCCTTTGTTGTAAGCCACTGAGATTTGAGGGTCATTACTGTAGCATTACCAAGCCTACCCCCGGTGATACAGATAGAGAGCAATGGGGGCTCTTGGACATGGCTTTTGGGAGTGGAAAAAAAACCCATTTTGGCATTTTCTGTTAAAACTGAAAATACAAATGCCCTAAACCGGCAATTTTACTTCTAAGCATATGTCCGGGAAACCCAGGTGCATGATCTCAGGATACCTACACATTCATGAGCAATGTTCAAGAAGCAATGTTTAAAACGCTTAAGTCTTGAACAATCCACATGTCCATTAGTAGTGAAATGGGTGCATATGCTGTGATGCATTAAAACAAGGTGCACAACAATGGAAATGAATTCAGCTGATGTTATCTTCATGTGACCCTTGATTCAGGAAAGTAAAACATAGTCTATGTTCGCCTGAGTTAACCTCCTTCTTTGGAAGTGGCAGTGGATTCTTCATTACACACTTTTGAGCGGCCACATTTTAAAAGCATGATTTTTTCATTCATCAAAACACAGCAATTACACCAGAATTCCTTCTATTAGGAAAAGAAAACCCCAGATTTGGTCGTGGTCTTGATTTTTTTTGTTTTTAATTTTTTATAAACTTTAAAATTTATTTTTAAGTGTGTTTTTCCAGGACCCATCAGTTCTAAGTCAAGTAGTTATTTCAATCTAGTTGTAGAGGGCACAGATCATAGTGGCCCATGTGGGGATTGAACTGGCAACCTTGTTGTTAAGAACACCGCATTCTAACAAACTGAGCTAACCGGCCGCGCCCCTGGGCTTGATTTCTTTCTTTTTTTTTTTAAATTTATTGGGGTGAGAATTGTTAGTAAAATTACATAGATTTCAGGTGTACAATTCTGTATTACATCATCTATAAATCCCATTGTGTGTTCACCACCCAGAGTCAGTTCTCCTTCCATCACCATATATTTGATCCCCCTTACCCTCATCTCCCACCCCTCACCCCCCTTACCCTCTGGTAACCACTAAACTATTGTCTGTGTCTATGAGTTTTTGTTTCTCATTTGTTTGTTTTGTTCTTTTGTTGTTTTTGGTTTATATACCACATATCAGTGAAATCATATCATTCTCTGCTTTTTCTGTCTGACTTATTTCGCTTAGCATCATACTCTCAAGATCCATCCATGTTGTCACAAATGTTCCTATATCATCTTTTCTTACCGCCGAATAGTATTCCATTGTGTATATATACCACAACTTTATCCATTCATCTATCGAAGGACATTTTGGTTGTTTCCATGTCTTGGCCACTGTAAACCACATAAATATGGACAGAAAATTTTTGACAAAGAAGCTAAAAACATACAATGGAGGAAAGACAGCCTCTTCAATAAATGGTGCTGGGAGAATTGGATAGCCATGTGCAAAAGAATGAAACTGGACTGCTATCTGTCACCATGTACCAAAATTAACTCAAAATGGATCAAAGACTTAAGCATAAGACCTGACACAATAAACTGCATAGAAGAAAACATACGTACTAAACTTATGGACCTTGGGTTCAAAGAGCATTTTATGAATTTGACTCAAAAGGCAACGGAAGTAAAAGCTAAAATAAACGAATGGGACTATATGAAACTTAAAGCTTCTGCACAGCAAAAGAAACCATCGACAAAATAAAGAGGCAACCAACTGAATGGGAGAAGATTTTTGCAAACAGTGCCTCCGATAAGGGGCTAATATCCAAAATATACAAGGAACTCATGAAACTCAACAACAAAAAAACAAACAATCCAATTGAAAAATGGGCAGACGACCTGAAGAGACATTTCTCTAAAGAGGACATACAAATGGCAAATAGACATATGAAAAAAATGCTCAACATCACTAACCATCAGAGAAATGCAAATCAAAACCACAATGAGATATCACCTCACCCCAGTCAGAATGGCTATCATCAACAAGACAAATAGTAACAAGTGTTGGAGAGGCTGTGGAGAAAAAGGAACCCTCATACACTGTTGGTGGGAATGCAGACTGGTCTTGATTTCTTAATCACTTTCCTCAGAGGAAACTGAAGAGTGAAGTCAGAATGTTCAGTCTCATTTGAATCTCCCAATCCTTTAGAAAGGCCTTAGGTTTCACTCTTAGAACTGGATAGGGGCTGAAAGAGAAACTTAATAGAGTAGAGGTAAGAAGTGACATGTAATTCAACAATATTTACTGAGCACTTCCTGAATTGTTATATGCTAAGAACTCTTCATTAGCTTGGGTATATCAGTGAAGAATAAAGAAAACGAATCCTTGGTCTCATCTCCTCAGTTTCCATTTTTTTTGGTGTGTAGAGAGAGCACCTGAAATGTACCCTCTTAACAAATGTCCAGTATACAATATGGTATTATTAACTACAGTCCTCTAGATTTATTCATCCTACGTAATTGCAACTTTGTACCCTTTGATCAACATCTCTGCATTTCCCCCACTTCCTTGCCCTTGGTGACCATTGTTCTACTTTCTGTTTCCAAGTATTTGATGTTTTCAGATTCCACATGTATGTGAGATCATACATTATTCTTCTTTCTGTCCGGCTTATTTCCCCATTGTAATGTCCTTCAGTTTTATCCATTTTGTTGCAAGTGGAAGGAGATTCATCTTTTTTAAAGCAGAATATTCCATTGTGTGTGTGTGTGTGTGTGTGTGCGTATATATGTGTGTGTATATATATATGTGTATATATATATATATATATATATATATATATATATATATATATTAATAATAGCTACTTTATCTATTCACCTGTCCATGGGCTTAGGTTGTTTCTACATCTTAGTTATTGTGACTAATGCTACAGTGAACATGGGAGCACAGATATTTCTTTAAGATACTGATTTCAATTCCTTTGGACATTTCCCAGAAGTGGCATTGCTGGATCATATGGTAGTTCTATTTTTAATTTTTTGAGGAACCTCCATACTATTTTCCATAATGACTGTACCAAGTTACATTCCCACCAACAATGAACAACGATTTACTTTTCTCCACATCCTCACCAACATTTGTTATCTCTTGCCTTTTTGATAATAGCCATCCTAACAGGTATGAGGTAATATCTCACTGTGGTTTTGATTATCATTTCCCTGATGGTTAGTGATATTCAGCATCTTTTCATGTACTCGGCCATTTGAATGTCTGGAAAAATGCCTGCTCAGATCCTTTGCTTGTTTTTCAATCTGGTGGTTTGTTTTTTGCTATTGAGTTGTATGAATTCCTTATATATTTTAGATATTAAACCCTTATTGTATATATGGTTTGCAAATATTTTCTCCCATTTGGTAGGTTGCCTTTTCATTTTGTTGATTGTTTCCTTTGCTGTGCAGAAGTTTTTTGGTTTGATGTGGTTTCCCTTGTTTATTTTTGCTTTGCTTTTGTTGCCTGATTTTTTGGTGTCATTTTCAAAAAACCATTGTCAGTCAGCAAGATGGCAGAGTAGGAGATACCAGCCTTCATCTCCCCACAGGAAAAAAACAACAATTAGACAGCTTTCCATAAATGAAAATAACCCTGGGAGGGCTCAAGAGTGTTAGAGGAAGTAGTTGAGGCGATGTGACCACCAGTTGACCCTTTAAGACCCGAACCTGGGCAATTAGAGGCTCCTCACTTCCTACACTGTACTTACAATGTATGCTCTCCCTATAGTTGCCACAATGGGAGCAGTTTTCAAGGACATAGCCTTGAGAGAGCAATGTGTTGTTGAGACCATCTGGACACTATAATGACTGAACCCAGTTAAGACTTCTCTATGTAAAGTTTTAAGATTTGGCAGGCAGGTGTGGACAGCTACTCGTCTGATGGCTGCCCAAGACAAGCCTCGTAAGTTAGTTCCCTTGCTTATGAAAACCACCATCTACCAAGCTGGAGTGCTCTGCTTCTTTCTTCAGTCTCTCCTTCAGTCTCTCCTTGCCCTCCATGTACAGGGGTCAGTTTGTGAACCAACAAAGTCCAATTAAGAATCAATAGTAACACACTGCAGTCAAAATGGAGAATAACTCCACAGAAAAGATCATGGGGATATTACCTTAGCTGAGATGTCTGGAGACTAAGAAGAAACGAGAAGAACAGGGGCTGTCAGGGTCAGCCATGCAGAAAGTGTCATCTGCTACCAGCTCCCTAGCAGTCTGCTCTGGTAGGACTCTGGTAGCCTTTGCCGCTGAGGACCTCACAGCCCCAGTGACAGCTGCAGATTTCTCACAGCTTTCACAGCAAAGGACCATATAATGTTCACAGGCATGGACCCCGTCTGCCCGTTCCACAGAAGTCACCAACAGCTTTTGCCACTGATGTATGAACAGCCACGGCCACCATGGACCCCTCCAGAAAGAAGATAATGCTGCACACCTCCCTTCTAGAAGGAGCTGCTGTCATGCTGCCCTGGGTTGAGGAATGCCAGCCCCCGCTAACTCCGTGTACGTCCTAGATCCAAGAGCTGTGGCTACTCCACATGTGCCTGCACTTCAGATCTTGGCTCCATGTGCACCTGCTTTCCAGACTCTGGCCCCGTGGTTGCTCTGAATCATGAAGAAATAGAAAATATGAACAGACCAATAACAAGTAACGAGATTGAGTTAGTCATCAAAAATCCCCCAAGAAAGAAAAGCCCATGTTTCATGTCAGTCTTAATATATGGATAGTGATGTTACCTGTCTAGAAACACCTTGGGGCATCCACCTGGGCCAATACTGCTGGTGGTGAGCCCCCACAGACATGTCTCTGACTGGAACCAATGCTGTGGCTGGATTGGCCCTTGTGGTTGTTATTATGATTGCAAGATGCACCTCAGCAACAACTGTAAGGAAACTTTGTAAAAACAATAACAACAACAACAACAAAAATAAATAAAATAAAAAAAGAAGAAGAAAAGAAAAAATAAAGTTTTGCTCACAAGTCCTGGAGGCACACAATATCACAATATGCTTGGGGCCACATAGTGAGGTTACCTAGGTAGGGGGAGGGAAGAGAACCTGGGATTCTGCCTTTATTAGGGTTGAAATGTGGGGTTGAATGTGGGGTTGAATTAGGGTTGAATGTAGGGTTGAATGTAGGATTTTACAGGTTCACTCTATATTGGTGAATTTAAAACATAAGAGTGAAATTTAAAGCACAGGATGGGAAACCAGAGTAACTCAAATGGTCAGTTATCTAGGTCACCCAGGGTTTTCTCAAAAGAAAACTTCATGGGTGTGGAAGCCTGGCTCTTTATCTAGCTGTGTAGCTTGCAATGTGTTTATTTGAGATGGATGTGATTGATGTGGATGCCTCAGAAATCAGAAGTATAAAGTCAAGCACTATATTCCAATCGAAAAGCTCATTGGCAACATCTACACCACAGCCCAGAACTAGATGTCTTCAGTGATGAATTCTACCACACAGTTAAAGAATAACACAGTCTTTCTCAAACTCTTCCAAAAAATTGATGCGGAGGAAACACTTCCAAACAGAACCAAATAATTTTACGAGGCCAACATTACCCTGTTACCAAAGCCAGATAAGGACGCTAAAGAAAAGGAAACAGCAGGCCAATATCCCTGATAAATATAGAGGCAAACATATTTAACAAAATGCTAGCAAATCAAATTCAACAGCACATTAAATGGATCATATACCATGATCAAGTGGGATTTATCCCTGGGATGCAAGGATGATGAAACATACGTAAATCAATCAGTGTGATACACCACATTAACAGAATGAAGGATTAAAATTGCATGATCATTGCAATAGATACAGAAAAAGCATTTGACAAAATTCAACATTCTTTCATGACAAAAACTCTTAACAAATGGGGCATAGAAGAAACATACCTCAACATATTAAGGCCATACACAACAAACCCATGGCTAACATGATACTCAGTGGTGAAAGGTTAAGAGATTTTATGCTCAGATCAGAAAGAAGACAGGAATACCCACTCTCCTCACTCCTATTCAACCCAGTGCTGGGTATGTTAGCCAGAGAAATTAGGCAAAAAAATAAATAAAATAAAAAATTAAAAGGTATCCAAATCAGAAAGGAAGAAGTAAAATTGCCTCTGTTTGCAGAGGACATGATATTATATATATATATATATAGAAAACCCTGAAAACTTGAAGTCTCCACTAAAAAACTGTTAGAACTAATAAACAAATTCAGTAAAGAAGTTGCAGGATGCAAAGTCAACATACAAAAACCAATTGCATTTTATACACTAAAAACAAGCTATTGGAAAGAGACATTTAGAAAGTGATTGCATTTACAATAGCATAAAAAAATACTTAGGAATAAATTTAACCAAGGATGTGAAAGACCTGTACAGTGAAAATTATAAGAAATTGAAGATAATACAAATAAAAAGAAAGATATCACCTATTCTTGGATTGGAAGACCTTAATCTATTTAACTAGTCTCTTGTGGACAGATGAATTGGTAACTTCCAGTTTTTAGTCAGTATATAAAAGTTTAAGACTGATATTAAAGATACTATTACATAGGCACTTACCAAACAGACGGACACCAGCCATACCAATGGGCCGTACCAATGGCCGAGTATCAGCTTTGATTGCATGATGTCTTGGAAAATCTTGATAAATAAGTTCACTAGCAATAAGATTGCTGCAGCAAACGAGGTATGCATTTTAAATTTTGATAAATCTCGCCAAATAGCTCTCCAAATAGTGTCATTAATTTAAACTCCCACCTGTGGTATGAGTTCCCACTTCCTCATACATTTATCAGCACTGGTTTCATCAAATTTCCAAATTTTGACAAATCTATTAAACATGGTAACTTTTTTGTAGTTCTTTAGTTATAAATATGGTGCACAAAGAAACCAAAATAGCCCTCACCTTTTTGGGAGGGCTATTTTGGTTTCTTTGTTCTGGAAACTGCCTATTATACCCTTTAAGTCAAATTTTCTAGTGAGTTGATTATCTTTTACTTGCTGATTTTGGGATCTCTTTGCAAAGAAAGAAAATTGTCTGTCATGTGCATAATTTTTCAGTTCACCATTAGTTTTTAGACCTTGTTAGATGAAGATATATGATATTTTATATATATATATGTGTGTATATATATTCAATTTACCAATCATTTCCTTTTCAGCTTCCTTTTTTTTGGGTTTTTTTTGGTGTCTTTTCTCCTGGATTATAAGAAAACAAAATTTTACACATGATATTTGCAACTATATTTTACACATGATATTTGCAACTATTATTTCCCTTAGCAGCAAGAGCGCCTTCCAAATGTGTACCTCCCCAGGACTCTCCAAAATTGGCAGTGGGAAGAGAATCTCCTAGCTGAGGGAAAAACTGACAAACAAACCAAACTATGTCTCTTGAGTTTTCACTTCTTTTCTTACTGCTTCTTTTCCTCACTGCCACATTGTCTTTTTGGGTTTCAGCCTTTCCAACCCTATTTTACCACGCAGTTTGGGAAGCTGAAAACTCAATTTCCCAGACTCCTACGTAGCCAGGGAGGTCGTGCAGCTCAGTTACTGCCAATGAAAAGTACGTATGTAGGAGCCTGCTGGTGCTGCCTTTTCAGCTTCCTAATTCTTTTCATCTAGAAGGTGGACATGAGGCCAGAGATGCAGAAGCCTTTGCTAAGGATGACAGAAAATTGGAAAAAGTCTGGATTCTTAATGTATAGACTTTAGACCTACCTGCCCTGGACTTCTTGTCATGTGAGACAAATTCCTTATTTGTTTGAGCTATTGTTTATCAGGCTTTCTGGAAACAGCAACCAAACAAGACCCTAACTGATACATAGGCATTCAAAGCTCCTCCTTTAAATCTCTAGTTCAGGTGTAGATAAGTCCCTTATCTCTTGTGCTTTAGTCAAAACTCTTGGCTATAAGTGACAGAAGTGAAACACAAACGAATGACCAATTAGTTAAGGCAATAAGAAGAATTAATTGGCTCATGCATCTCTTTGAAGGAATGGATACAGGTGGGTTTCTGGAACCAGAGACTCAAACCCTGACTAAGCTGTATATTCCTATCTTTAAATCTAGTTCTTTCAATTCCAGTGTTTCAGACCGATTCTTTCTAGGCGTCTTGAACCATCAACCCAGCAGTTCCTTGGTCACATATTACCATATAAAAACACCAGAAAATAAGGATCTTCCTCTTGTTTTGTGATATTGGCACACTTGACAGAGTGCTGGGGACTTCCATACTCCGAGGTCACCTTCACCTGGTGGATGTCATCCATAATTTACCACTAGGAAACCTCTTTTTGACTCTCTGACTCAATATAGTCAAAATTAGAGTCTCCCTGCATGCTACCTGGATAGCGCCTTCCAGTCTGGATTTCCAGTTAGAAAGACCTCTACTTTCTGGCTGACACATACAAGAGGGTAGCTTTTATTTTGAAATATTGTCAGCATATATTAATAAAATATAAGCATCCCTATAATGTAACTACATATCTAGGTAGCAGGAAAGGAGAAAAGCGTGCTGTTGTCTCATAGGTCTCCCCCCATTCCCACTCCAAATCATGTGAGAATGTACTTTTCTAAGGAAAACAGTAAGATAAAACTCAAACCATTTGCAATAAATTAACTAATGCTCAAAGGGACTAGCAAGAGTTCCATGAGTCATAGCGTGATTTTTGGATAATGGTTGGATTCAGGACAGCAAAAGAGTGTTTGGGTTTCAAGAATTTCTCTACCATTGTTTTATATAGAATGAGGCCAAAGTAAAAAGACAGAAAGTAAAGCTTCACTACAAATTTATCATAATTTATGAAATAAGTTGATTTATGCAAAAGGTGATGGTAGAAGACTTCCAGTTAAGATTAGCAGAATCGAGATAAACCAACCTTATTTTCCTGTCTGAAACAACAGAAAAACAGCAAAGAGAAGAAAATCCCAAACTGTGATCTATAAAGAATAGCTGCCAAATGCAGTGAAGTCCAGATAATTCTATTTCAAAGTGCAACCCGCTTATCCCCTACCACTCCCGAGCTTCCTTTCCACCTGCCAAGCATTTATCATCTTTTATCATACTATATAAATTATACCAAGTTATAATGTATATTTTATTGTCTGTTGCCCTTTCCTCTTTCTCCTTGATAACAAATTCTACAAGGGCAGGGTTTTTTTGCCTCTTTTGTTCACTGATGTATTTCAAAGCGTTAGAATAGTGCCTGGAAATGGTGACCACTAAATAAATTTGTTGAATGAATGAAGACGCTTCTGAAGACCCTAGAAGTACATAGAATTCACCATGAGTAGGTGGTATAATGAGATTACCAACTGGTCATCCCTGATCTTGGAGTACATGGTTTTCTAGAATTCCCTTGAGCCCCATTTGATGCCAAGAAGTAGTAAGAAACTTCAGGCTTAAAGAAGAATAGCAGACAGGCCATCTCATGAGACACAAACTGTTGAGTAGCAGTGGAGAGGAGAAATGTTGGAGGACAGGGTCATTTAAAGAGAAGGAAGCACAAAATCACCATAAGAAGAATCTGATTTTGGCTTCACTGAGAGCGGTGTATGACTCCTGATAGCGGAGACAAAAGAGAAAAGCCCTAAAGCAGATAGTTGGTGAGAGAATGTTTCACAACAATAGATATAAACCCTAACTGCCAGTTGAACCAGTTCACCCAGTCTCATGTCTGTTACCATACGCTATCCTTTAGCAAGTAGCTGACCAAGAAAGACAGGCTCCCATGAAAAGATGAACAATAGTCATAAAGAAACTAGCTAGGAACTATGAGAAAAAAACTGAAAATGGAGAAATTCATTATAACAAGAATAACAGAATAATGATTTTACAAAGCAGAAGAAAATAGAACAAACACTTTCCTTGAAATCTAATAAAGAAGATGAATTAAAGGAAAGATGGCTCCTTTGTACCCAGAGCTCACAGAAGCAAGGGTACAAAGAAAGTAAGAAAAAAAAAAAAAGCTAAAAAAAGAAAAAAGAAAAAGAAAAAATGAGCTGGAAGAGCTCAGGAAAAAAAATTAAAAGGGTGACTAAAGCCATTATATATGATGATAGCCGTATTCGAAGCAGTAAAAAATGCAGCAGTACTAAAAATACAGTCAAGGATACAAAAAATAGTTTTCCAGGAAACTGTGAAAAATAAAATAGAAAGGAATAAAGGAGTTTAATAGGATTAGAGAGAATATAATAGAAAGATACCAAAAGATTTTCCTTATACATAATTGTGTTCTTGAATTAGAGTAGAGAACAAAGTTAGAAGATGTAAATCCAGAATACTTTTCTAAAACACAAACAATTAAGCAATACTCAGGCCTGTTCCAGTGACTATGCCTAAGTAACAAATGATCCCCAAATCTGGTGATGTAGACACTGCTTCTTATGCTCACAGATTCTGTGGATCATGAATATGGACTGGGCACTTTGGGGAGGGCTTGGCTCTGCTCCACAGTGTCTAGAATCTCGGCTGGAAGATGTTTTGCACTAGCTTTGGAAACCATGCAGCCATCATTTCCACTGCATTCTGTTTATCAAGGCAAAAACAAAACAGGTTCAAGGAGAATGGAAATATACTGTACCCCTTGATGGGGGTAGGGAGCAGCAAGATTTGGAAAAGCAATTGAGACTGAAAATATTGCTGTGGCCAGTTTTGGAAAACTAAGAAAATAATCTTCCTCTAAATTTTCAAATTCAATGACATCGCATGTTAGTATTTTCTTAGGGTTCCTACACCTCTATTTAACTATGGTTATGTCTCATATTTTATTTTTGTGACAGATTGTTTTCTTAATCACATATTCTTTTCCCTTCTCCTCATCCTCCAAATAATTGTATCTATTTAAATGAGATCATTGTTCAGTGTTTATATTACTATGATTATGTAAATATTTTTCCTAGAAGAGCCATATCTTGTACATTTCATGCAAGTTATTGTTTTCTTTGAGAGCAATAGTCATCTCTATTTTTTGTTTTGTTTTGCTAGCCATTTATACGTGCATTACTATTTCATTGCCAAATGCTGTGAGAAGTGTAAATTTCCCCTCAATCCATTCAAACACATTAGCTATTCTATCAGCTTTTTTCTCTTTACATCTCTCCTGGAGCCCTCTACCCTTCTGCTTTAGTTGGGACTGGTTGCTCTTTGCTGCACAGCTGTCACTGTGAGAATTGTAGGGGAGAAACTGGAGAGTGATGACTGTCAAAACTCAGGACAGTGATGGGTGTTTGGATTACACCGGTATATGCACTTATCAAAGCTCAGCAAATGTACACCAAATTTGTGTATTTAATGGTATATTTTTGACATTTCATATCATATCAAAAAAACAAAAACACTAGCAAATACTAAGCTCTAGTTAATGGTATGTTGATTGACGTATTCAGGAGAAAATGTACTGATGTCTGCGACTTTGAAATGCATCCAAAAATAAGACGACTAGATGGATGGATGGGTAAGAGGATGGATAAATATGTATTAAAACAAGTAGAATAAAATGTTAATGGTAGAATCTAGGTAGAAGTTATACTGTAAAATTCACTGTAAAATTCTTTCAACTTTGCTATATGTTTAAAGATTTTCATAATGAAATTGTTGGAGGAAAAAAGAGTGGAGACAGTATAATAAGTTAGTGAGTCTTGCAATGGTCTAAACATGAGCTCAAGATAAATGTATCCACTGAAGCAATGTTGGTGAGGAGCTGAGGAAAAATAAATGAAAAATAGGGTGTTAAAATATAAACTTAGGGACCCTCTCGTCAATGTGGGGTCTCTGACTCTCTCATGTATGCAGGGTTCCCATGCATATATCTGTATTAAAGTTGGTTATTTTTTCTTGATTAAAAAAAAAAGAAGAAAAGATAAACTTAGGTTCTTGACTTTAGAGAGTAAGTTTTCAGTGTTCTGTCTCAAATATGATCCAAATCCAAAGGCACTGAGAAGTTTATCTGCCTCTCTTTTCAGGAAGAGTCACTAGAGATATAAGGGAAAAGGAAATGTATTAATAGAAATTTTAGCGACAGGACCTCTTCATGAGTGCCAATGTGCCACAAAAAACACTTCTGCCTTCGAGTGTCAGCTTCCCCAAGGAATCAGAGCTTTTATCCAGTTTTGGAGTGGAAGATTCTTTGAGTTAGGAAAATTTTCACACAGCTTTATTTTTACCAATGATATAGCTAGGCATCGACATAATCATACCAAATAAGCAGTGTGTTTAGAAGACAATTCCCGACGGCTTTAGGTTGCTATGGTAACAGACCAGCCAGCCAGATCCTGCATTTCTTTTTCCAATTTCTTATTACAAAGAAACAGAACAAGATAAAAACTAGGAAGCACAGGGATGGCCGGATGGCTCAGTTGGTTAGAGTGCCAGCTCTAAACAACAAGGTTGCCAGTTCAATTCCCACATGGGATAGTGGGCTGTGCCCCCTGCAACTAAAGATTGAAAACTGCAACTGGACGTGGAGCCGAGCTGCGCCCTCCACAACTAGATTGAAGAACAACGACTTGGAGCTGATGGGCCCTGGAGAAGCACACTGGTCCCCAATATTCTCCAACAAAGAATTAAGAACAAAAAACACAAAAAACTGGCAGGCACAAAACAACAACAACAACAACAACAAAAACTGGCAAGCACACTGGATAATAAAGATAAGAGATGTCAGAGTTAGAGTGGAATTTCTTCTGAACACATCATTTTAGGATGATCAAGGAGCATCATTTTAGATCATTCACCTCCTTGTCTACCCTTTGCAAGTAGACAGTTCAGAGCCTTCAAAAAATTGAAGAGGTTTTGAGTGATGCATTCCTAAATCTGGGATGCAGGGGTTCGAACAGTGACTGAAAAACCGTGACCCTCACTCCCAAATGCAGACTCCTGTCTTTCCCTTGCCCCATTAACACCTTTCTTTCTATATTCACTCAGCGATTAATACTCCTCGCAACAAACATGGCAGGAATAGAAGATGGGCAGAAGTTCGTTGGGTCCTAGAATTCTTTGTCACTGAAGCAACTCACCAAATGGCTGCAGAGACAAGAAGAGTTTTGGGAGCAGTGCTCACATAGGGTTTAATATTCCACGTAATATAGTTCACTGAAACAAAAGCTGTAAATATCTGACTTTGAGTTAGAGATCTCCAAATGTTAGATCTGGAGGACACCCAGTCTCAGGCCAGCAGACTCACGCTAAATGAATACTGTTAGACTTTACTACCTAAATTAGTGGCTGTCCAGATTGACCGGACATTCATTTCTAGGTCTGAGAGGAGCACGCTGTCAGCACTCAAGAGGATAGTGAAAGGAGCTAAGAACATTCCATACTGTTGCCAAATTCTAGGTAGTCTCTCTCTCTCTCTCTCTCTCTCTCTCTCTCTCTCTCTCTCTCTCTCTGTCTCATAAGTAAACAGAAAAACCTCATAGGTACACTGCAAAGATAATGCAACACAGAGGCCAGGAAATACTTTCTTGACGATTCTGAGAAGAAAAATGATTTTTTTTCGTAAAAAAGAACATTTTAAGGCACTTGTTGGTGTTCTTCCTAAAAGATGAAAAAGATAAAACCTCTACAACGCACAGGTGGGTACATGAGGAAAAAAGTTAAGGTGAAGGCAGAAATGCAAAGTGTGCTGATTCATATAAGGAAATAATGCAAGGAAACCCAAAATATGATAGAGTACTTTACAGTGGTGACAGTCAAAGGCAGAAAACTCTATCATGATATAGAGAATGAAAGTGGAACACTTCCAGGACATGGAGAAAAATGAAGAGAAGAAAATTATGAGGAAGATGATAGACATGGGAAAGAGATAGCAGAGACTTTGTTTCAATAAATTAAAAAAAAAATAAGGGCATGACATTGGCTGACAGTGAGGAAAAACACCTGGAGCTAAATAAAACCTGAAACTTAAAATTCAAAACGGCTTTGTTTTGTTCTTGTTAAAATTAACAAAATAGACTCAACAGGTGGGAATATCCTGACAAGAAACATCATTTTTATTATAATTGACATACATATTAGTTTCAGGTGTACAACATAGTGATTTGACATTTATATACCTTATGATGTGATCACCATAAGTCTAGTAACCATCTGTCACCATACAAAATTATTATGATATTACTGACTATTACATATATCTGAAGCCAACCTCCAAGTATGTCCGTTCTGGGGCCTCTTGGGAGGGACTCCAGTGCAGGCCCAGGTCAGCCACTGCCTATGACTGGTCAGGGACTACCTGGTAGGAGCTACAAAGCAATCCACGTTTGGTCATTTTCTGTGCTGTACCTTGAGGTGCGTGGGAGAGGCTACCCTGCAAACTGAGGATGGCTACCATCCGTACCATGTCTGGGGTACCTCCACAAAAAGTCAGGTAATTCTGAGGCTGCCACCTGCTGGCTTCGATAAGGTTCAGCCACTGATAAAGCTTCCTGCATTAAGCAAATTGAGTGAGGCTGAGTCAGCAGGGTGGAGCAATGGAGCTCACCAGATTCCAATTTGGCCTGTGGGGGTGGGCTCAACAGGAAAGCTGGTACCCACCTGCAGGCTAGACGAGAGGAGAACGCCACACAGAGGAAATGGAGACTGTCCTTCCAGTCGTCACCCTGAAGTTACACAACTCAGTCTTTTCCCGTATGTCTCCAATGCCCCCAGAGTCACCATCCCTCTGCTGGAGCCCAGGGTGAGTGCCTGCGCGGGCCCCCTAAGAGGATGTCTGGGTTTCCCACAGCCTTTTGCCCTACTCAGATGGTCAGAATCCCCATTGTTTTTCACAGCCAGAAGTTGTGGGGGCTCTGCTTCCCAGCACCAGTACTCCGGGTTGGGGAGCCTGGGGTCCCTTGCTCCTTTGTGGGGAACCTCTGTTGCTGAGATACCTCTGATTTTCAACCACCACACATGGGTGTGGGGCCAGCACATTTCGCGTCTCTGCCTCTCCTACCAGTCTAGATGTGGCTGCTCCTTTATTTCCTTAGTTGTAAAACTTCTGTTCAGCAAACCTTCAGATGGTTCCCCAGGTTGATTGTTCTATAATTTAGTTGTAATTTTGATGTGTTCACGGGATGAGGGAAGCACAGCGTTTATCTTCTCTGCCATCTTGGATCTCCTGAAATATCAGTGTTTTAAAAGAGAAAAAAATGGCTCAGTAATTCTACACTTTTTCAAATGTTATGGGTATTCAAAAGTCTGGGACATCCTGAAATATGCTAGAACTCAGAAAAGTAATAATTACTCTTTCTTCCTCAAGAAAATTTCTCAATGTGTATTTCAGTTAATTCAATTAATCAAAAACTAAAAGAATTCTGGTCCTGTTCTGGTGGTATAAACCTCCCATAGCCCATTCTTCTCACTAATTACAATGAAACAATCTAGACAAAATGCAAAAAACAACTCCTTGAAATCTGAAAGGTAAACAAAAGGAGGCAGTTTTGGAGGGGGTTTAAAACTGGAAGGGGCCACATAGTATTGAATTTATCTATTTTTTCAAGAATCTGTGTTTTCACTACTTTTTGCAACACAAACAGCATGGTGATCAGAACTCAGCAGAACTGCATTTGTGATTCCATCTTGCCACTTCAACTACATAAGCTTGAACTTATGTAACTCTCTGAGTTTATAAACTCTCTGAGTCTCAGTTTCCGCATCTATAAAATGATTATAATAATGCTGACTTTGGGGCTTGGAAAATGCCTGGCACAAAGCCTGACAAAGAGAAGAGGCTTAATAAATGACATGAGTATTACATGTATACCTACCCAATAAACTATAAGCTCTCCGGATGTGGAAACAATTTCTCTTTTGTCTACTTCCATACCTTTGGTGCTTAGCTCAGTACCTGGCACACAGTAGGTATTGTGTAAAAATTTGTTGCCTAATTATTGAGATTAAAACATTGATAAAGGGACCTTAAAGACTGTTTAGCTTTCAAAGTGAAATCCGAAGACTGAAAAATAGTTTTCTTTTGTTTAGATGAAGTTGGTATTGAGTCATTTATCTTCACTTGACACCTGGCTGCTTTTGGAGAGTCTGGTTAATCATGTATGCTTTCATTATAAGCTGAAAGACAAGACAAATGCTTTGGCATTGAACTCAGGACTCTCTCTCTCTCCTAAGTCTTTTGCTAGTCAAGTGAACAGTCCTCCACTCTAGTTAAGTTGATTTCCCCGTTCTTCTCTGAACATTCTTGCACTGTACCACTGTAGTGTTTGCTTGGATCATCATTTATGCCTGCAACGCCTTCTTCCCTCTTCTTCTCAGTCAATATCCTACCACATCTTCAAGGCCTTCCCGTTCGGAGTTCTCCTCTCATCTGGCAACTACCTTGTCAGAAATGTTTATTTCACTGCCTAGGATTTATGGGAAATATAATTAAGAATACAATCTCCTGCCAATGCAGACATTCCTCTCCACAAAGTATAGGAAAGAAAAAAAAGTTCTTTATTGAATAAACATTAAACGAGACCGTGATGTGCACCACAAGTAATCTGCTATAGAGATTGCAAAGAGAGAAATCTTACTCGTTTGTATAGCCAAGGAGTTACAACCCATAGCATACGTGTTCTGAAGAGAAATGATAATGAGGTCTCAAGTAAGAAGTTGCTATAACAACATTTGTCACAGACAGTTCATCCTAAATTCACTGGTAATGGGGGTGGCCATCTTTGGTTAGTTGACTTTACCCAAAGGAAAAATTTTTTGTGTCTTTACCATAAGAGGTAGTTTTGCAGCGTGGAGTCAGGTGCCCTTCCAAAGTTAGGATCCTTCCCTTCCATGACAGCGGGAATTAGGGGTGTTGTCCTTGCTTGATGATTACATTTCAAATTGATGGCCTCCAGATTCTTGAGGAAAACTTTCCAGGGTTGTAAAACTGGCAAAAGTCTTATTTAGCTTTAAAAAATATTTACATACATCTTAAAGAGGCAGAAAAAGAATTTACCAATACAAATATTCTAAAGTAAATGCTCCAAGAAAAGAAAGGTGAGGAGTCTCTTTTCTTTCTCTCTCTCTCTTTTTTTTCTCCAAGAGATTTATCCCCTAATGCCTTAGAGTGGTGGTTCTCAAAGTGTGGTCCCTGACTAGTAGCAAAGTAACACCTGGGAGCTTGTTAGAGATGCAAATTTTCAGGCTTCACCCTCACCTTCTAATTGAGAAACTATGGGGCTCCAGCATTCTGTGTTTTAATAAGCATTTCAGGAGGTTTTGATATTCACTAATGCTGAGAACCACTGACTTCATGCATCGTTTTCATGCCATGAGTTTACTTCTTTCCTTTGAGTCTTGAATCGTACTAGTTATGTGCCATTCTTGGGAGATTTGAGAAAATGGTCACTCAGAAAATTAATTTTGTGTTCTGTGGTTCAGGTTGAGAAAGGCTAGATGGTATTTTAGCTTTTTCAGGTTCCCACCCACCCTATAGTAATGCCAATGCACAGGACAGGGGGGTGACATGTCTGGGATCTGGACTCCTGGAGATTCACTTTTGAGCTTGCTGTTTTTCTATTCAGCCCCATCCCGGCTTTGGTCATCAGTTCAAAAGCATCTCCTTGAGATGCTGTGGTCTTTTGTGGCTTGGCCTCAACTTATTCTCTTGGGAACTGCCTCCTCCAGAAGCCCAGGAAGGTACACCACATACATTTAATGGAGTCTGCCTGTCTTCATGGTGCTAATTCTAGGGGAATCAGCCATAAGAAAATCAGTACACATGGCTGCAAAGGTGGAAGGATGCCCTGTGCACTTAATTTAACTAAGCCAAGCAAAACCTAAGAGCTTCAATAGTGAATCAAAAAATGAGGAAAAGATAGGATAACGTCTTCCACTGCTTTAAGGCTCATCATCTAACAAATGTGAGAGGTTGTAGTTTACACTTCAGAAAGAAATACCCAATAAAATGGGGAGTATTGAGGTTTGGTGGGAGTATAGAGTGCAGGGGAAAGGCCAAGGAGAACTCCCAGAGGAGGTGGCAAGGGAAGAAAGGACTTAGGATGACATGTCTAATGAGAAGTGTTTTTTGCCTGCCACATTTTATTGACCAAAGCTAGCCACATGTCAAAAATAAAGACATCTTCAACAGGGCAAAGAGTAATCCTCCCATGGGGAGAGGACATGGATATTGGTCAGCAGTAATAGTCTGCAACACCCCAACTTTTCCAAACATACAGAGAAAAATTGATTTTGAGTAACACAGAGGAAAGAGGTCTATCCTTGGAATTCTATCCTATAGATCCATGTTTGACCCAAGAATGGGTGCATTTAAAAAACTTCCTGTTTGATGTATTTCACTCAGCATAATACCCTCTACGTCCACCCATGTTATCACAAATGACAATATTTCATTCTTTTTTTTTAATGAGAATTTTTATTAGTTTGATTTGTGGTGTGTGATATAAGTCCTATTGTCTTGCTCATTCAAAAATCCTCAACAAAATCTGAATTGCTCATTACTGCTTTCATATGAGAGAATTCTCTTTCGGGAATGAATGCGACTACTGTTGAGTTTTGGGTGGCTAAGCATAGTAAAGAGCAAAAACAGAGGCTCCATATGGGGACATCTGACCTCTGGGTTCCACTAGTCCTTAAGAATGTTAATTTAAAATTATTTCCACAAAGATGCTGACTCCTGCCTGTTTTCCAGTATTCTTAAGGTCAGAATAGAGACAATGGTTTAATTAAAAAGTAATTCAGAGATTAATTGATTTAAGAAGAATTTCCTAACTGTAGTAGTGCTGCATAGTGGTATTATTTCAAAAAAGGTATTCAAGAATCAAACGGGGAGGAGGGGGAGTTGAAGAGTTCTCTTATCTCTTTCTCTATATTAAGACTCCTTTACAAGATCCATTTTCATTTGACCAAGAGGATAGGAATTATGGCCTCTTACCCCAGTCCTGGACTATTTAAACCTGTACGTTCAGTTCTCCTTCCACACAATGGGATTTATAGATGATGTAATACAGAATTGTACACCTGAAATCGATGTAATTTTACTAACAATTGTCACCCCAATAAATTTAATAAAAAAACAAAACAAAAAAACAAACAAAAAAACACCTGTACGAGGACTGCATCCTGGCCTCTTGTCCCCATCCCCAGCTTAGCAGGATCCAGCTAGAGTAGCTCACGCTCCACTAGCTGGGGGACTATGAGGTGGGCTTTAGCTACTACTTACACAAAGACTAAAGGCCTCTAAATCTCTCCCCACTGCAGAACTCATCTTTCCTTGATTTCTCATGTTTTTATATAGAGCCGTTTAGCTTTGACTGAGCTATCTTGATCTAGTATGTTCACATGTGCTACTTAATACTCTTTTCCAAGTATTTCCAAGAAAACTTTTATACTGAAGACAAGGATTTTGTTTGGTTTAAGAAAAAAGAAACATCCTCCAATTACTTGGATTGTGATGAATAAACAACTTTTTCTCATCCCACCCATCTCACTAAAAGCTCCAGTAATTTTTAAGTTTGGTCAAGAAATTGACAAGCTGACTCTAAAGTTGATATTGAAATACACAGGTTTGAGAAGGACCAAAACAACTTTGAAAAGAACAAAGCTGAAGGACTTTCACTACCTGACTTTAAGATTTATTATAAAGCTACAAAAATCAAGACAGTGTGATATTAGCATAAAAATCGACAGATAAATCAAAGGAACAGAATGAAGAGTTCATAAATAGACCAACATATATATGGTCAATTGATTTTGACAAAGGTGAAAAGGCAACTCATTTGAGAAAGAATAGTCTTTTTACTAAATTGTGCTGGAATATTTGGATATCTACATGCAAAAAGTGAATATCGATCCATATTTCACATCGTATTCAATGATTAATGCAAAATAGATCATAGACATAAGTGTAAAACCTAAAATTATAAAACATCTAGAATAAAATAGGAGAAAACCTTAACGATCCTAGGTTAGGCAAAGATTTCTTAGGGAGAATACCATAAACAATACATAAAATTATTTGAGAAATTAGACTTTATCGAAATGAAGAACTTCTGCTCTTTGGAAGGTACTGTAAGTGTATGAAAAGACAAGAAACAGCCTGAGAGAAAATATTCACAAATCATTTATGTGTTGAAATTGTAGAAGACATTCTTATGTTCTTTCTGACTACAAGGGATTTTCCAACATTTTTCACCATTTATTAAGAAGGTTGCTTATTTGTTCTTGATCAACACTATTCTGCTTAATAAGTTTATTTATATTCCAATTTTAATAAGAGTTTTTACCAAAAACAACTGATGGATTTTATCAAATACTTGATTTTTTTGAGGCATGTGTTGGCAGAACTTTTATTTCTCCATTACTACCCGTCCACACTGGCCATTTACCCTACCAGCTGTGTCACTATAGTAGGGATTAGAGCGAGAGTGAGAGAGGCTCATAAAATGTCTCTTTCACATTTCATAAATAGTTTCATTCTCTAACAAAATAAACTGTTTAAGTCTGCAGTTCTTCTGTTGATGGAAGGCGGAGGCCATAAGAATGAGCTCTTCTGTGGACTGCAGATCTTAAAGACAATGGTTTTTGGTATTCTCCCAAAAGTAAAGCTTATTATGTGGAGAATCTTCTTAACTGAGAGAGATTGTTCTTTTATGTTTACCTGAGTAAATACTCCATGTTTTGTGCTATTAAGATTGTGAACAAAGACACCAACTTCCAGAAAGAGGTCTAATCTGCTTGATCATGGGTTGAGGTGAAGGCTGAAAATATTTTTTCCCCCGGTTCTAGCAATGCTAGCGTCTCCTTGTGGAGAATTGCTGGGCTCTAGGGGATCCATCATCAGCAAGGCAACTGTCACTAACATGATGGTCCTAAAGAATTCCTAGGAATGATGGGGGATCATGGGCAATACAGTGTCCATCTCTGATGATGTAATTGGATGATTCTTCAGTTAAAGAAAATATTTTTCCAGGCTTTGGAGAGAAACAGTGTTCATGAAATGTCTGCTTCAAAATAAGTCAACTTAATTCCCTTCTCATACAAAATGTGTAATTTCTGAAATGGGAATAAACATGGTCCCACTCTCTGTTGGAAGATGAGAAGGATAATGGAAAACTGGAAATATTAAAATCTCACTTTCCAAGCCAGGCCTGTCACTCAGTGTGACTCCTAAGGGTCCACTCATACATCAGGGAGCAGAATTCTGCCCCTTTCTTCCCATGACTGAACACACAAGTATTGGGTAATATCAATAAATCAAGCTCTTTCCTATTAGGCAAACGTTGTGGGTGGAGACAGAGGTTTAAAACACAGGATGAAGAGACTTCACTTTCTCTTTCAAAGAGATGATTTGAGTGAGGCAGAGTATAACTGGCTTAAAGTCTCCCCATGACAGAGGCTATACAAGGTCAGACAATTAAGTTCAGGAACTTTGTCGCAATGATGTTGCAAACCTTTTTTTTGACATCAGAGGGGTTATTCATTATGAATTTGCACCAACTGCACAGTTAACCAAGTTTACTATTTGCAAGTGCTGAAAAGGCTGCATGAAAAACTTAGATGAAAACAACCTGAACTTCTTGCCAATTCCTGGCTCTTGCGTCACGACAATGTACCAGCTCACAGGGCACTGTCTGTGAGGGAGTTTTTAGCCAGTAAAGAAGTAACTGTATTGGAACACCCTCCCTACTCACCTGATCTGGCCCCCAATGACTTCTTTCTTTACCCAAAGATAAAGGAAATATTGAAAGGAAGACATTTTGATGACATTCAGGACATCAAGGGTAATATGATAACAGCTCTGATGGCTATTCCAGAAAAAGAGTTCCAAAATGGCTTTGAAGGGTGGACTAGGCGCTGGCATCGGTGCATAACTTCCCAAGGGGAGTACTTCAAAGGTGACTGTAGTGATATTTAGCAATGAGGTATGTAGCACTTTTTCTAGGATGAGTTCACACACTAAACTGTCCAACCTTGTAGAAGGAGTAGTAGACTTCTTGCTAACAGAGGAATCAAATCTGCCCTTAGGAGTTCCATTTTCCTCATCTATATATTGAAAACATAAACTCACTTAACAAGTTTGCAAGTTCAGTACACTTTTAGTAGTTGCTGTTGGTTGTATGAAATTGAGAAGCTATGTTTTTTACACTTTTTGGCAAAATGGCAAAAGCTTCCCAGTGGAATAGACACACAGAACATGAATTTTGGATTTAGGTAGTACTGCATTTGAATCTGTCTCTCTCATTAATCACCTGTGTGGTTTGCGGGAAGTTATTTAATCTTTATACTACATGAGATTATGGTAATACTCAGGCCCACTTTCAAGGTTTTTGGGGAAAATTAAATTTAAAATAATAAAATATTTAAATTATTTAGTGTAGTCTCTCACACAAAAAATATACTTGATAAATATTAATTATCATGAACACCAAAAGATGCCTAAAAATTAGACATTTTCTAAGTTAAAAAATAGTAATAAAGAAAATTAATATTCTAGGAGTTCGAAGAAAGAATTGACCCAATATGTTAGTTATGTTCCATGAAAGGACTGTGTAACAAGCAACCCCCACAATCTCAGTGGCTCAAAACAACAAATGTTTAGTTCTAGTTCATGAGTTTTAACTCAAACTGTGGACCAGACGATTCCGACTAGAATCAGCTGGATTGGGCTGGATTTCAACCTTCAGTTTGTAGTCAGGTCTGCTCCATGTAGTTTCATGTGGCTGCTTGCATTATGCTTTTCTCATGGCAAAGATAGAAACTTTGGTGTAAAGCCATCTCTCTTAAAAGTTTAACTAAGAGCAAGCACTGTCCTGTTTGCTCATATTGGCCAATATATATCACAAGGCTAAGCCCAAAATAAATTGAGTGAGGAAATACTATATTTCCTTTACCGTGACCTTGCCAAAGTTGTGGAAGGAAGGAAGGAAGGAAACATCATGTGCAAACATTGCACCCTACCATTCCAAAGAAGGTCTCCCAAAACAGATATGATCTGAATTCTACATTAAAGAAAAGATGCTCATAGTAGAGCTGAATGGAGAGACAAAAGCCATTCAGGCAGGGAAAACAATGTAAGTAAATCTACAGTTATCAAATTCTTCATAGAATGTTCAGAAAACAACTAGAAGACAAGTTAGCTGAACCAGAAGATTCACATTTATAAAAAGTGGAGGAAGTTTGAAAGTAGTAGGCCTACACTGTCAAAGACCTTGCATAGCTAGTTATGCAAAGCACTGGTAAACACCAAGTTGTATTGAATTACATAGGCAATAGGGATCCATGGAAGATTTTTGAGAAAGAAAACAGCATATGCAAAACAATATTTCAGAAGATTAACCTTGAATTGGACCATAGGATATACTGAGCACGAAAGATTGGAGGCAGTGAACTTAATAACAACAAACTGCTGTAGCAGTTTAGGGGATGAGAGCTTGGAACAGAGGTTTAGAGAATGACAATAACCAATATTTCAAAGAAAATACCAATAAGATCTTCTACTAAGTACGTATTTTTAATTGAAGGTAGCTGAAGCCTAATTTAGACTAACATAAAAAAGGGGTTTCATTATAAGGATTTGAAAATATCTTACTGACTCCAGTTGAGGATTAGAGCTAGGTCTCAAAAACAATTGGGATCAAATTCTGAACTCCATCATATATTTTCTCCATGTCTTATTTCTCTTCCTCTTTCTATGTTAATTCTTATTTTTCCTTTTTTTAGTCAGGATTCTCCAACTTCTCCCACTTATATGGTAGAAAACCTGGTCACTGACAGCTCCTGAATTTCAGTCTAGGCACCCAGAAAGGGAGTGATCCAAGTTCCTATTTCCCATGGCTGAACCGTAATTGGGACCATAACTTGGGTCACGTTTCTACCTCTGGGTCGCCTCTGAATGGTGAACAGGAAGCAGATCTTGAATAAATATTGCAACTTCAGTAGCAAGCATGTAGGTGGGGCCACGAAGACAGTCCAAAAGGGATGACAGATAGTGTGACCGGGCTCTTCATGCTTTGTGACTGCCTATAGTTGTAGGGAATGCAGGACGGCACAATGAAAAAAAATGACTTTCACGTTTGAGTCTGGGATAAACCTGATAGCACCGAGAGACATATAGAGTCTGGTAGCATTGCCGGGCTTTGGAGAAAGATTGTAAGCTTGCGTGAGGAAATGTCAATATTGAGATGGTCATAAAACATCCAGGTAGAATTGTCCAGCAGACAGTGAGAGTTGTGGAACTAAAACTGGGCAAAGGAGTCTTGTGTTGTGGTGTTAGTATTCCTATGCTCAGAATTGAGACATCAAGTGATGAGAATGGATGATCATGCAGGAGAAGTAGAGCAGAAGGTCAAGGATTAAACTGTTTGATATGGCTAATGGGTAGGAGGCTGGAGGAGAACACAGAGTCAAAGAAGAAATATGAACTGTAGTAAGAACACCTAGAGTGTATGGTCTCTGCAAAGACAAAGGAGGAAACTTTCAATGGTGAGATCAAGAGAACCTAAGTCAGCATAAAAATTCAGGAGAATGAAGCCTGAGATTTAGTAGTTTAAGTAACACAAGAAGTAAAGTAATTGTTTTAGTTAGGATGTTCTCAACAAGTCATAGAAAATTCTCTGACTTCGCTGGCTGACTCAATAAGGATATGTATCTCTCAGGTAACAAGAAGTCCTGGAAAGGGCACCATAGGCTTCAAGCTACAGCTGCTCAATGACATCATCAAAGCCCAGGTTCTTTCCATTACTCTGCTCTGTCATACTCAAGCTAGTCACAAGATGGCTGCTGTAGCACCAGGCATCTGACTTGAATATGATAGTGTCTAGATAAGGACAGAAAGTATATATATTTTTTTTTTTTTAAAGAGAGAGAACATTTAGACCTTCCCTTGTGTATCATTAGCAAGAAGGTCACATGCCCACTGGCAAGAAGAATAGGACATGATTGACTTAAACTGAGTTAGGAATAGGGTTAACTTCCCTGAGTATAATGTCACACAGAGAGAATAGACACGTGAACAAAACTTGGACACTACTGAGGAAGAAGAGTGGCATAATGGATTTCAAGTAAGAAACCAATATCATCTGCTACTATTATCTCTGGGAAATTGATAGCAAAGAGCATGTCAGAGTTAAGAGACTGGTGTGGAAAGTTTGAAATAGATTTGTGTTAAATATAGTGGAATCAAAATGAAATAAATACAATGCTTGTCACAATGGCTGTGAAAGCCTATTGAAATTAGACAGAATTTTTTGGGTAGATACCCAGGAGAGGGATTGCTGGGTCATATGGTAATTCTATTCGTAATTTTTTGAGGAACCTTCCACACAAAAAATCTGAAAACATTTATACATAAAGACACGTGTGCTCCAATGTTCATTGCAGCTTTGTTTACGGTGGCCAAGACATGGAAACAAGCAAAATGTCCTTTGATAGATGAATGGATAAAGAAGTTGTGGTATATATACACAATGGAATACTATTCGGCAGTAAGAAAAGATGATATAGGAACATTTGTGACAACATAGATGGATCTTGAGAGTGTAATGCTGAGCGAAATAAGTCAGACAGAAAAAGCAGAGAACCATGTGATTTCACTGATATGTGGTATATAAACCAAAAACAACAAAAGAACAACACAAACATGAGAAACAAAAACTCATAGACACAGACAATAGTTTAGTGGTTACCAGAGGGTAAGGGGGGTGGGGGGTGGGAGATGAGGGTAAGGGGGATCAAATATATGGTGATGGAAGGAGAACTGACTCTGGGTGGTGACCACACAAAGGGATTTATAGATGATGTAATACAGAATTGTATACCTGAAATCTATGTAATTTTACTAACAATTGTCACCCCAATAAACTTAAAAAATAAATTAAAAAAAATAAAGGGTATCCTGAGACCGTAAAAAAAAAAAAAAGAAATTAGAATTGCTCAGAGTATGTGATCAGCAAAGTTTTAAGACATTGAATGATATTAAAGCCATTTATATTTATAGGAATCATTGTCATTGAAATTTCTGACACTAGTTTGGGGAAAATTCAGGGGCAGTTCAGGAGCTTTTCCTCATGTCCATAGAATTATGTCTTGTTTATTCAGTTAAGAGAGCTTAGATCCAACCTTATCTGTCTTGATTCATGAGTTAACTTAGTCTGCTATCTTACTGATTAGAAATCATAAGATTCCTGAAAACTGCAAGCACAACGTGGCAAAAAGGCAAATAAGTTATCTTACTATTGAACCTCACATAATCATGATGAATGAGCATTTTCTAATATGTGGCTTTCTTCTGAAGAGATGTTATCAGCACAGTTGAAATGCCCTTGAGTTTCTCACTATATAAGCAAAATCAGGTGCCACTTTTTTTAAGTAACCTCCCTTGTTTTGTGGGAGTGGTAGTCAAGATGTGCCTGCCCAGCAGAAAATTCTGATCTCCAGTCAGTAGTGTGAGACAGTGTTTCAGAATTGTCTTCCGGGACTGTTAAAAATTAAGTTATACTCAAGAGGACTCCATCTGTTTGAAAATATGAACCTTGACTTTGAAGAAAATAAATTTTCTTCCTATTTATAAATCCTCTCCCAAGTTTCTTGGCTGGGGATGTGAGTTATAGTCTTAGGAATTTCAGAAGGTGCGAGCATAAATTTCATTTGTGTTATATCTTTTTACACAGAAATTTGGGAAGCATTTGGAATCTTTCTGTAAAATTTATTCTAACCACAACAGTAATAATGGAAAAATCCTAATCATCAGACTGAAAACATCTTGCAAACTTATGTGATGGCCAGAACCCCAAGCTTCATTCACTTGTACAAATGTCCCCTCTTATTTGTTTCTTGCCTCAATCAGTTACATTAATTTCCTTTTAGGGAACTAATACAGCACAGGGCAGAAATTTCAGTTAGAATAGTTGCAGTGAACAAGAACTCAAGACACCCTGCCAATGTACGACTTGGTAATTGAGTGCATACAGCAGAGTTAACATTGAGGATTTGAAACTTCTCATTATTTTTCAGGGACATGTTTACAGAATTATCGTGCTTATGCTTGCCAGATGTTTGGTGGTCCAGCAGTGAATAATTAAGAATGCAGATATGTAAACACAGATTTGAGTTACTCAATAAATTAGACAGGGAATAAGGTTATCAACAGAACCAAGTAAAATGAGCAGAAAGGCTCCCAGAACATCTGGCATTCTTTAAAGCCTTGTACTTGATTTCCCTTAGGTCTTTAGATTCTTTCCATCCATACCAGTATTTATTTGTGAGGTGGCAGTAATAATAAAACTCATGAAGTTTTCAGAGGTAGTAGTATCAGTTATACGTAAGATTTATATAACAGAAGCCATTTCAAAATGGTGGAATGAGCTCGTGCTGCAGTGTCTTTCACACAAAAGCCCTAAAAAGGATAGAATACTAAACAGATACTTGTAAACCAGTTGATAAATACATACACTTGCAAATAGAAATTGAAACAATTGTAGGACTGGAGGCTATGAAAATGTTCCTAAAGATAAAAATTAGATCTTCTCAGGTTAAGGAGGAAAACCACATCCCAGTCCATTTGTAAGAAAATATTACAATATTTTGTGAAATACAGAAGTATCAAGAGTCAGGCATAAGATTTGCACTGCCATTTATAAAAACATGAATGGAACTTGAGAATATCATGCTAAACGAAATAAATCAGATGGAAAAAATCAAGAACCACATGGTTTCACTCATGTTGAGATATAAAACAGAAAGCAACAAATGAACAAACAAGACAAACAGACAGACACAAACCCATAGACACAGACAATAGTATGGTGGTTACTGGAGGGAAAGTGGGGTAGAGGGGAGGTAGACAAGGGTAAAAAGGTCAAATATATGGTTACAGAAGATTTGACTTGAGGTGATGAATACACAATGCAATATACAGAGGATGTATTATAGAATTGTACACTTAAAACCTATTTAATTTTATTAACCAGTGGCACCCCAATAAATTTAATAAAAATAAAAAAACAAAAAAACCACAAGTGATCCATGCTGAGATAGATAGAGAGTAGAAACTGTAAGCAGAGAAAGGCTCAGGGATAAATGACAGGGTGATTAGTTGGGTGATCTAGGGGTAAACCTAGGGAAAAACATGCCTGTGATTCTTCTCTATCTTGGGCCAGGCAGTAACAAAGGAGAATATCACTGCTCTAGGTAGAATCAGTGAGTATGGAAGATTATATTTCAGAAACAGGATCCTGAGTGGTGAGTGATGCTATGCAAGAACACTCTGAAGAATGACACAGAGGAATGCTGCATCCCTCTCCAATACTCACTGAAAGCAGTATAGTGGACCAACGAAGGTAGCAGCTCCTGCTTATTCTTCCTCCCTAAGTGGACCACACAGCAGGAAATCTCAACTGCAAAGATGACCATACAATTAAAAGTCACCAAACATCTAAATAAATCTAATATAACTTCAGGAGAAATCAAGCTCAACAAAAGGAAGAATTTACACCTAAGGAAATAAAGTTGTTAGGAAATAAGAACTCAGGTAGAGTTTGACAAGACTCTGATTCTGTGTCATTCTCCCAGCAATCTTTTTTTTTTTTTTTTTTGTATTCAGACCTACTTCCACCATGGAAACAAAATGGCAACAGGAATTTCAGGCCTCATATCTATGTATACCACACCATCTAGTGCAAGAGAATATCTGTATCCAAAAATTTCCAGAAAAACCATAGAGCAACACACTGCCTGGACCACTCTTGAACCAATTCATGTTTTCAGAGGAATAACAGACACTGACTGGATTAGCCTAAGATGACCTGAACTAATATGGTGACAAAGGGGACATTACCCTGATTGTCTTAGACCAATCAAGGCTTATTCCTGGACATATAGTTGAGGACAATTTTTCCCAAACCTCATGATTGCTACACAGTGAGAAAGAGGTGGAATAGATGTTGGGGAGACAACAAGTGTCATTATAGTGCAAATCTTGATGAATTGTAATGCACTCATATCAAACAGGACATGCTCAATTATTTCATGTTGTAAAACTAGAAAACATACATGGAAAAAGGGGGGAAAGAACCACTTTAGAATAATGCAAGTTAAACAAAGAAATGTAAATGGAAGTGTAAATGGAAATTTAAATGGAAATTTAAATGGAAGTATTTAGAAATGAATGAAAATGAGAAAACTACACAAAAAACTTTGTTGCTGCAATGAGCAATAGTCAGGAAATGTTTGTAGCCTTAGATAATTCATTTTTAAAAGATGGGGAAAAATGATATATTTATATCAAGAAACTGAAAACAGTGAAATAGAAATAATAAAGCTAAAACAGAAATTGCTAAAATATAAAAATGGCATTTGGTCATTAAATTATAACGCCAGGGAATAGATAATATTTTGAAAAGTCTGTAGAAGAAAAACATGAGAAGGCACAAATAATTTACATGAGGAATATGTGCAAAACTGCAAAAAACAGTGACCATATAAATATTAGCTATTGTTGTGTAGATATAGAGGATAGTAATGAGAAAGTTATAGAAAAACCTTATGACAATTATTCTAAAAATTAGACTAAAGTTAAAAATTTTTAGAAAAATATGAGGTATCAAAATTGCCTGAAAAAACTTAAATAGATGTTAAAGATCTAACCACTAACACTTCTAAATAAAATCTCCCCATGTCCAAATAGTTTCATAGAAAAGTTCTACCAAGTTTCTAAGGAATTAGTTATTGCCATCTGATATCAAATATTGCACATAGAAAAAGATTATAAACTACCCAATATTTTATTCAGCTAAGAGAACCCACTGATACCAAATATAAGGGTAGACCAAAAAAGAATAAAAAAAAAAAAGAAGAATATTAACAAATAATGTTTATCCGGGAATGCAAGGATAGTTAAACATTAGACAATAAAGATATTTTAACCAATTAAAAGAGAAAAATAATAGTATTCTGTTATTGGTTTCTAATTTAACTCCAGTGTGTTCAGAGAACAAACTTTGTATGAGTTGAACTCCTTTAAATATACCGACATTTATTTAATGGCCCACAATATGTTCCATCTTGGTAAATATTCTGAATGTACTTGACCAAATTAAAATGTAAAATTTCAGTGTGATAAAAAGCTACATTTACAAAGAAGTGATAATTGATAGAATGGAAACATATTTTACATACATATATACATATATTAACATTAGAATACATAAATAACTCGTATAAATAAATTAGAAAAATATCTAATTAAAAATAAGCAATGAGTGAGAACAGGCAATTCAAACAAGAGGAAGTATAAATCATAAAGCAATTAAAAAGATGTTAAACCTCACTAATATTTATGGAAGTGCAATTAAACACCTGTGATATTATTTTTCATCTATGACACTGGCAAAGAAACAAAAATAAAACCAACAAACCTTTCATGATATCACTTGTAGTTAAGTGTATAAAGAAACAGGTTCCCTATTTGTTGCAGTGTCAACTGTAATGATGAAGCCAGACGTTCATGACATATATCTATTCTACTTAAAAGGTAATCTTCAGTTTAGTTATCTGTACGAGCAGTGTTAGCTGTGGATTATTGTTCTTTTCTCTCCTTCTTTGTATCCATGCCCTTTGCCACTTGACTCACTGAGTCATTTCACTAGAGTTGGAAGGTATATTTATGTACTCTATTAATGGGTTGGTCCATGTGACTAGGTAACCCTTGGTCCAAGGAGAATATGGACACATTTAAAGGAAACCTAATACAAACCAAAGCCTGGCGTCAAGCCCACTTTGCTCAAGAGACACTTTAGACCAGGGGTGTCCAAATTGCGGCCCGCAGGACAACTGCGGCCCACAATCCATGGTTAATTGGCCCTCAGCAAATTCCAAAAATATATTTAATTTACTTAAATAAACCTGGTGAGGCAATAAGTACTTCACCTTGAGTGAGTGGCCCGGCTGTTTGTGTATTTTACCGCATATGGCCCTTGGTGAAAAACGTTGAAAAAAGATTGGACACCCCTGCTTTAGACAATCCAGGGACCCATGCATGAGGAAAAAAAAAAAGGCTTGACGTTATAAGCCTCTGGGTCTTGGAGTGGTTTATTATGCAAAATTATTACAGTGATAAATGCATAACTCATGCGTCACAGAAGTGGAAACGAGCCTGTAAACTGGATAGAAGTTTCAAATCTAACACCCAAATAGTATTCACCTGGATGTGAATGACAGATGAGGTAAAATGTGGATGGGTAATTGTATATAACAGCAGACTTTGTAAACAGAGGGAATCTTTAAGTTTCTCTAAATTATTTCATTACAATTTTACTTTGAAAAGTATTTATTGAGTACTGCCTGACCCAGTTGATTGTCTGGGTTCCTGGAGTTACAACAATAAACAAGGTTAACATAGCTCTTGACCTCAGAAACTTGCAGTCTGGTGGAGGATCTGGTATTGAACTACACAGTTCAGTATTTTACTTCCTGTGTATATAAAACAAAGAACAAGCACAAAACCAAACCCCTGGATATGTAATTTTCCATTTAAAAATAAGGAATGCTACTTTCAGTACCTACATAATGGTTAGAAATAGGGGCTGTTTCTTACAATCCACTAACTGTAACTCCTCCTACTAGAGTGTAGACACACATGTGTAATGAAAATAAAACACTTCTAAAAACGGAACTAGTGACCTCAGATTTTATTGTTGACAGATGTTCTGCAAACTTAAGAAACTGAATTCATTATGAACGTATGCTGAAATGAAAGATGTTAATACGTGTAAATAGAAAACAGAAGGGAGATGGTTATCGAGGAGTGCAAAACACAGGTCTGGCCTGTAGGCTTTGACAGTTTTTATATCCACCTTCATTTATGAGAAAGAGATGATAATACATTGAATATTGCATAAGCTTAGATAAGTGAATCCTATTGTTGGAATTACCTAACCCTTTGGATGATGATACTGAGATCCAAAAGAGTGAAGTCATTTGCCCATTCTAAGTTACCACAGTGAAACTGGAGTGTTTTATCAGCCCCTGCCTAGATCTGCTTCTTCTTTTACCTGGTAAACTTCTGCACATTTTCAGAACCTTGAGCTATCTCCCCACTTTAACCTTTCTTGACTTCAACAAGTGGTATGAACAGTTACTTCCACTGTAATCTTGTAGAATTTTGATATTTACTCTACCAAACTGTATAATAATGTATTACTATTGTCTAGACATTTTTCTCCTCTGTTCCTCACCCCACTAAATTATGACCTCCTGGGCAGAAGTTGCATAATGCTTAGTTGTTCCTACATAGACCATACTTTTGCTCTTACTTTATTCCTTCAACAACCATATTTAATAAGTTGGCTTTTCCAAAACCAGATTGTTAGGAAGGTTGGATGGAGACCATGAAATTTAGGCCATTCAAAAGTCCTACTCATAACAAAGGCAAAATAAATGGGCATTGCAATTTGTAAATCAGGATTTCAGTGTGTGAATCAATTTTTTGGACTAGTGGTGCTCAAACCTGTCTGGTCAAAAGAATCGACTCTGGAGCCTTAAAATATCCAAATGCCTGATAACAACTTCAGGGATTCTGATTCCGTAGGGTTTTGGTGGCGCCTATATATATACATTTTTAAAACTCTCTACTGATATTTATATACAATTGACTTGAGAAAATATTATCCACAGCTTGATCTCTCCAATCATCTAATAAAATAAAAGCAAGAAAACTGAGGTCCAGAACTCACCAGGATACAACAGCTCCTTGAGATGAACATGTGGCAGTAAATTGACCTTACCCATTTGTAACATTACCAGTTTGGGTTTTGGGATTGCATGGTTTTTTAATTTAAACGGAATTTCTGTGTGTTATGTGCCATTGAATCGGCTCCACCTCCTGGTGATACTATGACTGACGTCCACAATGTCCTGTCCTCAGCAGCCCTGCTCAGCGCCTGTAGACTCATGCCTATGGCTTCTTTACAGAGTCAATTCATCTCATCTTCAGTTTTCCTCTTTTCCTGCTGCCTTTTCTTTTCCCCAGCATTATCATCTTTTCCAAAGAACCCTGCCTTCTCATGATGTGCCTGAAGTATGACATCTTCAGTTTTGTCATTTTTTTTTCCTTCAGAGATGTTTCAGGCCTAATTTGCTTTAGAACCCACTTGTTTGTCTTTCCAGTCATCCAAGATATCAATAGGATTCTCCTCCAATATCGTATTTCAAAGGAATCATTTCTTTCCCCATCAGACTTCTTCACTGTCCAACTTTCGCATCCATACATAGTAATTGGGACTACAAGGGTGTAAGACCTTAGCCTTGGTCTCTAATAATGCATCTTTGCTCTTGGTGATCTTTCCTAATTCTTTCATCACTGCCCCTCCGAGTCTCAGCCTTCTCTTGGTTTCTTGGCTGCCGTCTCCATTTGAATGGGCAACTGAACCAAGGTAAGCAAAATCTTTAGCAATTTCAATGTCTTCACTGTCTATGTTAAAGTTGTGTATTTTTCTCTGTAGTTACGACTTTTCTCTTCTTGATGTTTCAATGCAGTCCTGCTTTGGCACTTTCTTCTTTCACTCTCATCAGCAGTGGTTTCAGATCCTTGCTACTTTCTGCGAATAAGACCATTTCATCTGCATATCTTAAGTTATTGATATTTCTTCCCCCAGTTTTCACTCCCTCCGCTGAGTCCAGTTCCTAGTATATGTTCTGCGTACAGATTAAACAAGTAGGAGACACAATGTACCCTCATCTGACATCACTGTCCTGACAGTGGCTTTCTGTCCACAATGCAGGTTACACATTAGGACAATCAAGTACTGAGGTGCGCCATTTCTTTCAGAGCAACCCAAAGGTTTTTATGATTGGTGCAATCAAGGGCTTTACTGTAGATGAACTTTCTGAAATTCTTTAGCACACTTCAGTACCCAGGGAATGCTTGCAATTAGGTCTCGAGTACCTCTTCTTTTTCTGAATCCAGCTTGAACACCTGGCATTTCTTTTTCCACATAAAGGTAGAAACCTTTATTGCATCACCTTGGGCATCACTTTACTTGCATAGGAAATTATAAAAATGGTTCCATAGCTCCTGTGCTCCTGACCTTTCCTTTCTTAAAGATTGGGATGTATTGAAAGTTTCCAGTCCCTAGGCCGTGGTTTTGTTTTCCATATTTGTTGACATATTCTTGATAGGATTTTGACATATTCAGTCTCTGTTGTTTGAAATAATTCTATTGGTATCCCATCTACCCCTGGTGATTTCTTTCTTCCCAGTACTTTCAGGACAGCTTACACTTTGCTTTCTAGAATTACGTGTTTTTCCTCATAGGAATCTTCTTCAAAGGTATTTGTTATCCTTTTGCCTTTTCTGTATAGATTTTCAGTATACTGTTTTCATCTTCCTTTTGTTTTCTCCTGGTCAGATAGTATACTTCGTTGTTGGTTGTTCAGCATTCTTAATCTAGGTGTGAATTTCCCTTTCATTTCTTGGAATCTTCTGGTTTTCCCTTTTTGTTGTTCTCTTCTACCTCCTTACATTGACTTTTGTAATAATCCTTTCTATCTTTACATGATAGTCGTTGAGAATCCACATTCAGGATTCTAACCTGCTTTTGTCATCTTTTATTTTTGCCTCTCACCTGTCTGTCAGAGTTTTTAATATTTCTTCTGTCATCTATCTCGATTTTTCTTTCCCTTTTAATTGCAGCATTGTCTTTTTGCATAGGAAATAATATTTCTAGTTTCAGTCCACAATTCTTCTGGTTCTTGGTCAATTGACAGTGCAAATCTTTTATTTTATTTTATGTGGACTTTAAATCCATCAGGAATGGTATTTATGCTTTATTTTGGCACTATGGTTCTTTTAGTGCTCTTCTTCAGCTTTACTCTAATGTTTGTTATTAACAGTTTGTGGTCAGTACCACAACCTTTTCCTAGTCTTGTTCTGGCAGAGAGAATACAGCATCTCCATCTCCTGCTTCCGGTTACATAGTCTATTTGATTTCTGTCCTGGTCATCTGGTGATATCCTCGTATTCAGTCATCTGCTCAGTTTTTTGAAGCTTATGTTTACGACGGACAAGTTGTTGGCTTAGCAGAAATCCAAGAGTCAATCTCCTGTTTCATTTCCGACCCCTAGTTCAAGTTTTCTTGTACCAGTTGATTCTGCTTTATTTCCTAATTTTGTGTTCCAGTCATCTATAATTATCAGCATGTTTTGCCTCAGTGTATGATGAATTTCTTTTTGGATACTTGTGTAAAGGCTTTCAATTTCATCTTCTTTAGTCTCTATAGTTGGAGCATAGACCTGGATGATGGTTGTGTTAATAGGTTTTCCTGGAAGTTTTGATATTATTTAGTCAGATTTTGCATTTTAGCCCCTACCTACATGTGCTACATCTTGTCCCAGTATTAAAACCACTTTGTTTCTTCTGAGTTTGTTGTTTCTAGAGTAGAACACTTTAGAGATGTCTGAGTGGAAATGTCTCATTCTAGTCCAGTATAGTTCACAGACACCGAGCATTACAATATTTAGACGTACCATTTCTCGCTTTACAATTTCCAGTTTACTTTGGTTCATGCTTCTGCGTTCTGATTGGATGTGTTGTGCAGCATCCAACCCCTCCTGCCTTGGTGCACATCAGCCCTTAGCTGTCCTCTGGCTTTGGTCTAGTTGTGTCATTAGCAACAATGCCATTTGTGCTTGTTCTCTGCTCTTTCCCAGTAACTGTTTGGGTGCGCTCCAACCTGGGAGTCTCATCTTTCAGCACTATCTCATAGTTCATTTGGGACTGTCTGATCATAGGGTTTTCAAGGAAAAAAAAAGAAAAGAAAATGCAGCCGTGGTTTACCATTGCCTCCTGCTGTGTGAAGTGTGTGGGTCTAAACCACATGTGCTAGGGTCTGTGGTGTTGCAAACACCTACAAAATGTTAAGTGCCCTTGTGCTTACATTTGGAATTTGACCTATGCTTACAAATGGAATTTGACCAACCCCTAAAAATCTTCCCTGGGGAGTTGTCATTCTGGAGACTTAACATTTTGAAAATTTCTACACCTGCTGAGCAGGGGCTGTTGAACCTTGTATCTGATGTATACTTAACACACGGCTCCATCCACTGAGAAGGATTTGAGTTACTCTGAAGTTTCTGGTGGTTAGTCCTCTATTTCAAATAGAGACAAAGAACATAACTTTATTTTTTCTACTGTGGTGCTTTTCAAAATTTTTAAGTTACTTCAGGGCATTTCTGAGATACCAAAGGTAGTAAGAGATGATTACAGTAATTAAATACAACTAACATTTAAGTAAATGAAATAGTCGTTATATTAGCCAGGCTTCTTTTATTGAGTGAAACACAACTAACTGGTTTAAGCTAAGAAGGGCTATTTCGTGGCCAATGTGCACACCTCATGGGAAAGACAAAGTCTTAAAGATGGCTGGAATCTGGAACTTCTTGTGCTTCCAGAAGGCTCTATTTCTCTCCTCTCTGTAGGTCAACTTTCACCTTTAAATAATCTTCTTTCACAGTGAGCTTCCATCAGCTTTCAGACTCATATTTATCTTTTGAATCATGGAAACTGAGCCTGTCTGAACCCAAGGTCCCAGGGCTGACTGCCAATTTGGGTCAGAGGCTATCTCTAGACTAAGAACTATGGCTAAGTAGGTGGAAAAACTGGCAGCTTTCTTTGGAAACATATAAGGAGAAGCATTATTTCCCAGGAGAGTGGAGGGGAATGTTCTAAGAATTCAAAACAATAGATATGCAAACAATAGTAGAAACATGGAAGTTAATTTATACAATGATCATATTGTGATTTGTGTAGGTATATATCTGTATCTATATCTACTACGTATATTGTTACAGAGCCTGGAAACTAACACTGAGTGGAGGTGATGATGAGGAAGAGGCTTCATAGAGGAGGTAACATCTGAGTAAATCTTTAAGGATCTAGAATTTTAGAATTTACTAGGCAGGCAAATGGAAACAGCATTTGCAAAAGTATGAAAGGATGGAATAGCATGGTATGCGTGGACAACAGACAGCTTAGATTTTGGTGTTAAGTTAGAAAACTAGACTGTGTCTAGATCACTGAAGAAATTTTATCCCTTGGTCTAAGTTTAACTTCATCCTGTAGGTATTGGGGAGTCCTATGGGTTCCTGGACGCAATATCTGAAGTGTTTGTTGGGGTGGTGGGAGTGGGAGGGCTTCCTACACAACACCAAGAAATTCTTGGACACCAGCAGGGTATCCGAGAAGTCAACTCAATTATGATACTGTCTATCCAGAGATAGTGTCAGATTTCATGACTTGAGGGCCTAGTCCTACAAGACTGCCCCCACCCACCTTCGGACACCAGTTGTAAGCTCAGGCTCTTACCTGTGCTTCTGACCTACAGCTACAAATTGGAGGTTGGACCCTCTCCAATCAGATGCCCATCCCAAATCTAGCTTGTTATCTGCACTTCTGACTGACTGGCTATAAGTCAGAGGTTCCCACAACCCCCTCCTCGGGTTCCGTTAATTTGCTAGAATGCCTCACAGAACTCAGAGAAACATTTTACTTGCTAGATTACTGGTTTACTATAAAAGGATAGAACATAAGAACAGACAAATAGAAGAGATACATAGGGCAAGTTATGGGAAAAACGGGATTAGCTTCCATGATCTCTCCAGCGAGACACTGTCCCTGAATCTCCACATGTTCAACAACCTGGCAGCTCTTTGAACCTTTCAGATTTTTTTGAAGGCTTCATTACATAGGCATGATTAAGTAAATCATTGGCAGTTGGTGATTGATTCAACCTCCAGCCCCTCTCCCCTCCTGGGAGGTGGGAGTGAGGGAACCTGAAAGTTCCAACCCTCTAATCACAGGGTTGGTTCCCCTGATAATCAGCCCCTATCCCTAGGTTACTGAAGGTCTTTCGAAAAGTCACCTCATTAACATAATTAGACACTTTTATCATTCTTATCACAGAAAATTACAAGAGTTTTGGGAGCTCTGTGCCAGGAATGGGGAAGAAATACCAAATATAACATATTTCTTATTATGAATTACATTATCACAGGGAACCAGAGTTTTTTCACGAGGTGAATGTAAAATCAGATTTTCATTACAGGAGGATTGTTAAGCAGTTCTCAGGTTCAGACTCCAATCTGGAAACTTGAAGTTGGCCTACAGCTCTATACTCACCCACAGCTCAGCACCCTTCCCAATCCCAGGGACTCATGGAAAGGGACACAGTTCGTGCTGCCAGAGAGGCTCACCTTATCCTCCTGATGATGCCTCTGTATGACTTTTTACTGGAGGTCACCAGCTCAGACTTGCACCAACACCAGGGTGAATACTGGAGATGAGGTATCAAGGAAGGGTGGGTCCTTCAGGGATATAAGTGCTGGTTATGGAACATCAAAGACAAATTGAAATCACATCGGTAGGTTGTCTGGGTTTGCCTCACTACCTTCCTTGATGAAGCTGACTTTTATCGCAAGTACCTGGGCTCATATTTCCACTGGCCTCTGAAAACCTGACAGACTGAAACTTTTGGGGGCACAACCTTTCTTTCTTGCCTGTGTTGAAGCAGGAGCAGAAATCCCGAATCATAAGGTTGTATTTTCTATGTTTCAATCCCCTCTTCCTTCCACTATTACTCCTTCCCAGGAAAAAATAATACATGTAAAACAACATATATATATATATATATATATATATATATATATATATATATATATATATATATGTATAGCAAACATAGCTTTCTCCTCCTTGGTAGCTGAAGATGCTTGGTCACAGGCCCAGTGAGTGACAGGGCTTGCCTGCCACCCAGTGTTTCATTACAAGTGATGAGAAAGTAACTACACTGGTGTGTCCTTTGTTATCTGAGGTCTCCTGCAACTCCCCTGGGCTTGGGGTGCATGTGCTGTCACTTCTTGCAGGGCCCTGTCCTCAGTCCTTGCAATTTCTTTTTGAATAACCCTGAATACTGTTGGCAAAGGCAGAGGAAATTTCACACTAGAATTTTGCTGTGTCTAAACTATCTGTGTTCTCTGCCACACAGAAATGCTTTGCTAAAAAGATCTTATCTGTTATTTGGTGCGAAAGAATTAATAATTGCATTCCATGTCGTTTGTGAAATGTACTATTTCCACCAAGCAGGGGAAAAAATGCTGTACCAAATGACTTTTAGGACAAGAATTCACATGCGCAAAGGGGAAGAAAGTAGTATTTACTCAGCACGTCTATATCCTTGCTTTTACACTGTCGAATTAGACATAGGTGACATATCTTGTCCTCACAAGACTCTGTAGCAAAAATATTATCCGTGATTAGTAGATGGGGAATCTGAGACTTAGAGAGAGATTAAGTAATTTGCCTAAATCACACAGGCAATAAAAAAGAGAGCTGGGTTTCAAATTTAGGTTGCTCATGTTCCAAAGACTAAGCTTTCTGTCACAATGTTCAGACACACAAGTACAGTATTGCATTTCATTCTTATGACATTGTTGTGTGGCAAATGCAATTCTTTCCATCCTTTTGAGTCACCTAACTATCAAAGTTCATATAATAGTTCAGATGATGTTGCCTTAACAGGGATAGCACATTTCCTGCAATAACTTGGAAATATATAACAGAATTGTTATTCTTGTTCAACAGGGTTTTAAAAATATATTTTACTAGATTTTTATTACTTTTAAAGTCAAGGTGGAGAACCAAAACTGAAATTGGCTTTGGGTTGTTTAGAAAGACTCGTAGCTATTATTCTTGCTGGATAAATCAAGGGAACTTGGGCTTTGAGGATTTTCGCTTCCGCTGATCCTGGGGACCTCTTCCCTGTTATCTTCACATTCACCTTCCTATCCAGGATACATGAAGTTTCTTGTATTTTTTGCATATCTGAGATGTTCTTAACCACTTAGGAAGTCAGGGTTGCCACTTATTTTTACCAGGAACTCTTGGGATTTCTCCTTCTAACTGTTCTTCTTGGAAGTGGAAGGTTTCTCCTAACAAGACACGGTGCCCCAGCATTTCAGAGTTGGACTCGAGGACTCTTTAAGACCTACCTCTCATGTCACACTCTTAATCAGCCTTTATTGATTCTAATCCTCTCAACCACTCACACAGTGTTGACTTTCACTTCCTCTGTGATGCTGTAACACGAAACAAACCCAGATCACAGCATGCTTGTCAACTCTTGAGTTTCCCCCCAGAAGACCACCAGAAAAAAACTGTTGATCAATGGAAGCTAGTTAATCAGATTTATTACAAATGCACACCCTATTGACAGAGTCTTAGTAGTGTCTCAGCAGGGAAGTCAGGGCAGGATGTTTATAGGTTTTAGTTCCCGCACTGGGTGAATTTTAGGTGGATTTGCCAGCTAGTGAATTGGTTGGGTTTGGCAGAGTTTATGATATACTAGTTTTGGATTGGTAGACACAGGGAAATGAAGTTGTTGAAGCACGTCTTGTTGAACAAGCTGGTTGGTATTGATAAGTAAGCTGTTTTGGTTAGTCACAATCCTGTCTTTTAGGAGCAAGCATTCCCTGGAGCAAGCAGCTAAGTCATTTTTGCTTGTTCTCAATATCGCTTAACATAGAGAAAGGAAAGTATACCAGATTTCAATATTGTTTAATACAGGAACAGGAAAGTGTGTTGGCTTTAGTTATCAGCATTGCATTTTATTTATTATTGTTATTTTTACCTACTGGTATATAGGCGTACAGAGTACTATTGAGTCACGTGGTGAGAACAATGTTTCCTTTTTTCCTTTTTAATAATTCTGATTGTATCAAGGAGAAAGTCAATCGTGTTCATTTAAATCATTGCCCATCTGCAATCATCTTGCATATTTCTGGAAATATGTGTTGCACAGTTTTGGAAATACCATCAATATTTCTCTGTGGGAATTAAGGAGTATAAGAGTAGAATACAGTTTGATATTACTCAGTCTAAAACAGTTGCAGAAAACCCAGCCTGTAGAGGTTGGGTTAATGGAAAGCAAATATAATTAAGAATGAATTCTGAGAGAACAAAATCCACAATTTTGGAATTCTGGATTTCTATTCTTTTATTCAATACCTTTTCTTTTTCTAGAAAAAAATGGTAAGTGAAACCAAAGCAGATAAATGTCCAACTAGGCCACTTTCTGTGTTAGGAAATTGGAAACTTGGTGATTTTAGTATTTAAATTCCTTTAAATGTCCAGCTTAAAACTCCTGCTTTCTGAAACAAATTAGATTAATAGATCCTTAGTATAATAAATGTAGTTTTCAATAGAGGACAAATTTTGCATTATAATTTCTCTAGGGAAAAAACTTGTTTCAATTTTATAAGCAGAAGAGAGGAAAAGGCAATGTTGAATTCTACAGAAGAGGCTATAGATGGCCAAAGCCACTATTACATCACATTGTGATTGTGAAACCTAAATTGTGATTGTGTTTCAAGTGAAACCATTCCTACAATAATGTTTTCCAGAGAAGTTACTAAGATAAAAAACCCAACTCCCTTTGACTCCATTGATATTTGATTACTACTTCACTAATTGTGAAGTAAAAACCCCACCCTTCTCCTGAAATGAAATAAGCTCCTGTCTTCCCTTGGGATTTTACTAATGGTTGGGGAAGAATGTCTCAATTAATCTTTGCACACCAAGTTATATGGACACAGCATAGGCAAAGCTTCCACAGGGCCAGGCATGACTGTGAACTGGAAGTATGTTTTGTCTCTGAGACTCCAGCTTTCTGACCTTCCAGCTCTCAATGTCACTCTTCGTTTCACTCTGGTGGCTAAAGGCACATCTCCATTAAAGCCTGGACAGGATCTGAGACTCATTGATAGTAAATGATGAGTCTTGGGGTGGAAGAGGGTGGATCTCAACTAGGGAAACCATTCTTTGACATCTTGAGTTTGGTTTTTTTTTCTGGTTATGTTCTAGAAACAACACTGGGGGGTGGTGTATGAAGAGCATGCCTCCCATCTCTCCCCTCCATTCTGCTTTAATTGGGTTGTGTTGGTGGTTCTCATTCCATCTCTTGGGGGAGTTTTGGGGGGTCATGTTTGACAATCAGAACAGGTTTGGTGGGTGGTGCCAGCAGCAGTGGATATTCACAGCACTTCTCTGCCCTCCAACACACACACACACAAAAGAGAAACCTAGGGAGAGAAGAACCAGGTTTTGAGGCTCTGACCCCCATGGTCCAGGCTGAGACCTCTTCCCCAAGTTAAACAGAACTGTATTCTGTGCTGTGGAGAATACCCCATAATCCTCACTGTGCTGAGTGGATTTCAGAAGTCCAGGACGATTTTGGCTTAGAGTAAATACGCTGTCTTCTCAGGGAAACCACTTCCCTCTTATTAATAAAAAACAAAAAGAAAATCAGTTATTCCTTTACACATTTGTGTTCTCTTTGTTTAAAAAAATAATAATAATAAAAAGGAAAAGGTCCCGACAGCCTTCATTCAACTTCCTTCTCTCCGTCTTTCCAACCCCATTCCTTCTGAAACATACTTGAAAACTTTCTAATTAACTTCAGAAGCAGTCCCAGAATCAAGAGCTTTGGAGCCCAGGAGGTCCTTGCTGAGCCATCTCTCATGTTTCTTCTTGGTCTTTTAATAAACTTGTATCAGTGTCATTTTAGCATGTCTCATGTCTTCATGGACAGCCTGCAGAAGCTGGCAGGTTGAAGCAGTGCTCTGGCAGACTGAACTGTACAAGCCAGGGACATATAAAATCTTAACTGTGGCTACATGTCCACGACAAACAAGCAAACAAACAAATATGCCATTCATCTAAGAATAGGCAATGCTTTCCAAGTTTTTCATTGTGATCTATGTGCTAAATCACATGTTTATTATTGTTGCTGGTTCCGTTTCCCAGCCCTGCCCTTCTCGGAAGATGCCCGAGAGAACTCCTGCTACCATGAGCAGAGGTTCTCTCTGTCTCTCTCAGACCCCAGCTTCCCCCTCTGAGAATTTTCTCTGGTTCTCTGCAGGCTAGCTCTGAGGAAACCACCAGGGAACCATGGGCGCTAAAGGGCGAGGTCTCAGCCCAAGTCGCATCCTGGACCTCAGCTCAGGGTCCAGCACATGAAGGTTGCCCTCAGTTTCTGAGGAATTCTGCCTTGTCCAGCTCTTTTGGCAGCCTTCCCAAAAGAGCAGCTTTCCCCAAACCGCTGTGGACAAAGCCAACAGACAGCTGGAACATCTCCGGACTCTCAGAGGAAAACCCGAAGAGTTAAAAGCCCCTCCGGGGAGAGTCAGGCCAAAGTCAAAGGTCAGCGCTGGCTTAAAAGAGCCTCCCAGCACAAGCAGCGCACACTGGGTACCCACCTGCTGCGCTGCGTGGACCAGGGCTCCTGCGCTCCCTCCTGCTGCGTCCGGGGCGCAGAGAGATTGCAGAGCTTAGGCCTGCGCGTGGTGTAACCCTCTGGAGAGTTGGGGGCCGGCTCTAGGGTTCTGAGAGTCCCCAGACCCCGGGAAAGTTCGGTGAGTGTGGGGAGTGGGGGCTTGGAGCCTGAGACATGCAGAGGACCTATGTGTAGGTGTGCATAAAGATGAACCCTTCCTGCGATTTTGCGCTGGTAGGATGCTCTAAAATCCCGGACCCGAAAGAATTTTGCAAATGGTTGAGAGTAGGTTCTTAACACCAGACTCTTAGAGTTGGAAAGAACCTTAAAGCAAAGCTATTTGAAATGTGGTTCAAGGACTAGCAGCATATCTATCTCCTGGGACATTGGTTAGAAATGCATATTTATGGGCCCCACCCCAGACCGGCTGAACCAGAATCTCTGGTTTGGGGCCCTGGAATATGTGTTTTAGCAAGCTCCCCAGGTGATTTTCCTGCAGCTAAAGTTTGATAACCACTGACTTAGAAGTCACTTACTCTAACACTTAAGCCCCTCACGCCATGCAGGAACGTTCAAATAAACAGCACAGACCATGAGTGCACAATGAGCCATAAGGCATTAGACACTGGGGTCTATTCAGATATAATAAGAACTCTGAAACACTTGTGGTTTGTGGGGATTCTGTTTCGAAGTGTGAATTGTGGTCTTGGAGATTTCCTCCAAATAGCATTCAAGGTTTTAACAAACATTTCTGAGTTTCTACCATGTGTAAGGCTCCAAATGAGGTTTTTTCAAACTGAAGGAGAGAGTTATACACTCTTAAATCCCCAAACTGGCACCACATTTTTTCTTTAACCAGGATCTTTGTAATTTGGTGTAGTGCTTTATACCTCACATTTATTTTGCTGTGGTATTTGAGTGCTCCTTCTGAACTTAATTTTTGTTATTGTTATTAACCCAGAATATCAGAATAGATATTTTGGAAGAGATTTATTTACTTTGTGAATTCTGAACAAAAATCCTTAAGAGAAATTCACATTGGCAAGACATGTTTTGATCTTTGTATTGAAGTTTATGTGATACGTTTTATAAGTAGAATAGATAGGGACCCTGAGATTTCTTATGAATGAATCAAAGTGAGAAAGACAATTTGTCAGCTTTTCTGAGGAATCCAGTACTGGAGCTAGTTACTTCATACAAATTCTGAGAAGAAATCAGATGCTATGGGACAGCCCCTTAGAAACAAATGTGAATGCCAGGTAGACCCAAATTATGCTGTTCCCTGTTCTCCAAAGTTCTGAATCATTCCTGCAGATGGAGCAGGTTCTTTATCACTGCTGCGAACCTTAATCATGAAATATTTGATGATGAAGATTCTATGAATGGTTTGCTGTCTGTTGTGTGTTTTTTGTTTTGTTTTTTTGTTATTCTCCTTCGGTGGTTTAACTTAAATATTAAGTCTAAATCCACTATTGACTATTCTGAGACTCTGGAGCAAAACTCTGCGGATACTTCTCTGCAGTTTTCCCCTCTCTTCAATGAGTGGATGCAGGATGTATGGTCTTGGTGACATTTGCTGGCATTATCCCAAAGTTTCTTCCCAGAGTTCCCTACCTGCTATATAGTTGCAATGTTGAATCTTTATTAACATGTTAAAGAAGAGAAAATACTTAATGTGGTAGTCCTATATTTAATTGTGTGTACGTGTTTTAAGTTAAAACATCTAAAAGGCTTGTTCACAGATTTCAAAGGCTAACAGAAGTTTGAAAACAACTTTGGAAATGTTGGTAAAATTGCAAGCCATTGCTAGGAATGCCATAAGCCTATGTAAGTAAAGTTTGCCACTGTAAATATTCTCTATCCTGAATCATGGGTGCACACAGAGATTGTTCATAAGTATTGAAAGAACATACAACAATTAAGTTCTCGAACTCGTTGCAAAGATGTTGAGGGATTATTTATTATGAATTTGTGCCAACTGAACAAACAGTTAACCAAGTTTACTATTTGGAAGTACTGAAAAAGCTGTGTGAAAAAGTGAGACGAAACGACCTGAACTTTTCGCCAACAATTCATGACTCTTGCATCACAACAATGCACCAGTTCACACAGTACTGTCTGTGAGGGAGTTTTTAGCCAGTAAACAAATAACTGTATTGGAACACCCTCCATACTCACCTGATCTGGCCCCCAATGACTTCTTTCTTTACCCGAAGATAAAGGAAATATTGAAAGGAAGACATTTTTTATGACATTCATGACATCAAGAGTAATGTGATGACAGCTCTGATAGCCATTCCAGAAAAAGAGTTCCAAAATTGCTTTGAAGGGTGGACTGGGTGCTGGTATTGATGCACAGTTTCCCAAGGGGAGTACTTTGAAGGTGACCGTAATGATATTCAGCAGTGAGGTATGTAGCATTTTTTCAAGGATGAGTTCGCGAACTTAATTGTCCAATCTCGTATAATCAGCATCCCTCTATAAGAAAGTATAAGATTTACAAATATGTCTTGTTTTTCTGGTTGTTTTATGCTGTGATTTTTCTCCTTCAAGTTACAATCACTTTCCAAAGGGACGAATTTTTAACCCTAGAACATTTACCCAGAACCCTCTAGCTCTAACAGCAGAAGACAGGAATTCATTTGAGATGTGTACTTTTCATGACATTGCAGTTTGCTCTGAGGATGCCCCTGTGAATTTTGTAGGATCTCAAATCGAGGTCCTCTCTGAACAGGTGCGGAAGAGGAGGAAGGGGGCACTGGGCAAATCTGGGGCCTAAGATACTTAGGCGATGAATACCTACTTTATTAGAAAGGGCTAGATGGTGGGGCATTGGCAGTTCCCAGCATTTCAGTCAACCCTGAGTGACCTGTTATACGGCCTGGATTCTCTGACCTGTTTAAATTCTGATCCTCCAAGCCACTCTTTGGGGCATAGAGTAATTCAGTACTTGATCTCAGTAAAGTTCAACATTTGAAGGGCCCAAGTGACACCTTGAGCCTTAGCATGGCTAACTAATTATTATCTTCGACTAAGATAAGGGAAGTAAAGAAACCAGAATAGTGTGATGAGAGCTTTAGAAAGTCAGTGTAATGCAATGGAAAGAACATCATCTTTGCAGTCGGAAAGACTGAAAGTTTTAGGGTAAGCTGTACCAACTCTCTGATCCTCAATTTCTTCATCAGTAGTGTGGGCGTAATTATCATGCAAAAAGACCTACTTTACTTTTCTTTTTCCTTTTTATTAGTTTCAGACTTACAAAACATGTAATAGTTAGACATTTACACCACTCACAAAGTGATAACTCCCTCTCCCAATCTACTACCCTTCTGATATCTTATATAGCTGTTACAATTGACTCTATTCCCTATGCTGTGCTCCATGTCCCATGACTACATACATATATATATATATATATACATACATATATATAATATATATTGTATATATATATGTAAAGTTATAGTTGACATTCAACATTGTTTAGCTTTAGCTTCAGGTGTACACCTAAGTGGTCAGGCATCTATACCATCCATGAAGTGGTCTCCCTAATAAGACGAGTTCCCACCTGACACCCTACAAAATCTTTACAACATTTTATCTTTACACCATATAAAATCTTTATATTCCCCAAACTGTCTTTCATATCCCCGTGGCAATATTGTGGCTACCAATTGTGCTTTCTAATCTTCTCACATTCTCCCTCATCCCCACCCCCTCCCATCTAACAAACATCAGTTTTTTTCTCTATATCTTTGAGACTATTTCTGTTTAGTTTGCTCATTTATTCTGTTTTTTAGATTCCACGTATAAGTGAGATCATATGGTATTTGTCTTTCTCCATCTGACTTAGTTCACATAGCATAATGTTCTCTAGGTCCATCCACATTATTGCAAATGATAAGATTTCATTCTTCTTTATGGCCGAGTAATACTCCATTGTATAAATGTACCACAGTTTCTAAATCCAGTCGTCTATTGATGGGCATTTCAGTTGTTTCCATGTCTTGGCTATTGTGACTAATGCTGCAATAAACATAGGGGTGCATATATTTTGAACTAGCGTTTTGGATTTCTCTGGATAGATACCTAAGAGTGGAATTGCTGGGTCATAAGGTAGTTCCATTTCCAGTTCTTTGAGATACCTCCGTACTGATTTCCATAGTGGCTGCACCAATCTGCAATCCCACCAGCAGTGTATGAGGGTTCCCTTTTCTCCACATCCTCACCAGCACTTGTTGTTTGTTGATTTATTGATGATAGCCATTCTGACCAGAGTGAGGTGGTATCTCATTGTTGTTTTTGTTTGCATTTCTCTAATGATTAGTGAGGTTGAGCGTTTGTTCATATGTCTGTTGATCTATACGTCCTCTTTAGAAAAATATCTCTTCATGTCCTTTGCCCATTTTTTAATTGGGTTGTTTGATTTTACTGGTGTTGAGTTGAATGAGATTTTTTTAAATATAAATTTTGGATATTAACCCCCTTATCAGATGTATCATTGACAAATATCTTCTCCCATTCAGTAGGGTGCCTTTTTGCTTTATTGATGATTTCTTTTGCTGTGAAAAAACTTTTTAGTTTAATGTGATCCCGTATGTTTATTTTTTCTTTTATTTCCCTTGCCTGAGGGGTTATATCAGTAAAACTATTACTAAGGGTAATGTCTGCAAATTTACTTCCTACATTTTCTTCTAGGAGTTTTATGTTTTTGGATCTTACATTTAAGTAAAAAAGACCTACTTTTCTGCTGTGTTATACACCTTCTGAGTATATTTCATTGGCTAAGCTTAGCTACAAAGGAGGTTTGGAAATGAGTTTTTACAGCTGAGCACATTGCCCCATCCATAAATATAGAGGTTTCACTGATTAAGAAAGAAGGAATATTAGATACTGGATAGGCGACTAGAAGTCTCTGTAACATGCATGCAGGACAAGAATGGTTCTTTGGAGAATGGCAGATGATAACGGTTGTGGTGGGTTTGTGCTGTGTACCTGGGTATGCATTGGGGAATAGAAAATGGTAGAGAAAATATGTTAATAAGAAGTTTCTAGGCAACTGGGTGACTTGAGGATGACTATGTCAAACAGAACAACATCTGAAATAAAAGCACTCTGGGTGTGAAATTGTAGTAATAATGATATCTTTTTCTAGATCTTGAAGCAGTTTCTATAAATGTTTATATTTAAATCTCACAATAATCCTGAGAGGTAAAAAAAAGGTAGATGTGTTTATTGTTATTTCATTGATGAGAAAGTTGAGACTCAGAGTTATTAAACCCTTGCCGAGGAGTACATGCCCAGTTAGGACAGAGCTACTCTAGACATTAGCTTTTCTGACACCCAGCTGATCTCCTTACTGGAAAGGGGCAGCTTGTAGAAAAAATGACAGGATGAAGAAAATTATGCACACTTCATTGTAACCATTGCAATAAGGTAAGGAAAAAAGGTTGGAGAGAGGGAGATAAAATCAAGTTTTGCAAACAGTATCATGATTTAAGAGCCCATCTACCTGGGTTCAAACGAGCATTTTATCACATAGTAGCTGTGTGAACTTGGGTAAGATACTTAACATGACTTTCTTCTTCTGTCTTATGGACTAATAGTAGTACTCACCTCATAGAGATGTTGTAAAGATAAAGAACAAAAAAACAATGACAGGCACATAATAAGAAATATGGAAATGCTTGCTGTTTCATGTACACCATAGCTAAGAGAAACAATTGAAAATGAATGGAGTTAATTGAGATAGCTGATGACAAAATAAACCAAAGAAAAATCAATAGCTTTTATATAAAGTAGTAGCAAGCAGCTAAAAGTATAATGAGAGGAAAATATCTATTCTAAACAGCAATAAAGTACAAAATAGCTGAGAGCTATGAATGTGAAATGTGTAGGACCAACTCCAGTTGGATCCCTGTGCCTAAAGTTTACAGCCCTCCCTCCCCACCAAACACACCTTCAACAGCTGCACAGAAAATCTAAAGCACCATTATGGGTCTTATGCAAAAATACTTCCAATAAAAAAGGAGGCATTTGTTGTATGCAAAGCAAGGGTTAAGAATTATTCCAGGAAACAGAAGAAAATTACTCCAAACTCTAAAGCATTAGAGATCACAGGTTTTATAAAGCAAGAGCTCAAAGAAACGCAAGAGATAATGAAAGGCAAAGCCAAGGAAAGCACAAAAAGAAAATAAAACCTTTACAAAACCCAAACCCAAATTAGAAGCAGGTAGATATAAGTCAACCTTGTGAAAACTTGAGTTGTGACTTAGAGGACAGCTTTGGGAAAAATCTCATAGAATGCAGAAGACAAAGACAAAGAGACAAAAATAGAAAGAACAATAGTGATGGAAAACAAAGAAACAGTATAGGAGGACTATGTGGACTTTCTGGAAAAAAAATAGAACAAAAGAAACTAAAAAATATAAAGGACTGTATTTCTTTGATCTCAAATTATTAATTTCAACATGTGTCATTAATTTTAAAATAGCTTTTGAGGGATAATATATTAAATGAATGTGTCACAAGATATTTCTCAGTTTGACAGAGACTAAAATATAAAAAAGTATCTTTTAATTGAAGAAATATGCAATTATATGAAAACCTTCCCAAAGTAATAGAACATCTGAGTTGGCAGATCAAAAGTTTCATCATGTTCCAGAAAACAACAACAACAACAAAACCCCCAACAACAAAAAACAAAGATTAGCATGTTGCTATTTAAGGATAAAGGATAAACTCTCAAGGCAGAAAGGTTAAAAATAAATTAGGCTGACCATGTAAATTATCTCAGCTACATCAGATTCCAGAAGACCATGATAAAGAGCTTAGAGGGAAAATGAAAGGAATGAGACCAAAGAGTTCTATAGCCACCTTCTATATATATGGCTTGAGTTATATTTCTATCAGACAACACCGATTGAGGCTGCTCTACGTGGCAAGTTGAAAGGTATCAGAAAGACATTCTCAGTTATGCCAGACCTCAGTATACATAACCTGACCTATTGCTACTCAATTGTTTTCCGAGCATCAGCATTCTCTAGGAGCTTGTTCACAATGCAGAATCTCAGGACCCACTCTAGAGCTGCTGAACCAGAGCCTGCATTTTAACAAGGTGCTCAGGTAATTCTTGTGCACGTTAAAGCTTGAGAAACACTGTCTTAATTAACTACTTCCTAAAAGTCATCCAGCGCAGTGCTTCCTAACTGCTGAGTGTTGGAAGGACTGAGTGTGCTGAGACATTGCTCTCATTAGCCTGGGGCTGTGGGCTGGAACATCTTGGGATGAGGATGTAAAGAACATTGTCATTTTCTGTGTGTACCGTGAACTATAGTTGTGCTGTCCAATGTGGGTATCTAGTCACCCTATGTGGCTATTGAGCAGTTGAACTGTGACTAGTCTGAGTTGAGATGTGCTACAGGAGTAAAATACACACCAGATTTTGAGGACTTAGTAAGAAAAAAGGATGCAAAATGTCTCAATATTTTTTAATTGATTACACATTGTAATTATATTGTAGATACATTGGGTTAAGTAAAATATGTTATTTAATTATTTTTTTTCCTATTTCTTTGCTAATGTGGTCACTAAAAAATTTTAAATTACATATGTGGCTTGCGTTCTGTTTCTACTGGACAGTGCTGATCTGGTTGCTTTAGATGGCAAATGGAAGACTCAAGCTAAAGAACCCGACAATGTATATGGGCTTATAGGGCACATTAATTCTAGAAACTTAGAGAAGTCTACAATTCTTTAAACTTAGAAATAAAATGGAAGTAACAGTGGTATTGTGATCACAAAGCAAGAAATATAATTCTTGAGAGAAAAGCTACAGTATAAAAAAACCTAAAGTTTATTTCATGATAATAGTTTGGGAGACTCCGATTGCTCCTATAAAATTAAATTAAAGGAAACAAAAAATGAAGTGTAAGCAGACTAATTTTCTTACCTTTCATAGGTAGGGGCCGTAGGTGTTGTTTCATTTCTAAAGTAGGTGAATTTAGAAAATTAAAACATTTTATTTACAAATAATTTTATTTAGTTTGCTGTAAGTAAAAATCTGATATCTACTCTTCCAAATTAATGATTAAAGACGGGGAAATGATTGAAAACAGATGATAAGGCAAAAAAGTTAAACAAAAGAAAAGTAAGGAAAAATAAAGGATAATACGAGGTGTGATAAAAAAATACAATGAATATTTAAATTAAAAAAAATTATTGCAGTAAAATACACATTGCCATTAATCCCCCTCAAAATACTCCCCCTTGCTTTGAACACACTTATCCCATCGTTCTTGCCACTTTCTGAAGCAGTTCTGGAAGTCGTCTTTCGTGAATGCCTTTACTTCATCCTCCATCATGACAACGCTCTGTGTCACACATCGCTTCTGGTAGGACAATTTCTGTCAAATAAAAACATTATGGTGTGTCCTCATCCACCTTATTCACCGAATCTGGCAGCATGTGACTTCTGGCTCTTCCCCAAAGTCAAAATGACCATGAAAGGTAAACGTTTTGGATCAATTCAGGACATCAAGGCAGCCACAACAGTGCAAGTAAAGACTTATGAAAGAAGACTTCCAGAACTGTTTCAGAAAGTGGCAAGAACGATGGGATAAGTGTGTTCGAAGTGAGGGGGCGTATTTTGAGAGGGATTAATGGAAATGTGTATTTTACTGTGATAAACTTTTTAAAAAACATTTACCGTGTTTTTTTTTTTTTATCACACCTCATATCTACAATAGAGATAGAGATGACTGAGATAAGCCCAAACATGTATTTTATAATATAAAATAAAAAGAATTTAAATTATTCTCTTAAAATAAAAAGATTCACAGATTGGGTCAAAGAACTGAATCCAGCAAAATTCTCTCTTCCATATTTATATCTAAAATAAAGAGATTTAGTAATTGACATTAATGATATGCTATCCAAGAGACTATAATGTTATACTATATTATGTTGAAAGTCTACTGATGGGCATTTGGCTGTTTCCACGTCTTGGCTATTGTGAATAGTGCGGCAATAAATATAGGGGTGCATATGGTGTTTTGAATTAGCATTTTGGATTTCTCTGAATAGATAAGCAAGAGTGGAATTGCTGGGTCATAATTGAAAATGGAACTACCTTATGACCCAGCTATTCCACTCTTGGGTATCTATCCAGAGAAATCCAAAACACTAATTCGAAAAAATATATGCACCCCTATATTTATTGCAGCGCTATTCACAATAGCCAAGATGTGGAAACAACCGAAATGCCCATTGGTAGATGACTGGAGAAAGAAACTGTGGTACATTTATACAATGGAGTATTACTCGGCCATAAAGAAAAATGAAATCTTACCATTTACAATGATATGGATGGACCTAGAGAATATTATGCTAAGTGAAGTAAGTCAGACAGAGAAAGACAAATACCATATCAGTATGATCACATTTACATGTGGAATCTGAAGAACATTTTCAATTTTTTGAAATACCTCGTACTGTTTTCCACAGTGACTGAACTAATCTGCAATCCCACCAACAGTGCATGAGGGTTCCCTTTTCTCCACATACTTGCCAGCACTTGTTGTTTGTTGATTTATTGATATACTTGTTACAGTTGGTTGACATACATTGACATATTATCATCACCCAAAGTCCATATGGTACATAGGGCGCACTCTTGGTGTCATACATTCTGTGGGTTTGGACAAATGTATAACGACATGTATCTACCATTATAGTATCAGGCAGAATAGTTTCACTGCCCTAAAAATCGTCTGTGCTACCTATTCATTCCCCTCCCTCACAAACTCTGGCAACCACTGTTTTCTTTACTATTTACATAGTTTCCTTTGCTAGAATGTCATATAATTGTAATCATACAGTATGTAGCTTTTTCAAATTGGCTTCTTTCGCTTATTAAGATGCACTTAAGGTTTCTCCATGTCTTTTCACGGCTTGATAGCTCATTTCTTTTTAGCACTGAATAATATATTGCATGGTCTGGATGTACCACCGTTACTGAAGGATATCTTGGTTGCTTCCATGTTTGACAATTATGAATACAGCTGCCATAAACATCTGTATGCAGGTTTTCATGTAGGCGTAAATTTTTTACTCATTTAGGTAAATACTAAGGAGCATGATTGCTGGATTTTATGGTAAGAATTATGTTTAGCTTTGTAAGAAACTGGCAAACTGTTTTCCAAAATAGCTATACTGTTCTGCGTTTCCACCAACAATGAATGAGAGTTGCTGTTGCTCCATATCTTTGCCAGTATTTTGGTTCTCAGTGTTTTGGATTTTTGCCATTCTAATATTAATAGATGTAGAGTGTTATCTAGTTGTTTTCATTTGCAATTCCTTAATGACATAAGATGTGAAGCATCTTTTCATATGCTTATTTGCCATCTAGTATATTTTCTTTGATGAGGTGTCTGTTCAGCTCTTTTGCCTACTTTTTAATTGAGTTGTTCATTTTCTTACTGTTGAATTTTTAGAGTTCTTTGTGTATTTTGGATAACAGTCCTTTATCAGACATGTCTTTTGCAAATATTTTCCCCAGTCTGTGGCTTGTCTTCTTATTCTTTTGACAGTGCCTTTTGCAGAGCAGTTTTTAATTTTAGCAAAGTCCAGCATCCGTTATTTCTTTTATGTATCTTTCTTTTTGTGTTGTATCTAAAAAGTAATTGTCAAACTCAAGGTCATATAGATTTTCTTCTATGTTATCTTCTAGGAGTTTCAGTTACACATTTTATATCATGTTTGTGATCCATTTTGACTTAATTTTAGTAAAGGGTGTAAGGTTTGTGTCTAGATTCATATTTGTGCTTGTAGGTGCCCAGTTGTTCCAGCATGATTTGTTGAAAAGACTATCATTTCTCCATTGTATTGCCCTCACTCCTTTGTCAAAGATCAGTTGACTCTATTTGTGTGGGTATATTTCTCTATTCTGTTGCATTGATCTATTTATTCTTTCACCAATACTACACTGCCTGGTTATTGTAGTTTTATAGGAAGTCTTGAGGTCAGGAATGGCAGGCCTCTGACTTTGTTCCTCTCCTTCAATATTGTGTTATCTATTCTGGGTCTGTTGCCTCTCTATTTACATTTTATAATCAGTTTGCCAATATTCAAAAATAACTTGCTGGGATTTGGATTGGGATTGAGTTGAATCTATGTGTCATGTTGGGAAGAACTGACATTTTGACAAGATTGAGTCTTCCTATCCATAAAAATAGAATACCTCTTCATTTATTTAATTCTTTATTTAATTATTTTATCAAAGTTTTGTAGTTTTCTTCATGTAGATCTTGTACATATTTTGTTAAATTTATACCTACGTGTTTAAGTTTTGGGGATGCTAATGTAAATGGTATTGTGCTTTCAATTTCAAATGCCAGGAATTCATTGCTAGTATAAATATAGGGAAGCAATTGACTATTGTATATTAGTTTTTTATTCTTCAACGTTAGTTCCAGGAGTTTTTTGATTTTTGGGGATTTTCTACATAGATACTCATGTCACCTACAAACAGTTACATTTCTTCCTTCCCAACCTGTATGATTTTATTTCCCTTTCTTGTCATATTGCATTAACAAGGATTTTCAGTACAATGTTGAAAAGGAGTAGCGAGAGGCAACATTCTTGCCTTGTTCCTGATTTTAGTGAGAAAGTGTCTAGTTTCTCACCATTAAGTATGATTTTAGCTGTAGTTACTTGTAGATGTTTTTTACAATGTTGAGGAAGTTCCCCTCTACTCTTAGTTTGCTGAGATTTTTTTTTCCTTATAAATGAGTGATGGATTATTGTCAAATGCTTTCTGCCTCTGATCATATGATTGTATAATTTTTCTTCTTTAGCCTGTTGATGTAATGGTTTACATAAATTGATTTTTTAATGTTGAACCAGCCTTACATTCCTGGGATAAATCCCACTTTATCATAGTGTATAATTCTTTTCATACATTGTTGGCTTCATTTTGCTAACATTTTTTTTTAATATTTAATGAGCATTTATTATAATGGAAAGTTGTTCACTTACATAATTTCATGTAATCACAATTACTGTTTCTCACAACACATTGTCATTTACTGGCAATATTTCATCCCCTCCCCCCTTTTTTTTTAATTAAATTTATTGAGGTGACAATTGTTAGTAAAATTACATAGATTTCAGGTGTACAATTCTGTATTACATCATCTATAAATCCCATTGTGTGTTCATCACCCAGAGTCAGTTCTCCTTCCATCACCATATATTCGATCCCCCTTACCCTCATCTCCCACCCCCCACCCCCCTTACATTTTTTGAGGATTTAAAAAATCTATATTCATGAAAGATATTGGTCTGTAGTTTTCTTTTTTTGTAATGTCCTTATCTGGTTTTGGTATTAAGGTAATTCTGTGCTTATAGAATATTTTAAAAAGTGTTCCCTCTGCTTCCATTTTCTGGAAGATAAATTGGTATAATTTCTTCCTTAAGTGTTTAGTATAATTCACCGCTGAACCTGTCTGGGCCTAGGGCTTTCTGTTCTGCAAGGTTATTAATTATTGGTGCAATTTCTTTAATAGATATAAACCTATTCAGATTATCTATTCTTATGTGAGTTTTGGCATATTGTAGCTTTCAAAAATTTGGACCATTTTATGTTATCAAATTTATTAGCATAAAGTTGTTCATACTATTCCTTAAACATCCTTTTAATGTCCATGGGTATAGTGATGTCCTTTCTTTAGTTTCTGATATTAGGAATTTGTATTATTGCTTTTCCTCTTATTAGCCTGACTAGAGGTTTATAAATTTTATTAATCTTTTCAAAGAATCAGCTTTTGGTTTTGTTAACTTTCTCTATCAATTTCCTGTTTTCAATGTCATTGATTTCTGCTCCATTTTTCAATTATTTCTTTTCTTCTCCTTACTTTGGATTTGATTTTCCCTGCTCCCCCGCCCCCCAAGGTGGTTGCTTATATAATGCTTAGATGATTGATTTTAGATCTTTCTTCTTTTCTGATATATGCATTCAATACTATACTATAGGTTTCCCTCTAAGAACTATTTTTGCTTCATCTCACAAATTTTTGTAAGTTGTTTTTCATTCTCATTTAGTTAAAAATATTTCAATATTTCTCTTGAGATTTCTTTTTTGGCTCATGTGTTATTTAGAAGTGTGTTGTTTACACTCCAAGTATTTGGGGGCTTTCTAGCAATTGTATCTAATTTAACACATTGTGTTCTGAAAGCAGACCTGTCTTGCTTGAATCCTATTCCTTTAAATTTATTAAAGTGTGTTTTATGGCCCATAATGTGGTGTATTTTGGTAAATGTTCCATATGAGCTTGAGAAGAATGTATATTTTGCTATTTTTGGGTAAAATATTCTATAGCTATCCATTATATCCAGTTGATTGATGTTGTTGTGTTCAACTATGTCCTTACTGATTTTTCTGTCTGCTGGATCTTCCCATTTCTGATAAAGAGATGTTGAAGCCTCAAACTGTAATAGTGGATTCATCTATTTCTCCTTGTAGTTCTATTGGTTTTTGCCTCACTTACTTTGATGCTCTGTTGTTAGGTACATACACATTAAGGATTGCTATGTCTTCTTGGAGAATTCATCCTTGATCATTACATAATACCTCTCTTTATCATTGATAAATTTTCCTTGCTCTGAAGTCAGCTCTTCTGAAATTAATATAGCTAGTATATATATATATATATATATATATATATATATATATATATATATTTTTTTTTTTTTTTTTTAAATTAAAGTTTATTGGGGTGACAATTGTTAGTAAAGTTACATAGATTTCAGGTATACAATTCTGTAATATATCATGCATATATCACATTATGTGTTCACCATCCAGAGTCAGTTCTCTTTTTATCACCATATATTTAATCCCCTTTACCCTCATCTACCACAGCCCGCCCCCCTTAACCCTCTGGTAACCACTAAACTGTTGCCTGTGTCTATGAGTTTTTGTTTCTTCATTTGTCTTGTTCTTTAGTTGTTTTCAGTTTTATATATGACATATCAATGAAATCATATGGTTCTCTACATTTTTTGTCTGACTTATTTTGCTCAGCATAATAATCTCAAGATCCATTCATGTTGTTGCAAATGATACTATTTCATCTTTCCTTATGGCAGAATAGTATTCCATTGTGTATATATACCACAATTTCTTTATCTAATGATCTATCAAACGGCACTTTGGTTGTTTATAGCTACTATAATTTTTTTTTTTTTTTTTTTAAGATTTTTTTGGGGAAGAGGAACAGGACTTTATTGGGGAACAGTGTGTACTTCCGGGACTTTTTCTTTTTCCAAGTCAAGTTATTGTCCATTTCAATCTTAGTTGTGGAAGGTGCCGTTCAGCTTCAAGTTGTTGTCCTTTCAGTCTTAGTTGTAGAGGGCGCAGCTCAGCTCCAGGTCCAGTTGCTGTTGCTAGTTGCAGGGGGCACAGCCCACCATCCCTTGCGGGACTCGAGGAATTGAACTGGCAACCTTGTGGTTGAGACCCCACTGGCCCATGTGGCAATCGAACCGGCAACCTTCGGAGTTAGGAGCATGGAGCTCTAACCGCCTGAGCCACCGAGCCGGCCCTATAATTTTGTTTTGATTAGTGTTAGCATGGTGTATCTTTTTCTATGAATTTTCTTTTAACATATATATGTCTTTGTAGTCAAAGTGGGCTTCAACAACGTATAGTTGAGCCTTTTTTTGAAACACTCTGATGATCTCTGTCTTTTAATAGACGTAGTTAGGCCACTGACATTTAAAGTGATTATTGATATAGTTAGATTAATACATCTATCATATTTATTAGTTTTCTATTGTTCTTATACTTTGTTAGTATTTTTGTCTTCTTTTTTTCTTTCTTTTGGTGTTTTAATTGAGAATTGTATATGATTCTAATTTCTCTCCTTTCTTTGCATATCAATTATTCTTATTTTAAAAAAGTTTTTTAGGGATTGCCCTAAAATTTGCAATGTGCATTTACAATTAATCCAAGTCCACTTTCAAATAACATGATATCACTTCATGGGTACTGCAAGTACCTTATAATAACCAAATATCCCTAATTTCTCCTTCCTGTCCCTTGTATCATTGTCATCATTTCACATACATAAGCTATAATCACCAAATGCATTGTTATTATTTTGAAGAAACTGCTATCTGTTAGATCAATTAAGAGTAAGAAAAATAAAAGTTTTTAATTTCACTTATTCATTCTCTGATGCTATTGTCTTAACTTTTTTTTTTTTCTGGATTCTTGATGCTCTAGCAACTGGAGCCTTGCTCACCAAGAAGGGACTGCCACTCCCCAGGGTTAGCTAATTCCTACAGATAGTAAAAGATTTGCCTGAAGCACTCCTTTGATATACAAACTAATAAATTCTGAGTCCATACCCTCACATGACTCTTCTAACAGAGCTTTTAAATCCTGCAACACTATCACCCTTTCTTAATTGTCTCAGGATCAGGTGCTAGACAACTAAGGATCACGCCTTCATCCAAATCCCACTGAAATTACTCAAACTGTCCAATTCTCTCTGCTTAGTTGGCTTACTTTGCCTTGCTCCTTCCTTCCCAGGGAAACCACAATAAAGGCTCCCTTCCACAATTTCTCTCTCTCTCTCTCTCTCTCTCTCTCTCTCTCTCTCTCTCTCTCTCTCTCTCTCTCTCTCTCTCTCTCTCTCTCTCCTTGCTCATTTCCCCTCAATTCTTCCCTGTGTTGTCCTGTATGGTGTGCCATGCCTCCTGTTTCCAGAGGACTGTGAGCAAAGTTACAACTTCTTCCTTCATGACAATCATTTTCTGTGTCTGGTGTATCTTACTACACCTCTTTAAAAGAAATCCTGGCTACCATTAAGACTTTAATCTTTATGTAGATCTGAGTTTCTGACCTATATTGTTTTTTTCTCTTTGAAGAATTTCTTTTAACATTACTTGCAAGACAGGCCTACTAGTGACAAATTCCCTCCATTTTCGTTGTTAGAGAAAGTCTTTTTTTTACTTTACCCTTGAAGGATAATTTCACATGGAGTAGAATTACAGGTTGGTGGGTTTTTTCTTTCTCTCTCAACATTTTAATTAAAATATTCTGCTCCACTCTCTTCTTCCCTGCATTGATAGTGAGAAGTCATATATAATTCTTATTTTTGATTCTCTATAAATGGTATTTTTGTTTTGTTTTAGTGGAGGTTTTTTTTTTTGTTGTTGTTGTTGTTTGTTTTTGTTTTTTTGCATTTGTTTTGCTTGTTCTCTGAGCTTCCTGGATCTGTGGTTTGGTGTCTGACATTAATGTGGGGGAAATGCTCAGTCATTATTGTCTCAAATATTTCTTCCGTTCTTTTCTTTCTTCCCCTTCTGGTACTGCCATTATACATATATTACACTTTTTGTAGTTGTCCTACAGTTCTTGCGTATTCTATGCCTTCTCTTTTCTTTTCACTTTTGGAAGTTTCTACTGACTTATCTGCAAGCTCAGAGATTCTTTCCTCAGCCATGTCTAATCTAATCTACTAATGAGCCCATTAAAAGCATTCTTCATTTCTGTTACAGTTTTTGACCTCTTGTATTTGTTGCTTACATTACCTATCTGTCCTTGCATGTTGTCTACTTTTTCCTTTAGAATCATTGTTATTTTAAATTCCTGATCTGGTAATTCCAACATCCCTTCCATATCTGAGTCTAGTTCTGATACTTGATATGTCTCTTCAAACTGTGTTTTTTGCCTTTTAGCATGTCTTACGATTTTTTGTCAAAAGCCAGACATGATGTAGTGGGTAAAGCAAACTGCAGTAAATAAATATTTAGTGATGTGGTGGTGAGCTGTGGAGGGAGGGACAGCATTCTCTAGTCCTATGATTAGGTCTCAGTCTTTCACTGAGCCTGTGCTCCTGGGCTGTGAACTTTACAGGTGCTTCTCAGTTTTGTTTTGTTTTTAATTTTTTTTTTCACCTCCTTAGGTGGGACAGGATGGCTACAGGGGGCTGGAGTTGAGTATTTCCCTTCCCCCATGTTGGTTATGTTCTAGTAAAATCCCAGTAGGTTAGGCTCTGGTTAAATAGTTTATACTGAGGGCTGGTTTTGTTAAGAAGAATAGAACTCTTTCGAATATTTCAAAATGGTTACTTTTCCCCTCCTCCTGCTGGAAACACAAGGGGATTCTTCTCAGATCTCTACTGTTAGAACTTGCTAGAGCTAGCGGAGGTCAAACTTACAAAAGTATGGGTGCCACCTAACACTGGGCCATCGCCTGGACTTTTTAACTTAGATTTGTCCACATTGAGCTTACAGCAATTTTCAGTTATAGTTCAGATTTCCTTACAAAGACACTGGTTACTACAGAGGTTTCTGCATGTGCGTTTCTGCTCCTTTAAGTTGTGATTTTCTGTATCTTCCTGTCTGTCCCTCCAATTTAGGGGCAGTGGTTTGCCCTTGACCTCACTTCTCTGATGGATCTAAGAAGAGTTGATGATTTTCAGTTTGTTCAGCCTTTTTACTTGCTGTCAGGACAGAGTGCTAACTTCCAAGCTCCTTACATGCTTGACTGGAAACTGGAAGTCCTAGGACCATTTTAAGAATAAATAAGGTACTGTTAATCATTACACTGGGACAAAAGTCATGAATTGGCACTGTCCTAGGAAACTGCATCATATATTTCAGGGTTATTTCCCCCCTCAATTTTGTGTTGCTTTATTTAGGAAAATATAGCTTTTAAATTTAAGAGTGAACTAAGAATATCCTCAACTCCACATCCTAGAAATAAATGCATTTGACATTTTTTAAAAAATTGGGATCATACTCTTATATACTGAACTGTGCATTTACCCCCTAATGTATGCACAGTTGAGTATGTAAGAGTATATACCCATTTAAACAAATTTAGCCAGATTTACTTGCCTTGTATTGTGTTAGGAGAACCCCAAAGTAGAAGAAAACATGGTTCATTCTCTTAAAAGTTACACTAAAGATGGGATGACCAGACATGTACACAGAAATAAACAAGATAGCTAAATGAAATAAATATATGACCGAGCTGGTAAAAAATAGTAGTGTAGACTGAATGTTTGGAGCACATGGGAACATGGAAGGTGGACGCAGCTGCAGTAGTCAGGGAGCAAGCTGGGCAGGTCTTGAAGTGTTGCTGGGATTTGAATTTGTGCATAAGAAAAGACGGTTCATGCTTGGGGCATGAACCCTGTGTTTGGTCAGTTCCAGAGTGACTGGGAATTTGAGAGCTCTCCAGTAAGTGGTTCTGGAAAGTTGCAGTAGGAAGGAGCCATCATAGAGGCCCTAGTCTTGGATTTCCCAGCAGGTCTGGTGCCCAAGCACTGTCAAAGGCTACCAAGTTTACATTGGACAGGATTCTTTTGTGTGAATTATCAACATAGCTCAAGCACAATATGGGACTTAATGTGTGAGATACCTAAAAAAGTCCAGGGGTTGGTCAGGCTGATCAAGGTATTGATGTCATCACAAACATGTCTCTCTTGATCTTGGGGTTCTCCTTCATGGTGGCAAGATGACCCCAGAAGCTGCAGGCTGCTGTGGAGTACAGACAGGGAGGTGACCTGGGCTTTATTTCTTACCATCTTTCAGGATCTCTTGCTCCTGTGGCTGAAAAAGGAAAGCGAGAAATTAAGCTCAGTGGTTTTAGAATGCTATTTGTACTGTGTTTGATTTAGGATTTAGCAGTGTAAACCTCCAATGAACTGTTTACATATTTATTTCCAATCCAGCAGGCTCAAGACTTATACCAGTGCCTTTGATTTTTATTATAACTTACTAAATAATCATTGTTTTCTTTTAGTGTCTGAACCAGTCAGAAGGTTGCAGGCTTTACAATGCACCTTTGCATTTCACTAAATCAAGCTTTTTTTTTTGTTTTCCTGCTTCACCAAGTCATTTTTATAATGCATGCCTTATGTTGTAAAACAGACTCCCCCACAGAAAGTGCAGTTTGCTATTCATAATGCGTGAGAATTGTCTTCACAAACATTTTTGATGCAGGAGTATAATCAAAAGAAAAGAGATGCTTAGTCATTATTCTGTTATTACTCTCTTATTTGTCTTCTGGTAACTGTGGGGGAGTTTTGTTCCCCATCTTGATGTGGCTGGTCCACATGTGCTGAACACCCTCACAGAAAATAGCGAGGCCAGCTGGTGGCTGCCCAGTACACAGGGTGTGGAGCCTTCTCTGCAGATGTGCAGTTTGGCTCTTGATTCCCCCTGAAGTGGGCTTGGGGTACTCTCCCCTCAGAGATGCTGCTAGCTTTGAATTCCCAGTCAGCCTCTGAGAGTCTGAACATTTGAAAGTATGAGAATGGGCAGGTTGATTCAACCAGCAGCTATTTGAGCTTTGAGTTTCTCTGTGCCCTAAGTCTGGTTTGCGATATATGTCCTCCAAAATGGCCAATTAACTTCCCTAAAGTATCACTTGCTCATGCCACTCTCGGCTTCAGGACCTTCTATTGCAACATCAGGGGATCAGAGACTTTGGGGTTAGAAGGGGCCTTAGAGGTGTGATTCAACCCTATTCTAAGTGCTGGTTCCCTCCACTCTGATGTCTTGGGACCTCTATGTCCCATTCTTTCCTTCATTTTTCCCCTGTTCATTTTTGACAATTGGGCAATTTAGTACTGGCTACTGGCTTCCTTTACCAAATTTCAAGGTGCCACAGGAGATATAGGGAAGTTGAACCATCAAAGAACCAAGAGCCACAGATAATTAATAAAGGTGGCTGTCCAAGAATAACCATAGGGCCAGGCCTGTGGCAGAAGTGCTTAGATAAGAGGTGGGGCTGGGAAGGGGGATTAGGGGTGATGGGCCTAGGTTACAGCATTGGAAGTTTTTTGTTATAGGAGGCTTTCCTCTTCAACCCCCCTGTCATCTGGAGAAACAAGCTTTCCCCTGATCCTCAGGAATACATTATTAGCCAAAGGAATGAAAAAATTACCTTATACACACTCAAAAATGAGATTCCTTTCAAAGGCACAAGCAACATGAAAACTGACAAATCAGAACAACTTATATTAAAGGAAGCAGAACTAATGGAAAAAGCAAATAAGAAGATGGAGTGAGAAACAGCAAGATGGACAAATAAGACATCCCTATTCATCTTCCCCTCTCAACAACAATAATCTGGCATCCATCTCTGAACAAAAGTGTCTTTGTGGGAGTTTTGGGATCCAGGTAGGAGACTTTGAAACCCTGGTGAGGTTCTAGACTGAGGGGAGCCATTTTGAGAAAGCAGGCTTGCACCCAGGTAGTGAACTCACTGACAGTGTCTCGGTGACAGACCTGGGCACAGCTCTGTAATGCTGAGAGCTCAGCTACAGCCCCTTTTGGCTTTGGTTCTGCCACTAGCATCACATACCAAGGGACCCGAAAGGAGTCACCCCCACCTGTGGACCCTGAAGTGGCCTATGAACCAGCTCTAGCCCCTCTTAGCACATTCTAGGAGCCCCTAGAGGTGACAGCATCAAGATAGTGACACAAGTTTTTCCGACTTCAGTCTTCCTCACAAGAAGACCAACTATGGTAGCAACTGTCCATAGGCAAGACACCAGTGTGAAAGTCCCAGAACCTGGGGTTGAGGCTGAAAAACAAGCCCTGGACCACAGATACTGAGAAGGACCACATTAGAAAGGAAAGAGGAGCAGTTTCACTTGGATCACATTGCCCCTCCCTAGGATGGCACAGCGCCCACACAGAGAGGGACCCCTGGGCCTGTGGTTTCTCCAGTGGGAAAACAGAGCCCAAGGTGAACACCCAGCTCCCCCAGCATTGTGGGCTACTTCCCATGAGGCCCATTTGGGACCTGCCTCATGGGGATCAGTGGGGATTCTTTAGGGCTTGGCAACTGGGAATCAGACAGAGATGGGGAAAAGGGACAGGTGCTATCTTGGTGGGCCATATTCCTGTTGAAGCAGCCTCTGGGCAGAGAGCCCAGCCAGTGGCTCTGCCCATCTACAGGGCTAGCTCCATGGGCTGTCTGTCCAGGGAGCTTGGTTGGCATTTCTGCCTGATTCGAGTTCCCGTCCAATGGGCCATACTGGCTGTGAAGACCACTCTGTGAAGCAAATTTGCAGTCCCACCCAAGAACTCAGCATAGCCTCCGGTCCTGCCTGACCAGAAGCCTGGCCAGAGAAGCTGGCTAGCTGTGGAACTCATCCTATAGCTCTGCTTAGATAGGGAGCTAAGCCAGCAGCCATGCCCAATTATTGAGCATAGATTCAGGCCTCACATAATCAGGGAGCCTGAACAGTGTGGTACTGCCCAGTGGAGCCTAACCTACAGCCCTGTGTGATGGCTGAACACAGCCTGCGGCCTCACCCAGGCAGGAAGCCCAGCCAGTGACCCTGCCCCATGTCTGGGCAGAGCCTGCAGCTCCAACCTCCCAGGGAGACTGAACAGTGACCCTGCCCGACCTCAGAGCAGGGGTTTCCAGCCCCACCCTACTGCAGGATACAGTAGACATCTCCCCTAATTACAGGACCTGAGCAGCAACATCACCCAACAGTGGAGCACAGCCAGAAGACTACCTGATTATAAAGCCCAGCCTGCAGCCTCAGGACTCTGAGGCACAGCCTGTGGCCCTGCCTCATTGCAGAGCATAGCTCTGACCTACCGTGAAGCCTAGACTGTGGCCCTGCCTAAACATGGCGTCTAGCCAATGGCACCATCCAGTTGGGGAACACAGCCTGAGATTCCATCAGACCAAGAGCGATTGCATAGCCCAGCCCATAGTCCTGAGCAGTTTGGAGTCCAACAGTTGGCACTGCCAGGAAATACAGCCTGTGACCTTGCCAGACCACAGGTGATTATAGAACCCAGCTAGTGGCTCCAGAAAAATGGAAACACAACACAGCAAAACTTCTGGAATATAGCAAAAAGGGTTCTCAGAGGAAAGTTTAGTGGTGTTATAAATGCTATGTTCAGAAAAAAGAAAGATCTCAAATAAACAACCTAACTTTACATCTCAAGGAACTAGAAAAAGAAGAACAAACTTAGCCCAAAATTAGCAGAAGGAAGGAAATAATAACGACTGGAGCCGAAATAAATGAAACAGAATAAGAAAACAATAGAAATGAATACCAAAAGTAAGAATTGGTTCTTTGAAAAGACAGACTAAGTTGACGAATCTTTAGCTAGACTCACAATGAAAAAGAGGGGACTCAAGTAAATAAAATTGTAAATGAGAGAGGAGATGTCACTACTAATACCACAGAAATACAAAGAATCAGGAGATTACTGTGACCACTTATACCGACAAATTGGATAACCTAGAAGAAATGGATAAATTTCTAGAAACAAATAACCTACCAAGACTGAATCAGGAAGAAAGAACAGATCAATAATGAGGAAGGATGTCGAATCAATAATCAAAAACTTCCTAACATGAAAAAGCCCAGGACTGATGGCTTCTCTGGTGAATTCTACCAAACATTTACAGAAGAATTAACACCAATCCTTCCCAAACTCTTCGAGAAAAATGAAGAGAGAACACTCCCAGACTCATTTATAAGACCAGCATTACCCTGATACCAAAGCCAGATCAGGACACTACAAGAAAAGAAAACTATACGCCAATATGTCTGAATAATATATATGCGAAATCCTCCACAAAACACTAGCACACCAAATTCAATAGCACATGATATGGATGCCAAGATAATTCAATGGTGAAAGAAAAGTCCTTTCAACAAATGGTGCTGAGACAACTGAACATCTACATAAAGAAGAATGAAATTGTATCCCTACCTCATACCACAAACACAAATTAACTCAAAATGAATCAAAAACCAAAATGTAAAAGCTAAAACTATAAAACTTTTAGAACAGAACATTGGAGTAAATCTTCAGGACAGTGGAATAGGTAATGGTGATTTCACTGTGACACTAAAAGCACTGGCAACAGAAGAAAAAAAATAGATAAATTGGACTTCATCAAATTTAAAATCATGTGTGCCTCAAAGACAGCAAGAAGAAAGTGAAAATACAACTCACAGAGTGAGAGCAATATATTTGCAAATCATATATCTGTTAAGTGTCTAGAATAGATATTTCTTCAAAGAAGATATAAAATGACCAATAAGTACATGAAAAGATGCTCAACATTATTCATCATTAGGGAAATGCAAATCAAAACCACAGTAAGATACCCATTTACACTCACTAGAATGGCTATAATTAAAAAAAAAAAGACAATAACAAGTGTTGGTGAGAATGGGGAGAAATTGAAACCTTTATACATTGCTGGTAGGGATGTAAAATGATACAGCCACTTTGGAAAACAATTTGACAGTTTCTCAAAATGTTAAACATAAAGTTACCACAAGACCAGAAATTCTCCTCCTAGGTATCTACTCAAGAGAAATGAAAACATGTCTAAAAAAAAAACTTGTACATGAATGCTCATAGCAGCATTACTCATAATAGCTAAAAAGTAGAAACAAATGTCCATCAACTGACAAACAGATTTTTTAAATGTGTCTACTGATACACTAGAATGTTACTCAGCCATAAAAAAAGGATTGACATATTGGTATATGTCACAACATGGATAAATGTTAAACACATTAGGTTAAAGGAAAGATTCCAAACACAAATGGCCATGTATTATATTATCCCATTTATATTAATGTCCAGAATAGGCAAATCCATAGAGAAGACAATAGATCAGTGGTTGTCAGGGCCTGTGGGAAGGGGAGAATGAGAAGTAACTGCTCATTGGTATGGGATTTCTGTTTGGAGTCATGAAAATGTTCTGGAATTAGTGGTGATGGATACAAATCCTGTGACTATATTAAAACACATTGAATTATACCCTTTAAAATGGTAACTCTTATAGTATGTGAATTATATCTCAATAATAAAAGTAATGAAGAAGTAAAATATATGGTAGATTAGAATATGATGAGTATATATTTGAAAGTCATCGTTGACATGATTCGGGCACTAACTGTTGGGGAGCCTCGTTAGCGGATCCTCATGAGCAAAACAAGCATTTAGTCTACATGATCTATAGGGTCTCCCAAATCTAGCTTCCAATGATGGTCTCAATCTTCCTGCATGATCAGCAACTTCAAAAGAATTGCAGGAAAAGTCAACTCTAGAATAAAAACAAGTAAAAATCTTTTACCTTCAGTATCTCGTTGAAGTTAACTGTATATTTTTGGGTATTGGCCATTTGATCTGTTTGTCTTTTTATAAAGAACAACTCTGATTTGGCAGAATTTCTATAAGATTGTCATTTCCCATGAAGATTTCTGATTGTGAGCTGTGAGGAGAGCAATGCTAAAGTTACAGTCATTTGTAAAACTGTGTCTGACTGTAAATAAGGCAACAGTTTTCACAAGGAACAGCTGTTGGATATTTCTGGGCCAAGTCAAATGACCATATACAGTTATCAATTTTGGCATAAAAATAGAGGGTAAAGAATAGTGACGGCATAAATTTTCTGTGGACACAGATTTTTATGAGGCTTATTGCACAGTGGTTAAGAGCTTGGGCTCTGCAATCACCTTGTCAGGGTTAGGAACCTGGATCTAACACTTATGAAGTCACACTGTGCCTATTTCCTTATCTGTCATATGGCTATAGTCATTGTGCCCTCCTGTATGTAAAACTGTCCTGAGGAGGAAATTAGATGATAATTGTAAAGCACTGAGAAAAGAATCCGAGCCGTGGTAAGAGCTCAGCAAACATTAACATTACCTATTTTCAACAATACTCCGAAGGCTCGATGAATGTTTTAAATATATCTGGCATTGCTTGACAAATACTTGTTTACAGTGTATTGTTCTCTAATCCAAATTTCCCAGTAGTTATTTCTTGTTATACAGTGAGATTTCTCATGTAAATAATGTTTCTTACAGAATAAGATCAAGAGAACTTCACTGACAAAATGAAGATCCTGCTAATTATATTTGTCCTAAGCCTTTGGACCGAAACATTGGCAGATCAGAGCCCAGGTACCGGTATATTTTATGTGAATTATTATTTAGGAAAATAAACATTTGTATGTGTCAAACCTTTATTTTAATAAATACAGAGAAACAAGGACTTTATTTATTTACTGAAAAATCAAAGCAGGCAGCACTTTGTTGTAGTTGGACGTACACAATATCAAGCTAATTTAACCTCTCAAAGATGGCAGAAAGCTAGGGGCAAAAGTCATGAATTATGGTACACCTGGCTAGAAAAACTTGAATTACTCATTGATTTGTTTACATCCCAAAGTTTCCTGTCTCTATGAATAGAATTACCCCATTTGGTTTGTAGGTCAGTTTGCATCTTAGTCTTAATAAATTGAAAAAAAGGTAAAAAAGGAACCCCACATAGGAAATAAATTCTATGTATTTTTGTGGCAAAATCATTGCCTTCCTTTTACAAACATGAAAATAGGGAAGGGATCTATCTATCTATCTATCTATCTATCTATCTATCTATCTATCTATAGATATATCTATCCATCTGCACACACACACACACACACACACACACACACACATATATATATATATATATATATATATATATATATATATATATATATATATATATATATATTTCCCCCCCCCCCCTACTCTCCTGCTACCCTAGGGTATCCTGAATTTCTGAGTTACTTTGAAATAAAGCCCATTGTTAGACAGTTAGACATCCACCAGCACATCACTAATTTGGAGAGTGGAAGTGTCTGACCATGACTGCTGAAGTCGATGCCGGTAAAGGCTGAACAATCACCTCTGGCCCAGACTCACTTTATCAGGCTGATATTCCCCTTCCCTCCAGATGCTGGGAATACTGCCTGCAACAGCTGACACTCTACTTTCTCAGGAGACTTGCTCTCAGCTTTCCCAGAGCCACCTAACTCAGGAGGTTATGCTTGTAGCATCCTGCCTCTTCCCTTCAATTCCTGAGTATGGTCTGTAGGCAATGACTATGACAGAGGAATACCAAAAAAAAAAAAAAAAAAAGTTATTTTTGTCTCAGAGGGCACAGTCTGGTGTAGCTGACACTCCAGAGTCCCCTCCAATCAGGCCACTGTTAGACATCCTGCTTTGCTCCTGTCCTGCTTCCCCTCACCAAAGGCCTCACCTAAATCTCCGTCTCAGATCTGCTTCTGCGCCTCCAACCCAACACAGGTGCTTACTCAATACTGTTTCTAAAAGTTGCTGTTACTCCACAGACCACTTTGGGACTCTCTGGTATCATGTTGTTTATTCTTTAGTGCAATATCAGAGTTTCGGGTACCCCAACCAAAAAAAGGGGAAAAAAATGTCGATTGCCTCTGGTATAGAGTTGAGAAAGAAAAATTTATTGGCTCACTTAGCTAATGTCTTCTTGTTTGACATTTTAGCAAAAATAAGTACAGTTTCTTCAGTCTGACAGCCAGAAGACACTTTTGTTGGAGTTCTGAATTACCCTTAACACTAGTGCATAGTCTCAAATGAGTACTGAGGTCTGAAACGTAAAGGCTGCACAATCACCTTGTTTTGGTTTGTTGTCATCTTATTTTGATAGGGCCAGGCCCTGAGTTTGCAGATGTCGTGTTTCTGGTGGACAGCTCTGATCACCTGGGAGTGAAGTCCTTCCCTTTTGTGAAAACATTTATCAACAGAATGATCACCAGTCTCCCCATAGAGGCCAACAAATACCGCGTGGCCCTGGCCCAGTACAGCGACATTCTCCACAGTGAATTCCAGCTGAACACCTTCAAGACCAGGAACCCCATGTTGAACCACCTCAAGAAGAACTTCTTATTCATGGGTGGCTCCCTGCGCATAGGAAACGCTCTCCAGGAAGCTCACAGGACCTATTTCTCTGGACTCGCCAACGGGAGAGACAAGAAACTGTTTCCCCCGATTTTGGTGGTCCTGGCTTCAGCTGAGTCCGAGGATGAGGTAGAAGAGGCTGCCAAGGCCCTGCGGGAAGACGGGGTGAGAATCATCTCCGTGGGGCTGCAGAAAGCTTCTGAGGAGAACCTGAGGGCCATGGCCACGGCTCAGTTTCATTTCAACCTTCGATCCGTCAGAGACCTCAGCGCGTTTTCCCAGAACATGACGCAGATCATCAAGGATGTGGTGCAGTACAAGGAAGGAGCAGCGGATCCTGATATACAAGGTAAGAAAGCCTTTGGTTGAGTGTGGCCCAGTCCCCATGTGATCAGATCTGCGTCTCTCCGCTCTCATCCCTGCCAACTCCCATTCTACTCTTTCTACCTTCTGCCTTTGTTGGTGCCATTTTCTCTGACAGGAATCCTTTTGCCCTCCTTAGATTTCTTACAGTTTGAATAACTTCTGTCATCATTTAAATCTCAACCCTATAGTCATATCCTCTTGGATGGCTTTCCTTTCAAATTTCTTTTGGGGTCTCCCAGTTCCTTGTGTACGTTTGATGACAGCAGCACTTCCCATACTGTATACTTACCCATTTCTTTGTTGGTCTCTACCACTAATGAACTGGTAGCATACGCAGTGTCTGACAATGAGCTGGTATTCTGTTTTTTAATGAGTGACTAAAGTCTTACAGTTAAACAAATAAGGTCCATGTCTGTTCTCTTTCCCTCACAGTCCTAGCACAGTGTGAGACACACAGTAAATATTCAATAAATGCCTGTCAGTTAATAGATAGTGACACTAGATGGGAACAATAACCTTAGAATGAGGTTATTTGCTGTGTTGGCTTATCTCCCCCTGTACCATTTCAGTTTGCATGTTTGTTTGTTTTTTTCTTAGAGGTAAACTCTCTCTGATGAGTGTCAGGATCTGCTAAAGCCAGAAGCTTGACTCGTTTCCCCTCCCTGCCATGGAGTCATTTTGCGTTTGTTTTTTTACTTCTAAAACACACATTTATTTCACATTTTAACATTTTTTATATTAACAGGACATGTCTTTCAGTCATGCTTTAAAAAAATTCCCGAAGACTTGATATTAAATAGTAGTATATCTTATAGTAGACTGGATCTTTGAATCGAAAAAATATTAAAAATATTTCTAACAAGCTTATGGGTGTGAATAAGATCAATTAAAAGCAGCTCAAATGGAACTGACTCAGTGCCCTGACTTGTATAATTTAGGACTTCAGTGGGAGATTATGGGAGATGGTGAGGAGCTGTTGGGTGTGGGGACACTGGAGACAGGGAAGGTCACTGGAACCACATAAAGAAATCCTTTGAGCAATCTGGACCCTTCACATGCTCTGGTTTTGAACCGAGCACTGAATCTCTCCAGTTTTTGTCCGATACATATAAAGTTCTAGTCATGGGAGCTGGCGGCTTAGGATGTGAGCCCCTGAAAAACTCTGGCCCTGTCTCGTTTTAGACAGTTTCATATTATGGAGACTGTAGATGTTTCCAATCTAAATAGACAATTTTTATTTAGGCCTAAAGATGTTGGAGGACCCCAAATTGAAGTCGTTGCCGAATTTTAAATGACAAAGTTCCTCATTGCAATATAGTTCCACGTTTCAACAAGATTCAGGATTTTAATGACACTTTCTATTGACAATTTCATGTAATAGGGATGTGGACTGGACTCGATCGTAGCCATAAGCTGGATAAATGGCGTGCTGATATCTCTTCTAAATCAGGAAGATGGTGTATTACATCCAAGCTCCATGGTCCCTTTGATAGACGGGGCGGGGGAGGGACAGAAAGTTTTAAAGGAAATGCCTGGGTGATCTTGCCTAGAGTGATTGCTTGTACTGAACACACACTGGAACCGTAGCCGCCGCAGGTTAATTTTCCCATGTGCACCACTGCATCTATGCCCAGGCTACCCAAACACTGTAGTGAGTATGTAAGGACCTAAGGAGCAGCTTTTTGGAGAAAGGGTTTCATTAGATGGAGATGATCATGTTTAGTGGATTTTCCAAAAATCCCTAGAGAGAGCATCACAATATAATATTAGGGGTGTTAACATATAGACTCACGCAAGGAGTAGTCAAATGAATCGTTCGCGCAGTAGCTTCCACAAATGCAGTCACTGCAGCTGTGTGTGTCACTGAGGTCTTTTAAAATAGGCACAAGTGCATATATTCCTCATAATAATTGTTTGATATTCAGTGATGTACATAGGCTGTACACATACACATGGGAAGCAGAAAGAAAGGAACACTGCCCAGCTTATAGCCAGCTTCCACCGAATATTCACTTTTCTCCATCAGCTAAACTACAGGAGGTTTTGGATTATCTAACCAATAGTGCATCTCTGCAGATGAGATCTTCAGCCGTCACAGCCACATCAGAAGGAAAAAAACAGAACACTTTACTTACAGTCAGTAACCTCTATTGAAGAATGTACAAGATCAAATCTCTCCAAGATGTTGAAAGAATTGGGACTTATCGATGGGCAAGAACTGGCAGCTGCTGGTGTCACCACACCACAGACTGTACTATTCAAACTTCATTTTACTTCTCAAGGAAAATGTGTCTGCACAAAATAGGAAAACTTATGGAAATATTATACTTTGTGAAAGCTAAAAAACTTAATTTGATTTAGTTTTAGCATCATTATTGCTGGCATTTGACTTTTTTAATATGGCGAACCACATTTTTTCTTCATAACTTTCCCTTGAAGACAGAATTTGAAGGTTGGTGCTTGTAAGCATTTTCATTAATAATACGGGAAATGATGTCTGGAGAGAGAAGTGATGAGCAAATGTACTGCTTCTTTTAGAGGAGGAGGCAAGCATCCACTTGTATGTGAATTTTATTATTAGGGTCAAAGAATGCATGCCTCAGTTTTCGTTTGAACACATATCCAAAAGATATCCCTTCTAAGAAAATAAAGTTTTAAATAACATTCTATGTTATAACTTGACATCTAGAGCATATTGAACATAGCCTACATCTTGCTTGTTTACTATTCATTTAATTGTGGCTGTCCAAATGAATATTCATCCCTGAAGAGGTTACCCTGTCCATAGTACTTTGTAAATGGTGTTATAGCTGAATACCTGTGCATTGAAATGGGAAATGTTTCCCTTAGCTATAAAGTGAGGATAATAATGCCTACTTTATTTGGGTGAGATGGCTTGTGTGGCATTTGCCACACAGTTTACTGTTATTAATAATGATAGCTATAAACACGAAACAGGTCATGTTGGGGGTTTGTTTTTGCCACCTGTGTGGGTTCAGAGTACACGTAGATTTATGAGCATTATTTTTGATTCCACAAATACTTCTGAGCTCCCACCAGGCACCAGATACTGCCGGGATTGAGATAAGTAAGACGTGCCATCTGGCTTCCAGAGCTCACAATCCTAATGGGTCGTTCTTGGCAAGATTGAGCTTATCTCTTGGCTATACTTTCCTCAGCTGTGGCTCCTTCACCTGTGCCTGGAGGAGTTTCATATGCACATGGTGTACTCGCCCCTGGATGCTAGATTCATAGAACCAACTGCTTGCCTGGTATCTCCAAGAGTATCCCAAACTTAGCACTGTCTGAAATGGAACTTTTGAGTCCCTCCTGCAACTTGTTCTTCCCTATCACAGAAAAAAGATACCAACAACCAACATCCACTCAGCTGTTCAGGCCAAAACAGTAGGAGTTTTCACCGCTTCCCTTTTTCACTTTCAACACTTGCATTCAATTTATCATCAAGTCCTCTCTGTTCTATCTCTAATTCATACATCAAAACTACCTTTGTTGTTTTATCTTCTCTGCTGTTATCCTTGTCCAAGAACAATTATCTCTTTCCTGGACTCGGGCCACTGTTTCTTAATTGAGAGCCCTGAATTCATTATTTCCCCTCAGCCACTGGGAAGGCATTTCAAAGATTTAAATAAGCATATGATGCCCCTATGATTTGGGCCCTGCCTCCCTCTGACCTCATTCATCATTGTTCCTCTCACTCACTGGCTCCCGCCACTGTGGACTTCTTGCTTGTTCACTGTCTATTGTTTTTTTTTTTTTGCCAGAATTCCTCTTCCCTCTGAACAACATGTAGCTGAATTCTTCTCTTTATTCATATCTCTACCCAAATGTTATCCTCTCAGAAAGGCCTTTTATGACTTCTTAATGTCTCAGAAAAGTTAGTCCCCACCCTATATCCCCAGTCTAGTAACTCATTCAGTCATCTGTTTTATTTCCTTGCTAGCACTCAGTACTGTCTGAAAGAATATAATCTAGTTATCTGTCCTCCCCACAGAATGTGAACTCTCTGAGGTCAGAGATATTTCTGTTAACTCATCCCTGTATCACAGTGCTTGAGAGTGGTAGTGGTGGTTGTGGTGGTTGTCACACTGTGGTGTTGGAAGTGGTGGTGTGGTGGTAATGGCAGAGGTACTGGTAATGGTATTGGAAGTGGTGGTGGTGGTTGGTTGATTGTTTTTGTTGATGGTGGTAATGGGGGTGAAGGTGACAGTGGAGGTGGAAGTGAAGGTGGAGGTGGTAGTGAAGAAGGAGGAGAAAGTGGTGGTGGTAGTCTTACTGGAGGTGATGGTGGTCATGAAGATGATGGTAGTGGTGGGAAAATTGGTAAGAAGCATTCCTCAGGTAGAGGCACAAGCATTGCAACGTCTCGGAACTCCATGACCTTGTAACTCTTGTTTGAAACTTTTGTCTTTTGTTTACTAAAAGAAAACAATACTAACTTCGTTTGTCATGACTACCTCTGTTTTCACTAATATCTTCTGACAATCTGTAAAGTGCCTTTCTCCCTCTGGACTGGTGATTTATACTAATCCTCATACTTTTTCTCTCTCCATAGTTCCCTTACCCGTGACCTGTCAGAAAGATTCACTAGCTGACCTTGTGTTCCTGGTGGATGAGTCACTTGGGACCAGACAGAATTTAAGGAACCTGCAGAGCTTCCTAAAGAATATCACCACCTCCCTGGATGTAAAGGACAACTGCATGCGGCTTGGACTTATGAGTTACAGCAATAGAGCCGAGACTATTTCTTTTCTGAAATCCAGCACAAATCAATTTGCATTTCAGGAGCAAATCCAGAAGCTTTCTATCCAGACTGGGAAATCCAATGCTGGGGCTGCCATTGAGAAAATGAGGAGAGAAGCCTTCTTAGAGTCAAGTGGCAGCAGAAGGGCGCAGGGTGTACCTCAGATCGCGGTCCTGATCACTCACAGACCCTCAGACGATGAGGTGCGTGAGGCTGCAAAGAGACTTCGTCTGGAGGACGTAACTGTGTTTGCCATGAGCATCCAAGGGGCCAACAATACCCAGTTAGAAGAAATCGCATCTTACCCTCCGGAACAGACAGTTTCCATGCTAAAGTCCTATGCAGACTTGGAATCTTACAGTAAGAAATTCCTGAAAAAGCTCCAGAATGAAATATGGTCCCAAATTTCTACTCGTGCTGAACATATAGATCTTGACAAAACTGGTATGTTTAAAATAATACTTTTCTTATTATAAAAGTAATAGGAGTGATTGCCCAGGATCAGGAGTGAGGACTGACTGAAATCCGATAAAGAAACTTTAGGAATTAAGGAAATGTTCTAAAACTAGATGTTGGTGATGGTTGTAAAGCTTTATAAAATTACCGAAAATCATCGAATGATTATAATGGGCAAACTTTTTAGCATGTAAATAAATTGGGCCTCAATAAAATGTAAAAAACTTAAAATGTGTTAATTATAAAATAGTGAAATAGTATTGGTGAACATAAAGAAGACAAAATTGTCTGTAATCCTATCTTTCAGGTAAATCTGTTCTTAACATTTATTTCTCTTGTCTTTTAGTCTCTTCTCTCTATATACTTGTGCACACACAGATACACACATGTATATTTTTAAAAAATAATACAACATTGTGTGTTTCAGTGCTGTCCCACAGAACTTTCTGTAAAGATGGTAGTGTTCTCTATCTATAAGGCAGACACGAGCTACATGTGTCTAGTGAGTGCTTTAAATGGGACTGAAGTCACTGAAGAACTGCATTTTAATTTAATTTAATTTTCATTTGTTTTTATTTTAATAGCCACATGTGTCTGGTGGTTGTCATATTGGACAATGCAGGCATATGTAGCTGGGCTACTTGTTGTATCAGTTACAGTTACATTTGGGTGTGACTAACAGACAAAAACATAACAATGACTTAAACAGGATAAAACGATTTTTTTCTGTTTCACAAACAAGTCCTGAGGTAGGCAGACTGAGCTGGCGTGCTAACCAGAGTGCTAAGGATCCTGTCTCTTTCTGTGTTATTTCTTTTGCTCTTTGTGGCCTTTATGCCCAGGATCATAAATAATCTAAATTTTAAAAGTATGCTCTTTCTTCTAACTAGTTGCAACGAATGACTAGATAAAGTGGTATACAGACTCTTAGGAAAGTTAAACCGCCGCCCCCCTTTTTTTCATAGAATCTGCTCAACAAAGGAAGGAACATGGAGAGCTCTTCTATTTAAAAAATTTGTTGAAATCTTGTGAAGTACCAGGCCTGCTGGGCAGGAGCAGAGAACTAGGCAGTGTCTGCTTTGATGGAGCTGACATTCTGTGTCAGGAAGCAGCCTATGCTCAAGAACCAATGAATAAGAAAATTTCAGAAAGTAATGAGTATCATAAAGAAAACAGGGTAATAGGATAAACAATGACTGATGAGCTTTTGCTGGAGGGGAAGAGACAGCCTTTTTGAAAAGCAGGCATTTGAGTTGGCACATCCATAGAGACAAGAGAAGGAACCAGCCGGGCGAATCTTTGGGGGGAAGAATTTTCCAGGAAGAGAGGAGGGCAAATGCAAAAGCCCTGGGCCACATTCAAAGCACAGAAAGAAGCCCAGAGTTTTTGGAGCACAGTAAGCATAAGATGAAGAATTGCTGGAAATAGCATCAGAGAGAAAAGCAGGGGAAAGATCAGGCCTCTTTTTTTTTTTTTTTTTTTTTTTTTTTTAAATTCTAAATGTAATGATAAATCATGTAAGTAGAAGTGTCATATGTTCTGGTTCTAGTTTTAAATATATTGCTCTAGTTGCTCTGGGAAGAAGAGGTTATTGGGGAAGTAAGAAGGTCATCTACTATGTTGTCACAACTCATTACTTAACCAAGCCAAAACTCTCCCCACAAGCAATCAGCCACTGTCTCGTAGATTCTACTCCTAAATATCTCTTAAACCTATCCTTTTTTCTCGATCCTCACTTGCTTTAGTCCAGTCCTTTGTTATTTCTCATCTATGGTGTTGAAATAGTCTTCTAATTAATTTTCCCTGCCTCCAGTCTCAGCCTCTTTTAATCATTCATTCAAGAAATACTTGTTGAATATAGAATTGTATGTCAGGCACTGTACTATGTATCAGGGAAGCAGAAATATAAGATATCATCTTTGTGGTGAAGACTCTGAAATTATATTTCCAAAATACAAATGTGGGTATGTTTCTCTAACCATCTTCAGTGGCTCCTCATGCAGCATAGTAGGATCCAAACTACTTGTCCCAGTGTCTCAGTCAGATTAATTTAATTATAGAACACAGACACCCACTTAAGCTGGCCTAAGACATTGTTGCACTGGCTATTTCTTCTGTCTGTTCGTTCTCCAGTTTTTCACATAGCTAACATTCTTCCTTGAAGTCTTTTCTCAAATGTCATCTTCTTTATTTAACACTGTTCAACAAAGGAAGGAACATGCAGAGCTCTTCGATTTAAAAAATTTGTTGAAATCTTGTGAAGTACCAGGCCTGCTGGGCAGGAGCAGAGAACTAGGCTCCACCCCCACCTCTTAGCATTTCTTTTCGCTCTATTTGACTTTCTTTTTGTAATAATACTTTTATCTTCCTAAAATACTAAAGAATTGATTTATTATCTTCATCGATTGTTGTCTCTCATGACCTAATATAATGTGACCTCAGTAAGAGCAAGGATTGTTATCTCTATTTACATTTTGATGTATACATAAAAATAAATAAATAAAAATAGAAGAAGGTCATCTCACCCCGTTTCTCAAGAAATCATAAGACATAAATGTCCAAAAAGGAAGGTGACAATACTACAAAAACAATTTGACTTAGATCCTGGAAACTCAGAAATCTGGTCCTTACTCTTTAATTTACTGGCTGTGTGACCTTAGCCAAACCACGAGGCCTTGCTCTGTTTCACCAGGTTGTTGCAAATTTCAAAGGTGAAAATGGGCGTGGGCGTGCCCAATGAAGTGTACGGGCTCTGTGCAAACCTGAAGTGTCCTCATTCTTTAGAACCTTCACAGCCTCATGTTCCTCTACAAACCCTCTTGTTAAGTTCTCTCCAGAGTCTCTATAACTAACGAAGAATGCACTTTCCATTTTCCTTTTTTTTTTTGCAGGCTGTGTGGATACCAAAGAGGCCAGTCTCTATTTCCTCATCGATGGCTCAACCAGCATCCAGATAAAGGAGTTTGAGCAGATCAAGGAATTTATGTTGGCCGTGATAGACATGTTTACCATTGGCCCAGACAAAGTCCAAGTGGGAGCTGTGCAGTATTCACATAAGAAGAAAGTGGAATTTGATATTCATATTTATACTAATGATGTGGAACTAAGAAAGGCTGTTTTAAACCTCAAGCAACTCAACGGCAACACTTATACTGGAGCAGCCCTGGATTTCATGCTGCCCATAATAAGGGCGGGAAGGAAGCGTCGGTCAAGTGAGGTTCCCTGTCATCTCATTGTGCTGACGGATGGGTGGTCCCATGATGACGTCCTGGAACCTGCTGAGAGACTAAGGGCAGAACAAATCACCATTCATGCAATAGGCATTGGGGAGGCTAACCAAACACAACTGCGACAAATTGCTGGGAGAGAAGAAAGGGTTAGCTTTGGGCAGAACTTTGATGCTTTAAAAAGCATCCAAAATGAAGTTGTTCGCAGGATCTGCATTGAAAAAGGTAAGCAAAACAAGAAAGGCTTCATTCTCTGCACTCCGTTAGTGGCTTCAGGCAGACCAACAGCCAGGCTGAGACAAGCAATGAGGTGACCAGTGGTCTGGCTAGCATTTTGTTAACTTCCCTTATCACTGTGGAGGGATTCATTCCCTTACTTTAAACCCATTGCCAAGGTTGGAGAGTCCCTCTATAGACAGCTCCCCTGGGGCCACCTTGGAAGTCAGAAGTAGGAGGTTGCTAAGAGTGTGTCCTTGAGAAAGCTCACTGCTGTGGTGCTAAGAGACTCTGTTCTATGTATGAACTGTGCGTGTGTGTATGCGTGTGCATGCACTAATAGAGGCACATGAGTACAGTGAAAAGAAAAGGGGCTCTGGCTTTAGGTAGATCAGGGTTCCACTCACTTTTCTACTTGATCTTCAGACTTCCTTATCTATAAAGTGAGGCTGATACTTACATCAGAGAATCCTTGTAGGTTTAGCACAGTGAAACACCAATCATTTCTCTATTATGAATGCATGTCTAGAACATGTATAGCTATTGTTTATTTATAACAAATACATATTTGCATTTTTGTTCTGATTTAAAATTAAGTAACAAATGTTAGGAAGAACAACTTTGCACATTCTTGTGTCTGATTGGTATTCATCTTATTAATAATCGTCATTTACTAACTGAAGATGGCATGAAAATATTGAGTGCTGAGAAGCATAGTAGCTTACTGGTTAAAAGAAAGGATGCTGGAGTGAGAGTCCAAATTCAAAACCTAGCTTTATCACTTAGTAGCTGTGGACCTTGAATAGGGTACTTCCTGTCTACCTGCCTTGGTCCCTTTTGGTGACTTACTGTGAAGCTTAAAGGTGACAATGTATGTGGGACACTTAGAGGAGTGCCTGGCATCTTGTAAGTGCTACATAAAAATCAGCTATTGTGGAAGTTGGTTAAAGTGTTCACTGATGAGGAAAGGAGAATTCTCTCTTATTTGAACTCACAAAAGTGAAAAATGTGTTGGAATTTTCTGAGTCACTCAAATCAGAAGGAAAAGAAACAAACAAATAAGTAGCATTCACAGCAAAATCCTAAGTCACAACTTTGTTCATTGTTCTCTCTGGTATGTAGTAATATTATGGATACAGTTGGGTCTTAGGAAGAATACAAGAGTGAAAGGCTCCCAGCATTTCCTGGGGTTGATGCCAAGAGAAGTAAAAGGGTTTTTCAGGAAGAATAAAGTAGATTGTGTCTCAGACCCTCTCAAGGAAGAAGGGCTTGAGGGAGTAATCTGAGGAGCTGCAGTGCATCTCTTACTGACCAGGTAGTTGCACTTCAGGTACCCAAACACTGGCATACCTGAAGGAGGAGAAAAGCTGTGGACAGGAAATGAACCATAAGATAGTAAACACAGAGGCTGTTAACTAAAGAGCCAAAGCTCAATGGCCTGGAAAAAATTGGCTAGTCTCAGAGCAGATGTAGATGGAGTGAGACACAGTATATTGGGTATGGGGCAGGTGGAGCGGCTCTAACAAAAAGACCCCAAATGACACAACACAGAATATTATTTTTCTCTTGCATAATAGTCTAGGGTAAGCAGTCCAGGTCTAGTGGAGAGGCTATTCCATGCTCAATACATAGGTTAAAAGTGAAGCTCCAGTTCTCACCACGCATCTGTGGAAAGGGAGAAAGGGCCAGGGGAGCCCACCATGCTTAATTATTTTAATGTCAAGACACAGGAGCGGTCAAATCACTCCTGCTTATATCTATTGGCCAAAACTTAGTCACAGGGCCACATCTACCTACAAGGAAGGCTCAGAAATATAGTCTTTACCTGTTCAACTATCTGCCCAGCTGAAACTTTATTGACAAAGAAGAACTGGAGGACAGATATTAGAGGACAAGAAGTAGTCTCTGTCACAAATAAATACAAGGAGGTAGAGCCTGTGACTACTAAGCCATGTAGAAGTCTACTCCTGAGAAAGTAGGTGTAGTGAAAGCGAGAGAAGCTTCCCATACTTCACAGCAACGGGGCTTTGCCAACACCACAGACATCTTCAGTGACCTCCCTATTTGTGACTTTCAAGATGGCACCAGGGAGGCTTGGGTCTCAAATGATGGTTTTAGTCCTCTCTGGCGGGCCTTACCCATCAATTAAAGTAGTTAAAAATAATCAGCATCTTTTTATTCTTCTATGGCTGATGCTAATTGTTCTATTTTTAAGTACAAGGGGTAGACTCTGTGAGTGTTGAGGGAGGGGCTGGTAAGAGAATGGCAGTGATAACTGATACAGAAAAGGGATAAGACTAAAGATATACATGCTAAAGACAATATGTTTATGTATTTTATATATACTTATACACACTGTCACAACTCTGTACCATGAATTAATCACACTTTTTTCCATAGCTTACAGAAATTGGTCTCATATATGTGTATAGATGTACATGTACATCTATACATAGTCATATTGTATGTCCATTTCCAAACAGTAGGGCATCTACTGTTTTATGTGTAAATAAAGGAACAGTCCGCGTTGAATGGATATGTGCTTACTGATGCACTTATTATTTCTAATAAAAGCTTTTCACCCCACTTTCTGGTATTGATTTATAGTGTTTATCAAATCACTTTAAATTATCCCAGGAAATCTTTCTATGTAAAGAATACTTGGAATTTTGTTTTTCAAGAATATACATAAAACACTGGAATATTATTCCTATGAGTACAGGGAATTGGTTGCTTTTTTTCTAATTTCTTTTTTTGATCCCTGTTGCATCCTTAACACACAGCCTGCTGTCTGGCATTGCATACACTTCAAGAATCAGGAATGAATGAATGAAGGATGAATAATGTATCGTGCGTGTATGCACGCATAAATGAACGAATACACACTTTGGAAGTTGCATTTTCACTTTAAAACTTCTTGAATGATCTTCAATGGATTGCCAATGTATGTTTCTAGTCAGCAGGCTTCTGCAAACAAGTGAATAAAATTTCAAGTGCCATAGCAGTTGTTTGAATTGATGTTTGATGTTTTATGAGTAATGCATTTATTTCTGCTGTACTGTTTCTACATATGTTGAGAACCATGCCAACCTGGTTTATTTGTTTCTGATCTTTTTGATAACATGCAGGTTGTGAAGACATGAAGGCTGATATCATGTTTCTGGTGGACAGTTCTGGCAGCATAGGACTTGACAATTATGGGAAAATGAAGACCTTTATGAAAAACCTGTTAGCTAAGATTCAAATTGGTCCAGATAAATCTCAAATTGGCGTTGTTCAGTTCAGTGGTTATAATAAGGAAGAGTTCCAGCTTAATAAATACTTCACACAAAAAGAAATTTCAGATGCAATAGACAGAATGTCTCTCATCAACCAAACCACTTTGACTGGAAGTGCACTAACCTTTGTAGATCAATACTTCACCCACCCCAAGGGGTCCCGTGTTGGGGTCAAAAAGTTTCTCATTCTCATCACGGATGGAGAAGCGCAGGATGATGTGAGAGACCCTGCACGAGCTCTTCGGGACAAGGGCGTGATTATCTTCTCTGTGGGGGTGTACGGTGCCAATAGGACTCAGCTAGAGGAGGTCAGTGGGGATGGTAGCCTGGTCTTTCAAGTTGAGAACTTCGATCATCTGAAAGCAATAGAAAGTAAACTCATCTTCCGTGTGTGCGCTCTCCATGGTAAGTGACGAGGACTCAAGGATATAAGCTATTGACTGTATAGTGGGTTGCACTTTGGGCTTGGCCTTTAACTGGACTTTGATATTAAGTTTCAGTCTCATCTATGTTATATTAAAGCACCCATGACCTCCAGGGATATTCCAGACTAACAGTTATGTCAGTCAGCTTGGTGACTTTAAATACATCGCAAGAGGTTCTCAGGATTTTACATTAAATTTCCAACTCCTTAGTACCTGCATACCTAAATTTTCCAGAGCCAATTTTTAACCCCAAACAATTCCCCAGAATTGTTTCTTGGCTACCTATAACCAACGTGAAGCAGTAGATAATTAGAAATACAAATTTCTCTTTCTCTTTGTTAAATTAAATTCAGTACCATAAGAATCATCCCCCCAGAAAAACCTGTTATTTTAAAGATGTAGTATGTATTTTCATTACTGCACATTATTATTCTTAACTTCTCTCAGGTAGGTAGTTTACATTTGCCTGTTCATGTACCCATCCTTTTGGAAAATTTTAATTCCTTACTTTTATAATTGCTTCAGGGTCATCATTTTTAGCTCACAAATTGTGGTCCTCTTCTAATTGAGCAACCTTTAGTTTCAGCCTATCAACTTTAATGGCTGTTGAACGAACACTTGCTATAAATCCACATGTAACACTAAAAACACCTGTGCTTTTAAATCTATTATGTGCTGTTATCTATGTTTTGGATACAATTAAGAGAACAAACCAAAGTATTAGTAAGTTTGCTGTATGTTGTTCCCCTGGCAACATAGAGACCTCCTTTGGGCTTCACTCTTTACAATTATGTGTGTGAAATTTTCAGAAAGTTAACAAATAAAATGTCTCAGTATAAACTCTGAGTTCTGTCAATGGTGCTAAGATTTCTCTTATAACAGCTTAATTGGAGGTTTTTTGTTTTTTTTTTTCTCTAAGAATGGCAGTGATTCCAAAACTCTTGGTAATGTTGAGACATTCTAAGAAAAGCTGACCTTAAGACCACAGCCCCACATTTGAAATCTGCAGAGCTCTTTCTGGTATTTCTTCATTTTGATAAATGTAATGTTTGTGGAGGGCCTATCTATAGCCTAAGGCCAAATTTCAGCTGACTCATACATTAGATCAACTCATAACATATCATCAGGACTAGTCACCCATCTTGATAAATATTTATTAGTCTAACAAGGTTCCTATATCTGTAGGAACCTGGATTATTGCCCAAAGATAGCCTGAGCTCATCCACAGTGTCTTAGACTTGAAAATTTGAGACCTCAGTGCCAGAAATAAGGATTGGGGGTATGATAGGCTGGTGGAAAGTGGAGAAAGCCAACCTTGGGAAGGCATGTGCTTATGTTACTGAGGGAGGGAGAAGAAGGGAGAGAAAGCCCCTACTTTGGAGACCCTAGGTCACTAGGCTTCTACTGTGCAGGAAGGAGGGCTTGGGGCTAGGGATGAGGTCATAGAAGCCTTAGCTCTCCCGCAATGTGAGGCCACTCCTTTTCTGAGTTGTAATTCAGGAGGTCAGGGAAAGGAGGAGCCCAAATCAATGTGGAGAGGCCTAGCAGGAGTTTGCCTATCAGAAGCTGAGAAGGTAGCTGGAGCCAGAGGGAATAGAATAAAAATCCCAGCTTATACGATGAGCCTCTGAGCTGTTTAAACCAGCAGGCCAGTTTGGCAAACACCAGTCATGTCTTACCCTTATGTTGACATTGACTTCTGACATTTCCTTCCAATTGAAAGCATGCTTAGTAAAAGGCATTACATATCCTAGTGAGATACAGCAGAAGAGTATGATGTGGCATAAGGACCACCGCTCATGGAGTCATATCGATAAGGGTCCTTGAAATCATGAGCTCGGCAAGTTGTATATCACTGAGCCTCAGCCTCTTTCTCTGTAAGATGGTAGCAACCACCTCTAAGAACTAAGTGAGATGCAGTACCTGCCACATAGAAGGCTCACAGCAAGTGTTAGTTTGCTCTCCTTCTCAGCTGTCTGTGTAGAATGCACTGCAGAAAGTTTGTGATGCCTGCTTTCTTCTACTTTCAGATTGTAAACGTATTAAACTGTTAGACACAGTGTTTGTGCTGGACCATTCAGGCAGCATAAATTTGCAACAGCAAGAAAGCATGATTAACCTAACCATCCATCTGGTAAAGAAAGCGGATGTTGGCAGGGACCGAGTTCAGTTTGGAGCTGTCAAGTATTCCGACTATCCTGAGGTTCTGTTCTACCTCAATACGTACTCAAACAGATCAGCAGTCATTGAGAATCTGAGGAGACGCAGGAGCGCGAAAGGGAACACCTTCACTGCCAGGGCTCTCGAGTTCACAAACAGCCTGTTCACAGAGGAGCACGGCAGCCGCATCAAGCAAAACGTGAAGCAGATGCTTATCATCATCACTGACGGGGAATCCCATGACCGACATATGCTCAATGACACGGCGTTGAAATTAAGAAACAAAGGTATCATCGTCTTTGCAGTGGGTGTAGGAAAAGCCAACCAAAATGAACTGGAGGCTATGGCAGGGAATAAAGAGAACACGGTCCATGTAGATAATTTCGACAAACTGAAAGACGTTTACCTGCCTCTACAAGAAAGCATGTGTACCAATGCACAAGAGGGTAAGTTATGATTTTTAACCTTTCTAGGGGGGTAGCAATAAAAGTTGAAGCAGAAAGTAAATTATGTCTTGGCTCCCAATTACCTGGCTGTCATGGGCTGAGCACTTCTCTGCTCAGGCGACATGTTTTCTCATCTCTGAAAGAAATGCGTTGATTGAGCAAGATCCTAAAGGTCCCTTCCCACTACAGTGTGCATTGAGGAGATAGAAGAAGGCTTCAGAAGCATTCCTTGCTGTCTTGCCATCTTGTTGCCTTTTTCTTGTTTAGAAGGGAACTCTCCTTAGGATCAGTTTCACCGTACCCCATTTCATGGCTACTTATGCTGCTCCATTTGCTTCATGGTCTCAATGTAACCACTGGGCTTCAGTTTCAGGCCAAACTCAAGTGGCGCCACGGGTTTCATGGTTTAAACAGATAAACTTTTGTCTTCAAAGATCCAGGATCCTCTAAATGGGATTCTAGGCATTCTATAGGGCTATAGGAAGTTCAAGTGGTCTAATGAGCTTTTCTGGATAAGGGCCATTATTGCAGAGGGAAGGACATGGGAGTTCAACATGGGGTAATGGAGACTGGCTGCTGGGAACAGAGAGGGAAGGGGCCTAAGCTGATTCCGTCAGATACCACTGGGTTAGGGTAAGCTGCAACCATCACAGCTGAGTGAGGAAAGGACGAGATGTGCCACTTGAGCTGAAAGCAGCAGAGATTGAAAAGTCGTCGAGGAGGGCCACTGTGCCTCCTTGGAAGGTCAAGATCCTTCTGGTAAGAATTTCTCCTTCCAACCTGGCAAGTGAATCAATCATCGAACTACTTCCTTTCTTCTTTCCTTCTTCACTCCCTTTCTATGGACTTCTTTTCTTCCTTTTGTCCTTTCTTCCTTATTCTCTACCGGTTTGAGATCTACTTTTGAATCCAACACAAATCATGGTTTAAGGCTGACATTAACCTATTCCCATCTCTGTAAGCAGTCCAATCCCAAATAAAACCTTCTCCCCAAATCCTGTGTCAGATCAGAATCAGCTGTGCTGAATGACACTGCGTATGTCTGACCACCATAGCTCTACTTTACTTAAGTAAACAATAAATTTGTTTACTTTACTTACTTACTACTTACTTTACTCACTACTTTACTACTTACTTTACTTACTTTACTACTTACTACTTTACTTACTACTTTGCTTAAGTAAAGAATAAATTTATCTTTTTGGTTTCAGATACTGAATGATGGTATAATCTTTAAAAAAAAAAAGCACGACTTTCCACAGAACCGTGGGACCATCTCATTTCTTTGTGGTTTTTGGCCTGTCCCTGGACTCCCACCTGAAACCGGGTCTCCCCGCCATCTCTGGTCACTGTTCAGTCCATTCTTAACACTGAGTGATCTTTCTACTACTTACTGGACTATGTCACTGCTTTGCTTACAGTTTTCAATTTTTAAACTCCTGAGTTCTGTCTAGCCCCTGCCCACCTCTCTAACCTCATCTGTTACCCTTCTCTTCTTCAGAATCTCTCCTGTCATTCTGAAATTCCTCCACATCTTTGCATGCCCCATTCTACCCACCACGAACACACAAGTGCACCACTTCCCCTGCTCCACCTAGCTTGTCTGTCACGTTTCAGCCTTTGTTTGCCAGTTTCCTGACCCAATACCCAACAGTGTCTCCACTGTGTTTCTCAACTCCTGCACCTCCTATTTCTCTGATGGTAGCACTTAACATATATTTGCTATTTCCTTATCTGTATCTGTCAGAAGACTGTGAACTCCTTGGGCAGGCTTGGCCCTTGTTTATCATTGGGTCCCCACAAATCTAGTAAGTCCATTGCAAGGACTACAGTCTTTTCCTAGGAATATGGGGGCTGTTTTATTCTCATCTCCCATCCTTACCTTATGGATGTAGATGCTAAGATGGAGTTCAGGATGCAAGAATTTTATTAGGGATCCACACTATGAAAGAAAGGGGGAAAGCAGAATAGGCAGAAGAAGAAGTCAAAGAGTGATGCATGCTTGACAACTCTTCAAACATGACAAGGAACGCTGGAGTGAGAATTGTCCATTAGAGTTGTCCAGCATCAGACTAAGACGACTGGGTCTTTGTACCCCCTTCTCACTTAGTTCCCAGATGTAGGATGCCATAGGAAGGACATGGCCTTTCGCTGGGCATCTCTGCAGTGAGGCTGACCCTGAAGGAGCTAACAGCTAGAGCTGTTTGCTGACCACATTTCCACAGTTGGGCAGTAAGTCCTTCCTTGAAGGTCTATGTGGGTAGCCCATCTCTGTGTCTTACAAGGAATTGTGTGACAGTGGGCATTCCTTTGTCTCAATTATCTTTAGTAATCACTTTAGTGCTGTCCTTATACCTGCTATTGTGTTTGATTGAAATTTAGTGTAGAGGATCCTCCTCTTGGTTATAGGATATTTTACACTGGATTTCAGGGAGATGACTCCATGTCCTGTTTACTAGCCATTAACACTTGTCTCTTGAAGTTTTAATAATTGGGTGATGCTATTATTTTTAAAAATTTGCAATAGAAAAAAATGCTAGATTTAGGATAAAAAAGATTGAGAGGTCTAGGTACCAGCTTCATTGCATAGCAATTGTATATTCTTAGGCAAGTTACGTAACCCCTGAATTGCATTTCTGTACCTATAAATTAGAACAACTCAAAAAATGGTCATGAATATTAACTATTACTGTATGCCCAAAACATTTTAAACTTTCTTTCTGTGAGTAGCTTTCATTGTCTTTTCAAATGAATCGTGAAAATTTGAAACAAAGTCTATTATCTTTCTCCTTTCCACTGTTTTTCCTTCTCTTTGAGGGCCAATTGATGATTTTCTCTTCTTTTAATTTGTCTCAGTTTGCTACTAATGTAGGTATTTAGCAAAGCAATTTAAGTATTTAAGTAAAGGGAAAATTCAGAATGATTTATGAGGAAAATAACTGATTTATTTTTCCAATTGCAGTCTGTAAGATTCCAGAAGCCGATGTGATTTTCTTTTGTGATGGCTCTGACTTGGTATCTGATTCAGAGTTTGTTACCATGACGACTTTCTTGTCAGACTTAATTGATAGTTTTGACATTCAGTCTCAAAGAATGAAAATTGGGATGGCTCAATTTGGCAGCCGCTACCAAGAAATGATTGAGTTGGGAAACTCTCTGACTAAAATCCAGTGGAAGACTCAAATTCAAACTATCACCAAGAGCAGTGGGCCTCCGCGAATCAACTTGGCCCTGAAACAAGTGAGCGTTATGTTTCATCCATCTGCTGGTGGGAGAGGAAATGCCGGTGTTCCTCAAACTTTGGTTGTTATCACATCTGGGGATCCCCAAGAAGATGTGGCAGATGCAGGAAAAATCCTGAAAGACCTTGGAATTTGTGTCCTGGTTTTGGGCATAGGACATGTTCATAAAGCACAGCTTCTGCCAATCACAGGCAATTCTGAAAAAATAATCACTTTTCAAGATTTTACTAAATTAAAGAATGTGGATGTGAAAAAAAGAATTGTCCGGGAAATCTGTCAGAGCTGTGGGAAAACCAGTAAGTGTTCATTTGCTTTTCATTTGTTTTTCTTTAATTGCATCTTCCCAGTTCTCCATTTCCCAAGATGTCTCATGGGCTCGCTCTAGCAGAACATATTTTTAGAATAGTGTGCAGTGAGAATGGACATCTCCCCTGTTTCCAGGAAGATTGGGGTCAGTCAGCCTCCCTCAGAAGTAAGAAAAAAGGTGCAGAGGCTGCAGGAGGCCTTGGTTGTCTTCTGGTCCGTCCTGTCCCCTCTCTGCAGCCCAGTATTTATGCTCCTCTTAGCACCTGGAACCCAGTCTCCTAATTCTACTTCTCAACCTCCAGGAGGCCTAAAACAATGCCTTCCATCCAGTAGGAAGTAAGTAAAAGAAATATTCGCTGATGGGAAATTTTACTATTTTAACTTTATTAAACCATTTCATAAAGGACTCGGTGAACGTGTGAGCATATGTGTGTGTGTGTTTTCTTCCTTTAATGATGACATTCATATAACTGTAACATCGTAAAGATTTGAATTGTCCTGAGAGATTATTGAATCTCCAGAGATCACGCACACAAATAGCCGCAAAAGCCGGATAGGTAATGTAAATGGGTCAAGTGGGCAGGGAGTGAATAAAATGAACGAAGAGCAATGACTCATCTGGTGGGGTTGTCACTATTCAGCTCCAGCTCATAGAAGCCATCTGGGACTCAGGTTCTGTACATTTGGGCTGGGAGGTGGGAGGGTAGCACATCCTGAAGTAGCAGGGAGTGATAACATTTTGTGGAATTTGCATAACACAGGTAGACATTCCTCAGAGTGCTTCTATTTCTAGAGTTGTTATGACTGAAGCCACTTCTGTCATATAACATGTTGTCTTTCCAAGCTCCCCCATTCGGGATGCTCACCTGGAGGCAGATTTCAGTGGTAGAGAGAGCTCTGGGCCTGGAACCAGAAAGCCAGGGTTCTAACTCCGGCCCGCAGCAGCAACCTCCATCAATCCCTGTCTCCCCATGGGTAACATGAGCAAGTGCACAGTCAGTGGTGACCAAATGGCATCGTGCATCTGAGTTGTGTTTGTCTTGTCCAGTGTTGACAACTCGTTAAATTAGTTGACAGCTTTTGCAAACTGGAGAGTTTACATTTAAAATGTAGATTCCAGGCTTTTGTTTGAAAAATCAGATGATCCGATCGTCACACTGGGTCCCCTTTCCCACATGACTATTCTCAGCTGGAGCTGAACAGAGAACAGGTAGGTCATTGCTCTCCATTCATTTCATTCACTCCTTGCCCACTTGACTCATTTATTAGGTTGGTGCAAAAGTAAGTGCGGTTTTTGTAATTATTTGTAACCTTTTAAACCGCAATTACTTTTGCACCAAACTAATATGTTACCTACCTGGCCTTTGCAGCCATTGGAGTTTGTGACCTCTGGATTCAATAACCCCTAAGGACAATTCAAATATTTAATATGAGTTAATGAATCATAATATGTCACCATTAAAAGAAGAAAATATGCACACACACACACACACACACACACACACACACACACACAAAGCCAGACACTGAGAATGAAACTAAACCATGATTAGAACTTCAAATAGCTATTGGAAGTTGTGTTAGAGGAAGCAGCTGTATCATATGTTGATCAAGCAGCCAACATCTTCCTTCTTGGACACTTTTTTGTTACCAGACACCCTCTAGCTCTGGGCCATGACTGCTCTCTTTTTTCTGCTGAGTCTGCCCTTCCTTCCTCCTGTCTACTCACTAATCTGGCCTCCTTTCCCTTGGTCTCCAGATTGCTTTGTGAATCTACTGATCGGGTTCGACATTTCCACTCACGTGCCAGGGCAGCTGTTGTTCCATGGCCACCCCCGGCTGGAATCATACCTCCCAGGCATCTTAGAGGACATCACCTCCATCAGGGGCGTGAGCTGTGGGGCAGGTGCAGAGACGCAGGTGAGCGTGGCCTTTAAGGTGAACAATGACCAAGAATTCCCTGCCACGTTCGAAATCTACCAGGAAACAATATTCGACAGGCTGCTGCAAGTCACTGTCAATGGGCCAACTCATCTGAATGCACAGTTCTTGCAGTCGCTATGGGACACCTTTGAGGATAAATCTGCATCCCAAGGACAGGTATCCATATCCCGTTCTATCTCCATGTTCTGTCATGTGTTTCTCCCTCCCAATTATCTATTTCATTCTCACATCACTCCACTCTCTGCTTTCCTCTTTCTCTAGGTGCTACTCATCTTTTCAGATGGTATTGGGGGTGAAAGCATCACAATGCTTGAAAATCAGTCAGACAGGCTCAGAGAAGCAGGTACGTACTGAGTTAAAAATATAAATAATGAAGCCTGGAATGTACTGAACAAATCTCTACCCTGTCTGTTTAGTCACGTGTGGCAGATGTTGTTGGTGCCCTGTCCAAAGCCGCTTGACCAGCCTGCACATTCATCCCCCAAAAGCTGCAACTGCTGTGGCCAAGTGCTTACTCTTGTGACCTTCTGCAGACATGTGCCCTTGACTGGTGGAGGTGCGATTTTACCACTTCCCACCTGGGGGTGGATGGGAGGCGATCAATGATATAGAAAAAGTGGGTTAACTCTGGTGCGATTTACACTCCAGAATCCCGCATGAATCAGGCCAAAGTGAAGACGTTACTGAGTCATCCTTCCTTCAACTTCCCCTTCCCTTTCTTCCTCCTCTCTCTCCCGCGATAACCCACATACACACAAATTCCTCTCAGATTCTGCTTCTAGAGAACCTATTGTTTCTGATTTTCCACGTGCATGATAGCACCATGGATTTTGAAAAGCAATTCTTACTATACAATCACTGTCCATGTTATAGTTTCAGGCTGAGCTGGAAGCTAAATGTAGAAATTGAGAGTAATTTGCAGTGACAGGAGGCTCCACTGGGTGTCAGAGGGGGTGCATTAGTTGAGACTTCCTGGGTGTAGGGTTCATTCATCTTCCATGGGCAACCTCCCGCGAGGCCACAAAATGTCCTACTTTATTGCTGGGTTGTGTCACCCTCCCGCCTCAGATCCCTTCAACTCTTTCCACTGTATGTCCAATGAGGCTTTGTAAGATCTGGCCCTGCTCCCCATTCCAGCCTTCCTCCACTCCTCACACTTAGTGTTCCAGCATATGCAACCTTTCCCATTCTTCTTCCAATGTACTTCCCAGTCCTTCCGTATACGCTTTTCATTTGCCTTGAACTTTTCCTACTCTCCACTCCTTCCCAGTTCTCTCCACCTCCCATTTTTGGTTCTTTTTTCCTTAACCAACATCCATTCATCCTTTAGGATCAGCTTAGACATCTGTTCTTTGCAGAAACCTTCCATGGCCTTCCCAAACTGAGTTAGGAGCTTCTCCTTTAGGCTTTCATAGCTCCCTGACGTTCCCTCTCAGAGCACTTACCACGTCTCAGAGCGACTATCTGGTTCTTGTCCACCTCCTCCAGGAGACCATGCCTCTGTGAGGGGAAGGAGCATGCCTATCCTTGTCATCTGTGTCCCTGGTATAATGATTAGTACTTTATAGGCTCCTAAGAAGCAAGTATTTGTTTAACGAAAGGATGGATAGAGTAAATGAACTAGTGAATGAATTAATAAATGAGTGAGTAAATGAGTAAATGAACTTGTGGGTATGGACTGAAATTACCCTGGGTTTTCCTTAGGCTCTCGGGTCTTGGGCTCCTAGGGGTGTTTGGCAGTGGAAATGACTTCAGAACTTAATTTACATTCAGTAAAATTCAGAAAAAGTCTGAAGATGAACAAGAATAACACCCCTTCTTAAAATTTGCTTTCAAATTCCTAAGAACTGCATTAAAATTGGTGGTGAGATATTAAACAGTTTTCTGTTAGTGTTTTTATGTAAGATTATAAATAGTTTCTCTTGAATATTTTCTCTTGGGAGACTTCATGCTAAAATTCGGGGATCACTACCTACTGTTTTTGTTGAAAATACAGGCAGTCTTGCTGTTGGTTCTTCATATGTCAAGAGGACCGCTTCCGCTTATTTTTCTTCCCCTTTTCTGATTCTTCGAATAATGTTCACTGAGTGGCTTTTCTCTTTCTTTATGTACAATTCCTTTGGTTTTATATCTTGTTTCTACTGCACAGGTCTTGATGCTCTGCTGGTGGTATCCCTAAACCCAACTGCTCATGATGAGTTTTCCAGCTTTGAATTTGGAAAAGGATTTGATTACAGGACTCACTTGAACATTGGAAAGAGAGACTTGGGCGAAATACTATCACGGTATCTGGTGAGTCTTTGAACGAAAAACTCCAATTATTCACAATGCCATGGGAACAAAATTGGACCACTGATGAGTATTCCCAATGGCTGCCTTGTTTTACCTAAATTCAGTACATAGTCTTGAAAGACCAAAACATTGTATTTTTGTTTTTGAATGCCCTTTCATCCTTTGTTATCTCACCAAACGAGTGCATAGGGAACTAAAAACCAACCAACCCCTAACCAAATAAAAAGCTCCCAGCAGTTTATGCTGTAGAAATCCCAGGAAACAAGAGCTTGTCAACTGAGAACCAACCAGTCTTATGCAGACTTGGCCTGTGGCCATCCATGTGGCCAGCGTCTTTCCTATAAATAGAGCTTTTTTCCTTGGAGAGGGTATGTTGCCAGCGCAATTGCTAACCTAGCACCCTCTCTAAAGTGTCAAGTCAAAAAGCATGTCTTATTCTCTGCAGCCCCTCACCCACAGGGAGAGCGTGGGCTTGTGATTTGTGTGAGTACAATTCTGATGTAATGAAGTTCCTGTTGCTCACGTAAGTCTGCTTTTTTCCAGGGAAACATTGCAGAGAGGACGTGTTGCTGTGCACTTTGCAAGTGTTCAGGGCCTCCAGGACCTCATGGGACCCAAGGACTACAAGGCTCGAAGGTGTCATTTAGTTAAAACTATTTTACTTAGTGGGCCTTGGTTTGGTGTGGGTGAGACTGAGACTGAATGGTTGAATTTGCAACCTTCAATTGATGCTGATGTAAGGTGACTTCTGTGGTGTAGGAGCCAGTTCAGAAAGGCTCTCTTTAGTTTTTGGTTTTTTGATGGCTTAGGTACATTTTATTGGTTTTCTTTCAGAGGGCTCTCTTTTGATGCTGCTATCAAGAATAACTCCCTTTTATATCTCCTTGGTGATGTTGCTTCTTGGTTTTGCAATTATACTTCTGTACCTGCTTTAGACAGTTTGAAAGGTGGCCATTTGTATGTCTTCTTGGGAGAAGTGTCTGTTGAGGTCCTCTGCCCATTTTTTAATTGGAGTTGTTGAGTTGTACGAGGTCTTTATATATTTTGGATATTAGCCCCTTATCAGAGAAGTTGTTTGAAAATATCTTCTCCCATTCAGTTACAAGAACCATATGATTTCACTCATATGTGCGATATAAACACAAAGCAACAAATAAACAAACAAAACAAACAAACAAAATATTTACAAACACAGACAGCAGTATGGTGGTTACCAGAGGGGAAGGGCATTTGGGGGAGGATGAAGAGGGTAAAGGGGGTCAAATATATTGTGACGAAGACTTGACTTTGAGTGGTGAACACACAATGCAATATACAGATGATGTATTATAGGACTGTATACTTGAAACTTACATAACCTTATTAACCAATGTCACTCCAATAAATTTAATAAAAATTAAAAAAAGAAAGTTGGCAAGAGGTGTTAGAAATAGTGAGGAAAGGTGTACTTTATCAGCAATGGATTGTGATTGAACTGCAAAAGGAGCATAGCATTGCAGATTTGTAGCCCTTTAAAAAACGAATTACAAAAGATCAGTGACACAACAATAGCATAGGTGAGTATATTATGATATTCTCATTCAATGGAATGCTCTAAGATGATGAAGATGAATGAACTACAGCTACCCATAACAACATAAATAAATTTTACAAACATATTAATGGCCAAAAAAAGCAAAACACAGAAGAATACAGGTGGTATGATTCCATTTATAAAACAGTTGAAAATAGGCAAAGCTGACCTATAGTGTCTAGGGATGAATAGTTAAATAGTGAGGTATAAGAAAAGGCAAGGAATTATTCTCATCAGAGTCAGGAATGTGCCCCCTGGGGTGGGGTGGGGAGTGGTTTGTGACTGAGTACCTGCCATGTCCCATTTATTGGCTTGGGTGGTGACTACATAGACATACACATCATAATAATTAAGGTGTACCTTTATATTTTATTCACTTTGGTGTACTTTTTCAAATGGGTGTTAGATATCACAATTAAAAGCAGTCTTGTTTGTTTCATTTTAAGGGATCAAATACTATGCTTGCTCCTGACTCTCGCGTGTCCATGCTTGTGGAAGGATAATTTATCTTGGGCTTTTTAAAACTGAGTTATGATGTTTTGCTTAGCACAGTTTCCTCTCTCATTACTTTGCTTAGGTCAGTATTAGAGTTATATTCCTAGAGCACACCCCCTATGTCCCCTTTCTGTATACTGAGCACACAGCTAAGACCTGTCTTGAGGAGGAAAGCAAACCTCAAATGAGCTCCTTGCCACAAGTAAGCCATGAGGCAGTTACATTACATATGGCAGAGGGAGAGGCGATTGCACTTTAAACATATATAAACTTGTTGCGAGGAGTGCTTATTCTTCCTTGAGCTCTCAAAAAAGCAGAAGAAAATAACCCGATCTGTTTGGAAAAGTTATTGATTTGCCTGCTGAAAGAGTTGTGGTGGCCACCACTGTGCTTGGTGCCAATGACCCAGGCATCACAACACTGGTACCCAGAGCTGCAAGGTGAGTTCTAACGGTCACCCTCCTGTAGGCATCAGGAGGGCCACCTCCGCAGAGGGCTTTAGAGAGGGGTGCAAGGACAACAACCAGCTTCAGAGGTTGTGAGACTCTCCCCAAACTCACAGCCACACCTGCAGAAACTACCACCACGTTGGAGGGAGGGCCTTGCCTAAAATGCCCAATGACTTCACAAGTGTGAACTGATGGAAGATGGCTAAAATTTAGTTTTTTCTCTTTCCTCCCAGGGTTCTCCAGGTCTGAAAGGCAGCAGAGGACACATAGGAGAGGACGGAGACCCTGTAAGTTTTTGTGACCCATTACCCCTACACTTAATTGATTTTCTTTTTTATCGAAAGCTTTATTTTTCTATAGAAGAGGTAGATGGGGATTTGTTTACATATTTTTTTTTTTGTAGTTTTGGGGGTAAATGGGTTGCTTTGCCTTTTCTTTTGCCTTGTCTGAATCACTTGCTAACCGTATTTTGGGGGGGGGGGAGGTGGGAGCAGACTCATCTACGTGCTTTCTAGCACTTTTTTATCAGTGGCGCAGGGTGGTGGGCATGCTCCTATCTACCCCCATGCAGGCCGAAGCAGGGTTATCTGCAAGGGGTTCTCTTTGGACCCGAAGTCCAGTGCTTAGTCCATGGAAAGGGAAGCGTGTAGAGCACCCCCAAAGTGTTGGCATCGTGGTTACATGGTTCACAGAGGTTTTGGAATCTCAATCTTTGACCCTAAAACCAGAATTCTCACTTGGCTCTTCAGTCAAATTTTGAAAATGGATTTGGAGGAACTGACACTGCATGGGTGGCTCCATTTGGTTTGGGAAAAGTTCAGGAAGCATCCAGCCTGCATCTCCATCCCCTTAGAATCAAGGCCCACTCCTCGTCGAGGCTGCAAACAAGTTGTGATTGAAAAAACAGGCTCCAGGGTCAGTCAAGGGCTGACCTAGATGTGAAACCTTAACAATATACTCAATTGCTTGACCTTCAGTCTCCTCGTCTGTAAATACTTATGAATTCCTCTGAAACTGTAGTTTACAAAATGACCAGTAAGAAGAGTGCCCTAAGTCACCCCCCCGTACCTGCAGAGGGGTCTTGGAGGCCACTAAGCCAGCAGGGAAGGGCTTTAAGTGTGGGGATTAATGTCAAGCCACTGTCTGGCCATGAGTCCGCAGCCTTCCGGTACCTCTCAGCAACCTGTGGTCATGGACGAGGCCTCCTGTTCTACTGGGAATAATCTCAGAATAAAGAAGACAAAGCAGAGGAAAGTAGAATCACTTCTCCCCTCACCTACCAGGAAGGAGAGAATTAAGCTCATTGCTAAACAGTTATTTATCCATACAGCAAACCATTAGCACCTGCTGTGCACCCAGATCTGAGCCAGGCACAAGGGACACCACTAGGAAAGAGACAGTTGGGGGCTCCCGCCCTCTAGGAACATAACAGTGTTCTTCTCTTGAGATTCATTTGACTCTAGCATTTACCTGTATTTAAGTATTTCCTGGGAGAAACAGGATTGGTGGGGGGTGCACATGTCATTGACCTTGAGTGCTCTTCCCTGTGTGGATGGTCTGAGTTTGGGGATCGCAACCTTGTGGGCCTACTGTGAACACTGGCTTGGAGTAGTGTCACTTCCCATTAACTGCTTCTACTCAGCTCGAGGCCCCGGGCACTGCTTCTGTACCATCAGCCATGCTGACTTTTCCAGGGCAGCACTAAGGCCCTGGGCAAGATGTCGGGGCCATCGTGTACTTCCGGAGCGTTTGGAATGTGACTGGAAAGGAAGGCTACTTCCAAACCTTTGGCTGCGCTGTCTGATGAGGCACTGAAGCAGCTGAGCTCATCTTGCACCTTTGTGTGATGTTGGCTCTGAAAGAAAGCCCTGAAGCTTAACAGGGAAAATGTTTGCATGGAGGGGAGAAACAGAGTTAAATGAACAAGTTTGTGGGAGGATTTGTTTGTCTAAACCTCAGAATACCCAGGTAGTCTAGCTTCATTCTCGAAAAGTAAACTGCTGGCAGCTTCTGGCAAAAGAGTGACTTTGGATACCTGTCTGGTTACCTTTTCTTAGGGAAGACGAGGAGAAACTGGACCCCCAGGAGATAAAGGGATTGCAGGATGTCCAGGGCAGTGGGGTCAGAAGGTAAGGCTCTGCCGGCCATGTTATTTTAAATGTCGTGCAACATTGTTTCCCTTTGTCCTCCATTCCTGCCCTCCCTTGCTTTTTCTCTTCCTTCTCCCTTTCTTCTTTCCCTCTCTCCGATTACACGTTAGTTTCCTCATCTGCAGAATAATTCTCTTTTTAGTAATCTCAAGGAGTTTTGAGCATTAAGTTCTATCTATAACCTCTTTGTGATTGTAGAGCCAAAAGCAACTAAAGAAATACACAATCACTCTCTTTAGGAAGGCAGCTCCTTCCTGCTCCAACACTCTAGGAATCCACGTTGTCTGTGACACGTCAGTGAGATGTTTAATCTTTTACAGGGAGACAGAGGATTTTCTGGATACAAGGTACTGTAGTTTCTTCTCACACTGGATTTCCTCATGGGATTAGTTTCCCAATAAGCGCGTGGCAGAGATCTCCTCTGACCTGATTGCTGCCCATTATTGCCTCTCAGGGAGCCCAGGGAGAAGATGGGATTGATGGACTCGAAGGGGAAGAGGTAAGTCATTTTTCTTCAAGTACCATAAAATCAGCATGAGGTTGATATATATATATATGGAAATTTTGTTTTCTTTATCTTCTGTTAGGGCTTTCAAGGATTTCCTGGAAAAAAGGGAGAAAAAGGTGATCCAGGATCCCAGGTAACACTTCCATACATCAGAACAGGAGAATGTGGTGACAACAGCCTTAATTGCTGCGTGTGGGTGGTTATGAGGGATAAAACTGACAGCTGACTTAACCACATAATGAAGGCCTATGAAGGCAGCACCAAAATAGGTACTGCATTCGATTGCTGGGCAAGTGAGTAACTATGTAATTTTCAAGAATTTCCAGCTAGAAAACTTCGAGGCATGCAAGGATCGTCTACAGGCATGTTTTTCAGAAGTCTGAAAATGAATACTTTCGCCTGTCAGCAGCGTCCTTGTTCTCTGTATTGCATCAGAAAATAAATAAATAAATAAATAAATAAATAAATAAATAAATAAATAGCAAGAGCAAGAGACGAAATGATTTTGGTGGCCTTGGCATAGCAAATCACAGTGAAACTGTAACAATTTTAAATACATTTCAGCACTCATTAATATGTGCCTCCTTGGTTCCAAGCAGCTCTGCTTTTGCATTTTTAGTCCACTGAGTTACGGACTAAAGAATCGGAGTGAAGCACACAGTCATAGCTAATGTGATTGGGACGATGTTGCAGGCATCTACACAGAAGCCCAGAGAAGGACACCTAACTCAACGGGGGTGGGGTGGGGGAGGGGGGCAGGGATGGAGGGGAGTTCAGCAGGTCTTCCTGGAGGAAATGGTCCCTGAGCTGAAGATGAGTAGGAATTAGCAAGACATGGAGGAAGGGCATTCCAGACCGAGGGAACAGCATAAGCAAAGACCTGGAGGCCTGGGGCCCTGCAAGTTGTTCTGCCTGGCGTGAGCATTACAGTAGAGGTAGAGGGAGGTGAGGTTCAAGAGGTGGGGGGAGGAGATCAGGAAGGCACTGGTGAGCCATGTGGAGGAGTTGGGCTTTTAACCGTTAGGCAATGGGGAGACTTTGAAATATTTTAATCAGGGGATCCCAATTGAATTTGCGTGTTAGAAACACTACTTGGCAGTAGCGTGGAGGATGTGTTGGAGAGGACATAGATGCCAGGCAAAGATGAGAGGCAGATCTAGAACAATCAAGGTGAGAAGAGAGGAAGCCTTCAAGTAAAGCAATGGCAGAAGACAGAAGCAGGACATATTAAGCACACAGCAGGGCCCAGACTAGAGTAGGCACCTAGGTGTAAACTTTAAGGGAGCACTCATTCTCCAAGTGATGCACAGAGTGAGTGCTTCCCGAAGTTTTGCTGGGTGACTTCCGTATTTCACTGTCGTCCTGGCTCCGAGACATAAGTGCTCCAGATCTAGGTGACCAGAGGAGTACGAAATGAAGAGTCAGTCCAGAGGCTTGACTTGGACAAGTTGAGTTGGAAACAGTGGAGTTTGACATGACAATGGAACATTCCGGTGGAGGTTTCCAGTGGGCAATTTCATTATCGATGTCAGACGTTGCTGTTAATAGACCGGCTGGGATGTCCAATACAGTACTGAGTAGCAATGTGTGACTATTAAATTCAAATTAATTAAAATGAAAAATTCTGCTCTTCAGTTGCACTAGCCACGTTTCATGTACTCAGTAGGTGCATATGGCTGGTGGTTACCATATCAGACAGTGTACGTATAGAATATTTCTATCCCTGCTGAAAGTTCTATTGGATAGCACTAGGCTAGACCCTGGGAAGGTTTCCCATTTCTCAGCCTCACTACAGACAATCCTGATCACAGACTTAACACTAGACTTAGTTCTGCTTGAGAAGTCAGGGAACCTGGCTAAGGTAGGGGAATATGGATCTTTTCGTTTGGTTGATTTCCTCTCCTCCAAATACACAAGACACTTGACATTTTAATATCATTATAAAAACCTCTTACAAGCTAACTCAAAAGCTTGTTTTATTTTTTCCAGGGCAGCCCAGGTTCCAGAGGCCCCCCTGGGGAATATGGGGAGAAGGGCTTTCCAGGGGATCCTGTAAGTTCCTAGGGCCCAGTTGGCTCTGAATTTCTAACTGCTCCACCATTTGGGTTTCCTTTCTCTTGTGTCTCCTGATAATCTGTAGGCAAAGGCTTCTCTTGGGAGTTGGGGAGGTAGGTTGATCAAGGCTTATTTGTTTGGGAAAAATCTGTCTATATCTGATCTAGGCTGAATTACACTAAAATTCAGAACTGGGAACTAAAGTTCCATCTTATTCATCCTTATGGTATGTTGAGAGGTTCAGGTTCCTTTGTCAGGGGTGGGGGGCATGCCCATAGTTTTGCTTATTGGGCTTCTACTCTTGCAGATTCCCTATTTGCAGACTTTGTTACAAGGGATTCTTATTACACCTTTGAGGGCGTGGCATAAGCTTGTTTGGACTAGTGCAGCAATGAAGCTGCCAGTACAGAGAATTGACCATGACTTCAGCATGCACTCTTATAATTTGTCATTTATCACCAGACCCCCTTCAAACTTGGGGAAATATTACTTTCATTTTTTCACAAATGTACGAGTTTCAAATATGGAGGATTTTCTCACACTCCTCCTCACTTAATCCAAATTAGTTTAGTACTTGAACATTGTACCATTTTGAGCAGCTCCCCCCCAAAAAAAATCCCTGATATTAACATGATTCTGAAATACTTTTTAACTCTTCCTCTAGGGTGATCCAGGACAAAATAATAACATCAAAGGACAACGGGGCTCCAAAGGAGAGCAAGGAAGACAAGTATTTGGATCTGTTTTATATATATGAATTGGTTAATTCTGTTACTGAGCTGAGGTTTTCATAAAGTGTAAATGATTTACTGAAATATGCAATCCTTCTGTAAATGAACAAACACCCTGAAATTCACGGCTAAAAGAGCCTTGTGTCTGTGGCAGGTTACACTTCTGTGGTCAAAATGCTGCAGTTTCTGGCAGGTGATATTATATGGGGAAGCTGGTGTATCAGTGGATGTCCCAACACCATTTTGCTCTTTAATGGATTTTACCCTTTAGTGCTGATATGCAGAATGATTCTAGCACGATGCATCTGTTCTGCTGTTTTAATAGTGCTTGAGGTTTTGATGCTGATGCTGATGCCTTTTCAATTTATTCAGAACCTTTTGCCTTATGATCTTGGGGGAACTGTTGTACTTCCAGGGTAGAACCGGACAGAAAGGGAGACAAGGCAGTCCGAGTTCCAGAGGAAGCAGGGTAAGTGTTTCCATGGACATTCGTTTCCCTTCTTTATCACCTGAAGATGCCACAGAGGCAGTCAGAGTATTTGTGGCTGCAGAGTCAGCTGACCCAGGGCTGATCCATTGGCACTACTGACATTTTGGGCCAGATAATTTGGAGTGGCATAAGCATAAGCACTAGGGGATGTTTGTAGCATCCCTGGTCTCTCTACCCACTAGATGCCAGTAGCACCTCCTACCCATGGTTGTGACATCCAAAAATGTCTGCAGGTGTTACCAAATGTCTGTAGGGGGTGGGGTGGGGGTAAAATTGCCCGGGTTTGAGAACCACTGTGACACAGCTTGCTTGACCCTTTCTACTTTCCAGAAGCTTTTGAATGTCATTTCGAAAAGTCACTGACTAACAGAAAAGCCCTCCTTTAGTAGCTAGCATCTTTGAGCTGATATAAGAATATTACGAACTGGGTAATCACTCTTCATATATCACCAGTGGGAGAGAAGAATCACAGATAAATTCTTCCTGAATGAACCCAAACACTGGCTATTAAGGTCAAGCCAGTGGCAACCTTGAGATCCTAGGGTAACATTATAGCATCTCATGTGATATCAAGCCTAAAATAGTGATATTGGATTTCCCCTTCTTTTTGAGGAACAACCAAGAATCACTTTCTCTTTGTGGACTAAAATTAGAGATGGTATTTATAATGTGTTAGAAAGCCCTTTATCACCTGCTCAGCATGTAGCTCATAAAAAGAGAATGATGTACAACATCCTAGATCTGGCCCTGAATTTTATTCAAGAGGGAATGGACAACACTTGGCTTTCTTTTTAATTACAAATTTGGAATCTTCTCATCGCTTAGAAGGCTGTGTCTGATTCCCTCTCTCTCTTTGATAGGTAGTAGATAAATGTGTTTTAATTTCCTCTTGCCTTTGTTTATCTTGAATCATAGTTTTAAAGGAAAGGATCTGTAGAACGAAGGCTTAGACTTCCCAGTAGTTCTGGTAAAATGCTTTGATACATTGCCCTCTTTTCCACACCAGAGAATAAAAATCAAACAAAAGAAGGAAGAGAGCAGCAAGATGAGCTAAATGTTGCAAATTTTAAAAACACATACGTATTTTTGTTGGTTTAAGAGAAAATCCTTTTAGTTTGAAATAGCTTTGTAACTGTGACCATCAATCGGGCACTTTTTAAAAAGAGATGCTAGGGCCGTGGCAGGGAATTACTACTCGGACAAACCAGCGGATTACACTCAGTCAGTCCAAGCACAGGAGGCTCTCAGCCTCCCTTCCCCGTCTTCACCCGCTTCCCTGCCCATCTCTTCCTTTGGAACCTCTTTTATCTTGAATTAAATAATGCAACGTGGATATAAAACAACACCAAGCTTTTCTACTCTCCCCCACCTTTCCAGGGAAGGCCAGAATTCTCTATGAGGCTCGGAGGATATTAAGTGGATGATAAATTCTAAAAACACAAGCAAACCTGGGACATTGCCTCCCACTTGACAGAATTTCAACTTATGTAAATTAATTGTACTAGCCGTTGCCTAAAAAATGGATCAATGTCCTGAGAACCAGAGCACTTGAAATCACATTCCAGGCCCACTTCTTTTGCCCATCACACACAAACAATACTTATAAATAATAGTATTTATACTTCTGTAGCATCTGTTTTATGCCAGGTCCTGGTCAAATTACTTTCAAATATTAATTCATTTAATCCTCATAATAAACCTATGAGGTAGATACTATTCTTATACCCAGTTGACAGAGGAGAAAAATAAGGAACCTGGGGCAGCTTGCCCAGGATTAAGACAGGTAGTAAGTGATGGAGCTGGAGTTTGAAGCCAGACTGGCACACTCCAGAGTCTGGACTTCTAAGCACCGTGGCTGAAGTTTATAGGGCAAATACCCTGTGCCACCCAGGTATGGAAGGGAATGCTTGAGCTCAAGATTGCTTGACTTCTAAGGACACACCCCTAACCGTCGTGTATGCTGTCTGTCACAGATTAAACACTATTTTATCCTTGCTTTTTAGTGGAGACAAAATTATGACAGGGTGGAAATAGTGGCTTCAACCTTTCTTTACTATTTCTTTTCTGCTTTCATATGTCAACGGTTCTATTAGTCATATCACGGTACAAACAGCTGACAACTTACAATGGGTAACGTGTTCCAAAAGGTAGCTGCATTTTATTTAAAAGCAAATAGTACCTGCATCAAAGGGGCACAAGCTGGGTGGAGGAATTCTAATCATCACCCAACTTGGTGGAGGTGATATTTGGTCAGGTAGTTTTATTCGTAAAAAAGCTTCAGCATGTGAGCAGATGAAAACAACAGTGCTTCTGAAATAACAATTTCCACGGCTACCTTTCTGAATGAATGAATGGATAGAATTTTAAAAAGTATTTGTTTTGTACCTAAAGTAATCATAGTTGTTTATCAGAACACAAAGTAAGTTGACGGTTGAGATATTCCACAGCTCTCTCAAAGAGCCCGGGGTGGTAGGTGGGGAGGTCAGGGCACGGACTTTATCTGTCAATGCTGTTTAGGGGGAAAGGAGTTCGGATCTGGGGTCGGAATCATCTTCCCACTTGGTTAACGTTTTGGAAAGGAAAGGGTGTGGCAAAGACAGCCACTAGGTGGAGAGCCTGAGCTGGCGACCTGAAATCGCGTCTGGATAGATGCAGACAGATTTCCGTTTCAGAGGTCAGCTCCGTTTTTCTCAGATGAATCCAGATGTGCCATTTGGACCACCACATGGTGGCACAGACCCTGTCAGTCATTTCCTCCTTGTAGAATCCCATGGAAACAAATCCCAGGGGGCCCTTATGAAGCACTGCATCTAACAATTTTTTTATTCTCCCCCAAGATACAATCAGGGTCCCAGGACAGAGAGAGACGGATGTGGCACAGGTTGTTCTTACACAGGAAGCCTCTGGTTAGCAGACAGTGCTTAGTGGGATTTGCCGGAGAGGACAGGGAGAAGACAGGTTCTTCAGAATGGTTTGATTCTCCAAACAGCCTCCTGGATAGTTGTCAGCCTGGAGTTGGGTCTATGACTTTTAGATTGGTTTGCAATCAATCCTCCAAATGTTAATCCGTAATTAAGTGCCTAGTGTGAAAAGTTACCTTTGGCAAGTGCCTCGAGGAGGCCATTTCTTTGAGTGGCTCGCTTACTTATGTCTATCAGGGAATGAGACAGGCCGGTTTGCCTCTAAGGAGCCTCCAGCCAGACACCCAGACACTAACATTTTGCCTTTTCTTTTCCAGGGAAGAGAAGGCCAAAGGGGACACGATGGTCCCCCGGTGAGTATCCTTTACTTCCTGTCCTCTGTGATAGATGGGGCCAAGGAGATTCTCACATGCGCTTGGCACTGGGGAGGAATGAGCATTGGACAAGGCTGTTGGAGGAAGTGCCAAGCGCTGGACATGATAGCCACTGACGGGGAAGAGGAAGGGAACACAAGTGTCCATCAGGTCAGCTACCAGAAGCGAGATGGGCCTGACCTCAAGCAAAATAGCCTTCATAGTCACTTCAGAGACAAAAGGCTGTGTGTGATCCCAAATGCTGTGCACTTGACTGCTCTTCACGGGCACTGGGAATTGCCTGCCATTAGCGAAATTCTTTATTAGAATAAGAAAACGTGTGTTCATTTCTTATGCATCATAGAAGACTAAAATCCTGGGCAAAGTAGGGGGTGAGCCAAGAGTCAGACAAACATAGTCCCTGTGTACTGTGTACTGCAGTACTAGGTACTATAAAGAGAAAATCTCTATGGAAACTACTATGTGGAGAAAACTTTAACACTGAAAACTCTCATTCCTCAGGGGGAGCCGGGAAATCCTGGACCTAAAGGTACACAGGGAGCTGAAGGATTACAAGGCCCACAGGTATGTTGGAATAGTTCAAAAATACTGATAAATAATGCTAAGTTATTGTGGTAGTTCTGTATAAAAATAAATAACTGAGAAATTTGTGACCTGCCCCACCCTTCTTCATGGTATATGTCTCTGGAAGTCTGTATTTCCCATCATGGTGGGGGTGTCGCTCCATCAAATCTGCTCCTACATTTGCAGCTCCCTGATAGAGAAAAAGGCATGCTCTTGTGTTAACCTCGTATTATGTCTGCATGTTAGTAATAATGAATTATTAAGACCTTCGTATTATATTAGTAATCAACATCAGGATCAACAAATTGGTTTTCCTTACCTGAGGTCCTGCACACAGACTGCCATGAAGGACAATTAAGGATTGGAAACGGTTATTCACCTCGCCTGAAGCTAACTCCACAGGGGAGGACAGTGCTTCTGGAATGTCACTGATAGGGCTTTATGTGAGCCATGTACATTTTTTTCTTGGTCATATTATTAGTGATATGGGCACTGGAGTCAGGATATCTCTGACTCTCTTCCATGTCAGAAAGATGCTGGGGTCATTCCTAGAGAATGGCTTTGTAACACATGGGTATTTAGTCCCCTTATGGAGCCCACTTTAAGCCTGAGCTTGTCTGGAAGAGCCTGTGTAGATGTGTCCATTCTAAGACCTTCCTACCCTGTTTCCCCAAAAATAAGACCTAGCCAGACAATCAGCTCTAATGTGTCTTTTGGAGCAAAAATTAACATAAGACCCGGTCTTATTTAACTATAATATAAGACCGGGTATAGTATAGTATAGTATAATATAATATAATATAATATAATATAATATAATATAATATAATACCAGGTCTTATATTAATTTTTGCTCCAAAGGACACATTAGAGCTGATTGTCCGATTTGGTCTTATTTTTGGGGAAGCAGGGTAGGCGTTCATTTTCATTTTAGAAAGTTCCAGATTATTAAGACTAAACTGGAATTTGGGATTCTCTTTAATGATTCTGGGGTCCCTGAACCAAGCCACCCAGTAGCAGGTCCTTTAGATTGAATAACCATGAGACCAACTTAGGCCCTTCCCAGGTGTTGTGGAGAGAGGGGTGACATTACCTCAGCTACTTCAGAGTCCCCCTTAATACAAGGCTAGCCCAGTGGCTCCAAACACCGTTGGCACGGGGCAGCCAGTGCCATTTTATAGCTGGTGGTTTGGTAGTGAAAAATGTTACCAGCACCTCTATTTTTTCTTCTATGTGAGAGAACCATAATGAGAACCCTATCTTTGATGGTAAATATGGCAGAAAATGTGCTTCAATTTATCTGCTGCTAAAATGTCCATTTGTATGAACTTGAAACGACTTTGCTCTCTATTTTACACATTGAAAGCACTTTGGCCCAGGGAGCCTGCCCCATCAGAGGAATCCATCTGACAGTTAATTGTGTCTTACTTCCTTCTCCTATGGGTTTTATTCTCCCTTTAGCCTCTTTCATTTCTCCCTGTCCAAGAGAGATAAAGGTCTTATATCCAGCCTGGGAATTCCATAAGAAGACCTGTACCCCTGAGTCTGGGTCTCCCTTCAGTTTCTCTTCTAACATATGGTTAATCTCAGAATTGAAGGGCTGCTTAAAGGGTTGGACCATTGCTTTCCCATGGGGTTGTTTCAAAAGAATTAATAAAGTTAAGTTCTCATTCCCTTCATTGTACTATGTTTCTTTCCTTACGACAAAAGGGGTTAATTGGAATTCCTGGCAGTACTGGAGACAAAGGAAGCCCGGGGCTTAAAGGACCTCAGGTGAGTGACTGAGAAATGTTACAGTCAATTGTTTTCAACCTTTAGTCTCTTACTTCAAACACAACTTCATCTATAGTTTACTTTATATTATTGACATAAGGAGTATTTCATTTTTGGATTAACTTGGGACAAATTTGAGACACATGTTTAGCACATCTCAGATTCCTTGTGCATAACTTAAGCACCCTTTTCCCCTTCACTGGGGTTTTACTTGGAAAGCACAGACCCATTTCATCAGCCTGAAGAACGCATTTGGAAGAACACAAATCTTGCTGACTCCTGATCATTTCAAAACCTGATACCTTATTCTGGATTTTCTAACTTTTAAAAATTATCGGCGCCATGCCCATCTCCATTGACTGCCGATATTTTTAAATTATCTCTACAAAGATCCCTCACTACCCAAATTTATTTAATTCCCAAGTTCAGCTTTGAATTCACCATCTGAATCCATTTGGTTCCCGAGTTTCTGAATGTGAGGGATGAGAATTTGGATGGTGAGGGATTCACATGAAAAATGTTCCGAATCTATTCAGTTCTCCAGCTCAGCTGTTGAGAGTTCAGAAGGCGAGGGATACCTGTGTTTGCTCAGTTACTTTCCTGCCATGTTTGTGAAAGACATTTTTACCCATTTTCAGATTGGGAAACTGAAACACATCCTATACACTGTTTTGTATGTGTGCATGGTACAGTGCACAGAAGTGCCAACGACAGCAAAGTATCTTATTCTAGCAAAATCTGTGCATCACAACAACAAATTTGCCACATTCAGCAATAATGTGTGTCGAGTCAAGGGTGCCATTTCCGTTTCCCCCTAATGCTCCGGGGACAGTGGCATTCCTGCAGATGAAGATTTGTGGTCCTCTAATCAGGACTGTAGCCAGCGTCACCTGATTTTAGCCTAGATGTCTCTCTCCCCTGGGTGGCTGGGTTTCTTATTAAGGAGACCCCTCAAGTTGTTAGAAATGACAGGAAGAAAAGCAGATCTAGTCTAAAGGGTCTTCTAAGAATTGCTGTAGCACCAACATTTCCATTTCCCATTTTCTTTCAGGGTTCTCCTGGACCAATGGGAACTAAAGGGAGTGTTGGAAGACCTGGACTCTTGGGGAAAAAAGTAAATGTTACTTTTTACAGATTTCAAATACTGAGAGAAAAAAAGTTCTTTCATTCTTTTCATGCTTTTCATGTTAATTCCTCACATGATTGAATCCAGTCACCATCACCCACTTACCAGCTTTCTGCTAATACATTCTTTTCCTTTCATTGAGAGATAACTGCTTACCTCCCCATGAAACTGCCCCATTTCACTAGAAGAGATGCAGTGATCTCACCCATCATGAAACAACTGTGAAAAATCTCTTCAACATCCCGATTTCCTGACTGCATGAATGCACATGGTGGATGAGTTGGGCAGAGAGTAGGGGGTGTCAGAACTCAAATCTATTTATGCATGTAGTTCTCTAACTCAGCCTACCTTCTCTGAGGTGGCTCTGTTGGAGATTGTCAGAGAGCAAACTATTGGCCTATTCAGAATCTCATCCCCCTGAGTAAAACCTTTCATCAGCTGCCTCCCCCAGGACCAGCCTCAGGGGCCTGGGACCTGTGCCGTCATGCAGGGGGCCTAGTTTAGGGAGGCCCTCTGCTTGGTTTAATGCTCTGCTGTCACCATCTTGAAATCTTAATATTTGAGCAAGGGGCCTGTGCTTGCATTTGACACTGAGCCCCACAAATTATGGAGCCAGTCTTCACTTCCCCATGACCCTTAGGAAATTCTCCCGACTTTAAAGTAGCTTAGAAGGCCTTTTACAGTTTGACCCTGTTTAATTCTAAGGCTTCATAGCTCCTCTCCCTCCTGCATGCCTGCCTCAGGCTTCTCACCAATGCCTTCCCTCCACCTGGGTCATTCTCGCTCCTCCCTTGATCCTTCTTCCAGCTCAGTCAACTCATCCTTGAAGCCTTAGCATCCATATTCTTTTTTTTTTTCAGGTAGCCAGCCTCCTAGCCCCACCAAATCTAATTCAGATTCCTCCTTGCTTTGTGGCCATAGCACCCTGAACTTTATCACACAGGTTTAGAATCGTCTAATTGTCTTTTCAACCAGAACCACACCTATCCTGTGCAACAGTTTATTTTCCACGACAATAAATAATTGTTGGGTGGGCAAATGAACAACTTTCTCCTCTTTGCCTTCTCCTTCTGTCCTTCTCTAACACTAGGAAAGCAGTACTAGAGTCCAGCCCTGGGTGTGCTGATGTTTTCTGCTTGCCTTTGGGAAAATCACTGTTTCTTATACCCCCAGCTCCCTACTGAGTATTGAACCCTCACTGAAAACGCTAAGTCTCCCCATCTAATAGACAGAACTTCGTATGGTGGGAGCTATGCCTGATTTCTACCAATCTGGAGCTCTCATTTACTAGGGAGAACCTGGCATACCTGGAGATCCTGGGCCAGTGGGGCAAGCTGGACAGCGAGGAAAACAGGTATGAGGTTCCCGGACCCTTACCCTTTCCCAGCTCCATGTGCTCAGTTCTGAGGTCAAGAGAAGGAGGCTGACATCATCAACCTAAGCATGTGGGGTAATGCAGGTGTTTCAACACCTCCTAGGAAGATGTGGGACCACTTTCCCCACCTCATGCAGCTTTCATTTTATAGCTAATCTGTTAAAGTGAGGGAGAACAGCAAGAGAGAAAGGGAGCATGCAGAGAGGATATAGAGGGCATTCCAATATTTTAACAACTAATATGGCCATAGAGACACAGGTTGGTTGAAAAACAGCACCACTTGTTTCTCTCCCCATCTTACAAAATTCTAGGGCAACAATACGAAGAGAATAGGGCCAAGAAGTGGGGCATCTGGTCTAGTGGCTCTGGCTGTACCAGGATCTCAGTCTATGGAGCAGCCAGCATAGGAACAATTTTTAAAACTCCTTTTTTAAAATAATGTTTATTACAATTGTTATGCATAGATATTATAAAGAGCTTACCAAGCACAAAGGATGGGAAATGGGGAAGAAAAAAATTACTTATGTACCTTAGTTCATTTGACCAATCTCTTAATATTGGATACTTAGTTTGTTTTTAATTTTCACTGTCATGTAGCACAGAAATGAACATTCTTGTACCTAATTAAAAATTTTGAACAAAACTATATTTCATTTCTACATAGAAAGTTCTAGAAATAGAAATAGATTATGTACACATTTAATTAAGGCTTGAGCTCTATTGCAAAGTTCCCTTAAGAAAATTCAAATGAGATGTGCAAATATATGTACCCAGGTGTTATGCAGGAGCGTGCTTGCTTCTGGGTACCATACCAACAAGAGGTATTATCGCTTTCTTATTTTTATCTTTACCAATTTTATTGACCAAAAAAATGGTATCTCATTAGTGTTTCAAATTGCATTTCTTTGGTTACTAATGAGGGTGACATTTTTCTACATGTCTATTGGCCATTTATATATATATATATATATATATATTTTTTTTTTGTGGGGGAGGAATTCCTCATCCATGTCCTTTAGACCAGCTCCTCATTTTCCAGGCAAGTAGCAGCCACTGACTCCATAAGTCATGAATGACCATCCCTCTGCCTCTTGCAGTGTTTGTAGAGCACAGCTGGCCAAAGAAGTGCCAGGGCACTTACCAGGAAGTGAGCAAAACCCAACTACAAGCATGTTCCCAGAGTTCAAGGTCATTGATTAGGCCCCCTCCACCTAGACGTCCTTAGTGCTTCTCCCTTGACATTATCATCTCCCCAGTATAGATGACAATTAATTTTGAGTTTTAAGAAATTGAAATGAACTGATATTTTCACAGGGAGATTATGGCATCCCAGGCTATGGTCACATAGGACCAAAAGGAGTAAAGGTAAATATGGAAAACAATTATTTCTTTAATTGATGAATCAAACCTAAGTAATACAAGCAAAAATTTATCATATTGCAGAAGTGGTGTGTTGATTTATTCATTTTCTCTGCTGAAAATTATAGGGCTCAAGAGGATACTCTGGAGATATGGGGCAAAAGGTATGGTACACGTGACCTTCTTTTAAAATTACCATGACTCAATTCTCTCTACTTGAGAATTGAGATAAGCTTATAGATCTCAATGAAACAAACAAACAAAGCAAGGCAGTTGTTTTGCCTGGGCTTCAGGAAAAAAGGACCATACTTAACTCCTATGAATCTTGAAAGTGGAAAAGGTTGTCCTACCTTTCATTGCTTGATGTTTCTTGTCCTGAAACGCCAACTTTAGGTATCCGCTCACGTTTAGTCCTTTGTCCTCTTCTTGATTTCTCTGCCTCGGTGATAGCATTCAAAACTTTTGGCTTCACCTATTGCTATTTGTCCTTCATTTTAGTGGCTTTTATTTCCACTCACCTGAAAGATTACAATGCAGTTCTCATTGGTCTCCTACTTCCAACTTCTCCCTGCTTCAGTTAATCCCTAACACTGGTGTCAATTGATTTTTCCCCAAATTATAGCCTAATTATGTTACTCTCCTGATCAAACATCTTCCAGAATATTACCTCATCACCCTACCAGACTGAAATTCATCTCCATGCTCTAGAACCAGACAGATCTTCCATTTCAATCAGAGTAGCTCTTGTCATATCTGTTTTATACACCAGAATCGTGTAATAAGATTGCACTTTGTAAGTTATATAAAGGTCTAATCACTGTGTTATACACCTGAAACTAATATAATATTGTATGTCAACTGTTATTGAAAAATAAAAAAAAATTATTTAAAGAAAATGTCCTGTCTCAAAGAGTGTGTTCAACATAGTTGATGCTCAAAATAAAATTCAAAATATGGGTTAAAAAATAGTGTCTAATTAAACAAAGCAAATCAACTATAGGAAAATAGCCAATACTTGAATCCTTCAAAAAGTACATTTTTTGTTTTTGTTTATTTTTTTTAAGTGCTTTTAACTGATGAATTACCAAAAGAGATTCTTTCCTTAGGCAGAGAAGGGTGCAAGAAAGGGCTATGTAAGTAACTGTTAGGATAAGGGTTCTGTTGTAGAGAACTAAACTTCTCATTTACTTATAAAGGGAGAAAATTAGCATATTCAATTTAGGGATCAATGTGAAATTAACGTTGATAAATAACTGCTAAAATTAGTTTCCCACCAAAGTCAGAGTAAATGATTTTTACCTTCAACTTTTTCAGAAATGATTCATAAATTTAGGAAGAAATTCATTATTTAGTATTTTATGTAGTCAATAATACTCCATATGTTCTCCCTGATTTTCAAGCATTTTTCTTTAGATATTTTTAGTAACTGGTTGGATAGCCATTACATTGATATTTATACATACATATTTGTATTCTTAGAAAATTAAAAATATTTTGTAGAATATCTAAGTGTAATAATAACTTAATTCCAAAAGATAGAAGATGACTTTTAGTGTTTAATAATATAGTATATTTATAAGATGAATTAGGTTTTGGATTGAAGAGAATTATTTTTATTCTTTCATAGCAAATATTTTAATGTTTGATTAAACATTGATTTCTTATATCTGAATCTTCAGGGTGAAGTTGGCAATCCTGGAATTCCCGGGGGGCCTGGATCCAAAGGATTTAGGGGACTAACAGTAAGTTCCAGAAATAATACCTGTTTCTTTGGAAGACTCTGGCTTTTAGGTTGTAATAATAAATGTGGATCATAGATTCAATCCAAGGGCATTGAATCTGTAATGAATCAGAAATGTCACAAGGGCATTGAATCAGAAATGTCACTTCCTAGCTGAGTGACCTTCAACACATCGTTTCAGGGTCTCTATTTCTATAACATGAGAGTTGAACTTAGTGATACTGCAGGTCATTTTCAGCTCTGAAAGTCTATGGTTCCATGACTCCGAGCTATTTATATTATAATATAATGTTATTATATTATGAAGACTTACAAATTGATAATTGGCTGTTCTAAGGACTGTCAGTGCTTTCCAGTCCTTTCTAAGGCACATATTAAAGCTCAGCATGTTAATCCCGTTAGTGGAAATGGAGCTGACATCTTTCCACTGTGTCCCTGAGGATTTTCTGACAATCCCACTACCTATAACAAAGGTCATCTGGGGTATTTATTTTAAGGAAAACTGTTGAGATCTCCTAATTAGCAAAGGGCAGAGTAGAATGTTATACTTATTTAAAAACAAAGTGCTGAGAAAAACACCCTTTCATTTTAATATTTGAATGTAATATCAGTAGTCATTATCAGTGTGAAAGAGATGCAATTAATTCAACTGATACTTTCCATCTGGCTGGATAAATTTCATTAGTATCCATATCCATCAACTTGAGGTATGGGAATGACACAGCCCACCCATGTCTTCTTATGCATGTGGGCACTTATTTTTTGTATTTTATCCGTTGCAGATGGGAAATTTTTTATTAGAGCTCTGTGTGCCCTAGTATATTTGCTTTTTTTTTAGCGCCAACCTAGCTATGACACTAATTTAGATTTAAATGCACTGCCAGTACCAGAGCAAAGTGTGTCACTATATGAAGAGGCTAAAAGGGAAATGAATGTTTACCAATGATTACGAATGGCTATTTATAATACAAGTAAGGAATTTACTTGACTTGAATTAATAGTTGCTTTCTTTAGAAAAATATTTTAAATTGTAAAGCCTCATTAAAAGTGAGGTAATCCCATGGATAGATGAGGTGAAATGTAACACATTTTTCTATCTGCAGCTCACTGTAGGTTTGAATGGTATAAAAGGCTCTCAAGGACCCCCGGGCCCCCCTGGACGGAGAGTGAGTATACCCATGATAACTAAGTCATGCACCGAATACCAGTTTCTAGGATGTTCAACGGACAGGACATGGAATTAAAGTCAGAAGCACTGGGTTCCAGTCTAGATTCTGCTTTTTACTAGCTGTGGACTCTTGGGCCAGTCACTGAATCTTTCAGTGAACCCCAAAATAGAGATGACCTATCCTGTGCTAACCACTTCAACAGGTAGCTATGAGGATCAGAAAATCAAAAGTGAACACTCTTTGTAAACTCTGAAGATCAATGCAAATATTAGCTGTTACTGTTATTTTTTACTGAAGCTTTTAAATAGGAATGGGATTGCATAAGTTTAATAAAGGCGTTCTGGCAAAGTTCTATCATACTAGTCAATTGTTTCACAAAACCTTTATTGTTGCCTTCCTACCCTCAAAATTTAGATCTAGAGAGATTTGGAAATATAACTGAAACTTTCCACTGTGATTCCATTACAATAGAAATGTCACCTCTGAAAGCATTTCCAGGCAGTCAGGCATATCTCCCTCTGATGAAATATCCACCTCTCTATTTTAGTGCCTCTCATGTGATTGTAATGATTTATTTACATGCCTCTCTCCCTTAATGAGCACAGTCAGGTAAAAACTAAATGTCGCCAGCCCCTGTGTTTTGTGTAGGGGGTGCAGGCAGCATTGTGTAAGAAGTGGAGAAACCCCTTATCTTGTTTTATGCCCTGTGAATATTTCCTGACTACCTGGAGGCGTTCTTTAACGTGGGACTTCATAAAGAACACAGAAAATGTGGTTGTTTTTTGAATGACTGAATCCATAGTAAAATGAGAATTAACTACCTATAACAGATACTCTGGTGCAATCTTTTCTTTCTTTCGTGTTAAGGAACTAGTAAATATCCTTAGTCTTGTGGGTGAGAATCTAGCCTCTGAGCCAATCTGGATTTATCTCCTGTCCAGATTTATTTGGTGGGAGGTCCCATATCTTCCTGACCTTGTGCTTGGCCCTGCTGAGCTTGTAGAATGTGGCTTCTTTATCTCAGGCTCTTGATCTTAGCCTCTGCTTAAAAACTTGCTCAACATTACTCTTAAGTCTTTTAAGGACACACTCTCTGCAGTTCTGATCCTCTGAAAGATGGAGGCTGCCTATTCTATTTATTGGCCAGAAACTGTTCCTCTCTCTGTTTATGTGGCTGTGCATTGTTTTCTGTTTTCTGTCATAACTTATAAAGGAAAAGATGTGATTCAGCATCATTTAGTGAGATGCATGATTTCCTGATTTGGGTCAGGAAGTAACTATTCCCGCATGGGGGGCATCATGGGTGGCCCCAATAGTTCTGTTTAATACATGCAGCACACAGTGGGGCCCCTCAGCATTCAGCAGACATTTGACTGAATATTGGAGGAATGGATGTACAGATGACCCAGTTGATATTTGAAAAAAAGATTCTTGCACTGACATGGTTGAGCAGCTGGGGTGCCAGTGAAATTGTACTAGAGTGAACATGTAATAACATTTTCTAAAGCCAGCATCCTACCATTCATCAGTTGCCCAAAGGAATCCATGTGTACAAACATTTTCAGAACCAACTGCCAAGCAGAAACCCGTTCCTGATAAAAAGAAGTAAGAATGGGAAAAGAGAAAAGCTTAAGCTGTCAAGAAAGGAGGACTGCCTTTTTTTCAGGAACTCAGCTTGATTAATCTCACTCAATTACTGTGCTCCTTTGTTCCATAACTTCTCAGCATGTCTGAGTTGAGTGTGTATGCTATTCTTTTATGTAATGCTCATTTTGCTACGTAATTGTCTTTGGTTATTGTCACAAATGTAGAGGTTGTATGTTGCCACCTGCATTTTAAGCTCCTTGATTTGTAGTATGCCTGTACCTCTGAATTCTCAATAAATTATTCTCTTTTGTGCTGTGCTTTGGGAAGTCTGCTGTTTACAATTTTAACTTTTCTAAGGAGAATTGCCTTCTACGTGTCATATCTTTAGTACAAATAGCTTTAAGAAATACTTTCGTGTCTTTACTTCCTCTTACCCTGGATAAATAATTCAGTTCACTCAGGACAGACATTAGCTGAATTGATCTAACACGGAAAAAGGTTTGTAGTCCTGATTTAAGTGGGGAAAGAGCTTGATAATCCACCAGTTCAGAAATAGTTTAGTTGCACCCTGCCAGCTGTGCTTTTAAGAATGCAGTTTTGTTTTTCCCCCTTTGCTTTTGTTTTGACATTAAAGACTACGATTCACATACCAATAACTTGCTCTGATTTTGTTTCCCTAGGGCCCTAAAGGCATGGTGGGAGAGCCTGAATATTCTGTATGTATCTCCTTATTCATGAAAGAAAACCCAACCAGTCCACTGGCCAATAAATATGGCCACTTGGAGGTCACTGTGCTCATGTTCCTTTTCTCTCTCTCTGTTTTTATTTGCAGCAATGTGATCTGATCAAGTTCGTGCGAGACCATAGTCGTGAGTATCTGTGTTATGGAGCAGCGGCATGTGTGGTTGGTGAGGGCATGTAGGATGAAGGCAGTGTAGGTATGAGGAATCAGTAGGCAGACTTCACTGGTGGAGAGGGCAGATGTCTTCTGCACTAGGCTTGTTATGAGGGCCATCAAAGGGGGGGTAGCGGAAGGGGTATAAGTAATTGATGCAGTACCTCAACTTAGCTCATGAGGTGCCGTTCATACTGCGAGAGGAAACATGCCTATGGGAAGCAATTAGAGACCAACTCAAATGGTGTGTGAATTAGATCACACTAATATAACGATTATGTACAAAGGCCTGAGAAAGCATGGTGTTATAGGGGTGAACAAGGAGTTTGGGGTTAGTTGATTATTAGTTAGTGAAGTCTCCTTGGATGGGAGTAATTGAATCTGGCTATGGGGAAGTGATGGGGAGTGGCAAGATAATAATTTCAGCAAAAGAATAAAGCAGGAGTCAACAAATAGAGAGGTTGTTTTTCGTTATAAGGAAGGGGAAAATGAGGTAGAAAACATCCAGTGATCTCACTTCTGAAAATGTATCCTCAGGAAATAAAGCAGAACAAGGACAAATTATAGATACAGATGATTATTGAAATATTCATTAGAGCAAAATAACTATACATTTAGAGTCTTTAAACTTATAGAATAATAAGGTTGTGGTACATCATCTGATAAAGACAGCCAGAATATGAAAAAAATTGCCATTAAAAAGCAAAAAATTAACTTGGATCCTCATTTTCACACATACACACACATCTATCTATCTCTATCTCTATCTCTCTATCTCTATGTCTATGTCTATATCTATATCTGTCTATCTATATATTAGAGATGAAGGCAGAAAATTGTAACAACTTTTGGGTGATTTTAGGTGATTTGTCTTTTTTCATATTTGCATTATGTTTGTAATAATGCTTATACAATCACAGTCAGATGAATGTAAAATGAGAAAATTTACTGAAGGATTTGGGATGAAAATATAGTCACTGAAAGCATGTGACAAGGACAGAACAACAACTAAAACAAATTCAAAATTAATGTAAGGCCAGGCGCGGAGAGGCTTAGTAACACTGTGGGTCAGGAGACAGAGAAGGGGTTGTGAAAGGAAATCAATTGGTAGGAAAACGTGATGACTGTAAACTTTTTAGAGGTCGAAGAATGTTGTGTAAGCCCCAAATTGAAACAATACAACCAGCTGATGAAAGTGCGGCTGTAAAAAGGTGAGGATCAGGAAAGGAGACTCAGCTGTTGAAGTCACTCAAATACTTGTGGTCCTTAGAGCCACATGGATGGGTGAGGTTACCAAGGATATAACACTAGAGAGACAGAGACAGAACCCCAAGGGATGAGCCCAGGAAGCAAAAGGAGTGGGGCCAAAGGACAGAAAATGGCATCGTAACGATGAGGAATTCCTGCCAAATGTAGGCAAGTTGAAAAACAGGAAGAAGCTAGTGGAAAGAGGATTCAAAGGGAAAGGACCTTGTGAAAGACATTGATTGAGAGTTAAAAAGGCTCCAGCACAAGGAGGATGTGAGAACCAGGCCTGGGGCCACAGGGAGGGGACAAAGGGAGAGCCACTGGAGGGGACATGAATGTGTGATCAGCCTCACTCAAGATGTTGCTGGTATTCTCAGCAAAATCAAATGATGTCTTCCCAAGGAACACCAAAGGAGGTGGAAGGGGCTGGGGAGGTAAATACCAGCCCTCATAGGGCTTGGGTTTTTGAAGACAGTTTTCCAACAGTCAATGAAAGGAGTTAGCCAGAAAATTAAGGGGCCAGGGGGAGTATGGGCGGTTCTATAACCAGACAGGGTGCTGATCCATGAGCACGGAATTCTGGTATTTGGATCTTAGATGAGGATTTTGGTGACAGGCCTTTAGAGGTAATTCAAATGGCCTCACTTTATAGATGAGATCATCGAGGTCCTGCAAGGTTGGACTCCTGGTCTAACATGTCTGCTCTTCAGTCCTGCAGCAGCGCTCTGCCACACAGGAATGAGGGCCCAGGTCTTGAACGGGTGGCTGGGACCCTACCCCCAGAACCAAATAAGAGATCTAGGAGGCTGGGGAGAATGGAGAGAGAGGAGGGCAGTCGAGAACAAAACAGGAGGACCCAAATGATTAAAGTTTTAGAGGGAGAGGTATAAGCAAAGAGGATTTTTTAGGAAAAATAAAGTTAAAAAGAAACACACTACAAGAGGTCAACTCGTTTACTCAGTCACCCAGCTTTACTAGATTCAAACCCAGACAGGTGTGTCTATTTCCAGAGCCTGAGCTGGGTGAGAGGTTGACAAATAAAAAAGTTTTCTGTCAGAAAAAAAGGGATCTGTTTCAGGCCTTGAGTGCAGCGGAAGCTGTGGGTTATGTGTGCTATCTGCTGGCACAGACGAAAGACAAAAGATGTTAACAGGGTTGGTGTGAGGGGAACATGCTCTGTGGGACAGCAGGATGGAGGACCAATTTGTTATCAGTGCTAGTAAAATCTTTTATTATATTGCAGTGACTCATTTGCTTCCTAGGAATTGAGTAAAATGAACATGGAAATTGTCAGGCCTGTGCTTTCTTAAAGATTTACCGACATTTCCCCCGCTTCATCTGACAGAGTAAATCACTTAGAGAAACCAGATGCTATTTTGCTCAGGAGAAATCTTTGGGGGGTTTCCCTCCTCTCTCTTGATACGGAGATCACTCAAACGTAGGAGCTATATTTTTCAGCCGAGACAAAATTCATTTGGAAATCCTCAGAGTTCCGCAGGAATAGAGAGGCTCCCAAGGTGTTCATCAGGGAAGAAAATAAAACCCCATATTTTAGCCTTGCCTCACTGAATGAGTCTCAGAAGGCTATAAGCAGAGAGACAAAACAAATTGAATTTTAGCTATCTTGCCATTTAATCAGAGGCTCATCTATTCTGCTTCTAAGACAAGTGATCAGTGTTTTAGGTTTCAACCAAGATTCTGCTGAAGTTTGCTGGCCATGGCTCAAAAGGAGAAAGGGCCAGGAAGGTTCAAAAATTAATAAAGTTCTGTGGACGTCTTCCTCAATCCTTCAACTTTGGCTTCCCATATCTTAGGCATTAGCCTCATGTGCACTTAGAGTCAAACAAAATATTGTTGAAATTTTGTTGTTTTGGATTATTTTCAGTCTGTGTTCCAAAATGTAACTGACTCTTTTCTCTCTCTTTCCTTTTCATAGCTTGTTGGGAAGGTGAGTAGTCTCATTACACTGTGTTTCTTATAACTACTGTGTTCTGACAAGACCAATTTGAAAGAAAGTCTCGCGCCCATGGGAAAAAAGGACGTCTTCCTTCTATGCAGACGCTTCTGTCTTTTGATTTTGACAATAACTGTCAATGCCATGTTTCTACCTGATTGTAGAATGGTGACCACCCCCACCCCCCAGCCTCCATCCCCTTCACACTATTGTTCTTTCTAGGTCTTGTCACAGTTTGTAACTCAGTTTCTTCACAGAGTAGGCCCTGTGTTGCTGGGGGATCAGTGACAGAGCTCTCTGACCACATTCTGTTGCTCTGTCTGACGCTGGATCCTATGGACACCAGCTTCGTGCATGGGCGATGTTTCCCTTCCTTCCTCTAACCCACATTTACACCTTCCATCTCACCAAGTGCCCACATTTGTCAACCTGACTCTGCAATAGTCTTCTCCGAGCCTAGACTGCAATCGGTATTGCATGGTGTCTTAGATCCTTTGGATCACATTGCCGCAGAAGCTAGTTATGTCAACATCAAGGGCTCCTGGTCTCCTAGCGGCCTGCTGAAGTAGACCTGCAGGGTCTGTGAGCGTATCCCGGGTGTATGGCACCATTCACTTGGATTCTGAAACAAAACAAAATGACTTTGTACATGTAAGTGCCCTATCAAACTTTGTGGATTTGAATTAAATCTACCAGGTACCCTCCTGGCCAGTAGGACAGAGAGGCTGTGAAGTCTACACTTTACATATCCAACTATTAATGCACCATCTTTATGCAACACCTTTAAGCTAACAAAGCAGATTCCTTTCCTTCCATTACATGTGGGATCCTCCAGTTCTAGAGCTGTATGGAACACTTGCATTTTTTTAGACCTCAGTGTGAACCAGCCTCACTGGAGTGAGGGAGTGGGGAAGACTTTTGATCCGGTGAAATAACTTAATACTTTTGCTTTTCATTCTTGTAGAAAAGTGTCCAGTGTATCCAACCGAGCTGGTGTTTGCTCTGGATCAGTCCTACGATAGCACAGAACAGATATTTAATGAAACGAGGGATATCATCACTTCTATCGTCAGTGACCTTACCATCAGGGAAAATAATTGCCCTGTGGGAGCAAGAGTTGTTGTGGTTTCCTATGGCTCAGGCGCCAGCTACCTCATCCGGTGGTCCGACTACCACAGCAAGAAGCAACTCGTCCAGCTTCTTTCCCAAATAAAATATCAAATCCCTACAGAAGCACAGGACATTGGTAATGCGATGAGGTTTGTGGCCCGGAACGTTTTCAAGCGGACATATGCAGGAGCCAACGTGCGGAGAGTTGCTGTGTTTTTCAGCAACGGACAAGAAGCCAGTAGGGCATCCATCGTCACGGCCACCATGGAGCTTAACGCCCTGGACATCAGTCCCGCAGTCTTTGCTGCTAATGAAAGGGTTTTCTTTAATGAGGCTTTTGGGGTAAGAATTTCCCTTGGCAACTTCTTCATTTTGAAGACAGTGTGGTACTAGCAGGATGGGAATAATGGGGAGTAGGGGGAGATATGTGGCTGCTTGAGCACCTGTACAGTTTTCACAGCTGTACTGTTACCAGGGTCCATGAAATCTAATATCTAATAATAACAGCAGTCAATAATAACAGCAGCCACATTTACTCAGTCCATGCAGTGTGCCAGGCTCTGCCCCTAGAATTTGTATGCATGCTCATACCTTGTCACAATCCTCTGAAGTCAGTGCAGTTGTTATGTCCATTTAAAAATCGGGAAACTGAGGCTCAAAGAGTTTGAGAGACTGCCAGTTTTGTACAGCTACTAAATGGCGAAGTCAAGGTTCAAACTCAGGTCTGCCTAACAGAAAGGGCCGTGACCGTGGTGCCCTTCCAGCCCTCTGCAGATCTGTTTCTCAATTCCGTCATCTGCTCACTGTATCTCATTGAACAACTGGTCTTAACCTGTGACAGATGGAGTTTAGGGCATCTCAAAACCCCTAAGGTTGTGTATTACATTGATGTGTATTTTTCCCAAGAGAGGTTCCTTCGTTTTTGGATGCACAGATTCTTATGGGATCTATGCTTCCCTCTCTCTCCCCACAAAAATGAAGAACCTCTCCCTCCACTATTCTACTATTTTTTGATATATTCAGATTATCCATGAAATACATGTTTCTGGAGCTGTGTGAAGGCATCATGTTGTCCCAGAGGTTATAAAGGTCTATTTTCATATAAATACTCATATTTTTACTGTGAAAAGAAAAGCAAGCTCTCTATAACATGAAGAGAATCAATCTGCTTATAACACATCCAAGAATTTTTTAGAAACAGGAGCTGCAGGGAGAGTGACAATAGATCCTGACAGAAAGGATTGTAGGAAGTCAAAGTTTTTCTTCTAAAAATCATTACCCCCCCCCAGCATACTAGATAATGTATTTATTTGTTATGTGATGGTGTATGTCTCCTCACTAGAATGTAAGGTAGAGATTTTTATCTGCTTTGTTCATTTTTGTATGCCTAGCACCTAGAAAAGTACTTATAGCATTGTAGACATTCAATAAATATTTGTTGAATGAATGAATGAAGAACATGTGGTTTACTCTGATGAATAAACTTCTTTGATTTATCTAGGCAGCATTTCATCTTTACAAGGGGGAACCAACAAGGTCAAATACAAAATAACACTCAAAGCATACAATTTCATAAAAGATAGGAGTAGGAATATAGTAAATACTTTCTAACCATATGGCTGGAATGATTATAAATATTTCCAAATCCTCACTCCGCACTATATAGAAACATAGAAAGTGTGGCTTTCCTAACCCTTTAATTTCCCAAAGGAGAAAGAGAAAAAACATGAGCATCTTTGTGAATGGAGAGATACCTTCATCAGTAACCTGGGAATGGTAGATTTCTTTCATTTTTAAAAAGCTTCTGCCTCATATGGTGCCTCATACGGTAAATGCCCAATAAATAGCTATTGACTCACTGAATGAATGCTATCCATTGCCCATTTCAGTGAGTATTAAAGTAGAAAATGTAATCAAGAGGCAGATATAACCAGGCAGTGCACTACCAAGAATTTTGAATAGACTTAGTGTCTTCTGTCTACTGCCTTATGAAATAGACTTTTAATTGGGATGTCCACTGGACATCTGATACTATGATCAGGGTGTAAATAGTTGGGATTACTACTTAACGAGGCCAAAGGAAACCTGTGAATATAAAATTTCTGCAGGACCCAATTTCTTCTTCTTTTCTTTTTTCCTTTATCTTTTTTTGTGTGTGTGTGGAGAAATATTGTCTATTTTATTGATGAATGGTGCCATCCAGGAGACCGGGAAGCTCATGCTCAAAAGCCTGACCTCCCCAGTGGTGTGTAGGTTACAGATTACATAAAGCAAAATTACAAGACACTGTTGATTATGGATTTGGGGTCATGTTGGGAGTTGATTGGTCAGAGGTGAGGTAAGGGTAATGAATAATTTCTTCAGGTCTTGAGGACAGTACTGAGGTCTGTTCCAGAGTTCCTCTGTCCAGTCTCCAGGGAAAGTAGCCAGGAGGTCGTTCCTAGGGCTCAGGAACTGAAACATAACTTAGGTCAAGATGCTATCAGCTTGCCAGAGGACTGGACTGTGTGACCATTAGTCAGGTCTGGGCTACGGTCTTCTGCTGCCTGGGGGGTGCTGATTATCTGGGGGAAAAGCTAGGTTTCTGAGGGGCATGGAGAAATAGATGATTTCCAGAGCTAGGACTTAAAACTGAATTTAATCAAAGTCATAAGGACCCTCCGTTTCACTGAGTGACCTGAGGAACATCATTTGACCTCTGTGAGTCTCAGTTTCTTTATCTGTGTGTGGGTGCAGGACCCAATTTCAGAAGCTGATGTGTGGCACATAATCCATTAGTACTTAGTCAGAAGCATGTAAAAATTCAGTGCAAAATTGTAGGCTTGGAAATAAGATATTTTAATACTTGCCCCAATAGGTGAAACTGGTGGTTATCTTGTGCCATTTTTTTTGGTCATAAAACAGGGAGGCAGATACCTGTTCTATATCCTTCTTTCGGTTATGTTAGGATAAAAGGTGGATATTGCGTGTGTGCGCACGCACGCGCGCGTGTGTGTGTATGTGTGTGTGTAAAGATGTACTGAACTGAGCAAAAGGCTATAATACAAGGCAATAGTAATGAGGTGTTTTTCAAACTGATCTTTAACGTGGGTGCACAATAGCTTACTGATAGTCACTAAAGAAAATGAGCAAATAAGCATATGCTTCTTTTTCAATACAGTTTGACAACACTGGAACATTTCAGGTGATTCCAATTCCTTCAAATGAGGACCACGAACCATTAGAAAGACTCTGGAGGTGTACACTTTGCTATGGTAAGACCAGTGAGAAGAATTTATTGTGCTGTAACATTTGAAATGCCTTACTGGTGAGTTACTAACTCTGGCTTTACCAGAGATTTCTATTTTTTATTGTAGATTCTATTTTAAGTTTTCCAGTTTTCCAACACCATATGTCAGGGTTTCAACCTCTGTAATGTTTGAAGCTTCCATCGAGTATGAAAATTGGTTTGGAAGATTATCTCAATTGATGTGATTTTTCTTGGGGACAATTTGGTAGCTTGTATCAAAAGCCTCTAAAATGTTGAAAATATTTTCTAAATGAGTTTGGACATGACTTGTAGATTTCAAGTATATATGCTACCTACACCTGCTTTTAACAAGGACCTTCCCCAATGTCTGCTAGTGGCCACAGAAATGTTGGGACATTGAAAATTTCTCATTAAATGATGTGAGATTGAAAAGATATTGATCAGATTATTAGTTCTTGCTAATCAGTCACTGAATCACTTGAAAATCTCCAAAAACAGTGTCTTGTTGTGCCAACATTGAACCAATGATGAGTCTCTCTATGTATTTTCAGATAAATGCTTTCCACATGCCTGCATGAAAGAGAATCTTTTACCTGAAAATTCACACATGGATGTAGCCTTCCTCTTACACAATTCTTGGAATATAGCAAGTGATGAGTTTAAAGCTGTGAAAGACTTGGTGAGCTCAATGCTTGACAACTTCGACATTGCTTCAGACCCGTTAGTCTCAGACTCTGGTGATAGGATTGCCTTGTTGAGCTATTCTCCTTGGGATAGTTCTAGGAGAAAGAAAGGTGAGGTAAAGATAGAGTTTGCGTTTACGACGTATGACAACCGAATTGTAATGAAGAGCCACATCCAGAATGCCCTCCAACAGCTAAACGGAGACGCCACCTTTGGCCATGCTCTACTGTGGACCATGGAGAATCTCTTTCCAGGAACACCCCACCTGAGAAAACACAAGGTCATCTTTGTAATCTCAGCAGGAGAAAATCATGAGAGAAAGGAATTTTTGAAAAAGATGGCTCTGAGGGCCAAGTGTCAAGGCTATGTCATATTTGTGATTTCCCTGGGCTCTGCATATAAGGACAACATGGAGGAGTTAGCCAGCTACCCACGTGACCACCATCTGATACAGCTTGGGAGAATTCATAAACCAGATCTGGATTATATTGTGAAGTTTTTAAAGCCATTTGTATACTCAATCAGACGTAAGTCATTATTTTGTTTTTCCTCTTTGTTTTAATAAATTAGTGTTTGTTAATAGTGTTGATAACTTAACATGTCTTTGCACCTATAACTAACTCAAACATGTGAATTAGATGGTGCGAGGAGGACAGGGATAGGACATATCGAAGTTATACCCTGTTTATACCTTGGTCACAATATGGTGAGACTTTTTTCTTGATAGAATGTCTCTTAGCCCAAATCTCAGCACTTTTGAAACACAGAGTGACTGGAGGTCTCCTGGTTTACAGTCTCTCAACCTAAAGGCAATTTAGTCTCTCTTAGATGGTCCCCAGGATGAGCATTTAAATAAAAGTTTTCCCTGCTACACCTGGTTTATTTCTAACCGTGGCACACTCTGGAGACCTGCGTGAAGGTGTAAAGACACCACAGTCCTGTGCGGCTCCAAAAGAGTCTGATCATACAAATCACATAGGAATCTTGTTAAAATGCTGATTCTACTTCAGTATGTCTAGGATGGAGCCTGAGAGTCTGCATTTCTAACAGGATCCCCAGTTAAGTCAATGCTTCTGGTCCAAAAATTACACTTTGAGTAGCAAGACCATTGCACTACAGAGTGTCAACCATTGGATGGGCGTTAGTTCACCAACTGAGCTGTGAAGAGAGAAATACAGAAATTGAGAATAAGCATCTAGAAACTTTAAAAGGAATTTGACATCGCCACAGCGTACAAGTGCATGAACAGTGGGCTGTGTCTCATTGAGCAAGATATAAACCAAAAACATTAGTCTACAAAGGATTAGAAATAAAAAAAAATACCTTGTCCTTCACCATGAATGGCTTGAGAATCACTCTTTCTAAAGCAGTGGTTCTCAACTAGAGATGATTTTGCCCCCAGAGCACATTTGGAAATGTCTGTAGACATTTTTGATTGTCACAACTGAAGGAGAGGATGCTACTGGTATCTAGTGGGTAGGGACCAGAGATGTTGCTAACCGTTCTACAATGCACAGGACACCCTCATCCACAGCAAGGAGTGATCCAGCTCAAAATATCCAGAGCATTGAGGTTGAGAAACCCTACTCTACAGGATTCCCACAGAATTGGAGTGGAACCTATTCTTTATGGGAATTTGACAAGTTTAGAGTTAGGTTCTGCTGGAACCAGTCCTGCTACCCTAGAATTCCAAAGTTATTCTGGTATCCAAGGACTCTCCAATGCCAACATAGTGACAATGTCTTGAGAGTTCACCCTTCATTGCAGAGAGAGCTCCACCTTTCTCCTCTGACTCATATTCGATTGGAGAAGCCAATAATTGCCCACTTGGGAATATCATGTTATTTTTTTTAACTCTAAATGCCTTCGATTGTAGGATGCAACAATATAGTACATAAAAAGAAAGGAAAATAATGCTTCCAATTAAATGTTGATACCAACTTTCCTATTAGAGTTTTTCTTTTATAGTAGTCAAGAGTTCTTTTAGACAGAGTAGTATCGCTTCTACAGTAAAATAGACTGGTTAAGGCATCCCTAAAACTTCGTATTCAAAATTTGACTTTCGTAAGCTATTCCTTGATTCAGTCATTTCTGTCCATCTTTTTCCATATTGTTCTTTATGCCATCAAGATTGATTATGATACAGCACTTTTAAAAGACCAAAAAAACCTCATAGCTAGCCTTGTTGGGGTCTTAAGTGGCTTTGCAATTATGTAGAGCTTGCTTACTTTTTATTACTTTTTCAATTTTTGTTTTTCAATTACTGTTGATATTCAATATTATATTGATTTCAGGTGTACAGCATACTGGCGAGACATTTATATAATTTACAGAGTGGTCCCCCCGATTAGTACCCATCTGCCACTATACATAGCTATTACCATATTAATGACTATATTTCCTGTACTGAACTTTACATCCCTGTGACTATTTTGTAACTACCTATTTGTACTTCTTAATCCCTTCACCTTTTTCACCCAGCTCCCAACCCCAATCCCATCTGGTAATCATGAATTTCTTCTATCTATCAATCTGTTTCTGTTTTATTTGTTCATTTATTTTGTTCTTTCAATTCTACATATAAGTGAGATCATATGGTATGTCTTTCTCTGTCTGACTTATTTCACTTAGCATAATATCCTATAGGTCCATTCATGTTGTCCCAAATGGTAAGATTTCATTCTTTTCTTATGGCTGAATAGTATTCCATTTTATATACGTACCACATCTCCTTCCTTCTTTCCTTCCTTCCTTCCTTCCTTCCTTCCTTCCTTCCTTCCTTCCTTCCTTCCTCCCCTCCCTTCCCTCCCTCCCTCCCTCCCTCCCTCCCTCCCTCCCTCCCTCCCTCCCTCCCTCCCTTTTTTCTTTCTTTCTTTTTTAGTTAAGGTTTATTGGGGTGACAATTGTTAGTAAAGTTACATAAATTTCAGGTATACAATTCTGTATTACATCCTCTATAAATCACATTGTGTGTTCACCACCCAGAGTCAGTTCTCCTTCCATCACCATATATTTGATCCCTTTTACCATCATCTACCACCCTCCTACCCCCTTACCTTCTGGTAACCACTAAACTATTGTCCGTGTCTATGAGTTTTTGTTTCTCAGTTGTTTGTCTTGTTCTTTTGTTGTTTTTGGTTTATACACCACATATCTGTGAAATCATATGGTTTTCTACTTTTTCTGTCTGACTTATTTCGCTTAGCATGATAATCTCAAGATCCATCCATGTTGTCACAAATGGTCCTATTTCATCTTTTCTTACCACCAAATAGAATTCCATTTTGTATATATACCACTACTTCTTTATCCATTCATCTATCGAAGAACATTTTGTTGTTTCCATGTTGTTGCCACCATAAATAAAATTTAAAAATGAACACCATAAATGTTCATTGCAGCACACTTGTCTTTATGGATAAATGTTTTCATATTTTTGGGGTAGATACCCAGGAGAGGGATTGCTGGGTCATGTGGTAAGTCTATTCATAATTTTTGGAGGAACCTCCACACTGCCTTCCATAGCGGCTGCACCAATCTGCATTCCCACCAACAGTATATGAGGGTTACTTTTTCTCCACAGCCTCTCCAACATTCGTTACTATTTGTCTTGTTGATGATAGCCATTCTAACTGGGGTGAGGTGATATCTCATTGTGGTTTTTATTTGCATTTCTCTGATGATTAATGATGTTGAGCACTTTTTTATATGTCTATTTGCCATTTGTATGTCCTCTTTGGAGAAATGTCTCTTCAGGTCCTGTGCTCATTTTTCAATTGTGTTGTTTGTTTTTTTGTTGTTGAGTTGTATGAGTTCCTTGTATATTTTGGATATTAACCCCTTACCGGAGGCACTGTTTGTAAAAATCTTCTCCCAGTCAGTCGGTTGCCTCTTTATTTTGTCAATAGTTTTTTTTGCTGTGCAGAAGTTTTTAAGTTTGATACAGTCCCGTTCATTTATTTTAGCTTTTACTTCCCTTGCCTTTGGAGTCAAATTCATAAACTGCTCTTTGAACCCAGGGTCCGTAAGTTTAGTACCTATGTTTTCTTCTATGCATTTTATTGTTTCAGGTCTTATGCTTAAATCTTTGATCCATTTTGAATTAATTTTGGTACATGGTGACAAATAGCAGTCCAGTTTCATTCTTTTGCATGTGTCTTTCCAATTCTGGCAGCACCATTTATTGAAAAGGCTGTCTTTTCTCCATTGTATGTTTTTTGCTTCTTTGTCAAAAATTATCTGTCCGTATTTATGTGGGTTTATTTCTAGGTTCTCAATTCTATTCCATTGGTCTATGTGTCTGTTTTTCCTCCAATACCATGGTGTTTGATTATTGTTGCCCTGTTGTACAGGCTAAAGTCGGGGAGTGTGATACCTCCAGCATTGTTCTTTTTTCTTAGGATTGCTTTGGCTATTTGGGGTCTTTGTGGTTCCAAACAAATCTGATTATTTTTTGTTCTATTTCTTTAAAAAATGCCATCTTTGCCCAATTGTCTATTGATGGACACTTAGGTTGCTTCCATTATCTTGGCTATTGTAAATAATGCTGCAATGAATACATGGATGCATATATCTTTTTGAATTAGTGTTTTGGATTTCTTTGGATAAATACACAGAAGTGGAATTGCTGGATCATAGGTTGTTCTATTTTTAATTTGTTTGGAACCTCCATACTGTTTTCCATTGCAATTACACCAATCTACAATCCAACCAAGAGTGAGGGCTCATGAGGATTCCCTTTTCTCCACATTCATGCCAATACTTGTTCTTTGTTGATTTTTTGATGATAGCCATTCTGACAGGTGTGAGGTGCTATCTCATTGTGGTTTTAATTTGCATTTCTCTGATGATTAGTGAGGTTGAACATCTTTTCATATAGAGCTTGCTTACTTTGATTTCTACCTGAGCAATGTTAAACACATTCAATTTGCTGCCTTCCCATAACCTCTTGTTTTGTAGGGATTAAAAGATTCCTTTCCTAATACTTCTGAGAATGTTTTCTAAACTACTGACCCCATTCTACAAGTTTTGGTGCTGGCATGTTTGCTGTTCCCAAATGCACAGACAGTGAACAACCGCATCACAGTTCCTGCGTCACTAACAGCAACTTTCAAATGCAATTGATTAGAAGACACAGTCTCATTTCAGAGCAATGAAAGAAAATGCTCATCTTAGGACCAGAGAAAATGATGATTATAAAGCCATAAATATCTTCTGAGATATTTTAATAGAGTTTTGGAATATTCAATGGTCAAAGGCCTCCTTTAACTAAAAACTATTTGTTTTCCTGAACAAGGAGGAAAATGATATATTTCTCAATATTCCACAGCTTATAGAATAACTATAGGAAGGAAGTGAAGGAACTTATTTAAGTCAGTAAGTAAAAACCTTTTCTGTGATTTTTTTTCCTTCTAGGAAATCAGTGTTAATTGGTGTAGAAGCACAGAAATAGGATCATGTAATAAAATATTACCTTTTTGATATTTGATTTGTTAGCATAAGTCTGAGTGAAAAAGCTTTATAGAGTCAATAAAATATCCCTTAGATAATGTTGGCCTGACCATATAGAAATCATGGATCTCTGCATTACAATTAACCCTTAAATGAACAATTTGAGAAGGTCTGTTTCCTTGATGCTGGTTATTTGGCTGCAGAATACTCTAAAATTAAGTTTAGAATGCTATTGCTGGTTGATACTATTTTCTGTTTTCACCCCAGCCAAATTTTGCTGAAATCATTTAGTGACATTTATTGCTCCAAGAAGATTCCTTTGAGAATTCTCTATACCTACCAAACACAATTTCTAGTTTAAAGATCTAACTACAACTTTGTTCTCTCAATAGGAGGATTCAATCGGTACCCACCACCGATGCTTGAGCATGCATGTACACTCATCAATTCAGAAGAAGAGGATAGTCAAAATAGCGGCTTCCTGTGAGTTAGAAAGCTCTTATATTTACAAGTGACTGTTAATGGACTGATAGGTGTATACCTGGCTAATGGCAGCTTGTTAGGTTGAGGAACCTAATAAGGTCTCTGAAGTAAAAGCTCTTCTTGTGTTCCATTTCTGTAGCAGATGTTACATATCAAGCATGCTTTCTGGATTGATTTTGTTTTTAAACAGCCTCATGAGTTTTATTATAATTTTGCCTTTAAATTTATGAGATGTGGAATTTCCTCAGAAATTCCCACATTGAAATTTTGTGGGAATATTGAAATATTGGTAACATGTAAAATCTGATGCACGTTGTAGAGGTCCATCTGATTTCAGCCTGCCTACTCTGTCATCATTGAGCTGATGCATCACCACTGGTCTTCACCTGCACTACTCCACAATGATCATCCATGCTGTGTGTCATGATATTATTTTGCTTTTACTTTGTGTGATGTAGTATTCATGTATTATGTCTTACTTTGTTTCCTTTCTTCACTTACTCTCAACAGTTACTAGTGGGTACCAAACACCAGTATCAAATACAAATGTAAATATGTACATTGAAATTGCATGAATAGAATAAAAATGAGAATAAACTTATAATGAATATGTTTTCTATCATCATCTAAATAAAAACACAATCTTCTCAAATTATCATAGAGAACTCATTTCTAAGATTTTTATTTAAAATATACCTAACATACAATATTATGTTAGTTTCAGGGTATACCATAATTATTGAACAAGTATATTCCTGAAGAAGTGATCACCGTGATAAGTCCAGCAACCATCTGACACCATACCACACTATCACATTATTGACGATATTCTTTATGCTATATATTACATCCCCATAACTTACTTGTTTTATAGCTGGAAATTTGGACCTCTTATTCCCCTTCACCTTTCTCCCCTTTTTTGATTTTTCAATTACAGTTGAAATTCAATTCATTTTATGTTAATTTCAGGTGTACAGCATAAAGGTTAGACATTTATATAACTAAAGAAGTGATCCCCCCTGACTAGTCTAATACCCACCTAGCACAATGCATAGTTATTACTGTATTATTGACTGTATTCCCAATGCTTTACTTTATATCCCCATAATTATTTTGTAACTACCAATGTGTGTTTCATAATCCCTTCCCCTTTTTTTCACCCACACCCCCAATCCTCCTCCCATTTGGCTATCACCAAAATATTCTCTGTATGTTTGCGTTTGTTTCTATTTTTCTGTTTGTTTATTTTGGTCTTTAGATTCCGTATATAAACAAAATCACATTGCATCTGTCTTTCTCAGTCTGACGCTTCACTTAGCGCAGTACCTTCCAGGTCCATCCATGCTGCCGCAGATGGCAAGAAGTCATTCCCTTCCATGGCCGAGCAATATTCCATTGTATATATGTACCACCTCCTCTTTATCCATTCTTCTGTCAATGGACACCCAGGCTGCCTCCACATCTTAGCCATTGTAAACAATGTTGTAATGAACATATGCACAGGCCCCTCAAAGTCGTGTTTTAGGTCTTTTTGAATAAATACCCGGAATTGGGATTACTGGGTCTTTCTTTGTCTCTTGTTATAGCCTTTGTTTTAAAGTCCATTTTGTCTGGTATAAGTACCTATACTTATTTATGTATAAGTACCTATAGTTATTTAAAGCTACTATATCTTTAAATTTTTTTTGTTTGTTTCCATTTACATGAAATATTTTTTTCCAGCCCTTTACTTTCCTTTTGTGTGCCTTTCAATCTGAAGTGAGTCTCTTGTAGGCAGCATATGTAAAAGTTTTGTTTTCTTATCCATTCAACCCTCCTATGTCTTTTTTTTTAAAGATTTTTATTTTATTTTATTGGGGAAGGGGTACAGGACTTTATTGGGGAACAGTGTGTACTTCCAGGACTTTTTTCCAAGTCAAGTTGTTGTCCTTTCAATCTTAGTTGTGGAGGGTGCTGTTCAGCACCAGTTATTGCCCTTTCGGTCTTAGTTGTGGAGGGTGCAGCTCAGCTCCAGGGCCAGTTGCCGTTGTTAGTTGCAGGAGGTGCAGCCCATCATCCCTTGTGGGAGTCAAACCAGCAACCTTGTGGTTGAGAGCCTACTGGCCCATGTGGGAATTGAACCGGCAGCCTTCGGAGTTAGGAGCATGGAGCTCTAACCGCCTGAGCCACTGGGCCGGCCCTCCTATGTCTTTTGATTGGAGCATTTAATCATTTTACTTTGAAAATAATTGTTGATATATATGTAGCTATTGCCATTTCATTCATAATTTTGATTTTTTTTTTCGTCTTAAAGAAGTCCCTCTAACATTCCTTGTAATACTGGTTTGGTAGTGATGAACCGCTTTAGCTTTTTCTTGTCTGGGAAGCTCTTTATCTGTCTTTCAAATGATAGCCTTGCTGGGTAGAGTACCTTTGGTTGTAGGTCCTTGGTTTTCATCACTTTGAATATTTTGTGCCAATCCTTTCTGATCTTCACATTTTCTGTTGAAAAATCAGCTGACAATTTTATGTGGGGAGGGGACTCATAATTTACCATTTGTCTTTCTCTTGCTGCTTTTAGGATTTGTTCTTTGTCTTTGACCTTTGCCATTCTAATTATAATGTGTTTTGCTGTGTGGGCCTGTTTGGGTTCATCTAGTTTGGGACTCTCTGTGCTTTCTGAGACTTGTATGTCTAGACTTGTATATCTATTTAGAGTTGTATATCTATTTCCTTTGCCAGGTTAGAAAAGTTTTCAGTTTTTCTTCAAATAGATTTTCAATCCCTTGCTTCCTCTCTTATTCTTGTATCCCTATGATGTGAATGTTGTTACCCTTGATGTTATCACAGAAGTCTCTTCAACTATCCTTTTTTTTTTTTTTTCTGCTGTTCCAATTGGGTGTTTTCTGCTACCTTGCCTTCCAAGTTGCTGATTTGGTCTCTGCTTAATCTAGTCTGCTGGTGATTCCTTCTAGTGCATTCTGATTTCAGTTATTGTATTCTTTACTTCTGACTGGTTCTTTTCTATGGTTTCTGTGTCTTTTTTATGCTTACTAGCTCTCTGTTGAAGTTCTCACTAAGTTCATTGAGCATCCTTATAACTATTGTTTTGAACTCTGTCTCTGGTAGGTTGCTTGTCTCTATTTTGTTTAGTTCTTTTTCTAGAGTTTTCTCCTGTTCTTTCATTTGGGTCGTATTTCTTTGTTTCCTCATTTTGGCTGCCTCTCCATGTTTGTTTCTATGTATTAGATAAATATTCTATGTCTCCCAGTCTTGGCCGGGTGGCCTTATGCAGTAGGTGCCCTGTGGGCACAGTCTCCCAGGTCACCTGCTCTGGGTGCTCCAGGAGTGTTCCTTGTGTGGGTTGTATGTGCCCTCCTCTTATAGTTGAACCTTGATTGCTATTGGCATATCATTGGGTGACACTGGCTCTCAGGCTGGTTGGCTGTGGCGTTTGGCAACATACATAGCTTATGGGCTGCTGTGTGGGGAGCTTACCACATGCAGTGGTATTTGCCCCAGTGGACCCTGGTGTCTGTTGCGACTGCCCTTTGCGTATGCTGTTTGTGGGGCTAATTGGGAGGTGCTCCTCTGTGGTCTGAAATCAATCTCCAAGTATGTTGCTTTGGGACCTCTTGGGAGGGGTTCTGGCGCTTGCCCAGGTCACCCACTGTCTGTGACCAGCCAGGGAGCTACAAAGTGATCTGCAGTTGTTCATTGCCTGTGCTAAAGTTGGAGGCACATGGGAAAGGCCACACTGCAAACCGAGGATGGCTGCCACCAGTACTGGGTCCGGGGTAGCTTCACAAAAAGCCAGACACCCCAAGGCCTGCTGTCACCTGCCAACTTTCTTAAGGTTCAGCCACTGATAAAGCCTCCTGCGTTACATGAGTTGGGTGAGGCAGGGTCTTAGAGAGTCACTAGAGTGGGAAGAGTTGTGGTCACCAGGTTCAGGCAGACTCTGGTTTGGTGCCAGTGCTGAATCTGGGGCTACTCAGAAAAAGTCTCAGAGCACACCAAGGCTAGTTGCCATCTGGAGACTCTGATAGCTTTACAAGAAAAAGTGCAATGTGGGTGGGGTTGACTGCTTGCAAGAAAGTACCTCCAAAGTTGTGGGATTTGGGTGAGGTGGGGTCCCAGCAGAGCTCACCAGACCAATTCAGATTCAGATTTGGCCATGGTGGGGGCGCGCTCAACACAGGAAAGATGGCACCCACCTGCCGGCTGCACAGGAGGAGGACCCCACACAGGGGAAATGGCGACTGTCCTCCAGCCCTCGCCCTGAAGCCATACACCTCAGTCTGCCCCCTTGTATGCCTCCGACGTCCCCCAAGTCACCGTCCCTCCGCCGGAGCCCAGGGTGAGTGCCTGGTAATGAGAAAGTCTTCTGCAGGCCATTTAAGAGGGCGTCTGGGTTTTCCGCAGCCTTCCATTCCATCCAAATGGTCAGAATACCTACTATTTCTAACAGCCCGGTGTTGTGGGGTCTCCTCTTCCTGGTACCAGTAATCCAGGCTGGGGAGCCTGGTGTGGGGCTAGGGTTCCTTGTTACTCCAGGGAGAACCTCCACTGCCAAGATATTCCTCCTAATTCTCAACCACAACATGGACATTTGGGATCAGCCTGTTTTGCCTCTCAGCCCCTCCTACCAGTCTCAATGTAGCTTTTTTATATCCTTAATTATAAAAAAGTTTTGTTCAGCCAGACTTCAGAGGGTTCTCCAAGTTTGTTGTTCTATAATTTAGTTTTAATTTTAATGTATTCATGGAACGAAGCATTCACAGTTTTTATCTACTCTGCCATCTTGGATCTCTCCCATAGAGAATTCTTAAACACCTAAGAATGTAAAAGTAGACACCATTTTAAGAGGTATGATGTCAATGAGATATGTTTTATATGGTCTTATTCTTTTCAGAGTTCTTGGTGAGTTAAGACTATTTTCTGTTATTTTCTGTAGTGATTAATATCAATCTGAGACACATTATTTGGTTGTTCCAAAAAACCAATGATTGAGTTTCTTGTCATTTATCTAAAACCCTGTGGCAAATCAGACTTGGTTTATTCCAAAATAGTATTTCATAGGCTGTAAGCAGGAGGATAAATGGGAACTTTTTAATTTATCAGTTTATACTTTTTGAATAATAAATATAATGAATCTTCATGAATTATTTGATTGAAATGAAGTTAGTTTTTTACCACTCATTTTTCTTCTAAGAAATAATTAAGTAACTATATTAAGTTCTTGGGATATTTTATTTGCATGCCCCAAAGTTATCTAGATTCACCTGAAACTTTGCTTTTTATCTTCTAGATTTACTGCTGAGACGCATGAGATTTCTTCCAGAAAGAACAGCTTCATTAGTCATGAATTAACTGCTGGGAGAGACTCATCTTTTGTGTTGGAAGACAGTGGAAGTGACCGTTATTTTTACAATTCAAGACAGATGTTAAAGTCACCAAAATTGATGATTAAATATGAAAAAGATCAGGATTCTGAAGAAATTGCAAGTCTTACTTCTGGTAAGGAAATGAAAAGTTATGATGGAAATTTTTAGATAAATGGGCCCTTGTCTTTTAACACCAGTAGAGAATCAAACACATTAAGGTAAGTATGTATCTAAAACAACTTTTTTCAAGTTCAAGATGGTAGCTACAACTAATGCTTTTATTGAAAGTGAAGAATTAAATGGTTACAGGCACAACTAAGGAGATTTCTAATATAAGCTGTAAGAAATGTCCCTGATAGTCTTACCAAAATTCTTACAGCTTATATTAGAAATCTCCTTAGTTGTGCCTGTAGCCATTTAATTTCAAGATTTCTCTAGATTCCACAACTTAGAAGGTTAGTATGAATAGAAGGAGGTAATATAGAGAACATCAGAGCAAAGGAGGAATTAAAATAACTTTAAAAGTTGGCCTTGCCAGTGCCCCAGAATTTGTGATTGCATGAGAAAGTATGTTGTTTTTGAGATACCTGGAAATGATAAAGCATGAACTTCCCCACTGCCTACTCTATGTATTTGAATGGCAAAGCAGTAATACTTTTGGTCAGAATTTAAAGGTTTCAAATAGATCAGATACACTGGATTTTTGCCTGTATTTTTATTAAAAAGGATGGCATTCTAAACAGACTATTCAGCCATTCCATCTATGCATCTAGAGTCCAAAATGCATCCAAAAGTGCTTATTTGGCCAGGATGCCAGCATTTAAAGCATTATGTCATGAGTATCATGTGTGTTGTTAGATTATGCAAGTTTAAAAGAAAAAGGGGCCAATTTCATGCCAATTATTCATAAGAATGAATAATACTTAGTAGCTTCCTTAGATAAATAAATTTTCTTTTCCTTGGGTTCAATACTCATGTCCTTACATTGAAGTCCCCTGGTTTCTGAACTGTAAATATTTGAACTTCATCTTTAAAACAGCTGAACTTTCTACAAATGAATACATTTCTATAAAAGAAATTAACATTAAGAATAAAAAGTCATCAATTATTAATTGAAAAATAAGACTTAAAAAAGAGGTAGTGTAGTAAAACTGGATAGATGTAGTACCATGGCATTAAGGCATTCAAGTGTGTATATTTTCAGTTCAAACAATTGTTTATTGTCACATAGACATAGCTTAAAGAAGAGAATAAAATATTTTTAATGGGCATAGTTAATTTTGGGTGTTTATTTTAATGATATGGGAATAACAGCAGCTCTCAAGACAGAAGAATTTATTATGGTTTGGTTTAAAAAGAAGGAAAAGAAAAAGAGAAGTTGTTTTGGCAGTGTTAGAATAGCAAACTATTATTTGTGAAATTTTGTTAGAGGTAAGCATTCTAAAATCGAATAATTCAGAAGTGTAAAACTTTTCAGGAAACACAGATAAGACTGGATATTTAAGAAAGAAAGAAAACTCATCTTTGCAGCCATCTTTAATGACCATTTTTCAGTCATAATAGACTTTTCATTTGGTTTTTCAGATGTCTGAGAATCAAGATACTTATAGCTAGCATAAGGTCCAATTTGGCTGAAGATATAATTGTACATGGCTCTAGTAAGAAAAAATATATAAATTGTTAGTTACTCCACCCCTCCATTTCCTCTTGCAGTAGGTTGAAGTGTGCTGGAAGTTCTATGAGGATTATGTCAGTTTATGATGGCCTGGAAACAGTGAGTCTCAGACATAAGGATAATATGTGGTTTTTATTCTTTAAAATAAATCTGAATCTCAGATCATGAGTACTGTCTAGCGACTTTGTGCTATTCCTTTTTTTTGTTTTAATCACCTTTCACCATTTGCCAAAACCTGCTGAGAACTTTCTATTTAATGTGCTATGGGGACAGAGTCCCAGAGAGCAGTTTCCAGGCTCTTGGCCTCACGTGGAAAGGTGCTGGCTCGGGTAGTAGATGGCCATCAGCTGTGACTAGTTGGCCATCAGCTTTAACCAGTTAGCCAATTAGCCTCTAATATAACTGCCATGGCTATGCTGAGGGGTTGGTTGGCAGAGAAGTAGACGGCGGATTGTGCATCATGTAAAGCCTCCTTCCTGTGTCTCCAACCCAGCCGCCAGTGAGACTATAGTGGTGTGACTCCCCTATCTATGGCTCTGTTGGTGTTCCTCTTTGGCCTCACCATATCCTGCATTCTTGTGCGGGGAGTGGGACCAGAGTCTCCGCATAACACCTTCCATCCCTGGTTTGATGGACCACTTGACTGTTTGCTTGGGAACTACCGCCGTGTAGTGGGACAGGCAGGTGTTTGCTTCCTGTGTCTCCCCTGGGCCGCCAGAGAAACTGGGGTGCAGGAAGACCCCTTGTTGGAGTACTGGCAGATGTTTGCTTTTGTGTCTCAGCCAGCTGCCATTGAGAATATAGTGCTATGACGCCCCTGTCTATGGCTCCGTGAGTGTTCCTTTTTGGCCTCACCCTATCCTGTGTTCTTGTGTGGGGAGCGGGAGCTGAGTCCCTGCATGACATGCGCCAGCCTTGGGGAGAGTAAATTGTGGTTCAGATGTTCTATTCAGTCACTAAGAGATGAGCTTTGATAAGTTCCAGATGTATTGCACAAATAAAAGGGCGATAATTTTTATAAGCACCTCCATATGTTATGCTTGTTACTCATTCATGTGTGATTTTTATGGCTGATGGCTGATCTTTCTACCCTTGAACTGAGAATCAGGGGAAAGTCAGGAATCTTAACCATTTAAGAAATTTATAGAGTTCCAGAGCCCTGTGGGCTGGTGATGAGTTGTGTATCACCCCCTTTCACAAGAAGCACTCTACTATCTCTCTAATTATGTCTCTCTCTGCTTCTTACCTATTCTGATTTCCAAGTTGATTTTCAATGCCATCACCTTTCCTGGCTGTGGGGACAGAGTCCCAGATAGCAGTTTCCAGGCTCTCCATCTCACATGGAAAGGTGCTGGCTCCATTATTAAATGGCCATCAGTTGTAATCAGATGGCCATCTGCTGTGGCTGGTTGGCCATCAGCTGTTACTGGTTAGCCATTAGCCACTAATATAACTGCTGTGGCTACTCTAGCAAGAGCAGACTGTGGCTAGCAAGTGGGGTTAGCAAGTGTGGATGGCGGATTGCAGATCGTGTGGATTCTACTTCCTGTGTTTCTCCTGGCCACCAGCAAGACTAGGGTGCAGGAAGACCCCTGTTGGGGTACTGGTGGATGTTTGCTTTTGTGTCTCGACCAGCCACCATTGAGAATATAGTGGTAGGACTCCCCTATCTATGGCTCCGTGGGTGTTCCTTTTTGGCCTCACCGTATCCTGCGTTTTTATGTGGGGAGCAGGGACCAGAGTCCCTGCATGACACTGGCACTCTCCACACCTTAAAGCAACTCAAGGACAATCTGTAGTTTTTTGGAATCATGTAATGAAAAATGTGTGGTTTAATTCTAATTAAATTGCAATTGTTGACTCAGTGGCAAGCCTAGCACTTTCATCAAAGGTGAAAGTTAATCAGTATTTAAAATACATTTAGTCTGCTTTCAGGATTAAAGAAGGACAAGATAATTTGTAAGGAATGTGAAATACTAACCCAAATTCAGCCTCAAGCTCACTCATAGCCTTAAGTAGTCCCAGGCCTTAGGATAACTTCAACTAATGTTCTTTTCAATGAATTTCATTGAGAAATAAGAAGCAACACTTTCCTCTTCGCATGAGGCTGGGAGTGAGCTCAAGGGACTATTCATTGTCTTTGTTTTATATTTTTTATTTTCCTAACTTTATTATTTTTCTAACCTGCTTCTGATCTACAAATTAGCTCTTTTTTTAAAAGCAAATGCATCTTTTGACTTTGAGTCAATCATAGGGTATTAAAGCTGGAAAGGTATTTGGTGATCGCCTCTCACAAATTCACCTGGGGACAATTCCACTCTACCCTGCCCTAGGAGACATATTGCAATATCTGGAGATATTTTTTGTTGTCACAACTGGAGGGTGCTACTGGCATCTAGTTGGTAGAGGCCAGAGATGCTACTAAACATTCTACAATATGCAGGACATGTCCTCACAACACAGAATGATCCAGTCAAACTCAATAGTGAGAGAAATCCTGTGTTAAAAGAAATTTCATTCCCCCACAGTCATGGAACTAGAAGATTCAGTAGAGGGACACATGGTTCCTGCACCCTGTCCACTGTTTCCCCATCACACCCTCAGAATTCTGCTAATTTTAAAAAACTTATAAAAATAGTGTTATACCATATAAATTTTAATTGTAAAAATCTCAAATCAAACAAATTAGCATGTTGAGCTATTTGTAGTGTAGAATATATTCTTTGGTGTTTTTTCCGTACACATGTAGGTTTATATAGCTTTATTCAATTGCATATCCTGCTTTTTACATAATATTATGTCATACATTTTACGTATTACTGCAAGCTTTATACTGATTCTTCTGAGTCCTCATAATGTTACTTTCAGTGAATGAGTGTATTTAACTCTTTACCTCTTGTTGAATACTTAGCTTGCTTCTAATTTTGCTGTCATGTAGTGAACTTGAATACATATCCTCACTTCTACTAAATTTAAATCTGTACTGGAATTAAAAGCAGCAGAATTGGCTTCTGAGTCACCCACAGAACATCAGCTGAATGTCCCGCTTTCATGTCACTACACAGTCTAAAGAGGAAGGCAATAATAGAATTGTGGTCATATCTAAATTTTAATGACATGTTTCATGAACTCTTTAGGAAACCTCAACTATCTTGATGCTCCTTGGAAAATAAGCTGAGTCCCCTGTTCATCTGAAACTTTAGACTGAGGTTGTTGCATTTTCTTTTCCTTGGGAATTTATTTTATTGGGTTTTGTAAGGGCAGGGAATCTTAGGATTTTTGCTTTGTGTTTCCACTTCAGGAACACTTCTCTTCTGCTAATTTCAAAATAAGATGTAGATAGGATCATAACCTAAAGTTTTTAATGAAAGTGACATTTTGTCACATTCATAGATTTTTCTACCTTACTTCAAAAAGCATGTAAATTAGCTCTGGGAGAAGGGTGCATAGAAATCACTACCTTTGCCCCATTTGACCTTGAGCCTCTGAAGTTATTGATTCCTCATTATATTATGAGAATTCATAGCCCTGATTTTATTTGTAACAATTGGAGTGACATGGTCATTCCAGAATTATTACATATTGACAGTGTACAGATTACATGATCTTTATAGTTCTAATTTAATAACACAGTTTTTATGCTGCAAATGGCTATTAAAATCATAAGACTCATGAAAATTAGATTTATTGGAGCTTCTGTGGCTGTCTGACTTCCTGAATTCCTGTGGCAAGATAAATGCCAGATTATTTCTTATTGCCAGACTCCATAAATAGGGAAACCATGAAAAACTTAGAATGTCCTAAATAACTGTTACAAATATACAGTTCAAGTTAGACTCTAAAAAATCCATTGTTATGTAGTTTCCTGCCTCCACAAATATTGCCGTGCATGCTTTCTTTCCTTCCAACCTCCAGTAGTCCTGCCTTGCTGCTCAGATTTTATCAGCTTCATATTGGACATAAAATTCTGAAAATATTTTGACTATGGATTACTAGTTTTATTATTAAATAAAAATTCATAGCTAAATTTTATTATCTTAATAGTCTTTTATTGTTTGGGTTAGAGTATGGTTTGTTTTGGTTGCTCAGTAATGTACTTTACTTGATTTATTTATTTACTTATTTATTTTCCTTTTTACCTTATGGCCCCCTTCACCCATTTCTCACTCCCCACACCCACCCCCCACCTCTGGCAACCACCACTCTGTTTTCTGTATCTATAGGCTTGTTTTTGTTTTGTTTTTTTCTTTTTTTAGATTCCACATATAAGGAAGATCATGTGGTATTTGTTCTCTGACTTATTTCATTTAGCATAAATGTCCTCAAGGTCCATCCATATTGTAACAAATGGCAAGATTTCATTCTTTTTTATGGCTGAATATGGACGTATGTTGTTTCCATATCTTGCCTATTGTGAATAACGCTGCAACAAACTTGGAGATGCAGATATCTTTTGAGTTAGTGTTTTCATTGTCTTAAGATAAATACCCAGATATGGTAGTTCTATTTTGAATTTTTTGAGGGTTTTATTATATTGCTATCATAGTACTGGGTATCTTCCTTGAAGGTTTTACGTGTGATCAAAACTAATGTGAACTGAGAGTTCAGGGTATGTGGACTACTTGAATTCAAACGTACATACACTGAAGTTGCTTCTATATAACTCATGCAGTCATTTAATGCAATTAATAAAGCAATGTTCTAGACTATTAGTGACCATTTTTCATGTGGACCCTTCTCTAATGGGATAAAATTTGGATACTTGAAGTAGTAGTTCGGTGATAATGTTGGTGCTGGTCATGGTAGTAGTGAGGACAGCAGTGGGGGAGGTGTTTGCTGTTGCTGATGGTGTTTGGTGGTCGTGCGGGTGGTAAAGATGTTGGTGGTGATATTTATGGTGGAAAGGAGGTAGAGTTATGAAGGTGGGGTGGTGATGATGGTGGTAATGATAACGGTAATGCTGGGGAGGTGATGATGGTGGTGATAGATGTAGTAATGGAGATGGGAGCGTGGTGGGTGTAAAGATAGAAGGGTGTGATGGTAGTGACAGGGGTGGTGGAGGTGGCAGTGGCAGCCCTCATTGAGTGCTTACTATGTGACAGGACTCCGCTAAGCATTTACATGGATTTTCCCATGATTATTCAGATGTCCTGTTATGTAGCAATATGTATTTGGCACCTGTTCTGAGTTAACCCCTAAGCTAGTTTCTTTGGTGGGGTTAGCGAAGTTTTTTTTTTTTTTTTAGACTCAGACAGAGGCCCTGTCTTTAAGGAGCTTTAAGTCTGACAAGAGTATAGTCTGTGTAAAAAAAAAAAAAAAAAAATCCTAATACAAGTTAGGAATTATTCAGTTCAATAAAAAGTACAGATGGAATGATTTGGGCGAATATTATTTATTCCATGTAGTACAATTATCAAAGCATCGCATATACGATCTGGTTTGATAATTGAACAATGCCTGTGGAATAATAGTAACCACAGAAGCTACTGCTTATTTAATGCAACTATGTGCCAGGCACAATGATAAGGATATCATTTAATCTTTACCAAAAAATCTATTATTATTATTAGATTTTATATTTTACAAATGAGGCTACTGATGCAAAGGTTAAGAACCTCAAGCTAAGTCACACAGCTTGTAAGTGGCAGAACCAGGATCAAAGTCATGCCCCTGCACAGAGAAACACTGACTTTTAAATATGTGTGCCGTGTTGCCTGGTGATGGCATTGGCTGCATTTACAAATGAGGAAATGTATCCAATTGCCACCTTTGAGAATAATTTGGGAAAGTTATTTTAAAATAATGTTGGTGGCACAATTCTTTTTTTAAAATTTCATTTCATTAAAAAATAAAAAACACCAAAACCCTGCTTATAAATTCATCCAGAGGCCAGAGCACAGAATAACACCATAAAAGCCAAAGAACAAGATCCAGGTATTTGGGTATATATAACTCCTAAGACATGCATCACTTTTTCTCAGTATGCTGGTACTGTCTGCAGACTGTTGTCCCAGAGTGTAAAGTAGATGGCGAGGATGAAACTTACAAATTTAAGTGTCACCTAGAAAAGTCTAGGCCAAGAAAGACATTTATTTTAAGCCTTTGGGGAAAAGGATGAGCTCACTTTTAAGACAGTCACTCCAATTTGTTCAGGCAAATGGTGGGAGGGGGCGGAGAAGGGGGCTGGGTGGTGGTTGTGGTAGAAAGGACCTCATACAACAAAACGAGAGAATTTTAAGTGTGTCTCTATTTCCATTTGGCATAAAATCAATGACATGCAGTTAGTTATACACTCTTGTACCTGCCTCCCTTAATGCTCTAACTTAGAGTTTGATTGGTGGTCTCACCAGACAGAAGGGAGGACAGGTCTGGGATGGAGGTGTTAAATGAAGAGGTGTCTAAATTATTGCCAACTCCTCTGCCGTTAAGCATGCATAAACACAACACAATGAGCTTTCTCATTTCTGAGAGCATGCACACACTTATGCATATGTGTAAGTTGTTTTCTATTAATATCAGTTGACTTTGTATTTTTTTCTTATGGAAATTCTGATTTGCAAAATATAGTATCATGGGCAAGATTTTCAGATGTCCGAGACTTTAACATTTGTTTGTTTCCCTCTAAAACTTGTATCTGTAGAGTACACTGGATATGCTAGGCCCTGTGCAAACTTCATTGGATTTTCTCAAAAACCTTATAAGGTTGTAGTTTATTACTATGATATTTTTAGATAATGAAACTGAGGTAAGGAGGAGATTCAGGATCACAGAGCTAACAAATTGCAGACAGGACTCAAACTCCAAGTTTCTGTTCATAACCGCTGCCTAGAGAAGAAAATGTTACAAATTTTCATTCCAATAATTGCCTACTTTTAGAAGAAAACTTTCTCTAGTAGCTTCGAACAGAAGTAACAGCAATTGAGCAAGACCCTCATTCTTCTGACCAGATCCTAGCGCCTTTGGAGAAGCATTCATGTGCCCCTTAATGTGTCTGCTCTACCCTCATAGCTGATGACCAGTTCTTCTGAAGGTGTTACATAGAGTGGGGTTCAAATCCTACCTCTACCACTTGCAGGCTGTCATTTCTTAGCCAAGTCATTTGCCCTCTCCAAGCCTCAGCTTGCTCATCTCTAAAATGGAAACGATGATAATTCTACCCTCTTAGTGCTATATGGAAGATTAAACTAGAGAAGACAGGCATAGAGCTGAGCACAAGACTTGAAGTAAACTGAATCCTCAATTAAATAGTCAGAAAGTGGAAAAGTGAAAAAGAAAGCATTGCTAGCCTCACAAGAAGTCTTATAAAATAGGTTAACTTGCAAAATGCCTGTTTCAGTTTATGTGGACAGAAATAACGTGGCCTTAGTTGTACAAGTACATGTGGCTTATGTATGGGGACCACATGGCTAATTTTGGCCCATGGATAAATTCCAAGGCAGACAGCTGAGTAACTGACTTCTTGCGATTTTCCACAAATGCCATGAAAGGCGGCATAGCTACTTCACAGCATACTTAATCCCAGTCCAAATGGCTCAGAATGATTCTCCTTAAATTCCTTTCCACCTCCGCTTCTCCCTAAAGTTACGGAAGTGTCTTTGGCATTGTGACTTAAATCTTGGCCACTGTTAGGCTAATCTCTAGGGCCACTTCTCTGGAAATCCAACTGGATTCCTGATTTGTTCTAAGCCTTGTCCATAATAAAATGAGACAGTCCTTCCTCCTCTGCCATTCTGAGGAAATTCTTCCATAGATTTGAAGACAAGATTTGGCTTGGTGATATTTCCAGAAAATACTCAGCATTGCTATGAGCTATGAGTATATTTTATCCATACTTCTGTCAGGTTTTCTTGAAGGAACACATTTTTGAGGGCCCAATATCCCTAATAAAGGTGAATTTAGGCTCAAAGTAAAGTGAACACACCTTATACTTGATTAAATTTTAGAATTTTCAAGGCATAATCACCTACATTTAGCTTCATTGAATCTCCTGCTAATCCTGTAAGTGGGTAAAGAAACTCTTTTTGGAGATTTTGTGGGTAAAATGCACCTGTTTAGAATACAGTTCTGCTGGGTATTTTGGAAAAGGATTGAGATTTTTCTCAATTTATAAAGAAAAAACGGGGTAAAAGTGATATTTCTGGTGTGGGTAAGCATGAAAAAATATTTCATAACGTGGTAAGTCAACCCTTCCTCTTCTACCAGAACGTTTATGAACTACTCTTCCTTGTGTTTTAACAAAGCATGTTGATTGGCTTGGCCTTTTTAAAGAAGTTGAAATGCTGTTGTTGGAAAACAGAGATCCTGGTGGGAAAGCAGGTAATGATTAGGTCATCAACTCCAGGATTGTAAATTGCAAAATGACAGAAATGTTCATTTCACTAATCTTCACAGTTCCTAATACACCAAAGCCAAGAACTCTAGAAATGTTTTTCTTGGTGATGTTTTAGGGCTAAAGTATATTATATAGCATCCACAGCAAAGAACATAAAATATAGGCTTTTATCTGCACTTCCTGTTTCATACTTAGTAGTTTAATGAGACTTCCATCTTGATCAAAAATTCTAAGAAGAATTTAAAACTAGGTTTCTGGTGGGGAATGAGAGGCCTATAAATTTCAGACATTCTTATGAAATTCAAAACCCTGTTCGATTACTGCAAATGTATTGATAAAAGAAAAATTGGATACATAAATGATCAGTTCTTAGTCCTTTGTGAGAAGGAAAAGAACATAGGAGCATCTCAAACAAAATGGTCAGTTATTATCTATTTGAAATTCCCAAGATGGAGTAATAGGAACTTAGTTTACTTCCCAAATGAAATAACCAGAAGAAAAAAATACACACACACACACACACACACACACACACACAGACACACGAAACAATGGTTTTCAAGATACCCGACATCAGAAAATGAAAGATAGCAATCCTCAAGAGACAGGCAACAAGTGGGGTAAACCCTATGCTGCTTTAGCTTACTGCCATGAGAGAGTTTTCAAGCCATGGTGTGGGAAGGGGAAATTGAGGTGGAACCCAATGTACCCCTTGAGTTGAGGAGACAGAGCTAAGAGTCCAGCGAGACAAAGGTAGTAAGAGTTCACAGGACAGAATACCAAAGAGGAGGGAGATGCACAGACAGAGAACCTCAGAGATCTGCAGAGGGTCCCCCTTGATTATTAAGCAGAGTACTGATAGCACATACATGTGAGAAGATGACCTGAGCCTGAAGGAAGAATCATCTGAAAGGATAACAGAATAGTGCCACTTGCTCACACAGGGCCAGGAATAATGTCTTTTTCCACTAGCAAGACTGGAAAAATTCATGATTCCTAGATTACTGGGGAGAAAACTCAGGAAGGCCTTGCCTCAGTAGTAGAGAATAATTAGCCTTAAATTAAGCACTGTTCCAGACTCGCCTAAGAAATCATAATAGCAAGACCCCAAAAGTTCAGATTGTTTCCATGTAACTTGACTGTCTCCCAAAACCAAGCTAATGAATATTTATAGCAATGCAAAACTATCCCACATGCAAAAACAAAAATTTCACAATGTCTGGCATAAAAGGAAGCAGAAAGACAACCCATAATAAAGAACATAACCACTCAAAACCAAACCAGAATGGACACAAATGTTAGAATTAGCAGACAAAGATATTAAAACAGTCTATATTCCAATATGTTAAAACTATAACTATATTCCAAACATTAAAAAGTTAAGTAGAGACATGGAAGATAAAAAAATATTCAGTAGAATTTGTAGAGATGAAAACTGCAATGTTGAGGATGGGATTAATGACAAATTAGATTTGGTAAAAGACAGGATTAGTGAACTCAAAGGCATAGCAATAGAAATTCTCCAAAATAAAACTCAAGGAGAAAAAAGATTTTTTAAAAATGAAAAGAGCATCAGTGAATTTCAATACCTTCTCTCAATAATTGGTAGAAAAAGTAAACACAAAATCAGCAGGAATACAGTAGGCTTGAACAACACTATCAACTAACTTGACCTAATTAATATTTATAGGACACCCCATACAACAACAGAATACACATTCTTTTCAAGTTCACATGAAACATTTACCAAGATAGGCCGTATTGTGGGCCATAAAACAATTCTCAAAAATTTAAGGGATTCAAGTTATACCAAGTATGTTCTCTGACAAAAACAGAATTAAATTAAAAATCCATAGCAGAAAGATCTTTGAAAAATCCCCAAGTATTTGGAAACTAAATAAAGCACTTCTAAATAATCCATGATCAAAGAAGAAATCAAAAGGGAAATTAGAAAGTATTTTGAAATGAATTAAAATTAAATCACAATATACCAGAATTTGTGAGATTCCACTAAAGCAGTACTTAAGAGGTCGTTTATAGAATTAAATACTCATATTGGTAAAGAAGAAAGGTTTCAAATCAGTGACCTCAACTTCCACCTTACGTAATTAGAAAAAGAAGAACAAGATAAACCCAAGGTAAGGAGGAGAAAGGAAGTAATCAAATTAAAGTGGAACTCAATGAAGCAGAAAAGAGAAAACCAATAAAAACAAAAGGAATATCAATAAAATTGGTAAACCCATAGTCAAACTCACCAGGAAAAAAGAGAAGACACTACCAATATCAGTAATGAGAGAGGAGACATATTTACAAATATTCAAAAGATAATCAGGGAATGTTATAAACAACTTTCACCTATAAATTAGCTTAAGTGAAATAGACAAATTTCTTCCAATGCACAAATTACCAAAGCTCATTCAAGAAGAAATAATCTAAATAGCCCTAAACCTATTAAAGATATTGAATTTGTAGTTCAAACCTTCCCATAAAGAAAACTCCAGGCCAAGATCACTTCACTGGTAAATTCAACAAAATATTTAAGGAAGAAATAATACCAATTCTACATAAACTCTTACAGAAAATTAAAATAGGAATAGTTCCCAACTCATTCTTTGAGGTCAGATCACCATGATACCAAAACCATACAAAGATGTTACATGAAAAGGAAACTACACATCAACATTTCTCTTGAATATAGATGCAAAAATTCTAAACAAAATTTTAACAAATCAAATCCCACAATATTAGCTTGATTGTGGTAATCATTACACAAGTTATACTGATATCAAAACACCACATTTTACTTCTTAAATATATAGTTTTAATTTGTCAAACAAACAAACAAATCCAACAATAAATTTTTAAAAAGATATATATATATATATATATATATATATATATATATATACACACACACACACACACACACACACACACACACACACACACACACACATACATACATACATAATGTGTTTACCCCAGAAATGCTGAATTCTTTGAGCATTCAGACATCTAATAGGACATTTTCCCTGTTAATAACATTACCCATGGTGGGTTTTTCTTTTTTTTTTTTTGCATTCTATTTCAATATTAAGCTTTTATGATGTTAATACAGGTTAATCGATTCATTTGTGAGAATTTTTATTGTGAGAATTAAATAAAGTAATAAATGTAAAACATTAATAACTGGTTGAGCACAAAAAGGGATCAGTAAATTTTGCCAGTTAGAAATCTACTTCTTCCTTGATTAGGTTCACAAACACACTTCTTTCATAGAAAAAACACTGGCCACCTACTTCTTGTCTTTCTGAGCTGGCATTTCCTGTTGTGGCCTCACCAACCAGCCATCATCCCTATGACTATAGACATGGTTTCATGATCCTTTAGCCTTAGAGCAGCAGTGCTACTTAAAGTGCTGGTCTGTAACAAGAAATTAGCATCAGAATGTCAATGTAGCTTGCCACTTTTGAGTACCAAGGTCTTAGAGTATGTCATGTCTTGCACACACAGTTTGGATTTTAAAGTCAGCATTTATACTTGCTCATAAGATCACACCATAGTGCGTATTTTGAATATGTGTATAAAGATATATGTATTTATGACATCAATAAATGTGACTTTGATGTATTTACTTTTCTCTTGGGGTCATCACAGATAACTATTTGGTTGGTACAAAAGTAATTGTGGTTTTTGCAATTATTTTTAACTTTTTAAACCTCAATTACTTTTGCACCAACCTAATAGATCTCATGCAAATGAATGTTCCAAATTTTGTAACCATATGGAATGCCCTAAAAATAGTTGTATGTTTCTTAACTTGCATATGAAAATAGCTTCAGGATCAATGAATCCTTTGACAAAGATCTGAGATGGGGTAGCAAATAAGTTTCTTGTCATCTGATAACCCCTGTCGAATGGTAATGGCTCTCTATGCACTGTGTGGAAACATATTTGGAGAATGAATCTGGGAAAAAGTACTGTAACCGATTAGTGATGTCTACCGTGGGTGTGGGGGTGAAGCATGGCAACATGCCATGCTGTGTATTTGTCTTCCTCGGCTGGGAGTTTTGCATTTATCCTTCTACTAAAAAGAATGACTTGAGTTATTCTATTGCAGGACATGAAAATCATGGCAGAAAAGGAGAACCAGGTCTTACTGACAAACCTGGAGCTGTCTCTCTTGAAGAATACTATATGGATGTGGCTTTCCTCATTGATGCTTCCCAAGGAGTAGGACATGGTGACTTCAAGGAAGTGAAAGCTTTTGTAACTTCAGTGCTTGATTACTTTTACATTGCCGCAGACCCACTGACCTCCACCTTAGGAGACAGAGTGGCAGTCCTGAGCTACTCTCCTCCAGGCTATATGCCCAACACTGAAGAATGCCCCGTCTACCTGGAATTTGATTTGGTTACTTACAACAACGTATACCAAATGAGACATCATCTCCAAGACACTCTTCAGCAGCTCAATGGGGATGTTTTTGTGGGCCATGCCCTGCAGTGGACAATTGACAATGTGTTTGAAGGAACCCCCAATCTAAGGAAAAACAAAGTTATCTTTGTTATATCTGCTGGCGAAACCAACCCCTTAGACAAGGAAGTCTTAAGAAATGTATCTCTGAGAGCCAAGTGTCAGGGCTACTCCATATTTGTGTTTTCCTTTGGTCCTAAACACAATGATAAGGAACTAGAAGATTTAGCGAGCTACCCACTGGATCATCACTTAGTCCAGCTTGGCCGAATTCACAAGCCAGATTTGAACTACATCACTAAGTTTGTCAAGCCATTTGTCTATTCAATCAGACGTAAGTCATTAAACCTTTGCTATTGCTTTTGCAGTAGATTTAATGTCTCTGCGTACCAGTTGACTTGATAACATGATCCTTATTTCAATCAAGAGTGGTGGAGTCTAAGACATGAGTAGGACCTGGCAGTGAGAAAACTGCAGAGAAAAATCTCAGGTCTTACTGACCTTGAACTTGATTGCTGCACTGACCAGGTCTTGGCCAGAAAACATATGGGTAAAAAGTGTCTTTTAACCCTTACCTGGGAGTGTTTATTATGTACCAAGTTTTTTCAATGGATTGTATCCTTAGTGTAGCCTTCAAAGGAAAGTATTGATATCCCTATTTTACAAGTGAGAAAACAGGTTCAGAGACATTAAATAAATTGCTCAAACACTCACAGTTAATAATTGGCAAATTCTAGACTCAACTCCATGCATTCTGATACCAGAGCTATGTTCTTGTCCATTAAACTATACTTCAATTCCTAAACCCTTAACAAGTTATGCTGCTCTAATAAATATCCCATTACCACTATCTTCCACCTGCTCCAAGGACTTGCCATTATAAATCACCTTTGGTACTGACTTGAATTCTTACGATCCATGGGGCACAAATCCCTTCTAGAGCCTGTGTGCCAGAAAGCTGGCTTAAGCACAGTCAGGCAGGAGAATTAAGAGTATCTTTTCACAGTGGGGCTTTGAGAGTGGCTGCCCCAGCCTCTGTCCGTGTATTGTAATTTTAGACACGTATAGTAGCATACCTAAGAGCTTCCAGCATCAAGCAAGTCCTGGCCTGTGCTGGGCATTAGGAGTGGGTCAGAGACCACATTGCAGCTACAGCAAGTTTACCAGAGAGCCTCAGGAATGCAGATTTTCTGGCCTTCATTAAGCCCCCAGGCTCACATAACCCTCAGGGATCTTAGAACTCTGGATTTATATTTAGTTGCAGGCTTATCAGTTGCAAAATATTGGTGCCTTCTTCCAACCCCAAGATAAATAGGCCAGGCAATTTCAATAGTTAATGGTATCTTCTAGAAAGATCCTCCTTTTATAGGGAGAGAAACAGATGATAGAAGGGATTAAGCGATATTCTTGAATTATATCACTAGCCTGTGATGTACAGTGCATGGGAAGTTTTGACTCAATCACTGCAATATCTCGTTGACAGCGAGTATTGCAGTGTCAGCGAGTGCCCACTTTGCTGAGTCCCTTATAAAATTAGTTTCCTCTTGAAAACACCTCCAACTACAGGAAAAGATGAACTAACTTTGGGTGATACTCAGAATGTAGAAGGATAAAATTTAGATTAACCAGCCTGCTCTCTCTCCAGGTGCCGTCAACAACTATCCCCCTGCAGATCTGAGACCCAAGTGTGTTAACATCACCTCCCCTAACCCAGAAAACACTGGCAGAGAAAACACTCTATTGTAAGTTGACAAAGTCACAGTTTGAGTAGTATGACAGCTGGAAACAGTACTTACAAAAATAATTTGAAATGAATAGTGTTTTAGTTTTCAAGATGCAACTTTGGTTTTGTGTGTGTGTGTGTATGTGTGTGTGTGAGTGCATGCGTGTGTGTATGTGTGTGTGTGGAGTGTGTGTGTGTGTGTGTTTTAAATGTTCCTGGTTTGTGATGACAGCACAGATCTGGTATTAATAGCAGATCAACTATGACCCTTATTAGAAAGAAACATGTTTCCATTTCTGTTGCTTTTACAAAAAAAAAAAAAAAAAAGGAAAGCGGCCTAAAATTACCTTCTTAGTAACTATAACACCACTCTAATGTTGGGCACTGCCAAAACATAAAATTTACATCAAAATTTAGATGAATAATTTTAGAGCAGCAGAAAAACATAATTAAAATGTCGCAAAAGCAGCAAAAACATTTGAGATTTAGTAAACAGAACCCACATGAAGAGTGGCAGGAAAGACACTTTTAAGTTTGATTTTGCAAAGTACAACTCTAAGTACCCAATAAATATTCAGTGATGAGAATAATATTGGTTTGGAGTCCTAAACCACTGACACAAAGGCTAATTTCCCTTTGGAATATTAAAAAATCACCCCTCCATCAAATTTCATCTACAAACTGCCTTTGGACTATTACAATCACATGCATAAAATTGGTTCCTATTGTATTGTCTGGCTGTGTTTACAGTTAATCCTGTAAGGGACTCAGCTAATGTATTTTTCATCTCTTTCCTCTGTCACATCAGCCTTCTTCCTGAGGTATATGAGATAGAGACAGAAAATGGAAAGCTGTTTGGTGAATTTGGTTCCCAGGAGCAGGATGTCTTTGTATTAGGGAACAATGATAGTAATGGTTCTGAGACCACTACTGATTTGATCCAGAAGTTATACATGCTCTTTTCAACTGGGGAACTGGTGATGAAAGACAAGGAAGAGGCACATTCAGAAGAAATTACAGCTCCAGCAAATGGTGAACAACGAGATAAAAAAGGTAACCTTGAGTACAATAGAATTGAAGACCCTGAAGTACCTTTGTTTGTTTGGATTTTCCCCTGTTGGAAGATGAATAATAAGAACTCACTGGGACCTATAGGGATGACAGGGTAGAGAGGCTTTACCATCTAGGGCTACAAGGGGTTCCCAAAATAAGGGGGCAAGGGAGCTAAAACTCCAGAGAGGCAAAAATGGGAAACAGTGGTGTTGACAAAACCAGAACTAGGAGTAGGTATAAATGTTTGTTGTGGGGTCAGGGAATAGACATGAGAAGGACGAGAGCAAGGACCACGGTCCTGAGTAAGCAGGAGGAACCCCGCAACTCAGTGCAAAATGGGCGTGAGGAGCAACTGCACACCAAACCTCCCGCATTTGAATACTCAGTGTCTGCCTTCTACCTTTGCAAGCAGAGCTTTCCTGGTCTGAGATTCAGGCTCCTAGCTGAGGCCCAGCTTCAGTGGTGCCCAGAGAGAGCAAGAGATCTCTGGAGGCTGAGGGTTGCTTTTTAGACTGCATGAGGAAGTGGTTATGGATCTACAGCTAAAGAGAAAATAGGCGATGGAGATCAGGAAGGTATAGTAAGCTCTAGGGCAGCTATTCAAAATCTTTGCTGTATACCAAAATTATGTGGAAAATTATTTTAAAATAAATATTCCCAGGTATCTACTAAAGCAGAAAATATGCATATCCTGTGATCCAGCAATTGGATAAAAATATAGATTTGCCAAAATTTAGGTACTAGAATGTTTATAACAGAACTATTTGTAGTAACCCTAAAGTGGGAACAAAAGTACCCAACAGCAGATATGATAAGTAAATTTTGGTATAGTTATATAATAAAATACTATATATATGCAAGTGTGTATGTAAATACTCCATATGTACATATACACGTATTTTACATATATATATATATATATATATATATATATATATATATATGTACTATATATTATGTATTACATGTATAATCTATATATTAGTTATGGGTATAATTATAGATATAGAACAAAAATCAGCAAAATGATGAAAATTAAGAGAGGAGGATAGAGGAAATATGAAAAATATAGCCAGAAAGGGGAGAGAAGGTGAGCTGTAAGAAAAGGAAAATAAAATATAAATATGATAAAATAGCTGGTTCTGCTGAAGATGGACTAATGCCACTTTAGCCTCAAGGCAGAGTAAGCCCAAACTGCCTATTTCTTCCACTGATTAATTACTCCTCAAAACTCTGGACAAAACACAAAAAGCAACCGTTTGATAATTCTGAAAAGTAAACAAAAACAGGGATATATTGAAGGGGCATGAGTTTCCCACTTTCTTTTCTCTTTTCTTTTGTGACTTTGTACTGAGGGCAGGCCCCAGTCCTGGAGCTGTGTGGTGGGAGTGGAGCAGGTGGCTAAAATGTGGTAGTAACCCCATATTTCTGGGCAGAAGAACTAGAAAAAAGGGCCCCTGGTTGTCAAAGGTGGTGGAAGAAACCCCCGTTTTCCCTCTCTTTCCTCTCATGGTTTTACTCAGAAAGTAGGCACAGTTTAGAGCTGAGTGGAAGGCTAGATAGCTATAGTGAAAGAGAAAACCTGTCTTTCTGGTCAGAGGAACCAGGAAGAAGGCCCTGTTAGTCAGCATGTGGGGGTAACCTCAGACAGAAGTGATCTGGAGAACGGGAGCCTCTAATTCTAATTATGGAGACGACATAAATCCTACGCTCTCCCCTAAGTTGTGCATGGATGGGAAAGACCCAACACAGGATAATGAAGTCTTTGGATACTAAACTAAGATGAGACAGCGCCTGCATTCTGAACCTCGCAGGTTGTTTGCCTACTTTAAAAAAATTGAAATTCTGCAGAGAATTATATAATAGGACATAGAGTCTATACAACATAATATTCAAAATGTTCAGGATAAAAATCCAAAATTATGCAACATGCAGTGAATCAGGAGATGTGAATTATTTTCAAAGGAAACAACAATCAACAGATGCCAACCTCAAGCTGACTCAGATGTTGCAATTGTCAAACACATTAAAGGAACTATTATAACTATGCTCCATGAGGTAAAAATAAGCAAGTTGAAATGAACAGAAAGCTAGATATCCTTAGCAGAGAAATCAAGATAACGAAAAAAGAACCAAAAGTATATTTTAGAAGTAAAAAAATAATACAATAGCTGAAAATAAAAATTCACTGGATGGGATCAATAGCAGAATGAAGATGACAGAGGAAGAGTCAGTGAACTTAAAGACAGGCTAATTATATAATCCACAGAGAGAAAAGAGATTTTTAAAAAATTAACAGAACCTAGGAGACTTGTGGAACAATATCAAAAGGTCTAACGTTTGTTTCATTGGCATTCTAGAAGGAAAGTAGAAAGCAAGTTAGATTCATTCAGGAAAAAAAAAATGGCCCCAAACTTACCAAATTGGTAAAGATATAACTTTATAGATTTTAAAAGTTCAAAGAAAACTCCACTCAGACACATCATAAACTGCTGGAAACAAAAGATGAAAGTTTTAAAGCATCTAGAGAAAAACTACATGTTGCAAAAGAAGGGAACAACTATTCAAATTAACTGTCGATTTCTCGTCAGAAACCATGAAGGCCAGATGACAGTGGAACAACATTTTCTTCTTCAAAGGGCTGAAAGATAAGAACTGTGAACACAGAGTTTTGTATCCAGTGAAAGTAGTCCCCTGGGATGAAGGCAAAATCAAGATATTCTCAGATAAAGGGAAAGTAAAAGAACGTGTTGCCAACAGACATATACAAAGGGGGACCATGATGGCAAAACCAGGGAATTGGAGTGAGGTCAAATGACTGGTGATTAGATGGGTAAGAGAACTGAGGAAGGGACATAATGAGAATTCAATAGAGGATTGGAAGGGAGGCTGGTTGAGTAAGAGAAAGTAGCAGGTGCCAGATGCAGCTCACTCGTGCACGGAGCTGTACTTTGTAAGGTGATTTTATACACATGATCTCATTGGGTTCCCTCTAAAACCCCACGTGAGAGACTGAAATTAATATCCCTCATATACAGATGGAGAAACTGAAGCGCAAAGAGGTTTAGTGCCTTCCTGGGACTTAATCCTGGTCTGGCCACTCCTGATTCAGTGTGCTTTCCGAACGTTGGAGGAAGGAATTGGGGTAGATCAGAGACAGAGTGGGTGAGTGTAAGAGGGGATGTCTCAGTCAGCTCAGGCTGCCATAACAAATGCCATAGACTGAGTGGTTTGAATAATAGTAATTTATTTTCTCACAGTTCTGGAGGCTAGGAAGTCCAAGAGCAGGGCACCAGGCAGTTTGGTTCCTGGTGAAAGCTCTCTTCCCTGCTTGCAGTCAGCCACCACCTTGATGGTGGAGAGGGTCCTGGTGTGTCTTCCTCTTATAATGGCACCACTTCTTACATCAGGGCCCCACCCTTATGACCTCATTTAACCTTCTTATAATAGCACCACTTCTATTACATTAGGGTCCCACCCTTATGACCTCATTTAACCTTCACCTCCTTAAAGGCCTTATCTCCAATACAGTCACGTGTGGGGCTCAGGGCTTCAACATATGAATTTTGGGGGAACACAGTTCAGCCCATAGCAGGGGATATAATTAACAATGTAATCACAGGGAGGAAACTTATAAATCAGCATTTCCCACACTTGTCTATACATTAGAATTACCTGGATATTTGTTGGCAATTCCATAGTCCAGCCCACACCCCACATGAATTAAATCATATTCTCTGGGGTGAGACACAGGGATCCATATTTTTTGAAGCTCCCAGGTGATTCCAGTGTGCGTACAAGTTTGGAAAACACTGCTGTAGATGCTGATTGAATCAGTCCTCCGAGATATCCCAAGGTGGTTTGCTGCTGAAATGATAAGATTGGTAGAATCAAAAAGATTATTATCAAGTGAACATTACCAATAATATTCTTATTTATTGTCATTCTTCATAATTTCTCTGCTCCAAAAGTTTTTTTCCATTTTTCTATTTTATTTTATATACATCGAGAAGTAGATGATGTCTTTAATCATTTCCCTCAGAGAGTTCTAGCCAACAGCTTGATTTTTGTGACGTGTGGCCAGCCCTGCTCCATGAAGTCAATCTGAGTTTCTTCAGAAAATGTCAGTGTGGCTTATTTCTTGCAATCATAGAAGGTTAGAATTTAGAATTTGAATATTGTCCTATGAAGCAAATGAGCTAAATTGAGGCTTCAAAATTCTGAAGAAAAAATATATAAAACAGATTATGAGAAATGTTTTATCAAAAAAGATAGTGACAGTACATGTGTCAGGTGTGTTTAATTTAGCAATATTAACTTTTTCCAACCATATTTTAGTTTCTCAAATTAAACACTGTGTCTCTAAGTGAAAGAGTAACTGGTAAAATTATAGCCATTTGATAAGGCTGGTGAAGCATTTTTGGCGACATTTCCCAGAAATGGGAAAATATCTAATGACTGGGTAACAGATTCTTTTGTAAACCTTCTGAAAGATCACTGGGTGGTTTTTCACATATAACGCAGAAAGAATTCAAAGAATTGTTTGACATTTCTATAATAAAACTCCTTTAAAATCGATCTATCTAAGCGGTATTTTTCAGTGCTTACATCTGTGATAATATCTATTAATATAATTGATGTTAAACTTTGCCTCTAACAATAAATAATAATACATAAAATTAATAGGGGAAAACTACCCTCCCATTAAGAAATGCATTTCCAATAAAAATGTTTACTTTTTGTTTTGATGGAATTACCGATTTGAATATATGTTGTTTTGATAAATTCTAATGGTAATTCATCTAGACATTTTTTAACACCTAGAAACTTATAGGAAATTTTAAAAACATGCATTTAAATACATATTTTTTTGCTTCAGAGAATTATGATTAGACAAACAATATAAGATTTTAAAGCATTTAAGTATATTATAGTTAGAATGAAATTCTATAGAGGAAGTAGAATGGAAATAGATGTTTAAGGAAAGAAAGAAACACTACAAAATGTCTAACTTTTAATCATGAGCACATTTACATACATCTTAAGTGGATAATGGTGGTATCAAATCACTGTGATATTTAGATTCCATTAGGTGAATCAAATGAGAAATGTGGAAGTTTTATTTTTAAAAGTCAGTTTTTACAATATGTCACAAATTATATCCTTTTCAATTACTTAACCTCATAATGAAAAAAAAATAGACACTATAAAGTGCACAGGCAAGAGCACATGATCTTTGTCCCTTGAGGTGGGTATGTAAGGAAAAGTGTTTGAAGAGAGTAAGCACGAGCATCTCTAAGTTCCTGTCTATGGGTCAGGTTCCCTGGAGTTGGCCCTGAGGTGAGGATTCATGTGCATGTAACTTATTGAGGAGGTGCTCATGAGAAACTGGGAAAGGAATGGAAGAAGCAAGACAGCGAAGGAGTGGAAGCCAAAAAGGTGTTACCTCGGGCAAAGTGCCACAGACAGAAGCTTCAACTTGCTCCTTCCTGCGCTCTGGCATGAGAGTTGTGCTGCAGAATCGTCCTGACCCGAGACAAGAAAGTTGGGCTTTCTCACTCATAGATCATTGATTGCTGAAGGGCTGCCCTAGAGAGGACTGTACACTCCCAGGTACTCATTCTGCATGTGCTTAAAGCCACTCGTGGCTGGATAGCAGCCCTCCGAAGAAGAACAGTAGGTGCTGATGCTGGAAGCAAAAGCTTATATAGGGATGAGGAATGAGGAGGACAGGGATAAGAAGAGAAGGAATGTTGTCTAGAAATTAATGCTAAAAAATAGATCAGAGGGCTCTGGAGAGTCCTGACATTGTCTAATGCATATTCCTTCTAGTTCCAATTCAATTATACAACTACTAAACGTGGGAAGCATGGAATTTCAGATCATGATATAGCAATGTTTTCCCAGAAGACGTATATCTATACTAGTTTATACGAGGTTGGACAATTAAGTTCATGAACTTATCCTAAAAAAAAGTACTACCTACCTCATTGCTGAAGATCACTATGGTCACCTTTGAAGTACTCCCCTTGGGAAGCTGTGCACTGACACCAGTGCCTAGTCCACTCTTCAAAGCAATTTTGAAACCCTTTTTCTGGAAAGGCCAACAGAGCTCTCATCATACTACACTTGATGTCCTGATTGTCATCAAAATGTCTTCCTTTAGATATTTCTTTTATCTTTGGGTAAAGAAAGAAGTCATTAGGGGCCAGATCAGGTGAGTAGGGAGGGTGTTATTTGTTTACTGGCTAAAAACTCTTACAGACAATGCCCTGTGAGCTGGTGCATTGTCGTGATGCAAGAGCCATGAATTGTTGGTGAAAAGTTCGGGTCGTTTAACTTTTTCATGCAACATTTTTAGCATTTCCAAATAGTAAACTTGGGGAACTGTCTGTCCAGTTGGTACATATTAATAATGAATAATCCCTTTGATATCAAAAAAGGTTAGCAACATTGTTGCAACGAATTCATGAACTTAATTGTCCGACCTCAAATGTTGTTCATTTATATCGATTATCGTATCACCCTGAATTGGACTTTTATTTTGACTATTGAAAATGGCAAAAACCATGTGTGTTTCATATGTGGCATTCAAAGGAATAGGCTCTAGAAATAACAGTTAAAACAAATCCGGTAACATTAAGAGCAATCACATTTTTGTGTTTTGCAGATGGTGAGGGCACAAGATGATTACAACAGAAAAGAAGATAACTCTGTTGCCGTGTGTAAGTCCATGTGGTTCTAACCAGAAAGTGTGTATCATCTGTTAAAGTTGGACGGGTAAGTGACAGGAATGTTTCACGAAACAATTGGCTAATAAGGTGCTAAATTTGTTGTTTTAAATCTGTGGGAAAGACTTTTCTGAGCAAAGACATCAGTGAGCAGAACTGAGAAACTAGGAATGATTTCATTTCTCCTGAGAACTGGGACAACTGACCGTGAAGAGTTAACTGAATCTTTTCTTTGACAACTCTGTACAGTTCATGCATCAGTTCCAATGATGTATCTGCCTAAAGAAGATTTTTGTCATAATTTTCATCACATCTATATCTCAAATCGAACTCTTGAGTAAAAAGTAGTTAGATTTAGAATTTCCTAGGAATGTCTTGTATTTGTTCGCAGAACTAAAAACCCATGCCCATGTCTTCAGTTCTGTTACTACCTAATGTTGCATCTTGCGCTGGTTGCCCTGGCTGCTGCCACTGTTGTCAACGCTTGCTCTTACCAGGACATTTGCGAAAGAATGGAATTTTTGAGAAAGAAAAAAGTGAGAGCAGGCTAATTTGATGAACTGCTATTTTGTGCTCTGACCATTTGTTTTATGTTTTAGCATGCTTTGCTCTGTGTGTAATTAGTTTTGCTGCAACAAAACGAAACATTATGAAAAAACATGAATACTCTCTATGACCAGAGCTGTTCTTGGGAATTACAACGTAGCAAGAGACAAGTTCTAAAATAAAAGCAAGTCTGACCTGGAAGCTTGTTCTGTTCACTTTTATTTATGTGTAGTCTATCTTAGACCCATTCAAACAGCAGTACAGGATTAAACATATTTGGAAAACATACATAAATATAAAATAAGCCGATAGTAAATTCATTTTAAAAAATCATTCAATTTGGTTAAGGCAACAATTACTAAGTCAATGAGTATATGCTGTAAATTTAAAAAGTGACTATGTTAGTGGGGCAATACTATAGGCAATTTTGTACTTTTTCCACATGATTTTCCTTAACATTACTCTTGTTGTTTGAATAACTTTAAATAATTTAATGTTAATTCTAGGTTATAAAATATGTTAAAGCAGCCATTTATTGCTCCCTGTGAAGTTTTAAAGCAAATGTTACCATATGATAAATTAAAGTTCTGTTTTTCCATAGACTCTTGGTAGGTATGTGTGTGTGAGTGAGAGAGAGAGAGAGAGAGAATGTGTGTGTGTGTGTGTGTGTGTGTGTGTGTGTGTGTGTGTGAATGAATGTATGCATGAAGAATACATCAGATCCCTAAATCCAAAAGTAACATCAAGAATGTGAAGCCAGGCCCGCCAGATGGCTCAGTTTGTTAGAGCGGGAATTCTTAACAACAGAGTTGCCAGTTCAATTCCCACATGGAATGGTGGGCTGCACCCCCCACAACTAGATTGAAAATGGTGACTGGACTTGGAGCTGAGCTGCACCCTCCACAACTAGATTGAAGTACAACGACTTGACTTGGAGCTGATGGGTCCTGGAAAAACACACTGTTCTCCAATATTCCCTAATAAAAATTAAAAAAAAAAAAAGAAGTTGAAGCCAGAGGAAGTCATACGCTGCTGATGGGGGTATACATTGTTCCACCTTTGAACAGCATTGTACCAATATCTAGTTAGGACGGTGATGCACATATCCTGCAACTCAGCAATCCACTATCGTTCTCTATCCCTATACAAGCTCTCACACATGTACGCAAGGAACCAAATGCAGACACGTTCACCACAGCATTGTGTGTTTTAGTGAAGACTTGACACCAACGGAATTGTCCTAAATGTACTACATTCATACAATGAAATATAATATAGCTACATCTATAAACATGGACAAATCTCAGATGATACTGAACTAAAAAGGGTTTCAGGAAGATACATTACGACATCATTTATACAACATTTTAAAACCTGAGAAGCAATACCATGTATTATTTATGGATATCCACAACTGTAATAAAAGCATACACGGGGATGAAAAACACCAAATTCAAGAGAGTGTTTATCTTTCGGTGGGAAGGGTTAAAGCAGAGGTCCAATTGTTATCATGTTATTTTATGTTATACCCTGGGTGATGGGAAAAATGGGTGTTCCGTATTTTTAATTTAACTTTTATATCCAGTTTTGGATGCCTGACTTATTTCATAATTAAAAAAGAGTCAACCAAGTCATGAAAATAAGTGTAAAATTCAAGTATCCTTATGCTATATCTAGAAACGTGTTAAGAATTGTGAGGAATTACATATATATCCTTGCCCATGAGGAGTTTACATTAAGTCAAAGTCACTAGAGTTAGGTAACATTCTAGAACAGTGGTTCTCCTTGAACCCCAAGCACCAGGGAAACTTGTCCCCTTCACTGGTATGCCACATAATTTTGATCAATGTGCAAAATTAGTTTATGTTACCACTGAGTGTACATTCACTTTTGATGTGAATTTTATGTCTCAGTGGTCACCTGAGGTTGTATAGCTGTTTGATGCATATAAAAGGTAAGAGGGGGTGATATTAAGTGACAGTGTTTCACTGGAGGAACAATTACACTATAAATATAGGGAACTTTTAAATAAATGTGTTAGGTATTTTGGACATTCAAGCCAAAAATATAATGCCTAAATTTGTGCTGTGGGCACAAAAACAGTTGAGAACCAACAGCAGACGGTGACCAAAGGATGAAAAAAATGCAATGCATAAATTCAGAATAAGGCTGCTAAGCAGAGCCAGGAATTGCTTTGGAAATCAAAGAAGGAAAAAGAGTCACCTGGAATTTAAATAATTGGAGAAGACTTCAAGGAATACATGGGATTCACACTCTGCTTGCCAGATCCTTAATGTTCTCCTTCCAGTTCTTTTAAGGTAACAATACAAACTCCTTTCATGCCTTAAAAAAACCCTGCAAAATCTGACCTTTGCTCACCTTTTCAGCCTCATCTCTTCCCACTGTAAGGAAATTCTTTCCTTCCCTAACTCCTATTCATCCTTCTGGGCTGCCTGTCATCTTCTTGGCAATTCCTCCCATAAACTTCCCAAAGCTGGGCAAGGTAATCCCCACCCCACTGTATATCTTCCTAGTACTGGATTTCTCCCTCTGAGTCCTCACTAGGGAGGATTAGAATAGCTCAGTCATTCACTTGTCTATGTCCCCAATAGGCACTGAAGTAAGCATCCGTATTTGTTAATCGTTGTACCCCTAGAGCCCAGGGTGGTGCCTGGTACTTAAAAGGCACCCAATAAAGATTTGGTGAGTGAATGAACAAACTCACCTTGAAGAGATAAATATGGTTTGGTTTGATAGAAGAGGAACTGGCATGAGCAATGACAAGAAAAGAAAAATGAGCAAGACCCATGTGTGTATTTTGTACACCGAGGTGAGTGGGGAAATTGGGAGTGTGTAAACAGGGCTTGTAAGGGGCCAGTGTGATTGGATTGAAAATCTAGGGACTAATGGAAGCTGAGGCCACGGTAAGTGTGGTGAGTTGCTGAAAAGCCTTATTAAAACAGCTTTAAAAAAAAAGGGAAATTAAAAAGAAAAATCTTGAACCATTCCACAATAGCCACTCTATTTGAATATGGAGTGGTCTGTAAGCAACACTGCACGTTCTCAAAAGGAGCCACGCACAGGCCTTAAGCATACATTTTTGAGGGGGTCTGTGTAGAAGTGATCCATAGCCAAGCCACTGCAGACTTACATGACATGGACAACACACTGCAGAAGAGCTGGACGGAATTCCAGATGACTAAGAATCCTGTGATCTCTCTGGAAAACTTCATCTGACAGTTTAAATCTGATCCTCAATCTTCCATCTGAGTGTGAGTGGTGGGGGTGGAGAATTTCAATAGTCATAGTTGAAAATCTGCGTGGTCCCTATCGGACTCCTTAAATTGGAACCTTTTTATCTCTGACACAGAACTCTGGAATTTTCTTTTGATTAAATTTCTTCTCTCCCCTTCCCCCATCCTCCACCCCCCACTGTCCACCTTGACAACCCTAGTGCCTCTCACCTTATAATCCGCTAGGAACATAATAGGTGCTCAATAACGACTTTTCTTTGTGCAGGAAGGGGTGGCTGAATAAAACCTATCTTGCTGAGCCTGGCTACCATCCTGTTGGCCTCCTTCTCGTCTTCTCCTCCCCAGCTCCTACTTCCCAAACTGAATTTGGATTCTATGCTGAGAAAAAGTCCTGGAACAGGTAGAAGTTGTCCTCAACAAATGCTGCTAATAAGGAAGTTCTCACCTCCCGTGATGAGAACAGCTGTGTGGAGGCCTGGCTCACCAGAGGACGATTTGCAAATCTCTTACAAAAGACTATCTTCAATGCCAGATGACAAATATGAGAATAGTCTCAGAAACAGCATAAATTGTCTTTTATCCTCTCAGTTACTAGCACTTCTGCAAAGTAAAAAGGTTGATTTTCTAGTACAATGACATTGATCTACAAGTGCCCTGTGTTGTGTGGCTTTGGAGGGCCACGAGTCTAGCTACTCAAAGTGTAGCTGACGGCATAGGAACCAGCAGCATTAGCATCACCTGGGAACTTGTTATAAAGGCAGAATGTCTGGGCTCCACCCCACACCAATCGGATCAGAAGCTACATTTTAACAATCTGTCCAGGTAATTCACGTGCACATCTGAGTTTGAGAAGTGCGGGTATGGAATTCACTCGCTGGAAGCTCTGCCAGTGAGTAGGCGCATTTTGCAGGTTTTCAGTTCAGCTTGGTATCATATATACTGAGCATCTCAAATGTAGCATGCATTATGCCAGAGAGAGAGAATATAAAGATAAATAAAAGGTGACGTATGCTTTGAGCTCATGGTCTAGCTGGGAAGACAGACCCAGAAGGAGATCATTTCAATTTCACAGAGTAGTAGTGCTAAGATGAAGGTGAACAGAGAGCACTTTGGGAATATGGAGGACTCCTTACCCAAGACTGGGGAGCCAGGGAAAGTTTCTTCAAGAAGAACCCCTTTGATCTGAATGAAAATGACTGAATCCAAATTAGCCAGGAGAAAACTGGGTAAGTAATCCAGCAAAAAGTAATTATCTCTCCTGGCTCTTTGTCTTTAAAATGGGTTTTTGTTTAAACAATGAACCCCATTATGTTTATGGGGAAAGGGGATTGACTACATGGATTTTGTATTGCTAACCTGAGTCCAGGAGTGATGGGAGGTAGGAGAGAGAGGTTAGTACAGGCCGGCCATAGAGGACCTTGTGTACCAGGTTGAAGAGTTTAGATTCCATCCTGGAGGCACCAGAGAAGGATGTGATTAGAGTTTTATCATGGCTGGTACTGGTGGCTGAGGGAAGGGGGAATGGAGGGGAGAAGAACTAGTCACAGGGTAATTAGTTAGTAATCCAGGCGAGAATGGACAGTGTGGCTCAGGTTGGAGATGAGTGGACATACTATAAGTTAACTATCTAAAAGGTAACTATCTAAAAGGTAACACGAATAGGGCATGGATAGTAAATTAGATTGGACAGAGGATAAAGAAAAGGACTGGGTATCTAGACCAGTCATTCTCAAACTTGAGTGTGCTTAAGAATGCCCCAGAGTTTCTGATCCCGCAGGTCTGGCGTGAGGCCTGAGAATGTGCATTTCCAACAGCTGATGCTGATGGTCCTGGGACCACACTTTGAGAACCCCTGCTCAATGGTTCTTACTTTTGATGGCTCATTGGAGTACCTAGGAACTTTTTAAACCACTGATGCCTGACCCTCATCCCCAGGCATGCTGACTGAGTTGGTATGGGGTGCAGCCTGGATGCTGGGCATGTTTCAAGTTATGGGTGATTCTATTGTGCAGCTGAATATCAGCTAAATACCACCTACTTTTATTAGAAACACAGGAAAAGAAACCATGTTGGTAGTGTTTAAATTTATTAAAATTATTTCTCAATATTCTTACTTTTCCCCCCTCCAAATACTTCATTATGTGTGTCCTCATCTGTGGGCAAATGTATAGTCGATCCATTTGGAAGATCAGTATGATATATGGTGATTACTATTTAAAAGGGCAGGTACTGAAAAAACCAAATAGAAATTATTTCTGTACCTAAGGCAGGAGGAAGGCGGGGGGGGAAGCAAAAATCATTTGTTGAATTCTTACTGTGTACCAGATGCTATAATAAGTAGTTTGTATACATCATTTCACTCAATGCTGACAGCAAAAAGAAAAGTAAGATATCACCATCTCCATTTTATAAACGAGGGATCCACGACTCGGAAAGAGAAGGTCACAGAGTCCAAGCGACAGAGAGTTAGATCTGGATTTGTCTGGTTCTTCCAAAGACCATGTTCTCTACATGCATTCTCATGGGAAGAGAAATTGGCTATAAGGTACAGAGAAAAATAGCTGGGATTAGCATCAGGTGCTCGAATTCTAGTTCTAACCCTACGTAGTTGTGCCACTTGGAGTGAATCACATCTTTGGGCCTTGAATTTCCTCATGAATAAAATGGGGATAAAAATTGTATCTAGTTCATTGGATTAAGTGCAATAACACTTAGCACGATGCCTGGCATATGCAAATGGAAGATAAATAAGGTTAACTCTTACTATACTCATCCTTTTCATCATCTTGACCAGTAAAATGGAGGAGATTGGGATAATCTTCCCTAAAATTCCCTCAAAATAAATTCTGTGATTAAGAATTTGCTACTTTCTTTGGTATCTGCAGCTTTTTTCTGAAGCCTTTCAACCAATGACCTCCTCTTAAGAACTGGTCTCTGCTTAAAATCCACCACTGCCCTCCCGTAACCCTCCCACTCCCTGGGATGTCCAGCCCGCCATGGGTTTCATTCCTAGCTATGACAGAGAGCTGTGTCGGTGTTTTGGTGACATGCAGGAGCAGCATTGAGTTTCTCCTGCTGCATTGCTGTGTTCAGCTCCATCTGCAGCCCCTGTGAGAGTCCTTATGCCAGACCCACAGGCATTCTGACCGGTGAACACATTTGCAGTGATAAATGGATCACACTCCTCAGCTTCGATGCTAATGATCTTGTTCCGTTATCTGATATCCTGTAGGCTGTTTGATGATCCAGAATGCAATTTAGAATCATGGCAAGAGTAAGACTTGCTCTACCACAAACTGGTTATGTGATACTCAGCTTGTGGCTTAAATTCTGGAACCTCCATTTTTCTCAGCTGTGAAATTGGTTTGTTGAGACTTGGCATGTGTAAAGTGTATTATATAGTATCTGGCTTGCAGCAGCTACTCAATAAAAGTTAGGGACCATCCCTAATGACTCTATTTGGGAAACTGGTGATAACTCTCAAGGTAGACCAAGGAACAGAGTTGTGTAGAACTTTGGAGAGTGCTGATCACCGCGCTATAAGCCTTTTACAGTAGATTTGCTTTACTGTGACTCTTCTGTCCTTCCTGTTCAAGTAGCAGATTTTGCAACAGCTTTCACTTTAGCATTTCCAATGGGTACGTTTCTAAGGTTCTCCTTGACATAGGCTGGGATATGACCTCAGACACCTTCACCCTCACAGCTATTTCTTAGCAATGGACTGTCTGCATGGTGGGGCAGAATCAATGGTGTTCCTATTTGCATCTGCCTTCCAGGACCCAGCGGGCTGAGTCTGCAGGGGAGTAACTGTCCCTGGGTCTTCTGCCAAAGTTTGCACTGTGCAAACATTGCAGGTTGGAAGACTCTTTCCTCAGGATCTAGGTCTCTTGTTTCTTCTCTTACTCTGAGTTAGAGTAACTTTCAATGAAGTAGGGTTTTAACATGCAACATAGTTTTACCCCAATGCCAATAAGGAATGGCATTGAATCAAATTTGCTTAGTTTTTACCAGAAACCAGCTGGAGCTGATGTCTCAGCAATGTTGTGGCTGTTTTCCAGACGAATGTTTCTCAAAGTAGAGTCCAGGGACCACTCCCACTGGAATTTCATAGACCTTGTTCAAATGCAGATTTTCAGCCCCCACCTCCAATCCTATTTAATTAGAATCTCTGGGTAGAAACACGGAAGCTACATTTTAACACACCCTTTAGGTGATTCTTGTGCATCTTGTACTATACTTCTGTCTTTTAATTTGAGTTGCTATAAAAATATTACTTGCTCAAAATTTTTGAAAATCAAATGACACTAAAAACTCTCAATAAACGATAGCCATCATCTCCTCTCCCCTCCCCAGATCCATTTCCCAGAAGTTAACATATAAATTTTTATTACTTTCTTCTTGTAATTTTTACCTGTCTATTTCTAAATAAGGTGCTAATACTGCAATTCTGTCATATTAATTTTTGACATTATCTAATGATTTCCTGTAATGATTAATAAATATTTAGCAAGTTATGTAACATAATTATCCATCCTTACCTTCTTGACATAGTCTCTTAAGTTTTTGTTAAATTAAGAGTTGCAGTTGATGATAAATGACTATATAAGGATTGCTTAGTATTCAGCTAAGAAGGGACTATAAAAATCTCTTTCTTATTCAAGTTCCATTTTATCTTGGAATTTGATCTCTGTTAAACAACTGTCAAATTTATTTTCCGAATATTCAAATATATCAGATACTTAGCAATTTCTCTCCTTTGCCCTGGGAGCCTTCACTCCCACAGTACCCTCATTCTTCTGCTCTGTGCAGACTCTTTTCTTTTCATATTCTTTTCTTTTTAATTAAAATTTATTGGGGTGACAATGGTTAGTAAAGTTACATAGGTTGCAAGTGTACAATTCTGTAAACATCATCTATATATCACATTGTGTGTTCACTGCCCAGAGTCAGTTCTCCTTCCATCTCCATATATTCGATCCCTTTTACCCTCATGTACCACCCCCCCGCCCCTTACCCTCTTGTAACCACTAAACTATTGTCTTTGTTTATGAATTTTTGTTCCTTTATTTGTTTGTCTTGTTCCTTTGTATGTGCAGACTCTTAATTGTGCTTTCCTTGTTAGATTTCCTTTGACGCGGTTCCATGTCTTCCTATTTTTTAATTTACTTACTTATTTTGAAAAAGTACATCCTCCAGTAACTTCCCTAAAAACCAGTGCATTGCAGATATAATTTTTCATTCAGTACATGCCTCAAATGTCTTGATTCTGCCCTCATACTTGGTTGATGGTTTGTACTGGGTTGAACAGTATCCCCCAAAATTCATGTCCTTCTGGAACCTCAGAATTTGACCTTATTTGGAAATAGTGTCTTCATGGACGTGACTTTCATAAAAATGGTTAGTTAAGATGAGGTCATATTAAATTAGAGTGGGCCTAAAACCAGTGACTGGTGTCCTTATAAGAAAGCCCTGTAAAGACATAGAGGCACACCGAGGGAAGAAGGCCATGTGAACACAGAGGCCGAGACTGGAGTGTGACATCTACAAGCCAGGGAACACTCAGGATTGCTCACAACCATAGAGGCCAGCAAAGAAACATAGATCAGATGTTCTCTCAGAGCCTCTAAACAAACCCCCAACCCTGCCAACATCTTGATTTTGGACTTCTGGTCTCTACATCTGTGCAAAAATAAATTCCTGTTGTTTTAAGCTGCCCAGTTTGTGGTATTTCATTATGGTAGCCGTAGGAAACTAATGAATGGTTTTTCTGGGTATGAAATTCTATGTGAAGCATAGACTTGAGTGTAATTTGCCTCCAAATGATGACATCACTGATCTATGGCATTATAGCTTCTGGTATTGGTTTGAAGGATCTAATGCCATTTCAATTCCCATTTCTTATATGTGAAGTGCTCCACCTACCACAGCTTTTAAGATATTTATTTATTCCTGGTGTCCTAAAATTCATAAAGCTCTTTCTTAGTGTGTTTATTATTATTATGAATTGAGATAGGTACACAGAGAACCTTTTCAATCTGGCAAGTTAAGTCCCTCGGTTCTGGGGAAGTTTTTGGATTTTTTTTCTTTGAAATTTTCCTCTGCCCTACTTATTGAAAGTTAAAATCTCCCAGATTGACTTTCCCAAATTTCTTATCCTGTTTCTTATTCTCACCTTCTCATTTGTTTTACTTTCTTAGAGATTTCCTTTTCATTATTTCTTGCTGCTAAAGATGACCTTATATTTTCTTTTTGGAACTAATATTTTTCTGGTTATAAAAATAATGTGTCCTTTCTTTTTTAATACTTAGACGTTTATCATTTATATCCCTCACACTGTGTGAAAGCCCCTCCCCCCATCCACTATCCCTCTGACATGGCACAGAGCCATTACATTTCCACTGTCTCTATGTCATAGGCAATTTCTAAAAAACAATTCACACTATAATCTGGTATTACAATTAAAGCTTATCTCAATTTGGATGCTCAATTTTCATCAAAAAATACTTAAGCCGCATTTAGATTTCATAAAATTAAAAATTAGAAAACTGGACTGTACTGGGGATAAAGAGGTAGAGCACAGAGGAATTTTAGGGCAGTGAAAATTTTTTGTATGATATATAATGATGAATACATACTACATATTAATTCAAACCATATAGAATGTACAATATCAAGAACAAACCATTATGTAAACTCCAGACTGTGGGCGATAATAATGAGTCAGTGAGGTTCATAGATTGTAACAAATGTGCTGCTCTAGTGGGTCTCGAGTCCTTTCTCTATTCTCCTTCTGGTACTCCTATGATGCAAATGTTGGTACGCTGGATGCTATCCCAGAGATCCCTTAAACTATCCTCATTTTTTAAGATTATTTTTTCTTTTTGTACTGATTGGGTGTTTTCTGCTACCTTCTAATCCAAACTGCATCACATTAATTTTTAAGTTCTTGATACATATTGCCAAATCATTTGTAATAGTTTACGTTCTCATCTGCAATATATAAGCTCATCATATCACACCCTAATAAGTAATCTTTTTTATCTTTTTTTTGTATTTTTCCAATTCTACATGTAAAAATATCCATAATTTTAATTTACATACTTTTGATTATGATGAGGTTAAACATTCTCTCGTATGTATTGACAATTTATTCTTCTTATTCTATTAATTGTCTATTCATTATTTTTGCCCATCTTTTTTATGCAAAAAACAATGAAGAGATCACAAAGGAAAAAAGCTCATTATAGTCAATTTCACAAAATGTAATAAAATCTCTACAGAAATAATAGAAACAAATGATAGACTGGGGAGACTATTTGAACAAATATGACATACTTAGCATTGATATGTTTATGTTAAATTTCCACTGTCCAATAAGGTTTTGAAAAGTAGTGAGCTTTCTTGCAGAGAAGGTATTTAAGCCAAGACAGTGGGACTAGTGTCAAGGTTGCTCCCAAATGGGTTCTTAAATTAAGAATTGAATCTTATACCAAAACGTGTGACTACTCTTATAATGGCCCTCCCACCAACATTTGCCTCCCGTACAAAGATCCATATGTAGAACTGTGGTTATTTCCTGAAATATCCATTTAACATTCTTTAGCACAAGGTCTTTCCAGTAATAATAATAGCCAGGCACTGTCCTAAGCTCTTTACATACTTAGTTAATCTTCATAACAGCCTTATGAGTAGGTACTATTGTAATCTCCACTTCAGAGAAGAGAAAACGAAAGCCCAACGAGACTAAATAATTTACCAGTCAGTTACAGAGTGGTGACACATTACTGGCATTCACTGATTATTGTTTCCTAGTTATACATTTGTTTATTCTCAAACTAATTCTCAGAAGAAGTTGGCATGACTTGCATAAATAAACGTCCAAGAAAGATGTTTAAGAGCAAAACTGAACATTCTGGTGACTTGAGATGAGCACCAAGAAGTAAAAGGGAAGGGGAGGGATACTTGGGAAGAGCTCAAATTAGAGTGGTGCCAATTGCATGCCTCAAACTTCAAGGATGTTTTTCAAGATACCGTGGAATTTTTTCCAGGTTCCAATAAGAACCAATATGGCATTCCCTTTCTCAGGAAAAACAGGAGAAAATTCTGGCAAAAACAATCTCAAAGGAACAAAGGCAAGAGGTGAGGGAGAGATGGAATCTTCAAATGTGAGTGTTTTCCATTCCATGGGTCAGTTCATGCCAAGTTGTCATAGATAACAGACATGAAAGGGAAAGCTTCCAAGCCACCCACCTGACTTTTGATTGGCAGCTCTGACTTCTCACAATGTGAACATTGCATGGATCTCTCCAATTATGGACAGTTAATAATGGAAAACTCAAAAAGTCTCTAAAATTCAATAATAAAATACTAATAGAAAAAATAGACAAAATGCAGCAGAATATGCAATAGAAAAATGAGCAGCATCATGCTTAATGATCGGTTAATAGAATTAATTAACTCAGCAAATACTTGTAAAAGATCACCCAGACCAGCCCCTTACCCAGTGCTGGAGACCATTGTGAGCAAAATCAGACAAGTTCTCAGATTTCATGAAGTTTATAGATGAGTGAGGAAGACAGTCATTAGTCACATAACCCCACAAATAATCTGAAATTACAGCTTGAGAAACTGACAAAATATAATAAGGAGACATGGTGGAGTTAGGCCCATCAGGATTGGTCATCCTGAAAAAAAGTGAGGAACTGAAATCTGAAGAAGAAGTAGGAATTAGTAGGGGAAGGCGAGGAGCTGAGTTGGAGAGAAGAGCAGTCAGTGTGTGAGAAGACACGCGATAGGGTACCTTCTTATTCAAGTTAGAAATGAAGAGTGATGCCTATTAATGTCACCATTATCAAACTTCATTCAGCAAATACAATGGGACATTAAAAAAAAATGGGAAAGGAAGAGGCAAAATTGTTATTATTTTCAGATAATATGATTATCTATCTAGAAAACTCAAGAAAACTGTAATGAAATTATTATATTGGAAAGGATGTTCAGTAGGTTGATAGCTTATACAGATATATAAAAATCTATGACTGTTTAATGTAGCAATAATGAGGGGACAGTATTTACAATGACAATAACAGTGTAAAATGTCTAGACATAAACATAACAAGAAATGTAGAGAAACTATAAAATTCCACTGAGCAATATGAAAAAAAGCAAAAGTAGATACATTCCATATTCCTAAAAGACAGAATATGTAAAGATGTCATTTCTCCCCCAAAGTATTATGTAATTTAACATGTTGGGGAGGGTGGGCATAGAACTTGAGAAAAATTGTTACAAATTTCATCTGGAAGAATTAAAAAAAAACTGATATTGGGTGATTTGCTTTATCATATATATTAAAACATACTATAAAGCCATAATTGTTTTAAGTAGATGCAAAAAGACATAGGTGAATCAATGAGTGATACAAAGTTCCAGAAACAAACTCAAATAAATGTAGGATTTTAATACATTAGCATTTTTAACAGCTTGATTGAATTGTGTTATTTGGCTATAGACTACCCTTTGGTACTACCCTCTGATCGTTGGTTATGTATGAGGTGACTACGACCATTCCGATTTGACTGAAACAGGCTTGGTTTATGCCTGTCAGAATAATAGTGCCATCTTTCACTCTCAAAAGTGTTCCCTTTTGGATGACACATTATATGGTCATCCAAGTAATATATATTGTTGCTAATTTTTCCCAATTATAGACGATGATTTACTTTAATAAATATCCTAGCAGCTAAGTCTTTATACAGAATTTTTGTGACTCAAAGTATGTGGGTATTTTAGGTTTTCTCATCTATACTGCCTTACCTTCCAGAAATACTGTACCAATTTAAACTCCCACCAGCAATTGTGAACAGTTATTTTTTTCCATTCCTGAACACAACTGGGTAGTACTATTCATTTTTAGAAATCTTTGCAAGGTTAAAAAGTGAAATTGTATCTCACTGCTTTAATACATATTTATTTATTTGCTGTTGTGGGTGAAGAGTTGTATAGATCAGTGTTCTTTCATTGCAAGCAACAAAAACCATTCTGGGTGGTTCAATCAAGAGGAATGCAGGGGAAGGACATCAGAAGCCCACAGAACTAATGGGAATGGGGCTTAGGAATGGGTAGGACGCGGGCATTTCCGGAGCTGAGGAAGCAGGCTCCCCAGCAATGGAGTCAGTATCAAAGGGCATCATTGTGTGGGGTCTGCTTAGGACACCATCACAAGAACAAAATGGCAGTGCAGCAGTTTTGGCCTCTCTTTCCTCTCATAAACTTCAATTCCAGTTGACTTAGCTTCAGCCAATTGCCTGCCCTCAGTCTAGGAGTGGTCAATGCCCTGATTACAACCACTGATTTATAGCTTAGAGGTGATAATGAAAGTGTTGGGAAATCAAAGTGTTGTTATGAAGAGGAAACAGATCTTGGGCAGCCAACCCAACAAATAACTATGACAGTTTTTGTTGTTGTTGTTGTTGTTGTTGTTGTTGTTTTCTGTATTAGCTATTCACTTTTCCTTCTGCAAATCACCTATTCAATTTCTTTGCCTGTTTTTACCCTACAGAGTTGTTTGTTTGTTTTCTTGGCTTTGTTTTTTGCTGACTTACAAGAGATCTGCGAGTACATTTTAAAGTTGAACTCAGTAGGGCTTTGCAGAAGCTCCTAAATGTCTTTTCATTTTGTAAGTCATTAAAGTGAAAGACTTCCTTCTGTAGGTTTTATTGTTCTTTGTTGGTTGTTGACCTATAATTAAAATATGTAAGACTGTTAAGGAGCTGGTACTTTTTCTTTTCTCTCACTGTCGTAGTTGTTACACTAGCTACTTTACCATAAAAACCTCAAAATCACAGTGATTTAAGGGCTGATTTTAAAACATGGACACAAAATTCTTTGACATGCTTCCCACTGAAAAGTGATATCTATGTCCTGTGACTGTGATTCTGTGCTCTATGACATTTAATCAATAAATGATACTGTGTCAGTTTCTGGGCCCAAACTTCAAAAAAATATCAGTTTCTACAATCTGTCTCTTGGGACATTTGCTCTTGGAATTGAAACACTGTGTCTTGAGAAAGGCAGGCAGCCAGTGGAGGGTCCAGAATGGAGAGGAACTGGGGACCTCCATTCCTCCGCCCTGGCTGAGCTCCTGGCTGACACCCAGCACCGACTTACCAGCCATGTGAGTGACTCATTTTGAAAGTGGGTCCTCCCGTGGTTCTGTCCCAGCCAATGCCTTGTGAAGCAGGAGACTACTGTCCCTACAGAGCCCTATCCAAATTAAAGTTCTGTGAGTACAATAAATAATTGCTGTAATTTTAAGCCTCTAAGTTTTGGAGTGGCTTGTTGCACAGCAATAGATAACTGATGGAGCGTAACCCATTTCTCATTCATAATCCAGTACTGAGGTAATAGTTAGCAAGCAGCCTTCTTTCTGCATGCTTCTTCCATCTTCCGACTCCACCTGCCCCTTGTGGATTTAGTTACTCTGAGGAAAGACGGAGGGGGAGAAAGTAAGTGGGGATGGGAAATTTGTTTCTGAAACTCTTTGGTCTGGAAATAACCAATCACCTCCACCTGCATTTATATTGGCCAAAACTAGGCCTATGCCCACATACGGACGCAAAGAAGTCTGGAAATGGCACTTGTTAGAGTCCCAGTAAAAAGTTCACACTGTGGAAGGTTCATACAAGTCTTTGGTAGAATAACCAGCTGTCTGACACACTTGTTTATCAAAGAAATTGAACCTTATTCTTCCTTGGACAGCAAAGAAATAAGAGTACCAGTGGTTTCTGTTAGAAGAATCTTATGGTTCACCCTGTGTATTAGTCTCCTTCAGCAGCATATTTCTGGACAAAATATGTGAAAACATAGAAACCTAGTTGTGACTCGTGGTCTTTAAAATAAATAGTAAAATCTATACCTTTCTGGCCTATGAACTTGTTTTTTGAAAAAAAAAAAAAAAAAATTATTTTCCCAGTAAGGAATCAATCATAGGAAACACAGAGGGAGATTACCAAGAAATAAAAACTAGTTTGGGTTGTATATTTCAAAGCAAGGCAGGTCTCACAGTAAGAAGCATCAGGTCAGAGAAGAGATCAGGGAATAGCAGTTTGAGGCTTGGCTCTGCCACCAACTGCTGTGTGACCTTCCTTGCCTTTCCTATAACTCATTACTTCAGGTGAAAAAAGAAGAGATTGGACTAGACAAACTTAAAGGTTTTTGTTTGTGTTTTTTTTTTAAGTTAATTATCTGTGATTCTGAGTACAAATATAGAAAAAGCTTCACTCTTACAAACATGAAATTAATGCCATGAAGTATACTATTTAATATTCTCCCCTATTAAATAATCCACTTGTCAAAAAGTTAGAGTGGGAACTATGGATTTTTCTACCTTTGGCTGGTGTTCCCTTAGCAACAACAACAACATAAACTGCTTTAAACCTTAGTAACAATCAATGAAGAGACATGTCTTAGAATTCTTAGCCAGGAATAGAAAAACTACTCCCAGCTAAGGAATCATGTGAGTCCACAATTTCAGCAGTAAAAAATGTACCTGTACCATTTCCTCCTCACTCCCAAATTTTAACTTGAAGAGATGAGCTCCAAAGGTGAGAAGGGCATAGCGTCTGTAGGAGGGGAGTTCTGCGAGCAAATTCTGTTCCCGAAGTTGTTGTAACTAAGAAGAGAGAGTGCTCAGATAAACCCCAAGCTTAAGTCATAGGAAATAAATCTTTGAATTTGGGGTGCATTTACTGAATTTTCCATTCCTTTGGGAAAATTTTCATTTCAAACATGGCCATAACTATTTTTTTCTACCATCCACACAACTACTGTACAGAGGAATTCTGGTTTTTGTCCCCATAATCTGCAGCCTCAGCAAGTGGAAGAATGTGTATATGAATCTCTGCGTGGAGTGTATCTGTACATGTATTATGTGTATGTTTGTGCGTGTGTGTGACTATGCATAATTCTTCACTACGCATCCCCAAGAGGGTGACTAATCACCATAAATCTGAACTTCTTCAAAGCTTTTGGGGAAAAGAGTGGGACAAGAACACCATTTCCAATGTTTAATAACAAAATCCAATATAAGAGATCTTGAAATAGAAATAATATCTAAGATGGGGTTATTTTTGTGAGACTTTTGGGGGGAAATGCAAATTATTCCTTAAAAATGTTTTCCTGAGAGAAATAAAATACTAAGATGTTTACACATATTTATTCAATAATCTTTCTTACAGAAAAAGTATCAGGTGGAATGTAAATTGCTGTTGCTTTCATAAAAAATTTCATTGAAGTTTTTAATTTATAAACTGTCCTTGTTTTTATTCCAGTCTATTATTAGAGTATTAAAAGTTAGCTAGGAACATAGATTTGCTATTTATACTCTACACCAAAGACTGAAAATTTAGGCCATCTTCTTAAGGAGATGACTCAGACTCTTCTGAAAATCCTGACTTATTAATTTTGTTTTGTACAACAGAGATGGGCTGCTTCTCCAGATGCCTAAAATGAGGCTTTAGTTCAGGCAATTTAAAGAATGACATCTCTTCTGACTGAATAAGAGTTCAGGGTAGGGCTTCTTCGGAGCAGAGTGTCCACCCATAACTCCATGAGAAACCTGAGATAATATTTTAGTAAAACTTATCTGAACTCTTTTTACTGTGTGCCTCCTAAAAAAGTTCAAGGTAAGTGTGAATGGACAGTGGGGACACAGCTTCACAATACAGTCCACTGGGCTGTTTACAACATGTATTACAGCCACTGTCCTATGTTTCCTTCAATAATGGTTACAAGATGTACTTGCAGATTGAGAAATGACACTTCTAATCAATATTTAAGCCTTAAATCTGAAATTCATTATTTTTAATGTGAAAGTGTAGCCTTGGAAAATTCCATATTTGTGGGTCACTTTATAAAAACACAGTCTACCTTAGCTTAAACTCATAAATTATTGAAAAGGGATAAGAAACCACAAATGAAATTTGCCTCCAAAGAGTATCGTGTATCTTACTGAGGGATGTATTCACAGACTCTTGAGGACCCCAGAAACATGTCATAACATCTAAATAGAACAAAATTGTTGGTGTTTTCATTTCAAAAATGAAAAACTTTGCAAAATACACTATGATAGATAAATCCACCTCTTTGTTAACATACATTCATATTAAGGCACTCAGATTATGAGCTTCAACTTTTCTCAAAGCTTTTAGGTAATTTCCAGTTTAGAGAGATTTGGTCATCTGGGTTTGGTCACTCAGGCAACAAATTGAATTATTTTAGATGTCACCAAGAAGAACAATTTTTGTCAGATAAAGGAAAATCACATAGATATAGACGTGTGTTTTTTCAATAATTTTCAACTAAACTCATCAACAGCTAGAGTTAACAACTCCTGACAAGATCCACGTTGCCCAAAGTACAATGACAGTCTCTCTGAATAATGCAGAAGTCCTTCTTCCATGTTGATGTTCCTCAAATACAGATGTAAATGCTTCTAAAGTAACATCTGTGTGGACAGATAGGTGTTCATGGGCAGCAGGGAACTGGCAGGGGCAGATGGGAACTGAGTGGGAGAACAATTCTAGGCAGGCAAGGACGGAGACAGGAAAGTGACAGGGGCCAGTGTGGGAACATGCCTACATACCACCTAAGGGGAGGTTACATTCTGTTTGAGTTTGGTAATATGAGCCTCTATCATGTCTTCATTTTCTTTTCAGTGGCTGTTCCACTCTCCTGATTTCACACACGGACCCAGTCACACAGACTGGAAAGGTCTCTTCAGCAGATGTCACTGTTCCTTCCCTCCCCCTCTGCACCCAATCCTATATGCTGAAGGCTGCTCTGCCAGGTCCCTGGGCCAGCCAGATATGCCACAGAGTTAATCCTTCTTAGAGGACCTCTCAGGCAGTAAGCCAGAGGGATTTGGTGGATAAATAACTGAAGCATGTTCTGCACTGTTTCCCAGCATGACCCAGTGGGACCGAGCCCCAGTTGTCCACAGTGGTCACTTGCTTGATAACACTCCCGTCATTGGCAGCCTTCCTTTTCTTGTCTCACTCTGTCAGCAGTGTTTTCTAGGATCACTTCCCAAATAACGTCACATGAATCCTTGTCTCAGGGGTCTGCTTTTGAGTGGGAGTGCGAAAGGAAACAAGGAAACAACTTCCATGTCTAGCACACAGAAGACAATGAAATTATGTTTAATCGATATGCAGAGACAGAAATATGAGAGATATTGCTGCAACCATCTTTAGAAACACAATCTATTACCCATACCTTGTATGTCAGATTGCTTGGTTGTTTGTATACCATGTTTGCCCGAAAATAAGACCTAGCCAGACAATCAGCTGTAATGCGTCTTTTGGAGCAAAAATTAATGTAAGACACGGTCTTTATCATATCATATTACATCATATCATATCATATCATATCATATCATATCATATCATCACATTTTACCTGGTCTTATATTATATAAGACTCCTAGCCTTATATTATAGTAAAATAAGACCTGTCTTATATTAAATTTTGCTCCAAAAGATGCATTAGAGCTGATTGTCTGGCTAGGTCTTATTTTCGGGGAAACATGGTATTATCCCCATATTCACTTCCTGGTTCATTTCTTGTGTTTCAATCTTGGCTTCAACAATTAGTAGCTGTTGCAACTAAGCTTGGGCAGCATCCTTGAGTTTCTGTGTCTGTTTCCTCATCTATAAAAAATACCTACCTCATGAGGTTGATTAATTGCTGTCGTTATCATTGTTGTTGTTATTATTATTTCTCTGTTATTATCCTAAGTCTTTAGACAATCCTGTAGGGTTGTCTTGGGCTTTCTTGATTGTGATTGAGGAATTAAGAGAAAGCTTGTGAGCCTCCTCCTGGGCCAAAGGGTGAAGGTGAGATACTTGGGAGTGATAGCAACATCTCTGAGGAGAAGTTCCCACAATCAGGGGTCAGATTCACAAAGTACAGCTTCCCCTCCCTTGCCAGCCTTGGATGATTATGTTTTGGCTTCATTATAGGAGCCAGTGGGTTTTCTTATGGAAGATGAGAGGAATTTCACTCCATTGTGTGTTTTATTTGTTTTCTGTCCCTTCAAAGCAGAATACATATAATTTAGTCTTGAGAGGAGGATTTAGAAAATCTCTGCTGAATCCTAATTACTCCCTAATGGCCTATAACAGTGAATTGACCTCTCACTGAATTGTACTAGAGGAGTAAATCACACAATGAGAGAATCTGACTCAGTGTCTCCAGCTTCTTAACAATTATTTGTCTGAATGGGGAAAAAGTCTTCCTTTACTCTGACTTCACAACTGATTCAAAACCAGAAGGCTTAAAAAATATACCTCTCTTTGACTGATTCAATATACACCTTAAGTAAGTAATCGTACAAGTAAGCTCCTGCCATGAGATGGTAAGCAGGTCAGAAAATCAACTGCATAAAATTTGGGGTTGCATTATTGCAAGATTAATAAAAACCAATGTTTCTGGATATTCTTTAAGGTCTCAGAGGGCACAAAAGTAAAAATAGTGAAATTTATACTGTGTGCAACTGAGTGTAACTGGCAATTTCCCCAGTGACAGACAACAAGACAGTTATTTCCTAACAGGCCTCTCCCACCCTACCACCTGTAATAAGAACTTGAGTGAGCCTACCTTTGTCTGAGAATGGGGATGGGTGGCGAACAAAAGCCAGTCACCAATGGTGATAGATTCAAATTCACCGACCCAACTTGGGGTTTTGTTCTATTACTTTAGAATCCCTCAGGTATAATTACAGATTGTCCCAGAACCCTCCCCACTTCCCAACTTCTTTGCTAGAAGCCTATTTAGTGTTATAAAGTGGGGACTCAGAACTTCTGCAATGTGGATCTCTTCTGCACTCTCCTTTTCCCATTCCTGGCCTATTTGATGAGCACAAAAGTTCTCTACTTGTTTCCAAGAAATAAAAGCTATGCTATCATCAGTAAGATGAACTCCCCCCCAGTACCAGGCCTTGGTGAAGTTCCAACCCTAACTTCTTTCTCTGCCATATTTCCTGAGTCTGCGCTCCTGCAACTTCTTCATTTCCCATTCACTCAATGGGCCACCAAGTTCTGACTCCCACCTCCACCCACCCATTTCTGTAGCAGCCATCACAGAATTCTCTGACTGCTAAATCCAAAAGATGCTTCCCAAGCCGTACTCTTCCTGACCTCTCTGTGACCTTTGGCCCCATCCCAAATCTTTTCCTACACAGCTGTCCTCCCTTGGCTTCAAGACAGGGTTCTTCCCAGGTGTCTTTTTGCCTTGCTGGCCATTTTCTCACAACTATTCTCCATGTCCTGGACAGTCTTAAGATCCTTTTCTTCTCTCCATTTCTTAAATGTCAGCTATTTTCCGGGACTCTGATCTCAGTCCCTGTCCCCTTTATAAACAGAAATCATACAATGTTACTCTTCTTCTCCAAACCCTCCATTGCTCCGCATGACCTGCCCCCCTTCCCATTACCTCTCTGATTTCAGGTCCTTCTACTCTGTTTACTTACCCTGTTCGAGTCACACTGGCCTCTTCCCTTTGCTCAAATGCACCAGCCATGCTCCTGCCTCAGGGCCTTTGCACTGATTATGCTTTCTGTGCAGAACACTCTTCCTTCAGGTATCTCCCAGGACTTATTTCTCATCTCTATTCAAGACTTTGCCCAAAGTCACCTTATCACTGCATTAAAATTGTAATCTTCCCCTGCCATCCAATAAGGTGCTCCTAATCCTCTTTCCTCAAGCACCGAAAGAGCAGGAATCTTGTTTGTTTGGTTCCCTGATGTGTCCCAAGGAAAGAGAAGGTGCTCAGTGAAGATTTCTTCAATGAATGATGAAGGAATGAACTCTCCCTATATTACTTCATACACACCCATGGCTTCACCTATTAGTTTTATGATGAACTCAAATTCATGTCTCCAGTTGAGGCCTCACTTCCAAGTCCCAGACCAGTATGTATCCATCTGGTAACTGAGCATCACCATTTGGACAGCTCCCAAGCATCTCAAACTCAAAATATCAAAAATAGAATCATTTTCTTCAACCTCCCTCCCTAAACCTCCTCTTCCTATGTTCATCTCTATAAGTGGTGTTGCCCTCCCTACAGCTGCAAGCCAGAAACTTGAGCGTTATCCTAGACTCCTTTCATTTACTTGCATCCAATCCATCACCTACCCCACCTACTTCTCTCATCTTATTTTTATAGCATGAGCCTTCATTGTGCAGCCACAGTTGATTTCCATGCTTTCATACATGCTGCTCCTTTAACCTGTTTCGTCTCTCTCTCAACCTTCCTCGCTCAACCCCAGATCCAATGTTTATCCCAAGTATCACCTTCTTTCCATAGTTCCTCCCATAGTACCCAGTGCATGTGACAGATCCCTGTCACATTAATAATTCACTTACTTATCCACCTCCACAGTAGCCTCTGAGGTCCTAAGGGCAGAGACTATGGCTGATTGCATCTTAAGTGTCTAATACAGCATCTACCACATGTTAGATGTTTAAACCTTTTTTTTTTTTTTGCAGTTTTATAACTTTATTTGACAATCATCAGTTAGTTCTCATCCACATTAACTGCTTGTAGATTTTTGATAGGTACATAGGTAACCAACATATGGAGCTTATTTGGTGAATCTTCATTCTCATTATGTTTTCTAGACAACCACACCCAGAGTCGGGATGGGACATTCCTTATTCCTTTAGCCCAGACAACTTTCTTTAGTCAGGTGTCAATGCTCACGTCTGAGGTTCCCATCTCCTTTATGGCAAATTTCTGGATCTCTTTGAGTGCCCAAAGGGCACACTTCTTGAAACACACTCTGTGGATGTACTTGTGAATGTTGATGGTGTAGTCTCTGGTCATTACCTCGTTGATGGCAGAACGGCCTTACTTCTAACTGCCCTTCTTTGCAGGAATCATTGTGCCATGCCAAAGTTGGAAAAGAAATAAAACATCTTTAATAAACAAATCAATTTGAGTAAATTAAATAAAATTCCTGGATTGGATATATTATTTTAATTTATGATGAAGAGTATATAGATTATCATTATAAAAATTATTCCAATCTTTCACAGTGCCTGGCTCATAGTAATTACATATATATATATATATATATATATATATATATATATATATATATATGTATATATATGAATAAGTAAATAAATGCAGAGGAAACAGCCTTGACAATGGCAAAGATATATGAAAGCAGTATGAGATCAGTCAATGTGGGTCATTACTAGGGTTTGGAGCTCAGGATTAGTGGTGGGAGTGTGGCAGGATGGAAGGGAGGAGGGGAGAGGGAAGAATGGAGAGAGAGATAAAGGGCTTTGAGTTCGGGCCCTGCTCTGCAGGCAGTGGGGAGCCCTTTATAGCATTAAGTCAGCAGAGTGATCAGATGTGTGGTTTAGAAACATCCCTCTGTCAGAAGAATGAAGGATGAATTGGCAGTTGCAGTGGGTGAAGGAGAAGACTGGACTTTCTAAGATCAAATATAAGGCAACCTGAGCAGCTGAGGGTCTGAACTGTGCAGGTCTAGCTGGGTTGAGCTCTGAGACCTTTCAGAAGACAACATGGCTATACCCAGGCTAATGGTAGTTGACTTTCTCCCAAAAGCTGAATTCTGAATGGACTAGGCTCATCATGGTTGACCAGCTCCTACGTGTAGATTAGGTTGTGTTGCCTTTGTCTTCTGATGTAACTCATGATCAGTTTGATGAGGTTGTCATGGGCTCCAAAAAAAACCATTCCAGCACGTATAGCACCAAACTTCCTCTTGAGTTACAGATGTTCCTTGAAAAGCTCCAAAAATACAACAAAGAACACTGGTTACTTGCCCATTGTTTCTCTGGTCCAGAAATCGAGGGTTGCATAATTGGGTCACTTTAGGCAACCATCTGCATCTGTAAGATCCAAGGACCTTTCTTTCTCTGTCTTTTTGCTTTAGTCTAGGTGAAAGGAAGCCTAATTCTTTGAGTTCTGGTCAAAGTTTGTGATGATTGGTTTGGACTTCAAAAGATCCAGGACATAAGACCGAGTGTTTTGAGAGGCCCAAAAACAGTATGTCAAGGGGACTTGGCTTGTTGGTAAGGCAGTGCTATCAAGCCGGCCAACTGAACTGACATGATCATTGGTGCTGGCTAAGCCATGGGTCACAGGCTTATGACTCCCAGAAACCCTTGTATTAGATTGGTATTTCCTATGGGGTTACAAAAAAGGGGGGGGGGCATTATTTGCATATGTGGTACTCTTTTTATTGATATTCTAAAATCTCTTTTCATTTAACAGCAAGTATTTTTTTTTTTTTTTATGTGTGGTACTTTTAAAACTAGCTTTGGGTGGGCTGGCAATTGGCTAGAAACCTTGCCACCAGGAATTACATCTGCCTCTTTCAATAACGATCCTGAGATTAAGAAAGTACACTTATGTTTCTGAACTGTATTTTTAAAAATAATAATACTAGATGAGACTGTGAAAACATGAATTACTTAATTATAATCATCTTAGGTAAAAGCAATAATAATTTGAGATGTTCTAGTGTTTGCTATTTTTGTTGTTGTTGTTGTTCCAATGTTCTCCCAGCCTCGCTTGCACCAAGGCCGAGGGATCCACACCAGAGTCACCATTGTGAAGCCACTTGTCCTGATGCTGCTCTGCCAAGTCTATGAACCACAACGTGACATCTCATGATTCAAAACATTCAACGAAAGACATGAGAAAGTGTTTTTATTATTTATATACATTATACTGGGAAAGAAACTGAGGTTCAGGACCTGGCCAAAGATGTAGTGTGTGATGGTCTAACTAAGACCTGAAGTTATGGCCCAGATGCCAGAGGAATCCCCCATTCATCACTTTTGAACTTGTCATTTGCCAAGTTGACACTCTATGCTACACAGCACACTCCAGAGCAAGACTGTCTGCATTCAGCTACGTTTTACCACTTATAGGTTTGTCTTTCCTAAGACTTTTCATCTTTTTGTTAAAAAAAATCTAGGATTTTTAAAAACACACACTCTTGGTTCCATTCAAGAGGGGCAGTGCTGCCTGTGTCTTCCCACAGCTTCTTTGCAGCTTCTGTTCCATTTGTCTGGGACCCTCTTCTCCCTGCTTTTATGCCTAGCTCACTCTAGATTTCAGTTTGGAGTTAATTTAAATAACCTTGGGGAAGCTTCTTTTGGTCTTCCAAGGTTGAGTTAGAATCCCTTCTTTATGTTTCCATAAGCACTTGCCCCATCCGGCAATTACCACCCTGTTTTCCTGTTTCAATCTCTGTCCTCCTCAGACAGACTCCAGGCTGAGAGCCTGACTTGGTTTCGGGTCTCACTTAATAGTAACACATACTACGTGCTCTAATGTTTGTGAAATGAATAAGTTTTAATTAACAAATGGACAGTCAGAAAAATTCAGTGGACAAAGGAGTCAAGGATATTCTCCTAGGCAGCCTGGCCTCATATAGCGCTTAACCTCAATCATGAGGCACACAGGGGCTTGTCTCTTTTCACGGGTAAGAGGTAGGAGTTCCCACCACCCCGAGACTCGAGAGCTCCCTTGCTAGCCCCTGCCTTCTGCAAGAATACCCCGAAACACAGACAAACCTGCTAAGCAACAGCAGTTCCAAACTGACGTGCGCCTCACATCGCGCGCCCCGCGCGTCCTCTGCGCGCAAAGGTGCTCACCACAAACGCCCCCGTTTCCCCCGCGGTCAATATCCTCCCAAGGTCTGGAGCAGAGGGTAGAGGTTCCACATAGGGGAGAAACTGGAAGGGCAGTTACAATCCCCATATTTCCCCAACTCTCACTCCATCTCCTCCCTAAGGCTTCACCCCTTTCCGAGGACATGTGCTGGACCCTGGGCGGCCGGGGCGGGGAAGGGTCGGGCAGGGGCGGGGAGAAGCGTTTATATAGCGTCAAGGAGGGGCGTGGGAGCTGCTGCCAGCCCACGGGACAATCGAGAGGCGAGAGGCTGCCGGCACTGCCTCCCGTCCCTTCTGCTGTTCCCGAAGTCCCCTCCGTCTCCCTACAGGCGGGGGCACTCGGCTGTGCGCTCCTGGCGGTGCGCTCTGTCCGCTCAGAGCACATCGCGAGAAAACCCGCCCAGGGCTTGGAAAGCACAGGGCTGGGGGCCGCGTGGAAGTTTTCCCGAGGTAAGTCCTGGAGCTGAAGTCTGCTGGGACCGCAAGAGCCAGACATACGTTTGCAAGTGGTCAGTAGTTGCATGGGAGAGTTGGGCTAGGTGGAGGGGCTGCATGAGGACTGTGGTGATGGAAAGAAGTGAGTTTCAGAAGCTCCAAATCGCCTCCTGCTTTTCAGCTCCTACAGGCTGTTAGCTGCCCTCACCTCATCTTTGTTTTAGTCTTTTGCATCACTCTGTTGGAGAACCTGCAGCACACTCTGCTGTCACTCTCTGCTCTGGGCTCCCTGTCCCCCATCACCCATCCGAGTGCCTGGAAAGCTGAGAGATGCCTCACCCAACAGTGTGTCCCCAAGCCCAGCACGGGAACTGATGTGTGGCAGGCACCCAGCACTACACAGGGAATGGATGAATGAAGTTAACCAGCCTGGGTCAGGAAAAGTCACTCCCAAACCTGCACAGACACAGCCTGTACTTTTGCTCTTGCACTCCACCCAAATTCATTAAAGATGGTTGGGGTTTTATTGTCTGGAGGGAGGGGAGAAGACCACAAAAAACGGGCCCTTTTAGGAATGCCCAGTAACATTCTGCAATAAGTGGAACCCCACCTACCTGGCTCAGTATCAACTGTGCAAATAATTTTGTTGAGGGGAGGAGGCAGGCTGGAAGAGGGGAAAAATATTGGAAGTAGGAAGTGATTTCTTTTATTCTGCATCCTTTTGTGATAAAGATTTTTCATTTCTGTTTCTAGAAGTCCACTCTGTGAAGGTATTTAAAGATGATTTTTGCCGGTGTGGGGGGTGAGGGCGGGAGGGTGAGTTTAGACAGAGGAGATGGGTGGTGATATTCATTAGGAATATGTGAGGTGTCAGTGAAAATCAAAAGACTTGAGATAGAAAGGATATTTGAAGTCTTTTGTCAAGAATTTCTATAGTTACAGAAACAGCAGTCACATTGCTTTTTAAAAGACAGAATCTATTTAATGAGTAGTATTTTTGATGTAAAATTTTCAAGTATGCCATTTTGAAGTTACAACGTTAAACTTATTGTTTAGTGTCCCCTAGATGGGACCACCTACGTAAAAATCCTGAAGAGTCTAAATAAAGTGTTTTAAAATACATAGCCTTGAAAGTTTTTTGGTTTTTGTTCTGTTATAAAAGAAGCTGTCAGTTTCCTCCCTCCTCCCTCATTTTATTCCAAAATATATATGTGCAGAGGAGAACCTGAAAAGAAAGCTTATCTTCCCCTCAAAAGTATATGTTTGGACTTTGTTCCACGGGAAGTCAAATTTTATGATGTACATGGAAGACTTTATGTTAAGCACTCATTGGAGAATCATCTTTAGCTTTTTTTTTTTTTTTAGTAACAAAAACCTTTTACTAAATTTTCTTGTGAAACAATTCTCAAAAACATAATAAACTTGCAATTTCCACTGTTACCATTCCCTTCAGATAGTCTCAGTTTCAGAAAAATTAGAATAGTTGGAATGTTTATAAAGAGATTATTTATTTATTTGCACAGACAATGCCAAGAGCAGCTAATTAAGTCACTGAATGAAGGTCAGGTTACAAGAATTGTGGATAAAAGTTGGTGTGTTTATTCACCTATATACACAGTATACTATGTAGTCCTACTAATATAATGTTTTTTTAAATGACGGGGGAAAAAAAAAAAAAACTTCCTTGTCAGTAAATATCCTCTGCCCCTGGAGTTTCTCAAAAATATGTGCTTGCCAGCTATACCCTCTGCAAATAAATAAAAGTGGTCCAGACTAATGAGGATGTGTTTGCAACCAAAGATCACTCACTTCTACAGTCCTAAGAAATAAGTATGAAGATTAGATTTTCTATACTTCTACTTTTACAAGTACCATGAATATAAGACCTTTCCAGAGTGATCAAATGTTGCCCAGAATGTTTTTCCCCCTTCCTGACCTTTTTGTTGTTGTTATTTAAAGTAGGAAATGATTTAACTTTGCTCTGAAACAGGTCTAGATTCAAGTTACAGACTAGCTTGGACATTCACTTAACCCTCTGAGTCTTCTTACCTGTCACGTGGAGCAGTGATACCTACCTACCTCACAGGGATGTGTGAGAAAAAAATCAGAAGATCCTTATAAAATGCCAGGTATAATGCTCAATAAATGAAGGCAATGGTATGATGATTGTAAACTTTAAGCATCATGGCAAATGGAAGTATTCCAAAACTTCAGTTAACATTGAGCCCAATTTATTCTATGTTTTGACCTCACTGAAATACCTTGTTTCCATGGATTTTGACACATGATTAGCAGTAATACATGATGTGCCAAACGTTGTAATCTGCCCTTTCCCCTTGGAAGTGTTCCAGTAGAAATTATTGAAGGAAAGCACTATTAGGCATGTTGTTATCATGGAAGAGATGTTTGGGAGTTGTGGCTATTCTGATTTTACTACATACTTTTTTTTTAATTTTAATTTTTAAATTTAACCATTGGGGTGACAATGATTCGTAAAATTACATAGGTTTCAAGTGTACATTTCTGTAATACATCATCTTTATATTGCATTTGTGTGTTCACTACCCAGAGTCAGATCTCCTTCCATCACCATGTCTTTGACTTCTTTACCCTCTTCTTCCTCCCCCGTCCCCCTTCCCCTCTGGTAACCACTGAACTGTTATCTGTGTCCATGAGTTTTTTGTTCCTTTGTCTTGTTGCTTTGTTTCTTTCAGTTTTATATCCCACATATGAGTGAAATCATATGGTCCTTGAATTTTTCTGTGGTTTTGCTACATACTTCTTCATATTTTATGTTTTATACTTTGGGGAAACTTTTCCTAGAGAAGTCAAATTGTTCCTGCCGGTAGAAGGTTTTGACAAGTGCACTCAGTGTTTTAGTTTCTTTGGATAATGGTTTTGTGATAATAAAAGAATCTTTCTACTTTCAGTAGAAACATACTATATTTGAATTTTCAGAATTTTAAAATGAGGGCCCCAAAGCAAGCTTAAGTTCTTCAAGGGGACAAAGACTTAAAAAGGCATAGAAGATCCTTTACAAAACAATGACTAACTAAAGGCTAAACTTTTTAAATGAAGAAATAATCCCTAGAGCGTCTTGGTCTCACTTTCTTCACTCCTCACCCTCCTTCCAAACCTGTGTTTTCTTGGGGTAACCCCAAGGCCCTGGCAGGGGAATATGGAAGAGATTACCATGAATAAAAATGGATACTGTTTGACTAACATAAACCCTGTACAAAAGAAAAGATCTCTTGTGTCTCTCATATCCCTGACACTGCCCGTAGTAGCCAGCACTTAGTAGGTATTCAATAAATATTCGATAAATGAATGACTTAAAAATTAAAAGTCTTGCTGAAGTCTGCTTCTTGTGTAAATCCAGAGCAGTTGCACTTAGAAAATCCACTAACATGCACATCTCGGGCAAGATAAAGGAGGCCTTCTCACCTCTACTTGTGTTTGACTTCTGATCTTCACTTTTGCTAAAGTGAAAAACAGCTGATCTATCATTACTGACTCTAAATTTTAACCGATGAGTTGTCTTGATTGACTGAGATAACTCTAAAAACTAATCCTTTTCATGGTTCCAAATAACAAGCCTAAGGAAATTTACTGATTTTATTTTGCCATGAATAGAAAGCTTTCTCCCAAGTGCTCTGAAGGTAGAGGGGATAGGAACGTAAACCTCAATATTCCCCTCAAGTCACAAAGACATTAAATATACACTTAAACCATTCCTTAACCATTTACAATTGAGGACTGGATATTGATTTGACTGTAAGATATTTGATTCTGTAATGCTTTAAGTACTGTATCCTAGACTTTTGAAGGGAAAGATTTTGCCCGGGTTAGTTGGCAAAGGCACTTGTATTGGCTCGAAAAACCATAAGCTAATCACTTAACAAGTCCTTCAGAAACAATTTGATTAATGTTTGGCAAGAAATTCTGACTGAAAATCTCCATTACACGATTCCAAATACAATAAAACTTTGAAGATCATGGGTAAGTCACTTTTGGCAATTCTTGTTTGGTGGAAAACGATCCCACAGTGGGTCAAAGGGTCCATGTGCCATCTTTTGGTACCCCTACCTCACCATAAACCAGCATGTGTAGTTAACTCCATAATCACATTTACTTCCACATGTCTCTAGAACACAGAACAGTTAAAACCCATAATAGTAAGAAGATGATGGTGTATATTGTAGCAGATTTCCTTACTGTTCAGGCTTTGCTCTTCTCTGCCGGCTAACAGATGATAACAGATCCCTGCCCACATTATCCCTGAATTCACTGATTCGGTGCATGCTGGAAGCTTCTTACTTCAAGCACCTGGAAAGGCCTGAGGGCTTTCTCTGGCCTTGGGAGCATGCCTGACTCATGTGGAGTAGGCCAGAAGGGCCTGGGTTAACACCTTTGGGAGCAACCCCTCACCCAATAACAGATACAAGTTGGTGAGTAAATGGCCCAGCTCTCTCACACCTTGGGGGAGCAACTCTTGGTATGATCTGCCAGAAGTCTCCAAAGTAATAAGCTCCAGCTACCCAGAATAGTAACCAACCTGCTCATAAACAATTCTCCATGGGCTTCCTTCTCTTCCCTGCTTCACTTCCCTGCTCCTCTAGTGCTTCCAGAACCACCTCCTAAATTAACTAATAGCACAAGTTCTTGCCCAGAGTCTGCTTTGGGGAAAACCCAACCTGCGAGAAACTTGTTAACTGATTCAGTAAATGCAGTGTTTTTGTTATAAGTGTACTGTAGATTTCATTTTAGCCAGAAATTGAATCAAGAATGGAACTCTTGCTTTGCACTCTGGAGAATAGAATGGGAATTCAGGATCAGGTCACAACCAACAACTTAACCGACCCAGACACAAGTGAAACAGTACTGGCTCAGGACAAAATTTGAGAGCTCTGTCATGGGGACATGGAAGCAGATATCAGTGAGGGCTCAGGGTGACCCCAGGACTGTTGAGTGCTCAGTGTGACCCCATCATTAGAGAAAGAACACATTCTGCTGGTGATGAGAAGTGATTCAAACATGTATTCTGTAAAGATGGAACTGGCGTCTCTGTATTTCTATTGGGTGTTTCTATCTCCTCCACAGATTTGGTCACTATTTACCTTCTCTATTAGGGTTCTTCAGAGAAGCAGAACCAATAAGATATTTATGGAAATACATAAGAAGAAATTCATTGTAGGAATTGACTCATGTGATTATGAAGGCTGAGAGTCCTGTGATCTGCCATTTGCAAACCAGTGAACCAGGAAAGCCAGTGCTGTAATTTAGCCTGAGTCTGAAGGCCTGAGAACCAAGAGTGCCAACGTCTGAGGGCAGGAGTAAATGGATGGTCCAGCTCAAGCCAAACAGGCAAATTCGCCCTTCCTCTGCTTGTTTGTTCATTTCAGCCCCACAATGCAGGGTGCCTACCTTCATTGGTCAAAGTTAACTTTACTCATCCTATCTATGCCAATACTAATCTCTTCTGGAAACATGCTCACAGGCACACCTAGAAATAATGTTTTACTGGATCTTAGCTCAGTCAAATTGACACATAAAACTAACCATCACATGTACCAATTACTTTCTAATTTACGCCCCCCAGGCCAGACCTCTCCTCAGAACTCCGGACCCAGGTATCTAATGGCCCACAAGTCACTTGAACATTTTCCACCAAAAACCCAACAAATCCCAGATGGTATTAATTATCTTCCCCACAAATCTCCTCTTCCCAGGAATGGCACAACCCAAAGGCCCCACCAGAAAACTCTGAAGTAGCCTTGAAGTCCTGTCCTTCTCCCCAGCCCTCATCAATAATCCCGGCTAGTCAATCACCAAGTCTTATAACTTTATTTCCTTATGATCTCTGCAAACCTCTCTCTTCTCCCTGTTATCTCTGCTCTTCGTTCCCAAACACCATCCTTTCTTTCACCCCAACAACATGATCTCCTAATCCCCTTCACTGCCTCTGGTCTTGCTCCTCTAGCATTCTCCACTTTTCAGCCTTAGTGAGCTTCCTAAAACCTGTACTTTCCTCGCTTAAAATGCTCCAATGCCTTTGGGTAATATCCAGAATCCTTACTGTGGTTGAAAGTCTTCCCACCATCCATCCTTTATCTGCCTCTCCTGCCTCATGCCTTCCTATTTCTTCCAATCCTCCACTCCTAACCCTCCAGTTTTTTAAGGAGACCTTGTTTTCTCCCAACTCCTGCCATTTGCATTTGGAATTTCCTCTACTTTAGTATTCTCTAAATCTGGCTAACTCTGTCTCTCCCATTAGGGCTTAGCTAGTATGTGCATTCTTTAGGAAATCATTACTGGACCCTCTCACTAGGGCGGTACCCTGCCCTGGGTCCCCTGGGTCCCCTGGGCTTCCCTAGTCATATTGCTCTCCCACTGAACTGTGATTACTTTGTCTTTCATGTTCACCAGGCTACCTGCAGTGCTAGCCACTTACTGTATGTTCAATAAATATCTGTTGTATGAATAAATGAGTTGAAATCAGGTTCCTTACTAGCTGATGACCATGGATAAGTCACATAAGCTCTCTGAACTTTAGTTTTCTCATTTAAAGTAGAAACCACATCCAAGCACAGGGTGATTGAAAGGACTTGATGAAATTATGGATTTTTGGTCCCTGGCACATAGTTGGTGCTCAGTAAGTGATCATTCCTTTGGATATAGCAAGGTAAGTACTATGCTGGACTTGATCCTGTGATGTTTTGAGACAGTAAAAGCCACACATTTCAGGAGGTATAAGTTAAAGGTTCACTTTGATGTGAGGGCTTTGGGTGGAACCCAGAGGAAGGAAAGTGTCATTTAGCTAAAAACATCCTGCTTTTCTGATGTCCTTTCAAACCGCGCATAGAATATGTTTTTGGAAATGTAAGCATATAATGGCATCTAATTCCCTCACACAGTTTCTTCCAAACAATCCTTCTTCTCAAGCTTCAACATCTGCATTTCCTGGATTAGTGCCATGATTCCAGTTTCTGAACTGAGGAGCTTTTTCCAAGAGTTTTGCCTTAATCAATTATTCCCAACTGCCATTCCCCTTTGATTTCCCCCTTCTCCATGATTACTGCTGTCATCCTAAAACAGCACTATTAGCACCTAATAATGGGACCTCCAGGGACCTGTCATGAATATGCTCACCACCCCTGATGAACATTTGCTGGTGATTTAACTGGGTGGAGGCAAGAACGAAGCAAATTAACTGGCTTGCATGGGTCAATGATTAAAGCATAGAACTTTTTAGATTTTAGTAGTAGGCAGTGAGTTAAGTGCATAATTGGGTGGGTATCAACACCTCAGATTGCTGTCTGGCACTTTAAAGACTTTTAGGTATTATTTGGTAAGTTACTGCTTTAGAGCACTTACCTAAATCTATGGTGATCCAGTTGTCACACTCACTGGGCCAGGGGTGCCCCACCCCACTTCAACACACAAAGTTTGTGAACTCCCTTTGCTTCTATATAGCCCCAAAATTTGGACACCCATAGTCATTATACTAAGAAAAATAGATAAATTGATGGTGGATGGTGTTGAGTTGGGTCGTGCACTAGACACTGAAAGAGACATTGTGATTCATACATTGCATGTCTAAACTCCCCACTGAGAAAGGAGACATATAGCCATGCTACTAGATTCATCCAGAAAACAAGAGATGACCACCCCAGGTAGAAGGAGATGGTTGACTCCAGGTTTCTTCACATGGTGGATCTTTGAATAATCCAGGGAGTTACATCAATTAGCTCAGCATTTATTAAGTACTTTATGTACATTATCACACTTAATCTTCATAACAACCCAGTAAGGAAAGTACCAGCATTATCACCCTCCCACAGATGAGGATCTGAAGCTTTAAGGCGTATCAATTTCTGTCCAGGGGAGAGATTTAAATTCAGGATGTGGTAAAACCCAGACCTTGACCTTGCTACCTGCCTATTCTGCTGGGTAAGCTGGGAAAATGTGTGTTTTAAAAGTCTAGAGGCTTCCAATGCTGATGCTTTACTTAGACCCCTGTATGTTTGGAATAATAGTTCAGAAGTCATATTTTTCTTGGTAAGAGGACATTTTGACCCCATATATCTCTCTTAGGGGAGGGAAGAAAGGAAGAGTGCTGATCTCAACATGAACATAAAGTACCAAGGTGGTGATGTTTGAGTAGCTACAAAACCCAGTAGCTTAAATTTCTGTCACTGAAATTGACATAGGGTAATATTTTCAAAAGTCCATTCTCATTTTGCTGTGTGACTTTTCATAGAATCCTAGAATTTCAGAGCAAAAAATGGGTCTTTCAAATCATTTCAAGTATTTTTTGTGAAAACAGTGACTGGTCCTCCCCCACCCTTCCTCACAATTAAAATCCTTTAATAATTTCCCTCTGATCTTGGGATACAGTCAGAAACGATTAGTAGATCCTGCAAAGCCATGCATAGCTTGGCCACCTCTTTCCCAGCCTCACTGAGTGTCATGCTCCCATTCACTCTGTGTTCTATTAACACAGGACTTCCTCTGATTCCTCGACCACTGTGTTCTCCTTCCTGCCACAGGACCTTTACACAAGCTCTCCTCCCTCCTGGTTGACTCCTCTTACCCTGGTTGACTCTCACCATTTCTCCAGACACTAGCTTTAACAACAGTCCCTTGAGAAAGCCTTTCTTGATCTCTCTGAGTTAATCAATTCTCCTTCTTATATTCCATCACAGTATATGATAATTCAACAAATACTTATTAAGCACCTTTTTTATGTATAAGCCTTACTTTAGGTCCTGGAAAACAAGATGGACAAAGTCCCACCTCCAGGGAGGGTATAAACAATAGAGAAGTCAACAAATAACTTCCAGGTAGTGTTAAATGCTAGGGGGGCAAAAACAGTTATTTAAGGGGTTAGTGATGGACTAGAAGGAAGTGGGAGGTTATTTTGGATTGGATGATCGGAAAAGCCTCTCTGAAGAAGTCACATTTGAGCAGGGACCTGAGTGAATATGGGTGCGGAATGAGGCTTCCTGGGGGAAAGGACATTTCCAGGCAGGAACAACTTTGGTACGTTTGAGAAAAACAAGGAGGCCAGTATGGCTGGACTGGAGGGAATGAGAAGGAGGGTGAAGAAAATGAGTTCAGAGATCATGGGGCACGGCCTGTATCGTACAGAACCTTACGGGCCATACATAGGGTATTGGAATTTAATCTAAGCTTGATGGAAAGTCATTAGAGATTTTGAACATGAGGATATTGATCTAATGTATGGTCTTAAAGATTACTCTTACTGCTGCTTGAAGGCTATAGTAAGAAGGGTAGGAGTCAAAACATGGAGATCTGTTAGTACAGTAATCCAGGCAAGAAGCAATGCTGGCGTGGACACGGGTGGGAGGTGGTGAGCAGTGGCTAAATTTGGAATATATTTTGAAAGCACTGTTGACCAGACTTACTGATGGATTGAGTATGGGGTCTTAGAGAAACCTCTACTTTGCAGCATATAACACCCTTGTAACTTTACATTTATTGATGTAATTCTTCCAAAAATACCTTTCTCCCTCAATGGACGGTCAGATACATTGGCTTTACTTTTCATTGACTGCCAGCTGCCTAACACAGTGCCTGGCATAAAGAAATGAAAGGATAAGTAAGTATACTAAAACCACCTCATTTTACAGAGGAGGAAGATGAGTCTCTGAGAGTTTAAGTTAACGGTTTGGCTTATAGCCTCTCAGGTTGAACTAGAACCCGTGTCTACACATTCCTCATTCAGGCTGCTTTCCCTCTGACAGTGAAGCCCCTTCCAAACACTATGCTCTTTCATTTGGGAGTGGGGGTTACCAAAACGTATTTCAAATATTTCTTTTGAGCCAGGCACACATAAATGGCAGCCAGCATTATTCTAATCACCTTTAAGGCTCTATTGGGGCACCTTGAGTGTGACATCTCTTCTTTCCTTCTTTGAGTTTGCTTTCTTCTCCAGCAAAATCGTTGACCTTATTTCACTATTGGTGAATGTTGTACCTAGGACCACAAGGAAAGAGGGCCTAAGCCATCTGACTTGTGTTCTGGTTTGAGAGACAGGACAGCTTTAGACAAGAGCAGCTGGTGCGCTTAATCTTCACACAAGAAGTTAGCTATTCTAAAATGTTCATTCCCGAAGGGCATTTTGAGGGAAAAAAAAAACACACAGTTGAAGCAAGCTGTGATTAAGAGGGGAAAAAAGAATAGAATGCAATTAGGAGTTTCCTTGGTTCTCTTGGAAGGGAAAAGAGAGTGAAATGTAACTTTCTCAAGCAATGAGCACATCCTTGGACCTCTGCCTTTCTAATTAAATCCCCAATTTATATGTATATATATGGATATTTCACTTAATGAACAGCTGGTAAAATTGGATCCTTGCTCTGCAGAGGGTTACTAAAGCACTTCAATGTTTCTGTGTGATTGAATCTTATTTAACCCTGGAACGCAAAAAGAGAAAATTAAACCTAAACAAGCTGCTTCATCCAGGACCTTCTAGGCTGCACCCTCCCTGGTCTGCAGAATAATTGGTTCTGTTCTTTCCCATTAAGTTACTTCCAAGGTAACCTTTCCTCATTTCATTACTCCCTCTTGGAAGCAGCACCTATTTCGCTTTACACCTTTCTCACGCCCGGAGACCCAGTTTCCACCCTCCTGAGGCTTTCAGTCTAGTGGGGAGTAAAGGAAATAAACACTCAAATGAAGGTTTAATCACAGATCTGAGAAGAGCTATAAAGAACAATAGTAAGGTGCCATGAGAGAAAAATCACAAAGGAAATCTAATTTATGAGTACAGGAGGGGTGCTCCCTGAGGAAGTAGCATTGCAATGAAGACCTGAGCAAGGGTGGAGGGGTGGAAAAGGGTCTGGAGAGGGTGGCAGCGGTCAGATGGGCATAGGGCAGGGTTTCTCAAACTTTGATGTGTTCACAAACCAAACTCTAGATGTAGTGCCACTGCGGACTATTCACAGGGCTGAAGATTCTGTTTCCAACAGCCTCTCAGAGGTGCTGAGGTGAGACCCACACTTTGAGTAGCAATGGTTTAGGGCAAGTGTTGGCAGTTTCTCTGTAAAGAGCCAAATAATAAACATTTTAGACTTTTGGGTCACAATGTCTCTGCTGCAACTATTCCCCTGTGCCACCGTGATGGAAAAGCAGCCATAGACAGCATGCAAATGTGTGCCTGTGGCTGCGTTCCAATAAAACTGTATTTAGCAAAACAGGGTCCAATTTGGCACAGGTGGTAGTTTGCTGACTCCTGCTGTAGAATCAGGTGGCATCATTTCTTAGCCTTGGCTGTACATTAGAATCACATGGGTTTAAAAAACAAAACAAACAAACAAAAAAAACCCACCAAATTCCCACTCCAGATCAATAAAATCAGGTCTCTGGGGATGGGGGCCAGGCATTGGTAGTGTTGAAAAGCTCCCCCGGTGATGCTAAGGTGAAATCTGAGAGCCACTGTGGGCCTTATTCTCATTTGATAGCCTCATGTTCTCTTAGCCCCAAGAGATCAGTAAAGCAAAAACGAGTCTACTTTTCTTTAATTCTGAGACACCATCAGGTGCCCAATAGTTTTCAAGAAAGCAGGAAAAAACAAAAACAACAACAGGAAATGTACAAATCCATAGTAACACCCTGATTTCACGAATGTTAAAATGGTGAATGTTAAAATTTAAAATTTAAACCCAGGAAATATGATATTTTCATTCCTATTTTACAGATGAGGAAAACTAGACACAAAATATATAGTACAAATTGTATGATGATGTACCAAGAAGATATAAGCAAAATATGATGACTGAGCTTTCTGAACTACCTTTGGTTCCCCAAGTGTGCAAACCCTTCCTTTCCCGCTGGGCCTCTCTAGTGTCCCTGCCTTGGACACGCTATGCCTCCTCTTTAGAATCCCCTGTCTAATTCCTGCTTTTCCTTCAGGTCTGAGTTTAGACATCAGCTTCTTCTGGGATTTCTTCCCTGACCCCGGAGCTCCTGCTGGGAACACCTCCCATCCTTAGTGAGGTTCCTCATTTTGGGGACAGAATCCCAGAAAGTAGTTTCCAGGCTCTCGGCCTCACCTGGGAAGGTGCTGGCTCGGGTAGTAGATGGCCATCAGCTGTGACTAGTTGGCCATCAGCTGTTACCGGTTAGCCATTAGCCACTGATATAACTGCCGTGGCTACGGTGTGGGGTTGGTTGGTTGGCAGAGGAGCAGACGGCGGATTGCGTGGATCGTGTGGCTCCTGTCTCCTATGTCTCCGACCCAGCCTCCAGCGAGACTGTAGTGGTATGAACCCCCTACCCATGGCTCCGTGGGTATTCCTTTTTGGTCTCGCCATATCCTGCGTTCTTGTGCGGGGAGCGGGCCCAGAGACCCCACATGACACTCACAAAACTAATCCTCCAGGCCTTGGAGAAGTCCTGAGGGCAGGGCCCATGACCACCTTGTCATCATTTTATCTCTATCTCTTAGTGTGATGTTATGATTTATTTTATATACACAGAGGGTGCCAAAAAATGTATACACATTTTAAGAAAGGAAAAAACTGTATTAAAATGGTAATACTCAATATATACTGATAACAGAAGACGAGTACAAGTCACATTTGACTTCTGCAATTACAAGAGGTGCTTAAATTGGTTACCATCAGCGTAATTTTAATATAGTTTTTCCTTAAGATGTGTGTACATTTTTTTGGCACCCTCTGTATGTACCGCTATACATCTATATTGTAAATATGTTATAAATATAAATATAAATACAAATATATCTTTGTCCAAGGTTCCTGGCTCACAGCTCCCAAAACCCTTGAAATTTCCTAAGCAATAAGAGCAGTGATATTTATTTGGTCTCTTGTCCTCAGTTCCTGACATTGCTTCAAAGCCTTTAAGGTGAAATGGGTATTTTGTTATTCATAACAAGCCCCTTTCCACCACAACTGGGTTTATGTCAATGCGGGGACTTTTGGGAAACACCTAATGATAGAGGCTGGTTGCCAGGAGAACCAACCACAGATGGTTGGAACTTCAAGTCCCACTCTCTGATTTCCGGGGAGAGAAAAGGCTGCAGGTTGCCTCAATCATCAATGGCCAATGATTTAATCAATTGTGCCTCTGTAATGAAGCCTCCCTAAAACCACCAAAGGACTGGGTTTGGGGAGCTTCCGGGTTGGTGAACGCTTGGAGACGCTGGGGCTGGCACGCTTGGAGAGGGGATAGGAGGTCTGCATCCTTTCCCTGTACTTTGCACAATGCACCTCTTCCATCTGGCCATTCCTGAGTCCTATCCTTTGATAATAAGCCAGTAATTTCATAAGTAAAATGTTTCTCTGAGTTTTGTGAGCCAATCTGGCAAATTAATTGAACCTGAGGGGAAGGGTGGGAACCTGACAGCCCGTTGATCAACATCACAGGTGATAACCAGGACTTGTAATTGGCGTTTGAAATGGGGGAAGGAGGGGTCTTGTGGGACTGAGCCCTAAACCTGTGGGATTTGATGCTATCTCCAGGTAGGTAGTGTAAGAATTGAGTTGGATTGTAGTATACCCAGTTGGTGTTAGAGAATTGTCTGGGGCTGTGGAACGCCCTACACACATCAGATTTGGTGAATAGAACTGCTATACCTGGTAAATGGGGGGTGGGGGGAGCTCAGGAATGTTTGTGGAATGCATGCACTTTGGCCCAGTCCTGCTGATCGTCATGTGAAGCAGAACACAGAACAGTGATGTAGAGCATTGGTTCTTTTTTTTTTTTTTTTTTTTTGGCTGTTGTTTTATTTTGCATTTTTCTATAGATGAGGCACAAAATACTCACAGAAGTGATCCAAAGTCACACAGTTAACTCTTGGTCAAGTCAGGATACAAACTCATTTTAGTAACTTTTCTTTTTTTCTTTAAATAAGTTTATTGGGGCGATAATTGTTAGTAAAGTTACATAGATTTCAGGTGTACAATTCTGTATTACATTATCTGTATCTCACATTGTGTGTTCACCACCCAGCGTCAATTCTCTTTCCATTACCATATATTAGACCCCCTTTACCCTCTTCTAGAGTCCCGCTCCCCCCTCCCTACTTACCCTCTGGTAACCCCAAAACCATTGTCTATGTCTATGAGTTTTTGTTCTTTCAGTTGTTTGTCTTGTTCTTTTGTTTTCTATTTATATACGACATATCAGTGAAATCATATGGTTCTCTACTTTTTCTGTCTGACTTATTTCGCTTAACTTTATAATCTCAAGATCCATCCTTGTTGTCACAAATGGTCCTATTTCATCTTTTCTTGCCTCCGAATAGTATTCCATTGTGTATATACACCACAACTTCTTTATCCATTCATCTATCAAAGGACATTTTGGTTGTTTCCATGTCTTGGCCACTGTAAATAAAGCTGCAATGAACACTGGAGCACATTTGTCTTTATGGATAAATGTTTTCAGATTGTTTGGGTAGATACCCAGGAGAGGGATTGCTGGGTCATATGGTAGTTCTATTCGTAATTTTTTGAGGAACCTCCACACTGCCTTCCATAGAGGCTGCACCAATCTGCATTCCCACCAACAATGTATGAGGGTTCCTTTTTCTCCACAGCCTCTCCAACAGTTGTTACTATTTGTCTTGTTGATGATAGCCATTCTAAATGGGGTGTGAGGTAATGGCTCATTGTGGTTTTTATTTGCATTTCTCTGATTAGTGATGTTGAGCATTTTTTCATATGTCTATTTGCCATTTGTATGTCCTCTTTGGAGAAATGTCTCTGCCCATTTTTCAATTGGGTTGTTTGTTTTTTTGTTATTGTATGAATTCCTTGTATATTTTGGGTATTAGCCCCTTATCGGAGGTACTGTTTGCAAAAATCTTCGCCCATTCTGTTGGTTGCCTCTTTATTTTGTCAATAGTTTCTTTTGCTGCGCAGAAGCTTTTAAGTTTGATATAGTCATAGTCCCATTCATTTATTTTAGCTTTTATCTCCCTTGACTTTGGAGTCAAATTCATAAAATGCTCTTTGAACCCAAGGTCCATAAGTTTAGTACCTACGTTTTCTTCTATGCATTTTATAGTTTCAGGTCTTATGCTTAAGTCTTTGGTCCATTTTGAATTAGTTTTGGCACATGGTGACAGATAGCAATCCAGTTTCATTCTTTTGCACGTGGCTTTCCAATTCTGGCAGCACCATTTATTGAAGAGGCTGTCTTTTCTCCATTGTATGTTTTTCGCTTCTTTGTCAAAAATTATCTATCCATGTTTATGTGGGTTTATTTCTGGGTTCTCAATTCTATTCCATTGGTCTATGTGTCTGTTTTTTTGCCAATACCATGCTGTGTTGATTCTTGTTGCCCTGCACTACAAGCTAAAGTCAGGGAGTGTGATACCTCCAGCATTGTTCTTTTTTCTTAGGATTGCTTTGGCTATTTGGGGTCATTTGTGGTTCCATACAATTCTTATGATATTTTTGTCCTGTTTCTCTAAAAAAAAAAGCCATTGGGATTTTGATGGGGATTGCATTAAATATGTATATTGCTTTGGGTAATATGGCCATTTTAACTATGTTTATTCTTCCAATCCATGAGCATGAAAGTCTTTCCATTTCTTTATGTCTTCTTCAACTTCTTTTAAAAATGTCTTATAGTTTTCATCATATAGGTCTTTCACATCCTTGGTTATGTTTATTCCTTAACCATTTTTGTTGCAATTGCAAAAGGAATTATTTTCTTTAGTTTTTTTTTTTTTCTGAGATTTCATTGTTAGTGTATAAGAATGCAATGGACTTTTGTTCGTTGATTTTGTAGCCGGCAACTTTACTGTATTCATTTATTGTTTGTAATAGCTTTTTGGTGGAGTCTTTAAAGTTTTCTATATATAGCATCATGTCATCTGCAAAGAGTGACAATTTAACTTCTTTATTCCCAATTCAGATGCCTTTTATTTCTTTCTCCTGCCTGATTGCTCTGGCGAGGACTTCCAACACTGTGTTGAAAAGCAGAGGTGATAGGAGCCAACTCTGTCATGTTCCGGAACATAGAGCAAAGGGCTTCAGTTTTTCACTGTTAATTATGATATTAGCCAAGAGTTTGTCATATATGGCATTTATTATGTTAAGGTATTTTCCTTCCATACCTATTTTATTAAGTGTTTTAATCATAAATGGATGTTTTGTCTTGTCAAATGCTTTTTCTGCATCAATTGATATAATCATATGGTTTTTGTCCTTTATTTTGTTTATGTGATATATAACATTGATGGATTTGCATATGTTGAACCATTCTTGTGCCCCTGGGATGAACCCCACTTGGTCGTGATGAATAATCTTTTTAATGTATTGTTGCATTTGATTTGCTAGAATTTCATTTACGATTTCTGCATCTGTGTTCATCAGAGATATTGGTCTGTAGTTTTCTTTTGTTATGTTATCCTTACCAGCTTTTGGTATCAGGGTAATGTTGGCCTCATAAAATGAGTTAGGTGGTATTGTCTCTTCAATATTTTGGAACAGTTTGAGTAGGACAGATATTAGATCCTCTTTGAAGGTTTGGTAGAATTCACTAGTGAAGCCATCTGGTCCCAGACTTTTGCTTTTGGGAAGGTTTTAGATGACTGATTCAATTTCCTTACTGGTGATCAGGATATTTAGATTTTCCAGTTTTTCATGATTCAGCCTAGGAAGGCTATAATTTTGTAAGAACTTGTCCATTTCTTCTAGGTTATTGAATTTGGTGGCATATAATCCTTCATAGTATTCTTGGATGATCCTTTGTGTTTCTGTGGCATCTGTGATAACTTCCCCTCTTTTTCTCTTAGTGAGTCTAGCCAAGGGTTTGTCAATTTTATTAATCTTCTCAAAGAACCAGCTCTTTGTCACATTAACTTTTTTCTATTGTCTTTTTTCTATTTCATTTAGTTCTGCTCTAATTTTAATATTTCCTTTCTTCTGCTGAACTTGGGTTTCATTTGTTCTTTTTCTAGTTCTTTAAGGTGTAGTGTGAGGTTATTTATTTGGGATTTTTCTTGTTTCTTGAGATAGGCCTGTAATGATATAAATTTCCCTCTTAAAACTACTTTCGCTGCATCCCAAAAGTTTTGGTAGGATGTGTTTTCATTCTTATTTGTTTCTGTGTATTTTTTAATCTCTTATTTCTTCTTTGACCTGGTCGTTCTTTATGAGGATGTTGTTTAATCTCCATGTATTTGTTTTTTCCTGCTTTCTTTTTTACAGTTGATACCCAATTCAAAGCCGTGTGATCAGAGAATATGCTTGGTATGATTTCAATCTTCTTACATTTGCTGAGGCTAGTTTTATGTCCTAATATATGGTCTATCCTTGAGAATGTTCCATGAACACTAGAAAAAATGTATAATGTGATGTTTTAGGATGAAGTGCTCTATAAATGTTAATTATGTCCATTTCATCTAATGTGTCATTTAGGGCTGTTGTTTCTTTATTTTCTGTTTGGATGATCTATCCGTGGCTGTCAATGATGTATTTATGTCCCCTACTATAATTGTGTTTTGGTCAATTTCTCCCTTTAATTCTATTAGTAGTCGCTTGGTATATTTCATTGCTCCCTGATTGGGGGCATAAATATTGATGACTGTTATGTCTTCTTGTTGTATTGTCCCCTTTATCATTATAGAATGTCCATCTTTGTCTCGTTACCTGTTTTATCCTGAGGTCTGTTTCATTTGATATCAGTATGGCTACACCTGGTTTTTCTCTGGATACCATTTGCTTCAAGTGTCAATTTCCACCCTTTCACTTTGAGTCTATGCTTGTCCTTGTAGCTGAGATGTGTCTCTTGGAGAAGGCATATGGTTGGGTTTAGTTTTTTGATCCAGTCTGCTACTCTGTGCCTTTTTATTGGTGAGTTCAGTCCATTTACATTTAGGGTGATTATTGATATGTGAGGATTTTCTATCATTCTATCTTTAGTTTTCTGGTTAAGACTGTGTCTCGATTGTTTCTTTGCCTTTTTGTTGTCTATTATTTCTGTGTGGTGGTGTTCTATGACTTTTCCTCTCTGTTTCTTCTTTTATTACATCATATATTTCAGTTCCGGATTTTTTTGAGTGGTTACCATTAAGTGTATGTAAAAGAAATTGTGATATTTAGAGAATTCCATTTTCTTCATCATGCTTACTTTATCCATTCCCAAATTCCGGTTCAGGCCTTTACTTTCCCTTCTTTTATGTTTTGATTGCCACAAATTAACCCTATTAATGTTCATCGAATAGCCTCCTTCAGTATTTCTTGTAGTGCAGGTCGTGTGTTAGAAAATTCCCTTAGCTTCTGTATATCTGGAAAGGTCTTTATTCCTCCTTCATATCTAAAGGATACCTTTACTGGATATATTATTGTTGGCTCATAATTTCTCTTTCAATAGTTTGAATATTTGGTTCCACTCCATCCTGGCTTGTGGAGTTTCTGCTGAAAAATCTGATGATATTCTAATGGGCTTTCCATTGTAAGTTACCGTCTTCTTTTCCCTGGCTGCCTTGAGGATTCTTTCTTTGTCATTGATTTTTGACAGCTTCAATACAATGTGCCTTGGTGAAGGACTGTTGGGGTTGAGATAATTAGGTGTTCTATTTATTTCTTGGGTTTGAGGATCCATTTTTTTCACAAGTTTGGGAAGTTCTCATCGACTATTTGTTTGAATATACTCTGTTCCCATCTCTCTTTCTTCTCCTTCTGGTATGCCCATTATTCTTATATTGTTCTTTCTGATGGAATCAGAAAGTTCTTGTAGAATTTGATTTCTCTTAAGTCTCAAGTCTCTTTCTTCTTCTATCTGTATCATTTCCAGATTTCTTTCTTCAATGTCACACTGATTCTTTCCTCCATCTTGTCAACTCTACTACCTAAGCTGGCTATTTCATTCTTCATTTCTTCTATTATGTTCTCAATCTCCAGAAATTCTATTTGGTTCTTTTTTAAAATTTCAATCTCTTTGGTAAAATGTTCATTTTGTTCTTTGAATGTGTTTCTGAGTTCATTAAACTGCCTTTCTGTGTTTTCTTGCGTCTCATTGAGTTTTTTAAGAACTGCAATCTTGAATTCTCTGTCATTTAAGTCACCTATTTCCATGTCTTTAAGTTCATTTTCTGGAGACTTTTCATTTTCTTTCTGAGCTGTCTTGTTGCCTTTGCTTATTCATGGCAATTAATGATTTATTATTTCTCTTCCTAGACATCTATAGGAATGGGTTCTGCAACAGGTTGATAGAAAGGTCTTTTCCAGTGTGTGTTGGTAGAATTTATTTTCTCTCCGCCTGCAGCCTTTTATTCTCTCTCACACTGTAGTGTTATGTTTTCTCTGCACTATTCCGGCTTCTCACACAATGGGGGGATTTCCTGGAAGGCAGGTTTCTTCTCTGTGAACAGTTCGCCTGGGTCATACAGCGCTGCCTCCATGGGGGGATGTAAGCATTGGTTCTTTAAGTGTGGTCCCCAGGCCTGTCACAGTAGCATCACCTGGGAGGTTGTTAGAACTGCAGATCCTTGAGCCCACCCCATACCTACTGATTCAGTTCCAGAGTAAGGCCCAGCAATTTGTTTCAACTAGTCCTCTTGGTGATTCTGTGTGAGGACCACAGGTTCAAACTTCCATGTTTTAAATCTGTGCTCTGTTATTTAAAAACTGTTTTGCTCTGGTAAATTTCCATTGTCTTTCTGTGTCTCAGTGTTCTCACCTAGAAAATGGAGATGATAAAAATAATAGCTATCTCAACTGGATTAACAACAACGTAGAGGTGTTAGCATAGCACCTGCTGACCGTCAGTGCTCAAACTAGGTAAATTGTGTAAAAAAGTATTGCTGTGCAACTATGGGAAAATTCATTAACATCTTTGAATTTTACTTCTTTTGTCTTTAAATCGAGGAAGAAATCTTGGCCTCATGGGGTTTTGAAAGTTAAATGCATGTGATGGTTAATTTTATATGTCAACTTGGCTAGGATATGGTCCTGTTATTTGATCAGACAACAATCTAGGTGTTGTCTAGCGCTGTGAATGGAGTTTTTAAGAAGTAGCTAACATTTAAATTAGTGGACTTTGAAGCAGATTATCCTCCATTATGTGGGTGGGCCTCATCCATCAGTTGAAGACTTTAAGACAGAAGACAGGTTTCTCCAGTCTCCAGGGAAGACTGCCTTCAGACTCGAAAACGCAACTTGAGACTGCAACAACTCCTGCCAGAATTCCTAGCCTGCCCAGCAGAGTTCAGATTTGCCAGTCCTCACAACCACGCAGGCCAATTCCTTAAAGCTCTTGCTCCACATGTCCATTTAAATACAGACATAGGTATAGTCTGTATATAGAGCTATAGCTTATCACTCTATCTCTCTATATAGATATAGTCTCTATATAGCTCCTGCTCCATACAGATACAGATAGTCTGTATATAGTGAATAGGTATAACGATATCTGTATATAGATATATCAGTATCTGTCCTGGGTATTGTAGGATGTTTAGCAGCCTCCCTGGCCTCTACTGACTAGATGCCCATAGCGCTGCCCTCCTTCCACAGTGGTAAAAATAAGAAACCTCTCCAGGCGTTGGCAAATGTCCACTGAAGGACAAAATCTCCTCCACTAAGAACCCCTGGTATAAATAACTATGAAATTTCAGGAGCCATTTCTACATGGTTCACTTCCATGAAACCAGTGCCATACTGCTGCCCATGTAGGCCACATACTCTTTCCTTCCCCCATCACAGTAAGTTTATGACTTTCCACAAACTCCAGCTTAAAACCCACTGCCACCAAAGCTGGGCCAGTAGGCCTCCCTCCTCCTCCATCTCCCATTTCTCTGCCTGTGCACATTTCACTTGATCACACTGCATTCGAATGGTCTTTTCACAGCCTCACATACATGTACTTTGCCCACTTCCACTGAACCGCCTCAAAGGAGAGGCAGCCCTGGGAAGAAGAGTAGATCATTCTGTTTGAGTTTAAATCCTGCTGTTTGCCAGCCTGTGACCTTGGACTAGTCACTCATTCTTCCTGAACTTCAGTATTAATATCTATAAAATGGGAATATTTGAATCTACTTCGTAGAGTGGTGAGGAAATACAAGTACTTTCTGAACTATAAAAATGTTGGATTTCCTCCCCCAAATGCAAAACCATGGCTTTTATATTTTTTGTAAGGATAGTCAGTACAGGTGGGTTTACAATGAGATAAGACCTTGGAAAATGCACAGTGAATTTGCCTGTCATAGTTTCCATTTTGTTTTATTTTGTTCTTTCATATATTTTAAAGTAAAGTAGGCAGGGTCCTTCTGTGTCCTTCCGAGATTAATATATAAATTACCTAATGGGACAGTTGCCAAGGCAGTGCAATTTGCCTAGTTATTGACTTCAAGTTCCCGGAAGATGGCACTCATCAATAATTCTCCCTACCCCCATTGTCTACATCTTTATTTCCTTAGGGAGCATCCATGCTTGAGACCAAGTATCTGTCCTTCAGAACTGGCTAAATCAGTCCTCTTCCAGAAAAATCGTCTCTGCTCCCTTCACCCGTCTCCTCTGCCAAGGCATCGAGATGCTTTTCTGATTTCCTACAGCCCTCTGGGCTTGCTCACCTGCATCATAGCATAGATCTGCTTTTGTGTCCCCCGGGGCCCCATCAAATTGTGGGTTCATGAGGTCCAGGGCTGTGTTTACTGGATTTTGTATTCCCAGGGGCTGGTGCTCTGTATGCGCTCATGGGTATAATGACTCAGTAAGGGCTCCAATACTGTGTTTAGCTGACTGCAGGATGTCTCTACTTTCATGACATGTGGACACCTCAAACTCAGTATTTCAAAAAACTAAGCCTAACTCTTCCTTCCTATACCAGCTATCTAAGTTTGCAAAACCAACCATTGCAAAACAGTGACTTAAAAATAGCAATTTTTCTGTCATGATTCTGTGGGTTGACTGATTTCTTCTGGGCAGTTCTTGGTCAGGGTATCAGTCAGATGGTGGCTGGGGCTGGAGTCATCAGAAAGCTTTTTGGTCACATGTCCGGTACCTGGGTTGAGATGGTTGCATCATCTGAAGGCTGGTCAGGCATCTGTGTCTTTTCTTTTCCACATAGCCCCTCCATGGGATTAGCATGGGTTTCTTTATAACATGGTGGTCCCAGAATAGTGGAACTTGTTACAATGGTGATTGGTTGCTGCTTCTCACACTCCAAGAGCTCCATGAGCCTGGTGAAAGCCACAAGGCTTCTTAAGACATAGTACCAAAAGTTTCAAGACATCACTTCTGCCACATTCTATTGATAAGGTAAGTCATAAGGCCAATCCAGGTTCAAGGGAAAGGAAATTAGATCCCCACTCTCAATGGGAGCAAAAGCAAAGAATTCGTGGCCATATTTAATCTACCACATTTTCTAATTAGTGCAGTCTCTTATCTCTGTTAATGATTCTTCTGTGTCCTAACATCTTAAAAAAAATTTTTTTTTAAAGAGAAAACATGTATTGGAATGAAATAGAAATTTATTTATTTACTATTTTCAAATACATAATTTCCTTACCAGATTGATTTTCATAATACATGAATGCTCCCGTTTCAAGAGTCTCTGTTCCTTCTTCCTGCATTATATTGTTTAGCATGCTTTTTTCTTATCCATGATTTCTTTGAAATATACAAAAAGCTATAAAGAATGATATAATAAATATCCCTTTCCCAGATTTAACACTAACACCTTGCAATGTTTGTTTCAGACTTTGTTAAACAAATAAAATACAGAGGGTGCCAAAAAATGTGTACACATTTTAAGGACAGAAAAACCGGTATTCAAATTGTAATACTCAATACATACGGATAACAAAAGATGAAAACAAGTCATGTGTATACTTTTTTTTGGCACCCCCAGTGTTACAGGTAGGGTTGAAGTCCCCTTAATTGCCTTTCCTGATCCCATTTTCCATTTTGCCTTGCTAGGAGGGATCACTGTTTTCAAAGTTGATTTGTGTTTTTCCCAGCTTTGCTTTAATATATATATTCTTTTAAAAAAATAGTATTTTGATGTATTTTCATAGTTTTATATGGATGGTATTATACTTCTTTTGGGACATCTTCCCGGATCCTGCTGTGGCTATGTCATATCAACCCACAAGTAGTTTTCTCATTCTGTTTTTGAAATTTATTCTTATCAAAACAAGTAGAGCTAAATTATTCATTCAGTGCTTGAAGAAGAATCCCATGTATGAATATGCACCAGAGTTATTACTCCTTTTTCTTCTTCACAAACATTTAGATGATTTGCAAGTTTTATAAATGTCTTCTTGTACACGTGTCCAGAGTTTCTTTAGGGTATTTACATTAAATGAAATTTCTGGGTCCTCTTTAATTTTACCAAATCACTCTCCAAAGTGAGCATATAAAATTGTATTTCCATCCATCATGTACATGAGCTCTATTTTCCTAAATCCTTGTCAACCTTGGTATTGTCAGTCTCTTTAAAATTGCCAGTCTAATAGGATGGGAATGGTACTTGATTGTTTTAATATGCATTTCTGTGTTATTGGTAAGGTTAAGGATCTTTTCATGTGTCTACTGAGGACTCAGATGGCCTCTGCTGTGAATTGCCAATCCATATCCACTGTCCAGTTGGGTTTAATAGTTTCTTATTGATTTTTTGAAATGCTTCATATATTCTGGATAGTTATCTATTGTTTGTTACATGTGTTTTTCCTCTAGGCTAGTTGTGTCTTTATTTATGATGTCTTTGTCAACATTTAACATTCTAATGTACTTACATTTGCTCCTTTATGGTCTGTACTTTATTTTATCTTCCTTAAGAATTTCTCCAAAGTCACAATGATTTTGGTTTGTATTTTGTCATATTGCTTTTAGAGAATCGCTTGTCTTATTAGAGTTTAAGAAATAGCTGTTTTCCTTGAATAATAGGCCCCTCCCCTCTTTGATATGGTTGAATATTTTAGTTGCAGTTTATCTTAAAACACCCCTAATAATTTTTTCCACAGTCAATACTGTGATGGGGATAGAAGATATGTAAGGGGAAATTATTTTCAACAAGGAGCTAACCAAAAGTCTAAGGAGGATATGATATTTAAACATGTAAGCAAAGTGAGGAAGTAGAAAATGCAAAGGCTCAGACAATTTAAAGTAATTTCCAATAAAAAATACTTACAAATATAGATTATCTGTTACATTCCAACACATTACATAAAATTCCTTTATCTTCAGAGAACTAGACAGCATGCAAGGTTTTGCCTCAAAGAAAGCTATAAGATTTAGCTGAAAAAGCACTGGACTCAGAACACTGGGGCTGGCTGTGACTTGGGGAAATGCTCACCCTTGCTAAGCCTCAGATGTTTCCTTTGTAAAATGGAATAATACTTCCTGCCTACCTCACAGAAGATGCTATGAGGATTCAGGGAGATAATGGCTAATGAAAGGACTTGGAAAGGTGCAAAACACAAATATGACACCTAAACAAATGTTCTGTTCAAGGAAAAGCAAGATTGGTAAAGCTGGAATGATTTGGGGAGGGAGAGATAAGAAGGAGATGGAGTCAAAGGATTGCTAGGAGCCAAACTAGGTAGGGCCTTAATTGACATGGTAAGGAATTTTGAGTAGAAGTGCGATACTTTTAGTTTAAAATAAAGTACTCTGGAAGACTCTGTAGTTGGGCAAGAGTGGGAGGAGGGAGTTCAGTTAGGAGGCTTTTGCTAAAATCCAGGTGAGATGATGGTGTCTTAGATTCAGGTGGAAGTGAAATATATTGAGGAATGGCTGGATCTGAAATCTACTTTTAAAAATAAACCCAACAGCATTAGCTCATCAGTGTGGGGGGAAAAAAGGGAGGAATTGATGATAACTTCTATGTTTCTAGCCTGGGCAACTATGTAGTAGTACTACCATGTATTGAGGTGGCAGCTATCGTTAACTGTGCATCATTTAACAGGTGATTGTTCTTTCATTATTTAGTGTATTTGTTATAGCTCAACAATTAGATGGTAGGTTTCTGTGCCGCTCAACATAGGCACACACAGTTGAGGACATTACCTTCACATTTGATTGATTTGATTCCACTTCTATTGATAGCTGTGTGACTTTTGGTAAGCTACTTAACTCTCTGACTCAATCTCATCTATAAAATGAGTCTCGTATTTATTGATACTTATTGAGTTGTTGAGAAGATTAAGTGTAGCCTTGAAAGAATTCCCGGCACATAGTAAGTGCTCAGTATTAGCTCTTCTTGTGTGTGTATGTGTGTATAAAATGTGAGCATTTTAAAGAATAATTATAAAGTAACCACTGTCATAATCACTACCCAGGTCAAGAAATAAAATATTGCAAGTACATCAGAAGCTCTCCACACACCCCATGCCCTTTCCTAATCACAGTCCCAGCACACCCCCTCCAGCAATGTCCATTATCTTGACTGTTGTGACAACATTTCCTTACTTTATATTGTACTACTAATTTTTGCATTCTCAAACAACATAGTTATACATCTACTTGTACTATTGCTTGTTGTTTTCAGCATTATAGTTGTGAGAATCAATCACATTTTATGTGGATATAGTTAACTCATTTCTAATGCTATAAAATATTCAACTGAATGGAATATAGTTTAAATGCGTGAATGTAGTTTATTTTATTTTACTTTTATTAAATTTGTTGGGGTGACATTGGTTAATGAAATTATAAGTATTAGCTCTTCTTATTATTCATTTTGGGAAATCTGCCCCCAACTATAGTCAGTCAAACCAGCGATCTTAAGAGTAACTCTCTCCTTTGTTTGCTCAATGCAAAGTCAGTATTTTTCAAATGTACCTAATATTTTTCAAAGCTGACAGAGAAAAATTCATGTCAACTTTAGAATGCTACTCTGTGTCTGAATCTCTTTAGTTAACCTCTTGCTTTTCCAAGCATGAAACTTAGGTCAACAATTAGTAGATATTTGTTGAACGTCTACTTTGGGCTTAACTGCCAGGATATTGAAGAAGACCAGTTAGATCTAATTCCTATTTCCTGCCATCCTAAGCCATGTATGCTTTTGATTTAGCTGCAATGAATCAATATTTTATCAGTGACCCCACATATTTTGTTACCTCTCTGGTCCTTCTGGGTATTGCTGGACAGATCTCAGACTAGCTGATGTCATTGTTGGCTTTTGTGAACTGTATCAGTATGGCTGTCCTTTCGTAGCTTTAGCCAAATAGAGAAAAACATTTTGAAGATGAAGAGCCTCTATTCAGACTTAAGGGGATCAGCTGTAAACAGAAATTCAGAGCAGTTGATATGCATTCATTGAAAAAGTAGACAATTTAAAATAATTTCCAGTAAAACAATTACAAATATAGATTATCTGTTGCATTCTAATACATTAGATAAAATTCCATTATCTTTAGAGAACTGGATAGCATGCAAGGCTTTGCCTCAAGGAAAGCAATATGATGTAGCTGAAAAAGCACTGGACTCAGAACACTGGGGCTGGCTGTGACCTGGAGAAATGCTCACCCTTGCTAAGCCTCAGATGTTTCCTTTGTAAAATGGAATAATACTTCCTGCCTACCTCACAGGGGATGCTATCAGGATTCAGGGAGATAATGGCTATGAAAGGACTTGCAAAGGTGCAGAATATTACACCTAAGCAAATGGTATACAAGCCTACACGAATGTTAAGGTTTGAAAATATGTGGGGGAAAGTCTTTAGGAGAGGGAGTTCCTTTCTAGGGTATTTATTAGTCAGTGCTTTTTCTAGATTGCTGTACTCACAAGCTGTACCATTGTAAATATGGCAATAACAAGAATAAAAAGAACATTTATTTACTACCCACTGCAAAGCAGATGCTGTGCCACCTCCTTTCCATATATCAGTTCATTTAACTCCCACAACAATTCCTTGAAGTAGGTGTGGTTACTAACCACTTTATAGATGAGAAACAGGTTCAAAGGGATTAAATTGCCTGCCTGGTTGGCTTCATTTACTTAGCAATATGAACCTAAGTGTTCTCTATGTCTTTTCATGTCTTGATAGCTCATTCCTTTTTATTGCTGAATAATATTCTATTGTCTGGATGTCGCACAGTTTATTTATCCATTCACCAGCTGCAGGATATATCTTGGTTGCTTCCAGGTTTTGAAAATTATGAAAAAAGCTGCTATAAACATTTTGGAGGTGTTTGTGTGGACATATGTTTTTAACTCCTGTGGGCAAGTACCAAGGATTGCTGGATTGTTTGGTAAGGGTATGTGTAGTTTTGTCAGAAATTGCCACACTGTCTTCCAAAGTGGCTGTGCCATTTTGCACTCCCACTAACAATTTCTGAGAGCTCCTGATGCTCCACATCCTCGTTAGCACTTAGTGTTGTCAGCATTGGGGATTTTGGCCATTCAAGTAGATGTATAGTGTTATCTAGTTTTCATTTGCAATTCCCTGGTGATATGTAACATGGAGCATCTTTTCATATGTTTATTTATCTATGTAAACTTTCTTTGAAGTGTTGTTAAGGTCTCTGGCCCATTTTTAAACTGAATTGTTTGTTATTGTTGAGTTTTAAGAGTTTCTTGTATACTTTGGATAACAATCTTTTTATCTGGTGTGTCTTTTGCACATATTTTTTACCAGTCTTTGGCTTGTCTTCTCATTTTCTTATTGTCTTCATATCAGAAGTTTTAATTTTAATGAAGTCCAGCTTATCCATGATTTCTTTCATGAATCATGCGTTTGGTGTTGCATCTAAAAAGTCAAATCCAAACCCAAAGTCATCTAGATTTATTCTCTGTTGTCTTCTAGCATTTTACAGTTTTGCATTTTTAAGTTTGATTCAATTTGAGTTACTTTTTGTTAAGGGTGCAAGGTCTGTGTTTAGATTTTTTTCTTTTGCATGTGATTTTTTTCTTTTGCATGTGATTTTTTTTTTCTTTTGCATGTGAGGTTGTTCCAGCACGATTTGTTAAAAAGTTTATCTTTTCCCCATTGTTTTTTGCTCCTTTGCTAAAGATCGGTTGACTATACTTATGTTGGTCTACTTCTGAGCTTTCTATTCTTTTCCCTTGATCTGTCTATTCTTTCTCCAATACTACATTGTTTTATTGTAACTTTATAGTAGGTCTTGAAGTTGGATAGTCATCCAACTTTATTCTATTGTGTTAGCTATTCTGGGTCTTTTGCCTCTCCATGTAAACTTTAGAATCAGTTTGTCAGTATCCACAAAATAACTTGCTGGGATTTTCATTGAGATTATATTGAATCTATAGATCAAGTTAGGAAATACTGATATCTTGACAATATTGAGTTTTCCTACCTATGAACATGGAATATCTCCACTTATTTAGTTCTTATTTGATCTCTTTCATCAATTTTTTAGTTTTCCTCATACAGATCTTGTACATATGTTGCTAGCTTTATAACTAAGTATTTAATTGGGGGTGGGGTGCTAATGTAAAGGGTATTGTGTTTTTAATTTCAAATTTCACTTCTCATTGCTAGTATATAAGAAAGCGATTGACTTTCTTCTTTCTTGATATTAACCTTGTATCTTGCAACCCTGCTGTAATCACTTATTAGTTTCAGGAGCTTTTTTTAAAAAAATTATTTCAGGTTTTCTGCATAGATAATCATGTCATCTGTAAACAGACAGTTGATTTCTTCCTTCCCAACATTTATACTTTTAATTTCTTTTTCTTGTCTTTTTGAGTTAAAAAAATAATTTTAAAGATAATACTCATTTCTTCCAACACCCACCCACTGCCTCTGGCAATCATCAATCCGTTTTTTTGTATCTATGAATTTGTATTTCTCTGTTTATTTATTTTTGTTTGTTTTTTTAGATTCCTTATGTAAGAGAGATATGTTATTTGTCTTTCTGTCTGACTTCACTTAGCATAATGTCTTCAATTCCATCTATGAGGTTGCAAATGGTAGGATTTCCTCATTTTTGTAGCCGAATAATATTCCATTGTACATATACATCACAATTTTTTTTTATCCATTCACCCATTCACTCTTAGGTTGTTTCGATATCTTGGCTATTGTAAATAATGCTGTAATAAATATAGGGGTTAATATGTCTTTTCAAGTTAGCGTTTTTGTTTTCTTTGGATGAATATCCACAAATAGAATTGCTGGATCATATGGTAGTTCTATTTTTAATTTTTTAGGAACCTCCATACTGTTTTCCATAGTGGCTGCACCAATTTACATTCCCACCAACAGTGTACAAGGGTTTCCTTTTCTCCACATTCTCACCAACAATTTATTACTTCTTTTGATAATATTAATAGCCATTCTAACAGTTATGAGGTGATATTATGGTTTTGATTTGCATTTCCCTGATAATTAATGACGTAGAGCATCTTTTTAAATAACTGTTGGCAATCTGTCTTTGAGAAAATGTCTATTCAGATCTTTGCCCATTTGTTAATTGGATTACTATTATTATTATTAGTTGAGTTGTATGAGTTCTTTATATATTTTGCATATTAATCCTTTATCGGGTATATGATTTGTAAACATTGTCTCCCATTCAGGAGGTTGCCTTTTTATTTTGTTGATGGTTTCCTTTGCTGTGCAGAAGCTTTTTAGTTTAATGTAGTCCCACTTGTTTATTTTTGCTTTTGTTGCTTTTGCATTTGGTGTCAGATTCAAAAATCATTGCCAAGACCTATGTCAAGGAGCTTACTGCCAGTGTTTACTTCTAGGAGTTTTATGGTTTCAGGTCTTATGTTCAAGTCTTTAATCCACTTTGAGTTAATTTTGTTTATGGTTTAAGATAGTGGTTGTGTTTCATTGTTTGGCATGTGGCCATCCAGTTTTCCCAAGACCATTTATTAAAGAGACTGTCCTATTCCCACTGTATACTCTTGGCTCCTTTGTTGTAAATCAATTGACCCTATATGCGTGGGTTTATTTCTGGGCTCTCTGTTCCACTGATCTGTGTCTGTTTTTATGCCAATATCATACTATTTTAATTACTATAGCTTTATAATAGTTTGAAATCAGGGAACATGATGCCTCCAGCTTTGTTCTTTTTTTCCCAAGATTGCTTTGGCTATTCGGGTCTCTTGTGGTTCCAAACAAATTTTAGAATTGTTTGTTCTGTTTCTATGAAAAAATGCCTTTTGGATTTTGATAAGAATTGCGTTGATACCACATACTTTTTTGTCTTATTGCATTAGCTGGGGTTTCCAGTATGATGTTGAAAGCCAGTGATGAGAGGGGACATCCTTGCCTTGTTCCTGATCTTAGTGGGAAAGCTTTAAGTTTCCCATTTTTAGGTATGATGTTAGCTGTAGGTTTTTTTGTAGGGAGTTCCCCTCTATTCCTAGTTTACTCAGGGTTTTTATCATGAATGAGTGTTAAATTTTGTCAAATGTTTTTTTTTTTTTTTTTCCTGTATCTATTGATATCATCACATGATTTTTCTTCTTTGGCCTGATAGATTATATAATTGATATCCCAATGTTGAACCAGCCTTGCATAGCTGGAATAAATCTCATTTGGTTATGGTGTATAATTCTTTTTATACATTGTTGGATTGGATTTACTAGTATTTTGTTGAGGATTTTTGCATCTGTGTTCATGAGGGTATATATATAGTGTTTTTCATAGTCCTCCTTGACTATCCTTTTAATGTCTGTGGGATCAGTAGTGATGTCCCCTCTTTCATTTCTGGTACTACTAATTTGTATTCTCTCTTTTTTTTTTTCTAATTAGCCTGGATAGAGGATTATCAATTTTATTGATCTCAAAGAACCAGCTTTTGGTGGTGTTGATTCTCTGTATTGATTTCCTGTTTTAAATTTCATTGAGTTCTGCTCTGTTTTTATTATTTCTTCTGCTTACTTTGGATTTAATTTACTCTTTTTTTAGTTACATAAAAAGCTTGGATTATTGATTTTAGATCTTTCTTCTTTTCTGATCTATGCATTCAATGCTACAAATTTTCCTTTAAGTTCTTTCTCTGCATCCCACAAATTTTGATAAGTTGTGTGTTCATTTTCATTTAGTTCTAAATACTTTTAAATTTCTCGAGATTTCTTTTTTGACCATGTGTTATTTAGTAGTGACTTGTTTAGTCTCTAACAGTTTGGGAACATTACATGTATCTTTCCATTATTGGTTTCTAGTTTGATTCTATTACAGTCTGAGAGTGGACATTGTATGATTTCTACTCTTTTAAATTTAAGATGTGTTTTATAGCCAAGAATGTGGTCTACCTTGGTGAATGATCCATGTGAAATTGAGAAGATGTCCATTATATCCAATTGATTGATAGTGGTGCTGAGTTCAACGATGCCCTTACTGGTTTTCTGCCTGTTGGATTTGTCCATTTTTGATAGAGGGATGTTGAATTCTGCAACTATAATTTCCCTTTCGTTTCTATCAGTTATTCCCTCCTATTCTGAAACTCTGTTGATAGATACATACATGTTAAGGATTCTTATGTTTCCTGAGAGAATTGACCCCTTTATCATTATGTAATGCCCCCCTTTATTCCTGATAACTTTCCTTGCTCTGAAGTCTGCTCTGCCTGAAATTAATACAGCTACTCCACTTCCTTTTGATTGGTGTTAGCATGGTATATTTTTCTAAATCAATTCACTTTTACTCTATGTGTGTCTATATGTAAGTGGGTTTCTTGTAGACAACACAGTGTTAGGTCTTGGTTTTTTTAATCTATTCTGACAATCTGTCTTAATTAGTTCATTAAAAACATTGATGTCCTATTTTTTCTTCCATTCTTTTTATGACTTTCAATGTTTTAACTGAGCAGTTTACATAATTGGATTTTCTCTCCTTTCTTAGCGTATCAGTTATATTTTTTATTATTAGTATTTACATTAGAATTTGCAATATACATTTACAACTAATCAAAGTCCACTTTCAAATAGCACTATACCACTGCTTAGTAGTGTGAGTACCTTATAATAAAATAACCCTAATTCTTCCTATCCATTGTAACATTACTGTCATTGATTTCACATATACAGAAGCATACATAAGTACATATATATAGTATGTATATGTGTGTATGTATATATACACAGATAAAAAATACATAATTGAATATACTGTTGCTGTTACTTTGAGCAAACTATTATCTGTTAGATCAATTAAGAATAATAACAATAAAAGTTTTTACTTTACCTTTACTTCTTCCTTCTCCAATGCTCTTCCTTTCTATATGAATGAGTTTCTATCCTATGTTATTTTCCTTCTCTCTGAAAAACTTAACAGTTTTTGCAAGGCAAGACTTTGCCACCAGCTTCCCTCAGCTTTTGTTTGTCTCAGTCTTCTTTATTTCTTCTTCACTTTTTAAAAAAATTTTATTGAATTTATTGGGATGACATTTGTTAGTAAAATTCTGCAGGTTTCAAATGTACATTTCTATAATACATCATCTGTATATTTCATTGTGTATTGTTTCATAAGGTAAAGCATTCTAGGTTGGTGGATTTTTTCCCCCTGAATTCTTTAAATAGTTCACTCCACTCTCTTCTTGCTTGCATGGTTTCTGAGAAGTTGAATTAATTCTTACCTTTGCTCCTCTATAAATAAGCTGTTTTTTCTTCTGGCTTGTTTTGGAATTTATTTCTTTGATTTTCTGAAGTTTGAAAATGATATGCCTAGATAGATAGATAGATAGATAGATAGATAGATAGATATATTTTTTTTTTTTTTTTATCCTGCTGGGTGTTTTTTGAGCTTCCTGAATCGGTGGTTTGGTGTCTGACATTAATTTGGGGGAAATTCTCAGTCACTATTATTTCAAATATCTCTCCTTTTTCTCGTTTCCGTCAGGCAGTCCCATTTCACACTACGTTACACTTTTTGTAATTGTCCCACAGTTTGTAGATATCCTGGGTTTGGGGAGGGGGTTCAGTTTTTCCGTGTTCTTTTCATCATTGGAGTTTTCTATTGAGATATCTTCAAGCTCAGAGACTTTCTTCAGCTATGTCCAGTCTACTAATAAGCCCATCAAAGACATTCTTCATTATTATTACAGTGTTTATCTTCAGCATTTTTCTGGTTCTTTCTTAGAATTTCCATCTCTCCATACATTGCCCATCTGTTCTTGCATACTGTCAACTTTATCCATCAAGGCTTTCAGCATATTATTCACAGTTGTTTTAAATTCATGGTCTTATAATTCCAACATCCCTTGTGGAGAGCAGGATGTAGCTGACAAGGTCCTTGCAGCCTGTGAGGTCATCCAGGGAGGCCTTGCCTCAGCATCTTCCCCCAGAAAGAACAAGATAACACAAATACAGCCACAGGACATAAAACCTTACCAATACTCAGTACAGAAAGTCTCATGCCTAGCTCTCCTAATAAAAATAAGAGTCTGTAAGACTGATCCTTTCGGGGACTTTACTTCACCTTTGTGCTTACACCTTATATCTCCCTGTGTGGCCCCAAAAGATGGCTGGTTAGTCAATGACGGGTAAGATTCCTCAAGGGAGGAACAACCTAAGGCAGGCACAGCCACATAGGGGCCATGTGGAGAACTCAACCCCAAAAAGATGGCTGGTTAGTCAATGACGGGTAAGATTCCTCAAGGGAGGAACAACCTAAGGCAGGCACAGCCACATAGGGGCCATGTGGAGAACTCAACCCCAAAAAGATGGCTGGTTAGTCAATGACGGGTAAGATTCCTCAAGGAAGGAACAACCTAAGACAGGCACAGTTGCATAGGGGTCATCTAAATACTCACGGGGTTAATAGAGGTGGGCATAGATTCCCCATCCCCCCAGCTGAGGAGAGCTTCTGCCTCTGTGGCTATATTCCTTCCCTCAACCTGCTTGGGAAGTAATTCGTTGATGTGATAACATCAGTACTCCATCTAGCAGTAAGTTTCAGCATAAAAGTTTTGTCCCCTGGGGAGGTGCATACAACAGTTACTTATATCATGACATTTTCGTCAGGCAAAAGTGGTTAGTTTAATTCAGTTTTCTGGTACGATTTATAAAAATCACAAACTGCAGCTTGAAACAAAAAGAGAAGGGGGAGATGTGGAGAACAAGATGTAAGTTGACAAGGTCCTTGCAGCCTGTGAGGCCATCCAGGGAGGCCTCACCGCTGCATCTTTCCCCAGAAAGAACAAGATAACACATATATAGCCACAGGCATACAAGCTTGCAATTACTCAGAACAGAAAGTTCTACTAATACTTGTTTGAATAGACAATTGTTCTAAAACAGTATAATACCTGTGTAAGAAATAAAATCTGCGCCACTGCTCTGCCATCTGTAGACAGTGGACCTCCTGATCCAACTTTCCTGTCTCTGTGTTTTTCTTAATCTCCCTCCCTTCCTCCTCAGGCCTAGCCCTCCTGGCCACGCAGGTCGCAGCATCTCTGCCATATCTAAGTCTAGTTCTGCTTGCTCTGTCTCTTCAAAGTCTGGTTGTTTTGTTTTTGTTTTTTAGTATGTCTTGTAACTTTTCTTAACAGCCAGAGATGATGTACTGGGTAAAAGAAATTGCTGTAAGTAAAATGCTATAGTGTGGTTGTAAGGTATGGGGGAAGGGAAGTGTTCTCAGTGATTACGTCTCAGTTTTCACGTGAACCTGTGCCTCTGTGCTGTGAACTTTAAAAGTGCTTCTTAGCACCCTCATTCTCAAATGAGATAGCAGGGCTAGAGAGGGCTGGAACTGGGTATGTTTTACTCTCATGTGAAAGGCTAGTGTGGACTGGAGTTGCATATTTCCTTTCCCTCTGGTTAATTAGACTATAATAAAACCCCAGTGGATTAGGCTCTGGTGAAATAGTTTCTCATGATGGCAGACCTTGTTAAGAACAATAGAACGCTCTGGTATATTTCAAAATGGTTCCTTTTCCCTTATCCCTGTGAATATTTTCCTCAGATATTCACTGTGAAAACCTAGTAGTGCTCCAAAGTAAAACACACAAAAGTATGGGGGCCCTGATAACTGGGTCCTCCCATAGGTTTTATGTCTCAGACTTGTCTACAGTGAGCCTCCAGCAATTTGTCAATTACAATTTAGTTTTTCCTACCCCAGTACTGGTTCTTGGGGAGTTTTCAACTCATGAGTTTCTGCTTTGGTTAAGTTGTGATTCTCTGTATTTGTCTGACAGTCGCTCAAATTTGGAGGGCAGCAATTTGCCCTGTAACTTCAGTTCTCTTACAGATCTAAGAAGTATTGATTTTTCAGTTTGCTCATCTTTTTACTTGTTGTTGGGAGGGAATGACAACTTCTAAGCTTTTTACATGCTGGACCAGAAATCATCCTTTTGCTTTTTAAAATATAGTTTCATTACATTTATATTCCTTTAAAGGGATATTATACTGCATGTAGTTTTTTGGAACTTATATTTTCACTCATTGTATTGCTAGGTCATTCACATTTTTGTACCTAGCTATAGTCAATTCAGTTGATTGATGTGTAATATGCCCTTATGTCATTATGCTACATTGATTTATTCATTTTTCCCATCAATAACAACTTCTAAAAGCCAGGTCATAAGACTTTGTAGCCTGTGTTCTTTCCATTGAGCCAAACACTCCTCATCACAAAAGAGTGTTCATTTTACAAAGTGGCAAGTTCACCTGAATGAACTTATTCAAATATGATCAACATATACAGCCTCTTTTTGTGACTCAAGAAAGTGCAATTTGGTGAAGTGTGACTTTAACAATAAAACTATGCAATTTACTTACAATCCTCGATTCAATGTTTGTTCCTATTGTGTTCCAAAGATTTGTCCTGCAGCATTTCAACATGAACTTGAGTTTAATCTTGAATAGTTTTCTTTGTATCTTTTGACTTCTGAATAGAAATGGCTCCAGGAAGGGAAATAGTGAAGAGATCAGGGGTTAAATAAGCAAGTAACCATTTATTTTGAACTCTATGGCACAGACCCAGTGTTATTTCTAATAGTGCAACAGCTGACAACATTGTTTCTTAAGAAAAATAAAATTAGTGCTTAGAAATGATGTATCATGTGTGCTTATTTTAAATGAAAGAAATGACATTTAATTCTACTGAAGTTTCTGTTGTATTCCTTCTGGGCTCTTAAATTTTTTTGTTTGGTTGGTTTTTGGGGGGGAGACATATCATAGATTATGAATTGGCTTGTAGGGAGCAGAGGTCTCCCTGAAACCCTGGTGCTTGATAGCCTCAAGAGAAGTGTTGCACAATTTCTAAATATTCTGGTTTTGAAGCCAAGGGTTGGATGGCTGTGTTGCTTTTGCAGCTGTAGTTTAAATTAGAAACATCATACCTTCTCAACAGAATGTTTACAGACATCCAGATTTTAAAAAGGCTTTTTATAGCATATAACTTCCAAAATATGTGTATTAGACTCAGCTTACTTGATTCAGAATGAATAGAGTACAACAAAATTCAGATTAAAGAGACGTGTACCTATGAGACTGTTTCTATAATGAGAAGCAATCAGTCTCATCGTTGTTATATTAAGATGGACTGTACCATGAATTTAAATTTTACGTTGTTACTTTAAGTAAATCTCTCCTTTGTTCTCCCCTCATATCTTTGGGTATTTAAAAATTTTTTTTCAATATTCACGTTTTAAATTTTTAATTATATAAATTCTGGTCAGTTCTGGTGGTAGAACAACATGTGAGGTCTGACATTGAAGTTAGCGAATTTGTTGCAATGATGTTGCTAACTTTTTTTGATATCAGAAAGATTATTCATTATGAATTTGTACCAACTGAACAAACAGTTTACCAAGTTTACTATTTGGAAGTGCTGAAGAGGCTGCGTGAAAAAGATGAAAAATGATCAAAACTTTTCACCAGCAATTCAGGGCTCTTGCATCACAACAATGTACTAACTCACACAGCACTGTCTGTGAGGGAGTTTTTAGCCAGTAAACAAATAACCGTATTGGAACACCTTCCCTACTCACCTGATCTGGCCCCCAATGACTTCTTTCTTTACCAAAGATAAAGTAAATATTGAAAGGAAGACATTTTGATGACATTCAGGACATCAAAGATAATACGACGACAGCTCTGATGGCTATTCCAGAAAAAGAGTTCCAAAATTGCTTTGAAGGGTGGACGTCAGTCCCTAGCGTCAGTGCCTAGCTTCCCAAGGGGAGTACTTGGAAGGTGACTGTATGATATTCAGCAATGAGGTATGGAGCATTTTTTCTAGGACGCGTTTGAGAAATTGTCATACCTCCTGCAGATTATAGGCAACTCGTCCATGTTTTGACGTGTTAAAAATGAAGCCAAGCCTCCCAAGCATGAGCTTGATGATTTAGTCCCACCACAGGTCCTATCACACACTGAAAGCCGGGCACGTAAGTACTTCAAGAGAACTTTTACTGGCCTTCCACAATGTTGTATAGCCTCACAGCACACCATATTTGGGGTTCCTCTTAAAGACTGCAAGAAAATTGTTTCAGTAGATGCCATTCCAAAGAACTCAATTTTGAATTCACCAGTGGTATTGACCATCTGCTTGGGAATATTTCCAGATGCTGTGTGCTGCTTTGGGATTACTGTGGCTTGCTTTATGTAATCCTTACTTTTCTATCCAGATTTTAACATTCATTCTTCCAATTTTAGACATTTATCCTGTGGACTCTTCCTGAAGCATCTTCTCTTTTTTCTTATAACTCCTAAAGATAGCACTTATTTATACAGCTCATGATAGAAACACAAAAGTTTTGAAAGGCAAAAATAAGAAGGCATGAAAACAACTGCCAATATTTCCTGATACTTAGGAAAAAAGACATAGAATAAAGAAACTCGGAGACACTTTCTGCATTCATAACATTGAGTTTAGGATTCAGGGTAACTGAGTTTGAAAGTACAGATTTTAGAGTCAGACAGACATGGGCTCTAGTTTCAACTGTGTCCCATTTTATCAATGTGGCCTTAAGTCAGTTATGTCCCCTTGATGAATCTCTGCTTCCTTATCTATAAAATTGGAACAACAATATCATCTGCTACCAGGTTTGTTATCAATATCAAACAGGCAAACAAATATAAAGCTGTCAGCACAGGGGATGGCACATAAGAAAGACTCAGCAAAGGTAGAATTTATTATTGTTATACACATTAGTTTAAAAAAATGTACATATAGTATGATTTGGTTTTTACTTTGGGCAATTCACTTTGGGACCAAAGTTCCTCCGAAATGAAAGGGTTAGACTAGAAAACAAAAATAACAACCTCTTAAGAGCCTCTTCCAGCTTACTGATGACCTCTAGAATAGGATTGATAAATTGACTTACCGCCTGAAAAGTTTATCTCATCTAGTCTTCTTATGAAGGAATAAAACAGAGTCCCAAATTCCAGAATGTCAGAGGGACAATGAAGTAGGTTAGGAAACAGGTGGAATTACCCATGGCACAGGTCCCTTTTCTGAAGAGGTGAAATATGAAGCACTAGGCACCTGCCTGACAAAGAGCGAGACAACTAAATATTGCAAACACAGGTTTGAGTAAAAGTTAAGTAAGAAACAGACACTAGTTTATTAATATGAATCAATTCATTTCTTCATTCAATGGATGAATGGGTGAATGAATGAGCCTAATCTGCTTAATTAAAATATTTATTTTCAATATCTTTATTGTTTCATTCTATGAAATGAATGATTCAAGGTTGTTGAAATGCCTTAGAATTGGAAAACCCTTACCTCATGCTGTTCTAGATAGTTAGAAGCAAAGTAGTACTAATTGCGTCATTCTGAGGAGCAAGACATCGTATGGAATACGGAGGATCACTACTTATTTTTTGTCTTCTCTCAAATTTAAGAATGAAGGGAAATGGTTACCTTTCTAATTATGTAGGAAAGGGAATAATTATTTTTAATTAACCACATCTAGAAATACTGCTCAAATATGAAATATACCTACATGTTCATGATGGAGAAATCACGAAATCAGGGCTTAGGTTGTGTCCCAAAAACGAGCTCTGAATTGTTTTGGCAATGAGTAGACGGAGGGTGACACTAGGGTATAGGAAAAATGACTAATAGGAACACATAATATTGTTGGGGCTAGAATGCTTCTGGCTACCTCTACTGACAATCTAAAATCTTGTGTTTCCATAGGGCCCGGGGATGTGGAGAAACTTATGATTCTTTAAATGTTGATGGTTCACTTTTCTCTAAGACATTTCACAGATCAGAAGTTCAGGGAACCTCAAAAATTCCTTGTCCCTTGTTGCACCCAATTTATTACATAATTTTGTGTAGTCTTATGTGTGTGAGAGTTGTTTCTCAAATAATATCCACAATGATTTTAGATGTTTTTTGTTTTGTCTTTTCAGATTTCAAGTTGGAGTCTTTTTCAGGTCATAATAGGAAAATGCTGCTGATTTTGTTCCTCGTAATAATTTGCTCCCATGTTTCTGTGAACCAAGATACTGGTAAGGAAAAATAAGGGAAAGAATTCTTTTCTTTAATTTTCATTTTGGAAAATAGATAATACATGATTTTGACCTACTTAAAAGTTGAGTTTTGTTTCACTTTGTTTTGGTTTTGATAGTGGTAAGGGTAGGGTGGTAACTCAATTTCTTTTTCTTGCCACCCTTTGTTCCTTGGAAGATCATTTTTTTTCTGGACTTTATTCCTTGATAATAATAGAAAGATAATTAGAGCTGTTATTTTGTCCAAAGTTTGAAGCCCTTTTAGGTCTTCTGAGAGATTACATAAATTTATGTCTCTTAATATTAGTTCAGGCTTGGAAAATTTGGAACATCTCTTCCTAATTTGTGCCAAAACATTATCTTGGTCAAGAATTCAGATTTTGCTCCAATTTAAACTGTTTGCTTATTATAAAGAAAGTGCTTTTATTCTGTCTATTGCCTGTCAGCATTCTACAAGTATGTCCAGTGGACTTGAAGTCAAAATACTGGCCTACCTTACATTGCCTCTACCACCTCTTAAATAATTAGGTCTTATACTGTCACTTCGTGTCCCGGGCCACCTGTATTAGCTTTTACAGCTTTCTCAGGGACTCTGACCTTGGTAGCAAGTTTTCTGAAGAAATAAACTAAGACTTTGTCCTGCAAACGTCTTCCTTTGATGTTTCATTGGGCCTGATATTTCTTTTAAAAGGCCATACTTTCCCCCCAATTGTTCCATGGTTCAGAAATAGTGATGGGCCTTATCAGAACCTGAATCTAGCTCACAGGCTGGTTGTCTACATTTCCTTTCTCCACACAAGATGTGAAGGTTTATCCATGAATAGAAAGGTCACAAGTCAAGCCATCCTGACAGTCTTCGTAGGGGTTCCAGCCTTCTCTTGGAGGAAGATATTGATTCACCCTCACTTATATCTTCCCATGAGATGCTGCTGGCTATATGATCATCAAACTTGTTGAAATTAGATTATTTAGAAGAAAAGAAAGAATGATTTTATCCACTATGCCTTGATCAGATTGCCATAAAAAGAATGAAATAGCATGCAGGGGTGCCAAAGTTGGTTTCCTAACATTTATAGACAGGAAAAGATTGATGGTATTATAATTTCATTAGAATTTATCTAGTAATCAATTAAGATAATCAGAATCTCAGAGTGAAGCGAGATCTTAGATATTTTCTCATTGAATCTATTTTAAATGTGAGGCTACTGAGGCCCAAATATGTTAAATGGCTTGACAGAGTGGGTAGAATTAGCTGATAACAAAGTCAGGAGTTCCATTACTTGTTCAATTACACTGTGTTTTCTTAATTACACACCATCTAGACACACGCAGACATTTCCCTTCCCCAGACAAGGAATGGATCTTATACTAAAGTGGTGAGAGTTCTGAATTCAAACTTAACCAGCAGACCACCAACAAACAACATTTTGTGCTTGAACCCAGTGATTCTCTATCACATAAAACTGTAATTCTGCATACCCAGCATTGAATTTCAGCAAAGTATTGTATTCCTATATAAAAATTATATTTTTAGTAGAAACTGAGACCAAAATCCTTCTCCCAGCTTAAGGTTTACTGGCTTCTATCAAATTTTATGTGAGAGTAAATTTACCAATTATAATGCTCCCTCATATGATTCACCAAAAATTTTATAAATAACTTTAAAATAGATTAAGGCAATCCCATATCCTTATGATATTTGGGTATTTTATAAACATAATCAATTTGACACTTTGGCATTAAAAAATCAGTATGTTGTAGTTGACATTCATTATTGTTCAGTGTCAGCTTCATTATGTTCCTGTACACCTGAAACTAATAAAAAAAAAAAAATCATGTGTTTATAAGTTAATCAGATGGCTTGTTGGAGAGCTAAAATTGGAATCACAATGAAAGATTATCTTTCAGATGTCTCCATTCAAACAAATCTGAAGCAGTTTAATTCTCAATTAAAATTTTTATCCTCTTGATATAAATTGAGGTCAAATTCTGAAAGAAAAAATTACAAGGGGAAACTATTCACTAAGTGTATAAAAGCCCAGGATTTTTTACTTCTCTAAATTGACCTATTTCTAATTAATTCCTTGCAAAAGAGATGCTTAATTTTGTAATCAGTTCAAATGAGAGGGTATCTAAAGAATCAGCCCAAGAAACAAATTATTTTTCCTTGACCGGATGATTAATTTCAGGCTATTTTCAATTCTTTGGGCAAGTGTTAAAAACATAGATAAAAGATGAAAGTTTTTCCCATACGGTTGGCATTAAACATGGCAGTGAATTTTTAAAGTTTATGCTTTGTTTTTCTTTGTATATGGTTTTAGGCCCTGAGTTTGCAGATGTCGTGTTTCTGGTGGACAGCTCTGATCACATGGGAGTGAAGTCCTTCCCTTTTGTGAAAACGTTCATCAACAAAATGATCACCAGTCTCCCCATAGAGGCCAACAAATACCGCGTGGCCCTGGCCCAGTACAGCGACAAGCTCCATAGTGAATTCCAGCTGAACACCTTCAAGAGCAGGAACCCCATGTTGAACCGCCTCAAGAAGAATTTCTCCTTCATGGGTGGCTCCCTGCGCATAGGAAACGCTCTCCAGGAAGCTCACAGGACCTATTTCTCTGGACCCACCAATGGCAGAGACAAGAAACTGTTTCCCCCGATTTTGGTGGTCCTGGCTTCAGCCGAGTCCGAGGATGAGGTAGAAGAGGCTGCCAAGGCCCTGCGGGAAGACGGGGTGAGAATCATCTCCGTGGGGCTGCAGAAAGCTTCTGAGGAGAACCTGAAGGCCATGGCCACGGCTCAGTTTCATTTCAACCTTCGATCCATCAGAGACCTCAGCGCGTTTTCCCAGAACATGACGCAGATCATCAAGGATGTGGTTCAGTACAAGGAAGGAGCCACTGATGATATTGTTTTCCAAGGTAGGCTTAAGGGGCCCATATAGAAATGACGATAAAATGCTTTTGACAAATGAATATGGAGAGAGGATGGAGACTCTGTGAACATCCCTTTCCTCAAAAGCTGGGCTGAATTTTCAGGTGTTAAATACCTCTGTGTTCAAAAGGGCCCAATGAGTGCGGCCATTTTAAATCTAGTGAACTCCACAAGCCTTGGTTTTCCATGTTTTAACCATCCTGCATGTTATTTATAGGCCTCTTAAAATTCATGGATGCCTTCTCCCTGCTACCAGCTTGTCTCTCTCTGAGCTATTTCTCCGGCTTTATTTGCTATGTAGTCTTATTACTGGTTCATTTAAAAGGTGATTTTTTTTTCCTGAAAGAAACCCTTGACTACTGAAGTCACGTAATGTAACCACAGAACGTTAGAGCTGAAAACAACTTCAGGAAGTCCAAATGCTCAATTGCGAAGGGAGGAACTTGCAGGTATCCTTAGAGGTAACATGGCCTGGCCCAGGGCCAGGATGCAGCTTGAAGTCAGGTCTCGATCCCCAGATCCGTGTAGTTTGGACCCCATGCCGCCTCCCTTCCTGATTCTCTGTTCTGAATTAACTCCCCTGTGTTGTGTTCCACCTCCAACCTCCTGTTCTGGTCTGCCCCTTGTACTATTCTCTTAACTAACAAGAAAGGCCAAGAGTTTATGAATATCATTCAAGTGAGGAGCAGGAGAGAGCCAGTAAAAAAACAATTTGCTCAAAGTATATAAGTCCAAATAAGTAACATAGGAAACTCCCATTATTTCTGGTTACATCAATTTGAATGACATGACATATATAATTATCTATTGTTACTAAAGAATGCTTTTCTTGTGGTAATCTGTAAAAATATGAATCCTATTACTAACATCTTCCCCAAATAAAATAATGGAAAATGCAGTTGCTGTGCCATTACCATCCCTTAGGAATATTTGGCCTATAACTGCTGATTTTAACGGTGATGGTGCTTAAATGATTTTAATATATAGTAGTTGCTGCTATTCATTTAATGAGTTATGCACCAGGCTCCATGCTAATCACATTATCTCATTTAATCCCCAAAGCAACTCTATGAGATAAATAGTATTATTTCCATTTTACAAATGAGGATATCAAAGCTGGGTGTTTAGCTAAGATCTAATATTTGAACCCAGGACCCTCCGATCTCAGCTTCATAATCATTTTGTATACCTCCTTCTTTCTTTAAGTGCATAATCAAGCTCTGGTAGATGTTCTCCATGCCTTCTAATGCTGAGCAGAGATGCTGAACCTCCCACTCAAATGGTGCTTTCTCATTCTTTGCCCTTACAGTTTGCCAAGGCACTTCTGTGGCTGATGTTGTGTTCCTGTTGGATGTATCCATCAATGGCAGCCAGGAGAACTTGGACTATCTTAAAGAATTCCTAGAAGAAATTGTCTCTGCTCTTGACATACAGGAAAACTGCATGAGGATTGGCCTAGTGGCTTACAGCAGTGAGATAAAGGTGATAAATTCACTGAGCAGGGGCATAAATAAGTCAGAGGTTCTCCGGTACATACAGAACCTCTCTCCCCAGGCTGGGGAGGCCTACACCGGAGCTGCCATCGAAAAGATCAGGAAGGAAGTCTTCAGGGCACAGAACGGCAGTCGGGAGAATCAGGGGGTGCCCCAGATTGCGGTGTTGGTGACCCACCGACCATCGGAAGACAACGTGACTAAGGCAGCCATTGACCTCCGGCGCCAGGGCGTGACCATCTTCACCATGGGCATAGAGGGGGCCAGCGACATCCAGCTGGAAAAGATAGCATCACACCCCAGTGAGCAGTATGTCTCCAAACTCAAGACCTTCTCCCACCTGGCCGCTCACAACCAGACATTTCTAAAGAAGCTGCGGAAACAAATAACGCACACAGTCTCTATCTTTTCAGAACGGACTGAAAATCTCAAATCTGGTAAAGTCTTTTGCTGAGAGAAAAATTATTCAGATTCTTTTTCTTTCTTCTTGTCTTTTAGGTATTATATTTACCAAAGGGATTGGTGGGGTACGAGGTGGAGAGCGAGAATATACTCCTAATTTTTTACTTTAGCTTGATCACATGAAATGTAACTTGGGGGGGATATAGGCTATTGAGGTATTGGAATGGGGAAAAGAGATTTCCCTTTTTTCCTCTTCTGAACAGTTTTAATTGGATTCTTTGTTATTTATAAACACCCCTGAGTACCATCTTTGCTATTTTTCTTCCCCTCACTTATTTCTTTCTCTTCTTTGCCTTTCGTGTTCACCTGCTCTTTCCTTTGTTTCTTTTTGTAATTTTCTCTCCTTTTTCTTCTTTCCTCATCCCCAAATTCCATTTTAGAGAATGAATAGGAAGCATGATTCGGATTGAGGACCGAATAATTAATTTGTCTAGTATCTGTGAGTTGAGAGAGCAATGTATTTTATATATTATATGTGCACATGTATGTTACATAAATGTGTGTATGTACACATATAAGTATATATGTATATATTCTTCAACAGATATTTGTAGCATGTTTACTATGAAAGTGTCATCATCTTACACAAATAAGGCCACTGACAATACTGTTAGTTTTAGTAATTGACTCAGAGTGGATGAAGAGTAAATAATTTGTTCAAGGTTTCAAAAAAGAGAGCTCATATGTCCACAATGTTCAGTTAAAAACCTTCTCTGTGTCACAACACACGAACTGACTTTTTGTGAAGTGGTTATTCACTAATGAAAGAAGTAACTTGTACAAAACCTCTTCAAGTTTTCTTTCTAATTTTATTATATCCAGATTTATCCTGATTCATGGCAGAGAGTTATGCAAATAGTCTAAAACGGTGAGAAGAAATTCATTTGGCCCAATTGATGCTCAGATTCCCCTATGTTAAGCTAGCAGAGTGTGTGTTTTTTTACACCTAGAACCTGTTTCCCATTTTTATGTCTGAAAAGGCTCGTATTTGTTCTTCCTATCTGCTCCCATTTCTTCTTCACACTTATCCCAATGCCACACTCAGCTTCCCTGTTCCATTTTAGGTTGTGAGGACACTGAAGAAGCAGACATCTATCTGCTCATTGATGGCTCTGGAAGCCCTCAGGCCACAGACTTCCAAGAAATGAAGACCTTCCTGTCACAGGTTGTAAGGATGTTCAACATTGCTCCCCAAAAGGTGCGGGTTGGGGCCGTTCAGTACGCTGACAGCTGGGACTTGGAATTTGAGATCAGTAAATACACTAACAAGCATGATTTGGTAAAGGCCATTGAGAACATCAGGCAGATGGGTGGGAGTACAAACACAGGCGCAGCCCTGAATTTCACACTGGGGCTGTTGCAAAAAGCAAAGAAGGAGCGAGGAAACAGAGTGCCATGTCATCTTATTGTCCTGACAAATGCCATGTCCAAGGATAGCATCTTGGAGCCTGCGACCAGACTGAGAGAAGAGCTCATCCATGTTTATGCCATCGGGGTCAAGGAGGCCAGCCAATCCCAGCTGCAAGAAATTGCCGGCGAGGAGAAGAGGGTGTATTACGTGCATGATTTTGATGCTTTGAAAGACATAAGAAACCAAGTGGTTCAAGAAATCTGTACCGAAGAAGGTAGGAAAATGGCGGCTTTACCTTTGTACTTCAGCTCACAAATTGCCTTCCTGCAATATTTGACATTGCAGGTTTAGAGAAACAACATAAACTTCCAAGTTGAGGCTTGTTGATTTGTGTAGCTGTGTTTGTTTCCAGAACAAAACTGAGGGTCCATTATTTTGCTGTTCTATATCTGAAAGCATAAAAATGTTTGGAGGCATTTTCCCTAATAAGTATTAATGAGCTTCTTCCCACAAATCCCTGCTAGTACAGATACGTGATGAGACACTGCGTATGATCAAATGGTTTCTGATTTTAAGGAGTTCTTCAGGTTTATTTAAATTGCTTTTTAATAAAACTTGTATGAAATCTTTTAGAGCTGTATCAGTAGTTTTCAAACAGGGACATTCTGTCCCCTCAGGGGACACTTGGCAATGTCTAGAGACATTTTCAGTTGTCATAACTAAGGGAGTGCTAGTGGCATCTAACAGGAAGAAGTCAGACTGCTAAACACTCTACAGTATCCTATAGTGCATGGACTACCGTCCACAACAAAAATCACCTGGCTCGAAATGTCAGTAGTGCCGAGGATGAGAAACGCTGAGTTATATATTAAAGGAAATTACTAAATAACAGAACAGCCTCACTTTTATTGCCTCCAATGCTTTATTTACCTGCGAACAATCCTTACCAAGCACACACTTAACTTCAATATAGAATTATTTGTGTTTTGGATTTTCCTGTTCACTCTTAATTTTGTTTTACACGAAGCCAACCTGAGTAAACATCTCTCTTTCTCCCATGCAGCCTGCAAAGAGATGAAAGCTGACATCATGTTTCTGGTGGACAGTTCTGGCAGTATAGGAAGTCAAAACTTCATCAAAATGAAAACATTTATGAAAAACCTGGTGAACAAAACTCAGATTGGGGCAGATCGGGTGCAAGTAGGTGTCGTCCAGTTCAGCAACATCAATAAGGAAGAGTTTCAGCTCGACAAATATACGTTCCAAAGCAAGATTGCAGATGCAATAGACCAAATGGAGTACATTGGAGACACCACGTTGACTGGTAGTGCCCTGACCTTTGTGGCTCAGTACTTCAGCCCCAACAAGGGGGCCCGGCCCAATGTCAGGAAATTTCTCATCCTCATCACGGATGGTGAAGCTCAAGACATAGTCAAGGGCCCAGCAGTGGCACTTCGGCAAGAAGGCGTGATTATCTACTCTGTGGGGGTATTTGGCGCCAACGTCACCCAGCTGGAGGAGATCAGCGGGAGGCCGGAGATGGTTTTTTATGTTGAGAATTTTGACATTCTGCAGCACATTGGAAATGATCTTGTCTTTGGAATATGTAGCCCCCGTGAAGGTAGGCCTGGGCATATCCACTAGTGGGACTGTCCAAACAGCATGTATCCATTGTTAGTCATTATTTCTTGAATTAAGTCCACTGCTATTTGAACATTGTCAACGTTTTGTTTAATTGAAATGTTTAGCCAAGTGGCTTTTGACCTACGTATACAATGCAACTTTCCTCAACAGAACTGTTGAGGTAAACAGTCAGTAAGGGACAATTTTGGTCCACTTTGGTTCTTTCCCATTTGTAAACAAATAGCACTAGGGCGATGAGGCATCCATTTAAGAAAAGTGGTATCGTAGTGGGTCTTAGGTCTGGCTCCCTAGAGGCAGAAGCTGAGGCAGGGATTATTGCGGAAGTGGTTTACTGAAGAGGTGTTTTCAGAAGGGGAGTAAGGAATGTGGGACAGGGCATGGGTAGGAGCTAAGCAAGAAAGTGAGCTTAGCTGGAGTGTAGCTTCAACATGATCCCATGGGAAATGTTAGAGCATGAATTATACCACAGAATTCGTGCCACCTTGAGGCAAAGGGCCCTGCCTCATATAACCTGAGCTATGTGTGGGCTGCCAAGGTAGGAAATAGAGGGCGAAGGTAGTTCCCCTTTGACTTAACATCCACTCTCTATGTTAGTTTTATAGTTTTTAAAAAATATTACTTGTATAAAACGAGATAATGTTTGTGAAAACTTCTAAGGAACTAGTTTATACTGTGACTCACCAGGCTTGATGACAGAAGCATTCTGAAAAATATCGATGAAGGAGATGGTCTTAATGGAGTTTTGACTGAAGTGAGGAACATTGTTCTGTTATTCAAATAACAGTTCTATTCAACTCCCATGAAAAGGTTTGGTGACCGTGATCTGTGTTTTGTGGAAAGAGGAATACCTGTATTGTATTTCCCAGTAATTCCACCCGGAACAAATCTGAACTCTTTGAAGGGTGCTCAACCCTGAACCGTCCACCCCCCAGACCCCCAGGGGAGCTGAAGGCCAGAGGGACATAGTTTCTTCTTTAGTGGAACCAGCCTGTAAAGGAAAAATTCCATTTTTTTTTTTCTTCCTGTGTAGGGAAAAACCCAGTTCTTTCGTTTTTTTTGTTTCATTCCTGTTATCTCCTTTACTGTTCACATAACACATTTCACTTCTGATGTGTGAAGATTTTTTTTTTTCCCATACCAATAAGCAATTGGCAGATACCAGCAGGGTGTCCAAGAATTCAACTCAGCTCTGATACTGTCTACCAGAGATAGCGTCAGATCCCACAGGTTGAGGGCTCAGTCCCATAAGACTGCCCCACCTCCACTTCAGACACCAGTCACAAGCCCATCACCTATGCTTCTGACTTACCCACTAGAGATGGGAGGTTCCAACAGCTTCCTCCTTGGGTTCCATTAATTTGCTAGAGTGGCTCACAAAACTCAGGAAAACATATTTCCTGATTTATTAAAGGATATGATAAAGGGTACAGATGAACACCCAGATGAAAGAGAGGCATAAGGCAAGTTATAAGGGAAGGGGCACAGAGCTTCATGCTCTCTCCGGGCACCCCACTCTTCTAGCACCTTCATGGGTTCACTAACCTGGAAGGTCTCTGAACCATGTACTTATGGGATTTTGTGGAAGCTTTGTCACATAGAAATGATCTATTCTTAACTCCGTTTTCAGCCCTTCTCCCTTCTCAAGAAAACAGGGAGTGGGGCTGAAAATTCCAAGCTCCTAATGATGGTTTGGTCTTTCTGGTCACTTGCCCTTATCCAGGAACCATTCAGGGACACACTCAGTCACCTCATTAGAACAAAAAACACTCTTGTCACCCAGGAAATTGCAAGGGTTTTCGGAGCTCTGTGTCAGGAACTGTGGACAGAGACCAATACATATTTTCTATTTCACACAGCCTTTCTTGAAAATTTGGTTTATGGCTCTGCACACATAGCTTCTAGTTGTTGGGGTAAATGTATTGGTTTTAGGGTTTTCAACAGCCCTATCGCATAGCAAGCAAGTGCCAGCAAAAGGGATATGTGGTGAACCTCTTGGCGGGGGCGGAGGGGTGTTACTTTGTCACAATTCCATTTCTCCAGAATGGATGAGTTAATATTTGGAACATGCCTTTGTACAGCCTGGGGAGACATTGTGCTACATAGGGCTAAATCATTAAATACCTTCCAATTCTACTTCTCTAGAACGAATGAGTTGGAGTTTAGAACTCTGCACTTTTAGATAGAATATGCTATGTACACATGGATTAAGTATTTATTGGGTCTTTCCTGCTTTACTTTTCCATGGCATTGACCCAAGGAATAAAAAGTTAATAGGAGCGTCATGCCAGGGCAACTTAGTTGGGCCAAGTGTGAAATGGGCTTATTTCTATGATGAGGCCCAATAATGAAACAGACAATGTTTCAAGAATGTCAAAAAGGGAGAAAATGTAACCTTGAAAAGTCAGCTATCATATAACCATAAAAAAATATATACAGTGGTGTCAAATTCATTTTACTTGGTCATTTCCCCAAGGTTTATATTAAGAATAAAATCTCATGATCCCTGTGGCTTAAGAAAAATAAACAAATTCGTGTAAATGAAAACATATGTTGAAGGAACCATTTATACAGGAAAATTTCCAAAGAATTGCAGTTGTTTTTTTGTTTTGTTTTATTTTTTTAGTCCAGGAGAATGCCCCCTCCCCTTACTTACAGAAGGCTTCACTTCCCTTCTGCCTTTTCCTAAAAGCTCACCTAATTTACATTACTACTCACTGGCAATACAAATACACATGCATTGTGGCTGTTACGTAAGAAATGTACAGCTTGATCCCATGGAGAGGAGACACTGGCAATTAAACAGCAGGGCAGGTGAGGGGAGTCTCCCATGCTGTCCAAAGCTAATCTCATGATGTTCAAAGCTAATCTCATGGCTTTCCTTTCTCTTCCTCATTCAGAATGCAAGAGGATTGAAGTTTTAGACGTCGTGTTTGTAATTGACACCTCTGGCAGCATTAACAGGAGTCAATCTAATACCATGAAGGACTTCATGATTGACTTGGTGAAAAAAGCCGATGTTGGCAAGAATCAGGTCCAATTTGGGGCTCTGAGGTATTCTGATGACCCAGAAGTGCTGTTCCATCTGGGTGACCTTGGCACAAAATCAGAGGTGATTTCAGTGCTCCAGAATGAGCTGCCCTTGGGGGGTAACACATACACTGCCAAGGCACTGGACTTCTCAGGCCACATGTTCACCGAACACCAGGGCAGCCGCCTGCACCGGGGGGTCCCCCAAGTCCTCATTGTGATCACCGATGGGCAGTCTCATGATGCGGATAAGCTCAACGCCACAGCCAAGGCCTTGCGAGACAGAGGGATTCTTGTCCTGGCCGTGGGGGTCGCTGAGGCAAATCCTGTGGAGCTGCTGGCCATGGCAGGATCGAGTGACAAGTACTTCTTCGTGAAGAATTTTGGAGGCCTGAAAGGGATCCTTTCAAATGTGTCAGCCAGTTTGTGTAACACTTCACAAGTAGGTAAGGTTTGTCAGTTGAGTTTTTCTTAATTATCAACAGAGATCCAAATGAGGGAGAAAGCAGTAGCCCTCAGGAGCAAGTTCTCCAACCAGGAGAGAAGGAGCACTGATTGTTGGGTAGGACTTCCCATGTTACAGAATCTCAGGGTCAGAAAGACCTCAAGGACATTTCATTCGGCCTCCTCCCCAAAGAGGAATTCCTTCTACAGTATTCCTACTCGCTTCTGCCTAAACTCTTCTAATGATGGGGAAGTCACCATTTTTTTTTTTTTTTGACTAAGCTTTATTTATTGGAACACAAATTTGTTCATGTGTCATTTCTACCCACTAGTTCTTCCTGCTCCTTACACAAGAAATCAAATTCTATCCCTTCCTAACAACCACGATCATTGCCTAAAGTCCTCTCCTCCAGTCTTGAAGTCCCCAGTTCCTTCACCTATTCACATAATGGCACAAGCTCATTAATAAACATTCTATTCCAGCGTCAGATGTCTGCAGAGCAGAGTACAGTAGGACTTCTTTTGCCCTGGATGCCATATTTCTATTCTGGCATCTGGAGATTGCATTGCCACATTTATGTATATGTTCATTCATTCATTCAGCTGTCATTTGTTTCAAAGGAGATTGTGGTCTATTAAAATTCCTTATTTTTATTAAGATGTAGTGTACTAAAAATAGTATTTTTATTAGATGAATTGCTGTTAGTCTAGGATTCCAATATCTTGGTTCAGTTCTTTTTAAAAATTAACTTTTCTGGTTTTCAGATGTGTTGCCTCCTTAGAATGCAACTACTATCTTTCACAAAACTAATAAAATCTTTTTGGATCTTACTGAAAACTAGGACAAATCTCTTACCTTCTGGTGGCCGTTGGTCTGTCCTTTTCAAGTTCACTGTAGAAGTTGACATTGTATTTTTATATGGAAAGCACTCCCTTGGGCAGAAAAAAAGTAGTTTATTCCCTTTATTTGACTCAAACAAAGGACTTTAATAAGTTAACCAATTCCTGAAGGATTTATTTATCATGTTTCTTTTTATCTCTTTTTTGCTTATCTCAACTTGGGAACTCTCAGACACCTTTAATCTTTCCCGAGGCTAAAACGAGAATTAAGTGAGTTAGGTCAGTGGTGAGATCTCTGGGGAATTCAAGGAAATGTAATGTTTACCAGAAGGCTAAGTGATACACATAAGCGGGTGCCAAGCATAACTCACTCACTGGAAATGGTCTTTCATATTCTATTTGTATTTGCTGTGTTAATACAAAGGAAGCATCTCTAATAAACTACACTGCATTGTTTGTTCAAACTACTATTCTCAAGTAGACATTTTTGCCCGTATGCACCACAAAGGCGGCTGGTAAAGAGGAAAACCTGACTAGATATAGGTCAGAAGGCTTGATTTTTAAAACTTCAATTTGTCTTAATAAACCAGAAAATTATTGGCTTATTGGCCCAGGGAGGCAAGTCAATACTACAGACTTTCTGTCTCTTTGTTTGAATCTAAATAAATGTGTGTTATTTTGTTTTTTCTTACTGTGCTACTATTGTCACTGGGTTTTCCAGAAGAGCTAAGACTAGATTGCAAGTAAGAACAAGGTCTCTGTAGCACCACCCCAGTTCTCTGGAATCTTGGAAAAGAAAATAGTGTAAGACCAATGGAAAAGCTAAGAGAAGCATAAAAGGACATGTGAGTTGTTCATGCTTAGTGCCACCTTTCTGAACTGATTGTTTTTATTTCTCCTCCAATTAACGTGACCACAAGGTGGCATAAGATAAGAATCCACTGTCAGAAATACCAGGTCTGTGTAGGTGCAAACATTTAATTTACTCTGGCTGGGCTAAAGAAAGAATAACAATTTGATTCTTTTCGTTTTTGTTCCCTTTCCTCCTCTTTGTAGATTGTGAAGTTGAAAAAGTAGACCTTGTTTTCCTTGTGGATGGTTCGACTAGCATACATGAAAAAGACTTCGAAAAGATGAAGACATTCTTGTCATCTGTTGTTCAAGACTTTGATGTCAGTGTCGACAGAGTGAGAATAGGAGTGGCCCAGTTCAGCCATATCTATCAGCCAGAGTTTCCACTGGGAAAGTTCATAGGCAAACAGGAAATATCACTTCAGATTGAAAAGATCAAGCAGCTCTTTGGAAACACACACATCGGTGCGGCACTCCGGCAAGTGAAGAGTTACTTCCGGCCAGACACGGGCAGCCGGATAAATGCAGGTACCCCACAGGTGTTGTTGGTCCTCACCGACGGCAAGTCCCAAGATGATGTGGCTCAGGACGCTGAAGACCTGAGAAACAAAGGCATTGACATCTACTCTGTGGGCATCGGGGAAGTGGATGACCAGCAGCTCATTCAGATCACCGGGGATGCAAATAAAAAACTGACGGTTCATAATTTCGACGAACTGCGTAAGATCAAGAAAAGGATCGTTCGCAACATCTGTACCCAAGGGGGTGACAGCAGTAAGTATTCAAATATGTCCTTCGTGTTTCTTCCTCCCCTGTCTTCCCTGACATTCTCTTCAAGGTCTATGTATGCCTCCTGGGGCTGGTGGGAGAATTTAGATCGGTACCTCTGGATTTCACATCGAACTTCTCACAGTTATCAAGTATTTTTGTGTGACTTGTGGCTTGAGAAACAGGGCACCTGAGAGGCTGTGTCTTTTTTTTCTCTCCCTATCTCCTGGGAGAGCATGCCCCGTTTCTGAATGGGAATCCTTTGATTTCAGAAGGTGTGAGGAAAAGGTCTTTGTTTACAATCTAGTTGCTTTCAGAGGCTAGAGAACATACATATCAAAGAAATAAACTATTTGACAGATTTTGGTTGCCTGGCAATAGGGCCTACAAGGGCTTCCAAATGCGGCAGTACAAGTATGTAGGGAATATCTTTAGAGGTTTGTATCTTTATTGTGAAACTTTACTGTAGAAGTTAGTAAGCAACTTCTCTGAAATCAGTACATTTTGACATTTGTTCCAACAGATGAGAGGAAAAGTCTTGAAGGAGGGAGTTTTTTTTAATGTAAAAGTGCCCAACATGTTGGCCACGATTCTGTATAACTACCCAAGGTAAACATGAACCCTGGAGTTTCACCAGGAAGACAAAAGCTTACACAGTTGGTAAGAGGCCACTCTGGAGATAAATCCCCACTTGATAGCCATTTTTTCTTGGACAAGTCGCTTAACTTTTTTTTTTTAATCCAAGTTTATTGGGGTGACAATGGTTAGTAAAGTTACACAGGTTTCAAGAGTACAATTCTGTAATACATCATCTATATATCACATTGTGTGTTCACCACCCAGAGTCAATGTTCTTTCCTTCACCATATATTTGATTCGGACAGAAAAAGTCGAGCACCAGGTGATTTCACTGATATGTGGAATATAAAACTGAAAGCAACAAAGGAGCAAGACAAAGAAACAAAAACTGATAGTTTCGTGGTTACCAGAGGGTAAGGGAAGATGGGGGGTGGCAGACGACAGTTTCTTTACTTTGATCAGTTTAATTTTCTTCTCAATAAAATGTGAACAACAGCAGTACCTAGTTCAAAAGATCATTGTGAAGATTAAATTAAAAACACATATTTAAACTTTACTTTGATTTAGCATGACACCTTGGATATAATTATAAAATCATTATTTTGGCTACCACTGACCCATTGCATTTATTCATGGGGTCTAGCTCTTCCGTTGCCCCTAATCGCTGTCAGGAAATGAGTGAATCTCTTCTTGGTGATTAAAGATGTCCATCCCAGTCTAACTGTTAAAACTTCAAACTTCATTCAAGGTTACTCCACTTTCCTCGCCTGCCACTTGCTGCTCACCTGCCACAGAGAAAGGGCCATTTTATCCAGTGTTCCCCACCTCTCACTTCCACCCCTTTCTCCCTGGCCCTGCCCTTTTCTTGCTAACTAACCATTGTTTCTGGCCTCTCCAGAATGGGCTGGGCAATGCAGAAGAGCTAAAGAGGTACAGGAAAGTTATTACTTGATGGCACTTGTCAGGAATTGGTTTTCTCTGACGATAGCCCATGTCTAAAGTTGGGTCCATTTCTGAGTCCTTGAAAGATTTCCCATCCTGCCTCCCTCCCATCACTTCCACCCCTACCACAGCACATTTGTCAGGGGATCTTTCCATTGTAGTTCCCTTGAGGAAGATAAGCATGTCTCAATTCGAGACATCGCCTTATGCCTTCCCCAGCCTCAGGGCATCTTGATGCCTGCAGCTTTATTCCGCTGCCATCTCTTTGCCCCTCCAGGTAGCCTTCTTGGACAGGAAATCAAAGGAGCCCACAACAGCTCTTTCTTATACGTGGCCATAGCAGCTTCATGGGAAACAATAACATATCAATTTCCCTGATAAACACTGGAAGTTACAGCAGCCTAGCATGGCCACCTCTTCTTTGCAGAGAGAGTAAGCAGCATGCCATCTTGTGCCTCATTCTTTAGACTTTCTAGGCTTGTGTCATCTCTAGTTATATCTTAAATCTCCTCTCTCTTCACTTAAAGAGAAAATTACCTCTTTTCCTTGTATGTATGTATATGTATGCATGTGGTGGGAAAGCACACAGCAGCTCTCTCCAAAAATGTCCTTCTAAGCTCCAAGTTCAAACCTTTTTTATAAGACCTAGTGTGTAAGCTGAAGCTTTAGAGTCCGATAATTGATCAGGGACAATTGTTTTTGTAAATTCTGCTTCATGATCTTTCCATATTTTGGAATGTGTCTGGTGGCAGCCAGACCTCACACATTAATTTCCTGTTTCACACAAAATACCCATTTCCAATTATTAAGCAGAAAATTATTTTGGAACCATGTGGTCTCTACTTGACAGAGCAAAAGAAAACCATGTGTGAAGTCAAAACTAGGATTATATGTTCCAAGTAGTGAATGGGTGATTTTTAAAGGAAATAGTCATGAATATAAAAAGGAAGGAAGGAAGGAAGGAAGGAAGGAAAAGGAAAGCAGAGAGATAGATAGAGAGAGAGAGAGAGAGAGAGAGAGAGAGAGAGAGAGAGAGAGAGAGAAAGGACTCCATGTTAAGATAAACTTAAAGTCATTACTGCAGCAAGCAAGAATGTGAGCCCTTCGTAGCCAAGCTGTGGGCTGAGGATTGATGAGGCTGGAATGAACACTGATAAAGCTTCAAAGGCACATGCACATATATTAGAGGATGCCAGTTCTTCTTACACTATAAACTCCTAACTCAAGGAAATCAGACCGTAGCTTGATGTGGCTCAAAGCAAACCACACTTCAGCCTGAACATCTAGCTTTGCTTCTTATTAAAATATGCATTACTTTGGAGACATCACTATCTCTTCTCAGTTTTCTCATTTGTAAAGTAAAATCATCTCTGTTTCTTTGGTTGTACACTATGATTTAATATATGTGAAAGGAAGGTCAGCTGCATGGAGATAGGAGGGAAGTGACTAAGGATCAATATTTCTTGAGCGTCTATGAAGGGTCAAGCCTGGTGCTCTAAGCACTTTAAATGCATCATTTTGTTAAATTTCCCCCCAACCCTGTATGGTTTGTATTTTTATTCCCATTTATCAGTAAGGAAACTGAGGCTCAAAGGAATGTTGGTAACTTAGTCCAGATCATACAGGAAGTAACAGACTAAGCAAATTTTGAAACTTAGGTGTGTCTGACGCCAACCCATTTTTTTTGTTGTTAAATTAAGCTGCCTGTTTTCTTGATATAGTTGTCGTCTAGAGTGTCTGATGTTGATGTGATAAAGAAATAGCGTCTAAATGTTGTGCTTCACCAATTTCTATCTGCAACTTATTAAGACATCATGGATTTGTGTCTTAAAATTGTTTCCACAAGCTGCTGCTCCCTAAGGGAAACCACTGGCTGCTAAACTGTCACTTCCAACATCACCATGTAGTAGCAGAAATAGTAACCTACCTGACCTGTCAGCCCTGGCTACACAGGAAGTGGTGGAATTAGGTAGTTCAGCATATGGACTCCAGACAAGCCTGGATTGGAATTCCAAGTGTCAGGTCCACATTAATTACTGAAACCTTGGGCGAACTGCGCTACGTCACAGTTTCCTCTTCTGCGGCGTGAATATTAGGAGCTTTTCTACTTAGTCTATGTTTCATAAGGATAGGTGAGATGAATGGGAAGCAAGTGGTCATGGTCAGTGAGACTATTGCTAAAGGTTGATAGAAATGACCTTATAAATGCAAATATATGGAGTGATGAGATTATTAGTTCACAGAAGGACAATATACCAAGAGTTCCTTTGTTTAGGAACTTTAATATTTCAGTAACATTTCAGAACCATATTCAAATTGAATGGGTTAACATATACCCAATTCCCGCAAGCAACTACAAAGTCTGTTTGGTTGTTAGACCTTCATCCATGCTTATTTTCCTGATTTTTCTTTGAGTCTGGCTATTCTGAACACCTGGAGGAGACCAGACAGTTCTCAGAATATGCAAGTCCTGCCTTTTTTGGCATGGAGACATAATTACCGTGTTTCCCCCAAAATAAGACCTAACCAGAAAATAAGATAAGCCCCAGTGTGACTTTTCAGGATGACATCCCCCGAATATAAGCCCTAATGTGTCTTTTGGAGAAAAAATTAATATAAGACCCGGTCTTATTTTCGGGGAAACACAGTAGGTAGCAAAAGAATCAAGAGTATCTCTCATCTTTTGCTCATCGTGGACAAATGGGTCAAAAGGGAGATTAAGTAAAAGGGCAGTCTGATTAGGATGAGGTAAGAGACATCCTCGGGATTTGATTCAAGGAACTTGGGAGATACAAGGAAAAAAATAGATGGTCATTTCCAACTTTTCTTGACAAGGATCTCTGTATGTTCCTGTCTTTACTGCGGTGTCTAGAAACAGAGCTCTAACTAAAGTTTAGATGCTAATACTTTATTTGCTAATATTTACAGGGAATACAATCTCAGGGAAGCCTGAGTGGAAGGGAAATGATAAAGGAAGGAAAGTAAATACAAGATGTATGTTACCAAACTAGCTGCAGCTTCTTGAGAAAGCATAACTGGCGTGTTGGTCATGCAGAACATCACCAAGGAAGCCATACAGATCCACTGCAAAGACCAGTCCATCGGGAATATAGGAGGGATTCATCTGCCAGTTCCTTCCCATCTACTGCCTCTCATGGGTCAGAATTTGCCCCATGGAGGGTTAACTCTCCCACCCTGCTGTGTTGTGTTTCCAAGCCCTTTGGAGAAACCAAGTACAGAACCCATAGTGCATTATATCTGTGGCTGGAAGTGGTAGAAGGATCCAGAACTGCCATGAGTTCAGTTGGGCTGGACATGGGCACCAGAATCTTGTGGCCCTACTGCAGTGAGCATGAGGGAAGCCATGTCAAAATCTGCCCCCCTCCACCAGTGTTGGGAGGCCAGATTGTGGTGGCAGCTGAGGCTCTCCATTGAACAAATGTCTAAGTCCTTGGGAGTGCGTGTTGGGAATGGGAGTGGCATACAAACAAATCTGAGAGGTATATAAACTAGGTCTTTTACAGTTTTCTGCATCATTCTTTTTTTTTTTCCTCTGAGATACCCCTTCTTTCAAAGGCTCCAAACAAATTTCTCTTCTAGCTAATAACTGCCAACAGCCCGACTTCCCCCTTTAAAGTATTTTCTCAAGAATCTCTCTTCTAATCTACCCTACCTTCTTGACAGCATTTTTAATACTAAGAATCTGCCATAAGCAACTCTTCTTTGTAAGTCAGACAATTAAAATCAGCTTTTGAGTTTGGCAGGGAACCAGAAGCCTGTAACTGTCACTCCAATCCCTTCTTTTCTGTTCTTTGTATTTTTATTTTGAAATATATAATCTATTTTTACAGATAAGAAAATTAATGCCTGGATTGGTTAAGAGATGTGCCAGGTTATTTAGCAGTAACAAAGTCGTGACCAGTACATGAGTAGCACTAGTCTTTGTGCCGTCCTGCTCAAACACCTGCCCTCCTCCAGACTTCCACACTGCTGTTTGCCAGGACTAGTCAAACACTCAGGACACTAGTGTTCCTTCTCCTTTGCATCCCCTCTACAGCCAAGCCTGCGGATTACCTTAATTTCCCTTGCTTTTATTGCCCCTATTTGATTCTAACTCCCACTGTTTCTCCGTAAAAATAAGACCCAGTCTTTTCATTTTTGCTCCATTAGAGCTTATTTTCAGGGAATGTCTTATTTTTCCATGTACAACAATCTACATTTATTCAAATATAGTCATGTCATCTTCTGGAACTTCGTCGTAATGTACTGAACGCAACTGTCTGGCTGAGATCATAACTGGGGCTTATTTTCGGGGTAGGTCTTATTTTGGGGGAACAGTACTATCCTAATTTAATCCTTCATTATTTCTCTTTGGAAATCCTATTTCAGCCTTTTCTCTAGCTCACTTCCAAGACTATCCCTGCCTCTTAATTAACTTTGAAAGCTCCTACGTTGAGGGCAGATGTCTCTGTAAAGTTTGCAAAGCCATTACATATAAGAGTCCACTTGAGCAGTTTGGTCTAATTTCTCTAATTGTATTTGAACACAGAGCTGCTAACTCTGGGCTTGCTCTGCAGGTTTTGTTCCTTTAATCATATTATTATGGAATTATTTGTCAATTTGAATTAGCTGAAGAAAAACAAGGAACGTGTTTAGTAGAGTTTATACTTTCTGTAATCTAGACCAAAAGTTAAAATACTCAGTTTTTATAGGGGATGCTCAATGACATTTCGTCATTTCTGTGAATGTTTGGTTTTTTCACAAGAGGCTGTTTTCCTTGAAGGCAGTCACATATTTTGGTTACTGAATGGTTTTCTGTTCAGGGGTTAAAACAATGTTCATCCAAGAGTGAAATTTTCAATCTCAAGATAGAAATGAAAGGATATAGATTCAAGAGGAATTTTAGAAAGGACATATTCTGATGTTTGCTTCTGACTAGTTCCTTTTTCTTCCTCTCACTTTCTGAATATTGAGACAGACATTTTCCAATAAAGTAAGTATCGTAAAATAAGAAAACCCACTTTTCAGATTTTTTAAAATCACATATTGATTTATTTCAAATGTCGTGGTGAAAATTGATTATCAAATAAGTCTTTCATTTTCCCTCACCTGACTATTTTCTCACTGAAAATAAATCAAGTTACTGGCCCTTGTTTTAAGAATTGAAACTGACATTTTGTTTTCAAAGACTTACAAATGCTCCACTGTCCAGTGTGTTGGGACGTAGTGGGAGCAGGCTTTTGTCCATACAACCAATATCTGAAAAATTGCTTATCTAAAGAAAGCAAATTAAAAAGATACACTCCTCTCCCCTCACTTACCAAGCAAGCTGTTGAATTTGCTGGAAAAGGTTTGAAGTTTTTATCCTTGAAAGAAGAGTGTATAGGTCATATGACTTGATTCTCTAATTGTCTTCCCTTTAGGAGGCTCAGCTTAAAATATCAAGCCCCTTCTAGTTTCTCCAGTGCTTAAATGTTCCTGGAGTTGAGAAAGATAAAAGCAACACATTTTAAATGCAATACCTCTGTAAGTATTTCTTGAACCCCAAAGTGGCATTGGCTTTGGTTTCTTGAGGGCCTGGGCTTTGAAGGCATTATCATCTTTGGCATAGTTAAATATGGGGAATTTGGTGCCCAGTTTCTTCACTTGTAGGACTTAAAGCAAGATCTCAAAGGATCACTTGGAGTATTTATTTGTCCTTTTATTTTTTCTTTTCGGAGTGGGTGTTAGAAGACAAAAAGAGGAATCAGATTATTTTTAGAAAGATAAATCAACACAATCATTCCTTTAGACAAGCTCTTTGTGATTTATTTTTTTCTCAATGACTTTCTCTATGCAAATGTTTTCATAATTATCTTATAATTTCATGTTTGTTGAATGACCTCAATTGATGAGTCACGGGATATGAATTTCCTATTTTAGTCTATCAACATTTCCACAATATACTTGAGATATTTAAATGCCGGCATAGCTTTTTCAATGGGCACAATAAAAAATTTCAGAACTTTAATTGTTATAGAATCATCTAGATTTTATACTAGCTAAAAAAAAAAAACTATATACTTTTACAGGTCATGAAAGAATGACTCTGAGCTTCTGCCATTGTTTCCTCGTGCTCTTTTCTATTTTCCAACTTGGTAACTTGATTCAGATATAGCATCCAAGTCAAATAAATGGATTTGTTGATCTAATAAGGTTATGTTTTTTTTTCTCTTGAACCCTAGATTGTTTTGTGGACATTGTGGTAGGATTTGACATCTCAACTCAGCAGAATGGGCAGACTTTGCTTGATGGTCATTCTGGGATGGAAACCTACCTTCAAGACACCTTACGTGCCATCAGCTCCCTCGGTGGGGTTAGCTGTGAGGTGGGCACAGAGACTCAGGTTAGTGTAGCTTTTCAAGTGACCAATGCCATGGAACAATACTTTCCCAAATTTGAGATCTACAGTGATGACATACTGAACAGCTTGAAGAACATAACAGTTAAAGGACCATCTCTTCTCAATGCAAACTCCTTGCGTTCCCTGTGGGATGCCTTTCAGAATAAATCGGCTACTCGTGGAAAGGTAACTTGGTTTCATTTTATTTGTTGGTCTGTGGTTGCAATGATCTCCTTTTTACTCACTTTTCTTTTTGGAATACTTTCCTAGGTGGTTCTCTTATTCTCAGATGGATTGGATGATGATATTGAAAAACTTGAACAAAAATCGGATGAACTTAGAAAAGAAGGTATTGAGCATGAGGGAAGAGTGGGAAAGGGGTGTTTATTAATTTTATAATATCAGATCTCAATTCTAGCTCTTAAATGTGCAGGCACTCAGATAACCCTGAATTTCTCACCCTTTCCACTCTGTATGCGCTTGACAGAGCAAATGAGCTCTGAGAACATTTTTTTGCCTCTACTTTTTTCTTCATGCCCTATGTATATGAAACAATACTGAATACAAAGTCCTACTTCTCTCCTATTACTATATATCTTCTCCATAAGCTTTCCTGGGAGTGCTCCTTGCCTCACATTATCTAATATTGCTGCTGCTTCAGTATCCGCAGAAGTGAACCGTGTATTTCTGCTTGACCAAAAAATGGGAGAGTTGGATTATTTTCTTCTAAACTCTTAAAAAGTTTCCAGAGTTGCAAGCATTGTTGGAGAAGTTCACTCAGTTTTGGGGCTTTTGAATCAGTTCCTTCCTTCAGACCACAGATGAACCAACCATGGTGTTTATGAATTTTTAAAGCTTTGGCACCAAGGTTTTGGCTTCAAGAACCAATGCCCCGTCTGACTTACTGTTGGTTCTTACTAAAATATGGATCCAAGAAGAAAAATGCATCCACATGGTTTGACTATAAATAGAAAAACTTTCCTATATGTGGATGCTATTGTGCCCCACCCAGACTCCCCCTTCCAGCCAGGCTCCCACATCTTCCAGCTGCGGTGCGTGTTGGCTGCTAACAGCTCACAGGTCCCCCTTCACTGAGGAATAGCCTTTGGTCAATAGCCCTTTGTCAATGAGAGCCACCTCACCTGGAAGGTTACTCTCTGTGTCACCCCTACGCAGCAGGTAGAGTTCAAAGAGTTGGACCCTTCCCTCAACATGGCACCATGAGGTGCAGTTTATGGTTTTCTTTGTTTTTTAATTTCAGCTTTTCTTTTGTGAGGAAAAGATGTATCTCTGACAGACAACATCAGAGTATTCTCCAGGGAGTTTCTCTTGGAAAACCTAGATTTCTAAGACCAATCTTCTTTCTTTCAACTCTCAAGGAAAAACTAGTAAATGAATTTCAACTTCAGAAGCTAGATTTTAATATCCTCAGAAATTGAGACTCTTTGGGGAGAGATAAAGAGATGATGCCCACAATGTTCTTTGAAAAGTGTCAAATGGCCGTCAGTGTGAACAAGAAGAACCTCCAGCTCGGGCTTCCCGTACGCAAACACGTGACTTCAGTTGATGCTAACTAAGCACTATAATCTAGTGACCTAGGAAAGCCTCCCTAATGTGACGCCATGTAAACTGCTGTAGTTTACATGTGTAAACTGTACCCTCACCACGGAATTAGAAGAGACCAGGAGAAATGGTGGGTGTGGCTGTATAACTAGTGTATGCAGATTGGGGTTTGAATTTATTTCTTAATTTTTAAAGATCTAATACTCTAAAATCTACTCAGTGATTATTCCCCCCCGCCCCCAATTTTTGAAATCTTTTCTCCTGAATTCGTTTTTGGGAATTGAAGACACTGTATTTAAGATCATATGACTTGTCTATTGGATGAGTCTGAAAGAAGCAGGATTGGAGCCTCCATCCTGAGAAAAGCAGTTACAAATAATAGTTATATGCACATTTCCTGCAAATCAACAACTCCATGGTTCTCATACTCTTACAAGTTTTACATTTCCTAGAACCAATAATCAAATGTGAGGTGTTTTCCCCCTTATAAATAGATCCGCTAGCATGCCTTCTCTTGATCATTTAACTCTAGTTGATGAACTCAGCGTTCCTTATTGCCTATCCCAGGTCACCTCACCATCCATTTATTCCCCTTAATTCTCTGTTTTGGAAGAGTGACAAGCTGTTCTTGTTTGCTTGAAACAAGTCAGAGACTCTCAGCATGAAAACTAGGAAATTCTAGGCAAACCAGGACTAGTTGGCACCCTTTTCTTGGGTGTTTCTTCCTTTATTCCACAGCAGCCAACCACTCTGTTTTCCTCCCCTAGAACTTGAACTTTCCCAGTGTGTCCTTGAAACTTTATTCTCTTCATTCCCCTCCTTATCTGCCTTTCATTTCATTCAAAATCATATGCAAACTTATATAAGGAGCATTCTTAACTCTCAGTCAAGTCCTGGAACAGTTCTTTATCTATTCTAGTCCATCGGTTTCCATGTCCCATCCAAAGAGTTTTTCACCCATCCATAAAAAAAATGAGACAACTTAGGCCAGTGGAGTCAGGTTTTCATAAAGCTAAATTTATTCAGTTTTAGGACTGCTCTTAACTCTCTGGTTATGTCCTTAGTACACTTTTGTTATTAAAATGTCTTTTGAGTCTAGGCTTTGGAATTGGGCTGTCTGGGTAAAAACCTAAAAAAAAATTAAAAAAAAAATTGAGCCAGTCATTTAACTTCTCCAAGACTCAGTTTGCTTGTCTGTAAAATAAACCTATAATTGTACCTACCTATACAGTTGTATCTGTATCTTACAAATATGGTAATTCATGTAAGGCACTTAACCGACCTCTAGGCACATAGTAACTATTAATAAATGAGAGCACAGTTGTGCTATGGTTACTGCCACTATAACAATTGCCAGGTTTATTGCTATCAATATTTTAACATTCTTACTTTGCAAAAGAAGCCAACCCTCTGTTAGTCCTTAGAAGTTATCTTTGAAATATTCTGGTCTATAAAATCCCAAAGCCTATGAGCCACAGCTCTAGATGATGATGTGTCATTTATTTCTAATTGCCTGACAAGAGGTCTTTTACGGCATTTTGCTACCTACAATTCCAACTGGATTCTCTATCCCTTATGAGGTTATTTAGGGCTGTGCTTCTCAAACGTTAATGTGCATGCAACTCTCATAGGGATTTTATTAAAGTACAGATTCTGATTCCTTAGGTGTGGGATGGGGCCTGAGATTCTGTATTTCTGATAAACTGCAAGGTGATGCTTGCACTACTGTTCCAAGGAAGCCCCTTTGAGTGGCAAAAATTTAGAACACTTACTTTCTTGACATATGGCTTCCTCCGTACTTCAGCATGCTCTGTGAACCCTTTTTTAACTCATTCTCTCACTGTTATAATTTACCCTGTCTCCAACTTAATTAGTTTTGAAAAATGTAATTCCTTTTGTTTTATGATTAGTCTTGTCACTTGTCAGTTTTATGTAGCGTGGTTGGGGTAAGCGCACAATAAAATGAGTGTTCCTCTTGCAACTGTTTTCCAAGAATAAAAATTTAGATACATATGCAAAAAGATTAAAATAACCAGACTCACTTCACCTGGAGAATGATAAACTCTGTTGGATAGGCTTGAATGCCCTCATAACTGTTGCTCTGAGTGAAAACACCGATTCAAATGACCATCTGGCTGACCTTCCCTACATTGAATTTGGGAAAAGATTTGAATATAGGACCCAGCTCACTATTGGAATGAGAGATCTTGGGAGCAGACTGTCAAAGCAGCTGGTAAGTTATTCAGAAAAGCAGGTGAGTATAAATTTTTTATTGGTTTCATATATAGGTTTAATATTTATGCTTATAAATTTGAACTGCGTTCATTGATTTGGGAGTGAAGAAAGGCCTTTCTGAATTAGTGGACAGCCCAAATAAGAGGGTGTTTTGAAAGAAATGTAGTAGAGTAGAGATATGTCAAAGTATGTCTGTGTGCTCGCCCTAAAAAGAAAAGAAAAAAAGGAAAAAAGCAAATAGCAAGCATAATCCTGCTCAAGTTATAGTCAAGGAATGTAAACACCAAAGATAGTCTGAGACGTGTGAGTCAATGAGCGGCTTTCTCAGCCAGCCGGTTTTCACATCCCCTGTGGATCCTGAGTGTCACAGCTCACCACGTAGAGGATAATTCTAGTGGCTGAGATGTGTATTTTCCCTGCAACATGGCCTGTAAATGAGAGCCAGTTACTTTTAGGGTTCAACTAGAAAGGAAGCAATCTGCTCCAATGCTGAAGAAAAATTAGTGACATAATGATAGACCTACTATGTGGTACTTTGAGCAATCAAAGATTTTTGAAGACAGTCTTGACTAACCAAGATTTTTGCCTTATGATCTATTTTTAGAACCCAATGTCTACATGAGATGTATCTTAATCATATTTCTTTCAGCAATGGACAGGAATTCAAGCTAGAGTGGTGAAGTGTTACCAAGATATGTGGTACTACTTTCACCTTAATAAATGGCCAATACTTTGTAATTTACTTATAATTTATAAAATCTATAATCAGCACATCGGGACACTTTCCAATGAAGTGCTAGCTCCTGCTGTTTTATACCTATAGAATTTGTATATAGATAAATGTTTAAACGCAGTTTGTTCAGTATAGTAATTATGTAAAAACAATTACTTAAAGAATATGGGAGTTTCATTGGAATTCCTTTCTACATGGAAATACAGTGTCTGTTTTTAAAAATTTATGTTTTTCTGTCTACTACTTTTTGAAATCTGCATTGGTAATTCATAGAGAGAGGAAGTTATTCCTCAAAACAAGCATGTCAGTTTTTAGGTATCACAAATGCAACTCTACAAGAAAATCGTAATTTTAGACAGATTAATTTTAATGTTAATAGTAAAAAATTTGATGCTGTAGGATTTTGGTGATCCAAAGAAAATTTATATCTAATATGAAATCAGAGAATCTATTTTGTTGTTATTATTTAGTTTTATATGTTTCAAGTGTTATTGGTTTTTCTGAGATTTTTAGAAAAATATTTCTAATGTCAGAAAAGCAACATTATATAATAAAAGACAAAGAGGGGAAATCACTAAGTGGTTGTAACAAAAGATCTTCATTTTTCATCACACTAGAATTTTGATGGGAAACACCTCAACACAAAGATTGATTCTCCCCCATCAAGGCAAAACATGGCATTTACTATAAACAGAATTTTCCTAAAATAAATCTTGTGGGTTAATTGTAAAAATGCAACAGAATATGTCAGTTATTCAGGGGATGACTAACTAGGTCCAGGGTGACATTCACTCACATTTTTAAATATAGAATGTGATTTTGGGGGGACCAAGGTATAAAGAAGAATATTCTCATGACCCTACCCTCTATAGCAAATACTTCTGAAATGTTGAACATGTAATTAGCATTTTTGAAATCCCATCACACATGAACTGCTCTGGAAGTGTTTACCATTGGACTCAGTTCTAAGCAGTGTGACACTGGGCACCGTCTAAATCCTCTAGCATACAAAGAGTTCACAAGACAGGAAACAGAGAAAACACTATGCATTCACTTTATTGAACGAAATATTGGGGACAGAATTGTACAGGGTGATCACCAACACCATGGTCAATGCCGGGATGTTGTGGGAACGGAAAATCATATTAATAGTATGCAGTGAGCTGGCCATGACTAAACTGATACCATTTTGAGAACATAAAAAACATCTTTGAGTTGATTCTCAATTCCTCGTATGCTAGAGAATGCAGACCATAGAAGGAAAGATGGAAGCTAAAGAACACCTCGTGCATTCTCTCTAGAGCACCACCACTTTGATGGTAAACAGGCTTCTGAAACTGATCAAAGTCTGAATCACCCTGGTGAGCTCGTATGTGTGATTGGGACGCAATGCCACCAAATATAATGTATTTCCTATCTTCCCCCAAGGTCAGTGTTGCTGAAAAGACGTGCTGCTGTTTATTCTGCAAGTGCATTGGAGAAGATGGCACAATGGGAGATCATGGACCACCAGGGAAAAAGGTGATTTTAAGATTTATGGCTCACTTAATTTGAATGTAATGTGTCTTTCAGACATGAGGTTAGGTAGAAATAAAGGGTGATTTTTAACTGCCTGGTGAAGCCTCTGAGGTAACAATTTATTACACTTGTCCTCTTATAAGTCAAATTAGATCATCAAGGCTTTTCCCTGGCATTCTAAATTGGAAACTTTCTAAAAACTTTTGATACAAGTCTCAGGAGAAACAACTGCCAAGATCCTTGATTATCCAGTGTTCTCGCAGCGATGACAATGAAGCAGAAAACCATTTGTCATCTCGCATGTTAAATAATGAAAACCTCCTGAACACCAATGTCATTTCAATTTTCATTTTTAATGACTGTGGAGTCATTTAAATCAAGTAGGGAATATTTTGTGTAGTTTGCTGAAAATCAAGCTAGATCAGATTACTCTATCATATGCAGCAAAAGATGTTAAGATGTTCCATTCAGCGTTAGCCAGACCAAAATGTTATCACAAATGTATAGGCAAAAGCAGACCAATTATGAAAACAGGAACCAAAAACAGATTCAGATATTTCCTAACCAAAGGAAGTTTATGCATCCTGATATAAAAATATGATTTGGGGCTTTAGAAAATATTCAAATATGTACAAACATACTGTATGGAAAAACATACTACATGTTCAAATCTGTACAAACATACTAATAGTAATTTGAGTGCTGTTTACAGGTGCATTTGATTTTTGAATAATGTATAGCTAGCACTGTAACTCCCAAGTTACCACGACTCTGTCTCTGAAGAACATTTTTGGACTAAAATGATTTCCTGAATGCTTCTACTTCATGTAAAAAGAGTGGTAGAATTTTTTAAAAAACAGGGCTCAGAAAGAATGGAAAGAAATGCAGGTGGTCTCTTTTTCTATGATTCCTAAAGAAACATTTTTTTAATGAAAAGATAATTCTAGTCTGTCAGGGGCAAATACAGCTGTGTTAATTTGAACATTTGTCTGGAAAAACTCCAGCACTGTATATAACCCAGAGAAACTTAACAGACAGCATTACGATTCACATACCCACACGCCCTCGAGTTATCTGGAAATATTTCTCAAAATTCCATTTATTTATTTATTTATTTATTTATTTATTTATTTATTTATTTAATTTTAAATGAAGGGAAAAAAAACTCAGACACAAACAATAGTTTAGTGGTTACCAGAGGGGAAGGGGGAAAGGGGGTGGTCGATGAGGGCAAAAGGGATTAAATCTATGGTGATGGAAGGAGAACTGACTCTGGGTGGGGAACACACTATGTGAGATAGAGATGATGTATTACAGAATTGCACACCTGAAACCTATGTAACTTTGCTATAACAATTGTCACTCCAATAAACTTTAATTAAAAAAATCCATTTATTTTTATATGTATAAATGCAACGTAGGTTGTGGCAGAGAACTGATTTTTTCAAACTCTTCCTTCTCTCAATAAAGTAAAACTGTAAAGTTGTATGATGTTGCTTGAGTGCCTCTGGTTTTGGGGCTGTGGAGTGCTAACATACTCTTCCTTTCTTTACTTCCAGGGACCCCCAGGTCTTAAAGGCAGTGCAGGCTATCTGGGAGAGGAAGGCATTGATGTAAGTCAAAGTTTTTTTCGCTTCATTTATTTCTAATAACATATCTACAATATGAAATCATTTGTGTCAATTCAGAGACACAAGAAAAGTCAAGATTCTAAGGATTTATGTGCAAAACCAGAGGTCTTTCCTGTTCCTCATCAGCTTTTGCTTCTAGTGATTATTAGTGGTCTATTAACCTACTGTCTCCTCTTTCACCATTCACAAACATTGCACAATGAACTCAAGGCAAAAGGTGTCTTCTTCACCAAAAGAGTCAAGCCACTACCATTTCGCCCTATCTGATTCCCTTTGCACAGGTAAACCAACTCACCACATTGTTTATCAAGGATCTTACTTTTGATTGCATCCATCCATCTATCCATCCATCTATCCTGCCTTTCTTCGTTCCCTCTTTCCCTCTCTCTCTCCATCCCTCCCCTCCCTTCCATCAATACATCCATTCATTTAACAATTATATATTAAACATCTTAACATTTACCACATGATTTTATCAAAGACCTCACTCACAAATGTACTCAACCATTCATTTATTCATTTAACAAATATATATTCAGGCATCTTACCATGTGCTAGGCACAGTGCCAGGCCCTAGAAATAAAAATAAATAAAAGAAAAAATATGGTTTCTATCTCACATAACTTCCAAACTAGTAGAAAGACAAATGAGACAACAGTTGTTCCAGCTGTTATACACAAGGCCTGTGCTAGAGGTATAACGGGATGCAGTGTGACAGTGTAGCAGAACAAATAACCTCAAGTAACAGCCATGGTGACAGTTAGGACTTGGAAGAGGAAACCAGCAAATAAGGGGTAATGCTTAGACAAACATCTGACGGAGAAATAGAAATTTCTCCAGGCAAAGTTTGTGGGGAAGAACATTGTACCACAGAAAGAACAGTGTATTCAAGGGCATGTAAGTTGGAGAATTGTGTGTCTGCAGAATGGCACATGGCCAACAGGACTGGAAACTAGGACACAGAGGAGGGTTATATATGTGGCAAGCAAGACCCAGATTATTGGGAATATTGACTATCCTGCAGAAGATTTGGATGGTGTCTTCCAATTGATGGGTAGTTATTGAATGATGTTATGCATAGGAGTAAAAATTATGGCGGTATGGGTTTAGAAAGCATGCCAAGGCAGCATTATGGATGATAAGGCAGGAATTATGGGTGGAGGTCTTGCAGTAGTAGGCGCAAGACAAAGAGGTCCTCATTTTAGTTTGGGGCCGTGTAAATGCAGGTGGAATGGACATAACTGGGTGACCACTTGGGGAGAGAAACTGAGGCTGGCATCTTTGTTTTCAGCTCACAAGACGTACAGTCTGGTGGGGTTACCAAGATAAGGACTGCAGGAGCAGTATTTTGTTTAAGAAAGAGAGAGAAGGGAGATGGATTTTGGTCTAGAAATCATGCCTCTTGCTTAGATCATACCTGGAGCATCCTTCTCTGTCTCACTAATTTTTCCTTATCTGTTCCTGGAATATCTCCTGAAATCTTGAGAGTACATCTTAGCTGCCAGTTGTTCGTATGTCTCTTTTATTTAGATGCTACCCCACCCATGACAGTGTCCATGTGGGATCCGAAGCAAAGCAAAGTTGTCAACAGAGTAGTTCTGATTTCCATTCTTAGTTTCTTTAAGCACAATTTCTGGATTGTAAACCATGAGAAGCCACGCATTTTTTCCCAACATAACAATTGTCAAATGTCCACGACAGATTCCAGATTACAATAGAACAACTTCATTTGGGTATGTGCTCTTTCTCAGGGAGAAAGAGGAACCAATGGACGAATGGGAGAGCAAGGTATTAGGGGATGCGATGGCGCCAAAGGTCCTAAGGTAAGGGTCTCATAAGACATTGTGAAGTCTTCCCAACTTATTCCATTTTCTTAAACTAACCACTACTGTCCTTTCTATTTTCAGGGTATCAGGGGACTAAATGGAGAGGAGGTATGGTACCAAACATAACCATTTATCCCCCCATCTGCTTTCTAGAGCTATTTTTACTTTTGTGATTATTGACCAGTAGATTATATAAATGAAGTTTCTGTTGACCTTCCTTTTATTTATTGTCAAGAATTTCATTTTGTTGATTTCTGTCTTTTATTGCAGGCAATGTATATTATTTATTAAAAATTTCTATTACTCAGTAATCTTTGATACTACCCAGGGCCAGCCTAACAAAGAGGCTGTATATGGAGCATAAAATTAGACTTTTTGTTTGATGTCTGACTTCTTTCCAAATAAATGTAATGCACTCTATCCTGATCACATCCGTCTTTTAGGGAGAAGTTGGAGAAAGCGGAATTGATGGATTAAATGGAGTACAGGTAGAGCTTTCTCTTTGTGTCATAAAGACATTGCTGAGCTATTTCTCATTAAGAAAATGGGAATTTGAGTTTATTCTTCTGTTTCTTAGGGTGACAGTGGTCTTCGTGGAGGAAAAGGAGAAAAGGGTGATAGAGGATCCCAGGTAGGGATTTAATAAATAGACAACATAAAAACTGTACTGGGAATTAAAGATGTGATTAACAGAGTAGAAGAGCTACCCTAGGTGTATAGTGCCACAAAATTGCTTTGTGACAAGCAGTCATGAAACCTCAATCGCATGCAACAATAAACTTGTATTTCTTATGTGCCTGAGAGGTTCAGCTGATCTAGGCTGAGCCTGGCTAACCTTAGCTCATGTGTCCATAGGTTGGCTGGGGGCTTTGTTCCCCATGTCTCTAATTCTTCTCCTGGGACCAGACAGCAACCTGACCATGTTGGCTATAACCTTTTCATGGCCATGGCAGAAATACATGAGAAGAAGTAGAAACACACAAGGTCTCTCAAGACCTCTTGAGGCCTAGGCTTAGGATTCTCACAGTGACATTTCTATTTCCTTCTGTTGGCCAAATCAAGTCACAGCCAAACTCAGGGGTAGAGAATCTTAGCCCACCACAATTGGTAGGCACTACAGAGTTACATGGTAAAGAGCATCGATACAGAAAGGAGTGAAGAATTGGGGTCCCTAATGAAAAGCAGCTACCACACTAAGACCAGTCAGAGTGTGTTGACAAGTGTGTGGTGCAGGGTAGCACATTGAAGGTGTATGGCACTCATACCCATCTAGAACAAATACCAACATCAGCCATACTTCCATCATCTACTTTACCTGTGTTTGGAATGTGAACAGGTGAGTCAGAAACCCACTTTCTCTAGCTGATGCAACCAACTTGGGGGAAAATGGATACTTTCTCTGAATCTCAACTGCCTCATTAAAAGAAAGACAATAAACAACACCTGGTTTATAAAGTAGTTGTAAAAACTAAACAAGATGATAAATATCTCTGGAACACAGAGTTCACCACGGTGGCAAATAATTGAGGTCGCTCTTAAATTATTCACATGATGCCGGAAACTATTTTTTGGTTGTTCCTCTTTCCAGTTTAAAAATAACTTTAGGGAAAAATATTTAATTATTCAAATCAGGGAGAAAATAAGCTCTTTGTTTGTTTTTATTAATGCTATTAAAAGTTCTTGTCTTCTCCTTCTTCTGATTTTTATTAATTTTAGGGAAGCCCAGGAAAGAAAGGGATTTTTGGTGACCCTGGAGAAAAAGGGCTGCGAGGAGACCCTGTAAGTGCTGGGGCTACACGGGCTGTGAACTAACATCAGGGTTCGGTTCCCATCAGCACGTCTGATAGGGAGAGACACCCCTACCTTAAGGTACTACAATAGCAAGACTGAGTTTAAATCATCACAGGCACAATTGTAAACTTTGAAAAGTAGATCCCTGATGCTGGATCCTCGAGATATGCGGGATGAGTATGGACAATAATAAGCCCTTGCACATCATTTGTCCTTGAGAATACACATTCAGAATCGTCCTCGTGCTTCAGAGCTGTGAAGGCATTCCACCCACTCTAGTTCATTATCTTCCTCTGACTATCTCAAAATATGGACAAAATAGAAGAAATAAAGCCATCTCTTTTTTTCCTATTCTCCAAGAGAACATACACTTTATTTCCACACAGGTGCTTGCTCTCCCAGGGACGCAACTCAGTTGAGTAAGCATCACCTACACCAAAAAAAGGCATGACCCACGCCAACATAGGGAATCTACCAAGTCCAGTGGAGCATGAGTTCTATAGGGCTTTCCTCACCATGCCCATATGTGAGGAAACCTCTAAAGCCTTAATGAATTAGGATTGAGGTTTGTTTTTTAAGTGGTTAGACGTTTTTATTGCTATGTAACTGACATAGCACCTTGTATAAGTTTAAAGTGTACAAGCTGTTGATTTCATACACACATACTGCCATAAGATGACCATCTGGGGCATCAGCTACCTCCTCTGTCATGGCACATAAGTTTCATTTCTGTGATGAGAATATTTAAGATCTAGTCTCGTGGCTATTTCGAAGTATATAATACAGTAGTGTTGTCTATAATCACTACGCTGTGCATTCCATCTCCAGAACTTATTTTTGAACTGTAACATACATCAGAAAAGTACACAAATTATAAATATACAGCTTGATGAATGTAAATGCACTTGTGTGCTCACTACCCTGGTAAAGACATAGAGAAGGGCAATCCAGAAACTCCTTTCATGTCCATTCCAATCACTACCAGCCCTCTCTAAGTTAATCACTATCCTAGGACCATTAGTTTCACTGTTCTTGAACTTGAAGTAAGTGAATCATTTATAATACACTCTTCTGTTTCTGGCTTCTTTTGCTCAACTTTGTTTCTGAGACTCATTTTATGTTGTGGAGGATAACAGTTCATTCAGTCTCTGCTGTATAGTATCCCATTGTGTCAATGTACCGTGGTTTATTTATCCGTTCTGCTGTTGATAGATATTTGGGTTGTTCCTGGGTTTTGCTGTTATAAATAGTGCTGCTATGAACATTCTCATTTGTGTCTTTGGGTGCACGTTTGCACACATTTCTGTCAGGTCTATACTTTAGGAGTAGAATGTCTGGATGATAACTTGTACACTTCTATTCATCTTAAGTCTTTATAGCCATATAGTTTGCAAAAAGTTTGTACTAACTTACATTCTCACCAGCAATATACCAGAGCAGTGTACTATCCCATCAGAATGGCTAAAATTATAAAAACTGACAATACCAAGTGCTGATAAGGAGTTGGGGCAACTGAAAATCTCACAGGACTTTGTCTTTAATAACTCCTTCTCTGTGGGTTGATAACAGAAAGAATCTGGTACAATATGAATTGACAAATGAAAATGTTAGATACACACTGATGGTAACTCTAAAAAGCAGAAGAATTTGCACTTGAAGACAACATTATTTTCTAAGTGACATCTGAAAATAGTCTGGTGACCTGAGCATTTTCAAATAGCTTCAAACTATCTGACTTAAAAAACAAACAAACTATTCACAAATTAGGATAATTAAAAAATAATAGTTCAAATACAAAGACATTTCACTCATCTATATATGATGGCTAAAAATCCACTTGGTATTGCTATAAAATTGCCACTGTGATCAGAATTTCCCCTAATTGTCTGCTAACTTGTCTGTATGGTTCTGTAATACCTTTGAAGAATCAGAATAGTATAAAATAATTTTTGTTTAAAAAAAAATGTTCTGTGACTTCAGGATGGCTGAAAATTCAGCCCAGTAGAGCTCTGTGTTGTGCTGTTTGTTGGTATACTAACTTTAAAATGGTTTTACAATGCATAATAATTCTTCCCAGCCACTTGAGAATATACCTCTCAAATTGAAGACAACTCTGTACTTTTTTACGTAGGTTTTTTTCCTATTTCAGGAAAAATTTGGTACAGCAAGATTAATAGAACAAATAGAACACAAATATGATCTTATTATTGATAGGAATGCATGCAAATAGCACAAATTCGTGAAAATTGATGCTTATTCAGAGAGAACTTCCAATCACATGAAAGCTATTTTGGCTCTTTGGAATTCCTCATTTTGATCTAAATATATATTTTTTAAAATCTTATATAATTTGAGGGGAAATGGAGTAGACCATTTGTCTGAGCTACAGAGTTCATCATTCTAGAACATATTATTAGAAGCCCATGTTTAATCATAAATTTGTGTTAGATGGTGCTCTTTTGTCTAGTTGCATAGAAATTGAAAAACTAGACCAGATCACATTCAGACTGACAATTGGTCCACGTGCAAATTGGGATGTTCTATTCTGTAGAGTGTGCTGGGATACGATTTTTTTAAATGTAATCTCTTCCATCAAATAATTCAAAGTTGGACCACAATAACAAGTTTATACATCCAGCAGAGTAAAATTTTGGACTTTACATCACCTTTCTTTTCTTTACACACCTTTCTCATCAAAATATAATTCTCTAATATTATAATTCAGGTTAATTCTCTAATATTATAATTCAGGTATGCCCTGCTTGGAGAATTTAACAGATAAATATTTAAATTTAAGAGTAAAACAGAAAATGTAGAAAGTAATCTTTGGCTTCAGTATATGGGAGAGAGAAATAATTTTTCATGTAAGTTTTAATATCAGTTATGTGCCAACCGGTTGGCTCAGGTGGTTAAGAGCACCATGCTCCTAACACCAACGTCGCCGGTTCAATTCCCACATGGACCAGTGAGCTGCATCTTCTACAGCTAAGATTGTGAACAACAGGTCTCCTTGGAGCTGGGCTGCCATGGGCAGCTGGAGTTCAGCGTGAGCTGCCGTGAGTTGCTGTGAGTGGCCAACCGAAGACCGACTGCCTCAGCCAGGGGGCTCATAATATAAGCATGGGTCAGGGAGCTGTGTCCTACACAACTAGACTGAGAAACAACGACTTGAAGCAGAGTGGGGGTGGGGAGAGGCCGAAGAAGGGGAAAAAAATAATATCAGTTATAAAGTCAAGTCTAAGCCCATCTTTTTCACTCTGTTAGCCTATAAGCTCTGTAAGTTTAGAAACTGCTTGTTTAAAAAGCTTACTAAGTATCTGGAACAATGACATGTCCCTGCCGGTGATCACAAATTACATATTGATTGATGAAGGCAATCTGGGCTGCTGTCAGCCAAGCAGCCCAGCAGCTGGCGCTCAGCAGGCCTGGATAATTGTTGTCCCCTCTCAGTTTATTGGAACATTGACTGACTAGACTGGCTCCATTGATTGTCCTAGCATCATGACGACACTGCTCTGTTTGTGGTCCTAACTATCCAAGATACAAAGCTTTCAGGTCTGCTTGCTAAGGATAATAGCCCACACTGTGTGCCTGTTTTCAATGAGTTCCTACTGGAACATTTGTATGAATATTGGGAAAACCTCAAGATTCCAGGATTTCCCCCAGAAAAGTAGAGGAAAGCATTTGGGAGAAAAAGGCAGCTAGGCGTCTAAGAGGAGAAAGAGGGAATGGGTGGCAGACACAGGCCTCAGCACTGCTCAGTGTCCTTATGTTCTTGTGCTAGAACCTATTACAAACATTTGCCTTTTCCCTAGAGTAAGGAGAGAATAAAATCTACCAACCCTCAAGTAAGAAGCGGTACCTCCAGACACAGGATAAGAGTTGTCATAAATGTTATGTCACCCTTGCTTTCTTTGGTTATGCCTTCTATGGAGAGCTCTAGATTACCCCACCCCCACCCCCACCACCACCACACACACACACACACACACACACACACACGCGCGCGTTGGGTCTCCAGTCCCTTCTGATAATGCAAAGCATGGGAGGAAAAGAAAACACTTGTAAGCCATTTACATTCTTAACCTATTTCTGCTTTCAATTGGGTTGGACTTCTCTTGCCAACGTTTTTGGGGGTGACTAAATGTGTTTTACATAAGTCACATTTTCAAGAAGAAGTGTTCTTTAAAATGAAAACCTATTTTTCTTTTTATTTTCTGTTTTTAGGGATTTCATGGACTTGACAATACCATTGGAGGATCCAAGGGCTTGAAAGGAGAACCTGGAAGACAAGTAATTATATGGGCATTTGAATGTACACTTGTAATGAGGTGACAACTGGGAGGCTCAAGTTCTCAGTGATAGAATAGGAAATGCATATGAAGAATTTGGAATCAGAATGGATATACTTCATGTAGAAAAACTGTTTTTAGGTGCAAAAAGATCTTTTACTCCTCTTCTGCTACTCTAATCTCAAAAAATATTCTCTTCTGAATTTGGGGTGGCTTGCTTCACTAAGCCGTACCCTTGAGGTCATCATTTATGAATGCAAACATCTAAACTCTAACTTAAAATGCAGGGCTAACTGATAGAAAGAACTAGCAAAAGAGCTGCTGGCCTTCCCAGGATCCAGAGGACACATACCCTAAAACGATGTTATAGTACATGAAAAAAAAAAAAAAAAACAAGATCTGGTAAGTCTATACAACCCATTCTCTCAAGGCAAGTCTTCTGGGATTAATCTCATAAAATTTCACATGTTATCATTTGATAAAATCTTGTTTTCAGAATTTTGAAAGATTATCTGAAGAATGTGTGTCTCTGGATCTTCTGGATGAGGAAGTTCCCTTGGTGACCCCACCTGGAGTCACCAAGGGACAGGTCTGATATGATGGAAAGAACCTTACTTTGGGGACAGGCCTAGGTCCTGTCTCATGCTCTGTCCCTTACCGTTTCTGTGACCTTGGTCTACTTTCTGTAAACCTTGATTTTCTCATCTGCAAAGCATGACAAATAGCCTACTTTTGAAGTTTATGATAGGAATTCACTGACTGACTCTACCACATCATAAACCTTCAGGAAATGTTACCTGCCACTTTTATTAAGTGGTAAATGTAAGTCTCATTATAGACTCATAATTATTCCCTCCTTTTCTACCTTGGGAAGATGTATGAGTATTGTGAGATTTTATTCACATGAATCTACACAGGCTAGCCAAACAGAACAAGAAGTCCACAGGTAGAACTCCTAACCAGTACTAGTGATACTGGATACGTGGCGTGCTTCAGTTATCCACTCTGCGGCAATACAATGGGGATAGTTTGATTTAAATACTCTAACTTCAACCCCAAACACAAGATAGACAGTGGGAATGAACATGTCATTAGTATTTTATCCCATAGTTCCTTGTCACCCACGTAGAGATGTGATTTATGACCCGTAGATGCCACATTCCAAAGTACCCTGTAGTTGATAGAACTCCCTGTAACAAATAAGCTGACACTGAAGAAGAAATGTATCAATGTTGTGTAATTACTGTCACATTTGTTTGTTCATTTGACAGGGTAGAAGAGGCTGGCCAGGCCCCCCAGGAACACCAGGATCCAGGAGACAGACAGTAAGGAGACCCACTGTGATGAAAGTGGCTGATTGTGGGGAGTGAGTGGGGTGGTTCTCCTGGCGCTCAGTAGCTGGGAGAAACTAACCTAGGATGTCCCTGAGAACAGAGCTGGCACAGGACTTGGGAAAGCCCCTGAAATGGAGCTGAGGCTGGAAGGCGCTAGCTATGGGGGAAATTACCAATCGGGAGAAAGAGCTGGGCAGAGAGAACAAAAATGCAGCCAACTAGGGGAAGAACAGTCAGAGTCTGGCCTACTCACTAAGCTAACTGAGGCTGCCAGTGATGTGTTAAGCCCCAAACTCCATTCTTTCGCCAAATTTTACGACTACGTACTTAGAAAAGTGAGTCCTGGTATAAGTCCTCTCTCTGTTCTTACCTCTATTTTTTCCACCTTGCAAAGGAGAGTGTGTTTCAAGAAACAAAACTATTTTCTTGATGGAGTACAATAGCTGGTTCTATGAGCTTCTTAGAAAACACAATGCATGACAAGTGCAATATATTAAACTAATTTTTATTTGTGCTCAATTAAAAAACATTTTATCGAGATATAATTGACATATAATATTATATTAATTTTAGGTGTTCATCATAATGAATGGATATGTGTATGTGTTGTAAAATGATCACCACAATAAATCTAGTTAACATCCATCACCACATAGTTACAAATTTTTTTCTTGTGATTATGACTTGTAAGATTTACTCTTTTAGCAACTTTTAAATATACAATACAATATTATTAACTATAGTCACCATGCTGTACATTACATCCCATGACTTATTTATTTTATACCTGGAAGTTTGTACCTTGTAAACCCCTTCACCTACCCTCCTCCCCCCCACCTCTGGCAACCACCAATCTGTTCTCTGTATCTATGATTCCTTTTTTTTTTTAAGATTCAACATACAAGAGAGATCATATGGTATTTGTCTTTCTTTGACTTATCTCACTTAGTGTAATACCCTCAAGGCCCATCCACATTATTGCAGATGGCAAGCGTTACCTTTTTATGGCTGAAGAATATTCCACCGTGTATGTATACCACTTTTTTTTTTTTTTATCCATTCATCCATCAGTGGACACTTAGGTTGCTTCCTTACCTTGGCTGTTGCTGCAACAAACATGGCAGTGCATATGTCTGTTTGAGTTAGTGTTTTTGTTTCCTCTGGATAAGTACCCAAAAGTCGAATTCCTAGATCATATGGTAGTTCTATGTTAAGGCATAAAAATATATATCTGAGAGTGAAGTTAGGGCACTTGCTGAAGGAACCTTTCAGGGTCTTTTCTATTTGTTGTTAATTTTTCAATAAGTAATATTTTAAAGAACGATTCTGTTCTGACTTCTTGGAAGAGCACAAATATTATAAAAGAAAATCTTTTTTATCCAACAAAGAGAGGTAACTTTGATAAAATATACTTAAATGACAGCATTGGGTTTTACATTAGTCCTGTCTCTTCTTGTGCAACATTTTCTTTCCATTCTTTATTTAGTGATCTAACCTTCTCCAACTTCCTCTATTCCCCGCCCCCAAAATTTAAATAATGTTTTTAAATTGAGCACAAATAAAAACTCGTTTAATCTATTGCACTTATCATGCATTGTATTTGCTGAGCAGAAGTTCATAGAACCAGCTGTTATACTCCATCCAGAAAATGCTTTTGTATCTTGGAATACACTCCTTCTTCGCAAGGCAGAGAAAATGGAAATAAAAACAGAGATTATGTTTAAAATGTGCAGAGTTTGATTGCTGAGAAATCACTTTACTACTGCAGTTTTTAATGTGTCTAAAGATAAAGAAGTACATTTGCTATTTATTTCACCTTCTAACAGGGTATAGCCAACTTACAATACCATAGGAAAGTATTTTGAACTTAAGGAATATTATCCAAGAAACCCTGGCATGGGAGATGTACCTTTATTATTTTATAGAGGCTCTAGTCTCTCTAAAGGCTAATGCAGAATCACCATGTATTATTTAAACCACACAACTCCTGAGAGACACCGCCCCATGTTGGGTTACAGATTCAGCAGAGTCGTTCAGGAGTAAAAGTGGGACTTCCAGATAAAGATGGCAAAGTCAAGAGTTTTTTTTTTGTTATACTATTCCCCGTTTGTGCAACTCACCAAAAACAAAAGAAACATAAAATAGATTAGCAAAGAATGACCACAACTTCAAGCCACACATAATAAATATTGGCCACCTATGTCAAAATCTGGACCCTAATGAGCTGACACATACCACCTCAGACCTCAAGCCAGGATCAGCTTTTCCTAAAAGTAGCTGCCATAGTCCTAAAAAACTGGTGCACAAAGTCCAGGGGCACTAGATTTTGAGACTATCAGAGAATATACCAATAGAAACACAGGTTAGCAGAGGAAGCAGAACTAATGAGAAACTGAAGAATATTCCATTTTTAATATCTACAACTTAGCAAACTTAGGCCTCAGAGGCTGCAAAGACAGGAAAAGAATTGGTGACTATTACAACACAGAGAAACTGTGACTTGTGGGGCTTTGGGTGAGTTCTCTGAGTCTCTTAAATGCCAAAAATTGAAGGGAGAGGTGGCCATAAGGTAAAAGAAATAGCTCATGATGAGACAGTGTTTGAGACAACATATCCATACTGAAGCTACTGACCGAAGTCCAGCTACACCTCATTCTAATTATTCAGTAAATAGGTTTCCTTATTCAAAGGTGATTAACAATCAAAAATGTTAATCTTCTTTGTTAATCAGGTGATTACTAATCAAGAGCTATGCATAGAAATTGCAAGAAAAGAAGGGGAAAGCTACATGAGCACAGGGCTTTTATGAATGTTTACAGGGCAGGTAAACCCTCATTAGAAGAGGAACTACTTAAGAAAAAGGTAAAACAATTCTGGCAAACAGTTCTCCAAAGTCTTAAAAAAAAAAAAAATTAGGACCATATGACTGCTCTAAAAAGAATCTTAAAAACTGACAAGACAATAGAAAGTGAAGAAAGCAAGCTGGTAGTACTCGAGGAGCAATGGAAAAGGAGAAAAACAACGTAGAATGTAAAGTATATTAGAAGCAACAAAAAAATGGAATAAATATCACTGAGAAATTTAGTCAGACATGTGGTAATCAAGAAGTCACAAAAGCAATAATAGAGATAGAATATTGACCATGGAAAGTCAGCAAATGTGCGGTTTGCATTACGGAGTCCTCCATGCTCGTTATCTGCCTACGTCTTAGAGTTTTTCAGTCAGTGGTATAGATTTTTCTTCTTTCTAGAAGGTTAATGAGTTTAGTGTTATTACAAAATGATGCACACTGATTTTTAAATATTCAAATGCAGAAAATATGCAGAATGAAAATTTTAAAGTCATCTGACATCCTCCATCTAAAAATAACTGTCATTAACATTTGGTAATCATGATTCCTGGCATCTTTTTTATGCATGTTTACAGATGGAGTTCTAAATAGTGGTGCTTCTGATTAAAAAGAGATCATGCTATTCTCAAATCAAAATATTTTGTGTACTTTTATTTGAATTAATAGAAAAAATAAAACTGAAAAATTGTAAATGTCAGGTTGTAGCATTTCTTGACAAAAATAAGTATGCACTCTTAAAAGAGGAAAGAATGATTATGAAAAAATTAGGAGGTTAAGATATATTTGTAATACATATTTGAGCATAAGTGATGTTTAGACGTTGACTCTCTACAATGAAAGATGAGGACATAGTATATTGGCAGTCACCCCACACCTTTCCAACTTTCCTATTTTCACATGATTTTTAGATTGTCAAATGTGTAACATTTATATTTTGTTCTGTAATCACAATTTCTATGATTCAGTCTTATTTCTACACTTAAAAGGATTTAAATTAATATTATAAAATTTTAAAGAAAGGCTCATGGGGCTATGTCATCTGAGTTTTTGAAGGCTTGGTCATGTTGATTACTTATATGCTCAAAGGACAACTTGGGCGGGTATAACAATCTCTTCCTCCAGGAAGATGTTCCTCATTTGACCAACTGGAAATTGTGGCTTTCTACATGAGCACAGGGCTTTCTTCAAAACCATATTTCTATCTTTCCCCTTTCATGTGGCATTTGCCATACTCTGCCTTGTAAATAGAGGGTGCCAAAACAACATGTGACATATTTTAAGAAAGGAAAAAACTGTATTAATATATACCGATGACAAAAGATGAATACAAGTCACGTTTGACTTCTGCAATGACAGGAGGTGCTCAAAGTGGTTACCATCAGCATCCAGACACTTCTGATTACAGCAAACTACTGCTTGAGCACCGTTGACCAAAGTGTTAACATCTCTTAACATGTGTATACATATTTTTGGCACCCCCGGTATTTGTAATATTTATCTCCTCCCCTCCAAACCACATCAAGGACTCTGTGTGTTTGTACATGTATGTGTCATCTTTATGTTCCTATGGTTCTCATCCAGTGTGCTTTGTGGGTAGTAGATCATAGTAGACATTTTTCTGAATGAAACTGAAGTGAACTGATTCCAAACAGATAAACCTTGTGCTAAATGAGTAGAAAGAACTTCTTTTCCTCTCTCTAATAGTAGAGAGGATTTGGACTTTCATCTCAAGATGATTCATTGAGGTTTTAAAGAAATAGGCCTCCAACCATTTCCCCAGATACAGTCTGTTTCCTAGATAATAATAAATTTTGACTGAAATATAATTAGCAGAATTTAAAGTCTGCAGTATTGGCCTCTCACAGAATTTTGACCTGAATATCTCAAATAAATGTTAAACAAGAAAATGTTGTCTGATGTTTGTTGAATTTTGCAAACCCTGGATGTCAATATTGCTATTACGTTACTGAGAGATCCTAAGATAGACAATAAAATGTCTTTGCCTCTTTGCCTCTTGACTTCCAGATCTATAATATGTTTATCTGGAATATACCCAGACCCTAATCTTACATATGCGACTAGTAGGAAAAAATCTACCTGAACTGTTGCTGCCATTGTTTTGATTGGATATTTTATTAACATGCTGAATTGAATAACTTTTGAATGCTTAGGATAATTCTTTCATTTTTTTGACAGGTATTTGGCTTTGGGGGAGGGGGTGACATAAAATTAGTTTGGCTACCTTTAGCTTCTGAAATTAATCTCTAATAAAGTTCATGAAATCGGTTCTCCCAGTTTTTCCTCTGGATTCCTGCCTTTTGGCCACTCTGCTCCCGATTTCCGGCTTACGTGGTAGTACTGTAGAAAAATGAAAAGAAATAAAACCAAATCAGTCAATTTTGGAGCTTGTGTGAACAGCTCTAGAAATAGTTTAGTGGAGGAGAAATTATTGACCACAGTCTATTCTCATGAGTATCTATAGATTTCAATTGTCTATGATTTTAATTATCTATTGCCTTAGGATAGAAGTTCAGAGTTGGCAATATTTTACTTTCATGGTACAGTAGATAATTAAATGTTTTAAACAACATGTGGGAACTTTTTTTTTAATGTCAGCACCTTAAGGTGCCCAATAATAATTTAAATTAATTATAAAAAGCATTTTTTTCTCAGTTAATGATATATACCTTTTCCTCCTATTTTAGGCAGCTCATGGCCGAAGGGGACATACAGGCCCACAGGTACAATGATTTTATTTTTCTGAAGTCCAAATAATAAATATTCTGTGTCCAATCAAAGAGGTAGAATAAAGACTGGAAAGTCTTTTCTAGGCCTAAAGTTCTTTTCTTTTTGATGATATTGGTCATGGCATAAAATGTTAGAAAACTTTTAGGCTACAATTTCAAGAATGCAAATCTTAAAAGAAAATGGAAATTTGGGCACTTTAGTCAAAACCATATAAATTAACGATAAATGGCCCACTCATTGTTAAATTGAACTTTGTTTGGATATTACCTACAAACTCTAGTAACTTATTGGGTGACCTTTCTTTTAGATTTTTGCTGTAAACTTTATTTACAATTTACATAAACTCCTTTTAAACTGAGATAGTACATTAAAACCTGAATATAAGTGGGATATTCTGAATATTTTGTTCAAAAGTGGACAATAACAAACATCATATCTCCTTTGTATGTGTTGATACATTATACATGCTCATGAACCTACAATATTTATGAAAGAGCAGTTGTCAAAATTGAGGAAACACATCCTCAGATTGAAAATACAATGAGAATAATGATAAATCCACTGTCAATCACATTATGGTGAAACTCCAGAAGATTAAGGAAAACACCCTAGGCACTACCAGAGAAAAAAGACAATTTTACCCATGAGAGAGATAACAAATTAGATTGCAGCATACTCTGTTCAATACTAATACATGTCAGAAAACAACAAATTAATATCTTGCGGGTGCAGAGGAAAAATAGTTGTTAACCTGGAATTTTATATGTAGCTAAACTAAGAGTGAGTAAAATAGACATTTTCACATAGAAAAAGACTAAGAGTTTACCATCCACAGACATTACCCCATATAAACACACTTTAAGGTTAGACTTAGACAAAAAGGGAAAAGCAGATCCAGACAAATGGCATGAAATAAATGAAATGAGATTGGGATGAGAAAGTATTGAGAAATTTCCTCTTTCTGATTTCTAGGAAAAGGCTAAGGGAACATTTAATCACATCCAACTGTGTGACAACTGAGATAAATTTGGACTATTCTAGTAGTTGCGTAAATTAAACTTTCTTAATTCTTTCTTACTCTTCTTGGAATTCTTATCTGTAGCAGAGTTCAAGAGCAATGTGAAGAGACTGCTCAGCTGTTAATCCCTAGATATTTAATCTATTTGTATACAAATATAATGTAAAATGCTTAAAGATTTTTGAAGAAAATGTGAAGTAAATTGGGAGATTTTTCAAGCCAAATGCCCAAGTTGGATATAATTATAAGAAAAGAAAAGAAAATTATAAGAAAAGAAGGGAGTGAGAGTGTGTGTGTGTGTGTGTGTGTGTGTGTGTGTGTGTGTGTACATGTGCTCATATATATATAAAGACTGAAAGTAAATAATACCAACATATTAGATATGGTTGTTTCTGGTTGATGAGATTATAGGATATTTTTATTTCCTTCTTTGTATTTTTCTTTACTTTTCATATTTTTGCAAAGATCCTACGCTGTCATTGTGATTGAACAAATATTTATAATCTTGCACATAAAGGGGGCAAAATTCTCAGGAAACAGTGTTAACAGGTTGATTCTCTGTCACCACAGGGGATACCAGGCATCCCAGGCCCAGACGGACTTGGAGGCTCCCTGGGATTTAACGGTCATCAGGTACATGTTAAGACTAATCATGATGTGAGAATTAAGGAATCTGAAGCCTTGATAGCATCCCTCTACCCCTCCCCTTGTAGAATTAATCGTTGTTTCAAGTGTTTTCAGGGTAACAAAGGAAGGAAGCAGTACAGTCTTGACCAGCATTTGTTCTCCTTTGTCTTAGTTTTGTCCCAGTCAGGCGGTGAAAAGAGATTAACACACTGGGCAGAGGTCCCTGTGCGATGGGTTCAGGCTAGCTAGGGGATGCTTGGGAGACCTTGAGCCAAGGAACATGGTGAGCCTCAAAACTGGGAACCTGGGTCAAGTTAGTACAGTAAGTACTCAATGTTACATATCGGAATGCCCATGGTGTAGAAAAATTGGCTCTACTCTAGGAAGCAATGATTCCAAATTCAGCTGAAGTCTTCCGTGGGGTGATCTGCAGTGTGGCATTCAGCCTGTGCTTTCTAGCTTACTTCTCCTGGGAGCTGCCTCCAGCACATTTTCCTTTACAAGGAACAAGCTGTGGTTGACGGTCATGCTGATCACATAAGGGGAAAGGAAGCATGTGCCAGGAAGGGCAATGCAGCCTAAAATAACAACACGAAGAGAAAGGAAGTACTAGAAAAGGCTGAGATGAATACAGAACGTTTGACCATATTGTTTTTCTCTCCAAACTTTTGGTTTTGAAATTTTAAGAAATAATTTTGCTGTTTGGCAAATGCAGGACCAGCAATGGTTCTGCAATTTTTCAAAGTTTTAATCCATATAGTTAAAAAAAACCACACACACTAAAATAACTATTATATGTTGGCAGCTTGGTTCCATGGAAGTGGGGCAAAATGTCCTTGGACATCATAAGAGAAATTTTGTTCACATTTTACCAAGATTTCAGAGCAGTAAACAGTCGTCCCCTTAGACCTCTATCTCTTTCTAGCTTGATTGATTTTCTTTGTCTTACTTGCCAGCGGAGGAAACTTCATTTTTCTTACCTTCAAGTGAGACATATTTGCCACTGGGGTTATGGGGAAGCTTTTCTGTGGATTGGCTGGTTTTATTTCATTCTAAACAAGCAATACAACGAGAACACCCTTTCTTCCATTTTGTAGACTCTTCCTTTTGTCACAAAATAGTTTAAGAGGAGATGCAAAAACCAAACACAGCATGAAGGTTTCCCTGTGTATCATATGGTAGCCACTGTTCGTAGGCAAGATAATATTCCAGAAGTAGAAATATCCAAATTTCATCTTATTGCATGCCATATCTTATTGATGACCAGTCTTCAGTGTGATTATTGAATAGAAAGTCTTTAAATATTCCAGCTTCAGATTTATAATTAAGGATTATTTTAACATAAGAAATATATGCATGGGGAGTATAAAGATGCTTATGATAATTAGCAAACAATACTGAAAAACTCACGTATTCAGTATTTCTTCATTTTGACTGCAAATGCCCCATCAACTAAATGCCAGATTAGATCCTGATCTCCCCACACAGAGGGGGAGCTCAACATATCAAGACAGAACCAAAGGCAGGAGTGGAATTCTCTTTCCAATTTCTGTTCATGTTACTGACTTAACATTTCCATTTTAATATTCCAGTGTTCTCTTTTAGGGAGAAAATAATGCTTTCATTCTCTGTACATAGGGCGCAAGAGGAAAGTCTGGTATAAAAGGAATAAAAGGAGGTCTGGGAAGCAGAGGTCCCCAGGTATGTAAAAAGAGAAATTGACTGCATGTGGCTTTGATCTTGGCTTTAATATGGATGTCCTTGTGGTTTCCTCTCTGCAGACAGATTATTTCCTGCCTGTGAACCAGCAAAGTATGTTAGATTTGACTTCATTGTTCAGTATAGCCACGTTACATCCTAACCCCTACCTTGCTGAGCAGGCTGTCATTCTGCCTGGACCTCTTTGCCTCGGCAGCCTAGCCATTCCTGTGAGGTTAAGAATTCCTCCTCTATGTAAATCAGATCTCACCATGCCCCTCATCTCAGCCCTCAGGAGCTTCTCATGCACCCAGAATGCAACCCTCACTGACCTTCAACCTGGCGACACGTGAGAATCACCTGGGCAGACTTGTGAAACACTCCACCACTTGGGACCCTCCCCAGACATTGAAATTAGATTCTCTGGAGGTGAGGCCCAGAATAACAGTAACGGTAACTTTAAGTTCTCCCCAGGTGATTCTAACATACACTCCCAATGTTGGGAATGACTGTCCCACACCAGCATTCTCCAACGTCAAAATGCCTAAGAATCACCTACAGAATTTGTTAAAATACAGATTCTGATTGAGTAGGTCTGGGATGGGCCCGAGAGTCTACACTGAATTTCACATTTTGAGTAGCCATTCCTTACATGATTTGGCCCTTGCCTACCTGCATTCCCAGTATAGATTTGTTTAGCTGGTTTTGTCTCTTCTTCTCGATTGTAAGTGCTGTGAGGGCCAGGACCTTGTCTCGCTTAAACTATATCCCAGATATCAGAACAACAGTGCTGCTACTCCATAGAGCTCAATGAATATTTGTACAATGAATTAATTAGTAAATGAGTGAATGAGACATAGTTGGGACTTGCGCTCTGGGATAACATGAGAATAAAGGGAATCCATTACTTTGTGTCCATTAGTTAAACTGGGCCGTGGTCCAACACTTAAGTAGCTGTGTTCATCATCAAAATATTTAAGAAGCTATTTGCATAAATTTGAATCTCGTGCTACAGTATTTTAAAGCGTATTAGTTACTGTTCATGAGGATATTTGTTCCCATTTTTTATGAATATGCGCTTTCAAAAAGAATGACAATTTAAAAATTTCATGGTAGGACTAAATTGATGAAAAGTCATTATTTTGCATTCACGTCCTTGAATCATTAAAAGCTTGCTGGCACCACAAATGGGATTTTTTTTTTTTTTAAAGTGAATGCCAAGGGAAACATATATCGGGTGATTATCTCATCTGTTTATATAAAGTATTGCAATGTAGATGGGTTGAAATTCAAAAAGCTTGGTAATTCCCTTGCTCTAGAATCCAATATTGTATCCAAAAGGCTGTTACTCCAATAAGTTATTCCACTTGCCCTGTAGTGTACTTCTGAGTGGGTCCCCTTTAATCTTGCCTTGGCAAGATTGGTCATAGTCATAAATCATTCACCCTCTTGGCAAGCCAGAGCTAGTCAAAAGGCACAACTTCTCCCTCGTCTAGCTCTTCCATTTGTCTGGTGGGAAAGCACAGTTTTCTTTCCTTGCTTGCTTTTCTTTAAATACCCTTGTCAGCACAGTGAAAGTGCTATTTCTAAGATGTGTAGGATTTTCTATGTTCAGGACATGATGAATGAGATCTCAAAATTGTATCCAAAGGAAAACCACAGAGACAAACACAATCAGATACACAAGAAGGTGTTATTCGTTATTGGCTCTAAATTCACTGGCATAGGCTTCATATTCTTTTACACAAGGACCAGCCACGCGGGTAGAATCACGTGAGTGTTTTCTAATTGCAGACTTAAAGGTTGTTCTTAGGATATACATTTAGAAAAAGGGATGTGAATTCCGCTGACAGTGTTCTGAAGACTTATTAATTTATGCAATGTTGGGGCAGCCTGCGTAAATCAAACATGTGCTAATCCAGCCAAGGATATGGCTGTGGTATAAAAGAAATACAGCCCAGCACACAATGAAAAAGAAGAAAGAACTTTGAAAGTCGTGTCATGTTCTTTTGTACCTTCCTTTGTTCCCTTCTTGTTTGGTTTACCTTAAGGTCCCACAGTAAAGCAACCCAGGCCTAGAAAAGGAATGGAAAATCAGACGCAAAATATTAATTCCAATTAGAGCTGGAATTATTCTTTAAATAGTTAGGGTTTTTAGTGAAATAATCACTAATATCATATGCATTATCAGTGAAGGTTGAAATTATTCAGTGCAAATTTGGGATACAAAGGAGAATTTCATCTTGACAAAGTATAGCATAGTGGTCAAGGGCACAGAGTCTAGAGCCAGGCTGCCTGGGTTTGGTTACCAGCTTTGTATCTTCCTAGCTGTGTGGTCTTGGGTACTTTACTTAACCTCTCTGTGCCTCAATTTTCTCTGCTGTAAAATAAGAATAGTAATAGTAGCTACCTCGTTGGATTGTTGTGAAAATTAGATGGTTTAATATATGTAGGTACTTGGAACAGTGCCTGCTATATAGTAAGCACTATATAAATGTTTATTACTACTATATTGTATTGATATTACCTCATGTAACGGGCAATTTTATGCCCAAAGCATACTCATAACCAATCCAAGGAAAACCGGAGTAATAGCAGTATAACAATGTGTAATCTATATTGCAATCATTGGATTTCATCCTTCTGCATAATCCAGACTAGATGATCCATCACTCATTCCTTTTTCTCATTTGACAAATATTTACTGAGCGCTTCCTGTGTGCCAAGCCCTGCAGGAGGATAAAAGGGTGAATCAGACACAGACCCTAGTCTCAAGAGCTCCCAGTCTCATAAAGGAGATTCAGGCAGACAGATAATTGAGATGTGAGGTGCTACATGTTAAATAGAATCATACCCAAGGTGGAGTGGTGAGAGAAAGGATGGCGTTGAAGGAGGAGAAAAGTGGCTTAGATTTTGCAGGATAAGAGGTGTTTGCCAGGTGATCAAGAGAGAGAGAGGCAGGTATCCAGGAAAAGGAACCAGGTTATATATAATAAAAAGAGATACCAAGGTGCTTTTGGAGAACCATAAATGATTCAGTGTGGATGGAGTGTAGGGTAGACTTGTGCCATCATGATCAACATCTTCTCTTGGTGTCCTGGGGTTTGTTCTTACATTAGAGGCCACCCCTTGTTGGCCTCTTGATTCTTTTTTGTTCTTGGACTTCGCTCCTGTCTGACTCTTACAGAAGCTGAGCATTGACTCTCCTTGGATTGTATCATGTCCGCCTAGTGTTTGCTGTGAGTGTAGGCAAGGTTTTACCGCCATGAATATAATAAGTGACAGGATTCCTTTTCAAGATGAGAAGAACCCACACCTTTTGCCCGTGCCCTGCCGCATCCCATCCAAACTTGAAGTGTCCTTGACAGTGCCCCAGCCATTAATCCTAAACTCTTAGTACAATCCCTTCTGATGAGATGTTATCTAAGGACAATTTTTTAAAACATTTAAGTTCTTAACATCTCCTTTCTAACACTAAATCATTTGTGATTGCTGAGAACTCTGTGACAGAGTCTCAACATGAACAAAAGAGCCCCTAGCCCAAGTCCCCATATCGGAGGTTAGATCTGGCCCTAACCTCCTGCATCAAGTTTGGAGATTCACATTTTGAAACTTCAATCTCAGCTGGTGCGTGGATGGTAGGAGTTTGGGAATCCTGCCCCAGACATGGGACTTAGAACAGGAGATTGAGTGGCTGGGAGTTCAGTCTTTAATGTCAGAACCAGGTTCAATTCCAATCTCATCCTCTTATTAACTGAGTGATTTAGGGTTAAACACTTTGAGAATCTGTTTTTATTGGTAAAACATTAATAATACGTATTTCATTGTGTTGGTTGTAAGGATTGAAGAGGTCTATATATAAATACATACCTCTTAGCACAGTGCCTTGCACAAAATGAATTTTCAATAAAAGGACACCATTACAAAACACAGCCACCCCCAAGATATCAAAGAGTCAAAAAGTGCCTTGATTTGAGAGCAAGAGTTGCTGTGAATTAAAAGAGTAACTTAGGGCATTTAAAGGTTTCCCTATCTATATAAGAGCATTACCTAGAGGTCAAATGGATGGGTGGATGAGAGAGAAATAAATGAACAACTATATTCAGAGGCATCTGGGACAGTTGTAACACCCAGCACAACCAGGAGGTTCAGGTATTCTTTTCTGGAACGGTGATGATAAAAATAAGATTTTCAGAAGAGGGAGAATTATCTCTCCCTAGATGGAAAAAAACAAAAAAGAAACCCCTAAACTAAGGAACAACTTGCACAAGTGTGGAGATGTAAGACAACAGGAAGCTGCTGGTGACTTCAGATGGTTTGATGAGCATGAACATGGAATGATTGAAGGAGTCACAGATGACTACAGAGGCATGTAGTACCGTGTTTCCCTGAAAATAAGACCTAGCCAGGCAATCAGCTCTAATGCGTCTTTTGGAGCAAAAAATAATATAAGACCCGGTCTTATTTTATTATCCTATAAGACCAGGTATGGTATGAGATATGATATGATATGATTATGATATGATATGATGATATAATACTGGGTCTTATGTTAACTTTTGCTCCAAAATACGCATTAGAGCTGATTGTCTGGCTAGGTCTTATTTTTGGGGAAACGGTACCAACATTTTGAGGGATTTTATGTATTATTAAATACAGTATTTCAACTTTATTCTGAAACTATTCAAAGCTTAGAATTCCAGACAACGTGACAGCCTCAGCCTGACATTTTAAATCGAAAGGAGAAAGGAGTAGAGAATGGATTAGAGAGAAGCCAGGGAAACCAGGAATTCAGGCATAATGCAAAAGCCTGGAGGTAGTGATGGCAATGGGAATGGAAGAGAGATGGATACAGAAAGGGGTCTGTAGGACTTGTAGCTGATTGGTTTTGAGAGATGAGCTAGAGAGAGGGATCTAGGAAGATTCTTAGGTTTCTGGCTTGGGTTTCAGGGGGACTAAAGGGTGGCACCGTACCGTAATGGAAAAAAAATGAGACTAAGCATGACTTATGGTAAATATGATTATCTTTGGTAATCAATTCCTATGGGTTAGTCACTAGGCATTTTAGTATGAGTCTGGTGTTCAGTTATGTGGTTTGGACTGGGGATCTGTATACATAGGAGTCATTTTGTAGAAGTGGTATTTGAATCTATGGGGCTGTCACTCAGGGAGAGGGGATAAAGTGAGAAAATAAGGTCATTGGAGCCATAAGGCACCTGGAGATTTAGGAGGCAGATTGAAGAAGGGACATCTTCAACATTTGCTGAGAAGAGACCAGAGGGGGACCAGGAAGAAGAGCATGGTAACCTGGTTTACAGAAGTTTATGGAAAAGTTTCAAAGAATACAAGATTAAACTCAAATAAGGTAAGAACAGGGGAAAAAGTCAACTGGATTGAACATGAAGGTCATGGGAGCTAGCTCCACGTAGTGGTGGAAGTGAAAGAAGGAAAAAGGTTGAGAGCTATGGAAAGTAAAGAAATTGAGACTCTTCTTTTAAGACAAAGAAGGGAGGGGAGAAGACGAAAGGCTGTGGAAAGATTGTATTATCTTCCTTAGTAACCAATTCATAGTTCAACAGTCTTTCCTATTAGGACATTTTTTATGTCCAACTTACTGTATTTTAAAGTGTTTAAAAGATGGAAAGGTTAACGTAATTTTTTCTTCTGAACAAAATTAATTTGCTAAGTATCGTGCTTATTACACAGATTTGGTTTATTTTTAAACGATAGTAACCATGATTAAAAATAATTGTGAAAATGATTTCAGTTGACTGGTATTGGGATTATTTACAAGTACCTGTAATATTTTAACCACAAGAGATTTCTGTTGCCACATGTTTTGATAACCCAAAGGAAATATCTAATCCCAAGTGTCAAAAACATAAGAAGGCACTTGGTCTACCTCTGAATTGGGATTTTTAAATGTTCAGCTCTAAAACTGTTCCAATAAAACATGCTTTTTAGAATGTTGGAGAGACTTCTATTATATCAAATAGATTTTCCATATAGATGCATGGTGTATTTATTCATCTGTTTAAATTTTGGTATTGTATTTCTCAACGAGATTTTAAAGTTTTCTTTATACAGGTCTTTTATCTTTAAGTTTATTTTAAGAATTTTAGAGTATTTTTTCCCCATTGGTAAATTGAAATTTATTTACATTTACTTTTCTAACTTATTGCTAGGAGAGAGAAAACTATTTCAGAATATTGTACTACCTGAACATATCTTGTTATTAATGCTAATTATTTTTAGTAAATATTGCTTGCAAATAAAGATATTTACCGTAAACACACACACACACACACACACACACACACATTACTTTCTACCAAAGCAAGGAACCAGGAAGAATATAGTTCAAAGCAAATGTCATTTGAATGCCCACTTTAGATGTCTGTCATTTTAGCAACATCTGCTCTAACAGTAAAACAATGAGAGCCTAAAATCTCTGTGGAAGAAAGCTCACAAGGAAGCACAATCGTTTGTTTAGGCAATCATCTGGCATGAATTACTTTATTAATTTTCCTTTATTTACTCGTCTTTATTTGACATCTGTGATAATTTTTTCCAGAACCGGAATCAATAAAGTCACAAGTCTTTTCCCATCTGTGGTTCATTTTCCTCTTAGAAGAGACACGAAGGGTTTAAAGGAAAGTTGCTTTATGTTCTGCTGTATCTGCAATTGTTATTTTGTTTCAGGGGCCTCCAGGACCAGAAGGAAAGAAAGGGAGTCAAGGCCATTTGGGAAGCCAAGGAATTAAAGTAGGTCACATTCTTTATACCCACCAAAGTTAAGATTTTCTTCTCAAGGGAAATGTGTCTGGTGGTATTAGCCAGCGCCCTTTCAACACAAAGGAGAACATATCCCATTGCCCCTACCCCCGGCTTGATTCTTAGAGAGCCAGCAACAGTTAAGGACATGGGTGTGGACCAGGATGATGTCAGTGATTCCAGCTCGACATAATCTCACCACAGGCTACACCCAACCTGAGCTGAGGGATCTCAGGGCAGGGGGACTGTTCTGGGGCAAGCCTGCCTTTCTCTCTCCCTCCCTCCCTTTTTGTTTCCCTCTTCTCCCCTTCCCTCCCTTTCCCTTCTCCTCTTATTTCTTTCCTTCATTGATACAAACCTTTGCTGAACACCTTTTAAGGTAAAGGCACTGGACTGGCCTTCAGCCGGACCAGAAAGTCGGCTCCAGGAGAGCAGAGATCATTGTCTGTTTTGTTCAATGGTGCATCCCTACTGCTTAGATCGGCACCAGGCACAGAATAAATACTTAGTCAATATTTGTTTAATGAAAGAGTATCTTGGTTGTATAATGATAAATGTGATATGGAATCAACCCCCACAGAATTTAGAATATTTTCAGGATACTAATCTATGACAAAAAGTCGTCAAGAATAGGGACTGAAATGGAGGATTAAACATAGTATTAATAGACGTATTCCTGGGCTGGGAAAAGACGCATCATAGAGGATACAAACTTTGAGTGGTCCTCAGAAGATAAGGACTTTAGTAAGCAGAGAGAGCGCCTGGATAATTTCAGATAGAAGAAATGGGGTGAAGGAGAGAACCGGGTTGGAAAATCCTGGGAACGGTGGTTGGGAAATGAAAAATGATCCTATCTGGTGGGTACATAAAGAACATAAAAGTCTGTGGTGATTGACCTTATTAGGTGGCCAGTACAGTGCTATTTGTGATTTTTGAACGGAGTGTATGAACACAGCCAGACTTCGGAAGATTTTTAAATAGGCAACTCAGTGTAGAAATATTTTGAAGGCTGAGATATTGGAAACTAAGAGACTAATTGATAAGTTCTCACAGTCTGCAAGACAAGCAATGATTGGATGGCTTCCCAGGGTGAAGACAGGAGGGGCTCACGATGATTCTGTAGGACTCCTCCAGCAGGAAACTGAAACAGAGGGAAGAGGTCAAGATGACTTGTTGAGCTTCCAGCACAAGTGGTGACAAACATCACAGAAATGGGAAGGTCATCACATCTGGTGGCCAAGATGCTCCAAAGAATAGTTTCAAAGTGTAGCAATTACGGGAAGAAGAAAGAAAGAAGAAAAGAGAGACAGCCTGCAAAAGTGTTGGACAATGTGTTAAGAAGGAAATGATACAGGGCTTTTAATTACTCTTTGGAGCCACCAGGCTTTGGAGGGGAGGAAGGGGACATTAACTACTGGTCCAGGCACAGTCTAGGACAGATTGGCATTTGGTTGTCTTCAAGGATAGGAGAGCCCGTAGCATGTTTATGCACAGACAAGGGAAAAACAGAGAAAGGAGGAGGTTGAAGATGTAAGAAAGAGTAGATAATTAATGGAGAAATTTCTTGACAGAGAGGATGAGATTGAGGGCGTAAGAAGAGGGGCTAGCTTTGTCATGGAGATCTGCTAAGGAGGACTGCAATGATGGAGGCCAGAAATCGAGTGTTACTGTGACAGTTGATTGAAGGATGAAATGAGGTACATGGATGAGAAGGTAATCAACTCCAAAAGGAAGGGATTACTAGAACACATGTAGCAACAATGGTCTGGAACAGAAAGTTTGGAACAAAGACAATGCTGCCTTCTTGCCTGGGAGAGAACCGCAGGGGAAGTGGTGTCACTGTGAGAACCAAGTTTATTTTACAGTGAGGACGGTGTGTGTGTGTGTGTGTGTGTGTGTGTGTGTGTGTGTGTGTGTGTGATGGATGTATAGAGAGTCTTTCATTGCATGAAATAAAGACATTTCATAGGTTGTGATAGAAGAGACCAACAGGAATGGAAGGACCCTAGAGCCAGATATATAGGTGAGAGTGTGGAAGAAGATAGATATGAGCTGAGTAGTTGTCCCCAAAACGATTGTTGTTAATATGGAGGATTTTTAAAGGGGAAGGAGCAAGAATTTGGGAGGTAAGTACCTTCAAAGAAAACCCAAACTTTTTGAGCAGCCCCAACATGGACCAAGCTCTCCAGACTCATTATTAACTAAGATGAGCCCCAAACACTTACTACTACTTTACTCCAATCAGCTCAAGTTCCCAGGGAGGCAAGCAACTCGGCAATTAATCCTGAGCTCGACAGCCTGACTGTATAAGAAACAAAGAGTTTGACCCTGGGCAAGCCCCATGGCTTCCTTCAGGTCCCTCCCTTAAAGCAGACGTTCTCAAATTTCACTGTGCATAAGAATCAGCTGAGAAGCTTATTTTAAAAGGCATGTTCTTGGACTCCACTACCAGAGACTGATACTACGAGGGTCCAGGAACTTCCTTTTGCATGTGGACCCCAGGTAATTGTGAGGCAGTTGGCCCCCAGAGCACACTTGGAGAGCCACTGCCCAGAAAGAAAGGCATCAGGACAGGTGATATGCTTCCCTTCCTTCCATAGAAACCCCTTCTGTTTCACCCCAGAGTTCAGTGCTGGTGGACATTTGTCCATTTGCACTTCTCACCCTTACTATGTTGCCTTTCTATCCTTAAAAATGTGTTAACCACTCCCACCCCTTGATGTGCACTACACCCATTTCCACACTCTTTCTTCCAAAGAGCACATTATGAAAAGAGCAAGGGTGGCTAACTAGACAGTAGATAAACTTGACCGACGTGACCTCAGCCAGATGATCAAAGTTAACATCAGTGGTGATGGCAAGGTTGATAGTATATACCCTGGATATGATGTGATAAAAAATAACACGTTACCCCTGTGGTCTTTATAACCAAAACCCATAAAACCCAACCTAATCATGAGAAAAATATCAGATAAACCCCAACTGATGGCCATTCTACAAAATATTTGACCAATACTCCAAATTGTCACGGTCATCAAAAACAAGGAAAACTTGGTAAACTGTCCCAGTCGAGAGGAGTCTAAGGAGACATGACATGTGGTAGCCTGGGTGGGATCCTGGGACGTAAAAAGGATATTAAGTAAAAACTAAGGAACTCTGAATAAAGTATGGGCTTTAGTTAATGACAATGAATCAGTATTTATTTATTGTGACAAATGTGCCCTCCTAATGTAACTAATGTAATAGTAACAATAGGGGGAACGAGATATGAAGCACATAGGCACTCTCTGTACTCTTTTCATAACGTTTCTGTAAATCTAAACCTTTGCAAGTCTTTAAGCCTTCTTTTGTAAACCTGTGTCAACTTTCCCAAGTACCCGCACTTTCCTTAACATCATACTGAGATCGATTTAGAATCCACGGTAGATGTTCTACTTGTCAGAAGTCAGAAACTATTGCCAGGGAGGCTGCATTATCTTGAGTGACTCTTCAAATCTTAAAGCTAGATTAATAAGTCTGCTGCCTTTGCAGCAGCCAGATGACTTGCATGGATCATCATGGAAAATGGTTTTAATTTTCTTAATCAGTACCGAGGTTCCTCTTTGACTCATGGTGAGACATTTCCAAGGGTGCGGTTCATGGCACTGAGTTGCTAAGATGGCAACTTGCGCTAAACAATACATCAGACTTGCTGAGGCTCCCTCTGTCAGTAGAGGAGACCTCAGTAGCCAGCAACAGCATTCCTTGTATTGCTTGCACAATTCATAGTCCTGGTCACAAACCCAGTGTCGCTGTTTATGATACACATGGATGCAGTTAGCAAGTGTTGTCTCCGTGCCATTGTTTCTAATTTCCTTTACAAAAACAGCCTAATGAGGATACATTTCACTGTTCTGTTTAACAGGGAGAACCTGGAGATCTGGGAGAAAAAGGATCTATTGGCCTACCCGGTCCTCGAGGCTTGCCGGTTTGTGTTTTATCACTGCTTTTGTTCTGGCCCTTGGAATCTGTTCACTCAATGAATATCAGGTGTGGTTTTCTGAAGAGAGGATTAAAGATGCCATTCCAATCTAGCCTCACAGCTTTCTAGAAATTGAGCGATTATGCTCATCGTGGAGTAGTTCCTTAGCTAGCTTTTCCAAGGTGGCGACTTCCCGGGTACCAGACATCGTGGCCAGGGTGCCCTTGAGCCCAATGAAAAAATGGACAACACTTGTCTCTTCTTCCATAACTCTTCTTCCATTCTTTCCCCTCATCAGAAGCCATTCATCAGAAAGTCACCCCAGCCTTGCCCCAGTGCTCAGGACTTCTCACTAAGGCCTTCCTACAAGGGTCTGTCAGAAGCAATGCCCCGACATTTAGGAGGTCTTGTTCTTATCTAGCAACTGAAAACGCATTCAAGCTAAGGTATTAAAATACAAATGTTACCCAGAAGAGAAGCACCACTACCACCTTTTATGGAGATAACTGTATGTGTAATTTTCTCTGTGGAGTTATTGTTGTTCAATTCGTTGTAAATTCCAGGGGAGCTTTACAGAGGCTCACCTCATGCCACCATTTTTCCTCACCTCTCTAGTTTTCTCATTTTATCCTCATAAGAACACCATGAGTAGGTGTAATTTTTAATATAACTCTTCCCACTTAATGGATAAAACGGGTGAGGCTAAGGGATAGTGCATTGTCTGTATATGTTACGGAGAGTTGCATTTAGTGCCACTATCACCAAATGTCAATAGCCTGCCCCAGAGGGAGAATCCTGCTGCTTCATTTCTCCTAATCAAACCAAAAAGCTGGCTGTGTTGTTCTCTGGAGAGTTAGCCTGCCTTGTCTGTAGTCTGGGATGTTTATAAATACTTGCTTTTTGTACAGGGTGATGAAGGCCATCCAGGTTATGGGAACATTGGCAGTAAAGGGGCAAAGGTAAGACTTGTCGCCTGCAAGGGAGACATTTCCCATTTATTTGTTTATTTATTTGGATTTTTCTAATTAGTTTCCGGTGTACAGAACAATGTACTAGTTAGACATTTCACCCCTCACAAAGTGATATCCCCCGCCCCCAATCTATTGCCCCTCTGACATCATACATATCTATTACAATTCCATTGACTCTATTCCCTATGCTATACTCCATATCCCATGACTATATATATATATATATATATATATATATATATATATATATATGTATGTAATTATAGTTGACATACAATGTTATTCAGCTTTAGCTTCAGGTACACAGTGTGGTGGTCAGGCATCTACACACCGTCCATGAAGTGGTCTCCCTAATAAGACATGTGCCCTGACACCCTACAAAATCTTGTTGCTTGGATTTTGTTTTGCCCCATTTAAGAGAAAAAAAGAAAGTAGTGAACAAGGTAGGTCTGGACATATATAGATAGATTTTTATAATTTATTTGCAGATATCCTGTGGGGAATGTGGTAGAATAAAAACAATCTGATGGTTTAAGGTACAGACAACAATTGACACTTGAAAATTAATTTTCTGGTCTTTGCAGAGATGTACAGACAGGGCCGTATTTGTTCCAGCCTGAACAGTGCACTGAATCTTAGCAGCTCTGTGCTCAAGTATACCTCGGAAGCCATTCAAACATGTGTCCTCCTCTGAGTATGTTTACTTTAGCCATTAGTGAGAGGTTTTACAGGGCCTTTCTAAATTCACTGGGCCAAGCAGTAACTTAAAAATAAAACCTTTTAACCATGCCAGAATGATAAATTTATATTATTGTTGAATATGTAAGTGGAAGTAAGATAAGTTTTTCAAAACCAGTAATTTATATATATTTATAATAATCGCTTAGAAATCATAACAGCCACAAAAATAATATAGTTAAGAATATCCTTTTTACAAAATGTTTGAAACCTTTGACAAAGAATTACTGAGCTATAAAAGAAAAATTTCAATAAGTAGACACACCAAATGCATGTTGAAAAGTCTAAAACATTATAAAAGATCAGTGTAATTCCAAGTGAAATACCAGTGGGAATGATGCCAGAGGCTGTCTGTAAGAATAAACAAAAAAAAAGCTAAAAGTTCTTTGAAAAAAAATACTGAATATTTCCAGTGAAATGTTCTTTACAATAGAGAATAATTGAAAACAACCATAATATCTCATAAAAAGGGGAATGTTAAGTAGCCTATAACATTGGAATATTAGCCATTCCTTAAAATTGAGCATCAACATTTTTCAGTTATTAAAATCAATGCAAATCTCTCAATTAAAGTACTCTATTTTATTTTTAAAAATGAATGCATAAATTTTATAATTATGTAAAGAAATTATGTTACAATGTGAAGTAAAAAAAAAATCAGAATATAATCAGGAAAAAACAAACACATCCCAATTGTGCTAAAATACATTTTAAGAAGCTAAAAGAAAATAATGACAGTATTTATAATGGCTAGTTCTGGGTAATGAGATTTGGGTGACTTCTTTCTGTTCTTTTTTATATATGTTTGAGGAGGTATTATTTTTAATAATGAGAACATAAACTTTATTTTAAATAAAATATTTTTTTCATCAAATGGAGATTATCATACTTCTTAAACTATAGTCCATGGCCAAATAAGGTAAGTACAGGACAAGAAAATGAATGATCAAGTTTAGACTCTAGGCGTCCCATTTCTCCATTGAAATTCATTCTAAGAAGAATATTTCAAAGTCAAGAACCATATGATTCCACTGATATGTGGGATATAAAACTGAAAACAACAAAAGAACAAGACAAACAAATGAAGAAACAAAAACTCATAGACACAGACAATAGTTTAGTTGTTCCCAGAGGGTAAGGGAGGAGGCGGGGTGGTAGATGAGGGGAAAGGGGATCAAATATATGGTGATGGAAGGAGAACTGACTCTGGTGGTGAACACGCAATGTGATATATAGATGATGTATTACAGAATTATACACCTGAAATCTATGTAACTTTACTAACAATTGTCTCCCCAATAAACTAATAAAAAATTTTTTTTTAAAAAGGCTGTTTCAGAGACACTTGGCCAAATAACCAGTTTTCCTGAGATGTGCCTACAGTAGAAGGAGAGCTGATTTGTGATTCCTCAGATGTGTACATTTATCAGCTTATCTTAGGTTGCCATGATATTTGGGAGAAACCAGTAAATACTTTAATTTAGAAATTAGTTTCTCAGAAAGTTCTGTACGGTTTCATTTTTAATTGTTTTGGTCTTCCTTGGTCTAGAAGCACTAAAACTAAATAAGGCAGCAGGTAAAATTAAAGTCAGTATAAACCTATCTTGGTGATACGTGCATATAGTAATTTTCCCTCCTGTCATTTATAGGGACAAGAAGGATTCTCTGGAGAAAGTGGACATAAGGTATGTGCTTCATACTAACTAGAGATCAATCAGAAATACTCCTGGGGTTATGAAATGTACCGTGGGATGATAGGAGGTTAGTGAATCATAAATGAATAAAAAGAAACTTTTATGGGGGAAAGGAGAGAAGACAGAAGCAGGGTCTTTTTAAATAAAAAATTAAATTCACAGGTAAAGGAAGAAATCATCCTTATTTATTTTTGTCTGCATCATACATGTTTTCCTCTTTGTTCAAAGGAAAGTAAAATGTAAGGGAAACCAAAATGACCTGATCTCACCAGGCCCAATTTTCTCAATGTGTTTATAAATCACCTTGAGATAATGTTAACCATGCTGTCCTCTACCTTCAGGCTTTCACTTTTGCTAGAAAGACTGACTGATCTCAGTACATGTCAGGGCACAGTTCATGTCTCCAAAGAGGCTGCGTGCTGACTGGAGCGAGAGTCAGCAGTAAAACAATGAGGATTCAGTGTGCTATGTAGAGAGCTGTAAAAATGAGGGTGGGGTGGGGGGGAGCGCCTCAAAGAAGACCGTTAAAGATAAAAATGCATATAAAAATGTCTTCGTGTTGTAATCAGTTTCAAAACACTTCGAGATACATGTCTTTGATTTTAATAACCATTTCATTTTATTTTTCTGAACGTAATTTAGGGTGAGATTGGGGATGCTGGTGGTCCAGGAGAAACTGGACCCAAGGGAGCTAGAGGCCACATGGTAAGCTTCTTTGATTCCAATGTCTTCAACCTCTGCTACTTTGGGAAGTCCTTTTTCATGCTTTTCGAATCCTTTGAATTGTCACTTGTTCCCAAAGACTTGTAAAATGTGTGTACTTTTGAAGGCAAACTTGGGGAAGGGAAATGGATATATTGCTCACCCTTCCATGCCAGCAAGAAGGCAAGGAACTCTTTGCTTTTAGTGAACAAGTTCCCCTGCTCTGGCTGCTAAGGCACCCTTGTTTCACACTGGAAATAAGGTTTTAAAGGACGCCTTGTGGTCCAAAACAGGTCTGCGCTGCCAAAATATGGTCAGTGAAATTGAATGTCCCTGGCAGATTTCCTGCAACCTAATGTACACTGCCATCTTCACTCTGATGGTTTTGTTAAACTGTTTTAATGAGGTGTATACCCTGAAACGCCCTCTCCTTATATGGAAAGTTTCCATTTATTATGTAACGAAATATGTCTTTATTATTCCATGGAGTGGTGACATATTGTGGATCAAACAGGAGTCTCCAGTTTTTCTCACAGGCATCAGCATTTTCGGGTTCCAGTGGCTTAAGAATAGCTTTGCATCTGCTGTATCTTAGACTGTGTATGAGATGGCTGTTTTAGCAAAACAGAAAAACACACAGTCTGATAAAACTTGATAGTTGAGGTGATTTTCCAGTTTTGTCATCATAGTTAATTTTATTCTTATCTGGGTTGTTGTTGTTTTAACAAAGTATATATAACAGGAACTTTAGAGACTATTTATAAAGAAACTGCTCTTTTCCTCCATCCTGCTTCTCCCAAGAGGGACTGCTTCCCAGCTATAATTCTTTCCCTCATATGTGTTTTTGGATGACGATCCTTTAACATTATGCTCTTAAAAAAAAAAAAAAAAAAGATGAAAACTGATAAAATTAGAAAGATAATTGGGATAGACTTTCAGATTAATCTAGATGTTATCTGCATTGAAGTATCTCTGGATCCTTTCCCTCGGCTTGTTATGAAGCCGTTTACCCTTGAACATTGAAAGCCTGCTCACAAGTTTAGCTGTTTGTTGGATTCACTCCCTCCAATGGCACATTAATCATTTTTTAAAAAAACAATAAGCTAGTAGGTACTTTTTCTCTTGACCTTTGGTTACTTGAATGTCTTTTTTCCCCCACACTGGACAATTTATTACTGTTTGTAACTTGGGTGTTTCACCTGCCAAGCTACGTGAATATTGCTGAATTTGAAGTTTAGACACTGAAAACTTCCAGGTTTTCTCTCTCAAAGAGTTGTTTCTACTGGAAGATTTGGGTAAAGCTTTGCCTTAACTGTTGAGTGCCTCTTTAGTTCTCTTGGAATCATTACATTCCTAGTTTATTAATAAGTTTTCTAAATCTTCACCTTGGTGTTTCCCCCAACTGACGCATTTTCAAAAATTTACCATGCTTCTTAATCTGTCTTATTTTATGTCTAATGTATGTTTGTATGTATTTATATGTTTGTAATTAACTTTACACATGCATATACTTAAGGCAGCGTTTCTCAAACTTTTGGGCTGGATGACTCTGCTGTGAGGGCTGTCCTGTGCATTAGAATATGTCAGCAGCATCCTCGCCTTGCCCTACCCACAACCACCCTGTCTCCCTACCCTTAAGGATAGCCAAAAATGTCTCCAGAGATTGTCAAATGTCAGAGGGATTGCCGTTGTATTCCTAACAAATATTGTGAAGTGATTTGATTCTTTACAGTGGTTCTCATCTGGGGAGAATTCTGTGCCCTGTCCACAGCATACTGTGAATATCCTTGGAATACTTGCTGTTCCATAGGCAATGCCTTTACACGTTAAGTTGATTTTAGACACTTTCACTTTTGATTCCTATAAAGGTTATAAATCCTCTGGCATTCTGAATGAACAAAGGAACATGGTCCTAATTTTTAAACTAAATTCTAGCTTTCCTTATGATAAATTATATTGTTGAATGCACATGGAAAAATTCCTGGCATGCAGTGTCAAAAACTATTGTTTTTGTGACTGCTGCTATTCTCCATTTCACTACAAAGATTTCCAGCCAACTGTTAAAGGTTTTCTTGTTGTTTCAAGGGTTTTTATATTTAATTTTTTGTTTTTCTGTTTTGTTCATTTATTTTTCATGTGAATCACTTATTAAATTTAGATAAATTTAGATAAAAATTCATGTAGATAAAAATTTCTGACTTGATCCATCTATTCCAGTTCTAGCATTCTTCCCCAAGGAAATAATCGCACATATAACTTTATAGTGTCATTGATTATTACAACCACAAACTTAAATGCCAACAGTAAGGGACTGATTAAATAAGGTCTGGTATATCCAGGTAATAGAATACTGTGCAACCAAGAAAAAAATGATTTTGCAAAAGAATATTTAGTAACGTGAAAATGTCCAGAGATGTATTAGTTTAAAAAAACAACAGGAAAAAAAGTATAAAATGATATTAAGAAAAGAATATGTAGATTAATACCAAAAGAATAAATGAAAGACCAGAAGAAAAGATGCCAAAATGTTAGCAATCATCATTTGGGGGAGAGGGGATTGCTGAGGATTTCTTTTCCCTCTGTGTGCTTTTTGGAAATCTCTCAATTTTTTAAAATGAAAGTGTATGCTGTCTTTAAAATTTAAAACACCCAGACCCACAAACATACATAAATGTATAAATATAATTTTAAAGTAAATAAATTCTGCTTTGAGATATCTGCTGGGCTTCCAGGAGAACCAGGATCCCCTGGAGAGCCGGGACCTCCTGGACGCAAGGTGAGTTGACAGCCATAAATCACACCAGATCCTTTCCCAAAGAAAAAGTCAGTGCATGATGTCTTCATTTTCCAAATGTGCATGCTTTCTGTTTTTGCAACTTGGCAACTATTTTCCACCTTTATGTGCTCAGAAAGAGGAAGGAAAATAATGCTCATTAAATATCAGTTGCCTTTTCTTGGGAGGTAAGGGGACTTGAGAGAGGAAATGAACAGTATTAGATTAAAATGAGATTTTGCAATTATCAGTAAAATTTATCTGTCCAATCCTTGCCCTCTTTGTACATTCACTAAATGATCAGCGAATGAAGGAAAATGAGATGAAATTAATAAATGAGTGAATAAATAATCAAAGTTGAATTCACATGGAACTTATTTTCTTCAGGAATTTGAGTGGCTCAATTACATTTTTCTTTGGGTGTCTCCCTTAGCCAGACACTTCCTGTTCCAAAGATGGGATTGAACACATGAAATTAAAAACCAATTCCACTTTGATTTTCTATCTCCAATCCAGATGTAAAAGATAGATAGATAGATAGATAGATAGATAGATAGATAGATAGATAGATAGATAGATAGATAGACAGACAGACAGACAGACAGATAGACAGATAGATATATCGATATAAATATAGATTCATTTAAGGAAGATCATTGGGATTACCTTTCCAGATGTTCGGGTTGAGTCTGGTCCCTTTGTCATCAAATGGATGATGGGAACAGACTAAGGTTTAGCTCAGCTACTACTCAGTGGCCAAGGCAAAACACCGGGTTGAGACACTCCCAACCCCTGCCTTTAGGAGGGGCAGCCACAATGGATGGTTCAGCCCTGTCTAGTGCTAAGCCATAGCTGTCCCTGCCAGTGTCACATTGTCAGCTCCACCCTTAGATTCTGGACAACCCTTGTCGTCCAGACCTGGGGCTGCTGGAGGGAAGTGGCCTGTGGAGGCTTGTGTTCATTACGTTTGCTGCTTGTAGGTTATTCCCCTTAGAATGTTATTGTCAATTAGGTGATGAACATCTACAGGTATTCTTTTCCCCCCTCTAAATAAGAATAAAATCTTGAACAAGTTATCACTTTCTTAAGGTAGTGTTGGTGCATATTTTGACTACTGATGTGTATGTCTAGAACAGTGAAACCACATTCTCTTTTTGTTTTCCTAGGGTGTGAAAGGGGCCAGCGGACAGGCTTCATTTTCCGTATGTATCCCCTGACTCCAGCAGTGCTCTGAACACTCCATTCAATTTATTGATTTTTAAACTTTGAGACCTAGCAGTCTGTTGGTTAATTATTTTGTTTTATTTTTGATCTGTAGACATGTGAGGTCATTCAGTATGTGCGGGACCACAGTCGTAAGTACCCTGCTTAAAATGATCACGTTTTCAGCATTCATAGAAGAAAAGAAGCAATTTCTGCACTCAAAATTGAGACAATTTACTGGCCAATTTTTTTAAATTGGAGATGTCATTGCATATATTTTGAGTCAGCATAGACTGGTGACTATTAACTAACTCCCTCTCTGGCTGCCAGCATGTCTACTGGAACCTGTTCCAAGCACTAGGTAATGATATATCTGGGTGTTTTTAATCTAGGGAAATTGAAATATGAGGTCAGAACTCTCCTGATGTTGAAATCAATCAGTGGGCAATCACAGTAAACTCTTTAAAATGATTATTAACACCTGACCCTAACAGGATTGAATTCACCGGGTGTGAAAGAGCTATGATAATAGCGTGTCCTGGTGGGTGGAAGCCCTGATTTTGGTTTATAGATTATTACTCCTTTCCTGGAAAGTTATGCTTGATTACTTTTAGTTGAACCAATTGGTTTTACACGTAAAAATTACTCATTCTGCCAATATTTTTTCCTCTCAAATTTTTAAAAGTGAAAAAGCATTTTGATTTGGCAAATGTTCTTTCGAATTTGTTATAGGAGCTTGTAATAGACTCCTCTATCAAAATAGGTGCTAGCACCATCAAAGGAATTCCATGCACAAGATGAGGAGAGGGTCGCCTATTTAATGTTTAACTACTAATGCGTAATGACTTCCCAGGTAAACATCATGACTGAAAGGACGAGTCAAAAGTTCCCTCAAGGCATTTTGGGGCAGAAAAATAGACACATTAGATCCCACTTCTGTAGTAAGCATTGGTCTCAGAGACACAGACTTTTAAAAGCTTTGAATGCAGGGTTGATTTTAACTCTGCCTTTGTGTAACAGAATGGAGCCATCCCTGATGAGAATCAAAATATAGAAGGTGCCAAAAATATGTATACACATTTTAAGAAAGGAAAACTGTATTAAAATTGAAATACTCAATATATACTGATAACAAAAGATGAACACAAGTCACGTTTGACTTCTGCAATTACAAGAGGTGCTCAAAGTCGTTACCATCAGTGTCCAGACATTTCTGATTACAGCGAACTACTGCTTGAGCAACGTTGACCAAAGTGTCCACTTGTATACATTTTTTTTTTTTTTTTGGCACCCTCGTATATACATTGGGTCATGAAGACTGGCTGCTTTGGGGCTGAATTAGCACGTAGGCTACTGATATGGGAGCCATGAGAACTATAATGATTCAAGGGTAGATCCAAGTATGATATGGCCTGATCTTTTAAAATTTGAGGAGCTTGATACAAAATTACAAATCCAAAAGTAGGTACAAAATTATTTCAAAAGCAAGTGTTATTTAGAACAAGAAAGGAAATCATAACCAATGACTTCCGCATAGTATAAAATCACACACCTGTTCATATGACCACATGGCTGGGAACCCTTCCAGACCCTTGCAAGGGGTCCCTACAGCTGAGAGGTCAAAAGCAGTGGTGTCCAGTAGAACTTTCTGCAATGATGGAAGTGTTCCAATGCAGTGTCCAATATGGCAGCTGCTATCCATATGTGACTTTGAGTACTTGAAATGTGCTTAGTGTAACTAAGAAGCTGAATTTTTAAATTTCATTTCATTTTAATTCAAATTTAAAGTCACATGTGACTAGTGGCTTCCTTATGGGGCAGTGTAGACCTAAAGCTTAAGCTTCATTTGCTTCAGAGTAAATTTATCTCTGATGTTTTATGCATACACATATATATACACACACACACATATATGTGAAATCAATAGCTGTAGATACCTACATGGAGAAATTTTAGAGCAAAGAATTTAGAAGTTTTAATTTTCCAAGTTCAGTGGACCTCTCTGCAATGTAATGTTCCCTCCCAGGCAATGTCCTTTCCCTCTGGCAGCTGGCTGCAGGCTGATGATTTACTGTCCCACTCCTTTTCCATTCCAATTCCCTGTTGAAGGAGCAGTGTCTGTACCAAGATGCGGGGATCCATCTGCTTTTTCTCCAAACCCTGTCTGTTGCTTTGATTTTTGAGTCATCTACAAAAAACACACAGTACAGAATCTCAGCTGCCAATATTTTCCTATACAGTGCAGAATTTTGTTCTACCAAATAATAACCCAATATCTTTTGTTTTTCCTCTGCAGCTGGCGGACACGGTGAGTAATTTTTATTTATAGAGCACATTATAATCAAGCTAAAAAATGTCACACCTGGAAAGATGAGTTAGACTGAAGTGTTGCCTGCCAAATGATATAAATTTTACCTGGGCTGTCTTTGCCACCGCATACTGGTAGCACAGACCTGCCTCCAATAAATCACTCCATTTTAGCTGAGTCTCACAGCAATTTCTCAACCAATTGGTTTGATTTCTTTTTTTAATTTCTTTTAATTATTAATATTTTAATGACTAACATTCCCGTTTATCTTTCTGTTAGGTTTTTGTAATAATATCCCTTCCTTCATTTTATCTCTCTCTGTCTCTATTTGTCATATTGTCTCTGTAGCTTAGTGGTTAGGAATTAATGTGCAGAGGGGAAAATGTGGAAAATAAAAGTAGGGATGATAAGATAGCAAGTAAGCTGAATGTGTAGCTCAGCTCATGTTGAAATCCATTGAGCTCATCATGCCTGATGGTAATTACCAAATTGATTTTTTTTTAATCTTTCAGTGATAGTTTTTAAGTCTTACAAATGCCCATTACATGATATTATCCTATAAATCCATCATCTCTCTCTTACACCTTTATACCCTTAGACCTTTTGTGTAAACCCACCAATCCATGCCCTCTGAATGCTTGTTCACTCATCCAACAAATATTTATTGAAAGCCTATTATTATGTGCTAGTCTGCCCCAGGCACTAGGGACACAGGGCTGAATAAGATGGGCATGATTCCTGTTTCAGAGGCTTCCATTCTAGCAAGGGATCCAGATAATAAACAAATGAAAGAATTATAGAATCCTATACTTGCTGTGAAAGAGGGAAAGGACAGAATTATGTTGGGGGCAGGGCGAGAAATGTTTTTGGATGGGGGGATCCTCTTTGAGGTAATGACTTTGATGTTTGGGCTGAAGAATAAAAAAAAGCCACCTTGGCAAGAGCTAAGCAGAAAGAAGTAGTAATGCAAAGGCTGTGAGACAAGACAGACCTCGGCGTTTTCTAGCAACTGGCAGGAAGCCCTGTATGATTGAGACAGAATGAAGGAGGGGGAGGTTAGCATGTGAAAAAATAGAGAAGTAAACAGGGACCAGATCAAACTGGGCTTTGCAGGTTATAATAAGCTGGTTTTGAATTGTAATGGGAGAGTATTAAAGAGTATATTGAAAGTATGAAGGAAGGAGCATGAGCTGATGAACAGTTGTTTGACACTTATTTGGGCCCCTATGGGTGAGTGAATTGTAGGAGGGATAAGGTGTAAAAGCCAGAGGACTAGTTAGGAGGTCGTTGTGGTATTTCAAGCAAATGATGGAATCCTGGGCGAGGGCTACCTTGCTGTGTGTTAGTTGCATGGCAGTGGTTTGGTTGGTCTCCGTCTGTCCTCATCATCACCTGTTCTGTGCCAAGCAGCAACCACCAGTATACAGTGTGTGGCCATGGAGCCATGTTAGATCTCCACATGGCAATCCGTGCTGTGAGGACGGCCTCCTAGGTGGCACCATGGTACCACCATCCAGCCTAATGTTCTTCAGAATCCTTGGGTTCCGGGCAGCTTGCTGGAGTTCAGAGAATGTATTTGGCAAGTTGCATCAGCCCTTTGGTGTTTTTCCTGAAAACTTGATTTTTTTCATCTCTTCAGCCAGTGCCAGGAATCTTTTTTTCCCTTTATCTCTAAATTACACCTGAATCTGCATTGTTTGTTGTTGTTGTTGTTGTTTCCATATGCAGTAACAGCCCGAACAAAAAGCTGGCGGAACCACTTTTATATTTGGTCAAAATTCCACTCATTTTTCACTATAAAATTGATGTAACCTTGATTTTTAAATATATATATATATATATATATATATATATATATATATATATATATATATATATGCTCAGCACTCTCAATTAGACTCAGAAGCTAATAAATTCTGTCTCCATTAAGATGCACAGTTTAATTTGGGGCTGAACGTTTATTCTTATTGATCGTTTTGCCTGTGAAGGTCATGGAGTCCAGAACCAGAAGGAGATAATTAACTAGCACTGAGGGGCCACAGCAGAGAGACTCCCTCCTGGGCCAGCCTATGTGAGCCCCAACAGGTCTGAGTTCCTGAGCTCCCTCTGAAGAGCTGGGGGGCCTCCTCCTGCATTTATTGTCTCTGAATCTGACTTGCTGGTATCTGAAGGAGAGGAGGCACCCCACACATACACCAAGAGAAGCACATCTTTGGGGTTTCCTTTTACCAGCCTACATCTCAACACCAGCTATCTCCGCCATTATTAAAGTTTTCTTCTTTCTGTATCTGTTGCAAAGAGCTGTCCTTTGTTCAACTCTTTTTTTATTCAGTCAATATTTATTAGATCCTGATATACGGCAGGAACTAATAATTTGGCAGATCAAGAGAGAGACAATCCCTGTCTCCACACTTCTAAATTAGTGAGAGAGGCAAACATTAATCAGATAATCAGATAAATAGAAATTGCCAACTGTGATAAGTGCAGGGTAATTAGAATGCATGAATTGGCATCAAAGAATAAATCTGAAGTTAACACTTATATTCGAGTTTAACAATCATAATTCAAAGATTCCCTAAGCAATAAGGCATTTATTGGTTAAAATTGAATTTTTATCTGTTAAACAATAAAATTATTAAAGATTTTCTTATTTTAAGTGACATAGTACTCTCTCACAGTGAAAAAGTCTGTGATAATAGTAATGGCTAATCTTAAGCACCTATTATGTGCCAGGCACTGTGATCCAAAGTGCTTTATCCATGTTGATTCATTTACTCCTCAACACAGGCCTATGTAGTGGGTAATATTAGGACTGACATTTTACAGATGAGCAAACTGAGGCATAGAGAGGATAAGTCACGTGGACAAGGAAGTAGGTGGGTCAGGGTTCTAAATACTTCCCTGTAAAGCTTCCTGTCTTTACATGTAATGGTCTGTACAGTGTATGTCAGTCAGTTCTCGTCCAGTCTTTCTGAAATTATCAACAGAGCTTTTACACCCATTCCTTTTTAATCCCTGTTACATTTCCTCAGTAAGTATATAAAATAAAAAAGTATGTTTTAGTTTATTTAATTGAGTAAAGCTCTAGCAACAAACATGATGCCATTGATCCGATCTCTGTAGGGAAGGGTATATCCATAAGCTCTTTATTATTAAGGAATTCAGTAATTAAATTACAAATTTCATTACAACTCAATTTGAATTATAGACCTTTCCTTCTGCTTTAAAAGAGCAAAGGCAGTTTTTAGAATAGCATTTTTAATTTTTCAAGATTTAAATATTTACTATTTCAAATGCTTATTTTAATATTTAGATAATTCCTACTTAAATGCTACTTAAATGATCAAGAGCATATTCTTGGCTTTTAGGAAAACCTGAGTGCCCCGTGCATCCAACAGAGCTGGTGTTTGCCTTAGACCAGTCCCAGGACGTGACAGAGCAGGAGTTTGAGCAGATGAAGAAGATGATGTCTTCCGTGGTGAGCAGCATCAGAGTCCGGGACAACAGGTGCCCCGTGGGAGCGCGCATTGCCGTCCTCACCTATAACTCCCACGCCAGGCACCTCATCCGCTTCTCAGATGCCTACAAGAAGCCACGGCTCCTAAAGGAAATCGAAGCTATCCCTTATGAGAGATCCTCAGACAGCAGGGAGATCGGCAAAGCCATGAGGTTTATTTCCAGGAATGTCTTCAAGCGAACTCTCCCAGGGGCTCACACAAGAAAAATCGCCACATTTTTCAGCAGCCGTCAATCTGCGGATGCCCAGTCCATCACCACGGCCACCATGGAATTCAGTGCCCTGGACATCATTCCCGTCGTGATTGCTTTCAGCAACGTGCCCTCCATCAAGCGTTCATTTATGGTAAGCGGGTTAAGCCTTTCGCAGAACTTTGGGGGGAGCGTGAGAGGGGGAGGAGCGAAATTCAGAAGCCTCCATAAGAAAGTACAGCATTATACTATTTATTACTCTATACCAGATAAGACCTTTATATGCATTGTCCTGTTTAATTCCAACAAGTATTAGGTGGGTGCAAAAGTAATCGCGGTTTTTGCAAATATTTTTAACCTTTTAAACCGCAAGGTTAAAAATATTTGCAAAAACCGTGATTACTTTTGCACCCACCTAATACCATGTTTACCGGAAAATAAGACCTAGCCGGCCCATCAGCCCTAATGCGTCTTTTGGAGCAAAAGTTAATATAAGACCGGGTATTATACCCGGTCTTATATTATATAAAAACCAGGTCTTATATTAAAACCGGGTCTTATATTAATTTTTGCTTCAAAAGAAGCATTAGAGCTGGTGGTCCAGCTAGGTCTTATTTTCGGGGAAACACAGTACTATGTATGAGATAGGTATTAGGTTGGTGCAAAAATAATTGTTTTTTGCATTTATTTTTTAACCCTTTAAACCATAATTACTTTTGAACCAATCTAATATAATTGTTATTCCCATTGTATTGATGAGAAAACTGAGCCTGGAGATTTAACTTGCATGCCCAGGGCCAAACAGCTAAGAAGTGGCAATGTCAGGACTTAAACCCAGGTTTGCTCTTCTAGTGCTTCTGCAAGGGACTCTCTGAGTTGCTGCTGGGTATAAAGATACTACCGTGTTTACCCCAAAATAAGACCTAGCCGGACAATCAGCTCTAATGAGTCTTTTGGAACAAAAATTAATATAAGACCCAGTATTATATTACATTATACCCAGTCTTATAGTAAAATGAGACTCGGTCTTATAGTATATTATATAAGATCCAGTCTTATATTATAATAAAATAAGACCAGGTCTTATATTAATTTTTGCTCCAAAAGACGCTTAGAGCTGATTGTCTGGCTAGGTCTTATTTTCAGGGAAACACGGTAAATCAGGAAGGCCAATAAACATTCCTTGATGTCACTTCTATGGCTAGAATAGTAATCATTGCTCTACAATAAAAGCCACTTGACTGATTTTATAACTTCACCAATCATTTAACTATTTTATGAAGGAAAAGCCATTCTAGTTGGAGCTTCTTAGATTAAGGGTTAAAATCTTACTGTGTAGCATTTCTAAATAAGCCACCTGGGATCAAGACAACATTTTTTTTTAATTGAGGTGTAACTGAAATATAACATGATATTAGTTTCAGGTGTACAATGTAATGATTCAATATTTGTATATATTGTGAGATGATCACCACAATAAGTTAACATCTGTCACCTTGCATAGTTACAAAATTTTTTTCTTGTAATGAGAACTTTTAAGGTTTACTGTCTTACCAACTTTTAAATATGTATAAAGTATTAACTGTACATTACATCCCAGGACTTATCTATTTTATAACTGGAACTTTGTACCTTTTGATCCCCTTCACCCATTTCAACCATTCCCCCACCTCTGGCAACCACTAATCTGGAGGCTCCTTTTTCTTTTCCCTGCTCTCCAAGCCTCAAACTCCCCAGGTAGGTTACTAACAGTAAGGCCAAATTGGAAAGGGCTGGGAGTTGTACACAGGAGAGCTAGCTGCCTGGTCATGGATCTCTGTCTGCACTGTAAAGCCATCTTCAAGCCTGGTTCAAGCCTAGTGGGGACTCAAAGATAGTTGTAAAATGCATCCTGTGATTTCACTTGATCTTCTGAAACTTGGGGCACGGCAGGGGGTTGGGGGCTGTCTCTGATCCTCCTTAAATGGCTTCTGTGTCTAGTGTAGTTGGATCAGTCCTTTTGTTCCCAAATTCAAGGGGTTCACCACTTGGGGTGTTCTGTTCAAGAACGAGACATGGTTGTTCTTAGGTAGTTTCTTTTACTTGCAGCAAGTAAAGGAGACGGGAGATTCACATCCAAAGCTCTGTCTCCTCCAAAGGAGCTATAGCCATTACTTGTATACACTATTCGGTTAATTACATGTTGATTTCTTCTTTGCAGGGGGCTAAACTGATCCTGATTTGGTTAATTATAAACTGATTTCTTTTTTGCAGTTGGCTGCACTTATTCAGTTGGGTTCCAGTCAAGCTCATCCTGTTATAGCTGTGTCTGCAAAATACTGTGCTGTGTTGTAACATTTAGCAAGAATAGCATTTAGTAAGAACTGCCCAGACCTTGAGACCTTTGTCCTCTCTAACACTTTAACCTTTCTTTGAGCTTCAGTTCCCTCATCTGTAAAATGGGGATGATGAACATAAGAACAAACTCACTGGGTTGCTGAGATCATGAATAGCAAAGTGCTTTGTAGTCTCTAACGACCCATGTCGCACCCACCCTGTGCCAGTAAGTGCTTTTCAATTATGAACTCATTTAATGTTAACAGTAGCCCTGTTCAGTGGAAAGTAGTATCATTATTCCATTTTGCAGATGAGGAAACAGCGGTAAAGTAACTTGTCATACAGCTAAAGGGGGTGTCGGGGCTTAAACCCAGGCAGTGCCCTCCGCCACCCTGACATGCTGTGCCACCGTAGAAGCAGCAGCGTTGCTCTCCCTACCTCTTAGTTCTCTGAACAATCCTGGGAAATTCCTACAGCCCCACCCACTAAGCTGTTCCTTCTCTTCTACTTCTTGCAGATTGACGACACTGGCACATTCCAAGTAATAATGGTTCCATCTGGGACCGACTACATGCCGGCATTAGAGAGACTCCAGAGGTGCACTTTCTGCTCTGGTAAGACCCACAGAGAGAACATAATTTGATCAGGCCTGTTAAATATATTGAGGCACTGTTGGCAGGAGCGGCTGGGATTCGGCAGCAAGGACACGCGTGGCCTTGGGAGAATTTCCCTGGGGCTCACCTCATCACACTGCATCGTCCAGGGGCGGTGCTCTCAGCTCAGCGAGCAGGTCGGCTCCATGTGTCACATCAGGAGGGTTACATTCCAGGCTTCTCTGCTTCATGCCGCTTCCAGGAAACAGTAATGATTTTTAGAAAAATTTAGCCTGTCTCATTGCCAAGTTTTTCATGTTGTAAAGTATATTTATGTGTTTTCTAAATCTCAAATGTTCACAACCCCAAAGAAATGTTTTACAGTAGAGGTGGAAATTAGCAGAAACTCATGTATGTCTCATTGAAAAGACGCTTCATAGATTCCCAAATGTCAAGCATCATCAAAAAGATTTGCAGTGCTTGTTTGTGTGTTGTTTTTTATACAGTCTATAGGCCTAGCTAGAGAACTGGCTGCACCTGTATTTGAGTAGTCTAATAATTTGAATGTTCTAGTAATTGTGAAAAGAGTGAATGCTGCTGAGATTATGGGAGGGTGTGAGAGCTAACCGTTATCAAATATTTATCAGAAACCATGCACTTTTCTGATAGCTTTACATAACACTGATGGTGGTGATGATGACACTTAGTAGTTAAACTATTGTACTTATTGTGTTCCAAGCAGTCTTCTAATTGTTTCATTCAATCCTCATAGTCACCGTAAAACATTTAAACTATTGTTAGCTCCATTTTACAGATGAGGAAAGTGAGGCTTAGAGAGATGAAATAATTTGCTCAGGGCTTCACAGCCAGAGCAAACCCAGGAAAACTGGCTTTGAAACGACTGCAATTTATGAGGAACAAAGATCCCATTATTCTGTTCCCTGAAACTGTATTTGTCCTTGAAGGAAATGCTTAATTCCTCTCCTTCTCTATGTATATCAATGTGTAACTCTTGCTGTGTAACTGACCTCACAGGGAGGTGGTAACTCTGAGGGAGAAGTAGAATTTCTTCTAATAACGCTCCCTTCTTCCTGTCTTCCCCTCTGCTTCCTTCTAATCAATCTCTCTCTCCCTCATTACCTCCCCTCTTCTCTCTCCCCCCTCCTCTCCCTTCCCCTGCCCTCCGTTCCCCTCTTCCCCCCCCCCAATCTCCTCTTCACCCCCTTCTCTCTCTCTCTCTCAATTGCACAGGGTCACTTAGGAACTGGCGTTCTTACTCAAAGCCTTTAATGTGCTAACCAGACTGTGGGGAGGTGCATCCCTCCCTCTACAATCTCAGTTGCACTTTGAAACATGTCAGTTATAGCAGCGGGCTGCTATATTACACAGTCAGAAGTTGCACATGTGTGACTGGGGATAGATTTTGGCTCCATTTCTTGGCTTAAACGCTTGTTTTGTCTCTTAGGCATATAATGGAAGATATTTTGGCTGTCGTTTACTGCAATTAAAAAAACCCCACAAAATTGAACAAATGGGCAGCCTGCTGTCCCTGATTTTAGAAACTGCCTTGTACACAGGTGACTGCTCTGTCATCTGACAATTAAACATGGTCATAAAATTTTACTGAATTTCAGTAAGGGAAATAGAACTTGTCCAGAGCCACATTGAGTCCAGGAGCAAGAATAACGTTGGGAAGTTTGCTACATCCCCTAAGATCTGCATTCTGGTTATTAACCTTTTATCTAATCGCTTTTATTTGTGGCCCGGGCCCATATCTAAGTACCAGCTGTCTCCATGTATGTTATTCCATTCTCATTCTCCTCTTTAGTTTTTAAAAAGGCCATTCTCATCCTTAACCATTAACTATTACTGCAAAGCTAGGATTACAGAATGTCAGTCCTAGAAGGGCTCTCCGGGTGAATCTGATTCAATCAGCTAATTATGCAGAGGAATTGTGCAGAATTGAGGCCCAGGGTGACTTGGACAGAGACACACACAACGCATGTTACTGGGTACAGTAAGACCAAACCCCAGGTATCCTGGCTTTCAGGCCAAGCGGCCTGCCTCCCCACATAGCCTGTCTCTAACAACAGAACACTAACTTCCTATGTAGAAACGTGCAGAAATACTGCTGTATCCTTTGACAAAATGATGTTACTCTCCTACCCTCAGTGTCTTCTGTAAAATTAGAAGATTAAGTGAACTTTAAGATCCTTCTATTTCCTTTTTTGTTGTTGTTGTTTCTCTGAATATTCATTGTGACAGAGTCAATCAAATTCACTCTCTTTTAATTACGATATATTCTTTTCTTAAATGAGATATGCATATTTATTAAAATGACTTTGTTTTATAAAAGTCCTTGAATATTCAGTATACTCATTTATGTAACAAACACATATTGAGCTTTCAACTAATAATCACTGCGGAGATAACAGCGTGAGCCAGTTTTGCCCTTAAGGTCTGTACACAGACATTGAATTATAAACCCCTTATTCAAAATGAAACAAAAGATTCACTGCTTTTCTTCATTCTTTTCAAGCAGATTACTTTTCATAGCCCAGTGTGAGCCATTGGTTTAACCTGTATATTGTCCGTTTTGAAAGACCATTAGCTTTTATGTAATGATACAGTATACTCTTACAAGCATGAGCTAAACTGTCCATTGTAAGCTTTATAAATTTAAAACACAGCCAAGATGAAACTTCCATTGCAAGCTGCCTACGTTTTAAAAGTCAGATAGCGTTAGTGAATGGAATTCAAGACACGGGCTGGGTATAAAAATCTGTCCTTTTGGAGATAGAGACAAACCACGGCTAGGAAATCTTCCTGTGTTGCTATCACAGTCATTGAGTAACTATTTTAACATCAAAGATCATGCAGTTTCCAAATGTTGAAATATTTGAGATGCTATCTTTCCACTTCTGTCCAGTAACCCTGAGTGACTTTGGGTTGGCAGATGTATGCAAGCTGGATGCTTCCTGCGATCAAGCCAGACCACCCCCTGTGCAGTCTTACATGGATGCTGCTTTCCTTCTGGATGGCTCCCGGCATGTGGCTAGTGCTGAATTTGAAGACATAAGAGACTTCCTGGGAGCGCTGCTAGATCACTTTGAAATCACACCCGAGCCTGAGACCTCTGTCACCGGAGACCGGGTGGCCCTGTTAAGCCATGCTCCCCCCAACTTCCTACCGAACACTCAGAGGAGTCCCATTAGAACTGAGTTCAACCTTACCACCTACAACAGTAAACGCCTCATGAAGAGGCACGTGGCAGAAGCAGTGCAACAACTGAATGGGAATGCTTTTATTGGTCACGCCTTACAGTGGACGCTGGACAATATCTTCTTACGTGCGCCCAATCTGAGAAGAAACAAAGTCATATTTGTGATATCTGCTGGGGAAACCAGTCACTTGGACAGGGAAACCTTAAAGAAAGAAACTTCGAGAGCCAAATGTCAAGGCTATGCCCTATTTGTGATTTCCCTTGGCCCTGCTTGGAATGACGAGGAACTGGAGGACCTAGCCAGTCACCCTTTGGATCAGCACCTTGTCCAGCTCGGCCGAATTCACAAACCTGACCACAGATTTGCTGTGAAGTTTGTGAAATCCTTTATAAACTCAATCAGGCGTAAGTCACCAAATCCGTTCTCTCTTGCACATTTATAATATACTTCGTATTCCCAAAAGAAGGGTTGATGAGCTGACATGGATTCTTGGAAGCCTGTGTGTGTCTTCAAGGGTACTTACTGCAGGGTCAGAAAGGAAAATATGCAATGATGAATAGTGGAGGGAGGAAACCTCTGATTCCTAAGCATTTAATTTTCTGGCTCATCTTTTTTATGTCTCTGGTTCCTATGGAGAAGCAATCAAAACAAGCAGCTGCTCACACATCTGTCTAGTGTAGCAGTGTAGTCTGGGGGGGAGAGGGGGGTCAAATCTCAGCCTTGACTTTAGCTACAAAGTAGAAACCCTTGCCATGTGAAATTAGCATGCTGCCCTTTGATGGAAAGTTTCATCAGTTAACATACCAAAAGAGAGAGCCAAAGAAAAATTCAAGTTCTTGCCTTTGTTTTTACAAGTTCCAAGGACAGTTTTTGAAGTATTAGGAGATACCATATTACCTGTCAGAATGAAGCATATATCCTTGCAAAACTTTCTCAGCCTTGTTAATGACTTTTTATGATGGCAGTAATTAGTATAGCTGGTGCCCATAAAATAAAAATGCCCATATTTCTTGGAGTGAGCTTGCCTCGAATGTATGCAATTCAATTTTAATGCAACAGGAAACATAAAAATAATTTTTTTCTTAAAGCTGTATCTTGATAATGACTGGAGGTTGAAAAGCACTTGGTTGAATTTCTGAATGTTTTCATGGCAAATGAACCCTTGGAGTTCAGAAAAAGAAAAATGAACACACAGGCTAAAGAGCACCCAGTGGAGTAGTGTAAGAGAGGTTCTGAGTGTGTCTCCAACATGTCACTAAAATGACACGGTGAGAGCAGTTAAGGCTGCAAAGACAGCGACTAGTCAGTGCAAGGGAGGTCTGAGGAGCCTTGGGAAATTGCTGATGGCACTCGGCTGCTCCAAGTGTGAGGCGAGGACCAACGGTGGCATTGGCATGACCTGGGAGCTTCTGAAAAATGCAGAATCTCAGGCCCTACTGCAAAGATTCTGAACCAGACTCTGCATTTTACCAAGACCCCCAGGTGATTCCTATGTGCACATGGTTTGAGATACACTGACAGGGGAGCAGTAAGCTCCCACAGGGAGACTCATGTGAACGTGGTCTGGAGTAGGAACCGGAAAGAGGAGCTAGAAAGAAGAAGGAAAAACAAATGGGGGCTCGGGGTCATTCTGAAGGAAGTAATCACAGGCATTCGTATGGCTAAAACAAAAGAACACCTGAGAGACTCTAAGAAACTTATAAAGAAATATTCCTTAGGCAAAAAGTTAACAGGAAATTTAAGATGGAACTTCCTTCCCCAGTCCCCCAAAATTCTTAAGTGTGTTTCATGGTAATTAGGCAAACTACAGACATACCTCAGAAATACTGCAGGTTTAGTTCCAGACTACAGCAACAGAGCAAGTATAATAATAAAGCAAATCATAATCTTCTTGCTGGTGCAAAGTGTTGCTTTTGGTTTATAAAAAACGCAACATCTGTGAAGCACAGTAGAGCGGGGTGCAATAAAATGAGGTATGCCTGTATTTGATTAGATAAATGATTTCCTCACCACCGCCCAGGACAAGAGGAAGAGCTGTTTTAAGAATAATTACTTGGGGTCAGTGAGAGATACTGAAAGTGCTTTTTGGAAAACTATAGTCATGACACAGTTATACACCACTTTTCTAGAAAATTAAGTATCTAGAAATCTCCAGTCTTTAAAATATAGCTGTAGAAGTGCAAGAGGTAGAAAAAGGCTTTGACAAAATCATATTCGAGGCTGCATACTTAATTCCATAGCAGGTCCACAGACTCTTACCCGTTCAACATTAACACGTATGTATCAGGTGTGGGCCACTCACTCTTCAGTGTGGAGTATCAAGGAGTGACCGAAACAGACAGGTCACCGCCCTCCTGGGGATCCTAGTCCAGCTCCCTCTGTCATGTGACTCTTACGAACACAGTGTTGTGATCAAGTTGGTGATCGAGCACACTCCATTTCAAAATCAACACATTTTCTAAACAAAACTACTAACAAATAACCTGATGCTTAGCGTTAAGACAGATAGAAAATTAAAACTCAGAGGCACAGTAAGGGAAACATCACACTCTGGGGCCATTCAGTCTAGAAGCACAAGCCCAATCTACGCCAGCAGCTCTGGAGACGGTCTGCATCACAAGCCCAGGACAAACCTGCTACTTAGGCTCTTGGTTCACCAGGAAGAGATTTAATTGTGTTTAACAAGTCTGTTCAATGTAATGCTTCAAGGAAATAATGCAATTTTTAAATTTCCCATAAAAATGGCTTTTAAATATTGAACTCGTGTGGAAAGAGGCATGCTTTATTATGAAAAATTAATATACTTCCAAATAAAATGAGCCACTAATGAATTAAACCCAAGATGGCGCTACTGTTTCTGTTGTTTTTAATGATACGGAGACCATAAAGGGAATGTCCTTTCCCTTTGCATTTGGATATTTCAAAAGCGCAAATAAAAATAACTGTTGTAATTAGTTCATGTCAATTAGAGGCCAGACTCTTAGGACTGGCTCATGATATCTCCTCTAATGTCTGACCAACTTGGGCAGCTAAGGGCATCTTATTGAAAAGTACATTGAATTCTCCACCTATAAATTCGGCAGAGATGAATTGTTTTTTAAGCCCAGTTTTAGAGACTCCCCTGAGAAATCTGCTTTCATCTCATATGGCCACCTTAGTTGGTATATTTCTTTGCTGGATGTTGAAAAAAGTGAAGTGAGACTTTGCATACAGAGCAGGTTGCTATAATGTTAATAGCCGTGAACAAGAGACTCATCACAACTTGTTCTCTTCCTAGGTGCCATCAACAAATATCCACCAATACACTTCAAAACGAAATGCAGTAGACTCAGCTCTGCAAATCCACAGCAGCACGTACAAGAGTTGCGAAGGTATTCTTCATCTGCTATTACTTGACAAATGAACCCTCCTCTTCCTTCTCCTCCTTCTCTATTGTTTCCTCTCACTCCTTTTCTTCCTAATCCCCCTCCTCCATCCTATTTGGACAAAATCTATTGCTAACCAATATGAAACTATAATGTGAAGGAACAAGAGTTAATCAAAAGTGACCATGTTGATTTGAAAATCAAACAAACAGATTAAGTGGAGAAAATCTAGTTGTTGAAATAAAACAACCACTGGGACTCCCCAGTGACAGTGAGCATACCTAATGATCAGATACTGGCTCACAAATATCATGCCCCCCTAAAAAGGAACCAGGGCTTCTTAGAAAAATGACTAATTCTAGGCTGCAGTGGGGAACGTACAGTGTGAGCCTCAACGTATGTTATGCCAGAAAGCAAGAAAGTAGTCCCAACCAGCAGTGTCGTATCAAAAGGACAAATGAGCCATCATGAAAAGATTTCCACAGGCCCAATGTTGGACAATTTGAACATGAGAAAGAATAATGACAGTAATGGATTAAAATACATTGCATCTTAAAAAGCCACAAATCTATAGAAATGCCCTACAAGGGAGGAGGTGAGGGAAAGCATTTTTTTGCTGTTGTTTTGTTTTGTTTTGTTTTTTAGAAATACGCTAGCTAATAAAGGTAGAAGAAATGGTAGAATTAGAAATTTGTAATCCCAAATGTAATAACTGAGTCAGCAAGGATCAAAGAATGCTAAAACCACTGGGTGACAGGTTGTTGGGGAACAGCCTGTTTACACAGTCTCGTGGAACCGCTCTCCTATTACGTATTAATTACAAAGAGGGAAATGTGCGTTTACATGGTGAGGTCTGGCAGTAAGATCAGGCAGTACCCACTTCAACCACGATCTGATATTATGTGCCTCCCGAGGTGACGTAAGGAGAGAGATGACATCATCTATGTGACATTCCTCCTAGAAATGTTTGACCTAAGTGTAATAATGAGGAAACCATTGGACAATTCCAGAATGTGGAATATTCTTCAGAACAGTTAGCATATAATCTTCATAGGTTTCAATGTCATGAACAGCAGAGGGATGTAGGGTTCTGTTCTAGAATGGGAAAGACTACAGAGACATAAATGGCCAAATGTAATAGTGTGAATTTCAATTGGATCATAGATGAGAAAAAAAAAAAAAAACTTACGTAGCTGATATTTGTGGGACAATTGGGGAAATTTGAGTATAAACAATATGTGGATGATATTAATCCATGTGGATTTCCTTATTGTGGTAAAAGCATCATATTAGTATAAGAATGTCATTGTTCTTGAGAGAGATACGCTAAAGTATTTGAAAGTAACATGCATGATGGCTGCAGCCTACTGTCAGGTGGTTTTCCTAAGGGGAAGTAGGATGGTGTGTGTGTATGTATGTTATAGAAGAAAAAGAAACAGAATATACCTGAAGATAGGAATACAAGTAGAACTTAATGCTTTTTAATTAAGATATTTAAAAAATATCAACAAAGGCAAAAGTTGTTTCTTTTAAAACTTAATAATATATATCATCTTTTGCATTTCCAAATACCACTTACACTTTTAAAATTAGAAATAATTTACACGAAGTAGTTACAAGAGTGCTTCTTTGTTTCAGTGGTAAAATCATGCTGTACTAACACACACATATCTGCCCAACATCTAACTGAAGTCAAATGTGCACCAGCCCCCAGGAAGCACACTTAGGCAGACACCTTTGACAGCTTGCCTACTTTTATTGTGTAGTGTGTGCATTTCTGTGTAGTGATCAGGGCCAGAGAGGTACTGTACCCCAACCCAGAAGCCCCAGCTCCAGAAGCTCTAAGAAGCCTCTGCCTGGAATCGCTCTTCTCCTCTTGCCGGGAGTCAGGGGAACTGTCCAGCAGCAAATGCTTCCTGAAGCCAGGCCTAAAATAGGCCTGCACAGTCAATCCACCAAGAACAGTGCTCCCCCTGCTGCAGATGTCTGGAAGTGTGGAAAGGTGCTTCGCATTTGCATTTGTATTAGGCTCCACGGGTTATATAGCAGGCCATAACTGCAAGGGCAGAAGCGGGAGCCAGCTTATACAAATTAAAAGGCACTTTTGGAAACCCCTCCCACCATGTATTCTGTTTGAAGAGCAATATAAGTGGGGAAGGGGATTCACAGTGCTATTGGACGGGAAGTCTCTTCCCCTTCTCCACAGTGCCCTAGATAAACTAGAGGCTCAGCTTCTCTTACAAATCCAAAATGGTAACATGTCAGGAACTGGTTGGGGCATCAGAAATTGAGACATGAAATCCACACCTCTCTGTGGGTCAACTCCCTGCTGGTATGCTAGGCTGGGACATCCCAGGCCTTCTCTAAGTAACCAAAGGCTGTAACGGTACCAAGCCACATAGCTGATTCTGAAACTCCCTGCCTGCGCCTTTCAAGAAAAGTGAGGCAGAACTGAGCACATAGAATTGAGGAAGATGAGGATGCCTGCTAGGCAAGAGGCCTGGCCATAAAGATGCCTTGCCAAGTCGTCAGAATGACTTACATAAAAATTAGATCATTCTGCTGTGAGATTTTAAGAAATACAGGTAGAAGCTGATTCTTATCAAATGGAAAAGAAAAGAACTGGATCAAAACACAAGCAACCAAGGAGACAGATGGCCAGTGAGGGTGAGATTGCAGGGTAGCCTCTTTGTAAGCACTTAGAACTGCTCAGAGGCAATAAAAGACAGAAAGCCACCTGTTTATTGCTTCATCCAGTCAGGAAAGCACTTGTGCCAGCCTTTAAAGCAGTGAAAGACCAGGGCCAGAACAACTGAATTGTAAAAATGGACATAGTCACCAATGCCATATGAATAATACATCTGTTGTAATTCTGCTTTCCAAAGTATGTTTTCTGGACACAAAATATGTATTACAGTAAAAAGAACTCTTGAAATAGAAGCAATCTTGTCTGCATTTTCTACTCCAGTGAATCCAGTCAATTAGTAAATGCAATACGACTGACTCCTAATTGTCTGCATAGAGGGAGGAAGCTGTGATCACAGAGAACTGAGATCTACGATTTGTCCTACCCACCTCAGTTTATCTAGTTGCCACATCTTTCCACAAGCTTTGCTGGGGCTGGGCACAAGTTGCAAAATGAATCAATTGTATTTCATTTCTGTTTCTTTATCTTCACTACCTATTTGTTGGAGTTACCAATCAGTAAAGAAGTATCTAGAACAGGAGAAAGAAACCCAAAAAGTCTATATGATTCCCAAAGAAGGTAATCGAATGCTTCTTATCAAATCCTAGCTCCTATATACAACAGAGTGAAAAAATGGGAATTCAGACATATGGTAGTTATCATTGTTCAACCCTTGTGAGAAAAATATTTGTGGCAAAAAAAAAAAAAAAGCAATGCCATGCTATAGAAGCAGTTACCAATTGAATAACTTTTTCTTAACAAAGGTAAGTAAACTTACCATAGTAAAGATCCAATGGAAAGAGAGGTGGGTTGGGGGAAAGAGACCAGTGTAGATAAGATAAACTCAAGCCATGAAAACTGTGTTCCAGATTCAAACGAATGTAATCTCCATGACAGTGCAGCCATGTTCTGTGCATACAGACAATTAGGATTTTGCGGAATTTGAGTTCATAATATTTACCCTGGAAATTAATAAGAAAATACAGAGAAGACCAAAAGATGGGAAAGATGTGAGGAAATTGGATTTGCACTGAAATTTAGCCAAGACTGCTGCCTTGGTAACTGGGAGAAGTTTGTTGATCAACTTAGTACCTTCCTGAGAGCACTGACGAAGGGAACCGAGACACACTTTGGGATTTGAGTTTCAGAAGCCCAGACATATAGGATATAATGCATGGAGGCTTCAGGGTCTGTGTAACATGAATGGCATGGTTTTCTTTGTTGGTTTGATGTCTCCTTCACCCCTAACGAGGATTATAGATGAAAGAAGAGTATGTGGTGTGAGAGAGAAGTGAAAGTAATTTAATTTTAAATTCTTTCTGTATCTTTGCCGTACTCATTTTCTAAAGAGCGATGTGTCTGTGAGAGAGATTAGACTTATTACTGGTGAAAGGAGAAAAATCCAAATGTGAAGAAACAGATCATAGTGAATATTGCCACTGTTTTCCTTATCTCCACATTTGGAGTTTTCGACTCTTCCCTTGACCACAATTCAGCGAATTTCTGAGACTTATTGGTTCCGATAAACCTTCTCCTCTTGAGCCATCAGGCTGTCACATATTCACTGTCTATGAAGAACGTATATGCCAGGCTCCTCATACCTTAACTGTCCAGCCGGCCCCAGGCCTTTTCCCTTCCAGTGGTTCTGCACCCATATCCAGGTGCTTCGGAAAGCATGACATTTCTCATTTCACTTTTATTCCAAATGTCTTAATAGTTTTTCTTAGTGTCCTGAATAAAAACCTAGTTCACTGTTAGTACCCCTGGACTCTCAGTGTCAGAAGAGTTGGGTTATAATCTCAGCTGTCACTGAACTTCACCCCTATGTGCACCTGTTTCCTCACCTGTAACCAACAGAGGCCACGGTCACTAGTCTAGGGGATTTCAATTGTTGCTCACAACATAGGTTGTTTCTATCCCCATTTTACACCTGAAGAAATAAGGATCACTCTAGTTAAGTGACTGCTCAGAGCTACTCTGCTAATGAGAAGCTGGAATATAAGAATGTTTTTGGAATCAAAACTTTCCACCACCTCTGTAAAATAATGACATCTGAAATGGCTCCGTTTCCTATGCTGTCCAATGCAGTAGCCACTAGCTTCCAATGAAATGAAATTTAAAATTCCATTGTCTCGGTCACACTAACCATGTTCCAAGTGCTCAACAGCCACATGTGGTTAGTGGCTGCCATACTGGCCAGTGAAGATTATAGGACTTTTCCATCAGCTCAGAGTTTCATTGGACAGGCCAGAACTTCTAGTCAGCACTTGGCTGCTATAATTCCTTGACTTCTGTCTAGCATCCAAAGCCTTCCAGAGCCGGACTCCTGCTCTCCTTTAATGTATGTCAGGTTACTCGTGATTCCCAGTCAAACTCTTTATGCGCCTGCCAGACAGGGCACTGTTTCTGTGTCGCTCACTGTACCTAACACAGTACCTTCCATAGAGAAGAAGGTAAACATTTGGATGGGAAGAAGGGAGGGGCATTCATTTCTGCTGTCATTAGACAAATACTTACTGAGTGTCTACTATGTGCTACATAGTTCCCGGGATTACTATGGTAACCAGACATGGTCTTGTGTCTGGGAGGGTGGAAGAGCTGAGAACAGACCACAAAGAAGTTTACAAGTAAATAAAAACTCATAGTGTCATGAAAAAAATAAGCATGTTGTGCTAAGTGAGTGGAAGTGGGAGTGGGACTAGGAAAACTAGACCTGGTGGTCTCTAAAGAGGTACTATTTGAACCCAAATCTGAAAAAGGAGTCAACCATATGAAGTTTTGTGTGGAACCTGTTCCATGAAGAAGAAACTGTGCTGTTGAAATTATGCTTTTACATACTTTGATCAGATGTTGTATTCACCAGCTTCTGATATATCTGCCCAGTGTAAATCCCAGTTTAATAATCTTAATACAATTACCCTGAAGGAAGGATGCAACAATTAAATTAGAAAGACAGGCTGAAATAATCTACTAAAGGTGAAATGGCATTTATCTTTTATGTTTCTCTCTTTTGTTGTATAGCTTTGTTCGTGGACCACATACAGCTGCCCTCAAAGAAGATGTATTACAGAAGGTTAAATTCTTTCAAGATAAAAAAATACGTTTCAGGAGTAGCAAGAGGCAACAGAGATAATATTGTTTGAAATTTTATTAGAAACACATCCCGTACCGTTAAAAGTGGGGAAGAGGTGGTAAAAACTGTTCCCAAATGACATGATAAAGGAAGTGCTCAGAGAATTTAGCCTTTGGAAGCACGGTAAGACTCTGGACTTAAATAACTAAAGTCACTGCCAAAACTATGGACAACTTTTATTGGGATATCTGCCTGTATCTGGAGTTCCACTCTGCAGGGCTGGTCAAACCAAAGGTTGTATACAGATTGTGAGGCCACTTGACCTCTTGTACTCACTGGTATTCAGATATATCTTGTCCACTTATTTGACCACTCCTGATTAATTCCAGCATGCTAAGACTGATATGTTCAAGAACTGTTATCATTAAAAGATGGAAGAATGAAGTGTTTCGAAAAGTCTGATGGAGATAAAATTTGAAGGTAAATTTTATGTAGTGTATACACATGTGTACACGGGCCGATGCCAACTCTTCTGATTGCACACCTTTGCCCAGTCCCTTTTCTGCAGACCATGCTATCTGTCTCACTTTAGTTCTGTTTAACGTCATCTGTTTAACCAAAGGTCGTTTTGGAAGACTCCAACATTTACCTGAGCAATTGATGCTGTTGGTATGTCGTAATTTTGAAATTTGGGCCTCCCACGCCGAGTCCATTGAAACACACCACAGTCTGTATGGACTGGCTAGTCCTCCGAGGGACTTGTGCTCAGTTTCCTCCCACCTTCTGCAGTTGTTTGCTTGGACAGGTGAGAAACAGAGTAATTTCCCCCAGCTCCAAATCCTCCCTAACTCACTGAGAAACTCATTAATTCCCCCAGAACATAAATTGTTGCTTTTGAGCTGGAAGTTCCCTCTTCATTATATATAGAGCCTCCTGCCTGGCCATATTTATGGTCTTTTATTCTTTCCTTCCCATTATTGTCATTTATTATTTTTAATAATCCATACATTCTTTAGACAGGAGATTAAAGACACAACTTGTCATGGGTGAAGCTCTGAATTACTTTTACCCATCGGGTAGCTATTTAGTCACTGAGCAGAACTGGCAGAGCTCTAAAAAGAACCTTAAATGCAGTTTGGAAAAGGTAAGAAAGCAGCTAAGGTTTTGATCTCCAAACACACATGGGTTTGCAGAGAAGCTAAGAGAGCAGAGTAAGGTACAGAAGGACAGGTTTTCAAAGTGCCTCGCCTCTGTCAGCATTCTCTGCTGGCTCATTCTCTCCTCAGCCCCATCCAGACCACATACTGACTCTGAATCTTATGATGGGGCTGCTTATTTTCAACAACTAAATACCAACGTAGCATTATTTAATTTAGACATAATGTTTGGACCTTACCAAAAATTGTTAAGAGTTGCTCCACAACTGGTAATAATGGTTCTGCTAGGCAGAATATGACTCTGGTGAAAGGAGAGAGGTCCTGCTTGGATGCAGCGCAGATGGTTACTGACACCTGTGACCAGTAGGTAAGGCCTGCTTTTCTTTTCTATACCTCTCTTCATAAAACCTGGAAAAGAAGGGCTATCTGCAGTGTGTTTTTAAACCACTTCTGCCATCCTTACTCAGGCAACTCCATACAGATAGCTCCCAATGTCCTCAGGGGGGCAAGGAGTTAAAATGTCATACTCAGGTAATAGAGAAGAATAAAGTACATCAGGTTTCTTCATATCCTACGTGGTGCTTAGGAGTTGAGGAAAAAATTATGCTTCAAGTACAGGAAACTGATGAGCAATATTTAAGAGGTATTTTATTAACAGAGATTTTTCTGGTTAACTCGGATTAAGCAAAAATTCCTTTCTTCTGTTTATTGCTGGAAATACTTTTATTTTTTTTCTACAATGATAAGTAAAGTACACCAAACAAATATTCCCTTGGTGACTGAGATTATTTTAGCATTTTGGGTCATCTTTTTAATCATTAATAGGTGAAGAGTCTGAAACATACTGCAAATATTAAGTTCCTTTTAAAAAATAAATCCCTAATATTAGCATTTTCCATGATTTATCTCTTTTTCCTAAAAGGGAAAAGCAGCAAAAGATTAAGTGTCTATTAAATAAAACCCGACTTAAACCTAGAATCAGCAGAGATGCTTCTCGGTTTAAAATGTAAACCTGACTATAAAGAACGTACCTCCTATTATCTCTGCACTGAGCTATGAGTCAAACGTGTAAACAAAAAATGTAGTAGTCAAGGATGCAACTCAACATAGCATCAAATTGTAATACAACCAAATGACCTCTTTTAAAAATGGGGGAGGGTTTTTTCAAGGGAGAGAAGAATGGATGGTAAGAAGAGTAGAAAAGGATTATATTGCCACCAATGCACGCCATGTGTTCCTCAGCACTTGCCGCGTTTGACAGTCCTGGCTTATCCAATAGCTCCAGGCTTGAAACCCACTCTCAGCATGACAGTTTATGTCTCAAAAAAATTTCTCCCAAACTCTGAAGACTCTCAATCTGATTTGGTCGCTAGAAACTCTGCAAATATGGTCTTAGCAGACTTTAAGGGAAACAAAGGCAATACAACATAACGTTGCTAAATCAAATTTGCAAATTCTGACGAGGCTAAATGGTCAGAATCCATTATTCCTGATCTATCTTTTAGTAAACGACAGCTGACATGCTGTTTCAGATGTACAACAGAACGATTCTACATTTATATACCTTACCGTGTGATCACCATGATATGTCTGATCTGTCACAGTACAAAGATACAATATTACTGACTATATTCCTGGTGCTGTATATTACATTTGGGCATCTTGTTTCTTTTATAACTGGAAATTTGTACCTCTTATTCCCCTTCACTCTTTTCACCCATTCCTTCATACCCTTCCCCTCTGGCAACTATCAGATTATTCTCTGTACAGTGGTACCTCGGTTTTCTAATGTAATCTGCTCTGGAAGACCATTTGAGTTCTGAAACATTCAAAAAGAGCCGACAGGCCTCAGGATCTTCACTCAGCGGAAGACGCATGACATGTTTGACTTCTGAGGCATGTTCGAAAACTGAAGCATTTACTTCCAGGTTTACCGCGTTCATAAACTGAAATGTTTGTCAACGGAGACGTTCGAAAACTGAGGTACGACTGTATCTGAGTGTTTCAGTTTTGTTTGTTGATTTGTATTTTTAATTTTTTTTAAGATTCTACATATAAGTGAAATCATACGGTATCTGTCTGACTTATTTCACTTAGCATGTTGTCACAAATGGCAAGATTCCATTCTTTTTTATTGCTGAATAATATTCCATTGTGGCTATATATACTATATCTTTATCCATTTATCTAACAATGGACATCTAGGTATCTTCCATATCTTAGCTTTGTAAATAATGCTGCAGTGAACATAGGGGTGCATATATTTTTTTTGAATTAAGTGATTTTGTTTTCATTATGTAATGCCCAGAAGTAGAATTGCTGGGTTGTGTGGTAGTTCTATTTTTAATTTTTTGAGGAACCTCCATTTTGTTTAACATAGCGGCTACAGCAATTTACAATCCCACCAACAGTGCACGAAAGTTCCCATTTTACACATCCTTGTCAACACTTATTTGTTGACTTGTTGATAGCAGCCACTCTGACAGTTGTGAGGTGATACCTCATTGTGGTTTTCATTTACATTTTCCTGCTGATTAGTGATGTTGAGCATCTTTTCATTCTGTTCATTGATCTGTGTCTGTTTTCTGTGCCATTACCATGCTATTTTCATTACTGCAGCTTCAAGTGAAGTTTGAAATCAGTGGCCATGATATCTCCAACATTGTTCTTCTCTCAAGATTGCTTTGGCAATTCAGCATTTTTTGTGGTTTCATTTAAATTTTAGGACTATTGGTTCCAGTTCTGTGAAAAATATCATTGGTATTTTGATAGGGAGTGCATTGAATCTGTAGATTGCTTTGGGTAGTATGGACATTTTTACAGTATTAATCCCTCCAATCCATGAGCACGGCATATCCTTCCATTTATCTGCGTTGTCTTCGATTCCTTCTATCAATGTCTTATAGTTTTCAGAATATAGGTCTTTTACCTCCTTGGTTAAATTTATTCCTCGGCATTTTATTCTTTTAGATGCAATTATAAAGGGATTGTTTTCTTACTCTCTTTCTAAAACCTTGTTATTAATGTATAGAAACACAACAGATTTCTGATTACTAATTTTGTTTCCTGCAACTTGACTGAATTCATTTATTTATTCTAACAGCTTTTTGGGGGAGTCTTTAGAGTTTTCTATATACAGTAGCATGTCATCTGCAAATAACAAGTTTTACTTCTTCCTTTCCAAACTGGATGCCTTTATTTCTTTATCTTGTCTGACTGGTGTGGCTAGGACTTCGAGTACTAGGTTGAATAAACTGTATTGAGTGTGCATCCTTACCTTGTTCCTGGTCTTAGAAGGGAAGCTTTCCTCTTTTCACCAATGAGTATGATTCTATGGGCTTGTCATATACAGCCTTTATTGTGGTGAGGTATATTCCCTCTATACCCACTTTCTTAAGAATTTTTATCATAAGTGGATGTTGAATTTTGTCAAATGCTTTTTATCTATTATGATCATGTGATTTTTATTCTTGGTTTTGTTAATGTTGTGTATCACATTGATCGATTTGTGAATATTGAACCATCCTTGCATGCCTGGAATAAATCCCACTTGATTATGGTGTATCATCCTTTTAATGTATTGTTGAATTTAGTTTGTTGATATTTTGTTGAGAATTTTTACATGTATGTCCATCACGGATATTGACCTGTAATTTTCCTTTTTTTTTCTTTTTTCTTTTTTTGTAGTATCTTTGTCTGGTTTTGGTATTAGGGTAATGTTGGCTTCATAGAATGAGTGTGGAAGTGTCCCTCCCTCCTGAATTTTTTGGGACAGTTCAAAAAAGGATAGCTTTTCTTCTTTAAATGTCTGGTAAAATTTATCTGTGAAGCCACCTGCTCCTGGACTCTTGTTTGTTGTTACTGATTCAATTTTGTTACTAATACTCAGTCTGCTAAGATTTTCTCTTCCTTGTTCATTCTTGGAAGGTTGTATTTTTCTAGGAATTTATCCATTTCTTCTAGGCTGTGCCATTTGTTGGCACATAATTGTTTGTGATCTTCTTTTATGATCCTTTGTTATTTCTGTGGAGTCAGTTGTAACTTCTCTTTCATTTCTGATTTTATTTTTTTTCGGCCCTCTCTGTTTTTTCTTGATAAGTCTGGCTAAAGATTTATCAATTTTATTTATCTTTTCAAAAAAACCACCTCTTAGTTTCATTAATCTTTTCTATTTTTTTTTAAGTCTATTTCATTTACTTCCACTCTAATCTTTATTATTTTCTTCCTTCTACTCACTTTGGACTTTGTTTGTTCTTTTTCTAGTTCCCTTAGCTGTTAGATTGGTTATTTAGGATTTTTCTTGTTTTGAGAGCTGTATTGCTATAAATTTCCCTCTTATAACTGCTTTTGCTCTATCCTGTAGATTTTGGAAAGTCGAGTTTCCATTTTTATTTGTCTCAAGACATTTTTTGATTTACTCTTTAATTTTTTCTTTGATCTACTGGTTGTTTTAACAGCATTTGGTTTAATCTCCAGGTATTTGTGTTTCCTCCAGTTTTATTCTTGTAGGTGATTTCTAGTTTCAGTACGTTGTGGTCAGAAAATACACTTGATAAGATTTCAGTCTTACTGAGTTTATTGAGACTTATTTTGTGGCCTAACATGATCTATCCTGGAAAATTTTCCACTTGAAAAGAATGTGTATTCTGCAATTTTTGGATGAAATAGTCTATAAAGTGCATCTGGTCTAATGTTTTATTTAAAGCCACTGTTTCCTTGATTTTCTGTCTGGAAGATCTATCCATTGATGTAAGTGGGGTATTAAAATCCCCTACTGTTACTATATTACTGTCAATTTCTTCCTTTATGGCTGTTAATATTTTTTTATATTTAGGTGCTCCTATGTTTGTTGCATATTTACAAACGTTGTACCCTCTTCCTGGATTGACTCCTTTTTCACTATGTAATACCTTTGTCTTTTTTTAAAGTATGTTTTAAAGTCCATTTTGTCTGATACAAGTATTGCTACCCCAGCTTTCTTTTTGTTTCTATTTGCATGGAGTATCTTTTTCCATCCCTTCACTTTAGATCTGTGTCTTTCAATCTGAAGTGAGTCTCTTGTAGGTAGCATATAAATAGGTCTCGTTTCTTTTTATCCATTCAGCTACCCTATGTCTTTTCATTGGAGCATTTAGTCCATTTACACTTAAAGTAATTATAAATAAGTGTTCACTTATTGCCATTTTAATTGTTTTCTGGTTGTTTTTGTATTATTATTTTCCTTTATTCTCTTGGTTTCTTCCCTTGTGGTTTCCTGGTTTTTGGTGTTATGTTTGGGTTACTTTCTCTTTATTTTTTGTGTACCTTTTGTAGGTTTTTGGTTTGTCTTTACCATGAGGTTCAAACATATATCAGCCTATATATATAGCAGTGTTATTTTAAGCTGATAGCATTTAAATTCAAATGCATTCTAAAAAACACTACAATTTTACTCCCCCTCTACACTTTATTTTTGATGTCAGTTTGTCTTTTTGTTTTATGTGTCCCCCTAACTACTTATTGTAGAGCTGATTTTGACACTTTTGTCTTCTAACCTTCATACTAGCTTTCTAAGTGGCTGGCTGACTGCCTTTACTAGACATTTGCCTTTGCCCATGAGACTGATTTCTTCTTTCGTTTATTTTTTATTTCTGGTTATGGCCTTTTTCTGCTTAAAGAAAACCCTTTATAATTTCTTGTAAAGCCAGTTTAGTGGTGAGAAACTCCTTTAGTTTTTGTTGGTCTGGAAAACTTTATCTTTCCTTCAGTTCTGAATAACCTTCCCAGGTAAAGTATTCTAGGTGTAGGTCCCTTCCTTTCAACACTTCAAGTATACCTGAACATTCCCTTCTGGTCTTTAAAGTTTCTGCTGAGAAATCAGCTGATAGCCTTACTGGATTGCCTTTGTATGTGACTATTTTCCCCTTGCTGCCTCCAAGAGTCTTTCTTTAAATGTAAGCATTTTAATTACAATATGTGTTGGTACGATTCTCTTTGGGGTTACCTCATTTGGAATTCTCTGTGCTTGTCTGTTTCCTTCCTCAGGTTAGGAAAGTTTTCAGTCACTATTTCTTCAAATAAGCTTTCTCTCTCTCCTCCTTCTGGTATACCTATAATATGAATTTGAGTGCACTTGATGTCCCTTAAACTATCTTTGTTTTTTTAGAAGTTTTTTTCCTTTTTGCTGTTCTGATTGGGTGATTTCCACTATTCTATCTTCCCAGGTCGCTAATCTGTTCTTCTGTGTTATCCAATCTGTTGATTTCCTCTAGTGTAGGTTTCATTTCGGCTATTGTCGTCTTTAGCTCTAATGGGTTATTCTACTTTCTCACTCTTTATTGAAGTTCTCCCCAAGCTCCTCTCTTCTCCCAAGTTCGATGAGCATCCTTATCATTGTTACTGTGGATTCTTTATCGAACAAATTATCTGTTTCATTAGGGTTTTTATCTGGAGATTTTTCTTGTTCTTTCATTCGAAATATACTCTTGTGTCTTTTCATTCTGTTTGATTGTGTTTGTCACTATGAATTGACAAAACAGCTCTCTCTCCTGACCTTGAAGGAGTGCCCTTGTGTAGGAGTGACCTCTATGTGGACTCTGTGTGCTGGGTGTTTTTGGCAGTCTGGATGGAGCTGGGCACTAGCTGGCTAGAGCTTCAAGAGGGGCTGGCTGAGGGGGCCCAGAATGCAGGGCTCTGGGAGCACCCTGAGGGGCTGGGGCACTGTCCAGAGTTGAAAAGGTACCCTGTGGAGGTCTTGCAGGCCAACTAGAGTACTTGGATTGAGCTCCCTCCTGTGCTATCTAGTTGGAGGGGGAATGTAAACAAAGGTACTCACCAGTTACCTCCAATTCCAGAGAGTCCGCACAGTTTCCCACTTGTTTGGCAGGTAATTGGGGTAAGAAAATTGATTTTTTTTCATGTATAGTCTTGGTGTCCTTTAAATCACTGTTTTATCACTGCGTCCCATAGAAGGCATGTCTGTCCATACAGGCCTCTCAGTATTGTCTCCACCTATTGCAGGTTGCTCCATTAGAGTAGGATGTCTCTGTCTTTCCTACCCTTCTCTGTGTAGTCCCTCACTCATTTGTTGTGCAGAAGCTGTTCAATCAGCCATCAGTTCTTCAGGAGGAATTGCTCGGTATTTAGGTAAGTAAGGGGTATCCGTTCACCACCAATTTGGACCCCTCTTCACTCCTGACCTTTCTGAATGACAGGATGTTCTGATATATTTGTTGACCTCTGTAAACACTGAGTATAATGAATCATGAAGCCAGACATACTTACTGCAAGCTGTCATATACATAACTAAGTTATATAATTGTCATATACATAACTAAGTTATATAATTATAGAAATTTAAATTTTAGGTGTGTTTCTTTAAAAAGTAGTATTTTCCCCAGACTCAAATTATCTATTCAACTTTTTGTTTTTATAGACTCATGTAACTAATTCCAATCTAAAATATTTTGAGCACCATAAACTCTTCTGCAAATGGATGACAAATATAGAGAATCACGTTCATGTATGAACAATAATTGATAACCTTGAAGGGTTTATTTTAGTGGGAAAGGCCAATTTTAGTCTTTTAAAATTGGTCTTTTAAAAGCCAAATTTGTTGGCATGTTAACAGCTCAATCCAACAGCTCAAAAAGAATATTTCTTTTTCATGCATTTAATAAATAATCTATACTAGATAAAATCAAGCTGTTGGGCCAAGTTTCAGAATTTATAGTAGAGCCTATAAAAACCAGTAATGATGGCTAAGAAGAGACACATTTCTCTAGAGCTAATACAGATGAGATCTATTCTACAGCGTTAAATCACTAATAAGGCAAACTATAAAACACACAGGAAGAAAGATTATAGCAGAAAGAGTATAATACTGAGTGTCCAGAGATTTGAGTGGAAGGCCTAGTTCTGTCACTGATTCTTTGTGACACCAAGCCTATTTCTTCAGAACAAATGCTGCTACAGAGTTTATTCTTCTACTAAGATTTACTGTTAAAAGCACAAACAAAAACCCTTAAGATGCTTGAATACAGTTTATTGGCTGTTTTGAATAGCATTTTTAATAGCAAAAATGTGTTTATATTATAAGAGCTTACAACCATCTTTTTTCAATACAACGTAAACTGAGATCATGTAAGTCTTAGCATTTAAAATCCCTCACCTCTGTGACATATACGATAAAAAGTTCCAGATACCATCATCTGGCTGATTCTCGTAGAGACGTGCACAAGTGTACTAATCAAGTGCAACTTCCTTCACCACCTTGGGTGGGATTTGTTTTATCACGAAACATTAATATAGAGACATGATTTTGAAAATTAAATGAATCTGTTCTCACTTTTCTCTAAAAATACCTTTTCTCCTGAGTTACAGTCTATTTATAATTTTATTACAAATTCTACAAATCACTAGGCTTTCATTTCCATACCTTAACAATTCCATCTCTAGAAGCAGTTACAATGAAGCCCTGTGTTGTCTGGAACGTGGCAACATCTGTGATGATGTCGTGATGTCCCACAGGCAGAGACTCTGGGCCCCTCCGAGGCGTGTCATCACTTGGTCCTACCTTCTGCTTATTCTGAATTTCCTAGTTCATGGTTAAAAGTGAAGGAGAAAGTCAGAAGTTAAAAGCCTGTACCACATTCTACTTCCTGTCAGTATTCTTGCTTTTGGGATATGCTGTGTTGTTGTTTAATAGGCTAAACACCTCTTGTGAAGTAGCCATACTTTCACAAATACAGAACAAAATGAGTAAAAACCCAAAGAACATGATATTCTAGGTCTCTAGTTGTTCAGATGTAGCCACTTACTAAAAAGGCCAATCTATGCATATTGCCTTTTGTCAAAATCAAAAGCATATAATTAAGTGTATAGATGACCAAAATATGGAAGTAAATACATATCACATGTTTAGCATTTCTAAAGCGCATTATTATTTGTCATGAAGGAAGCACACTTTCACATACTGAGCACTTAACTCGGGCCCAGGCACTTTCAGGTATGTCATCTTAATTGAAGTTATTGTCTAACTCAAGAACACAAGCGTTAGTCCCAACAGCCAGCTACGAATCCCACATTTGCTGCTTACTACCGGTAGCTGGGTAAGCTTAGGGAAAATAATAAAACAACTTTATAAGGAGCTGCCTGTAAGGATTGAGCAAGCTTACATCAAGCTGTGTACTTATATGTGCACTTTCAATGTTTACTAAAAGTTAATTTTTAAAAATACAGAAAAGCCAAGAGAAAATAAACATTTCTTAAACTTGAAATACTGCCACTCTTGGCCAAAACCACTTATTTTAATCAACTTAGTGTTTATGAAAGCCATTTTTATGCCTACAAAAGTTGAAGGAAAAGACGACTGCTTGTACCTGGACAACTTCAGTGCCTTCAATTATTTTCTTGTAATATGACACAGATGGAGAACTAGTACTTCCTGCAACAACATAGGACCTCTCTGGGTAAGCCAAGTCCCAAAACCTAGGGAAGAGGAAACAAACGGTGATAATCTCCAAGGGGAAGGGGAGGAACTAACGAGCACTGGTTTGCACTCATCAATGGACAGCTTATTTTCTTTTACAGAAGGAAAAGGATTTTTCTGGAATAGGATAAAATTCATTACAAAGGAAATATTAACAGCTCTCCTTGCAAGATGTGGGTGAGTTTAGACATTACAATATTGCCAATATCTAAAATAAGACCCTAGTGTTAACTGTAGTAGCCATCCACATTTTACTCTCCTTCCCCTTTTAAGTGTTGCATCAAGTATTCTTTAACAGATACTATACCTTATTTTCATGTCTGAGCCAGCTGTTAGCAAGATAGGATTTCCATCTGCAGGACTACAGTAGATCCCATGAACACTGTGAGGACAAGGCTTAAAAGAAATAAACAGGAGTCAAATAAAAGACACCAGTGTATTATTCCATAAATGATGGTGCCATTTGTAAAGTCAACTGTCAGTGGCTTTATAGGCACCTGGTTAACTGAAGAAATGAGAGACCTATTGTGTATGTCATACACTTCTTTCTTTGGGACTTTAAAATGTGTTTGTTTTGTATCATTCTGAATAAAGAGGCAAAGCCTGTTCAGCTTCCTAAGCTATTCTATTTCAGATGAAAAGGACCCCAACTAGAGAAAAATTTTTTTCCTACCTTTTGCCCCAATGAGGCACCCTTGGCAACATGACAAAAATGAAAGTGTATGTAAAAGGGTCATGTTCCATGTTTTAACGATCTAATCATCAATCTGGGCTTTTCTTAACCCAGATATTTACTGGGGTTCCAAAGAGACATCACAAAATGATGGCGCTAGCAACCAAAACACCCAATGAATAGACACTACTCAGCCTAAGGAAATGGAAAGCACCATGCAGCAATGGCCACCTAAATGCAGCAATGGCCACCTAATACTTATTGAGAATATAACCCAAATGTCCAATAGGCATTATGTTTGGTAGAACCTCTGAAAGTGCTTGGGATGTGGGAAATTATATTGGCCTTTATAATAAAAACTGGAGTCAAACCTGTAACTCAGAAAGTGGTGGTGCACTGCTGGCCCAGAGCGTGAATCTTCTGTCACCTGTCTCCATGTCCCACATAGACACTTCGTTGTTGCCCTGAACAGCTAAGGGAAACAAGGGTCAGAACCATTACTCACACGGGAACTCGGCTCTCAGAACTTTCACATCTTGGTATGTAATCTAAGTCAGCCTGTACCCATTTCCACTTTTTCCCATCCTGCAAGAAATGCTGACTAGTACTTTTAAATAACACTGTGACCCTAGCATCACACTACAGTGCCAAAAAAAATATGTTTTTAATGGCCTACCAGTAAATATTTACTGGTGTCCAACCAAGTGGAGAGAATTATGGGGTGGAAAGTCAAATCATGAACAGATTCTGCCCTCAAGAAACTGACAGTCAAGTAGAGCAAAAAGAGAAATGCAGATTTCCCCCTGAACTCAAGTGGGTAAGATTCAAGGTTGCCTCGTGGAGATGTTGTCACTGGAACTGAAAGAACAAGGAAAGCTAGACAGATACAGGTGACATACAAGTCAATCATTTCAGGCAGAAAGAATGGAATGAGCAAAAATACACAAAAATCTGTTTTGGAGAAACATGAGCAGTCGGTCTAACCGACACACAGTTGTGATGGGGACGAGTGGGAGACGAAAGGAGAGAGGAAAGAAGGCTGAAGATGACAGAAAAGGAAACTGCAGCCTGAGAGGCATTACCCCTGAGGTATTTGTGAGCGGGTGGGGGTGACAGTACCCGGGGTTCACGCATGTTTACTGAACACTCACACTAGGCACTGTCCTAGGCACTGAGGAAAAGAAGGCAAACAATTCAAAAAATGCCGTTTCATGGCACTTACACACTAGTGGGAACAACAAACCGAAGAAACGCAAAGGCCCGGAAGCAGGAATGTGCTTTCGTTCAAGGGAAGAGCCGGGAGGCCAGTGAACTGGAGCAGACTGAGTGTGGAAGATGAGCAGCAAAAGGGACTCGTGCTGGGCCCTTTTCAGCTCTCAGGCTGACCCACACGAACCACATTCGCAGGCTCCTGTGCATGCTGGCTTCTAGATGGGTTTGGCCTGTGGTAAGCTAAATAATGGCCCCCCAAAGTAACCAGGTCCTTGTCTCTGGAGCCTGTGAACGTTACCTTCTATGGAAAAGTGACTTCGCAGATGTGATTAAATTAAGGACCTTAAAGAAGGGGGCGGAGAGAGGAGGGAGGATCCTTGGTTGTTCGGTTGAGCCCTAAATGCAATCACAAGTGTCCTTATAAGAGGGGGGCACATTTGACAGCAGAAAGCAATTTGCCTTGACAATGAAAATGTGATGGTACTAGCTTTGAGGATGGAAGAAGGCATGGAAGCAGGAAAAGGCAAGGGAATGGATTCTTCCCTAGAACCTCCAGGGAGAATGTGGCCCTGCTGCTACCTTGATTTTGGCTCAGCAAAACTAATTTTAAACATCTGCCTCCAGAACCGTAAGAGAATAAGTTTTTGTTAATTTATTATTGTAGCCCTAGGAAACTAACATAGGCCTGTGGAAGCCCCCGTAGGAGATCAAGCAATGGGTGAAAGTCAAATCAGTCACCTCAGGCTGGTTGTGTCCCTCATCTCAAAATCACTGCTCCTTTCAAGGTGGCTTCTTCTATTGGACTTCCTTCCAAATTCCAATAACCATCCCCTCCCCTCCTGCCTTCTACTGCTATTCTGATGGTACTTGCCCTATTTTATTGCATGGTCTTTTATGATACCCCAAGATCCACACCTTTGTAAATAGTTCCTTTGAAAATAAATCCTCCTCAAATATCCTACTTGGGTATGCCATCTGTCTCCTGTTGGAACCCTGACTGATAAAGTAGGTCAGAGAGGTAGCAGGGGCAGATCCCATAAAGCCTTTGGGCCACAGGGAGGAGTTTGGCTGGTACGTGGAAGGAGAAGCCACTGGAAGGTACTGAGCAGAAGAAAGAACAGTCTTAAGGGGTAAGGAAAAAAACGGAGTTACAAGGATACTGTATAATAGGGACAAGAGATTATGGTGGTTTGGACTAGAGAGACAGTAAAAAGTGGTCACCTTTGGACTATATTTTAAGATCTAACATATATGATGGGCTGGATATGGGATAAGAGAAAGAAGAATTGAGGACTTCACAAGGCTTCTTTCTGAGCATCTAGCATAAAAGCTGCCACTTACAGAACACTGTAGGAAGAGCAGCTTCGTCTCAGTAAGAGGTAGTGGTGAGGGAACTGGTAGAGAAGGAACCAAGTGTTCAGTTTAGACATGTCAACTTCAAGGTGGCTATTAGACCTCTTAGGGGGAGATTTGAAGTAGGCAGATGTAAATGTCTGAACAAATTTGGTGTTTAAAGCGTGGGACTGGATAAGATCATACAGGGAAGCTAATGGAGATGGAGAAGAGGTTTAGACCAAAGAACGAGCCCTGAGGCAGGCCACAATTTAAAAGTCAGAAGATGAGGAGGAATCAACAAATCAATGAATAGGAAAACCAAGAGAGTGATGTCCCTGAAATCAGGTAGGGAAAGTATTTCACGAAGAGGAAACAATCAACTGCCCAAATGATTAGTCAAATAAGAGGCAGGCTAAGTAGCAGCCACTGAAATTGGCAACATGGTGACTTTGACAGCAGCAGTGTAAGAGACGGATTACGCGTATGAGAAGGGACCAGAAAGAGCACAGATGCTAGAGGACCAGTGCGGGAACAGAAGAATAACAAGAGCTATTATTTATCAAGCACTAATTCTGTTCTGAGCTACGGGCTTTATGTGTTATCTCAAATTCTTACAACGCCACTGGACAAGTATTTTTAACCACATTGACAGATGTGGAAAGTGAGTTTCAAAGACTTGCCCAAGAAAATCTGAATGCCCAATGAGGGGAGGGGAGGGAAAGGAAGCTTGCAAGAAATACAACAGAAACAGAGCAACAAGAAAGGGCAACGGACAAGGACGAGTCAAGGTTTCCAACTGAGATTCCTAGGAAGATGGTGGCAGCTTTAACAAAAATGTGGGATACAAATGGAAGGAGAAAAGGTGGCAGGCAGGAATGAAAGGTGATGTGGTGATGAATGAGATCATTTTTAAGCATAATAAATATGAAATGACCATGAGTATCAGTGGTGGGAACTTTCATAATCAAAACAGAACAAAATCAAGCATTCTGTTCATATGTAAAATAAAAACACTAAAACACAAGTCTTGGCAGCAGGGTATTATGCACGTTCCAAGAAAATGCCCCAACACCAAAAGCCAACCTTCTGTTTTACCTGCGATTACCCAGGATTGGTACAGAGGGTGCATCGAGAGGCGTCTGATTCGAGCTCTGGAAGGATGGCAGTGACTGGAAATTGGCAACTGGAACCGCATGTCCCAACAAGCCATGGTACCACTGCTTGTACCTTAAAAAAAGCCAAAAAGATTACCATCTAATGATTAAAGCACATCCGGCTACATTTATACAAATGGTAAATAGTTTTGTCTGAATGTATTTTAAAACTGACTTAATCACTTAGAAAAAGGCTTTGTTCTCGTGAAGCTGTCTCCCAGTTTCAAACAGCACCTTTACTTGTTAAATAACAAAGACATAAAGTGCTTTATCACAATGCTACTACAGAAGTGTCTAACAAATGGAAATTGAAAATGAATAATCCATAAATTACTGGCACTGTTATTAACTGCCAAAGGCACCCACAATAAACAGAAGGCCTAGAAAAGATAAAAATTGAATTTGATACATCCAAATGTTCACAATGCCTTAAATAACCAGAGATGTTTTCCCGGCATTCACTGATCACTTTACCAACCCCAAAATGGCCGCAGCTTTGTAGCTGCTCAGACTTCATTCATTTCCGTGGGCCCTTCTCTCCAAAACATTCTGGAGCCAGGTATGGGTGTCTAATCACAGCGGCAAATGAAGTGAGTCCCTGCACATCTGCCCATGACAACTTGAATCCCACAAGGAGAAGCCCCCTCCATCCCCAAAGAATAAGGCCTACACTACACAGTAAGCAGCTGGCTGTGACAGAGGCACAGAGCATATTCTTGGATTGTTCTCCAATTCCAGTAGAGAGACTGAGGGTGGGAGAAAACAGAAGCAGCAGCAGGGTCTGTCCCTCTGTTTGTCACCATGCCCCTCTCCAGGACACTGGTTCAATTGGCTGCCCTTCTCAAAGCTGATCAGGGTACCTGAGAGCCATCACTGCCACTGGCTAATATGCTAAGTGTTTAGTATCTACTCTTCTAGGCCTGGCATTACATCTTCCTGTACCTGTGCAGTTTCTTCACATAAAAGGCAAAAAAAAAATGCATTCCATAAAACTATATAAAAATAAAGGAAAGGGCAGATATTTCACAATCACAAATGCAAGTTAGGGAATCTAGAACCAAAATTCAAGCACAGCAGAATATAATTCTTCTGAAAGAGTGCCAAGTGGGAAAAAAAATAAGATGTGGTACCTTCTCAAGGGGCAGGTTCAAAGCCTATGGGGGGTGGAGGGGAATGTGCAACTAAAGCCGGAAAGAAGCAAGCAAGATCACATGGTACATCTTCAGCATTTGAGGAAAGGGAGGCAGGGAGGACTAATAAGGCAAGAAATGATCAATTAGCTCTTCTCCTGTACCAGGCACTGTAATAGATGCTTTCACTTCATTAAATCCTCAAAGCAGCCCTTGAAAGGATTAGCCCGTTTGAAGATGAGGATACTGAGACTCAGAGGAGTTAAGCACTTTGCTTGAGGCTAATGGAATTTAAAACTGAGTCTGCCCAGACTCAAATTGCTCTCAACCATATACCAAGCCTGCTAATCGGATCACTGTAATGAATGCAGCAAATCTGATCACTATAATGAATATAAAGAGGCTCATTTAAGAACAAAGAGAAAAAGAAAAAGGAAATTGTTTTATGCATTGGGATACTAATTTCACTCTAAAAATTAAATTGTGGTTATAACATAATAATTATGGAAAAAAGATGGGAAAAAATTATCAACAAAGAAAAAGAAAAACGCTTTCACAAGAAGGCAATTCCAGACACTAGTGGCATTCAAAACTCAGTGACTTGCAAGTAAGCTTACCAATGCAGAGCCAGCACTGGTGGATGTCCACAGCAAAGGAAGTGATGAGGCCCGACTTCAAGTCGTGCTTTAACGTCCATGCGTTGCTTGAAGACCTGAGGTCCCAGCCAACCAGAGAGCCATTCACAGTGGCATAGGCCAGAACGGACAGTGCCCCAGAATTGAAGTGATGCATATCCACGACACAGCCATCCTCCTTCTGGTCTAGAATTCTAAAGAAATACACAAAGCAAAACAATGATGGCTGAGGTGTTTCTTAAAAATTATCTTAGATATACAAAAGAGATGCAAAAACAGTACATAGACTTCCTGTATGTCCTTTACCCAGCTTCCCCTCATGTTAACCTTACAAAACCATAGAACATTTATCAAAACTAAGAAATTAACATTGGTACAATACTAGTGGACAACATATTAGGATTCCATCAGTTTTTCCACTAGTGTCCTTTTACTGTTCCAGGATCCAAACCAAAATACCACGTGGAATTTAGCTGTCATGTCCCCTTAGTCTCCTCCAATCTGACAGTTCCTCAGTCTTTCATTTTCTTTTGGAAGACTACTGGTGGGTTATTTTTAGAATACATCTCAATGTGGGTTTACCTCATGTGTTCTCACAAATAGTTTATACCTTATTGGGAAGGAGACCACAGAAGTGACATGCTCTTCTCAGTGGCATATATGAAGGAGTCCCTGATAGTATGTATTAATGGTGATGTTAACCTTGATCATTTTGCTAAGGTGGTGCCTGCCAGAATTCTCTACTGTAAACTTATTTTTCCATTTATACCTAACGTCTCAACATTTAGGGGAAATGCCCATGGTGTTCTAATGGTGACTTTCTATTTCCCTCATGCTTTCTATACTTACTAGAATTCCTCTGTAAAGAAGAGTTGTCACTTCCCATTTATTGGTTCATTTATTTATTTCTGTCAGTATGGACTCTTGGCTATTTATCTTATTCTTTGAGTTATAACCCAGTACTATTGTGATATATTTTGCTGCTCAAGTTGTTCTACCTTTGGCCATGGTAAGCCCTTTCAATGTGCTTTTTTTGACCACTTCCTAAACTCAGGCATCACAACGTCCACCACACTCACCTTGTATCTTCCCTTCCTGGCCATGGAATCAACCTGTTCTCCAGGAGCTCTGGTTCCTTTCATTGCAGAGCCGTTTTTAAAAACCAAGGTCGGTGTGCTAAGTGCTCATTGCTAATGGGGTTTCCCTGCTTCTCATCCCTCTCAATGGCCAGAGCTACAAAATATATTAGGTTGGTGCAAAAGTAACTGTGGTTTAAAAGGTAAAAAAAAAAAAAAATTTGCAAAAACTGCAATTACTTTCGCACCAACCTAATATCATGTATACTACCTCATGCATGCAAACATATTCGTATTGCTGTGTCTATTTATTTTGTGTGTGTGTGTGTGTGTGCGCGCGCGTGAGCACACGTGTGCACATACAGTTGACCTTTGAACGAGGAGGGTTAGGGACACCGACCCCTGTGCAGTCGAAAACCAGTGTATAACTTTTGACTCCTCCATATCTTAACTAGTAGTAGCCTAATATAAAAGGACACCTTACCAATAACATAAACAGTTGATTGACACATATTTTATATGTTATATGTATTATGTCCTATATTCTTACAATAAAGAAAGCTAGAGAAAAGAAACTGTTATTAAGAAAATTATAAGGAAAATACATTTGCCGTATTTACTGAAAACAATCTGTGTATAAGTGGACCTGAACAGTTCAAACCCATGTTGTTCAAGGGTCAACCGTACATGTACCATGAGCCCGTACTGATACCTATGCAAACCAGGGTTGATTCTAGCCATCCCCCTTTTCTTATCTGTAACTTCTTTCTTCAACAGTGAGAAACCTGGTTCTCATTATCTACAATACATTTGCTTATTTATTCAACCCTAGTATACAAATAAAGTAGTTTTGGAATTGTTGAACCATGCCCCTGTGAAACACAACCAACTAGAATACAATATTTGAGTTCAGTTCCTTTTGTATTAGCCTTCCAATTAAATCATTGTTTTCCAGAGTTATTTGGTTGGCTCCTTTATTCCCCATATTCTTCAGTGTGAATATGATTCATCTGTAGAACAGTTAGATTGCATTCTACCTTTCCCCTTATCTCCAGGTTGATTTTTTAAAAATCTACATACAGGAAAATTCACTTTGTGTGGTATAGTTCGATGTGTAGCCATCATATGCAAAAATATGAATTTTTTTTTAAATAGCAAATAGTCATGTATCTTCTACCACACAATCATACAGAATAATTCCACACCCCAAAATTATCCCATGCAATCCCTTTGTAGTCAACCCCTACCCCCAACCTGTGGCAACCTACTGATCTGTTTTCCTCCCTATAATTTTATGTTTTCCATAATGTCATAATTGGAAACATACACTATATGGCCTTTTAGGTCTGACTTTTTTCACTACCAAAAACAATTTAAGATTCATCGATGTTGTTGCATCAGTCGCTAATTTATTCCTTTTTATTACTGATAATAAAAGTAATAAAATATTACTGAATCTGTTCTATTCTTTTTATGTACTAGTCCATTGTACGGGTATAACCTGTTTTTTCAAGCATAGGCGTTTTTAAACTAAAAAAATACCATAAACTTATTGGCTAGCCTCCTCAATCAGAACATATCTTGCTCTCACACATACTAGTTTAGTTTTATCTCTTAGATCAAGAGTCAGCCAAATATTTTCTGTAAGGAGTAAATATTTCAGGTTTTGCCAGTTACATACATCTTGACAGCATACTTTTTTTTTTTTAACAACCCTTTGAAAATGCAAACATCATTCTAGTTTATGGGCCATACTGCAGGCTGTAGTTTGCTGACCCATGTCTTAGATAAACAATTATATTCACAAACATTCTAATATGAACTATGTTCCCCCTAAAGCGATGATGAAAAGTCCAAATGCCAAATAAAATGTGAAAAGGTGCCACAAATTCTAATTATTAGGAGCCATGACAACCGTTGATCTGACTGAATGAAGCAAACCAGAGAGAGAGAGAGACGGGGGGGGGGGGGGGGGGGGAGAGAGAGAGAGAGAGAGAGAGAGAGAGAGAGAGAGAGAGAGAGAGAGAGGACTCGTGGCAAGGTTTCTTTGGAACATACTGTGTCAGGCACAGTGAAATCTACACATCCAGGCACAATCTCCCAGTGTAGGTAGTCAACGTTTGCTTAGGGAAAAGACAGTAACATTCAGAGCAACAGGCTCTGTCAGCTGAGAGGTAACTATGCACAGAATGAGAACATCTCTGTGTCCTGCCAGCACAGTCATCACACAACACTTTCTGCCAATAGCTCTTTGTTAATTCACATGCAACTCAATAGGTATATTGCTGTACAGTCATCCTCTGCTGAGACAATTTCAAGGAAAACTGGCAGGTATTGGTTTTTCAGTCAAAAGCCATATATAATATGTCCTGGACAAAAGGTGCCCAAATCTGTTTAGTGAGTGTACTAAAGATAAAACATATTTTTAATTGCAAAGGCAAAACAAAATAATAAACAATAAAACAATACAAATAATAAAATCCTAGGTGGTCCAACAAACATCCTTTTCTGCTTCAGCTACCCAATGGCCATGACTTTTAATCCACTTAACTAGAAGCATCTGCTCATTCTGCTTTCTTCCAATGGGATACATCACCTCTACCTGCCATGCCCTACTCGACTACCCCCTTTGCTGGCTAACTTATTTGTGGTCTCAACTCCTCTGGGCCTTCTTCCCTGCTCCCTGCAAGCTGGCTCCCCGGTCCCTGTAACAATGGCACGTTATCACACTGTTCTCTGATGTACTTCTCCCACTACACTGTAGTTACTGAAAGGATAACGTATCTTATTTGTCTTTGGATTCCTCAGTGTGTAGCACACACCAGTCAGTTGAAAAATTGTTCTGCTTTATCTTTAAATATCTTATTTCACAAATGTTTAATCTGTAGGCAACCACAATTTGTAGTGAAGGAAATTCTTAAATAAAACCAGCCAGTATTTTGTTTTAGAATGATAAGCAAATCATCGGACTTAACACTACACTTCATGTTCCCATCAACTTAATGCCAAGTAACAAAATGCTGACAACATCTGAGTTTTCTTTAATGAAGAACACTCATTGTCTCAAAACCAGCCACCCAGAGGTCTGCTTTTAGTAGCTGAGACAGAAGATGTAACTGACAATTAGATTCTTCAGACACATTCCAGACTGGGATGAGCCCCAAGTTCAAAGTTGCCCTTCTGATCTTTTGAAAAACTGGCAGAAAATAAAATACGCAGACATAGTTTTCTAAAACTGACTACATGTGACAGATTTGAGTTGGAAACACAGCTTTATTTCATGTGCTTAAAAAAAGAAGTACAATGTACTAGGCCCTCAGTTGATCCAAACTACACTGGAGAGAGAAGCATAAATTACACTGATGCACTAAATGCTATTTAAAAAACGCAAAAGATACCTGCTTTGTAGAGGATGAATTTTAGGAGACTTGGGCAGCTTAGAAGCCTCGATTCCAAGAAGCTGAACAGCACCATTGTCAGATGCTACGGCCAAGTAGTGGGAACCCTGGCAGAATGTGAGAGTCTTGACACGACCTCCAATGCGGCTGTATGTAAGAATAGATCTGCTCAAAAGAAAAATAAGATTGTATTTCTGAAAGGCCATGCGAGCATTATTATTGCTAATATTATTAGCAATATATATAGCAGTATATATAAATTATTAGCGATATATAAATATCCATGTGATTTTTTTTCTTTCAATTAAAATGTACTGGGGTGACAACAAATAGTAAAATCACAAAGGTTTCAAATGCACAATTCTGTAATACATAATCTATATATCACATTAATCTACCATCCAGAGACACATTATTAACATTTTGTTATATATTCTTCCAAAGGCTGTCCTATGCATAGTATAATATATTCATATTTGCTTTTTAAATAAATATGGAACAGTATTTTATATTTTTTATTAATCATGTCTCTACAGTTCACTTTTTCTTAATAGCTTTGTTGAGATACAATTCACATACCATAAAGTATAACATTTCAAAGTGTACAATTTGGTGATTTTAGTATATTAATGAAATTTTGCATAGAGCATCAGTATATAATTCCAGAACATTTTCATCATTCTTAAGAAACCCAAAAAGAAAGCCACTTCATACCCACTAGCATTCAGTCCCCATTTTCCCCTTCCCCTTAAATATTCTATGAATTTGGCTACTCTGAATATTTCATATAAATGCAGTCATACATGATGTGGCCTTTTATATCTGGCTTCTTTCACTTAGTATTATGTTTTCAAGGTTCATCCATTCCTTTTTATGGGTAATATCTACTCCATTGTGTGGATATACCACATTTTGCTTATCCATTCATTCAGCTCATGAACATCTGTGTTGTTTCCGCCTTTTGGCTATTATGAATAATGCTACTATAAACACCTGTGTTTATATATGTCTCAAACCAGGGCCTACAGGGGCCCAGGCAGTATGGTACGTGAGTAACGAGAACCAAGGACAAAGTAATAGTAGAGATGGGAATTCCAGTATCCTCAGTCTCTCACGCTTTCTCTCTCTCCCCACCTCTTTTAATACTGAGATATAATTTACAAATCATAAAATTCACTTTTAAAGAGATTTATAGTATAGTCACTAAGTCTTGCAACCATCACCATTATCTGATTCCAGAACATTTTCACCACTCCAAAAAGAAACCCTATACCCAAGTCATTCCCCAATGCTCCCTCCCTGCAGCTCCTGGCAACTGTTAATCTACTTTCTGTCTCTACGGATTTGCCTATTCTGGACATTTCATATAAATGAAATCATACACTATGCTAGCTGGTCTTTAGATCAGCATAATGTTTTGAAGGTTTATCCGTGTTGTAGCGTTGATCAGTATTTCATTCCTTTTTATGGCTAAATAATACTCCATTGTGTGGCTGTACCACTTTTGGTCTATCCATTGAACAGTTGATTGACATTGTAGTTTCCACTTTTTGGCCACTATGAACAATGCTACACTAGTGTGTAGATTTTTGTGTGAACATGTTGTCAACCGTCTTGGGTGTATACCTACAAGTGAAACTGCAGCATCATAAGGTAACTAGCTCTATGTTTAGCATTTTGAGAAACTGCCAAGCTGTTTTCCAAAGTTGCTGCATCATTTTATAGTCCCACCAACGATGTATGAAAGTTCCAATTTCTCCACATCCTCTCAACATTTTTTATTGTCTTTTTTATTATAGTCATTTCAGTGGGTATGAGGTGGTATCTCACTGTGATTTTGGTTTGCCTTGCGCTAGTGACTAATGATATAGAACATCTTTTTGTATACTTATTGGTCCTATTTGGAGAAACATCTATTTGAATCCTTTGTCTATTTTTCAGTTGTTGCCTTTTTACTGTTGAGCTGAAATAGTTATTATATATTCTGGGTACTTAGATATATGGTTTACAAATACTTCTCTCATCTCATTTCACTTTCTTGTAGTGTCCTTTGAAGCACAAAAGTTTATAGCTTTGATGAAGTCTCATTTGTCTATTTGTTCTTTTGTCACTTGTGTTTTTGATGTCACATCTCAGAAACTATTGCCTAATCTAAGATCATCAATAATTACATGCTATGTTTTCTTCTAAAAGTTTTATAGTTTAGCTCTTACATTTAAGTCTATGATCCATTTTGGAAAAATTCTCTAGAAATCCATCCTTTTGCATGTGGATACCATTAATAACAGACTGTTTTGTTCACGCTGTTCTTTCTGCCACAGAATTGTTCTGGCACCCTTGTCAAAAATGATGATCTGAAATTATTTCTGCAGGTTAGTTCTATCCCACTGATTTATACCTTTATCCTTATGTCAGCAAAACACTGTCTTTATTTGCTGTGGCTTTGTAGCAAATCTGGAAGTGTGAGTTCTCCAATATAGTTCTTTTCTTTTCAAGATTATTTTTCGCTATTTAAATATTTTGAATTTATGAATTTTAGGATCAGAATGTCAATTTATACCAAAAAAAAGGTAGCTGGAAATTTCATAGGGATTGCATTGAATCTATAGATTAATTTGGGAATATCGTAACAGTGTTAAGTATTCTACTGAATTAATATAGTTGTGTCTTCCCATTTATTTAGGTCTTCTATAATTTATTTCCATGATGGTTTGTAGTTTTCAGTATATGAGTCTTGTACTTCTTTTATTAAATTTATTCCTAAGTGTTTTATTCCTTTTGATGCTACTGTAAATGGAATTATTTTCTTAATTTCCTCTCTGGATTATTCATTGTTAGCAAATAGAAATGCAACTGATTTTTGTATATACAAATACAGCATAATCTTACATTCTACAACTTTGCTGAACTCATTTGTTACTTCTAACAGGATTTTCTTTTTGCTTTGTTTATCTTATTGATTAAGATAGTCTACAGATAAGATCATGTTATCTGCTAACAGAGATAGTTTTATTTCTTCCTTTCCAACCTGTACACCTTTTATTTCTTTTCTTTATCTAATTGTCCTGGCTAAAACCTCTAATGCAATGCGAAATGAAAGTAGCAAGAGTGGACATTCTTATCTGAACAGCCTTAAAACTCAATCTCTGAGTTTATTCTTAAAGTTGTTTTCTTAGGATACAGACATCATAAAAGCTTATGATACATATTGTCAAAAAACCCTTCAGGTATGATGGATATATCAACTATATTCCACCAAAGGCACTGTATGAGAATGCCCAATGGCCTGGCGAGGTTTTCATGCAACTTGGCTTTTTCATTGCATTTGGGAGCTGCCTGTAAAGTCCTTTTCTTAAAACTCTCTCTTCTGTTCCAGTCTAATATAACTTAAACATTTTTCTCTCTCTCTTTTTCTGACCCCTCTTTTCCTGTGTCCAAAATTCAACTTCCTACTATTCAGGTCTCAGGCCTTCGCAGATCTTTATAACTCTTTACACTCCCTTTTCTTCAGAGTAGCCATACCACTCAAAAACTCTGACTTCCAACACTACCTACCAGTGACTCTAAAATATGTAACCCTAACACTGGAACCATCTTACACACCCTTCAATTGTTTCAATTCTTCATTGGGACAAAACTCCATTTAGATGTTTTACCATCAAATTCAACAAGCCCCAAATTCACCAATCCCCCCTAAAATTGAGAAGCTAAATGAGTCAGAAGTAGGGTAGCACAAGAAGCATATATGGAAAATATAACCTAGACTACTATAAAGGATTAAGTTGAAAAAAATCTATGTAAAAGTTTTAAAAAAACAGCAATTTTCCAAGAACTAGCCCTAAGGGACAAACTAAAAATTGAACTCAAATAAGAAAGAAGAAAATGGCAGAGCCAAGCTCCAGGTGGCCTAAATCACCAATCATAATTCAATTAGAAAGTTAGGACTGGGAACTGGGTTGTCAGTCAGCCAACATAATACATAGGGGAAAAGCCTCAGCAGTCAGAATGTATTAGTAACATTTCCTAAGAAAACACATGAGTTTTATTGCTCTATCCCAGGCACTAGCTGTCCCCCCTTGGGTCTGGCAAGAATAATTGCCTCCTCCCTCATCAGAAGGCGGGTGATGACAGCAACACATTCTCTTCCCTTTCCCTCATCCCCACTCTGTGCCTGGGATGAACCATCTCCAAGCCAAGGCCTATTGCACTCAACAAGAGAGCAGGTGTTACAGCAAAGCAAAAGAGCAGCTGAATCCAGGGGAAATTCAGTCTCCTAATCATCACACAAGCTTCCCAAAGACTGTAACAGTCAGGTAAAATGCCACATTTTCTGGGACCCAGTGTCTGAAATGTGATACTTGGTATACCACTGGGATACAGAAGGCATGGATCTGTGATAAAAATTATTTGGGAATGAACACGTAAGGTTTTGCAAACTTAATAGATGATTCCAAATTCTTTCTTGAGAAGTTTATTCATGTCAGTTAAACTTATCCTCCAAATAGAAGGGACAATGAATGCAACTGACGATGATAACAAACAAACATTTGGAAAGTAATTATCAGAAGAGATGTTTAAAATACTTATAAAAACGCTAATAACAGTGGGAGGAAAATCAAAGGAATAGTTGTCAGCAGAAAGGAGGCAGGGATTTTATGTGGAAGAACATGAGGGGAACATTCAGTATGATGGTTATGTTCTGCATTTTTAGAGCAGTTTAAGTTGCACAGGTGTATGCATTTGTTAAGACTCATGGATTGGTTTACGTAAGATCTGTGACTTCATAACATATGAATTTCATGCCAAAAAGAGAAAAAAAGAACTTTAAACAAATACAGAGCTCCAGTTAATGATATGCATGCTGAAGTTTTTAGGGGAAGTGTACTAGTATCTGCATCTTACTTTGAAATACATTTTATGAACCTGAATTGACAGGATGCATAATTACATGACACAGCAAATACAGTAAAATTATTAATTACAGAATCTGTGTGGCAAGTGTATGGGTGTTCACTCTGAGACTCTTTCAGCTTTTCTTGTAGGTTTGAAAATTTCATAGTAAAATGTTGACAAAAAATTGCTACATGGAGCCAAGATTCTTTTATCAGTTTCTGATTTATGTCCTGACGAATGCAATGTCAAGAGAGAATGACTGTGAAAACAATAATTAAGCATGGTGTAAAAATATAGAGCTCCTTTAAATAAATAAACAGCACAAAAAATTGTATCAGATTGGCAAAAGTAGTAAACTTTTGAGTTGTTTTAGTTATCACAGGTATCTTGTTGTTTGATGATTTTGTGGTTAAATATGGTCAATGAACTGGTAACAAGAAAAGCACTAGAGATTACCCCACTTCATTTATGTATATGAGATTCAATTATGATTTTAGTAGCTTTCTTTTCAGACCCAGACCAAACTAGGCACAGAACAAATATGAATATGGCAGCATTGATGGGAATGGGGGTCTGGGGGGAGGGGGGGGCAGACAAAACAGACTGCATATCAAGTAGGGACATAACTATGAAACTGTACAAATTTAAAATACTTCTTATAATCACTTATCAAAATCACACCATGCACATTTAAAGTCTTTGGGATTTCAAGTCATAAACTATCTCCATTTTGACCATAACAGTGAGGCAACGGTAGTGTGTGTTTTCCTTACATGGCTTGCCAGTCCATCATTCTCTTGGCTCATACTCCATCTAACCCATTCCGCAAACCTTGCTGGCTATACCATCAAAACAGATCCAAAATCTGCTCACTTTCATTACCTCCACCTCTTGCTTAAATTATTGTAATGGCCTAACTGCTTCTGCCCTGCCCCTCTTCAGTCTATTCTCAACACCAAAGCCAGAGTAATTCTGTTGAAACCTAACTTAAATCGTGTCTCTCTTCTGCTCTGAACCCTCCAAAGGCTCCCCATCTCACTCAGAGGAAAATCAAAATCCTATATGGCAACCTACAGGACCCTATATAATCTCACAGCCCTGCTTCTTGCTTACCCTGCTCCACACACACAGACCTTTCTGCTGTTCCTCAAGCAAGCCAAACATCTTCCTACCTCAGGGCCTTTGAAATCCCTGTTTCCTCTGCCTGGAATGTTTTTCCCTAAAATATCCACATGGCTCAATCCCTCACATTTTTTTTTTTTTAATTTTATTGGGGAACATTGGAGAACAGTGTGTTTCTCCAGGGCTCATTAGGTTCCAAGTCATTGTCCTTCAATCTAGTTGGAGGGCGCAGCTCAGCTCCAAGTCCAGTTGCCGTTTTCAATCTTTAGTTGCAGGGGGCACAGCCCACCATTCCATGTGGAATTGAACTGGCAATCTTGTTGAGAGCTTGCGCTCCAACCAACTGAGCCATCCGGCTGCCCCTCCAGAAGCTCAGCAGCAGCTCGTTGCCTTCAATCTAGTTATGGAGGGCGCAGCTCACTGGCCCATGTGGGAATCGAACCGGCAACCCTGTTGTTCAGAGCTCGCGTTCCAATGAACTGAGCCATCGGGCCACCCTAATCGCTCACCTTTTTCAGGTCTTTCCTCAAATGGCATTTTCTCTGTGAGGTATTCTCTGGCCAATTTATTTAAAATTCTACTCTACTGCATTCCCTATACCTCTTCCCTGCTATACTTTTCTCCATAACATTTTTTACCAAATAACACATTGTATGTTTTACTTAATTATACTATTTATTGTCTGTCACCTCCCACTAGAAGGAAAGCTCCACAGAAAAGGTATTTTTGTCCATTTATCATTGCTGTATCTCTGGTACCTAGGACAGCACCTACCACAGTGTAAGTACTCAATAAATATTTGCTGATTTAATGAATGAATGAATTGACTCTCGTAAGCATATTTTACCTGGTAGTAGTGGTCTTCCCCTCCATCTTCTGGCTATTCCAGATTTTCACTGTACCATCATTTGAACATGTTGCAAAAAGTGAGTGTTCATCAGAGACTCTAATTCGATTCACAGCAGATTTGTGTTCATGAAGATGTGCAACCAGTAGCCCTTTAGGACGCCAGCCTAAGGAAGAGCAAAGGCATGTATCTTAATCTGCACTTATCCATATCTTTCCCACATCCCCAACTATAATAACCAACAACCAGCAGAGCAATTGTAAGAACTAAACAAAGGATATCAACAGTTAGCCAATCCAGAGTGGTCTACTGGACCATGACCGTTATCTATTGAGTAGGACATCCAAGATAGCAATTAAGTGTTGCTCAAATAGCCTTAGAAAGACTGCACCTAGAGTCCTTCTCTAGTGTCTGAAAACTCACAATAGTCACTTGGTACCCAGAAAAACCCTGACTACTTGCTTAGTAGCAAGAGGTAATGACTTTCCTGAACAAGAGAAATCGATGCTAGGAAGGCAGCGTAAGCCTGAAAAGTCTCAAAAACCCAGATCCACTATATAATAAATGTCTGACCTTAAGGAAATTTCTGAGTTTCAATTTCCTCAAATTAAAATGCAGGAAATACTACTTAACCCAAAAGGTCATTATATGGCTAAATGAGATGTATAAATAGTCTGACGTTATCCCAGGCCCACGGTAAACACTCAGTGTTTATTTTCTCTCTACCCGCAATCATTTATTCTATGGTATCCACATGTTAACATACATGGTATTATAAATTACAGCCTCAGAATGCCCATGGATTTTCTAGTACTTTCTTTATGACCTCTATACCCTTTTGTTTTATTATATATTTTTTGTGTGTGATTAATTTCCTCTAATAAATTATAACTTCCCTGAAGTCAGAGACCATGTCTTATGCATTATGAATCACAATACCTAGCATGTCCTTGCATAGAACTGTCTTTACTATTTAATGAATAAAATTATGTATTAAGTATAACATTTAATCATATTTAATGTTAATCTTTTCAAAATAAAACAAAACTGAAAGCTATGTTGAAGATTATGCTATATTAGGGTTAGCACTGTGCCTAATTAAGTGATAACAATGTCATTTTATCATGAAATGATTTCCTTTTACCAAGAAACAAAAATGAAACCAATACTACTGCCAAACCTGGCTTACTCGACGATAAAAAATGTTTCCTGTTGGATCTACAGCCCACATGTGTGGGAAGAACAGCTGGATGTGATTTTTAAGGATATGCTGGATTTGGAAGTGATCAAAAACACTTTTCCAAGAAGTACAGATAATCTACCAGGTTAGGCTGAACATTTCTGTCTAGAGAAAACCAATTTCAAGCAACCACTCAAGTGTGGAAAGAAAAAATAAAGAGCCCAACAGTCACTGCACATTTCTTAAACCACAAAACTTGACACCTTTTCTATGATTATTGAATAAAATGTATAACTTCACTTAAGTATAAAATGCAACTTATAAAGACAGGTTCTCTGGTAAAACAGTTTATGGTCAATTTTTTTGTTTGTTTTTAAAGCAGGGCTGGTAAATAATATCGAACTATATTTCAGAAATAACATAAATATTCCAGGATATTTATTTTGGTAAGAAAATTTATGTGATTAGAGATTTCACTTACCAATTAAGAATATTTTCTAAATCCATAAGTCACTGACCTCTACCAGCATTTTCCCTGCATTCACAATAGAAACCCATGGGAATTCACATAATTTTTAAATCTCTACATATTAACACACTACACCTTTCTTCTCAGTTTTCAAGTTAAATTTTGATTATTAAAATGTACATACAGAAACTCATTAAAAATGTTTTTCAAAATCTGAAAATCTATTATCAAAGGCTAGCTCCATGAACTGGGCAAGTCTGTTAACAGAGCTGAGGCACATCTTTTTCTGAAATAGCTCTAAATTTCTTTTAAATCTTCTCAGAACATAGGAGTGTTTCCCCAAAATCTTAATGTCAACAATTGTTGAATGGTGGGGTTATAGGTGATTTTGTTTTCTTTTAAAAGTATCCATTATTTTCCAAATTTTACCTTTTTTTAAAGAAAATTAATAGATGTTAAAACCTTCTATAATGAAAAGTTGGAGCTATTCCAAGAAGCCTGACACTCAATGAGAAAGTGGCATGACATTGAACAGGCAGGTAAAGCCTTGCATGATAAGTGGGGGAAAGTGACCCCAGGCAGGCTAAAACAGTAAGTGGCCTAAAAAGACACTGCAAGTTGCCTCTAGAGCTAAGATCCACACTCCATAAACAGTGACTTAAGATTTCTCACTTATTGCTTCCTCCTCTAAGATTCCAAAGTGACAGTTTGCTCTTACTTCCTTTCCTTGGTAATTATCAGTACCCTGCATCCGATTCTAGGCTTCAGCACCTAGGGTGGAATGCAACTCCCTCCAATGGCATTTTTACCAGGTGGCGGCGGTTTACTCTCCCATTCAGCGTTTTCCATCATCTGCTTGGCTATCCTCTCAGCATTACACTGCTCCCGCTTTTGTTGTATGAGTTGCTGAAGTTCAGTTTTACAAGTTGTGATCCGAATCTGGTAGGTGGACGGTAAAATTGTACTACTTAAAACCTGTATTGTTGGTTTTCTACTTTGGACATTTGTCACTTCCGGAACCTGCAAAAAAAACAAAAAAAACAAAACAGAATTATAGGCAATTATGTCATAAGCAAAGTATATTTCATATAAAAATGTATCTATGTTCTCTTTATTCACTATCATCAGCTTGTTGTCCTTATTAATGTACCAATCTTTAAATCCAATGACATGCTTAAATGAAATGACATGTTCAAATACAATATGTTTTCAATGAAAACGTTAAAATGAAGTTTAACCACAAATATTACTCAAAACTTCTACACTATTAAAAAAAAAGTTATCAGTGCAGCAAAAACATTAAATAAAAACTCTCATTAAGTGAAAAACAAAATTTTGTCAGATGGTTCAGTTAATATGTATTATATTTTTCATTTAAAATATGACTGGCTAGGGAACAATTACCTTCAATTGCAAATTTATTTCAAATATATCAAAATTATCATGACATTTCTCATGCATTGCAAACTTGGGACTTTTCTTCTCAGAAGTATTTTTGGTATTTTACAGATAGAACTATGTCATATTTGAAGAATAAAAAGATATTTAAAAGGTTCACTGTATACTAATTATAATCACAGTTCATAATGATGTCTTCAACCCACAATTTCAGATCACTTTATTGGTGAGAACTCTAAAACGAGACCTTTTTGATGCATTTAATAACTAGATTTCCCCTTGGCGATACAATTAAAGATAAACTGTCTTAGAAAGAAACATGTCCTCCAACAGCACAAGTCACTGTATTCTTTTTCCAGTACAGTACCCAGCTTTTAAACATCCCGAAGCGTAGAATGAGATTGAAAGAGAAAAGGACTATTGCCTAGGTGACAATACCTGTGGAGAAGTTGACAAGGGGACACAAATGCCAGCAGAGGACTCTGAACGAGGAGGCTTCCCAGTCTGAATCACCTCCTGGTCACTCCCTTTAGGTAGGGCCTGTGGGATGGTCGGTGGTTCCAGTGACCCAAACATGCTTTTCCATTCTTCGTTTACATTTGAGTCTTGTTTCACATGTTTTCTAGCTATGAAAACAGATTTCAGAATAGTCTAAAGGAAGCCTCTAAAACTAGTATGTGCTTTTATTGCTTCTTTTTTTTGGTGGGGAATGGACTTCACATCCTATTTGTTCTTTATGATCTCCAATTTATTTATATTTATATATCAACTCATTAACCTCACTTCCATTTCTTGGGCAGATGGAAAAGATGTGCTTTCGATGGTATTAATAATTAGACCTAATTGTTTCTTAGTTTCCCCAGGCTAGCTCCATTGCAAGTAACCACTTCATCTGAAGAATCAACAATAAAAACAAATTTTTCAAATGTCACTACTAAATATGACCTCTCTATTTCCAGTATCAGTTACTTAGAAAACAAAATAAAAATAGAATAAAAAAATCAATTGTTATATAGCTATCTCCTGACTATAAACAGAAGAGAAACCATTTATTTTTTATCTTTGTCCAGTTACAAAAAGTACTAAGTTCTAGCATTACCAAATAATAACATGAATTGCCTCCATAACTTTGTAAACCTCACGAACTCTACAGTTTAATGATATACTACCATATTATTTTACAAAAATAAAATAATACATATTGTTTCACAACTTGCTTTTTCTCTTACTTAATATGTTGAACACTTACCTAACCATTCACCTATTAATTGACACTTCAATTATTTCCTTTTTTTGTTTTAATGGAAAACATTCTTATACACGTTTCTTTGCATGCATGTCATTGTTTCTTAGAAGAAATTTTGGCAGGTTACTTAATCTCTTAACTGTTAGCTCACTTCTCTACTTTTTCTCCCCTAAATCTTCCTGCTATGTAAGCTAGTCACTGTATTTAAAACTTCCATATCTGGTAAGTGTGACTTTTATTTTATTACTAATTAGCTAAAAGTAGCTTTATGAAATAACTAACAATACAAGCTCAACACACACACACACACACACACACACACACACACACACAAAAATGTACCAACCTCGCTTGTCATCTGGTTCCTGTTTGGTTTTAACAAGATCAACTTGTCTCCCAGTTATGCCCAAGGCTGCCAAATCAATTACACCTTTCTGGCTACTATCATGAAGATGGCTTTGGTCCACTATATTGGCCTTTGCTTTGTTAGATTTCATCATGAAGTCTTTTAGTGCCAAAAGTTTGTCTTCTTCTTCCTCTGTCATTCCCTAAAAACAAACAAAACCATATGTTCTCGGTTATTTTTTGCAAGTAATAACAACAGGCCTCAGAATGACTGACAAATGAAAGGGCAAGCTACCCAATTTAAAATTCTAAGAATCAGAATGGTAAAATCAAGCAAGCAAAGTCAAGAGAAAAAGGAAGTATCAATACAGAACCATATCTCACTATTCTGAACTCCCAGAACACACTCTCTCCATTGGGGCACTTTCTACTTTGTATCAAGATTTATATCTTCACTTTCTTTCTAAATGGGAGTATTCAAGTATAATACATCTTTGAAATCTCCAAAGAACTTAATGCAATGGCTGGTATCGCCAATGAACACACAAATTACAAAGCAAAACAGCCTTATGTTGATACGGAGTAAGTTTTAGTGGTCTAGATAGATCAAGCTAGTAACAACATTCCTGTAAACCAAACCCTGATCCAGAGCAAGGCCCTAAACTCTTCAATTCTATAGATGTTGAGAGAGGTGAGGAAGGTGCAGAAGAAAAGGATGAAGCCAGCAAAGGCTGGTTTGTGAGGTTTAAGGAAAGAAGCTGTCTCCATAACATAAAAGTGCAGGTGAAGCAGCCAGTGCTGATGTAGAAGCTGCAGGAAGTTATCCAGAAGAGCCAGCTAAGGTAATTAATGAGGCTGGCTACACTAAACAACAGATTTTCAATATACATGAAACAGCTTTATACTGGAAGAAGATGCCATCTAGGACACAGAAGTCAATGCCTGGTTTTAAAGCTTCAAAGGACAGGCTGACTCTCTTATAAGGGCTAACACAGCTGGTGATTTTAGGTTGAAGCCAGCGGTCATTTACCATTCTGAAAATCCCAGGGCCCTTAAGAATTATGCTAAATCTATGACGACAGCCTAATGCCAGCACATCTGTTTACAACATGGTTTACTGAATATTTTAAGCCCTGTGTTGAGAACTATTGCTCAGAAAAAAAAATTCCTTTCAAAATATTATCGCTCACTAACAATGCACCTGGTCACCCAAGAGCTCTGATGGAGATGTACAAGGAGATTAATGTTGTTTTCACACTTGCTAACACAACATCCATTCTGCAGCCCATTGATCAAAGAGTAATTTCAACTTTCAGTCTTATGATTTAAGAAATACATTTCATAAGGCTATAGCTGCCATAGATAGTGACTCCTCTGATGGCTCTGGGCAATGTCAATAGAAAACCTTCTGGAAAGGATTCACCATTCTAGATGCCATCAAGAACATTTGTGATTCATGGGAAGAGGTCAAAATATCAACATTAACAAGAGCTTGAAGAAGCAGATTCCAGCCTTCATGGAGGATTTTGAGGGATTTAAGACTTTAGTGAAGGAAGTTAACTGCAGATGTGGTGGAAATAGTGAGAGAACTAACATTAGAAGTAGAGCCTAAAATGTGACTGAATTACTGAAATCTGATGATAAAACTTCAATAAGTGAGAAATTGCTTCTTGTGGATGAGCAAAGAAAGGGGTTTCTTGAGATCAAATCTACTCCTGGGGAAGACGCTTTGAAAACTGCTGAAGTGACAATAGGGATTTAGAATTTCACATGAGCTTATAAATAAAGAAGCAGCAGGGTATGAGAGGATTGATTCCAATTTTGAAAGAAGTTCTACTGTGGGTAAAATGCTATCAAACACCATCACGTGCTACAGAGAAACTGTTTGTGAAAAGAAGAGCCAATCAATGTGGCAAACTTCACCGCTGTCCTATTTTAAGAAATTGCATCCACTGACCCCAACCGTCAGGAACTACTACCCTGATCAGTCAACTGCCATTGACACTGACATGTCCCTCCACCAGCAAAAAGATTACAACTCTGAGGGATCAGATACATGATAGCTAGCATTTTTTAGCAATAAAGTATTTTTAAAATTTAGGTACATACAGTATATTTTTGCACACTTAATAGGTGATACAGTATAAACATAAATTTCATATGCACTAGGAAACCAAAAAATTCATGTGACTCGCTTGACTGTGATATCTGCTTTATTGTGGTATTTTCTTTACTGTGGTGGTCTGGAACTGAAGGCACAGTATCCCCGAGGTGTCCTGTACTGAACAACGTGTGTGTGAGAGGAAATTACCTGAGGCCAGGGAAAGAGCAACCAGAAAGCAGGAAGCCAAACAATTCCCAGAGTCCACACAGGGCTGGGAATCATTCATGTGCCCACCGGCCAGAAGTGAAAGACCTTACTTACTACACAGAGCATCACGTCCTCAGAAGTCCCTGTTAGTCAAGCCAAACTGGCCATTGACCACAGGTGGCTCTAGATCTGTCCTAACAAATCTTAAAAGGACCAAATCGATTCCAAGTAACCTAACTGTACAGCAGAACAAATCTAACACTATATAAAGGAATTCAGTACCCAACAACATAAAACTCACAATCAACAGAGAAAGAAACTAGGTGGCGAAGGGACAGAGATTGGAGGAAAACTTACATTTTACTATGTATCTTCTCATACCTTTTCAATGTTACACCTTGTATATATACTACCCAGTCAAAAATGATTAAAAATCATTTGAAAGTTTAAAATGCAAAGTATTTCTCACTTTTTAAAGTAAGGAGTGAAGTAACAGTGTATTCCGTTTTCATGCCTGATCAAATGGATGCCAGTAACAAACGAAGCAGCGAGCTCCTGTGATGAGATCTCCTAAAACGGCCCCGACATGTGTCTCTTCCAGATGCCAAGTCCTACTGAAAATCTGGACTACAGATTCCACCTTCCATACGGGGAATGTTCCACAAGTATACTTTACATCTATTGTCTGTAACTCTGAACATATTTTCCCACAGAAACAATGGCAGGCAGCTCTAGCAAGGCCTATTTTACCCATGATGTATTTCAAGTACAGTTCTGTACACAAGAGCCTTGCAGAACCCCAAGAAAAGAAAAAAAAAAATCTGTAGGAGTGTTCAGAATTCCCACTTGTGGGGGCTAAAAACATGTCTTTTCCCTTGGTAGCCCCAACATTAGGAACCAGAACTCAATACCTATTTCCCTGCAACAACGCCTCTGCCCGTAATCCCAAGAAACTAAGGAGTACAGGAACCAAAAAGAAGTGAAGGCAGACAAAAGGCTTGCAAGAGGCTGGAAGAGGTGAGCTGCATACAGACTTCTTCCTAAGTCCATACAGGACCAAAGCAAGCTTCTCAGTCTTAGCTTCCTGTCCTCAGTTTACTTTGAGAGGCAAGATGGCAACGATGGAGGAGCACGGACTTTGGAGTTAGACGGGTTTAGGTTTAAATGTCAGCTTTGAAACTTACTGACCGGTGTGAGCACAGTCAAGTTAACTACCCTCATTACGTCTCAGTTTCCTTATCTATGAAATGGGGATAACATCATCTGTTGCTCAAGCTAATTTTAAGCTTGAGTCACAAAATACAGAAAGCATCAATTATGGTGGTAAACTGGTAGGTCCTCCTTGAAGAGACATTTTTCCAAAGAGGACATACAAATGGCAAATAGACATATGAAAAAATGCTCAACATCACTAATCATCAGAGAAATGCAAATAAAAACCACAATGAGATATCACCTCACCCCAGTCAGAATGGCGATCATCAACAAGACAAATAGTAACAAATGTTGGAGAGGCTGTGGAGAAAAAGGAACCCTCATACACTGTTGGTGGGAATGCAGACTGGTGCAGCCGTTATGGAAGGCGGTGTGGAGGTTCCTCAAAAAATTACGAATAGAATTGCCATATGACCCAGCAATCCCTCTCCTGGGTATCTACCCAAAAAATCTGAAAACATTTAGAGATAAAGACATGTGTGCTCCAATGTTCATTGCAGCTTTGTTTACGGTGGCCAAGACATGGAAACAACCAAAATGTCCTTCGATAGATGAATGGATGAAGAAGTTGTGGTATATATACACAATGGAATACTATTCGGCGGTAAGAAAAGATGATATAGGAACATTTGTGACAACATGGATGGATCTTGAGAGTGTAATGCTGAGCGAAATAAGTCAGACAGAAAAAGCAGAGAACCATGTGATTTCACTGATATGTGGTATATAAACCAAAAGCAACAAAAGAACAAGACAAACAAATGAGAAACAGAAACTCATAGACACAGACAATAGTTTAGTGGTTGCCAGAGGGTAAGGGGGGTGGGGGGTGGGGGGTGGGAGATGAGGGTAAGGGGGATCGAATATATGGTGATGGAAGGAGAACTGACTCTGGGTGATGAACACACAATGGGATTTATAGATGATGTAATACAGAATTGTACACCTGAAATCTATGTAATTTTACTAACAATTGTCACCTCAATAAATTAAAAAAAAAAAAAAACACACACAAAAAAAACTGGTAGGTCCTCAATAAATGGAAGCTGGTGCTGTTCTGCTGTTCCTTGCTCTGAGGAGCTCAGAGATTCTAGCCTGCTCTCCCTTTACTAACAGCACCTGTCCCTTGAAACAGTACTCGTAACCCACAGGAATCTCCTGAAACAATTATTAACAGCAACAACATAAAACAGGGGATTACATGTTCCTCTTTTCCTACTCATACAAATGAGGGGATAAATGACAGACAAATGAATACATCAAGCAAACATTTAGCAGACTACAAGGCAGTGAGTTTTAGTGATTTCGTCACGGCACGCAATAATGGAGGGTGGCACTGAGGGAGCACCAATGGCAGAAGCGTGTGGGAGACGAACAGTAGTAAGCAGAGAGTGGAAAGACTATGGAAACTGCTCCTTCTTCTCTCTCCTTTTACCCAGGGCAGTGGCAAAACCTACACCAAGAGCAAGGTGAAAAGCAAGAACTACCGTTGTTTCCCCAAAAATAAGACCTAACTGGAAAATAAGTCCTAGCATGATTTTTCAGGATGACATCCCCTGAACATAAGCCCTAAGGTGTTTTTTGGAGCAGAACTTAATATAAGACCCGGTCTTATTTTGGGGGAAACATGGTAGAGGCTAGGGTGGCAACATGAATGAAGGAACTAATGACTTATATGAAAAGGAAATATCAATATAGAGGTATTTAATTTAATATACAGGATTTGCCAGAGAGAAATACAAAGAATCACACCATCCACGCCCAAAGAAACATCTAAATTGGTGTAGTTTTTATTGCATGCTGAAATCTTTTCGATAAGGATTATGTACTTAGGAGAAACAACAGAAAAACGTGATTCAAAATACAATTTTCCATAAGCTGCTTTCTAAAATATAAAGTACATCTACTATACGACCCAAGGTTAAAAGAAAACCCACAGAAAAAGCTCTTTGGCAATCCAAGTCACATCAAATTAAGTCTCCTAAAATACATTATATATATAAAATATATAATAGGAAACAGAACCACCAGCCTGGAAGGGACTTTCAGATGCATCTCTAGCCTCCAGCAACATTTAGACCTAAAAGAACCAAAATGGATATCGAATGGTGTCCCGCAGGAGCCTACTCCAATATTCAATCACCCACGCCAAAGTCTGGGCATCAAACAGCACTGGCTATTCAGTGACAAGTACAATACATGAAAGGATTCATACCCCAAAGCTGATCAAATTCTCTCTCTGCAACTGAGGCATTTTCACATCATCTTATCTTGTTAGACATGAGTGACAAGCATTCTCTAAACCAAAACTTGCTGCAGACTTAAAGGCAGTCATTAAAGTTGTCCCTCACTATTTGCTTTATGGCTCATGGAGCTTTTATTCAGAAACTGTATTCTTTATTTCTAGCCATTTTTATTCCTATCTGGACTTCTCTAGGTTTCACACACCCCTCTTAAAACAGGTTGCTGAATCTAGATTATTTCTAAAGTGGCCCTATTAATGCCAAGCATAATAAAAAGATTGCTTCCACGTTGTAACAAGATTTGTTAATTGATCCAATTTCAGAGGCGTTTAAGACACAGCAGTAAACCATTGTTTTATTCAATCTAAGATGCATTATAAATCCCAGATATCGCAGCTGTTTGCATGCAGTGAGAACTCTCTAAATTTGGATGGAAATCAGGATTTTTCTGTATTGCATCTATGTTTTACAATATAATGACATAAAATTTCATTATATTTTTTGGTGAAATACAGAACTGAATCAAGACTATTACTTAAATCTAAGCTTCTATCTACTCTACCCTTCATTTATATAGTCAGTAATCACAAAATAAACTTACTAGCTCTCCCAAGATTCCTTATTCAGTTCAACCCAATGCTTATCATCATCCTGGTATCCCCTATATACCAATGCAAATGCATAAGATATCTACCAGATTCATTTATTTATTTATTCTGATTCAACCTAACCAACCAAAATATATTTAACAATTAGATGGATGCTTTAATTTTATTATGAAGTTTGCACTTAAACGTAAGCTTTCAGAAAGGTGATACAACCTGTGAGAGTAATTTCTTCAGAAGCTGTGCTATGGCAGGGTCCTCAGGTGGAGGGCAGTCAGGGAGAGACCCATTTCGTTTCTTCTGACGCATGTGAAGATGTCTGAACAAGCTAGTAATATCTTTCGACCTCAAAGCATAATCAAATATAGAACGACTTACTGGCTCTTTTAAAACGCTGAGTAGAACAAGTTTTCTTTCGATCTATATTAGAAAAATAAAAACAATCAGCCAAAAATACAACATATAGTAGTTATTTTCAAATTCAATAAAACCTTTGTAAAGTTAACGTAGGTATTTATTTTCTAAGAAAATGCAAGATGTGAAAATCTGCAATTTTTGCTTAAAAGACAAAAAGAATGCTAGTGACCTTTAAAAAGCTAAGGCATATCTTCTTTTCATTGTCAGCACCTCAGTACACAACTGTGTCTATCATACTGGATAAATACCCTGGCTAGAAAAGTTTAGAAAATGAAAGAGTCTTTTCTAGATCCCAAAATGTCAGGTGACTTCCTAGACTCCTGTAGTCACCCAACAGGTACAGACTCAGAAAAGATGCTCAGTAGTCACAGGGCTTCCTGTCGGCCATTGGGTTTTCCCAGTAGCTTCAACCACTTCCAAAAAGCATTCCTCTCTCCACAGAGTTCATAAAATCCTTTTGTTACCACCAAGCATACTCTCTTTGACGCAGCGTTTGTAATAACAGGATGAGTACTACTAACAGTAACCAAGAGGACTTCAGACATATGGAACCACTTGGTGAGTCGGCCAGTGGAAACCAGCATAAAAGGGTATCTTTTGTCTAATCCAAACTGTAGAAAGGTATGATTTATGAAACATATGGATAATTAGCCTCTTAACTCCTAATCCTGGCCTTTCAAAATATAAAACAATGATAAAAACAAAAAAAACAAAAAAGAAAAAAAAATTTTTTTTAAAGAATTTCTGAGAAAACAGCGAATGGTACAGATTTCTACCAAATCCCTTATATGTCATATTTATTATAGTAAACCACAACTAAAAGTTATTACAAAAATGCATGCAATTTTTAAATCCCAGAGACATTTCACATTGTGTTCTAAAAATATTTAATAAACAAACTTCTAAATAGAGTAAGTGGTCAAAATAGTAGGAATCTCTAGACCTGATTTCCAAGGAAGCTTTAATAAACTTCAAAAAAAGGCATATTGGGCGGCCGGATGGATCAGTTGATTGGAGCACAAGCTCTGAATAACAGGGTTGCTGGTTCTATTCCCACATGGGCCAGTGGCCTGTGCCCTCCACAACTAGATTGAAGACAACGAGCTGCCACTGAGCTTCCGGAGGGGCAGCCGGATGGCTCATCTGGTTAGAGCACGAGCTCTCAACAACGTTACCAGTTCAATTCCTGCATGGAATGGTGGGCTGCGCCTCCTGCAACTAAAGACTGAAAATGGGAACTGGACTTGGAGCTGAGCTGCGCCCTCCACAACTAGATTGAAGGACAGACAATGACTTGGAGCTGATGGGCCCTGGAGAAACACACTGTTCCCCAATATTCCCCAATAAAATTTTTTTAAAAAGCATATTTTCTAGTGATATTATCTGTCTTTCATGTATAAATAAATTGCTTCTGGGGTAAACATAAAATTCTACAAACTATGAAATAAAGAATGATCCCCAGAAATGGATGAATCTATGGAGAAAAGTAGGACTTGAAGGCACAGCCAAATCCTCTTTATTTCCAAAGGATATCGAAGGCCACTTTCTCCAATCTAAGGGAAGGTATTATACATTGGGATACTGTGCTTCCCTGAAAATAAGACCTAGCCAGACCATCAGCTCTAATGCGTCTCTTGGAGCAAAAATTAATATAAGACCCAGTATTATATTATATATTAATCCTATTATATATATTTATTATATTATATATATATTATTATATTATATCATATAATACCCGGTCTCATATTATAGTAAAATAAGACTGGGTCTTATTTTAATTTTTGCTCCAAAAGATGCAGAGCTGATGGTCTGGCTAGGTCTTATTTTCGGGGAAACATGGTATATAAGTAGGAGAAAGCCAAAGGCATGTGAATTTGCAAGAGAGAAATCGAGTTTTAGTAAAAACATGGTATTTCAGGATGTTTTCACAGCCAGAATCATCTCTCAACAGTCCATTCAATTTAAATATCTATTTTGATAGTTGGGGGTCCAGCAAAATAAAGGGTGTAAACACTGACAAGTTGGGTAAACAACTGCTTTGTACAAACCAAAGGTCTGGAGTTTATCAAGTGCTATACTGCTGGCAGGTCTGGGAGGGTTGGAGGCAGGGGTTGATAGTTAGATTTAAAAAGAAGAAGCGGGGGGGGCAGAAAGAAAAGAGAGAAAGGCAAGGAGGAAGGAAAAGAAAAGAAAAAAGGAAAGGGAAAGAGAAAAAAATGAAACAAAATGAAACAAAACAAAACGGAAACCAGAACCAGGTAGTGGCCCAAAAAATAAACATTTGAACAAGGTTTTTTCTAATTTATTACAAATGATGACAGGCTGAAATCATTTATACTTTTTAAAATAAAAGCAGGGTTCCATCTGTCGTGCGGGGCGGCCTGCGGGGTCTCTGCTCCCGCTCCCCATACAAGAACGCAGGATATGGTGAGGCCAAAAAGGGACACCCACGGAGCCATAGGTAGGGGAGTCATACCACTACAGTCTCACTGGAGGCTGGGTTCACTGGACGTGCGACCTGCTGTCCGTTTTGTCTGCAACCCACCGACGACTCTCTTTCACTCTCCTCCACTCTCCTCTTTCTGCTAGCGTAGCCACAGCAGTTATATTAGTGGCCAATGGCTCACTGGTTACAGCTGACGGCCAACTAGCCACAGCTGATGGCCATGCAATCACAGTTGATGGCCATTTACTACCTGAGCCAGGCACCTGTCTATGTGAGGCCGAGAGCCTGGAAACTTCTTTCTGGGGCTCTGCTCCCACACCATCAATATACATTTCTGCTATATTTCACTTGAACAGCGGATGCGTTATAACATACAAGAAAATCAAATATGAACTACTGAGTGTATAACATGATGTATAACATAACAGTCTCTTGAACATTTCTCACCTTCAAAAGCGTTTGTTCCATTAACATTAACTAGCTTGAAAGGAATGTGAAAATGCTATAGCGCAATTTAAATCTTTAAAAATTTAAATAAAAATAGAACTCTAAACCTTTTTTTAAGGGCTCCGCAGTTTGGAGGGGAGATTGATTCTAAGTTGAAACATACTTACCTGTATTATTGGTTGGGTAATATATGGGTCAAGGTAAGGCATCAGTTTACAATACACATCAGCTGTGCTTATTTGATGAGCTACCACTGTGATAAATCCCACGGCACCATAGCGTATCCACAGATTGGGATGACACAGAAAGGGGGCTAGAAAGGGGGAAAAAGGGTACGGATTAAACCATTAAACCATGTTCATAGTTTCAGACTATCAAAATAAACAAATTTCCACCTTATAACACAACTGATAAAGGGATTATAGCGCAGTTTTACTATAAGGTGCCTTCACATATTCAATTATCTTGAGGCATAAACTCAACCTAGTGAACATACTGATATTATATTATTCCCTATCAGAAAAATCAGCAATAGCAAAAAAGAATAAAAACAGCTACCTCCTTTCTGAGAATTTAAATTTATATTGTTTAGTCAGGGCTGAAGATGGGTGGCCATCTACTCATTTAAAAGACTGGAAAAAAACTACTAGACAGAGACATAAAAAGTCCCAACAGTTACTCCCTGACCCACTACCCTAAAGAAGTCCAAGGACACACCATGTACCACATAAAGAGCAAAGAAAATGAGATGCTGTCTCTTCTCTCAGCCACAGCTTTAAGATTAGGGAACAATTTCATCTAACATTCTTTTTAATGTAAAGGTTTGATCAAACCTAATATACATATCACTTATAAATTCATTCACAAGGCATTATGAATGGAAACTAAAAGGCAGAAAACATGATGCCCATTCTTAAAGAGTTTAAAGTATAAAATTAAACCAGAAAATTACATGAATGTCTTTTCACCCCTTTTATTTTTAACTACGTGTGTATTATACCTAAAACCAGTGATTTCAACTAATCGAAGTAAGATTTAGAATAAAATTCAAACTTGTGAAAGCAAAGAAAAAAATTGTATTGGTCTAAGTATGCAAAAACATCAGCATTTTGAGGATATTAATTTTATGAGAAATTCATACCAACAGAAAAATAAGAACACTGTCACATGCTCAAATGACTTATAGTATAAAAAAGGGAAAGGAGAAAAAATTTGTTCAAAATATGTATCCAAAGTTCTCCCATTCCAATTATTTTAATTACACATGAAGGAGCTTTTGATTATTTCATAAACATCCTGCTGACTCTGATATATCCAACAAGGGAGGGCTGGTAGTTTTCTTTGACAAACGGGAAAATGAAAACTGGAAAAACATCAAAAACCTCCAAAAAGTAAACCCAAAATGACTTGGCAGGGATTAGATACTGTACAAGGCTGCATTATTGGTCCCAATTCTTTACATTATCTGTGTTACACAACCACACTCTTGCCTTGTACTCACGGTGTACAAATGGTACTTCTCTGCCCCTTGCTTTTGGCTCAGTCATGTTACCTGCTCTGGGCAATGGATGCATGTTGGCAGATATACCAGAAACAAAAGCTTGAAATGTGCTGCATAGCTAGGCATGCTCTCTCGTGCTCCTGCCATCACCCAGAACATAACGTGCATAGCTGCTGACCTCCATCCTGGGCTCCAGAATGACACAGAGGAATCACAAGTCACCACAGACAACCTGGAGATGCAAAGCCTAAAAGCAGAGGCACCCACAAAACCTACAGATAGATGCATAAGGAGAAATTTACTGAGATTTTGTGGTTCCTGAGATTTTGTGGTTGAGTGTTGTATAGCACAAGGGGTAGCTGTTTTCATTCTTTTTTGATACTGCTGATTTTTATGATAGGGGATATAATATTTGGTATTGCTGGTTTTTATGATACGGGATATAATATTAGTATGTTCACTTGGTTGAGTTTATGCCTCAAGATAACTGAATATGTGAAGGCATCTGATAGTAACATTGTGGCATAATCCCTTTATCAATTATGTTACAGGGTGAAAATTTTTTTATTTATATCAGTAAGTAGTTAATTGATACAAAGATTCTCAAACACTCAAAAAACAAGAAACCAGAATCAAGAGGATTTCCTATAAAACAGTTTACTCAATTTTTTCTCCATCCAATACATTTCTATTATCTGGGGATAATCTCCTTAATATTAGATATTCATAATATCTAAGTGGGAACAGTATTGTCACCATCACCACCACCACCATTCCCTTTAAGAATCACTACCACAGACGGACTATGCTTAGTTTAAAGACAGAACACAAACACAGAGATATATACAGTTTATCATTTGTTTTAAGTAGGTGTTTCTAAGTTACTAAAAACTTTTTTTTAATAGTTTAAAATGCCAACAAATTATTATTTATTTGATTTTTCTCAGCAAGGCTTTTTCTTTTTCCTCATAGCTGGTCCCAAATTCAGTTCCCGTTCTAACGGTATTCCCCATCCAAGAAGTTATACCACACTGGATTTATTCTACATCCAATGATAATTTATTTTGATGCGAAATTAAAGATACATGAGTACCCCATATTTTCTTGTGATCAATGACTAGAAATAGCAGGGCCCAGAAAAAAATCTCTGCAAAATTTGAGAGGAGAGGTGAAAAACTATCTTTATGATGACTTTTGCTTAAAAACTTATGGACATCCATTTTTCAGATAAATACAATGCTATTTATAAGCCACATTAAATCTCAAAAATAATTTCCAAATAGTTAGGCAACAGAAGGAATGTATTATGTGAAATCAGAATATATGAGTATATATTTATATATACAAAAGGTATAAATTAAAATAAAGAGAATTAAAGTCAAGAGCAAGAAAAACTTGACACTTGGGAAATAATGTCACTGTAACAAAAGAAAAAAAGAAAGCACTGATGTGGTAACTCAGAAACAGAGAATGAGCAGAAAACATTCCAGGTAGCAAGATATACCTGTTAACATGACATATTTTCTCCTTAATATTATTATGAAAATAGGTGCTTTCTATATCCGTCTTATACTACACAGGACCAGAAACTTTAAAATCATTCTAACACCTTTTAATTATAATATTAGCAATACGAGTATTTGGTTCCCATGTTATTTATTACCTTTTTTAAAAAATGGGAAAAAATAAGAGATAAGTAATCTTTTAAGTTTCAGCACTCTGTAGCTTATAACTTACTCTGGATGGTGAGGACACAATGTGACAGATATATAGATGATGTATTACAGAAATGTACACTTGAAACCTATGTAATTTTACTAACCTTTGTTCACCCTAATAAATTTTAAAAAATAAAAATAAAAAATACTTCAATAGAGATTCATATCATTGTGTTGCCAATATTCAACAATTTCATATTAAATTTGCAATTATTTTTAACATAATCATCAAAAAAATCAAACCAATTTAATTATAAACTAAGAATGAGTATAGATATTAAAGTGCAAAATAAGAACCCTATATATACTTATATATACTTAAATTTTCTAATTTTTTTTTAAAGCTACATTCATGCCTTAAAAATTTCCAGAAATTTTATACATCTCTACTATGTAACTATCACATAGTTTCTGAACAATCAAAATAAACAATAATTCCTTTGTCCTTTTTCTCTAAGGATTGCCTCAGGAAAAAACCTGTTAACTAACTCTAACATATTTTAGTTTTCTATTAATTTTTCTTGGCAAAGCATTTAGCAGGAATTAAATATTTTATCTAAAGAGGCAAATTTCAAGATTTCATGTCTTCTCCATACAGAGCCAACTTGCATTCTTACTTTGCATCGTTCTCAAAGTGAAGTGACAAGAAAGCTAAAAGTTCCGGATATTCTTAATTTTAGAAAGTGTCATATTTACTTGTTTGCTCTTATTCTCAATTTTAAGTTGAGAGAAATAAGTGCTGTAGAGGTCAAGGAATTAATTCTCTTTCACTGGTTAATAAAATTACTAACTTCAATGCTATGAATTCTTAACTGGCAATGAGTGCGATGACATGTCATAGACAATTCTCCACATCTAATTTCAATTTGACCAGTGTCCAAAAAAATAAGTGGACTCTTCAGAGAAGTTAAAGACTTTATCCATATTGTGTTAAAAAAACAAAAACAAAATCTACACTTTTCAAGGATCACACAAAGACTTACCTACAAATAAAAACAAAGATGTATTTCCCAACTTGGGCTGGAGAACCAAATGATCCTGTTTGTTTGTTGCCTGTCTCAAATACATACAAGCCTGCATGCAGAAGCATGCACATGTGTGTGTACACACAGACACACACACACACACACATACACACACACACAAAATGGGAATAAAGTTGAAAACCTGACTCTATATTGCCTAGAAGTTTTGCAATGCTCTATCAATTGTTATTTCTCTTCCCACATCCTAATTTTCCCATCCTAATCTTGGGAAACAGAAACTTACCAATATCACTGGCAAATTCGTAGACATGGGGTTTTTGTAGCAGCCCTAACTGGCACATACAGGTAAGGGCGTTAAGAGCCTTCACAATAACAAATTCCTCAGCATCACTAAGACCTTGTTGCAGCAGGGGTTTGAGAATCGAGGAGCTCTGCCAGCCAACATAGGCAGCAACACCTAAAAAGAGAAGCAGCACGACATTATCACGCATTCTATACCTGAAAGTACAAATGCCATTAGGTAAAACAGTAAAATTAATCAAAAGCCAAATATATTGAGCGATAATCAAGGAGAGGACATCGCACTTCCTTCCATCGCATGATAAATGAAAAAGACCCACACCAAAGCAAATCATCAAGAAATTCTGGAACACCAAAGGGACAGAAAAGATCCTCAGAACTTACAGAAAGAAAAATACAGGTCCCCTAAAAATGAAGGAGAGTAAGACTGGCATCAGATGATCTTCAGCAACAATGGAGGCTAGAACACAATAGAGCAAGACCTTAAAGTCACGAAAGTAATTTTATACCCAAACTGTCAATAAAATAAGAGAAAATAAGTCATTTTGAGACATGTGAGAACTATATAGGTTTACCTCCCATGCAACTCTTTCTAACTTACTTGAAGATATACTCCAGCAAAATTAAAAAGATGTAGAATGTACAAAATAGTAGATATAACCCAAGAATTCAAGGGGGAAAAAAGGATAATACCTAGCAAACATCTAGAAATCAATCAGCTGAAATTAGAATTAAAAGCCAATAAATTTCAAAGATGTTAAGAAGAAAAATGGAATAGATTATAAACAATAGACAAAATTGGTAAGGAAGGCACTAGATATTACAGATAAGATGAAGAAGGTATATTACTTTTCTCTATAAAAGGAAAACAAAGGAATCTGAAATTCTAGGACAAACAAAAACTTTGTTCAAGAAAGTCATGGTATAAATATAAAATAAATTAAAATGTGCAATGTATTTAGTAATTGACAGAGGATAGAAAAAATAATCCATCGACTTTGATACTACAAGTATTCTCATCAAAGACAAAGGAGTCACAGCACTGGAACCGTGGTGAAGTAAATATAAATAATATACTATCTGGCTCTATAGTCAATAACATTTACACATTCATAATCATGTAAATTTTGTTTCGAACTTTTAGAATCACTTTATACAATGCACAAAAGACTATTACGATTACAGAACAGAATGTAGATATTATCAACTATAGCAATGCAATTGTTAGCTGAGTTGTCAACTAACAAATTATCAACCACCAAAAGAAAAAGGAGAGGTAGAGAGAAAGAAAGGAGCACTAATATTCTTGTAGTCCAAACCAAATCAGAAGACCAATAAGAAATAGGTTTAATTATTTAAAATTATAACAACAAACTGAAAACTAAAGCACTGAAAATAGTGATCTATATCTCAAAAACAGGGACAAAGGATCAGGTATGAGTGAATTGAATCTTCATCTAGTATAGAACAAAGTCAAGAAATAAAGTCTAATGTTGACAATTCTAAAAATAGTAATATGAAAATTCTAGAGGTATGGCAATAATCACCGGAAGATACCAAACCAAAAACAAATAAGAATAGCTGCCTCTGGAAAGTGCAACTATTGCTTTTCAAATATTTCTTTATAAATTTTGGATAAATTTTAAATTTACAAAAGCATATTTTCCCTATAAATGAAAAATAATTTTAGAATTTTTTTCTATAATAAGAGGAAAAAAATGCTATCTAATATTCTAGTGGATTATATTTAGGAAATTTACAAACTGAAATGTATAGTGAGCTAAGACAGCGCAAAAGATTTTGGAAAAGAAGTGTGGCATCTGGGGAACTTATCCTACCCGATACAAGTATTAATAATAAATACATAATAATTAAAATATAAGAATTGAGAGTATAATATTGAGTACAAGATTAAGAAATCAAGGAAATAGAATAGATACCCAGAAAATTGACCCTAAAAGACATAAGCATACAACAGATGACAATAGAAGCTTCACAAATCAATGGGAAAAAAATGAAGTATTTAATAAATATTATTAGAAAAATGGTTATATTTCTGAGGAAAATTTAGATTTTACTTCACACCACAGCCCAAAATAAAGATCAGTTAAGCAGTTAAGTACAAAAAATAAAGCATTTTAAAAAAAAGACACGCACCCAACAGAGATTAGTACCCTAATTCTGGAATGGGAAAAGCCTTTAGGCACAAAAGTAAAAAAAACCACAAAGTAAAGATCAAATAAATTTACAACATAAAAATTATTTAAAAAAACATAAAAATAATTAAGTTATTTGAGAAAAATTTTTGCCATTGAAATAAGTTATTTAATGTTCTTAAGGTGTATATATACATACATACATACATACATACATACATACATACGGCTAAAAAATATCAACAAGCATTAACACCATTAGAAAAAATGGGCCAAAATAATACATTAAAAATTCATAGAATAAGATGAATAAGTAATCAACAGGAGAAAGTTTTGACAATTACATGATTTCACTTTTATGTGGAATCAAAAAAACAAAAATGAATAAACAAAAAATAGAAACAGACACATAGAGAGAACAAGCTGATGGTTGCCAAAGGAGAGGAACGGGAATTGTTTTTTAAAGTGTTAATAAAAAAAGAAAACACATGAGAAAGTTTTTCACCTTCACTAATAAGCAAAGAAATACACTAATCAAAACAAGGTATCACTTTACCCTACCAACAGGCAAAGGTTAATTGAAGCCTGTTCCATACTGGAAGTATGCAGTAGTCAAATAAGGCTGTTCAGAGTGGGAAATACAATCTTTTTGAAAAGCTTTGTCAAGATTTTTAAAAATACATTCATATTGTTTAACCCAGTAATTAAAATTCCAGACTTGTAGCCTGAGAAAATAATCAGAAACAGATACTTACATAAAAAATTATCTATATGATAGAAAAAAATTTAAATAATTTAAATGTTGAACAGAAGAGTTAAATAAATTTTGGTGAAGCTATATAATGGAGTATTTTGATCTATTAAATATGGTTTCAAAGAATTTTTATTGACATGAGAAAAAGCTTAGAATATACATTACTGGAAAAAAGTTCAAGAAATAATAAAATAAGATTGAGAAGTAATATATAGACACATAGCACTTACGTACCAGGCACTATTACATATGTTAAATCATTTTATCTTTACAACAACCAATGAACAACCAATAGATAGGGATTATTATTCTTCCCATCTTAGATAGGGAAACTAAGGTACAAAAGAGATTAATGATTTCTCCAAAACCACAAAAAGTACGTGACAAAACCAGAGATTAAACCCAACAATCTGGCTCTAGAATGCCTACTTTTAACCAGTACCCAACAGCGCCTCTCAGCGTGTATGACAGAACCAAATAGATGCGATGGAAAGAGAAGGAGAAAACCCACAGGGAAAAAAACACCAAAGCATTAATAGAGATTGTACATGGGTTATGGGTTGTAGGATTAAACATGATTTGTTTTCTTCTTGGTTTCTTATTTTCCAAATTTTCTACAGTAAGCATGTATTACTTTTATAAACAAACAAAAAATCAATGAAAATTATTTTAAATGAAAAAAGTTACATAAAAGCATGTTTTAAAATACACATGAATTTGCCAATAAATGAAAAGTTCTAAGAACCACCATTTCCCAAGAAAAGGAATAAAAATAAAATTATTTGAAAAAAGAACAAAGATGTGAGAAGCAAAGTATACTGAATTCAGGAACTGAGTTAGACAGAGTCTGAGACGCTAGACTGAACTGAATCAATAAAATAATGCAAAAACAAAAAAACTAAAGATGCTGGAAAAGAGGAGGTACAGTAATCTTTGGTAATAACAAAGCAAGACCAGCAGGCAATTTCAAAGCTTTTCAAAAGTAGGCAGTACGCTTTTCTCCAAAACATTATGAGAGCATTTGCAGAAATATTAATACTGTTGCCGTATGAGTTTCCTTCCTTTTTTTATTTTTTAGGAAAAACATCCAAAGGCAAACCTTTTAGCAGTTACTTTCCCATATTATTGAGAACCAAAGTCTAAACCCTATAGTTTTCAGCTACTACGTGATAAAGTATGAATACCAGTGAAACTTTCCAATGTGTAGGAGTCTTTAAACCTTTTGAGTTTAACACACGAGCTATTATGATCATGTCTAAATTGATATAAAAAAGGTTAGTGGGTAATCATAATAGCATGGCTTTAGTATATAGTATTTCATAATTGACTAAATCTAAAATTAAAAAGATAGTACAATCAGATGGAAAGGAATCAGTTATTATTCAAAAAGAAAAATATTAAATCCTTTATCAAAAGTGACAACCGACTCAAAATAAAGTCCACTTTATGTCTAATTTTGAATCTAAATGTAATAGGAGTCATGCAGATAAAATATATCTTTCCTCTTTAGATAAATCTGAAAATCAAGAATTGCAACATTTTGAAAAATAGAGTGCAAAAAGCTACTTAGTTTTTCAAATTTTCAGTGTACACAAAGCAACCCGTGTTAATTTTCTAATTATGCTGATTTTCAATTATAATTATACTCTAACCGTTATTTTCTGATTGTAAAAGCTATGTTTACTGTAGAAAATTTGACAAACACAGGAAAATATATAGAAAACGATTACCTACAATCCCAGCCCCATATAACCACTATTCACACCAAATATATTCCAGCCTTTATAAATATGTATGATTTGTCTCTGTTACCTTTACACAACTGGAATCATACTTTAAGTAGATCTACAACCTACTTCAGTCACTTTAATAATATTTCATGATGCTCTCCCATGTCATTAAATATTCTTTTAAAAAAGTTTTTAATGACCACGTGGTATTCCTTCATATGGATGTATCACAGTTTAATTAACCAATGCTTTGATCAACTAAGATACTTCTATCATCCAAAAGCAGTATGATGACAGACAGAAATACTAGGAACTCATTTCATTATTAATAAAATTTGGTAGTACTGTCACCTTTCAGATTGCACGGAAGTATTTGTTTGAGAAGATAATTTAAAATCTTAAGGATGAATTAAAAAAAACAACATACCAACTATACTATCAAAAAAAGCTCCACGTAGATGCCAATCATTCTTATCATTTAGGAAAGTAATCATGTGGGACAATAAAACATCATTGGCTTTCTGACGTCCAAAGAATACACACAGCCGTGTTATTCCATTTTCCATTAAAGTTTGCTTCACGATATTTTCAGGGTCACTTAGCAAGGTGACAACTTTCTGCTGCACCATTTCATGTAAGGCTTGGAGCTCTAAAACAAAAAAAAAAGTAAAGATAGGTTCAATTCTTTTTTCCTCTATACATATAGACCCCACTTTTTTCTTACTCCTTGGAGAAATGGAATGAAGACAGAAGCCACCATAGAAAGTCTACAGTAACTAAGTTTTTCCACTATTCAAAGCTTTGAAGGATACAATAGATGGGAAACTGAAATATGAAACTGAAAAACATCCTAATAAGGTGATGCCACAAGTATTACTATCTCACTAATCAAATAGCTCTATTTATGAAGCTCAAGGAGAAAACTATGGGGAAGCAGTGGAAAGGCAATCATCCTGCTGCAATAAGATCAACCTAATCAAGGACTTGAAAATACTAGACTGGTTCAGGATATAATCCGATGGTACAGGGCAATACTTTTAGAAAGCATTTTTAAGTATCAATTTGTTGTATTTCAGAAAGCCAGAAAATACACTGCAGGTCTTGTCAAGGCTAAATCTGGCCACTGCCTTCTTCTCTGACCTTATCTCCTACTCACCCTCCCCTTTTCATTTATTTATTTACTTAGCTGTCTGTCTTTCCCTTACTAAAATGTAAGCTCAAGAGCAGGGATCTTTTGTCTCACTCACTCCAGTATCCCAGTGCTTAGAGCAGGCACAAAATTGCCTAATGCACAGCCATGTTTCACAATTAGCCAATGGCTAAATGAATGAGAGCAGAGGCCACTACTGATGCAGCCACTGTCAAGGGAAACGGCAGTCTGATACGCAAAATTATATGTCCACATTAAGAAAAATTTCAGATTAACTCCCAAAAAGTTTTGACACCTAACTTCATTATCTAAAAATGTCCAATTACCTGGTTATAGAACATAAAATAGTATTATTTTCTAAGTAATTCCACGGAAAAAGTGAGAATTTCCTTTCTGATACATCCTTCTGTAAGTTCAAAATTATTTCATTGTCTTCAACTGCAGATAATTATTCTGTCTAAAAATGATGTCATTTTAACAAGTAACAGAGCCATTACAGTTGTCTACAGCTTAAAATATGAAAACTATGTTTCTCTAGTTTTTCTCAACTAGAAATACCTTGAAACAGATCTAAGCATATTATCTCATTTCTAAATCTTGAACTCAATCAATACTAACTAAAGGCCTGTTAAGAGCTGGATGGATGTAAAGGAACTTAAGACAGAACTCTGACCTCAAAGAGTTTACCATCACATCTGTTCCTTTACAGTAAAAGGAATGGGTTTTGATAGATAGTATGAAATAAACAGTTTACAATAAAGGATACTCATAATATTCACATAAGGAGAGGAGGTTTCAATTCTTTAGCTATGATGTTTCCATTTTTTACCTGATAAGAATATAATTCAGCTAGCCTTACTGTTGACACAATTCTGGCTGCAAATCAATTAAGCTTACAATCTGTGGCAAAAGGCTGATCATTTTCTGGCTAGATAACAGTGTTCGAGAACAGAGAGAACCATCAGAAAACAGGGACCCTTCTCATCCATACACCTGGTATTCTTTCATCTTACATGAAAATTACAAATAATGTATTGAAAGTTCACGTTAGCAGTTCATTCTAAGTAACAAGAAATCTATAAGAGAAAACCATACTACCTGTGTCATAATTTCCATTGGGATGTGTCACTTCATCTATTTCTTCACTATTTGGGTCATTTTCCATATTGAGATTTTTTAATTGTACTAATTCCAGAAATCTCAAAGCTGTTTCTGCCAGCAGAGCTATGTTTTCTATAAAAGGAAGAAAAACTGTAATTATAATCTTAATGTTTATAACTTTTCCTCCCTAATTCTTTATACATAAAAATAATAATCATAAAACTAAGGGGAAAAAGTAGAACTTTTCAATTTAGCACTTAACCTAATCATATTTTAGTGACAAATTTCATAACTATCCCCAAACTACCAGTTTTAATAATGAAACTTATGTATCTTTAAAAATATATAATAACTCAAAATATTGCTCTCAAATCTATTGAGGCAAAAAAAAAAGTAATCCTTCTATGGCGACCTACTCTTTCAACATGTCTGATATTAGACTAACAAACATTCCCATGATAATAACAGATCAAGCTGGGCTTTGCAATCACACAGACGTTGGCTCAAAACCCTGCCCCTTATTAGTTGGCTGCTTAACCAATCTAAGTCTCAGTTTCCTCACACGTAAATGAGTCACATCTACTTCAAAGAGCCATTACCAAACTGAATCAACCATTGTTGGATTGCTTTACAAGTGATACGCTGAAGTTCTTGGTGAACCAAAGTGTGAGACTGTGCAGTTGTATTTTTTCCTTTTTCTGTCTGATAATCTATTAAGACTATCTGATACTCCTTACCACTGTGAAAGTACCTTCTTCTAATTTCTGCTGTATCATATGCTATTAATTATATCTACTCTATTGCTTATACCATCTTCTTCCTTCCATTTTTATTTATTCCTGTCTCTCCCTTCCTTCTCTCCCACTTCTGTGCTTCTTAACATATGACCATACCAGCCAGACTCCACTCTTTTCCTTCTTAGCAGTGAACAGCACTGAACATAAAGTTTAACTACATTATTTTATTGATTCTAAGACTCACTTTTTCCATCTCAAATTGAGATGCATCTTGCAATAGCTGAGATTTTTGAGTCTACTGAATATAGTTATTCCTTTCATCTTGGAGTCCCCCTCCGCACCCCTCCCAGTTTCAACACTGTTCTGAACAGAACAAAATTTACCTCTAAGTAAGCAAGATACCAATACCCCGTAATCCTTGCTCACCCTAAAGATGGAGAAATTCTGGGACATCCTCTGATAAAATTCAAAATTCTAGATGAATATCCCCACTTTAATGAATATATCTTTATTAGGAAAAGTCTCTTACTTTTCAATGAACCTCTAAAATCTAAGTATATCTATGCTTATTTCTCCATTTAAGGTCATAAACCACAAAGCACTTGAAAGTGTACACAAGACACAAATCTATACTAGCATCTGAGTTAAAAAAGAATATTGTAAAAGAAATTTAAAAACTGATTTTAAACTTTATAATTACTGGCATGTGTGGTTTAATTATATTTAACCTCACAAGTACAAATAGATTTCTGGCTCTATACAAAAAGGCAGCTTTATCATGCTCCAAGCCACGACAAAGGGACACTGTAAGGTACTGGCACTAACCCTGGACTCTCATCATAAAGAACCAGAAGACCAAAGAAATGCAGGGTTGCTTCAAAATCAAGGTCTAGATCAGCAACTCTGAAAAATGAGAAAGAATTAGACCACATACATTCGGGTCATGTTTTTTAACCTTTCCCATTCCCAATTTCCTCACTTGAAAACTGAAGGTACATATATATAACATATGCACTGCTCAAGGTTGTTGCAAGGAGTTAGTGGTAGTAGATATATATATACATATAGATCTTAGAATCTATATATTTTAGGATCTAGAATTTATCTTAGAATCTATGTATCTCTTGCAAGTAACCCTTACAACAACCTTGAGCAGTAGATACCCTGACACATGGCAGGTTTTCCAATAAATAGTATCATTATTTTTATATTATGACTGTTAGTAATTGAATGTCAATATGTTAATGTGGTACCTATACATCAGAACCTTACCTAATTAACATAATTGAGAACAGACCAAGATATATACTGGGCCAAAAGCACGTCATGAAACTCTAAAGATACAGCTTGTTTTTAAAACCTATAAACTTTTCTTTTACTTAATTTTATCTAACTCTATTATTTATATTTCCCAAGTGAATTATAAATATATTTTGTTACAAATGACAAACTCAGACATATCTTAAAGAAATCCTGGATATTCTAGGCCTAAAGTTCATACCTACACAATTATGGAAACTAGAAACCATACATAAATAAATAGGCAGATAGATAAAAATAAGTAAGTTATATAAAGGAAAAAAGTAAAAACCAACCACCACCAATCACTTTGTGGATGTGCCTAGCAACCAGGCCAGACAGAGTCCAAAGACCAATTTTCACATGTTCCATTAAAATACAGACAAATTGTAAAATGAATAAACTAAGCAAGTATCTTTCAAAAAAGTGACATCATCACCACACATTATGTACTATTTACAAAGACTTAAAACAGACTCCCTGATAGCTATCAGATTACATCTTAGAAATGAATTATGGACTTATGTAAATGTTTCAATGACATTTCTATGAAAAAAGCATTCAGAATTAATCTGGGGAGCCAAAAACATGAATCTGTATCACGTGATTTTATGAGTGAGAATTACAAGTAAAACACGTAGGTGTGTAACACAACACACCCACCTCATCACAGAGAAGCCACACATCCTGAGCACCATATTAACTAAAAGGACCTTAAAATTCAGTAAATTAGTAAGTGACATTCTTTCAACACAAAATTAACCCAGCAAAATAAATCGTGTTCAACAATAGATCGCTGTTAAAGATCCTAAACTTGATACTGAAACAAGTTTATTTGTTCAGAGGAACTTTATAAAGGCCTAAAGACACTAACTCAAAAGCACATACTTGTAAACATAAATCTTACTTCCAATTAAATGTAATACCCCAGTAAAATTCTGTATTATATTCTTTTCACTTGACAACTCAGATCGCTTCAAAAATCAGAGTACACACAAAAGTTGAGTCCCAGGAACAGATTAGCTATAAATACTACTAAAATGTACACAAATAATTCAAGGATCAAAGTAAACTCTTGGAATTCCCAAAGAAATCCGAGAAACAAGAGGTATTATAGTCACTAACTTCCAAAATGTGAGTGGCTATTCTTGCACAATAATCTCTTACCAGCATAGGCTAGTCTAACAATAGTAGCATCGTCTTGGGCTAAGTGAGCTATGCCCGGCAGGATATATTCCGGATAGATATTGACATCATTGCGAGGAACCTCTTTGACAAGAGCTAGAACTTTGGTCAATGTCCTTAAGGCTTCGGCTCTCACTCTAGGAACAGAGTCATTGCTAAAATGCAAAAGATATGGTGTAATCCGATCCAAAAGAATTTCTACACTCAATCGTGGGGCCAAATGGAGAATCAATTCCAAAGCAGCAAGTTTGGAATCACAGTACTTAAGGGTCTGCAGACAGGATGTGATAACAGACACCAAGATGACCAGCCCATTTTCCTTCGGCTCTCCTTCTGCTCTTTCCGGCAGGTCATGTCCACAGAGATTGTGAATGATGTTGCCCAAATCCTTCCGTATCACCAGGATGCGCTCATCTGCAGAAAGAAACGTTTCCTTTGCAAACTGGGCCATGTAGGGCTGAAGGAAAGTGTAAAATATTTCAGGAAAGGCATTGCCACGCTGCTGCTTCAAGTAGTCTTCTGCCTCTAACCGCTTTTCCGGCTCACGGTGAATCATCTGAGTTACCTATACCAAGGGGAAACAGGGAGTGAAAAATAGATTTGGGAACAGCAAATGAAACCAGATGAAAGCTTACAAGGGCATCTTACACGTGATTTAAAGGATTTTTGAGAAGGTACTTCTCAATCTCTGCCCTTCAAACTACTTTCAGAACCCGACTGCTGAGTAACATGTGACTCTACTATTGTCCTAAAAAGCAACAAGAAATTACATACTAACATATTACAGACAGCCCAGACACATAGGGAAGAGGTACGTCCTGTTCAACATTCCCCGTTTATTAAGACGGGGGAATAATATGATGCTGCCCACAACTCAAGGATGCTTAAACTTTTGTCAGCAGGAGATACCACTGAGAATCTGAGGGAGCCAATGGGATTTTCTCTATAGAAAAATGGATACACACGATTTTTGCTTACAAAGCTACACACAATTCTGAGAAGAATCACAGAACCCCTGAAATCTATTTCCGTATCAGGGTTTTGGTTTAGAGCCATATATTCACAAGTCCAAGGGCACACACAGTTTTAGTGCAGCTCTAGGACCTGGTCAAAAAGGGAATTGGAGGTTTAAATTTTTCAAGTAGTGTGAAAGAGATGTTAAATCCTACAAACACTAGAAATGATACAACCTAATTAGAATTTATCTTATGTTTTCTAACATCATAAGGAATTTTTTTTCAATACACCAAGCATAGTTTAATCATTCCTAGACCCTCACAGTATACCAGTCATTATTTAAACACTTAAAATATCAAAAAAATATATCAAGTTTTTTGAGCTTTCTGTTTATATTCTAAATAGGAGCCTTGCATTGAACTTGGGGGAATCAAATGTACTAGAAAAGAGGAAACGTGACTTTTGAAAGAATACTTCCAATATGCCATATGCATTTCATGACTCAGAGTCATCATCATAAACATCAGCTTCCTATACTGACTGGCTTTAAAAAGATCCCCTCAATCAGTGATGTGTATAAATGGCTTATTGACCTCCCACAGAATTCCTCATATCTGTTCTACTATACGAATTTGTGACTCTGTATCTCCCCTCCTAGAACTGCCCTGGAGTCAAGGGAGGTATACAAAGCCAGTTGCTTCTTTATATGAAACAGCCCTACGCTGCTGTATTACATTCAAGTTGATGTTCCCTACTGCCTTCACGTTAGATATGTCTTATCATTTCTTACCAGCAAGCTCTATCCTGGACAAACTCTCTAACCCCGAGGCACCTCCTTACTTTCTTCTAAATCTACCCAAAGCAGAGCTAAAGATTATTAAGGGAAGATGGGTGCGCGTGTGTATGTGTATAAACAAATTGAGTCAAATGAGCTCTGTGTCCGAGAAGGGGAAAAAAATTGTACATTTCTCCGTAACAAAGTAAAAACAATAAGCTGTTTGTATTAGTCTATAGGGCTTTATTGCTTTGTTCCAAATTTGTAATATTCCAGACAGCAGATGACCAATGCACAAGAACATAATTCTATTAAATTCTTTATGGCAAATAATTGTAGCATAGTTACCAAATCTCTGATACTGCGATCTTCAATTTTATTTAGCACTTGTTCAGGGAAAAACTGTCCATTTCTATAAGCCAAAAGTTGAGAGAGATCAAATAGTGGTACACCTTCTGTAAAAAGCTCAGCTATCACGCAACCTGGAAAATAGCAGACATAATTCCATTAAAATATGAAATGCAAGATATCATTAACATAGATGCAGAATTCAGAGAATTCAAAAAACTCAAAATGTGAAACCCAGGAGCAGCCGGTTAGCTCAGTTGGTTAGAGCGCGGTGCTCTTACAACAAGGTTGCCGGTTCGATCCCCACATGGGCCACTGTGAGCTGCGCCCTCCACAACTAGACTGAAACAACTACTTTACTTGGAGCTGATGGGTCCTGGAAAAACACACTTAAAATAAACAAAAGTTTAAAAAAAAAAAAGAGATAGAAATTAAAAAAAAAAAGTGAAACCCAAAGTAAACTGAATTAAAAATTTTAATATACAACCACAATCAAGAAAGACAGGGAAAATGTTTATTGCCTAATCATCAGTTTCTAAAAGAATAAAGTCAAAAAACGCACACTCAATTTTTCGACATTGCCATTTGCGACAACATGGATGTATCTTGAGATTATTATACTAAGCGAAATAAGTCGGATAGAAAAAGTCGAGAACTATATGATTTCACTGATATGTGGTATATAAAACTGAAAACAACAAAGGAACAAGACAAACAAATGAAGAAACAAAAACTCACAGACACAGACAATAGTTTAGTGGTTACCAGAGGGTAAGGAGGGAGGGAAGTGGTAGATGAGGGTAAAAGGGATCAAATATATGGTGATGGAAGCAGAACTGGCTCTGGGTGGTGAACACAATGTGATATATAGATGATGTATTATAGAATTGCATACCTGAAACCTACGTAACTTTACTCATAATTGTCACCCCAATAAACTTTAATGAAAATAAATGAAAACTAAAATTACTTCCTACTTCTATAATTTAAAATGAATGTGTGTATAAACACATAGATTTAGAGATAAATAGATTAAAAGATTAAAAGTCCCTAGAAATACAGTGGCTTTTTTCTTAAGTATGGAGTAACAGACATTAAGTTCATAAGGAACTACTGGAAGTCATAGCTGACAATTCATTTATTCATCATTAACAAAAAAGTTATTAGGCGTCTACTATACACTAGGCTCTCGTAGTGCATAAAAACAGATAAAATCCCTGTCCCCATGAAAGAAGGGAGACATAAACTAGTGAACAAACACAAATATAAAATTAGAAATGCTAAGAAGCGTGGCTATAAGACTAGAGAGGGAAGGAGAGACAACCCAATCAATTTTGCACTTATATAATCTTCAAACAAGGAATAAAAAAAGTATTTGCATTCCCAAAAGGACCAAGCTGTTTCATTCAATTATTATATAACACGCATTTAACAAGTCTTAAAGAGATCCTTAAATAACCTTAGCTCACAGCCTTTGCATTTATTATCAGGTCCTTCTGCCTGGAATGCTATTGCCCCAAGTATCCACATGGCTTGTAACTCTGCCTCCTTCAGATCTTTAACCAAATGTCATTTTAGCAGTAAGAGTTTCCTTGACTGCCCAGTTTAAAACTGCAAGCCCCTCAACCACAATTATCCCATACTTCTCAACCTGGCACATTCCCTTTCCCCTTTTCTGGCTGTTTTTCCCCCACAGCATCAACTACCAAATTATACATTTTAAACATTTATTTCTTTATTATATACCCACTAGAACGTGAACTCCATGAGGAAGGGATTTTTGTCTATTTTATTCACTAAAAAGTCTCCATCAACTAAGACAACAATAAACACTCAGTAAGTTTCTTAAATTAATGTCTATCTATATAGTGTCAAGTTTTAGAATAAGAGACTTAAAAATACCTCTTAAAAACATCATAACCAAGAAAATAGAACTGAACAATGCTATGAACCAGCTGGATCTAACAGACATCAAAGGAACACTCACCTAGCAACAGAATACAAAACCCTCCTTAAGTACACATGAAACACTCCAGATTAGACCATATGCTAGGCCATAAAACAAGCCTCACTAAGTCGAAAAGAACTGAAATCATACAAATTATGTTCTTTAAACCATAACGGAATGAAATAAGAAATCAGTAACTGAAGAAAATTTGAAAAATTCACAAATATGTAGGAATTAAACACACTACTAAATAACCAATGCATCAAAGGGAAATTAGAAAATATAACATACAAAAATATGAGGAAATATATAACTATATAACTATAAACATCCATATTCAAAAGGAGAAACTCAAAACAATAACCTAACGTGCATGTTAAGAAACGAAAAAAGTAAACTGAAATCAAAGCAAACAGAAGGAAGGGAACAATAAAGACTGGGGTGGAAAAAGGACCCTACTACCACCTGGACAGAAATGAAAAGAACTGTAAGAGCATATGTTGAACACCTGGGTGACAACAAATTAGATAACCTAAATGAAATGGACAGATTCCTAGAAGTAGATTACCAAATCTGACTTAAAAAGAAATAGAAAATCTGGATAAGCCATATAAGTAAAGAGGTTGAATTGGTTATGAAAAACTTCCCACAACGAAAAGCCTAAGCCAAGAGGCCTTATGCCTTAACAGGTGAATTCCATCAAATGTTAAAGGGCTTAACACCCATCCTTCACAAATTCTCCCAAAAAATAGAAAAGGAGGGAACACCTCCCAATTCATTCTATGATGCCAATATTACCTTTATAGGAAATCAGATCAAGACATCATGAGAAAACTACAGACCAATATCCTTGATGGACATACCCGTTAAAAATCCTCCAAAAATACTAGCAAACTGATTGCAGGAATGAACAGGATTAATTAACTGATTGCAGGAATCCACACCAATAACAAAGAAATAAAAGAGGGGAAACGGGAGACACCTGAGTATCGTAGAATGCTGAGGGCCTACTGGTAAATGTGGAGGGAATACTGGAGTTGGAAAATCATCATTTTACAACCATCGCAGTAAAGGTTGGATCAGGCAAGAATCAATGGATGCCAAATCAAGGAGGAAACGGTGATGACTGGCAGGATATTTGCATGGTCTTAAAGTTTCTTCCCACAGGTTGCTCATTAGTTACAAGGAATTTTTTCCAAAAGTAACTATAAAGGGGAGAAACTGGGCAAGACCTTGACCATCAGATACCATTTGCCTGCAGAGGTGATACCGTGACAACACATCCTCACCTATATACTATTTCTACTGAGAATGAATAACCTGAATGTAATCACAAGGAAACAACAGACAAACCCCAAATGAACAACATTCTATTAAAAAAAGAAAGTGGTGGGATGGCACACACACACCGTGCATGCAAAAGCTGGTGAAAACTGAGTAAGGTCTCCTCTAGTTAACAGTAATGCACCAATGTTGATTCCTGATTTTGATATGGTACTAGTCATGTGATATGTCACCACTGAGGGAAGCTAGGGGAAGGGTTCTTCACAATTTTTGCAGCTTCCTTTGAGTCTATCATTTAAAACTAAAAAGTATAAAAGTAATTTTTAAAAATTTAAGGGGAGAGGTATTCTTCAAAAAATGTCCATGTCATAATTACAAAGAAAGGCTGTGGAAATGTTATAGATTAAAGGAGGCTAAAGAGACATGACAACGAAATGTAGTATCTGACTCTAGACTGGGTTCTGTCCTGGAGCAAGAAATATGCTCTAAGGGACATTGTTGAATCAAATACAAAATTAGAATAAAAAATGTAAACTACTGTACTCATGTTAAATTTGCTGTAGTTGATAAGTACAACATGAAACTACGTAAGTGTTTATAAGAGACTATCCCTAATCTTAGGAATATACACTGAAGTATTTAGGAGTAAAGGGCCATGATGTATGTAACTTATTCAGGAAAAAATCATGGCAGTGTAGGGGGTGGGAGGGGCGTGAGGGGGAGTGCAGAGAAAAGGTACAAATAAAGCGATAGGAGCAAAATATTAACAACAGGTGACTCTGGGTAAAGGATATATTGGTATTCTAGGTACTATTTTTCTTTCTGCAAGTTTGCAAGTTTTTAAGGTTTATAAGTTTGAAATTATTTCCAAATAAAAAGTGTCCCCCCTCCCAAATTCAAATGTTGAAGGCAGCATCTTATGACTGTACTTGGAGAGAGGGCCTTTAGGGAGGTAATTAAGGTTAAATGAGGTCATAAAGGTGGGACTCTAATCCATTATGGCCGGTGTCCTCAGAAGAAGGGACACCAGGGAAAAGGCATGTGAGAACACCAAGAAGAGGCGGCTATATATAACCAAGGAGAGTGACCTCAAGAGAAACCAACCCTGCTGGCTTCCTGATCTTGGATTTCCAGCCTCCAGAAACTGGAGAAATAAATTTCTGTGTAAGCTCTCCAGCCTGGGGTATTTTGTCATGGCAGCCCTAGCTAACTAATACAGAGGTGCATAAAGGGTTTTTTCCTTGCAGCTTTATAATGTTATTGTAGGAGTGTTATTGGGTGGTACTTGACTATGGAACACGTTATTCATCTTGTCTCTATCATGACTGAGTCCTTCTTATCATTCAGATGTCTGCTCAAATGGTATGTTCTCAGAGAGGCCTTACCTGACCATTTTATCTAAAGTAGTCCCTTACCAGCCTTTGTCATACTTTGTTATAGCATTTATCACTAACCAAGATTAACTTTCTTATTTACTTGCTTAGTCTATCTCTTCCCCACTAGAAAAGCTCCATGAAGGCAAAAACTTTTGTCAGTCTTGTTTATAGCTGTATTCCCAACATCTACACAACACAGTGCCTACACATAATCAAGACTCAAATGTTTGTCAACCGAATGAATGAAAAATCTCCAGCAAAAAAAAAAAGCTCTACCCATGTATGTGACCAGAGACAGAAATATATACACTTCTCCCAAACAAGCAGCCGGGAACCATGGACAGATATGCATCAAGATGGGAAAAGTAACATTCAAACCCCAAAGAGCCTAAATCAAATCTCAGGAGCCATGGGAGTTGGACAGATCCCCTCCACCTCTTTCAAAGGAATGAAAGGGCCTATCTTTAGCCAAAATAATGTAGGGCTCTTTAGTCTGGAAAAACAAATGCTGAGTAAGAATTTTGTTGAAGTTTACAAAACTATAATGTGCACAGAAAGGACAAATATAAACTCTTCATCAAGCCCTGAAATTTTAAAACTGTAACAAACTTCCAGTTATAAAATAAATAAGTCATGGGGTAGAATGTACGGCATGATGACTATAGTTAGTGAAACTGTATATTGCATGATTGAAAGCTGCTAAGAGAGATTTTAAAAGTTCTCATCACAAGAAAAAATGTTTTGCAACTATGTACGATGCCAGATGTTAACGACTTATTGTGGTGATCATTTCATAATATATACAAATGGGGAATCATTATGTTGTACACCTGAAACTAACAAAATGGTCTATGGCAATTATACCTCAAAAAAAAAAAAAAAAAAAAAAAAAACAACTATAAATGATCCCCTGAAACTAGAAAGTGGTCACATTTCTGAGCTAACGGAGTTCTAGTTACTGAACAGTAAGTTTAAAATGTAGACATGGTTCAATAACAATTTAGATAAATTCACTAATCAAGAAAGTTGGGACTCTGATGAATTACATTTCTACTTGTTATATCTACAGCATTGAGGCTAACCCTATCTTATCAAAAAACGCTCGGTATTATCTTGGGACACATATTAGTGAGCTGAATGGACCAACAGAGGTACAATCCTGTGTAATAAGTCTCATCCATTCGCTCCCCCTAGATAAAATATACTTCTTCATTAAGTTACTTTTCCTAAGTAACCTAAAATACAGCTTAATTTATGTTTTCTTTGTAGTAAACCTACAGGTGAGAAAAAGATTAAACCCAACCTTTGCAAAATTTACAAAAAATGGCTCTGCTGCCAGAGTTCATACGGTATTCCTCAGGATACCATCCTCAGCCCACTGCTCCTCCCAGAAGTTCACACCTGAATCATGGCCCAAGCTCATGTGGCCTGTATATGTGAAATGATGAATATGAATGTGTGGTACTTTTTTCCAGTTAAGGAGGCCACTAACTTCATCAAATTCTTTAAGGAGATCCAAAAAAGCTTAAGAATCACTTCTCTACAAACTCTCCCTGGCTACAAACTCATTCCCTTGGCTACAATTACAACCTCTATTTCCTGATAACTACCTAATCTCCATCTCCATCCCACATGTCTACGCCCCACGCCTTTATAACCAACTGCCTGTTACACATCTTCTCCGGGAAATCCCCCAGACACCCTCAACTCCACATCTCTAATACAGACGCCATCTTCCTACCCCTACCTGTTCCTGCACCAGTCTCTCCTAGCTCAGTGACCAGCAGAACATCCGCCCGGATTCCCAGGCAGGGGGTGGGGAGGGGGGAAGTTATGGGGAAAGTGTGGGGGCTGTTCTTGACTTTCTCCTCCAAACAATCACTAAGTCCTAACAATTCTACCTACTAAGTATCTCTTATGCATTACAGTTGACCCTTGAACAACACAGGTTTGAATTGCACGGGCCCACTTAGACACAGATTTTTTGTGATATATTAGAAAATTTGGGGGAGATTTTCAACAATTTGAAAAAACTCACAGACCAATCTTACGATTTTTCTTAACATTTTCTTTTCTCTAGCTTACTATAATGTAAAAATAGAGTATATAATACTGTAACACAAAAAATATGTGTTAATTGACTGTTTATGTTATTGGTCAACAGGAGGCTATTAGTAATTAAGTCTTGGGAACTCAAAAGTTACCTTTGGATTTTCAACTGCACCGGGGGTCGGTGCCCCTCACCCCTGCATCGTTTAAGGGTCAATTATGCTTTGCTCCCTCTCCAACTGTCACAACTTTAAGCCAGTCAGGATTGTGTCTTACCTGGACTGTGGCAATTTACTACAATGCAGTTTTCGGGTCTCTCCAGTGTAGCTCCCCAGCAATCCACTCTCCACGCTAGTCAGTGTTTTGTCTAAAACACGTACCTGACGATGTCTCGAAAGACTAGCATGGGCACGCCAGACCCTTTCTGACCTGGGCCTTGCTTACCTCACACCCTACATTCCAGATAGATATACTAACCTACTTACAGTGCCCTAATAAATCAGGGCATCATGCTCGAGTCTTTTAGTCTTTGTATGAGCAACACACTCTGCTTTAAAACAAACTCCCCTTACCATAGCTAGCTCCCAGTCATCTTCCAGGTTTGTTTAAATATAATCCTTCCAATAAAGAGGCCTTTCCTGATCCTGCCTCTGTACCGTACCATCACCACCATGGAGATTAATTTAAGTATCTACATGTTCCTGTAACGGGACCCTATGCTTATCACCACCACAGCAAGCCACTGTGCACTGAAATGTCCTTTCTCAATACCGTATCTATCTCCCTATTAAAGTGTAAGCACTTTGAAAAGAGGGACATAATTATCCATCTATGTCTCTAGGGCTTAAAACAGTGCCTGACACATACAGAAGAATCCAAGTATTTCTTAAAATGTTTGAATGAATGAACTGCTCTTGCATTTTCCAAGCACTTAAGAATGTCCAATGAAAGAATGCTGCATGTATCTGAAATACTGTATGAGCACATACAAAGAAATTAATTTTTCAACATATGGAGATTTTTTTTAAAAGCTATGTTTCTATGTTCAAGAGTTAAAATAAATGCACACAAACTCCCTTAGGAAATTTGACAGACCCAAATACCTGCTGAAAAGATGTCCATTGCTCGCTTCAACTCTCCTCTTGTTCTCTGATTACTATTTAAGTCTACAAGTGGAGTGGAAGGATCCCTCATATATTCTAACTCAGTGGAAAACAATCCACCATCAACAAAACGTTCAGGAGCAATATAACAAGTTCTTCTCCGTGAAGTGTCAAAGAAATAGTTGAAATCTGCTGGGTTGTCCTCCGGAAGGTAAGTGGGTTTAAAACTGGCAAAATCAGTTAGAAGGACCCAGTTCCAACTGGTGACCATGACATTCTCAGTCTTGATGTCACCATGACGGACTCCAGATTTGTGTGCTTGGTCCACAGCTGTCAGAATCTGGAAAGCGATCCAACGCTTCTCAATGTTATTTAAGAACGGACGGGTACTGATGCGATCGTAGAGGTTGTCCCGCACATACTGCCTAAACAGCATGGCTGCTTTCTCAGATGCTTTTTCTGCTGCTTTCTGGAAAGGTAGACAGTTCTGTGCAGAATGAAGCCTGATTTTCAGTTCCTCCAGCTCTTGTTTATAGCTGGTTAATGGCAATGTGGGATCCTGAATTGCAAAGACTTTCACAACCACCAGGCCTTCTCGATGCTTTGCTCGAGCAACTTTAAAAAACCGAGTACTCCCCAGGCTCTTATCATATTCAAAGTCATGGATGTCTGAGAAATAACTCTCCACAGAAAGGATCTGGGAAGGAGCAATGCCAGCAAGCTGATTTCCCATAATGGCAGCAAGCACTTCTGGGTCAGTAAGTTAGGATACAACACCTATTTTCTTTAAAAAGACAAAGGAAAAAGAAACAAGCAATGAAACACAACTCTTTATTTGATCTCTTCCTAAAAGATATATGCACCACATTTCTCTTCCACTGAGAGCATTGTACCTACCCTTCTAGGAAGCCTCTAAATTTCGGACATTTATCTAAAAAGAGCTTGTTATTTTATGTTGTCTTTTCTAGGAGCTGAACTGTATTTAAATAGGCCCCTTCAATATAGTTGAAAATGTTAAAATGCGTATTTTCTGATATTTAAAATTACTAAGTCTTTACTAAATGTTTGGTATTGTGCTTGGGGTTATGAGAGTCAAAACAGTACTTCATAACCCAGTCTTTGTCCAAGAAGAACTTGTAGTCACGGCCATAGGACACAAACACATTAAAAAGTTAAAACTGATTTAAGAATGGCCTAATATTAATACAAATAGGTCACTGAACTCCTCAAAGATCAGGCTAACATCCAAAAAATCAATTATCTCCTGGGCCTTTGCAAACTAATTCTAGTGTGCATTCCCACCCAGCTAACAGAAGACACAAAGTTGTCTGGTTTGCAACGACATGGGAGAACCCTTGGTAGGGATGTTAATGAGAAGTAAACCAAAATACACACTTGCCAAACACAGCTCAGGGTTCTCCTAGCTCAGATATTTCAGGAAATAAAGACACATATACACACACGGCCATGCGCACATATAAACATTTACCCCAGGACTGCGGAAAGTGTCACAAGTCGGTCACTAGCTCACACTGAGGACATGGTGGGCCACTTCAGGGTCTGAGCTGGGAAGAAGGCGGGTGAGTCTTCTATCTGAGAGGTCTTCCTTCAAAGGCAGGAGGCGAAACGCTGGGGGAGGGACACAGACAGTCCCAATCTCCAGGAATCCTGGCGGTCCGCGGGGGAGAAGTGGGAAAGCTCACAGGGCCGCTGCAGACAGATGAAGCCGGGCTGAAGAGCCTGCACCGAGACACAGGGAGTTGCCCCCGCCAGCCCCCTACTATGCCCTAAGGGCCATACGTTCTCGGGCCTGGCCTTCCACTCCCGCGGACCTCTGGACCCTCGAGGCCCGCTACACTCCTCGAGGGCCTCGCCACCTGGCAGGGAGGTGGAAATCGGGACAGACAGAGAGGCCGCCAGTTCCAGAAAAATACTTTTTCAGCTCTGCACACACCGCAAACACCGAACTCCCGGGAAAGCCGCCGGCTCTGATTTCACTTCCTGCCGCGGAGCGGAAGTTACGAACGAGTGAGGCTTGAGGAAGAGCACCAAACGGGCGCGGGTTGCTAGGAGACAGGAAAGGGGCGTGGTGTCGCTCCGGGCGACTAAAGGGAGAAAATAAGATGATTTGACAACATCTGTTCCCCATCCTGCTTTTCAATCTATCCTTCCCTAAACTCTCGGGCTTCTGAGATCCCCCAGAACGTGTTGGACACCCCTTAACCCCAAGTGCACCAGAACATAGCTCTTTAAGAGAATCCACAGGCTTATTTATTTAGGAAAGCCAATAGTATATCCCAAGTTGAATTTTTCAAGAGCTTTATTAAGATACAATTCACGTACTATAAAGTTCACTTGATTAAAATACACAAATTAATTTTTTATATATTTACAGAGTTGTTCAATCATCCCCATAATCTAATTGCGGAATGTGGAACATTGCATGACCTCCAAAATGAAGCCTTGTAACTATTAGCAGTCACTCCTCATTCTCCCCATTCCTCCTCCCCTCCCAGCACTAAATAACCACTAATCTATATTCGGTTTCTACAGACTTGTCTATTCTGGACATTCCACATATATGGTATACAATATGTGGTTTTCGTCTCCGACTTGTTTCACTTCACATTATCCCTGTTGAAGATTGCAGCAGTATTTCAGTAGAAATGTGATAAATCTGTCTCAATGTAGATTACTTACTCCTGCATTTTCTCCACATCTATTTTTCCCCACCACTACATTTTGTGGAATAACTCATGAAATATTTTTCAATGCTTCCTATACTCACCTCCATGGTTTTCTTTCTTTTTCTTTCTTTTTTTCTTTCTTCCTTCCTTTCTTTCTTCTGTTTTTAAATAGCAATAATGTCTGCTCATGGGGGCTTTAAAGGAATTTCACCTAGTCCTTTTCAGAGTAAATTAAAACATATAATATGCTTGCCACTGGTGGAGTAAAAAGAAGAAAAAACAGCAAACACTTTCTATTCTCTGGCCATTGCCTCAGCTGCATTGTGTCAGGGATGGCTAACTAGCCCATTTACAGAAAAACAGATGTTTCTGTAAAGCAGTTGTGCTATAGGAACTATATTTTCTAGCCCCACCCCACCCCCTGAATATCAGTAGGGCCATTTGACAAGCTCTCACTTTGAAGTGCAAGTGGAAATTATGTGCTTTACTTCCAGGTCAAGGCAGTTAAAGATGAATGACCTTCTTAACTCTCTCTTTCCCTTCAGCCTGGATACAGGGGACGTCAAGGCCTTAGGTAATGCCAGAGCTACAAGATGGTAGGCACCTGTGTCCCTGAATCACACAGCTTGGAGAAAAATCACCTGTTAGACAGGAATACCCACATAGGACTTTTACACAAGCAAAAGTAAACTCCTACGTGGTAAGCCAATGAAATGTTGACATTTATTTGCTACAATAGTTAGCCTTACCTTAACAAATACATTCATCTTCCTGATCTCTATTTATTCCCTACCTCTCCTGGGCTGCTCACCTCATCAGTGCACTTCCAATCCTGTGAGGTGTCCACGCAGACTCTCTGCAATCCTTGCATCCTAAGGAAAAGGAGTAAAGAGAACCCGTAATGTAAACTCCACCTTCCAGTTAATAATAAATAGTTTCTCTTTTTGTAGAAGATTGTCAGCTAACAGCTATAAAAGGAACTAAAGGAAATTATAATTTGTAACCTGCAGTATAATAATTGTTTCCCACAAAAATTATCAATGGATGATGATAAGACCATTGGGCAAAAGGTTGTGGGGCAACAAGATAGACTCATGGTGCCCAAGGAATACCTACAGATTATTTTCCACATTAAACAATGGAAAAAATGAATCTTTTATAGTGGAAAACTCTGGCAGTATACCCTTTATCCAAGTGATCAAACATAACATTATTAACAGTAGGACACAGGTGTTATGAGGCTCCTGATACAATGTAAAGGGAAGTATACAATATCACACATGAAGCATTCTTACCAAAAATGTGTAATCTGAATCTATTCAAGCTTTTAGACCTCACTGTGCAATATGATAGCCAACTTAAGATGTTCTGTAAGTGTAAAAAACACACAGGATTTTAAAAATTTAATAGAAAAATGTTTTAATGTCTCATATCTTTTTAATATTGATTTTATGTTGAAATAATATTTTAGATATATTGGATTAATAGAATGTCTTTTTAAATTTAATTTAAGCATTTTCTTTTTACTTTTTTAAATATGGCTACTAGATCATTTTAAATTGCATATGTGGCTCATGCTATATTTTTATTAGATAGCTCTGCTCTAGATCTAACTTCTAGCTTACAAAAACTAAAAGAGATAGAGGAATAATTTAAACAATACCATCAGGAAACAATGTGACAAATTCAGATAATGGAACAAATCCAGATAATTGACTTTAAAAAGTCAATACCATAAAAAAAAAAAAAAAAGGAGAGATTTTTCTATACTAAAAGACTCCAAACAGACTTAACATTCAAATGCAATGTGTGAACCTCAATCTGATCCAAGACTAGAAACAGCTATAAAAGGCTGTTCTGCATGCATAGTTGGGGAAATCTGAATATGGACTGAATATTTCGGAGAGAGAGAAATGGCAAAAAAAAAAAAAAGATTTTAATTGGTATCTATTTTATTCTTCTATCACTTCTCAGAGTCTTATTTAAAAACACTTAAGCTGCCTGACCTACGGCTCTTTCACCATCACACATTAAGGGATTGGTAGACAAAGAGTAGCAAGAGCTTGACTCCTGTTACTTGTGACGGTTTAATCTTGGGTGCGACTTTGTTCTTGAATAAATGGGAATGCACGAGCTAAAGAAAGATTTTAAAAGAAGACGATAATTGTCCAAAACATCAAATAATTTTAATGGTAATAACTGCTATGAAGAAAAAGTACAGGGTCTGTGAGAATACATCATGGAGTTGGGGGGCAAGACCTTCCTGGAGGGTTGGCATTTAACCTGAGACTTGAAAGGTGAATAGGTTTGGGCTACATAAAGAGTACAGCAAGGAGTGTTCTAAGCAGAGGAAAAGACTAAATGCGAAAGCTTAGTGGTGCGGAGAAGTTTGACAGGTTAGGAACCAAGAGAAGGTCAGTGTGGGAGACTGAGAGGGTCAGTGAGTGATGCCAGCTTCAGTAGGGGAGGTGAGTAAACAGAAGGCACTTATCAAAGCCATTCCTCTACTCTGCCACTGTTTTTCTACTTCTCCTCCTCCACCAATTCTCTTCCACAAACAATCTGAAGGGACTTTACAAAATTGTAAAAAGAAATATTCATTAAAAAGAGCAGAGAAATATACTTGGAATTAGTGAATTTAAACTTCAGATGACTTTTCAATTTAGCTGTGAAATTGTGGCAACTACTTCCAAAAGGCAAATTTGTGGTTTACATAGTTCCCATTGTCCAATAAAGGGAAATAAACTAATTAATATGGAAACAAAACTTTTCCCCTAGACCAACTTCAAGGTGGGATTTTTCCTTTGACTTGTTACAGAAAAGGCATTGATTAACATATTAAGTAAGCATCATGAACAAACTTTTTCTATAGAGTTAGGTAAATGGTTCAGGAAATAAGGTGCTTACCACTTGGGACCAATCCAATAATATGCTTATAGTATATTCCATTTTTCTAGGTACTTGATCAAAACTCCCTCTCTCTGTGACTTTTTCCAGTTCTGTGGCTTTAAATATCATCAATATACTGATAATGCTAACTTTTTCCTCTCAAATTCTTACAAAGTCCCTGAGTTCATGTATGCAATAGCTATTCAACCTTTACATTTGAGAATGTAATAATGATTTTAAAAGATCTGAAGTGACAATCTGACGAGCTAAAGATGAAGTGACAATCTATAGGGCTTAAAATGTACCAGATATTTACTCATTTAAACTGCCCATTAACTCCATGAAGTAGATACCTTTACATTCCTATTTTTTAGATTATAAAATGGAGGCACAAAGAAGTAAATAACTTACCAAATATCACATTCCTTGTAAGTAAAAAGTAGTAAATTAGAACCACAAATACATTGATGTGTTAAACAAGAATAGAGCTAGTTTTGAGTAGAAAAAAGTATTTGACCAGTTTAAGTTTATTAGTGGTCTGCTCATTAGTGATGTGTGTGTGTGGGGGGGATTGTTGCCTTCATGTTCAATATTGTAACTTTGGACGTTATATATAAATACATGGGAAACGAACATTCTCTATAGCAACTTTATCACATAATTGTTTGGATTAAATGAGATAATACTAACATACATTAGGATTTCAAACCTTATTAATTGTTCAAATGTGTGTGTTTCATTTGAAAGACTATATACCACTGTTAACAGAGATTATCTCTCCTTGATTTATATTTTTAAAAGTTAAAATTTTAAATGCTAATGTTCTATATGTATTACTCCTTTTGCTTATTTACAGTTAATACATTTTATTATAGAAAAGTGAGGAAATATACCTGTAAAAGGGAGGAAGATGCATAATTCCATCCATATTTAGTATGTATCTATTTTTCAATATTGTTTTGAATGCCTATTTGTTCATATTTATTTTTCACGAAAATGGGATCATGCTGTCCATTCTGATTGACCAAATGAAAAATCCACACAGTCTTGAAACCTGAGATGTATATGTGTATAGGTTATAACCAGATGGATGAGTTTATGAGTGTCCAGAAGTCCCTAAATATCGATGCATCTATTGGTCAATGTTTTCATGAGTATTTGACACCAAAATAAGTTGTCATTTTTGTAGTAATTTCAGACACTACAGGCTCATTCAACACCCAGTTCCAACTAACTACCTACACTACTAGTTCCAACTCCCTTGCCTGCTTCTACCATAGAGGCTATGAAAGCTAAATATTTTTTTTTAGATTCCACATATAAGTGGTATCACACAGTATTTGTCTATTTCTGTCTGACTTATTTCACTTAGCACAATGCCCTCATTGCCTGTCTATGTTGTCACAAATGGCAGAATTCCCTTCTTTTTAATGGTTGAATAATATTCCATTGTGTACATATATACCAATCTTCTTTATCCATTCATCTGTTGATGGACACATACAGACACAGACACACACAACCACACACTTGGGATATTTTGCCCAATGAGATATAAAGAGAAATCTGCTAGCACCCCATTTTTCTCTTTGACCTTTTTCCAGCCTTGATCACAGATGTGATATTCAGAGCTATAGTAACCATAATGTGACCACAATTCAAGAGGCATAAGGAAAAGGTAAAGAGAATCACAGAAATGCTGACCCTGGAATGCTGGTCAAGCCTCTGAACCAGTGTCAACAGCCTCAACCTCTAAATTTCTTATTACATGAAAAAAATAAGCATTAGTTGAAGCCTCTGTTGGTTGGATTTGCTATTACTTATAACCAAAGATTTTCCCTAACTGATAAAGTACCTTGGAAAGCTAACTAATTTATCTTGCTCTAGAACTTTAAAGTCACTTAATTCCAGGGGACATCATTGTTCAGAGTTTGCAATTATACTGGAAATGACTTTTATATTACAGTCTGACCTTTACAGGTTTCTTCTGTGTAGCAGGTGGGTATGCCCATGTGGCTTGGAAAATAAAACTAAACCTATGGCCTTTAGCTCATGTGTTTCTAGCAGCTGAATGTGGTTTGCTTGCAGGAATGAAAATTCCCCTGAAATGTTAATTGATTCAGTGTGACAGTGCTTGCCATGTCATAAATCAATATCATAATGTTTTTGTGAATGAGTGATAAAGATGGTGGAATAAGGAAGAATTTGGTACTTATGGGATATGTATGGTTGTTGTGATTATTTTGTTTTTTGCTGTTGTTTTTAATGAAACTCAGGAAGATTGAGATTCCTTTCTTTTTAAAATGCCTGTGCGTTTTGGGGAAGGACAGGGAAACAGCCGTATTATAGTCTATTCTTAATCTTAATCGAGTAATTTTAGACTCTATTATTAATTTATATGCATATTATATATATTGGGGGGAGGGACCTGATTTAACCTATATGTTTTAGTTTTGTATTGCTGTATAAGAAATTACCTCAAAACATACTGGCTTAAAATTTTTAAAATTTACTATCTCTCATGGTTTCTGTGAATCTGGAAGTCTTCAGCTGAAGACCTGAAGGCTGGGGGTTGAAATCATCTGAAGGCTCTTTTACTCACATGTCTGGAGGGTGGTGCTGACGGGGGTGGAGGCCTAGCTGGGGTTGTCAGCTGCAGCCTCTCCATGTGGTCTGGGCTTCCTCACAATGTGGTGGGTAGATTCCAAGAGCAGACATCCAGACAGATAGAGCTAAGGGGAAACTGTGCTGCCTTTCATAATCTAGCCTCAGTGACACAATATCACATATGCCACCTTATATTGGGTGAGACAGTTACAAAGGTCCACCCAGATTCAAGGGAAAGAAACATAGATCCCCTTCGTCTGCCAATACACCTCTCAAAGGAGGCATGTCAAGGTCAAATTATAAGAGGAGCAAGTGGGATGGGAAATATATATTATATATATTTATACTTTTTTTTTCTTATTCACAGGTATAGATAGATAGATAGATAGATAGATAGATAGATAGATAGATAGAAAAGCATCTTTGGAAAACACAATCTGCCATATTGTACTATTACCCCAATTCTTTAATGAACAGCCATACTATATATACAAGTGTTTTGATAATATTGATAATGTCTACAGATATCCTTATTGTCACAATTGGGGGGTGAGGGGCAAAGGTTGCTACTGGCATCTGGTGTTTAGAGGCCAGGGATGCTGCTAAACATTCTACATTGCAACACACACACACACACACACACACACACACACACACACACACACAGAAAGAATTAGCCTCAATAGAGGTTAAGAAATTTTGTCTTCGAGTATTAATAATCTGAAGTATTTAGAATAATTAAACAGTGGGTAGAGGGACCTACAGAAAACATGAAAATTCTAAAAGTCTTCCAACTGGAAAATTCTATTTAATAGTATTACATACTATTTATGGTCTACAAATAGCAAAGGCCATTACTTAGGCAAATTTTGATTTCAAACATGATGTTAAATATCAATCTCAGTGAACACAAATAAATGAAAATATGTCCCCTGTTCATGGATCAGAAGAATTAAGGATATTAAAATGTTCATAGTAAAGACATCTATAAAGTCAATGCAATCCCTATCAAAATTCCAATGGCATTTTTCGCACAAATATGAAAAGGCACATGCAACAAAAGCAAAAATTAGCAAGTTGGGCTATGTCAAACTAAAAAACTTCTGCACAGCAAAAGAAACAATCAACAAAATGAAATGGCAATCTACAGAATGGAAGAAAATATTTACAAATCAGATATCTGATAAGGGGTTATTATCCAAAATATTTAAAGAACGAATACAATTCAATCGCAAAAAAAACAATCTAATTATAAAATGGGCAAAGGAACTGAACAGACATTTTTCCAGAGAAGACATACAGATGACCAGCAGGTATGTGAAAAGATGCTCAACATCACTTACCAACAGGGAAATGCAAATCAAAACCACAAGGGGTTATCACCTCCCGCTTGTCAGAATGGCTATCAAGAAAAACACAAGAGATAAGTGTTGGTGAGGATGTGTAGAAAATGGAACACTTGTACACTGTCGGTGGTAATATAAATTCATGCAGCCACTATGGAAAACAATATGGAGGTTCCTAAAAAAAAAGAAAAACAAAAGAACTACCATATGATCCAGCAATTCCACTTCAGGGTATATATCCAAAGGTAATGAAATCAGATCTCAAAGATATATATGCAGTCCCATATTCATTGCAGTATTATTCACAATAGCCCAGATATGGAAACAACATAAGTGTCCATGAACACATGAACGGATAAAGAAGGTATGGTGTAGATACACAATGGAATGTCCAGAGAAGGAAATCCTACCTTTTATAACAACATGGACTGACCTTGAAGGCATTGTGCTAAGTGAAATATGAAAGACAAATACTGCTGTGTGATACCACTTATATGTGCAATCTGAAAAAGCTGAATTCATAAAAACAGAGAGTAGAGTTACCAGGGGCTAGGACATGGGGAAAATGGGCAGATTTTCGTTAAAGGGTACAAACTTTTGGTTATAAGATGAATACATGTCAGCAATCTAATTACAGTACAACAAGGTGATTACAATTAACAATACACTATTATACACTTGAAAGTTGGTAAGAGAGTAGATCTTGAATATTTTCACCAGTAAAAAGAAATGAAAATTACATAAGGTGATGGAGGTGTTGGCTAACACTATAGCGGTAATCATTTCGCAATATATGTATATCAAATCACCATGTTGTACACATTAAACTACACAGTGTTGCATGTCAAATATATTTCAATGAAGCTGAAAAAGAAAAAACCTCTCTGTGATCAAAATGAATGTATTAAATGTATATTCCGTGATATTTACCTGTCTTACATCTCTACACTTCAAGGGCATTTTTGTCGTGGATGTTTATATCCTTTGTGTGGGTAATTTGTATACTATTTGAAAGAATAATTGTCTTCAAAATTGTTTTTTTGTTACATTTTGACCATCTTCTCTCCTATCCTGAAATCTAAGCTCAGAGGAAATCAACGACTTTAACGTAGGGCATGAAGAGATTTAATTCCCTTAAGAACTCTTAGACAACTCTTATCTTTTATTAAATATTATACATGTCATGTAAGCCTGTCTTTGCTGCTTCTCCTTTTTCATATTGGTCATTCACTAAGCATAAAAAGCCATCTAATTTTTAACAGCCAGCTCTCCAATAAAGATGAAACTGGCAGGTTTCCCCCTCCCCTCCATAGTATGCCCCACTGGCTACACACAAAGCAATTACAACTCACCAGTCAGCTCTTTCTCATGTGATAGCATCAGCAATTTTGCTCAGGTCTTCTTTTTTGATGAACAATAGCAGCAATAATGGCCCAATTCACTGGGGGAAAAAATAAAACTATTTGCTTTCTCCAAAACAATCCAATATTAACCAAAGTCCTTCCTAATTAAACCAAGGTTATCCAATTATGCATTTTAATACTATGATAATTTTTAACAATATCAAGGTAAAAGAGATTTATTAGAAAAATATTTAAAACTGAGGAATTAATGTGAGTTCAGAGGAAAACAAATCCTGATCTGTTTGAACTTCCCGTGTTTTAAATATATTTCCAAGTTCTACTTTGTCTTTCAGTGCTGGTTCTAACACAATTTGACATATCCTCAAGCCTTTAAATGTAATTTGAAGGAAGATGCTTGAAATATCCTGTTACTTCAGAGAACAAAGCAGCCATGCTGATTTCAACACCAAAAACAATGAACTCTTAACTCATTTCTTGGAGCGCATTTCTGAACTTCTCTGGGATTCATTTTATCCACTCCTTTCCCCCAAAGGAAATAATCATATCTCTTTACATTAAACGAGACAAGGAAAAAGACCTCTTACCATTTTATTATATTTAACATAAAACGATAACAATAGATAGCTATGCAATAGAAAACTGCTTTTCATTCTGGGGGCTGGGAGAGGGCATAAAGCTGTTTAGGAACATAATTCCACTAGAGGGCGGTGCATCCCAGTGCAGGATCATGGCCAATGACCCAGGATGTTAAGTCAAGACTGTGTAGCAAACATGGAAAATGTTTGTGATATAACGTTCAATGAGAATTAATTAGAATTTAAATACTCTGTAAAAGTTATGTATGTTTATGGACAAGAATCATGTAGTAGTTAATAACTTAATCTTGTTCTTATTCATATCCGAGATTCATCCCTGTTTTCACCACTTACTGGCTAGCCAGTGTGTCTTTGGATGAGTTGCTTAAAAATGAGCCTCAGTTTCTTCAGCTGTAAAACCGAGACAATTACAGACACCACTTAGGGATGCTGTGAGCATCAAAAGGTATCCAAATGTAAACTGTTCAGCGTGGTGCCAAGCATATAGTACCACTCAACAAAAAAATAGCAAGATAATGATGATAATGACAAAAAATATATACTAAAAAATAAAAAGGACTAAATCATTTTAGTTATTGGACTGAGTTTTTTATAGGTTTATTGATTCATTTTATCTTATTAAAATTTATATTGGAGAATTTATGGTGGAACATATTTTTAAATGACTTTAAATGAAATTATTCTTTTTGAAAAGTATTCTGTTTTTTTCTAATACTTTATCTTTAACAATTTTAAACTTCAGAGAAAAAAATTTTCATATGGCGACAAAATGTTATTTTTGTCATTTTAATGTCTAGAATATCATTATCACAGTTTTGCTATTTATTTTCATTTCCTATCTGATGTTCTATCAATATCTCAAGGAAAAAATAGAATATATAAATAATTTGGTTTTTATTACTTTTAAATGTTATTCTGAATGAGCTATGTAGCCTCAGGGATGGCATAGTACATTTCTCTTAGAACTCTCAGTGTAAAAAAACATTACCTGATGAAAAACAGAAATGTTAAATAGAATGTCATACATGCCAATTATGTGTTACAAAATGATTCTTTACATGAGTTTCAGTAATCATTTAGAAGTTCCTTTACAAAGTAACTGTATATTACAGCAGCAAATATAGAAGAGTAACTTAAGGTTAAAATAGTCCATCACTGATAATGAAAGTTCATTCAGCAATAAAGATTTAATGCCTCTGAAATTATAGTGTGAGTCAAACTGGAAATATTTAATTTATGAAACTTTGATTTATATATTGTTCATTCTGTTCTTAGTCTTTTCAAAGCAGCTGACTCACCACCACCCATCATATGGAAAAGATCCACATCCCAGACAATAGCTGCCATCTCAGGCATTTGCCTAGATTATTACCACCATTCTTACAGCATGACCATCACCAGTGTTACTAAGATGACCACCATCTCTACTATCACCAACATCTCCCTCATCACCCTTACTTATTCTGCCTTGATTAACTATTGTACACATTTTTTTTTCATCTCCCTACTTATTTGATCCCACCTGGCCAGTTTAATAGAAAGAAAGGAAACTGATTAGGGATTCCCTGTACCTTGTTGTATTCTAACCTTGTTGTATAAATGACACTATATTCTTATGAAACTAAGAATGGAAGCCTTTGCAAGGGGCGTAAATGTTTAACTATTATGTTGCTTTGTACACCTGAAGCTAATAAAAAAAAAACAGTATGTTAAAAAAGGAAAAACGTAGCACAGGTAGTAATGAACCAAATATGGGAATGATAAACACTAATTTCCAGATAGTGGTTACTTGTGAAAGGATGAACAGGGAAAAGATAGCAGAAAGACTTTGCATGTGTTTTAATAATGCTTTAAAAAATGCAGACATCTGTTGCAAACAGCAAAAAATGTTAACATCAGTCTAATTTCGATGGAGATTTATATAAATTTCTGTTACATTTGTGGGGGCAGAGCCCCAGAAAGTAGTTTCCAGGCTCTCGGCCTCACATAGACAGGTGCTGGCTCAGGTAGTAAATGGCCATCAACTGTGATTGGATGGCCATCAGCTGTGGCTAGTTGGCCGTCAGCTGTAACCAGTGAGCCATTGGCCACTAATATAACTGCTGTGGCTACGCTAGAAGGAAGAGAGAGAAGAATGGGGGCTAGCAAGAAGATGGCGGCTGGGCTGGCAAGTGTGGATGGCGGTTTGCGGACAGTGTGGATCCAGCCTCCAATGAGAGTATAGTGCCGCCAGAGAGAATACAGTGGTATGACTCCCCTACCTATGGCTCCGTGGGTGTTCCTTTTTGGCCTCACCATATCCTGCGTTCTTGTATGGGGAGCGGGAGAAGAGACCCTGCAGGCCTCCCTGAACGACAACATTATTTCGTAAAAAAAAAAAAGAATGGTAGATAATCACCTCCATATCTAAACCAGGATAGACTCTTGGAACATGAGGCTCATGACGACGACCACTAGGAAATATCAGACCAGGAAGCTGAGGAGCTGCCCTCCTGCCTGCTTGCCCATTGCAAATGTGCTCTGTTGGATCTCAAGGTGTACTTCAGATCTCCTCACCAGGGTCTATTCCAGAAATACATCAGCATGTATTCCAGAAAACAAGAGCCTCCATAAATATTAAGGAGAATAAGAAACTTGATATATATAAAATATAATGGCAACTTCCACTTAATTACCCTCTGATCCTTGCCCTCCTAGTGGCTCTGACCTACATAAAGCTAGATCTCCAGAGCACCAACAATCCAGACCAGTTCAGCAAAAACAATACTTTGCTGTATTACAGGATTCTGCCAATATTCTGGATCCAAAAGTTATTGCATACAGTGGTTCCTAAACCTGTCTGATACTAAGAACCACTTAAGGAAGGCTAAGTTTTTGTTTCTATAAAACGAATCCCAGAGGCTTGCAATTCTATAATTTAAAAATTCCTCCAGGTGATTTGGATGATTTTCTAAGCCTGAGCACCACAGGACATAGGTGACAGTCTCATCTCTTCACCAATTCTGGCATTGCAAAACTCCTTGATCTGAGTTTTCTTTGATGACAACAGGACTACTTTGGGGCCAGACCAGGAAATAAGTCCTTGAGAGACTAAGATGGAATCCCTGGTTTCTCCTCGCCCAGCTCTGGGCAAAAAGATGCAGTAGCTCCTATCAGAGCCCCAGAGCTTTGCAAAGGCGGCCCAGGGGTCAAGGGCGCCAAAGGCTTCTGATCTAGTAGGAGGATCTGCTCTGTTTCCTAGCCTGAAAGACGCTCATCCAGGAACTACCCTACATGATTCCACTTAAAACCTTAACATAATCAGCGAAGACTTTGGAAGTTAGGAATAGGCCAAGGTGATGGAAGGATCTGATACATCCTTTCCCACTCTAAATCTAAATGGGGACATTCTGGCAATGGACTTCATTTCACACTGCTTCCCCAACATACAAGGACACTCCTACTAGTGACTATTCTCAAAAAGAATGAATATGTCCCCTCTCCACCTCTGTCCTCCTCCATCATGTATATATATATCAGCTACTGCTTCTTTGATCATCAAGGAAATCATCCCTCTCCATGGAAGAGCCAACCATGCAATCTCTAACTCTAGTAGCCTTTTTATATTTTTATTTTGTAGGATGCGACTCAAAGACCTCAAAAAATTCCATCTTCCTTCCCTCTTCCCACCCTTTAGAAACCGTTTACCTAACTGTGCACAAAATTTGGGCTCAGAGTTCCTCTACTTCTATAGCTGCTGAGACAACACTCCTAGACTTAAAGGCTAATCTAGTTGCTATGACATTTGGATGCAATTTATAGCAACCTCGACCCAGAACCTTACCTTCCACAACAATTAGTACCAATCTGTACCAAGGTTAGATACCTATAGCTCAAGACTGAATGCCAAAGAACATGTCAACAGACATACAGAAACACAGTGGTATCTTCCATCTGATGCCCCTCCCATTGCTAATACCCCCACCTATGTCAAAGACCAGTGAACCTCTGCTAGAAACACTTCTGGATAACAGAAATGGTCTTCCCCATCGCCTGTATTCCAGCCCCTGTACTCCAGCACCCCTCTTCCCTGTGCCTCCACTAAAATTTCACTATTCTCTGCTGGCCACAAAGACAAAGATCCAATCCTCTGCTTCATGCCGCAGTGGCAAGCAGCAGTGAACCAAGACTGAGATACCCGAGGACCTCAAAGCTCGATCCAATTCTTGGTTCACCAGGAAGGGAGTGGCTGTAAGCACAGTCATGGAGCCCTGCCTTTCACCTTGGAAACAGAATATAACAGATTATGTAAAGCCAAACGATCAGAAGGAATCAAAGGAAAACTAGCCCACACTGTCCCTTTAAGTGAGGCTGACTGACCTGTGCATTGCCCCACAGAGGGCAAAGGAAAGTACACAACTGGCAACAGCATGCTTCAAGATTTGCCCATAATGTCCATTCACACACCTGTTCATGACATTTACTTAGATCCTCCTCTTTCGTTGTGTGTTCTCATTCAACGACATTGAGTATTACATCATGCCCTTCCATTGCCTCAACCACCCACAGACACACACACCACTTGCCTTTATCTGTTAGGACGTAGGGACTTAAACACGTTGGACTGGCCTTGCTCTTCCCTCCTAAGCTTTTCCACTGCGGGTAGGAAATTGAGAATATAGAATTTTTTAAGGCTATACTTAGTGTGTGAGCAAAGTTCTTCCTGTCCAGTTTAATACCTTAGATTCAGAGTGGCTTTGTGCTATGTCGGATTCCAGGAAAGACCTAAACCACAAAGAAACTAATTTCCTCATATCCAGGAAGGCTAAGCTCACTTACAGCAGCAATTAATACCCATCTGTGTTCCTCTGTTAATGTGTATTCACTGTGTAGGTAAGGACTTTGGCAGAGTGACAGAGGATAATCTTTGTCTAGAGGCAAAAATAGTTTATTAAGAAGATATGAAGGGAGACAGACAGGTGTTCTTTGAATTAATGATAAGAAAGTTGTTTCACGGAGGGGGAGGGGGAATTATTAGTAGCATTTTGAATGTACCGGTTCGGATGGTGTCTGATTTTTCAGAGGATGACCTTTGAATTCAGCCTCAAATTCTGAAGAAGGAGGTAACCGTACAGGAAGCTTTCAAAGACTTCTGAGCTTCATGCCTGGGTTTAATTATCTCTCCCCAGTTGTGAACTTTGGCAAAATTACAGAAGTGCTACTGCCCTGCCAGTAAGCTGGCCATTCCTGTAGAGACTGATAAATCACTCTTGATCTGGCCAGAATTCTCATCACGCTTTACAGTCATTGATCCATGGAAAGCAAATTAATAGCACAAGTAGGAAAGCAAGGCATATGATGTGGCTTACTTGCCAAGTGGGCCACTGCTCTGGTGTGCATTTGGTGATAGATCTCATTAGTACTGGACATGCTTTCAGCATTTAAATCTGACACATTAATCCAGTAGCTGGGACATTGAGCAACTCTCCCTTTTGGGTCACCCTGTACATTGAATCATCACAGTTTAGTCACCTTCTCCTGGAATCCCTCATTAAGCCCTTAAAATAGGATGATATAATTTTATTAGCTAGCCCACTAAACACAATTTCCATATAACACATTTCACATAATACATATGTCATGTATTTTACTGCCTGAATATGGCTCAATGGAAATGAGACTTTTTTTAAGCAAGATTGTAAAAGTTTAGGACATATTAGCAAAAATTGTACTAAGGATGAGAGTATCCACAGGAGCTAGAATAAAAAGGAAATAATAACCAGAAAACCAGACTTATGAGAGGGCAAACTAGGTGACATTTGTTTAACTTGGCAGGGTTCCTTGAAATAACTTCACACTATCCCAAGGATGGCATTCAACACAGCCAAAGAGGCATGTGGATTGAGCGAGCCTGAATCTCCAATTAGATCTGGACAACAATCTCCTCTTGTTTCTCTGGGCTGGACTTCCAACTCCACTGAGTATTTCCAGATAGGCCTTGACCCTGCCTTGAACTTGACCATGCTTTTGCATTCCTGGTCATGACTTTGGATCCTCCCAATGGCTCCTTTGTTTCTCTGGACTGTCAATGAATCCACAGACTACCTGGTTCAAGCACTCACCTAGCTTGACTATGTTCTCAGGCCTCTCCTCCCAATAGCATCTTTCACCATAGAGCTCCCCACCAGCTCAGCCCAACAGCGACTACCTGCTGGAATTTGAAAGGCGCTGGGAGGTCTCCTTCCTCATTACTTGCTTCTCTATGTGAGGCTTCCTAACATGGTCATGTAGAATTGGCAGCTCCCTCCTTTGTGCTCCCTCCTTTGTACCCTTGCAAAAGTTGTTGAATTAATTTGTTTATGTGGCTGTTTCTCCTACTCAAGTTCTTAATGGAAGATACTAAGTATCATGTAACTTTTTAATTTCCCCATTGTCTTGTACAGGGCATTCATGGGACATCGTAAGTCTTCAATAAATCCTTGGTAAATGAATGAATGAATATTTGTATAATATAATCATTGTTTCCCTAACACCAGACTGAAATTCTATTAGCAGTTGAATTATTTCCATTTACATCAGACTAAAGTTACTGGTATGTCTATCACGCGTGGAAAACACCACAGCTACTTCTTGGAATGTCATGTGAATTTTCAGAGTCTTCTACTCCACGTAAGAACGTTGAATGTACATAATATATTTTCATTTATGTGTTATTTTTTGAGATGATCAATTATAATTGACATGAGAACTTAACTGTGTCCTAGGCACTGTGCTTAGTACTTATACATATTACCTTCATGAATCATTGTCACAACACTATGAAGTAGGCACTGTTGTTCTCTTGAAGAAACTCAATCTAGTATGGTTTAAAAACTTTCCAAGTCGACAAAGCTAGTAAGTGACAGAACCAGGAATCAACCTAGACCTGATTCCAGAGCCCCTTCTTACCCACAACATAGCCCACCTCAGAGAAGAATCTGTTCATCTACCCAAAACACCAGACAATGAAGCTATACCTTCAAAGACTGTGAAGAGAAAAGTAGAGCCTGAAAATCAGTTATGAAGTATAAAGGCAAAGCCTAAAATCTAAATTCTATGATTCCCTTGCTAGTTCTCTAGTTAAATATTGTATTAGTGTTCTTCTCAACCCAATGGACAAACCAGGGAGTGAGAGAGCCTTATATGCTTAAGCCCAAGTAGATTCCTGTGTCTCTATTATCTTTTTTTTTTACTGTGACTCTTGAGCTTGTTTTTTTATTTTCCCTCTTTATTCTAGTCCATCTGCCTTATATTATTCTCTCAGATACCTGATAAATTGTACAGAGAATGGGGAGACACATAGATTTAAAGATGTAACTTGGGAAGGAAGATAATAAGGACTGTCAGTGTGTAAGTACCTCCTATCCCTGACTATCCTTATTACACTTATCACCTCTGACAATTTGGAGAATACTACCCTATAACTCACAGAAAAAAAATGTAAAAAGGATGGCCAATGAATATAGGAAAAGATATTCAACTTCATTAGTAATCAGGCAAATGAAAATATCACTGAGGCACCATTTATTATCCATCAAACAGGCAGAAATTTTAAAGTCTGGTAACACTGAGGATGGGGAAATAGGAACTGTCAACCCCTGCTGGTGGGCATGTAAATTAAAATAACTGCATCAGAGAACAATTTGTCAATATCTAATGAAGTTGAAGATTTATGATACTTTGAGCCACAGAAATTTGCTTTTACTTGGATCTGCAGAGAAAATCACCCACATGCATATTCAAGGATATTATTTGAAGCATTGTGTTGTACTAGGAAAAACTTAGAAACATACGTATACATTATTAAGAGAATGGATAAATTCTTATATATTCAAATAATGGAATACTGTGTAGCAGTGAAGCCAATAAACTTGACACATCAACATATTTAGATTCTAAAAATAAAATGTTCAGTGAGAAAAACAAGTTAGTGGACAAGATGCCATACAGGATGATAACATTTATATAACCTTTGAAAACACACAATTCTAAATATTTTTCGTACATATGTACATAGAGAACATAAGCAGAAAAATATATATCAGCATTGGAATAGCGGTTGCCTGTACAATGAGGGTGATAAATAAGATTAATGTAGTGAACAAGTGGAACCATATGTTTAATATTTTCTTTCTTTTTAACTATAGTCTGAAGCAAATAAGACAAAATGAAATTTGTGAATTCTAGATAGTCACTATTCAGATGTTTATAATGTCACTCTTTTTGTTCTTCTACATGTGTCAAATATTTCAGTAACACACACACACACACACACACACACACACACACACACACACACACACACACAAAACCACTAACAGTTTCAAAAGAGTTAAACAGAGTCTAGTAAGAGAGGCGGCAATTAAGGACAAAGAGGCTTGAGGACATAAACAGACCCAGATAGCGCCTCTGCTCCAGAAATTGAATTATTGTCAAAGCCCAGCAATGCATCACCTAGGCAGAGGGTAGTTCTTCTTCAAGGCCAGCCATAGTATTTCCCAGCAGGAAAGATAGTTTGGACCTGTCAGACAACATTTTATTTCTCTTAAAGACCGGTTGAGTTTCTGTAATTCACATTCTAATATTACTTGTCTTTAGTAAATCTTGCCACCCACACAAACATGAGACTAATAATCTTAAAGCAAAATTCAATTTCTAGTAAAATATGGTAAGCACAGACTACAAAACAAAATTCCATACGTGAGCCAAACCAAATCCTTTTGATGCAAAATTCTTATTTCATTTGCGGTTTTTTGTCTGACATCCTGCTGTTAAAAAATTTCAAAATTTTAATTTCTCAGGACCTGGGAGCCAACTTGAAGAGTTGTCCCAAAGATGGGACAATTTTAGTATGGATAAGAGTAAGATCTGTAGGAGATCTAAATATATGAAATAATGTTTAAATCCATGAACTCATCACACGCATAGCTAGTCACCTTGAAGATGTTATTCATTTTGAAAATTGGTGAATAACAGGAAAGAATTGTTTCTTCTGCCTTTCCTATATGAACTGTATCACTACATAATCAAATAATAGATGAGGCAATGTTTCTCTTTATAAATGATCTCCAACAGCTAAGTGAACAAGAAAAGCGAGAACACGAGTATTGCCATTTTGCAATCCCCAAAGAATTAAGTCATCTGAACATTAAGCATCCATAGCTACTGAGGGCACAAGAAGAGGGACAATTATGTGCCTCCTGATGAAAAACATACCAGCACCCATGAAATAATCTTGCTAAAAAAAAAATCATATTTGAATCTGACAAAGCTCAGGATTCACCTACTGATTGCTAAGAGTACAGAGGGCAGAGGAACAAACATGTTAAAAGGGAAGTACAAATCCAGGCTGTGCGCAGCTACAAGAGAAATCATCACATTTCTATGACAAATAATCACACAGGAAAAAAAAAAAAGATGAAGACGAAACCTGTACATTAAGAGACTCTAAAATCAAACCAAAAATAAAAAACCCACCACCAACAACAGCAACAACAACAAAAAAAAACAGGCAAAGGTAAATTGTAAAGTTTAGTTTCGAGTTCAGCACACTTGGGTTAGGAAACTGTACAGAAAAAATAAGGAAGCAAATATCATAACGTCAAGATAGTGCTTACTCTTGAGGCAAGAATGAGTGGAGACTGGAATAGGGCATGTGTAGGAAAACCTGTCTTTTGACATGAATGGTGGTTTCAAGGATGTCAGCCTTATAATCATTCATTGAGCTGTACGGACCATTGGTAAAGACAATACTGACAGATAACAAGATAATGAGGAGAAAAAATAATACTACTGTAATTTGTCTCAAGTAGAACTTCAAGAGATCTGTAAATTGCATGATTTTTATCAAGTGTTTTGAGAGCACATCAAGTAATTAGGAAAACAGTTTTGAAAGGAGGGAATGTAGTGGCGATTATATTCCATTGGGCTGGAATGTAATTTAATTTGCTGGATGTAAACACCATGCTTACCTGCTACGTGTCATTTACCAAGAGAAGTCTGAAACTTGTCTCCTATCATGTCGTTAAGAAGCAAAACATAAAAAGATAAACATAGCCTGTTGATAATCTGCAAAAATGCAAGATGTCCAAACACCAGGTCATGAAAAAACAAAAATGAACTCTTTTTTATGCCATCGAATAATATTAAATTTCATTTCCACATTTTAGTATATACTTGGCCTCAAAAGCCAGACACAATATAATATGCCAATAGTAGCTGACAAATCACACTTATTTCAGAGTGAAAAGTAAATTAAACAGCATGCAATCATTGTTAATTAGGGAATAGTCATGTATTGTCTTTATATCAAGGAGTATGTTTAAAATAAACTTTGTAATATATTTTTGTTATATATTTTTGCTTCAGTTCAATTATAATATACCATAAAATGATAAAAATAAATCTCAAAAGGATTTGCAAGATTATATAGTTCGGTGAAAGGGGTTCCAGAATTTCTTTTTTAAAAGCAGAAGTGGGAGGAGTCTGGCAAATGCTGGTCTATAGGAGAATAACTCCCCTTCTTTGCTTGTGCATAGGATCCTTCTATATTGGACCCCACTTCCTATTCCAGCTATTTTACCCCCACAAACTTCTGAGGCACTAAAACTTCTGTGACACTAAATGTCATACTATTTTCCAAATCCATCCAATCTTTCCAGAACTCTATCCTGTGCATACTCGGATTCTCTTTCCTACCACTTTTCTCTAATTCCAATGACGAATTCCTGTTCATACTCGTATATTGGGTCCCAGTGCAAATGTCTGCATTGTAAGCTTTTGCTGAGTTTGCTCAACAGTTAGTTATAGTCTCTCTCCTCTGTGATCCCTCAAGCTGTATGTTGATTTCTGTTATACAGTATTTATTATATATTGTAGTTTATCACTTCGAACATCTGTCTCCATGCAGGATTGCCCAGTTCAATTTGAAATTCAGATAAAAAAACAAGTAATGTTTTAATAGAAGTATATCCCATGTAGTATTTGGGACACACTTATAATAAAATTGCTGTTATTCTTCTGAAATTCAAATTCAATTGGGCTCCTGTATTTGTATTTGTTAAATCTGGCAACCCTGGTCTCTACCATAAGATCATAAGCAACTTGAGAATAGGAATACTTATTCTTCTTAGTATATTTCCAGTCTTCAGTAAATGTGCCTTGAATAAATGAATGGTTGAAGTGAGACACGTATGAGAGCACTTTGTGAAACCTACACAGCTATTTATTCAGCAAATATCTATTGATCACTCACAGTGTTCCAGGCACTGTTCTAACAGCAGCAATAAAGCACTTTTAAACATGCACCAACAATCTAATATTACAGCTTTTAAATAATGTCTCCCAGGCTTTCAACTAATGGATTTTCAGGAAGTTGAATGGTTGTGCTGTAGCCCTTGATTCATAAGATAATTTCAGACAGTTATAAAAGTGTTATGAAGACAACCAAACAGGGTAAAGTGATGAAGAGTAATTAAAGGATTCTCTGAGGAGGTGACATTTGAGATGAGAAGGAGCCAGTCTGTGACAATCTGGAGAAAGAACTTCAAAGCAAGTCAACCATATTGAGGAGGAAGAACTAGTATGAGAAAGAGAAAAAATGCCCCAAACTTCAAGGCAAAACAGTGCTAGAGCTTCAAAAGAAGATATTTGCATATGAAAGCATGTTCACCATCATTAGCATTCAAGGAAATGTAAATTAAGGCCACAATAAAATTATTACTACAATTGCACTAGAGTAACAAAAATTAAAAAATCTGACAACACCAAGTGCTGGTGAAGATGTGGAAAAACTGACAACCTCATACACAGCTGGTGGGAGTATAAAATGGTACGACCATTTTGAAAAACAGTTCGGCAGTTTTCTTATAAAGTTAAACATGTATTTATCATACAATTATGTATCTGTATGTATACCAGAGGAAAAAAATGTATGTCAACACGACTGCACACAAATGTTTATATTAGCTTTATTTGTAGTAGCGAAACACTGGAAACAGCCCAGATTTCCAAGAACTGGTGAACGGGTCAACTAATTGTGGTATATTTGGACGATGGAATGCATCTCAGCAATCAAAGGAACAAAATACTGATAACACACAACGACATAGATAAATCTCAGATATGCTGAACCAAATGAACTGGACACCAAACGAAACTCTAGAGCAGGCCAAACTAATGCATAGTGACAGAAAGCAGATCAGTAGCTGACTGGGGGCAGAAGTGGTGATGGGATAAGGGAATGAACTGCAAAAACCATGAGGAAACTTTCTGAAGTGATGGAAATACTTTCTTTTGTGATTGTAGTGGTGGTTATAGTGGTATATATATATATATATATTTGTCAAAATCCATCAAACTTACACTTAATATGGGTGCATGTTAATTGTAGTTCAATAAAGTTGATATTTTTAAAACTGCTAGAAGAAACTATGTATTATAAGTGTTAAAAGGATTCAGGATTTAGGATGGGGGTGGGAAATTTAGCACGCTGTGATCCCCAGAGAGGCCTTTCTGGAACAAGGATTTTGAAGAGAAGAGAAGCCAGCCCAGGGCGAGGAAACCACAGGAGTAAAGCAGAAGAGTAGGGGATTCACACAGTCGGGTAGAGGTGAGTTGATTATTACTACGTTTTGAAACTGATGTTTTTGATAAAGTAACGTTGCTGAGCATTTGGGCTTTATTATTTTCTCGACATTGTTTAGCAGCAATAAAGCACTTCAAAAGATGCACAAACGATTAATTATAGCAGCTATTAAACAATGTTTCTCAAGCTTTCACCTAAGGATTTTCAGGAGATTGAATGGTTGAATCTAGTCCTTGACCTATACAGTTTAATTATCCTTATCGACTGACTCATGAAACTCTATCGTGCGCAGTGGTGTGCTATAAATGAAGCTGTGTTCCTTTTGTGAAATGGAGAACTCTCTGCCTTTCCTCCTGGCTCATGACCAAGAATCGGGCTGCATCTTCTCCTACTGCCTGAGATGGAAACCTAACAAGACAAATGACTATGAAAATGACATTGTGGTATTTTATCAGAAATCCACATGAGCCCCTCTCATGTAAGATTTTTTTGTTTTTTTTTTAATTACACACTGAAACCTGATTTCAGAATCAGGGCCTGTCACACCAGTAGGAAGATAGGCGGCCTGAGGTGGGGTGATTTCTGGACATTTGGAGGAACAGACTGCCTCTTAAAATGTGTCCCTCCTGTTGACTGGTGACAAGAATCTACAAGAAAGTATCCTTACTTGTATCCTTATTTCTGTATCCTTTCTGTAGCCATTTCTGTAGCCATTCCTGTACCCTTATTTTTAAAACAGATGGCCTTTCAGGTCTTTTTGCACCTGAACATTTTAACATTCTAAACCAGAACTTGAAAACTTGAGATTCATGGGTTAAAACAGGCCTGACATATGTTAAGTGTGTCTGTGTGTGTTTCTGAATATATATGTATAGAAAAATCATAAAAGACTGAGTGGTGGTATGCTCTGTAGCTCACCCATCCAGGTTAACCCTTTCTTTCACTATCTTTGGTCTTTGTTATAATTCTTTTGGCTGTGGAAAACTAATAATATAAAGGATACTTGTCCAGAGAAATGCAACTTAATTGTGTCTAATAGAATGCAATTGATTATTGCATAGGTGGATAGATAGATCCACTTTGTAGATAGATCTGTTTTGCGTCTATTTGGAAATTCATTTAAGAATTCTTTATCCCCTATAAGTCTCTGCTCTTTAAATTGTCCTTTGAACTGGTTGTAACACCTTGCCCCAGGTTACCTCATTAAGGAGTTAAAGAAAATATTTGCACATGTACAATTCAAAGTGTATTTTACCTTTTTAAAAAATTATCTTCTAAATGTACACAATTTTGGATTTCAAGAGGAGACAGTTCAGTGAATCATTACACTATTGTAGTTCATATGCATTTTCACCTTTGATTCTAGCAAGATTCCTTCTTGCTTGTCTGTTGTCATACTTTCTTCTAATCCCCATATGTCACTCCCATTCTCTCCCCACCACCACCATGAACAATTTTTGAATGCATATTAAGACATATCGTTTTCTTTGAATGTGTGTCTGTTTTGTAATTGAGGTAAGACAAAGATATTAAAGTGCATAAAGTATATTCTTAGGTGTAGAGTCCAATGATTACATATTTTATACATCTATTCATGTATCTCCATGTAATGACCACCCAGATAAAGAATATTTCCCACACCTTGTAAAGTTTTCTTGTACCCCTTCCCAGATAACGCCTCTGCTCTTTCCCTCAAAGGTAACCACTATTCTAACTTCTATCTCCATAGATTAGGTTTATCTATTCTCGAACTTTTTACATGTTCTTGAACATATGCCATATGTTCTCTTCTGCATCTGCCTTCTTTCATTCATTATTATGCCTGTAAAATTCATTCATGCTGTTATGCCTGGGAGTAGTTTATTCATTTTTTATTGCTGAGTAGTATTCATTTTAGAAATATACCACAATTTACGCATTCTCTTGTTGAAGGTGAGAACCCAAGTCATCTACTTTCACACAGCTTGTTGCCTACAATAACATGGCATTACTATTCCACTGGCATTATCAGTATAATTTTACAATTTTAGGAAATGCTTGTCCAGGAATATAAGAGTTGCAAACTACTTTTTTATTCAGGGGCTTCCTGAAAGAAACTCTTCAATAGAAAGCATCAAACAATAATTCACACTCCTAATCTCTTTAAACCCTTTGCCTTGCCTTGCTGGCCCATCAATCCTAAATTATTATGTCATGACCCTTACTGAGTCCTAAACAGGACCCACTCCCTTATATTGAAAGACTCACCTGAAAGCAGACTTTAGAATTTCAATCAATGTCTTGACTTAGCCCTTCCCGATCTGAGACACTCATGAAGAAGACTTTGTCAAGGTAGTTCTTGACTCAGCTGTGTCTTATCAACAGGTGATTCTGGTGATAATTTAGGGATCCAGCCTTCAACAAGAGGCATTTGGCTTGTTTCTCATTTCTAACTTTTATATATAAAGCTGCTGTGAACATTTTCTCCGGTAGATAGCCAGGAGTAAGATTGTGCGCTTGTACTCTAATTTACCTCGATGTTATATGTCACATGTCCCAGGGTAAAAATTTACAGATTTCACATAAAATCAAGCTTTCCAGCTTTTCTTGAAAAACTGAAAGACTTGGCAATACCAGGTCAGCATTCTTTCATTGTCACAATTATCTGCACTTGAATATACACTACCTACCCATTTTCCTCATTTAAGCCATCTGCCTGCTCCAGTGGGAATTCTAGTGGGTAACCTATATTCTAACCACAGAGATGTGGGAAGGGAAGCTCTTAACCCTGTAAGCTCTTATTAACTCTATTCTGGATAACCAAGAGCATGTTTTGCTGGAGAGGAACAGGCCCCTCTGCCTCTGATGCTGGGAGGCAGCCAGGACAGAGAACGAGGATAGCTTAGGCCACTTTGATCTGTTTTTCTATTCAATCCAAAACCAATGTTTTCCAGATGGAGACTGACAGCAGCAAAGTGAGAGGCACAGTTGCTGAAAAAGACCTAGGTCCATCTCCCTTACTCATTATCATAAATAACACTTAGGAATGTTTTGGGGTGGTTTTGGTTTGTTTGTTTGTTTGTTTTTGGTTTTTGCCTTTAGGGTGTTGCAGATGCAAAGAATTAAAATCTCTCCTCACTGCTGAACCAAGAAAATTCAATCTAATCCAGAGCATGTTATATTATTTAAAAAATAAAGTCATTAAGGACTAATATACTTCTCTTTTATTCTAATAGGTAGAGGAACAGAGCAGAACAGAAATCCATCACATACAATCAACGGGGCCCACTAACACCAAGGGCTGGACAGGACTCGGTACGAATTTGAAAAAACCTTTCCTTCCTCAAATGGGTTGGGTTTTTCATATTTTTTTGTTTTTTTCTCAAGCCTGGAAGGAAAATATCTGTGTTTGGGAGGTGTGTTTGTACTCAGTATAATAAGGCTTTTAACAAAAGGAAGTGGTCTGTCTGTCCATACCTCATCAGGAAATTGCAAAAAGGAAGCCACTCCTTTCCATCACCCAGTCATCCAGGGGTGGGAGAAATTGACTCTTCACCTTCCTTCCTTATAAACTTGTCCTGAAATAGCTTAACCCTTCCATAAATGAAATTTGCCTCTACCTGCTTGGTGTGAAATGATGGTCTTAGGACAATTGAACAACACATAGAGCAAGAAAGGGAGGGTTGAACCACCTCATCCTCATGTTGGCTCAGCCTATCATGACTACCAAACCTCAGAAACACCAGCACTGTGCATAGACAGAGTAGGATGGCCACCAGAGCAGAAGGAAAGACCTAGGGTCTGGGGGCAGCGCTGGTAGCATGGAACCTTCTGCTCGTCCCTGTAGCTAAAAGGATACTGCCTTCTGAAAGGGGAAGGGAAGGAGCCCATATTTCTGGATTGTACTTCCATTACTCAAGAGCTAAATAAATCATACCTACCATCACTTGTCAAAGAGCTTGATGTGTATCATCAGATGACTGACTCCATCAGATGTAGAGTAAGTGAAGTGGCTAAATATGGTGGGCAAGACATGATGGTGGTCTTGAGAAAGGAGGACTTTCACATCTACTCCCATAATCTCCACTATATTCCCCATTCTCAGACATGGACAACTGATGTTTTTTCACCTTGTATAAAGTGTTAAGTAACCACAGCCTCAAGGCAGGGTCCCTGGCCTCAGCACCCCTCTTCCACACAGTGCCATGCCCAAGCTTCTCCATTATAGAAACCGTGGAGCTTCAGCTCACCAAGGGCAAGTATTGAGAATGGTCGGACCTTGGCAAACTGGAGAGCATATTCTACATCTGTAGTACACCCTATTGGTATCCCAACTGGAGCTCAGATGACTTGTATCAGTTTTGTGTGACCATTTTCCAACTCCTACATGCTTTGCTTCTACTGTTTTACCCCTATGACCTTCAAAGGCTTGTTCTTGGGCCCTAGAGTTAATCCCTGATAAAAACAGGGAAATGCCTAGAGGTTAGGTCTCCCCTCTTCCTGACAATCCATAGCCAATGGAGTAGGCTTATAAAAGCCTACCTCCTTTACCTCTGGGCAGGATAAACTCTGAAGTATCCGTTATGCTCTAATGTTCCCTGTGGGTCAGGCTGAGTGTGGGACCTTACCTGAAATCACACCCTTGCTTGGCTTCTTCCCCTGCTTTATTCTACTTCCTGGGTTCCTTTATCAGTTTCTGTTGGGAGCACTTTTTAAATAAATCACTCCCAATCAAATCCTTGGCTCAGACTGCTTCTGAGATATCCCTACCTACAATACTATCTAAATGCACTCATATGCAACTTATTTTAAAAGTTATTGTTCTGTCAAAGTATATCAGAGAAACAAATTTAGCCAGTAAACCATCAGTTTACAATCTCTGCTTTCATCTAAGAAAAAGTTTTATTCCCAGTCTAGTGAAGAAAACAGAGACTTGAAGAGGACTCTGAAGAACTGGAGATGTTGAGAGAGTCCAGAGGCCTGTCTATCTGATGCCCGTGGCTATAATAAGCTCTTAGGTTTCTTAATGCATTTGGTTCTTCCTGCTCTATCTGTCAACACCTGCTATAAAGAGTAGAGGAGAGGAACAGAATGACTAATTCTTGGGCTGGTTTATGATGCAGAGTAGAAATCACTTACTCTTCATATTCAAAAGGCTCTATCGTGTTCTTTGTACTAATAATGCCTGACATTTGTTTAGTGTAATATAGTCTTCAAAGTGCTTTCCAATACATGATCCTATGCAATCCTCACAATATCTCTGTAATGGATAGGGAGGAAGTTCTGTAATGCAATGTAATGTAATGTAACATAACGTAACGTAATGTAATGTAATATAATGCAATGTGATGAAGGAAGTCCAGAACGTTGTCCTGCCAGCCCCGAAAAAGGCAGATAGCTAACAAATTGGGCAAAGATGGGGCCATATCAGGCCCAGAGAGGTCTGGTGATGGGCAATAGGTGAAAGCAAGTAGCAGCGTCCACAGGCTGGTGAGGAGGCAAAGCATCCTTAGCAAGCTAGGGTCAGGCAGCTCTAAGATCAGGTCCTGGGGATTCCATCCCAGACATTGGTTCCAAAGAATTAGCCGTACTGGGCAGGGACTCTGCCTCGAGAGAACAAGAGGTGATGTTGAGATGATGACTTAGTCACGGAAACTGAGGTCCAAGGCAAAGCAGATCACGGCTGAGCTGCAGGCCTGACAGGTATCTGATCTGGACTTGTAAGTTTTCCTATTTGCTGCTCAGTTTGATCCCTGAAGTCAGCAGTAAGACTGAGGAGCACAGCAGTTAAAAGTATATACTCCTAGAGCTAGTCTGCCTGGGTTCAAATCCTGGTTCTGCCACTTACTAACTATAGGATTTTGGACACATTGCTTTTCTATGCATTTAGTTTTTCCATCTGGGAAATGGAGTCAATAATAGTATCTACTTCACAGGGTTATGAGGAGGCTTGAGTTAATATATGCAAAGTGGCCAGAGGAATGGTTCATATATGGTAAACATTATATAAGTGTCAATGGTGTTTTACTAAAGGCTATTGGATAGCTTCAGAAAGGGGTTGTGAACACTGTGATGAAAAATTACTGTCAGAATTGGATAGTTTCATTTTTCTCAGTGGCCTTGAATCTTCACTGCTGAAAACACATTCCCACGTTTGCAAGTCTTTAAAAGGTCGGGAACTTGGAAATAAGCCTACCCTTTGTTAGACCTTGCTCTTTATTTGTTCCGTGCAAACACAGAGAATTTCAATTCTATTAATATCAGGAGTCCTACAAACCAGGACATTTTCTGTAACTTGTCCTGAGTCTTACAACCTCCTACCTGGAATTAGATATGCCTCCCAGTCAGGAGAAATAACGGAACTGTGATTTAAATTGTGTTTGTCTTTTTCAATGGGAAATGATGGAAATAGCTTTTGTCATGCCATAGTGGATTCAGAGAAATGAAAAGAGTTAGCTAAATTGTTATTATAAATGGGCATAAATTAATCACAAAAGCTTTTGGTCACTAGCTTTCATTTGGGAGGAGAAAAAGAAAGGCTTTCCATGATTTTAGCTTTATGAGAAAACCGGTTAGAAGAAACAGAACAATGAAAGGGATGCCCAAACATCTGGGGACAGCAGGACATTGTAAGATCACATACAGGATGAGGATTTGTCATTCACCGAACACTAATTTTTGAAACCCATGGCATGTGATGAACTATACTAATCACATTTATGCCACACATAATTTTTCCTACCATAAATATATTTTAAATGCTAACATCATGCGCTATTTGAAGGAGAACTCGTTAACAGTTCAGTTTTTCTATTATAAGTAATATGGCAAGAGCCAAGCCATGCAGAGTTGAATTAAAATATTAATTTTCCAAGAGTTCTGGGAGTTTTATTTCTGTAGATGTTTAGTACACCCTCAAAATGAGTGATGACCACTATGATGGTTTTAGTAGAATTCCCCTAAAACCTTTTATTTTTTTCCCAGACAGTGTAGGCTCTGGCTAGCACTGGAGTGGCAGAGAACTAAATGAAAGGTAGCAACCTCATTTGCTGAAACCATTTTCCCAGGCTGAAAGATAATGATAATGATAAACCAGCACAGGAAAGTGTTTGAAGATAACCTAAAAACTAATCTTTGCACTTACTGAGACTCATAGTATACAATACAACTTGAAGATGGGCCAGTCAGCCATCATCTTCAGCAAACAAACATTTCGAGAGGGTCTACTGCACAAAAGGCATGATGATATTAGGTGTGGCAGGAGATTCAAAACAAACAGAAGTCATAACTGCTATTCCTGATAATGTTTGTAGCCCATTTGAGGGAGAAGAAACACAAACATACATGAGTATGAGATAAAACTTGAGAATTAGTACTATCTGTTGCAACAGAGAAAACCACTTGCACAAGAAAGGGATTTGGGATCACAGTACCTGGAAAATCAGCTGGGCTGTGGCTGTTTTAATTGGTCAGCTCTGCCATGTCATCAAGGTCTAATTTCTTCTGGCTTCTCTCCATTCTTCCTCCCTTAGGTTGGCTTCTCGAATAATCCTGAAGTGGTTGCCACAGTTCCAGACTTTACATTTGAACATCACACTGGCCTTTATAAAGAAAGATAACTTATTTCCCAGCAATTCAAGCAAGAGTCCTGAAATTCACTCTGATTGGACAGCTTAACTCCCATGACCCCCTGGGTAATGGATGTGTTCATTAACATAAGGCAATTCTGAATCTACCCCTGGACTTAGGGGATAAGGGAGTTTCTCTCCCCACAATTCTTGGGCTGCGTGAAAGAGGGATGGATAAGGAAAGGAGACTCTGGGTATTGTTAAGAAGGGCAAAGGAGAAATCGACATGGTGTAGGTGACCACTCATGTTCACCCAGGAAAATCTGAAATCTCCTGGAATTGGTTCTAATGTTTCACAGTTACAGTGGTAGTCATTTTGTTGAGCCTAAATCACTTGTTGCAATTTAAGCTAATTTTTTTTTTTTTCCGGAATGGAGCTGGAAAGACATGAACTCCTTTTTTTCCCATCATAATACCCCTTCGTGTTTTGAAGTGGGCTATTAGATAATGCCTGGAAATGTTATATATTCATTTCAAATAATTTGAGTTCCTTTTATGTCTTAAAACTTGCTGAGAATTACCTATTTTTCTACTTCAGGATTTTTATTTCTCTTCTCTACATGTTCTTCGGTGTTTCAGATATCATGTTAAAGTAGAGTAACAATCTCAGAGGGGCCCAGTTCTTGCTATAGTTGCCGTGATTTGAGAACCTATTATGTGACAGTAGAGTCTATGTGGTTTTTATACTTGAGCTAATTTAATGCTCACAACAATGCAATGAGATATGTGATATTACCCATATTTTAAAGATTGGGAAACTGAAGCTCAAGGAGATTCAATAACTTTACCTAAAGCCTGACACAGCAGACACTGGATTGGAGCCCAGGATTTCTGATTCCAAGACCGGCTTTCAGTCCATTTAGCCAAACTGCCTCAAAAAGACTAACAGTGTAGCTGGAGTAATGCTGAGTATAACTGGTTAATAATAATTATTCCTGCACATTGTTTAATATAAGGAAAGAATAAACATCAGCACCTGTAAGCCTGTCACTAAAAATTATTCCAAGGTTAATATATTAAAACAAACTATCCTTCAGTATTCAAATTGTGTTCCCCCCAAATCACTTCATTCTCCTCTAAAGCCAGGCTTATGAAGTGATATGGGTCAAATGCATTATAATATAGAAATGATTCATGATTTGTGCATGCTAATAAATTTTTATGACCCTACTTCAAATCTTGCTGATTAACTGATTTTTTTTTAGACAAGGTTGCTTAGATTTCAAAATATAGGAAAAGGAATACCTTTTGCTTCCAACATCAGTAGAAATTCACTGACTAAAGCAGTTATTGGAAAGAGTTAAAAAGGAAAAAAAATGCCAACAATTATGTAATGTTGAGTTTAAGGGATAAAGGGCCTCAATTAAAGCCAAAAAAAGTAATCAGGCTGCACATCAGAGTCAGAATGAACTGGAGCAAGAAAAATGAAAAATCTGGTCAGGAAAAGAGAGAGAAGCGTCATGGTGCTGTCACCCTACATTAGCACAGAATTATCCTCTTGGTGACATTCTTTTTCCTCTCTCTTGGGTGAAATGCTGCTCTTCACACTTTTGTTTCTGACAGTATCAACTCCGTCTAACAATCAAGGCATTACATTTTCAAATGTCTCTTTGATCTCTTCTAAAACCATCAATAGAATATATAGTAAGTAGGAGCCTCCTGGGTTATGTGGCCCTGAAAACATTTGGCCTTGGTACACTTTTAGAAGGAGAAGAATCATATCCTGTATTATATGAAGAGACCTATTAATTCAATCTAAATATTATTATTTACTGGGAATATTTTCAACACTAAAAGAAATTTTTAAATGTTTCCATTCATTCTAACACACTTTTCTGATCCACTATATATATATTTATTTATGATATAAACATCATAATAAGCTATGTTTATAATACAATAATGTTTATTATATAATAATTATACAAAACAATATCTCCCTTTTGTTAAGGAGTTAAGCAAACACACACATTTCCACTAGTCTAACAAATCAACTATTTTTCTTTTTTCGTGTCCCTTTCCAGTTCATGTGTATATGTAGATATAATTTGAAATTTGTTCTAATTTTAATACAAATACAATTTTGTATACTGCTTTATTCATTTAACATTGGATGATAAACATTTACATATTGTTGTGTGGGCATAAGTCTTTTTAATAATTTCATGATATTCAGTTAAGATAATGTTCTATGACTTACTCAACCATTTTCTATTGTTGCACATAGCGATTATTCTCAATTTTCCTGACTACAAGTGAAGCTATTATGAATTTCATATTGCCTAAAACTTTTTCTGTATTTTGATATTTTCTTAAGACATATTCCCAAATATTTCACTACAATTTTTTTAAATGTTCCTGATTCAGATAGTCACTATTAAAAAGGCTTCAAGATGAGCATGATAATTTTAATTTAAAGTCCACTATCTTGAAATAAAATTACAGCCAACCTGTTTTCATATACCGTTTAATAGTTTTGATAGATTTCAATGAAGCTTGGAATGTATATATAAAACTATAATGCAAACCATTTATGTAATTTAAATATTTTCAGTAGCCACCTTAAAAAAACTACAAAGAAACAGGTGAAATTAATTTTTAAGATATATTGTCTTTAACCCCATATATCCAAAATATTATTATTTCAACACACAACAAATATGGAACATTATTAATGAGACATTATACATTTTTCATTACAAGTCTTCAAAATCTATTGTATATTTTATACTTACAGCACATGTCAGTTCAGATGTCAAATTTTCATCAAAAATACTTGATTTATATTTATATTACATGTAATTTACAGTTTAAAAAGCTAGGTTTATGTACTCAAATTATTCAAAACTTACTGAAATGTCTCCCGATAAGTTAATCGAGTATCAATTTTTAAATTTAAATTAATGAATATTAAATAAAATTTAGTTCCTCAGTTGCACTAGTCACATTTTAAGTGCTCAACAGCCACACGTAATTACTGTATTGACCAGCACAATGTAGATAAAGGTCTTATAACTGTAATTTTCTGAGTAAGGTCTATAATGCACAGAACCATTAATTACCATAACATTTATTTCTTTGTAGGGGATAAAAAGCATTTCCCCTTCATCCGGGCAAGAAAAATCTTTCAATAACCATTTACATTCATTCTGGTCATAATGGCACATGGGGATCCAGTCGATGAAGTACCAAACTCTTCTTAAAGATTTGAATAGATGGACACTAAAACAAGATTTTTGTGAATAAATGTTCCCATATGAAAAGAGAATGAGCTCTTTTAGAAGCTTTTTCTGAGGGAGGTGGAAAAATCCAATTAACTGTTTTCATAGCACCAAATGGTTCTTTGGAGCCGAAAGAAGTAACACCTCCCAAGGAGTGAACATTTATTTCACTTGCAGTCAGAAATGCAGTCACCCTGATTCCCTAAGAGATCAGGCTACCTGTTAAGCAATATTGATGGTAATTAGGATGACAAGTAACAAGTAAGAAGGACATGAATTCTCACCCAGATGTCTCTTCTTATATGTTTTCGGTACTAATGAGATTTTTTTAAAAAACCTTCTTCCTGTCTTATGAGTGTAGCATTTCATGATAGTTACGTGATTCTAAAAATAATGATAGCTTCTATTTTATTTTGAAAATTTTCATTTTTGAGAGCTTAGTACACGCTAGACACTATTATGAACATTTCATAATATATCCTAAGTATTTAATACTCACAACTACTGGATGAAGTAGAGGTTAAGTAACTTGTTCAAAGTCATAATACAGTTATGATCTTAATAGACATTATTTTCGATGAGGAATTTGTTATTGAATATTACATATTTCTTTCTAAATGACTCCATTCCACACACACCCTATCCATCTTTTCTTCTTTCCTTCTTTCTTTCCTTCCTTCCTTTTTTCCTTCCTTCTTTCCTTCGTTCCTAATTTTGTCTATTCAATCCATCACAATCTGTTCTCTACTACCTAAATTGCTCTTGTTGAGATCACCTCCTAAGTGCCCAGCCCAAGGAGCCAGCTTTCAATTCTCTGCAGCAGTTGGTGCCTTTAACCATTCTCTTCGCTGGATTTCTAGGGCACTCCTTCTTTCCTGGTTTTCTCATTTTCTCCACACTCCTATTTAATCACCTTTGCTGTGCTCCTTCTCTTCCATCTGCCCCTTAAAGGTAGGTGTCTTGCAGAATATATATATCTATCTATCTTGATATATATATGGCACTGATCAGATCAGTCCTCAGGCAGATCAGAAGGAAAGCCTTCTCTAACAACACTAATTTCCAAAGTGAGCTCACCTAGTCTCATGCCTTTAAGATGTGTACACTGCCAATTTAATCTCCAGTTTGGATTCAGTTCAAAACTCATATGTCCAACTGCCTACTTGACATTTTCACTTGAATGTCTACTAGGGATCCCCAATTTAATAGGTTCAAACACAGTTCCAGACAGCAGCCCCACCACTAACATATGAACAAAACCAGATCTGCTTCTCTGCCTTCTGCCACATTTGATCCAACTTAGCAACTGGAATTAACTTTATCTCATGAATTTGTTCCCTATGTCTATTATCACTTTCCTAGTCGAAGGCATTGTTGCTTCCTGCAGGGACCAGAATAACAGCCTCCTAACTGGTCCCTGGGTCCAGTCACGCTACCTCTTCATACCAGTTCCATCTTAAGTCTCCAGCCTTATTTCTGGTCTTTTTCGCACTCACCCTATATACTTCTATGTGTGTGTGTGTGTGTGTGTGTGTGTGTGCATAAATTATTTTAATTTTTTAAATATTCCAAGTCCTTTCTTGCCCCTGGATCTTCAAATATACCATGTCATTTACCTAGAAGACTCTTCCTTTATCTGTTCTCCACTCTTCTTCACCTGGGCATAGTAACAGTACCTACACATAAAGACCTTAGAACAGTGTCTATACATAGTAAGTACTACATACGTGTTAGTTTTTATCATTATTACTACTATTTTCAGAGATCTTTCCATGTCAGTCGATATTTTTCTTCACAGGCTGCATAGTTGATTTAACCAGTGCTCTACTGTGGGCATGTAAGTTGTTTCCAATCTTACCATACTATAAATCCTTTTTTATATGTTATTTCAAATATGTCTTGGATTAGTTTCCTGAAAATAGGCTCTGAGATGGAGAGTTGTGTGTAAAAGTTATATTAGAGGTACTCTTAAGAACTAGATTGGTAAGGGAAAAAAGAAAGTAGAACTGGTCAAAGACAGAAGCTGACTGGCAATTTGGTCACAACTTGGGTTTCATCTGATCCATGGAGAGCTCTGGAGCTGGGAAAGCTCTTTAGAGTTGTTCCAATTTGAGGCAGGAGTTTGGGCCTTTGTATCCCTACATCAGCCAGTCACGTGCTGGCAGAGAGTGTAACGTTGGGTAAGGCAGATCCCTAAAACTGAGGGAAATTCCCAGTAAAGAACACAGCTATTTCAGCAGCCAAGATGCCCTTTGGCCTGTGAATGGGTGCATTGGCCTTAAAGAAGGAAGTTGGGCCGAGCACCACAGCATTCAACAGAGCAGGGGTTCTCAAACTTGGGGGAGCATCAGAATCACCTGTGTAGCTGGTTAAAACACACATGTTAGGGCACCAACCCCAGGGTTCCTAATTCAGTAGGTCTAGGGTGGCTTACTACAGCCACATGACTCTCTTCTGGTAATTAGATGTGAGTTACTAAAATGTAAATATATACTCAAAAGATAGCTTCAACCATACAGAAGAGGGAGCATGGCAGGTTGCAATAGCCACCAATTCTTCCTGTCTATACACGTTTGCTCCTTTGCAATATGATCTTGCTGCTGCTCCTCCCAACAAAGGAGAAGTTTCTTTCTCCACTTTTTTAACCAGTAAATAGAATGAGGTAAAAGTGACTCTAACAGAGTTCAAAGCTTAGATCTCAAGGTGCCATGTAGCCTCTGCTTTTTTCTTTCTTGGAACCCTCTGACTGCCATGTAAAGATGTCTGGGTTAGTCTCCTTGACAATAAGAGGCCACATGGAGAGAGATGCCTACCTGACAGCCAGAAAGTAAGGGGGACATCTCAGATCATCCAGCCTCAGTCAAGCCACCAGATGACTACAATTACATGAGTGATACCAGATGAGATCAGTAGAAGAACCATCCACTTGAGTCCAAACCAACTGCTAATCCTAAGAACCATGAGCAAAAATGATTTGTTGTTTTAAGCCATTACATTTTGGGGTAGCTTGTTATGCAGCAGTAGCTAACGCATATAAGGACAATACTCTAGGAGGTAGAGAAAGAACAAGAGGGAAGGAGCATGATTCTTGGGCCACCTCATGATTCTTGGAATAGAAGAAAGACCTGATTTTCCTAAACTATTATGTGAGAGAGAAATACACTTCTACCTAGTTTGAATCACACATCACATACGTTATTTCATTTCACCTATGAAGTAAGTACCCAGATATTTTCTTTATTTTATAAATGATGAAACAAAAGCTGTTAAACATGTAAGGAAAAAGCACTCAAGCAGTTTTGGAGCCTATTTCACATGGATCTATGAATTGGACTGATAGAGTAATTTTAGCGCTGTATTTTGAATTGCACACTCCATGAAGGAAAAACAACAACAACGTATATAGCAGCTACTATTTGAAAAACACTGTTCTAAGCATTTTACATTAATATATTTATTCAACAAATATTTATTGAACAACTGATACGTGCCAGGCACCATTCTAGGCACTCAGGATACATCACAGAACAAAACAGAAAAAGATGTCTGGTCTTACGGAACTTGTTTTAACAAAGAACTCAGTAAACAATAAACATAATCCAAGATTAGAAAGAAAATATTTGCAAATCATATATCTGATAACCATATATTTGATAAGAGACTTGTATCTGGGATAGATAAAGAATTCTTATATTCAATAACAAGAAGACAAATCACACAATAAAAAATGGGGAAAGGATTTCAATAGACATTTCTCCAAAGACGGAATACAAATGGCCAACAAGCACATGAAAAGATGTTCAACATCATTGATCATTAAGGAAATGCAGTTCAAAACCACAATGAGATACCACTCCACACCCACTAGAATGGCTAGAATCAAAAGGTCAGACAATAATAAGAGTTGGAGACAATGTAGAGAAATTGGAATCCTCATTCATTGCTGGTGGAAATATAAAATGATGTAGCTCTCTAGGAAACAACTGGAAGTTCCTTAAAAGTTAAATATAGAATTACTGTATAACCCTAAAATTCCTTTCTTAGGTAGTAATATATATCCAAGACAATTGAAAATGTGTGTCCACACATAAACTTATGCATGGGATTCAGAGTAGCATAGCTGTAACAGTCAAAATGTCCATGAACTGATTAACAAATAAATAAATGTGGTATATCCATGCAATAGAATATTAGTCAGCAATAAAAAGGAATAAAGTACTGATACATGCTACAACATGAATGAACCTTGAAAACATGCTAAAGTGAAAGAAACTAGTCACTAAAGACCATAAATTGTATTATTCTGTTTACATGATATGTCCAGAATAAGAAAATATATAGACACAGAAAATAGATTAAAGATTATGTAGGGCTGGGATGGATGAGGAAATAGAAAAGTGATAGCCAAAGTGTACAGAGTTTCTTTCTGAGGTGATGAAATTGTTCTAAAACACATTGGGGTGATGTATTTTGAAAATATACTAAAAACCACTGAAGTGTGTATTTAAACAGGTGAATTTTATTGTACGTAAATTGTATATCAATAAAGCTGTTCAAAAAAAAGGAGAGGGGGTGATGGAGTGAGCCATGTAGATATCTGAAGGAAGAACATGCTGGCAGAGGGAACAGCCAGAGCAGACGCACAAGGCAGGAGAATACCTGGTGTGTTCAGGGAACAGAAAGGAGACCAGCATGGCTAGAACAGAAGAAGGAAGAGAAGGCTCACAGGAGACAAGGCCAGAATGTGAACAAAAGGCCCGCTCAGGCATGGGTCTTTCAGGCCATTGGGAAGATTTTGTCTTCCCAGTAAGTGATGGAGAATGTTTGCAGGCTGGAGAGCAGAAGAGTGAGTGACATTACATTTGATTTACATTACAAAATGATGTCTAGCTGATGTGTCGGAAACAGACCATGGCATGGCAGGGTAGAGACAGAGAGACTAGTTAGGGGACTGAAATCCATAAAGAGATGATAGTAGCCCAGATACCATTGGTAAGCAGTGATAGAGATGCTGAGTAGTTAGAGTCTAGAGATATTAGCTCATTTAATACTCACAAAATGCTATGAAGTAGCTAATAACATCATTCTCATGTTATAAATGAGGAAACCGAGGCATTATAATCTCACAGCTTCCAAAGTCACACACAGAATAGGTGGTATAGCTGGAGTTAAACCCAGGCATTCTGGGTCCAGAGGCTGTGCTCTTATTCATCGTGCTATAGCACCCTTTTGAAAGCTCATCTCTTGCCACCTGTGCCTGTCAGTTCTCATACGTGAACATGTGGGAATTTTTAAAAGCATGCAGGCCACAGCTGCATGGTAAAATTCTCTTCCTGATAACAATGTTCCTGGGGCGTGGCGTAACAACTTTTGTGTTCATACTGAAACAATTTGTTTCCGTGAAAAGTAAGCCAGCATCAACACTGAACTCAACAGAAAAAAAAGCTGAGGCCTAAAATGAGAATGAAAAACACAAGGCTGAAAAGTATGGCATTGCTCTAACAAGGAAGAAGAAAATAAATGTCATGGGAAGAGAAACTCTGACAAGTGTCACAGAGTGGAATGAAACTGTGAGCCTTTGTGAATTGAAATTTTTGGTTCTGCTGAAAGCCTAGATAATGGGAGTGAAATCCTTTTTACTTTTTAAAGTGTGTGAATTGAGCCACTGTTGTGTCATTTACTCAGTGCTCTGATGACACGCCTTAAATGCAATCCTGTCAGCTCATTCTGGCCCCAGGCTGGCCTATATCCAAGTTTTTTATAAATTCAAATTTTTGAATTGGAAGGAAATTGCATGTGATTGGCTTTTCTTTTGCTTCCTCCAAACAATGGTCTATCAAAGAGAGATGAGAGCATTTGACCAGAATTTACACATTGCTCCCCCTTTCTCTCCTCCCTTCCCCCCATCCTCTTTAAATCTCACTCACACTCCCTCCATTGAAAAGGACATTCTATTTGCAGTACTGCTCTGTGTTTCAGCTCCTCATGATCATGTGAAACTCACCTCATTTACTGTTTCTCAGCGTCCTTTCACCCTACCTCCTCCCTGAACCCCATTAGGACATGATATCTGGAGCAGCAGCTGCCATCTTTGCTGTTAGAGGTGAGTGCCAAGAGAATTCCAGAGTGCCAACTCATGTTGAGATGCTGACCAAACTCTGGAATCTCCTTCCTTCAGATTTATATGAGATATTTATATGATTTCATTGCTTCAATTTAGTTTTCTGTTATATCAGATGGTATCTTAAGGGATCAAGTAATTACAAATGTCACCTTCGTTTCTCTCTCTTCAATAACTTTTCCCCAGTATTGGGCCAGGGGAGGGTGGGGAGAGAATAGAGGGTGGTTTTACCTCCACCTGTCCCTCACCCAATACCCAGTCACATTGGGTCTAAATTTCTCCAATCTGGGTTCTTTCCCCCACTCCCCAGACTAATGAAACTCTCCTGACTCCAGTGTACTTGGAAAATAAAGAACCTTGTAAGAGTCAAGAACCACTTTCCAAAACACCTACATTTTCCCACTGTGGTCTGTGTCATAAAGGAATGGCACACAGTTAGTATAGCAACAACTTCCCACCGATTAGCCTCTAATCCCCCTTTATTCATGAACTCAATCAAGTTTCTAATTTTGTAAAATACTGTGCATTATTTTGTTATTTATTTTGTTGGTTTAACCGTTTAAATATTTTCCCCAATTCAGAAGCAAATCAAAAAGCAATACATTTTTGTTGCTGGCATGCATTTTTAAGTTTGGGTGGCAGAACATAAATTTCTTGTTTTCACTTGTAGACACAATGCGTTTTAAGACTTGAGCTTTGCATACTCTGCTAATATCTGCTCCTACAGCACTTTAAAAATTCATTTCAGCCAAATTTCTTGCTTTCCCCATGCTCTCTCTTTGCTGTGACATTATTCTGCTCTGATTGATGGAAGCACTGAACAATGTGCTGGCATATTAAAAAATTGTACTGGGCTGGCTAACTTACTTGTGATTTAAAAAAGACAAAAAACTTTAGTATACCTACTAAAGCAATCTCAATTCTCTGTCAAGACCAGCTTGAATTGCTATTGCCTTCTTGAGCATTTTTGTTGTTGTTGTTGTTGGGGAACAGTGCTTTTCCAGGAACCATTAGCTCCAAGGCAAGTCATTGTTTTCAATCTAGTTATGGAGGGAGCAGCACACTGGCCCATGTGGGAATTGAAACGACGACCTTGGTGTTATGAGCTCTGCGCTCTAACCAACTGGGCCATCCAGTCTGGTTTTTTGTTGTTGTTGTTGTTGTTTTTTAATGAATTTGAATGAACTCAGAATCTTTCTCAGACTCAGAAGTAGAATACACTTTACGTTTCTACAGAGTTGTTTTTCATCACAAACTAATAAAAGTAGACAAAGCTCTCTCTGGAGTCTGCTCACCTCGTCAGATCTCCACTGTATCACTATTTGGAAAATTAAAATAAAGAAAGGCCAAGAAATCAGGCATATTGACAGATATATGGCAACCTCTATGATAAGGTTGTCCTGTGGGATTGGTGACAGGGTCTAGCTCCCCAGAAATAAAAGGATGCTGTGACACTGACAGAAGAGTGTCTGCTACATTGACAATTTTCTTCATGGAAGCTACAGCTCTGAGCTCTCTCCTTTGCATTTCATTAAAAAAGGAATTTAAATTCTAGCCAGGTATGAATATTTCTGAATTGATTTAAATTGAAAAAATAGCAATAGATATTTTTCTTCTCTTTTTGGATATTCGTTAAGTCTTTGTTTGCATGTATATAGAAGCAGTCCTCAGGAGAAACAGAATTCAGCCCCATGTAACATAGTATTGAGTTTACATAGTATATCTGCCCAGGCTTGCTCCAAGGGTTCTGCTGACTGTTTTACTGTCATAAACCAGCTGGAATCTCCCAACAAGACTGAGTACTGTGCAAATGACATCGCAAAACAAGCAGGCCTGTTTTAAAGCCTCTTCAAGAAGGTTTGAAAAACTGAAAGGACTTGATCATAAAGAACTGTGAGCATGACCTAGATTGTGATGTTTTGTTGTTGTTGTTTTTTTGAAGGCATGACACTTGTCATCTATTGCCCTTATTTCTCTCAGCCTCCTCTCTAGATCCTAGAAAAATGCTCCGCACAAAGCAGGGGATTGTCTGCATTCAAACCTTTGTCATTCTCTAAAGATCAATTGTTCTGAGTTGCAAACAGTAGAAACCAACACTTGGTAAGTGAAACAGAAAATGAATTTGTTGGAGGAACACGAACAAACCAGGGGAGCCAGACTGGCCCAGGGGTGGGTATCCAGGTTACACTGCCTGCTACCAGGGACACTGCTCTGTGCCTGCGTCCCAACAGAAGAACAATTCCCCACAGCTCCTGCATTGTTGCTTTGCTCCCTGAAGATTAGAAGTCTGTAATGAACTGAATATCTATCTACACCTCCCCCAAGTGTTGAAATCCTAACCCCCAGGGTGATTATATTAGGAGGTGAGGCCTTTGAAAGATGATTAGGTCCTGAGGGTGGAGCCTCACAAATGGGATCGGTGCCCTTATAAGAGGCACCCCAAGAGCTCTCTCTCACCCACTTTCTATCACGTGAGGACACAATAAGAAGACAGCAGTCTGAAACCCAGAAGAAGGCCCTCCCCAAAACCCAGCCATACTGGCACCCTGATCTAGGACTTTCAGCCTCCAACACTGTGAGAAATAAAAATGTATTGTTTATAAGCCATGCAGTTTATGGTTCTTTGTTATAGTAGCCCAGAGTGAACGGAAAAAGTCCTGGGCAGGAATCTCTGAATGGCTGAGACCAGATCATCTGCTTACTCCCTGGCTACAAAGAGGCAAAGAAAGAAAACTATTCAGCCCTTTTGGCCTCTGGAATGAGAACATCTGACCCAGTCACTTAATGGTGTAGAGCCTTCCAAACAGGAAAGATGTGGGGGGCTGGGCAAAGGTCTAGTACACTGATCATGCATTAATCTGACCCACTTGTTTGTGGAGAGCGTTTGGATCACAACGTAGTCTACCACCACAGTGGCTTTCAAATCAGTTGTTTGTCAGGTAGGCAATGGGATAAACAAAGCCCGCCAAGCTCTTCCATTTGTTCCCTTCTAGCACATATGCCATTGTCCCTTTCACATCGCCTCACATCTGTGCATGCCAGCCTGCTTTCAAGCAACCAGAACCTACAACTTTGTCAGAAGGCTGCCCTTGGGCTGCTAGAACCCATTTCATTTGCATGCAAGGCAAGCTCAAAGTGCCTGGGCATCTCTTAACCGATAATTTATCAGGTATGGATATATGTACAAATGCTCCAGGCTCCCTTGCCCCTTGACAAGGATCATAATGAAATACACGTTTTACACCGTTTTCCAAAATTTTGCCACAGGATTGAACTTCAGTTATATACAGTAGTAGATGCCTTAATAGTGTATCCCTTACCAATTGACTTCCCTTGCTTATATTACTACACACACACACACACACACACACACACACACACTCTTTGCCCACATCTCCCAAACATTCCCAAATAGATTATGTATACTCGATCTTTGCTCTGCTTTGCTTCTGGGAGAAGCCCTAATACATCTCTCTATATCTGAATGTTGGCATACTGTTTTTCAGACCTATTAGGAATATTGAGATGATTCTCACCACAGAGCTCTGTAATTCATAAGAACAACTGCAGATGCCTGGCCAAGCAAATATGAGATTAAGAGGACACTATTTTATTTCTCTGTTAAAGAATCAGTGTTAAAATGAGAGTACTGCGTGTTTATACAAAATCTGCCCTTGGGATTAAAATACTGATGCTACGAAGAAAGAAGAAAACAAAAAGAAAGGACAGGAAGGAGGGAAGAAAGGAAGAAAAGGAAAAGAAAGGTGGGAAGGAAGAAAGAGAAAGAAACTGATCATTATTCAGGAGAACCAGAGGTACTTAAAGAGCATGAGCCTTGGACTTCTGGAAGATGATAAGGAAAATTACTTTGAGGCAACAGGGTAAGAGAAGAGCTCCCTACACTCTGGAAAGACGAGATATGAGAAGCAAATGAGAAGGTCTGTAAATCAAAGCTAAAGCTAAATTGCAAGGCCCTGTGGAAAGCTATCAGAAGAAGAAAAGTCAGGTCAACTCTGGGACTGAAAAAGCACAAAGCCGTCAAGTCTTGAAACTGAAGGGACTCATCTTGATATTTCTGATGGTATTCAGCAATGGCTGCTGTTCTGCTCTGGGAACTGGGAGGAGGGGGCTCTTGTCGGATGTTCTTGTACAAGGAGAAAGATAACTTGAACATTTTTTTCTCTCTACTGCATCCTGAAAATCGAATTGTGATGATAAAGATCAAGCAATTGTGCTGAAGCATTGAACTTTTTATGAAATAATAGTCCAAGTGCTGAATTCTAACCTTGTTTCCCTCTGTTGGAACAGGGAAGGATTTGGTTATCACCTGACTCTGTACAGGTGGAGCATTAGTCACTATATGACCTATAGTCAAATTTCTCTCTGATGAAGGGAGCCTGTGAGACAATCTTTCTAATATGGAAGGGCAAAGGTGACCAGGTGTATCCAGTGGAGAGAAGGAGGGTAAGCATAGAGTAGCGAAGGGATGATGAATTGGCTGGTTGTGGAAATCAAATGCAACAAAACAATCGATGGACTCCAGCTTTCACCCAAAAGGATTTAGGAAGAGGAAAAAGCTTAGAATCAAGTTTCGGTGAGCAATCCTGAAAGCTGTTGATGTCCCATCCTCCCGCAGAAGGTAAAGTACATGAATTTTGGCAGCAGAGGCAATCTGGCAAATGTAGGGAATTCTGGCTAAAACATATTTATTTGTGGACTTAGAGCTGAATGGTGTTAACTGCAAAGAAGACTCTGGACTTGATGCAAGGGCTATCGGGACTTCCTGCAGTGGTTCCAGTAGCTAACATGTGCCGGTCTGACTACAGGTTGACTTTCCCACTGATAATAGCACGATTTCTTTCCTGAATGTCATAGCACAGGGCCTTCTTATAGAGTAGAGAGTAGATAGCCCATCTTGAATCGTCTCGAATGCCAAGAAGTTTCTGTGATGAGGGTGTGGTCCAAGTGGCCCAGGTCACATCAGCTCATTTACGTTGGCGGGCAGTGAATATTTTTTAAAAGACTATTTATTAACAGCAAACTTAAAAGCATGATTGATTCTCTCACTAGGCTTGTCACTTCTCTACCTGAAATGCTGGACACGATTTCTCCCAAAGTTTAGCTGGGGTGAGTTCACATAGTGATTCAGAAGAATACATGCACAGGCATGCAAATGCAATGAAAATCACTGTAGGTGACTAATAACGGCAGGCACTGGTAGGTGACAGATGTGAAAGGAATGAGTTCCTGAGCATTAATAGTGTAATAGATTCTTTACTCAATCTTTAAAAACTGAGTTTTGAACTTTTCATGAGTAAAATTAAAGTCAAAATGTGTCTTCCATTTTGAACTTAATGCAGTATTTATAAAAATGTTATACTAATCTGAATGTGCAATTACTCGATAATCATTCCGAGAATTCTACATAGTTGTATAATTCTGAAGAATTATTTAATCAAATATTTACAGATTTGAGGGCTGCCAAAATGTTCAGGATGTCAAATGGCAATGTCAAAACTAATGAAACCTTGGAGAAGAGATCAAATGGATCACAGACCAGAAAGAATTAGTGATAAGGAAGACAGACAACCCTGAAGAGAAAGATGACTGCAAAAGAGGTGAAGAGTGAACACAAATCCCTCTGACAATTTCCTGTATTAACCAGATTGTCTCTGCTGCCCAAATTTATGTACTCTGCTTTCCTGCAGAGTGCCAGGACATTAACAGGTTTTAGCTTTGCTCACCCAAACTTGATTCTGGGCCTTTTTCCTTTCTAAATCCACTTTGGGTAAAAGCTGGAGTCTATCTATAGATAATCATATAGAAAGAATGAATTTGAATAATCCACAAGCAGTAATCTACATAGATACAATTCATGTTAGGAAATGGCCACAACTGGGAAGGCTCCAATGAACTTGTTCTATTTTCCTATAGCACTCCCTTATATTTCAATTTGATACAAACACCCCTTCCATATTCAGAATAGGACCATGTCTCATTACTTTAGCCTTTTCTTGACTAGTAACAAATTATAGGGAAAAAACAACTTTGACAGACTCTGCTTATACGTTCTGAAACTCTATGGCGCTTAGTCAAAGCAGTGAACAATTGGTCTCCTTAAGTGTTGCTATCTAAAAATAGATTTGTTAATTAAACTTACAATTAAGCTTTTGGATCAATAGATAAAATATGTGAATGTGTTCATTTTCTTTTGTTGCATAATAAATTGCCACGAACTCAATCGCTTAACACTTTTCTTAGCTCACAGTTTCTGTGGGTCAGGAGTCCAGGCTCACCTTCACTACGTAGGTCCTCTGTTCAGGATCTCACAAGGCTGTACTCAAGGTGTTGGGTGAAGTTGTGGTCTCCTCTAGAGGCTCAACTGGGGAAGAATCCACGGCCAATTAGATGTTGGCCGAATTCATTTACTTGTGGTTGTTCAGGCAGAGGGCCCTGGTTTCTTGCTGACACCCTCAACTCCTAGAGACTGCCTACATATCCTCGCTACATGGGCTTTCCAACATGGCCATTTACTTCATCAGGCCAGCAAGGAGAGTGTCTAGAGCAAGTCTGCTAGCAAGACGGAGGCTTATATAACATACCGTAATCATGAGACTGACATCTCATTATATTTACTATATTCTATTGGTTAGAAGCAAATCACAGATCTCATTTTCACTCAAGGAGACAGGATTACTTACAGAAGGTTGTGAATGACAGGAAATTTAAACCGAGAACAACTCTCTGCACAGTAAATACTCAATGACTAAATATTAAGTGCTTCTGAAAGGATGTATATTTCTCTCAGGAGTTAAGTAGGGACACATAATGGGCATGGACCCCACCCAGCAATGACTGTTCTCCTCTAACCCTCTCTTACACCTTCATGGTCTATATTTCCACAGTTTAACTTGGAAAGGATGCACCCTCTCAGGCATCACTACCTACACATGCAGCGACAACAGCAACCAAGCCGAATATTCTCTGGAGGGCATCTCAGCAGACACTCGGTCGCCTCAGAGAAGGACCAAAGAAGCTCCCCTCCTCTCTGCACTTGAAAGTGCACATGTAGCAGAATCCTTTCTCTAAAAACTAAACTGTTTTTTTCTGAGCAGAAAACAAAACAATCAACTAACTAGAATAAATTCATCCATTGCTTGCGAGTAATATAGACTTATGGCATCACTTCATTTTATTTTTACCTTATCTTTCTTAAAAAAAAAAAAAAAGAAAAAGAAAAAAGAACCACATTTGTTTCTGATCTCTTCATGGAGATTTTCCATACAAGAGCTTCATGACTGGCTTTACATTGATCCAACCCCATCCTTGTTTTATATCCTGGAAAACATCCTCAAGTGCCAAGTAAACCAAACATCTGAAGTAGGGAAAGGCTCTAGCCCCAACAATACCACAATTGCTAATAAAGAAGACTTGACTGGCTCAAAGTGCCTGAGATTTCTGGATGTCATCATTATGCGGTTGTGCTTCAGTGCTCTGAAATAATGGCTTTAATCTCAGATCCACCCATCACTGTCTGAAGAGGGGGAAAAATGTGGAAGACATAAAATACTGAGGAAAGGTTACCTATAAAATATGGTTTTATTTCAAAGCTGCAATATAATTCTTTTTTCTTTCTTTTTTAGTACTGAGACTTATTTAGTCTTGTGTGCTCAAACTTTTACTTCATGGCTTAATGTGAGAAAATCTTGTTTTGCTTTGAAATTCCCGTTTCTGTGAAACTTGTCTGTAAATAATGGATTTCCTTACTCCTTCTGAAATGCACTTATTGTCTATAATAGAAAGCCAGTGTTGCCCTAGTGTTCTGCAGAAGGAAATACACGTAGGGCAGCAGCATATAGTTCAGGACATATTAGCTCAAGTTTGAATAGGAAACATCCTGAGGCATATAATGGGTTAGAAATGAGATAATTAGATATTATTACACACACACATTTTTGTGTTTACTTGACTCCTTTGTAACAGTTGGCACAATTGACAACCTTCTTCTCCTCAAAATAGTGCTTATGAGACTTAATAATGTATAAAGTTTCTAGCATAAATGCCTGACTGGTGATAGTTTTTCAATATACTCTGCAAAATCTCCATAGCTAAAACAGCATATATATTACCATATGGCTCTATTTAAAGACATTTATAGTATTTCGAGAACAGGATATGGGGACTTTTCTCAATTCACTTTAATTGGATAGATTTGAGGGCAGATTTGAATGTGAGAGAAATATACTTTGGAAAATGTTAAGGAAGGGTTATTCAGAGCTAATTACATACTTAAGATAAGAAAAATAAAATTGCTGTTGACAGTTTAATTAACTGATAACTTTCCCCAAAACTGAAGAATTGGCAGTAAATCTTTACTGAAAATTTGGTGCCCTTGAGGCAGCCTTCATTTCCACAGATTAAAATGGAGTGGGTGAAAGCAAACATACAAGAACAAAAGGAACCCTAAATTGTCTTTCATGTTCAATCTCTTACCTTCCTCTATAAAATGGCCTCAGCCTACAGAGTTAATATATTTACTATTTGCTTCTTGTGAGTTTTCCATTTGAAAGGTGTACATGGATATAGCAAAGCCTAAAAGCCTTTGTTCCCAAACAGTGAAGTGGATAACCACAAACACACATAAAACCTAAATACCAACAGCGGGGACATTAAAAAGTTATAATATCTAAGTTCAATTAAGCAAGTAGTAGTGGTGACTGATACAAAGGGGTTATGAGTTTCAATGTGATGTCTGAGAGTATATTATTACTTGATGCAGTGTAATAACAATTGTGAATATGCACGTTTAGGTGACAAAAATAAATTAAAGGGGGCATATGTTGCTGTTTGTTTAAAATCTTGCTCTTAGGCAATATTTCATTTGATTATAGTTGTATGATTTTTATTAAAACATTTTATTTTCTAACAGTAATTAAATCAGAACTGATACGCCACCCATCTTACCACCTGAGCAATTAATGTCTTTGGAATGTTTTATAAAAATACCTAGACAACAAATCCATTGTTACCGCCACCACTACCACCACCCCTCATTTCACTTCCTAATTATTTTTCCAAAAACCTGAAGGAAAAAAAAAAGGCAATAATGGGCTACAGAAAAGTAAAATAAAATCAAACGAAAAAACTCTCTTTTAGTCTAGATTACTGTATGTCACTTATCCAATCCTATCGCACTTAATGGTACTATTTCTTTTTAAATCTACCCCTAATCCCTTAATTTTTTTTTCAGGTTTTATCTGTGGTCTTTACTAGCATTTAAATCCTGGCTCTGCTATATACAAGTTATGCAAACCAATCCATACGCTTAACCTCAGTGAGCCTCAGTTGCCCCATCTATAAAATGGGGCTAATAATAGTATCCATTTAATTGTGTTGTGATGATTAAGTTGACAACACCCATAAAACACAATCTATGGCAGTATTTGGCCTATGACAGTCCTCTCATATTCCTTTCCTTCCACCTGATATCACACTCAAAGACCTCACCTTTCCTGCAGCTTTAACAATCACAATTTAGAATACACCCAAATTGAAACATTCAACCTTGGTATCTCACATAGGCACCATTCTTGCATCTTTAACTTCATGGTGTGTATTTCCCTCTGACCGTTCATCTGCTCCTCAACAACAGTGTGTCTGACATCAATCTTACCCTATTCTTGAAAAGAAGACTCTGGGAAACATTTGGCTGTTCCTCAAAGAGTTAAACCTAGAGTTCCGCATGATCCAACAATTCCACTCCTGAGTATATACCCAAGAGAGTTGAAATAAATATCCACACAAAAACTCGTACATGAATGTTCATAATACTATTCATAATTGTCCAAAAATGGAAACCCAATGTCCATTAACAGATGAATGCATAAATAAAATGTGGTATATTCATACAATAGAATATTATTTGGCAATAAAAAGAGATGAAGTACTCACACATGCTATAACATGGATGAACACTGAAACATGTTAAGTGAAAGAAGCAAGACATTATGTCCACGTATTATATGATTCCATTTATGTGAAATGTCCAGAATAGGCAAATCCACAGAGACAGAAAGTAGATTCGTGGTTCTCAGAGCCTAGAGGGGATGGAGGAATCAGAGGTGACAGATAATAGGTACAAGGTTTCTTTTGGGGGTTGATGAAAAACCTCTGGAATTAGATAGTGCTGATGGTTGCATAACATTGTGAATATGTTAAAAACCACTGAAATGTATACTTTGAAAATGTTAAAGTGGTAATCTTTATGTTATGTGACTTTTATCGCAATTTTTAAAAAAAGAAGAAGAACAAAAGCAAACTCTGGGGACAGAGCAGTGACACTAGTCCATGGAAGCAAGAGGAATTGAGCCAGAGATGCAGAAGGGCATCTTTGATCTCCAGCAAATCAAGGCACTAGGACAAGGTCCTGAAGGGATATCACTGTGCTCACTTCCACGCAGGGCTCAGAATCTGACCCCCCAAGGCTCAACCAAGTGGGTCATTTATGCAGCTTTCCTGAACGATATTCAAATCCATCCCTGAAGATAAAAAAAGAGGTGAAGATTGAAGAGTGAAAATAGCCCAAGAAAAGACTTGAAATAGAAAAGAAGTTCCTCACAAACACACTTAATATATTTTTTATTGCCAGGTTCAACGGGGAGGGCAATAAATCGTTTGTTCCAAATACATTTAATATTTCCAATGTATTTTCTGTTTATTTCATTCTCTTTCCCCCCTGCCTTTTCTTCTTGAATCAAAAGTTTGACCATCAAGGCAAATAGAAGTTCTGGCACTTTGCAACAGTTTATAAGTAAAGCAAAATCCAGTCACTCAGCTTCAGTTCAGGTTCTTTGAAGGTACCCTGTTAAATGACCTGATTAAAGGTGATGAGAATATTTCAGGGAATTTTCAAGACATGCTATACTGGCTTCTATCAATATTTTATTTTCTGGCTTTGGAAAAGTTCCCATGAAAGGGACCTGGGAGAAAAACATTCCCATATGGCCCCTTAGACTGTGGAACAGATCTCAATAGCCACTAAGTAAAGAAGCCCGTGTGTTCCCACAGATGGCTGTTGAAAAATGAATCATGCTTATCAATTTGAAAAAAAAAAAAACCAGAAAGAAAAGAACAAGATGTATAGAATTTCAGGTCATAGTCAGGGTCTCATGAATGGCCAATGTCAAATAATCTGGAGTTAGTTTGCTCTATCCAAGTTCTTCTCTCCCCAGTTTCAATTTCCAGAACAAACAGTGCTTCCAAAAGAGCAGCCACTGTCCTCTGAGCCTCTGTTGCACATCACATAGTCTAAAAATGGCTATGCAAAGCTGATACATCCTACCCAGTTGTATTAGTTTGTGAGGGCTGCAGTAACAAAGTACTGCAGACTGAGTGGCTTAGGCAACAGGAATGTATTGTCTCCCTGTTCTGGAGGTTAGAAGCCCAAAATCAAGGTGTCAGCATAGTTGATTCCTCCTGAGGGCTGTGAGGGAAGGGTCTGTTCCAGGACTTTCTTCCTGGCTTATATACAGCCATCTTCTCCCTGTGCTTCTTTACATCATCTTCCCTCTAATTGTCGATCTTTATATGCAAATTTTCCCTTTTTATAAGAACACTCATAATATTGGATTAGGGCCAACCCTTAATTATTACAATTTAACTTGATTACTTCTGTAAAGACCTTATCTCCAAATAAGGTCACATTCTGAAGTACTGGGGGTTAGACTTCAACATATCTTTTTAGGGGGGACACAGTTCAACACATAATGCTGGAACAATGGTCTATGCAACTTAATGAAGAGCTGAAGGACACTTTCTCTTCGCATCTAGGAAACCCTCTGTTGGAACTGGACCTAGCGGAGTTTGGTTCCGTGACAACCAGGAAGGACTGGGACCAAGGCTTATAGGATGGTTCAAGGAGAGTGTGCAAAGACTAGGGATAAGAGGATGTATGGAATCCCCAGGAGTCCTGAGAACAAAGCTGTAATCAGAGGACATGGGGTCCAGCCAAACCAACTTATATAGGCCAAGACCAGAGTCTACAAGTACATTCCCCGAATACATTGTAGAAGCTCAGCAAGAGCAAGACAAATGTAAGGTGGGATTATATCATCTAGGAAGTCTCAGTTGTAAACAACAAACTTACTCTGGCTGATTTAAACAGAAAACAAATTCATTAAGAGCATATTGGAAATACAAGGAAACTTTGGGGAATGAATAATAGGCTCACTACCTTGCTTGTGGTGGTGGTTTTACAGGTGTACACATATGTCAAAATTTATCCATGTGCATCTTAATATGCATTTTATTGTATGTCAGTTGTACCTTAATAAAACCGTATTTTTTTAAAAAGGTATTGAAAACATCTGTACACTGATGCTGGGAGCATGAATTGGTACAGTTGCTTTGAAAAACGATTTGGCGTTATCTGTGAAAACTGGACAAATGCACATCCTAGGACCTGCCATTTTACTCCTAAGTAACCACCCAATAGAAATGCACCCAAATCTTCACAAAAGACAAGTACAAGAATGTTCATAGAAGCACTATCATATTAATAAAAAATATAAGCTGCCTAAATGCCCATCAACGGTATAACAGTGTGCAGAAAGGGTTAACTCTGTAAGCCTGGACTACTTAAACCCTGTACATTTCCAAAATCTTCAGGACTGGTACTTGGCTTGGCTCCTGGGAGAAGATTTTGGAGCCCGTGTAGTATCCTGTCTAAAAAAGAGCGTCTTTATATGCCTAAAGCCGTGGGCTATGCCAGTTAGGTTAAGCTAGCAATGTGACTTATGTGAATGCCTGTTTTTGTATGCCTAAGCCTTTGGGCTGTGATGTATCAGTTTGACCTATAAGAGGGTGGAGATTGAGTAGCTAAGATCAGTCATGTTGGCACAGCGTGCCTATGTCACTGACCTAAAAAACAAAACAAAACAAAACAAAAAAAAACTGCCTGGACACCAAGGTTTAGATGAGCTTCCCTGATTGGCAACACTTTGCACATATTGTCACACATACTTGCTGGGAAAATTAGGCGTGGTCCATGCAACTGCACTGGGAGAGGACAAAGGAAGCTTATGCTTAGGTTCCTCTAAACTCAGCCCTGTGTACCTTTTCCTTTTCCCTTTGCTGATTTCAAACTGTATCCTTTAACTGTAATAAACATTAACCATGAGTATGACAGCATTTCTGAGTTCTGTGAGTCTTCCTAGCAAGTCACTGAATCTGAGAGTGTTCTTGGGGACACCTGACACAAATGTATAAGTATATTTATAAGATGGAATGCTTTACTATTTCAATAAGAATAGACAAACTACAACTACACAAAACAATAAGGATGAATCTTGCAAACATAATGTTAGACATACACAAAAGCATATGTAGTATAATTACATTTGTATAAAGTTAAAAAAAGTAGGCACAACTGATCTATGATGTTAGGAGTCAAGATCATGGTTGTCCTTGGATGACAGAAGATACTTACTGGAGTGGGAATAAGGAAGCTTTTAGGATGTTGGTAATATTCTATTTCTTGATCTGGGCACTAGTTATAAACATGTGTTTAGTTCATGAAAATTTAGTTTGTAAAATATTATTACTTATGTGATATATACAGTATATATACATACATACTTCAATAACAGAAAATGTTAAAGAATATTGGATGGCATGCAGCATCTCTAAAAACACTGGATAACCAGGCTGGCAGACTACACAGTAGAAAAAAATAGCCCAAAATCTCACCATAGAAGAGGTCTGGTGAAAACCCCACTGCCACACTGCTAGGTACCAAATGGCCATCTACCAGGACATCGTTACTATGACTACTAGAAATGTTGCCTCTAAAAAAATGGATGTACCTCCTCTCACTGCTGCTCTTCCTTTTTGTCCCTAGAATGGGGTCTATGCTTTGTCCCTGCACCCGATTCTTCTTTAAAATATGGAACAAGTGTGGATATTGGTCCTTATCATAGACTAGGACTAGATCATGGGCTTTCATCTGAACATCAAGGATGCTAGAATAAATTAACCTGGCATTTTTAGTTTCTATGATGGGAGACTCTGCCTTATACGAAGAAGTTACAGATACTGGATAGTCAAAAGAATGAGAAATACACACTAAAGATGTTTTGCATCTGGAGCTCTAAACCAAGTTCAAAAAATGTTTATTGAACTCCAACTATGTGTCAGGCACAAATATATATATTTGATTCTCACAACTGCTCTGCAAAATAGTATAGTGCTTGGATATACCCCAGAAATCCTCAAGGTCTTTTTTGAACACTTAGCCATGTACTGATCTGTTCATGCATGATGTGAAAACTACCTAAGGCGGGGGGGGGGGGGGGGGAAGAAGGATAAAACACCTAAAAGGGCCAGGAATAGTACCTGTTCACAAGCTAGATCGGAAAAACTCATAAATCTTGGAGCAATGGGTAGTAATCTCAGGAAGATCTTGCTCAGTAGAAAATAATTAGCTCTAGTAGAACACAGCTATGTGCTCACCTAATAAGTCACAAAAGCAAGACCTAAAAAGATCAAACTGTATCCAAGTAACTTAACATTCCAGAATAAAGCTCAAGAATATTTTTGAAAATGCAAACATATCCAGTATCCAAAAAGGTAAATTTTACAATGTCTGGCATCCAAACACAGATTACCAGGCAGGCAAAGAAGTAGGCAAACATGACCCCAAATGAGGACAATAACCAATTAACTAAAACTGACTCAGAACTGACACAGATGTTAGAACTATAAATGAGAACACTAAAACAATTATTATAACTGTATTCCATAGGTGCAAAATGTTGAGACATGGAAAATATTTAAAAATATAATAAAAGACCCAAGTAGAACGTCTAGAAAAAAAAAAAACTATAATGACTGAGAAGAAAAACGCACTCACAGATTAGACATAGCAAAAGAAAAGATTAGTAAATTGAACACATAGCAATAGAACATACACAAAGTGAAACAGAAAGAAAATAAGAATACAAAAAAAGTGAATTGATGTGCTGTGGGAAAACTTCAAGCAGCCTAATATACATGTTATTGGAGTCTCTAAAAGGGGTGGGGGGCAGAGAAGTGTTTGAAGAAATAATGGCCAAAACATCTCCAAACTATGAAAACTATAAACCCACAGATCCAACCTCAATGAACAATAAATACAAGAAACGTGAAGTAAACAACACCACACATCAGAATAGTTTGGAGTGGTAGGGAGACTCTTTTAGAGTCACTGAACAGATCTGGAACTGTGTTCTGGAAATTATAAGTTTTTAATTATCTTTTTAAAGCCATACACACTCTAGAGAGATTTGATTAAAAGGGAAAGGGCTGGGACGCAAAGGAAAAAGTTAGGAGGGTTTTACAGTAATCCAGTGAGTTCCGTGAACCTGAACTAAGGTTGTGAAGTAGAGATGGAAAATAGAAACGTTTAGGAAGTGAACGTTATGGTACTTGGAGAGCATTTGTAAAGGTAAAGAATAGTTCTTTTAGGGAACTGGTAGAAGGTGTCAAAATTCATTGAGCTAAGGGGGAGGACAATAATTTAGTTTTAGACGTTCTGAGTTTGAGGTGGATATAAGGTCTCCGTTGAAACTGTGGAAAGCTGTCTGGCATACAGATACAAACTTGGGAGTCATTAACACATAATCTGAAAGTCCCGAAATCCTCCAGCCTTCTTGTGATAATCTTACCTTTAATATCCAAATAAAATGACCTGAATTTTAATCCCATGCATGCAAATGCAAGAAGTCTGGGTCCAGCAAATGTTCTTAGTGCAAAGTGGGGGAACACACTAGGACCCAGACCTCTAAGGAGGGGACATTAGCCAGCTGCTACTCTTGTCTCTGGGCCCAGAGGAGGGTTCTAGGGGGGCTGCGACTCAGACCTCTGAGGAGGGGGCACTGGCTGGCTATGCTGGTACCTCTGAGGGGGCAATGAGGCTGATGTGAGAGTGTTGAAGAAAACTGCAAACTGGATTCAGCCTCTCCCACAGAAATAAACTGCTGCTGCCAGGGAGAAGAAGCATTGCTGGTGTGACTCTCAAGACTAGGAAGCAAAACTGAAACAGAAATGAGCAAGTCCCTTTTGATTCCTTCACACTTATAGTCACTCTCCACTGGCAAAGTCTAATGGGAAGTGGCTGGCAAAGGCAAAAAGTGGTTTTTAGAATCCCACCATTGCTAAGCAAAGCAGAGAATGTGTTTGGAGTTGAGAGACAATTACTTAATAACTGCCTTGGGGGAAAGAGGGTAGGTACCTTATTGTTCTTGTAGTTCTGAGCAGGAATTGTGGTTCCAAGAAACGGTTGTGTTAAATCTTCCTTGGTGGTCTCAAGGAGCTGCTTCTGCTTTCAGAAGGGACGACAGAACATGACTTCTGTCACAAGTGTCCTCTCTTCTAGAGACAAGGTGAACTCTGCCTTTGAGAATAGAGAGGGAGAGAGAACCTAAGCTAGGACAATACTGAAAAGCTGTTGTCCTATAAATTCTTTTTAAATACGCTCTTCATTTCCTGCATGTTTAGAATTAGCAAAATGAAATTCTTCATTCAGATGTTATAGCCAGTCTGATGCATATTAAATTTCAAATGGTACTCCCCGCATTACATCTTCCTCCACCAATAGCAACAAACCAGCCAGAGGCTGGAGGGAATGTAGCAGCGCTGACAATGTGAAGCTGCCAAGTGAAGGCACCTGTTACAAGGCTGCGTCTTTGGAAAACAAAAGAGGCAATCTCCTAATAAGGACAAAATCGTTAGAAATAAAGTAGATGGAAGCTGAGCGTTGAGCACCTGGTGTGAAGGGGAAGGGAAAGTCAGTTTTACATAATAAGATATGCCTGGTAGAAAGCCATCAAAAAAACTTGGGGGAAAATTCTTGGGAACAAGAAAAATCTTGGCATGCTCTTAGAAAACCACTTGTGTATGAATTTACAACTACATGAAGGAAGGGGACTCAAGCCATGCTGTCACTTTGAGTTACTCTTAAAATTCTGCAGAACGGTAGCAATACTAACACTTCTGTGGCTCTGCCTCTTCATCCTCAGATTCTTTTTGAGCTTGACAAGCCTAGAGTTTAAAACATGGCTTTCATCATGGAGCATCTCGGAATCACAGCATATCAGATCTAGACAGGACCTCGGAGCAAGAGAAATCATAAAGAGCTGAAAGGAAATCTGTAGCAATAAAAATTTTATAACTATAAACAAAAACCTCTGGGGAGATAGAGTTATATGTGTCTGAAAACTAATATTAAGGAAGGAAAGAAGATTGTTTGGGGTAGTTCAAGGAAATAACTTAAAAAAACAATTTTAAATAAAGCAACTGAATTAGAATGAGCATTGTATTTTAATACTGAAGATAGAAAGTAATGGAGACTTTATTCATTTTGATGAAATTATTATACCATTAAATAATAGAGATCTTTCACCTAGGAAACTCAAGCATTTATAAATTCTGAGTAGACATTATTGTTCAAATTTTTATAGAGACGTGAATCCTCATAAAACAATTTAGATACAAAGAGGTATTGTTCTAGTTATACTTACTGAGCCCCAAAATGTGCTAAGATCTTCAAAGGCCTAAACTCTGTTTCCATTCTAAGTTAATTTGCCCCATTGTTATGGGCTGAACGTTTGTGTCCCCCCAAAATTCATCTGTTGAAGCCCTAACCTCATAAGGGCTCACTAAGGGAGTAGCCGGGTTCAATGGAGTCATCAAGGTAGGACCCTAATCCAATAGGAGTAGAGGACTTGTGAGAAGAGACACCAGAACACTTCCCATCTCTGTCTCCCTCTTTCTGCTTTGGTGCCTTAACCACCAAAGAAATGCCATGTGAGGAGGTAGCTGTCTACAAGCCAGGAAGAGTCCTTACCAGAAACCAGTTTTGCTGGCACCTTGGTCTTGGATTTTCAAGACTCCACAACCGTGAGAAAATAAAGTTCTGTTGTTTAAGCCACCCAGTCTGTGGTATTTTGTTATAGCACCCAAGCTAAGTAAGATACCCACCAAATCATATACACCGTTTGTGGGGGCAGAGCCCCAGAAAATAGTTTCCAGGCTCTCAGCCTCACATAGACAGGTGCTGGCTCAGGTAGTAAATGGCCATCAACTGTGATTGCATGGCCATCAGCTGTGGCTAGTTGGCCGTCAGCTGTAACCAGTGAGCCATTGGCCACTAATATAACTGCTGTGGCTATGCTAGCAGAGGAAGAGAGAAAGAATGGGGGCTAGCAAGAAGATGGCGGCTGGGCTGGCAAGCATGGATGGCGGTTTGTGGACAGTGTGGATCCAGCCTCCATTGAGAGTATAGTGCCGCCAGAGAGAATATAGTGGTATGACTCCCCTACCTATGGCTCCGTGGGTGTTCCTTTTTGGCCTCACCATATCCTGCGTTCTTGTATGGGGAGCGGGAGCAGAGACCCCGCAGGCCGTCCCGCACAACACCGTTATACAGTATACTGGTCATACATAAACCAGTGCATATGTTCTCCAGTGATAATGGAGAAGTAGCATTTGTTGACCATCTATGTCCTAATCCCTCATGACGCTGTTTTGTTTATGATCTTGAAATGAAAACTTATTATGCACTGAGAAATGGGAGTATCAAGTAAACAGCTGTGATGGAGCTTGGTTTGAGCCCAAATATTAGGTTAAAGACCAGGAGTGCACAAGAAAGAAAAGGTGACTGTCATTATTTGGAAACACAGGCTCTACGTGTCATGGAGATGGAGAGGACCTTAACCACATATCTGTTACCTCAATCACCATAATCCAGACCTAAAATAGCTCAGTAATCACAGGACTTTAAATAGAAAGGATGGCAACATAAAAGTTGATTGGTATGCTTTTCAGCTTACATTCTATAAGCCCACAAACATATTAGGTACCTACTGTGCACCAGGCATTCTGCTTGGAGATCGAGGGGGATACAAAATATCTATAGAGGCAGTACTGTGTAATGGTTAAGAGTTTGGGATTTGGAATTAACTAGAACTGGGTTGGAATTGGCCCATTTACATGCTATATGCCCTCAGGCAGATAAGTTTACTTCTCTCCTTTATTCCTACTTCACAAGGTACTTATGAAATGCTGCAAGCAAAACTCACGAAACAGTGTTTGACAGCATAGTAAGTCATTAACAGACTGCTGTTAATAATGTCAAATATGAATAATTAATTAATAATTAAAAAAATTAATTATTTGATCTGTAGGAGCTTGTAATTTAATTTGAAACTAGAAGTTGACACCCCTTTTTACAGGGAACTTTGTTGTAACAGAGGTTCAAATAAAATACAATAGGAATATTTGTTTCTAGGAGGAAAAAGAGATTGGGAAAAGTTTTACAAAGGATCTAATACCTGAACTATTGAAAAAAGTTATTTCTAAATAGTAGATTGTCTTCTAAGTACTGCACAAGTTTGTACCTGTGATGATAATACAGGAATGGAAAAATAGAGCATCTGAAAACAGATCTAAGGAGCTTGTGTCCCCCCTCCCACATTCATAGGTTGAAGTTCTATGCCTCAGAATGTATTTAGAGATGAGGTCTCTAAAGTGGTGTTTAAGTTATAATGAGATCATTAGGACAGTTCCTAATCCAATATGACTGGTATCCTTATAAAAGATCACATGGGAAAGACCACATCAAGACACAGGGTGAAGATGGCCATCTATTAGCCAAAGAGAGAGGCCTCAAAATAAACCAACCCTGCTAACACCTTGATCCGGGACTTCCAGTCTCCAAAACTGTGAGAAAATACATTTCTGCTGCTTAAGATACCCAGTCTGTGGTGCTTTGTTATGGCAGCTCTAGCAAACTACCACAGAAGTATATACCAGAACTGCATGTATAATAAACGTGGAATTACAATTCTGTGAAAAAAGAATACATGGGGTTCAGAAAATCCCCTATCCATTTGTGAGAAAATAGAGTAGATCTCTACCACATGCCACACATAAAAATGAAATTTAAATGGTATTAAACATCTAAATATAAAATATAAAGCACATTAGAAAGTATATAGAAATATTTTATAACTTCAGGGCTAGAGAAGTCTTTCTAAGCAAGTCAGAAAACCCAGAAGACAAAAACATTGATAGATTTTAAGTGTGTGATGGTGGTGGCAGGCCTGGGGTGGAGAGGGCAACTTGGAGCCAGGCACTAAAGGCTTCCATGAATGAAGAACCTCCAGGAAAAGGCGAAGCTCTAAACAGCTGCCAGGTTCAGACAGAATGAGGCCATCTTACAGCAGCACCAGCCAAGTGAGAACTTTCTATCCTCATTACGTCTCCTCTTATCTCCTGTCTTTGTCCTGGCACATTCAGAAATCTCAAGGTTGCAAGCTAGGGGAGGAGAAGAAATGCTAGACTGGGAAAGAGAGCAAGTGGTCAGCTCTTAGTAAGTTCAGCGAGAGGGAAGGGAAAAGACTTACAGGGAAGTCAGGATGAAAACTGTCATTTTCTGAGACTGGGCAGTATCCCATGGAGACTGTGTTTATGATTTGAAATTACTGATATCCTAGTTCCTCTGAGCAACTGAAAAACGCATGGGAACAGCCCAAAAATTTACTCATGTAGAGAGGAAGGTGCACAGGAGACACACACACACACACACATACCCTTCACAGGGCACATTGAAAGAAACTATAGGAGTCAAAACTAATGCTTCATTTTATATCACCCTATGAGTTTAGTGAACCAGTTACACCAGCCAGGACTCAATAAGAGGGAAGATAAGTCTGGGGAAACTTATTTTAGATAGAAAAGTATGGAAACCCTCACTAAGGAGATATTATTTAAGCTGAGCTCTAAAGAATGAAAAAAGGAGGCAGCCACACACAGGAAGGAGTGGTCTGTGTCCTCTCAGATAACAATCAATGTATTTTAAAAGGCTGGGAAGGCACAAACCCAAAGACCTAAACGAACAGGAGAGAAGATAAGCTCAATCTTCTTGTGCAAAGAAACTTCAGACCCCTCCTTAACGGAATGGGGCGGGATCTGGTTCAAATGCTTCTTAAAGATTTTCAACCCACCTTCCTGTTTCCACCCCCCACTTCCAGAGTTACTTGGTCTGCTCATTTCTGAGCCCTTGGGGGATTGGGGTCACCCTGGGTCTCCTCTCAGCTTCCCGTGTTGCTGCTTTAGGCTTCAGGTCATTTGTTCTGCTAAGTCAGGTACCACTTGTTCTTCTGTGCTCTGGCTTCTAATTTTTGGTATTCTTTGTGCTACATGTTAGAAATAAAATGGTGGCCAAGATGGATGTGTTTCCTATTCTGAAGGAGCTTATGTGGAGATAACAAAAAAGAATTAAACAAATGAATAGAAAGAATAGCAAACTGGGAGGAATGTTATGGCAGAAGCTGATGTATCAGGACATTAAAAACTGAAGGTGCAACTGAGGTTTGGAGATATTGTTGATTTTTGCATACTAAGAGAGGTGCTGGACTCTCGATAATCAAAGTATGATGCTTGCAGCATCAACAACACCCTGGAATTGTCAGAAATGCAGAACCTTGTGCTATACCCCTGACCTCCCAGATCATTTATATGCACAGGAAAGACTGAGAGCACTCTACTAGAATCATATAAAACGTTTCTAAGGCTTTAACTCAAAACATGTTTTACAACTCTCTTGAACATCTTACCCACATGTGTTAAAGAAAAACATCATTTGTGACAACTGTCGAGGGATTACTGCAGGGGAGGATTTTCAGTGGAGGGGAGAGATTGGGCTCAAATCTAAATACACCAAGGACAAGTGGAGACTTATAATTAAGGAGCAGGGTTCGGGTCAGTGATGGAGTTACTAAGAGGAAACATCAAAGCTAGGGAATTCTTGCTAGACCAACTCAACAGGATTTTTGCTGAAGCCAGGACAGGGTAATAAAGATATCAAGGGTGGGGGATTTAAGCTAAACTGACCCAGTAGGATTCTTGCTAAAACTGGGCTAAGCAGGGGGTGGCTGGTTAGCTCAGTAGGTTAGAGCGTGGTGCTGATAACACCAAGGTTGCTGGTTTGATCCCTGCATGGGCCACTGTGAGCTGTGCCCTCCTTAAAATGAATAAATGAATGAATGAATGAATGAATGAATGAATGATAAAATAAAACTGGACTAAGCAGGCAAGGTTGGGGTCTAGTCAAAGAGAGGACTCAGAGGAGATGAGGGAATTTTGGTCAAGGAGAGAGTCTTTACTAACTAAAAAAACAGCAAGCAAGTGGAAAAACAGGGAAATGATTTTCTGAGAAGTATTTCTTTGGAGATACATTTATAGTGCTAATGGTCCCACACCCCACCATGGGAGAAAGGTACAGGGTGTGTCCCTCACCTCAAACCTTTATGGAAGCACTTGGAGAGATTGATATAATTTACACCTGAGAAAAGGAGCAGCAATTCATGGCAACAAGGTTAAGGACTATATTTAATAAATAACTTTGTTCTTTTTTTGTGGCAGATCAAAGGTATTTAATTCCAGGACCCAGGTGTGGAACCTGAGGCAGGAATGTTGTTGTGCAGTCATTATAAAAGGGACCCGCCCAGAAGGGCAGTTGGCAAAGTGAGGAACCCACAGTAAGCGTTCCAATTTGTGCTGAAGACGGACGGGCAGGGGAGGATTGAAAGGGGGTCCTGGGAGTTGCAATTGAAGAACCTCCCAAGGATACATGAATAGTGCACCTGGGGGGAACGGGTCAATTGAAGAACCTCCCAAAGATACATGAATAGTACACCTGGGGGGACGGGTCATGATAGCAACGTGGAGGGAGAGAGAGCAGGGAGTAAAATGGGGAGCAAGCCTAGAAGATGCTTTGGACCTGAACAGCCTCCAGGCCTCACTGTGGGAACATAGTGACATAGCAGGTGACAACATCAGTGACAGGTGGACAGGGCTGGAGAACCAGAACAGGTACAAGGAAGGGAACAGGGGACCCTACATGGCAGCTACCCAGAATTTGCTTGAAACTATATAAGAGATACATCCGAAAGCTCTCAGAAATACTTGGGTGGCAGTTTGCCACATCAGGAGGTCCTTTCCCATAGACAGAGGAAGAGGATCAAATTGGCAACCTTGTTGTTAAGAGCACCGTGCTCTCACCAACGGAGCTAACTGGTTGCACCTATATTTCTATTAAGGGAATCATTTGCAGTTAAATCCTGAGGGGAAACTCAAGACCAGATGAAGGAGACAGAGCTAGTGGAGGATCCATCCCAAACCACAGTTGCACTGAAGATAGAGACAAGCAGATTATGCTCAGGGATATGTTTGGGGAGGGCTGTGATTTTGGAGATTCTTGGTGTGAGGGAGGCTCTCTGTTCCATGTTTGCCCATTGGGAAAAAAAACAAGGAGCTAGTGGCAGAAGAGGAAGAAAGGGAATGCTATAGGGTAGAGCTGGCTCTGGTTTCTGGCTCTGGGCTTAAAGAAAGCGTTGATCTCCCTGAGCAAAGAGTACTGATAGTGCAAATGCAACTTGATAAGAAACACTGAGCGAGAGTTTCAGAGCAACCTGACATCAGTCCAGATATCACCGAGAAGACAGAACTCGGTGGGAGGCCCATTTGAAGCTCAATAACTGGAGGCGCTCTCTCTTGGAAAAGTGGCTGCAAGAAAAGAAGCGGACAGGGAGCATGAGTGGGGCGTTGGGGGGATAGGGTGGGACCAGAACTACTGGAAAAGTGTGCTTTAAATGTGGATCTGATGGAAACCCTCAAAGTGCTCTAGCAAACAGGGCGTCTATCCCCCAAATGCTGCCTGAGAAATCCCTCTACAGCGACATCCCTACCTGACAGCGCCCAAAGGAGTGGTCCACAAAGTGGGGTCCCCAGACCAGTAGCATCAGCATCACCAGGGAACTTGTACAAATGCAAAAATCTCGCTCCTTACCCCAGACCTACTGAATCAATCAGCAGCTCTGAGGGCGGGGTCAGATAGCGTTAACCAGCCCTCCAGGTGATTCTGACGCATGTTCAAGTTTGGCCTAACCTATACAGAAACATGTTTTTTTCCTAAGTGGGGGACAAGTGTCCTGGGGGTGCAGCACTGTTAAATTTGAAAAATCAATACTTGAAACTGGAGAGCAGACGGCATAACGGTTGTATAGTTCACAGAGCAATTTTAAACATCAACATTGTTGAATTGCGGCTATAATGAGAACATAGCCGCCATTGAACATGGGTTTTGGGAAAGGAAAAACGCACCATATGCAGATGTGAGATAATTACTCCCTATGTGGTGGGGGCACCAAGAAAATGTTATGTGAAGTAGCACGAGTGCTTTAATCACGCCAAAGTGCAGAATGTTGGCGCTGTGTAAACTTGTCTTGATGTGCAATGATATATGCTTTCCTTTCCTCTCTCCTGATTTCGTTTAAAACTGTCCTTGGGGGAGCAAGAGACTGGGCCAATATCCACAGATCCAGTGGGATGAGAGTGATTTCTCAGTGGAATTCACAATAAAAAATAGTTTTTGTTTTCTGGGCTAGCTGCTTCTCCATCATTCTAACTGCCTGCCCTTCATTTTATATCTGAGCTGGATTAACTCCCAGGGAATGGAGTCATTTTCCTGATGGAAGCTCTCAGCGCTGATTGGAAGGAGAAAGAATGGGGGATTAGTAGAGTTTTAGTTTTTGTCCAGATGCAATTTAAAAACCTGGTCAACTCAAAGGTATCCTGCAGATACGTTTGCTGTTTCTCATCCTGATGAACTCACTTGGGTCCCATTTTTTCTCTTTGCCTTTCCCCTTTAATAAATATGTATTGGTATGCATCAAAGAAATGCCTACTGTGTGCAGTGCATGGTGCTAAATGGCTTCAGAAACCCACATATTCAACATTTGAAAAGGAGTGAACTGTAACTAACATACCTCTCTCTTCACCCCTTTGTCACTATTTTTTCTGGCTTTGGTTTGACCTCTCTGTGTTGTTCTTCAAGTGAAGAAATTGGGGTTCCCCATATTTTAAGCTATTGATGAGAGAGGAGACAATTCTTAGAAATCAAAGTGAACACACAAATATCCTTTCACTGTGGGATTGCAACCTTGATCTGTGACTTTGCGGGGTTTGTGGTTTCCGTTCATTATTTTTCTATCTAGTAGAGGACAAGGGGTGGGATAGAATTGAACAAATAACAAGTAATGATTTCTACTTTTTATTGTGCTACTTTGCAGGGGCCGGAAGAGACCTCTGATCACTTGAGGCAGAAACTTTGGGCTGTTTTGGTCCTTGCAGACAGACATTGTAGCCACCAGTAGTCTGGTCAGCTGCCTTTCACCAAGGCAACGGAGTCACAGTGGCAATCAGAGCTGCATTCCTCCAGGCTGAGATGGCAGAGATGCCCATACTCTAAACACCAAGGGTGTATGCTCTCACCTGAGAAAGAGGGTGTGTAAAAGAGCCTACATCGTGTTTGTATTAAATATTGAGAGACATGAACCTCTGTAACCTACGTCCAATAGAAACTGAGATGACAGTAGTTTCCAAAGTTCAAAATACAAATACGACCTCTTTTCAAGATCACTAGAATCATTCCATAAAGGAACCTTTAGGAGGTAAATAATAAGGGTTAGCCTTGTTTCTACTCACAGCGAATCTAGGTTAGGAAGATGGATGTATGATTTTTCATGAAGATGTACCGGGTCTCTAGTCAAGAACCTTAGTCTATAAATTCCTAGCAAGCCACGTTTGTATTTCTCTTTAACAATGCCTTTTCTTCTTCAGGTTATCTACAGAGAGCTGCTCAGGAATCCATTTCTGGTTGTGCGCTAAGGGGCTATGCAGTGGACTGACTGGGAACCGAAACTATGGGGTCAGCCTGTCTGGCTGGAATCCCTTGTCCTCTGCTCTGTAGCTGTGTGATGGTGGCCAGTGGTTTACCTTCCCTGAGCCTCAGTTTCCCTACGGGGTGCAGTAGGATTCTATGAGGTAATGCCAGTGAAGAAATTAGCATAGTACCTGGCCCAAAGGTCAAATAAATATTAGATACGATTATATGTATCAATTAAACATGTAAAGGAATTTTAGTTGCATTAGTTTCACCAACTTTTCTTTTTATGCTCAATCTAGTCAGGACAGAGGTTTTTTTTGGGGGGGTTGTTTTGTTTTGTTTTTTTTCTCTCTCTCCCCATGTCTTTTCGTCATACTCCTCCAGCCAGGAAAGGGTGATCATGAAACAACCATTTGAAATGAAATTGCCATTGTGTCCGTCCTTCGGGAAAAGGCTTTGATCACCAGCCAAGCTGTGGGTATTTGGCAGGCCACCATCTCCTGCCTACAATAAGAGACATCTCTGAAGCTTTAGATGTTTCAAAAGCGAAGCAAAAAGGGCAGCTGGTGGATTTCTCAAGGGTAAGTATAAATGGCATCTTTGCCTACTCCCAATACCTTGAGGGCCACTCTCCTTTCCAGGGCTTCCAGGTGGCAGAGTGTCCAGATTTCCAAGCTCCTTGTTTTTGGGGGCTGTAAGCTGGCTGGGAGTACATAACACTGTGCCCTTAGCATGCTGGTGGCAAGCCAGTGCTTCTTTCTGGCCCTCATTAGAGCCAGCTTGCTTTCTCTGGCATACAGAAGAGGACTGGAAGAGTCTCTGTAAGCAAGCAGCGGTGCACCTGGAAAGGGGACTGGAGGGCATGGCCTCCTCCAAGGAGCCTGCCCCAGCGGCAGTATGTAAATGACTTCTTGGAATTGCCAGCCTGGCCCTGGTGAGACTGGAAGATCACCTTGCAAATGGGCCCGATGCCAGGCTGACAGATGGCCTGGGCTGCTGGCAGCACAGTCCACATTAGACCCATCAAGTGTGTTCCCTAAAGACAGCTGGCCCGACCAGGAGTGTCAGGGAGGCTGTCTGGGGGATGGCTCGGGCTGCAACATGGATTACCGCACCCCCAGCTCTGTCCACCCCCTTCACCCCAACCTGCAGTGCTCTCTCTGACGGGGGAAAGACCAGCTCTCTTTCTACTCAAAAGCAAATCTCTGCATTTCAAGATTTTTGGTTGATGTCCAGCCTAGACTCTCTATGGCAGCCTCTCACAGAAGTGGCCAAATGTTTCCATCAAATGAACCAGCTACTGCAAAGTTAAAAAGGGTAATAAAATAGCAAAGCCTATGTGAGGACTTTGTTCAGAAACCCGGTGCCATCTATAGAGAATAAAGAAAATATTGAACTTTCAAATTTTATAATTTTATGTCCTCTAAGACCACAGACCTTTTATCATGTTTTCCCTTTAAAGCATGAATCCTTTTAAAAATAGTTGGAAAGTAAATGTATAATGTTTTTTCTCCCTTACACTCAGAAGAAAGCCTGGGGAATTTAATGTTCCTGGATTCAGCCTGTGGATTTGAGATAAGGATTCAAGGAGAGAAGCCTTTTCACTCAGAACGGAATCTGTTTGCAGCTATTGTTCAATTAACATAAAGTATCTGGTTACTGGGTATGTTGCATAATGCAGGACAGTGTAAACCAAGCGTTTTAAGTGCTGACACTGAACTCCTTGATAACAGTGAAGGGGGAGGTAATTTGTTAATTTTCTTTATAAGTCTGCTAAAAAAAAAAAGCTTCTCAAGACTGAATGAATCACCACTGTAGAGCTGAGACGCAGCTGAGGGTTGTCCGTGAGTGCTCAGGAAGATATTAAATCTACAAGGAAACAGGGAAAACCACATGTCACGTTCTCTTTAAGAGCTGGAAAAGCTGTCAGAAGAATTAAGATTAAACCTCCTGTGAGTCCGTGGGTGTGGAAAGTCACCAGCTAGCTAATATTAACATAGCTTGCAACAGAGCGCTGTTGCTAGAAATAGGACAGTCGCATCACTACCACTAAGCAATTTGCATTCTGTGGACCAGCCCCTAAATTCCTCCTGGCTCCTTCGGCCCTTTGGGCATTGCGTTTCTGAAGGCTTTTTAGACAGAGTTCACACTTGGCTGTCTGGTTTCACGAGGAACTCTACCCAAAAGAGGAAGCGGCAAAAAGAACATCTGCTTTGTTTGCAAGAACGTGATCGAGCTACAAGCAAATCTTTAGGCATCTGAGGAATTGTGAAGCTTCTAGATTTCATATGGTGGATGACAGGGCGGGGCAGACAAGAACCTTCTTGCTTTCCTCACCATGGATAATCTGTTGCCTCAGTCTAGATTCTCTTATTTCAAAAAATATCCTCTTCATGCAATTAGAAAATATGTATCGATGCTGAGAAACCAAAGAGCTGAAGAACAGGTATTCTTTTGTTTATATTATCTTTAAAGTTAATTGGTGTTTGCTTTTGGCTGTGGCTTTTACGGCACTTGGCAATTTAGTTTCTGCTAGTAGTTTACATGTTTATAGACACAAGTTGACTCCTGCTTAAGGCTGTTCAAACTTGGCAATCAGAAGAGCAAGCAGGCTTGTGAGGATTTATTTGAACTTGGAACATTTGGATCATTAGATTAAGTTCAAGTTCTGTAACAGAACCACGTGCTTTTGTTTTTTCTGAATAACCACACTACTTCTATCAGAGTCGAATTGTGGAGGATTCCTTGATAATTATCTAGGCCCTCAAATACAGATTTTAAAACTATTGTTATATCTGAACAAAGAAAAGTATCAAGCCCTAGAAATACACTGCCTTCTGTTATGTGTTTTTAATATCACCAAGATTTGCAAAACAAAAAAAGCATTTTGTAGACTGTAAATATGATAGCCCTAAGCAAATCACTGAAGAGTTGAGACCATTGAGAAGGAACCAGTCATTTTTTTGGTGGAGGGTAAGCGATTGAGCACTGAAGTTTTCCGTCTTCTGAGCCAACCCAAAGTTAGGATTTCTAGTAGTAGATTCTAGCATGTGGGAGTATATATATACTTTTAAAAACTGTTCAAATGTCTGATCACTTCTTGTTTAAAATCATGCATTCATTCTCTCCCTTACAATTATGAAAAAGGCATTTCTAAAAACTGCTTTTTTGAATTACACTAAATTGTTAGAAGAAATCGCTATGTCTGATCCATGAAATCTGGTGGTTAATTTAGAAAGAAGAATGGCAGTGGTAAACAATAAATGTATGGTCACATCAAAGATCAGAGTAATAAATTGCTTGGGCATCATGCTTGTCACTAGGACTGCAAAACTGCATGGGAGATTTTAGCAGTGTCCTGTATTTGAATGAGGTGACCTACTTATTAAAACACTTTGAGGAAGTGAAAGCAAAGGTTAGCAGACAGAAAATCCTCTAATGACAGGTTTCCCACAAAGGCGATGCATAATTTGGAAAATGAAAAATCATTACTACTGTTTGAGAGGAAACTGCTTTTCTGCTGTGCTTTCCTAATTTTACATGAGCTGGAAATTCAGGTGATGCTCACTAAGGGGGCTATGCTTAGTAGCCAATTGATTTCTTAATTAAGCAAGGTGTCATGACTACAAGGAAATCCCTTGTTTTCCATGTGCTTGCTTTTGAAGTGGAAAGCCAGAGACCTAGGTAGTGGTGCTCTGAGTTGTCTGCCATAATCACTGAGTCCAAATCCACAGGCTTCTTCAGGCCTCATTATGGGAGGTGGTGTGTGTGTGGGGGGGTGTGGGGGGGAGTGAGTAATGGGGAGGAGGAGGTGGCTGAAAGGATGGGGCTGGGAACTGGGAACTGTGGATTAAGTGATTTTCTTTTTCCTTTTCTCAGTATAAGTTTTTGGAGATGTGGCTGTCTTGCTTGTACAGTTTGTTTTTAAGTGTATTTATTTAAAATTTTAGAAGAGTTTATTTGAGCCAAACTGAGGACATAGGCCAGGGAGCAAGATCTCAAATACTCTGCAGAAGAACAGTTGTGTAGCTTCTTAAGTTTGTTTGTTTATTTATTTATTTATTTATTTTCCAGTGGGCCTCAGATAACCCTCTGTTGAATGATTTTTATATTTAAGTTTATTTTGTAAACATTGCAAAATGCATTCAGGAGAACATTAGGATTTAACATGGATCCTCTCTGACTTGGACTGGGTGGGTGGCCCCCGCCCACGTGTACAACCATTTGAAATGACCTGGAAACAGCTATGAGTATTGTGATTTCTTTCTATACAAGTTAATGGAGAAATAAAGAAAAATGACATATTCGATTTTTTCTTCTGAAACCAATTACGGCTCTGGAGACATAATATCTCACAGAATTAGAGGAATTAGGTCAGAGTCAATCATGGCTAACCTTGGAAAGCTTGTTAGAAAGTTACAAAGGAGGTTAATGATGTCTATATTTTTAGGATCTGTATATTGGTTGTCTCTAAGCCTTACATTCCTGTAAGATCGATCTTCATTATAAAGGTGAGGGAAGTGAGACTTAGAGACCCAAAAGAGGTCTTGCCCAAGGCCACCCAGCTTGAAAGTACTGAACAAAGATTTGATCTCCTGGCTTTAAACTTAATCCATTTTATCATGCTTTCTCTCGGAATAATCCAGTGACAGCAACACAGCAAATGGCTAACATCTTTTCCTAGAGAGTATGTGGAACACTTCAGATATTCACATACCACTTTCATAATTCTTATCATAAGTGTGTTTACCACCTGTATGTATTTATGTGTTCCTTAATACTTGTCAGCATTTGCATTTAATCACTCACTTTAAAAACTACAATTTGTGTAGAAAGAAAATTTCATATCACTGCTATAAATGGAAAGCCACTGTCATTTGCCATTCGTAGAAGTATAAATACAATAAAAGCAAAGCAATGTTAAATTCTAGCTAGATACTGTTAACTGTGAAATTTCTAAGCCTGAAACCTGCTCCATTTTGTTAAGTAGGAAGATTAGCTTGTAAGAGATTCACATCCTTGTAGCCAACTGAGAAATTCTCCTGGCCAACGATAAAAGAAAATTAAAAGATAGACATCTTTCTTGATTTCAAGTCATTCGTTGTTATGTATTGTAGTGTCTGCATGCCACTTAAAATTGTCTCTCAATTCATCTAGAACCATCAGGTACCCTCAATGTTGTGTTTCACACACATGGAGAATAATATCCTAGATGCACCATCTGCTTCTCCACCTCTGTGCCTTCAGATACACTCCTCACCTTAGCCTAGAATTTCTTACTTTACTTACAACTTGCCCCCTTGGAGATCTCCTACACATTCTTCAAGACTCAGGTTCAATGGGCTCACAAAAAAGCTTTCTCCAGTTCTGTTGGGAAGAGTGAAGCATAGCCCCTCCTTTCTAAGATACTCTGTCTGCTTCTAATAGAGCCCTGTACAATATGGTATGTCGTAAGCCATTTGCTTACACATACCCACGACACTGGGGGGTATCTTGTTCTTTGTTCCCTCAGGCCCACCTTGGAGCCTGGCACATGCTGGCATAGGAGAGACCTGTGGAGATTGCCTATGGCGCACACCTCCTTTCTTGCCACTACCCATCTCCTGACTGGGCCGGAAGCATTCCCACATGTTCCAGTTACGGTCTTTGTTACACTCACCTTGTCCACAGAGACTTTTTTGTTTACAGCTTCTCCTCTGTGTTCTTCCCCCTTGAACTTGGTGTCATACAGACATGAATGTTTGAACTGAGGGTGGTTTTTGTTGTTACTCCCATTGTAATGTACCAGTCAATTGGGGAACATGTTATGCATCAAACTGGGAACAAATATCTCATCCTTTGCATTTCTAGACTCTATTATAGCAGGCCTTTCACAAAGCCAAGTTCCTAACTAGGTAGAAGACTAATGTCATTAATTAGATGAAGGTGCTGAAGGTTGGAAAAATTGGAGGATGCACATTTTGAACAGTATTATTCAAGTGGTTTGGTGGTGGTGGTGGTGGTGGTGGTGGTGGTGGTGGTGGCAGTGGCTGGAGGGACCCAGCCTGAATGGGTTCTCAGATGAGTTTGGGCAGGTGTACTGAACACATGTATAATGTTAGATGATTGCAGTTGTTTTGTTTTGGCCTGATTAGAACAGCCAGGGTCTGGCTCAGATGTTGATGTCTGAGCTTGTGGGTAGTAAACGAGACTTATAGGCAATGTTCTCTTGTGTACTGGAGTCCCAAAAGCCTGCTCTGTGGCTCGGGTAAACAATTAGGACACTGAGTGGGCAAAGGAGAATTTGCTCCACTTCTGAGCAGACTGTAGCCTGCTCAGCCAACGAGGGCTACAGAGAACTGGGTGCTCTATGAACCCCTAGAAAGTGCTGTTCTTAGGGGTCAGCCCCATTGATGCAGACTTTATTCATGGTTGCCAGTGCCAAATGGTAAGAGAAGACTGTGAGCTCGTATGGCACAGTCTACTCTCTCTCCCTTGGTCAAACACCACCCATTTGCTGACAATGCCCAAATATTTATCTCCAGTTCAGGGTAGCCTTGTATATCCCACTGCCTGTATGACATCTCCATCTGAATGTCTCGTGGATGTTGCAGACTAAATGTGTCCAAAGAGAACTCACAAGCCCTATCTCCAAACCTGCTCCTCCTCAGGTCCATTCCTCAGCACAAAAGCTCAAGCAAGAAACTTGGGAGTCACTTTTGTACCTCTCTTTCTCTCCCTCGCCTCCCTTTTGCAAATTACTAAGAAGACTAGTCAATACTACTTCTAAAATAGTTACTGAATCCTCCATCTTTACCTTCCAATCCTGATTCACCATCCTTTCTTGCTTGGACCATTGCACTATCATTCAGATGTGTATTCCCACATTCACTCTTGTTACGCTGCAATCCAAGCTCCTCAAAGCAGTCAGCATTTTCTTCTTTAAATGAAAATCTTATTTCATCCTAACACAGGGAACATGATTATTTTCCTTTTTCTGTTTTAGTCCCAGTGCCAAACATAAATAAGGCACAAAGTAGGTGATATATTTACATGACTGAATGAGTGAATGTGAAGGTTGGGGAGTTCAGAGGCTGAGATGCTGTCGTGCAGGTGAGGGCAAGAGATGGTGAAAATAAGGTTATCATCTTTAGTAAACAGAGGCCGGTGAGATTTAAGGGAAATGGTAGAGTAATTTTATTTCATGGATGTGCAACTAGTTTCAGGGGTTGAGGGATTTGCCCAAGGTCACATAGCTCATTTGTATCAATGCTGGGATTAGAATGTGGCCTGCTGGACTCTCAGTTCAGTGCTCTTTCAAATGTGTATTGTGAGTCCAGACAGGTGTAGAAAAGGGCAATATGACTACCAAGCAAGGAGAATAGGACTCTACAGGCTGAGTCCAGAGGATAGGTTAAGTGATGCCTGAAGGTCAACTTGTCAATAATAAATGAGCCCCATTGATGAAAGACTGAGACAGAGAAGGGCCTGCTGTTTGGAGCTCTTGTCCCTCAACTTCTACTGCCTTGCAGTAGCCTCATCAGCTTGAATCTCTTCTTCCATGTCTCCCACAGATGAGGGACCAGAAAATGCAGGATGGCTACTTTAATGGACAAGAATTTGGGGTGATCTGTGCCAATGGTGCCTTGCTCTCTTGAATAGAAAGACTTCTTTCTGAACACGAATTACCATCTACGAGCTGACCTGACGTGCCTTGCCTATTTAACAGGGAATCTGCTTAAAATGAAGAGCGTGGTCTTTGGTGCCAGGGGGCATGTACAATAGCTACTACATACATATTTTTGGAATTAGATCCTTGCACTGTTAAAACATTTTCCAACAAAGTTAATCCACACAATTTTTTTTACTATCTTTCTATATTCTTGTTATCTGAATATGCAATCATGTTGCCATTGATGGCCATATAAATATGGACACAAATGTTCACCTGAACAGGACTGAATGCAGAGAAGAGAATCTGTCACCTGTCATCTTGTTTTGTGGAATTCCTTAATTCCTTCCATTGCTAAGCAAATTTCCCCCCTATATATTATGTATGGAGCATTTTTGTAGTTAATAAGGAAGTAAAAATGAATTAGGTAGGCTGTAGCTTCTCTGTGATACTTATAGTCTCAAACAGCAGAAAGAGCCGTATTCAAGTCCCTATAATATGAGGCAAAAACCACACAGTGCAGTCGTAGCGGGGATGACTGACTCAAAACTTGTTCTGGTTAATTTTCTTAAAATGAGGAGAGTGGTCTTTGGGGGCCAGGGAGCATGCTCAGTAGCTATATTTTAATTAAGGATTAGAACTAAATTTTATTTCGGAGGCTGTTCTAAAGTTTCTGTTCAATGACTTAAGAAAAGCTTTCTAGTTCAAAGAGGATCACTGGATTTTTATTTCTTGCTTTGTTCCTTAATGAATGCTAACCTCAAAGCTGGGTTATTACGTAAGTAAATAAACCTTTGAATTTAAGTCGAACCTTAGAAACTTAGTTCTTCCTTTTGGCTCTTATTACCTTCTCTGAATAAAAATATTAATAGCAAAATTAAGGACTCCCCTTTCACCCCCCAAAAAATATGTTGAGATTTGGGACATTACATAAGGGTTTTGGGTTGCTAATGCCGGTTTTCCTCTCTAGGTGAAATGATAGAAGTTTTACTCCAGCGTGGTTTAAGATGTGTTAAGTTTTTAGCCCCTTAAACTAAGTGAGTTGGTTACATCTTGAGAGTATATCAAAATTATCCATTTTATAAAGTCTCTAAAAAAAAAGTCACGTGGAATTGGTTCTTGGGGAGGGGGGCGGGGTACTATTACCCCCATCACACCCTCCAAGGACCAATTTCAGAAACTTGCATGTAATCAGTGGCTCTCCTTCCAAAACTTCCTTCCGGCACTTTGTTAGTCATACAGGACATACCGGGAATTAAATAGCCCCACAAATAAATGTAAAATTGCTGCTTGGATAGGTACAGCAAAGTATATAATGAGAGATAAGACCAAAGTGGGAAAGTCAGAAAAGGCTGCCCTGAATTAAGTTCTGAAGGAAGAACGGATATTAACTAAAGGAGGATAGTGAGGGGACAATTGGAACAAAGGCCTTGGACAGTAATTGGCATGGAAACAGGGAGAAGTGGAAGAAGAGATGTGTGTGGAGGCAGTGGGGACTAATGAATGCTATCCTGAGACAGCAGTTCTTGAAAGAATCCTGGATATTAGGTTCAGTGATGAAGAGATGGAAGATGTGATTGTTTCTGTATATGTGTTTGCATTTCATAAGAACCAGAGGGCTGATTTGTAGAAGAAACATGGAGGTACATTTGGGAAGTTCCAGAGGAAATAACTATAACTAATGGGCAGAATTGCGGGGAGAAGTTGTGATACAAAAATAAGGATGGGGGGGCCGGCCCGGTGGCTCAGGTGGTTGGAGCACTGGTGTCCTAACGTCCAGGTCGCAGGTTTGATTCCCACATGGGCCATTAAGCTGCGCCCTCTACAGCTAAGATTGTGAACAACAGCTCTCCCTGGAGCTGTGCTGCTGTGAGCAGCTCGGACATTGGCATGAGTGGCCGGCAGCCAGCATGGCCACCAGCCAGTGTGGCCACCAGCCAGTGTGGCCACCAACTGCCTCAGCTAGTGGGAGTGCAAGGCTCATAATACCAGCATGGGCCAGGGAACTGTGTCCTACACCACTAGACTGAGAAACAATGGCTTGAACTGGAGTGGGGGGTCAGGGAGGAGGTGGAAGAAGGAGGGATAAATTAAAAAAAAAAAAAAATAAGGGTGGGTTTCCTAAAAATGAAAGGTGAAAGAATGGGCGACCTTTTGCAGAGGGGTGGGTTATGTGATACCCCTCCTCGGAGGATGCTGTGTAATGGTTTCTGCATCATGAAAGAGAAGATTGAATGAATTATTAGGCTCCTTCCAACCCCAAGATTCTAGTGCAGTGGGCAATACAAAGATGGGCAATTAAGACATCTTAGGAATAAAGAGACAGCATGGGTGCATCAGTTAGAATTCATTTGTTTTATTTGGTTCGTGGTAAATACTCCACAATCTGAGAGTGTTGCTCTGGAATCTAAGGCCAAAGAAGATAGATTCACATGTCTTTGGAGATTCAGGTAGCATTTCCATCAAGGAAAGGAAATAAACTACATCCAGAAAACACCTCAGGTGAAAAGCTTATGCGCCAGTAACTAGCTTTTCTGAACCCGATTGGCCACTGAACTACTTGTACCCATAAGGATAAACAACTCAGTATACTTAGGCAGTCATTGATAAACAGGGACACAGAAATTTCAGGTTATTTTGTGGCATTTTGACCACTTTTTAAAAAATATATCAATCCTGTTTTGCCTTCAACTCTGTTTTCCTGCATTTGATGGTGCCAATTTTCTGCTTATTATGATTCCTTCTGAAGGTGTTCCAGCCTTTTTCTCCATATTATCCCAGCTGTGAAGTGTTAGACATGTCTGTAAGACACCTGAACCCTGAGTTGATTTTGAGCTATTTGTAATCCTGTTATCTGCTTCTAACCTTTCCTAATGTACTGTACTCAGATGCCTTTGAAACACAAGTCAGTAAATTGATGAACACCAAAACCTTGTCTTTGAAATAAGCATATTAACTCAAATGTAAACCTTTTTTTGTGTGTGAACTACCAGTGTAGCTTTTTATACATGTTTCTAAATTTGCTATCCTATTCCACTTCTTAGACAGTTTGTCTGCAACATTTTATTTGCTAACTGTGGTTCAGAATGGAAGATGACATATTTCCTCACCTGGTACAGACAATTCCATGCCTGAACAGAAAAAGAAATGAACTTTGCACATATGCTACACTGTTCATAATTTGCTGTGAAGAGAGCAGGAAAAAGGCTGGAATTCTTTCTTTCCTGCTCATCCTAAAGGCAGTATATTAGTAAGGCTATTTCAAGAAATAAAATTTGGATTATGCTTCAAGAATAGGACATTTTAATTAAAAAATTTAAAGAAATTTTCAGTTACAATTGACATTCAATATTATATTAGTTTCAGGTGTACAGCATAGCAGTTAGACGTTTATGTAACTTATGAAATGATCCCTTGATAAGTCTTGCACCAACCTGGCACCATACCTAGTTATTATGATATTGATTATACTCCCTATGGTATACTTTACATCTTGTGACTGTTTTGTAACTGCCAATTTGTACTTCTTTGTCCTTTCACCTTATTCACACCCCCAAACCCACTCCCATCTGGCAACCATGAGTTTGTTCTCTGTATCTATGGGTTTGTTTCTGTATTGTTTGTTCTGGTTTTTAGATTCCACATATAAGTGAAATCATATGGTATTTGTCTTTCTCTGATGACTTATTTCACTTAGCATAACAATGCTCTCTAGTTCCATCCATGTTGTCGCAAATGATAAGATTTCATTCTTTTTATGACAGAGTAATATTCCATTGTACATATGTACCAATTCTTTATTCATCTTTTGATTAGGGCATTTCATCCATTTACATTTAAAGTTATTATTGATATGTAGTTATTGCCCTTTTATTGTTTTTTGATTGCTTTTGTAGTTCTTCTCTGTTCTTTTCTCATTCTCCTGCTCTCCTATACGTTGATGACTTTCTGTAGAATTGTGTTCAAATTCCTTTCTCTTTATTTTTTGTATATCTCTTGTAGCTTGTTAGTGTAATTACATACCAAGCTATGTTTATAGCAGCCTATTTTAAGCTGATGGTTGCTTAAATCCAAACACATTCTAAAATCACTACCATTTTTACTTACTTCCTCTATGTTTATGCTTTTGTCAGTATTTTTTCTTTCTTTTGCGTGTGTATGTGTGTGTGTGTGCCCTGTGCCTCCCTTAATTTACTGTTGTATCACACATGATCTTCCTATTTTTGCCTTTTAACCTTTGTACGAGCTTTAGTGTTGGTTGATCCACTGCTTCTATCACGTGTATGTTTGCCTTTGTGAGAATATATTTTCTTTGCAATATTTTCTTATTCGTATTTTTGTATTTTCTTCTTCTCCTCCCCGTCCCCCCTTCCTCTTTCTTCTTCTTCAAGAAGTCCCTTTAACGTTTCTTATTATAATAGTGGCTTGGTGGTGATGAACTCCTTCAGCTTTTTCTTGTCTGGGAAGGTATTTTAATTTTTTATTAAATGACTTATATGCACTTGGCAAGGTCCTTTAAATACATTTTCATTTAACCTTCATAATAATCTTACAAAATTGGTGGTCTTATCCCCACTTTATGGATGAGAGAACTGAGGTTTAAAGTCTGAGATTACTTGGTATAGCTCATAGATGATGGCAGTAAGGTTTCGGCACCAGGTTTCCCTGTCTGACTCCAGGGCCCGATTTATTGCCCCGCACTAAGACTGCTCCCACAGATTAAGGCCCCTTCTTTCCTTCCCTTCTTGTCTTCTTTCTCTCCTTGATAATAGATTTTCTTTCATTTTTTGAGAATAAAGGGGTTAAAAACAAAACCATCATAACTACTGTGCAGGAAAGACTCCTTAAATCTTTTCAGGAGATCCTTTTGAGAGGTTTCAAGGTTTTTCAATTTGGAGGGAACTTCTTTTAAGAGAAAGAATATAAAATTATAAATATTAAATCAAATATAAAGTGAATCTTTATTTAGAATGAAATAAGAAATCACAACAAATTATAAATTTGAGGGGCAAATACAATAAACATCACAAAATTTAGAAAAATAGTGTTTTTACTAGAATTAACTGATAGAAATGTTTTGTTCTAACATTTTTGTGCTACAGAGTCTTTAACCACGACTTGCATGACAATGATTTTCTAATATTCTCTAAAGAGGTAATTGAAAGATAATTCAGACACACTCCTCTAGAATAGTTAATATATATATATATATATATATATATATATATATATATTACATATGTATGGAGGGTGCCAAAGCACATTTTAGAATGCGTTTAAACTTTGGCACCCTGTGTGTGTGTGTGTGTGTGTGTGTGTGTGTGTGTGTGTATTTTCTGAATTGAGAAACATTTCAGATGCTGAGCAGCACTGGACACATTTCTATAAAGATTTCAGGCCCTGTGATCTAGTACAGTAGGTAGTAGGAGTATTTCTGGATGTCCTTTCTCTACTAGGACAGCTAGCAATAACTCACCACACACATACATGACTACCAGCCACATGTTTATATCCCACTACATCTAAACGCAATCTAAATATATCCCCATCTCGTCTTCTTTAAGTCAGATCCAAAACTTGCCCACGGCTGCTTCAGTGTTACCGTACAGGAGAAGTGTGAAGGAGGAAAAGCAGCAAAAAGAGTACTCTAGAATCAATCACTTAAATCAATTAAAATATCTGTTGCAAATTTTACCAAACCCAAAGACCATGAGGACATTGCTAGAGTCTCTTTTAGGGCCTTAAAAGTGGCTTCTGCAAATGAAGAAACTTAAGCTTCATTGATTTCCAGGCAAATCCAGCTCTAGAGGAATGGTATAACAAAAAACGGTGGTATACTATTAATATGTAAGAGTCTATGCCATAGGGTGGCTTCAAAAGTAATGGTGTATGAAGTCCTATTCTGAGCAGCTTCAGCACCCAACCCCACTGAAGGAAATAGAGGATGTTCCTTCTGTGTACTTCATTAAAGGAAATAGCTCTATGGAGATGAACATGTTCTGGTGATAAAACTTAAGGTGCCCCACCCTCATTTATATTTGCTAAAGGCTTGTTATTTGCAATGGGATTATTTGTAAACACAGGAAGTCTCAAAACCTGTATTGGTCTAATTAATATTAAATAAATGATTTACTAATCTTTCAAGCAAGCCAGTTAACACATAAAGAACATGTTATTGCTGTAAAGGCTACACAGTAGAGAAATTATAGCAGCACTAAAGAAAATCTTTCAGAATTCATTAAAATGTAATCAAGCTTTTGCAAACTCATCTGTTATTTGCAATTATAACATAGTTACAGTAAGTTGTGTCTGGATAAAATCACCTTTGTGTTGGCTTTCTTTGCTGAATTTTGCTCATTCGTAATGTATTCAAATACTGTATTTCTCCTGTGTGTCTTCTTAGTAGAAACTCTTGACTCCTCTTTCTCCTCTTCCTTTGTTCTATGAATAACTGTCCTAAAATATAAGCAGTCCTTATTATTGCATCTTGTCCCATTAACTATTATCATACTTGCCACTAAACTTGACTATGGCCTATAAATACATCTCAAAACAAATAAAGCATATCATAGAAGTATTTCAGTCTTATATAATGGGTACATAGTTTATAATCAAATTATTTAAAGGTTTTGAATAGTGTAAAATCCTATTTTTCTAGTGTTGGCAAACTACCTTTCTTGCTCTGTCCCCAAATATAATTTCTCTGTAATGTACTAAAAAAATTGTTTGTAGCTTCTGAAATTTTACGCAGATTTTTTTTTGGCAGGGGGGTGGTTTGTTTTTAAGGGATGAAACTATTTCTCTTAGGAGCATATTGTTTCAAGAGAATGGCATTTTCTATTTATGAAGCTTCCCCCCACTTCTTTCATGTAACTGGTGCTGCTACAGCCTGATACACCTGCTCAAAGAAGCATTGTTCCAAAGGTCCTGACCTGGAATAAGAACACAAAGACTGACTTCATAGCTGGGGACACAACTGTAGCTCCATTGCTACTGCACTGCCTTCTAACTTTTGTTCTCCTCTGTCTGATGGCTGTGCTGATGTGATGATCAGAGATACTTAAGAGGGGAGAAATTTGATCTCTTTATGGTCTTAATGCTCTTTCTCCTGATCCTTTAAAATACCTGGTTCTAGGCCAACAGGTATTTTACTCGAAGTTCAAAGCCCTGTGTGATTTAAGAATGCTGAAGGAGGTTTAAAATGCTAATATACACTCTCACTTTGTTGTTTTTTTTTTAGATTTGAGGACTAGTAGAAATATTTTTAGGTTGAAATATCTTTAGATCAAAGTTTTATGTTTCTCTCACATCAGTGCTGAAACTTTAGCATGCATTGGAATCACCTGGAGGACTTCACTACAGAATACAAGTCCCCACTGCCACACTCACACACACAGTTGCTAATTCAGTAGGTCTGAGGTGCGGCCCCAGAATTTGCATTTCTGAAAAGTCCTCTGGTGGTAGGAACACAGTTTGAGAACCACTGATGCAGAGCCATTTGATGATGCATATTTTCCAATTCAAAGCTGACAAATTCAAAGCTAACTGGGGTTGCCATTCCTTCTCAAGAATAGCACAATTGTCATTTAGAAGTTGGAGAGTCCTTGCTAAAGCCAAGGGCTTTTTTGATGATGATTTACAACTTTATGGGTTCATAATTGACAGTTTTCAACCACAGTTGCCCTATGCCTATTAGTATTATGTAATTCTTAATAATGCAAGAAATTGTTAAACAATGTCTTTGCTATAAGAATATAATCTAAAATATGTCATCTCTTTAGTTCCTTCTTCTGTAGCTGTTTGCTGATTAAACTGAAACGACAAATGACAATTTCAACTGTTGATTTAAATTATGGAATATAAAAAAGATGTAAACGTTGTTAAGTCCTCCACACTATCTAAAGCCATTTTAAGTACTTAGCATTAAAAACAAACTCTCAATTTTTACCTTGTCCATACTCTGGTTAATACGTACATATAATTATAAAGACTCAAAACAAGAAAAAAATGATCACTTGGAATGATGAAATCAGTATTCCTAATGATGTTTAGTGGCTTCTAGATCCTTCGAACACGTGTTTAATATGAATTCTGTTATTTTTCAATAACACATGTTAATGAACATGTCTCAATTACCTACTGAATAATCGCTCCAAAATACCAGTCTGTGATTATTTACTTATAAGATTACACTCCCCTTTTAGCAGTAATTTTCCACTCTGAAAGATAAACCCAAGAGATTCTCAAACAGCTTCTGCTTGGAGCGTGATTTCCCCACTGATGGTGTCCGAAGATTAAATAAGAACAGGTGAATAAGGTGTTTCCCCAAAAATAAGATCTAGCTGGACAATCAGATCTAATGTGTCTTTTGGAGCAAAAATGAATATAAGATCCCATCTTATTTTACTAGAATATAAGACTGGGTATAATATAATGTAATATAATATAATATAATATAATATAATATAATACATAATAATATAATACCGGTATAATATAATATAATATAATATAATATAATATAATATAATATAATATAATACCGGGTCTTAGAGCTGATTGTCTGCTAGGTCTTATTTTCAGGGAAACATGGTAGACGTAGACAATGACCAAAGGATGTGTTATAATCAAATCCTTATTAATTAATACATTCTTGAAAGTCATCAAATGAGATATGGGGCAGATACCCAGATTCAGGAATTAATGGCTACCTAGGTTGTAGGGTGCTTGATTGAGTTGAAAGATGCAAGAATTTAATACAACAAAATGGTAAGCTACAAAAGGTAATTCAATAAACAGGGCAGTTTCTTATATATTAGGTTGTTGCGAAAGTAATTGTGGTTTTTGCAATTATTTTTAACCTTTTAAACCGCAATTACTTTTGCCCCAAGCAACCAATATTTTCTAATGGGTCATAGTGGCAGCATTAAAGGAATTAAAGACAATATGGATATTTGACTCCTGGCTTTGACATTGAATAGCGAGAAATTCTTGTGCAAGGAAATTCACCTGTGTGAGTCTCAGCTTTGTCAGCTATAAAAAGCAATTAAAAAGATCTAGTTTGCTTATCTCATAGGGCTGTGAGGATTAAATTTAATTATGTTCATGGAAGTGTTATGTCAACTAAAAAACTCTAAACAAATGTGGAGTTTTGGTGGCTGTTCAGTGAAAATTGATTCTCATTTCCCTAAAAGTAATTTAAATTCTTTACTCAAATGTGCAATGTTGGCATCTTTTCCAAGCACCTTTCCAGGGTTAAAATGAGCAATTTAATCATTTAAACTAGGGAAATAATACATGTAGAGTATTTTTTTAATGTCATAGATTTTTAACTGTTTTTAGAAAACAGAAACAAATTAATGTGCAAACCTCAAAACAATAAATATCTCCATCAAGTTTGCTGAAAAAATGAGTATATCATATGTTAGGAAGGTGTAAATTTAAATTCATTTTAGCGATCGATTTCATAGGCGAATCTATCACCAAGTAGGCATTAGTTGAAGAATTAAGCAAGAAAAAGCCTGGCACACAACTACATAAAACAGTAAAAATTCTAAAATTTCATTTGTTTTCCAGAATAAAGTGCAGTTACATTACTTAAAAATACTACTAACTAGTAATAAGAAAAACTTGTCAAAGTTTTTCTGAAATCAGCCAGTTTTTCACTTTATATGCTTAACTAAAAAAACAGATTCCCTTGTTCAGTCTTTTTGACTTACATCTTAGTCTGCAACTTCCCATTAATTAGCATTGCCTTTAGCATTTTAAGTCATTTATTTAACATTTTTATCATTTGAATGTCATATTATATTCAATTCTTTTAATTTTCATAGAAGAAGCCAAATCATCAACCAAATAACATTTTAAGCTATTCATGTAAACTAGTTTTTCTCATTTAAGACTATCAATTAGGATGCTTCTAGCTGCAAGTAACAGAAAATATAATTTGTTTATTATCTCATATTAAAGGAAGCCCTGTCCTAGGACAGGCTCCAGGGTTGGTTGATTTGTTGGCTTAATTATGTATTAAAGGACTTGATTTCTTCTCATTACTACTTTGTCACCGTTGGTGTTGGCTATTTCATGAGGAAGAGGGGAGGGAAGGATAATATGGTGGTTGCAGCACTTTCAAACACTCAGAATTCAGGGGAAGGCGTCTTAAGTCACACACAGACTGCCCAGTGCACCCCTCAGAATTTCTGACTCAGTAGGTCAGGGTGGGATCTCAGAATTTGCATTACTAATAAGTCCCCAAGTGATGTGATGCTACTGGTAGTGGAGGCCGCACTTTGAGAAACACTTAGACTAATGATTCTGAAGAGAAATGGGTATTTGAGGATCACTGGTAGTGTTCATCAACAGATGTACTTTAACACTTGGAATATAACGAACAGTTCCTTTCACTCTCCTCATAAGGCCTGACGGCCATTTCTAGATTGTCAGCTTCCTGTTAAACGTTCTAGATTAGGACACTGTTCACGTAGAACAACCGACATTCCTAGTAGTTGATGTAGCAGTTTCTTAGAAGTTTTGCATTCAACTGTCTGAACTGGGGCATGGTTGAGCTAGTTCAAGCTCCAAATGTGCACTTCAGTGTATTTGTTCCTGGGATGTGGAATGCTTTCCCCACCCCAGAATCCCCATTTTCCTAATCCACCAAACGTATGACATTTGGCACATTAATTTTAATATCTTCTGAAATAGGCTACATAAACAATGCCTTTTGTAACACAGAAAGCAAAAATAAAATTGCCTGAAGGTATACTGTAAATGTTGGTATTCTAATTTTCCACCGATCTATATTTATAGTGAAGTTTCTAAGCTAAAAGCTTAACAATTTGTGTTGCAAAAACTCTTTCCTGCCAATTTGTATTTCCACTTTTCTACCATCTATCTTACAAACCATTATGCCAAATTGCAATTCCTCTTTCTCCATCACCTATCTTATAAACCATCTTTGGTGTGGGTCCCCTATTTTGGGTAGTATTCTCAATGGGAATGTGGTCTGTTTGCATGATTGTCCAGAGCTAAACTTTAGGATCCTCACAAAGCCTCGGGCAATTTCTGTGCTGTGGATCTCCCGCTCTCATTTATTACCAGAAGGACATTTTTGTGCTTTTTTTTCTAATTTGTTCTCACAATAGGAAGCACAGTGGAAAGAGATGATTTCTGCAGGGGACCTGGAAGGACATGGGACAATTCAGGCAAAGATGCAAGCTTTGCGAGAAATATTTGACATCTAGAAAATGGTGGGGTAGAAAACTTAAGTGCAACATGTACTATTTTGGAGGTCTGAGGAAATACAACCTTTCCCAAAGCTCTTTCAGACCCAGTGTGCAGCAGAGTAAAGAGAGTGAAAGTGTTTCTGAAGTGAAATTGAGAAAACATTTAAAGGGAGGGAGGAAGCCTAGGCTAGTACTGCAAACACGGCAGGGAGACGAGACATGATATAGAATCTGTCTAATAGTTTCAATCATTTATGACAACCAACCCATCAACAAGGCTTTCAAAGTTAGTAGAAGGTACTGGCCAGTGGCAATTTAACTTACTTGGCTATTCGAAGGCCTGTTGTTTATACTTAGTCTCCCAGCTGTTTTGTCCAAGAATTTAGATTCCTTGATCCCTAAGGTAATAACTGATGACTGAGCTAGAAATTATACTGCTTTTTACTTTGTCAGGCATTGGTATGCATGCCATCAAAATCCAAAGCACAAGCTCAGCTAAAATTTCCTACATGCATGGAAGCAGCCACGTCTCCATTATCTTTTAATTCCAAATGGTTACCTAGGCTCAAAATCTAAGTGTGAAATTTCATCTGTTCTGAGCAGGGCTCACTATTTAACGCTTCTTGCAATGATTAGTGCTTATTTCCATTCCGATGAAGTTGTCCTAACTAATCCCTCTATGGTTTGGAATGTGAATTCATTTTAAAGCTTTAAAAATTCCTTACTTTTTCTTTGCTTTGTAGGAAAGTAGAAGCTCATGTTTCAGTTTGATCATAGGAAGCAAGTAGTAAAGTCAACGTTGGGATTACGTTTATTCATTCAATAGCAAATATATATTTCTGATGGCCATTTTCCAGATTACCCATTTATTCACTAGGTCTTTATTTTATATTTACTACAGACAGTGTTTTGGGACCGGAGACAAATTATGCCAGTTTTGAAACTAGATGGAATCTTTTAAATGGGTACATTTTTATCTCAAAACAGATCTTGGGGTGTATGTAATATGGAATATTCTATGTCTATTTTCCATGGACATAATGAAGTCCAAAGTTGACTCTTGGACTTGGAACTCATACTCACTTTGCTTTTCCTCTTACCCTTTCTCATCCTTACCTGCACTCCCCCCACCCCCCTACCCTCATCTCCAACCCAGGGTTAGCAGTACATACCAAAGATCCCAAAGAGCACTGTAGGTTCATAACCCTTTGAATCCGGAAACTGAGTCATACTTGAAAACAACTTCTTTAAAAATAACAATTAAAAGAATACACTTTAAATTCTCTAGTTTCTGCTCAGTTTCATCAAATGTTTCATGTTTAGAATGCTAGGAAGTGGAGAAGCTGGCTGATAAAAACATTTGTAAAAAAACCCCACCAAATTGTCAAGTGTTTGGGATATCAGTATATCTTTAAAACCAATCAAACACAGGTACCTTATTTTTGAGTCCATTTGATTTTTTTTCTTGCTTCCAATTTTTACTTTTCCAGCATTGCTAAGAAATAGAATCTAGCAGATGTACAGCAATTCTGGCAGGTGGTTGTTAGATACTTATTTCATATGACATTTCTTACAATAAGACTGTATTTCCCCAAACTTAACCCTTACCCTATCATTTATCCTCTAAGAAGAAAAATACATCTGTTGTTCTGTAGAATACATTAGCTTATAAAAGTAGTGTTTTGCTTTTACTTGCTTTCAAAATATCCAACTTAAAAAATGACAACTTCTTTTCTAGCAGCTAGGTAAAATTCCTTAATTATTAAACTTTGATACTTAAAACTATGTTAAGACAGCCTTTTAAATAACACATTAATTGAGTAAAGATTTTTAAAATAACCCTTTTCAAGTTAACTTTTAAATCCTAGGAGGCCATATAGTCCTTTATTATCCAGGTTTAGAAAAATGCCAGCTACCAAATTTGGTATTTGACAAGATGTCTCATGTCCTTTGTGTAATAAGGCACAGTATAAATAACATTAGAAAATCATGTTCATTCTTCCTCAATCTTCCCTATTTGTAATATTTCCCCCAAGTGTAGATGCCCGACAAATAGCCCCTCTATTGCTCATATGTGACCACTTTTTACATCAGATATATTTAATTTTGTAGGCTAAATATTCAGAACAAAGAGTAGAAAAGATTTTGTAAAGTATTGATTTCTAAAGAATTAATAGGCAACTTGAACAAAATACATTTCATTGCCATCAATCTCATTCTAGCTAGATAATAGTACATACTTTTGCTTGTTTCCCTGTACAAATCTTATACTTTTTTTTTTTTTTAAAGATTTTATTGGGTTTATTGGGGAAGGGGAACAGGACTTTATTGGGAAACAGTGTGTACTTCCAGGCCTTTTTTCCAAGTCAAGGTGTTGTCCTTTCAATCTTAGTTATGGAGGGTACCGTTCAGCTTCAAGTTGTTGTCCTTTCAGTCTTAGTTGTGGAGGGCACAGCTCAGCTCCAGGTCCAGTTGCCGTTGCTAGTTGCAGGGAGCACAGCTCACCATCCCTTGCGGGAGTTGAACCAGCAACCTTGTGGTTGAGAGGACGCAGTCCAACCAACTGAGCCATCTGAGAGCTCAGCAGCAGCTCAGCTCAAGGTGCCCTGTTCAATTTTAGTTGCAGGAGGCGGAGCCCACCATCCCTTGTGGGACTCGAAGAGTTGAACTGGCAACCTTGTGGTTGAGAGCCCACTGGCCCATGTGGAAATCGAACTGGCAGCCTTCGGAGTTAGGAGCACGGAGCTCTAACCGCCTGAGCCACCGTGCTGGCCTCAAATCTTATACTTTCACAGTGCTTGTAATTTACAACCTGTCATCGCTATCAGATCCTCATAACAATCTTTAGAGAAAAAGATGGGTAGTTATTATGCCTATATATCTCTCTCTACATCTAAAATCTCGTTATATATGTATGTGTATATGTGAATGTATATGCACACATACGAGGTCAGACAATTAAGTTCGCGAACTTGTTGCAACAATGTTGCTAAACTTTTTTGATATCAGAGGGATTATTCATTATGACTTTGTATCAACTGGACAGTTAACCAAGTTTACTATTTGGAAGTGCTAAAAAGTCTCTGTGAAGAAGTTAGACAACCTGAACTTTTCGCCAACAATTCATGGCTCTTGCATCACGACAATGCACCGGCTCACATAGCACTATCTGTGAGGGAGGGTTTAGCAAGTAAACAAATAGCTGTATTAGAACACCCTCCCTACTCACCGGATCTGGTGCCCAATGACTTCTTTCTTTACCCCAAAATAAAGGAAATATTGAAAGGAAGACATTTTGATGACATTCATGACATCAAGGGTAATATGACGACTGTCTGATGGCCATTACAGAAAAATAGTTCCAAAATTGCTCTGAAGGATGTACTAGGTGCTGGCATCCGTGCATAGCTTCCCAGAGGGAGTACTTCAAAGGTGACCATAGTGATATTCAGCAATGAGATATGTAGCAATTTTTCTAGGATGAGTTCACGAACTTAATTGTCCGATCTCGTATATGTATGTTTCTTCTATATGCATGTAATGGAATGTACATATATTTTAGTCCCCTTCCCTGAGATGAGGAGGTGGAGATTGCTACACACAATTCTTATAGTAGGTCAATGAGAGGAGGTGATAGCGGAAGGAAGAGGATTTCTGGAGCTTGTGGCCCAATTCACCACTGCTCTGGCTTATTTGAATAGTGTTAATAAATGCTATCTTTCATATACATTGGAAGTCAAAGTTGGTGCTACTAATGTTGGCTAGCTCAGTGGAGGAGGTGTACAGGCATAAAATAAAGAATCACTCTGTAGAGATATGTTGATAAGGCTCAAGAATCAGTTCAGTGGTTGAACTAGTTATCCTTTAAGGTTTTTGCTGGTCCCAAAACTAGGAATTTGTCAGATGATTGACAATGGATTAAGAAAGAAGTATGTAACAATTCTTCTGGACAAATCTGGTTTTATCCAGTTTCTTTTTTTTTTTTTGGTTTAGCGCTAGGAACAGTGACTTTCACAATTTAGGCAACCGAAAAGTAAAATTCCAGTGTAAACTATTTTAGGTATCAGCCAAGGAGTGATCAATCTTTGGGGGAGTTAATTATGAATTCAGGGTTAATGCTGGGGTATTGCAGTGCATAACAGATAATTCTGAAAAATTGCCTTAGATTAAATGTTTGAGCTAATTAAAGCAATCCAATAGCAAATTCTGTACAGTAAAATTACCCTCTATTTTTCAATATCATGTTAATACCAAATAATGTCTATATCACGTACATTTTCTAGTTTAGATGCTTTATGTCTTTAATGTGATACTGTGAAGGTCCAATAAGTATAGTAACTAATAACCATTAAAAATTGATTACAATGAGCAAAAGATAGCATAGTCATTGTACAAATTATAGCCTTACAACATCACAGGATAGATAAAAATCTTGCAAGCCAAAGGTGGTTGGATAGTAACTCTTGAGATTAGAAATCTATTTCATTTCGATTTTTATGGTTTCACTTTTGAAATCTAAAAGTGACCTCGCTGAATAAAATCTCATTTAAAAAAAAATAAATCTAGAAAGCTGTCCAGGATTTTTGATCCCAGATTGGTACCTGTTATATGTGGGACAAAACTGGAAAACAGGCAACTCGGTCAATTTTTTGGACGTTGAAGATGTGGGCAGAGAGCATGTTATATATTATAGGGCCTGAGATAGGGGCAAATTTTTTAATGGCTATGTGTTGATGGAGGAAAATATCTCTCGCATATAAGGGAGGTCTTTTCTTTTGGGGTCTCTAGAGTTCTTTGGAGGATGCTCTCAAACTGAACCTGTGTAGCCCTGCCCTCTAGTGGATTTGGGTGCGAGAGGACTTCGGTTCAGTATTTCCTGTGTCCGGCTTACCAAGGCTTATTAAAACCAAGCGCCCATCAAAAATCACTTATTGGGGATCTGGGTTAGGTGCTGAGCAAGTGAAAGGTTCAAGTGGCACAAGACATAGCCAGTGGTTGAAGGTAATGCCCGTTCTTCAGCTTCCATCTCCCGAAGTTTCTAGTTGTCCCACCCTCTCGTGCTACACATTATTTGAAACGAATGTAAAAGGTTGAGTTCTTTCTTCCGTGAGCTCTCTGGGGCAGAGCTTTGCCCTCCCGGAACAGAATTTTGGGAAGTCGCCCCGGGATGACCTGCTCCCGCAGTTAGAGCAAAGCAGCCGCAACAGGGGTCTGCAAGTGAGGGGACGAGGTCCCGATAAGAACATCAAAGCCTCTCTGAGCTCGCCCCTTCCCTCGGAGGTCCTCGCGTCGCCTGCCGAGATTGTGACGGCCACCTCGACGACAGGGCTTCCCCTGTCGCCTTTGTTGATGGAGATCAAACAGCTCTGGGACCCCGACCATGACTGTGCCTGCCCGCCTGGCTGGACCCCGCGGCTGCCTCCTGAGCATGCGTGGCCCGCACGGGGGAGCTGGCGAGTCTCCGAACCTCGCGCCCAGTGGGTGCGTAGAAACGGGCGGGCACTGTCCCGGGGGGGTCAGCAAGGGGCCACCACAGGGCCCACGCGCCTCCAACCGGACTGCTCCGCACCCAACGAGAGCCCATTGAGGGGGGGGCGGCTCCGCTTTCACTTCACTTCCGCCGTCCCCGCCTGGCCGTACGAGTGCGCGTGCGTGCGCGCCTCTCGCAGCGGAAGTAGTAGCGACAAGGCTCGGTCCTCGGCGGGCCCGGGAGTGCGGGGCGCGCCCGGGCGGAGGGCGGCGGGCAGCGGGCGGTGGGGAGGGGCGGAGCGCAGGAGGCGGAGGCGGGAGCAAACTAGCGCCAGCTGGGCCGACCGTGACGCGCCCCTCACCTCCTCTTCTGTTCCCTCCCCACCGGCCCTCCCTCCCGTCGCTCTTTCCTCACTCCGGGATCAGGCTCCCGCCTTGCGCCGCGAATCGGCGAGCCGCTCTTCTTTGCGCGAGGCGCGCGGGGCGCTCCTTCGAGCCCCGCGGGTGAGTCTCCCGCAGCCCGGAGAAAGAAGGTCTGGGGCTTTGGGAGGGCACCAGTATTACCCATTTCCAGAAACTTCCAGGTCCTGAGGGAGGAGGCGTCTGGGGATACCCTGGTTGGGGTGCACGTAGCGGAGGGGTAGGGCGCGGGGTCTGGGGCCTCCAGAGGTGGTGGTGGGGCGGGGGTCCCCTTCTTCGCCCTCTCGCTCGTCAGCGCCACTTCTCCCGGTTTCTCTTGCAGATGCTGCTGCTAGGGGTGGTGGGAGCAGCCGTGGGACGTGTGGCCGGGAGCGGGGGTGACAGCCTGGGATTCCGGGGGCTTCTCTTCCTTGTCTTCCTCCTCTCTGTATTCCCAGTGTGGCCGTGGCTGACACTAAAGACTTTGTAGCCACCAACCAAGTGCAGTTTCAATGGAAAATGAAGGTAAAGGCCGCTGGCAGACGGGTTGCAACGCGGAGTTGAGGGTGTGGTGGTTTGCTTTTTAAGTTGTCTTTCCCAACCTTTTTATTGTTCATAATTTTATGCTTTTCTTTTAATTGAGCAGTGTCCAAAGAATTGCTTTCTGAGGATATCTTGCTTTTATTTTGGCAACATGTGGCATTTCGGAAATTAAGGTTTTGGGGGTGATGAGCTCGATTGTGCTTTCCTGACAAACCTTTAGCTTGGGGAATGGAAGGGAAGTTTTTATTTCAGATAGCAGCTATGTTTGCTCAATCGCTATTTGAAAAGTAATCACTGGAGAGGAAGTGGAAATGGGAAGGGGAGGGACTGCAACTCTGTATTTGCATATCAAGCTTTAATATGGTATGTGACTCGATTCCTTTATAAAGGACACGATCTTTTATTGAATGCAGCTTTGGGAAAACACTCACTGTTTTCCAGTTCACAAAAAATAATTCTGAATTAACGAAATATAATGAGGTGACGTCCTTTCTTAAAGTTCCGCCCTGTTTCAAAACATCATTTAGGAGGTTGAGAATGGAACCTGTCCACTGTACAGTTTGGACACACTGAATTGTCATTCCCGTGTTATTTGATTCTTTTGGACTCATTTAAATATTTAATGCGTTTCATGCACAGCACTGATTATTTTTTTAAAGCGTTGAACAGTTCTGACTACATGGTTTTTTCCCCTCTTGAAACAACCAGTTATTCTTTGGACTGATTTGTGACTTATGTGTGTTTTTTTGTCTTTTTTTTTTCCCCCTTCAGGGCTGCAAAATTCTGTAAAAGATACTTAGAAATAACAATTTGTGTTCTTGTACCTTTTGGTTTTGGAAATCTGCACCCTGTTACAAAGGGGCTGCAGAAGAGTTGGCTGGCTGCTTTCTAATTTGTTTTTCTGTTGTTGAGAATGTAAACTTGATTGTCCTAAGTAGGACTAGTAATTTTAGAATTGATGTTTCTTATATGCAGTAGGCTGTTTTGCTGAGACCCCTGGGGTATGTGGAAAATGTGATGAGAGGCACGATTATATTGCTCAGTTCTACTTTGGCTGGATGATTGGTGGAAGACATTTTCTGAAATACTAAAGTGTATAACCGCAGAGGAGTTATACTGTCTAATTGGGTCTTCAGAAACAGCATTTGGACGCAGTTATATTTTTGTCTGATATGGAAAATCACTTTTTTGAGGCTTTTTCCTCATAGTCTATTAGTGTATAGATTTAAGAAAGGCAAATCCCTTCTCTGCAAGAGACAAAGAATATTAAATGCATTCATTCATTCATTGTATATGAGTATTTCTTGGTAGTTCTATCTTAAATAACACCTAAAACTTAGAGCTTCTGCTTTCAGAATGTTACAGATTTAAGAGAGTAGCCTAAAGTAGGTGCATTCTTAGATGTTGCTTTTGTTTCTTGATCTCTTAGAAAAATGTGCATGACTAATAAAGCTGACTCTCATATTGTCTATTGAGGTGAGAGGGAGTGCTTGTGAGATGGAAGCATGGTGCATGCTTGTGGCTGACTGGGTCTTTGTACTTAATGGACAAATAAGAATGATTTGGCCGCATGTTAAAAGATTACACAATTCTTAAAGACTTGTGGGGATTTTCTGCCTCATAATGAAGAGGCTGTTTTTGTCAGTTTCTCGTTAGCATTTTTTTCTTTTTTCATACTTAAATATTTTAAAGAACTTCTATATAGCCCAGAAATTTTAAAAAGCAGTTGACCGTTCTGAAATATGCGTGTATATTTCTATTGCTTTCCTTTTTATGGTTAGCATTTTCCTATTTTCCTTTGACATGGTGTATTAGCATCTTAGGGGTGGGAAATGAAAATGGATTCAAATCATGCCTTAACCATTAAAAAAAGTTAAGTGACTCTAAGCAAATTTCTTCACTATTCTGAGTCTCTGTTTCTTCACTTGTAAATTGGGATTGATAATACTTAGCTTACATAGTTAAGAGGGTTAAGTGAGAAATCCTGTATAAATTTTCTTAGGAGAGAGGAAGGCTAGAGTTTAAGGACATGCGCTGTGGAGCCAGGTGACCTGATATGAATCCTGGATCCCCACTTAACATAATTTTGCCTTGTGCAAATTATTAAAGCTTTTTGTGCTTCAATTTCTTAAGCAATAGAATAAGGATATTGATAGAACCTACTTTTGGAGGTTGTAAGCATTTAGTATCTGGCATGTAGTAAGCGCTCAGTAAATATGACCTGTAAATAGCTTAGTCCAGTGCTTGTATATTAATATGCCAGCTGGCATTAGTGTTGCTGTTATGACAATTGAATGCTGAAAGGGGAACATTAGTGGCCAAAATGCTCTGTATGAGGTTGTCATTATTAGTCAGGGATTGGGTAGAGTTAAGTGTAGAATTTTCTGTAGTGTTACGGCTTTAAGCCCGTAGAGAAAGTTGGGGCTCTACCAAGAAGCCTGGGGCCAGTGTAGAAAGAGATAGGATTGGATTTGAATCCTACAAGGTAATTTTTTTCCTCTCCTGAAAATCTGATGAGTTACTATGCTTCTAAGCTTTCTCAGCTTCTACATTTTCCCATCTGTAAATGGAGTAAAGCCCTCTTGGAGGGTGGTGTGAGGAATAATGAAGCCAGGTATTTGAAGTGCCCAAAACGATGGCCACACAGTTAGCATATATGAGTGAGTGACTCCTGCTGTTCTCCAGAAACAGAATCCTCCCTTAGGTTTGTAGATAAGTCACATTTGCAGGTATGTACGCCGTAGAATTAATAGTGGCTCCCACGAGTGTTAGTGTGAAGGTGCTTACTTAGGTAGTGTTCCATGTCTACACTGATTGTTGGAGGGAATGACATCTATGTGGTTCTTTTCAGCAACTGGGGTAATTTTCTTGGGCACTTTGCTTTTGATTGTTCAAGACCTTTCTCCCATGGTGCACTTCAACCTTCTCAGCATACGCTGACCACTTTTTAGCTTTAGCCTCCAGGATGCTTTATGAATACTTCCTGCCAGTCACTGGAAGTATTTGAAGTGTTAATTTCCTGGAATTTCAGGAACTGGTCCTAGACATCCATTTATGGGTTAGGATTTCATCCACATCCTTTGGAACTCCTTTTTGCATGTTTATCACAAATCTAAATAGATACCACTTAGGAATCTGAGATGCACAAATAAAGGCTCTTTTTCTGATTTAAAAAAAAATGAATCATTATGTATGTAAAGGGATGGCTTATTAGAAAAATTATTTCTAGCTGGAGAATTTTGCAAATAGTTTCTCCTTCCCAGTAATGGATTTTTTCTTTGGAATAAATTTGGCCTCTTTCATAGAAAAAACAATAAAAATTTAATGCACATGAAACTATTTAATAATAGCCTTAAATGTTTCTTTGACTAATGGATAGAAATGTAATGATCTTTAAGATTTCAGGACATGCTTAATTTAAGATTATATGCAGTACTAATAGGTCTAGAATAAATTCCTCCAATCCCTTTGGATAGCATTTAAAAATGATAGTATGTCTTTTTACACTTTACTTTTTAAAATGGTTCCTTATTCAAGTTCAAATTATCAATCATCTAGGAATGTCTCAGGAAAGGTTGTGTTAGTATAGTTGGAGGAACTAAGGAAAAAGGGATGAGAAACCACCTTAATTGTATTCCTTTAACTAGTAATAGGAAACCAGGCTATAAAAATATTTTATATTTTTAGGTGTGGAAATTGTAATTTATTTTGTTTGCAGTTTTGTCAGTAAAATAATATTAATCACTATTTCTAGAAAAGAGACGAAACTAAAAGAGCTTATGTATGTGACAGCATTGTATAAATGGTACGTAGTAATTTAACCCAGAGAAGGATGCTGCAGAGATTATTTGTAAGCAATAGCTTTCTGACTATTGAATCCTAAATACTTGATTTGTCTTAATGTTTTTTTATCATTCATTTAATGTCAGCAGACTTCAACTCTGTTAATTGAAGCTGGTATCAATCAAAATAGTCTCTTAGATAGTAGACCCCTTGGGGCTCAAGGCTGATTTTCTTTTGAGATTTTGTTTACCCATAATCAGTTTGACAAGGTTAAATTTTGTTTTAAACTGGAAAGAAAAGCATAGTTTGATGGTGAAGTTAGTTGGGATGAATTTAAAATTACACTGTTGTTATATGTAATATCTTGAACTCCTAAGGAGTAGTTCAAAGGGTCCACCCATGTTTATTTTGTTAAAAGACAAATTCCTCTTACAAAGATTTCTCGCATCAGTTGTGACAAGATTATCTTTATTGTTTTCATATGGACAAGTATTGGTATAAGACAGTATAGTAAAAACTGGTTGGGTGAGCTTAGGTTAATGCTATCATTTCATACATGAAATGATTTGGAAAAAATAGAAAGTATGTCAGGCTAAATTGATGCATTTCCTCTTCAATTTATATGGCTGATATTCATATGCATTTGTTCATATGTCTTCCATCTTCCGAGGCCTTACGTTACTATTGACAAAGGCATGCATCTTAGAATTACAAGGAAATTACTCATATTGTGTTGAATTAGATTAGTTTAGGCTAAGCTTATTTGATACATTTAGAAAAAAATGAATTGTTACAAGGCCTTCATGGGTTATAGACAGAAGGACAATAGTAGCAGGGATCAAAAGCATCACCTTCAGATGGCTGTAACTGGGCATCTAATTCAAGTTCAATCTCTGCTTTTTCTTTCTGCTTTAGATATTAGAGAATGTGTGAATTACAATTATTTAATAATTGAATATATCGGATATTAGAGAATATGTGAGTTGGACTTGGAATGTGTGAACTGGAGTTAATTATAATCCTTTGCTTAATTAAGGCGTTTTGGCTTGGTTTTTGACCACTGCATGAAAATGTTGATCTCAACTTGTGTCTCCCAAGAGAAAATACAGCAATTTAGCATGACACATTCTTTATTCTTTCAGAAAACTGGGTCATTGAAGCATCCCTGTAGAAATTGTTTTCATTTATTTATTTACTTAAAACAACCTGATAAAGTTGGATTCGCAGTAGGACCCTGAAACTAAATATATTTGCCACATTGTACTTTTGTTTGATAATCAGCTCTTTACAGGAAATCTGAAAAATAATAGCTGAAGCAGAACTATTTAGGATGTCACCCATCATGACTTTCTTGAACGTTGTTTTTTTAAAACTGACGTATAAATTAAAACTTCTGATTAGGTTGTGAATTTCAAATACTAGATTTATAGTTATCTTGATTGTGGTGTCTTAAAGTCAAAAAGGATAAAGCATTTCCTGAGAACCATTAATATAGTAAAGTTCTGTTCTCTGCCTAAAAGAGAGATGAGGTTTAAAACAGATTCTAGATTTCCTCTCATCTTAAATCAGCCTTTCATTTGCAGTATTAATAAACCTTGGTGCTGTAAATTCATATATGATATGAAAATTTGATATATGTGCCTTTGTATGCAGTTATTTCACTAGGTTTTGTTTGACCATCTGTTTTAGAGTTTCTCTGGTGGAAAGTTTGCTTTATCTACTTTCATCTCAGTTTATACATTAGGAAGGGCAGAAATGCTAGTTGGTACAAGCTTTCTTTGGGAACCTTACCTCATTTCTCTAGTGTCATTTCTGCATTCCCTTGGAGTAGGCAAAAGCAGTTCATGGCTGAAGTGCCAGAAATAGCATGCAAGCCACTTTGTAATGGCATGCAAACTAATCTCTACCATGTCCTTTTCTTAATGCTTGTCAGGGCTGTTATTTACTGAGAGTTGACATCTGGCTGTGAAAGTGTCTGAGATCAGATGGGAAATAACAGTTACCTTCCCACTCCAGAAAAAGACCATGCTTTGAGATCTGCCAGCCCCCTACCTAGAGGTTGGTAATTCAGGTGTGATATCTTGATGTATACCCTTAATTCATTTAGGGACCAAGAAAGATTAGTTCCTTCTGATTTCTTCTGTTAATAGAAAAAAGGAGGGGAATTGAACTTGTATCTATATTAGAATGAAGGGAGTGGAGAGTCGGGGTGGATGAGAGAGACGTTTTACTTCTAGGAAAAACCAGCAGAACTTGGGCAGTAACTAGATACTGGGAATGAAGGAGAAGTTGGAGTCACAAATGACTAGGAGCTGTTAAGGCAGCATAATTGGGTGAGAGAAAGTGCTGCTGACTGACTGGTTGGAGGAGTTAGCTGATGGGAGGGCTGGCTAAGGGAAGGATGCTGAAGGTCAGCCTATCATGACGTGCTTGTCTTAGGTCTGTGTGTGGGGAGAAGCTTGTTTAAAAATTGAACACCTGTTGAGCTGAAAGACCAGGGTTCAAAGTGAGCTCTCAGACTTGTTAAGATTAAATAGAGCACGATGAAAGAGCTGGTATGAAAGATCTGCTCAGGAAATGCTAATTTGCCTTACCTTGGCTGATGGGTAGATTTGGGGAAATTATTTTTGTCATTGGTCTCTTAACTTCTAATTTCAAGGCTTTACATATTTTTCTGAGATGTGGGATGCCTGGGAAACCTATAGTAGCTTTTATAATCGTAATGTTTGTCTCATGGTTTCATCAAATTGTAATTTTGACTCTACTTTGTTTTGGGTTTTCAGTATTTCATGATTTGTAACGAGCAGGAGGGCAAAAATGTTAAAATCTGAATTAAAAGTTTTACCTACTAATGAGGATAAACTGAAAATTTTACTTGTTCTCGGAACTTTTTGAAAGCAGTTTTACTGTTCTTGGAAATTAAGACCCGAAGTGTTCTGAGTTACTTCTTTTCGGAAACACCAGACCTCCTGTGTATATCGTGTCCTTTTCCTTTTTATCCATTTGCAAAATTTCAAGAAGACTCCTCTCTGAAGTCAGCCCTCTTCCTTGATTTAGTAGTATCTTAATTAGGTGGCTTTGTTTTGCACGTCTAGTACCTTTTTACTCTCTTTTGTAAAGTGTGGACAGGATCACAAGCTCTTTCACTTTATATTAGGGACAGAACACATGTATTTTAAATTCTAATATAAGGAACCATTCCCTTGGAAATGCATTCTAGTCCTAGCCTTACTGTGTTTAATGTCTATTTACATATACATAGTTGTGTGGCATTCTTATTTTTAAGAAGTCCTTTGCTGCTCTCTCTTTCCTTTTAAGAAAAAAAATGGTTCAGTCTCCCCATACTTTAATTTCCCCATCTATAACATGCGATTAGGTAAAGGTGCTTGAGTTCAGTCAAGTATTTATTGGACCCTTACTAATGTTTCTTTTATTAAATAGCAGGTGGAATTTAGAAGTAACATTATTCCTGTTTTTCATATTAAACTAAGATTACTGAAACATAATATTCTTTAAAATGGTTAGAAAAATTAAATAACTTTTGAGGAAAACCACGTAAAATAGGAAATAATGTATAAGTGATTTAATAGAGTACATTTCGTGGCAGCAAAGACGTTCTCACTCAACTTAAATCTATAGGATTCAAAGTTGGTGGCTTTTTTTGATACTAAATTGTATCTGACTACAAAAAAAGGGCTTATGTGGCTCCCTGTTGTACCTGTAACCATTTAGGTGAATTAAGTAAAGGGTATGAAAGATGCCGGTCGTGTCTTTGATTTCATAAGGGTTTGGTTTGCCATAGCTGATAAAATTAGGCCCACTAATTAACTGCTGTATGAAATGAATGTTGTTGGCATATGGAGGAACTAAGAGAAGGAATGAAGAAATGTACTATTTGTTCCTACAGTTGAGTTACTGGCTAGTCCATAGATTTCAAGGAAAGGGATACCGCTAAAAAAGGAGGAACCACAGTCTTTTAAAAAAATTTCTTTACTCTGAAAGAAATTTCAGTAATTTTGCAAAGACGTTGCTAGTAAAATAATGTTCTAGCTGAAACTTTTAAAAATAGTAGTGGCATGTTTTATGTAGGATACCAATGGACAGATTTTAAAACTATGTAGATCATACCTTGTTTCCCTGAAAATAAGACCAACCGGACCATCAGCTCTAATGCTTCTTTTGGAGCAAAAATTAATATAAGACCTGGTCTTATTTTAATGTAAGACCAGGTCTTATATTAATACTGTGGTTATTGATGATTTTGATTTTCTCATCTTTATTAATAGGAATTCTACTGTTGAGGAAGAACTATCTCTTTTCCTCTGTTCATTAATTGTCCAATTTATTTACATGGATTTGTAGATATTTATTTTACGGTATGTGCCAGCTTTGGTTATTGAGAGCACTTTCAAATTTGTTCTTGTGTTCTTTCTACAAGGTCTCCATCATTTTGTGAGTACTAATTTACTTTGTGGTACCATAAGCTGTTCCAGCTACATCTCATATTTTCCCTGTTTACACCAGGCACAGAATCAACGATTTCTCCAAAGGAGGCTGGTTCATTTTATTGGAGAATGGTATCTAGAAACCAAGATCTGCATGCTTGGTGTGCTCAGTACTATTGGGATGTCATTGTTTCTAGGTCCTCTTAGTAGGTAGAACTAGCAAATATATGTATACTAATAGACGTACACACATACTATATTAATTTATATATACATATATGTACACACATTTATGTTATCTATATATAATTGACATGTACCTATATATGTATACACACGTGCATATGCACATGTACACGCATGCATATGTATTAAAAACCATGAGTTCATACTGATGCTGCCAGTTCCAATCCCAGGGTTCATTCTAGTCTTTTTCTATCCTTTTTCCTTTCCTTGTTACTTTTTTCTCCAAAGGTGAGAAACCTGGTTCTCTCCATAAAATATTTACTAATTTGTTCAATCCTAGTGCACATATACAAAAGTAATTTCAGAATTGCTAACCTATTCCCTTGTGACAAACACATTTTTAAACCAAAGTACAATATTTGTCTTTAGGTTTATAGTACACAGTCAAAATCTATTTTCCAATGTTACTTAGGTTAGTTTTTTTCCCCGTCTATTTCTGTACGGTTATGTTACTTATTTGTAATAAAACTACTAATTGTTTTTCTTCTATTTTAGGTTTCTTCCCACATCCTGTTTGATTTTAAATTCTTAAAATCTTTTTTAAGTAAATGGTCAGTCACTATATCCCTCCTCCAAATATCTGTAATGAAGATCTGTTCTTAAAAAGTGCTGGATTTGCTTAGAGTTAGAGCTGTACTTGCTTTGGCTGATATAGCAGTTCAGTGGGAAGGAGCTGTGCTCTGGTAATCATTCCCCTGGGCTTGCACGCCTGGCTTCTTAGTTACAGCTCCCATTTCTATGTCTTCTACACCTGGGAATTTATTCCATCTATGGTCCCATCAGTCCCCCAACTAAATCATCTTTGTTTTGGATGCATAGTTTTAGACCCAAAGTCACCTACAGGCTGAATACTAATTCTCTTATTGCTGGGGTAATCATGAATTAAATTTTGCATTCTTAGTCTTTCACTGGTTTCTCTTTGAGATATAATTTACATACCATAAAATTTGCCATTTTAAAGTGCACAATTCAGTGGTTTTTAGTATATTCACAAGGTTATGTTCATTGATCCAATTCTGGAACATTTCCATCATCCCAAAAAGAAGCCCCTTACCCATTAGCTCTTTAAAAACAATGAGTAGGTTTTTATTTAAAAAAAAAAATGGCTTAGTAATATAATTTAAAAATTATATCACTCTTCAGGAATAAGATTTTTCTTGTCAAGTTATTTTGTGTAGACATGGGTTCGCTTCCTGGCTGTACCACTTATTCATTTTGTTGATTTTTTTTTTTTACCTTGGGAAAATTACTTCTTCCACCTTTAATTTCCTCATAGTAAAATGGGAAAATAATAATGCCCCTTTTCAAAGAGTTTTCTGAGGATTGAATGAGGTAACAGAAGTAAAGCACTCAGCATCACCACTGGCATTTGACAGGTGACAAGTGTAACTCTCCTCTTCCTCTTACTACTACTCGTCCTTTTCCTGTCACACACACCTCCTACGACTAATGTGGTCACATTTTTATAAACTACTAGTGTGCTGAATCAGGAGTTTTAGACTTTTTTTTAACTCAGAGCTTCAAAATTACAAAAATACTGCATTTCTTGCAGGTCCTTTACAAATAATTCATCTTTTAAAATGAAAGTGCCCTGTGAAAGTTTCATTTTTATAGTTTAGGTCTAAAGCCATGTAATTTACAACTAAAAATTCATTAAAATAACTGATTCATGCCAGATTACTTCTGGCCACTTTGGGTTCAGTAGTTATTTAGAGATATCTTTATACCTTAATAAAAGGATAAGCAAGGAATTTAAAATGTCGGTAACTGATAAAATGGTATAAATTAGTGTTATGCAAGCAGATGCTGAGGAATGAGGAACTTGCTTGATGAAGACTTCTGATTGCCCTTTTACCTTTTGCCTCTCTTCTCCAGGACATATTTTTAGCATGGGAACATGCATTTCAATAGAAAGACACCAAATTATTTATAAACGATTGTAAAAACCATCCAAATATTCTGCGGTTATTTATAATGCAGGGCAAATAGAACATTAGCATTGACATGAAAGCAGTTGGATCACTATGTCTTCTCCTTTGACACCGATAGTTACTTTAGATGACAAGAGGGTTTTTTTCCAATATAAATTAGGAAAGAAAAGGTTTAAGTATGAACTTACTGGGAAAAGTTAATTCTTAATTATAGAAATGTACAGTTTTTGTTTAGGGATGTAGTGTTAGTTGAAACAGTTAAGAAGTCTGTTAGCTTATTTATCCTTTTGACAGTTATTGAGAACAAATTGTGTGCCAGGCATTGGCCAATGCTGGTTTTGTGTGACCCGCAGTTCTTGTAGTCATTGAATTTACAGTGCCGTAGAGGGAAAAAGACATGTTTGGAGGAGCTGTGATAGCTAAGTGGGATACTAGGGGATGAGTAGGTCAAAGTTGTGGGGTAGGAGTTACAGAAGGGCGCATAGAAGGGGTGAGGCCTGAAAGCTTAGTCGAGTATGGAGTGTGCATGTTGGACCTGGTCCCTCTTTGTCTGTACAGCTGTGCTGCAGGCATGGCCGGTAGTGGAACTAAGCGGTAGACATCTTTCCCCACATAGGCCACTGAAGGGGTGTGCTTTAGGACTTTTTATTTAGCTAGGCTTCGAAATAAATAAATCAGTTACGTATTTTAATAATAATAGGGGATATATCCTTTTATGGGAAGGGAAGCATTATTAGGATATGTAAAGCAAACTCATTTGTGTCAAGTAACAAATTAAGTATAGCTAATAGAATTCTTAGGTCTCCTATTAGGTAACATTCTTTTTAGAAAACTCATGGGGTGTGAGGTAGGAACAGTGATTTCCTTGGGGATTAGGCTCCAAATGTGATTGTGTGATAGAGTAAATCAAAGCTTAGTTTGTATTTTTATTCTTTTTTTTCTTTGTTTGTCAAAACCATCGTGTATTACTACAGTACCAGTTTCTCTTGGCTTGGAAGGGAAACAGCTGGTGCCAGTGCAGAAATCACGTTGCTTGACTAATGAAGTGGGAGACTGAATCTCTGATATCTTACCTTTCTGTATAACGTGACCCCTCATTTCTCTTTCTATTGTCCATATACAAAAGTGGTGTTTGCTTTCTTGCCCTTCTTGTTCATATTGGGGTTGGTTTTTCTAAACATGGCTTTTGTTAGAATGTACTGATCAGGAATTAATTTCCCTGATTGTGTCCTTAGAAGCAGCTAAGGTCATTGGTTAGCAGAAACAGAAGTGTTGAGTAGTGGAGTCTACAAAAAAAATAAACCTAACTTTTGAGTAAAAGAGCTTTTTTTGGGGGACAGCGGGTTAATAATGTGAGCTCCTTCAGATTGGTTTGTTCATTTTATGTATGACTTTAGTTTCAGTTGGATCACAGATGGTTTACAATTGAATTCAACAGACAGCAGTTGGGAATGAATGCCAGTCTATTTCTGAATCTTACTTAAAGAGTACTGTGTGCTGAAAATTAAAATGAAAACACGTCTGCTTCTATTTGACCTGAACATTTATAAAAAATCTTCTAAAAGTTGGGATCAGATGGATGAAATTTGACAAAATGTGTATGATTTTTTTTTTTACTGAATCATTGCAGAAAAAATTATAAATTTAGAACGCACTTCAAGAAGGACTTTGTTCTTGAAGTATGTATATTGGAGTTTTTTTTAAGTTGGTGGTAAACACAGGTAAGCTTAAAGAAGGTCAGTGATCCCATTATTTATACCTGTGTGTCATAATAGGATAAGAAATGAACTATATTTGCCAAAGAAAGGGGAGACAAACCAAGAATTCTGTCCAGTAGAGTAGAGAAGTTACCAGAGGGTGGCAGAGGGCTGCCAACATTAATACCGGAATTAATCATTGACTAAATGGCTAAAAAAAAAAAAAAAAAGTCCAGTTGTCGCCAGGTAAAGCGTTATTGAATGTGTAATAAACTAGATAGGTAGGAAGGAAGGTTGGTGGGATTGTAGTTGTCCTGTTTTTTACTGTTTTTACCTTTTTTTATTTTAAGAGAGTATTTAACATTCTGGTAAACATGCATTAGCAGGTAAGCATGGGAAATGAAAATACCTACTTTGGGAGAGGAGAAATTGTAATATGTGGGGCAAAAATAATCTGAGATTGAGGGGATAGATTTAAAATACGAAAACTGAAAGGAATAGAGCTAGGGGAGGAAATACCAGGACTTTGATAGAAACCACTGTTTCAGATTGTGCTTTCATTTTGGAGAACAACCTTCACCTTTGCATTTCTCAGATCTAGGAATGCTTGAAGAACAAACCCTTACCTTTAGGCTTTTAGATACTTAAGGATGTCATAGTGAACATGATGTGTGAATTCTGCATTACGAGTTTTATCTGCTGGGAATTGATCAAACAAACCTACTAGCATTCTCTGTTGCTTGCATAATGGTGGCCCTGATTTTGACATATTTGTAATAATCTGGCCAGAGTGATAAACTAGATTCAGTTGGTTAATTTGTAAATGTCACAGTCCAGTTCTTTAGGTGGAAGAGGTGGTAACATCTTTGGATTTTTTTGCGTGTGAAGCATTTATTTATTGTAATAAAACATATGTAATACCATTTGCCATTTCAATAATTTTGAAGTGTACAATTCAGCGGTATTATGTTCACAGTGTTTTGCAACTACCATCACTATTTCCAAAACTTTTTCATCCTCCTGAACAGAATGTCTGTACCCATTAAGCAATAACTTCCCATTTCCCCTTATTCCTAGGCCCTGGTTACAATAGTGTATTTTCTGCCTCTATGAATTTGCCTAGTCTAGATATTTCATAAAAGTGGAATTATACAGTGTTTGTCCTTTTGTTTCTGGCTTATGTCACTTAGCGTGTTTTTAAGGTTCATCCATGTCGTCTATGTATCAGAACTTGATTTCTTTGTATGGATGAGTAATAATCCATTGTATGTGTGTACCACATTCTGTTTATCCATTTATCAGTGGATGGACACTTGAGTTGTTTCCACCTTTTAGCTCTTGTGAATAATACTGCAATGAACATTGACGTGCAAATACCTTTTAATTATATTGGGTATATATGTAGGAGTAGAATTGCTGGGTTATGCGGTTATTCTTTGCTTAGCTTTTTGAGGAACCACCACTGTTTTTCACAGTGTCTGCACCATTTTATCTTCCTACTACCAGTGTACAAGAGTTTCAATTCTTCTACACCCTCACCAGCACTTGTTATTTTCCATTTTTTAAAAATTTTAAATAAAAAATTCTGACCACCCTAGTACAGGTTAAGTAGAGTGTCATTATGGTTTTGATTTGCATTCCCCTTATTACCAATGATGTTGAACATCTTTCTGTGTACTTATTGGCCATTTGTAAATATACAAATGGAGAAACTTCTCTCTATGTCCTTTGATGATTTTAAAATTGGGTTGTTTATATTTTTGTTGTTAAGTTTCAGGAGTTCCTTGTATATTCTGGATATTAAACTCTTATTGATAAATGATTTTAAATAATTTATCCCATTCTGTAGGTTGTCTTCACTTTCTTGATAATGACCTTTGATGCGCAAAAGCTTTTAAATGTGATGAAGTTCAATTTATCTGTTTTTTCCCTCATTTTGTTGCTTGTGGTTTTGGTGTCATAGTTAAGAATCCATTGCCAAGAATCCAAGGTCATGAAGATTTATTCCTATGTTTTCTTTTAAGGGATTTTTGGTTTTAGCTCTTATATTTAGGTGGTTGACCCATTTTAAGCTAATATTTGTATATTGTGTGAGGTAGGGATACATCATTGATTCAGTATTGTTAAGGTTGGCAGTTATTTTCTGAGGTTTACTTTGTGTAATATTTATTCAGTATACCCTTAATTATTGCGTACCAGATAGTTCATGGAACTGGGCATTTCAGGTCTTAAAATATGTTCTTAATATTGAATCTTCAAGAAGGACTCAAAATACAAGGGCGATAGGAGAAAGAATTGATAAATTTTATTACATAAAAGTGAATTTTTTTTGCATGGCAAAAAACTTACAGTCAAGACACATGACGTACTAGGAGAAAAATATTTGTAACATGTCACAGATACAGGGCTAAGATCCCTAGTGTATAAACAACTCTTAAAAATTGAGAGAATAACCTATAGTGACCTGATAGGAAACTGACCAAAAAACATAAAGGATAATTCCCCCCAAAACATAAAAACGGCCCTTAAACATATGAAATGATTTCAGACTCATAATTAGAGAAATACAAATTTAAATAAACTGAGCTACCGTTTTTTTAGATATCAGATAGACAAAAATCAAAGTACAACAGTTCATCCTGTTGATAAGGCTATGAGAAAACGGACACATTCCTGATAAGGCTAACTGGTACCACCCTTTTTGAGAATTTGGCAGTATCCAACAAAACCATATGTATACGTTTGCCTTCTGATCTGTCGTTTTCAACTCCAGGAATTTTCCCTGAAGGTATAACTCCAACAATAATGAAAATCCATATACATACAAAGTTATTCATGGATCATTGTTTTCAATCTCATACATACAGGAGTGGTTGATTAAACTATGGTATATCCACATAACAGAGTAATACTGTGCAGCCATAAAAAGAATAAAGGAGATACGTAGACTGATCTCTTCTATAATAGATTAATCTCCAGGATATATTGTTAAGTGAAAAAGAGTATCTATAGATTATGTTACTCTAAAGAAGAGGAAAAACAGAAAATATGCACACACCTGCACATTTGTATAAAAGGAAACAGGAAAAATACACTAGAAACTAATGAGATTGTAACACAAGGAGGATGGGATAGAAACTGAAAGGATGGACGAGGCTTGACACTTCTCTGATTTTGGTTTTGACTATTAGTACTAAATTCATGTTTTAGATGAAATAAAATCAAGGATGTTAATTTAATTTGGGGGAGAGAATGGGAAAAACTCCCAATGGAATAATACAAGCAGAAGCAAATGAACCTAACTATATTTCAAATGCATAACATAACCATGTTACAGGGTGGGCATGGGGACAACTAACCTAAGTAATGTTGGAATATAGGATTTTGACCATATAATCTAAGGCTGTTGAGAAAAAGAACTGTAAATAAACCTAAGGCTAAAGACACCTCCCCCGCCAAAAAAAAACACAAAAAAAACCAAAACCAAAAAACAAACAAAAAACAAAACCGTACACAGTTTTAGTAGTTTTCTCACAGTGGCATGGTTAGAATTCCAAAACTATTCTGTGTATTCTACAAATAAGTTTGTAGAGCAAATAAGTATATATAATGGTGACAATGAAAGTTAGGTTTTTAGATTAAAAAAAAAAAGTTACAGATAAGGAAAGGGAAAAGACTGAACTTCTGGGGAGTTAGATTGGAATTGGCAACTTTAGTATGCACTTGTGGTTTTAAACATATTTATAGAATATAAAAATAGACATAGATATAGATAAGTGTTTGTGTGTATGTGTATATATTCTTTAACTCAATCTGTTGTGAGGGTCTTGAAGCCATGACACTTCTGAATAATCATCAATAAAAGGAACCAAGGCTCCCTGGAGAAATGGCAAATTTTAATGTTGGGACAGAGAAAATACAGAGATAGCTTGGAACATGTGGTTCCAGAAGGTAAGAAAGTGCTCAAAAATTGTTGAGAACATGTCAGAAGGGCAGAGTAGGCAGCCTGTTCAAGGCTCTCCACTGGCCAAAACTGGGACAATTTGGGTAACAAAATGAATAGTAGGATTCAACTTAATAAATGTAGATGGAATGGTGGTATTAGAAAAATCACCATTTGGTGACTACCATAGTAATAATTGTTTCAGTCAAGAGTTATATACTGAGCAAAAGTGTAAGGTAGCAGGATATTTTACATAATTTCAAAATGTCTCCTTAGAAGATACTTACTACATTTAAAAGGGAAAATAGTAACTTGATAGTGGGAAAATCTTGCAATACCACTTTAGCCACGTGATAAAAAATAAAAATGGGACAAATGACATTGTTCTTCCTTTGCGTTGACATATCTTTTAATTACCTCTTAGTCTAAAAATGTCTCTTTTCCTTGTAGTTTATTTGTTGACAAATTCAGGTTGTCCTGTAGAATTTCCCACAGTCTAGAATTGGCTGAATGCATTCTTTTGAAGTAATTGAATGTGCTCTTTTAGCTCCTGTATTTCCTGTAAATTGAGGGATAGATTAAGAGCGCTTGGTGTTCTTTATTATTTTAGGAGATTTAAAAGACTATTCTTTGGACCCACCATCTCTTTGGATTCTGATTTAATTGGTCTGGAGTTCTGACTGTAGGAATTTTTTTAAAGCTCCCCATGTGATTTTAATGTGCATTCCAGGTTGAGAAGAACCATTGCTCTAGATTTGGTTACCACTGGTCAGATTTAGCTTTAACTTTTTTTGCCAACGATACCTAATACCACCTGTATTCTTAATAAGAGCCTCACTCCCAGCTGATTCTAAAGACAACTAAGTTTGAGAATGATCACCTTCCATATTGTAGTTTAGGTGATAAGACTGCTTTTTTGTTGGTGACTTTGTCAGATATAGTTGGTGGAAAAAATAGAAACCTGTAGAGTATAGGAGGCATTTGTGGCTGTTTCTGAATACCTGGTTATGTATGTGACCCTAGATATGTTACTTCAATTTGGACTTTTCACTTTGTGTTTAAAGTGTTGTAAAACCTAATTCTCAGGTAGCGCAGTATTTCATAAGAATGTATTTACAGTGCCTTTTCCTTCCCATGCCAACATTTCTTCATTGGTAAGGCTGAGGAGTGATCCTAAGCTGACGAGACCCGCCCACTTTGCGACACTTGCCAGCCTCTGCTCTGCTCCATGCCAGCAGGGATAGATGGATTTTTCCTGCTTGCATGGCTGCTACATTTGCCAGTAAAATACTGCGTCTGGCGATTGGAAACCTTAGTCTCTGCACTTTCAAAGGTGAAATACATGGACTTGCCTAGTCCTTGTAGAAGATAGACTAATTCCTGGATGATTAAATAAATTGTTTTTCAAATTAGTTCTGGCATCTTTTTGTACTTTAAGTGAAAGATCATTTAAAAGGCATACTAGGTATGTCTCAGGATAACAGCGCTATTCTGTTGCTATGTAATTGTCCATTAAGACAGAAAAGTCCCTTTTTTATTTTGTTTTTTAAATAGTGCTTTTGATGCTGGATATTAAGTACTTTGCAGAGGGTACCAAGATGACAAAAACCAGGCCATACTCTTGTGAATGCAGAGTAGAGGTGAGGCAAATGCATGGATGTTAGACCATTTACACCACCTTAGGGGAAGGGAGTGGCATTTGAGTATAGACCACAGGCCAGGCACTGTGCCACGCTGTTACAAATGTGTTTCCTTTAGTTCTCAGTTGAAATCAAAATAGGTATTATCCCAGTTTTCCACTGAGGAAAAAGACACAGAAATTAAGTAACTTGTTCTGGTTACACAGGTGGCAAGACAGAACTGGGATGGTAATTGGGGAACTAGTCAAGTGTGACCTTGACGAGAGCTGTGGTTCTCAAAGTCTGGTCCCTGGACCAGCATCAATATTCCCTGAGAACTTGTTAGAAATGCACTTTCTAGAACCTGCTCCAGACTTGCTGATTTAGAAACTCTGCGGTTAGGGCCCAGTAACCTGTTTCCACAAACCCTCCAGGTGATTCTGAGGCTCACGGTAAGTGTGAGAAGGACTGTACTGGAGTGTTTCAAACCCCTTTCCCTGCCCCGCCTTTTAAAACTGTAAAACTCTGTTTAATTAGAAAACAGCAGAGCTGTTGTATTTGAAGTTGGAATGGGGCCTGGGAGCTTGTCCTGTCTTCGCAGCTCTGAAGGGGATTTTTGGTTTGATTCCTGTTATCCCACCCAGTTGGGCATGGTGTAGTGTGGATGTAAGTGGACTTCTACAGCGTTACAAAAAATACTGGTTGCCTTGTTCTCAGTCAAAACATTAAAGATATTTGGAGTCATTTGATCATCTTTGGGACCAAAATTTACTATTTCTCCTAATGATAGAGTCATGTCTTCAAAATAGGGCTTGCAGATAGGTGCTAAAAGTACAAATTCCCCTTCGACCTGGAGTGTGTTTTATGCGTGTAAGCTTCTCTCTGTCAGTAATTACAACCACATCTAGGCAGACTTATTTAGTGTTATTCACTTTTGGCTTTAATCAATAAGTAATTGTTTCTTAAGTTTAGTGGGTTTGCCTGATTTCTGTAAATCACTATGAACATGCAGTTTTCTATTTGGAACTGCTATCATTGTATTGTTGGGACTACTGTGTCACTGTTACTGTTTTCCTTTGCTGCCTTCACGTTTATATACCATATGGTTTGACCCTTAGAATTCCCAGGATAACCCTGCTTTCCCTTGAGATAGCTGTTAAACAACTATGGAGAGGTGCCTGGGTCATTCAAGTTCAATACCTAGTACACTTGATTTTTTGAGACATTTAGTGTCTTTCTCATTACTTGAAAGTGAAACTTGGAAAACTTTTATTGTTAAGTGTTGACCTGAAAACTTTTTTTTTTTTTTTTTTAAAGATTTTATTGGGAAAGGGGAACAGGACTTTATTGGGGGGCAGTGTGTACTTCCAGGCCTTTTTTCCAAGTCAAGTTGTTGTCCTTTCAGTTTTAGTTGTGGAGGGCACAGCTCAGCTCCAGGTCCAGTTCCCATTGCTAGTTGCAGGGGGCACAGCCCACCATCCCTTGCGGGACTCAAACCGGCAACCTTGTGGTTGAAAGGACGCGCTCCAACCAACTGAGCCAGCTCAAGGTGCCATGTTCAATCTTAGTTGCAGGGGGCGCTGCCCACCATCCCATGCGGGACTTGAGGAGTTGAACCGGCAACCTTGTGGTTGAGAGCCCACTGGCCCATGTGGGAATCGAACTGGCAGCCTTCAGAGTTAGGAGCATGGAGCTCTAACCGCCTGAGCCACCGGGCCGGCCCGACCTGAAAACTTTTAATAACCCTTATTTAATACTCATGAACTTTGCAGAGATGGAGTATTTTTATTCCTCCCCCACCCCCACCATGGCTTGACTTCTGGTGGATAATTTGGGCTACGTCTGTTGACTTGCTTTTTAAAATCAGATTTCTATCCATGTGCTAGATGAAGTGACAGAATCTGTAACATGAATTTTTCCCCAGGAATAGTTGATAAACTTAGTGGTGATAGCTCATTTCAGAAGATTATTTACCTTTTAAAAGTAGAATACTCTAATGTTTGTGTTTAATGTAACCATGCCTTTCAGCCTCATTCTCTAGGTCAATGATTATCAACTTTGGCTGCACATTAGACCTACCCTGGGGAGCTTTCACAAATAAATGTTTTGTTCCACCCCAGACCTAATGATTCACATTCTCTAGGGATGGTGCCTGAACACTTGGATTAAAACAAGTGTCTTGACTAAGTTCTGGCTGCTATAACAGAATATCATATACAGGGTGGCTTAACCAACAGACATTTATTTCTCACAGTTCTGGAGGCTGGAGAGTCCAAGATCAAAGTACTGGCCAATTTGGTTCCTGATAAGGGCCCTCCTTCTGGCTTGCAGATGGCCATCTTTTTTTTTTTTCCTTTTTCTTTTTCCCCTGTGTTCTCACATGAAGAGAGGAGAGCGTGCAAGGTCTCTCTGGTATTTTTTATAAAGGCACTAATCCATCAGGAGGGCTCCACCCTCATGAACTAATTAATTACCCCCCCTTCCCCCCCTCCACCCCCCCCCCAGCCCCATGTCTAAATACTATTACATTGTGGTTTAGGACTTCAACATATGAATATGGGGCAGGAGGGGACGCAATTCAGTCTATAACAGTCCCCGTGTAATTCTGATTTGTATCAGAATTGGAAACTGACTTACGAGTATAACAGTGCTTAGACTCAAAAAAAATGAGTGAATCATCTGGGAATCTTAGAAAAATGCAAATTTGGGTTCAGTAGATCTCTGATGGGCCCTGATGCATACAGGACCCTTGTTTAACTGAATTTCTTATACGTCTTAAAGATCTGAAAGTTTCTGCAGTTTTAAAAAGCATCCACTTAAAAACGCTAAGCTTGTCTTGTTGTCTGGGTAAATCTGGGTCATTTAGTAGAGGTAGAGATGCAGAGTGGCCTAGTCACACATAAATGAGATTTCTGTTGCTGTGGCTTGCACTAGTGTTCATCTCTTGTTGGGAACACTTCCTTGGCATGTCTTAGCCAATCTCTGCCATCCATTCTTCATGGCTTAGCTCAGGGAACTTTTCCCAGAATACTGAAGGCTGTAAGAGTCTTTCCCTCCTCTAAATTTTCAGACCAACTTACAGGGCATTGTGGTATAATAATTTGTGTTATGGCAACTCTTATATGTGTGTGTTTTGGTATGACGGCTCTCCAAACTGAATTATTCATCTCTGTAGGGTATAGACTCTGGTGTATGTGGCTGTGTTATGGTCTGTTATTTAGTAAATGCCAATTGGTTGTATGAATTAAATAACCCAAAATGTAGATCTAATAAATGTCATTATTTGAAATACATTTAAAGCAATTATCAGGAAATTAAGATACAGTTAAGCCCAGGTTAGGAGATAAGCAAGTAATATCTAGGGTTTGAAACTTGGGATCACAGACAGTGGACTTCTAGCTGTAGTAACATGAGAAAGATATAGCATACCTTAAGATGGTTTACTTTCAGATGGTTAAGATGTTACCTTCAACTAAACTTACGTAATCTTGTATTTTACAGTTCTCAAAATTGAAGCATTACTGAATCATCCAAAGATTGTTTTTCAGCTGAAAAGACTCCCCTCATTTAACCAGAGAAAATTTAATGTTTGCACAATAGCATTATAATAATGTATACTAGCTGCCAAACTTTTGCATAGTGGTTGCACCATTTGATAATTCTACCAATTTCTCTATATTCTTTCCAATACTTGTTACTGTCTGTCTTTTTAATTTTAGCCATCCTAATGGGTGTGAAGTGGTATCTCATTGTGATTTTGATCTGTATTTCCTTCCGGACTAGTGACAGGATCTTCTCGTGCTTATTGGTCATTTGTATGTATGCTATGTATTGAGAAATTTTACTTTTTTTTTAACTCATTTTTAAATTGGGTTCTTTATCTTTTTATTATTGAATTGTAAGAGTTTATAGATAGAAGCCCTTTATCAAATAAATGACTTGCAAGTATTTTTGCCATTCTATGGATTGTCTTTTTCACCGTCTTGGTGTCCTTTGCAGCACAAAAGTTTTAAATGTTGATAATGTTCTACTTTTTTTCTTTTGTTTCGTATACTTTTAGTGTCATGTCTAGGAAATAGTGGCCAAGAAGATTTAAGCCCATGTTTTCTTCTAAAAATTTTATAGTTTAAGCTCTTACATTTAGGTCTTTGATCCATTTTGAGTTAATTTTTATATACAGTGGGAGTCCAACTTTATTCTTTTTTGTGTGGTATCCAGTTGTCCCAACACCATTTGTTGAAAAGAGTTTTCCAGTATTCTTTACCATGGTGAATGGCATTACTGTGTAGCATATAAGACAAGCTAGAAATCTAGTGTAATTCTTGATACATGTATCTAGTTCACCATCACGTCCTGTTATTTTCACCTCTGCTTGTACTATTCCTGCACCCACCACCTTTGTCCAAGCTGCATTGATCTTTTGTTTAGACTTATATAGTAGTGTTTATACTGGTGGGCCGTCAACATTCTTACCTTCCACTCCTTTTATTTTCCAACTCGTGCCCACTTTTTTAAAGACCACAGCTCAAGGTCTTCCTTTTTTGCCCTTAGGATCAAGACAGAAATTCCATAATATGACTCATAAGGTCCCCACCTACCACTTTAGCCTATTTTTGCTTTTTCTGGCCTCTTGATTTCTTTAATCCAGATACTTCTCAGAAGAATATTTCCGTATGCTCCCGCCACCATAACTACCAGTGTGCCTGCATCTTGACTGTGTGACTCTGCCTTCCTACCTGTAACTATGGATGAATTTTCCATTTCCTTATTTAAGGCCAGCTCTTCTACAAATTCTCCCAATTCCATTCCCTTTCATTTTAGAACATCACTTTACCAGATGTTCTAAAGAACATCAAGAACCTCACTTTATCAGTTGTCCTATTTTTCTTCTGCATTATTAGTTTTCCCTCTACATATTCTGATATATATGGAAACATGCTGTTATTTCTTCCATCTTTTAAAAAAAGAAACCTCAACTCTTGACCTTATGTTTCATTCTGCCTATAAATCCATATCTCTGTTTCTCTTTACAACAGAACTTGAAAGAATTATCTATACTTGCTGTCTCTAACTTCTTCCTGCTGTTTTCTTTGAAGCCACTGCTCTCTATTTTTGGTCCCTACCACTCCATTGAAACTGCTCCTTTCATTTATCTCCATGTTGTCCAGTGGTCAGTTCTCAGTCCTCCTCTTAACTTTTGGCCTAGCCATTTACATCTTCCTTGAAATACTTGCTTTACTTGGCTTCTCTCTCGGTTTTCCTTTACCTCATTGGTTGTTTTTGATCTCTGCTCTTGGTTACTGCTCATCCTTGATCTCTGTATGTTGCAGGAATGCCGTAGGTCAGCTTGCAGACGTCTTCCCTTTCTTTTGTGCTCGTGTGCATGTTTATTCTCAGAGTCAATACCGTTTCTATGCTCTTGGCTACCCTCGCTTGTCTCTCCAGCCTGGACCTCTCCTGTGTGTTCACATACCCACCCACCTCCTGGACATCTCTCCCTAGATGTCTAATAATAGCTACTTGGCTTCTTCTGGTTTCACCTTAATGGAGAGGGCTTCCCTGACCCTCCCTCCTATATAAAATGAAGCAACTCCTCCCCTACTTATCGTTCTTTTCTGGAGCATTTATTGCATAATCCTTTATTTATAGTCTTTTGTTCCCTGTTGGTATGTGGCGCTATGAGGCTAGAGTTCTTGCCTGATCGGTCACTTCTGTGTCCCCAGTACCAAGGACAGTGCCTGGCACACAATGAGCGTTGATTATGTGTTGAAGAACTGAGTGAGTGAGTGAATAAATGCTGGCCGTCTTTTAGTACTTCATTCTCTCCACGTTCCCCCTTCCTTGGGAACTGCACGTTCAGTTCCCTCTGTTCTTCATTCCTTCCCCTTACGCAGCTTCTCGTCCTTTACTTTTGTAAGCATCACTTCCTCATCAAAACTTTCCTGTCCTGATCGTAAGTTCTCCTGTTCATGGACTTCTCCTTCACAGCAGTGATGATTTGCAGTTTTCTATTTATTTGCGCTGTTCTTTGATAATGTCTGCCTCCCCACCCGCACCACTCCAGGGTGTTTTTGCTTACTGTTAAATCCTAGCACAGAGTCTCAATAAATGTATTTGTTGAAAGAATATATGAATGAACAAATTAAAATCCTCTTACTAGCCATATAACTAATGACCCATTTGAGCTATACTAGTAAGTCTTTGACATTTGCTTAGAAAGAAAATAGTATTAAAATTCAGTAATTTCCATAGTTTTAAGTTGACATAGAATCTAGTAAGCATACGTATAATTGACGGTACTGCCTTGGACCAAGAATATACTGTTTTGTAGCCTCCCTCTATTTGGAGAGAAATTCCTTCAGTGAAATAAGTCCTTATCAGATGGCCATCCAGCATTTGCCAGGGCACATCCAGCGCTCTTTGTTATAACTCCAGAATTTGGTCTGCTGTAAATTCACCCTTTGGTTTTGGTGTTGCCTTTTTTAACACGGCAGCCCTTCGTTTTAGAGAGTTATCGTCATGCCCCTTCAGTGTCTTATTTTTTATTAAATGACATAGTCTCATTTCCATTGAAAATTTTCAGCTCTTTTGAGCCCATGTAATGCTCCTGAGGGATTTTATGTAAAATGTATTCCAACGTACACCCTATCTATGTACCAACTATGAAAGGGTTGCCTTAAAAAGATTTCATGAATAAGGCTCTTGTACTGCATATTGGGTGGTAGAGATGGCAATTTCCACTATATTAAACGATGATAAAAGTGTACTTTAGTAGGAAAATTATTACAATCTAGCTTTACTAACGTTGGTTAGTAATTTAGTTCTGTATTGAGCTCATTGAACTATTGAATATGTACATATAAATATTAAATAGTTTTGGGAGAAAAATAGCTATTTGAGTACTTATTACTAGTAGGTCAGATGCTATATTAATGGATGTAATCTTCACACAACTTTAGGCAATATTTATCCCCATTTTATATATGAAGAAACTGAGGTACAGGAATCTTCAAAATAAAAGCTTTTCTTAATCTCATTGTCACTGTAGGCAACATAAACATGTTTAATCCTACTTATAATTTTGTTTTATGAACTTACAAGATAAAATAGCCATGTCAAACTGGTTAGGTCTCATTGCTTTAAGAGTCAAGTCATTTTGGGAGGAATTTTCTCCAATGTTTAGCTTAAGGGTGGTTCAGTGAAGTCTTTTATCTGTCCTGCTTGGTTTTATTGGTTTGAAATAAGGGCATTCAGTGACTCTAAGACATAACATACAACTTTTCTGAAATTTCCATTTTTTCCTCTAAGGTTTTAAATTTCTTAATTACGTAAAAATATGCTATAAAATAATTTCAAGACTTCATTTTTCATGAAAGAAAGGTAATCTGTCTCTAGTTTCCTCAGAATTTTTGTCACTAATATCTTCTCATTAAACGTGGAAAAATACTTCTGTTCTTTGCTTTAAGGTTCTTATGCATTCAATAATGACTTTCTAATAAATAAGATTAAAAATATGTGGTATTTGTTCCAGAACTCAGTCACACTGAGGAAATACTTTTTTCCCACAGCTATTTACCATTTTTTGGAGTAAGTGCAAAGATTTTTTTATGGATACAGGCCTCAATAATTATATAAACTTTAATAATTATAGAAACTTAAATTATTTTCCTTTTATCTCATTTGTTGTCAATAAAGAAGTTGCCTCAAAAAAATGTTTAGGGCAATATTTTATCTTGAAAATGTTGATTACCCAAAGTTGGAAACATTTTACCTGAAAGCTTAAAGACTTGTATCTTGGCAGTAAGATGATTATTTCAGTTTCAGTATTTTAATTAATGGATGTGTGACAACTGAAGTGTTTTCTTCTCTAAAGTTTCAGTGGGGAGCTTTATGTCTCCCTTTCTCCTACTTAAAACTTTTTGTCTGTAAAGAATCTCAGCTTAGGACCCAAGGCAAGTCTGAATTAGGAATTTATTTCTGGAAGTGTGTTAAACACTTTGCTGTAGATATTTGCTTAAGAAGCTGCGTCAAGTAGGTGCCATAGTTATCATCTTCTCTGTGACTTACTCTGCTTGTTCACAGCCCTTCATAAACCTGTGCATCCTCTGCCTGTCTGGTCTCCTTTGGTTTTTGTTTTTCCCCCAGATTGGCAATAGGTCTTTAAGTCTGCCTTGCTGTCATGGTGCTTCAGTTGAGTAACTAGATGTCCTTTCTAGATAGTTAAGAAATGAGCTGACCAACAGGAGTAGTTAAAATGGAGAAAGCTTAGCTATTCCTTGTGCCTTGTGTTAAACATGAGTTTAGAGGATTATGACTACATATAATCATTAGCATCTGCTAGATAGGACATCCGTTTTACTTTTTACTCATTACATTGCCATGGAAATAGCATCTTTTTAATTTAATGTGAACATTATTTTGTGTTCTAGCTTGCACTGGTGGTCTAATTTTTGAAATGTGCTTTCTGGAAAAATCATCCCATGGTTAGTGTAAATTATCTTAGTAGTAGTTAAATACTTGTTATTAGTCTGAAAGTATTTGTTTTCTAACTGTGTAAAGTAAGTTTCTGTGAATGTTTGGATTTTCATTTATTCTAGACTGCATTAGAATTGTTTGGTATATTCAAATGTTTTTCCTTTGGTTTTATTTCCTAGGTTGCACGTTTTCAAAAAATTCCTAATGGTGAAAATGAGACAATGATTCCTGTATTGACATCAAAAAAAGCAAGTGAATTACCAGTCAGTGACGTTGCGAGCATTCTCCAAGTAAGTGCTTGGTAGAGAGGAAAGGATTAAATATGTAGTAAAATTAGTTTACTTACGGCTGTATGGATAAGTGCTGTCCAATAGAATTTCTGTGATGACAGAAATATTCTGTTCTACGCTGTCTAATATAGTAGCCACTAGTTAAACATGACTCTTGAGTACTTTAAGTGTGGATAGTTTAGAGGAGGAACTGAATTTAATTTTATTTAGTTTTTATTCGTTGAAATTTAAATAGCTGCCTGTGGCTAGTGGTTACATGATGGGACAGTGCAGCTCTAAATCATTAGCATTACCAGGAACTATTAGTGCTGTGTAAGGATTAGTTGGATTAGGAAAATAATTTTATTACTAACATCAGTAGAGTTAGGAGATTATGTTTTTTTAATGTTTTCTAAAGTAAAGTAAAAGCTAAGTACAAGTTCAGAACTGCAGATAAACTTTAATCTCTAGTTTTAAAAAGCATAATCTAATGAAATATGAAGGAAATAATATTTTTTATTTTTCCTTAAGAATTCACATAGGTTAATGATGACATTTAAAATATTGGATATCCTCTATTTGATTTTTTGTTGTTTTTGTTGTAGTTATACTCTGTTTTAAAACCATTTATTTTAAATATATTTAAGTGTTGCAAGACTGTTATTAAAATGTATTATAAAACTGTTGGCCAGAGAAACTGATTATTTTAGGTTAGGGATATAGGTAATTTCATTTTTTAATGGTAGTTATAATAATAAATGATGATAGACAGTGACTGACGAATGTAGCTGTAGTCATAGAACATAAAATACCCCAAGAGCCAGTTCATCTTAACTTCATTGAGTAATTTACGAATCACAAGTTTTCTGACTGAAATGATTATACAGTCCAAGAGCAAAAAAGGTAATACCAACCTCAGGGTTTTGATAGACTTAGAGAACAAGGACGGTGATTTTAGCCCATTGAATGTTCTTTTGGAGAAACTAATTTTAGAAAAACAACAAAACAACAATGAAAAAAAGAAAGCTAAATAAAATGTACTACTATTTTGCTTTTTGTGTGTGGCCAAAAAACAATTGTGTTATTCCTCTTTCCCCATAGAAAATTGTAAGTTTTTGTTTGTTCTTTAAACACTACCTTGTTGCTTACAATTAAAAAACATTTTATTGAGGTATAATTTGCATAAAATACATTGTACCCATAGCAAAGTGGATAGTTTGCATTTTGACAAATGTAACTACTACCACAAAGATAACAGAACATTTTCGTCACTCCAGAAAGCTCCCCCCGTATCCCTTTGCAGTTAATCGTTCCCAGTGTATTGCCTCTGGCCCCAGACACTGCTGATACACTTTCTGTCATTATAGATTAGTTCTGAGTATTTCAGAAGTTACTATAAATGTGGTTAGATAACATTTTTTTGTGTTTTTCTTCTTTTGTTCTCTGCTAACATTTTCAGTAACTTTTACATGTAAAATCCAATAGGCTGACCTTCAGAATGGTCTAAACAAATGTGAAGTAAATCATAGGCGAGCCTTCCATGGCTGGAATGAGTTTGACATCAGTGAAGATGAGCCACTATGGAAGAAGTATATTTCTCAGGTGAGATAACTTTTATATCCTCCTCTGCTGTGTAATTTACATATATTTTTGTTAGTGTAGTTTACTTTTGTGCAGTTATTTACAGAGAAAGGAAATAAAATTTTTAAATGTTTTTTTTTAAGTAAAATTTTCACTTTGTTAGTGTTTACTGTTGGGTTGGAATTTCTATCATTTTTAGTATGCAAATCTTTAAGGGCTTATGGACATATCACATGGAGGTGATACTGTTAACAGTAGTTTTCCTTTGCAGATGTCTAACTTATACTTTTTTAATTATAGGAATGCTGGTATTTTTTAAAGTAATGTGGCCAGCTTAGAAAATTAGTAAAAGTAAGGTAATTTGAATCCAGACTACCTGGGTACATATTCCAGTACATTTCTACTAGCTATATTATCTCTATAAAATGGGGACAGAGATCTTTGGTGCTAGTAAGCTATCAATAAATGATAGCTATTTTTAATTATATTTTGTCAATATCCTACTCTTTTCAGAAAGGCTTATTGTAGGATTTTTTCTTATCTACATAACAAGTATGTTAGTGTGAAAAGTTATAAGAATCCTATGGCTAATTTTCAACTAGTAGGGTTAGTTTGTCAAACAAACTCTTTTTGGTGACTTGCAGGTTCTTTTTTTTAATGAATATATGTTTACCTTTTCTAAAGGGCCTTGCCTGTTAATGAGCCCAAATTTATCAGTATTATTGTATTATTCGTGCAGATGAATTTGTCTAAAATAGAAAAACTGAATTCTTAGAGATGAAATGAATCTTGTGTGTATTTATCTTGTTTTTATGGGATTTTTTTATATGAATATTTGTATTCGGACATTTACCGCATTTCCACATTACCTAGACCTTCAGGAAGTTTACTCTGGATTTATAAACTACAAGGATTTGACTCATCCCTAGGCAGTATGATGTAGTGTTTTACTCTTCCTGATCCCGTTTTAAAGCTAGAGTACCTGCATCATGGGGTTGCTGTGAGAATGAAACTGCCTGTAAATGTTTAACACAAGCAACAGTTAACCGTAGATATCAGTTGTCAGACATAAAACCTTAGGTGACGCTTGACTGCTCTACAGAGAACACTGAATTGGTTTTGCAAACATTTGTCGGGAGCCTGTGTGTCACGTCCTTAGTACTGTGGCACCGCATTCTCGGGGGGAAATAAAACAGACTATGAGCCTTCCTTTCCAAGTGTGATGATAACAGCTAACAGTTGAAGAGGGTTTTATGGTTTACACAGTGCTTAGTACACATTGTTAGTTAATTCCTACCACAGTCTTTGGTGTAAGGTACTATTTTACTAGATGAAGAACCACTGGGGCTTATAAAGATTAAGGTCACACACAAGTGGCAAGGGCTGGATTCAAATGCGTATTCTCTGACTCAAGTGTGTGGTTTGTCAGCCCTGAACCACATTGCAGTTGTAGTTTCACTTTGCTAGAGCAGTGATTTTTCAATCTTCTGTGCTTTTGAGTCACTTGGGGAATGCTTTAAAAATGCTTGAGCCTGGGCCCTATGCTCAGAGATTCTGATTTAATTGGTCTGGTATGAACATGTGCATTTGTTAGAGGTTCCTCACATGATTCTGATGTGAAGAAAGGTTGGAACCACCTTTAATGAATGGAGCCATAAAGGGAGTGGGTGGTGGTGGCATCTTTCCTCAGAGCTGTGGTCCCCAGGGGCTGGGATCTCTGCTGGGATGGAATTTTTTGTAGCCTACTTACTTTGCAGCTTTGGCACCACTTCATCAGAGAAGGAGATTCTGGTAACACAGCTCTGATGTTTACAGAGTAGGATGTCCCACTGGAAGAATTTGGGGTGGCTCTGGTGCTTGGTCATTTAAGTGCTGCCTGATTAGATTGGTACTGTGGTCTTGTTTCTTTGTATACTGTTAGCTCTGCTTGATGGGTATCAGGGAAACCAACCTTGGGAAAAGGCTGCTTCTGTGGAGAGGATCTTCCTGTTCTTAGCTGTCCCAGGCAGTTATTCTTGTGGTGTGTGGGTCAACCACAGAATTGTGATCTACACTAGTTTACTTAGTATAGGAATGTTGAGGAATGTTTGAATCTCCTAATTTATGTGTTCTACCCAGTGTTTAACCTAAATCTTTAGCTTAAAAATCATTTTCTACTTATTCTAGCCTCGGTAGAAATTCAGAACAGCTGTATTTATTAAATTAATACACTAAAATACATGTGTACTATAAGGAATGGTAATTTCTTAGTTTTAAGTATTGATACTTAATTCTTTTTTTTTTCTGAAAGGGACTCTTATGAAGTGATGACTTTTAAACGTAGTTAAGTGTAAACTTTGTTTTTGTTAATTGAAGAGATATATAAAATAAACCAAATGTATACTGGTAATTTTCTACTCATGCCCCCAGTATTTTTTTTTAAAGCTTTTGCTGCAATGGAACACAACTGTCATTCATACGTAACTGTTGAATTGCTGTTTGTTTTCACTTTCAGTTTAAAAATCCCCTTATTATGCTGCTTCTGGCTTCCGCGGTCATCAGTGTTTTAATGCATCAGTTTGATGATGCCGTCAGTATCACTGTGGTAAGAATATATATATTTTTAAACTGTTGATTAATCATATAAATTAGGATTGGTTTTTATTTTGGAAAATGAATTATTGAGAGCTAATTTAATGTTTTTTCACTATTTTTGATTAATATCCAAATTGCTTTTAGTTGCAGTAATCTCAAGTAACGTTCAAGGATCAGTAATTGGCACACATGAGAATTATTTAACAATCTGGTATTTTAACAAAAAAAGAAATATTTTATAATAATTTTCCAGTTAAATTTTCAATTTTGTTTACCTTCCCATTGAGAATATATTTTGAGTAATTGTGAACTAAAGCCTCACATTTGTGAAATTAAAAATATTATTTAACAATGCATACTACATTTCCTATGTAAGATTTTATTCTTTCCACCTAGGTTATTCTACCTTTCATTGAAAGTTTCCTCATCTTTTTATTCTTTCCTTGCCCCTTGTTTCATTATAGTATAAAAATTTATAGTACATACAACCATTGATTAATGCAAGTGAATTATATAATGTTTTCAAACACGGTAGAAATTAATGTAGAGCTGCAATTCTTGAACTCTTGCTTGTCAACTCCCAAGAGTCTCTGAAACCCTTTCAGGGAGCATGTGAGGTCAAAACTATTTTCATAATACTATAAAACACCATTTTTTATTTTATTTTTTTACACTGTATAAATTTGCACCAATGGTACAAAAGCAATGGCAGATAAAACTGTTTGAGCCTTGGCTCGAATCAAAATAATGGCACCAGACTGTACTAGTAATCATTGTTTTCTATCTTTGTTTCTCTTAGGAATGTTTTTGATAAAGCAATAAAAATTAATTTTATTAAATCTGGACCCTTGAGTACATACCTTTTTAATTTTCTTGTAATGAAATGGGAAGTATACCTAGAGGACTTTTGTATATTCGAGTATAGAGGTTGTCTTGAGGAAAGGTGATTGTGGTGAGCTGAACTAACTAGCCTTTTACTTGGAAGAATGACTGATAGACCGACCAACTGGTTATTAAGACTTGGATAACTGGCATACTTTTTTTTTTGAAAGAGAGTAAAATGAATTTGTTGCTAGTGATAAAATTCAACTTTCAAGTGAGCATTAGAATTTTGCAAAACTTTTATGCATTACTATGTGCTAGATAGCTTCCCAATATTTAAGACTTCATTCTAATGAGATCAGTAGTGATTTCAATGAATGTGACTTTTTTTTTAGAGATATGTCAACATTTGAAAGATTTGAATAACCAGGTGAATCAATATTTTCTAAATGAAAAATGCATGATGTTACAAAATTTTTAGTGATAAAAGATCCATTCAAAATGCAAGCTAGATCAATGGATTTTAATATAACAGATTATGAAAAGTTCATTGATACAGTTTTATATTCTTCATTGCACATTACTTTTAAGTAACTAACACTTGTCTGATTTTAGTGTAGTAGCTAAGAAGACTATCCACAATCGTCTGAAAAAGCTTTTACAGTACTCCTCTTTTTTCTAACAATATCTGCATGAGGCTTGATTTTCTTCATATACTTTAGCATAATCAACATGTTATATTAGATTGAGTACAGAAGCAGATATGAGAATCCAGCTTTCTATTAAGGGAGACATTAAAGAAAGACAAATTGAAAACTGCCATTTTTCTCACAATTTTTTTATGGCGGGGGGACTATTTTGCATAAAAAATTTTATGTGTATTAACACGTAATAGGTATATTATATTTTATATGAATTAATGACTAGAAACGAAAACAGTAATTGAAAAAGTACCTAATATGGTAACTATCAGTAGATATGACCCACAGAAACAAAAGCTGATCCTCCGTTTTTTAGAGCATAAAGGGATCCTGAGTTCAAAAAGTTGGAGAAGCTGTCCTAGCGGAGGCAAGCCACTGTCCGTTTCTTCCCTCGCAATCCTCAGGGCAAAGTTGTGATTTCTTCCTCCGCAGATCTCAATGCTTAGTGTCTGGTATGTTGGGACTGCAGATAGAGTCAGAAAAGTAAAATACTGTTAACGGTTACTTCTGAAATTATAATGTCTGATTTAAGAGCATGTTTCTTTGTTTTGTTTAGGCAATACTTATCGTCGTCACAGTTGCCTTTGTTCAGGTGAGTAGGTAGCCTATTTTTGCCAACATAGAAATGGTACTTTTGTTAATTGCTTAAAAAAATTAATGTAGCTTATTGCAACATTTCTAGTTATTGGGGGTGGTGATGTTGGTCAGAGCAATTTATCAGTTTTTCTGAAATAATTTCAGAAAAAACTCTCCAGGGAAATTTGTGAGACTCACTTGACTGCTTTGATTTAGGTAGCAGCATGAAGAAAATCTAATTTTTTATTTGATGATATTAAAGATAATTGAAGTAGATGGTAATAAAAAGCACTATAATAGAAATATCCAGCAATAGGTTTTTCCAATTAAAATATTGGGCAAGGATTTAAATTCCTCATTCCTCCATAAGAAGGCATATTCTGATCTGGGTCAGCCATGTGTATGTTATGACCCACTGGGCCAATAACTGGAACCCTCTTGCGTCTTTAATAATGCCATAGCTATATGGAGTGACGTTCTGCAGAAGGATTCCTACCGTATTGTCACTGTGTATGGAAGACCTTAGGAGCTTGTTCTTTTGGTAAATTGAGAGCCACTACCTTCAAAAAAACCCATAACATTGTGATTTTAACATAGTGCGGAATTTTACACAATGATAGTGTGTTATTCACTTTAAATGCAGTGACTAAAACCATGTGCTAAGTATCTTTATGATAAGTTTATTTGATGGAAAATGTAAGAAAGAATCAAAACATTTATGAAGAGCTCAGGTTCAGATTGGTAGATATGGTTTCTTGTACAGATGTGAGCCTTTTCCCCAAATGTGCTTATGAATCCAACAAAATATTCTATAAACAAGACTTAAAAAGCCCCTCTAAGGGGCCGGCCCGGTGGCTCAGGCGGTTGGAGCTCCGTGCTCCTAACTCTGAAATCTGCCGGTTCGATTCCCACATGGGCCAGTGGGCTCTCAACCACAAGGTTGCCGGTTCAACTCCTTGAGTCCTGCAAGGGATGGTGGCCAGCGCCCTCTGCAACTAAGACTGAACACGGCACCTTGAGCTGAGCTGCCTCCCGGATGGCTCCGTTGGTTGGAGTGCAGGCTCTCAACCACAGGGTTGCCAGTTCGATTCCTCGAGTCCTGCAAAGGATGGTGGGCAGCGCCCCCTGCAACTAAAGATTGAACATGGCATCGTGAGCTGAGTTGCCACTCAGCTCCCAGATGGCTCAGTTGGTTGGAGCGCATCCTCTCAACCACAAGGTTGCTGGTTCAACTGCTCGACTCCCGTAAGGGATGGTGGGCTGTGTCCTCTGCAACTAGCAACGGCAACTGGACCTGGAGCTGAGTTGCGCCCTCCACAACTAAGACTGAAAGGACAACAACTTGACTTGGAAAAAAGTCCTGGAAGTACACACTCTTCCCCAATAAAGTCCTGTTCCCCTTCCCCAATAAAATGTTTAAAAAAAAACCTCTCTAAAAATATCCTATTTAAGTAATGTTAGTTGAGTTTATCATAAGAAACTCTTATCAAAAATCTATCAGAAATTCTTAATGCTTTATCATTATTTAATATTTGTGTTTTTACCTGTATTTTAGGAGAGTGCTTTTTACATTCTTTTTATATTTATTTTTAGCCTTTATTTCCTGTCTCTTTAAAAAAAAACTAAAAAAAAACTTTTATTTATTTAAATGTGTTTTTCCAGGACCCATCAGCTCCAAGTCAAGTAGTTGTTTCAATTAGTTGTGGAGGGCGCAGCTCACAGTGGTCCCTGTGGGGATCGAACCAGCAACCTTGTTGTAAGAGCACCGAGCTCTAACCAACTGAGCTAACCAGCCGTCCCATTTCCTGTGTCTTTTAAATCTCATTCCCCATCCCGTTATATACCCTCACAGTCATAAAAGTAGCTAATTGTTTTATATAGTCATATATTGATGCCACCTTACAATAAATGTAGTAAGTTTTAGGCATTCATTTGAGATGGCTGTCGGGTTTTTGGTGGTGTGTTATGTTAAATGGTCATTTTGATATGGAGGTATCTGTAGTTGTAGGGAGTAAAGGGTAAGAAATCGGAAGAGGGAGGTAAAGATTGGGCAGCTTCTATGTCATTTATTACTAGGATCTAGGATTGGTGAGTGTTTTCTAGCCTTTTATGGAATTTGGAGGTAAAATTTCCAAATTCCTCAATATCCTTGGTATGGTTGGGGAGGTGATCTTATAATTTTTATGTTTATAGAGTTACCGTACTCTTAACATTTGTTCTTCTTGCCTAAGTAAAGACTGATTTAGTTCTAAGTTATTCTTACACAAATCTTCTTTTTCTATTTGAAAAAGTTTGTGATGGGTGTGAAATTTTGATTAGTATTAACACTGCAGTCATTTCAAAGCACTCCCCAACTTTCACCCCACTACTCCTCCTTTTCCCTGTTTAACCTTAGATCAGAAGATGGGTATCCTTAGTGCAGACATTAGATAAAAATAGCAATGTTGTTGCACGAAGCAAGATTGCCCATGGAAATGTGCACTAAATAGTATAGTGAGGTGAAGGATGTCTCTGATATTTAGCTGTGACCGTATGAATGGAAGAAGGCTGAAGCATAACAGTTAGCATTCCTGAGAATTTCCTCTTTTGCATAATTCAGGGTGATGGGAAAGGTTCTATTAAGGCAGGGCCAGCCACATCTCACTCCTTGTTTAACATGTTAAACATATGTTCTTACCCTTTACTCCCGTGTTAGATTTAATTAAATATTGATCTCCATCATTATTTAAAAATTTCATAGGAACATACATATTTACATTTCTTTATAAATGATTGTTTTAATATTATATTCTTTTTTTTTTAATAGGAATATCGTTCAGAAAAATCTCTTGAAGAACTGAGTAAACTTATGCCTCCAGAATGCCATTGGTATGATCCTTGTTTTTGATACGGATTTCTACTCTTAAAAATAGAAATTGAATGTGACTACTGCAGCATACATCGTGGCCCCAGATTTGTCTAAACATAGAGACCATGAGAAAAATTCATGCTCTATTCAGTGTAGCAAGTTTCAAGTTCTGACTTGGAGATTCTTGAGACATGCATTTGTTCCACCAGACTTTTTTTGTGTACAGTGGTGTGCTAAACACTGTTGTGAGTACAGTGATACACAAACAGACCCAGATGATTCAGAAAGTTGCTTCAGTTTTCACACTATCTTTGCACAAGTTGTCAGTTTTTTAATGCTTTTTTGACAACTGAGCATCTTAATTACCAAGAGCTCAAAAATGATACTGTTCTTGGTTCTTATATTTGCCTTATCTCCTTAGAAGTGGTAATGATACAATATTTTTTGCTCCAGTAAGCCCACTGGAAATCATTTCTTTAAATAAACGGTGTGGCTTTCTTTTTTCAACTGTGGTTGTTTCTGTTTCATGTTACAGTGTGCGTGAAGGAAAATTGGAACATACACTTGCACGAGACTTGGTTCCAGGTGATACAGTTTGCCTTTCTGTTGGGGACAGAGTTCCTGCTGACTTACGCTTGTTTGAAGTAAGTTTGGTGCCTTAGTCTGTTCGGTCTGCTATAATAAAATTCCACAGATCAGATTGCTTATAAACAACAGAAATTTAGTTCTCTTAGTTCTGAAGGCTGGCAAGTCCAAGATTAAGGTGCCAGCATGGTCGAATTCTGATGAGGGCCTTCTTCCTGGTTCATAGCTGGTGCCTTCTCACTGTGCCCTCGCGTGGTAGAAGGGGCTGAGGGAACTCAATGGGTTCTTTTTTATATGAACACTAATGTCATTCACGAGGACTCCACCCTTATGACCCAAGCACGTCGAAAGTCCCACTTCTTTTTTTTTTTTGAAAGTTCCACTTCTTAATACCATCATCTTTGTGGTTGGGATTTCAACATATGAATGGTGGGGGGCAGGAGGGGCACAGATATTAGACTATAGCATTTGGTGAGCTAGTTGTGAGAAGTGAATATACTTGGGTGTAGATGAAATGATAGACATTAGTAGTTTTAAGGACTAACAGCACATAGTTAATTTGAACATTTTGTTTTCTAGGTTAAAAAGTGACATACACATTTTTTTTCTTAAAATCTATTTTTTCCTTAGAGTCTTTTGAGGTGTTTATTTAGTGAATTAGCAGATCTTTATGGAAATGCGTGTTAGGCATTGTGGGAAACAAAGAGGATGTGATAGAATTCTTGTATTCAGTGAGCTTACTGTTTGTGTACATGAATCACTCACCATAAAATAGAACTTGGTGAGTAAAAGAAGTACTAAGAATGCAGTATGAAAATTTAGGGAAGGGAGCAGTTTCTTCTGACTTGAGTAAAATCAGAGACTACCTCAGACAACGTGGCTTTGGTGTTGATAATTAAAGGGTGGTACTGGACAGAGAGGAGAAGACAGTGAAGTAACAGTATTTATCACTGTGAAGTGTTCCAGTATATAATACAGAGCTTGGGTATGTTAAGGGTAGAAAATGTATGATAGAATCAGATTCAGAAGAGCCTTGGATATGAAGCTCCACTTCAGATTTTATTGGTTAGGAATTAGCTTTGAAGGTCATGGGCAGCTAGCAAATGATATTACCCTTAATCTGGCTGCAGTATGTGGAAGAGTACCTCATAGCCGATTAGCATGCTAGTATCATCTGCTATGGGAATTAACAGGCTGTTTGTTATCACCTGTAGAGCTGTCAGTCTTTGAATGTCTATTATGTCCCAAAATATTATATGAGTGTTCTCACATAGAGGTTATGGAAAGCCTGAAGAACCTTTTCAACTTCATTTAATCTTGAACTAAAGACCTTTTTTCCAAATACTTAAAATTGAATTATCCTTAGATATCAGATTGCTTTAATTGGTGGATGGAAATAATTGATAGCATAGCAAGTATTGGGAAGGTTATTAATTTTACTTTCTTAAATTCTTTTTCTTCTTGGTAGGTCTTTTTAGGTTTTATCTTTGCACTCACTTGTCCCTCTCATCCTTAATATTTAGTTTATGACAAGACCTTGGATTGTTCTTCCTTAGAGATAAGCCTGTCACTTGATGTAAATCATCTTCCTCTACTGCAAAGAACCCTAATTTGAATTCATGGAGTTTATGTCATCATTTATTTTGGAGTGCTTCTCTTCTAATTCAGAAACAGACCTCCTCAGTGGTCAGAAGATGGTGTTTCCTGTTGTTTGAACAATTTAAATAGTACAATGACAGAAACTTCAGAACATCATTTGGGTTGGTAAAGTGTTTTAGGGTTCTTATTTAAATAAGGGTTAATCATTCTGCGAACTAATTGTCTCAGAATTCACCTGCAAATGGGAAAAGACTTGTCAGAATATGGACTAGTACATATTTTATCCACTCAGCAAATATATATTGAAGACTTACTGTGAGTTCAATAAGAGGGAATTTTTGACACTTTGAAGCTTGATGCTAAAAATATTAGAAGCATATGTTGTATGGAGTAATTTATTAGTTGTTATTGTTTTCCCCCTACTTGTTAATTTTTCAGACACTTCATCAGCACATATTTTATTAATGCTGTAGTTAGGTTGAGTTTTCCACTTTTACATACATAATTGAACATCTTTGATTCCCCTCTATCACTTTTCTGCCCTATTTGTTTTACCTCCTCCCTGGTACCACAAGCAGGCTTTTGCAACTCCTTTCACAGTAGATTAACATAACTTTCCTAAAAGATTCCTTGTTCTGCTTCTGACCTACGACATTAAAAGGCTGATAAAGTTGATTTCTCTTCTGGACCCAGAGGTTCCTAGATTTTTGGAATTTAATTGGCTTATTGGAATGTTGTTTGCAGAATTTAGCTGTGGTGATCTTTGGATGTTTTTATCAGGCTAGCTGGTCATTTGATGTTCCTGCATGAAATAAAACTCTTCATTAGGATTTAAAGGAAACAAATCTCCTCAGTTAGCCTTGGGATATTATTAATTTCTCACAAAGTATATGGATTTCATTTTTTAAAAAGCAAGCCCCTGGACTTCTGCAATATAGTACTCTTTTTGTGAACTTGGCCAAGGCCAGGCTTGCCACTTGAGCATCGTCATGCTGCAACTCCTCTGTCATCAATTTCAGTGGTTCAGGTTTTGGCTGTAAGTCTTGCCGGCGCCTTCAGTAACATCTTGTTAGCATGTTTAGAGAATTGACTACTGTACTACATTTATTTGACATCTGTTCATAGGCTCTGTCTTCAGTCAGCTCAAGCTGCTGTAATAAAATACCATAGATTGGGTGGTTTAATAAACATTTATTTATTACTGTTCTAGGGCTGGGAAGTCCACAATCAGAGTCTGGCAGTTTCCGGTGAGCACTCGCCTGGCTTACAGCCTTGCTGTGTCTTCACATAGCAGAGAGAACAATCATTTTTTCTTAATAAAGCCACTAATTCCATTATGAGGGCCTCACCCACATGACCTCATCTAACCGTAATTACCTCTCAAGGCTCCATCTCCAGTTACCATCACATTGGAGATTAGGGCTTCAATGTGAATTTTAGGAATTCAACATGAATTCAGTTCATAGCAGGCTGAGACTAGCATTTGTAAATACTTTTTAAAGAAGATTAATATTAATAATTTAAGGAATATTCTGTATTTTGTTTTCTCGCTCAGTCAGTTTTTCACAGCCAAGGAATGAGCCAATATGTATTGGTGGCAATAACCTTTACCAGCTTAGGAGCCTAGAGTCACTGGTGGAGCTGGGAGAGTAAAACTTAGAGAAATTGAGCTATGAGCATGTTTTCCAGTTTTTTCTAAGGGTTTTAATTTTTAATAGTATTTGAGAAGAGGCACCACTGGACAATAAATTGGTGGTAGCCAGTGAATTAGTCAGACAATGACTTTGGAAGAAGCAGTATTATAGATTATGTATACCTGCATAACAGTCAGTACATTTTGCCTTTTTGGAAACAGCGTATTTTCTGTTCCAGGTAAAGTCTGTATCAGTATTTGAGCAAAGAGTTCTTTATAAAAGAAAGCAGTGTAAGACTCAGCGGCAAAGAAGATTTCTTTTGTCTGTTGAAATATTTTACCTCTCAGCTATAACTTTCTAACTAAGCCCAAAACATTGCTTGAAATGTAGCAGTGTTTTCTTTTACTTGGTGTTCTGAATGATTAATTCCATCGATACTTTCTTTTGTGGTTCATGTGCCTTTGGTTAGCTCAAAACATTCTTTGAAACTGTTTTTAAGATCTAGACACTGGGTACAATTGCCTTCTTTTTCTTCAATCTAGTTTTTTATGTGATTTTCTAAATGTATCAAAATTCTTCTACAGAACCACCACTTGGCTGAGAGCCACATGGCTGAGAGCCAAGAATTAACCATTTTTATGACACTAGATTATCAGACCATTTAAATCCAGGCAGAAAGGTTACCTCTAGTAGGAATCAGGTTCTCGTGAGGCCAAGCTCAGGAGTTCAAACTCAGAACAAGCCAGTTGGCATTATATAGTGAGTCTTTTTACCTCATGAATCCATCTACTTTGTTATGGGATAGTAGTTTGGCTCAGTGAGTAGTTTTTGGTGTCTAGGATTGTTCCTTCCTATTCCTTAGTTCCCAGGGCAAGTAAAAAATGAGAGATAATGAGTTGAACAAGTACAGATCTACTTTGACTACCTACCAACTGGGGAGTCAGAGATATTCTCCTTGACTGAAACCTCACTTAGCCATTAGGTCCCTTTCTATAAGGCTCACATTCTTACGCATGCTTTTATTACGAACCACTAGCAAGCAGCTTCCTCTGCTGGGTAACTCCATTAGTGGAGCTGTGTCAGAGCATTCTGACTTCCGGAGTTACAAAATACATTTTCCATTTACTCAATGGAAAACTTGATATTCTGGCAAAACTCAGGTTCTGATTTGGTTTTTGGTATGCTTTTGAAAAGAATCTTTTGCTACATTGCTAGAAAAGTATGTAGTAATATTTTAAATTTACATATTTTGGTAATAAAGCTAATTAGGCAAAATGTAATCCTTCTCTTCAGAAATCAATCTGTTACAAAGTCATTTTAGCCATTCAGTAAATATTTGAATACTGTGTATATAACACTGTACCAGGCTTCAGGACTAGGAAGTGAAAAAGAAAACGACACTTTGTGCCCTTACTGGGAGATACCAACTTGCAAACAGCTGCGATTCAAAGTATAAAATGCATCTGCTTATGAAATGACTTGACCATATGAGTTTAGGCAAACCACTTAATATTTTCAGATTTGTTTTCTCATTTTGACATAGAGTTGCCCTAAGGCAATGCATGCTAACTTCTAATGTGCATAGGAATCACCTGGGTTCTGTTTTGGCAGGTCTGGGGTGGGCCGGGATTCTGTATTTTTAACTATCTCTTAATCCATGCCAAAAGTGCTGATTCATCCACCACATATAAAAATATTTTTTAAAGAGCTTTATTGAAGTAATCTAATTCCAGTTTACACATTTAAAATGCACCATTTAGTGGCTTTCAGTATATATATAGAGTTGTGCACCCATCACTACAATCTAACTGTAGATTATTCTCATCACTGCCAAAAGAAAACCCTTACCTTTTAGCATCACTGTATTCTCTGACACTGCCCCTGACAGAGCCTGAAAGCTACTAATCTGCTCTGTCTGTATACGTGTGCCTATTCTGAACATTTCATATTAATGGTATTAAACACTATGGTCTTTTGTGTCTGGCTTCTTTTAGTTAACATGTTTTTAAGGTTCATTCATGTAGCATGTATAAGTACTTTATAGCTTTTTATTGCCAAGTAGTATTCCATCCATTATATGGATGTGTCACACAATTGCAAATCTGTTTACATTTAAAGTGATTACTGATAGTGAAAAACTTTCTTCTATTATTTTGCTGTTTGTTTTCTATATATGTTGTATTTTTTATGTTCCTCAATTCCTCCAATCTCCCCTTTTTTGTTTGATTGTTTTTTTTAAAGTATACTTCAATTACCTCATTTTTTTTCCCCTGTATATTTTGTACTTACTTTGTTAGTGGTCACCATGGGTATTACAGTTAACATTCCTAAATTTATAACAATGCAGTTTGAATTGATACCAACTTTACTTCAATAACATACAAAAACTTTGCTCCTGTACAGCTCACTTTTTTGCCACCTTCATGTTGTTACAAATTATATCTTTATACATTGTGTGCTTATTAATATAGATTTGTATTTTATATATTTGTCTTTTAAATCAAGAAAAATAGAGGAGTTAAAAACTCAAAATACAATAATACTGGCATATTTATCTACACAGTTACCTTCACTAGAATTCTTTATTTCTTCATATGGTTTTAAGTTACTTTCTGCTCTCCTTTCATTTCAGCTCAAAGGACTCTCTTTTAGAATTTCTTGTGGAGCACTTTTGCTAATGACAAATTCTCTTAGCTTTTGTTTAAATGGGAATGTCTTTCATTTTTCCTTCATTTTTGAAAGATAGTTTTGCTGGATATAAAATGCTCTTTGATAGTTTGTTCTTTCAGCACTTTAAATATGTCACTCTATCTATTGGTCCTAGCCTTCATAGTTTCTGATAAAAAATGGGCTTCTAATCTTATTGAGGATCCCTTGTGTACAACATGATAAATTGCTTCATTTTTGCTGTTTTCAAGATTCTGTTTTCATCTTTTAGTAGTTTGATTATAATGTCTTTCAGTGTAGATGTCTTTGATTTATCCTATTTGGAGTTTATTTAGCCTCTTTGATGTATAGATTCATGTCTTTCATTAAATTTGGAAAGTTTTCATCTATTATCTCTTCAAATAGTTTTTCTTCCCATTTATATTCCTCCCACCAATCCCCTGGGACTCCCATCATGCTTATATTAGTATGTTCAGTGCTGTACCACAGGTACTTTAGCCTCTGTTCATTTTTCTTCATTCTCTTTTTCTAGAGTAGAGAGGTGATTGACTTAGTGGCATACAGTATACCAAGCCAGTCTTTAGTTTGAGAACTTGTTTGTTGCTGCCAGTTGTTCTTATTAACTGTAATTAAAAGCAGTTACTTTTTGCTTTTCAGGAAATGTCTGTGACTTTGACATTTATTTTCTCTATGCCTAATGTTTAATGGGAATAATCCTGTGAATTTTTTTCAACTGTTTTTATAGTGTAGGTGTTAAATATTCAAATTATGGATTATATATGCATTTTGATTCCTATTTATATTCTGATTTTTAAACTGTGTTGTATCTTATTCACCCTCAGGAAGAAAGAAGAAAAAGTAAAATATAATCAGTTTCCCTATTCATTAACAGCTCTTCTGAATGTTTAATGTTTAAACTTTTGGCTAGAAGGCATGTAGCTGACTGATACTTTGATTTCATTTTATCCTACCTTTCTTTCTCTCATGAATGCAATGGATAAATGACTAATATCTTTTCTGCTCAGACTAATTTAATTGTGACCTTGTTAAAATGTAATAGGTTGCCTAATTTATTAAATACTACCCTTCTTAGAAATGACTCCCTTATTCCTTACTCCCTCAAAACTGCTTCCTGAGAAAACTCTTGCAAACACTAGTAAGAGAAAAAAACTTATAACTTAAAAAATATTCTTGTTCAATTTACAGTTGAGTTGAGATCTATGCAGTTTGCTACATTGCATGATTTAGACAAATTTCACTGATAATGTATTCTTGATAATTTGAATTTTACAAATTTATAATTTTGTAGAAAAAAAAGATAAGGATCCAAAGCCCCTTTTTCTTCCCCATCAATTTGTACACTAGAGAAGACTGATTGCTCTTGTGCTAAAAATGACGTGTCTCTTTTATGTAGAAAAACCTGATTTGAACAAAACTTCTTACCCTCTTAAATGGTTGCTGCACTGCTAAGACTGACACTAATGAGCTCGGGCACTGACAGAGCTTTTCCTCTCTTTTTAAATTAAAAAGTCATTATTTTTATACTCCTCATCCCTATAGACAGCCACCTAATGTTAGTATGTATCCATATTTAAGATTTACACTTAAAGCAGAAAATCTTCAATGGGAAAATATAAATTTCATCTTACTCGGAGAAGAAGTTTTGTACATATATACAGCTTTTATTAGCTTTTAACTATTAGTAGATTGCTTTTCTAATTAAGAGCTCAGAAAATTACATGCAGTTCTGATTTTTGTAAAAGCATTAAAGAGGAGATTGATAAATAAAATAAACTTTTTGTTGATTTTTGTAATTCACAGAAATATTCAATTTTTGAAATACATCTTTGCTTAATGTCTTCTAGAAGTAGTTATAAAACTGGAGAGGAGAATAATTCACAAATTGATCCTCTAACTAAGAGGAACTGGAGTTAATTTGTCAACATTTGGGTTTCATCTCCATAGCTTACTATCAGGTGATACTGGATGAGTTACTGAACCTTTCAAAGTGTGTGTAAAATAGGGATAATAATAGTATTTGCCTTACTGGAGTTGTTAGTAGCTAAGTAATTGTTAGTAGATAACTTAGTGTAGGTATATAGCATAATGACTACGAGATAGTAAGCAATGAAATGTCAGCTGATTGTTTTTAGTATTAGCATCATCTTTTAAGAAAGACCTAATTTTTTTTCTTATTTTGGTAATAAATATGTTATTGTGAAAAATTAAACAGTCCTAAGATTAATTTGGAAAGAAAAGTCAAATAAATATATTCCTAGAATAAAGAAAACTTCCATTGCTTTTGAACATGGTAGCTGTTTTATTTACTTTTTTTAATCTGTAGTTGTGTTCATTTAATGAACCCAGATTAGTTGGCTTGTCTTTGCATGCATAATTATTTAAGATAGGAAGCCTTTTAAAGACTAAAGGACTATTGGTCTGTGTTTTAAGAATACTTTTTATAAGCCTGCGTTAATAACCAAAATTCATCACATTTACATGGCATGAAACATTCAGAAAATGCTAATACAGTTTGGTCTCTTTGGAGTTATAGCATATAATTTATTTTTATTCTGAACTTTTAAAAATCTTATGACTTAATATGAACTCTTAATTATATTTGCAAAGTTATGTGTCTACCTAGCACAGGAACGCACCAAGCATGTTCCTGCCCCCATGTTCTTTGTACTTTTTGCTCCCTTTGTCTAGGATCCTTTCTCCTTAATTATGGCCCAGGCTTGGGGCCCTCAGGTCAATCAGAGCTCTTTAAAAGGGTCACCTACTTTTGAGAGATGTTCTCTCGTCTATCTTAAATGTCACTCTCCATCCTATCATGCTGTTTTCTGTCACTGCCAAGCATTATATTATATACTCTTGTTTGTTTTTCAAATTACTTTTCCCATTAGAATAATAAATGAGGGCAGGAAATTTGTTTTCTTTACTGCTGATTCCCACTGTATGTGATACACAGGGAGGGGCCTGGCACATTACAAGCATTAATAAATATTTGTTACGTGAATGAATCATTGGCATTGATCAAATTAAAACAGTTTTATTGAATAGATGGGGAGAAAGAATCCATGAACCAATTTTAAATAATTATTTCTGTGAGATTTTTAAGGTATTTATGCTCATAAAAATGAACCATTTAAAAAGACTAATTATCTTCACCCTGCCCCCTTCCAAAAAAAAAGAAAAGCAGAATTTAAAGTTTAGAGTACTGTGTATGTATTATAAACTATCAGTCTAGAGGCGTGATTGAGAACACCAGCTTAACTTATAGCAGTGAGACTGCACAATTATTCAGTTGCTCTAGGTTCATTTCCTTACTGTGTTTCCTTTCTATGATCTAGCCCAGTGCCTGGTACGTAGTTAAAGTAGTTAGGAAATGTTTGTTGGGTGAGTAAATGAACCTATAAAATGAGTAAAATCATGAATTAGGTCCCAGTTTCCCAAAGGTTATCCTAAGGACCCTTGATTAAGAGCTTCTGGAATAAAATGGATCAATCAGTTTGGGAAACACTATTTCACTGATTCTCAAACTTGCGTGTGCATCAGAATCAGCTGAAGGGCTGGTAAGTACAATCTGTTAGGTTTACCTTGCCCATCTTCATGTTTGAGGCAGGGCACTGAATTTCTCACAAGTTCTGAGGTGGTAAAGGTCATGCTGGTCCTGCTGGAAGTGCACATTGATAACCCCTGCTATATCTATGTTCCTGTGGGGGTGATTCACCTAGTGTATTGAAAGGTTTGAGAAGCTCTGCAGAAGGGAAAGCTGTTCAAGTCTTAACTTTTTCTAAAACTTACTTGACCATAGTACCCCTCCTTTGTATCTTGTGTATGAGGTATAATCAAACAATACTGTGAATGGTTAAATAAAAAAAAATTATCACAGTAAAAGACACATTGCCATTAATCCCCCTCAAAATACTCACCTCACTCCAGACACACTTATCCCATCAGTCTTGCCATTTTCTGAAGCAGTTCTGGAAGTTCTCTTTTGTGAGGGTCTTTAGTTACACTGCTGTGGCTGCCTCGATGTCTTGCCATTTTGACTTTGGAGAAGAGCCAGCAGTTGCACGGTGCCAGATCCAGTGAATAAGGTGGATGAGGACACACCATAATGTTTTTATTTGACGGAAATTGCCGTATGTATACCAGGAGCAATGTGTGACATGGAGCATTGTCATAATGAAGGATGATTTACAGCACACTTTGAAACACACCTTCTTTCATCTGCGTCTCATATCTGACTGCACCGAACAAGTTGAAACTTGTCACACGCTGTTACTAAGGTTCGATGCACTGCTTCCCGTATTGAACATACTGCCTTTCTACTGGATGACAATCGACAGCAGCATTCACTGTATTTTGTGATCACAACAGAAAGGCTCTGTGTCACACATCATTTCTGGTATGGCAACTTCTGTCCAATAAAAACATTATGATGTGTCTTCATCCACCTTATTTACCAGATCTGGCACCGTGACTTCTGGCTCTTCCCCAAAGTTAAAAGCACCATGAAGGTAAATGTTTTGAGTCAATTCAGAACATCAAGATAGCCACGACAACACAACTGAAGACACTCACGAAAGAGGACTTCCAGAACTGCTTCAGAAAGTGCCAAGAACGAGGGGACAAGTGTGTTCAGAGCAAGGGGGAGTATTTTGAAGGGGATGAATGGCAATGTGTTTTACTGCAATACATTTTTTAAAATTTAAAAATTCACTGTATTTTGTGGTCATACCTTGTATATATGTGTGCATGTGAGTCTGTCTATTAGTCATCTATCACATTACACACAATGCCTATTAACATACTTGGATCTATTGTTCTGTGGTCCCATACTGTCAGAAGGAGCCAGGTCACATCTATGGTTCTTTCCACATACAAAATTATGATTTTTAATTTTTTTTTATATGCTTGGGTAGCTGAATACTTTAATTGTGTTATGAATGAAACCCTCAGAATTGAATCCTGTTGCAGAGTTAAAAGAGAATATGATATTCATGATCTGCATGGAAATGGTTGTGTACATTTATTTACTTATTTGAAGTTTATAACATTTGTATATATTTTTTGATTCTTGCTAATGTACATTTGGGATAAATATAGGAATGTGTAGCAGGAAGAATTTCATGACAATTGAGCCCAAAATGATGAAATGATTTCTTTCTCTGTACCTTTTATGCCTTTTAGTCATACTTTTATTTCTATTATGTTTTTATTTCTATTGGTTTTAATGTGCCAAACATTTTCAGAACTTTCGGTCATGGCAAAATTAGGAAATAATATTTTATCACGAGAGTTGAGTTTTCTCTAGATAAAGATTAAGCCTTAGCTAATATCTCCTTTTCCCTAGTTGTATTTTGAAATTTAGCTTAATTTTGTCTCATGGTACAACATTCTACTGTGCATGTCAGATTTTGTTGATTTAACTTCATTTTTAGATACGGTTTTGCTTACTCTGCTCTTCTGTGTCAAAGAGTAATGGATATGATACGAGATTAGGATAATTAATAGAAAGGGGATATTTGAGGAAGAAGATGATTACAAGCTCTTCAGATGTTAAGTGTAGTAGAGAGAGTCTTCAAACTTGAATATAATGGAATGCTTTGTGTTCCCCAAGGCTGTGGATCTTTCCATTGATGAGTCCAGCTTGACCGGAGAGACAACTCCTTGTTCTAAGGTGACAGCTCCTCAGCCAGCTGCAACTAATGGAGATCTTGCATCAAGAAGTAACATTGCCTTCATGGGAACGCTCGTCAGATGTGGCAAAGCAAAGGTAATTATTTTTCTCGTTTGAAAATAGCACTTCCTTTGTTTTCAACTATTTTATCAGTTCTTTTTTGCTAATTTTATGTGGATCTTTTCAAAATATGAAGCTAAACAATGACAGAATTGAATCTAACTCTTGACAACTGTTTGTGTGAGGAAAATCTGTGTCCCTGAGGTATAGTATGGTTGTCCATAGTTCTGCCATTTACCAGATAATGGATCCTTTAAAACTTAGTCCTCAGTACCTGTTCTTTTTTTTAGATAGCTACAGCAGCTCATGGATATGTTCATTATTGGTTAAATAAAATTTTAATTGTTATGGTACTGGATATAACATTCTGACTACATATCATTCACTTACTGATTGATTTCAAATATTTTGTTTACTGAATTCTAATATTTTACAAATATAAAAGGAAGTCGTCATTCAGTAGCATTTGAGGGGAAAAAAAGAAACTACATTAAATGTCTCTACTGAGTATAAGATTCAAATTGATCCAAAAATGGGCTTCAGATTGAGTTTAATAATAAGTTTAATGAATGTTTGTTTTCAAGGTTTGTATCACTGGGTGTAAAAACTAATTATCTGTTAGTAACATCAAAAAGTAAATTTGCTAAGGGAACCTTGGATATGTGTGTCAGATATCTTGACTGTAGGCATGCTTTGAAGAAATGAATGAACCATTTTGTTTTTTTAGTTGAAAGAGGTGATTCCATCTGAATAAATGTATTTTCCTCTTTTCCCTTTAGGGTATTGTCATTGGAACAGGAGAAAATTCTGAATTTGGAGAGGTTTTTAAAATGATGCAAGCAGAAGAAGTGAGTACTTAGTTTGTTAATGATGTATTAGTTTCAATTCTGACATTCTCCATTGTAAATAGAGGAAGAAAAAATATTGGTGGAGTATTTTATATGCTGTTGAAAATAATATTTTATTCAGAATATCATTCAGTCAATCTGTGCTTAAAAACATAATTGGAAAGTCTTTAATTGGAAGCGTTGGATTGCTATTGTTAATATTCTGAAAAATTTTAATAAATGTTTATGGCATTTTTTGTAGGATAAAAAGTTTTGTTTATAGGATAAAAAGATTTGTAGCCAATTATTTGTAGGGCTAATTCTTTTTGAAATTAGCTTATCGTATTTTAAAGATTACTAAAAAAGTATCTTTGTACCTCAGAACATGTCTTCTACCAAAATTCCCAGCTTTACATAATTCCAAGTAATGGGTAAAAAGATTGCTAAATAAAATAGTGTGGAAGATATTCTTGTTTTAGCATTTTGAAGATTACTTCTCTGATTTAAAGTACTTTCTTATACATAAAAAAGAACTTGAATTCTGCAGGTGTCATATTCTCCCCAAATCATCTGGATTTCTCAGTTAACCTGCCAAGACTCCAGTGTTCATGATGCAGTGCAGCGATCATTTCAAGAACCTCGGCAGTGAGGGGACCGCTAGTGAGAGGACTTAGCAGATCAGGGAGCCAACAGGATAAAAAAACTTGGGTGACACGCATGTTTATGGATACAGAAAGGAGAAAGATGGGAAAAGCGAGGGGCAGCTGATAGTAATGAAGTCCTGGAGAAGCTGATAGAAAGATCAGATTTTTTCCTGAAAGAGGCATAGGAGCCTGGACCTTTTAAAAGTCTAAGCCTCAGTTTCCTCCGTGAAAGGGGTAATATTTACCTTGAGGGAGAGTTGTGTGTGTTAGCACTAGCATGGGTATGTCAAGCCCTTAGCAGAGTCCTGGGCACCTAGTATAGCTCACTGAATTTAGGCAGTTGTGGTGACGCTCTTCTCCAATTTGTCAAGGCACCGAAAACCCCTTTGCAGAAGAGCATGGACCTTTTGGGAAAACAACTTTCCTTTTACTCCTTTGGTATAATAGGTAAGAGAAGAGTGAGTATGTATATCTCATGTATTTACTTAAGGTTTTTTCCTTTTTTTTTTTTTTTTTTTTTTAGTGGGAAGGGAAATTTAGATACATACATCAATTTGTTTATTTATTTAACTAATTTTTAGCTTTATTACTACTTTTTTAAATTATAAAACTAACCCCTGCCCGTTGTTTTTTTTTTTCCTGCAAGATGAAACAGAATGCTGTTTAATTCCTATAATCAAAGAACATTTCTGTAAACATGGTGTTTGTCTTTCTTGTCGTCAACAAAATATGATACTATAGTTTTATGGACTGCTTTTCTTTTTTTGTTTTCTTGTGTCGTATTCACAGATCTTAAATATCTTGTCATTAAACAGATGCTCACTTAAAAAATACTGAAAAGTTTTATAGTATTCCATGTATTTATAGTATACATACACTGTGTGTGTGTGTCCTCTCAGACATTTATATAGATTTTTTTGAGTTTTTGAATTATGTAAATGATTCTTTGATGCAAGTAATTTTATTGTAAACACTTCTTGTTTCATTAGGAGAAATTCTTATAAGTAAAATTATTGGGTCAAATAGTAGTATCAAATGTAATTTTTAAGTCTTTGGCATGTTTTTAAATGTTTTTGTTTTATATTGCCAAATACCCTTCATCAGCAGGGTAAAAGTAGAAATGTCTCTCTTCTAGAATTGTTGCCAACATTGTCATTAACTTAATAGGTGCATAAAAGACTTCTCATTATTTTATTTCACAGTTTATTATAAGAGTAACTGAACACTTTGTCATATGTGTGTTGGTCCATTTTTGTGACCTGCCAATCTATTTCTTTCTCTTGTGCTATAGTCTCAGATTGATAACAGCTCTTTGTATAATTAGGTTATCTTTTGTTTAAATTACAAGTATTTTTTTCTCTGAATTTTTAAATTGCCTTTGAAGCATATATAATAAACTTGGCGGAGAGCAGGGAGATGTATGTAACTGAAATTTCTTCTTGCCCTGAGTTTCTGGTTGCATCTCTTATTGATAATCTCTACAATTATGGTTTCTGTCTGTTCTAGTCTTAGAGGCTTTCCCAACCCCATGCTGGGAAAATCTTTATAAGTACATTTATCTAGATGTCACTCTACTACTTTAGTTTTTATTTTTCACACTTAATTTTACTATTTTATTTAGAATTTATTTTAGTACAGGGCTTAAATTAGTGTTGTAACCTTTTTATTCAAAAGTTAATTATCCCAGTGCCATCAGTTCTATAGTCCCTTCTTTATTCACTGAGTTGAAATGACATCTTTATCATACATTAAACACTTGCATGAATTTTGGAGTCTTTCCTCTTTTTCTTTAATTCTTCCGTGATGTTATTTCAATTGTTCTTGCTAACTTCCTGTTTTAAATCAGTAATGCATTTTTAAAGCAGTATTTCTGCTATGCTATTTCAGTGAAAATAATACCTTAATTATTAGTTCTATTGATCCATCTATCTTCATCATAAACATAAAGTAGAAGGTAGGATGGTATTTCATTCCTCTTATTTAACTGATGTGTATGTTCTCATAGCTTCCTTCGATCATTGCTATTTTCTAAGACTTACAGTGAATTTGATAAATTGAAGGGCATTTTGCCAATTAAATTTTTCCAGTTTATATTAACACTGTACCGTGAAACTACTTCAGACTTAGAGATTGAAAAATCTTTCAACTTTATGATTACCTGGTTTTAATATAATGCACTGGACATAATTTTCTTACTTAGATAGTATATGCAGTAGGTTAAGAATCAAGATCAAAATCGGGTCAGCAGACTTCTTTTTTTGAGGGGGGTGGTAAAAGGCCGGCTAGTAAATATTTTAGTCTTTGGTCCATAGTGTCTCTGTTGGAAATATTCATTTCTGCCATCAACATGAAAGCAACTATAGATAATACATAAACGAATGGGTGTGGATATGTGTCAACGATCTTTATTTATAAAAACATGCAGGAGGCCCATAGATTGTAATTTTTTGACCCCTGCTATAATTCATTGGACATAATTTATTTTGTTAGGAGAGTATTTAGGATAGGGTCTTAGAGGGCCATGATCTGGATCATTATTTTGTAGTTAGAAAAATGAAGAAAACCTGGTTTTAAATGTCCATATTGGTTTAGAATACAATCTCTAAGTTACTTTATTAAAACTCTGGTTATATATTTTTTTTTCTCACAAAACCAGGTAGTTCACCCTTTGTACCCCTTCTTTTCAAAGACAGGCTAAAACAGAGAATATGGAATCAGTTGTTTCATTTATGTTGATTTTCAAATTTTTAAATGCCATAAAAATAATTTTTAAATGTTATGCACTTTTAGATGTCTTAAGTAAGATATATCACTCTTTGAACCAAGTCCTAAGTACTCCTTTGTTTGCAGTACAAACTTAATGTGTGATTTCTAGGTACTGAATTATGAGAAGTAAAGTTCCAGGGTTTATTTTTGCAAAGCTGATAATAAATAGAAGACCTATATATGTCTTATGCTAACTTCTTTTTTTCCCCCATTATATGAAAGTACTGGTAATATTTTCTCATACTGGTAACTCTCAGATACATATTATTGCTTTAAGGGATGAATGGCAGCTATGGCAACAAAAGGTAAAGCTGTGTATATGTGTGCATGTGTGCATACACAGGATTAACTTTAAGTAGCATTAACTTTAATCTCCCCTGCTAAATGGTATTTTGTAAAATCTTGTAATCGTGATTAATATACTTTCCCTTTGATATCAAGGAACTTTTAGGCTGCCCTTATCTTGTTATTCTATCCCTTCTACACCTAGATGATTTTATATAAATGGAAAAATAGCTGTGTTATTCTGTTCCAGGTATCATCATGTTGGTTGGCTGGTTACTAGGAAAAGATATCCTGGAAATGTTTACCATTAGTGTAAGGTAAGTTCTAGTGGTTTGTTTATAAATGGAAGTCTCTTTTGCCTCTCGTTTCTCTGATAGACATTGCTTGTGTTCAATTATGGAGGTAATATATGAGCTCATGGGGTATAATATCGCTAAATAGTTCAGAATTCATATATTGAAATGAAGTCTAGGAAAATGAAAACCCGCATATATGGTAGTGGAGAAAAACCTAGCACATACTAGGTGTCTGGTATTATCAAGCCAATATTGCATTTTTGTATATAAATAGACAATTAAGGATTGACAAACTGAATACTAGCAGCATGAGAAAGACCATAATACAGAATAATCAATTTCAGTGGAAAACGAAAAATTCAAGAAATAGAATTAAAAAAAAAAAAAAACAGCATTTTTATTTTCAGAGAATTGTGAAGAAACTGTATTCATGATAGACTGTAGAAAAGGATCACAGAACAAAAAAAGAGTATTTAGAAATTAAGATTATGATTGCTGAAATTAAAAATTTCAATATCAGGGCTGTAATAGACAGTTGAAGAAGATTCCCAAAAAGTAGAGGAAGAAGTTCAAAGCAGAGAATGAAGTAAAATTGACAGAGAATAATTCAATACCATATTTAACTAATAGAAGTTTCAAAAAGAGATAAGAAATTATATAACAAATGATACATGAATAATTTCTCAATCTGAAGCCAGACATAAATCTTCATACTTTGAAAAGATTCTCTAAATGCCACCCAGGATGAAAAAAACTCCAACCTAGATACATCATTGTGAAATGAAAGCAGACAAATCAGCTCATCTATAAAGGAAGGATAATTAGATGGGTATCAGACTTGTCATTCGCAACTGCAGTTTCCATCACAGTGTCTTTTTAGACTCTACTAAATATTTCAACTCACAAAACTTTCATAAGTCACACCTGGCAATTTTAGGCATCTCTCTTCTGAGAGCCCTTGCAGCAGGTCATGTAGCAGTTCAGCTTAGGACATGGAGATGAGATGATCTTGTGAGTGCAGGAGCTCCCCTAGGTAAAAAATGCCTCATAGTCCACAGGAGCCAACATCTCTGGAAACACACGCTTAGGTCCAGTTATGAGTCACTGCACTCCGGAAGCCCAAAGCTATGGCTTCCTCTAAGGTAATTATAATTCTCCCAATCCATAGACAGTTTATCAGTCAGCAGATCCCATTATCATAAGCAGTGTTGCCTAGCAACATAGTTGACATACTACCCTTATCAGGTCACTAGGGAACAGAGCTAGAGATTTAACCAATACAGAAAGGGAAAAGGATTTTAATAATCCTTCATTCATAATAACATTGGATTACATTAGAAGACAATGGGGCAGTACTATCAAAGTATGAGGGGAAATGATTTTAAGTCTATAAATCTAGGCCTAGCCAAAGTATCAATCCAGTTAATTATAAATAGATAGGCAGACAATCAGAAAATTTATTCCTTCCCTATCCTTGTATGAATTCCAGCCAAAGGAGGGTGAACATTAGGAAGATGATGATGTGTGGGCTATAAGAGTGGAGCTCACCTAGGCATCTAAGGAAAAGAAATCCTGGATGACAGCTCTGTAGTAGGTCTAAGAAGTAATAGTTCAAGAATTAAAACAAAAATCAATAGATTGAAAAAAAATGAGTGGATTACAAGGAATATGTAGGATGAATAAGAAAAGATATTTGTGATATGGAGAAGGAGTATTTTTTTCCTCAAATGGGCAAAAATGCAATTTGAAAATCTTGGCTTAAATCTGTACAAAAAAGCCTTGAGTTAAATACAAATTAAATTTAAAATAGAGCATGAGTTTGAGATACTGTTGGCATATTATCTGTTGGACTCATTTTTAACTTTTGAGTTTTTTTTTTTTTTTTTTAGCAGTTCTAATTATTTGCAAAGTTGACATATTGGTGATTTTTATTTCTACTTAAAGGTCTTCCAAAGCACAAAACATTTTTAAAATTTTTAACAGAATAAAACTCATTCTATTTTGCAATTATCATATGTATCCATATATCTAAGATGTGTTGTAGGATCTTAAGTGGCCTTATTTCTCCTGTCTTGAAACATTTTGCTATTTCTTTATCCTAGCAATTATTTTAACAATTATTTCCAACTGTGCTAAAAATGAGTAAAACAGAAGAGTGATGAGATTGCTTATAAGTTGATGTAATAATAAACTAAAATATCACTATTGTATTATCCTTTAATTTTCTTATGTTGCCCAAAGTATTACATCACCTTTGAGAAGGCATAAAAGAAGTTTGGAGATACAATCTTTGTATTTTTTTTGCATTCAGTAAACAAAGTTGAAAATTCAGAATTTTTAATTTTCTACCACAATGGCAACAAATAGTTGACAGAAGAATTTTCACAATTATTAGACAAAACAGAAGACGGATTCACCACTGTAGACAACCACTGTAGGCTCTAAAATGATGAGGGTGAAATTGAATCACATAAGTGAAATCTCAACATTTTGAATCCTTGGATGGTGATACAAGTATATGTCCTATTGTGCCTGGCTTCTTTCACTTAGCAAAAAGTTTTCAAGGTTCGTCCATGTCATAACATGTGTTAGTATTTCATTCCCTTTTATGGCTGAATAATACTCCATTGTATGGGTAGACACTTGGGCTGTTTCCATCTTTTGGCTATTGTCACTGGTGCTGCTGTGAACATTCATGTACAAGTTTTGTCTCAACGTCTGTTATTATCTATATTTATAGACGAGGAAACTGAATTACAGAGGTGGAGTGATAGTAGCTCAGGGTCACACAGGTAAAAATTGGTTAAGCCACGGGTACAAATCTAAGCAATCTGATGTCAGACCCTATAGTCTTTACTGCTTGATCTGACAGCTAGTTAGGTGTCCAGTAAATGTCAATTAATTTTCCCTTTCTTTTGAGGGCATTTTTGGGTGTTGACAATATTAATTTTGTGTTTTTGTTTACTACTATTTTAAGTAACAGACATTTGAAATTATAGTTGTGGTTGCTGTTTTACTTAAATTTCCATACTATGTATATATCGGTTACAGTTTGGCTGTCGCAGCAATTCCTGAAGGTCTTCCCATTGTGGTCACAGTGACTTTAGCCCTTGGTGTTATGAGAATGGTGAAGAAAAGGGCCATTGTGAAAAAACTGCCTATCGTTGAAACTCTGGGTAAGTCTGTGGTAAGAGCATACTTACGCAATGATGTGTCAGTTTACATCAACACTGAGTTATCTTTGGGTTTTATAATTTTTGTCTTAGAGGTTTGCATAGTGGTGTTTGGCTTGTGGCAATGTTGAATATGATTTTAACAACCAAAAAAGTAACTGAAAATGCATATCACTCAGGATGGGACTTTTAGAGAAATCTTTTTGTGTTTTGGAATGTTATAATGATTAAATCATGTTTTAAAAAAAATCCATATAACAAATGAAACCTTGGAATAAAATTAGTAGAATTTTTTTTTTGACATCTCAGGAAAGATAATTGATAATTATAGATCCTAAAATGTCATACTTGAGTTGTATTTGCTGATGAGAATAGTATTGTAAGTATACAATAGTTATATTGCTGTAACATAATTTTATATGCAGTATGAAAATTGTGATAACTTTATGCTATGAAACTTCTTTTAAATTTAAACGTTTTAAATTTAGGAATCCAGAATTTTTAAATTTAATTTCTAGTTTTAATTTTATTATCGAGAAGGCAAAATACCTTAAAATACTGATTGAAAAAATTATATAGTTTTATATTTAGGTACCCTCGAGACTCTCTAGAAAATGTCTTATATAAAATTATTATATAAAGCTAATATTGAGTAGCTTTATAGAAACTCAACTGTAAATAGGTAAGAAAAAGTCAGTATTTATCAGGATCATTTTTAATTTTAGTTTCAGAAACTATGTTGAAGCAAACGTGATAAGAATAAACTGTCTAAAATTACAGTGAGCTTGGTTTGTACAAAATTCACAGTATTTAATTTGTTTTTCAATGGGAACATTTATTTCTTTTTGACTTTTGGTGACATATAATGGTTTATTCTTTAGGCTGCTGTAATGTGATTTGTTCAGATAAAACTGGAACATTGACGAAGAATGAAATGACTGTTACTCACATATTTACTTCAGATGGTCTCCATGCTGAGGTAGGCTATAGATTTCTTTTTTAATGGCAGTATTCCTTTGTTGAGAAACTTGGTGTTTAAAATTCTTAATTATTCCAGTGTTTTACCTTCAAAAAGGCTATAAATTAGTGAGCAGCAGAGCTTTTTCCTTCCCATGTGATTCCACCAAGTCTTGCTCTCTGTTCCACTTATACACGCCAGTTGTATAGTCCAGAAACTTTGAATCCTCTTTGACACCTCTCTTTTAATCACCCCTACACTCATTCATTGCCAAATCACTGATGCCCTTGATCGACGTGCAGCTTGAAGGATATTTTAGAACCAGATTTTGAGCATGTCACTCCCTAAGTTAAGATTCTTTAGTGGACTCTCAAAGCCCTACGTGTTCTGTCCATTATTTCCTCCTTCAGCCTTATATGCTCCCCTTTGCTCTCTTTGCACCAAATGCACTGGCTTTATGGTTCTTTCAGTGTGAGAAAGGTTCTACTTCAGGAGCTTTGCTGCTGTTCTCACTGTTTAAGATAGCCTAATGCCTCTTTATCCTTTGCACCTCAGTTCCAACCCCACTTCTTTAGGTAATCTTTGCTCACCACCAAGAACTGACCTTATTTTATATACTTTCATAAAACTCCATACCTCTCAGCCGTAAGTCCAAGTAAAATTTCCTGTACCTCTTCTCATTATACTGTAAGTTGTAAAGTGCAAGAACTATGTTGCCGAGCATAGGGCCTAACTCACAGTAGAATAAATGAATAAAGAATAATTACTTTATCTTAAAAATTAGATATTGGCAGTCTTTTAAGAGCATGCCAGTGTATGTACATTGGTTAATTTTGACGCTGGGTGAAGACAGGTTTCAGTCTCACCTACTCTTGGCGGGATTTCTGGCTGGAATGTTCATTAACACTACTTATGGTGGGTACAGTGTTTCAAAATGTGTTTATAGCCAATTAAGTGGGCAAAGTGAGCATCAGACAAATTGACAGAAGTTGTACCTAGGTTTATTTAATTCCATTTTACGTAGACCTTAAAATGAGACTATTGATATTTAGAGTGTTAGATTTGATTAAGGATATCCAATACTATATTATTGAATGTACCTTTTCTAGATGACTCAGAAGGGTCATTGGGGTTACATGTATTTACATTACATGGTCCAGGAAAGAAAGATACAGGATATAAGTTTCTCTTCTGTTATAAGCCCATAATTTTATATGTCTAGCATTAACTATTCATTAATTTCTCTCTAAACTGTCTTATTTTTATTGTGAAATTTATCTTTTGTTTGGCTGGGTTTGTTCTAGCCATATGGAGTAAGTATATGGGTTGTCTCTACCTCTGGTTTTTAAAACTGGTGGGTAATGCTATGTGAAAGTTGTAAGTGCTAGGGTAAATCACTTATTGTCTGCATATTTGCATATTTGTAAAAAGAATTCTGTTTTTGTCTAGATTACAGGTTTGTCGTGAGTGTTAAATATGGTAATGGATTTGAATTCTTTGCAAATCGTAGTATGTTATATAAAATGTAATATTACATAAATTTAAGCTCACTTATGTATAGAGATTTTCATGGTTTATATGTATTTTTAATATTATAAATAGTAACTATAAGATATTAGTTATAGTAACAGTTATATTGTTTCTACTTATGACCTGTACATTATTACAATGATATAATTAATTATTAGTATAAGTAGCTATAGGTTTATCATTGTGAAAATGACAATCTATATTCCTTTAACTATTAAATGTTGTTCTTTTAGGCAAATTTAGATGCCTTTTTAGGTTTACACGCTAACAGTGTCCTAATGTATGAAATAAAATGAACACAACTCATCATAGTTTTTGGTTTTCCTAAGTATTGTCAATGTCTATCGGTTGTATTATTGATCCCACTTTATGTTGCTTAGGTTACTGGAGTTGGCTACAATCCATTTGGGGAAGTGATTGTTGATGGTGATGTTGTTCATGGATTCTATAACCCAGCTGTTAGCAGGATTGTTGAGGTAAGTACTTCGTTCTCTGAGAAGGTAACTTTCTTCATAATGACTTTGCCATAGTGATGGGTTCATAGTTTCTGTGTGTTTCCCTTAGGCGGGCTGTGTATGCAATGATGCTGTAATTAGAAACAACACTCTAATGGGGAAGCCAACAGAGGGAGCCTTAATTGCTCTTGCAATGAAGGTATGTGCCTGATCTCTCAACATATAAGACGTCACCCTTACAAGAGAACGTGAGGCCATCAATTTCAGTATTAACTTCACTTTGTGGTTTTAGGTATAAAGTGAAGAAGAAGAAACACAATTTTCGTTGTTTTTACTGCCTTTTGGGAACCAGTTTTAGTCTTCCTGGAGCACAGAGCTTTTTCAGTGTAACTTTATCTCTTCTATGCAAGATACAGATTAATGACCAGTGATGGATTTCTTCTTACGAGGAAATGTTTCTGTCTTCCATAATATTTAGAGTTTTGTGTTAAAAGCGTTATAAATGTGTGTAATTTCTGATAAAGACTTAACTTTCAAATTAATAAAAAGCAACTTTATTTAGAATTTCTTTGTAAAAATATTAAAGATATCATGAGAAATCAGCTTTACTTTTTTGCAGTCTTCCTTTTTAAAATGAGTCTAGTTAGAATTTGTGTTGGGGAGATGGGGTGCTATTCTCAGTGATCGTTTCATCTGTTTCAATTGATCTCTTCTCCTAAGTCCTACATTTGGTTAAGTGAGAAACGTAAGGACCAATCTATTTCTCCCAAACAAAAATAAAATTCCTGGGGGTGGCTGGTTAGCTCAGTTGGTTAGAGTGCAGTGCTCTTAACAACAAGGTTGCCAGTTTGATCCCCACATGGGCCACTATGAGCTGCACACTCCACAACTAGATTGAAATAACTACTTGACTTGGAGCTGATGGGTCCTGGAAAAATACACTTAAATAAAATAAAATAAAATTCCTACTTTTAAGAGTAGTGTTAGAAAACTTTGAATCTTGTGTGAAACAAGATATACCTCTAAATGAGGTTGCTTGAATTGAGATCCAATATAGAAAAGGTTATACATATTTCAGAAAATAAAATTGATATTTTTAGAATTTATGTTTCCTTAACAGAGAGTAACATTTATAATTTGTTCTCTTTATAACTAAAATAGCATAGTATAGCTTTTGAAAACATATTCAAAAGTTGAATCTTTTAACAGTTATTTACTGTGTTATATTTAGCTTTACCTCTTTGTGAGATAAAGAATGTGAAACCACTTCCTTATGGGTGGGGGCCTCACATTTTAGGTAGGAAGTTAACACTAATGTGCTTGGAACAAATAAAAGGCAGACCAAAATAGTAGACAGTTAAGTCCTAAATTGATGACACTGAGCCATGTATAAGAACAGTGCAAATTCAGACTTGGGACCTGGGCTTTGAAGGATGATAGGAAGGGTTTAGATAGTGGGTAAACTAGGGAAAGAGCAAGAATAAAAGCATAGAGGAATAAATAGCATAGAATGGATTGTGGCTTTTGAATTGGCTAACCTGGATGAAACGAAAGGAGTTTGAATAACCCATAGGATTTTTAAGTAGGCCATATGGTGGATTTCTGGAGGAGCTTTGAAAGCCAGGAAGAATAGTCTCAACATATTTCGATAGACAACAAAAAGTCAACAAAAAGCAATAAACTAGGTTTTTGAGTAGTTTAAAAAATATTTTTGAATATTTGGAGGAAAATGCAGAAGATATTAGTAAAGAACAGCTGCATGATGTTGGTAGTAGTCAGAATATCAAGTGGTAGGGTGTAAGGGAGTAGGATAGTAACATCAGGCAAGATAGAGTTGAATCCCTAAGCAGTGAAGAATTGAATCTAAAATGTCTATTGATTATAAATGTCTATTGCTGTTTATTGGTTGGGTACCTTTATTTATTTGTATACCTCTTCCTTCCAGAATTTGAGTCTGTAGAGATTTTAATATAGTCAGTGTTGAAGATTTGGTCTACATGTAGTCTGCGTAGCATGCCTGAGACTGTATCTGTATCTACACACCCAGGCTTTCAGGTTGAACATGTATGCTGCTGTTCAGAAAAATATAGTGCATATATAGAGTACTGCTATTCTGTTACCATTATTTATAAAATAAACCAGTATCTCTAGCCAGCCCAGCTACAAGTTATGACCATTGTTCTTTGTTAAAAGGAAAAATAGTCACATGTTGGTGAGAGTTAATTTTGTTTTTGTGCCATATAGATGGGTCTTGATGGACTTCAACAGGACTATATCCGAAAAGCTGAATACCCTTTTAGCTCTGAACAAAAGTGGATGGCTGTGAAGTGTGTACACCGAACACAGCAGGTATCCTTCCATTTAAAGAATACGTGTTATATCTTGTTTAACATAGATGACTATTTTTCATATACTGTCCATCTTTCAACAAAGCAAAGCTTAACAAATACCTGTTGCTTTAGAGTGTATGTAATTCACAGTATATTTATCCCTTCTTATTCTCACATTCTCTTTGAATTCATGCATAGATATGCCCAGTTTTGCTGTGTGAGCAAACAACTTAAATGAGTTGGAGCCTAGTCTCAGTCTTCTAGAGCTTGTGACATTAGATCTTTTAACACATCTGTGTTCTTTCACTAAAGGAGTGTCTTGTCTTCAGAACAAATTAAAGCACATTATTTTATGGAAAAGTAGTTACCAAATGTGTATAATTCATGTTAGCTAATCCAGCTTATAAACTGGCAAAATGTCATGCACTGATATTTCAAACTACTACCTTGTTCCTTGGGTACTTTAGGAATTTTTACACAGTAAGAGTTCTTAGTTATCTACAATGTACAGTTATATCACTTATAGTTGCTATATACCAGCTTGATGCCTAAACTTACTTTGCCCTTAAAGATACGTATTTGTTATTTTTATATTTCTTTCATTAGGAGTTAATAATTGGTTATGTGTTTTCACCTGTGAGCAAACGGTTTGAAGCCAATTACTTCTCTGTAGACAGGTATGAGTGAGAGAGTTCCCTCTCACCCATAATAAACAGGAAACATCATGGTTTTTAAAGAAAGGCAAGTTGACCAACCTTGAATTTGCACATATAAGTCTGCCAGGAGCTCTGTTCATGGGGGGGGGGACGGGGGGCGGGAGGAGTTCTGTCTGATCTTTAAAGGAACTTGAAAGACAATTGGAAAGAAAACTAAAAATAAAATGCCTGATATTTTAAACCTTATAACAGAAAGCTTTCAAAAATTGCATTTGATTAAGGTAATTTTTAGCTCATGTCCCTTGATCCTATAAGTTATATAGCAAGAATACATATATGAGTTTATTTGGAAGATCTCTTTCTTTACATTTTATGTACTATCACACAGTACTTCAAGATAATGTGGCTCATGTAAAGTTGAACGATTTGACTCGAGCAGTTTTGAATCCAGCCTCATCAGAGTTGTACATTGGAAGTTGTATATTGAATCTTCTCAGTTGTGGAAATGGGTGATAGGGAGTGGCAGGCTATAAATTTGGAAAGATTGGTGTGATTATTCTTCCCATATGCTGACCTGAAGTGTTTCTCTTATAAAATAAAACCAACCAGTGGAACTAACAAAAAAACCCAAACCGACTGACTTGACTCAGGATCTAGAAGACGTCAGCCTGGCATAGATATGGTAAAGTTAGCAATTTAAAAACAACCCCAATGGCTCAAAGAGTTTCTCTTTAGAGGACTTTTCATTTGAACATGACAATATACATTTATCTCTACTGTCTCCCTGGAACCTGCCAAAACAATGACCAATGAATGAAAGGTAAACTGAAAAAGAGAAAGTATGGGAAAGACTCAGGGTGATCAGGTATCTTTGAGGGTGGAGACTAAGGTCGAATGCTAAAAACAGGAGATCAGATTGAAATTCTGAGTAAGGAATCAGTAGAACTCCCCCAAGTACCTTTTCTGATTCTTGAGGCCATAGCATGAGCCCTTCTTTAGCCCTGTAGAATATCAGAAATCTCATCTTGGGGACAAGACTGGAGGGCAGAATTAAATTGGCTTAAGACTGAAAACAGAGTGATGAAGGGCAGGTCAGTGTCCTGAAGGGTAAGCCTGTAGGCCTTAACTGCATTTTCTTAGAGTCTGCAGGCAGGTATCGCCCTACCCTCATTCTAAGTCAGAAGACCGAGAGTTTTAGGGACGCTAACTGGCCCCAGGGGAATTCCAACAATAGTATTCCTAACTGAACTCTTTGTTCATTGGCAGAGCTTACCTACTCCTGGCCTTCATCTCCAGTCTGTGGCCACAGGTTGATAAGCTCTGCCATTCAATGCCCATGGAGCTTCTATACCTTTAATTGCTTCAGTCTTGAATGTACATGGACAATCAGGGATTGCTGGATATTTGGTAAATGTCTTCAGTATTAAAGACAGACCAAACAGAGAAAGGGGTCTCAGAGAAACAAAGATAATGCTGGATGCTGAAGAAAATTTCCAAACATCATAAAAAGTGACAACAAAATAAATAGAATGTTTTCAAATAAAGTCAAGGAATCTACAAGTAGAACAAAAAAATCTAAGAGATGGACAATATAAAAGATAAGGTATGATAATTGAAAAATAAATATAGGAGATACAGCATCCACCTAATAGCAGAAACAGGAAGAGAGAAGAGAAAATGGGAAGATTTGATCAAATAACACCAGAAAATTTTCCAGAAGAAGGACTTCAGCTTGTAGAATAAAATTGCCCATCAGCTGCTTAGCATGAGTATGTTAAAAAGAGCGGTAACGGGAGGATATTGTTCATGCATGCAGACCCAGGAAAAGGTCCTGGGGCTGAAAACCTTCATAAGTGGGACGTGGAAGGACTGAAGAAAGAGGCTGGCCACTCCAGTCTGGTAATTAATGGAGTTTGTTAAGGGATACTTACATATGAGACATGTCTTTGATGGCTGGAAGATGAAATGGATCCCAGCATTACTTGGCAGGCGCCCAAGAATTTATATAGGGTAGAAGAGGGGCTAGACATGGGTACTAATACGTGAATGCTACCAGGTACAGGAAATTACTCTGCATGCTTGACGAGGCCAGGATAAACGGTCTGTTCCAGGAACCAGCACATAGTGGGGGGCAAAAGAGGGGTACTGGTTTATGTCAGAACGAATATAGATTATGATCAGTCAGTCTCTAAGCGGGGTTTTCGGGAAGCAGTCTCCCCCTTCTGGCCCGGGTCCAGTTCGTGGGTCAGGCAGCGGTCACATCTTGGAACAGTCTCTCCTCAGGGATAAATGCAAGGCCCATAATCAAGAAATTGGAGGATACTTATGGAGAATTCTAAAAGCTTCCAGAGGTTTTTAGGGTGGGAGGGAGGGTGAAGCGGAGATCATATACAACGATTTAGTAATTAGAGTATCTTCTTTGGACTTTTCAAATGTGACACTGGACACTGGAGGAAAGCCTTCAAATTGAGAAGCGATTTATCCCCACCTGAACTTAACAAATGTGGGGGTGGAATATAAATGTTTTCAGACATTCCAACTCTCAAAGTGTATATCCCCACACACCTTTTCTTAGAAAGATACTGGTGAGTATGTTATTCCAAGATAAGACAATAAACTAAGGAAAAGGAAGACATAGCACACAGTAAGTTCTAACCAGGAGAGGGATGAAAAGAATTCCCAGGATAGAGGTGAAGGGAAATTACTGGATACCAGTGGTGCAGCAGGCGTAGAAATCCACCAACTCAAATTAGAAAAGGAAAGGAGAACAAGGCTCAAGGAGGGTGGTCTTCAGTAATGATATGGGAGTAGTAACTTACCTGCTCATTTGATCGTCTGAAAAATATTGAGGGGGGCTTTATATTACATGAATGAGTTCTGGAATAATTAGTAATAGGTATAAAGAAAACTAAGCAGATAAAAAAAAGAGGCAGTATTAACTTTATAAAAGAAAACTTGAACAGTAAAATAAATACATTTGATCTATATAGGCCCTGGAAACAACATCATGCCTTCCTGCTACCTGCCTACCCGGTAGTATCTGCTCACTAGTACTTGGGGACTCTGGCAGATGGAAGCTTCATCTCGCTGTGAGCACACAGTGTCGTAACGGGCAGAGGAAGAGCATATTACGCACTGGTTCCTAAATTTCCATTTGGAAGTGGCACAAGTACTGCTCATATTTATTGGCCAAAGCAAGTCACACCTGACTTCAAAGTGTGCGAGAGGGGCAGGGAAACACGTTTGTCCCATGTGCTTGCAGGGAGAACTGGGATGTGTGTGAACTGTTCTAGTGACGACAACCTCTTGGCTCAATAGTGTGGAGTCTTGAAACAGAATACTGACAACTTTCACCTTAGCTATATTACTACAATGTGGACGGGGGGAATATAGTGGGAGTGGCCAAACTATCACCTGTCACAACATGTGATATAATGATGAGCGAACATGGTGTAAAATGATGAGCGTAAAAGCAGTACAAACATCCCAAAAAATGGGTGCCAAAAAAATGTATACACGTGACTTGTATTCATCTTTTGTTATCGGTATATATTGAGTATTACAATTTTAATACAGTTTTTTCATTTCTTAAAATGTGTGTATACATTTTTGTTTTGGCACCCTCTGTATTTAAAAACAAGGAGATAAAGACAAAGGAAGACATCTGTAGAGTTAAAATTGGTTTGCCCCTTTGGAGTAGAATTAGAGGTAAGAAGGTTTGGGCAGGGTACTGCAGGTTTGCATTGTAAGCTTTAGTATGTTACTTTATGGTGATGGAAAAAAATGGAAGAAAAAATCTGATAACACGCATAATAAGATGGTTATGAGAATTAAGTGGGATGACGTATATGCATATAGTAGCAGCCAACAGAAGAACGTCTCATCCATTGCTTGTGGGCTGATGCTAGATCTTTTCTTTTCCTGTTAAGTTGTGAGCCTCTCCCCACATCTCCCCAAATTAGGAGTGCCTAATCCGGGCTTTAGTGAAGGCACTGCCTTCAATATGTGGGGGTGAGAGTGAGGAGTAGTAAATGCTATTTCTTTATAGGATGCAGAAAGCTCCCACATACAGACTTTTAATCTTCAGAGTTCAAGTGCCACTCAAAGCCTTAGGCTGGAGTAACTCCCTGGGGATTGTGAGAAATGAATGCCATTGTTTTTAGATTCCAATGACAGATATGTACAAGTTGAAATTAATTTGAATTTATTTGGTATGTTTTTTCTTCTTAGGACAGACCAGAGATTTGTTTTATGAAAGGTGCTTATGAACAGGTGATTAAGTACTGTACTATGTACCACAGCAAAGGGCAGACCTTGGCACTCACCCAGCAGCAGAGAGACCTGTACCAACAGGAGAAAGCACAAATGGGCTCAGCAGGGCTCAGAGGTAAGGTTGTTTCAGCATAGGCCCGCAGGGTGGGAAGATAATGCCTTCTGTTGATTGCAGATGAATTCATGCTTGATATCTGAGCTGTCCAGCTCTATTCCAGGCTTTGTAGAACGCTACTTTTTTAAAGTGTTATGCATTAGTTGGCTAATTGGCCCCCAAATCATGAAAATCAGGAATGGAGCAACATAGGAACTCTCTAGTTCTTACAGACCTGCAATGGTTTCTGAGTAGGTGACAGTAATTTTATTTCTGACTAGTTTATTTTGTGAGAAGAGAGATGGATGGAGGTAAAGTGATGTTACTCCTTCCTTATTTTATCACGTTGACTGTCTTACTTGTTAGTAGATATAACCTAGTCTCCTAAATACTACAGTCTTAAAGCCTCATTTGTCCTTTTATACTGAGGCAGTGGCTTACTTGTTCCTCATCTGGTGACTTCTTTCCTTGGCATTTACCAGAGAGGTAAAAAAGTACCCAGATTCTGCTTATGGATGTGCTGTTGACCAAACGTGATGGGGTGAAGGGGTCTGCTGTGCACACACAGGGACAGCATGTGTAGGATTGAGGAGGCAGGGGTTAGGGCCACACCTGGTTTTTACCTTCTGGGTAGTCATCTGGCTTATGGGTGAGGTGTGTGTGCGTGTGTGTGTGTGTGTGTGTGAGTGTGTACATACACACACACACACATACACTTAATATAGTCTCTCTCAAGGAAATTGGCAGAGTTGGCTTCCTTAATTTTATTTTTACAAAGCAGAAGTCAAGCGCTACAATTCCTGGGAGTAGGAAACAAATTATGTTAATCTTACCCATGGTTCACTTAAGCAAGGGCTTTTTGTGGGTATGGAACATTTGTGTAGATTTATAGGACTTCCTCATTTATAGGTTTAGAAAGGTATTTTTGTGGCTTTGAGGGCATAGTTTTGTTATTATTAGCAGCTCACAGCAAGAGAGTTTCCAAGTTGGCTTGGATTTAGAAACCCTAAAGTCTTAAAGGTCTGGTATATGCTCGTTTTCCTCATTTTTTTGGAGTATAGGTTTCACATTTTTAAAATTCTAACTCTTTTTATCTGGAGGACTGTGGAGGATTGTACATGTGTTGTTTGGTGTGACATTGTGAAATAGACCGAAGTTGGTAGAGGAGAAAAATCTTTGTTTCATAGGGCTTTAGGAAATATTCCGGTCATTTGTCTCTTGCTTCTTGTCTTTTCTGTTTCCTTTCTTGTGTATCATTTTCTTCCTCCCTATGAAATTACCATAATGAAGAACAGAAAAATTTTAAATTTAATTTGTACTGCTGTTGCATCTTATAAAACTTAAGTTTCTTAAAATACATATGGTTCTTAATTTTGAAATTAGAATTTTTTTTTTGGTAACTAAAGAATGTTTTATTTAACTTCACAACAGATTCAAAAAAAATTTTTGACATTCAGTATTATTTTATATTAGTTTCAGGTGTATAGCATAGTGGTTAGACCTTTATACAACTTATGCAGTGATCCCCTCCATTAGTCTAGTACCCACCTAACACTAGACATAGTTGTTGCAACATTACTGACTGTATTCTCTATGCTGTACATTACATCCCTGTGACTATTTTGTAACTACCAATTTGTATTTCTTAATCTCTTCACCTTTTTCACCCAGCTCCCCAACCTCCTTTCTCTCTGGCAACAACCAGTTTGTTCTCTGTATCTATGAATCTGTTTCTGTTTTGTTTGTTCATTTATTTTGTTCTTTAGATTCCATATGTAAGTGAGATCATGTGGTATTTGTCTTGCTCAGTCTGACTTACTGCACTTAGCATAATACCCTCTAGGTCCATCCATATTGTCACAAATGTAAGATTTCATTTTTTTCTAATGGCTGAGTAATATTCCATTGTGTACATGTATCATATCTTCTTGATCCATTCGTTTACTGACGGGTACTTGGGTTGCTTCCATATCTTGGCTATTGTAAATAGTACTACAGTGAACATAGGGGTGCATATATCTTTTTGAATTGGTGTTTTGGATTTCTTTGGATAAATACCCAGAAGTGGAATTGATGGGTCATAAGGTTGTTCTATTTTTAATTTTTTGAGGAACCTCCATACTGTTTTCCATAGTGGCTACACTAATTTGCAATCCCACCAACAGTGCACAGGTGTTCCCTTTTCTCCACATCCTTGCCAACACTTGTTGTTTATTGATTTATTGATCATGGCTATCCTGACAGGTGTGAGGTGGTATCTCATTGTGGTCTTTATTTGCATTTCTCTGATTAGTGACATTGAGCATCTTCTCAAATGTCAATTGGCCATCTGTGTGTCCTCTTTGGAGAAATGTCTGTTCAGGTCCTCTTCCCATTTTTTAATGGGATTGGTTGTTTGGTTTTTTTGGTGTTGAGTTGTACAAGTCCTTTATAAATTTTGTATATTAACCCCTTATCGGCGAATATCTTCTCCCATAGAATATGTTTGTTTTTATGTTTTAGTTAGGGACCCTTCCACAGAAAAGGCCTACCTACTCTTGTCCCAAACAGTAGCAGTAGATCTTCATTTGTTTTAAAGCAAACAAATAAATGTAAGATACTAACCTCTAGGCTAATACCACCTCTCTGTTGAGAGTGCCCAGAGCTGATCTCTCTTTCTAGCACTTACTGACACAAATTGATACTGTCCTGGTCTGTTGCCATCTACCTCTGTTCCAATACCAGGCACTGTCAAATAGCTCATTTCCTCCAGGGTGAAAGCCTTTGGGGCCCACATCTCCATACATCGTTAGCTATTTGACTCTTACACTGGAAAAATAGAAGTTATTTGCCTCTAACCTTGGTTTTCCAAATATATCTAATCCTCAGTACGTTTTGCTTGAATATGAATGGATACTTCCTGTGATCTTACTGAGACTTTTCAGTTTTTCCGTGAGATAAATATGTTTGTTTGCTTTTTTTGTGTGTTTCTTTGGTAAGTTCTTCAGTCTAATAATATGCCAGATGGAGACACATACACATCCCTTTGGCTCATAAAGTAGTTATAAGAAGTTCCAGAGAATAAGCTAAGTGATATTTAAAAATGAACAATACTTTGTGCTATACATATTAAGTGCCCAGATATGACAGAAAGCTAACTATAAATAATGATCGGGTGGTGTTAGTTATTTACATACTCTTAGAGAACCAAGTTACAAATAAGAAATACCTGTTAATGTTATGGAAAGAGTGCACGGCTCCAAATTGTTGTTGGTGTTAGTGGTTTTACAGTCATTTTATAGTTAACTTTATCTCCCAGGGTTTGTAATGTATGAAATTGTTACATGTTATTTATAATTAATTAATACAGCCTTCTCTTCAAACTGTTGAGTTGTTCTGGAGACTTATAAGACAGAAAGCTGAAGATAACATTAGTAGAAGCCATCTTCAAAGATGTCTGTTTAAAATTGACTTGAAAGCTAAACAAACCTATAATTTCTCCAAATAATTAACTGTATTTTCTAAAAAGCCAATAGTTTATGTTGAAAGGAGCTGCATGTGGTTACTGGTTACTATGTGAAAACGTTCTTTTTTAGTTGCTCCTCACTTGCCTTCTCTTCTTAACAGTTCTTTAGTCTTATTTGTTTTAATATTTAATAGCTTAAAGCAACCCCATATCTAAAACTAAAACTATGTCTTAACATGCAATAATTTTAGTTTTTAAAAATTGTATAATAACTACAATGACATTATAGTCTTAAGTGATTTATTTGCAAAGTCTTCTCATTTTGTCAAGTAAATTCTGATGTTTTTGTGACTCATGTTTTCTTTTTGCGGTTTTGTTATTATTTCCTAAGTTCTTGCTTTGGCCTCTGGTCCTGAACTGGGACAGCTGACATTTCTTGGCCTGGTGGGAATCATTGATCCTCCTAGAACTGGTGTGAAAGAAGCTGTTACAACACTCATTGCCTCTGGAGTATCGATAAAAATGATTACTGGAGACTCACAGGAGACTGCAGTTGCAATTGGTATAACTAGGCTGTTTCTTTTTGTTTTTGTTAGTTTTTCAAAAATTACTTCAGTGTATAATTTTGTGAACTATTAGACATGAAATGTTTTTACATAATATTGAGATTATACAATTAAAATTGACTTTCTTATTTGCTCAGACTGTATAAAATTGTGGACCAAACTTTATTTTAGTTTAAAAGGTAATACTATTGATTGAAAATACATAACTGAAATCACATGTATTTTATTTACAAAGGGTAGTTAGTTGGTTATTTTTAACCTCATAATTCACTATGCTGATGGATAAAAGCACTAGATCATGAATGTGAAAGGAAACATGAAATTTAGTTTTTCCTTTCAACTTGAGTATTATTTTCAAAGCAGACTTGTACCTAATTTGGAAGAATATAGCTTGTGCCTATGTTTCTGATGTCTCATTGTATATATGTGTATATTGTTTAAATGCTATTTACAATTACCTTAAGAAGTAAAGGGAAAAAAATGAACATGAAAGTTAATTTCAAAGCCTGTAAACTGTAATTCATACTGATAAATCTAAGCAGTTTGGTGAAGTCCAGTAATTATGATTTTATTAGCATGGAGAGAGACTGGGACAGGAGTTTCACAACTTATGTTATCTAAGAAGAATATGTCACTAGAAACGTAACATTGTTGGAAAGATTGTACCTAGAAAAACTTTTCAGCATTCATTTTCATTTACATGCAGCTACATGATACCATCATTTTGTTTGGCTTTGGATATTTAAAATGTGCTCTGATCTTCATTAAAATTGAGCTGTTGGGCAAAGCCTGATTGACCTTGTTTCAGTTCGTAGGTTTGATGGGTTAAATTGTGAAAACTCTTTATTCTTAAGTTTAAACAAAAATATTAAACAGAAATCTCCAGACTTTACTATGTCAAATAGGTTTGTCTTATTAGTAATTTGTCTGGTGATCCCTGGATATAAAGACATTTTATACTTAAAAGAAAGAGAGTAGATGACAAATTACATTAACTGAGCATTATGTTGACTAGCCTATCAAACAGAACCAATTTAGTTAATTATGTTTTTTCTCCCATTTCACTTTAGCTAGTCGTCTGGGATTATGTTCCAAAACTTCCCAGTCAGTCTCAGGAGAAGAAATAGATGCAATGGATGTCCAGCAGCTTTCACAAATACTACCAAAGGTAGGCCTAAACTAAAGCCTTTTACACCGAAAGGCCTTACTCTGAGTGTTACCATTTCTGCTGCTATCTTAATGAAACTGTTTATTTGAGAACAGTTGGGACATGACCACCAAATTTGTTGGTTCAAATCATGAAATGAAATCTTATCATTGAGAGTATTTGTCATGAGATCATTATGATTATCATTGTAAATTTATTAACTTTAGCAAGAGTCAGATTTCCCCTGAGGAAAATACTGTATAAATTAACAGTGCTGTATTTATTATAAAGTACAGAGTGGAGACAGCCCCTTACCTTATACTATTCTTACCCTTTTGTTCTATTTTAATTGTAGCATAAATATGTAATGCCTTTTTAGAAAAAAATGAGGTATTTACTTACAGTAAAATTCATCTTTTTAAATGTACTGTTGTTTTAAGTTTTGGCATGCAGTCTTATAACCACCACCAAAATCAAGATACAGAATGATTCCATCGTACTGCCAAATTCTCTTGTGCCTTTTTGTAATGAGCTCCTCCCGCTACTTCCAGCACTAGCAACTGATTTGTTTTTTGTCCCTATAGTTTTGCCTTTTTCAGAATGCTCTAAAAATGGAATTGTATAGTATGAAGACTTTGAATCTATTTCTGAATAGCATAATGAATTTGAAATTTATCCATAATGGTTGTGTGCATGTATGTATGTATTATTTTGATTTGAGTAGTATTACACTATATGGGTGTATGTTACCTATTCAGTAGTTTAAAGACATTTGAATTATTTCCAGTTTTTCCCAATTATGAAGAAAGGTACTATAAACATTTATGTATAGGTTTTTGCATGAAAATGAAATTTTATTTCTCTTGGATAAACACCTAAGAGTAAACTCTGGTTCATAATGTATGTTTGCCTTTGTAAGAAACTGCCACATTTTTTTACAAGCTGGCTTTATTATTTTGCATTCCCATTAGCAGTGTTTGAAAGTTCTAACTGCCCTGCATTCTTACCAGCACTTGGAATTGTCAGTTACCCCACCTTCATTCTGATAGGTGTAGCCTGGTATCTTATTGTGGTTTTAATTTTCATTTTCCTCACAGCTAACGATGTTGAGTATCTTTTCTTATGCTTATTTGCTATTCATATATCTTCTTTAGTGAAGTGTCTGCCCTGCCTATTTTTTAAAAATTGTGTTTGTGTTCTTACTGAGTTTTGATATTTGATATTTTTGATATTTGATTTGAAATATTTTTTCCCAGTCTGTGGCTTATCTTTTTATTCTGTTAACACTGTCTTTCAAAGAGCTAAAGTATAAAATTTTGATAAAGTCCAGTTTGTCGTATTTTTCTTTTATGGATCATCTTTTGATACTTTATCTAAGAACTATTTGCCTAACCTTACATCACAAAGATTGTTTTCCTGTATTTTCTTCTAGAAGTCTTATATTTTTAGACTTTACACTAAGGTCTGTGATGCATTTTGAATTAATTTTTGTGTATGTTGTGAGAAATGGGTTAAGGTTCATTTTTTGCATATGGATGTTCAGTTGTTTTCTAGCACCAATTGTCGTAATGACTGTCCTTTCTTTATCGAATTGCCTTTTCATCTTTGTAATGCTTTTTTGACAAATTATTTATAGAGAGAAAGGTATCTCCTGTCCCACAACACAGTATCTTCTTTAGAGCCATGTTCCCTGTTGTGAGATTAACTTATTTTATTATCTTGGGATGCTTTGTGGGGGCTTAACAAAGCCTGATTTGTGGGTACGCAAATCCTGTTGGAAGGGTCCCATAAGAGGTAGGAAATATTTTTGCATCCATGTTGTTGACAGTTCGAATTTCTTGTCCTTATTGTTACTTGTCTGTTTATTCACATGTATTTGTATGTCTTTTAAAATAAGTGCTTATCATCAGGCATTTATTTCATTAGACATTAGCTGTTCATTGACAGTAATAAAATGTGCTACCTTCTTCTTATTTGACACTCAAAACTGCAAGTTACATATTTAGAACACTGAATTTTCTTAAATTATTTTATAATACTTTTTTCTGATTAGAATATTTACTAGTAGTGTATGTTCATTGTTGAAAAAAATGGAAAACCTAGAAAGGTAAGAAATGCAAGCTGCCTGTAATACAGTCCAGATACTCAGAAGATTTGTACTCGCAGAGCATCCAAGATAATAAAATAAGTTCACCCGTGTGTTGTTGTTTTCAATGTGTTCTACAAAACCTGTGTTGTTTAAATGTGATTAACAAAACCTGGTTGGTACTTTATAGTGTTATAAACCTGAACATTTGTTTAATGTAACTTCAGCATTCCTGAAATCACTAGATCTTATTATAAAACCTGTTTTTAATAGCTGTACAAGATTTTGTTTGGGTATACTATGTGTGCATAAACACACACAACTCTATGGTATATAACCATTTTCTTGTTGAAATTTGAGCTTCCATTTGTTTTTTGTTACGTTATTTACAGTAACAAAAAACAAATGGAAGCTCAAATTTGTTTGAGCTTTAAGGATGATAGCGGTAGCGGCCATTTTCTATGTGCCAGGCAGTACCTGTGTTACATACATAATCCTTAAGCCACCTTGCCTTACTCCTGATAGGCAACCCCGCTTTTACAGATGAGGAAATTGAGTCCCAGAGAATTTGGGAGCTTAACTGAGACAGAGCTGGTGAGTGGTGGTGGCATCGGCACTGGGACTGGAACCCACGTCTGTGTGAATCCAGAGTTCATCTGTTAACTGATGCATTGAGCATTATTGTACATAAGACTTTGTGCCCAACTCCGATCGTTTCTGTAGAATTAATTCCTATATGTGAAATAATTGGACCAATGGTCAACACATTTGTAAAGCTCTTAACAAATATTGATGAGTTATCCTCTGAAAAGGTTTTAGTTTCTATTTCCACAAACTGCACTTTGTATTGCCTGAAGTCCCTAGACCTCCAGTCTCACTTGTGGTTAGATTTTAGATACTGTTACTAGTAGAAATGCTCTATTTCACTCATCCATATTTTCTGTTTCTCTTTTTCAAGCTTTAGACACTCATGAATGCTGTTTTCATATGCGAACATATGCTAGCAGTGTGGGTGTTTACTTTGTTTTGGGTTTAGTGGAGAAGGTGCTTTCATATTTGAACAGGACTTTTTATGTGTCCTGAGCTGGTGGTTTCTTTCTGACATTTGTTTCTGAAAGAGTAAGTCTTGTATTGGGTTCCCTGGGAGAATTGGGACAGAATGTACACTAGTAAATAGATGTGAAATCTACAGTTAATTAAACATTTTCCCATTAGACCTTTGTTCAACCTTTTCTTCTAAACCTTTTCCCAGAGATGCTTACGAGTAGTAAAATGGACAGATTTGAAATTTCATTTTATTTGCTTTCTTCAGTTCACTCACTCTCTCTGGCTCTTTGATAAAAATGCCAATGATCTAAAAATAAACCTAAATGTAGTTGGAGAAGGAAGAAGCAAATTATAAATTACCTCATCAAGCTGGACAAACTGCATCATTGGTCTTTTCCAAATAAGAGTTTTTGTGCATTAATTATGGCAGATACCCTGATGCTATTCCAAAGATACTAAAATAACATAAAACCTAAGCCTTGTGAGAAACTCACTAAATTGCTTAAGTCATCCTAAAGAAGAATTCCATAAATAACAGAACTTTCTTTCTGGTATTTCATGTCTTTTGAATACCTAAGTCTTTTTTCCAAATATTATTAATGATTTTTTTTGGTCCTTCGAGCTTAGCTGGACTCCTTTCCCTGCCCTCCCTCCTGCCAGCATCCCCACAGCCACATCTTTGTCTTTTTCTCCATTTCAGCTTGGTATTTATGTAACTCGCTCATAGCCAACGTGTATTCTTGGTCTCATGTTTTTACTTCAGATCCCTTTGAATAGCTTTTCTTTTATTAGTGTTAAAAACAAATCTTTTCTTCTAAGTTACTAGTTCACTGAGGTTTACCCACATGTACTAAGTCATATTAATTCTGTTCTTCATTAAAATGCTTTTCAGCTTTCTCTTTCCACAATTTAGTCACGCATTTCGAATCTCTTAACGTTGCTCTGTCCTTTTGACTGAGAGCCAATTAAAAAGTAGTATGGAAACTGAATTTTGCTTAATTATTTATAAAGTTCATTTGGGAGTTCTTACTGTTTTTTTGTTTATGATTTCTTCCATTGTGTCCTAAATTTCCCATTGATAAAACTGGACATTCTCTTTTGTTTTTTGTTTTTCATAGCAGTACTGCCATTTATATTTCTATCAATCCTGTTAACCTAATCCCAGTTTGTGTACTGCTTAATTTTTGGTAGGTTGTAAATACTTATTCCAGTCACCTAATTTTTCTTCAATGCATTGGGTGTCTTTTTATCTGTCTTGGAAGATTTGGGAACCTTTGGCAGGTTATTTAAATGCCAGGAACACAGTTTTCATTAAACTCTCCTTTAATATTTTCCTATTTTCTTTCATAACTTTCTTTCACTGGTACAACTTCTCTGTTAACATTGATCAAAAGAACTGTGAGTACTGACCACAGAATATGAAACTGAAAATAAGGACCCATGAAAAGAGAAAAATCCTCTTGCAGTCTTCTGAAAATACATAGCCCTTCCCCCTCCCCTTAATGATTTTTATCTTTTCCTCCCACATTCGTCCCTAAACACTCTCCTTTTCTGACAAAGTTCTACTTTTTTCCCACAGTCCTTTTACCATCATGTTTTCCTCATCCTATCTTGGCCCCTCCTGCTTCCAGACGACAGTGATTTTAGTGTGTGTTTATCTTTAATCTGTATATTCCCTTTTTCTAGGTAGAGAAACAGACATAAAGGTGAAAATATTAATAGACAAAATTCAGTGGCCCTCAAGTTTAATCCTAGCTCTGTGATACAGTGATGTAATTCAATTTTTAGTCATTTCTAACTTCTTTTTTAATACCTAATTTCTTCAGGCCATAATTTTCTGTCTACTAAATTTCCACATTTTTACTCAACTGAAAAGATTGACCTGCTCATGCTGGTGCTTTAAGAACCAGTTTTACTCTGTGCAGTGTTATGTATCACATGCAAAACACCAAGTGAGTCTTCACCTTTGCATTGAGATTTGCTTAGTTTCAAAGTGGCTGCTGTTATTTTTAAGTTGCCATCAAAGCTTTGAAATGCTAAAATCTTATATCAAGTAATAGGTATACTGGATGCTTGTCAGGTAGTTTCTTAACTATAGAATAAGAAATACGCTTTCAGTCTGACAGTGGGCGTGTCGTCCTGACTGCTGCTGTCAGTGGTAACCTGCAGTAGCCATATGAAGGTCATGTACAGTGGTCCAAATGATTTGCAGTGGAACAAAGGCAAAATTTTACTCTGTACAACCTGAGTATTTGTAATTGGCTTTTAATTTAAATAGTCTTAAAATCTGCAGCGTTTGCTCAACACTCTTGTTCTTCAGTGCTGTGTGCTACATGAATAATTTCTGCAGTACTGTAGAATTTCACTTAGAAGGTAACCAGTTTTTAAAGGTATACTTTAAAAACATATGTAGCTAAGTCATTTTTAAAGATATACTGAAGAGTTTCTGAATGGGTTTTTGAACTTTTTTACAAGGAAGAATAGTCTCCAAATATCAGTTATGCAATGCGTGGTACCTAGGGATAATCAGTAATGTGATATTACAAAAAACTGAGTCTTTTGCTTAAGAATACCATCCTCTTTTGTTTTAGACCTTTATTAAAATTGGGAGAGAATCTGGGAACAGTGTTTATGATGGTACTAAGATTCATTCAATGATTTATTTGTTCGTTTTATATTCATTTATAGAGCATTGGAAGTACAGGACAAAAAAATCTATGCCTTCGGGGAACTTATAGTCCAAGTAAAAATATGTATTATGTTGAGATAAATGCTAAAGAGCACTGGGAAAAAAGCAGGGAAGAGAGAGATAAAAGATTAAGAGGGAACTGAAATTTTTAGATAACATGACTAGAAAAAAGCTTCACTGAGAATGTATTACTTGACAAAATGGCAGGCCATCTGAGAAAAGAACATTCTAGATCTAGGGAACACAGGGCAAATGCCTTGAGGCGAGTGAGGAGGCTGTTGTAGTTCAGGTGAGAAAAGATTAATGAGTGGGGAGGGGACATGCACGTCAGGGGACTTGGATAGATAATAAAAGACTGACACTCATTCTGAGAGAGATGGTGGAGGGTTTTGAGCAGAGAACAGATATGGTTTGACTTCTGTTTTAACAATTTAATTCTGGCCACTGTGATGGGAATAGACAGCAGGAGGCAAGGGCTGAAATTTAAAAAATCAGTTCAGAGATACTGACCCAGGCTGTTGGCAATGTAGAGTAAGGAAGTCAAATTCTGGTTATATTTGAGAATGGAGCCAATGGGATTTGCCATCAAACTGCCTGTGGCATGTGACAGAAAAGGAGGAATCAAGGGTGGCTCCAGACATTCAGAGCCTGAGCGACTGCAAGAATGTACTTGTCATCAGCAGAGGAGTTGAGGAAGCCCGTTTTGGGGCAATGATGGGTTCATTGTGGGATATGTTTAAGTCTGAGATGAGACATTATAGAAAATACGGAGTAGGTAGGTGGATTAGTTTCATCCATCTGGATTTCAGAAGAGATGTCAGAGCTGGAGATAAAAATGCTAATGAGTATAAATAAAATCCAAATCTATAAGGCTGGGTGAGCTCACCTAGGGAGAAGCAGGGGATCTTTGACCTCTTATAGAGAAGAGTAAGAACTAAATCCTGGAATACTTGCAACATTCAGACGTCAGGGAGGTCCAGAGGAATATGTACAAGAGGAGCAGCCAGAAAGGTAGGAGGGAGACGAGGACAGTGTGGGGGTCATGGAACCCAAGAGAAGAAGGTGGTTCAGAAGGAAGGAGTTGGCAGCTCTGTTAGGGTGCTGCTGAGAGGTTACGTTGGAGGAGAAAAGACCATTGGGTAACCATGTGGGGTGGTCTTTGGTACTCTTGGGTAGGGAGGGGTTTCAGTGCCGTGGTGGGGTTAACAACTTGATGGGAATGGATTCAGGAGAGAATGGGAAGAGAGAAATGGGAGACAGCAAGGATAGGCAACTAGAAGAGTTTTGCTATAAAGGGGGAAAGTAGGGTGGCAAGGGAAGTTGTGGTTTTTATTTAAATGAAAGGAACAACAACATGTTTGTAAATTGAAGGTAAAGGTGCAGCAGTAAGGAAAAATTTTGATGTAAGAGGGGGTAGAATTTCTGGAGCAATGATGTTAAGTAGGTAAGAAGGTGGAATATTTCACCTGCACTAGGTGCATATTCAGTTCATCTGTAGTAAAAGGAGAGAAGGAAAGGACAGTGCCTGGATACAGATACTGGATGCTGGGAGTTGTGGAAATTCTCTTCTGATTCAGGTGTTTTTGTTTTTTTGGAAGTAGGAAACAAGGTTTTCAGCTGAGAGTGGGGTTGGAATAATGGATAAATTGGAAGTATGAGGAGAGAAAACTAGTATGAGTGAATCCTTTAGGAGAATAGGAAAAAGAATGGTGTGTATTATGTGGATATTAAAATCACCATGACTTGGAAGCATTGGAGAGTGACAGTGATGCAGAATTTTAAATCTTTGTGAAATGTAGGGGACTGAACTCGGGAGCAGTGAGTGCCTGCAGTTAGAGGGACATAGTTTCATGTAACATTCAAAACTGAGGTTTTATGAATAAAGAAGGGAGAATGGAATACACCTACCCCCCTTCTAGGCTCTTGTCATGGTACTATTTGAGAGGACTGGAGGGATGGCCGTGTTTTGTGGAAAAATGAAGTTAGAGCAATGTGGAAAAGAGGGGAGGTTACAGGGGATTTTGTTGATGACTGATGACTGACTTTGGGACACAGTAAAAGGGTTTCAGGAGACCAGGAAATGGGATCAGAAAAAGGGGTTAAATATATGATTTGGAGAGAGAAGATCATATGAGCAGTTGGAGATTTAGTGGAAGAGATCCTAATGAATTTCCTGAATAAAAGAAAAGGAGCAGACACTTGACAAAAAAAAAGGCGGGGGTGGTGGTGGTGGGAAGCTCTACAGACATTGAGAAGTAGCTGTTCTTTCTCTTTCCTGAAGACAGAACAAAGGGAAGAGGCCATTTTAGTTGTATGCCAGTGCCATGAGTAAACAATTGCAAGAGAGTTTTTCCTTTCTCTGTCTCTGAAATATTTCAAGAGTTAAGGCTGTTTTCTCTTCAGAGCTTGAACATAAGAAGATAAATTGGTAACTTGGTTGTGTATTTCCTTTGGTAAAGTTTGAAATGACTACGTCAAATGAGTATCTTAACGAACATATGGCATATTGCTTAAAATTAATCTCTGGCAAATACAGTATAAATTGATAATTTAAAAAATCATTGTTATAAGTGCATGGGTTATTCTGATATTTCTTAACACTGAAGATTTTTAATGTACCTTGTATTTTAACAGGTTGCGGTATTTTACAGAGCTAGTCCAAGGCACAAGATGAAAATTATTAAGGTGGGTCTCTAAGAATCAGAATGTTTAATTTCTATATTCAAGATGCTGTTTCTTGTCTTTCATTACTAGGAGGTTTGATAGAGCATTAAAGTCAGGAGTGCTATGAAACAAAACAGGTGATTTTTTTTTAGGACCTGAAATGGAAATACTAATAGAGAATTTAATTAGCAAAGAAGGATGTAGAAGGAAACTTCAATTAGACTTCTGCAAATGCAACCTTCTTTAAACAAATGAACGATGTAGAAGTATGTTCTGACCAGGAGTCCATAGCAAAATCATCCTGGTGAATAGCAATAATTACTTAAAAACTGAATAAACACATCCAGAAAAAAAATGTTATATGTGAACAATATTTAAAAGGCTATCATTATGTATATGAATTACCATATTTTGTCGTGTAAAATGAGTACTTTTTTTGCCCAAATTTGACAGGAAAATAAGGATGCACATTATACATGGGTAGTACTAATTCCGTATCCACATAAATGTTTTTAATTCTTTTATTTATGCTTATGAGTTAAAAGTATAACTCTAGAAATCAATAACGATATCTGTATGCAAAATAATACCCTGGAATACGATAATTGGTTTTGTTGAACTTGTGACGAACTTGCAACGATGAAGAGTTCTTGGCCTTCTATGATGCATAAATATTGTAAATTTGTTACTAGTACATAAAATTTTTTGTGCTTTATATTTGTTCTTGTGTTTTGTAATTATTTGTTACATAAAATTTCTTATACCATAATATGTTAAAAAATAAATGCTAAAATTTATAATACAAAAAACAAGTACCTAAATGTAAACAAATAAAAATGTGAATTGAAAAATTAAAACGAGATTTGTTTTACCCTGAAAGTTTGGGCCAAAAACGTGGGTGTGCGTTATACATGGTAGTGTATTATACACAGCAAAATATGGTACTCAAATATATACAAAGCAACTGACATAGTATCCGTCAGTTAATAGACTCAAGTCATTATTCACTATAGTCCTCCAGTGTATTAGTTCAGTTTTTCACTATTGACATTTTGGACTGGATAATTCTTTGTTGTGAGGGGCTGTCCTGTGTAATTTAGGTGTTTAGCAGCATGATCCCTACCCTCTAGGTGCCAGTAGCATCCGCCAAGTCATGACAATAAAAAATGTCTCCGGACATTGCCAGATGTCTACAGGGAGGCAAAATTGCCCGAGGACCACTGTGTAATTGACTCTAGATCAGACTGTGCACATACAGTTCTCACACATGGGAATATTAATAGCAATGTTTTCTAAGCTTTATTTTAAGATCTCAGTATGTTGGAGTTTATTGAAAAATTGGTGGTCTATATTATTTCTAATTGTAATTAGGTGAAAAAAAATAGAGAGGATTTGTTTATCCTTTTGTCTGTGTTGAAGCAACATTTTCATCAGAATGCCTCCTTCCACCTTTTTCCTCTCCTCCACTATAGTCTCTACAAAAGAGTGGGTCGGTGGTAGCCATGACAGGAGATGGAGTAAATGATGCAGTTGCTCTGAAGGCTGCAGACATCGGTGTTGCAATGGGTCAGACTGGCACGGATGTCTGCAAAGAGGCAGCAGACATGATCCTGGTGGATGACGATTTCCAAACCATAATGTAAGTTCTGTTTCAGTATTCCACTGAATACTGATTTTCAGTGTTCTCTGATTCACATTAGGGAATCTTCTTCCATCCTTTCCTACACCCCATCCCTAGACAATTCAAGTGGAAAAGAATTAACAATATTTAAACATTGGATGAGCTAAACTATTTTACTACATCAGTTAATGTTGTTTTATGGCATAGTGTGGAGTTTTGGAGAAAGTTATTTGTATGGAATGGAAAAGACATAATAAATGGCAGGGCCATTCATTTAAGAAATATTGACTGAGTACCAATTAAGTGTCACATTTTTCTGGCCCTAAGTGTGGTGGTACAGCAGTGAACCTTCATTCTTTATTTATTCTAGTTGAATTCAGGCTATTTAGAAATATGTGCATGGGCCTTTATTCTAGTTGAATTCAGGCTATTTAGAAATATGTGCATGGGCCTTTATTCTAGTTGAATTCAGGCTATTTAGAAATATGTGCATGGCCTTACACTAAGTATTTAAAATAATCAAGTTCCCATCCATACTTATTTCTTTATGTCAGTAATTGTTCATGTTGTCAATGATACAATTTATTAAGTTCCAATAGCTTTGTCTGTTTCAGCCACAATTTCTAATTGATTTAGAGTCTTATATATAATACCTGGTGGTGTCAGTTTCACACCGTTCAGGTGGGGGTCATTTGAATCCTAGTTTGTTTGTTTTTTTGGATAATCATGTGCCAATCTGAATCTTACTCAGTACAGGGACACATGCTAATTATACCCCCCATGGTGCTTCATTAACCCATTGTGGCCCAAAGTGGAGCATGTGGGAGCTCAGGACTCCGAATTGCCAAGCTTTTACAAGGAAATAAGACTTCTTTCTTTCCATTCTTAGAATTGTATAAAAATCTTGAAAGAAAGGAGAAATTGTTTAAAAAAACATGTATTTTTCTAGTTTGAACCAGATGAATGAGAGAGTTTAAATGAATCTTTGTAAACCATTTTCTTTATATAGTTCTGCTACAACGCGTATCTATTTGTGTGTAGGAGCAACAGGTAGCTTCAATTTTATAATTTGTGTATATCATTGATATTTATTTCCTGATATACGTTAATATACCCCCTTACCATGCATGCATCTTGAACCTTTAAGAAAACTAAATGTGGGTAAAGAAGATCATTATTGTAGTATTATAAGTATGTAGTATTATCTCTTGTGTAGAAAGACAATATGTGATTTTAGTGTTGAAATATCTTTTTAAGAATAAGAATTTTAATATTGTATAATGAAATTAGTTCAGATGGAACTTAGCAGGCTTGACTTTAATTCCTTGCTAGAACAATGTTTCCATATTTTCTCCTAATCTTAATTACGTGAAGAAAATAATAGATTCTTTTAACGATGTATGTGTTATATCCATTGGAAATTTGTTTTCAAAATTAGTTCCACGGTGTTCTAGTATAGATAAATCTTTATTTTTGTGTGATATTGTAGTATTTTCTCACTTAATTTTTTTTTTTTTTTAATTTCAGGTCTGCAATTGAAGAGGGTAAAGGGATTTACAATAACATTAAAAATTTTGTTAGATTTCAGCTGAGCACGTAAGTTTGCAAGAAGTTTGTCACCATGGGTCTTATAGATAAATTATATGAAAAGTGGAATTCAAGCAGAATGCCTAGAAGCTTCTGGGCTTTCTTTCTGAGGGTTTTTTCATGCGTAAGTTTTCCAAATGAAAATTAATTCTAAAATTTAAAATGGCATGATTAATAGGTACTAAATATGATGATTTATCTATATCACCATCATAATATATAAACCTTTGTGATTTATTTAATAGCTCCTGAAATAACTAAGGAAGGGGTGTCAAATCTTAATTTTTCCTCCTAGTATTTTTTTCCAAAACCAGAAGGGTTTTTCTGTAGTCAAAAAAGAGTACCAAAATATTGTTAAAACTGTTAACTGTTGTGTAACAACAGCTATTCCGAACTCAATTTTTAAAATCGCCCTCTATTTATTATTTTTATCTAAACATGTTGGAAAATCCTTTATTAAAATACTGTGGATTGTAAGGGTTACTCCTGGCTTCGAAAAGTTCACACGAATGAAGCATAGGTTACTTGAAAATATAGGCTTTCTTTAAAAGCACAGTAGTAACATGAGATTTGTAAATGTTAAAAATGCGGTATCTTACAGTTAGTAAGAATTATGGTATGCTGATAGAATTTTTTAAATTGACTCTTTTTTTTCAACAGGAGTATAGCAGCATTAACTTTAATCTCATTGGCTACATTAATGAACTTTCCTAATCCTCTCAATGCCATGCAGATTTTGTGGATCAATATTATCATGGATGGACCTCCAGCTCAGAGGTAAGAGTGTTTTCTTAAACTAGAAAGACAAGGAAGGTATGATATCCTGATAATTAAGTTGTAAGAGTTCATTCATGAATAGCATTAGAAACCTTTGCAGTAACATGTTTGTTATAAATTGATGTATGTATATCATTTATTTTCTTTGGGCACTCATTCGTGTGTTATGAATCTGAGCCTTTACACTGTGTTAGATGCCCAGCCTTAAGTTGAGAACAGATCAGTACAATCCTCAGGACGTAATTAAGCTTTTTGTTTCGAAGAATGGGATGTAATGGAGAAATCTTTGAGTTTAGTGTTACTACCTAAGCCTTGTTGTCTATTTTAGAGATTTGGGAAAGTGTTGAAGGACCTAAGCATTCTAAGTATTTTCTTTTCTAATAATAGGGCCATAGATGTCACTTCCCAACACAAAGAGCAGATACATGTCAGTAGCCTTTACAACAAAATTATTCGTAGTTGAAACTTACTGCATGAAAGATATTTCAAAGTCCAGTTGGTAGGTCATGTACTTCAGGTCATATTTGAAATAACTGAACTTAACCGTGTTTCCCCGAACATCAGACCTAGCCGGACTGTCAGCTCTAATGCGTCTTTTGGAGCAAAAATTAATAGAAGACCCGGTCTTGCTCCAAAAGACGCATTAGAGCTGACGGTCCGACTAGGTCTTATGTTCGGGGAAACACGGTATATGTAAATGAAATTGGACAATTTTTTGAAATTCGTCTATCAGTCTCCTATCAAATTGTGCCAAATAAGTAAGAATAAAATAGGAAAGAGTGAGAAAATGTGTGGTTATTTTTGAGTAATGATAGCCAAAGTTTTCTTTATTTTGTTTTTATAAGAAAGAACTTAGTTTTCTGGATAATTGAGGTTAATCAGATTGTGAAAGTAACAAATCCAAACATTAAAACTTTAAAGTAATTCACTTTTCTGTTTGTTTTTAAGCCTTGGAGTAGAACCAGTGGATAAAGATGTCATTCGTAAACCTCCACGCAACTGGAAGGACAGCATTTTGACCAAAAACCTCATACTTAAAATACTTGTTTCATCAATAATCATTGTTTGTGGGACTCTGTTTGTCTTCTGGCGGGAGGTATAGTCACCAGATAAGCTGCTTTATTAACATGCATTCTGTGTAATAGGACTGTATTATTTTTGTGTGTTAAATGGAACGCTGAAATTTAGGAGAGCTCTTTGAAAAAAGATGAAAACATTTGAAAAATAGTTTAATTTCAACCTTTATGGGTAAATAGAATTTCTGATTCATTCATTAGAGTAATATAAATCTGCAGAGGAGTATCAGATACAATAATTTAATACATGAAAATTTAGGGAGGACTTAGAAAATCTGAGTCTTTGACATAGTTACATTATTGTTATCCAAAAAGAAGTTTTAATATCCATTATATAGTTTATGAGAAGACTTTTTACTTTATGATGACTACAGCTGTTTTTTAGGTGACTTTTTAAATGGCATATAGGATATTTAGGTAGCTTATATGTTTTTATATTTTAAGATTAAAGCTGTTTCATCCTAATGGAAAGAAAATATTAACCTTTTAAAAACTTGTGGTATTTGTCCATTAAATTCAGCCACTGAAAATCATTTTTTCCTTTTGACAGCTGCGAGATAATGTGATAACACCTCGAGACACAACCATGACCTTCACATGCTTTGTGTTTTTTGACATGTTTAATGCACTAAGTTCCAGATCCCAGGTATGCTTAGGTAATCGTAGTTGACTGATTCAATTGGGTAGAGTACTTTCTAATTGTAAGTAGGCAAGGATTGTGGGTCTTTAGGTTTGCCTGATTTCGTAGTCAAAAATTACAGCCTCAGATATAGCCTTCCTATAAACAGCTGTCTACACACATGTCATAGTGGGGATGAGGCATTTGGGGAGATAAGCCTTACTTTTGACCAGAAGATCAAAGTAAATCACAGGTGTTATCATTTGACCTTTCTTCTTTCCATTCCCTTATTATCTGTAGCTATGTGATAGGTTCAGGTTAACAATATCCGAGCATAGGACAAACCACATGCGTTCTGTCAAGATGGTATTAGTCTTATTTTAGAAGAAAGTATTGTTAGAAGTACAAGAACAATTTTGTGCATATTCATCTTTTCCCATTACTTCCATCTGTGTCTCAAAACTTATGACATTTTAAATTTTCTTCCCTGTTATATCTTTAGGTGTGATTACCTTTTCTTAATCAAACTATTTTGATAGAAAATAATGGGCTAAAACCTAGTGGTACTTTTTCAGATCTTTTTTTTTTTGAGAACTAGTTCCATTTGAAGCTTGAATATTGATTTCAATGTTAGAGCATCTTATGAATGCTTAACTATATCTATTACTATTTGCCATGATAGAACTTTCCAAGTACAATGAATTGTCATTAATTTAGACTAATTTTTGAAGATGATAATACTATTCCCTTTTTGTTTTATGAAAGGCAGCTTTACTTTTTCAGTACACATATAACTAGGTCCATTCTTCAAGAAAGGTTTTAGGATTATCTACCTTAATGAATGGATAGAAATGATTAGCAAAATAATCATATAAAATAAAATTTCTTTAGTTTTGGAATGCTAAAGTAAGTTTCCTTTCTGTGGTCTTTAATCTCATCACTCTTTTAAAGAAAGCCCTTTCTTGATAAATGGAAGCTGTTTTAAAATTTACCCTTATTCCATCTGAAGTATTTCAAAATAATAGTTAAAATTAAGAGACTTTAAGGTACTTTTCACTGCAAGAATTCAGTCCAGCTTATTAAAAATTAGAGGTGAATGTAATAATAAAGTAGTTGTTTCTATGACCAAGAAGTAATTATTGAACTCCCTTCTCTACCAACAGACCAAATCTGTGTTTGAGATTGGACTCTGCAGTAATAAAATGTTTTGCTACGCAGTTCTTGGATCCATCATGGGACAGTTATTAGTTATTTACTTTCCTCCACTTCAGAAAGTTTTTCAGACTGAGAGCCTAAGTATACTGGGTAAAGAAAATATTATCTTTATAATTTATGTATTTTAGATGAATTGTTTTAAGTACTTTTAATGCTTTTGTTCTAATAAAAATTTTCTTTTAAAAAGTGAAATAGGAAAAGTGATTGACTTGATTTGCAAAAGGACTGTGCTCTATTTCTTCATTGGGAGAAGTTAGGGACTCACTGTCCTAATTCTAGGCTTTTATATTTTTATAGTTTTTTCTTGTAATTTTTTCTTTTAATCTTTTATAGGTTATTAATTGTTATATCATATCGGTGATTCTGTTAGCTAGTAAACTTTGCAACTATAAGTTTCAAAGAATTGTAAACCCAATTTATTTTCTCTTACAGATCTGCTGTTTCTTTTGGGTCTCACCTCGTCTGTGTGCATAGTGGCAGAAATTATAAAGAAGGTTGAAAGAAGCCGGGAAAAGATTCAGAAGCATGTTAATTCAACATCGTCGTCTTTTCTTGAAGTATGATGCATATTGCATTCTTTTATTTGCAAACTAGGAATTGCATTCTGAAGATCATTTAGAAGGGCAAGTTCAAGAAGATAATGAAGATTTGAGAACTTTTTAACTTTTCATTGACTAAAAACGAGCGTTAATGTTAGACTTGATTTGAGACTTTAACCTGCTGGCAGTTCCAAATGAAATTATGCAACTTTGATAACATATTCCTTGATTTAAATTGGCTCTTCCGATTAAGTGGAACTTTACAAAGCATATGGGCATTTATTTAATTAAAAAGAAAAAAGGTAAAACCTGAACCACTTAAAGAGGTCTAACAGTACAAATACACTATCTATCATAGATAGATATAAATATTTTTTTTTTAATTTTTAAATATTATACTATTTATGGTGGTGGGGCTTTCTTACTAATACACAAATAAATTTAATCATTTCAAAGGCATTCTATTCAGTTTAGAATTTGATTCCCAAGAGTGCCATATTTCACCTACTGTATTTCCTTTTTCCTGCAATGTAAGCAGCTCAGATACCTTGTGTTACCATTTTTGTATCTCAAGTTTTTTGCACAGGATGTGACCACTGTCAGATACTGTTCTTTTCTTTCTTTTTGTGACTGAAAAGCCTATACTGCAATTTTAAGTAAATGTTTGCTTTTCTTAGTAAGTATAAATGGTTGCTTTTATTTTATTTTTTTGCCCCAGCTATGAGTCTTTGGTGTAGCAAAATTAATACAGGGCTATCAAGTGGCATTCTAGTTTGAGTAGCCATGTCTTTAATTAACACTTCGTCATAGAGTCAAAAATATTTAAGACTCATTGGGCTGAAATTTATAACAAATTATATTAACATGTTATGCCTCCTTTTGGAGGTAAATATAAATCATACTTTGTCAAATATAATTTTGTCGTTCCCTAAATACAAATCCAAGTACCTCACCTGAATAACTGAATTGTATTATTTTTAATATCTTTTTATATGTATTTTTAAGCATCTTTCTTAGGAAGTATAGAGTGCTGTACTTAAAGAATAAGAAAAGCCCCAAGCCCGAACAGATGGTTTCAGAACCAGGGTATATGTGGAAGATTCTGTGCTGGCTGCGCTCTTCATGTATCTTTCTCTGGCCTAGACTGCAGCACAACCCTGAGCTTTTCCCTGTTCCTACTGCACCATTTGTTCCCTGCCTTCGTTCTGTTTCACTGGGCATGCTAGAGAAATAGATAGAATTGCTCTTGTAATGCCATCAGTTTTATAATAGCTTGATGAGGTATTTTGTTTTGAATGTGTGGCAAATTTGGGCCAGAAATTCAAAATTAGAAATCCATTTTCCTGTTGATTATTTATTTCTGAAACAGAAATGGGTCTCAAATTCTTACATATGTAATTCTACCTGAAGTAAGTGAGTTTTGTATTTTGTAATTATTCTCCATTTTTTAAACTGTCAGGATAAACTACTGTCTAGTTATTATCACCAATATTAAATCCAGTATTATCACTGAAATATTGTTGTCAATGATAGGGAAAATATATATACTTTGAGTCCTTGTTAGTGAAACAATTGAGTATAAGGAGCTGAGATGTCTGCAGTTTATTCTACTTTACCCTTTAAGACTCAGTAGTCAGATCTCATTAGATGGAACATGGAAGCCATTGTCTAATTAGCTTTATCTTTAGTGACATGATGTCTCATTCCTAAATTTTGTAATGATTTTCCTTCTGTGTTACAAAGACTTGAAATACGAATTTAAGTGCACGTTAGTCTTTTGTTTTGGCCTTTTAGGTTCAGAGTATGACTCGTATGAAATAAATGTGCCTGTTCTTTTGTTTGGTTTTTGAACCAAAAAAAAAAAGAAAGATTTCTTTTTATAAGTTAATGACCTTCCAGTTGGGTTTGTTAACGTTAAAATCATATGGATGCTGAGGATAACGGGAATTAGGCAGTACTCAGAGTACACAGAACCTGTGATTTAAAAACAAGTGAAACACACAGTATAGATACACTACATCCAGGTTTGAATTTTCCACAGTCTAGCAACAAATTAGAATATTTGTATATATATCTTTGATGGTGTATTATCCAAATTAGCATAGATAATTTAAATGCTCTAGTGTGTAAATTAAAATTTTTTAACCCCATTTCCTAGCCCAAGGCCTGGCTCGACTTCCCTAATAATAGTAATTTAATTTTTCCCTGTTAGACTACCTCATGAAGTTGTTTGGCTCCAAAATGATTAAACATCTGAAGGAAGAAAGTAAAGGACTTGAAATAATTCACCAAATGATTAAAACTGGCAGCAAAGAAACAAGGCTTAGCATGTTGCCTCACATTTGTCCTGGGCACGTCATGATCCAGAGATGAAACAAGTGACTCCAGGCAGCCTAAAAACCTCCCCTATCAGGCTGCAGGCTTTATTTAATAGCTGAGACCACACTCACAGGGGCAAACACTTTTTTACCTTTCATACGTATGCAAGGTACATCTTTTACATTGGTCGTCTTTCTGAAATCACTTTCAGTTATGATCTCTTTCATATAGGACATAAGCGAAGTGAGTATTGGTCACACTCAGTTTCTCAGTGAAATTAATTGGTGGCACACAATACATTTCTTATGTAAGAACCTTAATTAACTTTACCTTGCTTTCTGCCTTTGTCACGTGGCACTTCCACATATGCCTCACCCAGAAACTTGGATGAATTGATTGTCATTTCCGTTAACTTTGATTTAGTGGCTGGAGTGTGCTAGGAATAGAAAGGTGATGGCACCCCTGCCTTTTGGGAGCTCTTGGGTAGGTTTGCAGGGGGATATAACTATTCCCAGGCTGTTTCATGAAAGGTAGTAGTGGTCTTTGCACATTTATTTTAAAAATACACATAACATTAAAATGAATCCTGCACACGTTTTACTGGCAGTGTACCTTGACAGTGGCATTTGGAAATCTTTGAAATGCCTTTTCAGACTAAGCTGAAATCCAAACAGTAGCTGATTTGCATGCTAACACATGGTGTGCAAAAATATTAATCCTAACTGGTATGTGACTGGACAAGCATACCATCCTCATAATTAAGCTTCCTTGAGCTCAGTTAGCACTTGGTATGACTGTTAGCTCTTGTTGGACAACCTTATTTGGGATTTTTGTTTTCAGAGATGGTTATTGTTAAAAATGGATCATGATTAAGCAGTCCTTGATATTAGTATAAATATAATAGTCTGCAGATACTGTGGTAGGTTTAGATTTATAGAGGTAGTATTTTGCCTTTGGGAAGTCCTCAGTCTTAACTCTGGAGGCCAAAGTGAAATACATCAGATACAGTGCTAAATGCTGCCCAAAATGCTACAGTAGCCAAAGGAGAGAGACAACTTCACTGAAGGAGGTTGTTGAAGAAATTTCCTAGAACTAGTGGCATCTGAATCCTTGTTCTTAAGTTGGGAATCTCTAGCCAAGAAGCAGCAGGACATTGCATCCAAATGGCACAGCCTCTGCAGAGGTGTGGATAGGGGCTAGATGGAACAGGTGAAAACCACAAGGAGTTTGGCTGTTAAGGCAGGACATATGTAATGTGAGGGCTTGGACAGATAGACAGGAGCCCAGTGATAAAGAGCAGGACACTTGACTTGTAACGTGCTGGCGGACTTAAAGAGTGTGATGTGAGTTTGGATTTTTGTCTTGTAACATGCTGATGGAAGCACAGAGTGGTAGATCATATTGACAAACAGGGAGACCGAATAGAGAATTGTAGAAACTTAAGGGGTAGATGGACTAATTGAACTGTGGCAGTTAGTACGGAGAGAAAGGCATAGAATATCTATCTTGTAAGAGATACATTGCCATGACCATACAGGAGAAAGGGAAAATGTGGAAGATACCCCAGTTTCTGGCTCCCTGATTTGGATCATAGAGCTTTTAGGAGAATTACCAAAGCCAGCCTTCAGTGGAACACAGGTCAGTTTGAAATGTCAGGTTTGTGGTGTCCTTGAAATTTCCCAAGGGACATGTTAGATGAGGTCTCTAGCACAGAATGAATTAAAGCTGTGGCTGACTAATTATAATGTGGTTGGAAAATAATTTCATATTACAAGCATCATACTTTTTTTTTTCACTAAAAGTAAAGCAGTAAATGAATGTAAACAGCTTTGACAGAATAAGATATTTTTTGAAAATAGTTTCTTTATAGAGTTATTACTTAAAAATCAGCCAACAGTTATTTAAATTCAAAATGCAGGGGGAAAAAGATTAGAATTCTATTACAGCCTCCTTTGTTACAAAGCTTTCTGAATGAAACTGTTATTAAGGTTACTGACTAGAAAACACTGATCTGAATTACTGGTAGCACATGCGCGTACTTTTGATGTTTGCAGTAAGATACCCTCTTAAGAGGTGAGAGAATATGTAGAGCAAAGAACTTGATAACTTAGACTGAAGTTTGCTGCAGGTGGAAACCCAGAAAGTGAATAGCATGAACATTAGAAAATAGCTGCTTGCTCCAAACAAGTAATTTATGGCAGGAGAGTAGAAAATGTTGATTTTTTTTTTTTTCTTTTCCATTTTACTCATAATTCTTTCTTGGATCTTTCTAGCCTCATATCCCACATGGTGTTCCAACACAATCCACTTACTAGTCTTTTTGGGCAGTATTCCTTCAACTTGAAATCCTTTTTCCACTGCCTCAATTTTGAGAATGAGAATTTTTACTTGCTCTTCAAAACCCAGCTGAAGAGACAGACAGAATGGCCTTTCCACATTGCTCTAAATGGGGGTGTGTGAGTGTGTGTGTGTGTGTGAGTGTGTGTGTGTGTGTGTGTGTGTGTGTGTGTGTGTGTGTGTGTAGTACCATTTCTTGTAAATACTATTAAGAATAAAAGCAGCCATAAATTTGGGCATAAAATTGTGGGATTTTGTTTTTTAGAAAGTATTAGAAATTTAAGTCCAAGCCACTTCATGCATAAATTGAGATAGAAATTTGATATAATATTTTTTCATTGAAAATTAAGTGGTGAAGTTGGGGGAGGCAAGTGGAAAATATTTGAGCCATTAGTTTTGATCCTTACAGATTATTTTCTAGCCTAAATGTCACCAAGGTCCTATGTACACCCGAGTGTAGCTGCCTGTGTCTGTACAGCTGCTGCAGGTAGAAAGTGTCCTGTGCAGGTCACTATACACCTGACATTGCCATTCGTGTCCCTTTTTGCTCAAGTCTAGCCAAAGTGAAAAATATCCTGGCAAAGGTTCACATTTCTGTGGTGGCCTCCATGGCTGTTAGGCCTGGCGGAACTGCCTTTTATATCTAAATCAAGGTCGCCCCATCACTTATTTCTTGAGCAACACTGCATCGTTCTACTCAGTAACCCTCTGAGTAGAAACCACATCTCAGTTTCCACAACACACAGTGCTAGAAATTGGGCAAATTGTTCTGCATGAGCCTAGAGGTCCATTTTTGGATTCTGAGTATTTCCAGCTTCTGAACTTAAAGTATGCTTTTAAGTACAGTTATTTTTTTAGAGACCAATCCGCTCAGCTCTATTAAAAGCAATTTTCTATTAAGGCCTTCCCTATGATCAGTATGCTGAATGCCCATTGGTTGAGAAGTAACAATTTGGTGCCATGTTATGGTTAAAAAGAAAATACTGTAATGCCTCGACCATTTACTCTTTTTCATCAAGTCTGCATCTCAAAAGCATAATGTGAAAGAACTTATTGTGTGAGTCTTACAAAACACTGTCTTTGGAGCAATATATAGCAAGCCCCAACCAAATAGGTGATTATAGAAAATGTATGCTTCATAGGAAAGATGTGACAAACTTTACATGTAAACATTAGATCAATTGTAGGGAGTTAGAAATGAGTATGTTTTCATGTTCTTTCTGACATTCATCCATATGGTTATATAGTAGGATTGCATTAGAAATTATAAGTATCTTTCTACATGGAACAGGTCTGGTAGTCCATGAATTAGCTAGAGGTGTTAAAAGTTAGGGAAACTATTTTAATACCTCACTAACTCAACCACGTGGGCTATTGATTTAGTTTTGGGGTTGACAGAATGGTGTGCAGGCCAACAGTCTGCTGCCAGATTTATAAAGTTTTATTGGAACACAGCTATGCTCGTTCATTTACGTATTATCACTGCTTTCAGGCTACAACAGTTGAGATGAGTAGCTGCAACAGAGTCCATATGGCCCACTAAACCTAAAATAATTAACAGAAAAGGTTGCCTACTCATATATTCAAAAAGAGGAAAATAGACCTATGTGTTGGATTCAGTGGACAGAAAAGAAGTGGCATCAATTTTCTCTCCCCTCCAATCTCCCAACAGGATGTTCTCTCTGGGACGGATGTACTTGACACCAGATTTGATACCAGTAACTCCCCTGAGTCTCTTCCAAGGCTCCTATGTGGACAAAGTCAGTCTCATTCTGTTCTCAGAACATCATCAGGGAGGACACGGCAGCTGTTACCAGTCCCACCTCATCACCAAGGCTCCTTTTTCTTACATCGGGTGGTGTGTTTTGATCCTTTGTTCCATCTGAGTTGGGCTCCTCACCACACACACCACCACCACCACCACTCACCTAAACTTTTATGGTAGATTCTGCTCCTCACTGGTCTACCTGACCCCGCCTGCCCTCTTGGATGTACAAGAGAATTGGGGTTTCCCTCTCATTGGTTGTTTCCTCCTAATACAAACACAGAAACGGGTCAAATTAGAGTAGGCTAAATTATGTTATCTTGCTTAGGGAAGACAAAGTTTAGTAATAGTAGAAACCAAAATACCCTATCAGCTCAGTCTTAGGGAAAAAACACACTTTCTAACTCATTGTCTCACGACAACATTCTAAACCAAAACGTATTTGCTTAGTATTTATCACATTTCTAAGGTAAAAGTTATGATGATACTGCTTAGGAAATTTCTCTAATACAGCCCACTCTTGGCTGTCCGACTTACTGCTTTATGAAATAGATTATGGTTATCATAGTAGGGTCAATTTCTTCAGTTTGTCTTAAAAAAACAACTTGCATTCATTGCAAGTTTGAAGGGCTATAGTATTTTGCGATTGGAAACGGGTTTGTGGCTGTCACTATTCCTAGATTTCAACACCAAAGCGCCACCCCACCCCACCCCTTTTTTTTAACCTGTTTTCCATAGTTTCTTGGAGCAAGACAAGGGAGCATCAGAAGCTTGCTCTCTTGATGCCATCATTCCCGGAGGCTTCAAGTATTGCAAACATTTCTCTGATTCTCATAGTACAACATACTCATTGGAGTTATTTGTAAATAGAGGAGCGGAGAGGAAAACGTTTCATAATCTCAACACCCAGAGACTTTAATATAAGGCTCCAGACATATATCCAGCTGCCCGACAGATATCTCCACTTAAGCGCCTAAAAGGTATGTCTAACTTAACATATCCGTGGTTCCCCACTTCCCAACTACACCCCCTCTTACATAAATTAATGACAACTGAATAAGAAATCTGAAAACAGGGTTGCCAGTATTTTAATGAAGTATAAAATGCTGTATGACAATAGCAATTTTAGCAATAATTTTATAGGTCTCACTGGTACGTTTACAAACCCATTTTTTTCCTAGAGTAATGTTACTATGTATTTACTCAAAAAGTTTTCACATTAGAGTGAGTTCACCAGCTAATAGGTAGATGAATCCACATAACCCCTGTATCATGCGGCATAATTACGTGGTATCCGTGGTAGCAAGTATGGAGACACAATGAAAATAGACTTCCTGCTTTTCCTGCCCACATCCTTGGATTTATTCCCCCATAATATGTACCAGACAGAGGAAGACATGGGGGCAGGAATGCCTAGACAGACACATGGCAGTACTTCAAGAACTAGCACCTCAATTCGCCAAAGTACTAGCTATGTGTTAAAACACCTGAAAAGTTCTAATCTTTTATGCTGGTTCACATAATGGCATACTCTTTTCACAAAACCCAATGAATGATTCTATCTCACATATGTTCAAAAATACAACATTGGTACTTTCTGATCAGCTTATTACTTTTGTTTTGTTTTTACAAAAACATTCCTAGTTGTTCCCTGATCCTGATCACAATCGGTTATGTTGTGCACAGAAATCTCAAGTGTCTCCAAAGTGGTAATGAGAAAATTGATTCTTAAAATATGTATACATGTAGAAGTGTCTACATAAATAAATATACACATAAATACATAAATATTGAGAAAGATTTAGCTGTTGTAACCAGGTACCTAAAACGTTTTCCAGACTAGTTAGGAATTACGAGGATTGCTTTGCGCACTGCAACATGTTCCTGTGAGATTCGCTTTCTCTCCCTGTAAACCGAATCCAGTGGAGCTAGCCGGAAACACTGTTCCATGTGTCATCGCATCTGTATCTCCCATTTTCACAGACTGGTGTATTGCCTGCTGCATCAAGTCTATGAATTTTGAAACGTCTTTCCTCAGCGTAAGGTTCCTACCTTAGACTTTTTACAGCTGGATGGGCCTGAATTTTAGCATTCAGACCTGGAAAGGAATGCCAAAGCTACTTAATGCGTATGTATGGCTCAGGCAGTTCCAGCTGAAAGTGGGGAGGCGTCTTTTTAATCCATCTGTTCAAAATAGTATTAATTTTAAATTGGTACAAGGTACAGAATAGAGAGTTGTCTTGACTGAAATGCATCAACGAAAGACATGAGATAAATACCAAGTACCCCCACATCCATCTCAGTAAAAGTATTACGGTCACTGTGCTTGGAGTTGTGTACTAGTGAAAGTTTATCCTTTTACAGAAGTGATTTCTCCTTTGTCTTGGGGGTGGCTGCTTTCCAGGTGCTGCTCTGGATTCATGCTGTACCAGCCAGCCAAATAACATGCCAGTAACTGTGGAAATGTCTCTAAGGGAAAACTGGGTTTGGCCTCCTTAGGGTTATTGGCTAGGGCCAGGATATAACCCTGCTCGTTGCAGGACATTTGCAGGAAGTTTTAAGATCTGCTCTTAATTTTTTTCCTATCTTTAAACACGGCCAGGGCTCTTTCAAATTGGGTTTAAAAACAATACAGAAAATTCCTTGATAACAAGAAAAGGCAGGAAGGGCACAAATATTAATACTCACATATGGATAGTTCCTTCTGGTCTTTTTTCACTATCTTCTGAGGTTGAGCTTGGCTCCCTATTCAGTCTCTTGGCACTTACCCACTCTTTCCAGTATGGCTTCAGCCTAACAGCGTGGCTGAAGTTGCTTTAATATTCTCACACTCTTGTCCTCATCTTCGCCATATTCGCTAGTGCTGACTTCCATGGCCTTTGCAAAATTCTGCCATTAGCTCTGGCAACTACTGGTCTCATAGTGCCTTGATCTTTCTATTCAGCACTCGTACTTCTTCCCAGATCCCTTGATTTGCTTTTGGTTTTCATGTGTGGATGTAGTAATAATGGCTGTCATGTGCTGTATGTTTTTAGTGCTGGGCACTGTGTTGTGTAACAAAAAGTACATGTTATTTTATCCTTAGACAATAATTTGAACTATTGGGATCCCCATTTTACAGATAGGGAAAATTGAGGCATAAGCATCGATTCATTTATTTTATGCATAAAGGAGGAAAAGATAATTCTAAGACCTTTCTAGCTATAGAGGTCTTTATCTGCTAAAACTAATTAATTTGAATTCTTTTTCTTATGGTCAATTTTCATGAAAGGCCTTTAGAGTTTATAGGACACACACACACACACACACACACACACACACACACACACTTTGTAAGTCCAGGTATCTCAAAAAGGGCTTGTAAAAATAAAGTTCAAGTATAATTTTACCACAACACAGAACATGATTGATTACATTGTTTTTCTCTCTCCAACTTCATTTCTAAAATTATTCATTTTAGGAGTCCAGAGTTCCTTTTGTTACTTGAACTGCTTTTTGATGACACACATTTCCAAAGCCTCAGGTGAGATGTCATTAGGTAGAACTCAGTCAGAAAGAGCAAGACCTAAAGCCTTGATTAAAAACAGGAAACATTTTCCAAGTGGAATATGGGACATACTCTGCTTCAACACATGTGATCCCATTGCTTCCTGTACCTCATCTGAATTCCATCTGTCTCTTAAAGCCAAGCTCAAAAGCCAGGTCTGAAAATCCTGATTTGACCTCTCCTCATCCTGGTGACTGCTGTCTCTGTAGCATTCAGTCTGCACTTGGCCATTTTGCACCTGACAGATCGCTTCATAAAATGTTCTCTTACTTCATTGTGTGCTGTCTCTCTAAGTAGCTTACACAGTATGTCCTCTGAGAGTTGGGAACTATGTCATATTTCTTTGGTAACCCCCCTCAGATATCCTGTGGCATATTTATGACCTCTCATTTAATACAGGACAGGATACATACTGGGGTAGGTAACTTTCACAGAGTAAGAGTTAATGGGCATTATTAGATTTTAACTCCTTTACTGTAAGGTTGAGTAATTTCAAGTGAATCGCCCTGATTGCAATGGCTAGCGAAGGGAATCTGACTTCTTAAGTCTACCGAAGGGGAGGGCCCCTTTGCTTGAAAAACTTTTAATGAAAGAAAAAGATGATTGATATAACTGACTTTTAATTAAACTCTGTAGCTCATACACTCTTCAGTTTGGTGCCTGTCAAACCAGTTATTTGTCAAAGTGGAAGTGGGAATGAATGGCTTTCCATGCAAGGTTGGTGGTTTTAAAAAGCAGAGTTGATTAGTCAGAAAGTAGGACGCTTACATTGTTATAATTGTCCCTCAACTCCAGGAATCAAGGAAAAGAGATTTTTGATATAATAAGGTCTTAATACTTACAATCCATATTAAATCCACTACTTGCTGGAAAAATACATATCTTCTCAAAAATAGGTGCGTATGACTGCTCTGTTCTTGATTCTTCTGGGAATAACCATTTCTTTAGAGACAAAAACTCATAAAGAGCCTCATGCACTCTTTCTAAAGTAATAAACAAAAATTTCCTTATTTCAAGAACTTTTATTTGAAACAGAAGCCAGTCTTTAGGGTTGAAAACTTTAGGAGCAAATGAGATTGTGTGTTTGCTTTTTGTAAATGGCTGAAGCCAGTCAATACTTGGGAGGTGTGTTTGTAACACTGGTGATGCTGTACTTACTCTAAGAATATGGTACTGCCAGGAGAGTGGAGTGAATTATTTCCCAGATTTTAGTAACTGAACATAAGCTTGTTCAAAATGGCAGCTTGAAACCATATTTCGGGTTATTACGCAGGGAATATGCCAGTGAGAAAGTAGAGAAGAAAGGAAGAACACAATTTGTATGAATACAAATGAAGTTAGGAATATACTTTCAGATCTTGCTCAAATATTTTTATTCCACTTACTCTTTTATTTTCAAGTTCTTTATTTGAAACTCGCCAGTACCTTCACAAGTCTGTTGGTATTTGTAATTTTAGCTGCCTTTAATGTGTTCCAGTGCAGTGTCTTCTGACTGCAATCCACAGTGGGAAATACATTTTGCACAACCATCTAATATATAATATGCATATCTGATATTTTTCATTAAAAATGCTGGTTATGACTCATTAATTTCACATCCCATTAATAGGTCAAAACCTGTAGTATAAGAAATGGCCTAGATTCTGGTATTGCTGCATGTATCTCCAATACTTTAATTTCTTCCTGGTGTTTCCTCCTCCAATGATCTAGCAGCTCAGGATGCTGTTTCTTATTTTGTTGGGGCCATTAGAGTTTCAGCATCTGCTTTGAAACCTGGGGCATATCTAAAGAGCTAATGAACCCTGCCATGGTCTCATTTACTAAGTACTTAAAGGCATATAGTTTTCTGTCTGGCATCCTAACTTCTATCTTCCAAGTCAGAACCTTTCACAATAGAGAATGAAGATTTTTTGTATAAAGATTTTTTTTTTTTAAATGATAGCCCAGCTTCTGCTTAAAGGAAGTAATTGAAGTAGGAATTCTCGTTTTGAAAACATAGCTGACAACTTGTTGCAATTTAAAGGTTATAGACTATTATTAGTAACTTACTGAAATGGAACTTGAGAAGTACAAATATGCTTTCTTTTTTAAAAAAAACATTGATTTTATTTTATTTATTTTTAAGGAAGGCGCAGCTCACAGTGGCCCATGCGGGGATCGAACCGGCAACCTTGGTGTTTTTAGCACCACACTCTGACCAACTCAGCTAACCGATCACCCCTCCAAATATGCATTCAAATGTCTATAAGGAATACAGAAGTTTCTTAAATCAGGTTGTATTTATTAAAAGAATACAAAATACCTTGAAATTCAAAGATTACCTATTGCAATGTTTATCCCCTAACAGGTTAGTTGTAAAGAAAAAAGTTAATCATTTTAAGGGAGTTAACAGAAAAATTTTAAGTGAGATTTATACATCTGGTTGCAGACAGTTTATTCAAGCTCTGAGGCCTGATGTTCCTCAATATTTTCAACCATTAATGGCCCAAACCGATTGCTTACCTCATACCAACATCTAGTGTCTGAGATGGTTCCCACTTTGTTCTTTGATCGGTTGGTACCTTGTTTCTTTTGCCTTTTTTTTTTTGAATTTGATTTACCCTTTGGTAGGAGTAATGCAGCAGGGGCAAATGCCCTTGTGGCATTGAACAGATGATCATAAAGTTGCTTTGCCTCAGGACACATGCTCAGGAGACTTTCTACAGAGGTCGACGTTAGAAGTTGCCTACATAGTCCATGCACCAGGCTTCCACTATACAGGCTGTTGAATGGGAGAGAGAAAGGTGCTGTTAAAGCATAGGTTCAGTGCACTGGGACAAGCATGGTTAACACAGCTTCAGCAAATGCATCTAACCGCTGAGAACTCTTCTATAAAATTACTATTAAAATTACTTAGGAATCATCTGTTCCTTGAAGGAAGGAACTGAGTTATTACAGAGATTACTTCTTGGTTGGCGATATTTTTATGAACAAATTAAGTAAAGGAGGCTTGCTGGTTCTGCCACTAGCTCCAAGTTGAGGAGGCCTCTTAACACTTCAAAGAAAGAATGCCTTTGATAAACCAAAGAGGCAGACTGTTGAAATATGAGAAAATTTAATGGTATCATTTGCAAGGTCATTTAGTCACTTGGACTAAAAACCTACTTCACAAATATAAGATGGGAGTAACTGCAAGTCAGAAATTTAATATATAACGACTAACTGCCAGAGCTGAACAACTGGTGCCTTAGCACTTGATGTAGAACCATCATTTAATCAGTATAGAATCATCAATTAAGAAGCTTTGGTAATGCTGAGATGCAAGAAAAATCCTACTGAAATCATTATTAAGAGAACTGTTTGGTCTTGTTTTTCCTGCTTTGTTTTAAAGGGATTTCTGGTAACTTGAGAGGATCCAATCAAGAATGACCTAAATTATGGAATGAAAAATCCATAGGTCAAAGGCCAATTAATCTTATTTGGTAGAGGGTTCTAGGGTTAGCTTATATATGAGGCCCAGAGATACGTAAACAACACTATTTACTGCTAGGAAGCTTTCCAACTTTTTAGCATATTTTGTATGCCTCCATATAGCACTCATTTATGCAACAAATATTTGAGTACTTACCATATGCTGGACACTGGGGATACAACAGTACATAAAATAGCCAGGACCCTGCCCTCATAGAGCTTACATTCAAGTGGAGAGAGACAATGCATATATAGAATTACAACTCCCTTTTCTACCCGTCTCCCGTTTACCTTCCTCACTCCCTCTAGTACCTTCTGGATGGACAATCACCAGGACGTCCAATCCATTGATCCTGCTGCTTTTTCACTGGCCCACACGCTACTGCTATCATTTCTTTTTTACACAGCTTCAACTCCATAATCAAACATTACAATCACTGGCATACAGGATGCATCTGCCTTCTTCATACTTGCCGGGCAAAACAAAAACCCTAGATAAAGTTCACTTAAGCATCTAATAGTCATCTCGCTAGAATAAAATCTCTCCATGACAGTGGAGATTTTTTTAAATGTTTTGTTCACTACACCATAGGCACAGAGTAGGCATTTAATTAATATTTGAATGAATGAGTGAACAATATGCCAAGTGGTAAGAAATGCAATTACAGAAATATAAAAGAGTAATAGGACTAGAGTGACTAGAAGTACAGAGTAATAATAGTTCAGTAGGATGATCAGAAAAAGCCTTTATAAAGTGATAATTGAACAAGATTTAAAAGGAATGAGGGAATGAGTTATATCCTGCCAACAACTGCCTCTTTCTTCTACTTTAGAACTGATTTTTTTAAAATCTGATCAAATCATGGAAACTTTGGGACTATGGAAATATTTGTTTCTGTTTCCAGTTCTTTAGCTATAACAGTGCTCCAAAACCAATTATACTAAGATTAATTTTTTAAAATAACTTCTTTGCTTTAAATATAAATAAGAGTATTTACTTCTGTGGTGTGCGGCCATCTGAACTAGCTTCCGTAGTGCTTACCGAGTTAGGTCCGGCTCGGGGAGAGGCGTGGACAGCAGCTGATTGAGATACATCCCCATCTGTAGACAGCACTGCCACTGACAGAAGATGTGGGCTGTGTCTAAATGCAGTCTCGTGCCTGGCCGTGTCTGCTCCTTCATTCTTTGCAACTCTTCATACAACATCTTAGCACCATCCTCCCGCAGATGTTTCTTATCTAGAGAAAGAAACAACCCAAGGGAAGTATTCCCCAAAAGACTGTATCAGCTTGTCATTTTCTTTATATAACTTCAAATTCCATGAAGAAAAAATTTAGCTTAAATAACCAAAATGCTTTTCTGGCTCTTTACTATTTTAATGTCAGTGTAAAAGCCTTCCTGTATAAACTGAAATATTATACTGAAATGCCTTTTTAATGCTAGCCTAACTTTATTCAACCTCAGATTATTTTATAAAACAGTATCTCTTCCACTGGTCTAAACACATCTGTATCAACCTCTCCAAATCCTAAATCTGTCTCTCTGAAAAATACAAATTACTACTAAATATCATTCTTTATTGTTCTCTTCCACCAAACTTCCTTTCATGGAGACCCCATGCTATAGTGCACTTAAAGTAACAGCCTGTGTGTCCAAAGCACATTTTAATTTCTGTTTAATGGGAGGAAAACTAAAGCATGACTCCTAGAGAATGTGGCAAATAATCAGCTTCTTCACAGAGGATAAGGGGCAAGAAGCAAAAATCCTGGGCATGAAGAATGCTGCGTGTGTTTAGCTATAAGCTCCTGCAGGTTTCTCTGAGCAGGGATGCACAAAATAACATCCGGACCAACTTGAAAATTATAAAAAGGAGGCCCACCTTTTACCAATTAGCGAGTAGCAGAGTGCCGGGTCCACAATTCCTAAAAGAAAAGAAACAGACCCTTGACATGCCCCTTCTATTGGACTCAGGTTAAAAACGGAACAGGCTTGTGCTCTGAGAATTTTAACTATATTTATTATTCAATGAGAGGAAATACCCTAAACTTATGTCTTAACCAGCAGTGGCGCTTAACTTCCTAGTTTTGCATGAAGTTGGCTGTCATACAACAGTCCCTTCTGACAGCTACTCACACTTGTCTTGGAGTCTATGCTGGTTCATTCTTTCATTTAACTTATTTTAAAAAGTGAACTCCAGAGTAGCACTAGCCAGTAGAACTTTCTGTCATGATGGAAATGTCCTGTATCTGCCCTGTCCTCTAGCCACAGGTGGCTACTGAGCACTTGTAATGTGGCGAGTAGCTATCCTTTTGGATACTACTGTTCTAGAGTGTGTTAACTATTGCACATATTCACATAAGCTGTCACAGCATTCATAATCTTTAAAGAGAATAATTCCATTGGAGAACTGAAGTGCTCCAATGCATCAACATTTATTTCACCTAATATTTAATTGCAGATGAAACTGCCTCAAAGAGTATTTCTCCAATAGAAATAGAAGTTAGTATTTCTACCATCACTACTTAGTTACTAATTGAAACTTACAATGGAGAAAAAGAAAAGTAAAAAAACAGCACAAACATGGATGTTGATCATGCTTGTAGGTACTCAGAAGTTTCACCAATGGGAAAATTTAATTGTGTTTCTACTGATGCCGCTGCTGCTGTATTGACCACAAGGATAGGGATAGAAAGCGTGGAACACAAAATGCAGCTGGCCTATCACAGTCCTACTTCATAGGTGAAAGCATTTGTGCCACAGAGCAGATGGGATTAGGTGGTGTGGTATCAGTTCATTTTCACTACTGTGCCCTTGAAATCAAACCCTCCAGCATTGAGCCCAGCACATGGAAGTGCTCAAAAATAGTTGCCAATGAATGAATGACATACTGGTGCCTCCGTTTCTAAGTTCTGATAGAATTGACAGGAGTAGATAATCCAAGAATATGTGTGTGTTGGTGTAAACTTTCTATTACATGTAAGTAACATGCAAAAATACACTCCTGGACTTCCAGGTACCTACCAGGGCTGTTGATCATGGCATGCAAGGGCCCCATCAGCATCCCCAGCAGTAAGGCTTGTAGATGATGCAGCTTGGCCTTGGCCTGTGTGTGCTGCAACCAATAGCAAATGACAGCAATGGGCAGTTTCAACGAAGCGGGGACTGTGTCCAGGATGGTCTGTTTCACCTTCAGCGTTTCTAACAGGAGTGTCAGCCGTCTAGCCAAGGAGAGCTGAAAATACATAACAAACATCCTGCAAGTTACTTTGGGAAATGTCTTTTTTTCTTTGTCCTAGTAAGAAGAGACTTTAATGAAAATGAAACTGCTGTATCAGTTTCTTACCTTTCTGTGGGGGGAAAATAAAATCAGCCACACTCAAAGCATTTAGAACATTAATAAGGCAGTTAATAAATATGGTTGACTGAATGTATTGTCTACTCTTGCTACACAGCCCTTGCTCTTGTCATTCTATCCTGCATGTAGGCTGGTGAGCATCTTCCGTGTACATGTCACTTGGGGAGATTGTTAAAAATTCCATCCTTGGGCTCCACCCCCTAGATTTTGAGAATTTTGAGTCGGTAAATCCAAGGGGAGCCCAGGAATCTGCATTTTAACTTCTGCTTTGAGAAAAATCTATGCTCAACCACCACTTTACTTGCCAGTGAGTATTTAGGCCCCACCACCTCCACAACACCATTACAGACCACTTCCAGAAAAAACTTGGGTTACATGCACCCTTGGGCATTATCATACAGCAGCCTTCTATTTGTTTGAGCCCTGTCTCATGACCCTACCCCGCCAAATGTTTTATTGTCTTCGTGTTCTCCCACACAGGGATTGTCCAAGGGTGGCTACCTGTAGGTGAAGTATATTCAAGGGACATAGGAATATTTAACGACTACCTGCTCTGTGCTGGCAGTAACACACCACACCCCTTTATGCTCCATGTTTCAGAGCGTGCACTTCAAATAAAAGGAAGTAAACAGCTATAAGGGCTTTGGGCTCGCTGAAATAATTTTCCCTAATCTTAAGAATCATAAGGAACCTTCCAGGTCACATACTTTCACAGACAAGGAAATTAGTACTATTAAAAGAGCACCTTCAGGGGGACTTGACAAACTTTGAGAGAAAAATAGTTGTACTTCTAGTGTGAACAAAGGAGTCTGAGCTTGACTTCAGAGACATTCTGTCCCTCACTAACTCCATGGCCTCAGGCAAGTTTCTGAGCTTTTCTACGGCCAGTCTGATCATCTGTAAAATGAGCACTATGGTGAGATACAAAATGTTTCACGGAACCCACCAGTCCTTAGCCCCTTCCAAAAGGGGAACTACTCTGCTCACAGCCGTTAGATCTGGTTAGGTTTTATCTCATGTGACAACTCCTTTCCCTCCCTCCCAGGAGGAGGGAAAGCATAAGCCTGTAGAAGAAGCTGCAGCACAGAGGCAGAGGTGCTCAGAGAGAGGCTGGTCTTGGCACCGCCTCCCTCCCCAAGAATGATCCACTTCCGTCTCTTTATGATTAACCTCTCATTGGTTAACCTGAGTGATGCTCTGTCCACTGCAACTAATGTGACCAAAAAGGAAATCCCATCCTATGTCTTTACTGTGGGAATTAAATGAGAGATTGTATGAAGTTTCCATTACAATAGTTGGCACAAAGCAGATGATCAAAGTATTATTACCACATCATGTTAAGAAAAACAAAATGAATAGACACTATCACAAAATTTCTATATTTTTACCTGCATTTGTCTCTGGAATCACATTTGCACCTGATAACTGTTTTAGAATTATCATGGGCTAATTACAGAATCGATTAGCTTATGCCAAAGGAAATCCAAATGGTATCATGCATAAACAGTGAACTAAAATTTCACCCTACTTTGAATAAGATGAGTGATGAGATCAGTTGTCACCTCCACTTAGCAAGTATAATCAACGTGCTATACTAATTGACTTAACTGGATTTTCATGTCTCATGAAAAGTGGAGAAGTGTCCCGATCCCTGTGTCACACCATATAGAAACAAATCAGTTCTAGATAGATTGTAGATCTAAATGTGAAAGGCAAAAAATTTTTTCATGACCTTGCAGTAGGCAGTACATTCTTAAGTAGGTCATCAAAGGGATAACCATAAATAAAAATTTAAATTATACTATATTAAGAATTTCTGTTTATCAAAACATACTAGAATGAAAAGACAATTCACAGAATGAGAGAAGCAATTCACAATGCATGTTATCTGACAAAGGACCTTTATATAAAAATAAAAAAACGAACAGGAAAATGGGCAAAACACTTTGAACAGAAACTTACATAACAATATCCAAATGGCCAATGATGCTCAAATCAGTCATCAGAGAAATATAAATTAACATCTACTAAATTGGCTAAAATGATGCCTCCACACAACTATTAGAATAGATACTTTTTTTTTAAAGGATAGAAAATACCAAGTATCAGCAAGGGTGTAAAATAAGAGGAATTTTTATAACTGCTGGTAGGAATATTAATTGGTAAAACCACTTTACAAGGCCATTTGGCATATAGCTTCTAAGCTGAACATATGGGTATTCTACAACCCATCAATCCCACTCTACTTTCTTTTGCAAGTTACATATGCAATAGAAATGTGTTCATATTATATTTTCACTAAATGGTGTGCACTAAATGTTCATAGCACTATTCATAATAGCCCCAACTGCAAACTACCAAAATGCCCGTCAGCTATAAGATGAAAAACCAACTGTGGAATATTCCCACTATGTAATAGTATACAACAACGAGAAATGAATGATTTACAACTACTCACAGTGATATGAATGAATTCACAAACTCAATAAAAGAAGCCAGATGAAAGATTCATACTGTACGATTCAATTTTTATAAAGTATTAAAACAATCATAACGATTCAATGTTGTTAGAAGTCAGAGTAGTGATGACAGGTGGGAGAAGTGACTGGAACCATCCACTAGGGTGCTGATAATGAGTCTGCATCTGGGTGCTCTTTACATGGAACTGTCGAGTAGGTGAAAATTCATCAAGCTGTATAATTATGTGTGCACTCTGCTATATGCACATATGCAGAGAGGGATGAATTGCAAAGAGGCAAGAGGAAACTTTTAGGGGTGATGGAAAACATTCTTTAATTGCAGGATGGATTCACGAATGTAAGCATGCATCAAAACTCAAAAGTGCACACTTTAAATATGGGCATTGCCAGTGTACGTCAATGATTTTTCAATAAAGCCATAAAAAAGTTTTAAAAAGCCCTCCAACACAGCACCATTTATGGTGTGAGCAGAAATGTCATTTCAGCAAAACATCATTCTTTAGAATGTTGCTAATTACAATTTTACTGGTGTGGGTAAAGTTCTAATAAATCCCATCTGTCTGGAATTTGACCTATGTTCAACTTTATAGTTATGTAAACTTAGAAACATGATAAAGTTTGTCAGCTGTGTTACTTAGCATGATAAAAATGACTCTTGTAAAACTGCATCTAGACTTGAACTATAAATGAACTGTAAACACCATATCCTGGGGCTTCTCTGACTGCAATGACTTGTAATCAAGCATGTCCCTTGCAGAGACCTTGAAAGCTGTATCTATGGAATTGTTACAAGCAAGATTGGATCCTGTGGGGAAGAAGCAGTGAGACTTTCTATTTCTTTAATTGAGACATATTTCACATGTCATAAAATTCATCCTTTTAAAGTGGTTTTAGTGTATTTATAAGCCTGTGCAATCATAACTACTTCCAGAACATTTCATCACCCCAAAAAGACCCTGTTCCCATTAGCAGTCATTCCTCATTGCCAAGGAGGCTCTTGAACCACCTTGATGTGAATCCTGTTTGCTCCTGCCTGAGCTGTCACTAACGGGGAGGCGAAAGGGGCGAGTTCCTGCTCCGCTGAGTAGGCCACGGACTGGCATCACTGACAATTTGGGCTGGATAATTCTTTGCTGTGGAGAAGTCTCCTGTGCATTGCAGGATGTTTAGCAGCATCCTTGAAACCTCTTCCCACTAGAAACCCTCCCCTTCCCCCACCCCCATCCCCAACTCTCAGGTAGTGACAATCAAAAGTGTCTTCAGACATTGCCAAATATCGCCTTCCCTGGGGGTGGGTGTGTGTGAAATCACCCCCAGTGGAGAACCAATGTTGCAAGGTCTCCCACATTAAAGGAAAGCCTGATTCAAACCTGCTGGGAAGCTATGGTTGCTGTCCTACATCCTCAGTTGACGGGCACCAACAGCAACCTATGAGTCTCGGGAGTCTGAATATTCAGTTCGATTTAAGAAGACCCACAGTGGGCATTTCAATTGGTAGTCTAAGTTTATCTGCACTTAATTTGTAAATTTAATTGTATTAGCATAAGCAGTTTCATAGCTATTCGTGATTTTTAATTTATTTGTGTCATATAAAAAACAAAGTAAACACTGGGATCCAGGAGAATGCTTTTTACCTTGAAAAGGCGATTGGTCTGTTACTCAGGTTTAAGCAACACTGACTCAGGCTAAGAGTCATGTTTTCAGTATCAAACTAAGCAAATCACCATGATGCCATAAATCGAAAGCCTAAAAAAAAAGTCTTCATCAATAAAAATTAAAAATTAGACCCAAGCGTCAATATAAATCTTGTTAATTGAAAGCTGGTACAGTCTGAGATGTTAGTTATGCCTATGCTCAATGCCTGTAGGCACACTTACGTTTTTGTTTTTTTGTAGCTCAAAACTTCTTCCTTTCTCTTTTTTTAAGCCACATAACCCCCTTTCTGTTGACAACTAGTATCACCGGAGTATAAATTAATAACTATAAAGATAACACGGACTACTGAAGTACAGTGGAAATCGCAGATTTGGAGCTAAAAGATCTAGCTGTGAGTCCTAGCACTGACACTCCCTGGCTCAGGTATTATATAGTTACCTACTTTGAGCCCTAGTTTCCTGACCTATGAAATGCGAGCAATACGGCAACCAACCTGTTTGTTATATTAAGAGAGCTAACATACATAAAAGCGTTTTGTAACCTGGAAAGTGCTTTACAAACATTACACTAGTAACTACAAACACTTACCTCAGTCAATTTGCTTAAGTCACAATGATCTTGGGGCAGTTCTACTGCATCAACAATTGATGTCTGGATAGTTTTGTTAACCCTTTCTACTTCGCTGAAAGTCTGTGGAGGCAATGAATTCCAGGACATGTTTTCCAGATGTGGAGAAACATTCAAAAGAAGCCCATAGATGACCTGCCGGATGGGCAGAGATATTCTGTAGGCATTTGGTTGCTGCATGTTTTCTACCTGTGTGTGAAGAATGGTCCGTCTTAGCACCAAAGCATCGCTGATGAAAGGAGCTAGCTGGCCTTTGGCCAAAGCCACTAGTACCCATTCCGGTAAACCTAGATTCAAGGCATCTGGACAGACATAAGTACCACACTGGAAGAAATCCTGCAGCTTCACCTGGGACTGCTGGTATTCTTCCATGGAACAGCAGAGAAGTTCCTTAACATTTTCTTGATCCTTTTTTGGTAGATATTTCAGAACATTATCTAGTGCTTCAGTGGGGTCAGCAAAGTGAGACAACCAATTCAGAAGTCCCAGAACTCGGTGGTGTCTCCTCCCCTTAGAACTGGCAGCTCCAAGAGGAAGACGTACTTTACTTAAGAATCTCTCCATGATGGGCAGATTAATATAGTCATTTCCACACAGCACCGCAAAGAGAGGTAGTAGAGCTTTATTCATATTGCTGAAGTAATGGCAGAGTGCATCCAGGGAAAAGCATTTGGCAGGGATATAGTAGTCCTGTGTGCCCTTAATTGTGTTCATGTTTCTCCACTGAAAGCTATTCAATGGGCAAAACCCAGTTTTCAGGTCAAAAATGCAAAAGTCACTATCTGATGATAATACAGGGCAATTCCAATGATTAGCCAGTGTCATAATGTCCCGATCTGCTTCTGAAAAGCACTGGACAAAACATACCTGCAGCTTGATCAAAACCTGGATGAACACTTCCCGGATGAGTAAGGGACATACATACCCACCCCCACCAACAGAAAGGGAATGGGCCATCTGGATCTTCTCTTTAGCTCGATCCTTCAAAGTTGTAAGCTTTTTATCTGAAATGTCACATCCTCCATCTAATACAACATATGGACATATATTACAAGCAAACATTGATTGAAAGAACTTTTGTACAACATCTGCAAAAGAATCATAGTCCCCTCCATACCGGAGCTCCAAGTTGGAATTGAAGCAAAGCCGGTGGAAGAGAGCATAGCCATCAATGATAATTTTTGTGTCTCGCAACTTCAAATCAGTGAAGAACTCATTACTGTGATCTTCCACAAAACTCATTAGTCCTCGGATACCCATGACGACTGTCTGAAGAATTGCCTGTTTAAAACAAAAGAACACACTTTGAAATGATGCTTTTTACAGGGGACCAAGTCACTGTTTCGAGCACCATCAAATCAACAGCAAATGTTATAAAGAGCTCTTTAAATACAACATATCAGGTGTCAGAATCTCAATTCTTACCTAAATCCTCAGGCAACACCAACCAGCTGGGTGCTTTTTCCTTCTCTTTTGCTTTCCCTGTGTGTTGCAAGGCACAAACTCAATAGTTTCTCATGGAGTTTGATCTTTGGATACAAATGGAGGCTGCTGGTGATTCTAAAGGAAAGTCAGTCAAAGTCCATTATTGACACACTACTAGAGCACTTCTGTTTTATTGATATTGCAATAGTTAATGGTCATCATACAAATAATTTATGAGTCACCATACAGAATATTTAATAGTCACAATACAGAATATTTATTTTGTGGGGTCAAAAAGCCCTAAGCCATAAAAATTATATCCTTCTCAATCTCATAATTAATAAATCAGAAAGCACTGGGCTTCAGTTAACTAAAGTGTGTCGGGTCAATGATACGGATCCAGTTTTTCTTTTTTGACAATCAGAATCTGGGAACTTCTTTCAGACTGGCTTATGGGTCCATTTTAATTGGCATAGTTTTGAGTAAGGAAAGTTCTCATGCCTCCAGAAACCTAACTCTCCAGTTTTACCCTAACCAGAAGCTCTTCTCATCTTCTTCTCTTTGCATATCAGGCCCAGTTACAAAACATCTTCAACATCTGGCTAACTTAAGTCACAGGATCAGTATTACAAGTTTCTCCTTTAGCCTCAGGCTCCAATATGACTCAACATGATACTGTTACAAAATCATGAGATTACGTCAAGCATGGATTTTTTTTTTTTTTTGCATTAATTTTGATTTTTAATGATACTGCAATAAAATATATTTATCTTGATTACAGAGTTTTGGGCATCCCCTTGCATTTTGTGCCTGACTCACTTCACCCATCTTGGCCGTAGCTCAGCACCGTGTTCTGTATAGTACTTATTTCTTTAGAAGTTTGTCTTGTAAATCTTATGCCAGCTGAGACCTTGTCAATTTATCCCAAGCTAACTACAGAACCTTGCAGAGTAGCTGTTCAACAAGTGCGTGCTGGGTAGGGTAATGGCACACGTGAGGTTTGATCTAAGTCCTCAAATACAGGCCTTCATACCTCGCCCCACCTGGGCCTTCACGACCCGCCACCCGGACCAACAGCAGAGCCCACCTCCTCCGTCCTCCCAGAAGCCCAGCCCCTACATTAGAAGCTCTCAGGTGAGGAGGGGAAGCCGGAAGCCCTGGCACCTGAGAGTTCGACCCCAACCGCGGGAACCGGAAGCCTCTGGGTATGACGTCACTGGGAGGCCCGTAAAGCCAGCAGCGCCCGACAGCGGCCGGGTAGGCGCTCCGCCGCGAGGTCGCTACTAGGGAAGGCTGAGAAGCACGCTCCGAAATGGCTGCTGTCAGGTTAGGGAAGCTAGGCCCGCCCGCCTGGCTCTCTTTTCCCCGCCCTCTTGACTCCTAGCACACTTCCGCCCCGGTGACAGGCTCAAAGTCGCCTCGCCCGACTTCCCGGCATGCCCGCGCTGTCTCCCTAGCAACAGTGCCCAACATCCGTGGCCAGTAGTGGTCCTGGAGCTCGGAGGTCCTAGAGGCCTGCCCAGCGTACCTCCCGCTCACGGGCAGGACTCTGAGCATCCCCGGGCGCCGCCGCTCCTTCGCTCTCGACCCGGAAAGGTATGCGAGAGGCGCTCCTCCGGGCGGGCCGGGCTTCCCGGTACCGGGAAAGGTGATGGTTTCAGGCTGCCCCGGTGGGGGCCCGCATACTTGGGTCTCCATGCCTGCGACCACCTCATTTCCATGGACTCCTGACCCCCCGAATTTGCTCCAGTCCCAGGAGTTGCCAGTGCTCCCTCCATATATGTTAACCCGCTTTGGGAAAATGTAAATTTGAAAAAAAGTTGAGACAAGGAATTGTTCGCTTTACCTTAAGGTTAAGGTTTATTTTAAGGTTAAATTTCAACTTTAGCCGAATCTAGTGTCAAATCCACTTCCTCATTTATCATTACCAGGGAAGAGAACGACTTGGCGTCAATCTGTGATAAACACTCTCTTCCCTTGTCTTTTTCCCCATTCAGCTCAGCTACACCTCCAAGGGGCAGTTTGCACAGGGAGGTAATCTCTCATCTTTCTCACGTTTCCCATCCAACTTTCTAAATCTTCTCACCACAACACTTTCCTCCCCAGCCTTGCACAGCAGTTGGTCTGTGGGATGCTTATTTGCCCGAACAATTTATTGAACACCTACTATATGCCAGGCAGCGAAGATACAAAAGAAAAGAAGGTGTGTTCCAGGCACTCAAGTTCATTCATAGCCCTTTGAGGTGGAGGTGAGGATACCTTGACAGGTGAACAGGTAGTTCTAGAATCCACAGTGCAGTCTATTTTCAAGCAACCAGGTGATACTATGGTTGCACAGAAGAGACTAATAGAATGGATGGCCTAAAGGTGGACTGGGGAGGGGGCTGCAGGGCTGAGTCTGTGAGGTTGGGCCAGAGGGAAATTAGTCCCAAAGTACTCTGTAGCCCGGGCCAGACTGCTTAGACACTGCAGGGTTTAAACCCTCATTGACACATAGCAGCTGCTGGGAAATTGGATTTCTTAAAAGTCCAATTATTCTTTCCTTTGCTACACAAGGACTTTTATCTCATCTCTAAAATAAGGAAAATTACTGAGTGATCTGAATGATCCTTTTCAGTTGAAAAGGTTGTAGGAAAAGTTTTTCTTAACAGCTTAATTTGGTCAGAAAACATCACTTCTATGCTAGGAGAGGAGGCAAACAACAGATACATTTGGAGGCCTGCACTCCAGTTACTTTTTTCAGCAGATTTCACTAATATTTTCTGTGATCTTGATAATCCCACATAATTTTTTATTTATTCAGGGATTTTGAGGTATGGGCCTTAGCTCTGAATTTCCAACCCAATGCTTATGTTTTAGTATTGTCATGAGCACATAGCCCTCAGATGATTTGGTCTCTCTCTCTCTCTCTCTCTCTCTCTGTTACTAGTCTCCTTCTCACTGGCATCAGATGAAACTTACCTGATTATACATTATTTCAAGAAGGAAAATGCTGTAAATGGGCATTTACTTGTTTTTGTTCTATTCTGAAGCCTATTGGCCATGTATCCCAAACTACACAGATAACATCTTGTTTTATCATTACATACGACAGGTTTTTGTTTTACAGCTTTGGAATTGTTGAATATGGAAACCCTACTCCAAGTCGTAGAGTCTTCGATTTAAAACCATATTTTCATACAGATTTAAAACAAAACCCACTTTTCATGGTTACTAACAAAATATTTTACATTTTGATGAAATAAAAGTGATTTTGCCATGCACATACATATGAAACAGTTCGTCCTTTCATAATTCTGCTGTACATGTATAGCTCCTTGAGGAATTACAGATTTACCTGTAACATTTATATTCAGCTAACATTAAAATACAGTTTTAGGCTTGACTGCTTTTGTGCCACTTCTTGTTTCCAATCCAGGAAGATTACTCTATACATAGTGTGTATAACGGAAACTTGAGAAACTGGATCAGAATTTGCTTAGGATGGGAAAAAATTCATTCTAAATCCTTATCCCTCTACATCTACTCTAATAAATGCTAATACCCTGGTTTAAAGTCTACAGAAGAAAAAAGTTTAAAGAAAGCAGCATCATGCTAATTTCTGGTTTCATCCTAATTCACTATTTGTTATTCAAAATAGATGTAGGAAGAAAGACAAAGTTGATGCAAATATATAGATTTAAGGAAATGATAATGTTCTTATATTTGGATGTATTTTTTTAAAAGTAGGTGGGGAGTATATATATCTTAAACAGATTGTTTATAGGAAAATATATATACATCTCAGAACTTTGGAGAAATTTGACTGTAACTCAGTTTTGCCAAATTTAAATGTAATAGGGAAGGTTCTCTTCCTGTCCTCTATTGGAATCTTCAGTACCTTTTAACATTTTTCTTTCAAGTCATTCAAGTTAATCAGCATGGTGTCATTCAATCCACTAATAAAGGTGCAGGTGTCACTGTCAAAAACTTAAACATTTTTTTAAAACTATAATTTAGTGGGGTTTTTTTGTATTTTTAAATTTTATTGGGGAATATTGTGAAACCGTGTGTTTCTCCAGGGCCCATCAGCTCCAAGTGATTGTCCTTCAATCTAGTTGTGGAGGGCGCAGCTCAGCTCCAAGTCCAGTTGGCAACCTTGTTGAGAGCTCACACTTTAACCAACTGAGCCATCCGGCCATCCCAAAAACTTAAAACTTTTTATTAGGAATAGTTCAACATCCTTTACACCTGATCTCTGGGCTTTTCATCTTTAAGGCATTGACCGCTGCTATTTGGATGAATTCGACCATCTCCTAGGAGATTTGAATGTTAAGTTTCTATAAACAAAGAAACCGGTTCTCTGTTGTTTGGAGCAATGCTGAAATTCCAAGAGGCTGCTAAGTATATGAGTGGATCAGTAGCCAATTCCACTTATCCACAGACCTTGATTGCAAGAAGATATGTGCTTCAAAAGAAACTTGGCAGTGGAAGTTTTGGAACTGTCTATCTGGTTTCAGACAAGAAAGCCAAACAAGGAGAGGAATTGTAAGTAAAAATACTTCATACAAATCTTGGCTGCCCTGTATGTGTAGCTCTTAGTTGATTAAGGACATGGAGTACCCTTCACTTTGCTTAAGAGTTTTTCTCCACTATGAAAGTTTATAGGGTGCAATCAAATCAAAGGAAAAGAAATAACAAGAGAGTCATCAACATAAGCTAATATTAGATGGTAGCCCGTTTGGTTTAAATATCTAATTTGAGGGCTATGTGACTACAGACTTGGAAAAACTCCTTCATAGAAAAAAGCCAAAAATAATATCATAGTTCCTTTAGTACACCCTATTCACCTCTATGTGAAATTCCATTTATTTGCATTTCATAACATTTCTAAAACTGTAGTTATTATAAACAATTCTTATTTTATCGTTCAAGCAGTCCCAATCAAGTTAAGTGGAAGCAATTTTGCAATTGAGATTCTGATGTGCATAAAAATCTTATTTTCACATAATGTACCCCATTTCCCTTCTCTTGGTCATTTGGGAACTTTACTCACCTACTGAAATGCCTTTAAAAATCTGATCTGAAGGCACCATTCAAGGAACTTTTCTATCTCTTACTGAATTCTTTAATGCAAAGAGCTATGCTGTTGATGGTAAGTACATTTCTTACAGGTAAGTATGAATTTTCATTTTTTGCTTAAAGTTGTTTGAATTTGCTGTAGTGAAAAGTTAGTTGGAACTGAAGTTAGGAGAAGAAACTTGCACAGGAGAAAGAGAAAGCAGAAGGAAGCATGATCCAAGAAATCAGCCTTTAACTCCAGAAGAACACATTCCCGTCTCATAATCTATCCTTTATTCAGAGATTTTGAGGCTACTGCAAATTATTCCAGCTTTTGCCCATTGGATATTTAAGTGTGGGTTTAAAATCAGTGTGATAAACAATTTTCTACTTCTTAATTTTCTTTTAGGAATTATAAAGGTAAATGTTACAGATGCTACTATTTTATTTTAAAAGTCAACCTTTTGAATGGTCTTTATGTTCAATTTTTAAAAAATTAGTTTCAGGTGTACAAAACAATGCACTTATTAGAACTCTCACCCCTCACAAAGTGGTAACCTCCTCCCCCAATCTATTGCCCCTCTGACATCGTATATATCTATTAGAATTCCATTGACTCTATTCCCTATGATATACTCCATATCCCGTGACAATATACATATTAAATTATAGTTGACATACAATATTATTCAGCTCCAGCTTCAGGTGTATAGTGCAATGTTCAAGCATCTGCACCATCATGAAGTGGTCTCCCTAATAAGACATGTGCCCATCTGACACCCTACAAAATCTTTACAATACGTTCAAAATTTAAAAAATTATCTAGAATTCATAGTTTTTCTGGTGAAACATGCTTTATGACTTCTACCAAAAAGAATTATTTTCCCTTTCTAATCCTAAAGGTACTCTTCTATTTATTTAGAACAGGATGATAAATTTCTGAAAATTGCTTGAGAATCTTTATGGAAACATTGAAAGTAAGACCTAAATCTTACCCAGGATTTGTGAAACCACGCTGTAAAAGCCATGTCCAATTTTGGTTTCTTCAATTAACAAATATGAAGAATTTTAAGAGAATTCACAGAAGGGCTAAAAAGTTGATTAAAGGGATATAAATAAAGTAAGATGTATGAAGACCAAACTTGAGTTTAGATGATCAGTGACTGTAGTGTGTGTGTGTGTGTGTGTATGTGTGTGTGTGTGTGTGTGTGTGTGTGTGTGTGTGTGTGGAGAGAGAGAGAGAGAGAGAGAGAGAGAGAGAGAGAGAGAGAGAATATGAGAATGATGCAAGAGGGGGCTGGTTGGTTAGGAAGTGATTTATCAGTGAACTTTCCTGTACCTGCACTAGTCTTAAAACAAGTGACTTGAGCTGAAGATGGCAGACGAATCCTAGGTATGTGGAATGAATCCAGTAGTGGGGATAATTGACAAATCATTTGCTACCAGAAGGTCTAGTCTAGAATCTCTTGGAAAGGAATCATTAATTATCAGAATCTTTACAACATATTACATACTGGCCACATTCAACCTTCAGATGTGTTTCATTTGGCCTGCATAGTGTTTCTATTCCAATCTAAATTAGTTGCCACTATGTAAAAATGGACAGCTCTCATAAAAAAATGAGGTTTTCATTTTTTTTGGAAAAAAAAAATCAAAAGATTTGGTAACATTTGCTAACATTGTTACCTATGTAGCCAATATGGCCAGAGCTGGGTAGCAGCTTCCCCTTTTAGACAGACCTTGTGCCCTCCAGTTAGCCATTCTTGACGTTCCTCACTGTCGCTTACACCCAACTGCGTCACATCTTTCCACGACCTGCCTACCTGTGTAGACATTTAATTTTATAACTCTCTGCTAAAATCACGAAGAATCATGGATATGGCTGCTCACAAAATCCTAGAATGCCAGAAGGAAGGCAGGACAGTGTCACAGTTAAGACCACAATCTTCAGAGGTGAATAAGAAGCAAAGCCAGTCCTGTTTTTAACTGTGAGGTTAAGGTTATGCAGGTTCCTAATCTGAGCATCAGTTTTCTTACCTGTAAAATGGGTATAAAAGCTCATAGGATTGTAATAAGGGTTAAATAGATATCTATATACTATATGTATAAAGTATCAATATAAATATAAAGAATTTAGTATGAATAAATATGAGATATTTATAAATACAAATTTATTTGTAAATATATGTATATAATATAAATATCACATTGTCTTACATAGAATTATCACTCTATAATAGCTGAGACTCATTTATAAACAATCCAAGTTGAAGGAATAATTAAAGAAAGCTTAATAAAACTTTATCTAATCACCACCCAATAACTGTAATTGGGATTCCCTATTAAATGGAAGTTTGTCTTTTTCATTCCACTTTTAAGAGAGAAAAATCTCTCAAACAAAGCAACCTGATGTCAAGCATGTAATTTTTAAAACTTCTTCAATGAAGTTTCTTGAGATTGTAACAATTCTTTTGCTATGTGTTCTTTTATGTCTCTGTAATCATCCAAAAGAAATTGGTACTCAGAATGTTGATCTTTTAGCTATGTAAGATAGCAACTCATCAGCAATTGCTGTTTAATACATGTATGGAGGCAGGAAACTAAATTCATGTTTTTTCAGATTCTTTCCGCAGAGTATTAAAAGTTGAACCTTCAGTTTGTGAGCAAAGCACATTAATTAGTACCACCCATTCTCCAAGCAATTTGGTTAGGTAAGGTTTTAAATTCTGCTTTACTTACTAGGCCATAAACATAGGGAATTGGTTAATGTTAAAGATGGGTAGAAAATTAATTCTTTTTAAAAAAAATCTGTTACACATTGTTAGTTTCCCTGAAAGCTATCATTTGCAGAAAGGATTCTGCAGCTAGAAATGAGTTATAAAATTCTTTATTATAACCCCAGTTCATTATAAATAAGGACTCTAAAGCCCAGAAAGGTGAAGTGATTTGCCAAAGATAGTGTAGCAGGTTCATAGCAGAAATGGGGAAATATGAGCCCAGGTCCTCTGGTTCCCATATGGTGCTTTTTATTCAAGTGTACCAAGTTCCTAACACCATAACATGAGAACTCTATCATTTACATATTCATAGTTCATGGGCCAGGTAAGAGTGCCTTGGTTCTCCAGGTCACATACCTTCCCCACTCCCTCAAGGAGTTTTGATTGCTGCTCGGGGTGGTGGGAATGTGTTGAGGCTTAAAGGTAAATACCTGAGGGAGGTTAGACAGCTATCCTATTTCACAGATAAATCTAGATTGGAGTTTGTTGTCTGAGTAAAATGTTTCATGGAGGAGAACACAGAACAACCTGGGAAACTACAATAGATGGGTTGCCTTTAGGGTAGAAATGGATTCCAAGAGTAGGGTGTGACCCTGGCATATATACTTTCATTTTTCTTTAGCTGATCCTTTTGGTATGTCATCACCTCTAAATATGTGAGATGTACAATTCCGTTTTCCCTTTCCTCCCTGTTAGATGGACACTTCGCTGAGGTATGGTACTTCCATTCTTGTATCGTGTACTTGTTTGTTTGAGGGATTCTCTACAGTATTTTTTTTTGACATTCAATATTATTTTATATTAATTTCAGGTATACAGCATAGTTGTTAGACATTTATATAATTTAAGAAGTTATCCCCTGACTAGTCTAGTAGCCACCTGGCACTATACATAGTTATTACCATATCATTGACTATGTTCCCTGTGCTTTGCTTTACATCCCCATGACTGTTTTGTAATCAATTTGTAGTTCTTAATCCCTTCCCCCTTTTCACCCACCCCACCAACACCCCTCCCATCTGGCAACGATCAAAATATTCTCTATATCTATGAGTTTGTTTCTATTTTGTTTGTTTGTTTTGTTCTTTAGGTTCCACATATGAGCAAAATCATGTTGCATCTGTCTTTCTCTGTCTGACATACTCCACTCAGCGCAGTACCCTCCAGGTTCATCCACGCCACCACAGATGGCAAAAACTCATTCCATTACACAGCTGAGCAATATTCCATAGTATGTATGTATTATCTCCTCTTTATCCATTTATCCATCAAGGGACACGCAGGCTGTCTCCACATCTTGGCCATTGTAAACAATGTTGCAATGAGCATATAGATGCATTCATCCCCTCAATGTAGCATTTTGGTTTTCTTCAGATAAATACCAGGAAGTGGGATTACTGGGCTCTTCTTTGTCTCATGTTATAGACTTTGTTTTAAAGTGTATTTTGTCTGGTATAAGTATTGCTACCCCAGCTTTTTTTTTCATTTCCATTTTCATGAAATATCTTTTTTTGTCCCTTTACTTTCAGTCTGTGTGTGTGACTTTCAATCTGAAGTGGGTCTCTTGTAGGCAGCATATGTAAGTCTTGTTTTCTGATTCATTCAGCCGCCCTACCTTTTGATTGGAGCATTTAATCCATTTATACCGAAAGTAATTGTTGATGGATATATAGTTATTGCCATTTTATTATTCATATTTTTTATCTTTTTTTTTCATCTTAAGTCCCTGTAACATTTCTTGTAATACTGGTTTGATGGTGATGAATTCCTTTAGCTTTTTCTTGTCTGGGAAGCTCTTCATCTGTCCTTCAATTCTAAATGGTAGCTTTGCTGGGTAAAATAATCTTGGTTGTAGATCCTTGCTTTTCATCACTTTGAACATTTCATGCCAATCCCTATGGCCTGCAAAATTTCTGTTGAGATATTAGCTGACAGTGTTATGGGAGCTTCCTTGTAGGTAACTAATTGCTTTTCTCTTGCTGCTTTTAAGAGTCTCTTTTTGTCTTTAACCTTTAGCATTTTAATTATTATGTGTCTTGGTGTGGGCCTCTTTGGGTTTATCTTGGTTGGGACTCTCTGCACTTTCTGGGCTTGTATGTCTATTTCCTTTGCCTGGTTAGGGAAGTTCTCCATCATTATTTCTTCAAATAGATTTTCAATTCCTTGCTCTCTGGGAGGGGATAGGATTCAACAAAGACTATGCATTCTGCCAGCACTTCTGTCTAGGAGAAAGCTGCCCCACCACCCCCTGCCCTGAGGCCAGACAACTCATTTCCTCCCTATATGTCCCTGGTGACTTTCAAGCTGCTGCCCCAGCACTGGAGCTTAGAGCCAGTGAGTCTGTCAGGGAGTGGTAAGTCTGTGCATGGACCCTTTAAGAGGATTGCCTGGGACTCCAGCTGCCATCTGTTTCACCCAGCCATCGTCTCTGGAGGTTTTCACAGCCAGAAGTTATGGGGACCTCTCTTATTGGCACTAGAACCCTGGGCCAGGGATCCTTGTGTGGGTCTGGGACCCCTCAATCCTCCAGAGGAAGCTCTGCAGCTGAGCTATCCCTCCTGACTTTTAAAGGTCACATGCAGGTGTGGGACCAGCCCGTTCCGTGTTTCTACCCCTCCTACCTGCCTCGAATTGGCTTTTCCGTATGTACTTAGAGGTAGGACTTTATTTCAGCAAGACTTTAGGTGACTCTCAATGACGGTTGTTTTGCAGTTTAGTTGCAATTTTGATATGGTCGTGAAAGGAGGCAAACACAGCGTCTACCTACTCTGCCATCTTGACCAGAAATTCTGAACATTCTTTATAAAAATGTTTCTATAATGTTATGAATACTGTTTTATTAATAGATCAGAGTACATCTGACACTTCCTTCATTGTTTTGCAGACACACCCCTAACCTTTTGAGATAAAGTGTATCATACCATTATACACCAGACTACCATTTGGTATCCCTTGTTACAGAAGTGACTTGGGTAGACCATGAGTCTGAGTTTGTCTGTAGGATACTTATTACTAGCTCCTGTGAAATCTGGGTTCATACAATATGCACTTTTCGATTTAATGAAAGAACGTGATAAATTCAAGGGCTATACAGTGTTTCTAACTTTTCCATCAGTGTATTGCAATTTATCAGTATGCCACTTGGGGGCACCAGTCTACCATTCACATTTTTCATACACTGGATTTTAATTACAAGGTAAATACCACATTTCTTTACATTTGTATTGACTTTCTGTATTAGTTATGGGCTAAAAAAGTGCTACAGGCATTGCACTTGATTAGTTTATGTTTGAAGAGAGTTTTCTTTTTGGCATAAATATCTGGCATTTCTTTTTTTAGTTATCATAGTAGAGTAAAATTAAAATGAAGAGTGAGTGAGATAGAGGTTTTCCCTTTATTCTGCATCATGAAATTAATAAAACAATATTTGGGAATACATTCTTTCATAATTATAGAAACTGGTGTAAAGGATGTGATAATGTTAACTCACTTGTAAAGATTGTTCTAATTCTGATTCATAATTTTATATTTTTGTTCATCTGTCAAAGATTTTTAAAAATTTATTTACTTTTTTTTAACAAAACCATAAAATTTTGGTGAGCTAAGAAGTTACTTTGACCCTTAGCATAGTACATGTAATTTAATAGAAAAGGGATATTAAGGAAGTAGGCTTACCCTAAAACACATGATTAAACGTGTACGTGATTACTTGTACATGATGAAATACATGATTAATCATGGTCCACAGCTGCGGTGAATTTCAACATTCATCTTATCAGCATAGTTATGCTGGTTATGAGATCTTTTTTTTTAATTTCATCACACTTAAGACACAATGACATTATTATGTAGAGTTGATTTTCTGCTGTAGTCTTTTGTTTTGTATATTTATTACAATTTATATATTAAACCTTTGCTTTGGACTAAGCGCCAGGGAGGAAACTGAAGCAATAGAAGATAAAGCTTGGCTCTCAGGAGCTTCCAGTCTAGAAGGGAGACAGAATTAACATACATAAAACAACTAGCAAACAACACAGCTGTGTGGTAGGTTGATCTTAGAGATGCTGGAACGGCCACTGCCCAGCTCCCTTTCTAGCTACATACGGTCATTATCTTACTACTTTCTGTGTATTACCTAAGAGATTTTATTTTTTCCCCTTGGTCCTGCCCATGTAAATATCCAAATATTTCCCTGCTTAACTGCGTGACTACGGCATTGGCCTTTGCCTAAATATGACCAACACGGTTAATATGGAAATGCTTTCTCTTTCCACAGGGCATTTCTTCTTAGTATCAAATGTCTGTGGCATGAGATGAGGATGGGGAATTAAATAGGAAAGGCCGCCAAGTCCTTAGAGAAATGTCCTCAAACCCATATATTGCGGCCTAGGCCTCCTGGGAGAGCTCTTAGAGCTGAATTAGAGTAGATTTTTAAAAGTTCTGACAAGCAAATTTCCCACCCAGCCAAAGAAACAAAATGGAGGAGAGGTAGCTAATGGAGGCGAGTTGCTGCTAGAAGCGGTTACACTAATAGCAGAGGGGAGTGGTCTTAGACCTTAAGAGTGAGGGAGGTGAAAAAGTCATAAAGGGATAATAATAATTGAAAAAAACCCATAACAATCTGGGTCTGTGATTGCAAGGCTAGCTAGCTTTTCTTAGTCCAGTCTCTCCTGAGAACATCGCAGACTTATAGCCTTGTTCCAAAGTGTTATGTTGAGATACAATCACCAGTAGGATGGGGACAAGGTGATCAGGGCCTTTGAAGGACAGAACCATGGTTAAGCTACCGTACTAGGAACCAGTTCTCGGCTTTTTTTTTTTTTTTTTTTTTTTAATATACCTAGAGATGGTCAGTCTTGGTGAGGGGCTTATGTTAACTAAATTCAGGCAAGTTAAATCTACAAATCATGATGGCACTTCTTAATTCAGGGCCTAGAATCAATAGTATCTCCTTTCATGTACCCTCCCACCATTTTCTGGTGCAAGTTCTGGAGAAGCTGAATATGTAATCAGAAGAGAAAATATAACCAAAAGTAGGTGCAATAATTAGACAATTATTTGCTTACGCCAGATAAAGCCTTGACAGAGAACATCGTAACAGAGAACATCACTCCAAGTGACCATTTTTCTGGGTACCCTTGATTCAGACCCAATGTGTATCTCCTGAATAGCTCCAGATGGTTATCCTTAGATTACCTCTTTTTCCAATATTGAAGGTAATGAGCACGTATTTTACAAAAAGTGCAGGTGTGCATAAAGTAGGAAAATCAACTATAATCCTGCCACCCAACTTCTGGTCTTTTCTGTATGGACCAATATTTATTCCATCTTCTCAGGAAACTTGGCATTGGTCACAGTGGTTGCCTCAGAGATGGAGGATGAGGAGTGAAGGAGACTTACTTTTCACTGAAACTTTTTTGGACATTTGGAATTTTGTACAATGTGCAAAATTAAAAAAAATACCCTCAAAATATATCAAATTAAAAAAACCCCACATGTGCATTCAGCAAACACTAGTCACCATTTAAATGCTGGTCACCTGCTCTTCTAGGAGTTTGAGTCTGGTGGTTCTCAAACTTGGCTGAACAGTAGAATCACAATATTTTAAAATACACATGTTTGAGTCATATATTCCAATACCTTCTGCTTTAACTGGGCCACCCCTGGCATCTGGATTTTTTAGAGCTTCCAGGTGATTCAACTAGGGCTGAGAATATCTGGTCTAACGGGAGAGGAAAACACTAATTGTGTAATCATAAAAATAAATAATCACGAGCTGCCACAACTATTATGAAAGAAAAGCCTCGCTTGCTGTGAAGTACAGTAGATTTATCTAAGCTGGCAGGATGGGGTTGGATGAGATAAGGCTTCCCTCAGAACTTGTTGTTTCAACTTAGACCTGAAGAATAATTAAGAACTAGCCAGTGGTTTTCACACTTTATTGGGCATCAGAATTGACCGGGGGGCTTTGTTAAAACACAGGTTGCTGTGCTCTAGTCCCAAAGTTCCTGATGCAGTGGAACTTCTGGGTGGGATCTGAGAATTTGAATTTCTAACAGCCATTGCTGACACTCCTACTGTATTTTGAGGACCATTGAACTAGGCAAAAGTGTGGGAGAGCAACTAGTTCCATTCAATGTGAAAGACCCTAAGATGGAAGAAAGTTTCAGCGTACATATAATTTTGCATCTTTTTTTGGAAGCACTAGAATATAAGTATTTCCCATGTTATCGAATATTCTTAAAAGCATCATTTTAAATGTCTGCATACTAGACCATAGTGTGGCTTTATTATCATTTAGCTTCCTCTTGTTGGATATGTACATTTTAGTTCCCTCTTTGAAGCAGAAGTGAAGAAAAAAGCACAAAAAATTATTGTGCCTTTCAGCATCCTCAGAGGGTTGATATGATTGTTTCGGTGTACCCTTTCTATCAGTGGTATAATTCTGGAAAACTAATGAAGAACCAAGCTTCAATCACCAAGAAGTGATGGACATTCTGTGCCATTCAATTGAAACATATTTGGCCAGTTATAAATTATGGCCACATTTGCTGAGATGCTCAGTTATAATTAGAAAAAAGAGGACTTCACCCATTTTAAGTTTATTTCTGACACATTGAGAAATGGAGAAACTGGCTTTCATATTGTAAGGAATGAACCAAAAAGCCGCCCTTTTTGTATAAGTTTTCACTGTTTATAAAAAAGGACATTATTTTGTCTTAGAGAATTAATAAATTAATTATAGTAGCATGACAGTGTGAAACATAATTCAAAATGAGTAATAGTTCTTACTAGAATACATAGATTTCATATTTGAAACAAGCTTTCAGTGACTCAGAATGTGACAATAATTTCTATTTAATAGCTGATAGCCTTCAGCAAAGCTAGTGTTTGTATATTGCACCTACTCACACCTACTTATGTATTTTCTGTCTGATTTATGTAATCATTTTAACATATCTTTACTTTCAGTTTTGAGTCGTAAACAAAACATCAATAGATTTTTTGAGTTCAGTCTGTGTACTCTTATTAAAGCTATTATTTCTATATTATGACCAAGAGTTCTCTCCAGTGGGTATCTGTGAAGGAGAAATCGGGTTATTGAGTGGGCTGAGTTAATTTAATAAGATGCAATGGTTTATATAATAGAGTGTTATGAAAACAATTTGGAGAAAACTAATGATTTCTTTCCATTTTGTCCTGCCAGAAAACAGTTTTCTTCAGTTTTTCATTGTAATGATCAGGTCTTTTTTTCCCTTAAAATCTTCAATTTTTAAGACAGATTATAATATGAAAACATACTAAAATCTCTTTTAAAATTGTGTTCTGGAGGACCTTGTGCTTAGATTCCTCCTCGGTAAATCTTTTTCCGGGTAAATTTGAACTTGTACTTCACTTTGGGCTTTGTCAGTTCTCTATGATAAAGTCAGGCCTCTGAGGTTCTGGCCATCTTACACCACTTAAGGTTTGGGAGATACTAGGAGGGAAAGAGAGAGAAGAAAATGCAAGCATGCACAGTTACTGTGACTTATCTCAGTCATGGTAAGGAAGTCAATATTCTGGGGTAAATGATTTGCATTTTCCTGAGGCTGCTTTGCTGCATGTATTAACATAAAAGAAGCCATGAACTTTTTATCTGATTTTTAATATTTACAGATGAGAGATGACTAATAAATAAAATATTTTAGGATGAGTAGGATGCAGGGAAATCCTCAGTTTCATTTTGGGTTGGGCAAGGAGCCAAAAAAAGCCTGCTTTGCAGACTGAATCACCAAGAAGCATTTAGAAAGAAGACAGCACCCCAAAAGCCTTTTTAAAAAAATGTTCTTTATTTATATTACTATTGCTTGAAAGAAAACAGAAGTGGTTTACTTAAAATAGATGGATTGTTGACAAGAAAAGAGTTTAGACAAATTAGTGTATTTATTCGATTTTCGGACTGGCTGTTTAAATTCTTTACTTATCCACTCTGTTATTCTGATGTATTGTTTTGGTGGATTCATGAGTAGTAGGAACCTGATGGTTTTGCTAACATTGAATAATACCCCCAGGAAATAAGGAGTATAATTCTTCATTTAAATGTATGAGATGGAGGGATAGCTAAGCTATTTTAGTAAATAGTAATTTTGAAATGTAATTGGATAAGCTGGTCCCTTTACATTGTCACTGCTGACTATGCCAAATTTTGAAAACACAAGATTGATGTAAGACTATTATTTTAAATGTTATTTTTGTCTCATTTATTCAATAAATAAAACAGAACATTTTAAGGATGAATGTATACTGTGTAAGAACAAAACTTTATGGGTGTAGCAGTATAAAGTTTTTTTTCCCCTACCAGAACAGGACTTTTTTTGGTGAGATGTATTCTAGCAAAGACTGAGCTGATTTTTAACAGATTTCAGAGGAACATCAATAACCAAATCGAGGGTTTTTATTGGTTGATGTCAGAATATTTTGGTGGCTACCTTTAATTATCTGACCCCAAAGTAAGTATGACACCCTCAAGTATAATCTTTAACAAACCCTTGTTCTTGGTTCTATTCAAGCAGCCTTCTTGGGAGACTTTTTCCTCCAATAGTGTTTGGTGGGTCAGGTAGCCCAGCATCTGCCTGGCACACAGCAGGCAGTTCTCCTGTACCATCCCTTCTCCAACAGGACCAGCTGAGGGAGGCATCGTCTTCTCAGTCCTCTCCCTTCTGAAATAATCTGGTTCCTTTTTTGATATGTACATTGACCTGGGAATATGTATGGGCAATTTTGGCTAGCACCCACCTTTATAACAATTTTGGACTGAAAATCTGAGTTCTGATATCATCCACCTTTAAATAACTTGCAATGAGATACATCTATAACTTAAACGTCAAAGAAATGAGAAAGGGGAAAACTCTCAGGTTAAAATTAGCTTCTGGCTCTCTTTATTACTCTTGAGCTGATATGCTTGGGAAAAAGTTTAGTTGCCATGACATCCATGTCTAAATAGTGAACTTATGTTCGTGACTTAAAAGTCAACAAGGGAAAAAAAACAACAACCCTATGTTGCTATTCGTTTTTTGGTCAGTTATTCCTAAGCTTAGTTTTTGGAACTAGTGATTTGTAAATTAATATTTACGTGGGAAATATACATAGTTGACACCAAAGAGTTCTAAAAGTAGCTTGTGTACTACGTTAATTGTACATTGTATAATAATTTTATGTAGGATTAAAAATAAGTAGTGAATATTATGTGACCTTCATTGCTTTAAAATACGTACTGTGAAATTGAATTTCCGGTCCAAGTTTGAGAAGAACATAATCACTTTTTATTTCTCAGCTGCTTTCATAGCCCCTATTACCTAATACTCAAACGTACAAACAAACACTTATGAAACCTTTCACATTCTATAGAACATACTTATCAGTACAGCACCGCTATTATTTAGTCATTATGTGAAAAACCCACCCAAAGTTTTACTGATTGAATGTAGGCCCTGGACATGAGGAAACTTTTGGGGGTGATGGGTGTGCTCATTGTCATGATTGTGGAGATGGTTTCATGGGTGGACCCATATGTTGAAATTGATCAAGTTACACACTTTAAATGTGTACAGTATATCATATGTCAATTATACCTTAATAAATGTTTTTAGAAACTGCAAATCCTGGACTATGAGATACGAAAACCTCTAAGATTGTTAAAACTGGTTGATTTTGCAGTTGCTACTGATAATCATTGTGAAATTTTACAGTTTAAACTCAATGTCGCTATTTTTATTATTGGTTTCAGGCATACAAAAAAACCTAATGATTAGATATTTACAACACGCACAAACTGATAACTCCAATAAGACCACTACCCATTTGACGCCGTACGTAGCTATTATAATACAATACCATGGACTATATTTCCTATGCTGTACTTTACATCCCATGACTATACATACAGTGGTACCTCAGTTTTCGAACGTCTCCATTGACAAACATTTTGGTTTATGAATGCCGTAAACCTGGAAGTAAATGCTTTGGTTTTCGAACACGACTCAAGTCAAACATGTCACGCGGCTTCCGCTGAGTGCAAGATCTTGAGGCCTAGCTATCGGCAGTTTTCGAACATTTCAGAACTCGTGGATTACGTTTGAAAACCGAGGTACCACTGTATACAGAGTGTGCCCCCAAAAATTGTATACACATTTTAAGAAAGGAAAAAACTGTATTAAAATTGTAATATAAAATATATACCGATAACAAAAGATGAATACAAGTCACGTTTGACTTTTGCAATTCGTAGAGGCTCAAAGTGGTTACCATCAGCGTCCAGACACTTCTGATTATGGTGAACTACTGGCTTGAGCAATGTTGACCAAGGCATCCACGTGTATACATTTTTTTGGCAGCCCTGGTGTATGTATATGTGACATTCAATTATTATTCTATATTAGTTTCAGGTGTACAGCACAGTGGTTAAGCATTTATATAATTTAAGAAGTGATCCCCTGATAAGTCTAGTACCCATCTGACACCATGTATAGTTTTTACAACATTATTGATTATATTCCCCAACTATATTTCACATCCCATGACTATTTTGTGACTATCAATTTGTACTTCCTCATCCTTTCATCTTTCTGACCAATCCCCAAGCCCCCTCAACTCTAGCAACCATCATTTTGTTTCTGTTGCTTTTTAATCTTGGGTTCAGACCAATCTTGTTGTTTTTAGTTCAGACAAAAATTATAGGCTTTGGTTTTCATGACCTTTATTAAGTAAGTCAGGAAGGAAGGTTAAAATGTAAGTTGATACTCTTGTTTATGTCTTAGGTTTCCAAATTTCTAAGAGTGGAAAATTTAGAATATTGAAGCTTTGATTAGAATGTGGTTAGCTGTCTATTTCCTCAACTTCTCCCATATGCGATAGGCACTCAGCATTTTAATTAAAATTTGATTGATGTTTCCACTTCCATGTTTGAATTTGGAGAAACCCTTAAAAACCAAGTAGTTATACCTGCCGTTCCCTCAGAGGAGAATTGAGGGAGATTTGTGGCCTGACAGTTCTTCATTCCCATTCTCCTTGTTTCCCTCTGTCTTTCGTCTCATGGGCCTTGCACAAATGCTGATACTGTGAGTTTTGGGGCAAGATCAGCCAACCCACTTTTTATAACATTGGCTTTGCTATTTGTTGATCAGCTGTTTTTAGTTCATATACTCTTTCAAAGCTATTTCAGTACATGATTATTGACTTCTAATGAGTCGTTTCTATTGTTTTAGAAATTAAAATTACAAGAAGGATCAGTGAGAGATGTGATTTGCAAGGCAGTTTAACATTACTTAGGAAGTGAAACACTTGGATGTTCCATATGGATGGGACTTAACACATTCCTGAAGCTGAATTTTAAGTTGAGTTTTGAGCTCATAATGGGTAAATTATATTCAAAAGCTTTTAAAAACTGAGAACAGCAGATAATTTCCTCCAGGTAAAGCTTATTTCAGCATTATTTTGCTATCCCTGCATAATCGTAAAATTCTGTGTGTGTGTGTGTGTGTGTGTGTGTGTGTGTACTTACGTACACAAAAGCTATATGTATATATGTGTGTATAGCTGTATATATACACACAGGTGCATATGTATGTGTTTGTGTATAAGTACACACATACATTCTTGATTTCACACTTTTTCAGTTCAACGCTAGTTTCAGCAGCAAAAAGGTTGTACTCAGCTGATAACAAATATCCCAGTCGAGTGGACGAAGAAGTCAGGGGTCAGTATTTGAAAACCACACCTGGACAGACACTAGAGTACCCTGTGGGGACTTATACTTTATAAAATTTCAAAAGACATTAATATGGCCCCTCATTGAAAAGCCCACGCTGAGAGGCAGTAACTACCCGTGACTCTGCAGTGTGGGGTGATTGTGGGATGCCCCCTCAGCAGCTGCCTCTCACTCATATTATGCCATTAGGTAGACTCACTCCAGGATTCCTTGGAAACTGTGTGCCTACCTGAATAATTTATTACCCAGTGATCAATTATTCATAACTCATTATTATAACTGAAATAAACCTAAAGGTGGAATCATTCTGTCACTTATGAATATCCAACAGATCATCAGGAGATTTCAGTAGAGATTTAAATCCTTGTGGTCCCCACTGCCTGTGTGTTTCTCTGAAGGAATTCCAAAGAGAACAGCCTTCAGAAATGGAACCAGAATTGATGAAAGCAGTAACAAATGGCTCCCTGCTGCTCATGCTGCATTGGTTCATCTAGTCATGCTGTTTGTCTTTTTAATTCTAGCCTTATTTGCACCTAGAAATAAAACTTCAGTTTGAGAGAATTTAGGAGACAGTTATGGCACTGTTGGTTTATTAAACTACTTTGAAAGGTAAACAAGGATATAGAACTTGCCCTTAGAATATCTTTTCTGGGATAAAATTTGGATACCTATAGTACATTTTATTGACATTAGTCATATTTCATTTGCTTGTTCCATCAGTTATATGTCGGCTGTATTTTATTTATTTATTGGATTACATCTTTCATAGAAAGAGAAGCCACATGTTTTTCACATATATTATATATAAAAATCATTTTAATAGTAGTGCGGTGAAACAAAAGAAGCCTAATTATTTTTTTTCATTTGGGAAATGTAATAGGAAAATTTTTTGAATTAAGCCAGACTGCTGCTGCTGCTGCTGCTGCTGCTGCTGCTGATGGTGATGATGATGAAGAACATTTTTATAATTGCCAAGCTCTTAAAAATGTGTGGAAAATAGAGAGTTTGAAATTTCAGTTACTTTGGGCTGTCGAGCAGAGGTTTGGCTTGCCTTTGGGGTTTGCTGTTGAAGAGTGGGCAGACGTCTGTGATGCTTCACATTCTGGGTTGCCGTTTCAGTATTGTGGCACTTTCTGTGTGAACACTTCCAAAAGTAAGTGCGTAGTGGTTTTGAGCATAAGACTTCTAAGACGCCATGTTTTAAAAACCCCAGCCTACAGATAAAAGTCCCAAATTCATGAGCAAACATTTTTAAGTAGAGGTTCCAGATTTCTTTTTGTGTTGATGTTGGTTCTCCAAATTGAATGAAGGCTAAATGTTTAAGCAAATTTTAAATGGCCTAAACCCATTCCTTTAACAGTAGAACAACATATGATGTCCCAGATGACCCACCAAGCGGGAGTTTAAATATGGATTTGGTTTTACTATTGTGAGAATATACAAGTAATTTTAAAAAATAGGACAAATGTAAGTATGCTAAGTAGAGTGAAAATTTTACATTATTTTTGATTTTTTAATATAATTTTAATAGATTACACATTCATATAGTTTACAAATATAAAGAGGTATACTATTAAAAGTCTCCTCTCATCCTTGTTCCCTTTTTTCTGAGTTCCCATCCTCTTCTGCAAAAGGCAACCATTGTTAAAGTGTTTCCTATGAGTTGCTTTATACATATATAAGCAACTCTGGAATACAGATTCTTGTTTTTGTCCCCTTCTGATAAAAGCTAGCATATTACACATTTCTGTTTCATGCTTTTCTCATATACCAAATTAGCTCAGATTTCTTTCTATGTTAGATTGTCCCCATTCTTTGCTTTAACCACTGTATAGTATATTCTATTGTATGGCTGTAGTATAATTTATCCACTTCCCTGTTGATGTACATTTGGGTAGTTTTTAATCTTTTGTTATTAAAAATGCTGCTGCAGTGAATAAGCCTGAACATTTGTCACTGCAGAAACACATCACTATTTCTTGCGTGGATTTTTAAAATACGTGTAAAGCATGAGATTTCAGAGACATGTTCTTCTGCTTTTGGCAGCCCCATTCCAGCCATATCAGTGTATTCTTCTTTACTATTAGGGGTGTAGTTTTCTGGAAAAGTTTGAAAAGCACTGCTGAAAACTTGTTATTGAGACCTAGTGTTGGATGACTTTTCACTTTCTGAAATATCTTTGCTGTGAAGTGATGGCAACAATGAGGTTACTTTGCCGTCCTGTTTTCCTGGAGGTGAAGTAAGAAAACATGTAAATCTGGTGGCAAATTATTTATAAGCAAAAATCATGTTGCAGAATTGTCCAGGTTGCTTGCAGGCATTTGATATAATGAAACATTTACAGCTAAGATTTTTTTGGATCAGTCTCAGTGCCCTCTTACCTTCAGCCCTAGAGCAGCAAACACTGGTGCCTTTGAAAATATTAATAGGTGTTCTGTATAAAAAGGACTTCCATGATTAAACAAGTTTAGAAAACCCTGGTTTCCACAAAGTTAATCCAGTTTTTTTGTGTTTTGTTTTGTTTTGTTTTTCCTGAGGGACTCGTCAGAGCCTTAAATCTGTGGGATAAATTGTGACTCTTCGAGTTTTTCCCAAATTTGTTCAACCGTGGAACTCCCTTTTTATTCTAGGCCACATTATTAACACTAGTGTAGTGAGGAACCCAATTAGGAAATGCTACCCACGGGACACCATGGACACCACGCTGAAATTAGTGATCGGAAGCATATGTGGTATTGAAATTTACAAAAGACTCAGTGAGGAGAATAAGAAGGAAAGTCACTATTTTAAAACTGACCATTATGAACAGCAGAGGGTGGTAATGTAACACGCAGATCCACTGTTCAGACACGGCACCATTTCCAATGTCAGGGTCCATAATGTCATCTTCATTTAATCACAGCCTACCAATATTGTAATTTTACTGGTTAAGTGAATGAAAGGCTAAAAAATAGGTCATTAACATACTTCTAATTTCTTCCTAGGAGAAGCACAAGTCGCCATAAATTTGGAAAAAATCTTTTTTTTTTTTTAATCTTCACAGACATTTTAACTGGCTTGAAATAGGTTTGGTTTTCCTTGCCATTTATGTAGTAGGTGCACATTTCCTAGTTTATGTGTATATAAAGATGTGTGTGTGCTCTATTTTGAAAGAAAAGCCATAAATTTAACCAAACTTAACTCTCCACAGTCCGTGAGAATGGTGAAGTGCAGTTTCACTCAATAAGCGTCTAGTGGGTGGCTGCCAAAGAGATGAAGCAGCTACAGCCGTGGTCCTCCAGGAACTGACATTTGGGCTGAAAAGAGGATGTGAATGCAAATACCTCTGTTAGAAGGGCCAATAGAGTGAGAGAGATCAGGGCCTCTTAGAGGCTGAGAGAGATCTGGGCCACTTCAATTCTTTTGAGGTCTATTAAAGACTTTGTAAAACAGGGCAACAAAAAATGGGGTATATTTTAAGTTTAATAACAAGAAAATTAACACAAAAATGCAATGCAATGTAACTATACTACTCACAAGGTAATTATAGAATTACTATAGAATTTAATGTCCCTGGCATAAGTTAGAATTTTAGAAGTGTAACCCACAAGAAATAAAACCTGGTTTTGAGATGTTTATAAAAATCTCATCAGAGAGATCTCGTCATTCGTTATAGCTCTGTCACTGTGCTTCAACTCTACTGTGTAGTCCTTTCAGGAACTGAACCAAATTAAGGTCCATCCACATGATGTGAGGTATATGTGTTTAATAGCATTTGTATCATAATATGCACACAGTTGACTCCCTTTTAGCTTTTTCTACTGACTCTAGAACGTTAATTTTTTTTAAATTGGGGAACAGTGTGTTTCTCCAGGGCCCATCAGCTCCAAGTCGTTGTCCTTCAATCTAATCGTCAAGGGTGCAGCTCAGCTCCAAGTCCAGTCGCTGTTTCAATCTTTAGTTGCAGGGGGCACAGCCCACCATCCCATGCGGGAATTGAACCGGCATCCTTGTTGTTCAGAGCTCGCCCTCTAACCAGCTGAGCCATCCGGCCACCCCTCTAGCAGCTCAGTGGCAGCTCACTGTCTTCAATCTAGTTGTGGAGGGCTCAGCTCACTGGCCTATGTGAGAATTGAACCGGCAACACTGTTGTTCAGAACTCGCGCTCTAACAAACTGAGCCATCTGGCCACCCCTAGAATGTTAATTTTTAAGTGGCCCCGCTGGTGGTAGCATTGCTCTGAGCATCTGATTTACATCGACAGATAACGATGTTTCAGTTCCTGTAAATGTTCCTATGGCCCCTTGACTTCCTCATCTGTAACTATGGTCTCGTACCCCTTCCATATTAAGAGCATTCAGAGCAATGACAGACACATAGGGGATTGACAGATTGGAGCCCTGCCTCACTTTGTCAAATGTGTGAAAGCAAAATTGATCCAGTGACCAAGAATGAGTTTGGTTAGTGTAGCAAAAGTCAATTATAAATAGCTTTTATGCTTGAATAGCACAGGCAGGAATGGCTACATAATTTGCAGGGCCCTGGTACAAAATGAAAATGCAGGGTCTCTTGTTAAAAGAATAATTAAGAATTTCAAGGCAGTGACAGCAGAGCATTAAATCAAGCATGGGGTCCTTCTTATCACTGGCCCCTGTGTGACTGCATAGGTTCCCTGCCCATGAAGCCAGCTCTGAACACAGGATAGCATGAAGATTGCTACAGAGGACAAAGGCCAGGGGCAAATAGAGTCTCCCCCCAAATGGCAGACCTATGGCATAGTTCAACAGCAATCAAAATAATTGAATTGTTTTGGTTTTGAAGGTCTAAAAATAATTACCAAGTGTGAAGCCATCTTGTTTGAACAGATCTTTATAACCTCACATGAAGTCTTAGACATAAAGGTCTTGGAGGCCATATTTAAAGAGAGAAAATATGCTTTGTTGTTCCTTGTTAACTGGCTTTCATTGCTTTTCTCATTGAGGCAGTTTAGCTACTAGTGTTCTGATGATTAACTGAGTTGAAGTTTATCAGGTAAAATGTCCGCTGGGTTGAAAGATGATAGGTTTAAGCACAAGTGTTGTTTCACTTTCGATCCATTCACCTTTCCTAATTTTTTCTGTTACCAGAGAGCAGATGACCCTAAAGCCTACACCTCTAGCGTTGCTCTTTATGCAGACCCATTATGCAGTCTCATATTTTCAGTGTCTAAAGGATATCTCCACTTGAATATTCGGGCAATGTCTGAAATTTAGCAAATCAAATGGAAAGTATTTTTTTTTTTTTTTATGGTAGTTTACCACTCCTGATTCAGAAGATTGGTAAATGGTGCCACATGTGACTGCATTCTCTGCCCACCACATACCCAGTGACCTGCCAATTCTTCCTCAAAAATCTCCCAAATTTGCCTTTATTCTCTACTGCCAAGTTACTATAGGCCTTTGTAATTTTACATCTGTAATAGCTTCCTACTGTTTCCTCAAGCTCAAAGATAACCATTTTATAGAATACTACTTTTATAATGTCGCTCTCATGCTAAAGATCTTACAGCTCTTGAATCCCTCCTCTCAGACAAAATTTAAATTAAGCCTCACATTCTAGGCATAATATTATATTTCCCTGAAAATAAGACCTAGCTGGACAATCAGCTCTAATGCGTCTTTTGGAGCAAAAATTAATATAAGACCTGGTCTTATTTTACTATAATATAAGACTGGGTATAATAGAATATAACATAATATAATATATAATAATATAATATATAATATAATATAATATAATATAATATAATATAATATAATATAATATAATATAATATAATACCAGGTCTTATATAATATAATAGAAGACCGGCTCTTATATTAATTTTTGCTCCAAAAGACACGTTAGAGCTGATTGCCTTATTTTCGGAGAAACAGGGTATCAGCTGGACCCTCTCCATCTATCTGAACTGTGTAAATCATTATTCCCCAGTATTACCGATCTATCTCCTCTTCCCATGCTCCTAGGAGAGAGAGGGTGCAAAGGCATTTTAGCCTTTAACCTGGCAGTTTCTCTGGCTCAGATTGCAAGTTTGCAATAGGTCATTTTTGGTGACTGAAGAGCCCCAGGGCTGATGGCGAACTTCCAAGTGCCAGCTATCCGTTAGTTATACGGTGATGTATAAATTAGCCCACAATGTTGCAGTTACACTGGTGCACACATGTTCTGTCACCTTTAACTGTGCCCCTTGGTTATGGGGAACCTTGCAATTGTTGCCTAACAATAATTTTTGTACACCTCAGCTCTTCACTTAAAATATAAGCTCCTAGAAGACATACATTGGCCTTGGAGGTGTTTTACACATGCCCCATGATGCCCAGTGTTCCCAGTGCCCATTGACTTCATTCATTATCAGCTCCATTAGTCAGCGATCGAACATTGCGCACATTTTTCAGAGAAAAGCAAGAAATTGGAAAAAACAGAGGTAAGAAAAACATACACCTTCTCCTTCAGGAGAAGCTCCGTTCATTTTAGATATAACCGATACCAGGACATGTTATTTGATTATAAGGCAGAATATTTACAAATTAATGCAACCTAATAGGTACAGAAATATCATACTTTCCCTACAAGGACGACATGCCATCCTCCATCTTACCCAATGTGGAACTCCTTCCTGCAACTTTCATGGCAAATAGGCCAGCCAAGCTCAGTTGATACCACTTGATGAAGTAACGTCCTCTGCCTATAATTCCTGTCCACCAGTCCCACGTCTGCAGTCTAGAACAGCATAGATCACGTGTTTACCTTTGAACACATCACAATTCTTCAGATGTTTGCAGAATCTTTGTTTCAGTTAAGGTTCTGTTTATGTGTATATTCCTCGGCCTGAGCATGGGAAGTTTGAGTCAGTAGGTCTCAGCCGGAATCTAGGAGCTCTGAGTAACACTGCTACAAGTGATTTATTACTTCTGTTTATTGAGCTCCCACTGTATGTCCAGTTCTAGATCAGGGCTGTAGACACAAAAACCAGTAGGAATATATGTTTCTCCAAAGAAGATGTACAAATAGCCAATAATGGAAAAAAATATGATGTTGAGTATCAAACCACAATCAAAACCTCAATGAGAGTTCACTTCATACCTACTAGCATGGCTGGAATAAAAAAAGATAGATAATAAATGTCAGTGAGGCTGTATAGAAATTGGCAACCTCACACACTGCTCATGGGAATGTAAAATGGCGCAGCCACTTTGCAAAACAACCTGCTTGTTCCATCAGATTTTAAACATAGTTACTATATGACCCAGCAATTCTACTCCTAGGTATATACCCCAAAAGAAAAGAAAGCATGTCCATATAAAAACTTGTACACATATGTTTATAGCAGCTTTATTCATAATAGCCAAAAAGTGGAAACAACCCAAATGTCCATCAACTGACAAATGGATAAACAAAATGTAGTATACCCATACAATGGAAAATATTTAGTCATAAAGAGGAATGAAGTACTTATACACGGATGAACCTTGAAAAGATTACTAAGTGAAAGAAGCCAGTTACAAAAGACCATGTATTAGGTAATTCCATTTAATTGAGATATCCAGAATAGGCAAATCCATAGAGAAAGAAGTCATAGATTAGCAGTTGCCAGGAACTGTGGGGCATGGGGATGGGGAATGGTAAGAGGTTTCTTTGGGGATATTAGTTTTCTAGGGCTGCCATAACAAAATATCACAGACTGAGTGGCTTAAACCATAGAAGTATATTTTCTCACAGTTCTGGAAGCTGGAAGTCCAATATCAAGATGCTGGCAGGGTTGGTTTCCTCTGAGACCTCTCTCCTTGGCTTGTAGATGGCCACCTTCTCACTGTGTCTTCACATGGGCCTTTCCTCTGTGTAATGCTGTGCATGCCCCTGGGGTCAGTTAGTCTCTCTCTCTCTCTCTTTCTCTCTCTCTCTCTCTCTCCCCCCTCCCCTCCCCTCCCCTCCCCCTCCCCCTCTCCTTTTGCCTGCCTCTCGTAGAAGGACACCAGTCATATTAGATTAAGACCCCACCCTAATGGCTTCATTTTAACTTAATCACCTCATTACAGATCTTATCTCCAAATAACTTGTTATATTCTGAGCTATTGGGAATTGGGACTTCAACATATGAATGGGGCAGGAGTGGGGCACAATTCAGTCCCTAATAGGGATGATGAAAGTGTTCTAAAATTACATAGTGGTAATGGTTTCAAACCTCTGGGAGTACCCTAAAAACCACTGAATTGTGCACGTTAAAAGAGTGAATGTACCAAATTGGACATGGCTCTTGCCTTCAAAGAGCTTCCAGACTATTCAGGCCAACAAGGCTAGAAATACTCGTAGTCACTTTCTACTCCTTGCGTGTCCTGCTAGATGGAGGTGCACTTAACCTGTTTTTATGGAATAGAGAACACATTATAGAAGAGAGTGTAGAAGCCAAGGCTTGCAGGATTCATGCAAATCTGGCAGAGTGGGATAGAAAGAGGATGCCCCAGGAAGGGTAGTAGTGTGGATGAAGGCACAGAGCATGAGACCCTGGCATACGAGTATACAGGAACTGGATGACATAGTTATTGTATCCCTTCTTAGTCTGATCTTCTCTCAATGAACATTATCAATGTTTTAACCACTGGATAGAGGTTTCATTAATAATGAAGTGGAAAAAGCCTCAGCCTTAAAGTAAGGCTCTTCTGCAAATATTCATAGCTCAGTCTCTCCATTTACTTCGGACAATTACCTAAACTATCAGTCTCAGTTTCCTCATCTGTGAAATAGGGAAAATAATAACTACTTTATATTGTTAGACGTTTTAAATGAATGATACAGGAAACATTCCTAGCATGTTTTCATAAGTTATTGCTCAAAGTTTATTAGCTCTTGTTTCTCTGTTCCTTGGGTAACTGGATTTTAAGACCCCTGAAAATCTTCATCATCCTTCCTTGGGTTAACTTTGGTGACATTATTCCTCTTAAAATGAGATTCCCAGGCCTGAACACAAAAGGCCTAATTGAACCAAGTATATTCATACTATTAGGTTGGTGCAAAAGTAATTGTGGTTTTTGAAGTTATTTTTAACCTTTTAAACAGCAATTACTTCTGCAGGCATTTCAAAACCTTTGAGGCATTTCAAAATCAGCTGGGAATGACAGGACCTCTTATAGCTGTGCTCTTATATTGAATTTTGGGGGGCAGCTAGTCTTCTCCCCACACACTGCTTTCAGAGTTTTTATAGATGAGCCAGGTTTCACTCATGTTTGATTTAAGGATTTAATTTTCCCAGCTGTAACTATAGAACTTTAGGTTCATTCTTGCAAAATGTAGGCTGGGTGGTTTCCAGCTCACATTTCAGCTTCTTCAGTCACTTTGAAAAATTGACTCTGCCGATGTCTATTGATTATGCCACCTGGCTTTGCATCTTCTAGAAACTTGGTAAATATGTCTTTTTGGATCGTCATATAAGTCATTAATAAAACGTTGGTGAAGATATTATTAGGGATGGGTCCCAGTGGCATTCGAAGAGGGAATGCCTGCAAAGTGGCCTGAAGTCCAGGACTCTAGCATGTTTGGTCCACTTGTTCAACCAGCCATGAATCCACATGAAGATTGCATCTCCCCCATATTAAAAGGATATCACAAGACTCTTCTCATTGACATCTATTAACATGACTTCATCAGATGGGCTGAAGTTATGATATACCACAACTAATTGCATCTCTCTGATCTACCCTTCCAATAAACCGCTCACAAAAAGAAATTAGGTTAATTTCAATGGCCTATTCTCCATAGCCCATGTGAGCCGCTGCTGGTCTCTGCTTCATGTTCTAAATGCTCACAAGCCATCTGTTTGTTTAATCATCAGTTCTTCAGCTTTGCCAGAGATTCATGCCAGTCTTTCTGCTCCACAATTTCTGAAAGATACTTTTCATGAAAATCGAAACATGCACTTTTTTTGGCGGGGTAAACCGGGGCGGACGTCTCCCTTTTTTCCTGATTATTCGTAACATCAACCTTGGTGCAGAGAATGTATCATCAGGTTGTGTTCTCAGTGTGCAGCTCATTTGTTTCTGACTTTGTAAACTCAAAAGGCAGGATCCCACAGTGGTGAGTGCCAAGGATTCAGAAGTGCGGTCTCTGTTTTATTATTACTGGGTGTCAATTACTATATTGACTATATGCCTTTAAAGGAGGGCCTTAACCTGTCTGTATCTTGGTTTCTTCATTTCAAAAGTGAGGATTATAATAGTGTCTTAGCACAGTGCACGGTGCCAAATAACTGTTCCTTGTATGGCACTTGCCCTTGTCATAAATATCAGTCTCCCTATTTTAGTGGTTGGATGTTTTCTTATGATAATCTCATATCTTGGCCTTTGGTTCTCTTTTTAGGATATTTATTTCATCCTTTTAGTAGGTGCCTGATGCTTTCTTACAGCTTGTAATTATCTCTCTGCCCTCCCACTGGATTGCAAACCCCTGAAAGGCAGAGGCTGGGCCTCAGGCCAGCAGTGTCTTGTGTGGTTCAGGTCCTCCATATATATGTACCAAATTTAGAGACTGGAATTAAGGGAAGAGGTGAGAAGCTTTTCTTAATTTAGACATCGATGTGCATTATTCCATATGGAAGTTGGAATTCTGTTTCTGAACGGGTTCTATTTAAAATAATCACTGATGTCTTTATTGGGGTCACACCACTGCTGTGTGACCAACGTGAAAACCAATTTATGTCATGAAGGATCCAGAGATTGAAATACCGTCTTATAACAGGCAAAACTTGCACCTATGACATTACCATCAATGAATAGCAGTAATAGTCATAGTAGTAATAATCACTGTACATTCCAGGACCTTTGGAATTAAACTTGAAGCTCAACCCTAGTGACCATTTTTGGCCAGCATATTTGTGTTCTTCCTTTCCCTGTTTCTATTTCCACCCGCTCTTGCTGGTCTCAATTTTCTATTTTATTATATAAGTCATATCAAATTCTGTGTGGAATGAGGCTGAGCATAAATATATTAAAGTAATAAAATATGTAACAAGACATATTTGAAGGGTCAGTGGGCAGCCTTACCTTATCACTACTGGGAACAGAGCAAGAGGAAACCAATGTGAACCACAGTTCTTAGGATGTGGGCCAAAACTGGAAGGGAGATTTTCCTAATGGTGCTTTAAAACTGACTGGAGTTTTGGGGTCATATCGGTGTTGGCTGTAGAGGGCGCGGAGTCAAGTCTCACAGCCTCTCTGGTTGCCAGCGTCCTGTCTGTAAAGTGAGGGGGCTGGACCAGCAGTGGTTCCCAGACATTTGAGTGGGAGGGGCACACCTGCAGTCTCCTTGGGCTGCTCTTCCCAGCCGCCCTTCCCCCAGCCTCTAGGGCACTCTGGGGCTCTTCCACACACTCTGCCGTGCGTGGCAGGCTTCTGGACCCCTACTTACTCTAAACCTGGCTGCTCAAAGTGTGCTCCCTGGACCAGCAGCTTAGGGTGTCACCGGTGACCTTGGGGCACATCTTAGGCCTGTGTTGGAACAAATCCCCTATGATTCCTATGCACAGTCACATTGGAGAAGCACTGCTCTAAGATCCTGAGTCCGTCCTTTGAGGCTTCTTCAGTTATCAGCTTTATGAGTCTAACGATTCTTTTTCGTTTCATTTATGAACATGGCAACACTTTGACTTATCCTCACATTCCAGAGTCTCTAGAAACAATGGTGGTGGGAAGCCGTGCTCAAGACTCTTTTTTAGTGTCCTTTGCTCGGTGTGATGATGACGGGGAGGTGGTCTCCCGCGCCCAGTTCCTGTGGATTCCTTGGGCAGACAGGGCGAATGCCTCTACACAGCCTACTCTGCAGCAAGCACGACGGCTCCGAAGCACTTTATTTAGCCAGGCTCCTCTCTGGCCTCTGGACTCTGAAAAGTGAAGCCTGTGTAATGGAGCCAGGCTAACCACATGCCCCTCTGTTTCTTCCTCCTATTACATGGTCGATGGTCACTTTTTTGTGTGTTGCAAATCGATGCCTAAATCCATAAGCTGCCATTCAAGGAAACTAGAACCTTCCCAGTAGTAGATTCTAATGTGAACTCTGTCAGTAGGTTAAGCCCTGGCTTTCTGGTGCATAAAAACAGATTATTTATTTATTTTGCTATAAGCACTACTCAGCAAAAATATAAGACCCAGAGTCACTTGCTTCAACCCTCTAATGGAAGTATGCTAATAGAGAGCTTTATTTTCCTTCCTTTCCATTCCAAAATTACAGTAACAACCTGCTTTATGCTATAGCTAAAGAGAGAGTTTTAGCGCAAGTCCATGTATTACAATTACCGTGATGATGAAACAGAGACTGAAATTTAGAAATACAAACGTTTTGCTATTTTGGCTCTCTCAACGTTAACTTGAGGCTGACCAGCCCCCGCTACCAATAATATTAGGGGAGTTTATTGCACTCAAACCCTACATTATTTTTTCATTTTATTTTTGGAGCACCAACCTTCTTGCCGGGATCATAATTTAGTTTTACATTAAACAGGGCTTATCCTGTGTCGGTTTCACCTAGTCCAGGAAATAGAGCTAACTGGTTTTTGTTGCTTCTTAAAACTCGCTTGTCTCTGTATCTTGATTTCACGGTAGGCTTTTTGCATCACGTCTGATTATCTCATTGAAACCCACAATTCTAGTATTATTCTGTAATGTTCAAAATGAAAAACTAGCAAGCATTATGTGCTAGAATATTGCATTTTGAATATTAACCTAACGTTAATTGTAAATTTGGAGCATATAACAGTCATAACAAAAGCTAACCTGATTATCTACGGTAAATTATCCTTTCATATCTTCACTGGCATTATCATGCTCCTAATTTCCTTGCTGACATAAACAGGAACTTTGCTTGCTCTAAGCTCAGTGCCTTTCAAAGTGTGATAGAGTAAATGACTCATTTGTTGCATTGTCTTAAGTTACCGGTATTTGTTTTTGTTTTAAGGCATATGAGTTTTGCACAATTAAACTTTTTAAAAACTGGCCGTCACGCACACATATAATCACGCCTGCAGGGTTGTGGTACCTAAGACAATCTCAAAAATGTAGATTTCAGCACATTGCTAGGAAAGGTAGGTCCTGAGAAACCTTGTCTCCCTCCTCTGTGTAGTCTCATCCCAGACCTCTAAACCTGGGACTCTATTACTGGCAATAGATCTTGACTATTCGCAAGAGTTTCCATGACACTCAAATGATAATTAAGGAAAAACAAACATATCTTCATTAGTGCTTCATCAAGAGCAAGACCATTATACTATTCACTATAAAGAGGTGGTTTTTTTTCCATTTTCCCTTCTCTAATGCTAATGAGGAGAAGAGTGCAGTATGTATCAGTAGTTTTTGTTCTTTGAAAAATGGTTTGCAAAATGAAAGTGTTTTAGACTGTCTTAATTACTAGACACTGAAGATCTCTATACTAAAACGAGAGAGGAGAAAACTGTTAAGTTGGGAGACAAAAGTCTGTTCTTTGGAATTGTGGTCTGTTTCCTCCTTCAGGAGGTAAATGGTGGCTCTGCTGTCACTTGCTGTATGACCTTGGATAAACTGCTTAATTCTTAGGACTTTAATAGGTTGTGGTGCTTTGATGGATCTGCTCTTTGAGCACCTTGTCTAGCTTTAAAATTCTAGAAATACATAAAGTCCATCCCAAAATTGGGAAAGAAATTGAATAAGAGGACACGATTTGATCTACAGGGTCGCTTTCTGCTTCTTTTGAATCATGTCATCGCAGTAGGTATCATCTCTGAGATATTGTGAAACATCTGAACAAAACCGTTTTTCAGATTGAAATATCTTTGCCATTTTTCTTTGTCTATGCTAATGTTACTACCAGCTCCTATGGGTAAGTCAGCTTCTAGAGAAGGGCTGTTTCAGTAAGTTTGTTAGGAAGCAAATTTTTACGAACATCCATTTTCTTATGGACACTCAGCATATAAGCTGATATATTCCCTTAAGGGGAAAAAAGTCATGCATGGGAGTTGTGACTCCTCTACTTTATTTTTTAAAATTATTCATTTTTTTCAGTTACAGTTGACGTTCAGTATTTTTTAATGTTAGTTTCAAGGCTACAGCACAGTGGTTAGACATTTATATAATTTGTGCAGTGAGCCCCACAATAAGTCTAGTACCCACTTGGCACTATACATAGTTGTTGCAACATTATTAACTATATTCCCTATGCTGTACTTTACATCCCTGTGACTATTTTGTAGCTATCAGTATGCATTTCTTAATCCCTTCACCTTTTTCACCCAGTTCCCTAATCCTTCTCTTTTCTAGCAACCATCAGTTTGTTCTCTGTGTCTATGAGTCTGTTTCTGTTTTGTTTGTTCATTTATTTTGTTCTTTATATTCCACACATAAATGAGATCATATGGCATTTGTCTTTCTCAGTCTGACTTATTTCACTTAGCACAGTACCCTTCTAGTTCCATCCATGTTGTCCCAAATGGTAAGATTTCATTCTTTTTTATGGCTGAGTAATATTCCATTGTATATATGTGTGACTCCCTCTACTTTGCAACAGTGCTTGATGTACTGTTGATTTTGATCATTTAATAGTCAACAAACGTTGATGGAACAGTGCCTAAGACTTGTGCTAGACACTGGGGAAATAGAAACGGGCAATATGTGATTGTTCTCAGTCTGGGGGGTGAAGACCAACAAAAAAATATCAAAATACATAATTGTCAAAGTAATAGTTGTGATGGTGATTGTCATCACCCAGGTAATGAATGAGTGAGCTGAATTTTGAAGGGTAAGGAGTATGTACACTTGGTTCTATTCAAACACATCAGACACTGCCAGGTGCTGGGAATTCTCTAGTGAATAAAGTGTGACCTGGGCTTTACGGCGCCTGCAGTCCAGTAAGGGAGCTCATATTAGATGATGTTGTCACAGGATGCAATGGAAGCATAGAGAAGAGGCCCCTAACTTAGCCCTGAAGGGGTCAAGAAAGACTTTCAGAAGGAAGCATCTTACAATGTCTCAATATGAATATGTGTCCGCTGTCGTTCTTGGAACTTTGTTTTACCTTCTAAAAATTCTAATGAGCAGACTTGTGCTTCTAACACCTTAGGACATCATTCCTAATTTCTTACGTTTGAGACTTCAGACTGTGAAACAAAGTCGTTCTTTATACTAGCAATTGTTTCTCTCTTCTCTATCTCCAGAGAATTATAGAAAAAAGGTGTATTTTTTACTATTTATTAAAGTATGTTTTCTTAACACGAGGGGAGAGACCAAATATTTTAAGAATTTTTTGGGGGGTCTTTTTCATCTCAGTGTTTTTTGATTTGTATATTTTAGTCCGTTTTTATTTTTTGATGGCTAAATTATCCACGCCATTTACCTCACTCTTTTTCTCCTTGCCGCTCATTTTAGATTATCTCCTGTTTGTTATCATAACTTCTATGTCTATAATCAAGAGAAGGAAGGGAACTGTGGTACAATTTTAATCATTTTGAGTCCTGATACTTTTTGATAACTGCTAAAAATTTTGACAAATGAGATTTTTGAATTAATGACTAAAATCGTTTTCAACTTATTTGAAAAAATACCATGTTGTCTCAGTTTCCAGATTTAATAATGACAAATAATTTCTAGTCATTTATCTGAATCTTTTTTTTCACTATAGGTCCATTTTTGTATAGTTCATTATAGTTTAACATGAATTTTTAAAGATTCGTACCAATGTCCAAGTAGAAAAGAGCCAAATTATACCTTTTCCCGTTTAAATGAGGAGACTTGGTGCTTTCTAAGTAAATAAGACACAGCCTTTGTTCTTAAGCAGCTTTGCTCTAATCTTTATGTACAGCACAGTTAAACCTAGCTTCAGCCTTTGTGTTGTCACCACCTTAATTGTGTACAAATGAATGGAGTGTTTATCCCATCCTCCACCTCTGCTTCTAATCTCTTCTTCTTTAAGTCTCCTCTTCCTCTGTGGAACAATGTGTTCGTACATGAATGTCTGTGGCCACCAGAGTGGCTTCAACAATAAGAAAGACTTATCTCCCCAACAAGAAGTCTAGAGGGGGAGCAGATATAGAGTTGATGAAGTCAGCAGCTCACATCATAAGGGACCTTGGTGTTTTCTCTTTTCCATCATCCAGCCTGACCTTAAGAGGTAGCTGCCTTCATGACCCCAGCTGGCTACCAAAGTTCAAGGAGTCACATGTAGATGATACATGCAGAAGAAGGCGAAAGACGCATTTCCTCCCGTGCTTCTCTTTTTTGTCAGTGAGGAATATCTTTCTCAGAAAACTTCCAAGAGACTTCTCCTCATGTCTCACAGGCCAGAATTACACCATACATCTAAGCTAATCATGGTAAGGAGCACAGGGTAACATGATAGGCTTAGATCAATTATGATTCATCTCAGGTGTTGGGGAGAGCATCCTGCTCTCCAGAGCATATGGTGGTCGAGGTGTGGGGAGATCGGTAGACAGCCATCAGTGTCTCTTAAAATAATTGCACCACAATATTCAAAGACCTTGCTCATCTGTATAAATAGACAGACTAGAATTGCCTGACCACTTGTCTGGAGGTGTGTGGGAGAGGGAGAGAGAAGAGCCATAACTGGTTTTGAAGGGGAAATTAGAGTTGACTCTACTGTGTTCCTGGTGGCAAAGAGAGCTTTTAGACTGTGGAGAAAGAAGCTCCAGCAAGCTGTCTATAGTGAAAGAAATCCACTCCTTTTTTTTTTTTTTTTTTTTTTTCGGCTATAGGAGAGGGAACTGCAATTTGCTCTTAATGAACACTTTCATGAGACAATCCCAGCAGCTTTTATAGAGGCTGTGATTTAGAAATGGGCGAAGAAATAGCCACCCTGTGGTGCGTGCACAAATATACAGGATTTCCCAACATGGCCAGAACAAATGCTGGCTTTTGCTGACCCCCAAGTAAGTTAATTAGTACTTACTTGTGGATTTCTTGGCTTGGCTGTACACTCTTTGGTCAAGCCCTGGGAGAAGGGCTTCGCACAACAGAACAGTTACACATTCTATCTCTTCGTCATATGACCTCAAAGGAGCCATCTGGAAAAGAGCTGCAGATGGTCCATCCTATAGTCCGTTCTGTTCTTGCGTTGACACCAGAGAACCTGCAATGAGCACCAGTGCTGTGTCCAGCCCTGAGACATGTGCTCAAGACATTTCTGTTTTTTCAATTTATTTATACAGATGGAAAAGTCATTGAATTCCTGTGACTATTAGATATTTTTTATCCTGGCAATATTTGTCTTCATACCTCCTACTTCTGAAATTTCTGTTTCTTCTGTTACTTAGAAAAAAGAAAAGGCAGCTTGCATAATTTGTTACGGTACCAGCATTGAAACACTGCAGAGAAGTTGTCACCACAAATGAAAATATAATCTAGACAGGAGCCAAGAATAGCATATTTGCCAAACAAAAAATGTCTGAAATACTCCTACTTTTATTTGTTCTTTGTTTATTATCTGTATTATTATTTATTATTAATTCTTTGCTTATAATCTGTATGCGATGCTCCTATATGCTTCTGGTGTTTTTAAACTAAGTCAGTCTTGAAAAGCATAGGAAATAGAATTTATCTATAGGTCCTAAATGATGGTTAGTTTCATTATTCAGTATGCAAGACACTTCACTTTGTCTAAGAATCGCTATATCCTAGCCATCTTCAGGAGTGTAGATAAAATAGAGCGGAATTTAAAACAGAGGACATTTTCTTTATTTTTGTCCCCGTGGAGGATGGTGTTGGAGCCCTACCTGGATCCCCTGGGCAATTAGCATTTCCTAGACCCAGCCTCCAACTCCAGGCCTGCAATTCTGCCTCTGGCCTTTCTCTGGCGAGCTGGGTGGAGGATAGGGGTGTTTATACTCCCAGGGAGCACCCTTAACTAGTGAACAAAAGGAGTTGGTCCTCTCCCTCCAGGCAGGCGAGCTCCGAGGGGTGTCCACACTGGCTCCCAGAGTTCCTCCACAGATTAAGCCAGGTAGCCCGCAGTGCTGTCCAGCTTGATAGCAAGGCACCCCTCCCTTCGTCTCCTTCCCCCACTCCCTTTCCACTGCCCAAATTGACTGCGTTCAAATCTTTCTCTCAGGGTTTGCTTCCTGGGGAGCCCAAACTAAGAGAGTCTTCTAGAGCAGAGCATGGCTTAATGGGAGAGTTCCTTACATTTATTTTTTAAATGTTAACATTTATTTTTAAAATTTATTATATAAAGCTTAAATGATTTTTTTAGATAAAAATTTTTAGAAAAAATTTTTTTAGATAAAAATGAGGACATATAAATGGGTGGGGAGGAAGAAAGGAAGGAGTGGTTTATGAACCTGCTAGTTTTACAGATTTTTTTTTTTAAAGTACCCCTTCCTGTAACATTTTCATTCCATGTTTCATAATGTTTACTGTAGGGGTATGTGTGTGTGTTACTTAAGAATACTATATACTCGTATATTTAGAGATTCTGAGTGTTTTTAATTTTTTTTTTTTAAGTCACATGCTTATTAACTTTCAAGGCCTATTCAAATACTGCAAATGCAAGCATTCCTCTACTGGGTATTGACTATATAGAGCAAGTAGAAAAGAATGATAAATTCATTTCTTTGCTACTTGTCACCTACCTGGGGAAAAGGCAATTGAGCAGACTACCTAGTAGTTTCCATGTGCAAAAGTGAATGTCCCGGGCTCTAGTCTCTACGTTTGACCTTTGCTTCTCTCCTCAGAGAAGGGTTAGGGAACCCCGTACCCCACCCCCAATGCTATTACCTCATTTATCATAAAGGTGTTCAACTATTTATACTTGCTGGCCTCCTCCACAAGGCAAGAGTTTTATCTTTTTCACTTTTGTACCCCCAGCACATGGCACTGTGTTTGGCATGCAGAAGTTAGTCGATAGCAGGTGAAATAGCTGACGTGTAGAATTTTCTATTTTGAATAGTGGCTGCCTGGGACCGGGTGTGCAGTTTGGAGTTGGCTCTGCAGGAGTTTGCTCCCCAGTTGCTGATGTCTGCCACCGGCACCTGCACTGCACATTGGTGTCACCTCCGTCCCTACTGTGCCCAAAAACTCTGCCACAGGCTCGTGATCAGGGGCAGAGAGGAAAAGACCAAATGAATCTCAGTTCTAGCCCCCAAATGAGCTGAGATCAGGGATTTAATTGTTAAAAGCAAGAGTAGTTCATCATAGAATATAGTATATGACGATTACCCATAAAATATTTTTGTCCTTTTGCTCTGAGCACAGTCATTAAAAATATGTTTCTGAATTGCTAAGAGAAGGGAAAACAGCTGGAATAAAATAAAATTCCATCTGGTATACTCTACTAACGTCTGCAATTTTTCTACCAGCTACTCCTTTAGGTACCTTTAGGTCCTGGCTTTTCCATTTTTTATCAGTGTGCGACTTGAATGCATATCACTCTCTGACATTATAAGAGTTCATGCCCTTTACATTTTGAAGTTATATGTCATATTAAAGGGGGTGAAATAACTTTCCAAAGGATGTTTTCCTCTCATGATATTTCTATCCATAAATGGAGAAACTGTGGCATTAAATCTTCAGAAGAGCCTAAGTTTTAAGACTCAAATAAATAAAAATTAACCTGATGAGTCAAATCTTTGGATGTTTAGTTTTCATTCCCCAAAGGATTTATAGTGATTCATGCCAACACCTGAATGTGTTTACGTCATGCGTACCTGCATTGGTCAGGGCTCTCAAGTGCAGATAAGAAGAGCCACCACCCTCTGTGCAATTTAAGCAGAAAGGGGTTTGTTCTGGAACACAGATAGGTAGCTCATAGCAGCACTGGGGGAGTCCTGGGGGAGCAGGCTGATGGCTGTTTCCAGAAATGTCAGTCAGAACCACACGACTAAAGTGACCTGCTGCCCCTGTCCCCAGGGCCACACTGTTTCCTATGACACCGGTAGTAGGCGAAAAGGAGGTCCTATGCCCATCCTGTTTCTTCACATAGCTCACACCCAAGGCAAAGTCTTGGGTAGGTACAGCTGACTGATGGAACCTAGGTCACATACTGACATACTGGCACCCCAACTCAAGGGAGGCGGGAAATGTAGGGTTTGTTGTCTGTTTTTGTCTATCTGGAGAAGACAGGACCCACAGTCCAGGGATTTGCTACAGTGTAGGGAGGCTGTCTAAAGATGCTGTGCAGCCGCAAACGGAAGTGGTCTGTTATAATAATGTCTCATGAAAATAGCAGCAGACAAATTGTGTAAACAGTTTGGCCTCTGATGTTTAAAAAAATGTGCAGCAAAAAGATGGAAATACACGGAAATGTTAATGTTGATTAACCCTTTGGTGAATTGTGGGTAATGTGTTCCTTATAATGATGGACACCCAGGTTGCCTCTATATCTTGTCTGCTGTAAACAATGCTGCAATAAACCTATAGATGCACAGGTCTCCTTGAAGTAACATTTTGGGCTTTTTGAATAAATACCCAGAAGTGGGATTACTGGGTCCCTGTTTGTCTCTTGTTATAGCCTTTGTTTTAAAGTCAGTTTTGTCTGGCATAAGTACTGCTACACCAGTTTTTTTTTTTTTTTTTTTTTTTAATTTTATTTCCATTTTCATGAAATATCTTCTTCCATCCCTTTACTTTCAGTCTGTGTGTATCTTTGGATCTGAAGTGAGTCTCTTATAGGCAGTATATGTAAGGGTTTTGCTTTTTTATCCATTCAAGCCACCCTGTGCCATCTGCAACAACATGGATAGACCTAGAGGGTATTTTTATACTGAGTGGAATAAGTCAGACAAAGAAAGACAAATGCCATATGATTTCACTTACATATGGAATCTAAAGAACAAAATAAATGAACAAACAAAACAGAAACAAACTCATAAATACAGAGAACATTTTGAGGGTTGCCAGATGGGAGGGGGATTGGGGTATTGGTGAAAAGGGGGAAGGGATTAAGAAGTACGAGTTGGTAGTTACAAAGTAGTCATGGGAATGTAAAGTATAGCATAAAAAATATAGTCAATAATATTTTAATAACTATGTATGGTGTCGGATGGGTACTAGGTTATTGGGGTGATCACCCGGTAAGTTATATAAATGTCTAATCACTATGTTGTACACCTGAAACTAATACAATATTGTATGTCAACTGTAATTGAAAAATAAAAAAAATATTAAAAATTTCTATAATGAAACTATATTTCCTTATTAAATAGAAAAATAAGAGCTTTCCATTTAAGAAAGTATTCAGTAAAATAATTGCTGCTTTGCTAGGAGGATGAAACTCTATCTTAAAAGTCCTGAGCAGATTTAATAATCTCCCTGTTAAACAAGTAAATGCTAAATTCCCTCCCCCCAAAAAAAGCAAACAATAAGCAAAAAATTACTCTTTTGTTTAAGCTGAGGTTAAAATTTATTTCCCGAGGCTTTGCCCTCAGTGTGTACAGTAGCTGCTGCTGCTCACATTAGAATTATTTTAAATCAGTTGAGCCTCAGACATCATTTACCCTAATTTTATAGCATTCGTCTTAATTTGAAGTTTTAAAAAAATGCAAACATACATATATACACACATTCGTGCACACTTATCTGTTTACTATCTGTCTTCTCCAGGAGCCACAAGGGCAGGGACCATGGATTCCCAGTGCCCACGACACCACAGACACACCGTAGGTACTCACCACACATTTGCAAATGTTCCAGTTCCAGCAGCTGACTGGCTCCACTGAGATGGTTGTGGCTGCAGGGAACGTCATTCTGCTGCTTCTGCATACCTCACTGGAGATTCTAGAGCTCGTAGGCCCGTTGACTTATGTGTCCCTTGAAGACCTTTCTTTCACTCCTGCCCCTTGCTGAACACCAGAAAATGAGGGTCCTCCTATTTTCCGTGGCCTACTTTGGAAAGAGCACAAGTCTTCTGCTCTTAGGCGCCCCTACCCCTCTTAGAGTTCTGCTCCTATCCCCCTCTCTGGACCTGGCCTAGGAGACGTGAACTGTTTTCAAGAGCTCAGCAGTACCTAATTTTCTTGTCTCTTTTCATCTGGTCCAGAAGGTCTCTTTCTCCTCTGGGGCCAAGGAGGACCCTCACCCACTGTCAGGTGTTTCTCTAGATCTTTCCTCTTTGGCCTTGGTCTCTCCTTTGGAAAATCAAAAGCTAGGGATGTGGGTCATATTCTCTGTAGTTTGTGAGGTCATGTTTTTCCCTGAGGTAGCATATGTTACTGCTTCAATGTGGAAAATGTGAAAGGATACGAGGAACTTTGGGGAAAAACAACCCCCCAACATATCATCCACCACATTGTACAAAAGGTGGGCCAATGTTAAGGGAATGAAATCAATTATAGTTACCCCAGTTTCCAAAGTCACTCTCCAAAGTTTGTCGGTTCACTACTGATTCTAGAAAGAAAGAAGAAAGCCACTGAGGAGAGAGAACAGAAAGTTTGCAAAATGAGTGAGTCTATAGGGATGCCTGTTTTTGCTGCTGTCATACAGTTTCTCCCAAACAGTTGAGGGTCTGATAAAATAAACACCTGTCATGTTATGTAGGAGTGGGTGACAGGCTGAGGGTCACTGAGCAGGTGACAAGCTGTCCTTGACTTGGTAAGTTTCTATGCTGTCTTTGGCCGATATGGATCTCATGTTAAGTGATATGCGATGCGAATTCCCTGTCAGTTCAAGTGACACGATTTTAGGTAAGGAAGGTTTAATGTCTCCATGTCAGCTAGAGTTGATTGTATTAGATGTCATCCTACCTTTGTCTGCTGAGCTGTGGGCAAATGAGATTTTATACTTTATTATCAGGCTGTGGGGCTCAGGTAACTATGTAAAATCTCATGCTCTGTTGCACAAGAGTTGATGTATGGAAGGAAAAATAAGTATCTTGAAGGTTTTTATAGTATTTGTTCCTTCATAGCAAGAGAATATTACAAGTTTGTGCAAGGCTTTATATTGTCACTTTGACTTTTACAACTGCGTGTTAGCTGGAAATTGCTGGAAAAGCACTATGAAGATGTCATTGAGCTCTGCCTCCTGCTTCGAAATCTTCAGAAGTTACAGTAAAACATAGCTGAGTATGTCATTTCCAGCTCCTTTTAGGACACTGACAGTCTGAGATGCTACTCAATAACATGAGGTCATTTTTAACCAAACTCTTGATAGAACAGTTTTTCTATAGAATATGTTACCAAGCAAGCATTTCTCTAGAATCCACTTCATTATCAAGTAGGGGCCCAATAGGGTGTTCTAAGCCTAATAAAACTAATTAGGGTAAGAGAACCAAATACCCCAACTTTCTAAAATATAGTCATAGTCAAAGACACTTGTAAATTCCAGAGCGGAGCCTGTGAGGCTTCTGGTGAAGAGCTGTCCTTTCTAATGCGACTGGCCTGTTCTTTGTGGAGGCAGAGCCTGCTGTGGTTGTCTTTTGGGGGTGGGATGAATTCAGAATGGGAAGACCATGGCCATTTAAAAAGAACACTGAATTTTTACATTTTTAAAGCAATGTTTTAGAATTGTCTTGTCAATTACTTATTTAACAATGATTTTTTTTTTTGTAACTTGTCATTACCAAGTTTTTTTGGTATGCATTTGACTTAGTTTTTCTAGCAAAGATAACTTTCACACTCATGCTTCATCAGTTTTTCATATTTTAGTGACAAACTTACAATAATGAGCACAACTGGCATACACAAGTTTGGGAATAAATGCAACAACCTGGGTAAGCACATATCTCAACCGAAGGGCAGAAGTGGCGTGCCAGGGAGCCCCTAGGTGCCCCAGGCATTCCCTGTGGCAAAGGCAACCTTTAGCGCATGTTAGAAAGGATGAGGACGCTGGTTAATCCATTAACTGGTTAAAGGGCTTTAGTTAAGAGAGTTTCTACTATAAATACATTTTCATTAGTATGCATAGGTAGTAACTCTTAAAGAACATTTTTTGCAAAATGATTTCTAGCATGGGTCCTGCAGAACTTGCCTTAATGAGTAGCTAAATCTCACTTATAATCAGCGGAATCTGTCTACACACATAATTGGTGCTCTGAAGTACTTTTCCTTGGCAATCTCATTTACACTCTGGTACTGTAATTGGTTTATTCATCAGACTATGTTTTTTCTCAGATGGGAAGAGATAATGTTTTGGTTTACTCTTCATTGAGTTATCACCATTTTTAAACTAATAATTTAGAGATTTAATGAGCTCCTGTTCCATTTATACATGCTTGAGATCCTAAATACCTCTGTCAATGTCTTTAGTTTGCTTTTTTTTCTCTTCTTCTGAATCCGATAGCAATGAAGTATGTTATGCCAAGGACAGTTTACAGAAGGAAATAAATAGATATTGTCCTATTAATAGATTTGGAAAATTTTAGAGCTGAAAGAAAACAGTGTGTGTGTTTGTGTGTGTGTATTATATATACACACACAGAGGCAGAGAGAGACACAGCCTGAGAAAGTCAGAGAGAGAAAGATATAAATAGCAAAAAAATAAGATAGACACAGAGAGACAGAATGACAGATATTACATTTATATTACATTACTTTGTATTATATTGCATCACATTATATTGCATCATGTTATATTATATTCATATACATATATACGTGTATATATATATAGACAGAAACAGAGACAAAGAGACAGAAAGATAGACTCCAAGATAGGGATAGAGAGAGAAATTGAAAAGCAGACGGAAACAGAGGAAAAGAGGTAAGGAAACAGCAAAAAGGCAGAGACAGAAAAAGACACAGAGAAACAGACACCATGCAAGAGACAGAGAAAGGGAAACATCTAAAGAGACAAGAGTCACACAGTGATGGTGCTCAAGATTAGCTCTATCTCTGCCTTGTTTGACCAAAACTGTAGAGCCACAGGTGTAGGGGTCAGAGGCCTTGGGGAAGCCATGTCACTGGCCAGAGAGGCAGGCCCAGGCACCAGCAGGGGACACAGTGTCATAAGGGGCAATACGAGACCTTTGAGTAGGTCACAACTTGGGCATTAATTAGATGGCCCTGTGCCACTTGTTCATATCTATTAAATGGGTTTTTTAGCTCTAAATGTATTGTTTTTAATTCTTTTTTTTTTTTTTTTTTGGCCTCAGAAAGGTACTGAAGGAAATCTCTGTTGGAGACCTCAATCCAAATGAGACTGTGCAGGCCAATTTGGAGGCCCAGCTCCTTTCCAAGCTGGACCATCCAGCCATTGTCAAATTCCATGCAAGCTTTGTGGAGCAAGATAATTTCTGCATTATCACAGAGTACTGTGAGGTGAGAGTCTCCTGTCTTTTAAAAAGCTTAACAAAAATCTGTTTCATAGAGAAAGTCTGCAAAAAGATGTCTCAAAAGTTTAATTATCAAAGCACAAACTGAACTATAAAGACCTGTGATCTCATGTCTTGCAGCTAAGAATTATCATCTCTGGGTAATTGACAAATTTTTATCTAATGAAGTGTTCTCTCCTTTGGAAAACTCAGAATGAATATAAAGCTTTTAATATCTTTTTCTTGTGCAGGGGCATGCCCCAAACCTCCTTCAATGGTTCAGTGCTTAGATGGACATTTAAATACCATAACAGAGGCCTGCACAAAGCAGAGATACATCTCTTGAGTTCTAGGTTCTATCTCTATGGCTCAGTTTCCCCAATAGAAATTCGAAATGCAAATATGGCTCATTTTACCCATGGAAATCCTTCATGTTTATTAATTGGTGATTTATGGCTTCAGGTATTTACAGTTTTCCCTGACACTCCACTTTCTCTCCAGGTGATAATAGCTGTGCATTTTATTGATCCCAAGTGAGTATAAGACTGCTTAGAAAGGTGCCAGAGGGGGAAGTTGACAAGGTGTGTCTGTAATGTGGATATGTGCATTTACTCCTGAGAGGCTAGGTAGAGGGGAGTTACAAGAGTTGGGTGAGCAAGAGAATATCCAAAGATGACATTGCTGGATAGGAAGAATTAATATAGTTAAAATGTCCATACTGCCTAAGGCAATATACATATTCAACGCAATTCCTATCAAACTACCAACGACATTTTTCACAGAAATAGAACATATAATCCAAAGATGACATTGCTCCGAAAGTATCTCCCAGAACATTCTGAGAGCTAGCGTAGCCAAATGCAACTTGGAAGAATTTGGTTCTATACATATTTTAAAGTGTATTTAGTTCATAACCTGGGTGTTGCTGTGACCCAAAACAAATGATGCTGGGAAGAAAGGAGATGCTCTTTAGAGTAGAAGGCAGGCCTATTTGGGTCAGAATCTTTGAACAACAAGAGGGTGCTATGTGTTCGAGACACAGAAAAGAGGCAGAAGGAGAAGCAGCTTGAAAGGAGTAGGGATAACAACAAAAACCAACCTTGCCTGCTTTACACGTCAGCTGGTGTATCATCGAAAATGAAACCAGTAGCCAAGTTAAAATATCTGAAAGGCTGAGATACTCCAAGTCTCAAAGGCTTGAAGACTATTCCTCTTCGGGGCAGCCTCCTGAGCTCAACCTTGCTGGGTGCTTCCCCATCCGGGTCCCGCCCCTCCTCTGCTTGTAGGAAAACAAGCAGGAAGAGGAGGAGGAAGACAAAGAGGAGGAGGAGGAGGAAGAGGAAGAACCAGGACATTTCAATGTTTACTTCTCCATCCAGTGGATTGTTAAGAAAATCAATAAAATGATGAGGTGTGCAAAGTAGTGATAGTGAAGAGCTACTCTGGCAATTATGTCACTAATCTATGTAAAACCGCTATGATCCATCAGTTGCAATTTAACCGTTTTTCTTCCTTTAGTCTCAAAACAATGAATAAATTGTTTTATGTGGGCAACAACTCACTCCTACTGCTATGACAATAATTGCTACTTCTACTGCTGTTTTTGGCACTGAATTTTCCAAAGACTGTTTTCTGGTCTTAAAATATTGTTCACTGTGGTCAGTACTGTCCAAAGCACCTTCTGGGATGATGGAAATGTTCTCTATTTGTGCCGTTCACTATAGTAGGCACTAGTTGCACATGAATCTTTAGCACTTGATGAAGTGTGGCTAAGTGTGATTGAGGAGCTCAATGTTAAATTTCATTTAATTTTAATTAATTTAAAATGTAATAACCATGTGTAGCTAGTGGCGGCTACTGGATTGGTCAAATCTAAATGATAAGCGATAACTTTCCCTGTATTAATTTTTAAAAATTTTAATCTACCTGGAAAGTTATAAGAATAACAATGAACTCCAATGTATCCTTCGTCCTGATTTCCTAATTGTTACCTTTTTCCAATATTTGCCTTGTCATTCTATTTATTTATTTTATTACCTATCTATGTATCTATCATCTATCTATATTTCCTGAACCATTTGAGAGTAAGTTCAGACATGATGTCTCTTTGTCCTAAATGCTGTATTTTCTAAGACTAAAGACGTTTTCTTACATAACTGCCGTACAATGATGAAAATCAGGAAATTAACACTGGTCCAATGCTAGTATGGACTGCAGTGGTTCTCACTGTGAGCCCACACCAGCAGCATCAACGTCACTTGGGAACTTGTCAGAAATACAGATTTTTTTTTTTTAATTAATTTATTGGGGTGACAATTGTTAATAAAATCACATAGATTTCAGGTGTACAATTCTGTATTACATCATCTATAAATCCCATTGTGTGCTCACCACCCAGAGTCAGTTCTCCTTCCATCACCATATATTTGATCCCCCTTACCCTCATCTCCCACCCCCCACCCCCCTTACCCTCTGGTAACCACTAAACTATTGTCTGTGAGAAATACAGATTCTTAGCCTCCACCCCAGCGATACTAAGTCAGAAATTCTGGGGATGGAATCTAGCAAAATATTTTGACAGAGCTCACCAGGTGAGTCCCAAGCATGCTAAAGTTTGAGAAGAACCCATCTAATCCACAATTCATAGTTAAATTTAGCCCATTTGTCCCAATTATGTCCCTAGAAAGGACATTTCTATAAGAATTTCTTTTTTCTCCTGCTGAATCCAATCCCGGATCATCTGTGTTAATTTTTCAATGCTGGTGGTTTCCAAGGGCTGAGTTGCTCTCCCAGAAGGGGTGTTGCCATGGTGACGGCCCCGCAGGTCCCAGAACAGCTGCGGGGCTTCCAGGGCTGCATGCAGCGCTGAGCTGTCAGGCTGCCACTTCCTTGGCTCCCCAGGAATGACGTGTGGGGATCTCTTCGTTCTTGTTGCCAAAAGATATTTCTCATCTTCAGACCCCCAAATGTGCTCTTAATTCCCACAAGCCTGGCATTATTGCCTTTTTATTTATTTTTATTTTTTCAATTATTATTATTATTATTTGCTTTTTAAAAGCTGCCTTATTAACTTCACAAAATATAATATGCATCTTTCCACATAATAGTTACAATTCTCCTGCTAACAAAACCTTACAGACTGTGAAAAACACAGCATTCAACTAGACGCTGGTAAAGATACCCACCGGGAACAAGTGACATCAAAAGGTTTACAACAAAGGTACATTATGAACGTGTATGTTTAGAAGGCAGGTGTTCCCTTATTAACTTCAGGGAAAACATAAGGATTCAAGGCATAAGGCAAAACTCATCGTGATGGTCAAGGTGACGGGGGTCAGTGCTAACTGCCCACAGACTATGACTCAGTTGCTTTTTCCTCGCCATTTGCATGACTTGTTGCGTCTCCTCCCCAATCCTCTCCAAATGCTCTTCTCCCGTCCTTACCTGTGGCTCTCCACGCTTCTGAATCACATCCCATCTGCACTGCCTACCACGGAACCGCCTACGATTTTCTCTGGGCACACTATCTTCTCCAGATTCCAAAGGGAGGGAGGGCCAAGGGCTCTCCCCTGTTAGCGTCTTGCCCCTTTTCATCCTTGTTTTCCATTTTCTTGGTTGATATTTTCCACGTTGATATTTTTTGCCACTTGCTCCTCCTTTGATGCTGGGCCTATCCTTGCTATCTCCTCCTCTCGATTCTCATGGCGAGTGTGCGTGCGCTGTGGGACACTTGCAGCAGACATACAGACCTGCTCAGTTTTCCCAGGGCCTGATAGCGGCCAGCGGTGTACAGGGCAGTGGGGAAGCTGGCACCTGACAGGAGTGACGACTGCCATTCCCTTTCTCTGGAGGTAAAATAATAATACTGGGAATGGCTGATGGCCAAATTTGCGCCTCATAGAAAAATACTGTATCATCATTTAAATACGTGGGGTTTTTTTGTTTGTTTTTTGTCTCCAAGTTTCCTCTTCTGTAATTTGGGGCCTTGCAAGATTGAAACATACAAATGCATGTATGAGCCCACTAGCTATATCCACCACCCAACACCTTAGACATATCACATCAGATTATGAGTGTCAAAAGCAAACAACCCAACTTTCACAACTTCCTCTTAAGATCTAACGAAATGTTCGAGGGGAAATAGTTCTAATGCTATGAAAATGGCAGAATATTGCAAATACTGCCATCTTCTATGTGTATTCTCCCCTGGAAGTGCAACTACTTGCTGTTCCCTGCCCATCCTCTGCAGTCTGACACCTCTTCTGTGCTTGGGCCGTTTCCTTTCAGAACGTCCTCCTAGCCCCACGTCTCCAAATCCTACCCATCCTTCCAGGCCCAGCTGAAATGCCGCCTCCCCTACAAAGACTCCCATAATCTCTTTGCTGGAAATCATTCCCCACCCGAGCGCCCTCGCATAGTGTTTTATTTCATGTGGCACTCAGCACATTATACATGGTATAAACCCTCTCAGACTCCCAAACATGGGAGTCATTTTTGTATCACATCATGGACCCACGTAGGGAGCCATAAAGAAATTAGCACTCAGGACATTTTATTTTTTCTGACAAATTCTTTACCACTTGCTTCCAGCTGCCCCCCATCTCATTTCTGTCAAACACTGATGGTAAAAGATAAAATATTGAATCCTTCTACCTGTCATATATGTTAAAAGCATTTTGTCTTACCTTAGTTTGCTGGTTCACCTAACAATGCACTGCACTGGAGACCTGTGAGATACTGACTGGAAGTTTTCCATTTGTGTTAGGATGAGGCATCCCCAGACACCTGGGTGTGAAGTTAGTAGACAAAACAGAGAGTGGGTGAGATCATATATCTTCAGGAGAGAGAGAACATGACTACCCTGTTTCCCCAAAAATAAGACCTAGCCGGACAATCAGCTCTAATGCATCTTTTGGAGCAAAAATTAATATAAGACCTGGTTTTATTATATTATATTATGTTATATTATATTATATTATATTATACCCAGTCTTATATTATACCTGGTCTTATATATTATTATTATATTATATTATATTATATTATATTATATTATATTAAGACCGGGTCTTATAGTAAAATAAGACCAGGTCTTATATTAATTTTTGCTCCAAAAGACGCATTAGAGCTGATTGTTCAAAGGTTGGACTTGTCTATTTCCTGATCAGTGATATTAACATAGCTCAATAAAAATTATATCAGTATAATGGTAGTGCTTAACCTTAGCTCTACATTACAATCACCTGGAGAGCTTTCAAAATCCCAAGACCTGAGGCCCACCTCCAGAAAGTCTGATTTAATTGATCTGAGATATGGCCCAGACATCAGGATTTTTGAAAGCTCTGGGTGATTGGGTGATTCTGATGTGCTGCCAGGGCTGAGAACTGCCAAAAAAAAAGAAAGCTTAGTGTGGCAACAAAAGAGAATCATAAAGGAAAACTTTGTCAGTGTTTATGGAGACCTGAGCAACGGTGGCGCCCAGACCTGGGCACAGGGAGGTCTAGCCATGTTGGTGAGATGCTCAGGCTACGTAGCATGGTGCTATTATTCAGGAAAATTGTCCATGTTGTTCTCCTTGCTCCCTGAGCAAACTTCTGCTTCCAGTTCAGCTCCCCACAGGTCTTTTCTAACAGGAAAAACACCTGCTGGCTAAGCTGACATGAGCTCCCTGTTGTCCTGGCAGTTCTAGTTCTCACTGTATATGAATAAATCGGCATTCTAGATTATTTGCTGGCTCCTTATGAGTTTGAAGTTCACAAAGGCAACAGTAATCAAGGGTCTTTCCAAAAGCCATTATTGAGCCCCAGCTCTGTGTCAGAGACAATTCCAGGCACGGTGTGGGACAACAGAGATAGTATAATATTTCTTTAATGAAACTGTGTGGTAGGATAAACGAATACCATCAATGGCTAAAACTCAAGGGGGACATGGTAAGTGCTGAGGGAAGGGTGTGGTTAAAGTGTTATGGGAGGTCAGAGCAGAAGAGAAATAACTTCAGGCTATGGGAGCCATGGAGGCACTGGCATTACATTTAAAGTATGAGAAGGGTTTGGCCAAGGGATATGGGGCAAGGACATTTCAGTTAAAGGGACTAATGTGATAAAAGGCTCAGAAATAGGAAAGCATAGACCATGATTTAAGAACCTAATACTTCACCTTTAATTGTAACGTGCTTGCAGTTAACCACATTGCCTAATGTTAACGACTTATAGATCCATAGAACAATTATCAAAACCAGTATATTAATATTTTACCAGTTTCCCCTCTAGTGTCTTTTGTCCACTCCAGGATCTGATCTAGGATCCGACATTGCATTTAATTGTTGTATCTCCTTACTCTCCTCTAATCTGTGACAGTTTCCCTTTCCTGTCTTGTTTTTATGACCTTGACACTTTTAATGACTATTGGTAAGTTAGTTTGTAGAATGCCTCTCAGTTTGGGTTTGTCTGATGTTTTCTCACGATTAGATTGAAGGTATGTATTCTGGGCAATGTCCTTCTCAGTGCATCATAAGAGAGGGTACGTGATGTTACTATATCTTATTACTGGTGATGTTAACTGATTATTTGATTAAGGTTGTGTAGACTGGATTTTTCCGCTGTAAAGTTACTGTTTTCCTTTTAGTAATAAATAAATATCTTGGGGAAGATAATTTGAGACTATGCTAATAATCTGCTTCCCCTCAAACTTTCACCCACTGATTTTAGCATCTTTCAGTGGAGGTGGCCTGGATCACTGTTCACTGTGATATTTGCCTAATGGTGATTATGTATTTCCCCCATTCTTTCTACATTTACTAATTGGGATTCTCCTATAAGGAAGAGCTGTCCTACTCTTCCTTCTCCTCCATTTATATATTTATTCAATTATTTATTTATATCAAAATGGACACATGGATATTTATTTTATTCTATAGGTTATAACTCAGTACTGTCATTATTTATTTCGTTGCTCAAATTGTTCCAGCCTCAGCTCTTGGGGCTCCTTCAGGTTGGCTCTTGTATCGTCCTAGCATGCTGCCATCCTTTTTCAAGGCGAAGTGGGTTCTTATCTATTAATTCTATTTTAGAGATGAGGAAACAGGACCCCAGAAAGGTGGAGTGATATTTCTGACAATCACATGGCTGGAATGTTGAATTTCATCCAGGGCAGGATCAGGACCAGGGATACTGGGAAAGCTGCTCTTTTTTTCCTTTTTCCTTGGATTGCTTTAATTCCCTCCTTAATAGGTAATAGAATGAACCAAATAATCCACGAGTCCTACCTGCTCAAGCCTGTAATTATCTACTTCTACATGGATATGAATTAGTAGACATTGGTTGTTTTATTGTTCGTATCAACAATGTTAACCAAACATGTTTCAAATGGTAGCCCTAAACAAAAAACAAATTTCAATGCAGCCACGTTTCAATCAAGCCTGACTATGTGAATTATGCCAAATATAGAACCAAAACTTTTGGTTATAAGATGGACAAGTTCTGGGGATCTAATGTACAGCATGGTGACCATAGTTACCAGTATTGCACTGTACACCTGAAATTTGCTAAGAGAGTAGATCTCAAGTGCTCTCACCACATACACAATCAAAGGTAACGATGTGAAGTATTGGCTTTGTCAATCAGCTTGACTGTGGTGATCGTCTCACGATGCACGTTACATGTTGTACATGAAAGCTGCTCCTTTTCTTGGCTTATTCTCACTTATAGTCTGTATCTTTAGCTCCATTTATATGATATACATAAGCAGAAACACATGTATATCAATTTGCACACGCATACATATTTTAATGCGATGATGATATTATTAATCATTTTATTTTCTCAGTAGGAGACTAGATAGGGTTTCAAAGAGTGGAAATTGTGTAGATTTTGGCATCACATTAAGTTCTGTTCAAATCTTTGTCCATTTTCTTGAGCAAGGTATTTCATTTCTCTGACATTTTTCCTGATCTTAACATAACGTAACAGCACCTATTTTGTTTTCAGCTTTTTATAGGGATTTGAAATAATGAATGTTGAAAAAGTGGCTATCAGAGCTTTGCACCTGGGAGACTGTCAATGGAAGTTGTTGTGATAATATTTCATTATTTTATTGCTATTCCCATTCACCCTTTCCAGTTATTTTATAGAAGGCCAGTTAATTTTTACCTCTTTGAGTTTTTGACTCGCAGCCTTTAGCATGAAGATTCATCCCAGAAGGAAGAAACATGCAAATTCTTAGACACTAAGGGGTCTGAGAGCAACTTTCAGGCCAGTACTTGCTAAGGATCTGTTTGTACTATAAAATAGAAAACTGGAACATTCTCTTATGTTCCTTGTTTATGTTAAACTGTTTAAATAAACCAAGCAGGTCGGTTGAGTTTTACAGTCTTGAAACCCTAGTGGGTGTCAGTAGACTCTTTTTGCAAGTGAATTTAGCAGTAACATGTGGCCTCCTGGCTTACTAGCTCTCAGAGAGTCCTCATAACTTCCAACTGATGTGTGTTGGGTCTACAGTTACAGATAAGCTCTTTTCTGTCCTCCAAAGCCATTGCTTAGAGTGCTGGGGCCGTCACCGCCCGGAGGTGGTTGTTTATGGATGAGAAACACTCTTAAGCTAGAGATCATTGTGACATTGATTAGTGTCCGTCTGTCTTAGTCTAGTCAGGCCACTGCAGCAACATAGCCATAGACTGGATGGCTTATAAACAAAATAAATCTCTTTCTCACAGTTCTGGAGGCTGGAGGTCTGACGTCAAGGCACTGGCAGATTCGGTGTCTGGTGTAGGCCCGATTCCTGGTGCATAGATGGCCATTTTCTTGCTGTGTCACCTCTCATGGCGGAAGGGGTGAGGGAGCTCTCTGGGGTCTCTTGTATAAGGCCACTGATCCCATTCTTGAGGGCTCCACCCTCATGATCTAATCACCTCCCAAAGGGCCCACATCCTAATAGTATCACACTGTGGCGGGGGGGGGTGTTAGAATTTCAACATGTCCATTTTGGGGCACACAGACATTCAGTCTGTAACGCCATCAGGGTTGTCTTCAGTGGCCCGCTTTGCTGAAATTGCTGCTAATTGAGGGAATTGGGCATTATCTTTGGAGAGGTGGGTTCCACCAGGGTCCTCTGGTTTTCCTGGGCAGCTCCATCCTAGAGTAGGTAGGCCGCCCTGAATTTATGCTGTGCCAGTTCTATGGGTCTAGACTTGATTCAGTTATGAAAGACTATAAATAATATGTCTGATGTTTTTATACAGCTAACCTGATCTGTTCATGATTTTTATAAGTACCAAAATTAAAGTCATTTTATTTGTTCCATTTGCTTTCTTTGTTTAAATTAGGAAATATTTTAACCTTTTAACAAAAAATTTAACAAGTAAGGCCACTTATTTTTACTTAAAATTGCTAATGTAAAAATTGAAAAGCAAAACTAATTTCATTTAAAAGAAGGGTACTAATGCACTAATATAAAGCAATTCATAAACCCAGTACAACTTATGGCATTTGGGATATGGCTTTAACTGACATATGACTTCATATAAATATAAGTGTTCAAAAATAGGATCAGAATAACCTACTTCAAGTAGTTTTTAAAAACAAAACAACAAAAAAACCCCAGTGATTTATAGATGAAAGAGTTCTTTCACATCATTTCTTAAGATAAAAATGAGTTCTGCCATTTTATTCTTATTCATGCACTCTTGCCTCAGCAGGAAGAACATTAACTCGAAACTAATTTGAAAAAAAATAACAACTAAACCCAGGAATGTTCATTTATGTTATCAGACATGATACAACATGGCACTCTTTAGTAACTATTTAGAAACTAGATTTTCTTATTTTGCTTTTAAGTGCATAACATGGCTTGACTTTCCCCCCACTTTTTATGCACTCCATTACAGTGAATTTCCAAAACTCTGAGGAAATATCTTCAAGTTCAACATTTATTGGTGTCTCCTAAATAATGTCACAGGCTTTAAAAATATGTCATTATAAAATGATTCTTATTCAATCCTGACTTTCCCGATACATATTTTGCCTTTGGAGTTTTTTAAACTATTGGACAAAGTATTTCCATTGATGGGTACAATATTAAGTATATGGCCCATTTGTATTATTATCAAGCAGCGTTTTCTTAAAGTGTGGTCCATGGACCACCTGGTCCAGAGCTACTTAGCATGCTTGTTAAAAAAAAGACAGATTCCTTGGTCCTCTCTAGATTTATTGAATCAGAGTCTTTGTTGATACGGCCCAGGAATATACATTTTAAACAAGCAACTTGGATGACTCTTATGCATGCTAACATTTGAGGTCCTCTGTAAGGATGTATTAGAAGCTTTTTTTAAGAAGAGATGTAAAGTGTGAAGGAACAGCATTGTAAGATGTCAACCAAGTAAATTAATAAAGGGTAGCTTTTTCAATTTAAAATGAACAAGTAGGGCAGAACAGTTTTTCGAGCTCCTCTAGCCCTAAAATCCGTCCCTTGTAAATGCTCTGAACATTGCAATTTCATTGTATTCAGCTTTCTGAGAAGGCTCTACTTTGTCCTTTAAACTGGTTGCAAGTGCTTCTGTTAATGACTCAAAAAAAAACATAAATTATTTTTTTTTAAATCGTTTTTAATGGCAATCAAATATAGAGCTTAGATACTGTATTTGAGTTGTTTTTCATTTCTTCAAGGTCTTGGCATTTCAAAGTCAATCTGATATTGGCTAACTGGGGTGAGGTAGGAAAGAGAAGATACCTTCATTAATCCATCCAGTAGTACATTCTGGGTTACAAATTTTCAAAACCTTAGAAGTTAACATCAAGGCTTAGAAGCTAACATCAAAGTAAACACAAAACAAACAGTTTTTCTTGGAGATAAACATGAAAAATGAAAATTGTAAGGGAGTAACTTGAAGATGAGATCCAGCTCTCTGATTAATTTAATCTTTTGGCATTCTAGTTCTTAATACCAGGAACTAATGCATTCCTTCTTTTTATGGTTCTACCCAGAGAGCAAGGGGGAGTTTGTATATCTCCTTTTGACATGGTTCTTTGAGCTACCATTAAAGAAGGCCCTATATATTATTTATTTAGTCACAAGAAATTGTGCAGACATTTAATATCAATGCAGGAAACAGACAAGCAACTTCTACTTGCTACTTTAGAAGAGAGCATAAGGAGGTGATTGTCAGACTAACAATAAATGTCACCCAGGGTGTGTGCTCTGCATATGCAAAGACCATTTTTATAGGGACAACTGTACTTATGTGTCACCTTCCTAAAGTAAGAAATATTAGGTTGAAGCAGACAGCTTCATTGATATTTCTTTAAGGCAAGGTTTTTTTTTTCTTTTTTCTTTTTATTTCTTCCCTCCCTCTCTCCCTTCCTCCTTCCTTCCCTCCCTCCTTTCTTCCTCCTTCCTTCCCTCCTTTCCTTCCTTCCTTCCTTCCTTCCTTCCTTCCCTCCCTCCCTCCCTCCCTCCCTCCTTCCCGTCACTCCTCCTCTGTTCAGGAAGGAGACGGCAACATGCAGATTATTATCTTTCTGCCACTGGAGATGTTTTATTGCATTCAGAGAGTCTAATGTGCTATTGAAAGTAGATCTTGTTTTTTGTTTAAAATTTTTGTTCTTTTTCTGTGGGGGAGAAAGTTTTGTTAGAATCCCCTTGGATAGAAAAGGAAAACTGGGAATGGAAAATATATATATTTATAACTCACCTTTCATCTGAAGGGCTTTTGTGTCTACTTCACAGGATGTTATAATCTAATATCAAAAAATGCTTAGTGCAACTTATAGAAACATTATGATTCCCTTTGATTGTTGCATTGCCTATCAAAGCTTCTCCTCTGCATCTAATGTGCCGACTCTGTCAGGAATAGTCTGTGAGTAGCTTAATGTCTGGCTCTTGTGCTCCTATGTTCCTTACGGATGTGGCACTTGCATCTCGTCTCCCCACGGGGCCTGTGTCGGCATCCCCCAAAGAGCAAACATAGGTGTATTTACCTCATTTTCTTCAGAGGAACTCTTCTCAAGTTGTCTCTAAAGTCTCAGTGTTTTAAGGTAAAAGGGATGAGATATAGGGGTTCTCTAGGAGAATTTAACATTTTTTGTTTTCATTTCTATGGTAGTTGAAATACATTTACTTGCATATAAGCATAATTGGGAGGAGTCTTATATTTTACTCCGCCAGGCAATTTTAGTTGTCTTTCGTTTATGATCATGATTCATTTTTGGCACCAACTATTATTCTTTAACCTATTACCAGTGAGTGGTAGGACAGAGACTGACTAAATGTTTAAGTGATGTATTGGGACCTCACATGAATCAACAGTCCACATTCCTGAAAGTTTTGCTGTAGCTAAATAAAGGAAAGCACGTGTCTGTCTGAAAAGAATCTGTACTCCAGCAGCCAGTACTGTATGCACAATGGAAGCACCAATTTCATTTCACCGAAACATTATTACTTGATATTAAGTTAATATCATATATGTAGGTGTTCTGCAGTTATATACAACTCTAAGCATAAGCAAAGTTATTCCTAGTTTTAGGTGGGTGCATATAAATATGTAATATAACAAAATGTAATAAAAATACATTTGTAGGTAATATTTAGCTAACATAATTTAAAAAACCCTTTTATAATAGATTTGTCCTTGAGTGGTGTGAAAGATAAACGCAGCAATACATTGCTTGAAGCGGTGAAAACAGAGTTTCTTCAGTCACTACTGACAGTGGGGGGAAAAGCTGAGTCCATTCTTCTATGTGCAGAGGTGACTGGATGGTATAAAGGTAGAATGGGGGAGGGGGAAACGGGGGCTGAGCAGTCAGGGAAGTGAAAAAGCACAAAAAGCAGTAAGGGGGTTGGTCCATGTATGTCTGAGTTTGCTAATTGCTGCTTATCCAACCTCAGGCTGCTACTCTCCCAGGACACCCGGAGACACGGGCACTATCTTGAGGTGGGCTGGAACAAACAGAAGGTTCTTCTGGCAACCCTGAGTTTTCCAAGGCAGGGACTTTCAGGGGTACGAGGGTCTCCCTAGAGATGTGGCCTTGAGCTGTTAGAAATAGGTTAGTATTTGTTCAAGTCTTTATAGGACAAGGTTGAGGCCCAGTCGAGAAGAAGGCTCAGAGGAGCCTGGCTAGAGTTTGGTCAAGGAGAAAACCTTTGTCAGTGATAGTTACAGAGTGGCAGTATGTCCTCACTTTCTTATGATAAACAGTGACTGCTGTGTATTAACCATTGTTGAGAGAACTTGATTTTAAAATCTTAACTGAAAAACATATGAAGAATGATGCTGTTTTGTTTCAGGGCCGAGATCTGGACTACAGAATTCAGGAATATAAAGAAGCTAGAAAAACCTTTCTAGAAAGTCAAATAATAGAGTGGTTTATCCAGCTGTTGTTGGGAGTTGACTACATGCATGAAAGGTATGTTCATTTGCTACTGGGGGACAGAATTTCTTTTTAACAGTCATGTCTGAACTTGAGAAATGAATTTTGGGGGATAGAATGAAAAGGAAACAGGCCAAAATGGTAAGTGACTATAGCTAAACATCTATAATATGCTTTTGTGTGAGGAAACATTTTGAATGATTGTATCTAGAAGACTTACTTGAATAGCTTTTGGTTGTTATTGTAGAAACCAAGTTGGCCTTTAATACAAAACAGAAGCTTGTATTAAGCACATTCCCCTATGTCTGATCATCTCTCAGATATCTTTAGCATGCTATGAATTTCTTATATGTTACAGCAGGCTTGAGCTATAAATACCCTAGGATGCTACAAATGAATTGCATGTTCGCCTTGAGTGTGTCAGTGCACATTTAGCTATGTGTTCACTTCCCAAGATGAGCTAAGAAGATATTCTTTGGCCTCAGAGAGGTAAGTACTTAGACCCAAAGTCATTTTGGATGTGAAATAGCTGATAAAGAAGGTCAAAGTATGTTTTATGAGTTCAATTGTCTATATAATTTGTATTTACAATCTGGGCCTCAAAAATGTATTTTAAAACTTTTAATTATTTTTTATACAGGTCAAAAGTAAGACGTTTTAGATGTTAAATGTTTTATAGACCCATAAAATGGTATGAACACATTTGAAACGATGAACATATGTAAATAAAAGTAGATACTATGAGATGTCCATGTTAGCTTTCAATTTAGGAACATGTAGTAACATTCTTCTTAAACAAAAATGAAAATTTATAGGTACACCAAGGTCTGGCAATCCATGGATGTCAAATAGCTTAAATGTGCCATTGTAGTATCTGATTGCATAAAAATAATTGGGTTATTCTGTGCTTTGACATGTATCTTTTAAAACACGAGCTCCATGATACAGGTAGCCACTGACTTATTGACAATAATCTGTATTGACTTACTGACAACTCATAACAACCTTTTGATTGATGTAAAACTATCCTAAGAGATCATGATAAAAGAATATCAAATAATCTTTTAATAAACCCAAAGCTGTTGCATGTAGGACATCGGTGTACATAGAGTTTATATTGCTATTTGTTTTATTTTATTTTTTACCATTCCATGGCATATTTATTGGCTTATACATAAGGAAAACAACACATATAAAGATGCCAACTTTGACATTCTGTGTGCAAAATAGGAAACTGAAATCTTATTCATTTAGGAATCCAAATATTTTTGATACATGTGGGTCTACTTACTACTAGTTAAAATAAGTGAATTTAAAATAGTCCTTCAAAGAGAGAATTTAAATTTTTTTCCAAATCTTTCAACATTCCAAGAAAGTCATTAAATGAGGCTAAATGTTTAAATTTGTGTATCTGTGAATCTGAAATACCATCCTTTGTCATTTAGATAACAAACGATGATATTTCTTATTATGCTATTAAAACCAATTATTGTAATTTCAATTTTATATTTAAGTTTATTTATTCCTTTGTTAAATAGTGATACATTTTTTAAATGGCCTAACTTCAAAGAGCTGTTAGTAAAGCACCAGAGATAAAACTTGTACCTAAATAACTATAAACCGTGTATCATGGTGGATATATAAGATTGTGATTCTCAACTATGTACTGTATTATGGCCTGGGTAAGTTGCTTAATCTCTCTGAGCCTTTGTTTCCTCATCTATAAAATAGGGATAATATAGGGATTCTTCCTTCCTTACTTACAAGGCTGTAGGGAATATGCATTGAGATTTTACACATTTAAAAAGTGTGCAAATAGTTAAGCCCTATATAAATGTTGTTGTTTTTTGGTTGTAATTCATTGTAGAAATGAGGACCACCAGAAGGGCTAAAAAAAGCTCTTGACAATAACAAGTGTTGTCAAGGATGTGGAGCTACAGAAAGCCTCTTACATTGCCGTTAGGGTGTAAATTGGTATAACTATTTAGGAAAAATGTTTGATAGTACCTCCAAAAGCTGAACATTTACATATCCTGTGACCCAGGAATTCTATTCCTCAGATGAAAAATGAGTACCTATGTCCAACAAAAGACATATACAAAGATATCCATAGAAGCCTTATTTGTAGTGATCAAAACACTAATAAATGTCTGTTTACAATAGAATGGTTCAATAAATTGTGGTATATTCATGCAATGTAATACTACTCTGCAGTAAAAAAAGAACACACAATTGGTATGCATGATGCAGAAGAATCTCAGAGACATGATGTTGGGTGAAAACCCAGATGCAAAAAAATGCAAATTATATGACTCCATTTATATTAGGTCAAAAACAAGCAAAGTTACTCTATGGTGAGTCAGAATAGGGATTAACTTTGGAAGGGAGTTTTAACTGGAAGGGACACAAAGAAATCTTCTGGGATGTTGGAAATGTTCTATATCTTCATCTGGGTGGTAAATTACAAAGATGATTATATATAAAACCATCTTTGTAATTTATATATATATATAGTTATATATATATATACATATATATATATATGTATACATATATATGTATATATATGAGAGATATCTGAGAGAGAGAGAGAGAGAGAGAGAGAGAGAGAGAGAGAGAGAGAGAGAAGAAAGTAGAAGTGAGGCCCTAGATCTTGGGAAAACACTAAGACTTATCTGCTGTTTAGATTCCTCCAGGATCTGAGCCTTGACTCAAAAACTCGGGTATAAGAACATTATCTAGGAGGTGATCTCAGGAAGCAGAAGCTATGAAATGGGGACAGAGTGGGATGGGGAAGTGAGAAAATCCACACGGGGCACATTTTGAGCTGGTCGCTGCTGTGGGTCGAAGGATGTTGAGAGGCAGCAATCTTCCATATGTTCTAGGTTTGGGGCTCCTCTTTTTGCTTTCTTGCAGAGCTTTTCTGAAAACTCTTGCCCATATATGACTATTGTTTCCTGGCACTATTATGAATTTTCTCTTGTAAAGTTCCTCATGTTTCTGGGAATTTGGGGTGGAAAGGGGAGGAAGGTAGCTCCGTCTTGATCCAATCTCCAGAATAGTTTTTAAATGGAGAAATGCTGTATGTTATTCCTGACCATAAATATATAATCTTTTCACTTGTGTTCTTTTTCAATGTTTATTTTCTATAGATCTAAAATATGTTTCCTATAGTAAATAAACTATCTTAATTATCTGTTTTTAAAGCAATTTAAATCCAAGAGAATGATTTCATCGACATATGGCATAGACACCTGTAAAGAATAATGTAAAAAGCTAACAGTTCACTAAAGGCTACCTAGAGAATATGGCACTAAACTCATTCCTGCTGTTTGTGTTCTGAGGCTCATTACCATCTCTCCCAAGCATCCATAGGCTGGTCCAATGTTTGACGGACTGTGGAACCTTGGACAAAGCTAGAACTGTACCCTCTCTGAAAGTGCAGTCCTGTAGCCTTTCTTCTCTTTGTTCCAATTAATTGTCTAGTTTTGAAACATCATCTCTCGATGCCACAGCAGAATAGAATTGGGCATACGGGAACTCCCTGGGAGCTGATAATGTCTTGTTCATCTTTTGTTTTTGCTCCCAGTGCTAACACAGAAACCACAAAACAAAACAAAACAAACAACTCCCCTCAAACTCATTTCTGTTGAATGGCATGTTCAATTAGTCTAGATTTTTTAAGATAACAGACAGAGCAGCCTCTGTACAGAGAGCCCATTTGCTGGTTACCCAAAGGCCTTGCTGATTTTCGTGCTTTCACAGTGGAATGGAGACCAGGGCAGGGGCGTTGCCGCCTCACCTAAAAGCCCACACATTTCCCCAGCCAGTATTGTGCAAATGGCTAAATATTCCCTGAAAGGTGGCATGAGGAATTTATTTTTAATGTTGTGAAGCTCCCAGGGAAAAGGCCTACTTGTGAATACAGGTCAGTAAGTATGTCAGGAAGTGGAGGGATGCTGCCCTAGGTTTGAAGATGCAAATGCAAAGGGAAGTTGTGATATCTGTGGTGTTACTGGAGATTCCTGCTTTTGTCTGGTTCCCACTTCTTAAGGATGTCCTGAGGTCACTTTCTTCAAGGAGACCCCACCCCCACGCCGGGTGTAGATGACCGCTGCTGTGTTGTCAATAGTTATATTGGAGAGGACCTGACTACAACACAGAGGGCTCCTCATGGTCATGAGGGCCCACAGCACAGGTGAGGAAGCCAGACAGGTGCCCCTGTGTCTAGGAGAGAGGCTGCATGGCTGACTAGCAACAAAGCTGTCTGGGCCGTGCATCACCAAGGAGTCATTGCATGTGCCAGCACCTTCAGCAAGAAGCGTTCTCAATCCATCCTGAGACCCCCAGACAAAGGACTGATCTGTAGGGAAGAGAGTGATGTGTCAGAAACTATTCAGATAAGGGCTGACGGAGAGATGAAGGTTACACTGTCCGTAGCTGCTCCACAGTCCTACCTCAGGCTGGGAGGTGAGAAACACCTGCTCTCTCTGCTGCCACAGACTGTTCTTTACTCTGGTTGGTCCCGATGGCTGGAGGATGTAGAAAATGTCCTGCTCGAGGAGACAGAGGCAGGAGCTCTGCATGTATTTGACCACAACTGTCATCTAATCTTAATCAGGTCGCTTAATTCTCTTGGGCATAATGAAACTTAGCAATGAGAAGGACCTACCACCACTCCTGGTGATACGGTGTGGAACGTATGAGGTAATAGATAGAGAGCTACTGTGAGCTTTTTAGAAGAGCGATTTTATATAAGTTGCCTATATTAGTAGTCACCTTGTTATTTCTTGGATTTGATGTTCATATACTCCAAAGGAAAGGGTGTTAATCAAGTGTGTGATAAGACTTTGTTGGTGGAACTATTTTTTGCTTACTCTAACCCCAAAGTCAATAAATTATACTTTTAAATTAGCTGCTCTGTTGCATAGAATTTATTATTCCATTACCATAGTGCCAGCCAATTATTTCTCATAACCTCTTTCTAACATTAACTTTTTTCTTAAAATCCAGTGCTGCTTTACTTATTTACATATTTATATATGTGAGGGCTGCTAATGTATTATTATCTGTAGCTCATCTTCTACTTGTCTAGTCTTCAGGTAAATTTCTCTTGAATGTATTACTTATTCCAAGTTCATAGTGGCCAGTCCCCTGGTCATCTCTCTAGCTCACTATTCCAAATTCTAAACCCTTAGACTCTGACTTCCTGGGTACTTGTAGCTGAAAGAGACCCAGTACCTGCTCCTTGAATCTATAATCAACAGCTGCAAGGACTAAGTGAATCAACCTAAGATGCTTTTAAGTGCAACTAACAGAAGCAGCTTAAACAATAAAAAAAAAAATTCACTGTCTCACCTAAAAAGAAGTATTCAAGAAGGATGGTTAACTCTGGTGGCTCAGTGGTACCCTTAGGGGTTCAGGTTCTTTCTATCTCTGTATTCCCATTCTCAGCATGGTTGGCTTTTGTAATCAAGCTTGTTCTTTCCTGGTTACCAGGATGACTGCAGCACTACCACATATCACGTCTTCATACAGCAGTAACCAAAGGCCAGACGAGCTAAAAGGGGCATATATCATCCTCTTCTGTTCGTCTTTTATAAGAGTAGGGGAGTATTTCCTGCAAGCTTCCAGCAGACTTCCCTTATGTCTCATTGATGTTAAAAACATTTCCAAAACTTAGAAAAGGTAAAAGAGATTACTGGGTATTCTTTCAGTGCAGTGCCAGACTTAACTTTCTATCATCTGTGCTATTTTATAACTCTGAAGAGGCAGAGCTTAACTTGAACATTTTTGTCTGTAAGAGATGCAAATAATTTCTTTTCAGTGGAACAGATACCCTGGGGATGTGGTGTACGGCCCTATTGGGCATGAATAACAATCATATCTTCCTATAAACACCCTAGTTTGTCAAACATTCTTTGACTCAGTTTTAACATCTTACTAGTTCCCTTGTTAATGAATGAGTTGAATAAAATCCTTGGCATGTGTTCATTTTATGTTTTCATGATATTTACCCTTTTGAAAATTATACTTTAACGTTGGCCAGAATTTTGTCCCACCACATATCTAAACCAGTCACCCCAAAAGGAAAAGAGAGTACCTCAGTTTATTTCCTGCACTTTCCTCCATATTCACATCCCAGTCCCCACACTGCCCTTACCAGCCAGGGCTGAGGAGGGCCCAGCCTCCCCAGGGCTCCTGGGGTTCTGACGGTGAGGGAGAAGAGTAGGGGCGTGGCCTCTGGGGAGGCACTAGCAGGCCTACCAGGTACCACCGGCCCTACCAGGGGCACTCCACGGGTGGGCATCGAGGCGGCCAGATTTTGTTTCACCCTCTGTAGTTAAATATAATTGTTTTCATTTTAACCAGTAAGTAGTCAACAACATACTCATGCACAGCCCTGCTGTAGACGTTGGAATATGAGAAGGCAGGAGAGAATATTGATGAAATGCAATTTTCTATTGTTCTTTTTTTTTAAATTATTAACAAATGAGCCCTCACTAAACGGTATTTATCTTTGTACCAAGGATACTTTTTGAAAATCAACATACACTATTGACATCTGCCATGAGTGAAACAGACATACGTGGGAATAGTGGTTTGTACAGCCAAACAGACCGGTTTGTACTCACAGCCTGTATGACCTGGGGCAAATTACTCAGCCTTTCTAGGTGTTGATATCCTCATCTGCAGATAGGGCATAAAAATAGTAGCATACTGCTTTAGATTTTAGCACCGGGGGTTGTTTGTCCTAAGATGAAGTGGCCCAGACTATGTTGTTCAGTTTTATTCTTTCCTCTTCACTCTTAAAAGCATGCTTATTCCTATCGAATTCTCTGACGCCTTAAAGAGGGTAAAGATTATTTGAATTAGAAGAAACTCCTGCCATCATCCCTAATTCTTCGCTTTATATACAATTCAGATTCCATTCCCTTTTTGAGTGTGTATCCATTTGTCTCCTATGGAGTGAAGTGGATGGACTCTGATTGGCTTTGCTTTGGCCCTGCTCTCAGTAATGATTTGCAGCTTTGCTCTGGAAGGCGGAGGTTTGACCATTGTCCTGACGTCATGAGGCCTGTATTATCACTAATTGTACTGGTTAAAAAAATTATTTTTATACCTCATATTTATTTATGGTGTTAACTAATAATAGTACGATTTTGTACATAAGTGTAATCATTTGTTGGGAGAGAAATTTCCGTATGACCTGGTAAAGATTGGTAACCATTTATAATTATAAATAATTTTTAATAAAGTGATGATGGCTGGGTTCCCTTCCGCCATCTATTATAGATTTGTGTATTTTTCTTTTATCTCTCCAACCTGATTGTAAGCATTATGGGATATATGGCGTTTTCTTATGAATCTTTATATATTTCTCACATTATATAGTATAGCACATAGCATGTAGTTGGCACTTATTATTTTTTTGGATTAATGGATGAGCCCCCAAGGTGGTATTCATCTTTTTGCCAAGGATAGTGCTTTCTAAAATTAATACACATTTATTGATTTTTGTACCATGACAAAAGAACTGTGTGGAAGAGAAAAAGATGATATACTCATAGGCCTGGCCTGAGTGATTGCTGAGGCTGCTGGAGGCACTGGTAGGGCCAGGTCTCGCAGTGTCTGGTAAGCCGTGTATAGGATTTTAGACTCTATTCCGGAAGCAGTGCAGAGCCGTGAGTGGTTTTAAAGTTGGGGCTTCAAGAGCGGATGTTCATTTTATGAAGCTACATTTCTGTTTCCAGCTTCAGTGTCAGGAATACTGTTCCCAGACTGGGGTCTCCTATTTAGGCCTGGTGATTAGATACGCCATACTGATCGATGCCTATTGGAACCATGAGTTGTTAGCAATGGCCTTTGTCAGGGAATTATATAATCCATTTTGGAAAGATGTCAATCAAAAATAGTTTGAAAAGTTTAAGGACATATAAACCCAAGGATGCAATTAAGTTCAACTTGCCAATTTTAATAAATGTCTACAGTGTTATAGGAGATAGTACAGGCAAGTGAGATATGGGCCTTGGAGAGCTTATAATTTGGCAAGAGTGGTTGGGCAACTGTAGAACATGGTGTCAAAAGAAGAACAGAAGTGGGAGAGCATGTCTAACTTGCTCATGATCGTAGGAATGGTGATTAGGAATTAGGAGAAAGGGATAGGCAGGGATTCTTTTCTTAGCTTGGGCCTATAGGAAACAGCCTGGGGCAAGGATTGAAATGCAGATATGGTGATGGAAAGAGAACCGACTCTGGGTGGTTAACACACAATGAGATATATAGGTGATGTACTACAGAACTGTACACCTGAAACCTATGTAACTTTACTAACAATTATCACCCCAATAAACTGTAATTTAAAAAAAAAAAAAACAGAAAGAAAGAAATGCTGATGCCTTCCTTGGGAGGTAGAGACCCAGGGTGGTGAGAATGCGGGCAAATTGAAGCAAGGCAAGGATGTGAAGCAAAATGAAGCCGTGTGTTATTGTACTGGCCGTCACTTCACAAAGAGCTGGGGAGAGACAGCAGCAGTTTGCATGGTAGGCATATGTGCACGCCTTATAGGCACATGGGCTGTGTGCCTTGGGAAGAGAAAGGAGGGGACATTTATTTACTTATCTTCTTTATCCTCCTATTTCTCACTGATTCACCCCACGGGAGTTAACTCCTTTGCACTTCCAGGTTACATCATCTAGTTTCTTACATTGCCACTTGGGATGCTAGATTCCATATCCTGTGGTATGGTGTTTCATTCTAGTCCAGATGTGGCAGGAGCCAGAGAGTTGGGCATTCCCTGGCAAGTGACGGATTGACTTCCAATACCTCAGGGGGCAGCATCTTTGGAAGAAAGAAGGTAGGGGACTCTAAGGAGGTACATGAGGTTTATATTCAGTACAATCTTGAAGGACAGATAGAATTCTGAGAGGCAGGGATGACAAAGGAAGGCATTTTAATATAAGCAGCGACACAGAGGAAGAAACATGTGCTGCATTTAAGATAAAGCAAGTGCTATATTGGCTACAACAGAGATATGACAGTTTCTTGGCCCAGATGTTTTTGGCTTGTAAATGAATTCTTGAGGCTTTTTTTCCCCCTTTTAAAAGGTACTCCAAATATATAACTAAATGTTTAATCCTTCATTAGATTGTTCATATGATTAAATTAACCAACTGGAAAAAAATGCTTTGTCAGGCCATTTCTTACAGATGTATAAAAAGGTAGAATAGGATGCTGAAAACGGAGAACTCCAAATGCTAGGCTGTCCTTGATGCAGCCAACAGCAGGGGTCAGAAGGGTCTGACCTACCCAGCCAATCAGCTCTAATGCATCTTTTGGAGCAAAAATTAATGTAAGTAAAATTATATTAGAGTAAAACAAGAACAGGTATAATATAATATAATATAATATAATATAATATAATATAATACCGGGTCTTATATTAATTTTTGCTCCAAAAGATGCATTAGAGCTGATTGGCTGGCTAGGTCTTATTTTCGGGGAAACATGGTATTTATATTATGATTTAAAAATTTTACATTTTGCATGAAATTTTATATCCTGTTTTGCCTTTTTGTAGGAGGATACTTCATCGGGACTTGAAATCAAAGAATGTATTTCTGAAAAATAATCAACTTAAAATTGGTAAGATTTTTTAAAGTATGTATTCCAGAATCATTAAACAGTATATTCTAGATGTTATCGACATATCAAGTTGAACTATATAGTGCCTAGAAGTGTTAGAGTAATCACTGGTTTATTTTAACTTCTCAAATTTTTGTTCTTATTTGGTTGGGGTCAATAAAACCAAATTATTTTATTTCTGATTATCTGATATAAATTGAGATATAAGACATTTGCTATATCCTTTGTAGATTCAACTAATATGTTTTCAGTTTCTACTCCATGCCATCCACTTTGCAAGCGGTTAGACTTGTTTTGCTAATCTGATTAATTACTACAGGTTTTCCCCCACTTAAGCGATTAGCAGTTATCACTGGTAATCAAAATGTTGATATAATGGCTTTGTTAACCTTTAGTTCTCCTTCAGAACTGTACCTCCACTCATCACAATTATTGGATTGTTTAATTTACATGCAAGATGTTCTTAGAGAGGGAAGACATAAAAGCATGCAACTAGGTAGGCAAGTAGAGAGAAGCTGGTGGATTCAAACTTTTATAGTCATGTTCCTGAAAAGGCTTTTATTTAAAATTTGTTCTTTATTGTAAATGAAGAACAAACTCTCCCCTCTCAGTTGAAATTGCAAGTCATTATATTCAGCCCTTCCAAAATCATTCCGTTTGTTGTTAGTCAGACTTGAAATTTTTTGTTTCAAGTGGCTGATTCTTCACAATTCCAGAAATGAAAAGTTTTGGTTTACATAATTAGCTTAACTAGCTCAAAGTCTTCTTTCTCATATAAGACTTATTTTTTTAAAGCTATTTACCAGCATTGTGTAATTTTAAATACATCATTTTTCTTCCCTTTAAAATGCTATGAAAGCATTGCATGTTAGAATTGTCAAATTAGATACTTAGTTGTTAATTTTCAGGGCTGATTTTCATTGTTTTAAAATATTCATAAAAATTAATTATTATTTCAAGGGGATTTTGGAGTGTCTCGACTCCTCATGGGAACCTGTGATCTAGCCACCACTTTAACTGGAACTCCCCATTATATGAGTCCAGAGGCTCTGAAACACCAAGGCTACGACACAAAGTCGGACATCTGGTGAGTGGGCAGTGGGCTAGTCCAGATGACTTATTCGTGAGTGGGCTAGTCCATCTGCTGCCCTGAAAGAATAATGCATCTGGTTTTAGGCTCATTTACTTACTGCATCTACTCATTTTATTCTTTGAAATACAAGTCATTGTGTGACCAGAGTAAAAAAGGTTTTTGGATTTGGAACTTGATAGATTCCATTAAATTGATTTCAGAATGTCTCTTTATTCATAGATAAATTGGTTGGTTTTGAGTTTTTCTTCTCGAATCACAAGGGAAGGTTCTTAATGTATCATAAATGTAAATTTTGATAGGTTTCTGCTAGCCTACTAAATAAAGCATTTGTAATCCTAAACACTGTGCCTTATTTTCTCTTAAGGTTAACGTCCACCTGTGGGAGAACGTATAGCTACTCTTTATTTTTTTTCTTCTTGTTGCTTTTAAGAATTTTTAAAGATACTAGCTTTAAGAATAAACTTAAATTTAAAAATTTCTGGGGTTTCAGTGATAGATGCATCTGAGATTTTTCAGTTTCTCTGAGCTCTTGTTTCAAAGAAATTTCTCCTTCCTCGTCATGGAACCAGTTTAAATCTCAGTGCAGAAGCCATGTGGAAAATTGTATTCTACGGTGAGCAACAGATTCTATTTGGGGAAATTTTGTTTTCCTTTGAAGAGGAATCTTCCATAATTTGTGGCTTGTTAAGTGTTGAAAGGGCAAACTACCTGAGAGCTTGTTAATTGCATCAATAGTTATTGTATGTAAATAACCTAAGTAATTCTGAGCTTTCAAAGATGAACCATGTGAAAGATTGTGCCTATTTCATTCTTCTCAAGAGGATAAAGAAGAAAGTTATGGACAAAGTAAGGACAACAGAGGAAATGCCTTGGGATTCTCATTAGGGTCATTACTCTTGCTGTTGTTCTGGTGCCCAAGTGGAAGAGAACACTGGCAGGATAAGGTCTGGCTGTGGCATATCCCCATCATCACCAGTGCTCTCTTGTGATTATTCATTTCTAGGTTCTTCAGTGGGTTTTTTCCTTGTTAGCTTGTTTTTGCCCTGGTGACCTTTTCCAACTCACTTATCATCTTCTTCTATCACAGCCTTCCTCTAACCCATCCAAAACAAAACCAAAAACGAATAGACAAAAACACAAAGGTATCTTCAGAAGAATGAGTTTCTTTACGTTTTGTTTTATTGAGCATCTACTCTTTGCCGATGACTGTGTCAAGGCCTTAGGTAAAATATCAAAAGTGATAGGATTCCTACCCTGCAGAAGTTTTCTTGTTCTTATTGGAGTACCTTTCTCCAGATTGAGAAGAATCAGTCTTGGGTTTTGGATTGAATTTAAGTTACATACCTACATCTCTCTTCACACTTAAGTTTTAAAAATTATTATGGACATTTAAAAATAGATTTAAATATATAATTTCTTCATGATTTGAGATTACATTGTATTTCAAGATGATATTACCTTATATCATTTGAATTAAGAGTAAATTAATTTATGAAGCCCATCATTGAAGCCTTTGGAATTACATGTAGCAAGAAAGCTAGTTCTTTTTGACATGTGTCTACATCTGCTTGCCAAATCAAACGTACGTCTCCTAGGAAACTTAGGCAACAGAATCCACAGAGAGAAGAGTAAAGCATAGAGTCTTTTTGTCTAAATTGAGTGTCTGCTTTTTTAAAAAATTGCTCCTAGTATTGCATGAAGAATTATAGGTTTTTGCTATAATGTTTTAGGCTTACAAAAATGATATCTAACTAAGGCAAAACTAACTTTATTTGACTAAGGCAAAACTTAAAAAAGCCAAAATCTCCCAAATATAAGAATGCAGAATTTTAGTATATGTTTTTTGCAAGCATTAGGTCAGTCTCCTTGTGGAGATTATTAGCTATTCAGCAAATACAAGCTAAGGATTTACAGTTATCCTGACTCCAAATAACCACCTTATTTTGCATTTAGTAATTACCCTCGTTATATCTGAATTAAAACAAGCTTATTGGGTAATGAAATTTCCACTGCCAAATCTAAAGTGGAAAGAATAACAGAGAATGATTAATTATGGTGGCAGATACATAAGTGTGATGAGCAATATTTGGGAGACACTCTTAGAAAAATTAGATTGGATGGGGTTGAGAATTTTTTTCTGAATCTCAGTATGTAGTATCTGTTTACTGAAGAATATTTTCTTAGGATTAGAGACACTTGTGAATAATTGATAGGTGTTTTGCTCTAGCACTAATAGCTGTACATATTTATATTTATAATGCTTAAGGAAGAATTGCTATAATACTAATTATATTTTCATCCGTTAATGTTTGCCCATATGCAACCTTATTCTCCTTCTGCAATCTGTTAAATCTTTTGGGATTCATTTATTTATAGCAACCAAGTACAGGAAGTCTCTCTCTTAGAAGTGGGTTAGGTTACAAAAGTTGATAAACAGTTATTTGGAAAGTTAGGATAATTAGGTTCTCTGAGGACAATACTTTGAACATGGCTGGTTCATATAAACAACTAGTGAACACTTTCTTTTCCTACGAAAAAAGTATAATATATGAGTTGGGTTTTTAGGCCAGCTCTTTAAATTGATTTAAACTATGAATAGTTATAATTTATTATTTTGGTAGAGAAACGAATAAAAGACAATACTATTGGAATAATGGTACTATAATTAAACAGAATATTTCATTGTTGGTCTTACCTATCTTATTGTGTGAGATCAATTAGATGGCTCTTTGATGTTATTTTAGCTTTTTAAGCGGAGGGAATGGTAGTGGGAATAGTAGGTGCATTAGAGTGTACTACTGTGTTTCCCTGAAAATAAGACCTTGCCAGACAATCAGTTCTAATGCGTCTTTTGGAGCAAAAATTAATATAAGACCTGGTCTTATTTTACTATAAGATCAGGTCTAATATAATATAACATAACATAATACAATATAATACCAGGTCTTATATTAATTTTTGCTCCAAAAGATGCATTAGAACGGATGGTTCAGCTAGGTCTTATTTTCGGGGAAACATGGTATGAAGCTCTCTTTATTCAGAGATCTGGTATTGGGGGAATGGCTTGGTAGGTGACACTGGAGGGGAATAGTTCACACCCAGCGTTGGAGTCAGGCTTTAGTGATCTTGGGTGGAAATGTCAGACAAAGCTTAGCTACTGGTAGGAGAAAACAGAGAGGAAGCAACAGCTGCGTAGCCCACTAGGAGTAGGACAATATCCTGGTAGGAGAGCATCCCCAGTGCCGACAAGGAAAGGGGTAGGAAGAAGAACAAGGCTATTTCCTTTTCCAGCTCATTTTTCCACGGAATCACCCACACTAGACGGCTGAGAACAATTCTAGACTTTCCTTCTCTCCCACCTCATATTCAGTTGTTAACTGTATGTTATTAATTCTACTGCCTAGAAATCATTGCAACCAATTTTTTCTTCTCAACTTCCACTTCCATTGCCTTACCTTATGCCCTTATCATTTCTCTCCTGGAGTTCTTAAATATCTTTCCTTTTTCTCTAGCTCTCGACATTTAATTCATCATCCATAATGTAACCAGCGCAAAATTTCTTACATAAGGTACTAATTATGTGACTGCTCAGCTCAAAATCCTGCCAGTGCCAAGACAGTCAAGCCCAAACACCTTTGCATAGAAAGTAATCCTCACTTCTTTCTGGCTTGCCTCTCCTGTTACCAACTTTTCCATGTGCACCAACTGCACAGGACAAGCCTGTTTTCTGGGGATGGACTTAGGAAAGAGAGAAATACGGACCAAGTTGGCAGCAGTTCCTATAGCTAATGTGGGACCTGCAAGTGGCTGGTCGTCAACAGCCCCATCGACTGACTCTTGGTGAAGGAAGCGCTGGAGCAAGAGAGCCCTTTTCTCTTACTGCCCGTGCTCTGAGCAGTTCTTGTGAGGGTTCAGAAGCAGCCTGTTGGACAGGGAGTGTGTGCACTTCTAGGGGGTGAACACTGCTGTCATTATTTTCATTCAACAGAAGCTGAAGTAGGAAAACATTTTGGTGAGGTGCAGTAGATTTGGGTATTTGTATATTTTTCAGTGATTACCATGACATGATTTATACAAACCAGGCAGATAATATCAGTCTGGCCTAGTCAATTGTTAAAAAGCTCATGATACAACCACAGAAACAGAACCAGGAATAGCTACTCTCTATGGAGTGCTTACTCTGTGATTGACAGTTAATGTGCTAAGTGCTTTATATACCTAAGTGTATTTGTTACTACAAAAAAATAAGCATACTGTATATAATTTTGTAAACTTTTATTTCACTTAGCGAAACAAAACATTGCTGTGCATCAATAAAATGTATGTACATATCATGTAAATGTTTGCATAGTATTCTATACCTGTACACGATAATTTATTTAACCAAGACGTCAATGTTTCCTTTAAAGATTTTCCCTTTGTCTTTGTCTTTGAGCAACTTTTACCACAGTGTATCTGGGTGTAGATTTGCATTTAGCATACTTGTCATTAGCTGAGTTTCTTGAACATGTAGATTAATGTATTTCATCAAATTTGGGGATTTTTTTAACCATTACTTGAGTATTTTTTCTCCTCCTTTCTCTCTCTCCTATCTTTCTGGTACTCCCTTTATGTGTCTGTTGGTGTGCATCACGGTCTCCCACATTTCTCTCAGGCATTGTTCATTTTTCTTCATTTGTTTTTCTCTCTCTTCTTCAGATTGCATAGTATCTGTCAATCTATCTTCAAGTTCATTGATTTTTTTCTTCTGCTAGTTAAAATCTACTGTTGAGCCCCTCTGGTGAATTTTTTGTTTCAGTTACTGTACTTTTCAATATATTATTCAATATTGTACTTTCCAGAATTTCTATTTGGTACTTTTTAAGCATTTCTATCTCTTTATTGATAGTCTCCATTTGATGTGACATTTTTATCATATTTTATTTCTTTAAACATGGTTTCCTTTAGTTCTTTAACCATATTTGTAATGGCTACTTGGAAGTCTGTGTTAAATCTGAAATCTGGGCCCTCTCAAGTAGTTGCTGTCGCCTGCTTTTTTCCCTGTGTATGAGTCATACTTTTCTATTTCTAGTTTTCTAGACATAATTGGTGAAAACTAGACATTTTAGATAATATATTGTGGCAAATCTGGTCACTTCTTCTCCTACTTCCCTACCTCTCTGGGGCTTGTTGTTTGCTTATTTATTTATTTAGTTACATGCCTGGCTAGTCTAGTGAAATCTATTCTAGTGTGAAATCTCTGGTGTTGTTCCTCAGAGAGTATAGCCTTGGGCATGAGTACAGTTAGCCTTTGGAGGACCATGGTTTTAGCCTGTCTCTCTGACTATGCCTTTCCCTGCTTTCAGTTAAACTGTCTCTGTCGGTATCACGCCCAGCTGTTGGCCTTCAATGAGTACTTTTTGGCTATTTTGAGGTTCTTCTGTTCTTGGGTCCTTCCGTCACGCCATTGATTCCCTCTCCTTCTTCTAACACAGATGCTGATACTGTGCAGGTCACATAGTGATTGTGGTTTGTCTTTACTTGCTTGTATTTTGAGATTTGAGGTGACACCTTGTCATCTCATTTTGTTGAAAATGTTGGCCACGGTTTTTGGTTTTGCTATCCAGCTGTTCTGTCTATTTTAGACAGGAATCCAAGGAAGATCCAGAAACTATGCCTCCAATGTGACTGCCACTTTCCCCAAAATACTCAGAATCACCATTTTAAAAACATCCCTGCATGATTTGTATGCTATTAAAGATTGGGAAGAACTGATAGAGGTTCTGGGACATGATGGGCCCTTAATAAACAGTTGCTATATAATATTGTATCTTAAGTATTAGTTCAAGTAGCCCAATGTCTTTCATTATATTTAAGTGGAGTTTATGTTGATATTCAATTCCACCTAAGTAAAAACTTTTATTTAGGGTAACATATACTAAAGCAAAACCCACTACTCTTGTATTAACTTTTTATTACTCTCTATTTATTCAACTATTTGTTAAATTATGTGTACTCTTTTCTAGATGGATGTCAGGATATCCTCAATTACATCAAATAAAAATATGTATTTATCTAGAAGATCAATAAAGCTTTCCCAACCATGCATTGCTGTGGGGTAGAGTCATGCATCGCTGTGGGGTAGGTTTCTCTTTGCAGAGTCTGAGCAGAATTTAAAGGTTAAATTTAGTTACCTTGAGACAAGACAAAGTTTGAGTTACATTTGCAATTCATTATCAGTCTTTGCTTTAGAAATCCTTTGGACAGTTCTGGCCGACTTGGACAGATGGCAAGTTTATGAAGTTCAGGTATAATTTACTTCACATGTACCTGATCCCAACCTTCGCTTTCACTGCTACATTTACTCCCTCTGGAATTTATTTGCTTACTTCACAGTTGGCTGTATTTTGGAAAAAGAAAAAAAATGCAAATCATAGACTTCTAAATAAATGTACATCTCACTTGTTTTTCAACTTGCCTCTCCAGCCCCCTTCCTCACTTTCATATTGCCAGATTTAAGACCTGGGAATCAAATAAGAGAAAAATCTTCAAAAGAGGATGGAAGTAATGAGTTTGAGGTGATATAATTATTCTCATACAGAAATGTCTGGTTGGAAATTGAAGAAACTAAAAACCATAGGTACATAGAATAAAAAGTATATGTAGCAAATAGATTTTAAAACTCATAACAGGATAATAAAAAATCTTTCACTGCAAGTGTCATGGTAGTTTCTGTAACCTAGTTGTCTCATAGTATTTCAGTTACTGGCATCCATTCCAGGCAGGTGCATTGGGACCATAGCAGGTCTCTTTTCATAAGTTACTGGCTGATAAATGCAGTCTTCTCTATATGCTCAAGTGCAAGGAACTAGCACTGCGTCAAAATGAAATGGGTAACTGGAAAGCAGCATGCCTTCAGTGCAGCTGAGAGGATTTCCAAAAAGGAGAAAAGGGGGTTTCTCCTTTTAATTGATTACTGAGATAGCCTCTAATTGTTCCATAGTATGTTTAGCCATGTAATTTCACATCTTTTTAAAATAATCTTAATATAGTTGATCCTTGAATAACATGGGTTTGAACTGCACAGGTCCACTTATGTGTGTATTTTTTCAATAAATACATATTTTCTCTTCCTTATGATTTTCTTAATAACATTTTCTTTTCTCTAGCTTACTTCATTTTAAGAATGCAATATATAATGCTTACAACATACAAAATATGTATCAATTGACTGTTCGTATGTTACCAGTAAACCTTCCAGTCAACAGCAGACTGTTAGTAGTTAAGTTTTAGGGAGTCAAAGTTGTATGCTGATTTTTAACTAAGTGATGGTTGGCACCCCTAAACCCTAAGTTGTTCAAGGATCAACTATACATTCATCAACTATGGCTCGGGCAGAGCTATCTCTCCATAAAACTAGGGTTTGATGTCATGATCAACTCAACTATGCTTAATAGACCACTAACCCCCTTTTCCTTCCAAGCAACAGAAAAAGCAAAAGCCAAACTTGCCTGCCTTCCTTTTCTTTTGCCACAGAGGGTCTCATTAACTCTGTGCCCTATAATTGCCATGGTCTGATGCCTAGCATACCTGTCTCTCAGGCCCCAGGTATCCTTGAAGGTGGATTACAGTTCCAGATAGGACCTGAAGAAAGCTTGGGAAGTCAGCCCCTGCCTGAAAGGCTTCTGTCAGGGTTAGTCATGATTTTCAACTCAAGAGAGTCATTATTGATCAGAAATGCTCTTATTGGTACAGTCTGGAGAGGTGAGATAGCATAGTTTATATCCCGAGAGCTAGACAGCCTGTGTTGCAATCCCACCCCCTACTCAATATGGAACCTTGAACAATTTACCGAATCTTATGGTTTCCTCATCTGAAAAAATGGGAATGAGAACAGTTCCTCCTTCATTAGGATTGTTACGAGGATGATTAAATGAGTTAAAATACCTAATGAACATAGTACAGTACCTGGCTTATATAGGACACACCATTAAAATTTTAGCTATCATTTTCTTTATCATGATAATTATGATTGTTACCATTTGTATTATTGCTGGAGACGATAGTCTGATCCCAAGACAGCTCAAAATGTCCTGGGTCAAAGATTGTTGCTCCCATCCAACCCTTTAGATCTATTCGGAGCCAGGAGAGATTTTTGGCTTTGTTCTGCTTCTGCCCAAGTCCTGAAGACTCTGAGCCCACGAGGCTGATTAAATCCTCAGAAGAGAGTGTGTGGGGGCTGAGCTACTGATAGCCTTTTACCCCTTTGAACCTGTGAGTTTCATTTCTTTTTTCAGTGTTCAAATTATTATATGTACATTAGGTTATATAGCAGAGTGTAGTCAATGTGAATTTTTTATAAAACATTTTTAAAAACTATTGAATGAGAGCTAATGCCCAAATCAAACAAGCTGATCTAACATGGCACCTTTCTGGACAAATTACTTTCTCTTTCTGAGTTTTGGTTTCCTCATTGATACAATGAGAGTTTGGAATTAGCAAATCTTGATAGTCCCTTGTAGCTTTAATATTTTGTCAGTATAAGAAAACATTCTTGAAGTCGTAATTAGACTCTTTTTGGGGGAAAATAAGTAAGTATATTGGGCAGTTCATCACACACAAATATTTTACACACATCCACACTGGTAAAAGCATTTGGTTCAATTTTATGATTATATTTTACTGGTAATCTATAGTGCCCCCTCTCTTTTTGTTTAAGAAAACTTTTTTATGGTATAACAGGTACTGACTTGATATTGTCTTTTTCATTTTAACCATTCTATTGAGTGTAGAGTGTTTCTGCACTGTGATTTTAATTTGCATTTCTCTGATGACTAATAATGTTAAACATCTTCCCATAATTTGGGGCCATTTGGTGTCTCTTCAAGTCTTTTGCCCATTTTTCTATTGGATTATCTCCTTTTTCTTATTGATTTGTGGTAGTTTTAATTAATTAATTAATTAACTAATTTATTTATTTTTACATATTCTGGTTACAAGTCTTTGATGGATATTTAAATTGTCTTCTCCCACTCTGTATTTTCCTTTTTACTCTCCTAAGGGAATCTTTTCATGAATAGAAATTCATAATTTTAATGAAGTCTGTTTTATCAGTCTATAACTATATTGTTAGTGCTTTCTACATTTTGTTTAAGATGTCTTTGCCTAGCCCAAGATCAGGAAGGTGTTCTCCTGTTTTCTTTTAAAAGCTTTATGAGTGTATTTTTCACAGTTAGATCTACCTATAATTGATTTTTATGCATGTTTATGTTGCCAGATAAGAGTCCACATACAGAATTTTCCATTTGGATATTCAACGGCCCAGCATAACTTGTTAAAATATTATATTTTTTCTCCATTATAGTACAGTATAACTTGTATTAATCAAGTGATTGAATATATGTGGATCTATTTTTGAGCCTCTGTTTTGTTCTGTTGGTCTGTTTTTTTTTTTTTTTCTTTGCCAATATCACATTTTCATGAGTAATAATAACATTTTAATAAATCTTGCTATTTGGTTATAGACCCTCCAAATTTGTTCTTCTTCAGTGGCCTTGGCTACCCCAGTCTCTTCTGCATTTCTATACCAATTTTAGAATCAGCCTGCTAATTACGGCAAAAACATCTGCTAAGATTTTGATTGATGTTGCACTGGGTCTATAGATCATTCTGAAAAAAAATGACTTCTTTGTAGTACTGAATCTTCCCATCTATGAATGTGGATCTATCCTTCTCTACCCCCCTCCTTTTTTTTAGGTCTTCTTTAATTTCTCTTAGCAATGTGTTATGGTTTACAGTGTAGGGTCTTGTACATCTTTCATTGGATTTATTCCTAAGTATTTGACATTTTGTGATGTTAATGTTAATGACACTTTAATTTTATTTTTTAAATGTGTTTGTTGCAGGCTTATAGAAATGACCTTTTATGTCTACCATCATATTGACATGCTTAATGATAGTTTAATGTCTTCTTTTCTATTCTTTATGTATATGTTTTAAAACTTTTTCTGGCCTTATTGTTCTGGGTAGCACCTACATTACAATATCCAATAGAAATAGTGATAGTAAGCATCCATATCTTGTTCTGAATCTCAAAATAAAACCATAAACTATCAATATTTCACCAGTAAGCATAATATTTACTGTATTTTTTATAGCTTTAAAAATCTAGTTAAGGAAGTTCCCTTCCATTCCCAGTGTGCTAAGAGCTTTCTTCTTTTTAAAAACACAAATGAGTTTTGAATTTTATTAGATGCTTTTTCTCTGCATCTATTAAGATGATATAATTTTTTTATTTTCTTCTATAATGAAGTACATTCCATTGATTGATTTTCAAATATTAAGTCAACCCTGTATTCCTGAAATAAAATCTGCTTGGTCATGATATATTATCTTTTTAATATGTCATCATATTCTATTTTATTATGTGTATTTGGATTTTTTGAATCTATGTTCATAAAAAAACAATCTGCCTATACTTTTCCTTTCCTGTAATATCCTCATTCTATTTTAGTATCAAAATTATGCTAATTTTATAAAATGATGACATTTATTAATATTGGTGTTCTTTATTACTTAAATGTTTGGAAGAATTTACCAGTAAAGCCATCTGGCCCTGGTGTTTTCCAAGTGGTAAGTTTTTAAAATATTTTTTAATTATTATTTTAAATAATTACTTACTTCTGTTTAATAAATAGAGGATTATTCAGATTTTCTATTTATTCTTGTATCAATTTGGTAAGTTATATTTTATAAGACTTTTCATTTTACCCCATTTGTCAAATTTATTTGGGAAAAGATATGTTTATAATGTCATCTGAATACTTTCTAATACTTGTGGAGTCTAATATTTTTGTTATACACTTTTCCATTCCCATTATTGTTAATCTGTGTGTCTTTTTCTTCTTGTTTTCTTGATTATTCTTGCTAGAGGTTTATTAAGTTTATTAGTCTTTACTGATTTTATTTTTATTGTTTGTTTAATTTTCATTAATTTCCACTTTTTAAATTTCTTCCCTTAATCTTTCCTGATTTGATTTGCTGTTCTTTTTTCTATCTTTTCAAGCTGACTTAGATCATAGATGTTTAAAGCCTTTTTCTTTGTGAATACATGCATTTAATACTTTTAATTTTGCCATAATAATTTATTTTAGCTGTATTCAATAAGTGTTGATATTTTGTACCTTTATTAACATTCAGGTAACAGTATTTTATAATTTCTGTTGGAATTTTTTATTTTACCTAGGGGTATTTAGATGTGTATTTTTAAATTTTCAAGTAGCTGGATTTTGTGGGTTTCTTTCTCTTTCTGTTATTAATGTCTAGCTTAATTTCACTGTGGTCATAGAATATGCTCTGGAGTTTTTAATTCTTGAACTCCGTTGAGACTTGTTTTATGACCCCGAGTATGGTCAATTTGGAAAATGTTCCATGTACCCTTGAAAAGAATCTGAATTCTTTCATTATAGGGATCCATTTACATTAACTTGTTGATTATGTCTGTTTTGGTCATTATGTTTAGATTTTTCTCTATCCTTAATGATTTTTTTTGTCTGTCTGTTCTATCAGCTATTGAAAGAGGTATGTTAAAATCTTTCACTATCATTGTGAATTTATCTATTTTTTTCTATTAATTCTGTCAATTTTTGTTTCACACACACACACAAACTGTTATTGGGTTTTAGAATTATTATGTGTTCTTAGTGGTTTGATTTCTTTATTATTTCACCATCTTAATATTAGGAGTGGTTCTTGCCTTTAAGTCCTCTTTGTCTGATACTAGTATAGCTACACCAGTAATATTTTGGTAAGTCTTTGCATGATATATCTCTTTCTATGAATTGCTGTATTATTATTTTATGGTTTGTTTCGTGAGCAGTATATAATTTTTTACCCAGCGTAAGAGTCTTTTTAATTGAAATATTGTCCATTTGTTTAATATAATTACTCTATTTTTATTTGTCATCTTATTATTTGCTTTCGATATATACCACTTGTTTTATGTTTCTTTTTCTCTCCTTTCTTGCTTTCTTTTTGTTTAAAATTTTGTGTGATTTTTTTTCCCCTCTACTAACTTGTTATTCACTTGTCAGTTATACATTATTTTACTATTCTTTTGGTAATAACCCTAGCAATTATAACATGCATCCTTGACTTATTATAGTTCAGTTTTACCACTTTTCCAATAATGGCAGGATCTTGAAATACTTTAAGTTAACTTACCCTCTTACATCTTTTGTATTATTTTTGTTATGAAATTTTATTCTACATAAATTTTGAACCCCACAATATATTTTAATATTGTTTTATACAGTTAATACTGACTTATACATAGTCACAAGATTACTCTTTATAGTGTTCTTCATTCCTTCTTGAATTCTTTGTTTCTGTCTTAGATTTTTTTCCCATTAGAATATTTTTTGGTGCTGTCATGCTGGCAATGAATTCTCTCAGTTTCTGTTTGTCTGAAATGTCTTTATTTCACCTTTATTGAAGGAAAGCTTTGTGGTATAGAAATATAAATATATGCTACTATACCACATACCATTTAATAGTCTTATAGATGAATGCAAAATTTATTGAGCTTCAAATAATGTTCATAATTTATAATGTTTATAGACCTTGTTGTTGTAGTCAATATCATGTGATTTCTCCCAATCTCCATTCTTTGTAGCATTCTGTAATGGAAATAGCCCAGAATTTGGAAAGAAAAATACCTTATGAAATTGGGCAAGTCATTTAATTTTTCTGAGCCAGTTTCCTCATGTATAAAATGGGAAAAATGTATAATATTGACTCTATTTCACTGTGAAGTTAGGAGGCTCTGTTGAGATATAGATGAATGTGCTTTGTAATATATAATGTACCAATCTGTTGGAAATTTTTAGTGTTATTATTTACTGGAGCAGAAACATTCTCAGTGTATATATCCAGAATTCTCTTACAAATACACATTTTCATGAACACCCACAGAATAATTAAAATGCTAGTATTCCTGTATGTATTTATTTATACATACCCTGCCTTTTATGAGAAAGTGGGCAGATTTAAAAGTTACGTAAAACACAACTTACATAAGGTCAATCGTGAATTTATTTTGATATTTCAAGAAAGTAACATGAAAAGGAAAACCTGGCTGGGTACACAGTTCCAAATACCTATAAGATGTAAAGTAATCCATTATTCAGAAGTACAGTTCTTTCTTAGTACTAAGTTCAGGCAGAAATTTCCCCTTTAGTTTTCTAAATGACGTAGTTATTTAAAAGACTCTTCTGCTGGTTTAGAAGTTACTGATTTGCATGGCTAATCCAAATCAGTGTTGGACTGCTCTAGAATTTTAATATTCTGTTTCATAACCCCGGAGGAAGAATTATACATTTTAATATGAGCTGCTCTTCCATCCTACTTGCAAATGGATTCTATTCAGAAACTAATAAAAAATGCTTTTTCTTTCAAAATGCTTGGATACACATTAGAAGGAAGCTGATAAATTAAAATTTTGTTTTGCATAGTTAACATAAACAAAACTGCTTTAGGAAGATGATAGTTAGCTGCATTCTACTTTTCCTTCTTAAAGGTTAATTCATAAATTCCTTACTGCATTGATCAAATATTTATTAGGTCCCTACTATGTGCAGCCATATTCCTATTGGTTTGTTTGCTCTCCTTTGACAAAAAGTGGTCATTCAGGCTGACATTTTGTGCTTTCATCTTTCACTTTTTCCGTTTTTTGGTATCATGGATTTAAATGGAACAGAACATTATGGAACTGAGGCTTTAACACAAACAACTGAAGTGGATGTTGGTGCCTCATAACCGATGCCCTAACAAATCTGGGGTTTTGTTTAATGATCAGATTTAAAAGGACTTTTATCCTTTATTTAAATTCTTTGGCTTTGTCTTCAGGTCTCTAGCATGCATTTTATATGAGATGTGCTGCATGAATCATGCATTCTCTGGCTCCAATTTCTTGTCTATTGTTTTAAACATTGTTGAAGGCGACACTCCGTCTCTCCCGAAGAGATATCCAAGAGAACTGAATGCCATCATGGAACGGTATGGAAATAAATGTATCACCAGAGAAACAATTTTAAATTGTACTTACATTGTCATTCATCTGAAAAATAATTTTCTGTTTTCACTTCACAGCATGTTGAACAAGGACCCTTCACTGAGACCATCAGCTATAGAAATTTTAAAAATCCCTTACATCGATGAGCAACTACAGGTATTTAAACTGAAAGGTGTGTTGGGAAACACACATTAGGATTTGTATGCATTCTAGGACTTGAAGATATGCTGTGCAAATAAGGTGCACAAAGAATCAGTCAGAAAGGAGAGACAAGGCTTTTTTGTTTCTTAAGCTGAGGGGAATTATTAGTCAGGACAACCTTTTTGCAAAAGAAAGTGTGTGAAAGTGTGTGAATTCTGGTACCCCAGACATTAGGATTGTGACTTTCTGCCTAAACTCATTACCCACCCTAGAGCTCTTGGTTGACAGGTCTTATCTCAACACTTTGTAGATATGTCCCTCCTAGGACAAGAATGTACTACTACTACTACTACTACTATTACTAGTAGTAAAATCTGGGATTTTCACTGAATCTTTATTATTCTACTCCTTTATTATATAATACTTTTTATTGATTGAGTTTATTTTGTGTTCCTGTAAGTTAGAAATTTTGATGCAGTGAATTTTCCTCTGATTGTAAGAAGAAAAGCAAATGGTACCCTCCCAGGAGGGTGTTTTTGTTTTTGTTTTTTTTAAGTTCTTAGGCTTTTACAATACAAATCCCTCAGGCCAATTTCCTTTAATTTTGTGAAAAGCTTTTAGAGGCTCCACAAAGCAGTCATTCACCTTCATAAACGTGCACACTTTTTCATCAGCATCCTGTTCTAAATCCACAGGAGACGGGCTGCTGACTCTAAGTGCTCTCAATGCCTGGCGCTGTGCTGACACTGGGGGTGCAGAAATGAAAGGAACAGATATGGCTCCTGTCCTTTCGAAGCCTGACTGCTAGTAAGGGAATCCAATACCAAGAAAAAGTAAATAAAATGATTATAAAATTTCCATGAGCACTAACAAGAAAGCAAATAGGATGCTGTAAAATAAGGCAGGTGGAGAGGACTTGCTGGTCAAAGACAGAGTAGGTGACATTTTGACACCAGTGAGATGCTGAGAAGCGGCCAGCCCTGTAAAGATCCTGAGAAAGAATGTTGGAATCACAGGGAATCACTGGTGTAAAGCCCTGGATTTTAGGTCATGTTCCCTGAAGGGAGACATAGAGGAGAGTGCCCTTCGGCAAGAATGTGCTTCCAAGGGAAACCCTTAGGTAGGAAGTGGGGTAAGCAGGACAGTTGAGGGGAGGTAGTGACGTTCCCTGGTATTTTCAGCTCTCCCTGTGCATAGTCAAAGCCAGCTCCCCTAGTCTGAGGGTGGTCCACTTCAAAAGAGGCTGTTGGATCAAAACCCCACAGACGGGTCTATGAACACACAAAAAAATAGTATAAGGGACCCAAGGGGATCTGCTGGGACTAAAGCAAGACAAGTGAGGCATTTGTTCTGGGGCAAGATTAAAGGGGACATCAATACTCAGTAATCAGGATAAATAATATTTTACAGATCCAAATTAATACTCAAAATCCATGGTAGCAGAGTATCAGAAGTTCAAAGATCGTATCCAATAGGGCTAGGGTCAGGGTGAGCCAAGTGAGGTAGAATGGCGCAAAATCAGGTTTGGATCCTGTCTTTATTTCAGCTTTTCATATTGTGTTCTCCATGGCTTTGGGGCATTAATTTTTATTTTTTTAATAATATTGCATGAAAGTAGTGTTTATCTAAATTCCTGAGTTCTTTGGTGTCCCTTAAATTTTGCACCTGAGGTGAGTGCCTCACTCATCTCACCCTAGTCCCAGCCCTGGGAGTGTGGACATTGTCCATTACAAACCCAGAGATGGAGAGAGCTTGTGTGTTCTTGGAGCTGAGGGAAGGTCTCCCCTTGCCAGGGTGTCAAGGAGTGAGAGAGCAGGCAGTGCAAGTTAAACTTGGAGAGGGAAGTAGGCCGGAGCCTGACCCCCAGGACCTCCTTGCACAAGCTACCATGTAATTTTTTTGTAACCCTTTATAGGAGGAAAAATAACTACCAGTGGGTTTGGCTTTCAAGCTCCCAGAAATGGTCAATAATATTGCAAATCAGAAAAGGCACCTGGTAGTTTTATGCCATTCCATCCCTGAAGAGGAGTCCTTAAGGTGTGTCAAGGTTTTTCTCTCTCTCTTTTTTATCAGCACCTGAGGTGTAGATATTCTGAAATGATTCCAGAAGACAAGAATTTGAATTGTCAGAAGGAGGCTACTCATATAATTGATGCCATGTAAGTAATTGCTTTGTTTTTTAAAAAGTCTATTGAGCATAAATATTAAATGCATTTGTCTTTAAAAATCTATTAGTGCTAAGCTGACTGACTACGTGGAGTATCCTAGAATTCACTTAAGTCTTGCCAAGAAATTCAGGAGCTTCAGTAACTTGATGTTCCAAGGCCCTTTGCCTCAGGTGGCAGCAAATTGAAATCATAAAAGTGTAAATCACTGCACAGCTGACAGATCTGTAGGGCAGCTCTGCAGTTGCCTTGTAAGTATATAGAGAAATTAATACCTCAAACATTTAGTGATATATGTGCCAATGCACCTTCTGTATTAAGCATAAAATGCTTTCACATGTTGATTGTTTAATAGGAGCTGGCAGAGTATCTGTTTAAAAGACAACATTATGGAGTCCTGGCATAATTGAAAATCAGCCAAAATTCACCTTCTTGAGATATCCGTAAGAACGAGAGAATGTGTGTTTCAAAAGAACTATAATTATTTCCTTGGCCTAACTTATCTCTCCTACTTCATCAAAATTTCTATGCTGTAACTTACAAGAATCCAGAATACTAGGTTACTTCAGAACAGCCATCTACAGCTATGCTGGGCCCAAGAAACAGGGCCCGTTAGAGTGGCAGAGCCCGATAATTGCATAAAACTTAAACTTTTATAGCCAGAGATTCAACTCCTCTCTCTATCAATATGTTCATAATTAATCTCCTACTACTAATCGTCCCTATCCTCTTAGCCATAGCATTTCTAACCCTCATTGAACAAAAAGTATTGGGCTATATGCAATTCCACAAAGGACCAAATGTTGTAGTCCCCTACGGACTCCTCCAGCCGACCGCTGACGCCATCAAATTATTCACCAAGGAACCCCTACGCCCACTAACATCATGTGGGAATGCTCTAAAAAGACGAGAAGACCCTATGGAGCTTTAATTAACTAATCCAATAAAGAAAAACTAGCACCCACCCAGGACCTAACTCCCCTTTATATGGATTAGCAATTTAGGTTGGGGTGACCTCGGAGCACAGGGAAACTTCCAAGTGATCAAAATCTAGACTCACCAGTCAAAAGACAACATCACTTATTGATCCAAAACTTGATCAACGGAACAAGTTCCCCTAGGGATAACAGCGCAATCCTATTTAAGAGTCCATGTCGACAATTAGGGTTTACGACCTCGATGTTGGATCAGGACATCCCAATGGTGCGACAGCTGTTAACGGTTCGTTTGTTCAACGATTACGGTCCTACGTGATCCGAGTTCAGACCGGAGTAATCCAGGTCGGTTTCTATCTGTTCTAGGCCTCTCCCTAGAAGGAAAGGACAAGAGAAGCAAGGCCCACTTCACTAAAGCGCCTTCAGGTTAAATAGATGATTTAATCGTAATCTAGTAACTACAAATAACCCTGCCCAAGAAACAGGGCCCGTTAGAGTGGCAGAGCCCGGTAACACAACTCCAGGGGGCACCACTTACCAAGACCAAATCTATAATTTTTCTGAAGGAACTCTCTATTTAACTTTGTAAGGACCCGATGAGAATGGCAGCCCCTGCCCAGAGCTGTGCAAGACAGTGATGAGAATAGCAGCCCTCATTAGCCTGATCGTCAAGGCCAAATAGCACAAACAGCACTTCTCTAACACTTGGTCCGGTAGTTTCCGAACTACACCATGTTTGTTTTCCATCTTCGCATTCAAACTGAGGAAACTGGTCCATCAAAAGTATTCAGTCTTTGTTTAATGCATGATCTCCAGTTAAAATAGACTACACCTCAGGGGGTAACATAGGCACACCCCGATAACTTTGTTTTCTTGGGTGACTACCTATTCCTTCAACAATCTGAAACTTCTAATTTTATTTTGTGCTATTAACTAGAGATGTGAGAGTAGTAGGTCACTTATCTTTAAAACGCTAGACTAATCTTAGTTATCATTTTGCACTGCTATTACATAGTTTGCCTGACGCTGCTTACAATTAACATGTGCTAGAATCCAGTTGTTTGGATGGTATTTCACATTATGAAACATTGATTTCAAATCATCACGGCTATTTTCAAGATCTCTGACTATGTTTTAAGGAGATCTATTTGGTCTTACAAAATAAGGGATGTGTATTCCTGAAAACTGCATAGCCCTTGGAGGCTATGGTCTGAACAGTGTTCTGGAGGGATGAGAACTGCCTACAATAATCATTATGATTTTCTCAGTGTCTCTCACAATGTTCTGTAATATTGGGCCCTAACCAAGCCAGGCACAGAACCAAATATCATTGAGAACGTGGTTACAGACCTTATAGTACATGATTAATGTCAGCACATTTCTTTAAATAAAGAAAGGGGCTCTTAATCATATCGGCCAACATTTTGGGGGTAGCGAACATATGCTTGGCTCTCTTATGACAACTGTACATGAGTTAACTCATTTAAATGCACAACAACCCTATGAAGTAGGTAGTCTGATTATTATTTTTTAAATGATCATAAAGACATTAAGTAACTTACCCAAGGGCACGTAGGATTTGAGCCTAGAGAACAGCAACCTGTGCAATTAACCACAATGCCATGCTGCCCTGAAAATACCCACTGCATTAAGCCTAGACTATAAAACATATTCCATAGAATTTAGCTATTATAATGCTATCATTTTGGATACTCTTTATGTGTTAGACGTTGTACATACATTATCTCATGTAATACTCACTATTGCCCATTCTTTACTGATGAGAAGACTGAGGCTCAGAGAAGTTCAGTAGTTTGCCCAAGGCTATAGAGCTAAGGAGTGGTGGATATGGTATTCAAACCCTGCCTGTTTCCAAAGATTGTGTTTTATCCACATGGTCAAATTAGTCTGCCTGTCTATTTACTTCTTAATGACCAAGATCCTAATTTGTCTTACATTATAAAAACCAGCCATAGGCAGTGAAATGAGCAGAAATTTGCAAAGTACATAATTTGCTTTTAAACAAAAATCCAATTTGAAAAATATTGCCAATTAACCGCAGTCCTGGTTGGCTCATTACCAACCCAGACTTTATTAGTTGTTGTCTGGCCTGTCTCGAGATGTTTTTCCCCTCTTAGTCGTGTAATGATACTTCTGTAAAATATTTCTGTAATTTTTCTGAGCATGTTTGGGACGTGTTCTGTGTGGGGAATCTTTATTGTCTCTAGGCAAAAAAAGATCCACCTACAGACGCTGCGGGCCTTCTCTGAAGTGCAGAAAATGACACCGAGAGAAAGGATGCGGCTGCGGAAGCTCCAGGCAGCTGATGAGAAAGCCGGGAAGCTGAAGTAAGCTGCCTTTCCGTAGGGTGCCCCGGGCCACTTCCCAGGGCTCTAAAGGAATTTACTGAAGAAAAACAAAACCAAAACAAGAAATCAAAATGCACATACCCATTACACATGCATTTGTTTAGTTATTCACTCATTCCCTCAAAAGATGGTTATTGAGCCATAGATGGTTATTGGATGCCTGGCATTATTCACATCAGGTTTTCGTTCTTGTGTGGAAAGAAAGATTGCATATCAGGGAGGTTGCTAGTGATAAAAATACCATCAGCCTCCAAATGAAGCCTCATTGTTGCTGACGCCTTCTGTACATACCCCAGTGAGAGGGTGAAAAAGTGACTTCAGTATCCGGTCTTCATTCCCCGGATGTTTGCTACATCCCCTCTGCCCAGAGAGGTAGCTGATCTATAGGGAGAAAAATGTAACTGGCAAGAAATTGTTGGTTTGGAAACAGCTCTGTTCTGTCAAGTGAAGCCCTTTGGAAAGTCTGTGCTCAGGCCAGTGAAACTGGCGGGAGATGACACTGGTAATTAGAGTATTTACATGAAAAAAGGGAATTCCAAAGAGCCCCAGATTCCCAATTTGTCAAAGACAGATTTTGCAGTTGTAGATTACCCAATTTCCTAATTTTTCTTCTTTCTTCCTCTGCCAATTTTGTTTGGTAGTTTAGTAGCCCCAACCAAGAACTAGAGAGTCAGGAAAGACCTGAAACTCAAATCTCTTCATTTTGTGACCTTGTTAACATAGCTGAAAAATGACTTAGAGGTGTCCTTGTACTTACAATGAAAATCATGATGAACCAAATAAGAATCTGTGAGCTTATTTTCCCTTAAGACATGTTTTCTCTAATAAACGTAGGAAAAGTTTCCTTCAAAGTGCTCATGGGCCATTGTGTGCTGATAATGTTTAGCAGCCCCCTCTGGGATTGTGAGGTGAGGGCTGGGTGGGGAGTGGCTGCTGATTTGTCTGCAGATTTCTGTGGTGTAATTTCTTCTGCAATGGACAATTTCAACCAGCGACGTGATATCATTTCACTGTTCAGTCGGGAAGATATGTACACAATCTGATCTTGGGAGCCCAGTACAAGTTAGTTTCTGGAAACCACTAAGTGTGGGTTTTACTGAGAAAATATATTCACATAAATTGTTTGAGCCAGTGCATCAACTCCCATTGCCAAATCTGTTTCTAAGACCTCAGAAAACGCAATATGTTCAGGTTATCATGGCTCATGTCATTGGCTGAGGGAAAAAGGAGAATTAAATCTCTAACAGGAACAGATGAAAGGGGCTGTGGGGACAGAGTCCCAGAGAGCAGTTTCCAGGCTCAGCCTCACGTGGAAAGGTACTGGCTCAGGTAGTAAATGGCCATCAGCTGTAATCAGATGACCATTCGCTGTGGCAGGGTGGCCATCAGCTGTAACGGGTTAGTCATTGGCCACTAATATAACTGCTGTGGCTACGCTAGGGGGTTGGTTGGTTGGTTGGTTGGTTGGCAGAGAAGCAGACAGCGGATTTCAGCTAGCAAGTGGGGTTGGTTGGTTAGAGGAGAAGCGGATGGCAGATTGCAGATCGTGTGGCTCCTGCTTCCTGTGTCTCTAACCAGCCGCCAGCGAGAATATAGTGGTATGACTCCCTATCTATGGCTCCGTGGGTTGTGTTCCGTTTTGGCCTCACCATGTCCTGCATTCTGGTGCAGGGAGTGGGACCAGAGAACCTGCATGACAGAGGCTATTTAATTACTTACATCCACATTTTCAGATATTATTTTAAGATTGAAACTTTTTTATACACAAAAGAAAATCATAGATCTTCTACATGATATTTGATATTTTTCTTGTTTAAGTTTGGTCTTGATTTGATGAATGACTTGCATCTGAATTGTTTTTTATTATTTCTAGGTTTCGAGGATGGTCATGTGTTTTAGCTAGAAAATGACTCTATTGTCAGAAGGGTTATGATGTATCCATTTTATAGAAAAGAAAATTTGACCACAGGGATATTTAATGACTTTTCAAAAACAATCTAAGTATAAATTAGCACACAAGTAATCACCAGAACTCAAATCTTTCTTCCAGTTTTGTAGCAGGTCTATTAAATTCAACTCTCCTGTAGTTGAGGAAACAAAGTAAATGTGTCTGAGAAAAATTCACTCCACAGTGGTTCTCATATTCCTTTCCGTAAATTCTTTGAAATGCAGCTTTATTTTCCCGTTTGTGTGTTTAGTTCACCTGAAAGCAGTGATTGAGTTATTAGTATGCGCTTGGCACTGTGCTGGGCATTGGAGACACACACCCCTGTCACCATGAGCAGAGGACACACAGGGACCAGTACTGTCTTCTCTGCGTTGTAGGAGCTGTAAGGATAAATCAGGAGCCAGAGCATCCTCTGTGTGCAGTGCTTTAAAAGAGAATCACGTGTGTGCTGCACCGCACACCCATCCTCGTGAGAGAAAGACACGCTGGTCTGCCTTCCCAACACCCCAGGTTGGCCCGTTGAAACAGCGAGCACACTTACCTGTATAATACCGATGTGCTTTTAGCAAATTGCGGCTGTTTTTCTACATTTGCTTTCTATTTGCAGAAAGCTTGTGGAAGAAAAATATGAAGAAAATAACAAACGAATGCAAGAATTGAGATCTCGGAACTTTCAGCAGCTAACTGTTGACATACTCCATGTAAGTACTCTTATTTCAAATTTTACATAAAACCTTCTGTTGCTTCAGATTTTTCAGATTCATGTGGCCAGTTGGGTAGGAAAAGGGACAAGGTAGAAAACTAAAGGCATCCAGACCAACTTTGCCCAATTCCAGGAGGATGTACTGGGGTTCATTTTAGAGTGTAGGCCAACACTTAATGACTACACTAATTCAAAGCAGGTGTACTTAGAGATGGATCAGTTGATCCACCCAACAAATACTGAATGCCTACTGTGCACAAGGTAACTTAATCAGTGCTGAATAAACAGTTGATGAGTTAAAATTATGACTTTGCAGAACAAATGTGTGTATATCTCATTTTGAATTTCAGCCAGGCTATTTTTTCTTTATCTCTTCAGTCCATTGTTCTTTCTGACTTATTTTTTTATTCTTTCCCTTTTTTACTCTCTCCCCTATCCATATCATGTCTTGTGTTGATAATCCCATTCCAACTTTGAAGAATTACCATAGATGTCCAATAATAAATTAGGTGGCAAATCCACATGGCATGCACTCCAAATTTATGTCCTCTGCATCTCAAACCCCTGGATAGCAAATACTATTTTCTCTAATGGTTAAAAATATCTCCATAGGCCTTGGTGTAGGCTGTGATACTTAATGTAGTCTTTCTTCAGGGTCCTATTTGCACAACAGACATCAACACCAAATCCTGGCTCTTCTGGTAAAAGCGTCCTGGGAAGGGGTCATTTTTATGGAGAACTTCACTGCCTCAAATTCTGTTTGTTCATTGGAGATCCCTGCATCTGAGGGAGATTTCTTCTAAGCTCCCTGAGGCTCTGGGGATGATCCCTGAAGTCCAAGGATGCTCATTCTGCTGTAACTCAGTAATCAGAGGGCTCCGAACCCGGGGGCATGCAGGAGCCCCCAGCTGCACTCACTCTTAGCCAGGCACAGCCTAGGAACACTGGTTTTCTGCCTCGCTCTGAGAGGTTATTCACCTTTCTCAATTATTTAGTGGTTGTGAGTGCTTTAGAGTTCTGAAAATCCAAAGTTGGACCAGAAAGGGGGGCCAATCTCCTCTGACCTTAAGCGTCTCCCTCTGTTGGACCCTTTAGTAGACAATGTGGGGACGTTGGTGATATGTGTTCAGTCCCACTGCCCTTTCTCTATCCATCTCCCACTCTGTGATGTGAAGCCAGCTGTGGGGTCTGTTGTGGGCCCCAGAGTCATGGGAAATGGGATTGTTCCTGCTCACGGAACCTGGTGAATGGAGAATTGTTGGCTGGAAGTGCATGGGGTCAGCAGTGCTGTCAGAGCCCTACCCGAAGAAGAGTCTTGATGTCACCACTTGACAGCCCTCTGAGCACTGGGTGCCTTTCTTCAGCTCCCCAGACATTTTCTAGGCCCTGAAATGATAACTTGTGGAGGTGGGTTGTCTTCCTTAGGTCTGTCAGCTTTCTTCCCCACAGAACTGAGAACTGCAAATTCCCACAGGTCCTCCCAGGAAGTCTGACATAAGAATCTTGTGTTTGTTAATATATGTAAACTACTTGTTCAATCTACTGATAGAAACTGGGACTTTTTTTTTTTCTGGAATATTTAGGGACACCTGGGATTTTATCCGCTAAGATTGGAAATTGAGCAGTACAGATATGGTAATATTTTTAGAGTACACAGATGTTGAATTATAATCTTGTACACCTGAAAATTATATAATGTCATTAAGCAATGTTACTCCAATTAAGAAATAACCTGAATAACTTTCTTTACTCGTGAAATTACCATATGGCAAATAAAAATGTAGTTTCAAGTATGATCTTACATTTTAGTGTCTGATAATTTACTTTTTTGCTTTGCTTCACTGACCCTTCATAATAATCATTTTTGGATTCTTTTTCATTTCTGGTACGATTATCATCAGTGTTAAACAACTACACAATATTAGGTCCTGTCCCTCCTATAAACCAGGGTCAAACCGTTGGGGGATCTTTAAGGAACTTAAGACTGAGACCCGAGGGCGGCTGGTTAGCTCAGCTGGTTAGAGCGCGGTGCTCTTAACAACAAGGTTTCTGGTTCGATCCCCACATAGTCCACTGGGAGATGCACCCTCTACAACTAGATTGAAACAACTACATGACTTGGAGCTGATGGGTCCTGGAAAAACACACTTAAAAAAAATACAAATAAAAAGACTGAGACCATAGTGCAGGCAGAATCTCGGGAGATTTTGTTAGCTACGCGTATACATTGCTCCGCAGAATATGCGAGCCAGACATGAGTCCAGATCTTGGCCCAACTTAGACAAAGAGGCTGTCACAAAGATTTTATGAAGTCCCCACTTATAACTTCCACAGTGTCTACCTAGTTCTTCCCAATTCCATCCCCTTTCCATCAGCAAGGAACAGAGGGAACAGGAAGTGAAGTGCCTGATGCTGTCATGGCCAGAGATGTTGGTTCATTCTTTGATCCTCTAAGATTTAGTCTCACCAACATCTTTGGCCCTGAACTTCCCAGCTGCATATTTCCTTAGTTTGCATGTTGGTGGGGGCAGGAAATGCTCTAGGCAGATACTTTGCTCCTGAAGGTAAATCCTCTTCTAGCTGGTTGAGTTCTGCAGACAGGGTTGCTTAATACCCCCAGGTCTCTTGCCCTCTTTTGTGCAATTACATCAACCATTTCCCTCTGGCCCATCAATAGCATCCCATCTGCTCTTTCAAATGTCAGCTCCTCTTCAGAAAAACCTTTGACCTCTCAGATCCACAATCGATTGACCCTCCTCCGAATTCTTAGGGCTTATAACAAAGCTTCTCAAACTTCAAAATGCACCAGAATCACCGATGGGTCTTGTTGAACTGTTGGTTCCGATTGGGTTGGCCTGGGATGGGGCCTGGAGGCTGCATTCTTAACAAGCTTCCTGGTGATTCCGACGCTGCTGGTCCAGAATCACACGCTGATGAATAACGGGCAGAAATTGTGGCTCTTGAAAGAAGTAGCTCACCTCAGATAAAGGAAGACCTGGAAAAGCCACCGAGGAATAAAGCTTATAATAGCTTTAGGAAGGAAAGCATTTCATGGGAATGGAAGAAAAGGAGGAGCGACCTGAGGGAAGGCTTCCTTGTTCGCTGCTGGAGGAGAATGAAGGGAGACCAGGCAGAGAAGAGGCAAGTTTTATCATATTCACAGGCACAATAGTGAGCCCCGTTTAATGCTATGCAGAGAACAAAGGAGGGAGAACACAGGAAGCCAAACATTTAACAGAGGGATTGAAGGCTTTTAAATACTCAAGGAAAGAGATTGAGCTGAAAAAGATGCAACAAAATATAAGAAGTTGAATTAATCAAATGCAAGAGGCTAAAGAAAAATGTGACGAAGAAGGAGAAAAGGAAGAGGAAAACGCTCCTGTCTTTGCCCAGACACGTATTTATGATTTCATTTCTCCCTGACCTCGTTGGAGCTCTACTCTCTATTCCTTCTCCATCTCTCGTGCCAGCTGAAGCAAACCACTTTATATTTCAAAAGTAATTGTAGGAGACAGAATCAGAGTTAGGGCAGAGAATGGGCTAAATATGTCACCTCTTAAACATGTTTTAATAATTCTTTGAGGCATTTAGGAGAGCGGCTTATTTTGTTTTTCAGACCCTAAATGACAGGGCTTTTTATTTTGGCAGACATTTTCTGCTTGGCTGAATTGGGACTTTGAAATCTTGAAGCATAGTTGAATGTAGAGTCACGTTAGGCACTCTTTCTTTAAAGGATGGTAGCTGAAAAACAAGTAGATACCGTCATGCACACAATAAGCCCAGTCTTTCTTTTATCCAGTGGCGTATACACGTGTGAAGGTGTCAAAATTGGGTTTCTGTGAAAAGTGCATAGCAGGTCGAGTCTCCATACGTGAAATAGTAACGTGGGTCAAAGATGAGGTCAAGTCCTTCTTTTTCTAAGAGAAGCAATTATAACAATTCTGTCTCTTCTCTTCAAAGAGAAACTCAGCAAATCAAAGTCAGTTGAGAGTCGAAATACTTATTTTCAAATAATTTCTGAAGTACACGTAAAAACACGTTTCACACAGCCAGTGTTCTCTGTTCTTAAAGTTCTCTGTGTGCTATCACTGATCCTGGGAAATTTCAAATCAGTTTCATCTCATGCAACTATTATTATACAGTACACTAAATGGACTTCTTAAAAATATTTTGACTGTATTTTCACCAATGCTACACCAGTGTGTCACAGCTTTGTTTTATTTATTCATTTAAGATTAGTTTGAACTTTCTGTTTTTAATAAGAAGACACTTTTGGAGTATGAGGTATATTTATCAAGGAAAATAGATCAATTCATCATTAGCTCTAGGTCATAAGCACACACACACACACACACACACACACACACCTGGAAAAAAGGCAAAACCATTTTTTGAAGTAACTATTAATAGTTACTTTGAGAATAACTTAATTTGAGAAATTTGTTTTTTATTTTTTTGAAGTTTTGAATTCTTTCATGTGGCCTCTTAGATCTCTTTCTTTTAGGAAATTGGAATTCATAGATCACAGAACTTTTAAAGCTAGAAGAGAACTTGGAAGACATCTACACCAATACCTGTAATTTTGAGATGAGGACTCTGAGCAGGGCCGGACTAGGGTGAACTAAGTGTGACACCCTGGGTGCAAAATTGAAGAAGGTACTTGTCCTCAGCTGCAGGTCAGTCCTGCTCCTGTATGAGCCTGGAAGTCAGTGTCACCTTCAGTTCCGTACCCTGGGCACTCCGCTTGCCTCAGCCTAGTCATGGCCCTGAACCTGAGGCCCTAGGAGGTTAAATGCTTTGCCCAAGGTCACATGTCGAGTTGATTCAAGGCTGTTTCTCTTATCCCAACCTGCCGTCTTGAAATTTGAAATGCTGTCATATGTAAGGAGAGGATTAGCAGGCTTTTGTTTCCAAATAGTCTTCTAAACAAGAATATTGTTCCATATTTGGTAGTTTCTCATGAATCGTTAATTGTCTTCCACAAGGAATTTGATGGCCCAACTTCAGAGAAGCTGCCTGAGTCTCAGCTCATTCCTTCCTTGGACCCCAGCATGCTTGAGTCAAGAGGAGAGGCCACGATAGCTGACCTTGGAGATCATGGTATGTGTTTGCAGGAGAAGGGTGCTTTCAGCTGACACATGGGTTGGTGTGGCTGGCCCTGCGGGAGGCCTGGCTGGCCTCTGAGAGAAGCCCTGGCTGTATGTGACCCCCTTCCATCAGTTTGCCAGAGCTGGGTTGAGACCAGGATGAAAAGCAGAGAAGCCAAGGGGTTTGTCTGTCCTCTCCTATCTTCTTCGTAATAGTGAAGGTGCTTTAGAAGCTCATACCAGGGAAGGACCTCTTCTGTGTGGGTTAAACAGCATTGTCGTTAACCTGACTTTGGGACAGTGTGTGACAGTGAGTGCCCTGAAGCACTGCTTCTCTCCTCTGTAAGTGGTTTCCCAATCCTCATAAATTTAAAGCAAAAAACTGAAGTCAGGCTTTGGAAAATCAACTATTTGGATGTACAGTCATTGGCAGAAAAAGATGTACTCAGAGCTGTCACCCAAATCGGAGGAATACATCATAGCCTAATGATTGAAAACATGAGTTTTGGAGTGAAAAAAAGCTGGCTGTCAGGGAAGCCCCGGCAACTTGCTCTCTCTAGGTCTCAGTTTTCTTATCCAGGAAACAAGAATAATACCTCCTTTAAGGGTTGCTGGGAAAAACCAAGACTAGACGTGTGATGTGCTCTTAGCTCAGTGCCCAGCATACAGTATGAGCCAAGGAAAGGGAAGCAGGCTGTGACTCTGAAGAGAAGGGTAGGAATATGGGTGTCTTCTCAATCTTGTACATTCTCCCTAGTGCCTAGGACAGAGTGCCACCATGTTGTAGACACTCAACGAGTATTTCCTGGGTATGTGGGTGGGTGGATGGATGGATGGATGGATGGATGGATGGATGGATGGATGAATGGATAGATGGGTGAATGGATGAATAAATGAATGAAGGCTGTGTCAGTCTGGACGTCTGAGAAGCAGATGCCAAGATGGGACTAAAAGTGCAAAGATATTGTTAGGGGAAATGCCTGTACAAAAGGAAATAGGAAAGGGGCTGCAAAAGGCTGAGAGAACTATAAGAGCATGATTCAGTCTTATTTCAAGTGAAAAGAGAGGAGGTTTGTTGGTCGTGTTCTGGTCTGCTGAGGCAGACAAAGGCAGCCAATGGCATCAGAAGTCCTTACGTCAAGTCAGCCTTCAGAGGCCTGCCTGGGTATTCCTGCTGCACTCTGGCAGTTGCCCGTGGGGAGGTGTAGTAGCCTCCGAGAGAATGTAGGCATGGATTTGGGGGCACCGTAGCTGGGCCCTTAGCTAGTTATGCTCCTGGTAGCAGAGATCTGTGACATACATTCTCTTGGCTGCACAGGGGTGTAACAACTCTCTGTGGCAGTAGTTGAATCCTTTTCTTAAATTGAGAATGAAGGTAGTGAAGGTTGGATGGACTGATCCTCTCAGCCCAGATTTGCATCTGACGTCTTTCGATGGAGCTATGAGAGCTTGTGCTGCCTCCTTTAGCTGTAAGGAGACCAAGCTCTTTAGGTTCGCATTTGCCAACTTTTAAAATGCTGTTGTGGGAGCCACCTGGTAGCCGACGTCACTGACAAATGTATATGTCAGGTGGATTTGTATCTTAAACTCTTACATATTATTTGTTGTTTTCCACAAGCAGGAATATCCCATGGGCTTTTCTTTCCTGAGACTTAGGTCATTGAGCAGCAACGGATACGGACTGCTTGTGCTCTGCTGGAGGGCAGAGCCATTGCCATCTACAGAGAGCAAGCCCCAGGTCAAAGGCTGAATGGGTGATCTAGGATCAACAAGTCTGGGCCCAGCCTCTGGGTTTCATGTAGGACAAGTGCTTATTACTCATTTTATAGATAAGAGCAAAGGATATTAAATAATTTGCTCAAGGACTCTAAAACTTCTGCTTTCTAGTGCATCACCCTTTCCATTTCCATCAAAGTGTATGTATTTGGAGGTAGTGGGTAAGAGCAATAGATTTGCGAGAAACAGACAAACACGTCAAGTGCATTGGACTTTCAAAAGGCAGAGATTCTTTGTGTGTCTCTTTGTTAATTATTGTGAACTGTAGTAGCTAGAGACTCCAGCTGGTGTCTTACTTACTTACTTCTTTCTTTTTTTTGCATGGAGGTTTCGGTATGGTAGACTGTGTGTTGATTTATTAGCCAAACCGGCAATGGTGAAATCTTCTCCTTTGACCTCCTTATAGCATGAGCTCTAAGGAAACTTCTTAGATGTCTGTAATCAGCTGTAAGATCCAAAATGCGTGGTACTTTTATTCTGCCAAAACCCTTGTAAAATACTTTTAAACATTTCCCTTATTTATTCCTCTCTGTAAGTGCATATTTTCTGAATTCTGTTCTTCCTTATATATTAAATTGAAAAGGGAGACTTAGAACTATGAAAATGTAACCTTTGGGTTGATGATTGATTAGAAGAATGGTAGGCAACTACAAGGTGATTAGTGATCTCACAGCTTAATCATGAAAGTCTGACACAGACTTTAATTTATTGATGAACCATGAAGTGGTTCATTGTTTTCCCATTCTCTTTGTGTTTTAGAAGAACTTGATTCCAAACTTTCAGCATCCAGAGGAGGGTTTTTGTTGTTGTTGTTTATTTTTTATCTAGCATGTATATGTGAAATAAAGTTACAGTCATTTTTTTTAAAGCTTCTATACCAAATGTTTAATTAGTCTTTGATATTGAATTGGAAAATTCCCTCTGGGATGTAAGGAGTTAGTTGCAGAGAAAGAAGATAGGGTAAGACATGATTTACATTTGTAATGCATTTAGTGGACTACGGCTGATTTAATCTAGCCAAAGTCACGGATAGCCACTATAATCATATGAGAAAGCACAACTGGAAAATTAAAGAAATGATCCCCATTTAAATACTTATATGTAATGCTGATGATTTCTTGCACATTATTAATTTTTGCCAGGCACTTCATTGCACTCTAGCCTTATCTCAGCAACTCACAGTTCAGTTTCAGAATAACGTTTCTTAAGGGGAAAAATTTTAAAAAAGCGTTTCTTGCACAGCTGGAATAGCCTGAGACGTTTGGGTCCCAGGCCCACCCAGAACGTCGCTCTCAACCCAGCCTTTCACATGTGGAGGCTGCACTGGAGTAGTCCTTGGCTGCCCACTCACAGCCTGAGCAGCTGGCACCTTTTCATTTCCTTTTCAGTCTCTGCTTGAGCAAGCCCTGAGTGCCTTCGCTGTGCTCAAAGCTCTGACCCAAGGGGGTCCTACTCTGCTTGCCCGTAGGATGTCCACGTGCCCTCTCAAGTTGCGGGCTGCTCTCACTTATGGTGTCATCCCTTGCTTTTAAATGTACAAGTAGAAATCAGGTGATTTGAACTCTGTTAGACAATGGTGTATTTTTATGGTTTCAATTTTTGGAAAAGAAAACGTCTACTGACTCTGCAATTCCACTTACCGTTATACAAGAGATCTGTATACAGATGTTTTTAGCAGTTTTATTCAGAGTACCAAAAATTAGAAATAATTCAAGTGTCAATCAACAGGTTAATGTCTAAACAAACTTGTAGTTTATTTGTGCAATGTAATACTACTTGGCAATAAAAAGAAACAAACTGTCGATACACACAATAATATGGATGAATATCAAAACCATTGTGATGAGTGAAAGAAGCCTCAAACAAAAGAGTTCATGTTGAATAATTCCACCTCTATGAAGTTCGAAATGTTGCAGCACTTATCTATAGTGATGGAAATGAGGCCAGTGGTTGGCTGGGGGTTGTGGTGGCGGGAATTGACTCTGAAAGGGCACAAGAGAAAGTTTTGTCGTGATTGAAAAGTTTGATACCGTGGTTTTGGTGATAGTTACCCAGACGTGTATATTTGTCAAAACTCACTGAACTCTATATATACCTATGCTTTAAATGAGTGCGTTTTATCGTCTATAATTTATACCTCAATAGAATTAATTATTTAAAAAAACATAGATACCCAGGAAAAAAACAAAGAAAACATCATAACTAATGCCCCTCCGTCTTTCTTGTAGCTAATGACTGGCCGGAAGAGACTTGGGTGAGGTTGTGAAACCAGCTGGGAAGGAGTCCTATTACTTAGGACACAAAGTCCTTACTCCTGAAAATGATCACAGGGCTTTCTTCTAATGTCAACACAACAACGTTGTCTTCCATAATGAGTGCTAACAGAGTTTGGGGGCCTTCTCTCAGGCAGAAAATTGGCTACTTACAGATGAGGGTCTGGGATCCCTCAGCTCCTCTTGTCAGCCTTTATAGTGGGGGACCCACACTGGTGTGGCGGGAACCAGACCAGCAGGACCCAGTCCCCACGAAAGCAGCCTGAGCATAAAAGAACACAGAACAATAGCTCAGACTCCAAATTCTGGCCCAGATAGAGAAGCTGGTGGAGCTGCCTGGCTCGTTAGCCCTCAGAAAAGAAGACCAAATGCCAGCAGTCACTTCTGTATTCCTAGATGTCCCACCGTTTCCAGAGCTTTAGCTGTCTTAAGGATTTGATTTATAAATATAAATCGATGGTGCTTTTGTTTCAGATTTGTCACGTATTCCACTGAGTTATATTTGCGTTTCCGCCTGACTCGTATTTACTCCTGCAGTCACTCCCTAATTTTCTGAGCTCAAGAGGATAATTAGAATGAATCTAATATTGAATGAAGATGCCCTGACTCTCCCCCTGAGGCATTTTTAATAATTTAGAGTGTTCCTTCCACGTGACAAACTGGGTAGGTGCCTCTAACTGAAATTCAAAAGATTATATCTAATATGAAAAATTAAACTGGATGCAGAATAACACCTGCCCAACCAACCACTTCACTGTTGTGTCCTCAGCAGACATAATAGAAATAAGAGGAAAATCAGTCCCCAGAACATCAGTTATTCATAAAGGGAGGCATCACCCATGGACATCTCAAAATAAGTTTCTCATCTGGGAAAGCTGTATGTGATTCCATGGTCCATTCCTTAACTGTATATAAATTATACAGTAGTTATTAAACCAAGGGCCCTGCTGGTCAGGCAGAGGGCATCCTTAAGTGGCCTTACTCAGCCTATCGTGATTCAGGTTTGGAATTAATCAATTAAGCAGAAAATTAAATGAGCATGAATGATAGCTTTTTTTTTTTTTTTTTTTTTTTAGATTTTATTGGGGAAGGGGAACAGGACTTTATTGGGGAACAGTGTGTATTTTTCCAGGATTTTTTCCAAGTTATTGTCCTTTCAGTCTTAGTTGTGGAGGGCGCAGCTCAGCTCCAGGTCCAGTTGCCGTTGCTAGTTGTAGGGGGCGCAGCCCACCATCCCTTGTAGGAGTTGAACCAATAACCTAGTGGTTGAGAGGATGCGCTCCAACCAACTGAGCCATTTGGGAGGCAGCTTAGCTCAAGGTGCCGTGTTCAATCATTAGTTGCAGGAGGTGCTGCCTACCATCCCTTGCGGGAAATCGAACCTAGCAACCTTGTGGTTGAGAGCCCACTGGCCCATGTGGGAATTGAACCAGCAGCCTTCGGAGTTAGGGGCACAGAGCTCCAACTGCCTGAGCCACCGGGCCAGCCCATGAATGAATGATAGCTTTAAAGTAGGATAGAATACAAAATAAAGAGGGTGCCAAAAAATGTATACCTATTTTAAGAAAGGGACAAACTATGAAAATTGCAATGCTCAATATATACCGGTAACAAAAGATGAATACAAGTCACGTTTGACTTCTGCAGTTGTAAGAGGTGCTCAAAGTGGTTACCATCAGCATCTAGACCCTTCTGATTACAGTGAACTACTGCTTAGCAACATTGGCAAAGTGTCCCCTCGTATACATTTTGTTGACACCCCTGGTATAATAGGCTAAAACCTCATACAATGCGTGCTGCAGGCAGCATTTTGGACATACCACAACATGGTTTTCCTTTAGATGATGAAATTATTTTTCATGTGTGCAAGTTTCACAGCTGTACTCAGGGCTCACATGCCCACCACCTAGAGAGCATCATTACGATATCCAAAGGAAGCTCAACTGCCCTAGAAAACTGATACAGCAACATTGGATAGTATCTGCTTCCAGTCACATAACCATCTGTGAGTCATGTGTTAATTTGTGTCGAAGTGATTGAAATCTTTTGCTTTGGTGTTTAGGCCAGACTTTAGGTATTTGTGATAGGCATAATTTAAATTTGTCCTCCCTGATCTTTGTAAAAGGGCTTTATGTTTTGTTTTGTGGCAGGGAAAGCCACATCAGTATCAGCTACCTCCTAGATTCACTTGTCAAACTCTTTTGTTTTTTGAAGTGAAATAGCATGTCTCCGGAAAAGAAAAAAAAAAGCTTTCCAGCAAGGAACCGTAGTATTTAATGCCTTTTGTCAATATACTCTGACTTTTTCTCTTGTTTGTTAAAAAAAAAAAAAAAATTCAAACATAAAAATAGGAAACCTTCAAAAAGGTTGAAAATAATTGTCATGTTTCGTAATAGTATGTTTATGTATGAGGAGTATAATGAATTTGGCTTATTCTTAAACAGTCATTCTTCTGCGTCTGTCTACAGAAAGTGTGTTTGTGACGTTGCCAGCATTTGCAGCTCACCAGTTAGGCTTGTCTCTGACATTGCCAGATCGGTTCTTCATAAATTCATCTTCCCATTCTGTGCATTGGTGTCCACAGGTCAGGATACAGTTTTATGAATGTGCAGGGTAATTCTACATACCCAGCTTCACAGCTAACCTTGATCAGCCTTTCCTACTAATACCTTGACTGGCCCGGCTGTCTCCTTCTGGCTTTAAATTCCTAATGGGAGTTTCTTCTGACTATTAAATATCTGGCTAAGTACATGTTTGTAGATGAGTTTGAGGTGCCTGCAGTCCTTCCTTGCATTTTTCTCCTGAGCATTTAGCGTTGTAGAGATCAAAATGATTTGACCACTTTTATATCTCAGGTTAATTTCTCCTTTGAATTTAGGGGAAATGAACAAACCCAGCTCCTCTTCCCCAGCTTACCTCTGCATGGCTTGATTTCCTGGCTCCAAACAGCATAGAATTAAGTCAACTCCTCTTCTTCCCTCTACCCTCTATCTCCCCACGACCTCATTTTAAGATATAATAAGTAAACAATTTGCATAAGCAGTTGCTTATGAGAAAATGATCTGCAGTTATATATTTGGCCTCCTTTTATTTGTGAGATTACATATTTTGAACAAGACTAACCTTTGTGTGTTCATGGCACCCTGCGTGAGAAATGTTAGTGGTATACTCAAGAGGGTTAGAAAGTGACTGCTGGTTAAGAAACAGCAGGGTGTGGGTAAACGATTTTTTATTGTTTCCCTTGGCCCCATTCCCTGTGTGTCATTGATGAGGAGAGTGGGTCAGTGTCCTGATTGCACCAGCATGCTCACGGGCCACGTTCCCACCTGTTCCCAGAACTCCATCGTTCTCTGCAGCCATCTTGATGTCACCCCTCTTACTCACCTCTTACTTTTTACTCTCAGTAAATCATACTCCTACAGTCAGTGATCTCTCAGCTCAAAATTCCACCCAATAGGCATTACAGTCAAAGTATATGTCTCCTGTTACATTGACAGTATTCCCTGTTTCAAGTTTGATGGCACCCCTGAGAAGTGCTCACAACGTGGGGGAGTGTCACAGCACAGCAGCTGGGAGCCCACAAGCCCGGTCCTTGTTACTCAGAGCGCGTCTGAGGACCAGCGTCACTCACATTCTGACAACTCGTTAAAACAGAGACTCCCAGACCCCACCTGAGAAGTACTGGGCTAGAAGATGGATTTTTAACCAAGTCTCAGTGATTCCGATGCACGTTAAAGGTTGGAAAGCACTGAGCTAGCCTGTAGCCCAATGAGAACACGGGCCACGCCTGCCTTAGTCGTCATTGTGTGCTCCCCTCCCGACACAGTCGCTGCTCTGAGCTGCCGCTTGGTACACGTTTGTTGGATGAATGACTAAACCCAGGGAATAGTTCTTATAATGCTTTTTGTCATAAACAGCGTATATTTCTCACAGAGATTAATGTAGTTGAGGAAGTAATAGAATAACAAGTTGTCCGAAGAGGCTAATTTGTGTACTTTGGTGTTCTCCTATAATTTTTTTTCTCCTTCTTCTTAATGGTAATCTAATTTTACCAGATGGATACTGCAAAGATGAAAAATAAAGGGGTTTCAGAGACATGGGAATGGAAATCTTCCAGGCATGCTTTTTGAGTCCCGTAGCCATTGCCTCTTTCTTTGTAGATAACCCTGCATTTAAATAATCTCTTATGTAAGCCACCAACAGTGCAAAAATATGGTTTCCTCTTATGCAATAACTGTAGAATAGTATTTAGTTTAATAGAAGTGGTCACATTACCATAAGGTAATTCTCCCAGATGCCTTAATGTATTCGCTAAATGTACACATTATGGGAAGAAAAGGGTTTTATAAAGTATAGTCTGTGTTATAGGTACACACTTGTCTTTTTTGTTTGCAGCAGCTTAGTCTCCCCATGGAATCCAGGTATTTTACATATGACAGAGCATGAGCAAATACTGGTTGGTGGATTACTCTGTTTTTTTAACAGGCTTGGTAGGCTCTCTTGATGAAAATATTGTTCAGTGGTTGTGTCATCTGGGTCCTCTGGGAAGCAGACACTAAGGCAGACTTAGAAGTATAACAGATGTACTGAGGGTATTTCTGTTGCAAGAGTAATGGGAGTGGGATCAGGAGCAGATAGGAGTCTTCAGACTGTGATGCAAGCCTGACACCTATGACAAGGAAGGGGGGTGGGTAGGAAGAGTTCAGTGTGTGCCTCAGGCAGCCCCCTGGGGCGTTCTGGATCAAAGACTTCCCATGACGAACCCCACATTGGGCAGAAATGCTGTACCCTACCATCTCTACCAGCTCAAATGCTCAACAGATTCTCAAATGCTGTAGTCGGAGGCTGTCAGCCCGCTGCACGCCTTGCAGCTAGCTGTTCAGCAAGTTCTTGGAAGGAGATCAGAGAGGTATCCCTCGATAGATGCCACAAAGGTTAACTTGAGTCATTCTATATGCTTGAGATGCATAAAGGAGTATTTGGATAAACGGTCTATAATTCGATAATTTCTCTGACTTAGAGTAACCTGACCTCCAATAAAGTAAGAATAGCTAAAACTTTTGGAATATCCATGGATATTTCACCAAACTGCACCAGACTGGAAGCCACGGGTGTATTTCAAAAAGATTTGGAGCCAGATTTTATCTTTTTCCTGCTTCTACCATTTACCAGCTGTGTGGACTTGGGGAAAAAAAATTAATATTTCCAAGCCACCATTTCCTCACTGTGTAATGGGAATAATAATAATACCCAGTTTGGGAGTTAAGTGGGGAATAAATTAGATGGTAGAGAAGGAGCTTAGCACAGCACATGAAACATAGAAGGTGCACAACAATTTCTTACTAAAAGAATGCAGTATCAAAGCACGCTGCATGTTTTCTCAAGCTCCACATAAAATCTTTGAATTGGTTCTGAATAATGTTTCAGTTTTTAACCACCCTGAAGGCCTTCTACTTATAGCTTATAAATATTGTCACTATAAATATGAATTAAGTATGATTTGGAATATAATACTTTTACTTGCTATAGATTTTTTTGCATTTATGAGAACTATAAAAATCACTCAAGTTGGTTAGTTCCACCTGCCAAATTATGGTCTAATTATGTCCATCTGGGTATGTTCTTTTAGTACCAAGAAAAATTATCTTCTTTGTCAAGACTGTAGACTGTAGACAGCTCCTAGAATCAAAGCCAAGTCCCTGCAAATATGTGTGTTCTCCTGTTGGTCAGTCAGGGATGTCACTCTTCTACCCAGAAGTAGAACCTGGGAACAGATTCTTTCTTTGAAAGATGCTCCTTTGCCAGCCATCTCCAGCCCATAAACTGACAGCTAAAATTTCCAGCTATTTTCTCTAAATACATTGTAAGTGCAAATATATTTTGTACTAAGAAGCATAATAAGGGCAAGAATATACATTAGGTTTTCCACCATTGTCTCGTTTGGGACTTAGGCCAAATTCAGTAGATTAAAGTATAGAGCTTCATAGGCATAATGTTGACTTTGGCGATGCCTGCAGGAAACGCATGCCGTTATTTTTATGGACCTGTGCTCTGGGTTTGTAATGAAATCAGGAAGTGTGTCTGATACATATGGATTTGTTCTGCACTTTACTTGGTGGGTGTATGCTCGTGTAAATGACTTCCTGGTTTTAAATAACTTGCTCTGAGTTTTCTATTAGTTTCCCTTACGTTAGAATGTAAAGAAATTTCCTCAGGCTGCTTTTCTGTAGCATAGATTTCTAAGATAGGGAAAAGTCTGCGCCCATTTCAGATGAATGTATGGTTTTGCCTGCCTTAGGGCTACACGTGGAATTAGAATAGTCCAGATATGATTCTCTGTGTGTAGTTAAATCATTTGATTCTTACCATGAATCTGGTGAGATAAGCAGGCCATATTTATTTTAAAGAAGGGCATGCCCAAAAAGTAGCATAGTGACATGTTCAAACAGTATTTTTTGACTACCATATGTTGTAAACAACTATAAAGTGTCTTCAGAATTTTCTGAAATTTGGAAGAGATTTTCTTAAAATTTAGTTGGAGCAGATTCTAGATTACCCTAATAATATAACTTCCATTCCTTTTGTTTTTAGTGCGAGAGAAAAGTGGGAGTTGTGGTTAGAGGGTCAGTGTTGCTTTTATCTTGGGTCTGCCACTGCCACAGGATATGCCTCTGATGTCATTTATTTTATCAAGATGGTGGGGAGGGTTTGGAATTTCTGCTCTAATGGAAGGCAGGCTGGGTGTGACCCTCCACTTTGAGGGACCAAGGCTCAGTCTTGTGTATGCTCAGAAGTCCTCAGGTCTTATATTTCAACTGTCTGAAAATCAAACTCACAAAACATTCCGTTTTCCTCATTTTCTAATTCTTAGTTGGGAAATACTGACAACACATATTAATAACTCTTTTTTTGTACATGAGAACACTGAGGTGCAAAGAGGTTAAGATGAAAGAATTAGTGTTGCACTGGGACCCAGCCCCAAGTCCATAATACTTTCAGCCGAGTGAAAGTTATTTTCTCCTAAATAGAAGACAGCTTTCCGCTAAGTGGAAGAAATGATGACAGGTGTTTGGTTGCCGTCTTGCCTCCAGAATGTATCCGGGCCCAGTACCGTGATAACATTACACAGCCTCAGACTAAACATATGGCAGGTGGAAGCCCCAGAAGCCTTTCAGACTTTATCTAATAACAATTCCCTCCTTACCAGTGAAGGACACAAATTATATTTATTGAAATCCAGTTGATCATGTTAATGAATCGGAAGTGTTCAAGCCAGCAGATTACACAAAACTAAAGAGGGGAGAGAATTTAATTAGAGGTGAAGGTCAAGTGAAATAGTCAACAGTCATTAGTGACATCCGTGGAGCAAGTTACCAAAACCTGCGTCCGTGAGGCTTACACAGGCAGGTGAGGCCTGACAGTTGAAGCAGGGAAGAGCAGGCCGGGAATGCTGTCTTATGTGGTATGCTTCCTGTCTATTGTTGGTTGGATAATGGTCTGTTTAGCACATAGCCTGGCATATGGAACCGTGCTTTGTGAGTTCCTATCTCCGATGTGCTTGTGTGGTCTAAGCAATGTCTGTTCATTTTGGTTCCTATGTGACTGAAATTTTATATTCTTTGTAGTGATTTTAAAAAAGGCCAGTGGTGTTTCTTTTTCTTCTGAAAGACTGATTATAATTGACTCTATTCTCTCAAGTGGCAGTTTGCCTCTCTGAGTGTGGGGGCAGAGCCCCAGAAAGTAGTTTCCAGGCTCTCGGCCTCACATAGACAGGTGCTGGCTCAGGTAGTAAATGGCCATCAACTGTGATTGCATGGCCATCAGCTGTGGCTAGTTGGCTGTCAGCTGTAACCAGTGAGCCATTGGCCACTAATATAACTGCTGTGGCTACGCTAGCAGAGAGATAGAGAGAGAGAAGAGGAGAATGGGGCTAGCAAGAAGATGGCGGCTGGGCTGGCAAGCGCGGATGGCGGTTTGCAGACAGTGTGGATCCAGCCTCCAGTGAGAGTATAGTGCCGCCAGAGAGAATATAGTGGTATGACTCCCCTACCTATGGCTCCATGGGTGTTCCTTTTTGGCCTCACCATATCCTGCGTTCTTGTGTGGGGAGCGGGACGAGAGACCCCGCCGGGTCTCCCGCACGACACTGAGCTTCAAATGCTTTTGCCTTGTCTGGTTCCATAGAAATCTCTTCAAAACCACCTGTTTGTTTGTTTGTTTTTTCCTTCTTTCTAGGCTTCCTTTTAGGAATTCTGGAATTCTTCCTTTTAGAGATTTCCCATGGTCATTATCTTTGTAGGCGCCATTGTATCCTGGTAACTTTGTATCCTGACCCATCTTCTTGCTGCAGGTACTAATTTGGCTTTCAGATCCTTCCGCAAAGCTTTCTGTGAATACCACTTTCATCAACATTCAAACTTCAACAGCTATTTATTGAGCACCTACTCTGCTGGGAACAGAGCATACAGAATATAGTCATAAGCCAGCCAGACACATAAGTTCTACCCTTGTGAGCCTACAGTGAAGTTTTTCTCTACCCAACAGCCTTTAATTACTTCCTGAAGTGGGTTGAATTGTGGTCCCCAAAAGATATGTCCTTTTGGGACCTCAGACTGTGACGTTATTTGGAAAAAAGGTCTTTGCAGATGTAATTGAGGTAATGATTGTCAGATGAGGTCACTCTGGGTTATGATGGGCCCTAAATCCAATGACAATCCCTTAGAAGAGAAAACAGACACAGATATACACTGAGAAGATGATCTGAAGACAGAGTTAGAGACTCTAGTGATGCATCTGTAAGCCAAGAACACCACGAATTGTCAACAGCCAGCAGAAGCTAAGAAAGAAGCATGGAACAGATGCTCCTTTAGAGCCTCTAGAAGGGACCAACCCTATTCTCACCTTGATTTCAGACTTCTGATCTCCAGAATTGGGACAGAATAAATTTCTGTTGTTTTAAGCCACCAAGTGTGTGGTACTTTGTTGCAGCAGACCTGGGACGTGAATATGTCCTTCACTTGTAAAAACATGAATCCTTTTTTCCAATTTTCATGTAGTTATCAAGAGAGCAGGTTCTGTAATCAGACTGTCTGGGTTCAAGCTCTGGATTTGCCAGTCACTAACCATATAATTTGGGTCAAATTACTAAACTTCTGTGCCTCAGTTTCTTCATCTGTAAGATGGGAACAGTGTCTATGTCACAGCGTTGTTTTGAGAAATAAAAAAAACATATATAAAGCACTCAGAACAGTTGCTGTGATGCTAAATAATTCTTTAAAATTATTTTACTACTATATTACTAATTTTGGTTAATGGTAAAGACTTATAGACTCTCTCATAGTTAGTCCAGACAGGTGTTTTGTTCTTTTTTCCTCACCCTTCAACTCCCATAGCACTTTGTCTTCCTACTCTTAATCACATACTACCTTGTGATTATATTTAGCTTTCTACACCAATATATAAATCAGCAAATATTTACTGAGGATCTACTAAGTTCAAGGTATTCTGCCAGCCACTTCGGAAAATATGTGTTTATGCCATCAGGGAATGTAGAATCTTAGGAAATAAGTATGTCTACAATAAAGTGATCACCAATAATTTTGAAAGAATGGGTTTAATTCCAAAGTATAAAGAGGACTGAAGAGATTATTTCAAGTACAAATTTTCAGGAGCAAAGTTTATGGAGTGGCATGAGCTAGGTAGTGCTGTGACCAGACCAACCAGCTCCATCCTGTAGAAGAGGGCTTGGAAAGGGGTGTAGAGGATATAAGTTACTCAGTGCTGGACTTAAGTTGATTAATTAGGGCTGAATCATAGACTCTCTCTCCAAAATTTACCATGAACTAGAATTTTTTTTTTCCACTTTGCCGTTTCAATGTTTATTTCTGATAACAAAACTTGACAGCATACAAAGGGAAAAAAGCAATAGACAAGGAACAGCAAATACATTTATCTTGCATGCCACTTTCAGTCAACAGGATGTGGCTCTCTAGATAGCTATGTTTAGGAGGAAACTGAGGTTTCAGCCTCACTCAGGGGAAAGACTATTGCAACTGGTTAGCAATATCCAACGTCTCACTCAACCCAGAAGAAACCAATGGCACCAAAGCTGGCAGCAAACTTGGCAGTGGCTGTACCACCAGCACCAATAATGGGGCTGGCAAAAGTCTGAGGAAACCTGGAGTGGGCATTCTGGTGGTATCTGGCCCAGAAGGTAAATGGGATTCTGGACCAAGGATCTCCAAAATCTCCTTCCTCACCCCAGGTCAGCAGCTCAAACTCAAATGTCATCCCAGCTCCGGGGCCCAGATATGGCCTCATCTCCAATCCCCATGCAGATTCTCGCCTCAGCCCAGGCCTCGGCCTCAGCTGCAGCAGCATTCAGAGCATCCAAGGCCTCATGTACGGCCTCCATGAACTGTGCAGTCCAGTCGCGAGGGTCTCTCTTATGAACCTCTGCAACAAATCTCAGCACTTCCATCTTGCTAGTCTCCTGGTAGGAACGGAGGCCCCAGAGGAACTCACACTCAGGAGGGTTGCTGTTGGGCATTCATCTATAGTCCAGGTACTTCTGCTTTACAAACTCATAAGTGAGAATTTTTTTTAAAGCAGAAGTTCATTAGCAGCAAATAAACTAAGACCAGGATATAACCTCATTTATCCATTCAACTAAAAACTATTATGGATCAAGCACTCAATGCCCAGCATTTCCTATGCACTGAGAATTGTGAACAAAGTAGTGAACACAGTAGACAAAAATCTCAGCCTTCATGGAGCCTACATTCAACTGGGGGAGATGGATAGTAAATAAGATGTATGCAAAATGTTGGAAAGTATTGAATACTCAAGAGAACACATAATGCAAGAAGGAAGATAGAAAGCTTCAGGGAAGGGTTGAAATTTTAGATGGGCATGAAAGTGAATTTTGAATAGACTTGAAGAAAGTGAATGAGTGAGCCAGTAGGTATCTTGGGAAGAATGTTCCAAGTATAGGTACAGCTTTATACAGGTCTCTAGAACTTACTCATCTTGATAAACTAACACTTTATGGCCATTGATTAGTAACTCCCCATTACCCTCTCACCCCAGCCCTTGGCAACCGCCATTTCATTCTTTGAGTCTATGAATTTGAGTATTTCAGATACCTCATATAAGTGGAATTATGCAGTATTTGACTGGCTTATTTCATTTAGCATAATGTCTTCAAGGTTCATCCATGTTGTTGCGTATTGTGAAAATTACCTATATTTTCCAAAATAAAAAGAATTATTGAGAAGAGTGACATTGTTTTACATTTTTAACAATTTAAAAATATAATTGGCTTAGTAAAAGGCAGCTGTATTCTTATAAATGCTTTGCATTTCGACTATTGTGATATTACGTGTTATATAATACCTGGAAAACTTCACTGTGTACTCATGAGAGAATGAGTGTGAAAAAAGCAAACAACATCTTAACATTGTTATGAAAGTAGTTTCGATTTTGGACTGCCCTGAAAGGCTCTCAGGGACTCCCAGGCGTCCCTGGACCACTCTTTGAGAACTGTTTCTCTAGGCCTGAAATGAGACACTGCAAGATTCAGCATTAAATATTCCTGGATATGGTGAATAATTTCTCCGTTCAACAATTTTGAATAAACTGGAAGAAGGATAATGAAGCCGCAGGAGCCCCTTTCATGACTAGGGTGCTCTAAGGTAAAGCCCTGTGCTGTTTGAATTTTATGGGTGTGAAATCATTAATGAGCAGAAATCATGTTGCCTTGTTGCCTCTGTTAATGTAATGGTCATAAAAATCTGCAGTCTTACTGAGCTGATGCACTTTCATGCATTAATGGACATCATTTTATGAGCGAAGTAGGTGAATGCAAGGCATTGAAATTGTTTGAGGGGCCTCCTGCAGGGATAATTGTGTGGTGAAGTGTATTCATTTACTTATATCTTTCCCCCTAAAGAGTTTGGGAGTTTGTGAATCAATCACCTGAATGCCTGGCTCCAGCGTTCGCCTGGCGCAGCGGTTTGTCATCTCTGAGGAATCTCAAATAAGATGCAAATTGTCCGATAAATTATTTTGTGTTACTCTTCAACTTTTCAGAAAAATAGTCCTTGGAGTGCTGTAGCATGAGCAAATGCAATCAGTGCTTTCCAGCAGGTTGACTTTCAGCTTTCATCGCCATGGAAATAAAACCTTCAGACACTGGGAGGAGTGGTGACTGTAAAATGTGCTCTTTCCCTGGTGGCATCGGATTTCAGAGCATTATCTTTCGATGCACTGACTGTTCTTTGTCAAGACTGATAAATGACACGTATAGCTATCTCTATTTCAGTTTCTCTAGTTACATTCTTCAATGAATAGATTCCCATTTTGTTGAATTTTCTCTTGGGGAGACATAAAATTATTGTTATTTGAATGTCCTATGACAAATTAGGTGGATTTAGCAAAGGCACATAATATACTGATAGAATAAACACAATTCTAGTTTTCTAGGTGAATGCACAACCAAAGCACAGATGGGCCCAAATTTATATTTCTATATATGTACCTCTCCCATTGTCAAGATTTAATAGATTTTATCAATTTGCTAGGGGGATTTTCCATAGGATCCTATTAAGTCAGATTCTGAGGCAGAAATGCCTCATATGCTCAATTTAACACTGATAATTTCCCCCCTCCCCACTGTTTAAAATAATTATTTTCATTTTATTGAGTGAAGCAACACAATATATGCACCTTTGCATTGTTAAATTTTTATAAATTTACCTTTTGGAGTTAAATATTTTGGTAATAATTATCAGACCATTTTAACTGTGAATTTTGCTTATGTTTTAAATTGAGCTTTACAGTTGATTAAGGAGAAACCACAACCATTTATAAAACACAAAATATATTTTCCTCTTTTCTTTCTCTAAGAAGTTGTTAACCTACCTAGGATCATGCAGTTGGATGTATCTTTTTAACTTTTTTTTTTAATGTTATAAATAGTATAGTGAGAAATCAAGAGATGCAGAGTGACAAGGTCTGAAGTTGAGTCCATGCTTCCCACACTGACTGGTGACGTCAGACAAGTTCCCTAACTTTTCCAAGTCTCAACACTGTCATCTATACTGTGGACCCAAAGAATCTATTACCAGGCCACCTGTGGAACCCTCCAGTGACCCACCTCTAAGCAAACATCATCTCACCTGAAGTGCTACACTTGCCCCCACTAGTCTCTGGCCTCCAACCAGTTCATTCTCTACATAGCTTCCAAAATGATCTTAAAAAATGTAAATCAGAGTTTGTCATTGTTTGCTCAAAACCCTCCAATGACTTCCTGTTGTTTAGGATACAAAATAGAAAGTCTTTTTACATGGTCTACAAGGTCCCTGCTTACTTGCCCACGCTCCCACCACCCCCATGTCATGTTCCATCTCACTTCTGTTAGCATGACTAGTAACCCCAGGTTGCCAGGCACTCACTTGGTTTTAGCAAGGCAAACTAGAGTGCTTAGCCACTCTACTCCTGATGGTCCAGCGGCAATGGCTTTCTTTCTGTTTCTTGGGTGTGCCCACATCTTTCGCAGCTCAGGTCCTTTCCAAATGCTGTTTCTCTTGGAAGGCTCATATAATGTTACCTCACTGAGTGCAGGGCTCAGGCCTATTCATCCTTCAGGCCTCAGTTTAAGTGTCATATTCTCAGAGAATTCTAACTGGAGCCACAAATATAAATTAGATCCTGTGAAATAATAGGAAATATGTATACCAGGGGTGTAAAAAAAATGTATACAAGTGGACACTTTGGTCAACGTTGCTCAAGCAGTAGTTCGCCGTAATCAGAAGTGTTTGGATGCTGATGGTAACCACTCTGAGCACCTCTTGTAATTGCAGAAGTCAAATGTGACATGTATTCATTTTTTGTTAATGGTATATATTGAGTATTACAATTCTGATACAGTTTTCCTTTCTTAAAAAGTGTGTATATTTTTTTGGCATCCTCTGTGTATTGGTCTCTGCCCCCAGTTCCTGACATAGAGCTCCTAAATATTTTGGAATTTCCTGGGTGCTGGAAATGTCTTTTGTTCTACCGAGGTTACTCTTAGTGGGCTCTTTGATGGGGGTTGGACACCAGAAAAATCAGGTCACGATTAGAAACTCAGAGCTTTCAGCCCCACCCCTCATTCTCCAGAGAGGGGAGAGGGGCTGGAAATAGAGTTAGTGATTGATCATGCTTATGTGATGAAGCCTCCATAAGAATTCAAAAATGGCGGTGTTCAGAGAGCTTCCAAGTTGGTGGAGTTCCTGGCAGAGTGGGTGCCCAAAGAGGGCATGAAGCTCCTTTCCCCTCCCCACTACCTTGCCCTGTGCACCTCTTCCGTCTGGATAGTCATCTGTATCCTTTAGCATATCCTTTTATAGTAAACTTGTAAATGTAAGTAAGTGTTTTCCTGAGTTCTGTGAGCCATTCTAGCAAATTATTGATCCCAAGGACAGGGGCACGAGAACACCAATTTATAGCGGGTCTGTCAGCAACCTGGACTTGCAATTGGCATGTGAAGTGGGGGCGTGGGGCAGTCTTGTGGGACTGAGCCCTTACTCTGTGAGATCTGACACTATCTCCTGGTAGATAGGGTCAGAATTGAGTTAAATTGTAGGACATCCAGCTGGGGTTGCAGAGTTGCTTGGTGGGGCATAACCCACACACACACATTTGGCGACCGGAAGTGTCAGAAGTGAAGTGTTCTGTGTGAATAGTAAGAGAGACACACAAGAGACGTGAGCGTTTCCTGCACAATCCCATGTATCATTCTTACTTATATTCACACCCCAGGGCCAATTGTGCCTCTGTGCAAAGAACAACATCAGGGAATGTCATAACTGCCATGTAAATGGTGCTCCCTGGAGTTTTATGGCGATTTGACCCTGGAATCCTATTCTTTTTGCTTTTAGCACCTTGTGCAGTTGTGATCTGTATAATATCTACAAATATAAATATATATGGAATTTATTTGAAATATAAATATATAGTAAGTCCTCACTTAACGTTGTCAATAGGTTCTATGACTTTAAGAGAAACGACGCAAAACCAAAGCAGATATAAAATACACGCATCTATCTACATATCTATCTAGCATAGCTGAAACCTCATGACAATCCCTAACCAGAACCACCTGGCTGAGCTGCTACTGGATTTCTGACTCACAGACAACGTGTGAGATAATAAATGTGTGTTGTTTTAGGCCATGGTTTGGGGGTAGTTCATCATGCAGCAATGGATAACTAATGCAGTAACTTTTGTTGAACAGCTTTTTTAGTGACTTCACATTTAAAAAAAAACAACTATGTTTTAACTTCAGATCAGGATTCTAGACATTATTTGGAAGTGCTCTGTAGTAGTTAGTGGTATATGTGTGGATGGGACAGTGGCTGAGAAAAGGACAAGGAAGAACTGTCATGTGAAAAAGAGGTAGAGGATTCAATAAATTTTAAATGTCACCTTTTGCACGTGCTGTTGCTTTTGTATGTGACCAAATTGAATGGCTACCTTCATAGAACAGTCAATCAGATTTATGTAGTCAGCATGATTTAATATAAATGGGCACTAGATTTAGAACCAGAAGTCATGCTTTAGGGCCTGCCACTTGCACATTAAGTTAGAGAGGTCAAATAGCTCTAATCTTTATGTTCCTTGTCTGTACTGCGGGGAAGAACGCCACCCATCGCACCCTGTGCTGGGAGGGACGTTTAAGTGAGAAAATGAGTTTTAAAGCACTTTGTGAATTGTGAAGTGTCATACAAAGGTAAGTAATAGTCATTACTTACTACTTTGGGGACAGGTAAATGGAAGCTTTTTTAGAATTATAGGCCATGAAGGAGTGCTTTTTAAACTTGGGTTTACCTTGCTCTCTAAGACCAGATCACATTCAACAGAAAGTGCCAGGGTCAAGAAAGGGCAGGTCACACAGGAAAATCCAACATTGCAATAGAAACTTTTCCTGAGTAGGACAAGAATGAAAAATGGTCTAAAGTGATGTGTGTGATAGGCACTTCCTTTAATTAAATAAGTTTAAACGAGTGCCATGCCCACAGTATCAGTACAATAGATTCCCCTTGTGGTTTTGCGATCACTGGCCAGTCTTGCTGTATTGTTTGCCTGTTCACACTGGTGAGCTAAGAACGTCTTAGCGCCAGCAAGCACCTTCTGGCAGTTTCCTGACTACCTCCAGCTGTTCAGTTAACAGAGGGATGTTGCTAATGGGAAACAAATATTTCCGGTTGAATGGAGGTGGAAGAAAAAGAAAAATTATAACTCTAGTATTTCATCAGAGAGGAGATCCCATATGGCTCACAAGGTGTTCGCTCTGCCAACAAACAAATTGCTAAATGCGTTCCGATGTACCCCAGCTTCTGTTAATGAAAAAATACGGCCAAAGGAAAATAAGAAAGAAGGCAGAGGCTTCATTGTGATAGCAATTTAAATGGTTCAGCTTTGTTATAGTCTCAGTTGTAATCTCACTTCAAGTCAAATGCTTGGTGGCCAGGAGCAGAAAGCAATGATGTAGTCTCGTGCTACTCAAAGCGTGGTTCATGGGCCAGCAGCAACCCCATCACCCTGAGCATATCAGAAGTGTGGCCTCTCAGGTCCCACCCAGGACGGACCAAGAAGAATCCGCATTTCCTCAAGTTCCCCGGATGAGTCACAGATACTCTGGTCTAGTCCATTCCTCTGTGTCACATATTGGCAAGCCTTAGAGCGGGGAAGCAACCTGAAATCACCTTGTTCAGGCTCCTGCTTTTAGGGGGTGTGAATCATTACTATCCTCATTTTACAGATCAGACACGTAAGGCCCAGGCAGCTTATGCCAGTTGTTCAAAGTCACAGAACTCGATGTCTTCTGCCACCAAACACCGAAAGCAAAGCATTCAGCTATTGCACAGCTCCTTCGGGATCTCTGCTCACTCTCCCTATATTTCTCTTGAGAGAATGGATTTCCTGGCCTGTCTTTATTACTCTGGATCTGATGGAGGAAAGACAGACTTGACCTACCCTTTTTGGCTTGTGCTCTCCAAGCTAGAAGAAAAAGTTCTGAGAAATGTTATAGTTTTGCCTAAGGGAGTATCATCTTGACACACGGGATAAAAGTCCCAGAGCTTGGGGAAAACCTATTTCCATATAGAGCATGGAACTTGTTTCTGGTGTGTGTGTGTGTGTGTGTGTGTGTGTGTGTGTGTGTGTGTGTGTGTGTGTGTAGCGGGAGCCTTTGGTACACTTGATGAAATAGATGTCACTTGAAGAAAAACAGCAGAACCTGCTGTCCTAGGTATTAAAAAGGCAGTGCACTGTACCTAATTCAGCCCTCCATACAGAAAGGATCATGAATATGCATTTTTTGTTTAAGGAAATTATTTCTTTTCACAGCTTCATGTGTGATGCTGGAGGCTAGGTTAATCAACATGGCTAATTTTATCTTTAGTTTTGGCGGTTTATTTGAGAAAAGGTCATGGTACCGGTACTAACCTGTAGCTTATCGTGTGGGAAAAGCATCAGTAAGATACAAAACCGAGCAGCTGCTGTACCATCACCCAAAGTCTATAAACATACTGTATTTGACGTTTAGTTCCACTTACAGTTAGTGATATGGTTAATAAAGTGAACTTATCCCTGCTCTGTGGTGAAAATCATTGTCTACTGTGAGGCTGTGGGATGAACAGCAGGAGCTAGGCAGCTGTTCAAGCTCTACTTGTAGACACTTTAAAAGAAGGCAGGGGAAGGCACCTAATGGATGAGGAGGTTCGATTTGCTAGGTCCTTTGATGTGGCTCTGGGGAACATGCAGAGGAGACCCAATGCTGGGGTGGAATCGAGTCGCTGCCTCTCCCCTGCTAAGTGCAGGGCTGTGGGAGTGGGAGGGCCTCCCGGGATCTGTGTTGCCACTTCTCTTCCTCGGGTGTCGGATTGGTGGTGGTGGAGGATGTGCCAGCCAGGGAGGGATGAAGGGGCAGACAGGTGACGTGAGCCACATCCCAGGACTTTAAAGAAATCTGGGGCTGAGACCCAGCAGGGCTGGCTGTATAGAGGAAGGACACTAAAATAGCGCTGTCCAGTGGACTTTCTGCGACAATGGAAATGTTCTATAACCTTGTCACAGTTGGCTTTCAAGCACTTAAGATGTGGCTAGTGTGACCGAGGAAGTGAATTTGTCATTTTATTTCATTTTAATTCATCTTAATTTGAATAGCCACGTACAAGTATGCTCAGTGGCTACCATATTAGACCAAGCAATTCTGAAGAACTCTTCAAGGAAATGAAGTTGGAAAGCAAGAGTGAGTTCAGGGGGAAATGTAGAGAGTCCAGGTTACAAAAGCCGAGTTCCTGATCTGAAGGTACACGTGAGAACCATCTGGAAAGCATCAGAAAAATAAAGCTGCCTGGACCCTGCCCAGGGCCACCGAATCAGAATGCCTTTTGGTGCACACCTTTAGCTGAGATACCGTATTCATTGACAGGAGGCAGATGACAGAAGGACTTGGCTGCCAAACTGAAGATTTCATACTCAATTTTATTGATGGGGTGAGGGAGCCATTGAAGGGGGAGAGTGATATGGTGAGTGCATTAGGCAAGATTTGTGACAGCCTGTGTAACATGGGCTGGAGGCAGAAGATTAGAGGTGAGCACAACAGCTGAACATTAAAAGGTTCAGCTGTTCATTTCTCCCTCAGAGTGTGTGTGTCTTGATCTCACTAGGAGCTGTCCATTTTCTTCTCTGGACTGAACATTGGTTCAGAATATTCCTTAACAAACATGCAGCTGGAAGCCTCCAGCCCCATCAAATTATGGTGATTGAAAATTCCAGTCATTTCCCAGGGACCCTGAAGGGGGCTGTTTGTAATGAAATAAAGATGCAGCAGCCATTTTAAATAGGAAGTAATTGCCTCTCTGGTGCCTCTTGCAGGGGCCATGGTACCCATAAAGGGGGTGACTCACCTTGGGAAGTACTGATCGCTGTTCTCAGAGCTCGCCCTGCCCCTTCTGTGACTTCTGAGCTCCAAGGAGCAGTGTTGACGGCTGCGGAAGGGAATTAGGACACCAGGAGAACTGCTTTCCAGGCCCAATTGATGACTCACCGCACAACTCTTATAAACCATTTCATGGTTCACAGTGGGGGAGAGATGGCTTTTAAAAATTGAAACGGAAAAGTAAAATCCAATGTATGTCGAAGTTTAGAAATTGACAAAATGCCTTTTCTAAAACAGAAAAGTTTCAGAATCAGTTCTTTTCCTTTAATAATGCAGGGGAAGATATGTCCAGGGGACAGAGACTGAGTACCTTTATTAGCTCTTGGGAGAATGGGAAGCTGGGGTTTCGGGAATGACGTTGATCTACTTGGTGGAGTTCAGCTGTCTCCCTGAAGGACAGGTTGCCTCTTCCCCAAGAGTGTTTTCTCTAGTTCTGCTGCTGGCCCTTAACATACAAATACTGCTTTTACATGTCAATAATGATGTAACCTGGCCATCAGCTTGTACCTCTCTGTCTGTGGGAGATTCCAGAGGCTTTGCTCAAACTGCAGCTTATCTAGAGCTTTCTTCATAACTGCTGCTACAGGCTTCCCTTTCCCTCTACGTCATACACCCAGGCTGGTGGCCTCCATTTGACACTTGCTGGTTCAGGAAGCAAACCCAGCTTTTTCACTAAGCCAAGTGTTTGATGAGTTTAGCCTCTCATAGAGTACGAGACCTTCCACCCTCTCGCTGGCTCTTACCCCTTCCACTCTCCTTCCCTACACCTTTTCTAGAGTAAGGCCAAGCCCTGCTCTTATCTCTGGCATCAGGGATCATATTTTCTTCCCCCAAACTCTTGTCAGGTATATTTCTAAATACTTAGAGTTGGTAGGAGAACTATTAAGAAAACTAACAATTTCTACCTGCTAAAGTACTAATAATGGTCATTTTTAAAAAGATTTTTATTAAAATATAGCTAACATACAATATTATATTAGCTTCAGGTGTACACCATAGTTATTCAACATTTATATACCTAAATAATTGATCACCATGGTACATCCAGCAACCATCTGATACAATATTATTGACTATTCCCTATGCTGTACATCACATCCCCATGACTTATTTGTTTTATACCTGGAAATTTGAATCTCTTTTTATCACTTTGCCTTTACCCCCTTGTTAAATTTTTCAATTACAGTTGACAATCAATACTATTTTATATTAATTTCAGGTGTACAGCATCGTGGTTAGACATCTATATAATTTAAGATGTGATCCCCCTGACTTGTCTAGTACCCATCTGGCACTACACATAGTTATTACCATATTCCCTATGTGTTACTATACATCTCCATGACTATTTTGAAACTACCAATATATATTTCTTAATCCCTTTCCCTTTTTCATCCACACCCAACAACCCTCCTATCTGGCAACCATCAATATGTTCTCTGTATCCATGAGTTTGTTTCTGTTTTGTTTGTTTATTTTGTTCTTTAGATTCCACATATAAGTGAAATCACATTACATCTGTCTTTTTCTGTCTTACACTCTACTCAGCACAGTACCCTCCAGGTCCATCCATGATACCGCAGGTGGCAAGAACCCATTCCATTCCCTGGCCAAGCAATATTCCACAGTATATATATATACATATACATATACATATACATATACATATACATATACATATACATATATATATCACCTCCTCTTCATCCATTCTTCTATTGACGAACACCCAGGTTGCCTCCACATCTTGGCCATTGTAAACAATGCTGCAACGAACATATGGATGCATACATTTCTTCAAAGTAGCACTTGGTTTTCTTCAGATAAATACCCAAAGTGAGATTACTGGGTTCTTCTTTGTGTCTTGTTCTAGCCTTGGTTTTAAAGTCTATTTTGTCTGGTATAAGGATTACTATACCAGCCTTTTTTTTTTTTTAATTTCTATTTTTATGAAATATCTTTTCCCCATCCCTTTACTTTCAGTCTGTGTGTTTGTTTCAATCTGAAGTGAGTCTCTTATAGGCAGCATTTTCTTATCCATTTAGCCATGCTATCATTTGATTGGAGCATTTAATCCATTTACATTGAAAGTAATTGTTGATAGATATGTAGTTATTGCCATTTTATTATTCGTATTTTTATCTTTTTTATTTTTTTCATTTTAAAGAAGTCCTTCTAAGATTCTTTGTAATACTGGTTTGGTGGTGACAAACTCCATTAGCTTTTTCTTGTCTGGGAAGCTTTTCAGCTGTCCTTTGAGTCTAAATGATTTCTTTGCTGGCTATAATAATCTTGGTTGTAGGTCCTGGCTTTTCATCACTTTGAATATTTCATCCAATCCCTTCTGGCCTACAAAGTTTCTGTTGAGAAATCAGCTGCCAGTCTTATGGGAGCTCCCTTATAGATAACTAACTGCTTTTCTCTTACTGCTTTTAACATTCTCTCTTTGTTTTTAACCGTTAGCATTTTAATTATGATGTGTCTTGGTGTGAGCCTCTTTGGGTTCATCTTGTTCGGGACTGTCTGGCTTCCTGGGTTTGTATGTCTATTTCCTTCACCAGGTTAGGGAAGTTTTCCATCATTATTTTTCAAATAAGTTTTCAATTTCTTGCACTCGCTGTTCTCCTTCTGGTACCCCTATGATGCAAATGTTTGTATGCTTGATGTTGTCCCAGAAGCCCTTTAAACTTTCCTCATTTTTTTGGATTCTTTTTCCTTTTTGCTGTTCTGTTTGGGTGTTTTCTGCTACCTTATCTCCTAAATCACTGATTTGATCCTCTGCTTCATCTAATCTGTTGATTTTCTCTGATGTATTCTTCATTTCAGTTACTGTGTTTCCCCCAAAATAAGACCAGGTCTTATATTAATGTTTGCTCCAAAAGATGCATTATGGCTTATCTTCAGGAGATGTCATCCTGAAAAATCATACTAGCGCTTATTTTCTGGTTAGGTCACATTTTGGGGAAACATGGTATTGTATTCTTTATTTCTGACTGTTGTTTTTTTTTAATGGTTTCTATTGCCGTTTTTATGTTTCCTATCTCTTTGTTGAAATTCTCCCTCAGATCATTGAGCATCCTTATAACCAGTGTTTTGAACTCTGTGTCTGGTAGATTACTTGTCTCCATTTTGTTTAGTTCTTTTTCTGGAGCTTTGTTCTGTTCTTTTATTTGGGACATGTTTCTTTGTCTCCCCATTTTGGCTGCCTCCCTCTGTTTCTATGTACTAGGTAGGGATGCTTCTGTGTCTCCTGGTCTTAGTAGAGTGGCCTTATGTAGTGGGTGTCTGTGGTGCCTAGTAGTGCATTCTCCCTGGTTACCTGAGTTGGATGCTCCTGGTATGTCCCTTGTGTGTGTTGTGTGTGCCCTCACTTTAGTAGGGCTCTTGTCCCTGCCCAATGTGCCCTTTGGGCGTGTTGTCCTTGGAAGCAGCCAGGTGATGCTCTAGCTCAGTCTGAAGCTGGCCACCAGGAGTGCCAGCCCTGGGTCCTGATACACGTCAAATTCAGTAGCAGCCTGTGCCCTGTCTGGGCCATGTGGCATAAGCCTCAAAGCAATCTGCAGATGGCTCTGACCTGTGCTGGGCTTGTAGGTGTCTGGAGTGGCAAAGCTGCAAACCAAGGTCGGCTGCTGCTAGTACTGGGCTTGGGGCTGCTCAGCAAGAGGTATGGGACATGGTGAAGCCAGATGTTATTTGTTTGGGGTTTGTGAACCTTTAAGGGATTTTAGGAAAGTCCTCAACATGAGACAAGATAGGCTGTTTGTATGAGCCTTGGTTGCTGTTTGCACATCAATGGGAGGGATTGATCCTTGGGTTGATTGGTTGTAAGGACTGGCCATGACTATGGTGGAGGAGCTATGGTGCAGGGGCTGACCCTACAGAGCAGAATTCACTTTAGCAGGGATCTGGTGCCTACCCAACATGCCCTTTTCCAGAAAAGCCACTGGAAGTGGCTTGGGTGGGTCCAAAAGTTGGATGGTGTGGGGTATCAGGGAATCACCAGGGTGGGGGTGAGCAGTGTTGTCTAGGTCAGCTAGGAGACTCAGTTATGGTGGCCACTTGCCTCTGCATGCCGGGTGTGGGGAATTTCTCATTAAACAATACACTTGTATGTCATTTTCTCCTAGAAGGGTTTATAAGATAGAGCAATATTTTCAAAGTGTATTGCCAGGTTAGCAGCATCATCAGAAATTAATCTCTGGCCCACCCAGACCTACTGAATCTGAAACACTGGATATGGAGGCCAGGAATCTATTTTAGCAAGTTTTCAGGTGACCCTGATTATACACTCCAGTTTGAGCACAGCTGAGGTAAAGGACAGTGACAGGTGGGCTGAGTCTGAGTGAGGGCCCCTGACATTCAATATTCCCAGCTCCTTCAGACAATTTACCAGGATGACTAGAGTTCAGTTTTTCTGTCTCATAAATCAAAAGTCGATCCTTTGTCCAACATCTTTCAGAGTTAAGGGAAAGACTGTCATGGCTTTTATCTATGACGTGGTTTTACTAGCAAAGATGAAAAGTCCTAGCTAGTCATAAATTAGCACTAATTTAGTGGGGAAAAGATAGGAGTCAGGTAATTTGCATTCTAGTCTGGTGTCCACCATGCATGTAGCTATGTGAACTTTGGTTGGTTCTGTCTGATCCTCACTTTCATTATCAGAAAAAGGAAATAAAAATGTTGTCCTGGTCTCACTTAAATAATTGTTGCAATGATCAAACGGAATAATGAATATGAATGTGCTTTTACAAACAGTAAAGTACTGTAACTTGGACTATACTCATAGCTTTGATCTTCCCTATCAGTAAAATGGGACTAGTCCCCTATAACTCCACAGAAATTGTGAGTGATTGAGATGACTGATGGCACAATTTGAGCTTTTCTAAAGTAAAGTTTATTTCTTCCTTTTTTTTTTTTTTTTTTTTTTGTCTGTAACATACAAGGATTGGAAGATGTAGTGATATTATAGTGTCTTATATATTTTATTAGCATGCTTCTATGTAGTATATGATGGTACTTTTACTTGAACTAGTCGCATCCTACAGCAGTGATTTTCAAAGTGGGGCCTCTGGACCAGTAGCACTAGCATCCCCTGGGGACCTGTTAGGAACGCACATTTTCAGGCCTACCTCAGATCTGAATCAGCAGCTCTGGGTGGGGCCCTGCAATCTGTATTTTCACAGGCCCTGTGGGTGATCCTGGTGCTCACTTTAGCCTTAGAGGAAGGGATTTATTTGGGTCTTCATTGAAGGGTGTGATAAAGAGCACCCTTTTCCTGGAACAGGGTGATTGCTTCTCTTCTTCCCCAGCATGGATTTGCAATAACTGCGTCCAAGCTCAGGCAGCCATTGTTGGATTCCTTCATAAACACGCTCTGTCACTGCCCACCCAGCATAGTGGAGATCTGCAATGCTGCTCCAGTGTGTCTGTTACGAGGCTGATTTCAGGGTGCGAGGAAATTAAAGCTATGTATCACAGACCATTTCCCCCCAAGTGACAGATGAAATGAGCCTTAGCCTAATACGGCTTCAAATTGGGCCCATGCACAAAAAACACAGTGCCTGACAAACACTGTTTGAGCAGACTTCATTTCTTTTGATTTTTCCCTTTGAAAACGAACGCTTTTCTGAGCTGTACCAAGTTAACAGTGCTTAAGGAAAACTGGAGATGGATTCATCTCAGCCTGTTTCATGATTTAGGCATATGTGGCAGGATGGCGCTTTCCCCCTGACCATTTCTTTCCTTCTCCTCCTGGGAAGGGGTTCCTTGGTAAGAGAGGGAAAGGGCCTAAGACTCTGTGTGCAAGGAGCCATGCTGTAGAAAGAGGGGCTTAATATTTAGCGAGAAAGGTTTGTCTCTGTTGCTGAGTTGTTGTATGATCCGGCCCACTGCCTGCTTTTATAAATAAGGTTTTATTGGAACACAGCCACACTCATTTATTTGTGTGTTGTCTATGTCTACTTTCAGACCACAAACAGCTGAGCAGTTGTGACAAAACCTAAAACCTGCAAAACCTAAAATTTTTACCATCTAGCCCTTTATAAGACAAGTTTGTAGAGGTTCCCTCTGAGCTGCCTGAAGGGAACCTAGGTGGACCAGTGGACAGGAAGGAAATGGGAGGAGAACAGAGGGGTGAAGTGCCCAAGGGTCCCTCTGGAGCCCAGCAGAAGGAAGAGCACAGAGAGGAGTGGCTCCTTGCCCGGGTGAGTTGGGTACTGTATGGATTTTGAGAAATGATTCTATTTAAAATATAGGTAAAAATTTAAACTCAGTATTTACTTGAGATTGTTTAATATTTATGTTTCTTCCTGGTGTTCAGCGTTACAGGCACAACTACAGAGTTTTCTGTTAAATGTTAGTAACTAACATTTATCGGGCACAATACCATGTGCTTTCCATCCTTTATATGATTTAATGTTCACAACAATTCTATCAGATAGATGCTGTCATCCCATTTTACAGATGAGAAAACCGAATGCAGAAAGTTTAAATAATGCTTGTTTTGGAGCTGATGGTAGAGCCTTGATTTAAATGCAGGTCTTTCTTGATGTGAAAGCCAGCATGACAAACTATTGTTTTTCAAATTGGAGTGAGAAATCAGTTTAGCAAGTTGCACCTAGCATTTGAAAATAAAGTGACTACAATGCCAGACACCAGAGTGTATCCTATGTAGTACAGGTAAATCTTGACACGTGAAACTTTTGTTTCAACTATAAATTTACACACACACACACACGCACACACACACGCACACGTTTCTGTGTACTGGGCAACAATGTAGATATATTTTTTTCTGTGTCATAGTCAAGTTTGAAAGTAGATATTCTTGCCTGAAGGTGGTGAGGGGAGGGAGGAGTAGAGAAAGAGGGAGCGCGAGAAGAAAGTATGAATGAGTAAATGGATGAATAACTGTCAAAAAGATAGAGACTGGGTGGGTGGGAAAGGAAGTGGGAGGGAGTGGGGAGAGAGAGAGAATGGAAAACTCTGAAAGAGACAGAGATTTGGGGGAAAGGGGGAGGGGAGGAAGACAGGTAGGAAGTCATATGGTTGTGTCCACCATTCCATTCAGCGAGCATGTATCCCTACCTGAGGTCAAAATTGGAGACCTAAATTATTGTCCTTTTGGTAGATTTTAGTTTTCATATACTTCTCTTACTGCGATCTTGTCATTATGAATGTAAGTTGAATAAAGATGTATAAAACATGGTCCCAAATACAAATCATCTATTTCTTCTGGCGCTCAACTCAAAATCAGTGATCTGAAGGAAAACAGTCTGTGTTCGAGTTACTGAGAGAAAGTCTGAGGTTCCCAACATGTCCCTTCTTAAGGAATTGGCAAAGGCAGATTTGAATATACGAAATTTTTGTCTTTTGAGCCAACTAGTTTTGATTCCACAGTACTGCCTCTTATGCTTTGTGGGAAACCATATATGGCAAAGATTTTGAAGTATTTCATTGTCAGGGAATTCTACAGCCACTAGGATTTTACTGTCAAAGGATTCTGAAATCAGTTAATGGGAAGTCCATTTGTGTAGATGTGGAAATTAAGTGAACATATGTGTAAAGTTTTCCTATATACAGATGCTTTTATAAGAATCATATTGTCTTCATAGCTACCCTGCTAAAGTACCCTTATGTCAGTTTCACTGGAGAAATTGGAACTCAGTAAGTTCAAATCCCTTGCCCAGGTTCTCATCCAAGAGGTGACAGAATCAAACCTTGATTCTCTGAATCCAAATTCCACATTTTTCTCATTAGACAAACATTGGCAACAATGGATAAGGAACAGTGCTGTGTACTACAATTTACAAGAATGATTTTGTTTATAAGTCAGAGTATGGGGCAAAGCCTAAAATGCCCAGGGTTTTAATGTGGTAGAGTATCACTATGTAATTTCCTCCTCTCTCCAGGGATATTTCTCTATTTCTAGGCTCCTATTAGCAAATTGGAATTGATATTGCTATGCTTTTTTGTGATCCATTCTTGGCCTTTCTTGATTGGAGACCGTTATAAGCCCCAGCTGTATTCTTAGTAATAATAGTACATCAAGTAACTAAGGTAGCGCCTTCCTGGCATTAGCGTAAATGGGTAGTTTCTTCCTTCCTTCCTTCGTTAAATAAATGCCCTATGGCTGTGCTAAGTAGGGCCCCAGAATGAGCTCCATCTCAAAAGCCTTCATAGCCTGTGAGAAACGAATTGTAACATTTTCTTCAGCTTGCCAAAATATCATTGCTGCATATCTTAGCCATCTTGCCTGATCTCACCACTATATTTTCTTTAAAAATTAAATTCCTGGAAGGGTGCTGATATAGTCCCACTACAACTGCCTCTGGAGCAACTTTATGTGGGTGTGTAATAGGGTCCTGCAGCCCAGGCGTCTTATCTTGCTTTTGCTCCTAAATCCCCTCATTTGTCATAAAGATTCATGCCTACACATGTTAAAGGAGATCATTTCTTCTTGCTTCTTGGTTTTATTCTTCCATCTTCAAAATGTGATCGCAAATAGTGTCACTTCTCATTTCTTCTACTGGTTTCTATTTGCTGAGTGTTTATTACACTCAACCAGATGCTTTCGGAAGCTAAGATTCAGCTCTACACTCCATGGAGGCGTTGTCAGTGCAAACAAAATATAGGTGGGGGAAAACACGGGGGGATCCTAGCCTCATTTTAATTTTAATGATTTGTGGGACATGATTTTTATAGATTCTTTATTTCAGGGATCCCAGAAGACCCACTTACAGCTGAAGAGTATTATGCCGATGCTTTTGATTCCTGCTCTGAAGAGAGTGAGGGGGAAGCAGAAGACACAGTGTTCTCAGGACCGCAGGAAGAGCTCAAGGATGAGGACCTGCAGCCCGATGACAGAACAAACCAGCAGGTACGTTCTGCCCCCACCAGAAGCGGTGGGGTTGTCTGAGGTACTGTACTGCTGAGGCCGTGACTTCCCAGGGAGAGTCAAGGAAGTCTTCCCACCCGAAGTGGGGGATAGGGGACTAAGTTTGTTAGAAAGGCTCCATCCATGTGGTAAGTCTTGATTTGCAAGGCCCAGGGGCAGGCAGGGCCCCTATGGGATTCTGAGAATCTGGTCTGGACCATGTTGAGTGAACGGCTGGAGTCCCCAGTCCTTATTGAGGGGCGGGGGGAGGTACACACTACATGGTACACTGAGGAACACCCCCTATACAGCTCCTGAAGAAACAATGCAAATGTCTCTTTAGCAAGGAGAAGGAGATTTTTAAAAATATATTTTTCTGCCTGGTAATCAGCATTGTGAGTCATGTCTCAGTGCACAGATTAGTTTTGGAGCTGAGGCCCAGAGATCCCGGGCTTAGGGGATGAGCTTCCTGGCCAATTTGAACCTCAGAGGGCCCATCCTTACACGCAGCGCTGAGGTCTCTGAGTATATGCCCTTGCCATGGATCTCTTTAACTGTAGCAATAGGCCAAGAAACAGTCCTGGCATGTGATTTCTCTGGTGTGTGTCTGCAGGAGAGGAGAAAAGCAAGAGATGTGTGAAGAGAAAGCAGATGACTTCGGGCAACTTATGATCATATACTTCATTTTCTTCTTAGGCCATCTCCTAGTAAACTTCCCAGTCCTCCACTTCCGTAAGGTAGAGGAGCTTTTTATTAACTGGGAACCATAAAGCTAGTAACATAAAAATCAATCAAAGAGCACCTGTGTCAGTGGAAACCTAATTCAGGAGGATTGTTTTGGAGCAGAGAGAAGGTTGTACACAATCCGTTCTACCATTTCTAATGAAGACTAAATAATGTATCATAATATTCAATAAATAAATAAGAAATGTTCTTGAGTTCTGTATAAGAAAAGGAAAGAGAAGGAAACTAGAATGGCATGGATACATGGGGGTTAGTAGCAAATGGGATGAGAGAAAGAGAAGGAGAAAGAGAAAAAGAAAGAGAAAGGATGAGAGAGAGATTGAGACATAAGTATATGAAGAGAAACTAATAAATGAGAAAAATACAGTCTGGCAGGGGGACTGTTCAGAATGCCAAAATAAAAACACTTTACTTGTACCATTTCCACATTTTCCCCAATGGACTCTAGTGAACAATAGCACCTCCTACCACAAATTAAAATGCAATTTCCATTTGCTTCTGTGCCACTGTCTAAAACAACTGAGACAAATATGAGTATTGTTACAGAACCATCATTCTGTGCTTGTGGTTGCCTAACAATGATATATAAAATACATACTCAATTTTTGGCCAAAGCATCAAGTGGTAAAATTTTAGCTACTAATATTGTTACTTAAAAATGTTTTTTAATCAAATAAAACTGGCTCAGAAAACCATAGGAATAAAATATATGGCAAACACCACCCAGGTCAACAAATAGTACATCGTTAGCCACTCCAGATGTCTCATCTTTGGCATACTTGTTAGAACATAGGGTTGGAAATCAAACTGCCTGCCTGAGTCTAGCCTTGGTCACCTCCAGGTTGTGTGACCTTGTGCGAGTTACTAAACTTCATTGTGCTTCAGTTTTCTGATCTGTAAAATGGGAGAATAATGGTTCCTACCTCAGAGAGTAGTTTTAAGGAATAAATGAAGTAGCAGTGTAAAGGGCTTAGAATAGTATCCAGAATTTAATAAAGAAATTATAATGAGATGTTAGTTTTTATTATGAAGTTACCCAGCCATCTTGTGGCCTTTTTATGATACAGCCCAAACTCTTCAATGTTCAAGTGAGATTTTACAACTGTAGTATAAAAATACCCCTTCTTATTTCTTAGCCGAAGATATATATAGGGCAGCAATTTTGTTTTCTTGGCTGTGCATTTTTCACATGATAGATTGTGATTGATTTTAAGTAATCTATCGGGACAAGATGCTAAGTTCTCTCACGTACATGATGGTATTTTGTCTCACAAAACCCTGTTGTGTAGTTATTCTTATGCCCATTTTCCAGATGAGGAAACTGAGTTTTCCAAGAGAAAAGTTACTTCCTGTGGCCACACTGCTACGGCAGGATTAGAACCATATGTCAGGCCCAGATCTGGCACATTCCCACACCAGTGGTTTTTCTAGAGCAGAAGGTGTAACCTCCCTAGAATGAAAATCACAATTGAATAATTTGTATTAGAGACAGGTAATTACAACCTCATTCATTTTTCCTAGTAATTTGATAAAATGTCGCCCTCCCTAAAAGTGTGGGCTTGCGATGAGTGTTGACCCTTTCTTTTTTAGGTTATTTGATTAGAACACACAAATTACAGTTACAGAGCTCCATTCTGAGACCCAGCCACTGTTGGCTTTGTCAACTGGGTGAAACCTGCAGCCGTCTCTGGGGTTCCCCTCTTCTCCCTTCTCCTCAGTCTGGTCCTTGACTCCTGAGTGTGCCAGGGTCATTTAGGTGATTGTCATACTCATGGTCTTTATGTGAATATTCAGATCTAAGGTAATTCCCCTTCCTTTGGATGGGCTAAACATCACATAGTTTTTCTTTTGATGGAAGAAGAGCTTTCAAAAAGAAAAGCAACCCTGGGCTTCATTGGGATTGATTGCTGAGTCCCTTGTGCCACCTGTGACAATCGTTTCAGCAGCTGTGTCTCCAAAGCACAGTTTTATTAAGCACCTAATTGCTGTTGATCATCACTTGCTTCTCTGCTGCAATAAGTAGAGCACCAATAACACCGTTGTCATAGCCATTATCATACTGTTGACAGCTCTTCTCTGAAGTCTGCAGTCACTGAATTGGAACCAGTCTCTTAGATCTCAGGAGAATGGAGTTTATGGCTGACATCATAGCAGGGTTCTCAACAGTATGTATGGGACCTGTTGCTGAAAAGTGTTTTGTGCGCTCCAATGGACACGTCGTTGGGCTGCAGACTCGTGGGTGTTTTCGTAGACCTTCCTGTCTTTCCCTCACTGCCTCGACTGTCACTCCCTGCCCTCCGTCACTAATCAGTGTGCACTGGTAATACACATACTAGCTGGACCACAGTGAATTGACACGAGATCCCTCGGGAAAGGCTCTGTGTAATGAATGTGGCTTCTATCAATGCTTCTTGTAAGGCTCTTGTTCTTGCTAACATGCAGGGCTGCAGAGGACCGTTTTGCCAGCTAGTTCTGAAGTTCTCAATATACTTTCCCCAAATCCTCCAGTAGTTTTGAAATTCTCTCTGCACGGTGAAGCGTTAGAAAAACCAGGAATGATTTTCTGCCTAGAATGGTGCTGCAGGGACAGAGAAATGGTGACAGTGTCAGCAAGGCCTCCGATTCGCCTGAGGACCCTTAGGTCAGGTTGTCATGACAGTAGGTGCCTCTGTTACTGGAGTCATTCGTTTCACCAAATCATAATTATACGAGATAACAGCTCACATTTCCAGAACCTTCGTTCTACGCCCAGTACTTTACATGCGATGTCAGTTCAGGTCTTCTGGGAAGCAGATGGCAAGACAGAATTACACATGAAAGAGAAATGCCTGTCAAGTAGGTGGGGAGAGCCTCAAACCTGATGCTGGTCTATGTCTTTGAGGGGAAGGAAGGAGGATTGGGTGAGCGCCTCTGCCTGGGGTGCAGTTCTGAAAAAGTCTAGCCAGGCGGATAAAGAGCTCCAGGGCACACTGCTTGTTAGAGGAGCCCTGGCGGGGTGGGAGTGGCCTGGATCTCGTATTCCCACTGTGCTCCCACTGGCTGGGAGCTGCCCGGGACGAGGGTGGCCTGGACCTGAACACTGCACTGGCTACCGAAGTTGCCGCAGCTGGAGGTCATCAGCTCACTACACACCTTGCAGCAGGCTTGCCCTTGAAGAGATATGTAAGTGGCACAGCTCCGTGGCTGCACAGACACGTTATTTCATTTCATTCTTGCAACAACTTTTTGATGTCTGTATTCTAGTTGAGCAGCATCAAACTAGAATTTCACTGGCTGGAATTCAAGGTGAGGGTAGGAGAAAGGAAGAGATCATGAGGTAGGGATTTCAGGCAATTCTGCCCCTGACATTTCTATCAAGAAGTTAATGCCCGGAGTGAAAGTGAGCTGAGAGCTGTAAATCCAGAGCCAACCCTGCCCGCCCCCCACCCCACTGCCCCGCCCACTGCATCTCAGTTCTTGCCTGTCTCTCAGATTGTGAACCTCTTGTTGCTTTGAACTGTTGCCCTAAAATTACAGGATTTGAAGATGCATGTTTTTCATACAACGCAGTCTAAATGTAAGTCAGCTACTTCATTTGGTGCTCCAAAAAGAAACAGCAGTGGAGAATATTGGTTTCTGATTATTGCATTAAGCACTGACGTTAAAGCCCAGGTCCATTGAAAGATGAGACTGCTGTGATATTCTAGCTTTGCTCCATAGGAAACTGGAGCTTAGCAGGTGAAGTAACTTCTCCAAGAGCTAGACCATCTGATTTTCCCTGCAGCCACTCCTTGATGCAGTCTTTCCCCGTCCGTCCAACTGAGTAGACACACGGCGGGAGGGACCAGCCTGAGTGACCACTGCGTTGTCTGGTCCTCTGCTGAGACCTGCTTTACTGAGTAGAATGCCTGAGATACGTAGAAGGCCACATGTATACCACTTCTAGGAAAAGTGTTGAGTTACGAAAATTAAAACAAAAAAGAGCCTGCCTCTCACATCTGTTATGGGATGCAGATTTCTCTCCTCCTGCTGTGTTTTTATAGAAGGTGCCAGAACTTTTGACTCCAAATAGCAGGGCTGATTCACCTGCTCTTTATAACATATGACCTAATTAATTTAACTTCATACGTGGGAGGATACACTTTCTGTCTTGAACTGAAATTAGAGGATATAAGTTTTACCGTATTTCCCTGAAAATAAGACCTAGCCGGACCACAAGCTCTAATGCGTCTTTTGGAGCAAAAATTAATAAAAGACCCAGTATTATATTATATTATATTAGAACTGCTATTATATTATATTATATTATATAAGACCCAGTCTTAGAGTAAAATAAGACCGGGTCTTATATTAAGTTTTGCTCCAAAAGACACATTAGAGCTGATGGTCCAGCTGGGTCTTCTTTTTGGGGACACACAGATGCAGCCAGCCTTGCTGCAGTGTTAATGCCCACTACCGGTGGGCTGATGGGCCTTCCGTAGACCCAATGCATGTTACTCAAAGGTGTGACTTTGATGTGACAGTTTCACACCCATGGAAACCATTTCAGCCCTTATTTTGTCATGGTTGTGCCCCTTTCCCGCTCTACCCTTTCTTGTCCGGGGTAAAGTATAGCCCATTGTTGGTCAGACAGACCCCAGCAAAACCTTGCTGTGGCATAGCCCAGTGGGCTCTGTATAAAGCCATAGCCCCTAAATCTTTTAAATGGAATCCACTGTTGGGTTTAAGATAACCCCTACACTGTTTGCCCCATCACCAAAGCATGGAAGGGAAAGAGGGAAGGCGATAGAGTTGGTAACAACAGAGCAAAACGGAGCAGCAGTGTAAAGAGTGCGTGCATTCTTTTCAGTGTGGGGGGTGGGAGGTCAGCAGCCTCCACTGCATTCCCGTTGGTGGGTGAGCAGAGGGCCACAGGCGCATGGGGCAGTGTGGGGACAAGGGCCTGCTGTGCTGCTCCTGGAGGCTTATGCTGACTTTTACAGAGCTCATTAGACTAGATGGAAAGATACCTTTGGGGCTTTGCTCTTCAGCAGCTCCCCACCACCACGACCGCCAACACCAACTCGTCTGCCCAGCTATCATCAGAGCTGAGGTGCCCTGACCATTCAGGGCACAAATGAACCTGCCAAAAAAATATGAAAATCCTCCTAAACAGCCCTTGCCATCGAAGGCCCACCCCACTATTTTGCGATTCATTTACATGGAGAAATTTAATTTTCTGAGTATTTTATTCACCTGGAAAGAGAAAGTGAATGCCATTTCATGGTGTCTAGTCTAGGAGGAATGGCGTGTGACATATTTGGAGCCTTGTGGGAGGTGCTGTGCGTCCTACATAACTTGCCGATTTGGAAGCCCATGGGTTCACATTATACAGAGAAAACAGGACTTGTGGTTAGTAAAATGGAGCCACCCTGCAGCATGCTATGTACATGCAGTGCTAAGCCCTTTACAGCGCATCCCATTTTCTACTCACAAGCACTTTATGGGGTTAACATGTTCCATCCCAGGTACCGATGAGAAAACGGTAAAGCATAGAGAATAACTGTTTCAACCTGGGTCACCCTGTCCATTGATGGAGTGAGGACTCAAACCAGCAAATACTCGTGTAGTAGACATTTTGGGTAAGTAGAGGACGAAAGGTAGAAGTTAGTAAAGCAAAAGAAAAGGAGTTGCTTGGGACCTAAGGGACAGCTCCAAAATGTGTAAAAATGGAACATAATCTGATGGTTTCAGATCACATTTAAAACATAGGGCCAAGTCTTCCACTGGGGAAACCTATGGGATTTAAATAGGAAAAAGATAGAACTGAAGGCAAAAATAGTAATCTGCAATAAAGTGTGGATATCATGAGGGTTACCATTTGGAACACGAGCATTCTTTCTCCTTTTGTTCCAGGAAACCTTCCTTAAATTGCAGGGCTGTCTGCCCTAGTCTATTGGACATGTGATGTGTAAAGAGATAGGTAGTTAATCAAGAGCGAGTGAGCTATTGGGAGGCAGGGGATTGATTGGAGGCAGGCTCCCATCCGCGCTGCTGGAACGCGGGAAACCGATTGCAGCAAAGGGATGACCAGCCTCACCAGCTGAAAAATCCACTGCCCATGTTGCTGGGTAGGCGTCGTGAGGCCACCCGATCCCCTCTGCTTTCCTTTTGCTTCTCTTCATAGTTCACATTTCCAAACTCTGTAATCCAAAATGTCTTAAGCGTTCTGTACTGGATAGCTATGAGTGTCTATGAAACCCTAAAGCAACCCCACAGATACTGACTTGCTGTGAACCTGGGCATTAATACGAGACAGCTGCAGTTAGAAGGTTTTCATCATGCAGAGTAAACAAGGCATTTGCAGTGACATGTGGACACACTGACAGTCACGTTTCAGCGATTCTGTATTCAGTGACAGAGGTGTTTAGTGTTATGGGAGCCAGGGGGCTTGTTCACAGTTTGAGTTTTACAGATGTGGTTGTCTGTTCCCATCACTACACACGCTTTAAGGCCCTCTGCCTTGGCAGTAGGTGACCATCGGCAATGAGATAGGAGTTAAGATGTCACCTCCCTGATTTCAGGGCAGCCTCCACAAAGGTGCCACCGGCTCTGTCCTAGGGCTTTGTGCAAAACGGCGTCCTGTGTCGCCCCATGAATTATGAATGCAGATCAGCAAGGGCTTGTCTTCTGATGAGGTCAAACCACGACGTGAAGGCTTCACCTGAGCATGTAGAAAAAGGATAAGGTCACCTTGGTGTTTTGGTTTCTGTAATTTAGTGACATTTTTTCAGGGCTGTTTGTGGATATGGTTTGAAGGAGAATGGAATAGCTCAGTAAAGCAACTCTCAGAAAAGAAAAGTGGATGGGTTGTTTAGATCATTTATACATCACGTATTTGAATGTTATAGGCACTGAATTTATGGTAGTGAACAAACCGACACAGTCCTGCCTTCATATAGGCATCTCACACAGTCTCACGTATTTAAATAGTATCCAGACTGTCAACTCCCAAATACATGTCTTCCATTCCTCAGCTCTATCTCTCAGAAGTCTAGATTTGCATATCCAGTCTGTCCACGAGTGGGGTTAGAAGTCATGTGGACTTCTACTAAACATCCTGAACTAAGCACGTCCAAAAATGAAATAACATACCCCGAACCCCAGTCCAAATCAGCTCCTCCTGAGTCAGCCTTGACTTATATCCTTTCACTCGCGTTCCACATCCAATCCATGAGTAAAACTTATTAGCTCAACCTTCAAAGTGTGTTTCGAATATGGTCACTACTTAGCACCTCTACTCCTGCAGCCAGAGCCACTGTCACCTCCCCAGTGGATTATTGTAATAGTTTCTAACTCACCTTGCAGTGATTCCCCATCTCCCTCAAACTAAAGGGCACAGTCTGTACAGTGGCCTTCCATTATCACTGACGGAAGCGCTCCATCACTCTAAGAATTGCCCTGGCTCACCCCTCTCCAGTCGTCTTAGCCTGCTTCCTGTTTCTGGAACACACCAGGCATGTTTCTGCCTTTAGAAGCCTGGAATACCTTCTCCTCCAGATACACACATGATGTGTTCCCTCTCTACATCCGAGTCTCTGCTTGCTTACATGTCATCTTATAGGAGAGGATTCTCACTACCTTATACAAAATAGCACTTGCTGGCCTGCGAATTCCCTCTTCTATTTCCCTGCTTTATTTTTCTCCATTTCTCCACATCACCATCTGACTTACCACTGTTTATCTGCTTATTCATTGATGGGCTGTCTCCCCCTACTAGAATGCAAGCCATTTAGGGCAGAGATTGTTTGTTTGTTTGTTTTCACTGCTGTATTCCCAGCACCTTGAATTGTGTTTAGCACAGAGCAAATACTCAGTAGATATTGTGGAATAAATGAATGAATGCCTGCAGCATACAATCTGCATACAGGTAGCCAGTAAGCCAGGAAGTGCACACTGTGTTTGTGTGTGGAGGGGGAGTGCGTGGTGACCTACTGAGAGGGGAGCCAGGGAGAGTGTCTGGAAGAGGACTTTCAGCTGTGACCTGAAGGATGGAAAAGGCCAGCCCCTCCATATAAGGAACTGGAGTTGGGAGAGGAGCATTTCAGAGAGGGGAAGACTACCTGGCGAGGCCCTGGGCATGAAAGTGCTTGGCAAGTTTGAGAAATTGCAGAGTGAGCATATTGATGATTTTGCACAGGTCAGGGCAGCGGCAGCTACAGCATGAAGGTCTTGTAGGAAGAGTGGATTTTCTTTTACGTGAAAGGCCAATCCAGTGAAGGGTAACTGAAATTAAGCCTTAACATGAGTCTACGGTGATAGAAATCAGAACCACTGTGGCTGAGAAGGGTGGGGATTGACTGGAAGAGGGCATAGGGAATTTTCAGGGATGAGAGAGGTGTTGTTTATTTTGTCGTGGGTGGGGCTGCAAGGGTAATTCCTTTTTTAAAAACTTTACTGTACACTTATGATGTGGGCCTTTCACTGTGTGCACATTTGATCTCAATAAAAGTATATCATGAACTGTGTCATTAAGAGAAGAAAAATTACAAAAACTTACAGCAGAATTGTGACATTCATAGACATACAATGATGCGTATAAGTCCTTAATCTGCAAGGCTGCCTGTGCATGACTTTTCAGCTTCAAGGAGGTCCTGGGTGTACTCAAATGAGGTCCCTCAGGAAAAAAAGGTGAGTCCAGAGGGTGAGTAGGGAAGAGGGTTCTGTATGCTTTCGTTTCACCCTGTGGGATGACTCTGAGATCAGAGGTGAGCAAGAGGTGAAAGAAATCAGTCCCTTCACACCCTCACATCTGCTGACGTGTAAAGGCCTCTTGAATGAGAGGTCGTGACTGGGGGTCTGAGTAAGAGGAAGCTTAGCTGAGCTCCTGTCTGTGGCTGGAGCTGTCGTGGATGATCATGTCTCCTCTGTACATATATTTATAGAGCTCTGTCTGCTGCTGATTGTTCAGCAGACAGAAAACCGTGTCAGGCCTGGCAGCGCAGGGTGAAGGCAACCATTTCCACTCATTCTGAGCAGCTTTTCGCCACTGGAAATGTAAGACACTTTGTAGCTGTGAAACTGTCTGTCTGTGTTGACATCTGCTCAGCCTTCTCTGAGGGGCCTTTGGGAGTCAGCATAGCCCACCTGCCGGGAGAGAGTGCGGCATGTAGACAGATGGTTGAGTTTTTACCACCTCAAAGTGTGGCAACAAGAAGTAGAACCCTCTGGGAGGCTCTTGACAATGTCTAAAGATAGATGTACAACCGCTAAGACGCTGTTTGGTGGCCAAACTGAGCCCTCATCCCAAACTAAGGTCTTATGGCAGCTCGTTACCATTCATTCATTCATTCACAACTCATTCCTCAAGGGACACATTATTGTATACCGGTTTCCATTTTTACTGATATCATTGCTAGATCTCTTTATCCATATATTCAGCTTCCAAGAAAGCTGCATGAATTGTTTTCATTTCATCTCCAACTCTTCAAGTTTCAGAGTTGTTCAGAACTTCTCTTAAACAGATACTTTGTTCCTTTTTAGCCAACTTACAGTTCTTTCTCCCTCATCTAACAAGAGGGAGACATTCACCGGGGAAAGCAGGATGAGGGACGCGGCCCCATAGTCTCTCTGCCTTGCCTCTGTTTGGCTTCTTCCTCCTGGACTCAGCTTCTCCGTGAGTGGGTTCTTATTGCTTTGTTCCCTCAGGGGAACGGCAGAGCCTCTTTTCCTTCCTTGTTTCACCTTTTTTTTCCCCACTGAAACCCAGTTGCAGCTTGAACTGTACACCATTCCCAGAGTCTCTTGGATAAGTGACTGCCAGCCACAGATTGAGAAACAAACTGCTTCAGAAAGAGATTCTTTTCTTTTTTTTTTTCTTAAAGTAATTGCGGATTTTGGAATTATTTTAACCCTTTAAACCGCAATTACTTTTTTCTAAAGAATTTCTTTTTTTAAATTTTATTGGGGAATATTGGGGAACAGTGTGTTTCTCCAGGGCCCATTAGTTCCAAGTCATTGTCCTTCAATCTAGTTGTGGAGGGCGCAGCTCAGCTCCAAGTCCAGTCACCGGTTTCAATCTTTACTTGCAGGGGGCACAGCCCACCATCCCATGCGGGAATTGAACCAGCACCCTTGTTGTTCAGAACTCACACTCTAACCAACTGAGCCATCCGGCCCCACCCCAGGAAGAGATTTCTTCAATGACAATAACCATTCCAACAGTAAGCAGAATGTTAACCTGGGTTCACTCCAAGTTGCTACACATATAGGGTGTATACCCAGCAAACATTTTTGAGCATTTTGTTTAACAAACACATATTAGAGTTAATATGTGCCGGGCTTGGATCTATACACTTTACAAATGCCAACATTTAATCTTCCCAACAACCCATTTTACAGATGGGGAAATGGAGGCACAGATAGGTTCCGTAATTTGCTCAGAATATGTGATTGACACATGGCAGAGCTGGATTTAAACTGAGACAGGTTCACTCCGAAGCCCACTAGGCTGTGCCACTGTCCCTTGGTTTATTCTGTCAGAGCCTCGCCTGTGTGCCAACAGCTGCCTCTTCTCATAATGTGGATAAATCCTGCTGCATTCCAGACAGTCTGACCATCCTACTCCACTTGCCAGGGATTGGTGTAAGATAGTCATGCTATCAATTCTGGCCCCAAAGTGTGGGGAGGAGGGCCCGAGAATGCTTGAAAAGTGACACACTAGGACTCTTTGTTTAAGCTATTTTAGGTGGGTTTTTGGTTACTTATAGCTGAAACTGTCCTAGATGATACAGGTGCTAAATACGATTCTTTTTTTCTCTAGCAGGAATATTGGTGTTTATATTTTCAAAACATCATCGAATCAACTTTGAAATCAAAGTTTGGATTTTTCAAGGAAGGCAATAGTGCTTGTGGTAGGCACAAATGACAGTATTTGGGGCTTGCCTCTAAGAACTAAAGAAGCAAAAGTTAAGATGCTGTGTAGTTCTAGTTTGGTATAAACCTTGTAACTACATTTTTGCTGCCACTTTATTATTGAGTTTAAGAATGGTTTTGAGAATTTGGTCCATTGTGTCTTCCAGAGTGTTAGAGTCCAACAAAGTAGTGCTCATAGAAAATCATCCTTCTGGATTGAAAAACTGCTTGTTATACCACTGACTACTTTATGATTGGGAGATTTTTATGTTTCCCGGGAGTTAGAATTCTCTCCTATCAATACAAAGTTGACTGGGAAAACTAGAAGTGCTTGGCAATTACAGGTTGTTGTTTCTTTTTTTAATGGCCCAAACAAAGGTTTTAGAACATTTGAAAAAAAGATGTTAACTCAAAGCTAACATTTTAATTGGGCTTTTTATTTCCAGTAGATGTAAGACTCACAATATTAAAGTATCCGACCCAGAGAAGACTTCAATGTAAAATGTGATTCTTTTGAGTTTCGTCAGCCTCCAATTCATCACTAACGTACCTAGTGCTATACTTTACACACCGAAATCTCTCGAATATTCCTGAAGGAAAACAGGAGGAAAGGGGAGACTTTGCTATTGTTTTCAATATATATTATATATAATAATGATGCATTAGTATCTATGGTTTCGATGTAAATTAACAGTTATACCCCCACTCCATCCTACCGCACACACACATCCAACTATTTTAAATGTAAAGTTCAGCAAAGAAAAGGCGTTGTGTTCTTGCAACCATGTAGGGAAGGTGAAATGTCTGAGTCTTCATACCTACACGCTCCTTCTTAGAACTCACCTTTATTTTTCCATGACTGTAACTTAGAGTTATGAAATACATCTACCTATAGTCAGTTAAGCATGAACCCAGATACTCTGTAACAGAATGCAGCAAATATCGTGACTCCAAGCCAGCACAGTGGGGATTTTGTTCTCCGGAGGATATTTGGAAATGTCTAGAGATGTATTTAGTTGTCACAGCTTGGGAGGAGGTGGGATACTAGTAGTGCATAGAGGCCAGGGAGCTGGTAGTAGACATCCTGCAATACACAGGACAGTCTCCCCCTTACCCCTCCCCACTGCCTCCCGACACAGAATCACCCAGTCCAAAATGTCAACAGGCCAGAAGTTGAGAAATTCTAACTTAACAAAATAGGTGCATGTCACAATTTCTTCCCGCGTAAAGTAACATTCACGCTAACTGAATAAAATAATTCTCTAAGGCAACCAGTCTTTTCTAGTACAGTCCTGGTGGCAGGCTCATGAAAGATGTCTACCATTGAACTCAGTGCCCATATCATTCGTGTTGGTTAAAGGTTGCTCTTTAAATTGTGGTCCGTGGACCAGTGGCATCCGTGGCTGTGGGGAACTTGTTAAAATGCAGAATCTCAGCCTTACCCCAAACTTGCTGAATCAGAATCTGCATTTTTAATCTGATCCTTGGTGATTCCTGCTCACAATGAAATTTGAGAATCCAGATAAGAGAACTATGTGTCTCCTAAGTGAAAGGGGGCAGCTAGTTTCATTCCAGACAATCATCAGCTGCTTTCTGACATTAATTTTGAGAACAGTCTGCCACAAATGTTTGCAGACCGCACCGCCAAAGCCAATCTGTGACTAGAAACCAGGCCAAGAATCCCACTTCGCAGGCACATGAAGCAAGACTGGAAATCTCCCTACCACAGGTGTAAGGTAGAAATTGCCTCGTGTAAGATTTTCCTGTTTACTGCTTCCATTGACCCCTAAGACTTTTCTCCACAGGTCAGCAACTAAAAGGAGAGTGAGAAATAAGTCTAGTACTCATCTGGCAACCATATAGTCATTACAGTAGCATTGACTACATTCCCTATACTGTACTTTACATCCCCGTGACGATGTATTTCTTAATCCCTTCACCTTTTTCACCTAGTCCCCCAACACCCCTTCCATCTGGCTACCATCAGTTTGTTCTCTGTTTTTATGAGTTTGTTTCTGTTTTATTTTGTTTTTAGATTCTACGTATAAGTGAAATCATATGGCATTTGTCTTTCTCTGTCTGACTGAATTTTAGTATTCAAATTAACACAGGATTTGACACACGTCTGCTACCACCCAATGTGAGAGTTATTGATTCTGAAACTACTGTTTCAATTTCATCCTCTGCTGTGCCCTCATGAAACACATAATAACAAACCAAACATTAATTATATCTTTGGAGAAATGCATCAAAAGAAACAAACAGGCACTGTGATAGGGTTGACCCAAGGGGTGGTAGAAAGCTAATTTACATAGATGCTCAGAGAACCTCTGAGCAGAACGTCGAGTTGAGCTCTGAAGGATGAGAAAGACAGTCCTCTAAATATGTGAGGCAGGAGCGTCCTCAGCCAATGGGAAGACACCAAGGTGGTAAAGACCTTGATGTGTTTGAAGGAAAAAAAACCAGTGTGGTAGGAGCACAGTGAGTAGGAGAGAAAGTGGAAAGAGAGGAGGCTGGAGAGACCAACAAGAACTGTACCACGAAGGGCCTGTGGCAAGCCATGATAGGATTCTATTCTTTCTGGGGAGTGGAGGGGAGTCTGGATTTTATTCTATATGAACCACATAGTAGTAGTGTCTGTTGCAAGGGAAATGGATGAAATAAACCAGGGTGGCTTGAGCTAGGGTAGCTATTGGTTCCTTATTTGTCTCCTTCTAATATGTGGCTCTTTATCTTTTATTAGAAAAGACCTTTGTACTGGTTTCTCAACTTGGCTTCTGTAATCCTACCAGCCACCTTATGGTGGAGAACATGCACCGCAGGGAAAATTGTTGGGGGATTTACTGATGAAAGAGCAGTGAATCACTCCGAGTATAGGCAGGAACACCCTAGGGGCATATCCCTCCCATCCTGTGTTCCTGTGCTCTCTTCCCTCCCATCTATAGAAATGGATTGTCTGTCCCAGAATGGTGGGCTAAGGCTGCATCTGTCTCCCTTGTCTTTGTATATGTTTGGAACATAACTGGTATTTAATAAATGGAATACAACTGGGTATTGAAGTGGCTGTTCTGTGTGAGTGTGTGTGTGTGTGTGTGTGTGTGTGTGTGTGTGTACTAAATCTTTCACTGTGACTAGCTCCAAGGTGAGGCTTATTTAGTAAGAACTGGCTGATATGCAGTGTGATTATTACAGCTCTGTGAAGACACCACCTGATTGCCTCCTTTGACATGCCTGCTTGCTACTGCCTAACCTTCTGCTATTAGAAATTCATTCCTCTGAAATGAGGTTATAGCCCTTACTGAAACACAAATATCCTGAGGTAACACATGAGCCTTATCAACCATCTTGGCTTTCATGGGTCTATCATATCTTTTCTTGAGAGAAAGCAGATTTTCATAGGGAGGAAGATGAAAAAAGTATGAAGGCATTGTCACTCATTGTGGAGAAAATGCACTACTTAGGATCGTTGGAAATGTGAAGAAAAGGGCAAGAGCAGGGAAGGAAGAGGGTTTTCAAATGTGCGCACTCTGACTCAGTAATTCCATTTCTGAGTGACCGACTTAAAGAAATAGTAATAAAAATGGGGCGAAAACTTATGAGCAAAGATAGTCGTTGCAATATTATTTTTTAAAAAAGAAGGGAGAAAAAGGTGAAGGGAGTAAGAAGTACAATTGGTCGTTACAAACAGTCACAGGGATGAAAAGTGCATCATAGAGAATAGAGTCAATAATGTGATACCAACTATGTATGGTGCCAGGTGGGTACTAGACTAAGGGGGGAGGGGATCACTTTGTATAAATGTCTAACCTCTATGCTGTACACTTGAAACTAACATAAAATAATATAAAATGTCAACTGGAATTAAAAAAATAAATAAATTATTTAAAATGAAGCAACCTAAATGCCCAATGATGAGGGCATAGATAAATAAATATGATATGGCTTTACAGTGCAATGTTGTACAACCCTTACAATTAGGTTTCTGAAGATTGTTTAATAGCATGGGATGAAAGTCCAAACACAGTGTATGTGTGTCTGTGTATTCTAGGTGCTCCACACATACATAGTATAACCTCCAATGTCTAAAAGATAGATTTATGTAGAAAAGACTGACTATACGTGTGTGTATTTTTGTGGGTATGTTAATAGTGATGGAATTTTTGGTGACATTTGTTTTCTTGTGATAATTTTCTATATTTTTCCAGATTAAAAACCAATATGAATTATCCAAGAACATTTTATTTTAAAATCTACCTACAAACATTGTTTAAAAGGTGAGATTGCCCCAGATACCACAGCTTTCTCTGTGGCTGCTAGGCAGGCAATGCTCAGTATCATGTACGTTCCAGATCCGACTGGACCTTTTCACAACAGCTACCCTTTACCCCTTAGAAGCAATTTCTAGTGCACTAGCCAAATTACCACATTTGTTTCTGAAAAGAAATCTGAGTGTTTGACTGAACTTGAATGTATAGGCTGGTTTTTCAGAGCTGCATCTTAGAGGTCCCTCCTGCCTCTGAGGTATGTTCCTGTTACAGAAGGGTCAGTGGTTAGGGAGGAAGGAGACCCAAAGAACATCTAAATTCATCAGCAAAGGGGCCATTAGGTTATTTTCACAGCATTTGAAAATCAGCTTCCTGGCACTTGGCTGAAATAGCTGAAGGCTGGTGGCACCATAATTTGATATCTAGAGAGAGGTGATTGTTCTCACAGACCACTTAGCTCTGGCAGAGATCAATTTAAATTGGGAGATACTGAGGAAACACAGACGTTCCAGTCAACCCCAAAACCCCCACATTGCACCAGCCATAATATGTTCCTGAAAGAGATTTTCCGTGACTGGACTTCCTGCTAAAGTATAAACATGGTGCAGAACACCAGGAGACATCTTTAGAAAGATGCTGTGCCAGGGACTGTGCTAGGGACAGGCACATGACAATAGGAAAAACGTCATCAGTGACCTCAGCTTGTTTAGTGTCTCAGTTAACTTTGTGTAACAAAACAGCCCAAAACGTAGTAGCTTAAAAAAAGGATTTATTGTTTCTCATGATTCTGTGAATGTTTGGGTTCACAAGACAGTTATTCTACTTCCTGTGATTTTGTTTAAAGCCACTCATGTGGCTGCGTTTAGCTGAGCGCTTGGCTTTGGGATCCAAGGTAGCCCCACTGACAGACATGGCTGGCTGTTGGTGGGGGGCGTCTGTTTTCCTCCACGTGTCTCTCATGCTCCAGGGCCTCTCACCATGTCATCTCTCCAGGAAGATCGCCCGGACTTATGTAGTAGTTGGCTTCCAAGGAAGTAAAAATGGAAGCCATGTGGCCTTTGAGGCCTAGTTATAGAAGTCACACAGCATCACTTCTGATCCCTTCTGTGGCCCAAAGCAAGTAACAGGGCCAGCTCAAAGGGTGGGGAAAGAGACTGTGCCTCTTGATGTGAGAAATAGCACAAGAGCACAGGGATGGGAGGGATTGTTATAACCATCTTCGAAAACAATTCTACCACACTCATTGTTCACCTAGCTCTTTAGCCTGAAGAACAGGGTTTTAGAGCTGGAAGACTCCTTAACCATCATCTGATTCACACCCCACCCCAGTTTTACAGATGTAGAAACTAAGACCTGGGCAGTCAAGCTGCTTGGCATAGGCCCACAGCCTTGGCAGAGGAGCCAGGCTTAGCACCCGGGCTTGCCTGGTTGGTATCATCGCCTGCGGATGTCGATGTGTATGTTGCTTTTCCTCCAGCTGAGGATATCTCTGCTGAGTTCCCGTCTGACTCCAGATTGTCCCTGTTATGTTTGGAAACCACAAGGGTGCAGAAGGCAGGAGGGACCTGCTCTTCCTTCTGCGTCTGTGCCTGGTACCTGCCTTCCTATTCCTGGGTTGGGCAACAGAGCCTTCTGTTAGGGCTTTGGCCTCGCTGACCAGCACTGACCAGGCATGCCTTCTTCATCATTGCGTCTTCTGTACATTCAGACATGAAGTGATACTGGGTTTTACCACATGCATAATGACTGGCTGCCCAGACTCCACCAAGTGTTGTAAAGGGAAGCCCAACACATTTACGTAATATTGTAGAGTGGTTTATTATACTACAGTACATTGCTTCTAAAATCTGCAATTACTGTGATATGTGTTGCTCGTTTTTACATGGAGCAGGTGAGCCATAAATTATTAATTTCTTTCAGAATAACCACAAACCTGAAAGTAGTTAAGAGGTTCCATTTTCCCAGATCATTATGGTGCTGTTTTGACTATTTCTAGCCTCCTGGGGAGAGGAGATACTTATTTTGTATTAAAGATAATGTTTGTTGTCAAATACAGTACTGGGATTCCCCCCGAGGCCTCATGGGATGCCTGACTCTTATTATTGAGGGTTAAGGTAAATAAGTGCAATTCTTAGATTTATGACTCCTTGAAGACCATAAATTCCCAAAGACGATCTGGTCGAGACAGTCTCTAGGAAAAAATATTCACTTGATTCATGCCGTATTGAGCAGATTATGGATTGCAGAAAATTATTTTTTAATTCTAGTAGCATTTACCATCTTTATAGATTAAATAAGTAATATTTGTTTATTATTAAAAATGTAGAAAAGACATAAGCACACAATGGATAAAGTAAAGATCACCCATAATCCCACCGTGTAGTCAAAATCACGGTTAACATTTTAGTGTGTGTTGTTCTCATCAGAGAGATAGGGCAATAGATCTATAGATTGATGTGCGGGGGCGAGAGAAAGGGAGAGAGAGAGAGAGAGAGAAGTATGTTTTTCTTTAAAAAAAACCCACAGGATTATACTGTCAAATAATTTTGCAACCAGATTTTTTGTGTGTTTTATTTTGCCTAAATGTGACAACATTTTTCATGTCATTGAATATCCTTCTACCATACAAGGAAGTAAATCTCTCTTATTTTGACAGGGAAGTGACATTGAAGCGCTGGTCAGGTGTTTGGAAAACGTCTTGGGTTGCACATCTCTGGGTGAGTAAGTTTCTTCAGATTCTAAAATGTATTGATCCTTACTGAATCTGGTGGAATACCCCAAAAATAGAAAGTTTAGAAGGGAATCTTACAGATATTTCAGCCCAACCTCCCCATTTTACAGATGAGGAAACCGAGCCTCTCAGAAGTTGCATGTCTGGCTCAAGGGCCGGGAATCCCAAAGAAGAATTGTTTATTATTATTGTAAATGATCCTCAGTCTCCAAGGATGAAATAATTGAAATTTAGTGGTCCATTGTGATCCAATGGTGGTCTAGTAGGGCTTCATAACAGGTTTTAAGGTTTCCTCAAAGAGGAATCTCTCCACCTCACTCACCCTGTAGAAACAGATTGCATTCAGTCAAGCTGGAAGGACCATCACTCTGAAGGTCATTTAGTTATTGGAAGAGATTTGGTCCAAAAAACAAAACTGAATTTTTTTTTATCATTGTCAGTCTCAATATATGGATTGCTATGCTCCAAGGATAAAACCTTATATCTTAGTTTCTTCTTTTTTTAATCTGAAAAACCCACTGTGATAACATCTAGCACTGGATGATAAGCTGTCGTACCTGGCGTGGATAGAAGTGCAGAGGATATTATTATGGCTTCTGGGTGAAAAGGGCTGAGATTTTTTTTTTTTCTTTGAAATTTGATTGTGAGTTTTTATTTAAAATTCTTCGGTTGTATGACCAAATGGCAGGAATAAAGATTCTGTTTTTAAGTGTGCAAACATTTACCACTATTTTATTAGGAGCATTACGTACGATGTATAGCCTCTTTTCTAGCTTATTCCACATCTCTGTGTGCAAAGCCTCAGTTATAACACAGCTCCCTGATTTTTTTCTCCTCACCATCACCATGTATTCAATTGCACATCAGTAATACTTATTAGGTACGTTTAACTCCCAACAATGGACTTGAAGACCAGGGAGGCTTTCCTCAGCCAAGTCAGTCTCTCTCTCTGGACCTCAGATTAGATCAGTAGTTCTCAAACTGGGTTCCTTGGGAGCCTCCAGAGGACGTGCCCTGAGCAGCACGAGCACAGAGGCCCTGTGTGCCCTGCTCGTCTCTGTTCCTCCAGAGTCTAACACGGGGTCTGGCGCGGAACAGGCTCTTCACATATGTTTTATATTTTTAAGAGAGATGAGATGAAGATCCTCTTCCTTTACCATCTTCCACCAAAACAGTTTCACTTTGACTCATCTGTGTTATAAATTAGATTTCTACATATTACATTGCATCTTGAGAAAGATTCTGTGGCAAAATATTAACCCTGGATTGGGTGTATGATATGGAAATTCCCTTCTGAACTGTATGATTTTATAGAAACATGAAATAAAAACACACATTTTTCTCTGCCTGGAGATTCACAAAGTGACAGAGAAGGAATATGGGATATAAACCTATAGAAACAAAAGGAACAGGAGAGAAGATGGGAGCAGGCCAGAGTTGTCAGTGAATTTGAGAAGGTAGAAAGCAGAGGGATGAGTGGTGAATGATTTAGGAAACAGAAAGGTGAAAGCTGAGTGCCTAAGATGTGTGGGAAGGAAGAAAGGAGAGGGTAGGCCAGGTGATGCTGACAAAGTGGGGAGCACACTTCTCTGTTATTACACAGAAGCCATGAAGAACTCTCCTCATGTAGCCTTATAGGGAATGAGACTGCTGAGGTTGCTAGTATCTGTTTTGCTGTAACTACGTTTTTGTGAGCTATGCCAGCCATCATGATAGTTAGAGCTAATTAATTGCTGTGCTTGTTAACATATGTAAGAATATTAACAGGATCCAAGGGATATTCTAAACTTAAATATGTCAGAGTATAAAACTTGTCACTTAAAAATGAGACCTCTGTGAGCTGAGCGAGGCTTTGCTCACATTCAGCTTCAGCCTGTGCGTTTTGGAAGTATCCAGTTGTCCGTTGAGCATATTAAGATGTTAAGTATCTTCCACAAACACCTGCAAGAACTTCTCCCAACCTTCAACAAGAGAAGGAAGAACAAACAGATGCCAATGTCCTTTCTGGTTATTTGGACCAAACAAGTTTTAACTCTGCAGCCCTGAAAATGTGTGCAGTGGCTTGACCCCCATCCCCAGCCCCAGATTTTGTTTTATTTTTATTTAAAACAGGGGCAGTGATGTTTTCCCTTCTTATATCACTGCAGAGTGGAGAGGATGAATAAGTTAGCATTCGTGTAGCCGCAACAGATTCTGAATTAGAAGGTGCCCTTTTGAATACCAAGTTCAGTATATTAGTTTCCTCTATTCGTCAAGGTCATTTTAAATCCTTTAGCTCAGTGGCTCTCACACTTGAGCCAGCATCAGAATCGCTGAGAGGGCTTGTGAAAGTGTATGTCTGGCGCAGGCCCAAGTCTTTGTATCTCTAACAAGTTCCCAAGTGATGCGGACGTTCCAGGTCCAGACCACACTTTGAGAACCATGGCTTTGAAGTCCGTAAGCCCCAAAATTCTTATTGTGCACACCTACCCCATTTATAATTCAAATAAAACGTAACTAAAGTATAAAATTAAATTTTTGTTTCCTCAAATGATTGAGAACTTGCCTATAAGCTAAAATGAAAACAGCTTCATTCTCGTTGTTTTCCCTCTATGTGTTGGGCTGTGTGGAGCTGGACACCAGAGGTACTGAGCTTCCTGGGAACCAGTATTGTGCTTTTGCCTTATCCTTCTCATCTTCATCAGACGCTTAGGGAGGCTCTTGGGTTCAGGGCACTGTCTAAGGAGTTGGATGTTGAGACCTTTTTGGAACATGGTCCCAGCCATCAGGGGGCGTCCTTCACAAAGTAGAGAAAGCTTTGGAACAATACAAGAAGGTACCCACTACCCTGTTTCCCCGAAAAGAAGGCCTACCCAGACCATCAGCACTAATGCATCTTTTGGAGCAAAAATTAATATAAGACCGGTATTATTTTACTATAATATAAGACCGGGTCATATAATATAATATAATATAATATAATATAATATAATATAATATAATATAATATAATATAATATAATATAATATAATATAATATAATATAATATAATATAATTAATATAATATAATAATATAATACCGGGTCTTATATTAATTTTTGCTATGAAAGACACATTAGAGCTGATGGTCCGGTTAGGCCTTATTTTCGGGGAAACATGGTAGGTGCTTCTTTCACAGATGGAGGGCATATTGTCCCAAATGGAGGCACCTCATTTCTGAAGCCCTAAATTCCTCCTGAAATTTCCCATGGAGTACAAGAAACAAGGCCAGTCATGAACAGGATACTGAGTGACCCCAGGTAGAATTAGGAGACAGTCAAGAATTTAGGCCGTAGCCATTTCACCAAGGGCAGATACTTTATTTAAAACATGATGTTTCTGTGGTTGAGATATGTGTCCTGTCTCCCTGCCCCTTCCTTACAAATGTTTATAAAACACATACAATAAGCCAGATATCATAGAGTGATGAAGAAAACAAGGTCCCTATCTTAATGAGTTCTCAATTTAGTTGGGGGGTTGAATAATTACAGGGCACTGTGACGAGGACAATACATACTGTGGTGAGAAGAGGGAATATTATGTAGAAAGGATCAGCAGTGTGAAAGCTCAGAGGTATGAAACAACTGAGTATATTCATGGAACTATCAAGAAGTTTGGTGCTGCTGGAATATAAGGTGTGAGGAAGGGACCAGCAAACCTGGACATATCGGGCCGAGGCCATGGAGACTCTTGTATGCCAGGTTAAGGAACTTGATCTTTCTCCCGTGGATTAGGATACCCTGGTTTTTAACCAGATCAGAAGAAATCACCTTTAACAAACAATAAAGAGGATGCTTTGAAAGGAGTGACTTGAGATGGGGAACTGGCTGTAGGTTCTCATTGCACAGACAACAGATGCTGTTACTACAGTAACTGTTCAGGCCCATCACTACTCAGTAAGAACAGAAGATGATCTGTGTCTTCCTCTGCATCACACTTAGAAAGAACAATTCAGTCAACATATTTCTTAGTAACCAGATTATAAACCAAGGCAATATATGAAGTTTAACATTTTTTGATGTTTAGGAAATTAGCTGTACTTCTAGAGAGAACACATCAGCAGAATGACACAAGTCCTTGGTGAGCTATATATACAGAGGGTGCCAAAGAAATGTATATGTATTCTAAGAAAGGAAAAAACTGTATTAAAATTGTAATACTCAATATATACCGACAACAAAAGATGAATACAAGTCACGTTTAACTTCTGCAATTACAAGAGGTGCTCAAAATGGTTTCCATCAGTGGAATTTTAATACAGTTTTACAAAAATGTATACATTTTTTGACACCCTCTATATATAAAGGCTTGTTTTGTAGATCTAAACTGGATATTGTCACAGAAGTAATTAGAATAGAGCAGCTACTTCAAAAGCTCTCTGCCCATTAAGGTTCCTTTAACATGTTGACATTTTTTATCAGTTTGGCTTTTTGAAAAATTATTACCCCTTAATTCTTCCTCTGAACCTTGGTAATAACTATTTAATCTCTACTAAACAACATGACTGATACAGACCAGAGAGGCAATAGGACTTCTGAATCCCTTAGAATCTTCCTTTGCCTAAGCTCTTCAAACTCTAAGCCATACGAGTATGCGTAGGGATGACTGACAACCATTTAACCTTGCACTATTGTGCTTTTCACCTTGACAGAAAAGAATTTCTCACAATAATTAGGATGATTTCAACATAGTGTTTTATCTTTGGTCACTGACACATTGAAACCACTACACGTGGAGGAAAGGAGGGGTATTTTGGATCATAGACCCCTTGGATCATTTTGATGTGAATGCACAGTATTTATTTGCCACTATCCCTTCTGTTTATGCATTAGAGAAATGTAATATTTTCCATGAGTTCTTTAACAGATTCAGAGTTAGTGGCACTTTACGGAAAACCTGCTATGTGTCTGTTACCATGCCAGTCACATTCACGTGGCAGATGTGTGGTGATGGGAAGCGGGTAGCGAAAAGGCTTTGTAATATCAATAAATCCCTAAAACAGCACTATTAACCATTCTTAGTATCCTCTTAGCAAAGGACATCCTGTATATTACTATTACCTACAAAAAAAGTTCCAGTAATCAAGTTGCCCTAAGGGAGAAACTCGACAATCATGCACTCATTTACTACGCATACATTACGATTTCATCCAAGTTAACACACTCTGTAGAGGAATGGTGTTGGCTCACAGTGACATGTTAGGCCTGGGTCCTGCCACTAGAGGCTTCAATGGCAGAGAAGAAATAAGGCGAAGGTCTATACAACCAGGAGAGCAAGGATTCCTAACATGGGAGTATTGCTTTTAGTTGGGGAGATAGACGTCATCAAGGAAGCTTCAGGGAGAAGGTAGCATCTGAGAGGATTCCTGACGTAGGGTAGATGTGGCCATGAGGAGATGAGGAGGAAGGCCCTGAGCTGGAAGGGACAAGATGACGAAGACACAGCCAGAAACAGGCAGGAGCAGACAGGCTTTGCTGGGGATGGGGAGCGTCCCATTTGGTGTTGTTTGCCTGAATTGTCACACGTGCAAACATGACATGAACTGTCTGGGGAGCTAATGTTTATTATTTTTCCTAAACAAACAAGGTTTTATTTTACTTGGAAAAGGTGTTTACTAGGATCTTTAATATCTGATACCCTTCTGTGTGGACAGAAATATTCGCTGCCACTTACTCTTGACTTAACATTCAGTGTATTAAGCTAAATTAGCATAAAGATATTACTACTTTTTTTCTATCACATGTGTTGAAAATTGTCCAGAATACTTTATGTTTATTTTGTTTATTGTTTCTTTGGAGTATTTTTGGGTAATGGAAATTTTACATTTTTTTATGTAGGCAAATATCACTAAACATTTATAGATTGTAGCTTTCCTGTTCTATTTTTTTTTTTAAGAACTTTATTTATAGACTCCTAGATTGTCTTCCAGGATTTTTATTGTCTTACTTCTCACACTTGAGGTTTTTACACAGGTAGAATTTATTCTTTTCCATTTAATTAAAATTTTCCATTTGTCAGAACCACTGTAGGGTACATAGAGGAATGCCAAACATAGTTCATTGTTTTCAAGGAATTTCCAGAAGCAATTCAACATCTCTAGACTAAATGACTAGAACTCCAGGCAGGAAGTCATGCACACCAGATGGGGGGCAGGCGGCATGGACGAAGCGAGTGGTTCTCAAGCTGTAGCAAACAGAATCACCAGATCACTGAGCCTAGCCCTAGAGATTCTGACTCAATAGGTTGGGAGTGGGGCCTGAGAATCTGCATTCCTAACAGGTTTCCCAGGTGATGCTGACGCTGCCAGTCCAGGGGCCACACTTTAAGTACCACGGAGGTAGGAAACCAGGGAAGAAAGGCCCCTCACTTCCAGTTAAGGCTTTATAAAGAACATGCTTACTTTGGACAAATTTTAGTAAATTGAATCAAGTTTTTAATAAAGGTATCTCACATTCAATATTTAACATCTTTATGAAGAGAGTGCTATTTACAACCTAGAAAAGGGTTTTCTTACAACATTTAGGTTATACTAGCCTGAAAGAATGAAATATTTTTGACCCAGCAAGTCTATGTCTGGGAATTTATCTGAAAGAAGTCATCAGAGTTGGGTGTAAAGGTACACGTACAAGGATTCTCATGGCAGTGTTATTTACAACAGTGAAAAACTGGGATCAAAATAAATGCCTAGCAAAGGGGTTTAGCATGTCTTTTAGAACAAAGAAGTTCTTTACAGTTTATTAAAAATGATGATGTAATTACATATTCATTGGCATGAAAGGTGTTATAAAGTAATAAAGTATACAAAACTGTAGTTGATACACACACGCACACACACACATGCATGAGGAAATATCAAAGTATTAATAATGGTTCTTAGAGCAGCTTTCCCCTTCTGTGTTTTCTAATTGGTCTGCCATGAACCTGGATGGCTCATGTGATTCTTTTCTATTAAAAGAAGAGGGAAGTGCTGAGGCAATTGCTTTAAGTATTTTAATCAGTCTTGAAGTCAGCCCAGCCTGCCATTACAAAAAAGCACATTTCATTTCTAAAGCTAAGATTCTTGGCGTTGGCAGTCTAGAATACTTCAGCTCCCCAAACACTGGTTTCTATCTCCAGGGGGTAGGCACAACTGAAAGTTAGGGTCTGGCTTTCACAGACCTCTTCTTAATCTATATACACATTTAATTGCTTAGTAAAAAACAAGACACTCCCTTTTTTTGTTGTTTGTTTGTTTTACTGATAGCTGCTGTTCCTAGAGGCTGCTTCTGGTATATTCGAAAGGAAATGAACGTTTTCAAACCCCTGAACTCGTGTTGTTTTTAATCTTCTATACAATTCAGTTGAATATTTGTTGTGTGAAATAACTATGTGGTAAAAATAGAAAGTTTTTTGATTGCCTATCTTCTGGCATTTATTATCTCCCCTGTAGGTAGCAAATTTGCTTTCCAAGCTGATCCACTTTTCTCCAACTAATTTAATTTTGGTGGAGGCAGTGAGGCGCTATGTATTGAGAAGCTGTCCTGTGCAGAGCACAGGGGTGGGTGCCTTGGGATGAGGAGGGGAGGCCATCTAATACATTTCCCTCAGGCCTTTACCAACAACCAAGCACCTTTATAGAGATCATTGCATTTAAGTTTTACTAGATCCCCAAAAGTTTGATTTTGTTTTTCTTTTGTACAGGTGAGGAAAGTGAGTCCTAGAAGTTTGGTAACTTACCAAACATCACAGACTCCAACCCCTGTCCTCTAAGGCAGCTCACACAGTCGCCCTTCGGCCCCAGTCCCCCTCCTACTGGAAGCATCTGGGGGTGTTCTCCTGCATCACCATCTTCCCCTTTCCTCCTGTCTGTTTCCTTCTCCAGCCTCCTCACATGGTTTGGCTTGGACACAGCTGCTGCTGCAGAGCTGACAACAGCTTCCTCAGGCAGTGGCTTCTGCCCTGTGCCTATAGATACAATTCTCTGAGCGAGCTGGAGACGGAGGGGGGAAGAGTGGGAACGGTTACAGTTTTGTCGTTTTCATGATCTCTTTTATCAAATACTCAACTTGTTAAAGGCACCAAGACAACCACCTCATTGTCCCCACACCCTCTAACCCCAGGACCCAGGTGTCATGGCTTGGGTTCCTCAGGAAACAGCCTCTGACCTGGAGTTAAGTGGGCAGGACGTTTATTGGGGCGTGCCCTCAGGATTGACCCCTGTGGACAGGAGGGGATGGGAGCAGGATGAGGCGGAGGGCAGAGTGGAGCAGTGACGCAGTCCTGACAAGCCTTGCCCAAACCCATGGGGCACTCTGGATGCATCAGAATTGTCTGCGTGGGCCAAAATGGCTGGCTTCCTACCCCTCCTGTGATCAGTCATTAAATGTGGGCCACGTGAGAAGGGCATCATCTTGGACAAGACAGCTTTCTGCCACTGAGGCAGCTCCTGACAGGGCCACAGCTGGAGGCTGGCTGTCTCCAGTGTTCCCGGCAGCTGGGCAATAAGTCCTTCTTTGAAGGGAGATGTGGGCAGTGTGTCTCCAACCCTGGATTGTTGGGGTAACACAGTTATGACAGAGAGCAGCCTGCTTTGCACATTCTTAGGCAATTCTATTGAGAGCCTGAGGTCCACTGTCATCACAGGAGAAGCTCAAGGAAAAATCTTCACAAAGATGTGGGTCAGCAAAGCTTCTCAGCAGAGTGGATAGCTTTCCCAGTGCCCTGCTGGCTCGTGGACCCTCTTCGAAAAACCCATGGGGCCCTCATCTGAAGGGGGAGAGAAATGAGATAACAGATGTAATGTTCTCCCCAAATTTTAACCTTTGGAGGGGTTTTGTCTGATGATCTGATATCTTCCAAATCAGCACATGAAAATCCTTATGTGGATGTGGTCCGTCTAGGGAGAGGGTTAGAAAGAGCATCCATTTGGAAGTCAGGAAGCCACGGTTCTGGTCCTGGCACTGACCCTCCCCTTAGGGCTCTGACCTTGCACAAGCCATGCTGCCTCTCCTAGCCTCACGTTCCCATCCATAAGATGAGGTGATTTGGTTCAAAGAGATCTGTGATCACTTCCAGCTCAGAATCATAATGCTTCTCTATCGTCCAGACAAATCGGGCTCACTACCTGTTTCTGTAAATAAAATTTTACTGGAACACAGTCATATTCATTCACTTATATATTGTTTTCACGCTACAATAGATGCGACAGAAATGGTTTGGCCTGCAAAGTTTAAAATATGTACTACTTGGCCCTTTATAGAAAAAGTTTGCCAACTCCTAGATGAATCTTCAATCATGTCCTGTTCTAAAGATTAGGAGGATACGTAACGGGCCGTGAGGATATGCCTCGGCAATAATTTGGGCAAACAGGGCTGTCTTCAAATAGGAATACTTAGGCAATTGAGAGGAAGAGGAGCCTTAAAGGAGAGTAGGTGAGAAGCACTGTAATTGTACTGTGCACCAAGGGCAGCATCTGCAAGGATTCCTGAGTAAGCAGTGTCCCAGGTGCCTGAGAGATCTTGTTTGCCAAAACATCCACCCCTGCAGTCCCTGCATCCGATCTTTGTTACCCATGTGGTAAGGTGTTTAGCAGGGAGGGCAAACGCAGGTTTCTAAGACCAAGGTCATTTGTCCAGCAACTGAAATGAATAAAGGGAAATTTGGAAGAAATGAGAGAAGAACCTCTCTCTGCTGGTGAAATGCCAGAATCATCAAGCTGTCACTCCTTCAGAGAAAATCACTTTCCTGGTAAGAGACCTTATACGTAGGAGGGACTCCTGAAAATATTGCTGTTATGAGCTGTACTCTGAGCTCTTAAGAAACACAGCTTTTAGTTGCTTAATGTCTCTTCATATTGTTTTGTTCTCATCGCGTTGCCAAAACATCGCCATGGGGTAGTATCAAGTGTTTTAATCCTCATCATCCTATAATTCACAGGTGGGGAAAGAGACTGCAGGATGATTTTGCCTGGTGTTCTGTAACACCTGTAGCATTTATTGTTGGTCCCAGCCATTTACCTCTTAACATTTTTGGTCCCTTTTATGGCTCTTTATCTTTGTTTAGTGTAAGTGTTGCCTTCCCAAGTAAATTCTATCCTGCTGAAGGTCCAGGGATATGCTTCTACCAGATCACAGAATGTTTAAATTGAGAGAAGGCCCTCAGTCTCATGAAACCACTTAAATATAAAATGAGGGAAGTGAGGCCCAGGGAGGTGACCCGAGGGCCATGTAGCTGGTGAGAGTAGAAGTGACAAAATAACTGTGGTCCTGTAACCTGAAGGCTGGTGCTTTTTCCACAGACCCTCATTATACCTCTTTGTATTCCCTGTACCTAACATAGCTTCTTACGTTTATGTGTTCAGTGTACTCCTGGTGACTATCTAGATCAGGGGTGTCCAAACGGTGGCCCACGGGCCAACTGCGGCCCGCAATCCATTTTTAATTGGCCCGCAGCAAATTCCAAAAATATATTTAGTTTACTTAAATAAACCAGGTGAGGAAGACGTACTTCACCTCGAGTGAGTGGCCTGGCTGTTTGTGTATTTTACCGCATGTGGCCCTTGGTGAAAACCGTTGAAAAAGTTTGGACACCCCTGCTCTAGATAGATAAACTGTCTTCCCCAAATGACCGTACGCTCTTTAGGGGTTAAGGACTACAGCTACCATTTACATTGCCTTTGATTTTTAACTCCCACCTTTTGAGCATCTAAAATATATACCTTATCTTAAGAAGCTAGGAAGAAAAAAAAAGACAAGCAGATTAAACCCAAAGCAAGCAGAAGGGAGGAAATAATAAAATCTAAGTGGAAATAAATGAAATAATAATAGAAAAACAATAGACGACATCAGTAAAACCAAGCATTAGTTCTTTGGAAAGAACAACAACAACAAAAATGTATACATCTTTAGCTGTACTGACCAAGAAATAAGAAAGAAGACTCAATTTAATAAATTAGGCATGAAAAGAGAAGATATTACTACCAACCTTAAAGAAATAAAAAGGATTATTAGGGTATACCAAGAGCACATTATGTCAGCAAATTAGAAAACGAGATGAAATGGACAAATTTCTAGAAAGACAGAAGACCAAAACTGATTCAAGAAGAAAAAGAAAGTGATCCAAGAAAAGAAAGAAATCTGAATAATAGATCAAATTAGTAATTTTAAAACTTCCAACAAAGAAAAGCCCTGACTCAGATTGCTTCACTGGTGAATTCAAACATTCAAAGAATTAATACCAGTCCTTCAAAACTCTTCCAGAACATGGATGGAATAGGAGAGAAAACTTCCAAACTCTTTCTATGAGGACATTCTTTGATACCATAATCAGACAGACATCACACAAAAAATAAGAAAAGCTACAGACCAATATCCATTTTACATCCACTAAAATGACTACAATTAAAAAGCCAGAAAATAGCAGTGTTGGTAAAGATGTGGAGAACCACATACATTGATGGTGGGAATCTAATATGGTGTAGCCACTGTGGAAAGCAGTTAGTCATTCCTCAGTAAGCTAAATGTAGAATTACCATAGGATCCAGCAATTCCACTCCTAGATATGTACTCAAAACAATAGAGAACAGATACTTGGATGCCAATGTTCATTGCAGCATCACTTACAATATTCAAAAGGTAGGAATAAACCATGTGTCCATCAACAGATGAGTGGATAAACCAAACGTGATCTGTCCTTACAATGGACTATTATAAAACAGAGCCTGATACATGCTGCAACATAGATAAACCTTAAAAACATTATGCTAAGTGAAGTAAACCAGATGCAAAGAACACACACCATATGATTCCACTTATATGAAGTATCGAGAACAGTAAAATGCATAGACACAGGAAGTAGATTAGAGGTTACCTGGGGCTCGGGGGAGGGGAGAATGAGGAGTCATTGGTCATAGAGTTTCTCTTTGGGGTGATGAAAAGTTTTGGAAATAGATAGTGGTGATGGTTGCACATCATGAATGCACTTAATGCCATTAAATTATACACTTTAAAAACTGGATTAAGAAGTTAAAAAAAGATAAAATCTGTGGTCAAGGAGCTTACTAACTAGTTGAAAAGGGGAGGGGAATAGAGGGAGAGATTCATATCTATAACTGAGAGTATTAGAAAGCAAAATGTGACAAGTAGCACCTCAGCTAACACCTAGCACAGTGGTTGACAGAGTGTGTATCCACTGACTCCTGTTAGCCGGAAAGTTGAGAGTCGGGTGGCTAATGTCTAAGACTGTGGATTAAACAAGGCCTGGTTTCCGGTTCCAGCTATGAGTATGTGATGTATCAGCCGTCTGAACTTGGCTAAGTTACTTAATGTCTCAAACTTCACTTTTCCTCATTGAAAATTGTGCCTACTTCACAGAAACCTTACATTAGATAATACAGATACGATGCTTAGCAAAGGGCCTGGAACTTGTCTCCTCAAAAGGTTTATCCCTTGTTGTTGTTGTTGTTAGATGAATTGGAACGTATTTGCATAGAATTGAAGTTTAAAAAAAAGACAGTAGACCCAAGCCCTGAAATACAAGTCACAAACCTGAGACAGGAAGAAAAAGGAACCTAGGGTGGGAAGGTGGGGTGAACAGTTGAAAGATGGGATCAAAGAACGTGCAGAACAGCAGAGAGCAGACCATGACAGTGACCAGAGACGACAGGAGTAGAATTTGAGGCAGACGGACCCCGGGCTGAATGACACAAGAGGGAAGAGTGGAGTTGGTGTAAAAGGCAACTCAACGGAACCAGCAAGTTTTGGCATCTGTCTGCAGTTCCGTTGTTATGCTACAAAAGGTCCTAGTTGTTCAGGTGTAGGGCGTGATGGGGTAGGGGAAAGGAAGAAAATGCTCACATTAGTCCTTGTTACATTTGCTGTCACCATCTTTTCAAAATGTCCGAACCCTCGGTTTAGATGCTGACCCATGGTTTGAGCTGTGAGCACAGTGGTGTTTTCCGTTCAGGCAGCATGACCTTACTCACTCCCCCTGTACTCTGGGGTCATAGTCCCCTTCTAAGGAACAGACAGCCCAAATAGTGAGTGTGTAGAAGGAGGCGGGACATGGCTGCCATTTGTTCCCCCTGCATTCCTCTGGCTCCAGGCTGCAGTCAGTGAAGATCTTCTGAGCCCCAGCCGCATACCACACCCTGCAGAGCTTCCCACAGAGGTGCATGGGAGTCAAGTACCCTCAGAATTTACCACTGGCAGAACAGAGTGGCCAGTTTTCTATCAAATCTACCACTCGCACGTGCACATACCCACTTTAAAGAAATCACCGTGGGTAGATGCTGTGTTTGATGACTGGTGGGTGGACATTCTTCAGTCTCAGAAACCAAAAGGAGAAGAATGCGATCACGGCAGTGCTTCACGTCAGGATCCACTGTTCTTTAGAAAAATATGGAGGTGAAGCAAAAGTGAAGGCCAATCAAAGGTAGATCAGAGAGGAACGGACTTACTCATTGGAGAAGGTGGGTCCCCTACCTGTCGCCAGAAGTTCCTTGGGAGGAGAGAAAGGTGTATAGTTCTCCTAAGAAATGTGTGCTACCACAAATGTACCTGACATTGTGTGTGTACCTCACACATACATGCTGTTTCCAAGTGCATGAAAGAAAATTCCGTTGAAATTAATGAAGAGAAAATTAGTTTTAAAAAATTATCATAGGGATGAAGGGTTCATCTATTTAAAAAAAAAAAAAAAAAAAATCTAAGAAAGCAGAGCTCTGGAACCAGTGCTTCATGGGCCTATAACCAGTGCCACTGCAAAGGGCCCCAGGCTCAGGACCGGGCCCTGTACTTGGGGGTTAATGAAATTCCTAATAATTTTACCTTTGAATTTGTGTTTTATATGTGAAGTCTGATGGGACAATGGAACATATACCGGGGGCTTGAAGCCTCGCTCATGTGCTGCATCCAGCCAGCTCCCTGGGAAGGGTTCTCCTCCACCCACTTCCTGCCACAGTCCATTCGCTGTGGGGGCCTGGGCACAGCTGCAGGAGGGTCAGGGTTAGGTGGGGCCCATGGGGCCCTGTGAGGGCCTTCACTCTCCTCGAGAGTATCTATCCCAATTCCTGAGGGAGAATGACATTAAATGCCCAATTAAAAAAACACACCATAATCACTCCAGAGAGAGATGCAGAAGAAAGAAATCAGATTTCCTCTTTTTGATTTTTGAACAATGGGCTCTCCATTGTCATGTAGCTCTGGGCCCCACGAATTACGTAGCTGGTCTTGCTACTCAAAATGGGATCCCAGGACAGGAACATTGGTATCACCCGGGAGCTTATTACAAATGCAGAATCCCAAGCCCCCTCACACCCACTACATCAGTATCTGCTCCCTGGGTGGGCAGGTCCAAATGGCAGCATTGGAGGATGTCCTGGGTGATTCGTATCACGTGAAAGCTTGAGAAGCACTGGTCTAGAACACACTGGGATTCAGTGATTTTATAGTGAATCTGTGATTCCAGCCCAATTGTTTATATCATGATTGCCAAATGTGTTGTCCTTTTCTTTGATGTAAGGCAACTGCTGTTCATTTTGGAAGGTAGATGGAGAGGAAAAGTTTGGCCGATAAAAAACATGGGACAAGGAATTGCTCTGTGTACCACGCTTTGCCCGCCACATTGCTTAAAATTCTACTTGCCCTATTGTCCACTCTGAGGCTCAAGGCTCAGCATCTTTCCCAGCAGTGCTGAGAGCCTTACTGAGGGGAACAGTGGCTAGAGTAACATAAACTGCAGCTCCTGGAAATGGCTTTGACCTTTATTTGCATAAGCCTTCAGGACCTGCCAGCTCTCTCTGGAAGAGACAGGAGAGCAGCACCTTCCTTTCATTCTTGGCAGAGCTGATTCTTGCGCTTGTATATTACTTGGCATGGTGTAGTTGGTTATTGTTTTAATAACTTTCCAGGTTCCAGGAAAGATGACTGTAAAAAGCAACCAATAAGAACATGAAATAGACCCCATGCCTCCCTCCCTCCATCCCCCCCACAAAGCCTTTTCTGGAGAGAAGCAGCTACCATGGCCAGAGCTGGCGAGAAAGGAGAAGCGCATGAAGCTGCCATCTGATGACAGTGAATGCTGGGACAGGTTTCCTCTCAAGACGGGGAAGGGGTAATCTCTAGGAGTGAGAAAAAAGGGAGCAATCAGTTGCCAGTACTGGTGTCTTAACGTAAGGGCATAACAGAAGATGTACCAGGCAGGACAGGTTGTCTATTTAACTTATTGTAATGTCTCCTCTGCAAAGTTCACACCTGTTGATGCAGAAATTCTGTATCTAAGGATCTAGACTGAGAAAAGATCAGAAAGTCTGACAGAGTTAAGTGTAAGAACGCTTATCTCCATGATATCAATAAGAGCAAGAAGTTCAGAGAGGGGTGCATGCCCCAAGGAGGTGTACAAAAGAAGGGTGTGTGTGATAATATTGGAATTTGCATTTAATTTATTAAATTTAGACATCTAAGAACTATTAGGATAAATTTACAAATTTATACTGAAATTTATAAACTTAATAATTTATAATTAAAATAATTTATGAAGTTTAAATAAATTTAAAAAAATGAACAGCATGTAGAGTTGCCCATTGGTTAGAGAGAGCGCAGGTGTGTGTTGGGCACCTTGTATTACACCAGTGAATGAGATAGAACCAGCCCCTGCCCTCATGGAATTTACATTCTGGTGGGAGAAAGAGAAAAAGCAATAGTAACCGTATCATTACAGGGCAAACAGTACTGTTATTGATGCCATGCGAGTACAAGGGAGGACCAACTATCCCAGCCTTGGAGAATCAAGGAGGACTTCTTGGAGGAAGTTACACCTAACAATTATATTATGTTGTATTGTGTTGCAAGTACTTTATTTTATTGCATGGCCCAAATATATATACACACATATATAAAAAGCTTTACTGATACCTAAAGTGGGGTTTGTCTCTCTCTTCTTCATGTGGTCCCTAAATCAGACAGTCAAGTGTTACATGAGATCTGTTGGGAAAAGAGTGGGAATTTTACAACTTGGGTTCCTTCTCTGACACAACAACTATGTGGATATAACTTATAAATGAATATTCGGGGGCTCAAAGATTTTTTTTTCCTGATGGGGTGTGAGGCACCTTGTGGGAATGCACAGGAAGAGCTCTGCCCCCAGCTCCAGGGAGGACCAGTGTGCAAATCCAGCTCTGAATCGCACTGAGCTCTGGCTAGGCGTCCAGCATCAGCTTCTCAATAGGAGGTAGCGTTGTTTCGGTTGGTGGACTATTTCTTTCCCTTCAGTTCCAACATGTTTTATAAGAGCATAAAGGGCATCTCCATAAAATCTGTGGCTCACTCAGCAGATTTCAAAGCAATGCACCTTTCATTAACAACTCTTTACCTTCTGAACCCAACTTGGCCTTCTGATCCATTCTGCTGAAGTTCAATGCTGCAGATGACCCACTGGTCAGCACCTTGCTTTCTATTGCAAAAAAACTCATGCTCACATGTGGGGTGAAGGGAAAGGGAAAACTAAGTTTATTAACAAAAATTCCTCATTCATCAGAAGCAAATATCCACACCTGCTGAAAGCGACTGGCCAAAGATTCCCCAAGAACGTTTGCTTTTCTATGGATATGTCTGTCCCCGGCTTTCTAGTATAAAAAGCCAATCTTTTAAACAACAGTGTTCTGTTTAACTAAGCCTTTTTGAGAGCGGCTTGGTCCTGGAATTCCTTGCACATATTAAAAGTGTGAGTAATCTTGTCATTTGGAACAGATCTCCTTAATGTGCATGTCATACTTGAATTCTTCTTTAATTAACATGGCATTACCTTGTGGCAAAGGTGTATTAGCTGCTGTTTTTCTGATTGCCCTTGAGTGTTGCCTCAGAGTTGCTAGAGTGCTGATAAAGTCAATAAGGGCTGTGCATTGATTTTCAGACACAAGGACTGTCACCAGCGCAGCTCCAGACATGTCCCCAGGACCAACAGTTTTCAACAGCGCAATGGCCAGAACCAAGATGAAACGCATGAAGGAGTAAGTACCATGTTGCCTGACCCCTAGGAGAGTACAGTATTAGAACACAATGACAAAGGGTGTGATTCGTGATGCGATGCTATTCTACTTGTCTCCACAAAAATAGCAGCTATGTTTTCCTGGATGCAACAGTGAATGGAATGTGCACAAGCTCAGTTGAAAAGGCCTGAATCTGCATCAGAAGCCATTGCTGTCCCCTGCTCCCCAGAGTATTTTGTATGTTGGAACCCTAACCCCAATGTGAAAACATTTATATAGCTTTTTTTCTTTTTTCTTTTTTCTTTTTTTGATATGCACAAAGAAATGCCAATTCTCTGGGAAAATGTCATGAAGTTGTTGAGTATAAAAGCTGACTATTCACCATCGTCCATCACTTGGCTTCCTGTTACTGGCCACTTCTTACCCCTGCTGGGAAAGCACTCCACTAATGAAATTCCCCTGCTGGGGCACAGGCAGGACTCTGGCTCTCAGCAGTTGTTAGGTGGGCCACTCAGAGTCCTTGGAATGTCAGCAGAATCACAAGGAATCAGCACGGACTTCCTTTCTGACTGAGTCATTGCCATGTACACTTGAAGAGAGGTTGCTGTTTATTTATGGATAGCTGGATGGATGGATGAATGGATGGATGGATGGATGGATGGATGGATGGATGGATGGATGGATGGGCCTTTGTGGCTTCGTGGGTCTCCTGAAGCCTCTTTCCTCAGGGCAGGGTTTTCTGGTTTTGGTTGAAAAGAGCTTTCTTCCACCATGAGCTGGAGTTGATTCCAGACCTGGCCCCAAGCTTCCTTCCACTGGAGGCCAAAGAGTGAACCTATGGAATGACAGCTGGTTAACTTTCTGTTCTGAAGATGGTTAGTGACACAGTGTTGCCAAAGAACCAGTCCTTTAATTTGCACAGGCCAACGTGCCAGGAAAGGCTTGTTCAGTCTGAATGAATACTTCTCTGGTCTTTATATGTGAAATGATCTCTCCGGTGTCCTCCGCCATGCTACTTCAAGTGTGGTCCACGGACCAGAGGCACTGATACCACCTGAGAAAGGCAGAAACTCTGGTCTCGCCTCTCCTGATTCAGACTCTGTATTTTAGTAAACTCTCTGGAGATTCATGCACATAGTAAAGTTTGAGAAGCACAGACTCAAGAGGACTTTTCCTTTGGGAGGAGTTTGTTAATGGAGCATGAGTTGGGATCAATCTTTTCTTTTAAGTTAAATTTATTGAGGTAATGTTGATTAACCACATTTGGATCAATCTTAATAAAAGGCAAATATTATATAAAAATATAATTATGTTTTTTAAGGCCTCACTTTGGTGGGGAGCTTCTTGTTTTCCATTTATTTTATTAAGGGAGGCATAATTTATACCTAGTAACACTCACCCTTTTTAGCGTATAGTTCTATGAGTTTTGACAAATGCACCACTTTTGTATAATAAAGTTCACCTTGTTTAGTATCCAGTTCTATCAGTTTTGATAAATGCATATAGTCATGTAACCATCAGCACAATCAAGATTTTGAGAGCAGTTTTCTCAACTCCCAAAACTCCCTTATACTCCCCCTTTGTAGTCCATCTCTCCTGTCTTACGCTGTCCCTGGAAATACAGTGATCTGTGTTCTGTCCCTGTCACATTACCTCGTCCAGAATATCATGCAAATGGACCCATCCGTAGCATCATGGGCCCAGTTGTACCTACATCGTAGTTGTGGACATGGATCTAGGCTCATGAGCAGTCATTTGTTAGACCCTGCAGTTCCGAAGTCCTTTAGTCCTCACAGAAGAAGAATGGTCACAAGGAGAGCCAGGTTTTGGGTTCAAGTCTCAGGCACCTAACAAGCAATTGTCCCTAAGGTTTCTGGACCCAGAAAACTTGCTCTTAGTGGTGCTCATTGCCCAGGAAATTCTGAGGCTGAACTTCCAGTTTCCCTTGAATTCAGGGGCTGATCAGGTTCTTGCCAGTGGTTCAGAGTGCTTAGTGCAGGGGAGCAATGGGGGTTCTGCTCAGCAGGACAAAGTTCCAGAGATGGGACCCACCTCACTGAAGCTCAGCCTGAGAATGAGACGCCACGGAGAAGGGTCTGGGGAGCTTTGGGGCCCATGTTTCCCATTGGAAGTTGATGCCCTGAAACACATCTGGGCCCTAAGAAATGTTCTGGATGACAAGAATGGATCTTCTTGTGGTGGCCACAACTCTGATTCACTTCTGCGTTGTCAATTCATGTAGGAGGCACAGGAGAAACAAAATACTTGTCTGCATAGACATGTGTCTCCCCTTGGGGGACTACGGTTACACACATCTCAGGCGTCCTGAAGTTTTCCCACAGCTCATTGACGTTCTGGTCAATTTTTAAGGCTTCCCCCCGACCCCTGTTTCATTTTGGATAGTTTCTATTGCTATGTCTTCAATTTAACTAATATTTTCTTCTGCAATGTCTAATCTGCTATTAATCTCATCTAGTATTTTTTTTTTAAAAATCTCAGATAGGGTAGTTTTCATCTTTAGAAGTTTGATTTGTCTTTTTATGTATCTTCTAAGTCTCTGCTTAACATGTTCAATATTTCCTTTAGCTATTTGAACAAGTAAAATACAGTTATAATAATTATTTTAATGTTTTTGTCTGCTAACTCTAACATCTGTGTCATTTCTGGGTTGGTTTCAGTTGATTTGTTTTTTTCCCCTTATTATAGGCCATCTTTTTCTACTTCTTGGTATGCCTGGCAATCATTGATTGAATTTTATCTTGTTGGGTGCTGGATATTTTTGTATTGCAATAAGCAGTCTTGAGTTTTGTTTTAGGATTCAGTTAAGTTACTTGAAAACAATTTGATACTTTGAGGCCTTACTTTTCAACTTTGTCATGTGGGACCAGAGCAGCAATTAAACTATGGATGATAATTGTCCACTACTGAGGCAAGACCCTCTGTGTCTTTTTACCAGTAGCCAGTGAATTATCAGGTTTAATAACAGATGCCAGCTGCAGGTGGGAAGAGGCACTATTCCTGGCCCTAGGGGCCTCCAAGGACTAGTTTCTGTAGCCCCTCCACACAGTTCTTTCCTTCCCCTCAGTAATTCCCTCACATTCACACACTGACCTATACTTAGCTGAAGCATTACTCTCTCTGTGGGTATACGGAGGCTTATTTGTTTCAAATTTTTAGAAATTGTTTTTGTTTTATTACTTTTATTTCTTAATTATGTAAAATGTTTCCAGGGGTCCAAAGTTAAATCTATAAAAAGGCATTTTAAAGAAGACCAGCTTACATCCTTAATCCCTTAATCTATTCTCTCCCTTTCCCAATAGGGAAACATTTTTCAAATATTTTATAGCTCATCCTTTCAGTTTTTAAATATATTCAAGTAAATGCACCCTCCCTCTCACTTCTTAAGAAATCGGTAGCATATTATACACACTTTTGTCGCTTCACTTAGCAATATATCATACGATTACTTCATAGTAATATATAGTAACGTACTTCATTCCTTTTTTATAGCTTCCAAGTTCTCCTTTGTGTGGATGTACCATTTTTTATTCCCTGGGTGGACATATGGGTGTTTCCTGTCTTTAGTTATTACAAACAGTACTATAATGAATAACATTCATCTCTTTTGTTTTATTGCCTGTTTATCTTTCGGATAGATTTCTAGAGATAGGATTGCTTGGTCTTAGGATAAATCCATATATAATTTGGGTAGCTATTTCCAAATGTCATTTTGTATTCCCACCAGCAATGTATGAACGTGCCTTTTCTCCAGTTTCCCCACAGAATATGTTTCACACTTTTGGATTTTGTTTTTTATTATTGTCATCTGTCTATCTTTCTGCCATCTATCTATCTGTCTATCTATCTATCTATCTATCTATCTATCTATCTATCTATCTATCTATCATCAATCTCTTTTATAAATGTAGTCTTTCACTGTGGGGTCTATTTTACTTGCTTTTGGTATGCTTTTTGGAATTTAGGAAGCTATATTTTCATCTCTCTCAGTAAACACACTTGAGAGTCAAGTATACAAAATGTTCCAAAGTCTGTATTTGTAGTGGAAGGGAAGAAGCCACTTTTGGCCTCAGGTTTCAACTGAGACGTGCAACACAGCCCGAAAGATTGTCTATCGGGATCGGGAGCCAAGTGGTGTGGCTCGCACAGGTTAACAAGTAGTGATGTTTTTGTTTTTGTTTTTGTTTTTGCATTTCGCCAGTTAGCCCGTGATTTTTGTGTAAACGATCGCAATGCGGTGAAGGAACCCGTGGTGCTGTCAGTCCCTCCCCTGTAGGAGGAGTCACCTCCCCAGGACGGCTGATTTTGGTGCCATCAGTTAGATGGTCAATGCCTAGAGACCACATGTCAGTGTGGTGACGCGCAGCCTCGTGGCCAAATGGGCGCTGCTGCTGCTGTAAGTAGGCATTTAACACAGAGCCTTGATTGAGGAAGATGAGAGTAAACATGGTTCCAGTGGAGCTGCCCAGTGCCCTGGTATGTTTCGGGGGCTACACTCAGGACTTGCCTGCGTGAGCGTGCCTGACACAGTGGTTTATGTATTTGTGTGTGACCTAGAGACCCATTCTTGGCCAGGAGGCACTTGTGTCAGCTGCTATGGCTACAGAACCTCCCTTGAGTGCTGCAGGGCTGCAGCGTTTGCTGGCAGTTTCCTTATTGAACGCTTCATGTCAGTGATTTGGAAAGGTCTTGCCAAGGTCAGAGCACAGCCCTGCAGGAGTGCTGTGTTGAGGGTACAAGTCCACTATTTAGAGGCTGCAGGAGGTACAAGGAGGTTCCCTCAGTAACACGAAGCTCAAATGCAGTTGGTTCAGTCTCAGAATGATGGCTCACAAGTTCCAGAAAATCTTTTTGCACTTTCAATCATGGGAAGACCTTGACTGAGGAAGGTCAAACTGAATGTAAGAAGCCCACGACCTTCATTGTTCTCCGCATTAACCTGATGTGTAGCTCCAGGCGCAGTAGCAATCACTTATACAGAATGACGCTGGAGCTTTAAGCACTTGCTCAAAATGTTTCCAAGGGGAGTAGCAGGAGGTTTGTAATCGTGTCAGCTTAGGTTCTGAACTGGACCAAATCCACAGCCATGTTTATGTGGATGGAGGCTTGCTTTCAAGGCGCAGCTCCTCTGTACCAGGGAGTGTGTTAAACCAGACCCCTTCTATATCGTGTGCAGCATACCTGTGAAGTGGACGAGATACTCCACTTTGTAAATAAAGTGGTTGTGTTTCAAGAGGTTGGGAAACCTTCCCGCTGTCACACAGCTAGTAAGTGGCAAGATTACATTTCAATTAGAAGTCTGGATAATTCTCAAACCAGGGCTGGTAACCACTGCCAAGGTGGGATGGTGACAGTAGGAGCTAAGTGACACACAGGAGCTCTAAAGGAGCCTTGTAATCCACGTGCCTGGCATCATGCTCTGGAACCTACCTGCTCTCACTTGGTGGTCATAAGTACGTGCCAAGCCACTTTACAGATGAGTCTGGGATACAGAAAGGTAAAGTAAAACACCCAAGGCCAAAGCCAGCATCCATGCTTGAGGTCAGCTGCTATCAAATTTTATGCCCTTTTGCATGCTTCTCTGAGTTGTTGGGTATTTAATATCTGAATTTTGACACCATCTCATTCTCAGAGCCCAGGCCTCTCTTTTGTCAAATACATACATACATACATATATGTATATATATATACACACACACAAAGAACTTACTATTTCAGGATTTCCAAGTGCTTTATGAATAAAGCTCATTTTCTGTCTCACTGATTGAAATAACCCTTCGGTGGAGAAATAGATGAAGTAATGTTTCTTTTCTCCTCCACTTACTAAATCTCATCGAAAAGGTGTTAGTTATGCCTCCAACATGCCTTTTCGTTAATGGAAGGTCAGTGTCAGGCAGCAGTTCTGAAACAACCACTGATTGAAACCAGCATTTCAATTTCAAAACAACAACCAAAGCTCGTATGTAAGAAAGGCTTGGTGACCCACAAAGAAGGGCTCCTCGCCCAAAGAGCAGTGCTTCTAAATTTACGTGTAAGACGTAAGAGATCCTTTAAAGAGCCAGGTAGACTTCTTACTCAGACCCTGAGGTCTGCAATCAATTAATGGTGCTTTTCTTGTGAGTCTGTTAGATGTGAGGTGGTAAGTGTTATGAGACACATGACAAGGGAGACACCTTACACCCTAGTGAGGGAGACTGGTCACCTGATGTGTGAGTCACACGACTGGCATGAAGGCCAAGTGGCCCCGCGTGGAGCCAATACCCAGGAAATTCGGAGGAGGGGCCATCTCTTCCAAAAGGGTGGACAGGTCCACACACTGCTCAGATGGTGCCTTCTCCATCACATGGACCCGTTATGCCCGTGTCCCTGTCCCAGGAATGACTTAACCCCTCTCTGCGAAGGTGAGGCTCAGCCTTGAACCTGGAATCCACCTGTCAGCCAGCACGGCCTGCCCTTCCAGGTCTAGGCAACTTTGGCTCCAGTCTTAAGTCTATGTTCTGTAGGAGTTCACAGCCCCTCCCAAGACATTTGCAAATCGCTGGGTAGTGTGAATATCTCATCTTCTGTCTCTCGTGTCTCCATTCTGCACCAAAGGGTTAGACTGAAAAATCTAACCCTTTATGCATTTTCCCTGATAGTCCTACTCACCCAAATCATCTGCAAAGGCACTAGACTTGTTTTTATACACATATATTTGGAAGCAGGTGTAAAAGCTTCATGTCACAAAGACTAATCATTAGGCATCCCTATTCTTAAAAAATGCTCGTTAGCCACCTATTGCAGGCAGACTCACTGCAGAGCAGGCTCTGAGATGATTTTCCTACAGAGAGTTTCCTGCAGGGGAGTGGGATCCATACTTGTGGTGGGAGAGAGGGAAGCAGGACTGGGCAGAGAAGAAGCTGGGCTCTGGTACTGTCTCAGCAAGGCCCATCGACTGCACCGGAGGTGCCGAAGCTGGGATGGCCCTGCAAAGTTGTCCCAAGTGGGCTCGAGGGGGCTGAGCTCGACAGCCCTGCATCCCCCAGTCACTGGCTGCAGGAATGCTGGGAGGGGTGTGAGCCCTGGCAAGAGGTCGATTCCCAGAGAGGGCTGCCAGCTGAGGGCTGTCTGCCAGGGACGCTCCCAGCAGCTGGGGAATGAGTCTTTAGTCCTGAAGGGGGATCTCGGATTGCAGCCCAAAGTGCACTACACGCCCCAGCGGTCTTCTTCCCCAGCTTCATCCCAGTTTTTGGCATCTCTTGCTTTCCTCCCTTTCTTAGGAGCAAAATAAAATGTTCCCATGCCGGGCATCTTAGCCATTTTTACATGTCTTGGGCTTCTGCTTACATCTATTATATGTCAGCAGGCTCTCACCTGCCCCCCAAAAGTCTTCTCTTTATATTTTTTCTAAATTGTGTGTGTGTGTGTATGTGTGTGTGTGTGTGTGTGTACCAGCTGAAGTTTAACACATTTGTGCCCTAGTTTTATTTGTTCCACTTCAATAGTGATGGGGGGCATCAGACATAAATTGCTGTAATGAGCAGAAGGTGGATTTTAGAATATGAACTATCTGATATTGCAATGTGGCTGCTTTCCACACGCTGTGGTCTTAGGTGAGTCCCTTTGCCTCTCCACGTCTCACCTGTAAAATGGAGCAATAATGAGCATACGTATTAAATAGCTCTCTGTTTAGTACTAAGTGGGCACCCAATAAATGCTAGCAGCCGCCCTCCTCACACACCTTTCTTTACCCTTTCAATTGCCATGCAAGGGCCCCTGACTTTATGAGTTGGTGTCCAAATGACTACGAAAATGCATGTTCTGTTAGTTTTTTTTCTACACAAATTTGAAATCCTGTTTCTAAGGAAACAATCCAAAAGAGGCCTTTCAGCTATTGTCAGCTGCAAAACAGATGTCCAGGGTTGGGGAGCGAAGGGCAGGTGGGGGCACGAGATGAAGGATTCCTTGGGCGACGTTATGCCCACAGTACCAAGGTTTCTTCAGTCTTCCTAGTGTCTCTTGTTTATTCCTCTTCTTTTTTTTTAAATAAAATTTATTGGGGAATGTTGGGGGACAGTGTGTTTCTCCAGGGCCCATCAGCTCCAAGTCGTTGTCCTTCAATCTAGCGGTAGAGGGCACAGCTCAGCTCCAAGTCCAGTTCCCGTTTTCAATCTTTAGTTGCAGGGGGCACAGCCCACCATACCTTGCGGGAATTGAAACGGCAACCTTGTTGTTGAGAGCTCGCACTCTAACCAACTGAGCCATCTGGCCTCCCCTGTTGATTCCTCTTTGTTCATGCTTTTTTCTTTTTAGAGCCATAAATCAAATATATGTCTTTGATTGCTATTAAGACCATGCCTGAATTGTGGTAAACTTGTACTTTTCCCAGCAGGGGGCAATAGGCATTATTTTGAAACAATTAAGTATATATACGATATAATTATAATAATGAACACAGTTGTTTCTATGTTATTTGGAAATATCTACAATCTGTTCTGTGCTGACAACACCACCAGGTACTACAGGATCTGCAGGAAGTCTGTTTATTGCTGTATTTGTTGAGTTTTGACTCTAATAGCTTTCAATTTCCCAAATTAGAAAAAGAAAGTCAGCATGCAGCCTGACCCTTTCAATTCTCAGCCATGGAATAAACTGTCACATCTGGGCTCCCCACTCATTGGACCCTGGGGATGAGGCAGGCTCCCTCTGATAGTCTTCACAATGTGAAGACATTGGCAAAGAAATCATCTAAATGAATGTTATTTTGGATTAGAGATAAGGCTCCCTCTGATAGTCTTCACAATGTGAAGACATTGGCAAAGAAATCATCTAAATGAATGTTATTTTGGATTAGAGATAAGGTGAGATAGAGCCAGGGAGTGGCAGCTGTGTGTGAGGGGCATGGGTGGGCAAGTCGCCCTGTGCGATCTGAGTGTGGGAAGGGAACAGCCAGAAGCTCTCTGGGCGGAGTCACGTACAGAATTATGGGCCAAACCTCAGAGAAAATGGCAGAATACTAGAGTCCTAGGGTTTAAACTTCATAGCACAGAGAAGGTGTTTTCTGTCTGCCTGTGCTGACGGGAGCTGGGCTGGTCTCTTCTCTAGCTGTGCAATCCTTGGTGTCTGTGTGTGTGTCCACATTTCCTCTTCTCATGAAAAGACGCCAGTCAGATTGGATCAGGGCCCACCCTAAGGGCCTCGTTAAAACTGCATCACCGCTTTGAAGGTCTTATCTCCAAAAACAGAGTCACATTCTGAACTTTGTGGAGTTAGGACTTCAACATATGAATTTGGGGGGGGGGGGGGTTCACAATTCAGACCATAACATCAGGTGTTTTCATTATCCGAAGTGCACGTACTTTCTAATGGCCTTTTCCCCTGGTCCTGAAGGGGAGGTATAAGTCTCCTGCAGGTACTTGCATATCTCAAGACGGTACCACACAATGCCTCCCAAAAGACTTCTCACTGGGGACAGCGATGACCGTGGAATGTCCTAAGCTGTGGCTATCAAACTTCTTTGCTTTGTGTCGTCTGTGACAGATATCAGGACAAGCCTGACTCACTCACTCCCTCTAGGATGTTGGTCCACCCCCTGTGCCTAGATACAGGCTCTCGTGGTGCGCAGTTTCCCACCTGCCAGCAGCACCTCAGCCAGTGATGCCTAACTCACTCTTTGTCAAAAGGATTTGAAAAATCAACTTCACCAGTTGACGCATATGAATAGCACGTTTTGCTGATCAGAGTTTGCCTCCAACACCTGAAAGATGTTCATTTAATCCACTTTTTAACACCAAATGCAATACTAATAGAATAACACAGAGAATATAAAGGTCTGAGAAAAAGTGAGGAAGTCAGTGTGTGGACATAGTTGCTGTGGGTGAGGGTATTCCGAGCTTCCCGGAAGCCAAGTCAAAAAAGGGCAATGTGATACAATTCCTAATTCTCATGATCAAGATGTGAATGTGTTATCAGTTCCTCAAGGAAGACAGAGCCTCTCACATGGTGTTTTATAGAGAACATATTGAGTGAACTCACTTCCTCGATAATAGTTTTGCAGGAATCAGATATAAATTTCATGAACATAGCTTCTTTGGTGATAAAGAGCTGTCCTGTGATGAACGAAGCCATGCAGTTTTCTAGGGGTCTAACTCTCTTCAAAGGTAAAGCTTGGAATACCTAGAGAATTTACAATCTGTTGATTTTAATTAGAATGAAATGTTTGCTTCTCATTTTTAAGTGAAAAGCATGTGACCCTTGAAGAAGGGACTAGCAAAACTGAAGGCAGATTTTGATTTACATTCTCTGAGGAATAAATGACAGGGATGCCCTTGGCTGGTTTGATGAGTATGTTTTCCTACTGCCAGGCAGTAATTAACCAGCAGTGTTTTGACTTTCTGTTTTTATGGTCAACTCCTAATCGAGGAGCATTCGGTACCATCACTGTTAGAGATGCACTGAGCAAAGCAGGACACAGAATAACATCCGTTAGTAACTCGGTGTGGAACTTCATCTGTCTTCGGCCAGGGCGTGGTTGGCCCATGTTTGCGTGGTAGAATGTTATCCGTAATTGCCAGGAAACAATATAATAAAACATGGCGGGGGTTCTTAACTCAGGGCTGTCTAAAACCATCTCAAGGATTTGGTGGGTGTGCTCAACTTTACCCCACTGGCATGCGAACAGTTTACCAATGCAGAATATGAAAACAATTCTGATGGTTGAATGAAAGGGGGCAGGGGATGAGAGAGAGAGAGTTAGCACAATAAATTTCCACCTCCTTCTCTAAGAATTGGGGCATACCCTCTTACAGTACGACAGTCTGGTCTAGATGTTTCTCCTCCTTGTGTGGCATACATTTTGCTGGTAGTCTTCTGCATGTCCCACTCTATTCTGGATGGGATGGTCTATTTTTTGTCACGGGACCCTTTTAGAATTTGAAATATTGTCAACCTGAAGATTGTCAAGATTCAATTTAAGTGCAATCACTATTGGCTGGGTTTTCTAACTTAGGCACTCTGCGCCATGCTAGGTGCTCCTTAATTCCCCCAGAAAGCTTAGAAGAGGAGAGGCCCAGGGCACAGGGACGCAGACCTTAAGGAGGGGCCACTGCTAGGCTTGTGCTGATGTCTCTGAGCTTGGAGGAGGGGCTCTGGGGGTGGTGCCAGCTTTGGAAGGAAAGAGAGTCCCCACTGGTGCCCGTACCACTGAGGAAGGGCAGTAAGGCTGGGTCTGCACGTGCTGGAGAAACCGCATGTGGGATTCAGTTGCTGCTGGCAGGAAGCTGTGTTGTCAGCATGCCATTCAGTGGAACTGGAGGGAAGTCCCTTTTGTCCCCTGCAGCTTTCTCCCTGTAGCACCCACCGTGAAGAAGCCTAGTAGGGAGCAGCGGGCAAAGCTGAAATACGGTCAGCAGAGCTTGGGGCCCGAGTACAGGGGAGTGGGTTTGGAGCGGAGGCAGCAGCTTAATAACTGGCACAACTTGCCAGCCCATCACACACCGGAGGCATCCTTGGAGCAGACCATGTTTATATGCTTCTTCTCCAGGAAACTCGAACGGCTCCTTCAGCATCTTTGGTGGAAAAAAGCCTTGGTATTCGGTGGTCCTGGGACAACCCTCTCCGAGCTCCCATGTTCATATTTCTTTTTAAGTCATCAGCACAAAGGCATAAAGATTTTTATGGCTTTTTATGTACATATATATAAAGATAATTCTCAAAAAGCTGTTTGTTTTCTTTCATACACCAGGTAGACAATAGTTTGATGGTTATTATAAACACATAGTTCCAACAGCCTAATTTCTTGAAAAAGGAAAGAAACATTATGCCTCTCTGATTTTCTATGCAAATAGAACTTTTTAATGCAAATGAAGGCATGAATTAAGCATACAAATAGCCTAATTCCTAATCATCATATTTTTAATGATCCCTAATTAGAGCAAAATTTAAAGTGAATACAAGCATGTTAGAAACTTTTCTCACGTATCCTTAATTTGTATCTATCACTGACAAAGCTAACCCCACATGTCCCCCCAGGCTTTAAAGGAACATACCGTTTTACTCATATTGAACTTATTTCTTAAATGCAAACACCTTTCCTAGGTATAGACACAGAGGACACATTCAACAGCTTCATCAGGTGACAAAATTCTTAAGACCTGCTCTTCTGTCTTGTCCTTTTGATTATGTTTTGAAAAGGAGAATATTGCTTAACTAGTTTTCCTAAGGCTCTTAGCCTGAGCTCTTGCTCCTACCTTGAATGTGTGAGTGTGTGTGTGTTTACTGGTATCTGTCATGTTTCTCTGTCCTTAGGAAGAAACTGAGGGAAATGTAGGTGTCCCGGCATCATTGGATCAGAGAGGTGGAAAATGTACCTGTCAACTTCGGCTTGTGAATTTTTTAAGTTAGCATTTCTGCTTCCCTTCATTTACAAGGACTGATGGCGAAGAAATCCTCCCACAGGATTAGGTATAAAAATGTCCTGGTTCCTACACATATATTAACAATCCCAACGTTGCTGGAATGGAGCAATATTCAGAAACAGTTCAGTGGAACATGGAGAAGTTGTAGAGAACCTTTAAAATGGCTTAACTGCAAACGAAGTCGTGATGCCGCAAAGCCCGGACTGAAACTGTAATGCTGGGCCTTCAGGAAATAGTTCCCATTTTGTGCTTCTCATCTGATACAGAAAATAATGAGGTAAGGCCTTACTCCCACCAGCTGCAGGTTGTGGGCACGCTCAGGACTGAACCTAAGGCAGGCAATTGCCACTTAACAACCCTGGGGATTTATAGCCAAAGGACAGAATGAGGGGTCAGTGAATGGAAAATTACCAAGCAGAACTTGCTTAGGTATAAAGGGGGGAGGGATTCTTGCTGAGCTGGGCTCGGTAGGTGTTGGTTCGCAATCTCAGGAACTTCCTGGGTGAAATACGAAACTAGCTCCCATGCACAGAGGACAAGGACAGATCAAAGAAAGAGGGAGACTCCAGATTGGTAGGTGGCAGTTTTGATGAGCAAGGGAACTTACGAGGCTTGTCTTAGAAGCCACAAGACAAGTAGTTCTGCATACCCACCTGCCGAATCGTAAATGTTTATACAGAGGGCTTGACTGCATTCAGTTACGTATACCACCCATCTGGTTGTGACCACCTTACTCTCTCAAAGCTGTGTTCTTAAACACAGCTCCCACTGCGGGAACGGTGGGGAGACAGTACTTTCCAATCACAGAGGAGGACGTGAGGAGCCTCTGGTTGCTCCGGGTGCAGTTCTTCGGTCAACTGGTGGCACCTCTTCTTGGTTACCTCCTCCAACGGTAGGCCGAGGACTGCAGGCAGGAATGAGGCCTGGTTGAGACGAGGACTCAGAGGAGCCTGACCAAAGTGTGGTCAAGAAGGGAATCCCTAGGGAAGCAGGATTCCAGATGAAAGGAGGCTTTTAAAATCCACTCTTCTCCAAGGACACCCATCGTTTCCCGATCGTTAAGAGCTCATCCTTGCTCTGAGAAATTCCTCCATACATATTTATGTTCTAGTTTCTTTTCCTTCTGCGATTTCATTTTCCTTTGCAAATCCAGTTATTCTTGTTGTGTTTCATTAGGAAATCTATTTTATCTTCTGACTTTGCTTCTACTCCGCAAAGCTGTGGTGAAATTGACTTTTGAGAAATGAAAAATGTGGTTTGAATTGATCATGGGAGGCATCATTGTAATTCAGCCAGGAAGGACCTCATCGAGAGATCCACATTTCACGGTGCATTATTTAATGGAGCTTAGAGAACCGGAGGAAAACAAGGGGATTGATTTGTACTTATTTCATACATAAGTCGATCACAGGGGAGAGCCAGTGTAGGGTACACTCTCTGTAGTCCATTGTTCACCACTGGGCAAGCCCCTTCCCCATTCCAGAATCAGTTTCCTTGTCTATAAAATCAGTGTGTTCCGTTAGAGGACCCCTTGGGTTCCATACAGGACTATTCAAAAATGTCATAACTCTGCTTTTTAAATCATTCTATCCCTCCGTGGATTGCATGTTCTTATTATAAAATATCCATCTTGAAGCCATTATAAAGCGTCAAATATGAGTGATGATAAATCAATCTGAAAATAATGACTTAATGTAAAACTTGTGTCTCAAAAGCTCAGTTTTCCGTGCATGTTTATGTTTTGTAGTTTAAGATATATTGAATCCAAGGAGATGTGTGCAAGAATGTTCACAACAGCTCTATTAGTAAAAGTGGGTGTGACGTTAGGGACACCCTAACTTAAGTACTGATGTGTACTTAAGCATGAGAATTCACGATGGAATAAAAACAGTAAAAATCAATGACCTATAGAAACAAAGGATATATATATATATATATATATATATATATATATATATATATATATCAACAATTCTGAGCAAAAAAGGCAAGCAAAAAACTAAGTATAATACCACTTACTTAAAGTGTAAAAATACGTAAAACAGTACCACTTATTTCTGAGGGATACATATTTACATATATAGTAAAAGTATTTTAAAAATGCTTGGCAATGAGAAAACACCAGATTCAGAATAGTGGTTACCACTGGGAAACGGGAGGGGGTTATGATGTAGGAGGGAAACTCATGGAGCTTCAGCCGTATTTGCTAATGCTGGATTCCTTAAACTGGGGGTCCGATATGTGAGGGCTCATTGTATTATACGTTACACTTTTTTGTATATCTCAAAACATTTAATGACATTCTTGTGATAAAGGTGGGAGGGCCATGAAAAGACATTTCACACATTTATTTGTAAAGATTAGAAATAGACTCTCAGCAAGTTGCTATAATTTTTTAGTAGCAAAGGCTAACAGGCATTTAAAATCTTCTTGCTACCTGCCCCCAAATTATAATACACCCAACAAACAAAACCAACAAACAAAAAGCTTCCTGCGTGCACATTGCCAAAGGAATTACTGACCCAATACCAGTGTCTTGAATTGCAACTACTTACGTACGTAATTACTATTGTTATTCACTTATAATTTATGCTGTTTTGAAAAACGTTTATGAAGACCTATGTGAATAGTGAGATATAAAATTGGGACTGGATGCCAGATTCACAAATGAACGGTTTATAGATAAGCACCCGCTCAGCCCGGAGCTTCCAGGCAGCCCAGATAAGAGGAGAAACGCTGACTTACAGAAGCCAGCTCAGGAGGAGAGTTCATTTTTTCTTGGTTCTGAAATTTGGGGAAGAATTAATCACCGGGATCCTTACGTAAAGGACACAGGAACATTTTGAGTGGTGCTTCTGGTGATTTGCTCTCGAGAGTGGCTCGTTGTTACTCATCCGTTTCACACAGAATGATCTGATTGTAGCAGCAAGGCTGAGACCACGTCAACCCTCCAAAGCCTCCCCTTGTGCCCAGGATCACGTCAGGACGCCTCACCTTGGCCTCCGAGGTCCCTGCCGCTGCCTGAGTATCTGGCCTCGTCTCCTGTCATTCTTCTCTGAATTAGGCCCCAACCACCCCAGTCTTCTTTTCTTCCATACAGAGCTTGTGGGTCCTGGGCATTTCCTCTTCCCTCCATTGGGAATGCTCTTCTCCCAGATTCTGGCAAGGATGATTCTTCTCTGCCATTCAAGTCTCCATTCAAATGTCATCCCTGGCCCCACCCCGGAGAGAGCTCTTCCTTTGTTAAATTAGCAAAAGGAGCCTTCCTCCTCCAGTACCGTCCCTAGGCCCCAGGCAAGAGGGGTGCACTGGGCCCGTGCTGTAGAGGGTGCCACTTTGGTCATCCTCCAGCCACATCCCTCCCCATGGAGGAACACGTCTGTGGGGCTGAGGGGACTTGCATACCCAGAGCCTGTGTCTCCATGGTACCTGCTTAGATATGCCATGGGACCTGCAGTTCTCTGCCCAAACAGCCCAAGCCCACTTCCAGAGTCATGTGCTTCTGCCTCAGGTCCTTCCTCCCAGGTGGTCTGTGCTGCTGGCCCACACACCCCTAAGCCTGAGAGGGGTGGGGACGGGCACAGAGTGGCTATTTGCGGAAGGCATGGGTGGATCCCGGACATAGGGGCTGAGGTATCAAATGTGTGTACAAAAACCCCTCACAGTGGGAGGTGGAGCCAGGCTGGGCAGAGAAGGGGATAGGCCAACTGCTAGGGATAAGGGTCCAGGGGCTGGCTCACCCAGCTCTGCCATATTCCACTGCAGAATTCTGAGGAGTCTGAGAAGCCCGAACGCAAACCTGACCTTCCAGGGCTTTGTAAAGTTAATTTGTGAAGGTAAGAAGATAGATCATATTTTCTTTAACAGTGTGTTAGTTAAGTTCGTAGCTTTAATCATGCAGACCTGTATGGGTCTCCATTTGCACTCTAGCCATGTCCCCACAATGTTAGAAGCAGGCCCAGCTTCCTCTGGTTTAGGGTCTATCAAGAAGATAGGGGAGCTGGTTCAAAGGAAGGGCCCAGTGGTCAAACAGGGGGCCTGTACCAAATCCCCTAGAAACATCTTTTCTACCTCCACCCTTATAGGGGGTCCAAACCCCCTTCTCGCAGCCCTGCTTTCTGTCTTCCATTTCCCTGGTTTGTTTTCTTTGTAGCATTGACAAAAGTCTAAAATTACCTTATGTGTTTGTTTACTGATTTAATATCTAGAACATGAGTTCTGTGAGGTCAGAGGCTCATGGCTGCCTTCCCAGCACTTGGCATGTAGTAAGCGCTCATTAAAAATGTGCTTAGGTGCTGTCTTGTGCCAGGACTGTGCTGGATGCAAAGATGACTAAGGAAGGTCCTCTGTCCCCATTGGGCTCCAAGTCAAGTAGGGCAGCAGACCTGAACACACCAAAGTCCTTTGCTTTCAGTTGCATACTCCTTACGTGGTTAATTAATCTGGAAACAAAAATATATGTGTAGCCATTACTGGGGAACTTTTACTGAGCAGAGAAATGGTTTGCAAGGCCAATCAGCTCCAAGGCAAGGGAGAAATACTTTTTGGTTAGTCCTTCTAAAGCCATAGGGATACAGGAGCTTTTCAACTTGACAACTCGTCAGCACTAGTGGAAACTCATTCCTTCTCCCTCTCCCTGAAGAGAAATCGCCTGTTGTTTTTCTAGGAGGGAGAATATGTTCAAATTTTCTGCTGTGAAGCGAAAATATTGTTTAGAACAGGAGGCTAAAATCCCCTCCGCTGCTGCTGTCTCTCTGATTTAGCTCCCACAGCAGACGGTGACATCCGTTGAACAGCACTGTCTTGGCTGCTCAGACCTTCTGAGGAGCTGAGGGCCTCTGGAGTCACGCTTCCCCAAGGCCTCACTGATGCGGGCTGTAGGGCAGCTGGGGCTTTCCACAGCTGCGGGTAGATTTCCATTGCTTTCTAGATGGCCCCAGTGTGCAAGTGTGACAGAAGACAGCAGGAAACACAGTCCCTTTCATGTAGAATTAAAAAGCGGGGAGAAGGGGGCTTGTTTCTTCCCACTCAGAGACATGTAAGAGGTTATTTTTATCCAAAGATGGTCATACAGGCCCCATATAGCCAAGCCATTTGAGGTAGGGATGCAAATATCATAAGAAATACTGGGAACTACACTTAATTGGAGCTTTATCTTGAAAAACAACCAAAAATCACAAAAGTGATCTTGTACGTGGAGAAATTAGGTTGTAATTTCACTGTGTGCCAATTCTTGGAACAAGCACATATATTTTAAATAAAATTGTGTAACATTAACATATTTCTTTTTTGTTTGCCTTTCAAGGTATCTATTCATTCATCTAATAAGTATTTGTTGTATATTTGCTAATTGCCAGTCACTGACTGTTCCACGCAGTGGGATCAGTGAACAAAAATGGTGAAAATAATCCCTGCCCTATGGACCTTATATTCATGGAGTGATTGACAAATCATAAAATATTAGAAAAAGTAGAGAATGCTAGAAGATAACAAGTGCTAAGAAAAAAATACAAAGCAGAGAAGGCAGATAGACAGTACAGAACTGGGGTAAAGGTTAGCTCCCCGTTATAAAGAGGGTGGTCAAGGTAGGTCTCTCTGAAAAGATCACCTGAGGGAAAAGACTTAGAGGAGAGGAGGGAGGGAGACATGCTATCTGAAGAAAGAGCATTCTAGTCGAAGGAACAGCAAGTGCAAAGGCCCTGGGGTGGGATGTGCCTCGTATGTTTGAGGCAGATCAAGGGGGCCAATGTAGCTGGAATGAAATGAAATGAAAAGCCCCCTTCTCCCCGCTTTTTAATTCTACATGAAAGGGACTGTGTTTCCTGCTGTCTTCTGTCACACTTGCACACTGGGGCCATCTAGAAAGCAATGGAAATCTACCCGCAGCTGTGGAAAGCCCCAGCTGCCCTACAGCCCGCATCAGTGAGGCCTTGGGGAAGCGTGACTCCAGAGGCCCTCAGCTCCTCAGAAGGTCTGAGCAGCCAAGACAGTGCTGTTCAACGATGTCACCGTCTGCTGTGGGAGCTAAATCAGAGAGACAGCAGCAGCGGAGGGGATTTTAGCCTCCTGTTCTAAAAGGGAAAGGAGGTAAGAGAGGCGTTTGGTGAGGTATATGGGAAGATCGTTCAGGATATTGTAGACCAGTGGAAGAACACTGATTGCACTCTGAGTGAGATGAGAAAGCCACTAGAAGGTTTTGAGCAGAGGAGTGAAGCAATCTGGCTCACTCTGGCTACTGAGCTATTTATTGCATCTCAGCTAAGAGACTGCGGGAGCCTGGACCAGGGTGGTAGTGGTGGAAATGGTGACAGTGGTGGGATTCTGGATTCATTTTGAAAAAGGAACTGATAGGATTTACTAACTGGTCTGATTATGAGAGACACTGGACTATCTGGAGTAGGAGGACAGAGAGGAACCAAGGATGACGCCAAGGTTTTTGGCCTGAGCAACTGGAAGTCAGGACCTGACAGGAACAGAAATGGGGTAGCCTGCAGCATTAGAGTATTTTAGAGGGAAGCTCAGAAATGCAGTTGGGCATGGTAACTATAAGATGACTAGCTGTTATCAAGGAGAGATATCAAGTATGTAGAATGCTCATGACATTCTTTCCTGAGCCTCTGGAAACTTACTTCACAGGCTGCCTCTTTCCCTAAGAGGAGCTCTTATTTCTTACAGTCACTGGGAACAAAGCTGTGGGGAAGAATCATGAATGAGGTGCCTGAAGGTGGCAAGATACTACCATTACTACTAGGGCATTTTTTGGACCCAAGAAAAGGGAGAATCTTCTTGATCTGGTTAGTTCGAGTTCTCTAATAATGCTCCAAGATAATGGAAGGCTCTAGTCCTATCTCTCAGGCTAATACATAAAAGGAGGGATAGCCAGAAGGTGGGAGTTGGTAATTCCCATAGGCAAGGGCAGCGCCAATGGAGGAATGTCGCGACCTGCGCAACACAGGCTGTGGGGAAGCGAGAAGAGACGGCTTTGGGTTAAGCTATAAGAAAGAAGCAGAGACTCAATGCAGTTAAATCTCAGAGGGCCACGGGTCTCACAGCCTTAAAAGACTGGAGCCCCGAATCGGACCTCACCTACTCCAACAACATTGATATTAGCTTGTTGGGTGGGCCAATTTTTTGGCCAATCATGGGAACAAATTATAGAGATATCCGCACTGGTACCCATAAGCCCCAAGAATTTTTTGTCTTGGAGTTTAACATGGCATACTGGGCGAATATTAGAATTTTTTTTTGCTAGGAAAGTGCCTGCAGAGCCGGTACTCCCAAATCCTCCATTCCTCTTTTGTATTCCTCGCATCTTAGGTGGAATGTAAGGAATTAAAAGAAGCTGAGCAACTCTCTCTCCCCTTTTAGCGGACGAAGGAACTGAGGAGGACAAAACAATTTGAATTTCTCCTTTAAAATCTGGATCTATTATCCCAGTGTGGACTGTAACTCCCTTGGATGGTAAGCTTGAGCGACCAAGGAGAAGTCCAACCGTGTTTGGTGGAATTGGTCCAGCTATGCCTGTGGGCACAAGAAGAGGTGCCTCTCCTGGAAGCAATAAAATATCCTGAGCTGTACAAACATCAACTGCAGCACTTCTTCAGTGGCAGGAGTTAATTGTTCTACTAATAACCTTGAGGAGGGGGCGCTGACTGGTAATTTTGAGGCATTGCCGGGTTTACAAACGTTCCGGCCTGAGGCATTGTCTGGCTCACAAACGACCCGGTTGTTGTCTGGGCCTGGGGCTGGCCCTGCTTCCCGTTTCCCTGAAGCAGAGTCCCATCTTTATGATATTTAGATCTACACTCAGATGCCCAATGATTTCCTTTTTTACAGCGTGGACACACCCCGAGTTGCCTAGCACCCTGGGGAGGCGCGGGCTGCTGTGACTGAGAATTGTTCTTATTTTTAACTCTGCAATTCTTTTTAGAATGTCCGGCCTTGCCGCAATTATAGCCAGTGCCAGAAAACTTGTCCTTCTTGTGAAATGCACCTGCAATAGCATTGGCTAACATAGCCGCTTTATGGTCTTCTGTCCCTACCTCTTGGCACAAGTGGAGATAGCCCATTGCATCCGTTTTTCCTTTTTGTGTGCCAATCATTCGTTTGCAATCTTTATTAGCATTTTCATGAGCCATAATTTGTTAGATAACATCTGCAGCAACAGGGTTGTTAACCTGTTTATGAATTGCCTCTTGTAACTGAGCCAGAAAATCAGAATACAGCTCTTGTGGTCCTTGCAGGATTTTTTGAAAAGAGGAATGAGTTTTTCCTTTGACCTCAATCTTTTCCCAGGCAGTTAAACAAATTTGTTTAAGCGGTTCAATGCCTAATTCTTCTATGGTTAATTGTTGGTGAACTTCAGCCCACTGTCTTTGTCCTAGAAGTTCATCAGCAGAAATACTTAACTCACGTTCACGGTTTTGTCTTTTCTGTGCTTCTGCTCCCTCAACCCACCAAGTCTTAAATTGGAGGAATTGGGAAGGAGTCAGACAGGTTTTAGCTAGAGCGTGCCAATCAGCAGGAATCATCTGATTACCATCGGTGATACTTTTATTGAGGCCAATGGTACACGGAGAAGTGGCCCCAAACTGCAAAACTGCCTGTTTTAATGCTTTAAGCAATTTAAAAGGAAAAGGCTCATAAGTAGCCTCATGAGTCCCTCAGGGTTGTCATCATCTGGTGGAGCAGTCTGTCTGAGAGGTCCTGGAAAGTCAAGGGCATCTATATCGCCTTCTATTCTGGCCTGATATATACCACGCTCTATAGCTGACAATGATGAGCGTAAGCCTTTTTTGGTTGCCTTAGGGACGTCCTTATTAAAAGGATTATTGCTCCCATAGGGAACTTTAGGAGACTTCCACACCTGTTCTATACAAGGCGGTGGAGGCCAATGAATCGGAGCAGGAGGAGGAAATTCCTCCCTGAAACACTCCTCTAGATCTGGGTAAAGATTTCTGGGAATAATTGTGGAAAATGACTCAGACCCCTCATCCTCAGCTAATTCCTTTTTTTATCCTTTTAGGGGAATCTTTAGTATCCTCCTCTCTTTCTTCTTTTTCTTCTTCTGAATCTGTTTGTAAGGGCTCTAGAACTGAGCGAACCTTCTCGAAAGTTTCCCAGACTGAGCCAGGAAAGGTAACTCCATTAGCATGTAAATCACGGAGGTCCTGGCCAACTGCTTCCCATTTATCTAAATCTAACCTTCCCAGGTTTGGAAACCAGGAACAATGAGTCTCAATTATTTTAAGGAGTTCTTCTAATTTCTTTTCTGAGGTTTAATGCTTTCCTTTTTTAAGAAGCTGCTTAAGCAGGCAAATATATAGTCTATACTTGCTTTCTGTATTACCCATGTTAGTTAATGAAAAGGAAAGGAAAAAAAAGGACTTTCACTCAATCGCCACTCTGATGCTCGGCCGGCCGTTCCCCTCGCGGGAACTTAGCACCCGTCTTAGCTAAAGGTGCAACCATATAAGTGCTGGTCCAGGTTGGGGAGACCCCCAAATCGCCATTATGCCTTATGACGTGGTGACGGAACGGCGGTGACGAGCCCACTCAAGTCCTGTAGCCACGAAGACCACAGGACTATAAACAATCACTCACACATTCACACTCTTTCATACGAAAGTGTTAGTAGTTATTCTCTGTTGACTTCTCTGAACGACCCTGGTTAAAATTCTCAAAGTCCAAAAACTACCTCCTTACCCCAGTAGCTGTCACGACGGATGCTCCGAGACCCTCAGCCCGGAGCCCCTCAGCTGTATCTGCAGACCTCACGTCTCTGGGTCGACCTTCCCTTCTCCAGCTGCCCCATGTTGGGTGCCAGATGTTGTGACCTGCACAACACAAGCAGTGGGAAGACAAGGGAGGCGGCACGGGTTAAACTAGAATAAAGAGACAGAGACTCAATGCAGTTAAATCTCAGCAGGCCAAGGGTTTCGCAGCCTTAAAAGACTGGAGCCCTGTATCGGACCGACTGACGGTATTTATTGATTACACACAAGGAAGTTACATTGTTTAAGACACAGTCTGTGAAACTCAATCACTACGTCAGAAAATGACTTCAAACCGAAATTTTTTGTCCCAAAACAGCCGAAGCATATAGTCCCATGATGACTAAGGTGCGGTATGCACCTCCCTGGGGGAGAGAGTCTCTCGTGGTGAAACAATTCCATGAGCTGAGCAGAAAGAGCTAGATTTTATGGCTCTAACGGACCTCTCTCACAATTAGGTGAGAGGGAGCAGCAGGAGAAAGCAGCAGCTTCTCTCAAAACAGGAGGAAGGAAAGGCAAGGCTCCTTCTTGTTTCTCTTGTAACAGCTCATTGGGGGGTCTCGACGGGGTCCTGTCTGGCTTGAGTTGTTCCTCCCATGAGGAATCTTACTTGTCTTTGACTGCAAACCTTTCTTTTGGAGACCAAACAGAGAGACACAAGGTATAACAAATTCAGTCCCAGAGAAGCACAGTCCCACAGACTCTTCTTTCCTTAAGGAAAGGTACGGGGGGGACAAACGGCTAGGCTGTTGTGTGACCACAGAGGAATATTCTGCAAAGTAATTTCCTTCAAATCTTTGAAAGTGTTCAGATCATTGAAGGAGAATAAAGAGACATGACAAATAAATGTAACACAGGATTATTTTGACCTTGATCCTTTTGTTATAAGGGTGTTATTGGACAATTAAGGTAAGTTGAATGGATTAGAGAATTAGATAAGAGTAATGTATCAATATGAATTGCCTGATTTTGATGGCTGTTATGTAGTTATGTAAGAGGGTGTCTTTATTTGTAGAAAATAAACACAAAGTATGAGGGGTAAGGGACATCAGGTCAGCAACTTATGCTCAAAAGGCTCACACACACACAAAAGAGTTATTTGTGCTATAACTATCTTTTCTGTAAGTATGCAATTGTTTCAAAATTAAAATAATATTTAAAATGCAAGGACATCTTTATGTGACATCCTTATAGAACTAAGCAGATGTAGTCCTCTTCTTTAGAGCCCTTAAGAGAGATAGATAATTACAGGGCACACAAAACAGTCAGTAATTGATGGGCAAATAAATATATGAGATAAAATATATTGTTTGCAAATAAAAAGTAAACATGAGAAGAGGTCAGTAAAGGAATTTTGAGGATGACAGATTGAGTTTGGAGTAAATAGTGCTCTCTTATGGGGAGTCAGCCAAGCACATATTGGGGATTTGTTCCCGGCAGCTGCATCTTCTTCCAAACCCTGGGGAGACTCCAGCTCCCCTGTGTCTGCCATTGTTCTGGGCGGGACAGTGATCCAGCTCAAAGAGCGCTGGCTGTAAGTGAAGCATCTGCACTAAGATGATATTTAGGATCCCTTAAACACTTGAAAGACTTGAACAGGAGGATGAAATTGATAAAGGATATGGAACATAGGAAGAAATAGATGAAAAAGAATGAAAATGTAAGTTCTCCATATAATTTCACTCATATGTGGGATATAAAACTGAAAGCAACAAACAAACAAGACAAACGAACAAAAACTCATAGACACAGTCAACAATTTAGTGGTTACCAGAGGGAAGGGGAGGGGAGATAGAAAAGGGTAAAGGAGGTCAAGTATATGGTGATAGAAGGAGATTTGACTCTGGGTGGTGAGCACACAATGCAATCTATAGATGACATATTATAGAATTGTACACTTGAAACCTATATAATTTTATTAACCAATGTCACCCCAATAAATTTAATAAAATTAAAAAATACAGAAAATAAATGTTAGTCTCACCCCCCCCCCAAAAAAAAAAAAAAAAAGAAAAGAAAATATGAGTTCTCTTCACTTGAAAATGTAAGGTCTTTTTATTTGAGATCCCCACCTAACTGAAGGAGTGGTTCCTACCCTTTTCTCTCCTCCATTTCTCCTTCCCTCCCTCCCTTTGAAAAAGCAAACTTTGAACCCTTTAAACAGCACAGGGAGCATTCCCCTCTCTTCTCAAATCTTAGATAACATCAAGAGAGTTGGCTTAAGTAGAATTTTCTATTTTATGATTTCCAAAACACTCATTGCAGAATTGTTACAGCATGTTTTCCAAGTGTCAGAATAAATTTACACTGCAGTATTACAATGCCAGAGCACTATATCACTTTTCTTTTGGCTTAAAACGAGTTTGTTTATAGCAGGTCTGATTTCTTCATTGACCCATAATTTATTTGGAATAAATGAATTTCCAACGTGGTAATAATCTATATTTTTGTCACAGATTTCTATCAATTGTACTGTGATCTGATAACTAGATTTTGTATAAAATTATTTGAAATGTGTTGAGACTTGAATTGGTATCTAGTATGTGGTCAGTTTTTATGAGTTATATGAGAAAAATGTTTTATTTTTCTCATGAAACTTAATGGTTGTATGGGTCATCCCTTCATTTTCTAATTGTCAGGGAATGAGAGGATTCTATATATGTCTGTTTAGTTTAACTTTTTAAGTGTGTTCAGATTTTCTACATCAATACTAATTTTTTCAAATGTTCACCTATCAGTAACTGAGCACAGTGTATTGAAATCCTACGTTATGGGGATATAGCTGACATTGTCTCCCTGTAGTGCTTCATATATTTTGATTCTCCTTTATTAGATGCATACTAGTATAGAGTTTTGATTTCTTCCTGGTGAATTGAACCCTTTTCATTATCTAGTGGCATTCTTTATCCTAATAATGCGTTTGTTTTTTTCTTAAAATCTGTCTCATATCAATATAGCTACCCCCAGATTTCTTTTGTTTATTATTTGGCTGGCATTTCTTCTGTTCATTTGTTTACTCTCAACGATTCAATGCCCTATGTTTTAGGTGTGTCCCTTATAAAAAATATATTCCGGACTTCGTTTTTCTCAGTAAGTGTAGTTTACGCATCTACACTTACTGATTATGAACAACAGAGGGTGTTTAGGTCACAAATAAAATAACCCTTAAGGAATAGTTAGCTTTAACAGGGTACCCGACCAACAGTTACACTCAAGATTCTGCTGTCCAGGGTGGGCAGAGCAGAAGGCAAGCACCACTTATAGAAAGGGGCCTGCCAGTCGCCTGTCCCATCTGTGGCTGCCACATGTCACCCCAGCACCAACAGTGCAGTTTCTGTAGAGAGATCTGTTTGGTCCTTGCTCAGAAGATTCAGAGACAGCCATTTGAAATTCTAGGTGTGGCGAGAAGGGGTACAGAATCCATCTTTAGTAAAGACTCCCTATGCCTGTTAGCACCAAACGATCGTTAACACATCAGTATTAACAGAAAATACATTGCATCACTCTCTTCCTGCAGTGGCTCATACATATTTGATGTGTAGGAATTTCTTATATTCTATAAAATCATGTTCAAGGTTTCTTTAAACTATGCCTGAAGAATAATTTATGTGTTCTCTTAATGCTTTCTGCTAAAGTAGGTTTGCATGATTATTTCTATGAAATTACTTTTTTGTTTACTCCCACTGTGCCACTGGCCTTCCTGTCTTTTAACTTATTGTTTTTTTTTCAAATTCAGTCAGAGAAGATAAAAATATTTAAAATAGTTTCTTAACCAGAGGTAGAACTGAAAAATTTCTTGATACTCCCACTTAAACCAAAATAGGATTATTGCACAATTCACCTTTGGGAAAGCAACATTAATGGCTATTAAGTGCCGGGTAGGTGACGGGTACTCTGCTGAGATGGATGTGTGTGTGTGTGTGTGTGTGTGTGTGTGTGATCTCCACTTAAATATGAAAATTCAAGGCTCAGAGAGGTTAAGTAACTGGCACAGTCACACAGCCAGTGAAGGGGAGAGCTTCAATTCAACTCTGGTCTTTCTGAATCCATCGTGATGAAAACAATGAGTCCTGGAGTGAAATCGCTGGAATTCATATCCCAGCTCCACTACTTAAAAACTATGTGGCAATGGGCAAGTTATTTAATACCCTCTTAAATCTCAGTTTTCTGTTCTGTAAAATGGGAATAACAATATCTGTCCATAGGGTTGTCATGAGGACTTAATGGGATAGTATGACGAGATGCCCAGAATAGAGCCCGGGACATAGAGAAAGCTCAAAAACTCAGTTATTATGGTTTCAAGGGACATTTTGGGCTTCTTCATCATCAGTGGGTGATGTTACCAGTCAAATTCTAAAGTTTCTTTAATGTTATATGCATCTGGTTCTCACCCTGTTCTTCATGCATCCTATTCACCTGCCAAAGTGACCTGATTTCCCAGTGCTCGCTCCCACTGCTGGCTGCCCCCTGGCTGCCCTCCAGCTGTTAGGGCGCAAGTTAGATGGCACCTTCTCCTCCTCCGTGTTCTCTGATTTTCCCAACTGTGATATTTCATAGCACTTTATAGTTTTCTGAAGATGCTTAACGGCTGTATGGGTCGGTCCCTCATTCTATAAATATTTCCTGAGTACCTTGTGAATGCTTGGCTCTGATGTAGTCACTGGGTCCTTCCCTCCTGGAACTCGTATGCTCATTAGGGGAGTGGGACAGATATATACACCTAAAGATAGAAAAAACTACCATACTTATAGGTGCTATGCAGACAGTTAAGGTGGTGTGACAGAGGTGACTGGGGAGCAGGCCTGATAACCTAGTCGAGCTGCCTGATGTGGGGCCCTGGGGCTGCCATCCCTCCAGCACTCGAAGTTCCAAGCCCTGTGTTTGAGGTTAAGCTCCATCAACAACTAGCTGTGTGAGTTTTCAAAAGTCAACCTATTTATTCTCACCTGTAAAATGAAGATAAATGTTCACTGAATTGCCTAGTTCACAAGGATCACTTGAGATAATGAATAGGAAAGCATTTTGCAAGCTCTCAAGGATTAGAAAATGTTAGTTAAAATTTAAAGTGCATATAGCTTGCCTTATACTTACTAGGCCCTAAACTAGAGCAGGATCAATTACTTATTCTTCTTCTGATCTGCCACAAAGCCTAGCCTAGATCCTGTGTTCTAGAGATTACAAAATTGAATAGTACTGCAAAGAACAGCTCACAAAATGCATGAAAGAGTCTGTGATTAATGCCTTCAGTGTTGTTGTCAACGTTACTGTCACTACTGTCTAGCGGTAATGCGTTAAAAATTCTGGGGGGAAAAACCCCCAAAACGCCGATCTTTCTTTTTACCAAATCCATTGAAATGAATAAAAAAGCATTTTCTTCAAGGTTAAAGTCATAAAAATACTTATATCTTTTGACCTAATAATTCCATTCTCACACAATATTTTATCTTCTAATAAAGCTCAACATATATACAGAAAAGTGCAGAAATCCTAACTACATAAATGCATTTTCACAGAGTAAACACACCCATGATGAGCCTCACTCCCAAAAATGATGCCAGAAAATATTTCCCTAAATGAAAAAGCTATGTTCCTGAAGACATTCACACCGTGTTATAGAGAAAAAAGCTAACTGTTTGGTGGAGGAATGATTAATAAATGCTGGCACATAAATGTTGAACTGTGTATCAAAATTCACAAAGCTCGACTTCCCTTGAGTCAGGCAGGCAGAGGAAATGTGAGAAGCGGCCGAGGAGAAGATGATAAGGAGCGAGGGAGGTGAGCGAAGCACAGTGAAAAAATGGAGACTGCAGAGTGCAGGCCCTGCCTAAAGGCTTTACATTAAAATAATAATAATAATAATAATAATAAATAATAATAATAAACCAGAGGAAAACAAAACATGGTGCTGCTCAAACAGAGCATGTTGTGGCCCAAGTGTCACCCATGGGCCTTTAGTCTGTGGCCTTCGCTAGAGAGAGGGGAAAACAGAGGCAAAATAAACACACTGATTGTGGCGATCCGATTATAACAAGGCACAGATTATGGCTGCAGATGGACTGGTCTGGAGACAAGTACAGAAAAATGAACGCTGGCCTTGGTGTGACTGGGCCAAATTACTGTACCCCTAAAGCCTCAGTTTCTCCAGCTGTAAATCAGGGGTTTAAAAAACAAAAGTCCCTCATAAGCTGTTGTAAAGATTAAGTGCAGAGAAAAGTGCCTTTGGTTAATAAAACAATTCTTTTCCCCTCATTATTATTTTTCTTCTCATTATTATTATTTCTTTGATTTCATATCCCACTGTTGTCTCTCCCCTTTTTTCCTGACTCTAGTCGCTCTAGCTTTCTCGCTATTTCTCTGACATAATTTAACCTCAGGGCCCCAAGTCTCCTTTCCCCCTAGTACTGGCCGCTCTTCATGGGGGTCTCTGTTCAAATGATACCTACTTGGGGAGGTCTGCCCTGCCCCTCACTTTTCTCCACCTCTCACCCTACTGTATGGTTCTTCATCGCACTTTGTGCTGCCTGACATTTTCTTATGAATGTATTTTTAAATTCACCTGTTTATCGACCTGGAAGATTTGCTCCATGAAGGCAGGAGTTTGCCCAACTTGTTTCATGCTGTATTCGCTAGTCCGTAGCAGGGTCCCTGGCACATCATAGACGTTCAAGAAATATTTGTTGAATATTATTGAGTGTTCAAAGTAGAGACATCGTCAAATGTTATTGTTTTCCTCCCCCCCCCCCAAATCGGGGTTACAGTGCGATTTGTGTAATTAATGATTTAAAACTACATTTCTTGCAGGTTATCTCAATAGGTAATTCTTTTTCTCTTTCCTACCCTGTCTGGCAGATCAGCCATGCAGAAGTTGGGAGCAGAAGTATTTGGGGAGGTCTATGATTACCTCCAGGGGGCAAGGCGGCAGAACGCCAGCGAGGCGGAGATCCGAGCGTCCCTAGAAAAGGTGGTGCCTCATGCCAGTGACTGTTTTGAAGTTGACCAGCTCCTCTACTTTGAGGAGCAGTTGCTCATCACCATGGGAGAAAGGCCCACACTCCAGAGCCATCACGGACAACTGTCAAAAGCCAGCAAGTTCAAGGGGACAAATTTCTGTGCAAATCCATTCAACACATAAGCTGGACTCTATTATGGGAAATGGGAACGCTCATCTTTACTTTCAATTCCTTATCAAAAGGAATTTAGAGAGTAGCAAACACCTCTGCCTGTACTTGGAGTCCTGGGCTGGTCAGTGTTGTTTGGTCTATACTCTGAGAGAAGCGTAGGGATCAAGTTTGGCTTCCTGAAAAGCACTCCCACACATGTGCCCTCAGGGTTCCCACTGGGACTGGACCCCCGTGACGATGGCCTGGGAGAAGCCGTCTGCTCTTCCTCATTTCCACCTGGAGGACAGGCCCAGTGCCTGACCGCCTGGGGTCTCCCGGGACTGTGGCCAGCCTGTGCTTGACGGTTCTTGGACGCTGGCCTCTGGCACACTGAGCTGCTGCCCAGAGTCAGACATACCTGTCTCAGGTGCCGTGTTTGTGGTCCACTTTTGCCCTTCCATAGCTCACAAGCAAGAAGTCCCTATGTATAAGGACCTGGGTGAAAAATCCAAAAAGTGATTCCCTCCTGTGATTTATTCCCCAGACTCTTCCATGGAGTCCTAAAGACTCTTATTCTTAATAAATATCTTTACCATGGCTATAAATCACCTATTTTGGCTTTTCCTTATCCAGAAGTATCTTGTTGACTGTAACACAGCCATCTAATGATAATTATTACTTAAAGCAGTGAACTTTTGGTTTATTAGGAGCCTATTATGTACCAGTACTGTGCTTGCTAACGTAAGGACCTGATTTCACCGGATCTTTTCACAAAAGGGAGAGAGAGAGGGTGGGTGTGGGGAAAGAGAGAGAGAGAGAGAGAGAGAGAAAGAGAGAGAGAGAGAGAGAGAGACTGAGAAAGAGAGAGATTTTGCCTCATTTTACAGCTGAGGATGCTCAGGTTAGTTACCTGCTCAGTCACACAACTACGAGAAGCTGAGCTGGGATTTCACCCCAGGTCTGTCTGATTCCAGCACCCATGCTCTTATGCATGTAGGTTTTCAACTGAGGAGCTACATCAGATTGCTTAAGCAGCTTCTTAAACACAGACACGTTGAAACATACTGTCCAGAGAAGAGTACCCTGAGTTTAAGAACATGTTGTAAGGGAGGAAAGACTTCCTCTACACCATTTTCACATGGTGTGTGTGTGGGGCGAGGGGCTTTCTAGAAAGAAGTGAAAATCCTAAAACAAGCATTTAAGCCTGAGAGCTTATATACCATTTTGACAAAAGAGTGATAACATTTGTGGAGAAGTGACAAAACAAAGGAAAAGGGATTTGAGCTCCTAAGGGGTGGGGATGGGGCAAATTGTGGGAAAGTAAATGGGAAATATATGGAGGAACTAATGGAAGATCAGGGTTATTTTAATAGGTCTGATTGTACAGATACATCTCAGCATTGACACCCATCTTCGGTGTTAAGAATGTTTTTCTCTTCCTGGTCCAGGGAGGGCACTTTCTCATAGGAAATTTATGATTTTAGGCGGGGGGGGGGGGGGAGAGCACAGAGCTCTTCTAGCATCTGCTGTTTCTTAATTGTTTTCAGCTCAAAATAATCCTTATGCCAATGAGATTTATTTTGGGTGGTATATTCTGATCCCCTACAATGTCTAGGAAGACAGGTACAGACTTAAAACAACTTATCCTCCCGGGACTTGTGCTGTGCATGTATCAGGCTTAAAAGAAAGGAGAGCTAGGAGGAAATACCTTTTGGGATTACAGCTCCGTGCCTTACAAAATTTATTCATGTTTACCTTTCATTTGGTTCAGTGGAAGCAGGGGCACACTGTTTAAGACGACTAGGAGAAAATACATTTTTAATATTACCAGGGGGAAAAATGCTTTCTCCCTCAGCCATATTTTGTGTTAATTTTGACTCCAGCGTAGGCTGAAATAATTCTATGGGTACCCCATCTACCCCTGGTGATTTATTTCTTCCCAATACTTTCAGGGCAGCTTTCACTTCGCTTTCTAGAATTATAGATTCTTCCTCATAGGAATGTTTTTCAAAGGTATCTGTCATCCTTTTGTCTCTTCTGTATATATTTTCAGTATACTGTCTCCACCTTCCCTTTGTTTTCTCCTGGTCCTTGTTGGTTGTTCGGCATTCTTAGGATTTCCCTTTTATTTCTTGAATCTTTTGGTAGAGATCTGTTTGTTGTTGTTGTTGTTTTTTTCTCATTTTTGTTGTTCTCTTCTATCTCCTTACATTAAATATGCAAACTAATTGAATTACATAGAATTAGGAAAGATCACCAAGAGCAAAGATGTGTTATCGGAGACCAAAGCTAAGATCTTACACCCTTGTAGTCCCAATTACTGTGTATGGATGCGAAAGCCGTGCAGTGAAGAAGGCTGATGGGAAACACATGATTCATTTGAAGCATGGTGTTGAGCTCTACTGATACCCGGGCCCACCAGGAAGGTGAACAAGTGAGTCCTAGAGCAAATTAGGCCTGAAACATCGCTGGAGGTAAAAATGACCAAACTGAAGCTGTTCTACTTCCAGCACATCATGAGAAGGCAGGGTTCTTTGAAAAAGACGATGGTGCTGGGAAATATAGAAGGCAGCAGGAAAAGAGGAAGACCAAACATGAGAGGGACTGAGTCCATAAAAGAAGCCAAGGCGTGAGTCTACAGGAGCTGAGCAGGGCTGTTGACATGACACTGTGGACGTCACTCAGTCATAGGGTTGCCAGGAGTCAGAGATGGCTTAACAGCATGTAACACACACACGCACACACACACGCATACACACATCATGCATACACACACACACACACACACACACACACACACACACACACACCAGTGTGGGTATTAACCGCTAACCAACTTGCGAGATTGTGAGTGGAAACTGAGGAATTAGAGAACTAGGAATGTGCTTGTTATGAAACGGTCACAGGTATAGGGAATAAAGGACGCCTGCTAACTTGCTGCTTTGTAAAAAAAGTATGTTTCATAAATGCCAATTGACCTTTCTGCTTTCTATTCATACAGAGGAAATGCCACCAGCTATTTTGGGTGATGCGGAGATAAGACATACAAAGGAGACTTATAGAAGTTAATTATTTAATGTATTTGGAGTGAGGCTGGTGCAAAAGCTCTGGGTCTATTATAAAAGAGTCCAACCATCGAGTGGTCTCAGGATAAAGGACGCTGACAAATTAAACAGTAGCTGAAGGGGAAAACATACCCCACTCCTCTTTTAGGATGATGGGACGGCTAACTAATGTGTTAAAGGAAATGAAGCCAGGCCACCAAGATGATAAAGGAGCAAAAATGAAAAACGAGGCAAAGAGAAAGAGAAGGGGTGTGTATGTGAGAGAGAGAGGGACAGAGGTAGAGATAGACAGAGACAGAGGACAGGGGAGAGGGGCAGGAAGAGACAGACAGACAGTAAAGAATGTTTCAAAATGATCTGCCACAACCTGCCTAAGGAAACAAATACCAGATGACTTGGATTCTAGACCCACTCTTGCCGTTTACTGTGTGATCTAGAGCAAATCATTTTCTCTGAGTCTTAGTTTCCTGCCCGCCTCTGAAGATTCCTGTAAAGACCAAGGAAGATAATGTAATAGGTTGAATCACATGACATTGTCAATGGGATTTGACGTAATGTGGGGAAATGCTTTAAATACTGTAAGTAAGATGCCCTCAACTTTGGAGGAGAAATCATTATTGGCTTAATGGTCCGGCCGCCTGATCTCCCATCATTAGATTCATCCCTGAAGGCTTCTTTAGGCTTCTAACATTCTACTACCACCATGCAACACACCCCAAAAGTACGTACTTTCAGCCATTTTCAGCTAGCACTTGATTAAAAATTTGCTGACTGTCGGCAAAGAGCTGAAGGGCCATAAAGAAAGCAGCTGTGGAAAGGCAAGCGAGGGGGCTCCGAGGACCAGCCGTGCCTCCTGGACGATGCCTCAGTGCACTTTACATGTCTTTATCCTGCCTCCGTGACCCCAAAGTTAGCCGCATCTCCAGTTCCCTGGGGACACTCAGTTCTTCCTTAACTTCAGGAGGAAATTCAGAAGTTTGGTCTAACAAACAGACATTATAAAATCATTTATTCATAAACATTCATTAGGAGTACCAGAATCATTAATATTTATGCCGAATTGAAAGGCTCCAATAGGTCTATGTTCAAAATAGATTTGTAGGTTTCATTGGAAAGACAATCTTTCAACAGCTAGATTTTTTTTTTTCTTTCCAAAACATTGTGGCTTTTTCCTGCTCTTGAAAGACTGAGATTTTGATTCCAATTCACCCTGCCCTGGACGTTTGTCTGTTCCCTTATAACTTCGTAATTCTGCCCGTCCCTGTGGAAGGGGCACATTTCCCTACCTCTTGACTCTGAGTTTGGCCACGGAACCTGTTTTACTTCAGTGATCACTCAAGAGCAGGACACTTGCAGGCGCAGTCCTTTATGTTCTCTTATGCCTCTGTCCTCACCCGCTAGCCCGCCAATCACGGGGGAGAGTGAGTGACGTGGAGCAGAGCCACCCCAGCCACCGCAGAAGGAAGCAGTGAGCTCCAGGCCATCTGCGAACTCCTGAGCCAGAAGCAAATGTGCTGTGCTGTATGCGACTTGGGTTTTGCGGTCGTTTACTATGCATTATTATGGCAATAAGCTAGTCAGTGTCCCTTCCTTCTCCAGACATCACTCTCTGTATTCCTCCTCTGAACACCTTTTATCAAGTTCTCAGGCTCTCTGCTTTTCGGCATTGAATTTTATAAGTTTGGGGGAAAGTTTACTTCTAATTAAATGATTCTGTGACTTCTCAGAAAAAAATACGCGTACTTTGTTTTGCAAAATGACTCAGGTGAACCATGAAGTCTTGTCCGTGGCTTTTGGAATGTTTCCAGGCACTGCTGCAGGAGCACGAGGCTACCAAGACTACCTCTTCTGCACATGTGCTCTAATTCTTCCTTGGATTTTAGCTCACCATGTGTTGAGCTCGCATCCTGTACCAGGCACCAAGTGTGGGCACACAATTTTGAATGATAAGAATTCATCACGCAAAGGCAACAACCTAAATGTCTGTCAACAGATGGACGGGTAAAGGAAATGTGACATATTTACATAAACAGAGGGTATCAAAACAATGTATACACATTTTAAGAAAGAAAAAAAACTCTTAAAATTACACTGATGGTAACCACTTTGAGCACCTCTTGTAAATGCAGAAGTCAAATGTGACTTGTATTCATCTTTTGTTAGTATATATTATTACAATTTTAATACAGTTTTTTCCTTTCTTAAATTGTGTATACATTGTTTTGGCCTTCTCTGTATATACAGTAGAATATTATTCAACCTAAAAAAAAAAGAAAGTCCTGCCATTTGTGACAGCATGGATGAACGTGGAGGATATATGCTAAGTGAAATAAGTGAGACACAGAAAGACAAATACTGTATGATCTCACATATATGTGGAATCTAAAAAAGTCAAACCCATAAAAACAGTAGAATGGTGGTTGCCAAGGGTTGGAGCTGTGGGAAAAGTGGGGAGTATTTGGTCAAAGGGTACAAAGTTTCAGATATACTGGGTAAGTTCTGGAGATCTAATGTACAGTACGGTGACTATAGTTAACCATTTTTGTATTACATTTCTATATTATTGTATACTTGAAATTTGCTAAGAAATCTTGTTTGCACCACACACAAAAAATGGTAACTATGTGAGGTGATGAATATGTAAATTAGCTTGATTGTGGTAATCATTTCACAATATATATCAAAACATGACATTGTACCCTTTAAATATATACAATTTTTATTTGTCAATTATACTGCAGTAAAACTAGAAAACAATTCACCAGGCAAATAAAAGGAAAGGCATGAAGAACACAAAGATGGAGGACACAGGACACAGCCTTGTAAGTGCTGATAATTTGAATCTTCTTGTGTTGGTGGTACATCAAGTGTTAGAGTGATTATGTCAAGTTTGAGAGGAACGTATGGTGCCCAGCCCCCAAGATGGCCCCCAGTTATCCTCACTTGTGATATATTCCTGCTCTATAGTTTCCTCTCACATTGCATCAGGGGCGGCTCATGTGACCAATAGAAGTGATGGTGTATGAATTCTGAGATGAGGCCATAAAAGACATAGATTCCATCTTGTTTTCTCTTGGGTCGCTCACTCTGAAGGAAGCTGGCTACCACGTCATGAGGACACTCAAACATTCCTATGGAAAGATCTGTGTGGCGTGAAACAGGCTTTTGCCTCCAGCCAGCACCAGCTTTGGGCGACGTCCGTGAACCACCTGGGAAGCAAATTCTCCAGCCCCAGTCAAGCCTTCATTTGACTGCAGCTCTAGTGGACATCTGGACAAAAACCTCATGGGGAAAACCTGAGCCAGAACATCCAGCTACACCTCTCCTTAATTCCTGACCCACAGACTCTGCGAAATCATGTGTTTATTCTTGTGTTAAGTCACTACAGTTTACATTTCAGCCATACGTAGCTCACAAGTATAGGAAGCAAAGCTCACATCTGAGCTGTTCAGTTTGCTCTACTGTTTCCTGAAGAAAGGGGCAGTCCCTGAACAGGTATGGACAGGGCATGGCTTTTAGCTGGATCATTAAGTCCTGTGGAGCACAGGTTTGGAGAGAGTGAGACTGGAGGCAGGACAGGGAAGCAGTTAGGAGGCTGTCGTCGAGGTGAGAAAGGACAAAGACCTGACCTTCATCTGAGGAAGTCAGGGCATTGAGAGCAGAGACGATGAGAGGGAACTGAGAAGACCGACTGGATCAGGATGAAGGAGTTGTCGTGAGGATTTCAAGGTTTCAGGCCTGGGTGACTGGGCAGGTGCTGGGAATATCGAAGGAGATGCAGGTGGGTGGGAGTGAAGTACCGAGTTCACTCCTGTGTGTTACGTAGGTTTGAGGTGCTTGCAGAGTATTCAGGTGAAGAGGTCCAGGCATGTAGCTGGAGGTGTCTGAAATGTTCTGTCCTTATAGTGGAATGGATCCACCTAATGAGCTCCAGACAACACAGCAGTGGATCTTTTTGATGCTGGACCTGCAAACAACCAAGAACAGGGCTGGCTTCTGTAGAAAGCCACCTCCTTTAAGGCTGCTGATTGTGATTTCAGGTATGTGAATGCCTGAAAAATAATAACAGCATCTAGCCCTTTTATGAAATCCTGTTGGATAAAGCCCAACTGACTCTAGCTGGCAGCTTTCTGCTGGTGGCACCTCCTCCCCGGCCCCCACCACTGTATATTCTTCAAAGTCAGTGGTTCAACCTTGGCTCTGCATTTGAAACACCTGGAAAATGTTAGGAGGATTAAGTGGAATGATTTTAAATTTCCTGGAGATGGTAGATGTTGGTTGCGGTCTCCTGCCTAAAAAGTGAAATTAGACCCTAACCTCTCTCTCCTGGACCAAAAAGGATCTTGTCTGTAAAAGGGTTTTGTGAAATGCAAAGATTTATTCAAATGTAAATTATAACCTTTACATTTAACTTCATGAGAAGTCAAAGATCTTTTTATTTTTAATTTTGTACTATGGAAAACGTCAAACTATACAAAAGTAAAGAGAATAATATAATAAGCCCTTGTTATAGAACCATCACTCAGCTTCAAAAATGATCAATTCATGGCCAATCTTATTTTATTTATATTCTCACCCACTACCCCCCGACTGGATTATTTTTATCATATCATTCATAAATGTTTCAGTATGTGTCTCTGAAAGATAAAGAATCTTTTTTTAAAAAGCCACAATATTACTACCACATATAAAAAATGATCAGTAATTCCTATATATCAAATATCCAGTCAGTATTCACATTTCCATCACTATTTCTGTTTCTTCAAATTGGGATCCAAATAAAGCCCAATAGCTTCAAGTGATATGTTTCCTCAATCTATTGTATCGATTTGGTCTCCGTCTCTTTTATCCTTGTAATTAATTTGTTGAAGAAACCAGGTCATTTATCTTGTAAAGTTTCCTTCAGTCTAGATTTTACTGATTGCATCCCCTTGATTTTTTACAAATAAACTTTTTTAGAAGTTTTATATTTACAGAGAAACTGAAGGTAGAGTTCCCCTATAGTCCACCCAGATTCCCGTTTTTTAACATGTTATATTAGTATGGTATATTTGTGACAATAATGGACCAAAACCGATACATGACTATTAATCAAAGTCCATACTTTATTCAGACTTCCTTAGCTTTTATCTAACGTCCTATCTCTGATCCAGAATCCTATCCAGGATTCCGCATGACATTTAGTAGTCATGAATCCTTAGGGTCCTCTGTTGTGAGTTTTTCAGGCTTTCCTTGTTTGGTGACCATAACAGTTTTGCAGCATGCTGGTCAGGTATTTTGTAGAATGACCCTCCACTGGGATTTAATGCTTTTTTGATGATTAGACTGGGGTTATATCATTTTAGAAGACCACTGACATTAAGTACCACTTTCATCATATCGCATCAAGGGGTACATACCATCAACATGACTTGTCATTGTTGATGTTGACCTTGGTCGCCTAGCTAAGGTAACGTTTGTCAGGTTTCCCCACAGTTACAAATTGCCCCCTTCACCAACACACACACCTCTTCCCATACTGTCCTGTCCTCTTTGGAAGGAAGTCACTAGTCACAGCCCACATGTAAGGAGTGAGCAGCTATGCTCCACCTCCTTTAGGGTAGAGTATCTGCATGTTTTCCAGACTCTTCTGCATGGAGATTTGTCTCTTCTCTCCCATTTATTAACTTATTATTTATATTAGTATGGACCTGTAGATATTTATTTGAGACTTTGAATTACAATTCAATACTGCTTTATTTTGTTGCTCAAATTGCTTCAGCTTTGGCCATTGGGAACTCTTTCAGTTGGCTCCTTTGTCCCTGTCCATTTGACATGCTCCCATCAGTGTTTTTTTTTTCATTAAAATTTTTTTGTGTGTGTGTACTTCCTTCCTTTCTGGCATCACAAGATACTCCAGAATCATCATGAAGCGATCATGTATATTTCCCACCCACTGCTTGAATCAGCCATTTCTCCAATGAGTCTTGGTTCCTCTCACTGACGAATTGGAAATCAAGATCTGGGCATTAGGTGTGCTTACTGCTACTGGGGTATCATTGCTTTTAGGGCCTCAGGTGATAGAGCAAGCAAATATACATGTATGTTAAGCTTTGTATATACACACATCTATAAATATTTTTATATGTAACCATCTGTATCTAAATTAAGTTAAACACAAATTCATACTGTCTTCAACTCAATCCACTATCACATGGATCATTCTAGCTTCTTCCTGATGTTTAAAGATGTTCTTTTGTATTTCTTGTAAAATGGAAATCAGATCCAGATTCAAATTCAAAATTTTTAGCAAGAATATTTCATAGGAAGGGGTGTGTGCTTCCATCACGAGGCATAAAATAGCTGGTTTTCTTTTAGTGATGTTATCACCCATTGATAATCAATCTCTAGGATCTATTAATTGTTTAAAATTTAAAAATGGTAATTTTGATTGGCTCTGTCTTTCTTCTTTGATTAATGGGAATATACTCTATATAAAAAGAAACCCCCTCACCAACTACCAGGGGGGTGCCAAAAAAATGTATACAAGCAGACACTTTGGTCAACATTGCTCAAGCAGTTCGCCATAATCAGAAGTGTCTGGACGCTGATGGTAACCACTTTGAGCACCTCTTGTAATTGCAGAAGTCAAACATGACTTGTATTCATCTTTCATTATTGGTATATATTGAGTATTACAATTTTAATACAGTTTTCCTTTCTTAAAATGTGTATATATGTTTTTGGCACCTCTGCATTTGGTAGCCCTAAGGTAGAGCCCATATAAAAAAGACAGGATAAATGCTTCTTTTCCTCACTGATTTTAAAATAATGAATTAATTCCCTAGCATCCTCCAAGGCTGACCACTGAGTTATTTTTGGTCTTGAGTACCACTATGAACTTGTTAGCGTAGCCCTTGAGGCACATGGCATTGCTCAGTGATCTACCTCCAGCCTTCATCCTGAGTAATCTGCCCCAGGATGGTAAAATGGGGCAAGGGGCAAGGGGCATGCAGGCTGGGCTCTCCTGGCAGAGGCAAAGAGCAGTTGGAAAAGTAAGGAGGCTTGAGGACTTCCATATTCATCCATCTGAAAAAGTTCTGGTCTCCAGTCATCAGTTCTTGGATAGCTGTTGCATTGGTTTCAGTTTTTCATGTTGCCTTAGAAATAGTGGAATCCATCTTTAAAAGCCTCCGCAAGCAACCAGGAAAGAAAAACACAACAGCCTGAAGCTCTGGAAAGAGCACGTTTGATCCTAAGTCCTTTAAAAAAGCCAGTCTAGGGGAGAAACCAAATCATCTTTAGAATGTTAGGGGTAAGGGTTAGGCCACTGATCCTCAACCCTGGTTGCTTATTAGAGTCACCTGAAACACATTTAAAAACCACCTAAGTCTCAGAATCACTGCCAGAGATTCTGATCCAGTTAGTCTGGAGTGGAACCCTGGAACTGGCAGTTTTTATGAGATTTTTGCAAGGTGATTCTAATGTTTAATTAGGACATTTCCAACGTCCCTTGAACTCTAATAGGCTAATAAGTTGTGTCACACCTACAGTTTCATCACCTTGATGCTTGATGTTGCTTGATGTTGGTAGACACCATCTCTGCCATGTCATTCAGAAGACTAAGTTAGGAAAGATGCCAGGGACATCTCATTGTCCCCTTGGGATGCTGAGGCCCGGTGAGTGTGGCTGAGTTCCAACTGACAGGTCTTTAACCTAAGACAGCACTCTGCGGCCTCCCGACCGCCGACTCAAAGAATGGCTACATTTACCTGGTGCTGGCACTGTTCTAAGTGCTTTAAACCTCTCAATATCCCTAAATAGGTTGGTATCACCTCCATTTAACAGATGAGAAACTGGACATCTAGACTTAAATGATTTGATAAGGTCACAAGCCTGTGTCTGGTGACTACTTGAGCTCTTTCCAATCCCGTGCTGTCACTTACAGGCTGTGACTTTAAGACGGGCCCTCTCACGAGCTGCCTCCTCCTTTCCTTTGTGTAATAAATACTGACTCTTGATGTAGAGGCCATCTGCGCAGAGTGCAAGGCATTGGCAAAAGGGGGGAAGGCCAACCTGTGGGGAGAGATCCTGAATCCCTGTTTCTCAGCATTAGGCTGAGTAGCTCCCAGCCCTGGGGGTGGGCTCTTCCCCACCTTCCTTCACAGCCCAATGGTCTGAGAATGTGTCAGACAGTCGAGAAGGACTTAGTTAGGCACATCTTCTACCTCTGAACCGTCCTCATTCACCTTCCTGTGCCCACAGGGTTTCACCCACAGATTTCCTCACTTATCCTTCCTCAGAAAATGTCATCGATCCTATCTATCCCCCAATCAATTCCTGACTAGAACTACAGTTATCACTGACCACTCCATCCTACCATTCCCATCTCAAAAAAATGACACTGTCATCTACCCAGAGCAGAAACTCTGACCTCATCCTAGCACAATTCTCCCCAAACGTTCAATCAACCACGGAGTCCCCTCAATCCCACCACCCCGGACAGCTGTTACACCCAGCGTTCCTCTCCATTCCCGATGTCCTACGATAGGCCACGTCTCTGAAGCCAACTCCGCCTTAGTTCTTTCCTGACCCCCACCCCAGCCCCCGTGCTTCGTGTACCATCCAGACCGAACCACATCTAGTTCCCTGAACGCTCCCTGTGTCTCCCCCGCCTCCCAGGACTCGTCCCTAATTAAATCCTGCTCGGGCTACAAACCCTTACTCGCATCCCTCTCTCCAGGTGCGCTCGGGAGGTCCCAGAGGCGCTGGCTGTGACGTAAGCACTATTTACCAGCCTCCCTCCGCGTCCTGGACGCCCGCTACACCATAGCCCCGCGTGAGCCCGAGGTCCACTCCACAGGAAGCTTTTAGTTTCCTTAGTGTTCCGGGACCAACGACTTCCCCGGGGATTGCAAGCCCCGCCGTGGCAGGTCACTACGCCCCACCCCAAATTCGTTCGCCTAGATCCCGCCCCTGGGCCAGGGATTGGCCCTGGCCGCCCCGCCCAGGCTCCAGGATTGGTCCAGGGTGAGGCCCGTCAGCCTGCACACGTGGGCCTTCAGGACAGCTGTGGGGAAAGCTTGCGGCGATGGCCGGGGTCCGCAAGCTGGAGCTGGAGGAGTCCCTGGCGCTGGGGCCTAACTGGCGACACGCGTGCCACGTGCTACTCTACGCGCCGGACCCCGGGAAGCTGTTCGGCCGCATCCCACTGCGTTATGCAGTACTGGTGAGGTGGGGGCGCGCGCGACTACTGTCTGCCCTGCGACGTCCCGGGGGTGCCCGCCTCTGGCTTCTTAAGCAATCCCGGCTTCCCTCTCGCGCAGATGCAGATGCGCTTTGATGGGCGCCTGGGCTTCCCCGGAGGTTTCGTGCAGTTGCGGAAGGAAAGCCTGGAGGATGGACTGAACCGTGAGCTGGTCGAGGAGCTGGGCGAGGGTGCGGCCGCCTTCCGAGTGGAGCGCGCAGACCACCGTCACTCGCGTGCCGTATCCGGCCAGCACATCGTGACCCACTTCTATGTCAAGTGTCTGTCGCAGGAGCAGATGACTGCAGTGGAGATTGGCGCCCCGCATGCCAAGGACCACGGGCTGGAGGTGGGGCCAGCCCGGGAACCCCACCCCCATGTCCTCCCTACCCCGAAAGCCTCTCTTTCAGTTTCCTGGTGTAGGTGAAGTGTTGGTGTTCTTTCGTCTGAGTGACTGACTATGGTCTCCCTGCGAAGGTCTCTCCCGTCTTCCCCCTTTACTGGCCTCTGTAGCTAACTCTCTAGAACACACCCATCCAAGCTTCTCTTCTGCTCCCCATTGAAAAATGTCCAGGCATTGCACCCTAGGCCCCTGTTTTCCTTGCATAGGAGATGTGGCCTGATACTTTGTGGGGAAACCTTGGCACTTAGGCTAGGGGAGTAGGGAGACAGATGGTGCATGGAAACGGTTCTCAAACTTTGGCGGGTAACAGAATCATCTGGGAGGCTTATTAAAGCAGTGCTTACTGGCCCCACTCCCAGAATTGCTGGTTCAGTGTGAGGAGGGAGAGAGGGACTTGAGAATTTGCATGTTTCAGAAGTTCCTAAATGGTGCTGCTGTGGCTGGTCTTGGTACCATGTTTTGAGACCTACTGATGCAGGGCCAAGGAGGCATCCTGGAGGTAGGAGCCACTAAAGTTTCAGTGGTATGGGAAAGATTGGCATTTATGGAACTGGATGACATGACATGTCTGCAGAGAGCTGGGCCCACTTCATGAGGCTATTGAAATATGAGTTCTCAGGCCTGCTTCTCCTGGACTGATAAGGGGTGAGGTGTCTGATCTAGAAACACCTGGCTGGACTGAGCTACCTGGGTTCCCAGTGTCTCTTTGTTTTCCTCCTTTCACAGGTGCTGGGCCTGGTGCGGGTGCCCCTGTATACCCTGCATGATGGTGTGGGAGGCCTGCCTGCCTTCCTGGAGAATACCTTTATTGGAACTGCGCGGGAGCAACTGCTAGAAACCCTCCAGGACTTGGGACTGCTGGAATCTGGCTCTGTCTTCAAGCATTAAGATCTCAGCTTTTCACTAGAGGAGCCCCCCAAAGACCCACGGGACCTGAGATCAAGACCTTTGTACTGAGAGGGAGGGAGAAGAAAGGGAATGTCTTCTATGCTGGGCCTGGGCCTGATAGGTGGTAACAGATTAACTGAAATGTGTACAATACATTCTAAGCAGAGGGCCCCCAGCAACTTGTAGCATTAGGGGCAAAAGTCTGCAGCTCATCCCAAGGGCCCTGGCAAGTTCTCAGAGCCTGCCTCTACCCGATACATTTGCATGCACATAGCCTGGCAGCCCTCAGACATGTGAATGTACAGTCTGTGCCCACATGCAAGCTGATGCCTCCTTGACTCCCAAAGTTTAGTTTAACCAGGAAGGGGCCTGTGTGGGGCCTACGTTGTCCCAGTACCCATCTCCTTGCTGGGGAGGAATTTCTGAACCAGGGAAGGGGCTCTTCCCACACTCCTACATGGTTGTTCTCCAGGGTCTAGCCCAGCCCATGCTTGTTGGGGAGGACAGAGAAGCAGAGGTCCCTTTTTCCCCTCTGAAAGTGGCCTGGAGATGGCCAAAGCAATAAACTTCTGAAAGGTGGTGGAGGGTCCTAATAAGCCCCCTGCCCTCTTCTGAAACTGAGTAGAAGGGGTGAGGAAATAGCTTGGTCTCCTTGGACTGACCTTGGACTTGAGAGTTCTGAGTCTGAGTTCAGCATCTCCTCCAGTGCTTTCATGTTTGGGACCCCTTAGACGCTGGAGACATCGGAAGGGAACTGACCCAGCCCTGCTCTGACAAAAAGAGTCTCCCAGTGAAGAAGGGCTTATAGCTGGGCTTTGCGGCCCTTTGGTTCTTTCAACAAACAATCTATACGAGATGTTGGAAATCTACGGATGAGAAGCCATAGGCCTTGCTCTCTTTGGAGTCGGGAAGCTTTTGGGGGCCAAATGGTAAATATTTTAGGCTGTATTGGGCTACGTGGTCTTTGTACCAACTATTCAATTCTGCCATGTCAGAAGTAGTAATGGACAATACATATATGAATGAGTGTGGCTGTGTTCCAATAAAACTATTTTTAAAAGGAGGTGGCCAGCCTATGGGCCATAGGTTACCAACCCCTGCTCTAGAGGAAGATAAGAGTAATTTAATTATGATGTATATTTACTTGTTTTATTTATGGATTGATACAGGTCCCACCTTGATATTTTTACTTTTAGTTGAGGTGGTCTGGAAGGGCCTTCTCTGAAGAGCATTTAAGCTGAAGGTTGAGAAGGAAGTAACCAGGTAGGAGTGTGGGAAGAGTATTCTAGCTATTCCAGGGAGTAGCGTGTGCCTGAGGAAAAATCTTGGCAAATTATCCCAAAACAAGGGTAGGGAAATTAGACTCCATTTCTCAATTGAGAGAGCAGGGGTTGGTACACAGAGAATTTGCAGCCATCTTTACCAGAGCGTGGTCTAGAAATGGAAAAAGGCCAGTGCAATTAGACTAGTGAGTATTGGTCTGGAATGCAACAGAGAGCCCTGTGGGCCCAGTGGCTGTCGTTGGCCTTTGAAGGTGGGGCAGGGGAGGAGCTTCCAAGATCAGGGAGATACTGAGAGAGTCTGTCTTCCTCCTAACCTAACCCTAGGTCTTTTGTAGACTCGAGGTTAAACACTCAGGGTAGGCCAGCTGGAAGGAATGGATACTTGAGTGCCTCCCCGGGGCACAGCCTGTACGGGTCTCATCTGTTTCTATCACATCACCTTCAGTACTTCTCTTCAGGGGAGGTGAGGACCCCGAGGCCGAGAGAGATGGGACTGACTTGTCTGTGGGTGCACCGCTGTCAGCACCCTTACCTCAGGAACCACGGCCGGGCAGGTCCGCACAGGAGCTCCTTTTCAGATGTGATATGTTCCAGCCTTGCACACCAACTATACAACACTTCTACAGTACTTCACATCACTCTGCTCAAGTGTGCCAGGGCCGAGTCTCTCAGTGCTTGCTGGCAGTTCAGTCATTGCTTATACTCAATTCCTTATTTTTTTAGGTTTCTGGTAACTTGATGGGGAGAGTCTGGGACTTTTCCTTTATCTTCCCGCACACATACCCTCCCTCCCAGTTAGTAGATCCCATCTCAGTGAGCACCCTCCCACCCAGTGTTCATCCATCTGTGGCTTGAGTCCGTTTCATTCCCCTTGCCCGTCAGTCCATAGGGGAGGAGGGGGGAGGGGAAGCAAGCTCAGCCTCTGGTTTCCTCCCCATCACCCACTACCATCCTGCTGCAGGATAAGGAAACCTGCAGGTAGGATTTCCTTAGCCTTGTTAACCAATCATCTGGTAGAGAAGATGGGCGGCTTCTAGCAATTCTTGACCCCCCTCACCGGCTGCTGTGACTCAGCCTGCATTTGACCTCCGTTCCTCACCTGAAATACTGGTTTGTGGTTCCTGTGGTGAGGGATAAATGAGGCCACACTTGGGATACAGCTTTGAAGGGCCACCTCCAGCACTCTTTCAGCCCCCAAAGCCATCCACGTTTTGCCCTGCTTGTTGGTCCATTTTGTTCAATGGAAGGTGAGTGGCCTGGGCTGCCTCCCCCAAAACACGAGTATTTCTACCTTTCTCAGCATTGTCAGCAAGACATTCTCATTCTCAATTCTGTGCTTTTTCCTTGAGTATGAGGCTGCAGGTGCTGTGTATTAACACTTTTGGGCCCCATGCTGTGTTGAGCCTAAGTCTCCCTCAGGAGCTACTGGCAAAGCTGCTGCTTTTAGGCAAAAACATTTGAGGAAAGAGTGGCTGTCCCCTTCTGTAGTCGCTTGGGCCTTCGGAGACTGCTAAGGGAAAACAGACCAGGGCAAAGGTGGAGAAGTGGGAAGGGATGTTTGCTATGAGTTTCAGTTTATTACATAGAAAACGTGTTTTTCCCCAAACCCTCTACCCCATACAAATGAATTTTTTTTTTAAATAAAGAAAAAATATTTTGTATGTGATGAAATTAGTGAATGGCATCAGAATGTAAGCCAAACTAAAAGCATTAGGTGGAACTAAGGATTCTTTAATTGATCAAGAGGTTATCCACAATAACATGAATTTCAGATTATATACAGCAAAATGTATTGAAAATTGCAAGGAGAAATCAACAGAAGAGTATTGGGAGACCACAAACACACTTCTTCAGTCCTTGGCAGATAAAATGTCATAGTGTAAGAAAGGAATATAGGAGCTAAAAATTATCGCAGTGAAGGGAACAATTAACATTTTGGCAGCGCTTACTGTGTGGTGGGCACCTTTCTAAGCTCTTTTCATGTATTAACATGTTCAGTCCTTGAAACAACCACGAGACAGAGATGCGCTTATCTCCATACTCCAAATAAAAAAACATGCACAAAGGTCAACAAAATAATATCCTTTACCTAAAAGATAAACTGTGAACTCTGTAACTTGAAGCAGAAAATACACCTTTAAGGACCCAGGGAACATTTACCAAATTAATCATAAAATGGGCCTTAGAAAACCTCAGTAAATTCTTTCCAGTCTTGTACCACCCTCTCTGAAATGATAGAGTACATGCCACATTCTGTGACCATGGTGTAATAAATACATGACAGGGATAGACACTTGAAATTTCCTTCTGCCACCGGTTGTCTCAAAATATTTATTATGAGAAAGGGCTTGGGGTCAGAGACCCCTGTGGCAGGCCCGCCCTACCTCCATACACAGCTCCAGGTAGGTACTCTCCCCATAGATCTAAGCATTAATTTGACAGGATTAAAATCAGAGAGTCCTGGACAGCAGATCCTGCTGTGATGCCAGCTTTGAAGTTATCAAAGTGGGCCTGAATCCAGAGGCCAAATGAGTCCGGGCTCGTGTTGCCTGCACCACTCAGCCAATAGACCGACACAGGAGTTGGGTCATAGAATAAGCATTTATTATCAGCGCTCCGGTGGTCTGAGAAGGCAGCGGGTTAACACCTCCAAAAACTGCCTTAACAGTCTGAGACTGGCTTGGGGTTTATAAGGGAAAATCTGGGCGTTCCTTCAGAAGCTACGTGATGGTTCCAGGAGTCTGCATGGAGCCTCCCCTCTTGCAATGTGGCTCTCCAATGTGGTCATCAACCCAGGAGCAGTGATGACAGTAACCTGGGAAGAACGCTAGTAGCAAACACGCACGGGAGTGTGGGGAGGGGGTGTATTATGACTAGTAAGCAAGCATAGGTTTCAGGGTAATTATCTAAAGCAGGGAACTGGGACAGGGGACATCTTAAGCTCAGGAACTGGGACAGGGGACATGACAGGGAGGGGGTTGATCAGTTGTTAAGCTCTAGGGCAGGGAGAGGCAAGGCCTCTTTTGTGAGGATCCCAACTGGGCCCTGTTTCAGGCCTGACAGGAATGAGACGGACAGGAAGAGCTAAATCACAAGTTAGAAATCTTTGGGGGTAGACACAGGGTGGTGCCACGTAAAAGGGCTGAGGGGAATTTCAGGATCCTGGATTTTTTTCTCTGAGTTTTAAAGCAGTGGTAATGTGCTAAGAAACATTAGGTCTGACTTACCATTTTTTCCATTTCTCTGAGATGCACATTATAAAATCTCTGAAATCAGGTTGGTTCTTACAATTGATGCCAGATAGTGGTATTTGGCGGCACAAGGCCTGAAAACTTCTGGAATAAATGTCAGCAGCTAGGAGGAAATTGCAGAGAACTCAAAAAATGTTGCAATACGATGGCTCTTGATGTCACAAAAGTCAATGTTTTGTGGAAGAACAGACACCTATCGCCCCACGTTGAAAAATGATGCAAAAGAGCTGGCCACTGCACAGAAGTTTTAAGGATATCTACACCGATTTATTTCGCTTATATTTCCTTTCTTTGTACTTGTGATCTATGATAAAACCCATATCTAAAAAAGTCCAAAAATCTTTCAACACATATATTTATTAAAAAAAAAAACTTGTAAGTGATAGGAAAGCATTGTGTTATGGCTTAATGGCAGTATTTTTCTTTCTTAGAGGTACATAAAATAATAATGCATGCTGCAATCAATAATGGCTTAGAGTGCGTAAAAGGTGGGAAGGGAGAAATCTCACTTTTTATTTCACTTCAGAGGCATCATAAGTGACTTCCAAGAACTAGTCCGTGGTAGGCAGCGAGATCTGAGAAACAAGGAGTCAGAAGCAACGATGTGACTGCTCTGGCTCATCTGCTGCCTCTGGTACCAGACAGAGACCAGGACGGGGCAGCACTGAGCATGGAAACGAAGAGGTATCATGGAGACCAAACAATGTGACTTGAGGCAACATTGGGGTGATTGGGGGCATGACACTGGGTGGAGGCCTCCCCAGCATGGAACAAGAGGAGGGTGAGTGCTTTCTGCCAGTTTGTGCCATCCATGACCAGACCAGCCTCAAGTAGCCTATCAAAGGGACTAGAAGGGCCCAGCCAAGCCGAGGAGGAAATCATAGGTGGACAATGGAACTGACGATGTGAGATGAGTTACCTGGCCGAGACAGGCACAAATAGAATCCAAACCTTTATGGATTTATTGTTTAGGGAAGGAATTTAAACTGTGTCTGGTCTCATGATTGGAACAAATGTTTCCAGTAAAATAATTTAACCACTTGAACCACTCACAGAAACTCAAGCACCTTGTACTTTAAGATCTGTTCAAATATTGGCTTCATTACTCCATTTCCCAAACTAGGATCTGTGGTTGGTGGAGGTGTCTCAAAATTTGGGGAGAAAGGAACTAAATATTTGAAACTGGACATATGGTCTCCATAGTTATCAGGTCAGGCAGGCACCTGCTCTCAGGCTCTGCTGAGAAAACGCCAATCTCTTTTTAGTAGCATATTAATTACAGTAAATGCTGTCCATTCCTGGAAAGTCCCACTTGCCCCAAGCCTCTCTAATGCCTGCTTGTCCTTCAAAGCTCGTCACCCCTTTAGGGGAGCTTTTGCCCCTTCTTCTGGGTTGCCATGGCAACTGAGCATGCCTCCACAATAGCACCATCCCAATGGCCAGGATTCTGTCTTTAAATTGTTTTTGGCTCTACTAGAACATGACTTTACTTCCCCAACATCTGGCATGTTGCTAATAAAGCAGACTCAGTGAGCACTCAGCAAAATGTGTACTGGATGCAAGCTTCTGAAAAGCCTTTTCTCTTATGGAAGTTCAACAAACCTATAGAAGCTCATTTTTAATATTAATGCATGCTAATTCTTTTCCAACAAGTTTTTTTCTTATTATGGGAAATAATACTGGACTGTGATTCAAGTCTTTTTGACTAGTCTGGTGGTCGTGTGACTTTGGGCAACTTCCTTAACCTCATTGGGTCTTGGTCTCCCATCTCCTGTGGCCATCTCAAGGGTGCCCTGTATCTTCCATTATTTAGCACAGTGCCTGGTACATAGTATGTGCTCAATAAATATTTGAATAAATTAATCTGTAAAACGAGTGAAATGATTGGATAAATTATCTCAAAGTTTCCTCTTCGGCTTCCTAATAATGCAAAGTAACACTTCCCCTAAGAGTTCTCATCATAAGGAGAAAGTCTTTTTTATTTTTTCCCTTTTCTTTCTTTTCTTTATATGGTATCCACATGAGTTGATGGATGTTAGCGGAACCTATTGCAATAATCATTTCACCATATATATATATATATATATATATATATATATATATATATATATGCCAATAAAACTCTCATGCTGTATGCCTTAAACTTATACAGTGATATATGTTAATTATTTCTCAATAAAACTGGAAAAAAACTGTGCAGTGCTCATGTATAAAGTTGCAAATTCAGGATTTAGATTCTGCTTCAGATGCAAAGGAAAATCATTTTGCTTAAGTAAGATCATCTACCTTGATTGTGCATGCCAGTACAGGGGATTGTGGGCTGAGCCCCCATAAAAATACAGGAAGTCAAATATAATTTTGGAACTATATTTCCATTTTCTGATGGGCATATATTCTTGATGAAGTTTTTGGTTTCATGTAGCAGAAAATCCAATTTATACCTTTTTTAGCTCTTATACCTGGAAATCTGAGAAGTATATAGAGTTCAGGAATATTTGATCCAAGGGCTCAATGACTTAGTTTTATTATCTCACTACACCAACTACCTATAGTGAGGGCTCCATCAAGGCTGGTTCCCCTTATTTGCATCCAAGGGAAGAGTCCTTAGCTTTGCCATGATTGGGCCAGATCTGACCAATCACTGTGGTCAAAAGAAGGCCATGAGCTGATTGGCTTAGGCCTGGAGATATAAACCAATGACCATACCAAAGGGAATAGGATTAAGTGACAGTCAATTCTATTCAGATTTCATGGCAGCTATTCAATGAGGGATAATGGTCCAAACCAGCAATAATGGTGTCATGGAAGGCAGAACATTACCTCTGAATTAAGTACATGATTATTTTTGTCAATCAAACGTAAAGGGGGCACAAACAAATCTTGTATTTTTCTGCCTGATTTCAAACAACTCCCTGTAATTGAAGGCTTTATGTGAAACCATTGGCTCCCCTTGGTGGCCACTTCCACCCCATGTTCAATAAGAGACTGAAGTCAGAAATGGATTTGGTAGCTTATGTACCATGGTAATTAGATACTATAGCTAATCTTTCGTTAAGAATGCTTGGGCAGAGATAAAAGAGTCACATGGCCTCTCCTCTAGCTGGCACAACCCTTCTACTCGAAGTCAAAGCTGAATAATCAAGCCTCTGCGGCAATATCTCAAATGGCCAATTTTTTAAAAAATTACTTACAAATTATGCTGTTCTCCAAAGGGTGTTTTGAAACATTTATTTGCTTAAGTGACTATAAAATGAGTAATATAGTTAGGACTGAAATTAATGGGCTGGGTAGCCTTGCAAGTGTATTCCATAGGCTCTACTTGGCCAGAACATTTTGCATCATTTTTGTCATCCTTAAAGACAAGATGTTATCAAGCCTTTTACAACCAAGAAAGAACCATACTTCTTCCTCCTGAGGGTCTGGAGGTACATTTTAAACACTATCACCCTAGGCTCCCCTGAGATTGCGTGAGTGTATGTAAGTGTGTGTGTGTGTGTGTGTGTACATATGTGCCATATGTCCTCATTTATAAACAAAATTTATGAAGAGTGTCTACTATGTAGCAAGTACTTAATCTGAATCATTGTATTTAATGTGCAGAGTCACCTCATTAAATATGAATGCCATTGTACAGATGAGGAAACGGGCTTGGAAAGGCTAAATGATTTTCCAGCTGACACAGAGCTATAAGTAACAAAGCCTGAATTGAACTCAAGGTCTGCCTGTAGTCACAGCTCATGATAATGTCACCCACCAAGCTTCACTGCTTCACTGCCTCTCTGGGACTTGAATTAAATTACGTTTTTCACTTTGCTTTTAGCTTCGCCTCCTTCCCCATCCACCTCTCCCCTGCCAAATTCTATATTCATTGGCTCAATAAATGTTTATTGAGCACCTCCTATAGGCCACGCTCTGTTTTAGGTGCTAGAGATGCACCAATGAACAAAGCAGACAAACAACTGTATCTTCAGGAGCTTACATTTTGGTACGAAAACTTCATTGTCTGTGTCCTTAACTCCCAGATTTCCACACTAAATATCTTTTTCAATAATTCAACAAATTCAGGGTCTCTTTCATAAATGCTACATGCCCCAAAACATAACTTAACATCTCAAATCCATAAGGGCAGTGGAAATTTGCTTTTATCCTTCTGATCCAAGACTCTTTACTGTCCCTTTGTTTTGTCTTCAGAGAAGGCATTAGGGCCTTAAATTGGCTGCTTGTCCAGTGATACATGGGTATATGGGCATTGAGGTATCCAATAAGTCAAGACATGATTGTTTGGACTTAAAGGGTGACACAGGTCTAGTTTCCAGGGGAGCAGGTTCTGAGCCAGAGATCTGGAAGGAAGAAGTTTGTTGAGAAGTGCTCTCAGGCGCAAATTGAGTAGAGGGAAATGATGAACTGCTATGCAGCCCCAATAGAAGCCAATCCTACAAGGAGTTTCAGAGCTGGAGTGGACTTCAGCGTCATCTCCAGTTGGACTGAGGGGGCCAGGCCTTTGTACCCCCACGTCAACCAGTCATAGAATGCAGCAGCCCCTGGGACGAGAGTATGACTTTGGGTAAGGTGGTGTTCTCCAACCACAGCAATTCCCGGAGAGGGTCTTGCCTGAGTATTGGCTGCCAACACCTAGAAGTTGGGGGTATGAGTGCTTCAGCACTAGGAAGCACACCACAGCCTCCACTCTAAGAGGCTCACTCATGTGTAAGCTGAGAGGGGCATCTCCTCACTGATGGAGCATTCCTATGGACCTCTCACCTCCGGCTGTTACTTCAGCAGAGTTTTGCAAAAACTCAGTCCTCAACGTCCAAGAAACACTGCAGGAACACGGGGCAGGAAGTCTCAAAGGCAGAGCTGTGAGTTTGAGCCACCACTGATTAAGTAAGCTACTTCACTCTAAATTGGCTTCCCCATTTTGGTAACACCAGAAACATTTATTTGACTTCTGTTATTATTTAGTTAGTTCCTTTTGCTTTTATGGACTATGTTATTGTTTTGATTAGTTGTACTTAACATTTATTGGGCCGAACTAGGCGTCAGATCTCCAGTTACGCAGACTATCTCATTTAATCCTGAAAATGACCCAATGACATGGGTATCACTGTTGTTTCCACTCAACAGAAGAGGATATTGAGGCATCGTGAGGTTTGGGAATTTCCACATGGTTACACCTTTAAGTGACAGAGCTGATACCTGAACCCAAGTACTCGGGACATTGGAGCTTGAGCTCTTACCCCTGTCCTACCCTGCCCTTCCCTTATTTACAGAGTTGGCCCGGGTCTCCTTTAAGTTTAGTGGTTAAGATATTCTCTTGGATTGTCCATGTCCCATTGATCAATTTGTCAAGTCATTCAGCGAACATTCCGTATTCTGGACAGTGTTCGAGGCACCGGAGCTATGATATATATAAGACAGACACATTTATTACGCTTATAATTTCTCACAGGATGGTGAGGGGCTTCAGAAAAGTAAACACACACTTACAAGACCAAGTAGTAAGTGCTAAGATGCGGAAAGCCCTGTGTACTACTGGTGCACATACGAGGGGCTCCTAATGCAGTTATAGGGTTATGGTTGGGAGAAGACGATCAGTGGAAGCTTCCTGGAGGGCACATCTAAGCAGAAAGCTGAAGCAATTATCCAGGTAAACGTGTATGTGTACATGTAGCCGTGGAGCACGAGAGACTGTTCCAAGAAGCAAAAGGAGGCAAATGCTTGGAGTGGGCCCAAGAATGGGAAGAAATTTGGGATGTCTTGGGCCCCTGTGTGAGAGATTGGAAATTGTAGGGTTGCACTGAGAATGAGCAGGGGCCAGTTTATGCAAGACTTTCAAGCCATATTATAGAGATCGGATTTTGCCCTAAGAGAACTGGGAAAGGATGTTAAATAAGGTGACATTATCAGATTTGCTTTTAGTTTTGTCAATAAACCTTTATTTTTTAACAGCTTTATTGAGATATAATTGATATGCAATAAACTACACATATTTAAAGTATACATTTTGATAGGTTTCCACATAATACATACTGCTAAAACCGTAAACATTATCAGGAAAACAAACATATCATCACCCCCAAACGTTTTCTCCTTCCCCCCTTTTTAATCTCCCAACCCTCTCCACTCCCATGCCCAGGCAACCACTGACCTGCTTTCTGTCAGTAGAGATTAGTTTTTATTTTCTAGAGCTTCATATAAATGGAATCATAATTTATATGTATTTTAAACACTACACACGTACGTATTATTTCAGCAAGATCACGGAAATTGGCAGGTAAAGAATGGATAAGAGGAACAGAAGTCTAGAGGGCTTAGTGAATTATTAGGTAAAGTAATGAGCTCCTTTGGAAAGAGGCAAAAATTTGGGTGGGCTCTGTTTATAGCATCATAAAGTGGCCGAGCTAAAAGCAAGCTTAGTGGTATTTAACCCCCTGCCCCCACCCCTAGTCAGGTCCTTAATTTTTAAGAGACAGAAAACCAGTTCAAGCTGTTTTGAGTACACACATATGTGCACAAACACTCCAGGTTTTATTAGCTCATGCAACTAGGAAGTTCAGCAGTGGCTGGCTTTAGTCCATGATGGTCAAAGACCTGATTAGGATTGTGTTTTTCTTGATCTCTCAGTTCTAGTCTCCTTCACCTCGTATGATCACCATTTTTGTTGTTGTTATGGTGAGAACATTTAAGTTTTACTCTCCTAGCAACTTTCCAGTATACAATACAGTATTGTTACTTACAGTCACCCTGCTGTACCTTAGATGCCCAGAATTTACTCATAACTGGAAGTTTGTATCCTTGGCCCACATCTCCACGTTTTCCCACCATTCCCTTTGGAATATATTTATTATGCTGATTTTAAGCTCTCTGTCATGTGGGGCGTCAGGTGGGGTCTCAGCTCCCGCTCCCCACAGAAGAACGCAGGACATGGTGAGGCCAAAAAGGAACACCCACGGAGCCATAGATAGGGGAGTCATACCACTATATTCTCGCTGGCAGCTGGGTTGGAGACACAGGAAGCAGGAGCCACATGATCTGCAACTTGCCATCCGCTTTCCTGCCAACCAACCTCACTTTCTAGCTGCAATCCGCTGTGCTAACTGCAATCTGCTCTTGCTAGCTCAGTCACCATCTTCTTGCTAGCTCCCATTTTCTGCTAGCGTAGCCACAGAAGTTATATTAGTGGCCAATGTCTCACTGGTTACATCTGACGGCCAACTAGCCACAGCTGATGGCTATCCAATCACAGATGATGGCCACTTACTACCTGAGCCAGCACCTTTCCGTGTGAGGCCGGGAGCCTGGAAACTGCACTCCTGGCTCTGTCCCCACACTCTCCTTCCACAGGTTCCAATCAACACTTGTTGCCTCTAGGTGGACAGTTATTTTGCCCTGGGAACTTATGTTTTTATTTTAAGCTACCCTGTCTGCTAATGTGTTTTGAGGAAGAGTGAATCCCTCCAGGTGAGTTTAAGAAGAGGGAAAGGAATAAGCCCCAGGGCAGGTCAGTCCAGATACCACAGAATTCCATAGATCACTCCCTTGGTGCCTCTCCCCTGGGCAACCCCTATGAACAGTAGTCTCCTAGATTCAAATCTACCGTTCAGGGAGTTTGAAGGGGAAGAGGTGAATGAGTGAAGACTAAGTGTCAGCTGGTCGGGCCTGTTTTCACCAGCTCCTCACCCCAGTAGGGCTCTGGCAGGACGTGTGTAGACACTGACAGCACTGGCAGCAGCCTGTATCGATGCTGCAGCTTTCTGCAGCCCAGAGGCCAGCCCTGATCCACTGGAGGCCAAACCGTGGAGGGCTCGGCAGGACGCACAGCCCCTCCTCTCTGTCTACTCTTGCCCTCCAGTTGTCTGCCCAGCTGCAGCTACCCTCCTCCCACGCACCTGCTCCATACAGCCTTCCATCTCCCCAGGGCATTCTCGCAGTTTGGGAGGATTGTTGATCTTTTTCTCAGATCTATGCTTGCATCTACTTCGATAGCTTTTCTAGGGTGGATTTGTAGGGAAGGGACCAGCAGCCCATTTTAGTATAACTGAACTGTGGTTGCATTTTAGTATAGTACTGTCGGGACAGAGTCCCAGAGAGCAGTTTCCAGGCTTTCAGAAAGGTGCTGGCTAGGGAAGTAGATGGCCATCAGCTGTAACCAGTTAGCAATTAGCTACTGATATGACTGCCATGGCTACGCTAGCAAGGGGGCATTGCAGCTAGCAAGTGGGGTTGGTCGGTTGGTTGGCAGAGATGTAGATGGCAGATTACAGTTAGCAAGTGGGGTCAGTTGGCAGAGAAGCGGAAGGCGGGTTGTGGATCTTGTGGCTCCTGCTTCCTGTGTCTCCAATCCAGCCACCAGTGAGAATATAGTGGTATGACTCCCCTATCTGTGGGTCTGTGGGTGTTCCTTTTTGGCCTCACCATATCCTGCATTCTTGTGCAGGGAGCGGGACCAGAGACCCCACATGAGTCCCTGCATGACAACTACCTTGACAGAAACAGGAAGAGGCCTGAACATGTTCCTCCCAGACACACTGCTCATTTCACAGAGGAATCACTGTACCTCTGAGAATCACTTCCTCTTAAAAGGAGTGATAGGGAAGGCAGGAAGTATGAGGAAACTTGGTCAAGGACCAGTGCTTTTGAAGGGAGAAGAAAAATATTAATTTTCAGCCCTCTATTTTTTCCTCAAATTAAACCTAAGTTAAATCTTCTTTTAGTTAATGACTCAGAAACTCTGAAAAGGATTTAATAATAGCGCTTGATGATTCATAGGAATATTTTACTCTGAAGTTGCTTGTCTTTGAGGAATGTTGATGTGAAACTTTTGCTCCTAAAAAGAACGGGTGCAGGTCTCAGTACTTATCGTTTTGTGAAATGGTTACGATAATAGTAATTAATAATTGTGTTTCTCTATGCTCTGCCAAAGCATTGCAAAAATGCTTTAGAATAAAGCAATAGATAAGTAGTTAAAGACTTTAATTAAGCTGCTTAAAATAAAGTACCATTTCGTTCCTTTCTTATCCCCAGTGTCTACAGACTTTAAAAAATAGAGTTTGAACTAATTGCTTGGGTAGATACCAAAGATTACCATTTGCAGAAATATATTATTAGAGAGAAATAAAACTCCAAGATTCTAAAATGCACTTGATAGCAATGCTTCAGTTTGAAGCCAAAACATTTTCTAAATGTTAGAACTAAGAGGGTTCTCAGGCAGGCAGTTCTAGAACTGACCTGCCACCAACCATCTGTGTGACCTATGGCAAGAGGCTTACTCTCTGGGCCTCAGTTTCCTCATCTGTAAAAGGTCACTGGAATATATATGTCTCTTAGGCTCTTTCTTGCACCTGCTCTAGAATTCCTGTTTTTAAGATAAATTTTATTGGGGAATATTGGGGAATGGTGTGCTTCTCCAGGGCCCATCAGCTCCAAGCCATTGTCCTTCAACCTAGTTGTGGAGGGCGCAGCTCAACTCCAAGTCCAGTCGCTGTTTTCAATCTTTAGTTGCAGGGGGTGCAGCTCACTGGTCCATGTGGGAATCGAACTGGCAACCCTGTTGTTCAGAGCTCGCGTTCTAAACAACTGAGCCATCAGGCCGCCCCTAGAATTCTTTAACATTTATAAATACATGAAAGCTTCCCTACCCTGAATATAGTAAATCATTTCTATGAATTGCCCATTTCACTAATGTTTTCTCTCCATTTTATTATAATTTTTTTTAAACATACAGAAAAATTAGAAGAATTTTACAGGGAATACCCATATGCTCACTGCCTAGATTTTACCACTAACATTTTACTTTACTTACTTGTTCTATCACATTTTTATTCATCTATCCATTCCTTTGTCCAAAAAATGTGATATCATTCCATCACATTTTTAAATATAATTTAAAGTGAGCTGCAGATACCAGCACACCTCACCCCAAACATTTCAGCATGCATAGTATTAGCAGAGGTTCCGCTGCTAACGTTTACATACTGTGAAATACACTAATCTTAATGCAATCAAATGCATTTTGGAAAATGCATACACTTGTGTAACCCAAACCTCTCAAGATAAAGAACATTACCATCCCCCCAGAAAGTTTCCTCATGCACCTTCCAGCCGATTCCCACTTTTATTATCGCACCTCACCCCCATAGATTAGTTTTAGATATTCTAAAACTTTATATAAATGGAAAAATACAATATGTTCTCTTATGTGTCTGGCTTTCACTCAGCATGTTTTTGACATTCATCCATGTGGTTGCATGGACTCAGTAATTCCTTTTTTATTAACAAGTAAATTCCACTGTATGACTATGCCTCCGTTTGTTTAACCATTCTTCGGTTGATGGACATATTGGGCTATTCCACTGTTCCATTCACTCTCATGATATCTACCCTTTCTGATCCATTCCATGCTTCAACAGATCCATTCCTGCAAACTGTGTAAAGAATTCTTTGGCATATCAAACCAAATTTGTCCATTGGCTCAGGTTGGAGATTCTCCAGGAGTGCTTCACACACAGGTGAGCTGTGAATGAGAAACAGGTGGTGGCCTTGTCAATGCCCTCAGACCTCAGGGGGACAGAAGTGGCTGAAGGCTGTAGTCCCCCAGACAGTCATGTCAGGATCTGAAGTAACCTCGTTTATTGTACAAATATTATTTTTATGAGTGCCACGATGGGAAAACCTTTGGGAAGCCCTGACTTAGGCTGATAGATATAGTTGATAATAAGAGAGACATCCCTCACAGAAAAAGAAACTGAGATGTCATGGGACCACACTTGCAATTTCAGCAGAAGGTAAACAGATGGGCGCATACAACTGTACATTCAAAGGAAAAGGAAAACTTTCAGGTGAAATAGGAATAATCTGAAAACTATGCTATAATAACTCAGAAGGAATGGCTGAAAGAGCCCTAGCAGCTTTTATGGGGGAAACGGGAGAGGCAAAAGGAGGTTTCCTCCTCTTGCCTCTGAGAGTGGCTAAAACAGAAACAGCCAGCAAGTTCCAAAGGACTTTTACAGAAACAGAGTCTACCAGTTTTTTTGTCCCTTGTTCTACCTCATGGCACCTCTTTCTCTCCCTTGTAAAAACCACCTGATTCATTTCAGAGAGCATGAGAGGGCCAGGTTTGGGGTCCAGAGACTGAGGGTCTCCTCTCAATGCTTCCAATAACCAACAGTGTAACTTTGGCAAGTTACTTTAAAGAAAAGAATACAAATTCCTATAAACATGGATAGCCTGCCCATTTCCAAAAATGACTTTGGACAAATAATAATTTTCTTCTTAATGGCCTTTGTTTTCAAATCATGCCAGTCACAGGAATATCAGCATATGTGGCATTTCATAACTGCCAACGTCCAGACATATCATCTGATCTAACACTTCTTTTTCAGTTATGAAAACCAGGGTCCAGGAAGCTACAGTTACTGCAGGAAATTGCGAAGCTACTTTGAGCTAATGAGTCCAGAATCCAGGTCTATTTAAAAATTTTTACGTGAGTTCTCCTCTCTCTCCCTAGCCTTTCTCTAGTTTAAAGCATTTGTAGTACATTTTTTATCTTTATTTTTGGCTGCCCAACACATGAAGTTCTTTTTATTTGCGGGGTGTGGGGGGAGGCCCCTATCTTATGGCCATCTCCCAGACAGAAACCAAAAGTGCTAGGTAGAGGATTTGCTTTCCCAGTCTCCCTCCAGCTAATCCCAGACATGTGACCCAGGCTCTGCCAGTCTGATACACTCAGGCAGGATTTTCACTCCGAAATGCAAAGGAAGCAACTAACCCCAGATGACATAGGTTGGCACCAGTGTCTTCTGCATTAGAACTGGTAGTGAGGCATCATTTGGGGTCTGCCCTCTGGGCCTTGATGTCCTCCAGACATCTCCACATTTTTGTGAGCCCACCAGTATCTATTTGGTAAATTCCTTAGCCAGAATCTTTTCATCACTAAGACCCTTGACAAGTACAACTAATATTATTTGTATTTACAAATACTTATCAAACACCACGTCCCAGGAATTGTTCTAAGTACCTGTCACATATAAACTCATTTATTCCTCACAATCGCCTCATAAGATAAGTATGGTGACCATGACCATTTTACTGATGAGGTTAAATAATTTTCCCAAAATTATAAGCAATGAAGTAGCAAGGCTAGGACTTGAACCAGTCTGTTTGGCTCTAAATCTGAGTTCTTAGTCACTACACATACTACTTCTCTATAACTTTTTTACTGGTTACATAATTAATAACTGTTCATCAGAGAAACATTCAAAAACTGTAGAAGAGTAGAAGAAAGAAAATAGAAATAAACTGTAACTGTACTGCTTGTCGAAAACCACTGTCTATAGCTATACTGGTGATTTAAATGTAATTAAAATGAAATAAAATTAAAGATTTAATTCCTCGGTGACACTAACCACATTTCAAATGCTCAATAGCCATATTTGTCTACTGGCTACTGTTTTGGACAGCATAGTACAGATACAAAATATTTTCATCATTGTAGAAAATTCTAGTTGACAGCGCTGAATAGTTTGGTGACCTCTTTTCATAGTTCTCTGAGACAATGAACAAATACATGTAATTTTATATAAATGGAATAATATTTTCCATGCTGCTTTTATTGTGCAACTCTTTCTTTATTCCTTCTTGTCTACAGCTTTTTTTTTTCTTCTTGCTTTGACTCTTCCCCTCTCCTCTCCCTGATAAACCATGTGTGTATAATCCTCCTATGGTTTTCTCCAGGCACTTCCCTTCATACAAAGTTACATATTCACACGTAGAGGGCCTTGTTTTTGGTAAGCACTTTTAGCCCTCTTGCTTTTCCACTCAATGAAACATCATGGAAATCTTTCTAAGTCAACCAGTACAGATCAATCTTATCCTTATTAGTGGCCATGTGCAATTCTGTGGTTCATATGTGTGACGATATTTCAATGTGCATTCAGCCTCTTTCCCAGGAGTAGAATTCTTGGTTTGAAAGGTATGTTTATGTTTATTTTCATAGCTATTGTCAGACTCTAGCCCAAAGGTTAAAATGATTCCCATTTCCTCCAGCAATACATGAGTGTATTCTGCCTTCTCTCTTCCCCTCTGTCTCCCCCTTACCCCCAGACACCCTAAATACTGGCTAGCAATAGATGCTGTCATACCTCTGGGTTTTCCAGAACTGTGGATGAAAAGCAGTATCTCTACACTGGTGTGCCAAGGGTGAGATGGTGAGAGCAGTTGCCCAAGATATAAGCAATAAAAGGTTGCAAAAAATGTCAGTTTGCTTGTTATTATCATCACACATTGGCCCTTCTAATGTTAGTGATAACATATTCCTCCCCTCAACAATCTTTTGTTGGCCTAAATTCTAAGCCATTGTTGTTGGGTACTGTTGACTTTTAATAAAAAATGTGTAAGTTTCAAATCCCAGTTACACAATTGGCTTCAAACACACATGACTCAGCTACTCATGCTTATTTCTAAAGGAAACTTAAAATGGTTCTCAGTAACTCTATCTCACATCAGGTGGCTCTTGTGTCTCTAACCCCTGCGGTACTGCACATTCCTCTGCTCCCACAGGAGATTCAAAATAAACCAGGAGAGCTGGATGCAATTTTTCTTTTTGTGAGGTAAAAAAGACACAAAGATCTTTTCAAACAGAATTGGTCTTGAATCATGTACTCTGAAGCACCAAGCTTTCAAATTGTTCTTTGAACGTCAGGGCGCAGAAATTGTGGAGGCGGCCATGAACAGTGCAATGACTATAAAAAAGTTAAAAAAAAAAATAGTTCCATAGAAAATGGAGTCAAATTTTGAAGAAGAATGCAAGGAGAAATGACAAAAGGTGCTGGTCATATTGCCAGAAGAAATCAAAAGAGCAATCCTTGAATACCTGGATCATTTTCACCAAGAACTAGACACTCATTCTAAAGCAATGGATCAAATAATGTCAATGTTCGCTACCCAGCTGTTTTCTCTAAATTCAATAAAGAGGGACGACACCTTCACTAAAATGTAGTAGAAATGTAGAGTGAATTTTCTGGTGAAAAGATTGTAGTGGAGATGTTTCAACTGCAGAGACATTTGAAAACCACTGAGATCAATCCTGAAGAAACAAAGCTATGGAAAATGCTGCAATTTCTAGAATTTATTGTGAAATAGGATTTTTGTGAATCTGTCAAATTTATCTTTGTGTTTAAGACTTTTTCCTAATGATTTGTCTAACTGTTCCTTTGAATGAAAGAAAATTTTCAAAATTAAAATTAGTAAAAGCTGTCTTTCATGAACTGTAACTGAAGACAGGTGGACAAATTAGGCTATTCTGTCTATTTAACATGAATAGGCAAGTGGAACAAATCATTGACATTTTAAGTGTGACAACTCTCAAGTTTTAAACATTGGAACTAATTCAAACCTTAAAAAAAATACTCTGGGAGTGGGAGGGAGGAAAAAAAATAAGGTCAGTAATTTTGCAACTTCTAGCCTAATATGTTTAGACATTAACTCATTTAATCCTTAGAATTACTGTAATCCTTAGAATTACTGTTAAAGAACAGAAGTTAAGGCTCAAAAAAACAAAGACTATAATACTATTTCATTACTGAGATGGAGTAGGCAATTTTTTAAATTGCATTAATATACTTTTAAAATATTAATCATTATTTTTTTTAGTTGTCGTGCAATATTTATTTAACTTTTAAATTTATATGCAATTCAATAATAAAAACACTTACTGTCTGCAGTTCTTTTCTGATCATTATCATTAATTTCATTAGATAATTACTGAAAATCTTTTTTGCAGTAGAGAGGAGGGGAGGATGTCATAAAATGATTAAAAATACACGAAAGTGTTTTCAAACAGCTAGAATTGGCCTTGGATAATATTCTGATACACCGAGCTTCGTAATTGTTCCTTGAAGGTTGGTGCACAGAAGTGGTGTCAGCATCGATTAGCTCTAGAATGACCAGTTTCCAAGTAGGAGGCGATAGAGACCAAAGGAGTGGTCACTGATTGGGTCATTTGCGGTTTCACTGCACCAGCTATGGAGTGACTTGGATAAGAGTGGCATAATCTCTGAGATAAGCCCATTTCTTTCCCTAGCAGTTCCCTGACCACGGAGAAGCTGAGCATTTTTTTTTTATGCTTATTGGACATTTCCCTACCTTTTTCTATAAATTCCCCATTCGTTTCTTTTCTGGGATGGTTAGACTCAACCTGTGTGGGTCAGGGATCCCTTGGAGAATATGGTAAAGCCTACGGATCCTTTTCCAAGAAAAATACACATCTTTTCATTTGTGCAGACCTTGGCGCCCCACTTCAGGGGGCTCAGAAACAACCCCGTCTTCATTTTACAGATACAGAAATTCAGGCCCCAAGATCTCAGACTAATTAGAAGTGAGTTCCATGCCTACTGAGCCTCGATTTTCCCATCAGCAGAACAGGAACAATTGTACTTAACGTCTCAGTGTTAATGTAAGGATTAAATGAGTTAATGTCTAAACACATTAGGTTAGAAAATTCCAAAATTACTGACCTTATTTTTTTTCTATCCCCCGCCCCAGTCCTAGAGTATTTTTTTAAGGTTTGAATTAGCTCCAATGTTTACCAACTAAGAGTTCTCATACTTAAAAAAGTCCACATTTCTGGCATCTTTTAGAAAACCGAAAGCTCTAGCAATACTGCACCGTTTGTCATGTGCCAGCAAGATACTGGGCTGGAGAAGCTGCTGCCCCTCCAGAGGCGGCAGATCCCCTGTGGCCTGGCAACAGCGATGGCTGCAGTTTCTCCTCTTACGACAGGGCGACTTCACTCACTGGCTGCCAGACTACATAGACCTTTGGTCTGGGGCCTCCTGCCCTGGCATTAGTGTCATTCCACTGTATACTCCTCAAGTTAGTCACACAAAGGTGGTAAGGCTTGTTAAGGATTGAGGTGATGCTATCTTTCTCTGGGGGATTTGCATTCTAATTGAATTTAGGGGAAGAGCTGTCCTAATCTTGTCACTCACTGGACCATGAAAAATTCCAGGAATTATTTGAGAATATTTTTGCAATATCGGCAAGGGACTAATGGTGGAACTGTGGTTGCTTTTACTTCCAAACTAGTGCACAATTCAGTCTGTTTCTCTCTATTTCCACTGTCAGAAACCCATTTGAAGACAGTTACCCAGTCTCATGAGAACAGAAAAAAAGCGTTAAAATACCTTTATGTCTGTATTTCCTTTTGATAGTGTTTATTTTTCAATAAACCCTTCAAATTTCAGAGGTACTATATTCATAAATTTTGGGAGCTTTTTAATATTTTTGTTATTATCTATGATAGCATCTTTTCAAAAACAGCTGTTATTTTCCAAATTTGAATGTTAGCCAGTCCCTAAACCCAATGCTAAAGAGTTTAGTATTTTTCTTCTAAGGAAGACATATTCCCCTTTAAAATGATTTATTAATTTAATAAATATCATAAATATTTTTCTGAATGATTTCTTAGTTTATGTTCATTGATTGACTTCAATTCTGTGCCCCTCTCCAGTACTTTTCTTCAGAAATATTCAAATTTGGGATTTATTTATTCATTTATTTAGTTTTGGTGTTAGTGGTGGTTTTTTTCCTTGTTGCTATTGTTTTGCTTACTTTCCTTCCTCTCTGGAAACTAGGAAATGACCCAGAGAGAACAGAGAACAGTAATCCTATGATGTGTTTATTTTTTACCTTTTTACTATTCACTCATAAGTCATCACTTTCTGCTTACCTCTCTTCTAAAGTTTGCATCTTTAGGCAAAACTTCTGTTTCTTAGTTTATAGACTCTAACTTCTGACAGAAAAAAAAAAAGACTTCTGTTTTTCCAATTGCATCTCCACCAATTTTCTATACCTTAAGCTGTCACTTTCAACTGCTGAGTCAAAAATGCTCTGTGAGAATGACAGCAGCTTCAGCTCAGCACCTTTGTCTTGCACAGGTGGGAGCCAAAATGCATTATTAGTTACAGTAGCGTCACTGAAAGTTCCATAGGATATTCTGCAGAGACTGTGATGTTTTATACAAATAAATCACTTCCTTCTGAATCTGGATTCCTTTTATTTCTTTTGCTTACCATACTATACTGGCTTAAACCTATTTAAAGAGTGGGGTTCAGATTTGCTCACAAAGCAAAATCCAACACCACACTACATGCGGGAGTCACACAATTTTGGAGGCTGGAAATCCGAGGTGAGGGTGCCAGCGTGTTGGGTTCTGATGAGGGCCCTCTTTTGGGCTACAGACGGCTGTCTTCTGCTTGTCTCCTCACAGGGCAGAGAGCAGAGAGAGCCAGGGTTGTTGATTATTGTGTCTGTTTGCTATTTTTCGGTTCCAAAATTCAAGGGGCGTGCAGACAAATCACTGGGAAGACTGGAGATTAGGCTGAGCTACAGTGATAGTTTTGTATACAAATTAGCAAGCGGAAGGCAAAATATTGCAGGCCTTAGCATCTCAGAGATTTGTTCTAGCATCCAGGAGAGTTGGGAGAGGAACTTGGACAGGGATTCCCCAACATTTGGAGCTGATGCCCTCCAAACAGCAGTCTTACTGTCTGTTGGGCTGTCAGGTCGAGCAGGGATTCAGGAACTTGCAGTTTGAAATCTGGCCACTGAAAAGTCATTCTGAGGTTAATCCCCAAGAACAGGAGAGAACTGTACAAGGCCTGGCTGTCTCGGGAGCACACTACAGGATTAACAGGCTGACGGAGTCCCCTGCCTTCTGTGCCTGCAAGATATCACGTTTCTTCCGTATCATGTTCTATTTTAATCACTCGCCGTCTGGCCTTAATAACAAGTTACCAGTGCCCTTTTCTGAGGCAAATTTCTGCAATGTCCAAGGCTTGTTTTGTGTCACTGGATGCTGAGCAACCCTTTGCAGAATGGGATGTCCCAGTGCTTCTTTAAATGGGGTTCAAGGGCTATCTGCATGTGACAGCATCCTCTGGGGAGCTTCCTGGAAATGCAGATAACGTAGGTCTCACCCCAAGTCTCCTAAGTCATGATGTCTAGGGTAGGTTCTGAGAACATATATTTTAAAGCAATCTGATCCTGCACCCACACACTTAAAATCCTCCAATGACTTCCCATTGCTTCTAGGAAAAAAGCCAAATTGGATGTTTGCATGGCCTATGAGGTCCTGCATGATCTGGACTCTGCCTGCTTATCTCCTATGAGGCTATTGCTCCATTTCTCAGCTCATAACCAAAATAGCCTCTTGTCTGTCCCTCATAGTTCCTTCCTGCCACAGGACCTTTGCACATGCTCTTTCCTAGTCTGGATTGACTTTCCCTCCTCACTTTACCTAAGTTACAAGAAGTCATCATTGAGGTCTCAGCTCTGGAGTCCCCTGCTGGGTCATATCCCCTTATTCCTTGTTCTCATAGTGCGTGTCCCCTATTCACTTGCATGAATGATTAATATCTGAGTCTCCCAACAGACCATCCACTTCTGAACGCAGGGCCAGTGACGGTGTTTTCTCTCAGTAAATCCACAAAGCTTAACATAATACCTGACACATAGTAGGTTCTCAAAATATATTTATTGAATGAAAGAATCATCCTTTTCCCAGTGTGATCTCATCCAGTCTTGTGATTTTAAGCCCTCTACTAGCTACCCTGTTTCTCCCAAAATAAGACCTAACTAGGTCTTGACTATGGTAGACTCCCAAATTTACACTTTCAACTGTAATAGGCATCTCCCAAATTGAACTCTTGATCCAGTTTTCACCATCTCAGAAAGTGGTATCCTCATTCACCCAGTTGCTTAGTGTCCCAAGCTCGGTGTCAGCCTCTTTGTCTCTCACCCCATATTTGATCCATTAGTAACTCCTACAGCTCCCTTCCAAAATATTTTCAGAAACCTCACTTCTCACCTGCTCCACTGCTATCATGTAAGTTCCCAGACCTGTGAAAGATCATCATCATAAAGTACAGTGATTGTTTGCAGCACTCCATTTGGGCTGATTTGTTATGCAGCAACAGGTAACTGCTACAGAATCTTTGAGCACTGCTAAGATGAAGAGCAGGTCAGAGAAACTGTGGGTATTGGCTGCCACCTATGTGGGACCTCACGGCCAGACGTCTGTAGCCTTGCTGAATGGCAGGCCATTCCTCTGTCCCTGGGCTGGGAAGACCAGCCTGGGATTCTTCAAATGTAAATGAAAATGCTAAACTCCCTTAATTAATACAAAGAAATCCTGCTAACCACCCATCCTGCGGATGGAGAAATTTCACATCCATCTCATCTTTCCCTCCCTCATGGATATAAGATCCCTTCAAGAATTTTTAGTAGTTTGAAAAATAAGCCACAGTTAGTTAAAGGACCTTAAAGATGATCTGGTCCAAATCCCATACTTACTGATTCAAAAACTGAGTCTCAGCGAGGTGAGGGAATATCCCCTCATGAACTCATAGATGGCAGAGCGGAGGTTAGAGGCCAGGATTTTAGACTCCCAGTTCAGTATGTTCTTCAAGGCACAAATGCTTACATTTATATAACAAATCCTTTTAAACTTTGTATGGGTCAATACTAAGTGCTACACAAATATTCCCATATTTAGTTCTCGTGATGACCCTAGAGGGTAAGTGCTATTTTAATTTTCATTTTACAGTGAAAAAAGCCCACAGATTGGTTAGGCATCCTGCTCTGGGCATTGCTTTAGAGATCCCCACACTGGCCTTCTCCTGCTTTCTCCTTTCCTGGTGGATGAGCACTCAGTAGGGCCAAGGTGCAATCTAACCGGAGGCTCTGTCCTACCTTCTAGACCAGGTGCCTGGGGCTTCAGAATCCCCCGCCCAAACAGCCCTGAGAATGTTTCCAGGTCCAATGCAGGCATTTTCCCAGGGCTGTCCTCCTAAGAGTGGTCCGCCTTCCTCCACGCTACCACTCCTGCCTGTGTGAAGCCTTAGGCCAGAGGGGCTGCCAAGGAACGGCTGTTTGGGGCTGTGAGGTTTGGGAGGAGCTTGAATGTGCAGGCGGGAGGTCCTCACGTGGAGCAGGATGGACCTGGGGAGAGTGGGAGGAGTGTGGGGACAGAGTCCCAGAGAGCAGTTTCCAGGCTCTCGGCCTCACGTGGAAAGGTGCTGGCTCGATTATTAGATGGTCTTCAGCTGTAATCAGATGGCCATCCGCTATGGCTGGGTGGCCAGCAGCTGTTACCAGTTAGCCATTGACCACTGATATAACTGCCGTGGCTGAGCTAGTAAGCGGGGATTGCAGTTAACAAGTGGGGTAGGTTGGCAGAGAAGCCATCTGCAGATTGCGGCTAGCAAGTGGGGTTAGCAAGCATGGATGGCGGATTGTGGATCGTGATGATTCTACTTCCTGTGTCTCCAACCCAGACGCCAGTGAGAACATAGTGGTATGTTTCCCCTATCTGTGGCGCTGTTGTTGTTCCTTTTTGGCCTCACCATATTCTGCGTTCTTGTGCGGGGAGCGGGAGCAGAGACCCCACATTACACGGAGAAGGCAGGTAGTGGCTGGTCTTCGCCTACTGCCACCTAGCGCTGAATAGCATTTGAATTCTAAGTTTGAACATGGTACTCCGGTTATTGGGAAGGTCTATTTGCCAAGGCAGGAGAACAGAGCTAATCTAGATGACAGCGTGTTGGTGTGATTTACAACTTTTCAGTATTTAGCCACAGGTGTTTACATTTACATTCTTATTTGGATCCCCATAAATGTTAGTGGTGTGCTGGAAGATGTTTAAAACCAATTCTGGGGAACGGGGTGGAGGAAGCCCTGATTTGTAGCGTTAGCCTGTTTCCATGGTGCAAATCCCACCGCCACAGCTGATTCCATGGGATGGTGATGGGACATCACTGAGCAAGGAGTGGGAAAAGGTGTGCACAGGAGGCTCTCAGGAGCCAGGTGAGCCCAGCCCCACCCAGACACTGCTCTGGGCAGGCTTGTTGACGTCGCACAGCTGGCAAGTAGCAAAAGCAAAATTTGAACCAAGGCAATCTGGCTTCAGAATGTAAGTGATCTGCTACTTCCCAGCCCTCTCTTCCCCGGGCCCACATTCTTAGACCCTGTGTTGTGTAGACCCTTGGCTGTTGCACCAAGCTGTGCTTTGAGTCCTGGAACCTGGAGGGCTAAGTTCTACCATCAGCAGACGTTTTGTAGGCATAGACATAGAGAAGACCTCCTGGCTGAAGCAAGGTGGCCATGTCTCCCGGTTTAAAAATCTCTTGCCTATTCTGTGGCCTTCGTAACTGTGGGGACAGAGTCCCAGAGAGCAGCTTCTAGGCTCTCAGCCTCACATGGAAAGGTGCTGGCTCGGTTATCAGATGGCAATCAGCTATAACCAGTTAGCCATTAACCAGTAACATAACTGCCGTGGCTAAGCTAGCAAGTGTGGATTGCAGCTAGCAGGTCGGGTTGGTTGGCAGGCAGAAAAGCGGACAGTGGATTGCGGATCGTGTGGATCCTACTTCCTGTGTCTCATCCAGCCACCAGAGAGACTGGGGTACAGGAAGACCCCTTGTGGGGTACTGGCTGATGTTTGCTCCCTGTGTCTCCAACCCAGCCGCCACTGAGACTGTAGTGGTATGAACCCCCAATCCATGGCTCCGTGGGTGTTCCTTTTTGGCCTCAACATATCCTGCGTTCTTATGTGGGGAGCGGGAGCTGAGACACCACATGACTCCCTGCATGACAGTAACTTTTGAGTCTATTCCTGCTCTAGGAACTCCTACTTCCTGGCTCCTGCCTGCTTGCCTTGCCTCTCCCATCTTGGCTTAACCACTTTCACTCACTTGTTCCTCTGGCTTATCTGACTATCGCCCACTGAGTCTCTAACGGCTGAGTCTGGACAGGAGTTCCAAGCAGTGGACATGGGTGCTTGGGTTTTTAAGGGTCAGCTTTTTTTCTGTTAAGTAGGTACTTACGTGGGGAGGGGAGCATATAAAATATTTTGAACTTACAAAGGGATTCTATTCTTGAAAAAATTGGGAACTCTTTTTGCAGACGATTCAGCCTTTTCCAACCATTTTAGGTGAAAATCAAGTCCTAATACCTGAAGCATCCACTGTTTATAATTAATTAACTTCTACACATCTAGACTAGTACCATCCTTGGGAGAACAGAGAAAATAGTGCTTCTCATACTTCAGTGAGCATTCAGTGACCTTCTTCACCTGGAGGTCTTGCCAAAAATGGAAATTCTGAACCAGTAGGTCTTGCTCGGTTCTCAAATTATGATCTTTGGACCATGAATATCAGCACCGCCTGGGAACTTCTTAGAGCCGTGAGTTCACCCCAGACCTACTGAATCAGAAACTCTGAAGATGGAACCCTGAAATTTGTATTTTAACAAACCTTCCAGATTATTTTGATGCAGCTAAAGTTTGGGAACCACTGTGCACAAGTGTTATTGCAAATCTGAACTGCCTCTGAGAACCCTGGAATCCAGAGAGAGAAGAAGCCTGCTGGAAACGGGGAGGTGAGGCAGAGGGAAGTAGTAGTGGATTGGCAGTGCGGTGTGTACGTTCACAGGTTAGAGCATTTCCCCAATTGTAATTATCCAGCCTGAACTGGGAGTTGACCTTGTTCTACCTGTATCGCAGCACATAGTTTGTTACCAACTGAAATTTCTCACGATCAAGTGGGTTCCCAAGACTCTGTTCCATTCCAGCCTCCATTGCAGAGGTGACCAGATAACTCCTTGAGATTGCTTATCAATCACCTCCTGCATCGAGATATGAGCTTCCTGCCTCTCCTTCCTCATTTGCATGCAGAATAACTTTTAACAAGGATGATTCAGATTTCCAGCGGTTGGCCTGCCTCCCTCCCTTCTGCTGCCCCACACTGTAACCTGAATTCTAAACAGAGTCCAGAGGGAGCACATTAAATGAATGGAGAAGTAATACCATAAAGGCAAGCAGGAGTCCCAACCAACCTCATCTCACTTATAATCGACACATTACAACAACTTTAATAAAAAAAATTACAGACATTTAGTTTCCTTTATGGTCAAACACTGATGAGTTCAGACTCCTGAGACCCTTTAATATATTCCAAAGCCATAATGCCTAAATCTAGGACTGTAATTGGGCTCAGTAGTGCTAGAATATAATCAGGAAAAAATTGTGCTTCTGACACACAGAAAGGTGGTGGGAGAGTGGAGCTTACCTTTTCTCGGAATCTGAAGGAAATGCTTGGAGTTACTTGGCTGGGAGCTTCTCCAGTAATGCAGCCCCGGCTGTAGGTGCCCTGAAGCTTGCTTACTGTAAAGACCTTTGACTGCTAGAGTGTTTTTTGTCCGGAGGAAACATGCTTGGCTCAGTGCACAGAGCATCTGAAGTGTCAGGAGTCCCCAGAAGCAACACTCAGCCAATGACAGAAACAGGTGAATACCCCCCGTGTCCTCGCCTCTTGGTTGGGACAGCTCTGAAGAGGGCCCTGTACTACCCCTCAGAGCACCCTGATAGAACTGCACCCCAGTTACCCACTGTGGGAGCTGGCTTAATAACACCCCGTTTATTGCTTCTTTCTTTTCCCAGCTCACTTTCTTACTACTTTGCTGGTGTTCTCTTGGGTCACCATTCAATAACTACTTTGAATCTTTGTCTTAGCGTCTGCTTCTGGGGGTAGCCAAACTAAGACAAGGATAAAAAGAAAATATTTTAGGTGGGAGGCCCAATAAGGGGAGGAAACAGCTTTTATTCTTTGTTAACAACAAAAGGACACCGTTAGATTCAAGTACATTGTATGAATGACTTCATTCACCCATTTGTTCCCACGTATTAGTTGGGTACCGACTGTATGTATAATACTAACTAAACCAGTCACTGTCCTCATCAAGTTTAAATCTAGTTTTGACACTAAGATCCATAAATTCCTCAACACCAAATAAAATGTGATTAAAGCATATTCCATTCAAAGAGTGTAATAGTGAGGAAAGAGAAAGAATTTATGGTCGTGGTCAGGGGGCTTTGCAAGGGGGATGAGAAAGGATTTTAACCAGAGGTCATCCTATGCAGAGGGAACAATAAGAGTAATTTTGAGGAGGTGGGAGAATGAACATGTGTCTGGGGACGGGGAGGAATTCTATCTTCCTGGAGCCAAGCGTAGATCTGGAGAGGCTGGGAACACGATCCTGAGAGGCCTGGGACACCAATGTATTTGAACCTTCTTGTATCAAGAGGAGGGAGCACTTGAAGAGTTTTGAGCAAAGAAATAATATAGTCAGAGCTGAACACTGGGAAGCCTAATCTGGCTCTATTGAGCTGGGGGGTAAGATTGAGCTAAGGAGGCACATTTACAAAACTGCTGGCGTATTTTTAGTGCACATGCTAAAGAATATTTTTTCAACAAGTTACATACGTGACCTTCATACAAATATAAAACAAACATGTCAAAGATTTTATTCCACTCATTTGGGAACCAGCAATATGTTCAAATGAATTCAAGCGAGAATTTGAAGAACAGAGCTTTACAACAATTAGACCAAAAAAAAAAAAAAAAGTTGAAATGAGTTAGTTCATTGATGTGAAATTGGCTAATCTCCTACAAACAATAAAGGGTCACTTTGGGAGTTATTATTTACCAATGGAAATCAGTTGTCTCACTACCAGACAAAATTTGCATTTGTCATCATCATTTGCTTTGCTTTCAGGAAAAATCATTTGCGTTGCTTTCAGTTTCCTACAAGTTATCCTCAACCCCTACAGAGCTGTAAAATAGACTGGCCAATGGAAGGCCAACGAAAGGTACACTCCCAACATTGCTCTTGAAAGAATGCCCATTAATCTCTTTTGCCTATTTTTGAGTTCAGGATAATTTTTCTTGACAGTCTCCCCCTTTGTGATTGTAAATAATCTGCAAAGATAATTTTTTATCACAGAAAAGGCTGTTCTCATTAGATTTGGCCTGATTACTTAAGAGGTTAGCAAGAGTGTTAAATAACTGCATAGGCTTTCTTGAGTTTGCTTTGCATATCTAGAGCCATACAGTATCGGGCAACTATATTGAGTTGGAATCTCAAATTGGATTTTGAAAAGTCTCTATTACAGCAGTCCCCCCCTTATTCTTAAGGGATATGTTCCAAGACCCTCAACAGGTGCCTGAAACCACGATAGTACTGAATCCTATATGTATTATTTCCTATACATAGATTCCCATCATAAAGTTTAATTTATAAATTAGGCACAGTAAGAGATTAACAAAAATAACTAATAATAAAATAGAACAATTATGATAATACACTGTAATAAAATTATTGAACTATATCTTATTGAACTATAGTCACCTTTTCACTTAAAGGAAGCACTTAGTTCCCAGCTTCTCGGGCATATCTGAATTGCCAACATTACTATTCTTGCAATTGGGGGCCATTATTATTAAGGAAAATACAGGTTACTTGAACACAAGCACTGTGGTACCTCATAACAGAGATGGCTGCTAAGTGACTCATGCGTGTGGATCTCTGGACGCAGGGCTAATTCAAGTGCCAGGTGGGACTGGGTGAAAGCATGAGATTTTGTCAGGCTACTCAGAACCATGCACAATTGAAAACTTATGAATTGTTTATGTCTGAAGTTTTCCATATAATATTTTTGGACCACAGTTGACTGAAGGTAACTGAAACCTCAGAAAGCGAAATTGCAGCGACGTGGGGGAGCTACTGCATTTTCTATCTTGAGTCTTGGGAACTAAGCTCAAGAAGCTCTGTCCACCAGATTTAACCTGGAGAAGCTATAAGTTTGGTAAAGTTCTCTCTTCTTGAAGTCCCCTCCATTTTCTAGGCTTGCTGGCCCACCAGGAAACCTTCTTTGCCACCTGTGAGGCTGGGACCCCATCAGCCAAGGCAGTAGGCCAGTTTTCCTAGGAGAGCTTTGCGGTCATTGGCTCATATTTAAACTCAAACCCTTAAGAGAGAGTCTGTGGTAGTGACTGGGTATAAAAATGGGTTTTAGGTAGACTGAGGTGAAAATTCTTTGATTGCTCAGTACACAGGAAAACCTGACATGCCTCAAAATCTTCCAGTGCCTCTGTGAAACTGGATAATTTCCTAATTTGATAATAATTCAAAAAGACTTACATAACTTTACTAATAATGAGCAGTAAAAATAAAAAAAACTTTGTAAAGTGGTTAATAATAATAATAATAATGATAAATTTTAATCAACTATAACAGAAAAGAGAATAGACTGATGGGGTTCAGGACCTGCTACCCTAAAATATGCCACCGGAGTATATCAGATATCTTAAACAGAAACAGTTTGAGCTCTCTGACCTCCCCCACCTTGCCCTTCTTCCCTGAAACAGGTCATAAAATCCCCATGTGAAAGGGGCCCTCCCTGTACCAGGACAAAGGTATTCTTATCACCACCGATGGGGAATTTGGACCCAGTAATCTGTATAAACAAACCTTATTAAACTAACTCTTATCTTCCTAGCTACGTCACTGACCCCTACAGGTCAGAGACCTCAAATTGAGGTCCTTCTGCCCACTGTCGCTCAAGCCAGTAGAATGAGACTGAGCTTGATAAAGCAGAAACTTTATTTAGATCAAAGAAGGGAGAAGGGTGGGCTCCTGCCTTAAAGATTTCTTCTCCTGAAGAGGAAATCAGGAAAATCTTAAAGGATTAGGAGAAGGTAGGCAGGTTCAGGGGCAGGGATTTACGAAAAAGGGTGGAAAGTTCTGGAACTGCAGGGGAGCATACGTAGTTTCCAAACATGCCCGGCCATACATCGTATGTCTCATTTTAAGGTTAAATCTCCAGCTTTGAGAGTGATTTTTAGTATACTAATGAAGAAAATTTCATCATAAGATCACTTGGGAAGGGGTTTTGGGTGCCATCTTGAATCTTGCTAGCAAAACCGGGTTTCTTAGCTGTGGTCCTTGGATTTCTTATCTGGTTCCTGCCAGCAATCTTAGCTAGCCCTGGAATTCCCACCTTTTCTTGATCAGTTCAGCCTGTTTTTGTCAGGGGATAGCTTGGAGAGAAGACAAGAAAGTTAACACAAGTTTAAGGATTAATAATGTGATGGCAGAACCCAGTGACAGGTAGTTACTGCTTTACCATGTACTACCTCTGGCTGAAACCCCTCTGTCTTGTCAATTCTTCATAAATCCATTGTTTCTTTGTCTAAAAGGTATAAAAGTTTCCTGTTCTGGTCTCTTCTTCAGGTTTTCAATCTCATATGAAGGTTCCCACATACATAAAACATTTAACAAAATTTGTATGCTTTTCTCTTGTTAACCTGTCTTTGTCAGTTTAATTTTCAGACCCAGCCAGTGACCCTAAGGGAGTTGGGGAAAACTTTTTCCTCCCCTACACTATCTTTCCACTTTCTCTATAGAAAGTGTGTTACAAAATTGTCATCTGAAACAAGATATAAAAGAGTCTCCGAAAATGTAGGGAAAAAAGCGTTATAGAGTTATGGTGAGCACTTAATATTCCTTGATTTTGTGACATTTATAGTATTTGTCAGAACATTTATATTTTTCATGTATTGTGATCTATTTTTTTGATTCTAAATTTAAATCTATTAATACTTGTGACTTACTTTGTATACATTTTCTTAAAGGGAGTCCTCTGGAAGTTTTGGGCCCCCCAAACTTGGACCCAGCCCTTTGGAATATACCACACACCCTCCATATGAGGCCTGAACCCTTCCAAAGACCTTGTCACCAGTCAGGGTGTGGGCTCCTAGCTCCAAGATCTCCTATCCTTGTCTTTGCCTCAGGGGAAATCTCTCTCTTGCCATTTTCCCAGGGACTCTTGCTCTCTCTCTGTCCTTCTCAGACTGATTCTTTGTTAAATTCTAGGGTTTCCAAAATTCAAGAAACGCTTCCCACTTTAAGCAGCCTCTGTTTATTCCTCTATTTCCAAAAAAAAAAAAAAAAAAAAAAAAAAAAAAATCCCCAAGGCAAGGAAATATTAAGGGTCTAGATACAGTTTGCAACTTGAGGAGAGGTTTGTGGAAAGCCACAGCTTGATATCTCAGTGATCCTGCTACATGAGCTACTTTGATTGCTCAAATTGTTTTAATAGTCTTAGTCTATCCGCTTTGGACTGTAAGTAAATGCGTTTATATAAAAATTAATTAGTCATATAAATCGTTTCGAGTTGAGCAACGAGAATGTCCATTTAGAGCTGAAGGGTGACCGCCCCTCTTACCTAGGTGAGACATTCCACGTCTTTGCTATTCCGACAATCCCAGGAAGCAACAAGAACCCCAACAAGTCCTGGGGTTGCTTCTACACACTGCCATATGCTTTCAGATGGGAACACAAATAGCAATGAAAAGGGAGTGTTAAAATGAGAGATCTGAGAACTGGTAATTTGAAGAGAGAGGGCAAAGTTCTTCAGCCATTTTCTAGCAATTTCAGAACCACCACCAAAGGAAGTCAGCGTAACATTTGCAACCTGGCCTGCATTAGAAAAAATAAAAAGTGAATAATATACCATCAAAGGAATTGGGGTTTGAATTCTCTCCGAATGTACATTCATTTCTTTTATCCCAGCTACATCTGTAGCCACTTTGCTGTGAAACAGCATAATTAACTACTGGGTTTCGGAGAGAGAGGTGATCATTTTCGGTCAAAATTTTAGCTTGAAAATGTTTTCAATTTTTCCTTCTCCCTCTGACAGCAGCTCTCAAAAATGGATTTTGCTGGAAGCTTTCTATTTGCATCACTCTGATTGCTTTATTTATGTTGCAAATCACTGATTTGATGTTTGGGAAATTGCCATGTTTGGGGCAGCAAAGATTTTAGTTCATGGAGTTATGAGTTTTAACTCCTTTGCTGTGACGTTCGGATATGTCCGAATGAATATTTATATCCACTGACTGCAGCATTCGAGTTTACTCCACAAGCTCAAAAAATGTTTCCCTCTACTGTGGAGTTTGAGTATTTATGCATAAAATAGTCAAAATATCAACTTTGTATTTTTTGTGGATTTTTGATACATTTTGAACAAACAAACTTGAAATCAATTAATGCAGTGAAAGGGATAAACTTGTTTATAAATTTTTCTTTTTAAAATAAAGGCCCTTAAAGTTCCAATTCATCATTCATTATGTTCAGGATAGTGATAAAAAAACGACCTCTTACAATTTACTTCAACTCTTGGTGTCAAATTAAAGCTGAAGACCATATTTATCTAATCTGCACTTATGAATGTCTTAGTACTTACCTTAAGAACTAGGTTGGGTAACCAGTCTTCTCTAGCCACCAAACTAGATACCTTCTTTCCTGAACATCTGATCTTGTTGAATGGGACGGAATGAAATAGGAATCACAGCTGTGTGTCAGTTTGGGCTTTGCTGAGAGTTGGTTATGTCCCTGTGTCTTGACGTCTCTTGGTTTCTGTTTCTCATTAGTGAATGAAGAAGGTTGGCTTAGATGATTACTTTACAAACTTTTTCATTAACTGTTTTGTTTTAAGCAACAGAGTTCTTCAAAAGAAATTTTACTTAGAATTCTGCTGTAGAAAACAGTGTATTGCTTTCTATGTATTGCTGTGTAACAAATCACCCCAAAGCTTAGTGTTTTAAAGCAACCGTAATAATTTATCTCCCACAGTTTCTGCAGGCTGAGAATTTGGGAGCCACTTAACCAAGTGGTTCGAGCTTAGTGTTTCTTATGAAGTCAAAGTCAGACGTCAACTTAAGGCTTGACTGGGGCAGCAAGATACAAGGACTCCTCTTTTAAAGTGACCTACTTATGCAGCTGGCAAGGTGATGCTGGCTGTTGGCGGGGGATTCAGTTTTTCTTCACATGCTTGAGCCTTCTCAACATGGCAGCTCCCTTCCCTCAAGACGTGTCTCTGCTCTACTGGCGGGGTAGAATTGTTTCTTCCACCCTCTCCAAGATACAGTTGGTCTTTGTCTGTGCCCTGGAGGCAACAAGCTTTGTTGCCCCTCTCACGACACTGTAAGACTTTGGTTTCATAGGAGATCATGGTCCTCTTAAGAGAGCAGGGCTTTGTGCCTGCCTCCCCCAGCCAGTCCCAGTTATTCTGGACAATGAAACCAGTCCACAGACATTTGCATCCCGTTCTCTCCTGATTGTGCTCCGGGCTCATCGGTGGCAGAAGGCAACAGGGATTATGAGACTGGGGGCTGAGATCAGGCTCCATCCTCTCCACACTTCATCACCCTGAGCAAACCCATTGGTGCATTCTGCTCTCGACTCTGGGAAAATCAGCGGCCACAGATTGGGGATGGCAGGCTGGTCTCCTTGTTGGGATCTCCCACCGGTTTGCTGTTTTGTTTTAGGAAAGCCCTCAGCGTGTGTGATTCATGGCAAATACTTGCAGATATTTATCTTCCTTCAGGTCACATTATAAGTCTCTGTCCATTTTGTAGTTGACTTGGGGGAAAGGCACATGGTGGGAAGTGCTTTGGGTTCCTTTAGAGCAGGGGTGTCCAAACCGCGGCCCGTGGGCCAACTGCGGTCCGCAATCCATTTTTAATTGGCCTGCAGCAAATTCCAAACATATATTTAGTTTACTTAAATAAACCAGGTGAGGCAATATGTACTTCACCTCGAGTGAGTGGCCCGGCTGTTTGTGTATTTTACCGCATATGGTCCTTGGTGAAAAACGTTGAAAAAAGTTTGGACACCCCTACTTTAGAGTACATGTAAACTGCCCATCTGCTGAGCACCGTCTTTGCCTCAAGCATGTCAAGCAAGCATGTCGTGTTCGCCATCTCATTCCTTCTTTAGACTCTCCTGTGAGCACAGGACAGCTACCCCCATCTTACTGGTGAGGGAACCCAGGCGTCGAGAGGTTGCTACTTGTATGAGACCTCTCATCTTGTAGGTGCTGGGGCAGGTTTGGAACCAAAGGCTCTTCTCTTTCCACTATAGGCTGTTGGCTCCTACACCTTAGAAGACTGCAATCAAAGGTGGGATTAGGTTAATGATTGCTGTGAGAGGTGGGGAGTAAAAGAACTAGAGGGACCCCTGTCCCAGCTGCTTTTCCTCCCTCTCCCTTTCCTCTGTCACTATTGGTGAGAAAGAGGCAGGAAGGGGAAGGGTGTTTTGATGGGTGGTGGCCCCAGAGGGTCAGGCCCTTGTCCCCATTTCCCACTGCCAGCAGCACAGAATAATTACACAGGTTCACTTCCAGGTGGGGACGTGAGGCCCTCCTTGTCTGGCTGGTAAGGCCTTTTGGGAGTTGTGGTCTCAGAAGTTTGCAGTGAGTAAGTCCCAGGTTTTCTCCCTCCAGGTGGCTCCTCGGTAGAGGTTTTCATTAGCATACAGGGCCTAGTCCCATTAAGTGATGATGTCAGGAGCATTTATTTTTATTTGGTTGGAGGAGAGAAAAGGTTAGGTCCTAGTAGAGCCCATTCATATGCATGATTCCCTCCAACCCTCAGCAAACCTCTCTGTAGTTCTCCAGCTTCAGATCTCAAAGGCTGAGACCAAGGGGAGGGGAAGGCAGTCCAGGCACCTCCCCAACCCCCCAACCCCAGCCGCCGCCGCCCCAGCTTACGTGCTTGTGCTCCCAGGTGACCTGGAGTGGGACAGTGTCCTCCTCTGCAGTAGGATTCTTTGAGGGACTTGGTCTGAGGAGGCCCAGACTCTGCCATGTCCTGGGTCCTGGCTCCACTCATCAGGGACAGTGGTCACCGAGCGGGAGATGTCTGACCCACCACTCCCTGGATGTCTCAGGTCCTACAACGTCCTGGCCAACTCTCTACTTGGGGAAATTCTTGAAAGCATGTTTTCTCCCAGTTGTTGCTTGCTCTGATGTCTTTTGCTTATTCCTCCCATTTTGTCTCCTGTGGTCATTTCATTCTTTCTCACTTGTATCCACTCAAACACAGGGCCCAGCCTTCTTCCCCTGCTTCCACCAGTACCACTCACATGGTGTGAAGCCTTTGCTCCTGAAGATTCGTGGATGACTGTAGGTCTGGGAGTGGGGGGCACTGTAGGCCAGCGCAGCAGGGCCCGTAATTCCCAATATCAGAGGTCACTGTCCTTAGAAAGCCCTCAGCCACACCTGCTACCTGTACCTTGCCACTCATTGTCTCTTCTGGATCCCACTATCTGCCATCTTGCTTGGCTTCCCCTCAGCTGAGTCTCTTCCACTTTCTCTCTGATTCCAGCCCCTTCCTTTCCTGCCTCGGGGGCTCCCCAGAAGCTCAAAATTCTTCCAACTTTACATACAGAGCAATTTCCCTCTTTAGTCATGCCCTCGTTTGATCCAGGGCATGTGTTGAGGGTTATCTTTCTGCAACCAAAATAAAATTTGACATAAATATAAAAGTAGATAAGTATCTATATTCTCCCTGAGACCTCCCAGTGCCTCATATCAAACTAACAATCATTTTAGCTCCTGATGCTTTAATAGGGATGTCATGGTGGGGAAAGAACCACAGCACAAAAGGCTGTGCAGCAAAGCAGTGAAGCCTCTGGCTTCTTGTCTGGGGAAAGCACCCTCCACGTGTGTCTCCTTTAGTCCTCACAGAACACATCATAATGGTATTTGCTGACACCGTTTCTGACACCAAACGTGGGTTGTTGTTTTCTTTCCCCAGCACCAACCACAACCCGTTCTTTGACACCAGTTGGGTGTCCTACAATTCAGTTCAATTCCGACACTGACTGTGGAGTTAGCACAGTTACAGGCTCAGTCTCACAAGACTGGCCCCACTTCGAAGGCCAGCCGAAAGTGCAGGAAGATCACTCAGACTTCTGACTAGCTATAGCGTGTAGGTTCCCATGACCCCCTCCTCGTGTCTGATAATTTGCTAGGATGGCTCACAGAACTCAGGAAAACACTTTACTTACATTTCCCAGTTTATTACAAAGTATACAACGCAGTGTTACCATAGGCAGAAAGAACAGAGCCTCAGGGAGAAAGGGGGGAGGAAGAGAAGTGTGAGGGGAGACCAAGGAAAGAGGAGATGAGATCATTCTTAAGAAAAGGTGCAGCTACAGCAAATTGTAACAGATTATCATACTATTAGTATTGCGGGCAGGGAAAAATCATAAACAACTATATTGGCATACGGAAAACAATGAAGATACAGCATTTAAGAGAAAAGAGAATGTACAGAATCCATCCATCCATCCATCCATCCATCCATCCATCCATCCAATGAATGCATTCCACACATATTTATATGTGGTTCCAGGCACTTTCCTAGGTCCTGTGTGTTGTATGGGGTGAGTCACGGGACAAAGTCCCCCATGGAATCAGTGGGAAGAGACTTTCAATATATAAGGAAACAATAATGAGACATGTGCTCTTAGATAGTAATGAGGGCTATGAGGAACATGAGAACAGGGTAAGGTGATAGGTGACCATAAGGGAGGTGGCCTTTTCAGAATGGGCAGTCAGCCACAAGCTCTCAGAGAGGTGGTATTTGAAAATTGTAGTCCTCTCTGACTAACTTTCTAAAACCAAGGAAGAATGACTTTTGAAGAAATGCTCTGAAATCCTAACAGTGGCTTAGTACATTAGAGAAATGCATGTCTGATGTGGTTCTCCCCTTCTATTCTCTAATTTACAATTTTTCTGTAATACGCTTACGTATTTTAATTTTAATTATGAACAACAACTTTATTAAAAGGAGGAAGAACTATTGATTTAAGAGATCCCAGACTCCCCTTGGCCGTAGCATGGCTGACAAACTGGGAGAGATTTTTTTGCCATTCACACTAGCCTGGAAAAGGGGTAGGTGTCAGGGACTGGAAACGTTTTTATTCTGTTGAAAATTTTGGTCCCTCAGCACCTGTCAGACAATATTGGAGTTAAGTGAACTCATGGATCATTTGAGAAAAAAAAGGGCTTTCTGCAAAAGGTTTCAGCCCCGGGTGCTTCCTTTTACTTCTAAATCAACAGCCCTCAATAGTGTCAGCTTAACCTTGGGCCAGCCTGGGATGGTTGTTCTCCCAGGCCTTCCTCTCCTGTCAGCTCCAGGCTCCTATGTTTTCCTAACTAAACACTGGCCATGTACAGGCCATGACATTTCAGGAAAGGCCACCCCTGCTGCAGGCATTCCCTAAAAACTACTATTTCTACTCCAAAAGTGTCCGTCTTCTCTCCCCATCCCCACCTCCCCGCCAAGAAATGCTAGTTTGTAGCTGAGGGCTTCTAGGTTCATCTGAAGCCATGAACTCTCGGCCTCCTATTGGGTAGCTACCCATATCGCCTAAGGATAAGTCAACAGTGGAAATGCTGGCAGAGAACTTGGCTGGAATCGCCTTGCTTCTCTATGCACATTTATGTTGTCTTTCTGCGTCTGGCCCCCACTTATGTGCTCCTTGGCAGGCTGCTCTGGGGACTGTTGGTGTTCCTTGCCTGGTGACTCTGTCACTCGAATCTCTGTCATATTGTCTCTTTTTCTGCCTGTCATCTCTCTCAGTCTCCCTCTTATAAGGATACATGTGTTACATTTAGGGCCCACCCAGATAATCCAGGATAATCTTTCCATTTCCAGATCCTTAATTTAATCACATTTGCAAAGTCTTTTTTTGCCATATAAGGAGCATTCACAAGTTCCAGGGATTAGGTCATGTATATCTTTGGGGGGACATTTTTCAGCCTAACACCCTCCCCATGGTGCTCTGCAAAGATACTCATGAACCCCAGGTTGCTGTGTAGCCGGATACAGGAGTCAGGAGCCCTGATTTTAGTACAAGCTCGTCCAGGACGTGTTTAGTGATACCCTAAACAAACCCCAGGCCTCTCAATTCTGTTTTTATCAATTATCACACAGGATTGATTCTATCAAACACTTCCAGTTTTACACGATGCTAAGCATTTTCCCAGGATATGACTCTCACAAGAACATAAACTTCCTTATAATATAAAGTACTATAAACATACAAAACATTACTATTTTTACATTTTTATAAAATTTTCTCCAACTTGAATTGCTTTAGGGAGGTTCCCAAATAACTGACCTGGGTGTCGCAAATGACTTGTCTGTACGTCATGCTGTTTTAGGCCTGTGGTTCTGAACCTGGACTGTGGAGCTTTATGTCTGGGGCCCAGCTCGAGATTCCGAGAATATTAGACTGTGGTTTTAAATCTCCCTGCCTGGTTCTAATATGCAGCCAAGGTTGAGAAGCCCTTGTTAGGTGAAGGTAAGGCTTGCCTTTGTGAGCATTACCTACTCTTGACGTGGTCCCTTTCTATGTCCTCTTGTTTGGATGGGCTTTGTCATAAACACGTGTCTCAATGGCTCCTGGGCCACAGAACAGTGAGCCTCTCTCTTTATGAGAAGTGGTGTTTAACAGAGGGCTTTGGATCATTAAATCACAACTTTTTCCCATGGCAGACAGAGATGTCCTCACAGGTAACTGGCTAGAGAAATGAACCATGCAAGTGAGGAAGGGATACTGCCTGTTTTCACTTCACAGGTTGGAAGTCTAGTTTTTATAGATCTTACCTTGTTCACTTTATCAATTCTTTACTCCTTGCCTACTTCCTTGTGATTCATGTTTTACTAAATTTCCACTGTGGATAGTCTCCTCGGTTCTGTCATTTCTGGTGATATTTTAGCAGCCAGCAGGCTATTATTAGCAGACGTAAAACTCTGTTTGAGGAGGGGAAGAGCACCCTCCTCATAAGCCCCAGCACTACATTGTGCTTCTGCAGTTGGCAGGAAAAAATGGACAGTCAGCCAGCCAATAGTTCCGATGCCACCTTCGCTTCATCATTTAAACACACCATTTTAGATAAGGAAATTTACGTGGGATGCCCAAGGAAGTCATTTGTTATCGTTCGTTCTGATGCAGCTCCAATTGTGAGTCATCCATGCATCTTTGTCAGGACGTTTGTGATGGAGTGTTTAGTTAGTTCCTTCTCACATAAAGCAAATTCTGCTCAGTGTCAGAACTTGATGGATATCTTATCCCTTTTCTTTCAAAACAGCAGCAAACTTTCTAAATGCCCTAAAACATACTCTCGATGCTCATATAAAGTCTGTTTTAGGAGAATCAAGATGACAACTGTCATTTTCACTTTTCCAGTCAAATACCAGGAAGGAACAATTATGCACCTCCCATGCCAAAAAGATTCTTTGGCCAGCTGAATTGCAATCATTTATTTGCTTTCATGGTGTTATGAGTTGCATTCATTGAGATGAATTTGGCTCGTCTAACTTGAACAGGCCACCTTATTAATCTAAAAACAATGAAAAACGTGTGCCATGGACTGCTGTTAAGTTCTTTGGAAACATTTAAAAGCAGAAAAGCAGATGAAATGGAGGCTGGCAACCCTGCACACTCAGTAGTTAGGCTGTCTTCTGGAGGGGACAATGGCACTTTAATTGGGTCCTCTCATTTCAGGGCATCCTAGGCAATCACTAGAGGCAGAATATGGATGGCAGTCATCATCTGTCTTGTAAGGCATGCTTTGAGACACCCTTCTCATTTCTGGGGCCAAGTTTCCACCTGGTCTGGCAGGAATATTACTGGAAGCTGGCAGATGAGGCTTTATCGCAGATACAGACATACAAGTGGAAATTGAAGGAGAAATGTCTGTTACAGTAAAGGCAACTTTATAGAAAATTCCTGAAAGCAGTAGAAACTTGGTCCATCATTAGCCAAGTAAACTCTTGTGTGAAGAACTGCTTCCTGTTTAGAAAACAGGTAGCCATGAAGTGACATATCTGATTATAAAGCTCCTGAAGATGTTTGCCCTAGGGAGCCCCCTCCCAGCAGGGTGACCTACTTCTGTCTGTATTTATATACTCTCCTGGGTCAACAGTTTGGGAAAACTGGTACCGACAACATGCCCTACCTACCTCATCATTAAAGTAACTCCACTAGAAAACTAGAAAAACAAGCCAATGAGTACAAGACCATTTTCCTGCCATTCTTTCTGTAAAAGTGCAGAGAACTTCCAAAGTAGAGACCTTCAGGCATAAACGGCAGTAATGGGCATTTTTCCAGTAATACCAAAAGAAGGAAAGTAGCCATAGGAAAAGCAAACAACAAAGCAGCTAGCAGGACATCATACGGCAGGCTAGACTAACGTGCAAGGCTCAATGCCACAAGAAGCCATGGCATTGTATTTCCACTCTGACCAGAACATGTGAAGGTAGTCACATGCGAGCATTCATCCCAGAGGTCCAAACATCAGATCCAGTGTCATCGATCTGAATGCTGCCCTTTCCTCCCAGAATGGGTTTTCACTGTGACACAGCCAACAGTATCTCTGTGGGCAGTGACGCAGAACCAAGGTGCAGTTTTGCTGCAGACAGGAGAGGCTCTCATTTTGACACTTTTTTTCGTCAGAGGGGTTCTTTTGGTAATTAAAACGAACAGCATACGTTTCTGAGTATAAAACAGTATTCCTTCAGACTGGTGGGATTTATCCTGCAGCATCAGGGATCCCAAATAAGTGCTTTAACTAGTGTGATAATACTCTTTACATTAAAAAAAATAAATAGTTCTGTATATATTTTATCATATATCCTGAGACATAGTTTCCACTCACACATCATTTACTTTTGAAAATAAGCTGTCAAAGTCTTCCTTCTATTCCACCCCTTGTGAAAAGTTGAAAAGTAGGTCCGTATCTCGGCATTTAATGGTTACAAAAAGTGCTATTAACTGACTCTGAAATAATCTACTTGCAAATTATATCTTTACCTGTGCCATGTATATCCTTACATCTTTCGTCGACATTTAGTGTTTCACAGCTTGGCATCATCCAATTTTCACCCCATGCCAAGGCCCTGCTGTGGAGATAGGACTAATCAACATGAGTATTTTAGCTTCACCTGCCCTAGTAAGGTAAGGGTCCTGGAAAGTAAGCAGGACAACCAAGACTTAGTGTAACTCTGAAAGCAGGCATGCCCTGACAGATCGGCCTATAGAATTTCACAGGGTTTAGTATTGACCTATTTTATAACTAATAGCTTAGTTTATACTACTAAGGCTGGGGAAAAAATGTCTAATTTGAAGAAGTTTTTGGTTCAAAATGGTTCTCCATTTAAAGACACAATCTAAAACAGTAAATCACGTTCCAGCCTAAATCAGGACCTAAGTGGGCTCCACTGCAGAGAACTGAACTGCCTCCGTATCTGTCTAGTGGCCCACATTGCTCAGGGGTAGGCCGCTAGTATTCCTTGGGCTCCAGGAAGAGGTGAGCAGGCCAGTATCCAGACCATATACTCCTTATCCACAGTAGGCAGAGTTCCATTTCCTTGAGTTGAACATTTAATGACAGGTGTTGTGGCCTGAAATAGTAACCGCAAGTTCTTAGCAAATCGCATGTGTTTTGCTTAGTGTTGGACCAGGCACACTCTGGTTTATGTCTTCCATAGATACAGGGACAGCTTCCTCCTCTTCCACCTGGCCCAGTAAACACAACTCAGGTCACTTCTGGGCCACCAAACAAGTTTGAAGGAGCAGGACCCAGACTCTCTTTAACAGATAGGTAGCTGTACAGGGTGCTGGCCATGGAGAATTGGGGGTGGGTTGCATGAGGATACTTTGCACTCTGGCCCTAGAAGACAGGGTTCACACTCGTAATCCTAAAAGGTGATCAGCAATTTTTCCCTAAAAACTCAATCCGGATGCAGTCCATCTGCAGACTCGAGACAGATGGTGGTGGGTTTGGGGTGGGCTGTCTAGTGGAGAGGGCTCCCTATCGTCTTCAAAATGCCTCGGGCGAATGGCTGAACTAATCCTTGTTCTCCTTTGCCATCTGGCTACTTTCAGATGCTGAATCCCCTTCTTTCCCTTCTCTCCACCTTTGCAAATACTTCATTCAGAAACAAGATTTGTTCTCCCAGCAACTGTTCATTTTTCTTGCAGTCACAGCTGCTCCCCCATCACTTTATCAGCAAGCTTGACACATTTGTAAAGTCATTAAAATCTTTTGATCAAGTGCAGCTAATTAAAGGAGAATTAAGAAATACAGTATTCTAAATTTCAAAATTAATGATGTCCCTTAGGATGGGCATACCTGACTAATGGGTTCCATTTTAAGTTTTGGTTATCCTTGAATTTACATGTTGACGCTAATTTTAGAATCAGTTTGAACAATTCTATAAGTCCTGTTGAGATTTTAAAAATAAGACTGAATTCTTTACAATATTAAGTCTTCTCATTCATAACCATAAGAATTCAACTCCATTATTTAAGTTTTCTTCAATAAAACTTTATCTTCTCCAATAAGGTTCTAGCCCATTTCTTGTCAGGCTTTTTTTTTCTGCAGAACCTTTTTGAAAATTGCTATTGTGAATGGTATTCATTTTCCTCTGATAGAATTTCCCAATTAAATATTGCTATTATATACTTCTATATTAATCTTGTATTTAGTCACCCTTTGAACTTTCTTCATTGGTTCTGATAATTTGTCAGTTAATTGTCCTTAATCTTCCAGGTAGATCGTATTTCTTACAAATAAGATTTGTTCTCACTTTCCAATATTTATATAATTACCATTTCTTATAGCAGTGGCTAGGATCTCTAACACTGTTGAACAGAACAAGTAAAGGGCATCCTTGTTTACTCTGACAAGAATGCATCTAATACTTTACCCTTGAGTATGATGTTTGCTTATCTTTTAACAAGTTCAGGAATTTCCAGTTTGATAAGCTATTTTTGTTTTTAATAAAAAGCGATATAGTAACAAGACTTACTCCAGTTTAAAATGACTTGAGGAACTTACGATTAAAGATAAATATGTAACAGATCAATGTTATTTGTTTGACTTTGGTACCCAGGGTGCTCATGGCCAAACTGAGTATAACTCCGTAACACAACCTGCTTATCTTTATTATATTGGCATCATTTCTTCCCAATCCTCCACCTATTTTGATTTATATCATCCTATTTCCCCCTTACTATACTATTTTATTGCATGGATCTCCTGTCAGTTCCTTAAAATCTTTAATAGAATGAGATGAAGTATAAATAAAAACATTAAGATGTGGCTACATTTGGATTTAAAATTAAGAACAAGAGAGATGTGATATGGGCAAAAAAATACTGTAGGACCTTTTATTTATTTTTTTATCGGGGAAGGGGAACAGGATTTTATTGGGGAACAGTGTGTACTTCTGGGAAGTTTCCAAGTCAAGTTGTTGTCCTTTCAATCTTAGTTTTGGAGAGCGCAGCTCAGCTCCAGGTCCAGTTGCTGTTGTTAGTTGCAGGGGGTGCAGACCACCATCCCTTGTGGGAGTTGAACTGGCAACCTTGTGGTTGAGAGCCTGCGCTCCAACCAACTGAGCCATCTGGCCACCCGAGAGCTCAGTGGCAGCTCATTGACTTCATTTTAGTTGTGGAGGGCGCAGCTCGCTGGCCCATGTGGGGGAATTGAACCAGCAGCCCGTTGCCCAGAGCTCGTGCTCTAACCAACTGAACCACCCGTCTGCCCCGTAGGACGTTTTAATAACAAATCCATTCGTTATCAGGAAATTATGTGGAGACCTAACACTATTGTTAATAAGTTTCTTGGGTGGCCATATGACTCTCAGAAAACATCTGGAGTTAAAATAATTCTGTGGGGCTTCAGGAATCTGGGCCAGAGGAAATCCAGTAGTTAAATGAGGCCTGCTTACACTTACATTGTTAAGCTTAATTATTTGTTATAAGTAGCCATTAGTAAATACATTTTAGTTTCATATAATGAAGAGAAACCCAGGAGCCATTCACATAGGTGATTAATAAACATTTGTTGGATGTACAATCCCAGGCCATTTCAAATCCATTTTGGACGGCATCAAGGAAAACTGATTACACCTACCTTATAGTGTAGTGATCAAACTAAAAAATAACTATTCCTTTCAACAGAAGAGTAACAAGACCCACAATTTATGATTTTGTTGTATTTGTATATGTGCTGCCAAAGCGAGCACAATTTTGTTGTATTTGTTAGGCCTTTAACTATAACGTGTATTTCTGTAATTTTAGAAAAAATCTCACTTCCTTTCTCTCTTTAGGGCTCCAAAATGTGGAAGAATGATAAACAATGAATTTTAAGAAATGACTTCTATTACCTAACTAGGTTATACCATAGTTCCCATACGGTTTGCTTCTGTTCCACAACCACCCTTTCACAAAGACAGACAAATCTTTAATAAAAGAAGTTAAATTTATAAACATCTTAAACTGCCAGTTCATTTCAATCTGGCACATCCAATCTACTCAACTGATTTGTTTAATGTGGTAATTTTTAAAACAAAATTCAGCTGGAGGATGAATGAGATACATTTATGCCCTTGACAAAGATGACACGTGTGATATCGTGACTAAGAAAGCAAAATATAGTTGTTGGTTATGTTATTGTTCTGGCTCATCAAAGTTCACAAAATACGTGAGGTTCTTCCATGTCCAAGGAGGTTAGGCCAATGTAATAGAAGGCGCACTGGGTTGACACACATTTTCATCGTACAAATTTTCTGGTAGTTCCTCTTCATCTCCGTCAGGAAAATATGTAGGGAATGGTAGATTTTTACAGAAATCCTTATATGCAGGTAATTTAGAATCTCTGATCTGGGGGGAGGAAGCAAAGTTGTATTAAGTGCTATCAATTAAGTTACTCAACGATAGCCCGTTTTACTTATTCATAATCAAAGACTATCTGTTCCTATATTTTCTAAGGAACTCAATATACTTTTTATACCAATAAATTAATCCAAAGATAGAAACACAATCTTCAAGTTAATCAGCTATCTCATACAAAAATCACTGATTTATTTATCTTATACATAACTTATAAATCTCTAGAACTGTCCAACAAGATAAATTATATTTCATAATTACTATTTAATCAGTTTTATCCAAATTGATTTTCTAAATATAAAAATCTGATATAAACTATATACCTAAAAGGCACTACTATCTACTTCTTTATTGATTTTATCTATTCATATTATCTTTTTATATTTTATTTTCTCCCATAGCATTTTTTGAGCTGAGGTTAAAAAAAAATTACCTAGTATTTTTTATCAATCTTAATTATAAGACAAAAATATCAAGTTTTATTAAGGAAATTAGCTTACATTTAACATGCAGCATTCTCATTTAGAAGCTAAGGTCAGAACAAAAAACAATAAGCCCATAAGTCTTTATAGTAGCCCTACTGCCTTTATAGTCTAAAAATATTTTAATTATATCTGTGAATTCATAAAGCAAGGAATAGTACAGATATTGATATAATCTAAAATGATGGGTTTTATTTTTGGAAAATATCATTGGGTTCTTTAAAGCTTATTATACAGCCTTCATTCAGAAAGAAATAAAAAAAATTACATGTAATTTATACACATAGAGTAAAATAAGGCATAATTATTTTGACAATAAGAAATGAATAATTTGGTTGAAACAAGTACATAGCTTCTAAACAGCCAACTACAGAAAAATGTATCTATTTTCATCATTTTCATTTATTCTCTTTCATTATTGGCAAATTACCCGCAATAAATTCCGCCTCCCCCCCCCCACACCCCAATTCACTAATACTGGGTTGAACTTTAACTTGGGGGGATAAAAATGTTATATTTTTATCAATTTAAACTGTGTCAGAATTTAGAACTGAAAATAAAACTCAAGTAAATAACAAAACCAACAAAACCAGCAAAACTTTCTGTGCAAATTTGATAAATGTAAACATTTAGTCATAAATTTGAATTCTCAGTTTTACATTTTTACAGACCGATCGTATTTGAGGCATCTGTCAGACAAAAGCACTGCTTACCTACCCTAACTGTAAATGCTACAGTACCATAACTCATTGATTTGAAACATAAATGATGACATCGACTCTAATGTTGAGGGTCAAAAGAGTGCAGCCCAGCTTTAACAAATGTGACTCCATGGTATGTATTTTTGTGCACTTAATCTTACCCCGGCTTTATTATTTACCTGCCTTAGCCAAGATACCCTCAACGATCTACCTTACTCTTTTAATATTTATTTATATTGGCAAACCAGTCAAATCCTTTGAGGAAAGGTGGGGGTAGGACACACACAGACACCAAAAAACAGGCACATTTGAAAAAAACTTAAATTATAAATGAGGATATAGGGATGAGCACATTTAAAAATTCATCTGCTATCCAGTATAATTTTATTATGGAAAATAATCATTTTTATTTTTTCTCTTCTATTAGGTTGTGCTATTTATACACAATCAACCTGGAATGTGGAGGGAGGGATACGTTGACTTATGAAGCCAAAATGTTATGAGAAGTACAATGACAAGCAGCTGGTTCATCTACCTGTCATGCCAGTCTCTCGGAGACTGCAAACCTACTGAAAACCTACGGAAATTTAAACAAACATCAGCAAACTTAAAAAAGACAATAAAAACAAAAAAACCCCTTGTGTTTATTAAATGTTATTTTTAAAGAAAAATGAGAATAATCAAAAAGTGAAGAGTGTCAGGAAATTTTAATTACTGTAAGATTAAAACAAATACTGTACCTTATGCTAGTAATAGAACCTACTTGAAGAAATAAAAAGCATACATAGAGACCCAATCTGAAAAATCTGAGGTTTAAGTTTCAACATATTTTTGTTGTTATTTAATGAAGAATATTTTTCCAGGACTAGCTATTATCACTTCTACTACAAATTTATTTTCAGAAAGGAAGATGTCAAAATTCAAAAGTGATCTTTCACTTTGTATTATACTGGCTTAAATCCCAGGCAGAATATTTATTTTGTATTTTATTGAATGGAAGTAAGTTTCTGAAAGCTTAAGTTTTTGTTCAAATCTATCCTGTACATGTTATTTTTCTTCTTTATATTTTTGGACATAAAAATGAACATATATATTTTTAAGGAAAATAGTTAAAAGTACAATCAGAGTAATGCTAATAATAATAATAGAATCTCTCCTTAAAATGTCTACCTTTAATCATGTTTCTTTTTAACTCTCGCATTTAATTTCCACCTCATGTATTTCTAGTTCCTGTGCCAAAGTACTCTTAAAAAAATGAAAAAGTTCTTTTTTGGAAGGAGAGGAATATATTGGTATTTTGGGAGCAGTAGCCTCATCTCCTTTTCATATTTCTAAAGAGCCTCTGCTTACCTTTTTGCAGGTTCATCATTTTATAGACATATACTATAGATTATTTTGTGCAACTTTTTTTACTCAGGTGCTACTAAAAAGCAAAACAATTTAGCACAGAATGTGTGGAAAACAGATACTTATTTTCAAGCTACATTTACGGGTCAAAGGAGAATTTTATTCACATCCACATATATGAATAACGGAAAATAAAGATATCTATACATACCTTTACTAAGCAATTTTTATGTCCAGGTACAGAGCCATTTACATAGATTATATTGTGCTTTGTGTTTATTCTCCACACCTAAAGCAAGACATGAAATCAAACTTTAAAAGTTAAAAATTTGAGAATATACCACACACACACACGGTTCATGTATTCTCCACCCCTCAATAACTGTGAAACCTATTAGCACAATCATTAAGTTATTTAAACATTAAATTGAACAAACAATAATTAAACAGACATACATAAATACATACTCTTTTGCCTTTGCATTTAGGCATTAATTGAACCATTCCTACAAAGTGCCACTACAGAAACTTACTTTCAGTCCAAATGCTGTCCTATCTCTGTTTCCCATTTTCCCAGGCATTTTAGTTCCAGGCCAGACTCTGGCAACATCCTGTATGAGAGAACCAAGATGAGCGCGTTTAAAGCCCTCTCAATTTCAAATAGTATTGATCAAACCAAAATGTAAACTAAGATAGGAATTACTAAAATGTTTCATTTCCCCCATTCTGCTAGGCCCCTGTAAAGAGCTAAATGTGGATTTAGACATTTACCCTAGAAGGGTAATCTAATCTAAATTCGAGCAACAAAATAAATACAGACTAAGAACAGATTTAGGAGAAAAACTCAGTAACAAGAGAGTAGCAACAGAGCTAATACTGGTTGAGAAGTAAAAAAGAAAAATAAAGAACATCCAAACACATTGCACCACCAGTCAAAGAAAAAACTGACTGCCTGGCCTGTTTTCATTAATCTTCTATATTAACTGGGTTAATGGACTCCATCCACACCACGGCTGCTGAAATGGCCCTACTCTGCCAGCCTTGCTTTTGATGTTACTTTCTGTCACCAGAATGATTAAAGGACAGAGTTAGTTATCTGAATATTGAGTTTGTTCAGCCCTGGTTGTCTCTGAGTCACATAAATCAAACAGCTTCACAGTCTCTCTGATTTTGGCTTTGATAATGGATAATAATATTACATCTAAAACAGAAAATATGAATTACATCTAAAATGGCAAAGGTTCTCAGAACACATGAATTCCTGGAATATAAAAAATCTTCCCATCACTACTCTCACTGTAATAGGCAAAACTGCCAGTGAAAGTAACTCATAGCATTAACAGATAACCTGCTTCAAAGACAATTCTGAATATTATAGACAAAGTATCATTCTTATTCATTCTACAAATACACAAATACACTCTGTGATAAGCACTTTGCTTAATATTACATTATTAAGAAAAGTCCTCCCCAATTAAATTTGCTCTTCTTAAAGGTATACTCTAACTCTTAGGATTGTAAAGACATTCCCTAGCTAATCCTTAATGAAAGTATTTACAAACACAGAACGGAGTATTTCATAACAAACAACTAATCTGAGTTATAAGAATAGGTTCTTCTGCATGCCTCATTTTTGAGAGTTTTATTGAGATGTAATTCACATACCACATATTTCAACCTTTTAAAGTGTACAGCTTAATGTTTTTAGTATATTTAGAGAGTTGTGTATTACTACAATCAATTTTAGAACATTTTTAGCAATCCCAAACAGAAATTCTATACCCATTAGTGGTCACTCCCTCCAACCCCCCCCCCACACACACACACACAGCCCTGTGACACCACTAATCTACTTTCATCTCTACAGATTTGCCTGGGATGGACATTTCAGATAAATGGAACCATACAATATGTAGTCTGCTGTGCTTCAGCTGTACAGCACAGTGGTTAGACATTTATATAACTTACAAAGTGACCCCCCTGATAAGTCTTGCACCCCCACCTGACACCATACATAGTTATTACAGTATTACTGACTATATTCCTTAATAAGCTGTACTATACATCCCCATAACTATTTTGTAAATGACAATTTGTACTTCTTAATTCCTTCACCTTTTTCACCCAATCCCCACCCCGACCTGGCAACCATCAGATTGTTCTCTGTATCCATGAGTTTTGTTTTTTCACTTACTCTGTGTTTCAGATTTTACATATAAGTGAAATCATATGGTCTTTCTCTGACATATTTCACTTAGCATAATACCCTCTAGGTCCATCCATGTTGTTGCAAATATAAGATTTCATTCTTTTTTATGGCCAAGTAACATTCCATTGTATATACATATACCACATCTTCTTTATCCAATCGTCTGTCGACAGGACACCTAGGCTGCTTCCATATCTTAGCTATTGTAAATAACGATGCAATGAAAATAGAGGTGCATATATCTTTTTGAACCAGTGTTTTGGATTTCTTCATATAAATACCCAGAAGTGGAATTGCTGGGTCATATGGTAGTTCTAGTTTCAATTTTTCGAGGAACCACCACACTATTTTCCACAGTGGCTGCATCAGTTTGCAATCCCACCAACAGTGCACGAAGGTTCCCTTTTCTTCACATCCTCACCAATACTTGTGCGTTGATTGTTTGATAACAGCCATTCTGATAGGTGTGAGGTGATATCTCATCGTGGTTTTAACTTACATTTCTCTGATGATTAGTGATGATGAGTATCTTTTCATGTCTATTGGCAATCTGTCCTCTTTGGAAAAGTCTATTCAGGTCTTCTGCTGATTTTTTAACAGTATTGTTTGTCTTTTTGGTATTAAGTTGTATGACTTCCTTATATATTTTGGATAGTAACACCTTATTGGATATTGGCAAGTATGTTCTCCCATTCAGTAGGCTGTCTTTTCATTTTGTTGATGGTTTCCTTTAGTTTGATATAGTCCCATTTGTTTGTTTTTTCTTTTGTTTCCCTTGCCTGAAGAAACATGCCCAAAACAATCTTACTAAGAGCCAATTATCAGAGAGTTTACTGCCTATTGTGCCATCATTTTAAAAGTACTTCCTTGATTTCCTGAACAGCTGCTTGGGTTCATCTTGTACTCTTCCTGTCCCATGCGTGGTATCAGTCATTCCTCCAATGAGGCCCCATTCCTTTCAGTGGGGACTGGTGTACAGAAATCAAGATCTAGGCTCTAGGTGTGCTCATTGCTATGGGATATCTCTTCTTTTAGGTCCTTTCAGCAGACAGAACTAAGACACAAGTATACATATATACATCCACATGCATATCTATATTTCTTTTTCTTTACATAAATATATAGCAAATATATACTGATACCTACAATTGGAATTCAACACTATATGGTCCATTCTAATTTCCCTCCTTTTCATAACAACCTTCTCCAATAGTGAGACACTTGGCTCCCATTATCAATATATTTACTTATAAACTCAATCCTACAATCCATGGAAAATTATTTCAGAACTGCTAACTAAAACCACTGCAAATAACAAACATAATTAGAATTCAACACCTGTGCACAGTACATTTTAAATTTAGACTCAGGGCATACAGAGCCAACTACTACCGTGTTTCCCCGAAACTAAGACCTAGCCGGACCATCAGCTCTAATGCGTCTTTTTGGAGTAATAATTAATATAAGACCAGGTATATATTTATTATACTGTATTATAGACCTGGTCTTATATTAAAATAAAACTGGGTCTTACATTAATTTTTGCCCCAAAAGACACATTAGAGATGATGATCCGGCCAGGTCTTATTTTCGGGTAAACATGGTATATTCAAAAGTTACTTGAGTCACTCTCCCCATGTTCCTCCCGCCCCTTTGGTCTGGTTATGTTATTCATTTGAAACGGTTAGGTTCATTGTCTAATCATATTCTATTATGGATTTCTCCCCTCATCCTTGTTTTTATTTTGAATATGTAAAACATTAACATGGTTCCAAAAGTAAAACAAAAAAGTATATCTAGGAAAGTGTCACTCTTGTCACTTCTAAGCCCTTCCATACTGTTCCCACCCATGCTTTGTAGATAACCAATTTCATTAGTTTCTGACTTATTTTTGTGGTCCTTCTTTTTGCAAAAATAAGCAGACAATATGTGCATTTCCTTATATCCTAGAAATCACTCCATCATTCAGAAATGGCCTTTTCATTCTTTTTTCAGCTGTATGGTATTCTATTGGGTAGATGTACCATTTTTCATTCATCCAAACTCTCAGGTATGGACATTTATGCTTGTAATTATAAGTAATGTTGCAATGACTAATTTTGTGCAAATGCATTTTTATATTTTGGGGAGAATATCTTTAGGGTAAATTCCTAGAAGTAGAATTGCTATATAGTTCTGTTAGATACTGCCACACTCTCCTCCATAAAGGATGCACTATTTTCTATTCTCACCAGTGGCTTGGTAACACAATTTACTAGGTGAGAAATTAGTAACTCAAGAGTAGCTTCAATCTGTATTTCTTAAGAAAGAAGTAAAATACATATATACATATATATGTATGTATACATATATCAAGCTTTAGAGATTAACCTTGCATTACTCTGATAGTCCAAAGAATACCACCCCTGCCCCCATCCCCCCACCAACTCTTCATGCTGTATCTCTGGGAAAGGACTGAAGTAGCAATACAAAGTCCTTCTCCGTTTCTGGTGCATTTTCTGTTTATTTTTCCATGTCTTCTCTACTACTTTTCTTTTGTACTATTATCCTTGACAATCTTTCCTGTCTCTTTTAAGGCAAAAAAACCCCAAAAAACAAAAAACCCAAGAGCAATCTCCCCCGCCCCAAAAAAATTTCTGTGAAGTAAATCAGTGGGGCCAGATGAAAGGGCATTCTACTCCCTGATTTCCTGCAGCTGACTTCAGAGTGCAGGATGGGAAACAAAGATGGGAACGAGAAAGAAGCAGAAAATATTGAGAATCCTGACTGTAGGTATGTATTAGATTTATATAAAAGTCTAAGCAGATGGTATTAAGGAAAAGGAGATGAGGGACTTAAAGGTATGACTGACTGTAAGACTGCAGAAGAGAATGCATAATCTAATGTTTCCAACTGCAGTCTACGAATCTCTAGAGATTACTACTATGTGAATTTCATTCCCTTGCCATATGGAGTAGGATGTAACTAAATGGTTCAAGTCTGGCTCTGGAAAGTAAGTGAAGCCAAAACCCATAAAAGGGTGACAAGTACTAGGACCCATCTTGAGTCAGATTAAAACTATGTGACTTGATCCCAAGGACAGACGAAAGCCCTATATGCACAGAAGTTGAATATTTAGCATAAAAAGAGCATCACTAAGTTATACTTACACCAGTTGAAATAGCTCCAGGTCTCCTGTGAGTTTTTGTTTGACCATGAGTAGCAGGCTGGCCTTTAAATCCCCATCTTTTCATGACACCTTGGAAACCTTTACCAATACTGAACAAGACAAACATTAGAATTTACATATTGAACAGAGTATAAAATATACCCAATTGTTCACTTTCTTGATAGCACCTTAGAGTTTTAACAAAGCTCTTTATCTAAATTACTAGAAAAGGCAATCTAAGCAAAACTGCAAATGAACATTCCTTTATCTGACCTGGTTTGCACTCCTTCCTGGAGTCTCATTTTATATAAAATGATTAATTCAAGATTGTGAGACAACAGCCAGCTAAACAAAGATAGTTCAATCTGAACAGGGAGTTTTATCATCAGAATCCCAAGAAACAGCATAGTAAAAGTGGTAAATTTCTAGAAGTTCCGAAGTACTCATGAAAGATTAGGCAGACAACCATTAAGATCCCCATACCTCCTGGTACCTATGCTCTTGTGTATCACCTCCCCTTAAGTCTGGGTGGACCCAGCAACTTACTTCTAAGGAATAAACTATGGCAAAAGTGGTAAGCTGTCACCTGTGACATTAGGTCACAAAGCAACTGTGGCTTCCATCTTGGCACTCTCTTGCTTGCTGCCGTAACAAAAGCTATTCTATAGAGAGGAGGCAAGGATGTCTCCGACCAACAACTCTGGACCTGAGGCTTGGCGACCGCCATGATTGTGAGCCTGGAGGCAAACCTCAAAATGACCACCGCCTTGACGGATGTCTTGGTACAGCCTGTGAGACACACCCTGAACCACAGGTACCCAGCTAAGTTGTGCTGGGATTCCTGACTACAGAAACTGTGAGGCAATACATTTTTGTTGTTTTAAGCTGTGATGCTTTAAGGTAATGTGCTACGCAGCAGTAGCTATAAATAAAACAATAATAATGCCCTAAATGCTGAATGTTTTACTTTCAGAAGATATCAGATGGATCTTGGTTTCAAGGTTTGAATAAGAAGCTAATGGAGAAATAAAATGAGAGTGTAACAATTTCTTAAAACATATTTTAATTTTTCTAAACAAAACCATTCTATTTTCAAAGTCTGCTAACTAGAGAAACAATCTGCCATGCAGGTAGAAAGCAAACAAAACTAAGGTTTAAAGCATTATTAAAGTCTGTCTCTTATTGTCAAATATATCAGCACAAATGGTATAACGAAAGGGCTAGAATAAATTGTAAGTTATACTGGACACATTTTTATAGACTCTTAAGATGAACATTTTTTTCAGCTTTCACTAGATTATATGTCAACATATTTTTAATGTCATGTTTCCTAACCCTAACAAAAGTAGCTATTATTAAATAGACAGTGACTAATTCAGGCGATTTACAAAAAGGACCAAAAGCAAATGATTACGAAAACCATGTTATTTTCTCAAGGACTTTGCTATGGCTTTAGCAAAGAATTATCAGAGAGTAATGGACTGAAGTAAGTCCATATGGATAATAGTTTTAGATAAACAATTAAACATAAGAATTCACATAAAAACAATATGAACTATGTGTAGAGCCTAACAGCTGAATATTATCGAATCACAGGTCAAAAGTTATTTGTATATGAATAATTTAATTGTGGCTTATGCCACTTTCTTCATATTAATCAAGCGAACACATCACTTATGTACATAATTCTCTTTTGCCTCAAAAACTCAAAATAATCCTTATTCCTGATCAAAGAGCTAAAATGGAAACTTCATTTACCATTTTAAATGAAAAAAATAAAACCATTTTGCAAGGAGGGTAACATCTAAGAAGAAAAACTATGATAATCAAATATTTTACTGAAATTTTGCTTCAGTAACTTAAATAGTTCCATTTAACACTGAATTTTAGAACACAGTTGAAAAAGAAAAGCTTGGCAATTTAAAAATGAAAAAGAAGTACCTAAAGAGTCATCTGAACCTATGATATTGTTTGGCAAATAACATTTGAAATAAAAAAGGGGAGGGGACTGGCAATGCTAAATCTAAAATGAACATGTTTTAAAAATACCACATTGTAACAATGGCCATTGTTGGTAGAAAAGTTTGCCGGTATCCTGAGTTCTCAAACTGATTCATCTCTTACTTAAAAGATAATTTAGCTCATTTTAAGAGTAAATGATTATAAGATGAAAACGGTATCCTGAAAGTGCTAATTATCGGTCGGCTAATTACAGATTTTAAAATCTAACTCTAGAATGCATCATGTTGTTATACTGTGTACAATGGGAACCTCTTCAATAAGTAACTTTTAAACAAAAGAATAAAACACAAATAACATGGCAAATTATTGGCTTAATTCCTATTATGGAGAATAGAGTGCACCTGTTGATGATACATGGGCGGTACAGGTATCTATTGTATTGCTTCTCTCAGTTGTCACCCAACTTGAGGACAAAACAAAAGAAACGAACTAATCTATACTTAAGCACACTCAGGCACATTTCACATATGAGGTTTTCACAGGTCACATAAAACCTTCATTTTACTAGAAATGATACACAACACATAACACACATGCTTTATCCCCTCCACCCCTTTTCTGCTGCTGTTTTTAGTTAATGACAGCAGAAAAAAAAATTAAATAAAGGAAAATTCAAAGAAAAAAGAACACAATGTAAAAAGCTCCAAATTTAGTGAAACATCTGAAAATTAGAAAAACATTAAAAAATGATTCTATTTAGACAAGTTTCTACTTGTTAAGCCAAAGATTCATCAAAAAACTCAGAGATACCGTTTAAATTTAGGAGACTTTATTGCCGTTTCTTGGTCCATTTCCTTAGTATATTTTCTAGTGTTTCCCTGAAAATAAGACGTAGCTGGACCATCAGCTCTAGTGCATCTTTTGAAGCAAAAATTAATATAAGACCCGGTCTGATAATATATAAGACCCGGTCTTATATTGAAATAAGACCGGGTCTTATATTAATTTTTGCTCCAAAAGACACATTGGAGTTGATGGTCCAGCTACATCTTATTTTCGGGGAAACAATGGTAAATGCATGAAGGGCAGGAATTGTGCATTATTTAACCCTAGTGCCCACCTAGAGAAGTCAGAGTGATTTTGTTACTGGCTACAGCTGTGTCTTAGGACAAACGATGGTTAGTTTCCTTTATTTTGTCCTGTAGTTTCCAAATGTTGTACAATGGGCGTGCCTTTTATAAAAGTCTAAGCAGATGGTATTAAGGAAAAGGAGATGGGGGACTTAAAGGTATGACTGACTGTAAGACTCTGCAGAAGAGAATGCATAATTTAATGTTTCCAACTGCATTCTATAAATCTCTAGAGATTACTACTATGTGAATTTCATTCAATTGCCATTATTGTGACAAATGCTCAAATGTCTACCAGCAAATGAACAGGGTTTAATACAAACCCATCAGCATTTCCCCACTTTGTAGGAAACTACCTTTGATTGCATGGTTCTGGATATACTTGTATATGGAGATATACAAAACGCCCACGAGATGAGGAGGGCTCTCAGTTCCATCCATTCTGAGTCCTCTGAGAACTTCCTCCAAAATTCTCATCACCATGTCTTTCCCTCACCACTGGGTTCTTTACCTTCTCTCTGCTCTGTACTCCTACTGCTTCTTCCTCTCCCATTCAACACCTGCAATTTTCTTTCTCTCCAATTGTTCTCTGGAACTGACTCTGAGGTTAACTCCTTAATTCCCAAATCCAAAGCCTTTTATTAAAATATCTTTTTATTATGGAAGTTTTAAAATATATTCAAAAGCAGAGACTAGTACAATGAATCCCTATGTATTCATCACCCAGGGTCAAACAATTGCGAACTCAAGGAGTATTTTGTTTCATCTAGTCCCTCCCCTCCCTTACAACGCCAATGGATTATTTTGAAACAAATTCCAGACGTCATTTCATCCATAAATATTTCAGTACGGATCTCTAAAACATAAGGATCCTTTTAAAGAACAAAACCACATTACCATGAACACAATCTAAAAAAAAATAGTAATTCCTTAATATTAAACATCCAGTCAGTGTTCCAATTTCTATGGTCTCTTTCAAAGCAGAAGAGTTTTACTCTAGCCCTTCCTGCCACCGTCTCCCCGCCACGCCAATCATCATTTCCCCCTATTTCTGTGCTTCCCTCATGCTCTGTGAGAAGTTCCTTTCCCTTGCTGCTACACGGAAGGATGACCTGAGAGTTCTCCCCCAACAATCTTCTCACTGTGGTTTAAACCAGGGGCTGGCAAACTATGGCCTGCACTGGCCACTTTGTAAACAAAAGTTTTACTGTAACACAGCCTTGCACACTTATTATTGCCTATGGCTGCTTTACCGCTATAATGGCAGAGTAGTTGCAACTGAGAACACAATGCTTGCAAACCTAAAATATTTACTATCTGGCCTTTTGAGAAAAAGTCTGCTGACCCCTGAAGCTATTACTAATAAGTCGGAGTGCCACAAACCATGCCCTCTGGCCAGAATTCTGCTATCATCCAATTTTACAGATGTACCTATCATATCTAATCAGAAGTACCTCAGCCATTTGATTACAAAGTTTCAGAAACAAAAACGGATCACCGCCCTCCCTTCAAGCCATCCTCCTCCCTGGACACTAGAGTGAAATTCTCAAGCTAATAAGCTTATCGCACAAGCAGTCTCCTGCTCCAAAAAACAACAGCAACAATAACAAAAACAAGCAAACAAACTAAACTACAACCTTAAATGTTCCCTAGCAATTTCTTTACCTGGCAGCATACAAGGCCTTTTATTACTGGGTCCAGCCTACTTTTTCAAACCCTGCCCATAACATAGTATCTAGTCATAGGAGATTACACTGTGAATCCCTAAATACGCCACTCTCTTCCATGCCTTTGCTCATTCTGTTCTCTCTGCCTCAACACCCTTCTTGCTGCATTGTTTATCTCTCCACTATTAGGAAAAAAAGTGTTTGCATCAGTGTTGCATCAGCTGTAAAGTACTTGATTTTCTTTACTAAAAAATCAAAACCCATACTATAAAGAGGTTTTTTCAATCAGAACCATTTCCAAATTAAACTTTAACTTTCTCTCTTCAGCTGATGTATGCTGAGTTAAGTTTAAATGGCTTGTACATAATCTCTCAGAAAACCAGTAACTGAGTATTAAATGGAAGAGAGGACTCTTGACTTCTCTAAAGATGCCCCAAGATCAGGCTATATTTTTATATTTAATAAATGAAGACAGAGATGGAGGTGGGAAGGTGAAGAAATCATTGGTTTAAAACCAGCTTCTCTATGGTTAAACATTACATTTGAACACAGGGAAATGGAGACTCATGTCAGTTCCTAGCCAAAATCAAGACTGGTCTTCTTTATAAAACTGAACCAGTGAGAACAGATTGGAGTAAGATGAAATCTTTAATTGTGAAAAAGTACTGTTGAGAATAAAAGCATAATGTCCAAACCAACAATCAAAAGAATTTCTTGTAGCATATAACTTAATACCACTTTGTCATGTTTTAGATTCAAACTACCCAAGAAGCTTTTAATAATAAGAAGAATTCTGGTAAATAAAAAGGACAATTTTTACTAAAATAAATGCATATATATAAAAGGCCCTATTAGCTAATTTACTATCTCCATCAGGATTAGCTTTGAATTTATGATGAACTAATATGGCACAAACATTTTAATCTTTAATTATAGCTTCTCCTTATTTCAACAAACTCACCCAGTTGTTACCTATCTACTTTCATCTCACACATTTCAAGGATAAAGCATCTCGACTGAAGATAAGTATGAATTCTGGGAGTCAACTTCTACCCAGTTCAGCGTTGTCTAAACCTATTTGATCAGTGATGTACAGTGCCTGAGCCCAAGTCATGGTGGACTTTTCCAGTTGCCCTGTGTTCCATCACATATACTTAAAAGCTGGCATGAAACATCTGTATAGCTGTTATTCTCTAGATGAGTTTGTGACAGCATGGCCTGAAATGCAGGTATTCTCTTTCTGTCTAAAAATCATGACATTCCATCAATATCTGGAAACATTTTTATCAACAAGTGACTGCAAAGAGTGCACTGCTTATACTGTGTTTCCCCGAAAATAAGACCTAACCGGAAAGTAAGCCCTAACATGATTTTTCAGGATGACAATCCCCTGAACATAAGCCCTAATGGGTCTTTTGGAGCAAAAATTAATATAAGACCCGGTCTTATTTTTGGGGAAACACGGTAGCTTTCTGACATCAAACTTAACTCATTCAAAGTACAAAGAGTCAAATGTGCAGTGATTCCTTTGAATCCCCTTGTAAAAGGGAGCGTTTCCTGGGTGGCCTAAATAAACCCACAACACTTGCATTTGCTGTCCTGGGTTCAGTCTGTTCCTTTTGAAAAAAGAAAACTCAAATAACTAACTCTGCAATATCATGACAGGACTTAACAGTTTTCTGAAGTCCTTAGCCATATCCTTTCCTTCAGTAGGTCAGAAAACCGTATTGTTCTGTGCTGTGAAACTTTTGTTATGTATTATTTCTTCATATAGATAAGAGTGAGTTATGCCTCTTGGAAAACTGAGGGATTCTTTTCTGGAAACAGACTTTTAGAATTTAAAGGAACCTTAGAAACCATTCAGTCCCTCACCCTGATGTTAATGAAATCTACATCCAGAGATGGTTAAGACACTTGCCAAGGTCAAATCCCTGGTAAATGAAAGCATCTGGCCATGCTTTCAACCCAGGTCATACTGTTTCTTGAGAAACAGATTAGAGCAAAAATATAAAAATATCTAGCAAATCAGACAGACATCGTCATTACTCTGTAAATTCTAGATATAGCAGGTAGTATATAATCTTAAAATTACCTAGAGTGCTTTGTAAAGCTATACAAAAGGTGGTCTAAACTAAGAAGGAAATAACTTGGTGTATTAGATAACATGATGTAATTACTAATGACTTGTTTTTTATTCATTTAAAAAGATATTTCCTATTGAAGAAAGCATCGATTTTCTTTTTCCTTTAAAAATCAGAAACAAATTAAAAAGCAGTAATTATAGCAGGTGCTATACTTGTCAAAGATGAGGCAACAGAGAGGTTAAGAAAGCTGTCTAGGCCACAGAGCTACTGAGAAGCAAACCACATCCTTTTAGCCACTCCCTACACTGCCCCCAGATTAGACCTTAATTTTACTGAGTTAAAAAAATGCTTTGCAGAGTTAAAAGTGAGGCTATTATAGATGCCTACTATGAAAACAATTTTAAGCAACAAAACAACAAAATATAACCCAGAAACACCACTCTCCACGCTCTAGGCTTTATCTTGAAAAGGACATTCATTTCAACTGATTTAAGAGGGATATATATATATATATATATATATATATATATATATATTTTTTTTTTTTTTTAACAGAGATTATTTCCCTCTATGGTTTAATCACTAATTTTGAAACTTGTTTTACTAATATTAAAATTTTATTTCTTTGAATAACTAGTAAACAAAGTAACTTATTGAAAATTAAATTAAATTCAAAATGTGCAGGGCTGGACAGGAATTATATCCTGAAGGCTGCACGTACCTTGTTTTCGTCTGTTAGTCAGAAGAACAATGACCTAGACGGAAGTTTTCTGACAGCGTGCAGGCACCCTCTCTGAACAGCGTGCAGGACTGGTCATACAGCCCAAGGAGTCTTTGCTCTTTAAGAATGCATCTGGTTTTTTAATCACCTTCAGACTTTGATGGGTAACAATACTGCTATACACATTTGGTATTTTAATGAAAGAACCCAAAATAAGTGAATCTCAGTAAATATGCAAAGGTGCTCTATCAATCACCCAATCCCCCCCACTCCTTTTTAAATTTTTACTTCCAGGGATAATATTATCAAGGTAAGTGCCTATTTTCCTATTTTGAGGCCAAAGGGCAATGAGAATTTAAAGGGCATTGATGACTTTAAAGTAATAAGAGTATGTCAGAAATTGCTATTAAAGTGTTAAGATAATACCTGAGAATATATGGGTTGTTTTAATTAGCCCAGACTTGTCAACAAGATTTTTAGATTATCCTTCATCCAGAAAGAAACAAAATATTTTAATGGCTGAAGGAGCTCTTTTCTGACTTCAATCTGGGCTTTGACATTGAAATAAATAAATACATTCCAGACAATAGGAAAAAATTACTTCCGGTGTCCACCGTCATGAATATAAAGCTCAGTCAGACAGCTGGCAGGAAAGCGGCCCCTTGCTCACCGTTACGGATGCATCATCACCACCTGTGTCTTTCAAGTCCTTTGAGCCAGAGACCTAACATTTCCCCTAAACAACGCACCAGGTATTTTTAGTGTTCTTTTTGTTTACTCTTTGTTTCATTCTTTTCTGGTTTCTTTCCTTAAAAAACAAACAAAACTACAAATTGTATTAAGCATTGCTAGGATTCAACAGAAAACAACGTAGGCTGAACATTCTATGCTGAGGACAGAATCAAGTCATACCTCATGTCATTATTCATATTTATCTATAGCTGTTTCCTCCTCAATATTGAGAGTAAATAAAAGGGAAAACATTAGACCCCAAGCCATTATCTATACTGTGTTTCCCCAAAAATAAGACCTAGCCGGACCATCAGCTCTAATGCGTCTTTTGGAGCAAAAATTAATATGTCCCGGTATTATTATATTATACCAAGTGTTGTGATGTGATGTGATGTGATGTGATGTGATGTGATGTGATGTTATATTAAAATAATACCGGGTCTTATATTAATTTTTGCTCCAAAAGACGCATTAGAGCTGATGGTCTGGCTAGGTCTTATTTTTGGGGAAACACGGTAGATGCTTGACCACTGCGGTACACCCGAAGCTGAAGCTGAATAATATTGTATGTCAACTATAATTTAATGTATATAGTCACGGGATATGGAGTACAGCATAGGGAATAGAGTCAATGGAATTGTAATAGATGTATACGATGTCAGAGGGGCAATAGATTGGGGGAGGAGGGTTATCCCTTTGTGAGGGGTGAAATGTCTAAATAGTACATTGTTTTGTACACCTGAAACTAATTTTTAAAAAAACATTTACTGAGCACAGGCATTTGAAAAGCTAGGCTCTAATTCAAGCTAGTTACTAAACCCCTCAAAAGGATCTGCTAACAAAGGCCTCTGACTTTGCAGGGCTTCTGGGAATATCCCATATATCCTGTAAAATATGTAACAGAATTCACACACTGTTAATTGTGTATAAATTCACAGAATTACTGTGATGTATTTCATTCATATGTAATAATTAATTCAGAAATTAAAAAAGTAAAACAATCTGATTCACACGAGGCACATCTCCCCAACTAAGGAAACCAAAGCTTTACAGCTCCAATATTTTGAGTTCTTGACAAGAGAAGGAAGCATAAACAGTTACCAAGCAACCAGTGATTTTAGAGGCCCCAGTAAGTAGGAATGAGTCCACAACAATCAAGCAGGGGGAAAAAATGAGAGAGGTTCATAATCTCTCTAAAAAGAGGATCCACTCTACTGCCAATGCGTCCCGCTCAATTTCTAAACAGCTAATCAAAGGTAAAGGCACCTAGCAGCTGTTTGCAATGGCCCTATTTGAAGGTAGGCAATAACAGTGTGGAAACGAAGCTGTGTCTTCACTGAGCGCATCAAGGAAACTGATGCTGGCACTCATCTGGTTTCCTTTGATAAAAGGTGCTTTGGTTCAATCACTGATCATAGCACTATCCCAGAGCACCTGTGGACCACTGTTCACTTTCAAAGGGTTCCTAGTCAGAATATTCCTGGAACACAGGCTGCACGTTTTATCAAATGACAAAAAGAAAACAGGCACATAAAGAAATAAAATTATCTTCTATGTTAGAACAAGAAACAGGAATAGATAAGAGCTGATATTTGGAGTTTAGGTTAGCCTAGGTCACATGGATACTAATAACCTATACTGAACAATTTCTATATAAACATATGTAAGGGCTCAGTTACTTCATTCCACAGAGATAACCTCAACTAATTTTTGAAAAATTATTTTTATAATAACTAAATGTTTCCTGGAGATCATCTAACCAGTGCTGAACTTATCTTAAGCCATCTGATAGGCAGTAAAATTATGAAAAAACTACAGTACCAAAAATACCACTGCCCAGTCTAAATATGACCCAAAGTCAGAGTTTCTGTCCGACTTACAATTCAGTGTTGATTTCTACCAAATTAAACCCTTGGTTAAGTATTAAAAAAATATTTTGCTTTTGTAGAAGTCTCACTTACCCAGTACTGAGAGATAATGCCATGGTACTTAAGAGGCTTAAGATGTAATACTATTTCTTCTTCCAGATGCCAATAGGCTTGTAACAGTTACAAAATCATAAGCACAACAACCACTATCACAAATGGCATGAAATGTTTCTAATTTAACTGTTTCATAGAGCTGAGAGGAACCACCAATTACTAGACAATACACTCAAATGAACCCCTCAAAAGTACTGTTCACGTATTTCACCATCAAACTGCATATAGTTTTGGTATTCAAAATAGAAGTGGGCCCAGCCCACAAGGAACCCAAGTAAAGTGAGCTTTCTCTTAGTCCCATTGCGAGAAGCATACATCTCAGTTTAAAAGCTGTAACCTGATGTGAATTCTTCACATACAATTCATTGCAATTTAAAAACCAATCCAGTCAGTAATATTAAAGATTAGAATTATGAATGAGAATAATGGTTACTTATCCTTTATCCACTGACTTGAAAAACTACTTCTTTCACAAGGAAAACAATAGGAAAAGAGAACACATTGTGCAGACCTACGTTTTGGCTGTGACATCCACATACTGTCCGGGGCGAAAGTGAGCAGCATAAAGAGGAGTGCCTTTATGAAAACAAAACAAAACATCAATATAAAGTTTGTCTGCCCAGATACAACTTTACTAAACATAAACATCCAGGAAGCTTTCTAGATATCAGATTTCAAAAATGGTAGGAGATTCTCCTCTACAATTATAATTATTAGAAACACCAACTATAAGATAATAAAATTGTTCAACTAACATGTCTTAGTTGGCTGTACACGAGCTGAAGAACAATATGCCCCAGTATGAGGGACAGTGCTGGAGGGAGCCACCAGAACATGCTGGCTGCCGGTGTGCCTTCACGGTGGCCAGTGAGGTGCTGGCTGAAACGGGCAGTTCCCAGACAGCAGTGTCGCTGCTGGCAGATACACAAAATTGACGATTCTTGGTTGTTTGGGTGAGTAACGATATACTGAATTAAGGTATACTTCCTATTTCATGTAAAGAAAATAAAAAGAGAATGACAAAAAATGTTGGGGTTAGATCAAATCTTTTTTTACCCACTGGAGAAAAGTTATCCAAAATATTAATAGAAACTTGAATTATTTGAATATAGGTCCGTTGTTCTCTGGGTAATAATTATGGTTTGCATGATATCCATATAAAGCCCGTATGTATCAGAATTTTAGTGGACTGGTCATTGTTCCAATAAAATGTTGTTATCCTAGCATGTGCCCAGATATTTGGAATAGCAAAAAACTGCCATTATAGATACCCCTAATTTTATATACTTAACATTTCCACAACAAGTTGTATGTAAATAAAATCTTACTTTAAATGCACTTGAGAAATGTGTTAAAGAAATTTTGTAACTCAAAGCCCTTCACAATATTCTGTTTATATAAATTTGGAATTAACACTTATGTAAACTATTTAATTTGGCAATTAATTTTCAAAAATGTATAGGGAACTTATAATATGTACAGTTAGAAATACAAAAGTTTAAGACATGGCCTCTCACCTCAATAATTTATTATCTAGGTGAAATATCAATATTACATCACTAAATAATAGACTTTTTTTTTTTTAAAGCTGGAACCAATATAGTAGAGAATGTAATGGAAACCTAATTTTTGTTTGTTTAAAACAGGGAGTAAAGTGCTCTAGAATTTCAGAAAGTAGTATCCTTTAAGGTAGGACCTAACCTGGATTTCTATGGGCAGAGAAAAACCTTGAATTAAGAAAAAAATAGGACAGATTAAAAATGAAATTCTTTGAGGTTATTAAATGACCTGAACTGCTGATATTTGATTATCTTTCACCTATAACAACAATTTCACCTTGTTTGAGCTACAGCCGAAGTTAACGTGGACTTGCCTTTGTTTTGGGAGAGCTCCCACATTAAGGAATCAGAATGCTTCATTCAATGTGCCACCCTGCCAGGCCCCAAGCTCCCAGATGGTAGAAGCTCCTTTGTTTGGGGCCTCTCGCCCTCTGTCTCTCTTCATCTGGCTATTGATTCATATCCTCTAGACACATATTTCCCATCACAGGGCGTTCATTCTCAGTCTTCGTTTCTCCACTTACTAACCTCAGCTCCAAGGTTCTGACTTCATATCCATCTATACTCATTCCTAACGTGACCTCATCAAGCTCTGATTTACGCCTTTAAATAAAGTTTATGCACTCTGATACTATCTACATATACAACTTTGGTCTGTCATTTGCCTCTAATCTCTAGGCTTATAAAGTATCTTGCACATTTGACTTCTATCTGGATAACTGTGCTGAAGTTAACTAGTCAAAAATAAAAAAAACCCAAAACAAAATATGTTAATCTCCGCCTCCAAAAAAAAAAAGTTAACATGGACTTAATTTTTACCTTTAGTTTAATTTCACTTAATTGCAAAACTTACACTTCAAAAAATACTTTTATTTCTAACTTATACCAAGGCTGACCTCACTCTGTCACTCCAATTAATACTGTCTATTGCAACTGTATTTTACTTCAACGAATTAAGTTCAGATATTAAAATACCAAATTTTAAAACATCCTTCTACTGTCTACTTGTTAGAACTCAAGTTCAAGAGATCAGAGAGCTTCTCTGAAGTTTAAGGATATAAAAATGCTGTTAATTATATGAATCAATATAGTCATACTACCAAATCTCACTTTTTGAGATTCCATGGATTAGGTAAAATACCTTGAAATTTTTTAGTAAGATCTTTACATTGAGATGCTATTGTCAGTCACTTTCCCATTTCAGGCTATATTTTTTCAAATTCTATCTCAGCGAGAGTCGAGCTATTCTCCACTTAATAAAATGCCAGCCTACAAACAGTAAACTTCACATTTTAAAAATTAGTGTATTTATTTGGAATGGCTTTTCCAAATGTGAAAATCTCTGTACATTAAAAACAAAAGCGTTTCTCCCTCTTTCATGGAAAACAAAGAGTTCTCTACAATTCTTTACACTAAAAAAAGAAAAAAGACTTGTTTGTCCATCGTGACTAAATCAGATACCGTTTTATATTTTAAAATAAATGCGACTTGGTATTGCGGATTCAACTTTATTGAAAGGGCTGACATTAAACAAATCACATATTTGGGTATTTATACCTCCCTCCTCTCCCCAACCTCAGATTACCTGGCTTAATTACAGCATTATCTGTTACGCGAAAGATTTTAACTTTCTGTTTTGGCGGCAATCCAAGTTCTTGGTAAAATTCCAGAATAGATGCAGATTTCTAGAGGAAAAGCAGCAGACATAACACATTAAATACTAAAGATGGAGTTTAATGCATAGAGATCTAAACCAAGTTATTCACACAGCAGAAAACAAATCAAAGAGCACTCTGTTCTAACGAACAAAGAGCACCCTATTTCCCTTATTTAAAGGAGGTAAGATTTTTATCTATAGTCCATTACACATCGGATCCAACCATGTGAAAGTGTAGCTCAGATTCAGTACTTGGGAAAGACCTTTGTTGTGTAAGCAAGGGAACAGAGTTCTGCTCATATCTGAATTTTCACCGGAGACTGTATGTATCAGAAACCCCAATTTTGGAAACTTCAACTCTGTCCACTCTGCACCTACTTCCAAGCAGCTAGTAGAAAACATGGCAGGTCACATTCCTCAAACCTCGAAATGAATCTTAAAGAGGCCTGGCCATCCTACATTTCCCTCCTCTGGTTAAATCCCTCTCACACTGTCCAAGGCAACTATGTCACATCCTCTTTTAAAACCTCCAGCACTGTTTCCTCCTCCTCCCTTTTTTGAGCTGATCATGTTGCTTCATATTTTACTGAAAAAACAGAGAAGACTCAAGAGCACTTTCCCACGCTCTCATCATCAAATCCATCTGTCTTCCACCCCACTCCAGTTTGCACAAGAAGCACACGGGGAGCTTTAGAGAACACCAATGCCCGGGGCCCTCAGCTTGGACACTGCACTTCACTGGTCTAAGGTGGCCTCCAGGCGTATTTGTTTTAAGCACTCCATATGATTCTGATGTGAAATGGGCTGGGAATCACAATGACAGATGAACTGTCCACGCTTTTATTGAAAGTCAATCCTTCACCATGTACTGATTCCCACTCCCTCTCATCTATGCCATGGCTTTATTCCTGAAGTCGTTCCCACCATCTTCTGAATCAATAATTTCTCCCTTTCTACTAGAACTTTCCTATTAGTATACAAAGATGTCACAATAACCCACACGTTAAAACAAAACTTTTCCTTAGCCATAGTCTCCTTTAGCTAATCTTTCTGTTCTTCAAAGACTTGTGGAGTCTACTTTCTCTCTCCCCATTCTCTCAAACGCACGTTATTCAGGTGCTTGCAGCCCCTAATACTCAATGGAAAGTGCTTGTCAAGATCACCAACATCTCCGTGTGGTCAAATACACTGGTCAATACACATTTTATTGGCTCTATCCGCAATGCCTGGCACAGGTGACCACTCTCTCCTTGAAAACTCTCAGCTGACTCCCAGTCACTACTCTCTTGGTTCCTTCATATGCTACTGACGTCACATTTCTAACTTCAATCCCAAATTTACTCTGAACTACAAATTTGTATGTCCAACTGCCAACTCAGTATCTCACGTTGATGTCATACAGCAACTCAAGTTTAACATATCTAAAATTGAACTTGACCCCCACTCCACCCCCACACCACGGCTGTGTTCCTCTTGTCTTCCAAATCTCAATAAATGGCAACTCCATACTGTTGTTGGACCAAAATCTTGTGGTCACCTTTGACTCTTTTCTTTCTCACATCATGTGTCCCATCCATCAGCAATTACTGCAGACTTTACTTAAAAATACAGCCCACATCAGCCTCTTCTCACCCTTACTCCACCATCTTTTGCTGGGATTATTTCAATAGCCTCCTAACTAGTCTCCAAAGTTCCACATTCCTGACCCTCTGGCCTGTTCCTTTTAAAACTCAAGCTATATCACGTCTCTACAATGGCTTTCATCTCACGCAGAATCAAGTCTTAAGTCCTTACCATGGTTTACAAGGTTCTATACAACCTGACCTCATCTACTGCTCTTCTCTTGGCTCACTCTGCTTCAGGCACAATCCACTCATTACTAGTCCATGAACACATTAAACAATGGCCTCAGGCCCTTTGCACATACTATTCCCCCTGCCTGAAATGCTTTTCTGCCAGAGTTTTGCATGAATTTTTCCTACTTTATTCAGGTTTCCTACTTTATTCGGGTTTCCATCCATCAACTTTCCCTGATTACTCTTCCTTCCACCCCTGCCTTTATCTTTGTTTTAAATATCCTTGAATAGAAAACTTTATGGACATGTTACTTCCTTACCACAATGTCTTGGGTCTTTTGTTTTGTTTTTTCTAATTAAGCCTCTTGATTGCTCTAAGACTTGCCAAAAAGTTGTACTACTTATATTTCCTAATGTGAAGAGTATCTCTTTCATGAGAATATAACCAACACAGATGCAACTATCTTCCTGCTGTTCCCTCTTCCTCAACTTCTTCTCTCATCATACATGAAGCACCAGCAGACCCCCAATGAGCCACAGTACTCTATATACACGTATCTCAGTTACTGTCCACATTACCTTACACTTATCAAAGCGTACATGTCTGTTTGCTTCTTGGCCTGTGAACACCTGGATGGAAGGGCCTATTTTATTCACCTGTGTCTGTACCTTTAGCGCTGAGGACAGTAGCAGGTTAGACATTGCCAAAGTGAGCTAAATAAATGAAAAGACACAGAAGATGGAGGACAGACATCCCTCTGGGTGTGAAGTCCTGGTTTGTCTCTCCCAGTCACCCCACCTTTCCACTCTTACTGCTGCTACATGGGTTAATGGCACACAAACTTATTGAGTGTGCGGCCTGACAAGTGTGTGGCCGCTATCTTGAATTCTAGTTGTTAACAAACTATATGCCTAAAAGAAACAAAACAATAAACACGATAAACATATCTACAAGAAACTCAACTATAAAACCAAATCAACCGTAATTTGTAATTTAAAAAAGCAAGAATAGCCACAGAAAACCCTTACCCAGCTCAGGATGACACAGGTGATGTCCTGATAACAAAGCATCATCCTCCCCAAAACCCAATGGAGTCTATGGACAGCCAGACTTACATGCAGAGTAACATCTGACTATGCAGCAACCTTCAGGTGCTTGCTAATTTCAGTGTAAAATGTGAACTGTTGGTGCCCCTTTATAACTTACTGCCTTTAGTGGACATGAAACTGGGTGGCACTGGCCTGGAAGCACAGAATTTTAATTTTTGGATCAGTCAGATCCAAATTTTTTGGATCAGATTCCTTGAGAATCTCCCTGGGGCGCTCAAGTGGGACCGTGTAACAAATGCTGAGCAGCTTTGCTTTGGATGTCCACAAAAGTTTGTTCTGTACCTCATACGAGTTCCCTCAAGAAGCTATCCTTTCCTCCAGAGTGATAACATAAAGTCATCCCAGGCATTCTCTGTGGTTTCACTTCCCACATGCTGAAAGCTAAGACTAACAATTCAACACCACTTTACCCAGGCCCTTGCTTTTCATCTTCAATTATACTTCTTCCACAACAAAAGCAAACACAAAAGTTTTATTTAAAAATGTGGCTCCTGAAATTATTTTCCTGATACATCAGATTCAGGTTTATTAAATTTAGAACAGCTTCAATTTTATTTTTGACATTCACATATTCTACCTGGTAATTTAAAAAGCATGCTATTTTATTAATTATCAATTTTTAAGTATGCCAGGAAGCTTCTGAGAAAATTCCTTTACTTTTTCAGTAATACAAAATAGACAACATAAAGATCTTGACCTAAATAACTACAGACTGAGACATGAAAAGAAAAAATGTAATACATACTTGATTATCTTCCAATTTCTCTAAAATTGAATACTTTAACATTTTTCTTTTGAAATCAAAATATCATAAAACTAATTAGGTATTAGTCATGAGAAAAACCAAATGCTCAAGTTGAGTTGAAACCTGCAGCAGTATAACAGAGGTAGTTTTTTAAAACTTCCAAATAAATAATTTCAAAGGGCAATTTAAAAGACTGACAGCAATGTCACAGTTGGATGACCCCATCTATGAGAATGCAGTTCCCCCCTCTTCAAAGTTCCTTGCAATTATCTTTCTCACAATGAAAATGCTCCTCCGCTCCTAAGATAAACTGATCTAATCAATTTTAAGGCCATTTAACTTCTTTTTCAAAAATACTATGTATCACATCAGTTTTTATTTATAAGGTACAAAAATAGCAAAAGCAAAGTAGTCTAATTTCTTGGCAGCATAAATCATTTACAGATTAAAAAAAATAACAGTTCTACAGTTCTAGCTCTATTATAAATAAAACTGATTTAATCAATTTATTTCAGAATGCTTCACTATTTGATATTTTATATTCATAGGTCTTTCTCTCTCTTGTTAAAAAGCCCTCTGTAATCAATCTACTTATAGTTTCCTAAGGGTTACAACATGCTATAGGAAGTTTTATATTGTTTCGAAATTTTTTTCCTTTCTGAATCAAAATGCTTTCCTTATAAAGAATTCTAAAACTTCATTTTCACATACCATTCTAAAGAAACGTCATTCAAAGACAAAGCTTTTCCTTAATATTATAATACATGTCCTCTGGACCTAGAAAATTTATATCCTGAACAATAAGAGAGGCCTCTGTAGCACTATCTATGCTACACTAGAGAAGCGAATAGTTTTAAAAGTTTATGTATATTAAGTGGATTAAAATCCACCACAACATAAGAATACAGCATCCAAAGCACCTGCTGTGCTGTATATTTATTGAAGAAATAACACTTAAAATATATAGACTAGTCTTAAGCATGAAAGGGCAGAGCTATCACTTCTGTAATATTTTTCAATATTAGTATTATATTAATAAAATTTTATCTATTAGATATCTTTATCACTAAGTAATACAGAATAAATTGAGCTGGCAAGTACATTTTTCCTCCAGAACTTCTTTTTTTTCTTGGAAACAAAAATATTAGAGACCGATGTGAGACGTTTACAACTGGGAGAGAATTTAGAGACCATCAAGTCCAATTCCCTGTTTTCACGGGTGAGAAAATGGATGTTCAAAAAGGAGGAGTGAAGGAGCTAATGGTAGAAACCAGGATTAGAACTCAGCTCTTCTGTTCCCATGTCCACTTGTTTTTCTACTGTCTCATAGTTGTGAGGAAGTAATGCTGACAGATCTGTTGAAGCAGAATGGAGTATTCCAACAGGATACTTGATTTAAAAACATCAAGGCCATAAAGTCGTGAAATGACACATTCGGTAATGAAAATAATGATGATGGTGAAAGTCATAACAAAAACACAGAAATATAATCAATTAGAAAACAGTGGCGTCTATCAAACCACAGAACTATTCACATGATTCACGTGAAGGCTGGCACATATTTACACAGCTAAAGATTCAAACATTTGACATTTAAAAAAAATTCCCATAAATATATCACTGTGTTTTTAATTACTGTGGAATTATTTGAACCCTGAAATTATCAGTCAATAAACTGTCAAAAATTAATAGCAGAGGTTATTGCAATAAAGCTTTAATGAAAAATAAACTACACTATCATAATATGTAAAAATAGCTAACTTCTCTAACACTTATGAGACGGGCTTAAATGGCCTATAATGCTACTAAGCTACAGGACTCTGATTTCAACCACCGCCCATTTGATGATCAGTATATACCACTATTTACAGGAAAATTCCACCTGGATTTGCTCTAAACACCTCAGACACATCTTTTCTCCAATGTTTCCTTTCCTTGTCCCTATTCCAGGATACAGCATAAGCTTCGACCTGGTTGCCGAGTTAGAAACCGCTCTATGCCTAAGCCCTCACCACACATTCACACTCACCCAGTCTTCTATACATCCTTGCTCCTTCCAAGCCCAATGCAACCGCCCTGGTTCAAAAGCCCTTATCAACTCTCTAATAGCGCTTTTAACAGCCTCTTAAATGTTCTCCCTGCATCCAGATTCTTATGAGTTAACCAAGATAACAATTTGACCACGTTACTAACCTGGTTAAAGAATTCAGAAGACTCTTTGGAGTCTATGGGATGAAGTCTAAATTCCTTCGCCTTCTATCCTGACAGAAGTACCTTTACCACCTTCCTCCACTGGCCCCACACCCACACACTAAGACCGAGACACAACACACTTCTCTTTCCAAGCACACACAGTCTTCCACGTGTCTCTGCTTCTGCAGAGACTGTTCCCTCTGGCATGCTTTCAACACATTCTGCTTTCTGGTCTCTTCCCCGTGAAACCTTCGAGGATCTGCCCAATCAGAATTGGCCACCCCCCATTCTGTGCTTGTTGCATCTATATATTGAGATGGCTGATTTATTTGTCCATCTTCCCCACTAGCCTATGAGTTTCCAGAGGGTGGATATCAAGACAAGTAAGAAAGTTAGGCTCTGGAGTCTGCCTGTCACTCTACATCTCACCAGTGGGTGGCCCTGAATGAGTTACTTACCCTCTGTAGCCTCAGAGGCTGAAAAGGTTACATAAGATAATAAATGTAAAGGCTTAATACTTATATACCTGGCATGTAGTAAGTGCTCAATAAAGGTTAACTATAACAGGAGACAGGAGGCGCACAATAAGTACCTGCTAGTTTTGACAGTTGCATAATACAGGTGGCATCTTAATTTCCATCCATGCTCATTTCATAAACAATTTACAACGGAAAGATGTTTTAGAGATAAGCAACATTTTAGTAAACTTAAAGATGTTTCAGAACCCATTAGTGAAAACCATTACCATTTCCAGAAAGATATTCTCTGCATTCTCTGCTTTTATTCATCTAATAAAGGATACTGATTGCCCAGAGTTTTCAAATTTAAACTACAAACTCAGCATTCTATTAGTATTCTACTTGACAAAAATACTTCATTTAAAAAAATCTGATGTGGGTTTATTTTTATTATATACAGCTTTTCCCCAAATACTGAAAGCTCCTTCTAATGTATACAAAATTAACCCTCATATACTATTGGTGTTGGTGTCAGTTGTTGAAACCATTTAGAAAAAAAGTGAAAATAAATATAAAACAACAAAATCACGAAAACAGGTACCATCTATTGAGTGTCTGCTACATGCCAGGCACATGTGAAAAATCTCATGTAGGCCTGGTAACTAACCTCTTATGTAAGCAGTATTTTTATCCCCGTTTTACAGATGGGCAAATACTGCAGTTTATGGGATAAAATTACTTGCTCCAGATAGTGAGGGGAAGTACTGGAACAAACTCAGTCTCTCAGACTCCTGGGCTCAATGGCTCTACCAGACTGCCTCTCCCAAATCCACAATTTACCTCACGGACAAATGCCAAGTCTGTGGCTATGGAATATGCTCAAAACTCAAGAATTCAGACCTGAAACAAATGAAATGACTATGCTAGGAATGAAAACACATCCTTACATGGAAACGGGATACAGTTTTTCCTCCTACAGTAAGGGCTGCCGTTTTTCCATTATAGTTTTCCTTTGGAGTATACTTTAGGACATGACAGTCTTGTACCTAAAAAAACAAACATTAAAAAAAAAACTAAGTCTGTGACAAGATACATTTTAACATTACACACCAGTCACATTGAGGCCCTAGGACAATTAGGAATTCCCTAAAGTTACTTACAATTCCTCTAATATCAACCATAATCTTAAAATACAGATAACCTCCAAAAAAAAAAAGTCAAACACAGCACATTTTAAAAAGTGCATAAAACACAAATATACAACAAATCGAGTTTTTATAAAGAAAATATGCATGTAACCACTACCACTCATGTCAAGAAGTAGAATCCCCAAAACGTCTGTGTGTCTCTTCTCAATTACTCACCACCACCCCACAGGTTTTTAAAACTCCTAGAGCAGTGGCTCTCCAAGTGTGGTCCACAGACAAGCAGCATCAGCATCCCCTGGGACTTGGTGGAAAGGTAAGTTCTCAGGCCTCAGCAGAGACCTACTCCATCAGAGCCTCTGTGTTTTACAAGCCCTCTGGTGAGACTGAGACACACTCAAGTTTGAGATGCACTGCCCCAGAAATAACTACTACTCTTGACATTTACAGTACTCACTTACTTACTTTTCTTTGTAAATACTATCTTTGAAAGTATTGCTTCATAATGTAGTTTAGGGTTGCCTGCTTTAAACTTTATGTAAATGGAATCAGATTGTAAGTACTCTTCCGTGTCTTACTTCCCTCACAAGATTCTGTTTGTCAGGCTCATCCATATTGTCGTGTGCAGCTCCACTGTTCATTCTCATTGCCGGCCAGCATTCTCTCATGTGAATATACCACAATGTACGTACCCATTCTACCACTGATAAACATCTGGGTTATTTCTAGCTGGGAGTATTAGGAGTAATACTGCTATAACCACTGTAGTACAGTTACGGTGCACACCTGTTCAAGGTTTCTAGTAACACTCATGAATGGAATTGCTAGACTATAAGGTTCATTTATCTCCACTTTATCACACAATGCTAAATTGTTCTCTGAAGTGGTCATACCAGTTTACAATCTCACCAGTCATTCCTGAAAGCTCCTAAAGTTCCTTAGAGTTCTAGAAACTATAATCCTATCCTTGACCAGAGCCAATACAAATTTACTAAGGGTTTACAGCAGGGGTGTCCAAACTTTTTTCAACGTTTTTCACTAAGGGCCATATGCGGTAAAATACACAAACAGCCGGGCCACTCACTCGAGGTGAAGTACGTATTGCCTCACCTGGTTTATTTAAGTAAACTAAATATATTTTTGGAATTTGCTGCGGGCCAATAAAAAATGGATTGCGGGCCACAGTTGGCCTGTGGGCCGCAGTCTGGACAGCCCTGGTTTACAGGCTCCCAGTGCCTATCAGCAGTCTAAGCACTAATGTGCATGAACTCTCATTTTAATGACCACCACCTGCCTAATCACTTTTCTGAGGCGGGGCCCCAGAGATGACCTGAGTTGTCCAAAGTGATCTGGGGAATGATGGCATCTTAATTTTATCAGTGATCTTTCTACAACAATAATGATAAAGACAACAGCACCTAACATTCATTGGACATTTACCATTGTTTTACGTTTTAAGTCCTTGACATTCATCTTGTACAAGCCTCACAATAACTTTTTGAGGTAGGTCATAACTATCTCTTTTACAGAATAAAATTGTATCTTTTACCAATGAGGCACAAAGCTCCAAAGAACACAGCTAGCAAGTGGCAGAACCAAGACTTGAAATTAGATATTCTGGTCCCAGGGCCCACATTTTTAACCATTAGAGGAGTCTACCTTACCTCAGGGAAAAAAATGCTGCTTCCCCAGACAAGAGTGTTACATTCTGAGTTAGCAAAGAGATCAAAATTATGATTTGGAGTTGAAAGAACGCCATAAATGAAAATACAATGGAATTGAGATTTTTTTTCTGATTATGAATTAAACTACATCTGTAAGAAGCTAGGTTACAATCTTTTTTTATTAATTGCCCCAGTTATCCCATGCCATATCGAGAAGAAGGCCACCACTCAGGCAAGAGTGAGAACATTTACTGAAACCAACAGAAGTTCTCTTTTAGTATTTATGTTCAAATTACCCTATTATTCACCACACAGTTACATGTTTCAGGACACAAATGTCGCCCATTTAGGTTTGCACAAACAGATCATGGCACACATACAGATCTGTTACATCTCCTGTTTTTTACCTGAAGTAATGTGGCCACGTGCTTTCGACCATCTTTGGTCCATAAAGGCATCATGCCCAGCTTCAATGCGATGAGGCCTACTCTAGAGGAACCTGGCAATCAAAAAGAAATCAATATTAACACAAGCTTTTTCCACATTTGCCAACATGACGCAATAGTATTGTGATATCAATATAAGAAGCATGCACATAAGAAACATGCTGATATAGTCATAGAGTAAAACACAACTCTTACAGATGTAAGTACCTTCAACCATGCCTGAAATAAGATATTGGTAGTCAATAAATCTCCATAAAATGAAATATAAGAGAACTGTACAAAATAAAGAAAATAGTTAAAGAGATATATTCTGGTTTTAAAATATTTTAATAGAGGGCATGATAAATCCATCATGATTCTTTGCTTTCCTAGTATCAATTCATATCCAACTTCATTAATTAGAAAACATCTACCACTCAAATTCTAAGTTAGCTGGAGTTGTAGCCATGACACAAGTCGTCATATTGCTAAAATATGTTGGCCTCCATCACGACACTTAGTCTTGTTGCATAAATTGATAAAGTTGCTCCTGGTAAGAACTTCTGGCCACTATACAATTCAATTTTGACAATAAACCCCAACCAGAGACCACATTCTCAACAGGAAAGGCCTTATTCTTCTTGGTCTGTCTACACATGGGTTCAGCACTCTACTGGGTACAGAGAGCTGATTCTGGGGTTATGTGGGCAAACCTGGAATGCCAGAACATCCCAAATGAAAACATCCGTGTGACACATTACAATTTAGAACACACTCTTCCAGCTTTTCTTCCCTGGCTTATTTTTATATTCTTTTTTTTTCTGAAGGAAACAAGACAACGTCTGCAGAATGAATTCTCCTTTCACATAAAAAGAGCTTCTTTAGGAAGTCTTGATTATCATCAGACATTCAGTAACAGTAGAATAAGATGCTGGAAACAAACGTGCAAACCAAACCACAGTGACACAAACTCACTTAAGACCCACATGAAAAATAAATTCAAGGGATGATAACTTTATCAAGCAGTCACTATAATTTTGAATGTGCCAGTCACAAAGCAATCAGGAAAACTCATCATATACAAAATAACCACCTGGTTCCCAAGGATGTAGAGGCCACGGCTCATCTTTCAAAGGACACAGTTTACTTGCTAATTGGGCTTTAGTTTCATCAGAGTCCAACTGCTTAACAAACGGGACATTTTCTTCAGAAAGATGCTCATCCCACCAAGTACTACTCTTGTCATGGAGACTCCTAACCAAAAGCCAGATGTCTGTTCTGTAAAAACAAAAATTAGAAAACAAATCACAAATCAAGTTTTCCTATTTATATATGGAAGGGGAAGGGCGGTCACATGAATTCAAAAGTGTTTGGAATGTTGTACCAGTTGTTTTTCCCTCATTTTCCTTATGATGATAATGGGGCTCACATTTTAACTATTAATGGTTACTTTGGAGGAAAAGTTCTTCATCCCTCCTCTGGGATAAATAGTTTTCTAACAAAGCAGTCCTTCCTAGACATAGGAGAAGCCATGACCCATTTGAACGGGTATCTTAATAGTTCATATCCAGTGGAAACGGCAGAATATGGAATGCCGACCTTTCTCCGATAAAGCTCACTTCTCTGAAATAGTATGGCCTAGGCTCAGAGCGGCAAAGAAACTGAATGTGCAAATTTAAAAGTCTCGTAAAAGACATGATCTCTGATCAGCTGAACACACCAAGAAAAGACCTGAGGGTCCGGAAGGAGATAATGTTTGCACTAGTGTCAGAAAAGAAGTAAAGCTTTCTGTAGTCTATCCCTCTTTTGTAGTCAGGTAAATTCAGGTTAGAGTCCCAATTTTGCACTTATTAGGGGAGTGACCTTGGGCAAGTAACTTCTCTCCAACCCTCCGTTTTATCTGCAAAACGGAATAATGGTAGTAAGAAACAACAACAGCATCTGCAAAACAGAGATGATAGTTCTCTCAAGCCAGGATACATGAGCTAAGGCGCCTAATATACTTAATAGAGCATCTAGTACATAGAAAACACTAACTGGTAGTTATTATTATTATTACTGTTGGTAAAGCTCTCTGCCAGTCGCTGCCTCATAAGCATTAAAAACAAACAAAATCACCCCTTCGGTTCTTTAAAGGGCAGTTCCTTACAGTAAAGCTCCTTTACTTCCATACCGTAGGGCCGGACACACACACACAGCACCTTCCTCCTCCACCCAGGGCAGACCCATCCGCGCCGGGGCATGCCACTGCTCAAAGCCGCAGTTTTGCTGGGCCTACACATCCACACACTGTCTCTCGCTCATACCCACCTGTTCCCCGAGCCTTGGGAAGCACCCGGGTGCCAAGCGCCGCGGCCCAGGATCTGGGCGCCGGTCTGAGCCAGCAGTCTCCAACTAAGCATGGAGGGATCGGAGAGAGCTGGGGTCGCTACACTTCCGGGGACCCCACCACTCAGTTTTCACCGCGTCCCCACGCTGCCGTCACGCGTCCGCCGCTACCCTTCCAAAGCCTTCCCGCCAGCTGTCCGCTGATGCGCTCCGGGACGGAAGGAGAGCTACTGGACTCACTTCCGGTCCGTTCTGCAATGAGCTCCGGGCACCGTGGTGAGCCCCCGGAACTAGAGTTCTGCCTCCAGAATAGTCCTACATTGGATCCAGGTTGGGGTAGGGAATGTGGGGAATGACTTGCTTCTCCAGGGGCGTTTGGGGGGAAAAAAGGATGTTCGGAGTTTAACCTTTAGAGGCGAACTAGGGACAGGCTTTTAAGGAAGCGAAATCACATCTAAATAATGCCTGCTGTCAGGTAGCTCAATGTACTAAGCAGGGCTTGATATTCTTATATTGGTTTATGTTCAAAACAGCCCTGAAAGGAAGTTTTTATGTTATAAATGAGGGAACACTGGGAATTTTGGTGTTGGTCTAAAATAGCACATCTGGCAGGTGGGCAGAGCCAGCACTGAAACAGGTCTGGCATGTATTAACAATAGAATATGGCCAAGGTTATGATGTGTGATATCTAGGGCTGGATCATAAAAGGTATTGATACTTCAGTCTTGGTCTCTTAGATTGCTCCCTAGGGCGAAAGTCAGCGGTCATGTCCTGAAGACACTCCAACAACCCTGTAGAGAGTTCCATGTGAAGAGGAATCAACTTTCCAGCCAAGAGTAAACCACTTAGGTAGTGGATCCTTCAGGCCTAGGAGACCCTTCATATGATTGCAACTCATGAAAGACCTTGAGCCCGAACAACCCAGCTAAGGAACTCACAGGTTCCTAACCAGAAGATACTGCAAAAGGGAATGAGTGATTACTCTTATTTTGAGTCACTAAGTTTTAGAATGATTTGTGATACAGCAGTAGGTAGCTAATACACCTTATGTACAAATAAATCCTTGTCCTGGGTTTCAGATCCAGCCTAATCATGTGAGTGCCCTGAGCATTCAGTCTGCTGCTCCCAAAGTCTGTTTCTTTAATTGCCAAATGGATGTTTGTAGAAATTCAGGAATAAGAACTTAAAAGTTTAGCTATTTTAACACCCTCTTTTTATTAGAGATCTGGCTAGTCTGGCTTAAAAGTTCCAGGCAGTGGTCAATTCCTGGTTACTACTTGGACTTCAGTAGATTCAAAAACTTTGCTTTGCTTCCAATTTCACCAATTGCTATTGCGGTTACCTTGGGCACTTCCAAATAACACTGGGCCTTGGAGGAAATATTACATCCTTCATCCTAGTCATGCTACCTGGCTTCCCAGTTACTTAGGAATAGCTCTTCATTGAACAGGCGTGTCTTGAGGTGTGCTACATGAAGAAGCTGGGGGAAAGAAAGGACTTGCCTACTACTGCCAATAGCTAGCATTTCTTGTGCATATAGTGTGCTATATAGTATGTGCTCAGTATTGTGGAAGCCCATCAAAGATTACCAGGTCCACACCTGAACACAGAAAAGGTTCAGTTTAATTATCTTGCTACAGCAAGAGAGTGTGTACAGCTGAGAATGTCTCTAGATGAATGAGTTGGGGAGGGGCTTATTGTAAGATTTGGACTTACTCTGGGTGAATTTTAAGGTGGTGTCAGGGAAGCAGGGACTTGTTTTTAAATGGACGCTATCAAGAAGCAAGGCTGGTTCAGCAATTGGACATCTCAATAATTTTTTTCTGGAGGCAAGAAGAACAAAGTGAGACTAGGGACAATGTTGGTAAGAAAGCAGAAATCACTCAGAAGACAGAACAGTTAGTTATTTTGTAGCAGTAGTCTGGCCTTGGGTATAGTCTGATAGAAATATTGCGCTGACATTCCATTATAAGCACTGCAGTCTGATTAACAGGATTAATTTTCACTCTTTCAGTATATTTTCTCACTTAATCTTAATAACAACCCCATGATACTATAATTATCTCCATTTTGCAGTTGAGAAAATAAACACAGAGATATTACATAACTTAAGATCACTCTGCTAGTAAGTGGTAGAGCCAAGATCTAAATCTCAGCAGTATGGCCGTGGACCTTGTGCTCTTAGCCATTTTGTTTCTTTGGCTCTCTATGACAAATATGCTACTATTCTTGCAATGGAATTTATTTATGGTTAAAGAGGAAAACTGATAAGTAAACATATCAAGCATAGTGGTCTTTGAGGATTGAGGAGGAAGTTATTCAGTCTCACTTTTCCCCTAGTGCCAAATCCCTCCTGGTCCATAGTGGAGACCTTGAGTCAATGAAACCCTCAGCAGGCACCACTGCTGAATTGAATCAAAGCAAGATGTGCTTGGTCTGCTGTTACACAGCACATGTCTTCTGATTGCCAGCTGGAGGTGAGAGGTGTCATCATACTTGATTTTGTTACTGCTAATTGACAAGGACCAGGCCCAGTTCTTGAGGGACCAAGCCAGGGCTGTATTCGGGTACTCAGGTAATGAGCTCCAGCTTCCCATAATTTCTGATGTCATCCTTTAGAGACTGCCCTAGACCCTGGGACCCCGATACCACCTTGCCTCTCTGGACTTCAGTTCCTCACTGGAACAAAGATAACTTCCACAACCTTTTTTTACTATAGCAGGTCCTCAAATAACATCCTTTTGTTCAATATAATTTTGTTATAACATTGATGAGATGCTGTAGGAAGTTAACTCTTTTTTATATCAATTAACCTATGGTAAAATTGGTTTCATTATATGTCATTTCACTTACAGTCACAGAACTTATCGATGACGGTAAGTGAGGACTTACTGTACTACAATCCCATAATTCTTATTCCTCTTAGACTAAAAGGTGATATAATAAATGTCCTCCTCACTAAATAAAACATTAATAATAGTTTCATGTCTGAATTTCTAAAGCCATATTTTAACAAAAGAGAATCACCATAGAAGGAGTAGGTATCAAACCAAGGGTTTATTGGAAATGTCTTTTCTGTGTTCCTGCCTTAAGGGTCTTCAGTTAATTCTTATAATGTTTGTGATATGTCCTGCATGGTTGGTTTATTACAGAATAATAAATCTTTCAGTATTGATTAATTTGCATATTATGTTAATTTATGCTGTCTCAGTTCATAGCATGCCTTATATTTGAAATTAAAAATATTTTTAAAGTTTGTTCAGGCTTTTCATTAAATTATCCTTGGTGTTCTTCCATTTTTCTAAAGATAATTTAGCATGTTTCAAAATTGGTAGATATATTATGAAGGTAAGAAAATAGATAAAATGGACTTTAATAAATTTTGAAACTTGAATTTTCATGGCTCACAAGAACAGAAAACTTAAAAGGCCATTTTGTAAAATCTACAGATGCTCATTCAGTAAGAAGACGAATTCTGCTTCCGTGTCCTCCAACAAGACCAAATTGCAATTTTCAATTTCAATGTAATGTATTAAAAAGCACAATATTTATTTATAAATTCCTATGTCAGCTTTTACGGTTCCAAGAGATGACCAGAATGGAAACAGATTTGGCTTTCAGAAAGCCTTAAAAAATGGAGTGTGGCCATGTAGTGATATGGGTTTAAAGTTTTTCAGCATCCTGGCCTTTTCTATTGTATTCAGAGTGGTTCTGAAACTTAATGCAGTTAGAACCATGTGCATTTCTTGAAGGCTCTTTGATGACCAAACAAAAATGTTAGCAACAGACAATGAAGCATCACATGCCAGTGGACCAAATGCTTTCAGCCAAAGACAGTTTCTTTTGCCTGGTCTTCCTTCTGATGCCAGTGTAATTTTGACTGCTGGAGTGTGGCACTAGACCAATACTGTTGTCACCTGGAACCAAGTTCAGGGTGTTTCCTCTAAGACCAGAAGATACAGTCTTGAGAAATTCCTACAGAGTTCATTTAGGATTTTGATTGTACTTGGAAGGGGTCCCAGAAGAATGAGAAATAACTAACACATTGTTCTTGCTAAGTGACAGATTCTAAGTGGTTTACATATACTGGGGGTGCCAAAAATATGTATACACATGACTTGTATTCATCTTTTGTTATTGGTATATATTGAGTATTACAATTTTAATACAGTTTTTTTTTCCTTTCTTAAAATGTGCATACATTTTTTTGGCACCCTCTGTATTAACTCATTTACTGCTCAACTATGAAGTAGGTGCTATTATTCTCATCCTTATTTACAGTGTGGAAATTGAGGCATAGAGAAGATAAGCAGCTCATCCAAGGTCACAGACCTTAAGTTAAGTAAGTGGTGGAGCCAGGAGTTGAGCCCAAGCAGATGACTCCAGAATCTAAGTGCTTCACTGCTCTGTTGTACTGCCTCTCTCCTAAGAAGAGAAAGCCACATGACACAATATTGGAACACTCAGCTTGGCATTCAGAGGTTGCCCTAGGTAAGCAAGGACTGGGGGTGGTAGTGCTACGTCTGCATGTTTAGAGATCTGATCAGTCTGGATCAGAATATGTTTGGCTCAAGAAAAAGCAATGAGGCTGAGATAGTCCCTCATTCAATCATATACAACCTTCTTGTCAGGAAAGAAAAAGGAGGCTTGGTGATGTCCTAGATTAGTGTCTCTCAAACTTAAATATACAAAAGAATTACCTGGGAATCTTGCTAAAATGCAGAGTCTGATTTAGTAGGAATGAGGTGAACTTGAGAGCCCGCATTTCTGATAAACTCGAAGTCATGTAGGTGCTGCTCATGAGTAAATCACACTTTGAATAACAGACTTCTAAAACAAAATTCTGGATTCAAGGTTAAGAGACTTGGGATCCAGACTCAGTTCTAAATTTAACTACGTAGCAGTGTGACACTGAGTCACTTCACCTCTCTGTCTCTTCATCTGTGTGATGGTTAGGGAGCAGGGTTTGTCCAGATGAGGCCCATTACAGCTTTTTTAGTGAAATTTCATGCAGAAGGAAGAATAATGATATCAACATCCTAAGCCCTGGAAACCTATGAATTGTGTTCTGTTGCCTGACAAAAGGGACTTTGCAGATGTGGATAAGATAAAGGACCTCGGGATGTGGAAATTCTGGATTATCTGGGTGGGCCCTAAATGCAATCACATGAGCCCCCAAATCAGACAACCTTTCTGGCTGATGGAAAGGATTCAGCCTGCTATTATTGGTTTGCAATATGAAGGAAGGTGGGGGAGAATGGGGTCCACAAGCTACCTTCCTCTAGCAAATGCAAAAGGCAGAAAAATGAATTCCCTCCCCCCGCCCCCCACCGAGGGCTCCAGAAATGAATGCAGCCCTGCCAACATCTTCATATTAGCCCAGTAAGACCCATGTTGGAGTTCTGACTGCTAGAAGTGTAAGAGAATAAATTTGCAGCATTTTAAGCCACTTAGTTTGTGGTAATGTGTTATGGCAGCAATAGAAAACAAATAGAATTTTAAGTCTAAAATTCTAAATGCTGGTAACTCCTAGAATAAACAAATCTTGATTTTGGACCACTTCGAGATGTAACATCAAGATAAAAAAAAAATCACTGCTCTATTTTCAATTTTACTTTCGAGTCTGAGAAAAAAAAATTTTGGTAGGAAGGCTTGTATCCATTAAAAATCCAAATCAATTACCAATTGCATTATTTTATACATCCATATATTTTAAAAAGTATTTATTGAATATCAGCTATAAAATATACAGTGACACAGAGTCGGTGTTCAACAAATGTTGGTTGAATAATCAAATAAATGTGAATCACACTGCAGTAAATGCGGTGATAATAACATAATAATGATAATACCTGCTATTTATCGGGCATTTAAAAATGCCAGGCACTGGGCTCAGAATAGATACCATTAAAGTTGCTCCTGACAATAATGAGAGAAAATTTCACCAATTTACATATGCGATAGTATATGAAATAACTCAAGGCCCACTTAGCCCACAAGTAGCCCAGCTGGAGTTCAAAATGATCTGACTGAAAAATTCCCACTCTACTACTTTGCTTCCACTTCAAACCAGCAAGACAAAACAATCTCAGTCTTTGAGGAGCTTACCGTGCAGCCAGCCAGACAGAGAAGGCAAACAGCCATATGGTAAGTGCCCAAGTAGAAGTGTATATACAAAATGCCTGGATGGGACACTCAGAGAGGAGATAACATCTGAATTATTCCTTGAGGGGGAGAGTAAGAGTGCCCAGGAGAAGAGTAGAGAAAGGACATTCTAAGTAAAGGGTTCTAACTACTATTGTTGGTGATAAACCATCCCAAACTTTTTGGCATAGAACAACCACCATTTTATTATTTGTATGGCTTCTGTTGGTTAGGAATTCAGAAACAGCACAGTTGGGATGGCTTGTTTTTCCTTCATGATGTTTGGGCCTCATCTGAGATGACTCCAAGACCAGCGGTGATGTCAGGTGAGGAGTAAAATCATTTGAAGGCTCATTCACTCCATGTCTGGTGGTGGATGCTGCTTACCAGCTAGGACCTCAACTAGGCTGTTTGCTAGAACACCTGTATGTGGTCTGGCCATGTGGCTGCTTGGGCTTCCTCACAGCATGGTGGTTGGGTTCCAAGAGCAAGCATCCCGAGAGAACCAGTTGTAAGCTATATTATCTTTAATGACCTAGCCTCAGAAATCACAGAGGATTACTTCACTTCAGAAACAAGCTGGCCCAGATTCAAGGGGAAAGAACATAAATCCACCCATCAATGTGAACATGGAAAAGTCACATTGAAAGAAGAACACATGAGATGGGAGACATGGTTACAGCTATCTGTAGAAAATATAATCTGCCCCAAACACTGTGTATGTCCATGTGAAAGAATGGAATTGCATCCGGGTAGCTGTAGGGATTGACCAATCGCTGACTACCATGACAAACCTACCCTGTGAAATGTTTCAGATGATGTCTAGCTGGTTTACAGGAAAGAAAATAAGATTTATTCCAGATTTTCTTCTGTTTGCTAGTGCAGCTTCTTGGTAAATAGCTAGTATTTCGTCTATGCAAACAGACAAGGGACAGGCTTTAAGCACTGTGCATGCCTGAGGAGACTTGAATATACTCCTATCCTAGCATGAACAACACGTTCTGGGACAGAAGAGGAGACTGACCATTAAACAGGGTGAGCCACGGACCCCGAGGGCCCTGCCCGCTGTGCCTGTGCCCCCTAGTGGCAAGGAGCGAGCAGCCGAGGTGCTTTCAGGTGGGGTTTAGGAGGAGGAGCAGCGCACTGCAAAGGGCGGGGAGGGCAGGCTGCTCGGGAGTCCGGGAGTGACAGTGGTTCCTCCATCCGTGGTATTTAGACTCCAGCCAGGCCTAGCAGGATTGTCATGGCAACTCGCCTGTCTGCGCCACTGAGCTGAGACAGGATTCCCTTAGTAACCAAGGAGGCCGGGAGATAATGCTTAAAATAATCTTTTATGCCCAAGCAGAAATCCCTTTGCAGTGTTATTAACCATGAAGCATCACGGGGCCTGGCGTTCACTTCCACTTTAGTTCAAAGTGGAACAAAATGGCTTTTTAAAGCAGGGATTTCCAATCAAGGGCCAAATGCTGTCCTCGCTCCACAAAGCATACATCCCACTGAAACCATATGAGCGTCACACACGAATGTCTGAGAAGAGTTGCTGATCACTATTATATAAATTACCTTTAAATAGACCAGGCTGTCTCTGGCTGAAATCACTTGGCTTCATCTAATCGCTTTTCTATTTCCTATTGAAGTCCCAGCCAGTCTCTCCGTAGGGCAAATAGTTATTCTCGGCAAGAGTTTAACATTCAGGCCATTTAGCTAGAGAGTTCCTTGCATCTGACACCCTCCCTGCTCACAGCACTTCTCCAATGTTTCCTCATCTCCGGTGTCTGCCTTAGGCCTCCCTCCTCTGTGAGGATTCCCTCATTTCACTAGCGCTGGCTGTTCATTCTTCTTCTCACTTCACACTTGCCATATGTATGTATGTTCTTGTATGGTGTTGTTCTCTTTTATTATAAGTAATGAGAAGCTTCAAATTTATAAACTATATCTTCTCGACAAGACTGCACACTCTCTAAAGGCTGGGTAATATAGTATAATAAATCTCTCCAGATTTCCCAGAAGCCCTACATTTATAATAAGAGTTTCAGAAATACTTGGAAATTTTAGTAGTGATAGTTGCACAGCTTTACGAATATACTAAAACCACTGAAGTGTACACTTGGAAAGGGAGAATTTCATGGTATTTGAATTATACCTCAATAACAGGAAAATAAAAAATATATGGAAATTTGATGTGAAATACTCAGAGTAGCCAGAATTACCACACCAACAGTAGTACAGGTAACCCCGGAACCCAAAGTTGGATAAAAGAGCCTGACCATGGGTTACCAAGTGTCTAACAGAAGGGAAAAGATTCCGTCTTGCCCACTGACATGCTCCTTCTGCCTCCTCCTGGGAAGGTTGGGGTTCAAATCCTGTCACTGCTACTATTTCCATGTACCATGAGTCGCTTAGTTTCTCTGAGATTCCTCATCCATAAAATATGATTTTAAAAATCTCCACCACAAAACAATAGTACAGATGAAATGAAATGACGTATATAAAGTGTTTCACACGGCACTCAGCATATACTAAGAGCTGAAAAAATGCTGACTACACTATTATTATTAATACTTATATTTACTTTCTGTTAGATATTACAATAATTATGAAAAATCTCGATTCATCCTCTTCTAGCATTCTCATCGGTATTTTCTGCATGAACAATTTCATCCTGATGCAATCATGCAAGGTTCCTGGCAAGATGTTAGGAGATCTCTCTGTCTTTTGGCCTCTAGTATCCTTTATGTCCACGTTTGCTGATCTCCTTTTAATACTGTAGACACACAACATACACACGTGTAGTGTTTTCATCATCGTCATCATCATCATCACCACCATCAGGGAGCCAGGGCTTCTTTCTAGACGAGGTGTAGTGTGCTAAGCCCACTCCCCTCTCTTCCTTCCATCTCTTCATTTCTCCTTGGAATTCACAAGCCCCAGCCCAGTAGCTTTGCAGGGAATGTCAGGTGTGGCTCTGCAATCTTTGTCTCAAAGGAAAACAATTTCTTTCAAGTGAGTCAGTCATGATAGGAACAGTAATTTGTTTGAGAGAACGTGTGCTCTCTGGGAAAGAAAGTCCTGTTATGCCATAACAATAGTAATAATGAAAATGCTCATCATAAATTTACTTTTAGGGCCATTTATATCGTGTCTGGTGTCATGTTAAATGTTTTGCAAATATCATTTCATTTAACCCCGACAACAATCTATGAGGAAAGAACTGTGGCCGGAGAGGTTGGGTAAATTGTCCAAGACCACATCTCTAGTAAACATCCCTAGTAAGGTCATATACATAGTATAGCTTAATTTAGAACCCGGGTCTCGCAATTCCCATCCCTCTTTTTTTACTCTATATGATGCTGTGTCTTTAGATTTGCTGGTTTGGATGAGTGAAAGCAGAAGTTATTTATAAAATGTCTCCTTGCTTAAGCTATGACCAGGAGGAAAGGGGGGAAATGATCTTTAAAGTGAAATATCAACTAGACTGGAAATGTCTAAATGTAAAATGTCATTCTGAGTGGGCACATCCCTCCGCAAGAGAGAATTTGGGACTCGGTCACTCAACGAAATAAACGACCAGAAATTGATTTTTAGGAAAGGTGACCTTGTCACCTTAACTTGGCTCTTTCTCCCATGAGCACAGGGGAACATCCCGACACTGCGTAGCTGGGTGGTCTCGAGCAGTAGAAAGGTGCAGGTTATAATGGATGCTTTCTTGGACTCTAAAGCACAGTGGCCTTTCCTGAGGAGGAAAGAGAAGCCAGCCTGTGGGACAAGGAACCGTTCTCCCTCAAACTTTCCTCAGATTAAATGAGGAAATCTTCCAACAAATTTAGAGAACACCTTCATCACTGTTTCCTTCTTGCTTCCAAAACTGTGAGAGGGATTTGATCTTAATCTCCCCATCATTTCGTGTATATATATAAGCCTGAATTCTTATTTCAGATCCTGAAATGAACAATGTAGGGAGTCATCATATAATGGACACCAAGAGAAATAAAAATGGCGGGTACACACTATTCAGAAGGAACACAGGGGTTTCTTAGAGGTGGAGTTGAGGAGGACACTATAATTGCCTGTCCTTTTGCTCTTCCCCAGCCGTGGCAGCCAGAATGATTTTATCCACTCTAGAAACAGTTTGTCTGTGTCTCCTGTTTCTTTTCCATCTCATGTAAGGAAGTGAAATAGAGGTTGGTATATGTGTTCCATGCTTCCTTCATTCAAGCAATATCCAAGCACCTTTTTTTTTTAATTTAAAAAATTGTTTAAATTATTTTTTTTCAGTACAGTTAACATTCAATATTATTTTATATTAGTTTCCGGTGTACAGCATAGTGGTTAGACATTTCTATAATTTATGTAGCGATCCCCCTCCACCATTAGTCTAGTACCCACCTGGCACTATACATAGTTGTTGCAACATTATTGACTATATTCTCCGTGCTATACTTTACATCCCTGTGACTATTTTGTAACTACCTACGTATTTGTATTTCTTAATCTCCTCACCTTTTTAACCAAGCCCCCTCTCCTCTGACAACTATCAGTTTGTTTTCTGTGTCTATGTGTACTCTCTATGTTTCAAATCCTATGTGCCATCTGCTATTTACGTGCTAAATCCTAGGTCAAGCTGCATTAGTCAGACATCTTTGCTGGCAAGCAAAAAAAGTCCAACCTCCACTGGATTAAGTGAAAAGAAAGTCTATGGGCTTTGGAGGCTGAAAATTCCAGTGGTCGATTTAGCTTTAGGCAGGACTGGATCCAGACCCTGACTGAGGTCATCAAGATGTTATCTCACTCTTTCCCTCTTTTTACCTCTCAGTTCTACTTTCCTCTCTTTTGGCTTCATTCCTGTGAGGTGGCAGGATGCCTTCCTGCACACGCAGATTCATGTTCTAATAGTGTGGGAACATCAAAGAAGAGTTACCCTCTCCTGAGAGCTTCAGCAAAAGTCCTGGGTTTGGGTGATTTGGCCTGATTCAGGTCACATGTTTATCTGAGTCAGTCACTGTGACCACAGCTATCAAATGCTATCAGTTTTTGTATTTTTTCTACCTACTTAATTTTTTTAATCCATGTTTTTGTCTTCTAGACTACACAGCTTACCCATTATACTAAAAATAATGACTTACATAGACCATTTACTATATACCATACATTGAGCTCAGCATTTTAAAGTTATTACTTCTAAGCCCTCACAAGAACTCTAAGAAGTGGACGGTATTGTTTCCATCTTACAGATGAGGAATCTGAGGGTTAAGGAAGGTAACTCAATTTATATCTTCTGGGAAACATATTTCTTCCTACACGAAAATTCTTGCTCATAACTACCATGATTCTGCCTTCTTTGGGAGGGCTGGACCAGCGTGTTAACTATCCTTGCTAGAATGGATAAATGCACATCCTAGAATGAACTGAGATCTGTAGAATGGCAGCTCAGCTAAGCTCATTCTGATCCTGAGGATATTAAATAAAGAGACATGAACAGAACATGATGGTAATTTCTGGACTGTGGCTATATTTAACGATATTTTTAGTCACTTTCAATTCATTTGATTCATATTAAACTCTAAATGAATTAGCTTAGCTTATGAAATTATCTTCTCTGCCTAATCCATTCTTGTGGGTGTATAAAATTCTATACTCCAGTCCACCTGGATTTAACACTTGGTGCTCTGGGGGCTTCTTTCCCTAATGCAGGGATTGAAATCCCAGTGGATCCCAGCTGGTTGCTAAGGATTTACCTTTGCATTGTTAATGAATATGGGAGGTCCTTTTTAGCATTTTAATATTACTTGGAAAAAAAATCACTCAATATGCAAGAGGGAAGAAAGATCTTCTGTTTGAAATACACCATACCTTTGAATCATTTGTGAATCTTCTTTCTTAGAAATGTTACCCTGGCCATCAGGATGGAGGCAGTAATAGGGGAAATAGCTTGTTCATCGTAGAGTGACCTCTGCCCAACCGGGGTTCTGCTTTGAATTTTACAAAATTGAAAGCTAATGAATATATGTACATATATATACATATATGCATAAAAGAAAAGGACACTCCACACATAAGAAGAAATCAATGTATGATTGAATCTTTTTTTTTTTTTCTTTCAGAAATTCCTAAGTAAGACTAGAGAAGTGATTCATAAGCCAGAACAGTATTTACCTTCTGGGGAAAAAGGTTTTCTTTTGTGGTGGTTGTTTTCCTGTCAACAAGTCTGCAGTTTTAAGACCCTCTGATGCTTTCAGGAGTTACAAACACAGACAGGAATGAAAGACAGCCTGTGTTCCTCTGTGAATTCACACTGGGCTTCTAAAATTAGAAACCACTGTAAAGTTTCATCAGATAGGAAATACACACCAAAGCTCAGTGTTCTTGGGTAAACTTCAGAATATATATTATCTACCTGAGACCCAAAGAGGTCAGAGCCCCAAGCACAATTACAAATCCCAGCATTTCTTTGCAATGCTCTGCATAACTGTAAGCAGCAGAAGAACCTGTGAAGTCACAGTATGAGGGAGGCTGAGGTACATTTTGACACTGAAGAAAAAAGGAGGGTGGGGTTATGGGGATAAAAGTGTGCTATTGTCGGCAAATAGAAAATGTTATAAGTATTTAATGAAATGTTGTTTTTTCTCCTAGGACTTATCCAGTTAACGATACATCTCAGAACCTCTGCCTTCTTAGAGCAAACAAGGCATTCAGCATTTTTCTACTCAACATTTTAGCATTTAAAAATATTTCTTTATTATTTGTGTTTTCTACCACATCCCAAAGTAAATAAAGCACAATACTGGAAGTAGCTTCAGGAGAATCCCCAATGGTGTAGAATAAGCTTAACATAAAAGAATCTATTTTGTAGAGTTGTAACGTAGCAAACTGCTAAGCTTGCTATCTGCTAAAAATACCTCTATAGTAATCATCTTTCCTGCTGCCTGTACTCCCTCTCAGCCTTTTGCCTAATGAATAGCATACATCATTCCCATTGGCGTGTGTTTGCATATGTATGTGTGTATATGGATGTGTGTAAGTGTGGTGTGCTGACACAAATTATCATATTTTGTTGGTTCTAAAATGTGTATTTTCCCACATTTTAGCATTGTGTAAATCATGATGAAGCTTCCAACTAACAGGGTGTCATAGTGTAATTGTGTGCTTCTTTTCTTTTTTTGTAAGCAGTACATAAAATAACGGTGCATCTTAAAATCAATGGCATCTTAGAGTCTATGTAAATTGTATTTTGTAGAACGTTTCAGGAGCTCTGAGCAATTACTAGTCCTACATAGTACCTCTCCACTTTGCTGGGTATTAGCAGAGAAAAAAGGGCAACAAACAGTAAATAAATCATTGCAATGAACTCACATTTTGTTAACACAGGGTATCCAATGTTAAGTGAATCTCCTTCACGTTAAAATTTCCTTTGTTTGGTTCAAGTATTCAGGAAATCTTGGTCAAACACTACTGTGTGTTCTTGACTGGACTTTGGGGAATTAAGCAAGGGAACTGGGTCCATGGTGGTGCTTGTGGGAAGTAGGGGGTGGAGTGTAATTTAAAGTAAAAGGCAGCAGCTCAGAAATGTGTTAATGAGACAGGAGTGGGAGGAGGTTATTAGCAGAAGAACCTGGAGCCAAGTCTAAGGTGAGAAGTGAGGATGGGTTTGTGAGGGGAACCTGTGAGTGATTCAATTGCCTGCTATTCAAATAAACTGGGGTATTAGAACATTTTTAAAAATGGAAGTAAAATTGATGTAGCATAACATATATAACATAAAATGAGCCATTTGAAAGTAGACAATTCAGTGATAGTTCGTATATTTGCAATGTAGTGAATCACCCTCTCTACCTAGTTCCAAAACATTTTCATTTAATGAAAAGCTGGAGAATTTTTTATTTTATTTTTGGAGCTATCTAGATTACATAATTGTGCTACATAAACCTTAAGACACTGGTCGCATTCTCTTGTGTTATAAGTTTGTTGTGCTTAATAGTGTTTGCCTGGAAATCTTGGTGTTAAACAGAATTTTGGTGCAATGGAAGGTGATGCGCTGGAATCTGTTTTGTGCTCAGCAGCCACGGTTCTCAGAAGACGGCAGTGCCGTTCAATCCCATCCCGGTTCCTCGCCTCCCAGAAGGGTACCTCCTCTTACTCATTTATTCCTACATCCTCTGATCATATATGAGATGCCAATACTGGGACCCAAGAGTACAAAAGTAAGACAGCGCTTGGCTCTCTGGGAGAGACTGGGTTTCTTCTTCCCTTCACCACTCTTCTGCTTTCAGTATTTAAGAACATGTTTATGAGAAAGTTCTTAAATATTGTATGTTGTCATATTGAGGCGTGTAAGATATGTCTAATAGGATCCCAAAGTCCTTGTATAATGAGCAGCTCTAGGTTGGAAGCTCCTCTGGGAGCAGAGACCGTGTATTTTCCCTTCTGCCTCCTTAACTCCCACATGTCCATCCCCATCTCCAGGCTGTGAAGACTGAGAAGGGGAGACGTTCAAACAGATATACAGTAAGCTTTCCTGGGCAGAAATTTAGAATTGACAGGTTTTTTTCCACCACTCCTTGCCTTCGTCTATATATCCTCCTGCCTCCGTGGGCAGCCCTCTTACAGTTCTCGAACACCCACATTTCCTTTTAGAATCATCCAGCAATATCCTGCGTTCCATTGTGGTGGCAGCATGGCTCCTCAAACATGTCCAAGCCCTAATCCCTGGGACCTCTAAGCATGTTATGTTACATAAAACCAGGCACTTTGCAGAAGTCATTAAGGTTATATAGATCTTAGGATAGTGAATCCTGGATCATCAGGGTGGTACAATCTAATCACATGACCCCTTAAAAACAGAACTTTTGTTGATGGAGTCAGATGCTACAGAAAAGGTCAGAGAAATTCAAATGTTTGACAGGTACCTGACCCACCAGTGGTGGAGAGGGCCGGCCATAGGGAAAGCAAGAGAAGGAATGTGGAAAGACTCTAGAAAGACTGCCTCCCTGCCGCCACCACCTGCCTCCCTCAGCTGACAGCCAGCAAGAAAATGGGACCTCAATTCTACAGCTTCAATCAACAGCATGGATGAGCTGGGAAGCAGATTCTTTCCCAGAGCATCCAGTAGGGAATGCAGTCCTGCTGACATTGTGATTTCAGCCTTGAGAGGCTGAAAGGACCCAGCTGAGTCTCCCTGGATTTCTGACCTACAGAAACCGCCACCAGCAAATGTGTGTTGTTTTAAGCCACTGAGCTTGTGATAATTTGGTATGCAGAAATAGCAAGCCAATACACCCTTTGTCAAGTGGTGTACAGCAAGCAGTTCTAAGTGTGGTTCCAGAAGGTTCCCTGAGACCCTTTCAGGGAGTCTGTGAGGTAAAAGTTATTTTCATAACACGACGATGTTATTTGCCTTTTTCACTGTGTTGACATTTGCACTAACGGTGCAAAGGCAATGATGGGTAACACGTGACACTGTGCCAAAGAAGGTAACATGTGACACTGGACCAGTGGTCACTTATTTTTCACCCTCACACCTCGCAGGAAAGAACATGCAGTCTCATTTAAGGATGTTCTTGATAGAGCGGAAAAATGATTACTTTTATAAAATCTTGACTCTCATGTCTTTTTCATATGCTGGGTGACAAAATGCAAAGCACCCAGAAAGCACTTCTGCTGAATTCCAACCTGAGATGGTTTCCTCAGGGAAGAGCACACGTGCCATTGTGTTGTGACCTGAACCAGCTAGCTCCTTTTTTCTTTCTTTCATGGAACATCCTTTAACCCTGGAAAAAAAAAAAAAAAAAAAAAAAGGCTGACAGATAAAGAGTTATTCAGATGTGCGTATTTCAGAGGTATTTTCTTGAAAAATGAATGAAGTTGAGCTTGTCACTTCAAGAAAAACAACTGACAGTATTTGTTACCAATGATAGCATTTGAGCTTTCTAGCAAAGATTAGAGTTTTGGAAAATCTGATCCTGCCACCATACTTGGCAGATTCTCAATACTTGAAGACTGATAAGATCGGCAGTGACATTAGGCAACAAAAGAACGTGATTTAAAAAAAAAAATATTGTAAAATAAAGCATGTATTAGGAACATCTGCATAACTGAGTTGGTCAACATTTTATTTTTGTAAAGATTCAATTCAATTTTAATAAAACCACCCATATACATAATAAACATTTTTTCCAAACACAGTGAAAAGTTTCTCCCCAACTCATCTCAACCCCCACCCCCCTTCTTGAGTTGGTCTATATTTTAAAAATGACCAATGCATAATGTTACAAAATCATGCACCATTGAAAATGCCAGGAAAGATTTATTGATATGATTTCATATTTTACATTGCAACTAACCTTTAAGAAACTACCACTTGTTGAGTTTTCAGGTGGTAAAAAGAATAAGTATAATTCTCTGAGATAACTGAAAATACTCCTCTTCTTATGAACTATGTTGCCATGTGAGGCTAGATTTTCTTCATGGTGCTTCAACTAAAATATCACTTCACAACAGGTTGAATGCCGACGCAAATATGAGAATCTAGCTGTCTTTTATTAAGCAAGTGACCACTGGTACAGTGCTACTTGTCTCACTGTTTATTTTTTTGGTTTTGAAAACTATGGATTTTTTTAAATCAAATATTTTATGTTAACATGTAATAGACTTATCATTGCTGTTTAAATGAACTAATTTATTACATTTGCAACTTCATTTTCTAATACAATAAATACCAATAGACATATACCACAGAACTAAAATCTCTTTGGTGTCCTCAAGAATTTAAGAGTCTATAGTATCTCCTGAGGCCAAGGGGAGGACAGGCCATGTACATAATTCAGCGGTTCCAAATTCGCACTCCAGAGCCAACATAAGCCCAGAGGTCATTCTCATTTGACTCAACAGTTTGGCCCGTACAGTGTCTAAAACAATTATTTAATTTTGAGTGGGTTTTCCACATCTACAAATTGGTGGGTTTTATGTGAAATGCCAGATTTTTCAATTCTCTTGTAAAACTGGATGGACTGCTCGCATTGAGTCCACACTTGTGCAATGGCGCCTGAAGTTGGGTGGTAGCTGCCCTCTTTTGGACACATGCTTTCCAGTTTCCCTCCGTGCTTACCACCACACTCTACTTTCTATGTCCCTTTGTTTGAATCTGGTCCTCCTCAGTTGTTCACATGGCTTGCTCAGATCCTGGGAGCATCTGCATTTGTTATGTTCCTTCTATATGGTCTGTTCAGTGGCAAGGAGACCTGGTTGCATTCTGAGACACTTCCCCTGCTCCCCGGGGAATGTTGTACATCATGAGATGCCAAGAGCCCACAATGAAAAGCTGACATCACCAGATGAGAAGAAATTTCTGAAAGGGTCAGATTTTAAGGTTCATTCTCTCAACTTTCTTAATAATCTGCTGCTTTATATGGCAAGTGGATGGGTATAGTGCCAGGAGGGTAGCTGAAATGGGGATGATACAATGAGTTTGGGCTCAGGAGCCAGAGTATCTGTGTGCAAATCCTAGCTATGCCATTTGATAGCTGTGTGACCTTGGATTAGCTACCCAAACTCTCTGTGTTTGCAAAATGAGACTGATAATACTATTCACCTTATAGGGCTGTTGGGAGAGTTAAATGAGATAATATGTGACAAGCACTTAGAACAGTGGCTGGCATATAGTAAGTCCTGAAAAAATTGTTAGCTACTATTTTGATTATTCTTTTGAGGTGGGCTTCAGTCTGGCTATGAAAAGGGAAGTAAACTGTCATAAGGTTCTGCCAGGCAAACTGAACTCTGTTTCTGTTACTCCATCTCATCGATCCCAGGAGTCCTGACATGAATGTAATAGGTCTTGAGAGAGATTTGAAGATGACATGGAACATTGTTTTGATTGATAGCCACAGCCACTCGATACACCTTTAAATCTATGATGGATTTTAGGTCGATCATGAAGCACATTAACAAGTCTCTTCATTCATTCATTCATTCATTCATTTGATTAGTCATCTCTTTATTTATTAAACATCTATTGAGGGCTTACTATGTTCCAGGCACACAGACAAGGAAACTCATGTCCTGGTTTGGGGCTAGAAACAGCCATCATATATTTCTGTAGGACAGATCCTAAATATTTTAATTCATTGTTTGTTCAAAACAATGATCCAGGTTTCTAAAGGACTGTGAAAGAGCAAGTCCTAATCTGAGGCCATGTCACCTACATGAAATAAATCACTGCTAAGAAAATGCCTTGAGAAGAGAAACAAGACTATAACTCTCAGAAAAACTTCTGTTAAGTACCCAATTTATTCATAAAACAATACAGTTTAAATATTTATGATTTTTTTCAGTCATACATTTTTACCATCATTCCCAAAATGTTGTGCATTTGGCTGACATGTATTTGCAAAGTTAGGATCTATAATTATAACACTGGAAATTATGCAAAGCATTTGATTTGGTTGTTAATACTTCCCCACCTCAACAAGAAACAGAACTATTTTGCCCTGTGATCTATTTCCCCATCCCTCTGACCAAAAAGTAAGTTCCATCTCATGCCTCTTATGCCTGCAAACACTTGTCAATTTCTCTGTGAGAAGATTGTACACATGAAACATTCATTCTTCCCATTCAAGACTGGCCAGTTTATATTGAAACAAAACACTTCCACCTAAAACAATGATTCCAGGCATTTCTTCTGGTAGAGTTTGCTCTCGGGAGTGATAAAAAGAGGCAGAAGCCCCACATTAAGCTTAAAAATCAACGTGGTGGGCCACAGTTCTGGAGAGCCACACTGCACGGCCATTGGCCATGGACGTCTCCACTGTTGTGGTTCTGAAGACTTTTGGAGGTCCTTCCTAGGGATTGACAGCCACATGGAACCATTCATGCAAGGTGTGAGATGCCTCCTGTAAGAAGTGAGGGGCCAGCCAGGAAGAGCAGTACCTTGTCTGTTTAAGGGAGAGGTGTGACTATAAAGCAGTGAGACTGATTTGGGATGTGTAGCTTCTGGAATCAGTCTCATTACTTTCTATCCCCACCTTGGAGGCAGGCAGGACCTTTGTGCTACTGGCTGGGAGGAGGTGCCATTCTCAAGCGGACTACGTGCTGCCCTGTTTTGGACGGTCTCTATGATTACACCCTAATGTCTAGAACCTCCGTGCTCTTAGTGTGGTCTGAGGAATGCTTTGGCATCACCTGGGACCTTGTCAGAGCTGCAGAATCTCGGTCCCATGCAGACCTATTGCATCACAGTCTGAATTTTAATAAGATCCTCAGGTGATTTGTGTACACAGTAAAGTATGAGAGGTGCTGGGCTAAGTGCCCCAGACCCAAGTCAAGAAGACTACCTCTAGGTGGATACACCTCTTCTTCAGTAGAGAGACCATCCTCAGCAGGGATGAATTATAGATAACAACTGCAAAAACAGTGTGGGTGGGTTTTTAAAATTTTTTTATTTTAAACATGCAAAATACAGTCCATGCATCTGCCATTTTGAAAAGTCTCTCATCCTGCAGCAGATAAAACCAAATATGTTTGGCTATCAACATTCAATAAATGTTTCAAAATGCTTTACAGTGTAAAGATAATAAGAAATTTAGCAAAATTTCAACAAACCTGTATAAAAAATGGATACAGATACCATTTTATTTCAAGGCGACATGCTGTAAAGAGTATAATTATTTGTGTTTCTTTGTAAAAAGTCTTTAACAATACAAGGGCTTAACAGATCCAGGCCTTAGGGCTACACATGCAAAAAATTGTCAGTTAGTTAAAAATCACCAAAACGTGCTATTTTTAAATGTGTATGTGTTTTTGTTTTGTTTTGTTTTTTAAGTACTGGAGTAGTAGAAGTATTAAATATTAGCAGGAATAGTATTTCAGAACTCTGTAAAAGTGTGTGGAATTCACGGTGCTAGTGTCCTGGAAGACTCATACATTTCTGATGAGCATTTCGGCTTAATCCCTTTGCCGTTGTAATAGTCCACGACTTGGTTTGGGACTTCAGCCAACACGCTCTTTGCCAGGGCAGCTGGAGATGCCTGCAGGGAAGAAGAAATCACCGTGACTTTGGCACTTGGCCAAAGGAATCTGATCAAGAATCAGCCTAAAAGACTTGAGTCCCATTCTGAGCAGTTAATCTCATTCATTCATTCATTCATTCATTCATTCATTCATTCATTCATTATTTCTTGAGGTTTTGCTCCAAGCAAGAGTTGTCAGATCGTTGGAAAATGAGCCATTAATTTTCTAATTAGATTTTTTCATGCCTGTCTCAAAATACAAAACTATTCACATCTGAATATAGGTGAAAGTTGGATGGCAGAATGAATTGTCTGGCAGTTCTGTTTCTGATTTACATTCAATTCCAGACACTTTTGTTCAAGGCACTATGGGTCTATCGGGTCTATGATTCTTGCTATTAGAGAAGTTATAATCCTGTGAGAGAAATCTGGTGTATCCAAGATAAATCTTGCTATGAGGTAGAACATGCTACATGCTACAGACCAGCAGCATCACATCACATGGGAGCTTATTAGAAAAGCGGAATATTAGACCTATCCCAGAGCTACTGAATGGGAATTTGCATTTTAACTCAATGCCCGTGTGAGTCCTATGCATATGAAATTTGAGAAGCACTGCTCGAGTCACGAAAACTATGTGACCAGACCACAGAAAATAGACACTAAATCATCTGGGAGGAAATCAGAGCAGGCTTCCAAGAGGAGGTGACATTTAAGTTGGGTACGTTTCAAAATGTAGAGAAGGAGGGGACTGGCATTTGATCATTCTAGGGACAGTGAGTCATCTGATGGGACTGCAGTGTGTGTGTGTGTGTGTGTGCACACTGGGGATGCAGGATTGGTGGGACATTCAGTTGGAAAATGAACTTGAGGCCAGGTGATGGAGGGTCTAGAATACCACCATGCTAATTAATGAGGCATTTATTCTATCAGCATTATGGCCCCCCTGTATGATCTGAGGCCGAGGAAGGTGGAGGCTGATATTCTGCAGGGACTCCAGAGTCATGCACAGCTGACTTCTGGCTCTGGTATTCAGTACTAATAGCTCAACACCTGGGAAAGCAAAATTGCCCAACCCTCATTATGAGCCTCATTATAAATACTGAACAGTTTGAAACCTTGAAATAGACTGAGCGGTTAACAAGTGTTTGAGATTCCTTAGGAGAGATCCCGAAGGAAAGAGGGTGGACTAAATGCCAGATGACTTGGTTTCTAGCTCTTTCCTTTCTATGTGGCTTGTCACTCGGCCATTCAACTTTGCTAAGTCCTGGTGTTCTCAAAGACAAAATAGGAAAGAAGAATTCACTGCATCTCACAGAGTTTTTAGGAGGCTGAAATAAGAAACACAGCTTAACGCTCTGAAAACACTGTGAGGAGTTATTCTAAAGCGATCCTTCATATTCTGAAGATGTGATAGCATATTGGACATGGGGCATCCACAAATGCTCTTTTATATTATAAATCACTGCTCAGGGTTGGGTACACATAGGTCATGATCCACGTGTACAATGGGGTAGATACAAAAATCATTCCCATCCCTTTCATCTGGCCATCTCTCATATAAAGATTAGACAGCCAAATACTTGATTTCCCAGCCACTCTTGCATCTAGGGATGTTCATGTGACCCAATTTGATCCTTTGAGACATAAGTGGAAGTTTCCTGGAGGATGCTTCTTAGAAAGTTTTTCTTTGCTGGTTAAAGGCGACAGACATGGCTGGCTCTGTTTTCCTTTCCTCTTCCTCTTTTCCTTGGACTAGACTATGATTCCTGGAGCTGTGGCAACCATTTCATCATTTTGCGGGATTAGCAAAGGGAATCACCACGTGATGACCCCGACATGATTGAATCACTGAAAAAAATAAATGTCAGCAGCCTCCAGACCCTAACGTTTAGCTACGTGAGAAAAATATATTTGTACCTATGTGATCCAGGGTTTCTCAATTTGGCATTCTTGCTATTGAGGGTTAGATAAATTTTTGTGTGGGGGACTGTCCTGTGCAAACAACCTGTGTAGGTTGTTTACCAAAATCCCAGGCCTCTACCCACTAGCTTCAAGTTAGGCACTCCACAACTCTCCCCATCAAAAATGTTTCCAGACATTGCCAAATGTCTCCTGGGAAGCAAAGTCACCTTTGGTTAAGAACCACTCATGTAATGAATGGATGGATTTGCTGTTATTTGGAGACAAAAACTTTCCTAAGGAGTGATGCCAAGTAGAACATGCTGTAATGATGGAAATATTCTATATCTGTGCTGTCCAATAGGGTAGCCACCAGACACATGTAGTTAACGAACCCTTGAAATGTGGCTAGTGCAACTGATAATCTGAATTTTTTATTTTATCTAATTTTAATACATTTAAATTTAAAAAGCTGCATGTGGCTATTTGCTACTACACCGGACAGCACAATTTCTAAGTAATTCTCCCACCCCTTTGCATACCTGTGCTGGTGTTTCTGGTGAGCAAATAGGGCTTGGAGGGCATTAATTGGTTAGGAAAAGGCCAAAATTGTGAAATCAGCTGGTAAGAAAGGATGTATTTATTAACCACCTACAGGGATCAGGCACTGTGTTAATCCTTATATAGACATCATCTTTAATCTTCCAATGTGTATGTCATCATTTGTCTTATTGTACAGATGAAAGTCTGTGGCACAGAGAGGTTAATTAACTTTCCCAGAGTCACACAGCCCAGAGCCTGTGCCCTGTCCATTTCAAAGCTCTGCTATCATGCAGACCAGAAAAGAGAGACGATTCATGGGTTATGGGCTTATATGCAATGTATCAGTTCCTCACCTTTCATTTTATTTATGGCTTATTGAATTCAGTGTAGATTAGTCTGGATAATGAAATGGTTTTCAAAATCTAATTTGAAGTCCATGAAGATCAGGTGGATGATATGCTCCTGGTGTTCTGCTTTAGTAGTCCAGAGAGCAGCTGGAGACCGTGTAGCAGACAGATGGTGAGCGGGGGCCACTTCCTGGCCCTGATAAGGGCACTTCCCTGTTGCTGATGCCCCCCTTACCAAGGTTCTGTCCTTATAGCTCAAGCTGTAAGTCTTTCCTCATGGCTACTTCTTTCTGCTCTGAAGTCCTATAGCAACATCTCAGCCCTTTTCAACCATCCACAGATTGCTCAGTATAGGATTTTTCTGCTGACACCTATGTCCCAACTGTGCAATTGTCCAGTAAATTCCTTGAAGCCTGGACCCATGGCTTTATCATCTCGCTGTGGTCCCACTGCTAGCACATGACTTGAACACAGTAGGCACTCCATGAGTGTTTGAGGAAGAGGAGGTCTGGGGGAGAGGTTGGAAGCTTGCATGGCTCAGTGGCATTATCTTAGCACACAGATGTGTGTGTATGTGAGTGTGTGTTCGAGTGTGTATGTATGCATGTATGTGCAGTGTGTGTGTGTGTGTGTGTGTGTGTGTGTGTGTATAGAGGGCAGGGAAAGCGTGGTTTGGAGGAAGTGCATGGATCTCCTAGGGAGTGAGCTCTCTGACCTCTCTTCACTCAGGCAACGTTATGAGTGGTGGTCAGTGATTGCGGTGGCAACTTCTGTCTGGCTGACAAAATGGGCAGGACATGAACATCTGGAAGAACACCCCTCTTCCCACATTGGACATCAGGCAAGTAGGTAGCTTCATTGATGAACACAACTGCAGTGTGTTCAGCCTGCCCTAGCACATCCTTCCATGTAGGGACACTACTCGCTGTCCACGTGCAGCCTCTTGAGGACTTGGTGAGCCTCTTTCATCTAATGAGTGCTTTCATTTGGAAACCTCCTCCTTGGGCAAGTGGAAGATGGGCTATGGTGGCAAGTCACCACTCGTCCATGCTCACTGCCCCCCTCATAGGGGGGGCTGGGTGCTGCTGCTCTTACTTGGAACTCCCTTTGCACTCAGCTCGGTAGTCAAGAATTAATTGGTGCTCTTTTAATGATTCTAATTACACTGCAGCCATCCTTAAGAGGAAAACTGTAATTGTGTGGTGGTAGTTATGAGCAAGACCTCATCATTCAAGGAGCCCCGGAACAGGAACCTCCCTACAAGGTCCTGGCGGGTCATGAGCTCTTGGGTTCAGTGGAGGCCACTGAGCTTGTGATTTACTTGAATGCTGGCTTGAAAGCCTGTCCCAAGTAGGCAGCAGAACAAATGGTAATTTATGAGAAGCACAGGCCAAAGGCTCTCATTCCGGGGGGACTTACCTATGTAAACAATGACCCATCCATCCTTCTACCCCCTCTACTTACCTTACCCAGTGTAGCTGGGGTCCCAGCCAGGACCCAAATTGGGTTTCTGATGTGCCTGGACATACCTGATAAACTGGCTAGGACAATGTCAGGGATTCATTTGAATGAGGGTTTTTGGCTTGAGGAGAAAAGCTTTTCCAAAAAAGCATCAGGAGGGAAAGCTCAGAGTGGATGGCATACTGATTGTCCCCTCCTCTCCAGGACCCTAAATAACCAACCTCAGGCCTGAGGACTGAGGGGCTTCAGTAGAAGCAAAAGATGTTTCCAGCAGGGACCCTTGAGACGTGGGGACAGAGACTTCACTGCATTAATGGTCCAGGTGACAGAGCGTCACTGCAGTGTAGAAAGCAGAGGATTTCCAGAGGGACTGCAGAGTTGCTTCAAGGCACCAAGGATTCTGGAGATTCCCTCCTGTGGGGGCAGCTCAAGTTCAGTTACCAGCCACTGGGAGTGGTATTGTTGGCACCACTAGAGGCGCAGAGGGCAGGCTGCAGTGGGAGCAGGGGCTGGGGGTTGCTCTGCTCTTTGCAAGGGGCACGGAACAAAAGATCACAGAGGACTGTCTGTGACATCCCACGTTACCCACAGGGACCTCCAGACACATCTTGGGGAGGCTCCGAACGGTTCTTCAGGGTCACCATCAGCCCTGAGGGAGCCTTTGTATAAATCAGAGACGGTGTCCCTCTGGGCAACTGCCGTCCCATAGGTGCAGGGTGCTGTCAAAAATTTAAAGGTGGCTGTTCCTCTGTGGAGTTAATAATTATCCAAAAAAAAATTTGTTACTGAGTACTTCCTGATGTCACACTGGAGCATTGTCTAACGTGCCTGCTTTGGGGTCATCAGGGAATATAACACTGCTGGACTTACTATTTATTAATGATTAGAGCCCAAGGCTATTAAGCTAGATGTTAACTTATAGAAAACTGAGAAGATTTCTGTCCAGTGGAGAAGGTAATCCAAAGTCTACTTATTTTTTTAACCCTTTTGGTCATTAACCAGTTTTGAATCAGCCTTAGCAAACTTCCTCCAGCATTTTCCCCACCCACCATAATCTACTATTTTATATCCTCCTTTGAACTAGCTTTGTCATCTTACTGACTCCCTCCTTAACGAGTTAAATCAATCTTTGATGCTGCTTACTATGTATGTATAGAGGATTTAAGTTTCTATCAGTTTGAAAATATAGTTTGCCAAGGCAAACATGGGCCTCTGCCAGGGCCCATAGCTTGATACGCAGAACCCAGGCTGAATTTCAACTTCTTCTGGCCACATTGGCCAGGCACCCTCAGGCAGGGAACAACTTGCCCACCTGTACATGGCAGCCTGAGGGCACTAGAGATGGGTACAAGTGCCAGTGAAATGTTGGCTACCGTAGTTGGCATGACTTCTCATCCATAATTCAACCTACATTTTTATCTCCAATGAGTCAAGCTCTGCATATTCTGTGTGTAAGATGGCCTTGTCTAGGCAGGGAAAGCTGGTGCTGCCTCACTACAAACTGCTGGAAACATGGAGAGAGTGAGCTGGTTTTGGTTCTGCTCGCCCATGAGCAGCCCCCGAGATATGCGTACGTGTTTGAAGTTCCTGAAGGGCACGAACTGGACAATGTCTCGAAGGACAGGCTCTCCTTTGGGCGACCTCAGAATCCCATCATCGCCATCCAGCATCTGCATGTCACTGAAGTCAGCATTGCCCACGCCCACGATGATGACAGACATGGGGAGGTGGGAGGCGTGGACGATGGCCTCCCGGGTGTCGGCCATGTCTGTGATGACGCCGTCGGTCAGGATCAACAGGATGAAGTATTGCTGCGATCAACCGGATGCCAGGTGACGATGGGGACAGAGAAATGGGGGAGACAAAGACAATAGGTTATGCACCAGGGCGGCTCCAGTAAACACTGACGACAGCAATAGTGGCGACACACGTTTTTTGAGTGCCTGTGCAGACAGCCCTAAAGACGTAAGGTAATGATGAACGGGGCTTAAAGGCAGGCACAGTGATTGCAGGCTAACTCTAAGAATCACCTTAGTGACAGTGACGAAGCGCGGTGTGGTAGACAGCCACAGAGAGGAGTTGGGAGGATGGGCTTCAAAGCCTCATTCTCTGAGATCCTGGGAAGACCCCTGAACTCCTGTGAGTCTCAGCTTCATCTCTCAAATGAGGGGTGGACTAGATCGTTTGTATGGTCTTTTTCAATTTGGAGATTTTTAAGAGCTTAAAGCTGCACTGCCCACTACAATAGCCACCAGCTCCATGGGACTGCTAAGCCCTTGCAATGAAAGAACTGAATTTTTCATTTTATTTCATTTTAATGAATTTAACTTTAAAAATGGATATCCCATTCCGTTATTCGAAGCTTTTTAAGTACGTTTGAACAACTCACCTACGCCAATCTATTTTCTCAACTATCAATTTATAAAGTCTAAATAAAGATCAAGTATTTGTGATGATAATTTAGCATCCGAATTAAGATGATGTAAGTATAAAATAGACACTGGATTTTGAAGACTTAGTACCATGTTTCCCCGAAAATAAGACCTAGCCGTACCATCAGCTCTCAAGTGTCTTTTGGGGCAAAAATTTATAGAAGACCCAGTAAAAAAACACTTCTGAGAAGAGGTCCATGGACTTCCCCAGCTGTGAACAAAAAAGGTTAAGAACCCCGGATCTGAAGAGATTCTCCGAATTTTACAATGTGATCCAGGTTTAATGTAGCTAGAGGTAATAGGCTGCAGACTGTTGGATTAAAACGCTGATGGAAATTTCCAATTAAGCTGGCAGTAACAGTTGCTTCCAAAGCCAGGCTAGGAAAATGCTCACGGATGCATTATAGTCTTTGAATGTATGTGAGGTCCTATTTAGATAAGGAGAGGACTTTTTTTTTTTTTTTCTCCTGTCTAGAAGAGGTCTACAAAATTGAGGAGACAATCCTACAGCCAGAGACTCCCGGGTACAACTTGCCTAATATGTTCAAGTTTAGGACCCTTCACAATCAGTAATGAGTGACAAGGGGTCCTGGACCACATTGTTCAAAGAACAGGAGAAACCTCTGGGGAAAAGGATCATTGCTCCTCGCCTATAGGGGTCATTTATTGGGGGATATTGGATTCGATGCCTCCTGTACTGTTTCCTGACCTGCCCTTACAGAGCAGACCACCTGTCCTTGGGGGAGTGAATGATAGCTCAAAACTCATGCTACGTAGCTTAAATCAGGCCTGAATCCAGACCTACGGCAGCCCTGTTCTCATTTTAATCTTGTAGGTCCTGGTACCTCAGAGGGGCTGAGGTGATTTCTGTTTTCAATCTGGGTTCCAGGGAGCCTGGGGTATGCCTTGGGTGCTGTTGGGGATAAAGGGAGTAACAGAGAACAGACAAATTTGGACCACATCTCTTAGCCCAGATTTAGCAAGAACACTCTGTTTTCTTAAAATCTATTGTATATGTTGGTTTTCTGAGCAAGTTTGTATCATTTGAAGAATTTGAGTTTAAAGTTCTGATGATAAAAATGTTAAAAAACACAATGAAATATTGATTCTGTCCAACCCTTACCCCCAAATCTTGCATCTGGGAGGATTCAAATTTGGTCCAAGTCCTCTGTGGGTTTGGCAAGATGGAGATACTGTTGACTTTGACAGGTATAGTTTTCAGAGGAATGTTGGGGAGGAAAGTCTGACTGACATGGTTGGAGAAACCAATGGGAAGAGCGATGGAGACAGTGAGTATATGCAACTCTTTCACTGAATTTTGCTCTAAAGCAGGGGTGTCCAAACTGCGGCCCGTGGGCCAACGGTGGCCCGTGATCCATTTTTAATTGGCCCGCAGCAAATTCCAAAAATATATTTAGTTTACTTAAATAAACCAGGTGAGGCAAGACGTACTTCACCTCGAGTGAGTGGCCCGGATGTCTGTGTATTTTACCGCATATGGCCCTTGGTGAAAACCGTTGAAAAAAGTTTGGACACCCCTGCTCTAAAGGAAAGTAAAATAAGGGACGGTAGCTAAAGGCTACAGGGGTGTCAAGAGACAGATTTTTAACTTAAACAGAAGATATTATAGGATGCTTTATTTGCTAGAGGGAATGAGTCTTCAATAGAAAGGGAAAAGATAGATAAGGAGAGAGAGGGAATATAGCTGCTGGGTCAATGTCTTTGGATAATTGAGAGGGGATGTGCTCTAGTACATAAGAGAAGAGGCAGGCATTACCTATGAGCATTATTCTCCATCTATTCTAACAGGAGGAAGGCTGAGAACATAGGTACAGCACAAGTACCCGTGCACAAGATGAGGTGATGTAAGAAGATGAGGGAGTAGTTATTTTCTTTATGCTAATGCAATACCTAGGAACCCAGGATAAAGTCAGAAAAAAATTCGGACAATAATAGTCCACTAAATCTGAAAAAAAGTCATAAAGCTTAAAAAGAAATATATTGATATAATTACAAATGATACATAGAAGTTATTATGATAATATATTTAACTCTAAGATATTAGGGAAAGCAACGAATTCCATTTGGCCTTGCAGCCTTGGTTTGCATTTTTAAGAACACCACGAAGAGAATATAAAAGAAGTCTTTGCTATGATGTTTTGTGTTGCTGCACCTGACCACTAGAGGGTAGTATCATTCATTGTTTTACTTCTGTTTTGCATCACCTCCATCTGCAGTATGGGTACACTGGAAAACAAGTTTATTTTTGGACAGTTTTTTGTTTCTTCTCAGAAACATAATATGGGCATGAGATATATTGCAGTGAATATAGTACCTTCCATTGTTGAGTGTCTCCTCTGTGGCAAGCACCTGAGATGTGTCATCTTTAAGCCTCACAGTAACCCCTCAGTGATGGGTATGATTAACCTTATTTTTCAGATGAGCAGACTGAGGATAGGGGAAGGTCAGGTCACTTGTCCAAACTCACACAAGTAGACATGCTGGAATTTATCATCAGAGTGGGATGGGTACTGTGGCCAATATCCAGGTGGGAGAGGGAAACTTCCCATTAGCAGGCGAACTGCCCCCTCCTTACCGATGCCTCCTTGGTGTTAGTCTCCTCTGATGCTGACTTGGCAACCTTCTGAATGATGGGGGCAATGTTGGTGGGACCATAGAGTTGGAGCTTAGGAAGGCAGCTCTGATAGGCTTCCACCACACCTTGAATTCCTAAGGTGACATTGGCCAAGATCAATGGACCCCTCCAATATATTTGTCATCAAACATAGTACACATAGATAAAGCATTAAATTCCCCCAAAGAGTCCTCATCAACATCACATTTATGTTTGTATGATAAGAAAAAAAAAATACTGTCTGGCTCTAAGGGCTGTACTCTCAGCCACTAGCCAAGCAAGTCAGCTTTAATGCTCCTTTAGTTTTCATACCGCTTTGTTGCCTCTACTGTAGTATACACCACCCCGGGCCACCAATAGAAGTCAAGGGCAGGGTAAAGTCCTGTGGGCAAGAATCGTGACTTGCTCCTTTAAAGATCTTGAGGCAGGATGGACACATCCAGGCTGCTCACCGAGTGTGTGCTGGAGGAGCAAAATGGCTGCCATATCCTCTGCTGAGGATTGTAGGGCAGATGAGTGACGTTCAGCACCATGGTCTAGCTCTCATGAAAGGGGGCTTCCATCCTGAGGCCACATAAGCCAAGGAAGTAGTAAAGGGTGGGACTCTGCTGTCAGAGCAGCCCTGACTGTGTAGCTTCTCCTAGAATTTTATGAGCCTTGATTGCACATTTTAGGTTATAATCATGATCTCACAATAAGAGTCCCACGACTAATGATTTTGATTCAAATGGCTTCTCTTAGTGTCTATGCCCAAGTTACCTCTTGCCTTCTACTGCTTCAGGTCCTCCTCCTCTCCCTTTCTTTCCTGAAACAGCACACTGGTCCTGTTTCTGGCCAGAGGGATCCACACAAGTACCCCCTGAGATGATTCTCCATCCTCAACATGCATTGCAGACCAGCTCTTGGGTACTTTGGATGAGCAAGTTCTGTCGGCTCTATCCTTATACACATGCTTCCAACGTCACTGAAAAGGCTGCACCCTCTTTGCCCTGTCCCAAAGCCTGCCACTCTAAAGACAGATGTCATATCATTACACAGCGTGGCTCTGAAGTTAAGTGACACTGAACAGAAGCTCTTTTTTCTGTTTTGGCTCTTGAGTTTTTGCCTAAGATAAGCAAGTTGGATTTCTCTTTCAAAAGTATCGGGCCGATGAATTCTAAGAGTTTGAAACAGGTGAACACCGGGTATGTATTTCATTCTGCTTTGGTGAAAAAAAATTCTTATAGTTTAAGAATGGGGGTGGTTAGGGATGAGTGAAGTCTAAACCGTAATAAAGTCTAAACCGTAAGGGATCATGAGAGGGAATAATGGCAGAATGGAGATCGGGTCTCAGAGGTTATTATGCACAGACCCAATGATATTGATGTCATATTCTTGGACATTAAGTGACAAATTGGTGAAAGAAACTGCTGAATGCTTTACACACCCTACTGGTTCTCAACTAACCCTGGTTCAGCCCCCTTCCTCCTTGACAAGAAGGAGAGACAGATGGACATGTCTACCTACCCCACTGTAAAAAGGCCTTACAATCTTCATAGCAACAGACATACTTGGCTCTGTTTGCTATTTAGAAAGCAGGAAAAATAATTCTAGGATAAAATTTATCATCATAGTTATCATCACCATTATTTTGTGGAATTGTATTGGGGGAACTTCTAGCTGGAAATCATGGCACACAGACCAAAGCCTTTGAAAAGGCTTTTTCTGGCACAAAACCAGGAAATTTCTTGTTTGAAGTCACTGAGGCCGTATCCTTTGCCAACATCCTGAAAGTGTCACATGATTTCCATCTCCTCCCCTTACACCCCCACTTATACCTTCACAGAGAGGAAGTTGTAAAAAATAAATAGTTGGTGAAAACTTGGAAAGCAGAAAGAAGAATATCATCAGTGCCCATCAGGCAAACTTCCCCCCATGGTTTTTTGGCCAGAGGAATCCAGAATTGGAATCAACATTCCTTTGTTTTTTCTTTTTCTTTTTTAATTTTTTTGGGTAAGCTCAAGACCTCTTTTGCAATCTGTCTTTTCCAGCTCTTATTTTTCTGCTCTGTCACTATGGCTCTGTGAGGCCTTTGGAGGAGCTTGGTATTTTTGGATCCAGACAGCCTGCTTCTCTGCTGTGGACAATCATAATATACTGATACACTGCATCCGAGAAGAGAAACTAAGATGGGAAAGGTGCAAACTGAAGCGCTGTGAGACGCTGATTTTCTTTTACATTGTGATTTACCTGCACATTCCGGGTTGTCTTCATTAAAGTTGATTGCGAAGTCATGAGAGACCTAGACACAAATTAAAATTTAAAAAAGGAAGAACAGAGAATTACAATTTTAAATCCAGTAAGGAGGCACTAGGGTTTAAGAGTTTGCAAACAAATGCCCATTACATTCATTATGTGTTAAGCAGCAGGAACGCTTTTCAGCCGTCACACAATCCATCTGAGATGGAGGCTGAATTCTAAGTTTCCTGTGGAGTTGAGGTGACAGGAAATTTTTCTAGAATCAGATAAATGCTGGCAGGAGGGGAGAATAATGACTATGTAAAAAACATCTGAGAAAAGAGTTCAGAAAAATGTAACCCCAAATAGCTTCCATAAAGAAGTAGCCACAGACTGAAGGCTTAGATTTGGCTGAGCTCTATTTGGATCCAGTGATACAAAAATGATGACTGATCACCATGTCTGCTCAACGTGGTGATGGTTATAACAGCTCCAGCTGAGCTGTTGACGTTTAAGGCTCATTCTAACATAGTACGTGGAGTTACAGGACAGCAGGATTTTCACATATGTTCAGGTAAGATTGACTGTACTCTACTTTTGGAAAAGTCATAAAGTAATATATCTTGCAATTTTCCACCACGGATTCCTCTACCTGGCAGGACCTCTCACAAGGTCAAATCACATGTTTACTTCTTTCTTTCTAAAATCTGATAAAACAAGAGGGGTGTCCTGGCATCTGGACATTAGTGGATCATTTGGGATTTTACAGAGACTTCCATCTCAAAGGTTCTTTCCAATCCCTGACTCTGCTGGGGGCTAGAAAATAGGTCACTGTGTGAAAAGTCCCCTCTTTTCTTAGCGGGAGGTCAGAGCAGATGCCAGTTGATGCCTCGCCCATATCCCTGGCCCTTAGCACTTCTAGGCAAGTCAGCTGACTTCCTACTGTCTTACCTGCTTTATTTACCTGTAGTTTTCCTTGGGCCTCCAGAGCCTGCTTTGCCTTCCCAAGTGACAGGCTAAAAGTGTTGGGGAATTAATGTCCCTTGGGAGCAGCTCTTCCTCAGTGGCTGACAGGAGATGGAGTATCAATACCCCCAACTCTCATATCCCTGGGGGTCTGTGTGTGTCCATGTTATCTCCCAGGGTCCCCAGCAGGATTAAGCTCCACTGTCCACAGTGGTAACTGACTTGTTAGGATACCATGTGTTGACTTCCTCCCACTTCCCCATTCTTTATTGAGGTTTCCTCCCCCTCTCAAATAAACGACTTGCATCTAAATCCTTGTCTCCAAGTCTATTTCCAGGAGAGCGCAAACTAAGACAGAGGTGCCTGTGGCTCATTTTCAAGGTAAACTCTGAGATTTTATCCTAAATAAATAAATTGTGGTGACCTCATTAACTTGCTGGGGATACCTGAGCTACTGAGACCATCAGTGCCTGTCTAGGGCAGAGGGCAAATCAGGCATGGAAAAGGGGCATTTGAGTGGTTTTGGGGAGAACAGAGTGAGGCGATGTGAGGGAAGCAGAAAGAATAAGTTAGCTGACAGGCAGGGCAGAGCCAAGGGATCCGGGGAGCATGAGGGCTTCAGAAAACAGCAAGAAGGATAAGTTATGCCAGAGGGGACCAGGCAGATGTCATAGATGAGAAGAGGATGGCCTGGAACAAGGTGTCTTCAGTCCTGCTGGGCCAGGCTGAGACCAGAAGACCGCTAAATATGGAACACTAAACAATGCAGCTCTTCATTTAGACCTTTCAGAAGACCCCTCCAGAATACCAGGAGACTAGGCTGCAGCAAAAGACAGGCTCTGAGGACTTTATCTATATCAAGGGCCCCAAAGAGTGAGACTCCTGTGAAGGAAACCCAAGTTATTCTTTGGCAACAGCACAGCATATCTACTCACTCACCGTGTACTCTGGGGGTATCCTGGCACCAAAGCCAAAGGCTGGGAACATTTTGTCACTGAAATTAAAAAAACAACAACAAAAAACGTTGCTTCATTTATCATCTAATGAGGAAGAAAAACATGAACCTGCATTACCTCACGAGGTGTGCTGACTCATGCTTCTTAATTATCTGCGGTAATAGGGGATAGCAATAGCCTGGCTAATTAAAATCAAGAAATAATCCCCAGAGTTCATACAGTCATTAATCTGCAACTCCTTCCCTTAACTGTTTGCTAGATTTGATACCAAGGAATTAAATGGCCTCAGGACTGCCTCACCTCCCCCACCCTAATATTGTGTCTTTTGAAAAATGACCATGAATTAAGGTAACTCTTATGGTTGATTGTGTTAGGATCTTTCATATATATTATCTTTTAAAATCCTTGTGGGGAGAGATTATTATTCCCATTTTACAAGTGGGAAAATGCTTTGGGAGGTCAAATGACTTGTCCAAGATCATGCTGCTAGTTAGAGTCAGGGTTCAAATCCAGATAAGCCTGAATCCAAGGGGATATTAAAAAGCAATGGAAGGCTTGAAAGGCTGGCTAATTGACAGAGCTTGGTTCTATCTACAGGACTCATTGTATCCACTACTTTATCTCATATAAACAGCGATAAATTATTTACATGTGTTTTTCTTGTCTCCTGAATTCAAAGGGACGCTGTTTTAATATCTTTATATCTTCTATGATTTCCTGCCCCAGATTGCCTTTTGCCACTACATTCAGGATGATACTTACCATAGAGTGTGTGCTCAATAAATATTTAATTATTAGATAATCCATGAATTGAATCATTAAGATGTGGCTACGCGTATAAAAGAAGGAAAAATTCTTGTGAAAACATAGGAGAGTCAAATATATGTCCTTTGGCTTGGTTTCTCTTATGCATGTTGAAGTTTCGCTCTTTGTTTATTCATTCACATATGTTGTATCTTAATTCTAACTTTACCGCTTAAGTGAGAGGAAGGAGAGGAGAACAATTACATTTATTGGCATATACAATATGCCAGGCACTATGCTAGGTGACGTACATTCTTATTTAATTCTCAAGCAACCCCTAAAGTTTCACCTACTTATTATTTCCATTTTACAGATAAATAAACTGAGTCTCAGAAAGGCTAAGAAAGTCTCACAAAGCCCAAGGAATTTCCTAGGGAGGATTGTATGATTCCAAAGCCCATGTCTTTTCTATTATACCATTGTAATCCAATGATTACATACAGCATTAAATGTGATTTCCTTCTGGCACTTCCAGCAACAGGGTTCCCTGACGAGACAACAAACAAGACGAGACAACAAGCACATTTTGTGCTGTTGGAATTGTTGCAGTGGGGCTCTGGAATGTTGCTCTTGTCAGATGACACGGCCTTGTCTCGCCATCTACCTTTTACTTTCTGTTCCATTAAAAATACAACTGAGGTTTGTTCTTGGAACAATTCCTATATTTCTCAGTTCTTTGCAGAACTAGTCAAGGAGAAAAGAAAATTCAGATTAGAGCTCACTGTCCCTGATGTCTCCGTAAGCAAAAGGGAATCCCTCCCAGGCTGACTGAGAAGTCAAAGCAGCAAAGCCAGATTCTCACCCATCACCAGCTAACTGATTTAGAGGTCATTCATCGCCAATAATGGATTTGATAATACTTCACCAAAACATAGCTACTTTGACCAAATTCGCAGTAGGGGTTGGGAGACACAAGGAAGCCAGAATTCTTTGAAATCAAAGTCTAAATTCTCCAGAAAAATCACCAGCTCCCCCTTTTCCTCACTGTTATGTAGATATGGGCTTTGTGGTAGATTGCATCTAACATGTATTAGAAAATGTATTCATGCTGATAAATAGAAAATCACAACAGTTCATAAAGGATTAGCCACAGCCTTGAGAAAAAATATTTCTGGTCCTTGGAAATACTGACATACTTTGCCTCAGCAACGCCTCCTTAACCACAAGGGTGAGCAAGTGTGGGAAGGAATCTGCGAGGGGTATTTCAGAGGTACTGTCTAGTTAAGTCTGGAAGAAAGCTTTCCTGGATGGAGGCTGGGTCCTGGTTTCCAAATCAGAGACAGCTCAGAAGTCAAAACAGAGAAACCTAGGAGGTGCCACACCCTTTACTTTATTTTCTTCTTTGATGACTATAGGAGGGGTGAAATCTAATATTCCATCCATTTCTAATCACCAAACCAGTGTCCCAGTCCTAATGACATTCCTTGATACCTTCTAAGCCAGCCATGGGAATTTGAAGTTTGCTGAGCATGACACACTGTCATGGAACTGAGTGTGAAGAGTAGGGAGGAAAAATGGCTCATCTACAAGAGAAATAATTAATGCGTCAGGATGGCAACAGTTCTCTGAAGTTAGCCACCACAAAGACTCTAGCTAATAAACATACTAAAGAAAAAATTTCAAGCCTAAGCACAGTGAATTTAAGCATCACTCTTCCTAATTAAAAATAAAACTAGTCAGAGAGCAGTCTCATTATGTAAGAGGCAAGAAAAGGCAAGTTGAGCACACAAGCAAGTATCAGTAAGCCAACACGTCAAAGAACTTGAGATTGGATCCACTCAGCACACTAAGTAAAGGGGCCATTTAGCAACTATTGGGAAATAATTGGTGGAACCTGCCGATCTGGAAAATTCAGGGGGATATCACCACATTGGGAAAGGCAATATTTCTTACTATTGGAATAAAATAGTATAAAATACAGCAAAAGATCCAATGGCATTCAGTGTTAATGAGCATACTGTCCTCAACTTCTTAGGGAACGACCATGGTCAAATGAGCTCCTGAGGGAAGATTCATTTACAACCACTATTTTTACCCTCCCTTACAGAAGGCTTTGAGATAAAGCAAGAGAATAATAAAAGTAAAGATGCATTACTGCATTCACAAAGAAATGGAGATAAACTAGGAGCAAAATGGTATTTCTGAACATCAAGACGTTTAATAAAGATTGTTCTCTAAAACAGTAGTCTGAAAACTGGGGTACATGGAAATGTGGAAATACAAAGCCCTTCCGTGGATATGGCTTTTTTTTTCCTTTTCTTTTTTTTAAGGAAAACAGTATTCAGTTTCTCTACTTCCTTATGTATTCTTTGCTGAATTTGACTTTCTGGGAATACCTGTGATGGAGAGACCTATTCTCCACTCACACCTTCCCTTTCACAATTATTCTTCTCCTTATACATTCTGAATATGAACCACCGTGATGCATTGCTCCAGGGTGTGAAAACTCACCAGCAGAAAATAAAGGGACAATTCTAAACCTGAATGGCTCACTATGAAACAAATCCTTTTGCAAGTCAGGTAGTTGCCAATTTTTGCTTTAAAAAAATTATAAGAAGTTCTAATGTCAGCTGGTAGATCATTTTGATAACAGACCATTAGATGGTTTTTTATAAATGACTTAGAACTGAAAGAAATGAATAATACTCCTAGTCAAACTCTTTCCATTACTATATACTTATTTATAACAAGTTTTCTTAGTATTTACATTGATAAAAACAAAAAATTGGGTTAGAATTGATGCTAGACTCTCCCATTCTAGAAATAGGTAGCATTCATCTACAGATATGTAAACTAATAAGAAAAAAAACCCACTATCTATTTCATTAAGAGTTTTTATTTTTCATAGGCAATTAACTAGGTACTGAAATTTCTAACATGTTTATGCTCTTTTGATCAATTTTCCACTAATAATGATTGTAATTAAAACTCAACTAGAAGATATTTTTAAATTACTTTGAATCTTTTCATCCCAGGAAATTTTAGAAATTAGAAAATTTAAATTTTATATTCATATTTTTATTATAGAAATGTGTGATACGGTGATCAATAAAAGAATTTCAAACCCAAAATGTTTTTTTTCTTTTCTTTCTTTCTTTTTTTTTTTTTTCAAACCCAAAATTTAAAGATACATTATGATGAAATCCTGTAGGGGAAGGAAATGGAAATAAGAGTTCATGAAAAAGAAAAAAACAATGAAAATTCTCAACTCAAAATAAAAAGCTGGTTCGTGCATTTTTTTAAATGGATGATAATGGGTATCAAATAGCTATGGCATTTAGAGTCTCCTGGATGCATCACAAAAGTTGTGTAAGAATTTTATTTTTAGATGTTCACATTTACAATACACTGGAATTTTCATTCTTTGTCACTATTTAAACTCATGATGGACAACATTAGCTTTTAATGTAAAAATGCATGAAAGTGATGCATTTTTATAAAATTCTTTTTAGGGGTATATGAGCCAAAATTTTTTTTAAAGATCATTGTCCAAAATGACCTTTATATCTGACACAGTAGTTCTTTCCCCTGTTGTGTACAGTTTACTTTTTAAAAAGATAATCACCTCAATTTAAAGATAATAACCTCTATTATTTATCGAGCATTCACAACAGGCAGAACCAGGGCTAGCTAGTAGTCACTTTATATCTAATCCTTACACTGCTCCGCAAGGGAAGTTAGATAAATCTTCAATTTGCAATCAAGGAAACCAAGGCCCAGGGAATGTAAACCTGAAGAGAATAGAGGTAGCAGAGCTGGGGTTTAAACTCAGGTCCACCCATCACCAGGACCCTACGTTCTTTCTATCACTCCTGTTGACTCTGCCCTTCCTAGCAGGCTGGTCTGGTCTAATGACTCGGGAAAACAAGGATAAGTCCATCCATGTTCTAAAAACAACGAAGGACAGAATTAGCAGAATTTACCAACCAGGAGGTCCTCCCTGACAAGCTCTCTTCCCACAAAGGAAAGAGTTAATCCTGTCCTCCTCATGTGGTCCCCATTCTTACACAGAGCAAAGCAGCCCTGGCCATGCTGGGCTGTGATTTATTTACATGCCTTTCTCTCCCGTGAGACTGTGAACCACCTGAGGGAAAACTGTGCTTTATTAATTTCTCTGTCTTCACAGCACCTCGTAGGTACTACACAGGTCCTTAGCCATTCCATCGGATCCATCTCTTCTGATTGAACTCTGGGTCTCAATCCTGGATATTCATTAGAATTAAAACTCCTGATTCCCCAGGATGTAGACCAGCCTAATTAAAGCAGAGCCCCTGGAGTGGGGGTCAGGCATCAGCATATTTTAAAGCTTCCTAAGTAGTTCCAGTATGAAGCCAAGGTTTCGAACCATTGACTGGTTTTGTTAGGGTGGAAAAGGTAGCACCGTGGTATGAACCGGCCTTCTGATTTCTACCCCAATCCTTTGCCCTCGAAAAACCTGTCAGATGGGGCTTCAGCTCTAACCTTGCCTCTTAGTACTCTATTGTGCACACCATGGAGGAAGCCGCCTGCCTCAATTTCTGACATCCTTGTCTCATTCTGGGGCGGGCACATCTATAAAATGACAGTCTGTACTTCCAAGCAATGTATTCATTAACTGTATAGTCTCTTGATTGCAGATAGAAGAGCCTTTTTATTAGAGGACATTGCAGGTGGTCAGAGGCATATCTCTGTGGGCCCAAGGCATGGATATAACCTTGGCTTTGAGCAGCCAGAGACGACCAGGATGTTTACAGGAGCTGAGCAGTTCTACAACCAGCTGGGGATATATGAGTGTGTGCGCCCATGGGTGCGTGCATGTGTGTGTGTGCAAGCACGTGCACGTGCATGCACAAGCTCAGGAAGTCAAAGGGGAGAGAAAGAGTGGTGGTGCAGAGACAGAACAGGCTGGCAGGACTGCTGTCTGGGCTTCAGATATCTTAGGGGAGCTTCCCCTCAGGGCCACCCTGAGAAGAGCTTCCCACGTCTCTCAAGCTGTTCTACTTCAGGGATCACCTCATAATGACCTGTTAGCAATGGCTGTACAAGGCAGAACGAAATCCCTTGGCTGTCAGAGCCTGGGAGGAATTTCTAGGGCTCATGGGGATTCAAAACCTCCACGTCGCTGCAGGAGGGGGAACGACGCCTTCTGTCAGTTTTTATTCAAGTGTTTCTTTTTGAGCATCAACCTCACTGACTTTGATGCGAGAATAAATTAATTCCAAAGCCCCGACTAGAAATTTCCTGACTCTGCCTGTCTATTGTCTATCCACCCACACAAAAGAGAAACTGCAGCACCTTGTCAGTTTTCAAACAAGCAGCTTGCATTACATTCTTTTAGGGAGTCTTTTAAAAGAGCGCCCAGGCTTTTCAATCCCCCTTTTCTTCCTCAGGTATTTGTCTATTTTAATGCTGAGCTGCCATATATATATATACATATATATGTATTGATATTATAAATATATGATCTACTGAGCTGGAAAAACCTGATTTACTTGGCCAGTGGGGACTGATAACTTCAGTATTATCCTATTAATGTTTTTAAAAGAAGCATTTACAATGATTTTTCACGTAACCACTAAGGTGTCGCATCTTATTTTTGCACTGAATCTATATTTTTGAGGGAATACAAAACACTCCCCAGACTTTGCCTGGCTCACATTGTAAAGGGAGAACAGCTCTGAAAGAAGTACAGGTCACTCTGATTATAGCCTCCACATCTGGGATGTGAGGTAATCAGAAAACAAAGAGGTTTAGCAGCTTGTTCCAGACCATCCAGGAATCTGCTGCAGCACCTTGGAGAGGGTGCTGGGTGTCAGGATCTTAATTCCTGACAACCCACCAATCTTCTCTCTGGAATTCATTAGTGTACAGCCTTCCCCCCCTGCAGAATCAGAGTCAACTTTATTATTAAGCATCTACTGCATGACACATGTATTAAGTGCTTTTACCCACTGTATTTCTTTTATAAGCATTTCAAGAATTTAAAAGTTATTAATTTTCTGAAGTTATTTCCTCCTTTCTTTCTTATCTTTTAAATACTCATTATTACACTAGATTAATCGTGTGTGTGCGTGCGTGCGTGCGAGAGAGAGAGAGAGAGAGAGAGAGAGAGAGAGAGAGAGAGATTGAGAGAGAGAGAGAGATGAGAATTACTGTTTTGGTGTTTTGGGGATATTTGGAGAAGTTTCTGACAGTGAAATGCAATTTGTCAGTCTCTCCTCTTTTTGGTAGAAATCTCATTATGAGATAAACCTCTTTAGGAGTCCTTTCTGTAGTTGGGCCCAAGGAAATCAGAGCTGAAATTCGAGTTATTTTTACAGTCAATATCTCAAGGTTATGTGTGAGAAGTATCACTTAGCCAAGGTGGTGTAAAATGCTATTGCCCTCTGTTCTAAATGTAGAGGAGGGGAAGTGTCAGCAATGTTTAAAGCTCTTTGATTTCACTGGCCCAGTCCATTCATTCCCCAACTACCCTCACACCCATCTGAATTACTGGCAAATCCACGCTGAATCCAGAGACTCACCAGTAGGAAGGACCCTAATGGGACCTGTGCTGTTCATTTCTCTGCACACTCTGGTCTCTAGGTTGTGTCATTCTCTATGGTGCCTGGGGTAAGAGTTGTTTTTACTTTTTTAAAATAGGCTTACCACCAATTATGAGGCTTGAAACAACAGAAATCATGTATCCCCCCAAAATTTCTTTGAAACTGGAGGACAGAGTCTCTGTCTTTATTTTCCTGGTTGAAAAGGTCAGTCAATTAGTTGCTGCTCATTACCAACTAGGCCTGTTTCATAATCACACCAGGGAGTCAACTGCGATTTACCCATATTTATATTTACAGTGGTTCTACCTCAAAAAGCCTTCTTGAACAAATATATGAACAACTTCACCTCAATCTGAAAATATGGGAAACACAGAATAAATTCAGTTTACTGTAATTTATGTAAATCCCTTCTTACAGGGAATTCTCTTAGTGGGAAAGGTCAATATTTCCCATCAAGTTAAAAAAATATATAATACTGATCTGATCTCAATGTTGTGTTTTCTACACACACACTTGCATGGGCACACACATGGGCAGACACATACCCTTTGCTAAAGTGACCAATAGATTTTGAGGTCAGTGAAATACAGTGATTATGAGCTTAAGCTATGGAATGAGATAGATCTGGATTCAAGTCCTGCCTCTGGCTGTGTGACTACACAGATCACATAACCTCCCTGCATCGTTTTCCTTTTCTGTTAAGTAATAGCTACTACATAAGGGTTAATACGAGGATTAGTTACAATAATGTCCAATAAGCCAGTGCTTCTCAAACTCTAAAGTGTACACAAACCATCTGGAAATCTTATTAAAATGCAGACTCTGATTCAGTAGGTCTGAAATGGGGCTTGAGATTCTAAGTTCCCAGGTGATGCTATGCTGCTAGTTTATGGACCAAACTTTGAGCAGCAAGGCATATACTCAAACTTTTGGAACCAAAACTGCTATCTAGTGGTCTTAATTCAATTAAGAGAAGAAAGCTGAAAAAGGATTTTGTGTGTGTGTGTGCGTGTGTGTGACTAAAGTGAACTCAGTTTCTCTAGGTGAGGAGAGGTTAAAACGTGTGAGGCAAGGTTTCATTCTGCTCCTGCACGAGCCTCTGCATGATGAATTGCTAGACTTAATTTCCATTCTCCTGCCAAGGATTAGCCAGGCATGACTGGAACCCACGTAGAGACGGTAAGGCCTGAGCCCACGCAAAGTCTCGTACCTGTCATAGTCTTGGCAAATCTCCCCCACAGCCACCAAGGCCTTCAGGTACTCGTTGGGTTGGTACGGGTGGATGTAATGCAGGGAACAGCTGTTCCTGGGATCCCCGTTTGAGGCAGTGAAATCTATAGCTACCTGGAAGAGAGAATAGGAGAATGGGTGGATTTAAAGTGAATGCATCTCGTAGGACTTGTGATCAGTCATGAGAGAGCCGTGGCAGGAGATGGAAAAAAAAAGCAGCATATTACATACCCTGCCAATAAGGAAAGTTAGAGAAGAAATTAATTAACCTGAAAAACTAGTTATGAATTTGGTTGAGGCCATTTCTGTATTGTTCAGTCCCACTGCCCCCCAAAGCCCTCTCTTCTCCCTGACTGAAAGGGAACTTAAGGTTGACATATAGGTCAAAAAGACCACCTGCAGCTGACCCACATCACCAGACAGCAAAGGAAGAATATCATAATTCACTAAGAAGAGACTTTGTGCTCCCTGGGCAGGACAATTCCATTTCTGAGCCAGAAGTAATATCCCTTAAAACCAAATTCTGTGTTAAAGATGCGGTTTATCTAAGGAAGCCACTGTCATATTTTCATGAGTGACAGTTGCAGAGAGATGTGTTGAAGCAGTTATAATAAATTTTCTGCAAGAAGCAGCTCTGTGAAAGGCATTCAGCTTTTGGTTCCCATTCATGTAAGGACTGCTGCCTGTAACAGAGAAGACGCCTGAATGTTACAGCATTGTGAGTGGGAAGTGGAGCAGGGAAACCTCTATCTTGCCACCAAATAGTCATTGTCCTTGAACTTTAAAAGTTTTTTTTATGACCCCCAATAACATCATCACCTAAATAAAAGTTGACTCTCCAATACTTTTTAACAACAATAACATGTTTAAGCCTCAAGGGTGCTAAAAAGGGAAGGAACATTTCTTCTAGTTTTCCAACATCATTACCATTAAAATAAATGTTAACCCAGCAAACACCTCTCTCAAAAAATGCCTAAGCTTGGGGGCATGGAGGGGAGGGATTAAAATGAAAGAAGTTGTAGGGAAAAAAAGAAATGTTCATGTTGCGTCTTTCATTCCTCTTTGGGGGTCAGCAGAATCCACTCACTGGCTTACTTACGACAGAAAGGTTCTATTTTCTCTTATGATCTTGTGGATGGGAAATGCTACTTGTATACTAGTTGGCAAAATTCCATTATAGTAAATAAATGGAATGTCTCATTGGATTTATAAAGGTAAGAAGTTACTTCTGGAAGGACAGAGAAAAAAGGTGCCATGTGCTCTGTTCAGCCTATAAGAGTAAAGTCGATAGGAAAAATGTCACCCATGTCTTACAGTGTAACCCTACAATAGAATCAAAGTTACTGGAAGAGAAAAAGCAGCAGGCTAATAGTAATTTACTTACAACCTCTTCTCTTCTTTCATAGCTATTTTTTTTATCACTGATCCCGCCCCTTTTGTTCCTCAACATTCCATAGGACTATATTGAAAATAAATTTAAGCAGGATTCAAATTCTATTTTCAGAATACCCAGATGTTTTCAATAAGGGAGTACCAAGTGATAAAGTGCTAGTACTAACAGTGTTTCAAAAGGAAAGGTCATGTGAAGAAAAATGGCACCGTACTTTCCTACCCCTCAGATGCCCTTATAACAGTTAACAAAGGGAAGAAGAGAGAAGCAACCTTTGTTAAAACTCGACTCTGTCAGACACTGCACTAAGTGCTTTACAGGCATCAGACTACCTCATTTTCATAAAAACTCTAGGAGGTAGAGATTGTTATTCTTTTTAATGGATGAAGACCCTGATGCCCAAAGGTGATGAAGGTCACACAGGACGTGGAGGGATGGATCTGGTTTAAACCCAAGTCTAAAATGGTACCTTTATACACCCAAGAGGACTTGGAAGTCTATCACTAACATACTCATGTTGAGACGTTTCATGGGTATATTTTGTTCCTATAAAGAATGGAAGGGACTTATCCTGGAGGTAGGGAGGCTAGCTAGGAGGCAATTACAGTAATTTAGGAGAGAAGAATGGCCTTGAATGAACATATCTGTGAGCAAAGCAGTTGTAAAAGGTAAGAAAAGGGCAATTGAAGTGTGTGTGTGTGTGTGTGTGTGTGTGTGTGTCTCTCTCTCTCTCTCTGTGTGTGTGTGCACGCACATTTGCACAACAGTGGTTGAATGTGTTACCGAGGATGACTGGAAGTGACCTAAAAGGACCAGTAAAATACAGTATCTTCTGAGATAGATTTCAACTGGAAGGTAAAAGCCAGTCCACTGGGGAAAAATGAGGAAGACAATAGGAATGATCCTTTTAATCAAGAACTGATGACGTGTTAGCTTTGGTAGGGAGCCCCTACATGCATTTGTGAACAAGAAGGGGGTTTGAGCTCTCCAGGACGCATTCAACCAGAGAGAGGTCGAAATATATGCAGATAATTCCTGGAAGACTCCAAGAGGAACCGTTGAGAGGTACTTGAGAGACAGTGTTTGAAGAAATCATACACCTAGGGGTCTCCTGGGTTTATGAAGATCAAACACGCAGAGCCACCACTCTCAGCCTTTCTGTCCTGATGCGACACATTTAGAAGATAATGGAACCTTGTGCATGCGCACATAGTGTTTAAAAGGTAAAAACAGTGCTGGGAAGTCCAGGTGTAAAGCCACCTCTTCCCTACTGAAGGAAGCATTTTTGAACTCGAGAGAATTCTAGAGAATGTGAGAATATTTTTATAGACATAACCTTGATTCTGCTCAAACTTATCTAAAATGTAAATCATTGGCAGGTGTTGATACTTTATTAATAACAAATGTCTAGGGCTCACCTTTCTTCTGATTATGAGGCCCTTCATCACGGATCACCACACTCCTCTCTCTACCTGTGCTTCTCGATACTGCAGTTGACCACTGTCCCATGTGCTGGTTACCTTACCTGAGTGTCAAGGGTATCCTGTGATGACAGAAACATGCTGGTGTCTTGATATAAAACCGGAGGATGAAATAAGATAATATAAAGACCAGTGGGGAAAACCACCATAAAGAAAAATGACAACTCAAGAGACATAATTGTTCCTCTTATCCTCCCCAGGTATTGGCAAAACCCTCCAAGCATACAGGCACCGAGTGGCAGCAGCTGAGCCCAGATGTATCACCTGGATGAGTATGTGTGGTATCGGGAGAACTGCATGCAATGTCTGGATGAGACAGAAATTTAAAAGAAAAATCACCGGGCTGGGACTTGGGTCAGGCAAGAGAGGTGACGAGGACATAAACTCCAGAAGGGACACATTCTCAGCTGACCCTGTACTTGCATGATCTTGAGAGGGAGTGCCTCCTTAAAAGTTAAAAGTTGCACTCTATGTGCCTCTCTTGCCTCACCTTCACCCTTGCCCTGCTATGCCATTTACTTCTATCTATCAACTCTTTATCAGGCTTGGAATCATGCCCTTAGGCTTAACAAACTGGGGTGGGGCAGAGATGATATGGAGGAGGGGAATGTGATTGAAGCTGTTAAGGATAGAAAGTGAATAGAATTTGGTGACCGATTGCATGTGGAATTGGATGCCAGTTAGGGAAAGGGAGCAGCTAGATTTCTCTGAGGGATGGAGGAGATGACATCTTGAGGACAGTGGAACAACCTGAAAATCAATGTTAGAAGGTTGGTATTGGGCTGCCTGTTCTTGGTAGTGCTGTGTAGACATACAATACGCCTGATAGAAATTTTACTCTCTGCAGGAAGGCCTCTTGGGTTTCCACTTTGCTCGTGGGGATGCCCTCTGCCCCCTGCCCCAGTGTCTGCCAACCACAGAGATTCTTCTAGCTCAGAAGATTCTGATATAGCTTTGGGGAAGGGTATGAACTGAAAAATTACCTGCTGAATAAGGAAATAAACCAATGATCCTTGCCACCTACCCCTTTCTGTAGTTCCTATTGCTCATAACAAAAATATTTTCTCACTTGACTAGACAGCCATGGCAGTCTAAAGTACATGGCAGCTAAAAAAAAAAATGTTTTTTTTCCTGGCAAGTGATGGTTTCTAAAGTCTCCCTGATGGAGCTAGAGATAAAATATCTATCTTCAGGAGGTAGCCTTCTACCAAGAATTCTCTGTGCTCTTTAAAGTTAGCATTAGTGGAATGAGAATAGAGCGAAAGGTTAGGTTTATTTTAAAAAGCAACAGGGAGACAGTGAAAGATGGGATTAAATTGAGAAATAAAAGCAAGAAAATGACTGAAAAATGCCAGTTTGTGGAGGTGGCTACTGACGCCTGGTGTCCTGAATGGTGAGCTTGCAGAGCTGCCATGTTTTCATTTTCTGATATGAAACATTTATTTATGAAAGCCTGTGGTTCTGGTATGCACTCCAATCTTGTCAGCGGGCAGCGGGAGAACAGGTGCCTGCCTGTGGCTCTCCCCTTCCGCCCAGGACGCCTGTCTCATCATTAAGCAGAGCTGTGGAGAAGTTTTGCAAAACCTTGTGGCGTAAGAATACAAAATGCTCCCTCCATGCCTCCAAGTCCACAGAACATGGAACTGTTTTCCAGAAGAGACTGGAAGTGAATGATGAGCATTTGTCGTTGGCCATTTTTACTTTTTAGTTTCTCACATGAAATGAGTCCACTCCTTGGTTCCCTTCCCCACCTGTGACATATGACCCATTTGGGACCCTCCTGGATGTTTTCTAGGAGAAGTCACTGTGAACCAACCTCTGCAGTTGCCTGCTCTCTCTGTAGTCAATCTGCAGTCAGTCTTTGCAATATCACCTGCTGGGGTAGCTCTTTTTTTATTTTTTAAATTTGTACACAATTTGAACATATACAATGAGCCTTATAGGTGGAGATACTGTTTGGATCATTTCTTAAGTGATAGGTTAAATTCTTGTGCTTTTCTATGTCCTCAAAACTCCACAGGGCGGCAAAGAAATAGGAACCTAGACTAGATGGAAAAGACCGCTGGTTCATTTCTTGGAAATTGCAAAGCATTCCCTTCTTCAATCCAGGGCTCATTCTTATTTCTCAGTGGTCTATACCAGAGCCTGTCAGTGTTTAACCTGGGATATGAAATATTTAAAACTTATACTGTGGCACAATGTGGACATAGGATGCTTAATCGTGTCAAAGTTAGAAAAGGTTGCCTGAGAGACTCTTTAATAGGTGATCTTTTCTTTAGGCTTGAAGGTTAACCTGGGAGAAGCCATATTTAGCTTATTATGACATATTATATTATTAAAATTTGGACTATAAAATCAGAGATAAAGGGAAACAATACCATCTTTAATTTTTAAAAATTACAAGTAATAAAAATGGGCATCTAAGAATAATAAGAAAAAGATTTTTTTTTTTGGTCATGTGACTCTGATCTGAATGAGAATCTGATATTAGATCTATTTCCTCCTAGTGGAAAATGCTCACATACCCAATTCTACACACAATTTTGGAAGGTCAAGGATACCTCTGAGAATGAGCCTTGTCCCAAAGGATTCCACGAGCCTTGTAAGTTATATTGTATTTTTCTTTTCCTTTCTAGTTATTGTATTATTATATATAGACAAATGTTTTAATCATTTTAAATAATCGTAATTATAAGGTAGCTCTGCTTTAAATTCTTTTTTTTTTCACTTAACACTAGGTCATAAACATGTCCCCATGTTATTTCCAATTATTATATTATCATTTAAAATGGCTTTATCATAATGTACTTAAACAAGGTACTGTGATTTACACAGCTATTATCTTATTGAAGGACATTTAAGCTGCTTACAACTTGTCTCTGCAAAAATTCACTTCATGAGGAACATTTTTGTGCCTCTGGAAAAGAAATAACTTTCAAAAGAAACATTTAATTCTTTGGCCATTTTCTTTCCAAATACCTTCTGGTGTCTGTCTCTTCGATGCTGTCTATAACTTTGTATTTTGTGTGTACAATTCTAGCCTCTAGTTTTATTTGTAGCTGTGGTGCCTGTGCCAAACATATTGAACCCAATCTCTCCCTCTGTCATCTGTGTCACCTGTGCCTACCTCCTCCAAAACTGCCAGGCGAAAGTTGCCCTGGACTTCTCAAGACTCAAGGATTCACAGGAGGAACAAGTACTGTCCTCAGGGGTGCCCTTGACCTCCTGAAATAGTGTACAAAATTGGGCGTGTGCATCTTCCAGAGAGAATATAGATCTTGTATCAGATTCCTAAGTGATCCAGGTGACCAAAAAAAGTGTAAAATCATTACTTGGGCTCTTTTTAGCATCGTGCATCTTTTTCCCTCAACTGGGCCTTCTCTTCTGCTTATGGTCAGATTCTAGACTAAAACCTCCCCTCTTTTAGTCCTCAAGTTGTCATCCTCCTTTCTCCTTCTTGTCTTCCTCTCACTGTCAACCTTGTTGAATGAATAGTTGTACCCACTGTATTTACTTCCTTACCTTCTGTTCACACCTGAACTCTTGGGTTTCTTCTGTCTCATTCTGCTGAAATTGCTCTTTTGAAGATGGTGTGTACTTACTCATGTAACCCTCTCACGGGTTTCATTCTTCACCCTCTGACTTCTCTACAGCATATGGGATTATCACCCCTGATCTTAACCTTTTTCTCCTGATCATTTGAGTTACTGGCTCCTCCTGGACTTTTTCCTCTGGCGTCTCTTACTGCTTGCCCCTCTTTCCCTTGCTGCCAAATGTAGGTCCTCTATAATTTTCTGTCACCAGGCCCCTTCTCTTTCTATAATCTTCTCTTTGGCCATCTCATCCAAAGCCATATAGGTGCAGCTCCCACCTCTCTCCTGAGACCTAGGTTCACATTTACAAGTGCCTTCTCCACTAGGATATCTGAAAGTACCTCCAACATGTCCACAGACAAATTCATCATCTTGTCCAGCAGCTCCTCTTGGGTTCCCTATTTCCACGTTTTGTCAACCATGCTTTGTCAGTCAGGCACAGAAGATTTGAGTCCCGCTAGAGTCATCATTCTTCCTTGCTTTCCATCTCCTCTGTATCATAGGCCAAGGCTTTTTGACTCTCTTTCCACAATGCCTTTTCCTATTGCTGCCTTTCTAATTTAGCCTCTTATTACCTGTCCCCAGGACTATTTCAGTGGGCTTTAGTCTTATCTTGCTTCATCTTTCAAAGTCCCTTCACCATCATCAGTGCCTTTCACCAAAAACTTCCAGATGTATTTCCCTAAAGCATCTGCCTGATTGCTTCAATGTCCTGCTCAAGATTCTCCCGAACATTTCCTTATCCATCAAATTACCTCAAGTTCAAGTTCTTCAAAGCCCTTCAAGTTCTTACGCCAAACCACTTCCCCAACACTCCCTCATATATAGCCTGCTTATTCATATGAACCCAAGTAAGGTTTCAGTATTTATCATTGGAATATATGGATGCATAAACATTTATGTTCACAGAGTTGCTTTTTAAAGCAAAAATCTGGTGTCATATATATCAATCCAATTTCTTCTTTCCCCTAAACTTTATCCCTCCTTGAAGATTTAGGGTTCAATCTATTACAATTCAACAAAAATATTTTGAGCAACTAATACACGTCACCCTGGTACACGAAGGGAAAGGTGAAGGTTGAACCAAAAGACTAGGCATCTGTGGAAGGTGCAAAAGCTTTCTCCTCACCTGTTTGTAATGACTATTGGTGAGAGTCTTGACAGGAAACAAATGGCACACTTAAAAGAGATGATTGAGAAGAGTTTACTAAAAGGACAATTCAAAACGGTTAAGGGAGTCTAACTGAAAAGGGTAGGGAGGAGAAGTTACTAGAACTTAGTAAGAGTAGTATCTTCAGGACAGGGCACCATCTATAGAAGAACACGGTAACTGCCAAACCACAGCCTGGCAGGCAGAGAGCTGGGGTGCCCAGCTTCTCTCTCCACTCACTCTTTGACTTCTGGCTGGTGCCTCCCACTGGTCAAAGCTAACCCAAATCCATGAGCAGGAAAGCCTGGCGAGTGCATCTAAAGAAGAAGTCCTCCTGGGGCACAGAGGAGAGACGGAGAATGGTGAAGAGTGGAGGAAAGATCCTGAACTTTATTTCACTGCTGGCTCCTGAAGATTTGTCTCTCGGGAGGCAGAAAATTCATCGTGGCTAAAGCTCCTGGGCTTTATTAATTTCTGTGTCAATAGGATTTTTTGACTCTGGAGGGCTCAGAGGTGGCACTACTGCAACAAAACACTTTTTTCTTTTTTAACCTCTCTGCTCTGCCTATCTCCATGCCAAGAAGCTCTCTTTGCTTCATTTCTCATCCCTCTGCCATGTTCCTTTCATGTTGCCAGACGGTTTCAACAAAATGACTGGGCAGATCAAACTTACAGACCAACTTAAATAAGACATGCTAATTTTTTCGAATAGTTTGTATTACAGTTTATGTTTTACATTAGATTGTACTGCTTGAGCAGCAAGACATTAATGAGAAAGCTGAGTTAATTTTGGAGGAGAGTGATGTCAAAGAGACTAGTATGTTTTCTTCGATAGAAAGTTCAAAACAGAACACCTAGCGACCTTCTTCTGAGACCTCAGCCTCAAGGCCCAAAGGAGGGAGGGCTTTGTGGGAGACACTGATGATGGGCTGTCTCCCTCTCGGCATTTATCTGTACATTTGCCTCCTCTTTTCATTCCTTGCTCCAGACTCACTCTTGACACCCCAGGGGTCCACTGGTTTGACACTGAAGGGGCTGAGAAGCTGGGACTGGGGAAGTGGTGGCGAGAACCATTAAAGGTGGTACCTGCCAGTTTGGAAAGATCAGAAAAAGTGAGAAAGAAGGGGAGATCAAAGCTGAGAGGGCAATTCTTCTGTGTCAGGGAGGCCACATGAGTCAGGATGCAGACCTGGGAACCACATGGGGTGAAACTCCTGGATTTCATGGGGGCTGGTTCTTTGCAGCACAATTCCAAGGGCAAAGCAAGGCCCTGAAGGTTGAATACAGAGTTGTTGAAGAGCATGGGATCTATAGAATCTAAAACAGACCCAAATCAATAGAACTTTCCTTTGAAAACCTATAAATAGTTCTCTGAAATTACTCCTTTGCCTAAGATCTTGGGACACTATTTCCAGTAGCTCTCCTTTATGACATTGCTGGCTTCTCTACTTCCATTTGTATACACGCGGAGCGACAATAAACCCACAGGACAGCTAGAGTTAGGTGTGTGTGCCACATGCTATCTTCTGCATGTGCCAGTGTGTATGGAGCAGGGCTGGGTGGGTGTGCTTTCAAGAATCTTAGACTTTAAAGAAATGACCAAATTCTATAATTAACTCCTGTAACTACTCAGGGGTAAATGAACAATGGCCAGTGTTTAGGCAGAACATAGGTAGACCCCTCTGAGATTACACTAGAGGACAACCTCTAGCTAGGGAGAGGCTGACCTATCAAGTGACCCCTTATTTCACCCCCTCGGGACTCCGCTTTTAGTCATTTGAGTATCACTATCCCTGGTCCCAGGAACACATTGGTCCTGTCTACTCTCTTGGGCTCAAACATGGACAAAGAAATTAAACCATTTTCCGTGCCTTCCTCACATGACTGAGCCAGTCTATGGAGCTAAACAGGGCTGCGCTTCATGAGTACACTTCTGTAAGATGAGGCATAAATGCTGCACAAATTATATTTCTCTTGTTTACATCCACATTTCCTTCCCATAGATTGTAACAGTTCTGTCTCTTGGCATCTGTGGATTCTCTTTCTGGAGGTCACATGTGCCCCAATCTAGGCCGATTTGGAATAATAAGCCAAGTTGTTACAGAGTAGATGGACTTACAAACTTGCGCTACACGGGCACTTTAAAAGGCCCAGTCCAGTTACCCAAATGCATATTAGGAGTGTATAAATCCCATGGGCTCATAGTTCACATGCAGCATGTAGGAGATGATTCTTCACCCTCCTACTGAGTCCAGACACACACTATTTCTCCACGCTGAAAGACTGGTCCCCCAATCTTTTGGAATTCACCTTTTCATTGCCCGATCAACCTTTGGATGGCTTACTCTTGGCACTGACCACTGGGCATGACATTGGCACTTGTGTTTCGGCCACATGAATACAACAAAAGCATGTGTCTTGGTCCAGTGGGACTTCCTAGTATGGTTCCCTCCCCATCCTTCTCACCCAGTGATGGGATCTGGCAGTTTGCCCCCTGCTTCATGCCTCATACAGTTACTGAAAGAACGAGAGACATTAGGACGGTTCCCCAAACCCCCTGAGGTTGAATGGCATGCATTCACTGACATGATGCTGAAAACTATACTCACTGGAAAAGACAGAAGGACGAACTCATTTTAAAAACATGTGGCCATACCATATTTCAGCAACGAGACTTGAACAAAGCCAGAGTTTTCCTAGACTTTTGTCGTCTTGTGCCCCAAACCCAGCACACTTCCCCAGCTTTGCTCCATGAGTAAGAACAAACGTGGGAATGACTTACTGTAAACTGGATTTGGCAGCCGCCCATGATGTAGTCCAGGAAGGAATGCATCTTGTGGATCTGCAGAGGAGGCGGAGAGGAAACGTCTCAGTAAGAGCATGGTCTGCTTCCTTACAGACTGGGGGCTTAAGCTCTGGGGCTAGGCTCCAAAACTAGGAGAAAGAGCAGTGAGAGATGTGTGGGAGAACGAAACCTGGCCCTGGGGTGATACAGGGCAGGCGCAATATTGCCTTGATGTGTGAAGTGCTTGGGGGTTTAGGCTCTGCATTGGTTGGTCTGTATACCAAAAGCAGGCTCACAGCCAAGTTGACTGAAATCTCTAGGAATTACTAACACTTGGAGGGGTAGTCCCTTTCCAGGTCTGCAAGGCCCCAAGATGTTAAAATGTCATAATATATATATAAAAGCCATTATTAAATCAATGGCCCCAGATGGTCAGTCATAATACATCATCCTCTGGTCCCAGTGATTGGTTCAAGGGTGGGCATGTTACCCACACCAGACCAATCAGTCTTTTCCTTTACTCTCTTGTTATGTGCAAGGATGTGCTCCTAGCAGCCATACAGAGACCAATCTGGGAGAAGGAACCTGACATACCCAGAGAGAAACTATATGGCACTTGAGTCCTATATGGTGAAGTCAGAAAGACATAGATTAAAAATCTCAGCTCTTAAAATTACCACTTGTGTATGATCTCATTTAAAAGTTGAAATCTCAGGGTTGTGATAAGAATACACAGAATTTATTATAGTAATTCTCCCAGAGTAATTACTCAACCAGTGGCAGACTTATTCTCAGATGCAATTTAAGGGGTTTAATTATTAGTACATGGAATTTTCTGTGAGTTAGAGCCCTCTGGGAGGAATTTCTAGGCCCTTCAATCTTCCCCCATTGTCTTCTCTTCATGGTGCTCTTTGAGCATAGGTGAGGTGCCACATATAAAGCAACGGACACTGTGATAGGCTCATAGTAGGTGCTTTAGAAATGTTGGTTGTCCCCTTGGGGGAGGTCCCTCTGATGCTTCCCTGGGCAGAGAAGAGCCTGACTTAATGACTCTTCTATTTTGAGGACAGGACTGTCCTTGTGGAGGGGATGGTAGCACTGGTCTACCACAATTCCAAGACCACCCATGCTTACATTTCTCATTGTATGTCCGTTAATACATTGTCTTTCTGATTTTTATTTTTAAAAGATCACATCATCTCAACACTCTCTCCCTCTGACCTCACAACCTGCACTCTTCCTCCCAGACAGCCCTAGCTTCATACTCCTGGGAGAGAGGGGCTATGTACATACCTTGCATTGATTCAAAATCACAATGCCTGAATTCTTATAATTCTTCTTCTTGGCTTTGTACTTGGGGTTGATACACTCCCATTGCACCTGTAACAAGAAGAATCACAGCATGACTGCCTGCTCAGGAGGAAGTGGAGTCATTCAATGAGGTCAAGCCCCCACATGCTGCTGCAGATACACCTGACGGCTGACAAATTGTCTCTAGGTGATAACCCTTTCATCTAGAAGGACAGTAAGGAAGAGTGGTTGAGAGTAAGACTCTGATACCAGACTGCCTGGTTTGAATCCCAGTCCTCCACTTCCCAGCTGTATGATCTTTGGCAAGTTGACCCTTGAACAATGTGGACGTTGTTCAAAAATCCTCATACAACTTTTGACTCCCCTAAAACATAACTGAGGGGGGTTGGGTCCATTAACCCCATGATACCAAAATCCGTGGATGCTCCAGTCTTTCATATGAACTGGTATAGATCAATGTACAGGTAACCCCCATATAACATGGCACTTCTATAACATGGTTTCGCTCTAACATGATTCAAGAATTAGGGAAAACCCTTGTACAATATGGCATCCTAGAATATGCTTTCTCTCTAACACAGTTTGAGAATTAGAGAAATCGCCAAACAATATGGAATGTAATAAAAGCTTAGTAGTGATGATGAAGAAAACATTATTTAATACATATTAATTCGTTATACTTTTGGTGAAAATTGCTTTAATAAAGATATTTCTCTTAATTATAAAAATATAATGGTATGTTTTCTTTAATTTTTGGAACCTGCCCCCCTTTTTCGGTACTAGTTCTTTTTTTCCTGTACAACACGGCATTTTTTAGGAATCTAACAACCGTGTTATACGGGGGTTACCTATATACAGTGCCCCCCACCCAGCGGTGAACTCCCAACTGTGGATCAGAAACACTACAGGTATTTATTGAAAAAATCTGCATATAAATGGACCTGCGCAGTTCAAACCCATGTTGTTCGACGGGCAACTGTGCTTGATTCTTCGATGCCTTGGATGCATCCTCTGTAAAGGGAGCCCGTAACTATTTGTGTCATAGGATTACTGTGCGGGTTGAATGCTTAATTTACGTAATACATTTGACAGTGCCTGGCACTTATAAATGTTTACTATCAATAGGGTCAAATCAAGCACCAGAGGGGAGGAGAGATCTGCAGACACACAGTTGAATAACCCAATTGCTGAGTCTCAGTGCCTGGGAATTGACTTACAAGGTAGGGAAACTGAGGAACGTTGCATGCTGGCTACAGGAAGTTGGTAGAGATAATGAGCTTACAGAGAACTTCACTGAGCGCTAAAATAACAGACTGACGTATGTCACCAAGTAGCACAACAGATCTCCAAAGGGACTTCTTTGAAAGGTAGGATCAGAGCTGCAGGAGTGGCTGGGAACTGAGAGCTAACAGGCTATCTACGGGAATAGATCTCAAGCTTTCCAGCCTACGGAGGACCTCATGGCACGAAGTCAATTGCAAGTCAAACATCCAAGAGTCATTGAATACTCCTGCCCACCATCCTATGGGAACTAGAGCCTTGGATTTTCACTCAGGAGACAAATTTTCACTCTCTAAAAATTGGAAGTATCTGAAAATGAAGCAGTTTCTGAGGCAGATGTGAGTAGGGTAGATTGAGACAGCATTAGCCCCCAGAGGCCCCTACTGATCAGTTCCTCTCAGGGCCCCTGAATCTGTGTAGTTTCCTCCCACAATGACTCTGAGCTTTGTCAGGTAACTTGTTTGCACCAGGGGGCATTAGCAAAAGTGATACAAGCAGAGGACTGAAAAGTGCCTGTGCACTGGGGCTTGCATTACTCTTGCTACTGGGATGTTTTCGCCATCATGTAAAAATGCTTAAACTGGTCTCCTGGAGAATGAAAGAGCACGTGGGAAAATGTCCTGGCTACCCCAGCTGCTGAGGCATACATGCATGAGTGAATTCAGTTAACACCATGTGTATCGGAGAGAAGCTATTCCAACTGAACTCAGCCTAAATTGCCTACCCAGAGCATCATGAGTAAATAATGATTGTTTTCAGTAAGGAAGTTTAGGGGTAATTTGTTACTCAGCAGTACATAAGTGATATAGTAGTTTCTCATCCCTGGGGAAGTTCCAGTAGGAAGTGAACCATCACACATGGGTTTGGAAGAGAGGAACCCTGTATAGGTTAAGGGGCCTCTAGGACTTTTTCCATCAAAAAAGAGAAGACTGGAAGGAAAGAAGAAAGGAAGGTGGGGGAGGAAGGGAGGAAAGAGTCAGAACTGTATCTGAAATCAGCAAATCCTCAGCCCTATTTTTTTAAGGGCCTAATCTTTCCACAATCATGATATGCTTGATACGGAGAATTCCCGTCTGTCCCAAAGTAGATTTAGGGTCTTCAGACAAAGCATCCCAAGTCCCACCCAAACCCATCAAAACTGAAATTGCCTTTCCCCCAAGTTTCCTCTAATATTACAGTATAAACAAGTAGCTTAAGGATTTACCTAACAACTGATAAGAAAAGATCCTAAAATTAGATCTGCTGATTCTTTTGTCATTTTCAATAATTTTTAAACTCAATTTCTCAATCAAACAAGACATAACAGATGAAACTTCGAATGAGTGAGAGTCTGCGTCCTATTAATAATTAAAATGATCATCCATGAAAAGTCTACCCGTTTCCATCACAGGCTAAGATGGACCAGTAGTGGAGGATGGATTGGCTCAGCCAGACAAGGGCTCCAAGGAAGCAGAATAAAAACCTGCAGGTACTTGGGGCTTTCATGCCTTTTGGGAGTCAAGGGCGTGCTGATGAGTGAGGTCTAAATATTCTGCATCTGTCTTGGCATGAAGTTGTTATGTAACTATGGGCTATGTACTTTACATCCACAATCCCATTTAACTCTCCCCACAACCTCCTTTTAGAGATGAAAAATGAGGTCCAGGGCGCACAGGTGGTAACTGGTGGATCTGGGATTCACACCACACCAGTCTCCCTCCAGAGCCTGACCTATTAACCACATGCTTCCTGCTTCCCCCCGGAGGGTCTTGGAGGGGCTTGCCTATTTGTTCTTGAAAGTTTCCCTTTTGGCCACCTCAAACTAAACATGTTCCTAAAGGCTATCCAGGAATTAATTCATCAGAGTTAATCAAGGATTTATCCTGTTCCTGCAGAACCATGACTCTCACCGGAAGGAGCTTGAAAGTTGATGTCTCCTCTTTTTCTCTCTATGTACTGAGTTCCCTCAAGGTTCAAGCCTCCTCCATCTTCTCTTCTATCCTCTATCTCTAAATGTACTCCTTCACTCTCTTGACTTTAAATACCCTCTCTTTGTTCATGGCTCCAAAACTACATCTCCAGATATGCGTCTCCTGTGAGTACCAGTTCCCCAAACTCAATTCTCGCACCATCCTCACAAACTGGATCTTCCTAAAATAAGACTTTCTCAGTCAGGAAAAGGCACCAACATTTATCCACTTATCCTTGAGTCTTTCTTTTCCTGCCTCCCTTCGCCCTGCCCTTCATATCTAATCCCATAACACATCTTATAGCTCCTTATCTCTAAAACATACTTTATATCTCTCCACTTCTCTCCAACACTATTACCACCTTTTTAGTCCTCTTTCTTGCCTATAGTATTGGCCTCCTAACAGATCTCCCTGCTTCATGCTCTTGTCTCTCTATAATTAAGCATCGACACAGTAGCCAAAGGACTCTTTTACAAGATTAAAACCAATCATGTCGGTCTCTAGTCTAGAGTCCTTTGCAGCACTGTCCAGTAGAAATTCCTGCAATGGTGGAAATAGTCTGCATCTGCACCAAACTATATTGAAGCTAGTAGCCACATGGGGCTATTGAGTACTCGAAATGTGGCTAGTGTGACTGAGGAATTGAAATTTTAATTTGATTTAATTAATTAACATGTAAATTTACATAGTCACATGGGGGTAGTGGCTATTTTATTGAAGAGCATAGTTTTAGAAAAAAATCCCAAACTCCTTTCTCTGAGCTAGCAGAATCTGCTTTTGCTGGCCTCTGCCTGTGTCTTAACCACATCTCAGGCTTGGCTCCCTTACCCTCTCTGCTCCAGAAACACCGGGCTCCTTCTAGATCCTTAACCATACTAAGCTCCTTCCCAGCTCGATGCTTTGCAATGCTATTGCCTCTGCCTGACATGCTTTTCCCTTGCTTGTTACAGGGTTGACATCTTTTCATCTTTAAGGGCCTTCAATTTAAATGTCACCTTTTCAGATTATCTCTCCTATACCACACCTTTATAACTAAACTGGTTCCGTTTTTTATACCTTTTGTCACAAGTTGTAATTGCATTTTTATTTTTTGTTTACTTGATTTGTGTTTATATTTTACTCTGATGCATCATGCCTGACATTTAGTAGGTGCTCCTTAATAATTATTAGTTGAATCAATAAATAAGGGAACAATTCCCACAGAGCGAATGTGGCAAAACAGCGGCTTGGTAGTTGAACTGAAATCTTTCTAGTATCTCAGTGATACAGAACAATACAGTAGCATATGGTCAATTTCCGCAGTGAGACACAAATTTATTTCCATTTCTTTAAATGCATCATGCTTTGGTGTTCTTCAATTGTGATATATGTTATAATGTTACTTTTAATAACCTCTTAAGAGCCTCGAGATGGAAGGTTTCTCCTATTTATTGATTTGGTTATTTTTATTTGTAGAGGAGAACAAGGCAAAACTTTGTAAAACTCTTTAGAGCTCTAGCATGTGGTATCAATAACTGTCATTGATTTATTAGGTCTACAGGGCCTGGTCCAGTACATTCAATGGAGGAACTTCTCTGGCTATATTCCTTTTTATCCTGAGAATGACTTTACTGATAATTTAGTGTTGGTTTTAATTGTGGCCCTGAAACTCTGCGTCTGTTCATGGATGAAGGTCTCTGTGTGTTTGACAAGGTTCTTGCAATGCATAGTAGACAATAGAGCACATATTACATATTTTGTGGGAACTATGCAGAAAGCTGCCCTTGAGTTTCTAGACCAAAGGTATGGAAATGGTCTGATTCAGATTAAGCTTCCAATTCTAAAGCATGATAGTTTATTTCTATATAGTCTGGTTATATCTTGACCTTATATCTAAAAAAATGAGACTTGAAAAATGAGTTGGGACATCTTCGCTAAACTACATTTCTGGCCAGGCCAGGCACAGGGTCTTATCTCTAAGGAAAAAGAACTTTCTCAAAGCCACTGAAAGCTGTGCTGTCACTCCTTGCTGCTCCATGGGGACAGCGGGCCCCAGAGTAAGAATGGCAGGTATCTTGGTTTGGGTTTCCCAAGAAACAGATACTGAGGCAAGGATTTAAGTGCAAGTACCTCATCTGGGAGGTAATATCAGGAAACACCAACAGAGTGGGGAATTGAGACAGGGGAGGCAGCCAAAAAGGGGTACATTATCAAGTCAGTTAGCATGGGTTACCCCAGCGGGGGAGCTGCACAGAACACATCTCAGAGTTTTGCTACCTTTATACCCCAACTCCCATTTAGTGATTTGTTGAGAGAGCTGCTCCCTGATTGGTGTTACATCTCCCCCCGTACTTCCAGCCTGCTGTGGGCCTGGGCAGAGCAGGCTCCCACCGCTACAGAAAGCCCTTGGGCAAAGAGATTTAGGCTCTGCAGGTGGAAGTTGGGCAGGTGAACACCGGACAGGTAAGAGCTGAAGTTACATGATTAGAATGCAGATGACGGCAACTGACTAATAGATTGATATACAGGTGTGTATCAAGGTATGTGTGTCTGAGGGAAACACAGAGGAGGCTTGGGTGTCTGGGTGATGCAATGAAATCCCTATGTGCTTCTGTGGCATGTGGTAGTGTCTGGGTACATATCTTGAGATCAAAAGTGAAATGGTAGAACTAGATAAAGATCTGGTGCCCATAATAAAAATTTGGAGGAATCAAATCATCTCTCCAAAGCATTAAATATGTAATTAAGGTCACCACATCTCGCAATGTAGAGTTGAAAAGAACACCACTACTAGCAGCAGATATCTTGGAAATGCTAGGTATGTGGTAGGCACTTTGATAAATGCATTTCATGGATCGTTTCATTTAATCTTCACAAAATTCTATGAAATTGGTAATTATCACCACTTATTTTTTGAGGTAAGAAAACCGAGGCACAGAGAGATGATGTCACTTGTCCAAGGCTACATAGCTAAAGGAAATGAGAAAACTTCCCATCTAACCTCTCCAGTTTACTGATGGAGAAACTGCACCACACCGGGCAGAGTCTTGTCCAAGGTCACACCAATTGCTTTGGGTTGGGCTAGTGCGAGAAGCTAGATGCTCAAATCCTACCATGCTCCCTTCTCAGCGCACTTAATCATATAGTGACATCTTGCCTCTAGCTGTTCATGCATAGCTGGATGCATCATGAGAAAAGTGTCTGGGGGAAAAACCATGAGCTGTTTACCACATACCTGCTTCCCTTCCATGGCCCCTCTCATCTCCTTAAATGTCGAGGTGAACTCTCCAATGAAGTCATGTTTGCCGTTGGAATCCCAGTCCCATACTATGCACTGCAAGAGAAAATAAGATTTTTTTTTTCTTTTTAATTAAAAATGCATCCACAGTAGCTGAAGGCAGTGTGAACTTTATGAGAAAGAGCTGATGACACATGCTTGGTCTGGAACAAAGGCCAAGCAGACTAGGATTGCAGCGTGTGGATATAATATTCCTCTCGTTTCCATAGCCTTTACTTGGCCTTTTTGCCATCATCTCCAAGCAGCCTGTGACGCAGCCGTGACTAACGATTTGCACAGTTTTCAGGTAAGGCCAGCAGACCAAAGGGGAGATGAGTGACTTGCCCAAGGGGCCATCCAGGGAATGAAAACCTGGAATTTAAAGGCAGGTGCCCCAACTCCAATCCCAGTGCTTTCCCCCCACAGTAGACAGCCTCCCTGGTTTACAGCTGGAATCAGATGCCTGAGACCCCAGCTTATAGTTAATGATTTGAATGGGATCCTATTAATCACATTTTCTTTTTCTATTTTTTTCTGAAGGCAAAAGAGTGATGCTAACAGAAATGAGCAAGGAGGAAAAAAAGGGAGATCTTTAACTGGACCCACATTTAAAATGGGTGGAACACGGTGACAGGTACGTTACACTGGTATCAGGCATCCATAACACCTGTTTGGTCTAACAAGAGGGTTCCCTCTAACAATGGTAAGGCTAAATTCTGGGCTCCCCGGCAGCACTTTGCAGAGTGACTTGGATTAAATCAGCAGCCACCCGCCTGCTTGGTCCTATGTCCGTAGGTGAAGAGGACGTTCCCCACTGTTTTCCAGAGTGAAGGCCGAACTAGGGTCTCACGTACCTTAGGTACCACTTTTAGATCCTAAACCAGTGATTTGCAGCAAGGAAGTCCCAGACCTCAAATAAGATCAAGGCAGCAAAGGGGACCTTTTATTCAGATGTTTTTCCCTGGGATATTGGGGCTCTAAGAGGCAGCCTGGTCCTCCCTCAGGGTGCACGTCCCATTGGACAGTCCTGCTTGGAAAACCTGACCTGTAAATCTTTTCTCGGATCCTATGTGATGCCCCACAGACCTAAAATGAAACATGTCCAAAATGAAACATAATTTCCCCCCTACATCTATTCCTACTCATTTATTTTCTATCACAGTGAATTGTACCAACACTCACCAGGTTTCTACAGAGAAAAAACTGGGCATCATTCCTGGTATTCTTTTCTCCCTTCACTCCCCCACACCAATGCCTGTCCATTCCATTTTCTAAATATGGCTTAACTCCAGCACGTCTCTCCATTCCCTCTGCTCCTTCTCACCTGCGTCACTATGACAGCCTCCTTGCTGGCCTCCATGCCTACCTTGTACTCTCCCACCACCCATAACCCACAACTCATATTCATTTCCTACTTAAAATCAAAATGTATATAGGCTAATGGGTCTTCCAAGGTCACCCATGATCTTACTCCCTAAACATTCCCAAATTTACCCTTTATAATCCATGCTTATTGTATTTTGAAGTTTTTCTAATATGAGGTTGGTTTGAATCAAAAGCATTTGCAAAGGTTTTTGTTTGTTTGTTTGAGGCATCTTAAAGAAAAAGTGATTTCTCAGCTCTTGCTCTCTTTAAATGTGGAGTCTTTGGTAGAGTATTGTGCTCCCAAAATGTATTGATAAGCCCTTTAATTATGGAACAGGATGGGTTAGAATAAATCGAATGCAAGAGATTAAGACAAGGGAGCTAAATGGCTCTGCTGAATAAAGTAATGGTGAGGTTGAACTTTCCCTTTGTAATGAGAGACACAGAGGTGGGGTTTAGGGATGAAGGTTGAGAAGAAATCAGGGCAGGATTCATTAGAGCGCTGAAGATGGGTCTCGCATTGGAGTGAGAGGAGGTGAGAGACAGGTAAGAAACTAGAAACTGTGACGTCTAATGTTCAAGGTCTAATGTGATTTACGTATTTCTCTCCTCCAGGCCCATTTACTTCCCCTCTGCCATTATCCCCGAGACTCCAAGAAATCTGTTATGAGTAACAACATTGTGCCGGTGGTGACTTGGAGAATAAAGGAGAGGGGCTGTGTCCATGTTTTGGGACAAGCAGACCAGAAAGAAGAAGAATGATTAAGAACTGGGTGGGAGTAGGACTGTGGAGGAAAAGCTTAACACATTAATCCTAGGAGCGGAACTTCACAGACATACGGGGGATGGGTGGTCGACTTCTACAATTACATGAATTAGAATTCAAGATATCTTATTTAGATTTTAAGAGAAAGTTTGACCCCAGAAACTTGGAGAATAATAATTAGAAGTCAGTTAAAATCATTACTCAATTTACACTAACTTTTTGGCTATTATATGTTCATTCAATTGATAGGTGCTAAAAGCAAACTACCAATAGTAGCTGTTCTGTCAACCCGAGTCCCTAAATGAGGGTAATGCACAATAGAGTCCCCAGATGACTCATGAGGACATATGTGTGTATAAGAAATAAACCGCTGCAGTTTTCAGCCACTGAGATAGCATAACCTAGTCTAAAAACCATTTAAGTACTTAAAAAGGCTGTCTTAGGAAAAGATATTTCAATTTACTTTGAGTCTAGAAGGGGGAAAAGTAGAATTTCAAGAAGTTATAAGGAAGTAACAAAGAAAGCATTTACGAATAGTCATACCTGTCCAAAAACAAAAGAATCTGTTTGTGAAAGACTGTTTTATTGCTGGAAATGTTCAAACAGAAACTGCAGGACTAACTGAAAAAAAATGTAGTACAGAAAGTCGAAAAGAGAATGTTAAAGAGGATTTGGTAGGATGTTTGTTGAACTTTTTTCTACCTCGGAGATGCTAAGACTAGTTGTAGTTGCATATATTGCAAAATAAAGTCAATGAAAAGCTTAGTTCATTCTGGCTGAAATGCCAAGCAATGCAATGGAGCTTTGGTAGGAGTGATGAGAACCTTTTAATTCAAGGGAGGATGAAGCTCTACCTCATGTATTCCAATGGAAACCGGAAGCAATCAATGATTCAGTCATTTGGAAAAAGCACTCAGGATGTGCGTTGTGAACCTCACATTGCAGAACACAGTCAATTAATCAGCAGTTACTTACAATCAAGTGTTTTTCTCTCTGCTTGCCCGTCCCTCCTTACTGATCCTGACACTCACACATCTATTACCTGGAGCAAGAAACAGAAGAAAGCTTGCTGGGCCTGAACATAGAAAGAGAAAGTAGGATCCCTGGGACCCTACTTCAAGGCTCATAACTTTACCTGGTAGTAAATATAGCCACAGATGCCTGAGTCTGACACTTGGATACTCACTCTTCTACCTTTGGGGAGGAGCAAATAACAAGGCAAAGGGGGCAGAAGCACATCAAATAAAGAAAGTAGAAGCAGCCTTTTTTTAAACATTCCCTTGCATTGGGAAAGAAAGTCAGCGTCCCCTCCATTAGGGTAAGGGGTGTAACTCTTCCTGTCTCCCTAGCCACAGTAGAATATAGAAAAGCAAGAGGGGATGTACACGTTACTGTGGTTTGTGACAAAATCTGAAGCAAAACTACTTAGACTGCTTCTTTGTCCTCTCCTATATTTCCCAGCATGCTTTAGTTACCATCCCTCCTTTCACCCGCCAACCACAACATTCAAGATGTTTGGAATATGCTCTCTCTCTGTAGCAGAAAGGGAGTGACCACTGAACTTCCCCAAGCTGGTGAATGAGTCAGGCTTGACAGGGCTCTAGTCATAGCATCCCAGGGGCAGGCACCGCCGCTTTCACTGGCCCTGTTCTTCAGTCAGCTGGCATTTCTCATCATGGCAGTTGCAGAATTCTGTTTTAACCTTTCTCAGCAGGAATCCCAAAGGAAGGAAGACACAGCAAGGCAGCAAAATAAAAACACTGTCTTTCCCTCTCTCCCTGCCATGAAGCTGGCTTGTGACAGCTCTGATACGGCTGACAGAGGAACACATTCTGGTGACAAGTAAACAGATCAACTGCCCTGCAGAAAAACTGAGACAGAGGCAGGGTTCTTGGTGTGAATCAACAAGGAAGCCTTGACAGATCTGTGAGAGATCAGAAGCTCAGAACTATCTACAAGCTAGAAAACCTTCTCGAGCTCTTACCGCTTCCAGTGGAGTTGAGGTTTACAACCCTATCATGTCTGAAATCCACAAGCGGTCTAGTCACCTCCCTCCTTTTACTGAGAAGGAAATGGACGGCAGAGAAGCGAAGTGACTTCTGCAAGCCCACCCAGTACAGGGCTGGGACTAAAATCCAGGTTTCCTGCCTCCTTGATTTCACCACTACCACACCAACAGCAAATTATAATAGTTAAAACATACATAGTGCTTCCTACGTACTGGATTGACTTACTGTGTACTGTTCTGAGCACTTAATATATATAAACTCACCTTATCCCTAGGACAATGTATCAGTATGCTCATTACACAGATGAGGCAGCCGGGGCACAGAGAGGTGCAGTAAGTTTTCCCACACCACACAGCTAACACTAGGTATCTTTGAACGAGAAGAACCTAAGCTTCATAGTTTGTCTTAACTGACCATCTTTTATGAAGCCAGGCCAATTGTGTTGATGGCCTTTTTATCCTTCACGATAACTCTGAAATGACAATGTATTATTACCATTAACAGGTAATTGCCATTTGCGGGTGTAATTCACAGGCTTACAGAGGTTAACTCACTTGACTAGACACTTAGAAAATGACAAAGATGCATCTGAATCCAGGTGTCTGGTGCCATAGTTGATATGTTTTCTGTTATGTCACCCTATCTTTTAAGCAGGAATTCAGAATCAAGGTCTCCTTAGTCTGTTCTATGGAAAAGCCCCATTCTTTGATTGCAACTACCAACTATTGGGATCCCTCAAAGCTCACCAAGCAACATAGAGAAGCTGCTCACTGTTCCCATTGAAGAGAATGCAAAAGCAGCAGCATGCAAAGGAAAGTGCAAAAACACCCTGGGGTTCTCAGCTTTGTCTGTAAAACGCATGGATAGGTGTGTACTGAGAGGTCCAGTTACTCCAGTTTTGTATTTGCATTGAACCCCTTAGAAGAAAGGTGTGTTCAACTGCTGTGCCAACTTACTGTTTACTAGCTTTTTTTGATGAGTCACCTCAGCTAGGTTATAGTCCCCAGTTATTTAATCAAACACTAGTCTAGGTGTTGCAGAGAAAGCATTTTGTAGACATGATTAACGAGTCCATAATCAGTTGACTTTAAAGATTTTGTGATGGGAGGAGGGGTGGGGGAAGGAATTGGATAGTTGTTTGACGGCTATAAAGTTTCAGTCATGCTAGAAGCATAAGTTCTGGAGATCTGCTGTACAACAGAGTACCTACCGTTAACAAAATGGTATTGTGCAATTCAAAACGTATGGTGAGGGTAGATCTCATGGTAAGTGTTTGAACCACAGAATAAAAACAAAAGGAAACAAGAGAACGTTGGGATGTGTTACATATGTCTATTACCTTGTTTATGGTGATGTCCAAACTCATTCAATTATATGGATTAAATATGCATAGTTCTTCGTATATCAATTAGGTCTCAATGAAGTTGTTAAAAAATAAAGGAAAATTTCCTCGATAATCTAGGTGGGTCTGATACAATCAGATGAAAAGCCTTAAGGGCAGAACTTCCCTGAGGAAGAAGAAATGTTGCCTTTGGACTGTAACGTTAGCTTATGCCTAAGAGTTCCCGCCTGCCCTCCCTGATGGCCTGTTCTAGGGATTTCAGACTTATCCAGCCAGCCCCTCACACTGTGTAGCCAATTTCTTGCAGTAAATCTTTTCTCCCACTGGTTCTGTTTCTCTGGTTGACCCTGAGTGATAACATCTTTCCTTACCTCCCTTGGCATTTATGTATTCACATTAAAAGGAGAGTTTTCAGTGACGACTGGTCTTCTCACACTCATGCCAATTTTTATTGAATGCTTACTTTGTCCGCAGGCATTAGTCTAAGCACTTGACATGCTCTGATTCATTCAGTCTTCACAGAAGCCCTATCAGTGGGACGCCATTATTATCATCTCCACTTTAGAGATGAGGAAACTGAGAACAAGAGAGGAGGTTAATTATTACTGCTGGTGTAGGATATTTAGGATGTTTAGAGTATGACTCATTTAGACATCTGAGTTCTCAGAACCTGAATTTGATTCAGTTCCTGGAGGGCCCGGGTGAGCTGTCCAAATTGTGATCATAAAACTACGCAGCTGTCGCTGATCACTGAAGAATTCTCATAGTTAAAAGAAATCTGTTCTTCTCCCCTTGCCTTTTTCGACTCTTATTTATTTATTTTTAACATTGTAACTTGTCTTTTCTCCAGGTGAAGTAGAATTCACTGTCAAATTTCTTCTGGCTCCTTAGTCACTCCACCCACTAAAGCTTCCACTGCAATCTGCTTACATCTGCTTTGACGTATCCCCAACTATAATACGTGATCACCATGGGTGTAAGCACAGGATTGTAGAAATGGATTATGGATGATTATAGATGCAGGTACTCAGGGCTGGGCCGCAGGAGACCTGAGTTCTAGTACAACCTCTGCCGATAGTGCTGTGAGACCTTGAGAAGGCGTCTCAACTTCTCTGTGCCTCAGTTTCCTTCTCTATAAAATAGGTGTCTGGGGAATGAGAACTGGAATGAATGCCGCCTGAGGTCCCTTCCAGATCCATAATTCCCTAGTTACATGACATTGCATCTTCATTCCTTTTTCAACGTTTTCTCCCCAAAGTCTAAGATTATCCTATTAAAGCAATGAAATTCTTAATTAACTATCCACAACTGATTAATGTAACACCACTCCCTTTGTTTTCTTTTGTTAAGTATCTTTATACCCTTTGGACAACTAGGTCAATAGTTCATCGTCTCATGACGATCCTCTCAAGCTCTCCATGAGATGGACAGTCCATTTTTACAGATGATAATCCTAAAATACAATAAAGCAACTGACGGTGGCTTATTCCCAAGCACAGAGCCAGCAAGAGTTGAATTAGGCTGTGAATCTGGCTTTATTTCTTCACATCCAGGGCCCTTTCCATTATATCATATAGTTTCACAACATGCTTCTGCCAGATGTCTTTCTAATAGCAGGCATTTTTTCTTTTTCTTTCTTTTCTCTTTTTAAATTACCAACCAATTCATGGATGTCTGACCTCTGCCAGGAAAGAATATACTTATATACATTTTTAATGTTCTTTTTGATAACAAGCAGTGCTTAAAATTGCCCAGAATGATTAATCCAGGAGTGGCCTTCCCAGGCTCATTTTAAGGTGGAATTTTAAATTGAGACCATTAAAATTAAATGCTAATAGAGTCAGTAATGTAAGAACCAAACTGTTCTCATATCACTCAGTCTAGACCGGTCTTCTAAAAGCAGTTTTTGGGAAATCAGGCAATATTCTATCATTTTAAGGAGATTTTAGGCAAATACATACAATCATATTTCAAGAAAGCTATGATTAGGGATTTGTGAGAATTTCATCCATAATTTAGTATTTGGGATGACTTCTTTTCTGTAAAAATTCAATGGCAAACTTTAACACAAAATGTAGTGGTTTACACAGGACTATAAACATCTTTGAAATGAATATCAAATATATATTTGCTTATTAGGTAGTTGTGAATTGGGCAAAGGAAGACCTTGGTTGAGAGTGTCCATGAGAAGTGGGTCCGAGCCCCTTTCATTATTTTCTCCTGACTTTATTGTGATTTCTCACTGCAGACCCAGCAATAACGTTCTGATGTCAACCCCGCTGCTAGGATGGGAATTAAAAGTAGCTCTTTCATTCGTAACATGAACACTCTGATTTGATTTGGACTTCTGAGTTTGACAGGATGCCACATGGAGTGAAGATAGAAATCTTCATAGTAGAAGAGCTTGATGCTGTGACATGGGCATATGCTAGATTTAATGGAGGGCAGAGTTTCTCATATAAACATCATGCTCCAGAAGTGTCAGGCAGGGCTGGGGACTCAGCCACATCCATCTCTGGGGACTGGCGGGCAGGACTAGTGGAAGTCCGTCTGTATGAGAGCCAGAGTATCTTCTGAGGGACTCAACCGAAGGTGAGGATAGAGTAGGCCAATAAGTTGGGTCTAGGAACAAGAACTGGATTTTAGAGGAGGGGCAAGGCTGAGAAGAGTCTGGTGACAACCACTCAGTGTTTTCCACAGGCCTTGTTCCCCAGGTTCATGTCTAAGTTATGGGGCAGGGGTTGTAAGTAAAAAGGCAGCTATTTCATAAAACAGCAGGGTCTTATGTATGTCAAGAGAACAGAGTGGGTGGTTTTGATGTGCTTAGAGCCTCAGCGTGTAGATTTGGGTATCCCGAGGGGTACAGTGGGACTCCATGCAGTGGGGGTGCTGCCTGGGGCCTGAGGGTGGAGGGAGGGCGGGGGCGGCAGCGGCAGGAATATCTGGCAGCCGCAGAGGGCACAGCATTGACATTCACACACTAAGGCATCCATGCTTCTGGGCAACAGCAAAGGGAGAAACAGGGGCTGAAATCTTTGGGATCCACAGGTGATGACTCCTCTTGGTTTAGGGGTTAATGTTTCATGGGAGCTTCTGATACAGTGAAGGTGGAAAAGGACCCTCAGCTGACTTCAGGGGTAGCAGAAGCAGGAGACAATGGACAAGAGGAGGGTGGGGGCATGGCCCATGTCCTAAGGTAGCTGAAACGGCTTGGGGGAGAGCATGGGCAAGAAACCCAAAGAAATAATTGAAGGGTGAACTTTGAAGGGAAGGAGGAGGTCAGAGGTCCTGCCTTAGCTGATGGAGCAGGACCAGGTAAAATGTAGGTTCTACCACCAGTCTTCATTTTAAAACCTGTACTAAATATTGGGTGTGCCAACATGTTTTAATTCCAGGTGCTGGCCCCGTCAGTGAATCTGTGCACAGTCATCCACCACCTTCGTCCCTGCCTGGCTTGCCTGCACTCGCTGACCTCCATCTGAAGAGGAAGCATGGAGCTCCTGGGACAGGAAGCCCACACAAAGTCGGGGGGGGGGGGGTGTTACACTGTGCTCATCTTGGGGTTGTGCCACCTTCTTTATCAGCACCATGTGTCCACACTGATGCAGCTTCCTCTAATTCTGACACTCAGACCAGGTGCTTTGTGGGAGGGGCATCTCAAAGCATGAGCCCCCCTTGCAGACTCAGGGCAGCTCCGTTTACCTCAGTCTGCTCCTTCTGTCTTGCTCTCTGGTTCCAGACTTTCTTGCTGTTGACTTTGCTGCTTTTTCTTCTCAATCTGCTCTCAATCTTCTCAATCTGAGACTTTGCATTTGTCTCACTACACTTCCACTAATGGGGCAAATCTTCCTTTTCCAAAATTGGAGAGTTGGTGAAAGAGGCCAGTACTGCCAGGACAGGAAACACCTTGACCTTCGGGGAAATTTGCTAATGGCCCGAGAAGCGTGGAAACAACACTCTTACAGTCATTCAGAATTTGATTCACACTCCTCCCTTTCACTGGACAGCTGTGTAATCCTGTGCAAATCACTCTGCCTTTTTTTTTACCCAGTTTATTCATCGCTAAGGTGAGGATGATAATTCCACTCTACTCAGTATGTTGTTGCAACACATACATGTTATTTATCACATATCAGGGGCAGCTCCTGCCCCTGAGATGCTGATGATATAGTTCAGGAGATGAACATGCAAATAGATAATAGTGATGCAGAGTAGAAATGGCAAAAATGTAGGGTTGCACCAAGGGTTTTCTGAGAGTGCACCGTGAACAGTCAGGGAAGGCTTCCAAGACCAACTAAGAAAATAGCACCTGGTAAACAGCATATGCAAATATAAGCGATCTTAATCTTAGTCACACAGAAGGACAAATGACTGATATCAGACCCTTTTCCGAGCCTTTGGAAAGGACAGATGGAGTGTGAGTGCCTGATGGGACAACTAGAGAATACAGAGATACTTTGTTCTTCCCTTGTTTACACTCGAGCCTGCACACAATTGGAATGTAATCTGTCCAATTGGATCTCTCCTCTGCCCTCACATGACACACCCCAGAGACAGTGCAAGCATCTCAGAGCACTTCTCTGCAGGACCTTGTGCTAGGTCATGATGTATGCCCCAGGATATATAATGATGGAGATATTGGGGTGAAAACAAGGACAGATCTGAGAAGGCACAGATGTGGGTCCTGGGGTGGCCTTTGATGTTAAACAGCTGTGAGGCATTGGGCAGGTCATTCTACCTCTCTGGGCCACAGTCTTTATCTGCAAAATGACTGGCTTGCATTGGAGGAATAGTAATAAAAAAAATTATGCCTAAGGATTTAATAGACCTAAGGAGAGCTTGTTAACATTAAGATTCCCGGGCCCTACCTTCAGAGATTCTGATTCCGTTTTGTGGGGAGGGTCTGCCTTCAAAGCAAGCACCTCGCCAGTTTGGATGCACGTGGCTTCTAGACACACTGAGAAACACTGGACAGAAAATCCAGGAGTTCATGGTTTGTGCCAATGGTGGCAATAATTAGTTATATCCTGGCTCACACTGTCTTCTTCAATTCAGTAAGAAACCCAGCCACAGACAGAAAACAAAATTCAAGGTCTGTCCTGGCTCCTTCGTGATCATTCAATGCAGCACTGCTCTAAGCAGGCGAACAAAATCCTAAAATGTCATGCTCATGACTGTCGGGCTGAGAGATGCCCAAGAGGGAAGGTCAATGCTTATGTTGGCTTTTTCTTGCCAGTTCACACATCTTCTGTTCTGGACTGCAGCCAAGCCCAGAAACATTCCACAACAAAGTGTGTCACTCTCGAAGCTTTCATTGGTGATTTATGGCTTTGTGAGGCTTGGTTAGTTCAGATAAGCTTCAGAGGCTCCCAAATGTTTATCCAAACCTTTTTAACTTCACACCTTGCTACTCTTTAGGAAGACTGAAACTTCTACGGCTGTGTGGGCAGAGTGAAGAGACAGGCTTTGGCAGTGACTTATGCCTCAAGCTTTTAACAAGAGCTCTATTTTCACGATCAGAGTCAGTCTACATTGGTTCAACCTGTACCACTGTCTTCTACCAACTTTATAGGCTTAAGATCTATCTGAGAAGCTGATATTCGGTCAGGGGACTGATGGGTGGTTGGACTCAGGAAACTTCCTTACGTGAATTGTAAATGCGAACACAATCCCTACTCAACACACAGATATTCAAGAATACAAGACAGCTCAGTAGGCTGCTGGGATGTGACGCATACTATTCTTAACATCTGATGAAGCACTGCTGTCCCTGAAGACTTCTGAAAATATAGTGGTTTCTCCACCACCCCCCCTTCTCCCTCTCTCGCTCTCTCATCTATATCCCCACCTCTATGCATGTTTCCTGAGAACTATTTTGGACAAATCTGACAGTCTATAGCAGGAGGCAGAAAAGGTGACTATGGATTTTATTTTTCCCATTTCATGATTTTTCTTTCATTCATTATCAAGCCTCTATTGAGTACCTACAATGCGTCAGGAAATGAGCTAGGTGTAGGTGTAGTACATAGGGCAAAAAATGGGAAAGATTGAATTAATCTCTATCCACATAAAGTTTACAGTCCAGTGGTGAAAAGAAACATTAATCACATATGGAAAAAAATGTAAAATTAAAGTAGGTATACAATAGGGACTCAGTAAGTGTTGGGTGTATAAATGAATGAGTGACTGACACCAATATGTTTTAGAGTATTAGTAGGACCTGATATAGAAACCCCTATTTCGTTTAAAATTTAATTAGCCATATAACCTATAACCTCAGAGTTATAACAAAGAGTGGCTGTTCTAGGGCTCAAGAGTCAGGATGTAGTATCCACAATATGTGCTGTGAAGAGAAATAGAAGTCTACCCACATCTCATGTTGGAGAAACACTGAGGAGAGAGGCACTTTGGGGGAAAAAAATCTTCAGTATTCTTTTTTTTTATTATTAAAATTTTTTTATTGGGGTGACAATTGTTAGTAAAATTACATAGATTTCAGGTGTACAATTCTGTACTACATCATCTATAAATCCCATTGTGTGTTCACCACCCAGAGTCAGTTCTCCTTCCATCACCATATATTTGATCCCCCTTACCCTCATCTCCCAACCCCCACCCTCCCTTACCCTCTGGTAACCACTAAACTATTGTCTGTGTCTATGAGTTTTTGTTTCTCATTTGTTTGTCTTGTTCTTTTGTTGGTTTTGGTTTATATACCACATATCAGTGAAATCATATGGTTCTCTGCTTTTTCTGTCTGACTTATTTCGCTTAGCATTATACTCTCAAGAACCATCCGTGTTGTCACAAATGCTCCTATATCATCTTTTCTTACCGCCAAATAGTATTCCATTGTGTATATATACCACAACTTCTTTATCCATTCGTCTATCGAAGGACATTTTGGTTGTTTCCATGTCTTGGCCACCGTAAACAAAGCTGCAATGAACATTGGAGCACACGTGTCTTTATGGATAAATGTTTTCAGATATTTTGGGTAGATACCCAGGAGAGGGATTGCTGGGTCATATGGTAATTCTATTCGTAATTTTTTCAGAAACCTCCACACTGCCTTCCATAGCAGCTGCACCAGTTTGCGTTCCCAATTAACAGTGTATGAGTGTTCCTTTTTCTCTACAGCCTCTCCAACACTTGCTACTATTTGTCTTGTTGATGATAGCCATTCTGACTGGGGTGAGGTGATATCTCATTGTGTTTTTTATTTGCATTTCTCTGATGATTAGTGATGTTGAGCATTTTTTCATATGTCTATTTGCCATTTGTATGTCCTCTTTGGAGAGATGTCTCTTCAGGTCCTCTGCCCATTTTTCAATTGGGTTGTTTGTTTTTTTTGTTGTTGTGTTTCATGAGTTCCTTGTATACTTTGGATATTAGCCCCTTATCGGAGGCACTGTTTGCAAAAATCTTCTCCCATTCAGTTGGTTGCCTCTTTATTTTGTCGATGGTTTCTTTTGCTGTGCAGAAGCTTTTAAGTTTCATATAGTCCCATTCGTTTATTTCAGCTTTTACTTCCGTTACCTTTGGAGTCAAATTCATAAAATGCTCTTTGAACCCAAGGTCCATAAGTTTAGTACCTATGTTTTCTTCTATGCAGTTTATTGTGTCAGGTCCTATGCTTAAGTCTTTGATCCATTTTGAATTAATTTTGGTACATGGTGACAGATAGCAGTCCAGTTTCATTCTTTTGCACATGGCTATCCAATTCTCCCAGTACCATTTATTGAAGAGGCTGTCTTTTCTCCATTGCATGGAATGAGCTTGGAAGCCTCCCCTCCTCTTGAATTTTTTGGAGTAGTTTGAAAAGAATTAGAAAAAGTTGCTAATTCTTCTTTGAATGTTTGATAAAATTCACCTATGAAACTGCCTGGTCTAGGACTTTTGTTTGTTGGGAGTTTTTGGATTATTAGTTCAATTTCACTAATAGTAATTGGTGGTTTCAGATTTCCTGTTTCATCTTAATCCAGTCTTGAAAGATTGTATGTTTCTGGGTATTTATCCATTTCTTCCTGATTGTCCACTTTGTTGGTGTATAATTGCTTGTAGTATTTTCTTATAATCCTTTGTATTTCTGTGGTGTCTTTTGTCACTTCTCTTTCATTCTGATTTTATTTATTTGAGTCCTCTCATTTTAGTTCTTGATGAATTTTGTTCAGAGTTTATCAATTTTTTTATCTTTTCAAAGAACCAACTCTTGGTTTTATTGATCTTTTGTATTGTATTTTAAGCCTCTATTTCATTTATTTCTGCTCTGATCTTTATTGTATCTGTCCTTCTACTCACTTTGGGCCTTGTTTGCTGTTCTTTTTCTAGTTCCTTTTAGTGTAAGGTTAGATTGTTCATTTGAGATTTTTCTTGTTTGTTGAGGTAAGCCTGTATTGCTATGAATTTCCCTCTCAGGACTACTTTCCCTGTGTCCCATAGATTTGGGGTCATTGTGCTTTCATTTTCATTTGTCTCAAGATATCTTTTGATTTTTTTAAATCTCATATTGACCCATTCATTGTTCAGTAGCACGTTATTTAGCCTGTATGTGTTTGTGTGTTTTTCAGTTTTTTTCTTATAATTGATTTCTCGTTTCATACCACTGTGGTCAGATAAGACGCTTGATTTAATTTCAATGTTCTTAAATTTATTGAGACTTCTTTTGTGGCCTAACATGTTGTCCGTCTTGGAAAATGTCCCATGTGCACTTGAAAATAATGTATATTCTGCTGCTTTGGGGTAGAATGCTCTAAAAGTATCAATTAAATCCATGAGGTCTAGTGTGTCATTTAAGACCGCTGATTCCTTGCTGATTTTCTGTGTGGAGTTGTCCATTGGTGTCAATGGGATATTAAAAACCTCTGCTCTGACTGTATTACTGTTGATCTCTCCTTTTATGTTGGTCAATATTTGCTTTATGTATTTAGATGCTCCTATGTTGGGTGCAGAGACGTTTACTAGGGTGATGTCCTCTTGTTGGATTGAGCCCTTTATGATGATGTAATGTCCTTCTTTGTCTCTTATTAGAGTTTTGTTTTAAAATCTATTTTGTCTGATATAAGTATTGCTACCCCAGCTTTTTTTTTTTTTCATTTCCATTTGTGTGAAATATCTTTTCCCATCCCTTTACTTTTTCACTCTATATGTGTCTTTCAATCTGCTGTGTGTCTTTTGTGGACAGCATATGTATGAGTCTTGTTTTCTTATCCATTCAGCTACTTTATGGCTTTGATTGGAGCATTTAATCCATTTACATTTAAAGTGATTATCGATAAGTACATATGAGTAATTATAACCATTTTATTATTTATATATATGTTCTTTAGCCCCTTCTTCCTTCTGGTTAAAAAAGTCCCTTTTACTTTTCTTGTAATACTGGCTTGGTGGTAATGAATTCCTTTAGCTTTTTCTTGTCTGGGTAGTTCTTTTCTCTCCTTCAATTTTAAATGATGGCCTTGTTGGCAGAGTAGTCTTGTTTGTAGGTCCTGCTTTTCATTACTTTGAATATTTCCTGCCACTCTCTTCTGGCCTGCAAAGTTTCTGTTGAGAAATCAGCTGACAGTCTTATGGGAGGTCCCTTGTAAGTAACTAGGGACCTGCTTTTAGGATTCTCTTTTTTGTCTCTAACGTTTGGCATTTTATTTATTATGTGTTTTGGTGTGGGCCTGTTTGGGTCATCTTGTTTGGGACTCTATGTGCTTTCTGGGATTGTACGTCTATTTCTTTCACCAGGTTAGAGAAGTTTTTCATCATTAATTTTTCAAATAGGTTTTCAATTATTTGCTCTCTCTCTTCTCCTGGTACCCCTATGACGCAAATGTTGTTATGCTTGATATTGTCATAGAGGTCTCTTAAATTATTTTCATGTTTTAAAATTCTTTTTTCTTTTTGTTGTTTTGTTGTCTTCTACATAGTGGATTCGATCCTCTGTTTCATCTAATCTCCTGTTGCATTTTTCATTTCTGTTATTGTATTCTTTATTTCTGACTGGTTCTTTTTCATGTTTCTTATGTCCTTCTTTATGCAATCTCTTTGTTGAAGTTCTCACTAATGTTTTGAATGCTGTCTCTGGTATGTTGCTTGCCTCCATTTCATTAAGTTATTTTTCTGGAATTTTCTCCTGTTCTTTTATATGGGACATGTTTCTTTGTTTCCTCATTTTGGCTGCCTCTCTGTGTTCATTTCTATGTATTAGGTAGATTTTCTATGTTTCTTAGTCTTTGCTGGGTTGTCTTATATAGTAGGTGTCCTGTATGGCCCAGTGGTGCAATCTCCCTGATCACCTGTGCCCTGTGCTTTAGGAGTGCCCCTTGTATGGGCTGTGCAGGCCTTCCTGTTGTAGTTGTGCCTTGATCACTTTTGGTACATCGGTGGGTGTAACTGACTCTCAGGCTGATTGGCTGTGAGGACTGACCACACCCACAGTGTATGAGTCATGGGGCCTGACTCTGCAAAGGGGGTTTCACCCAGCTGGCTCCTGTGCCTGTTGAGACTACCCTCTGGGTGTGCTACTTGTGGTGTTAATTGAGTAGTGCTCTGTTGTAGTCTAAAGCTGGTCTCCTGCTGTGTTGGTTATGGGGCCTCTTGGGAGGGGCTCCCATGTAGGCTAAGGTTGGCTGTCCCTATTACTTGCCTGGGGCTACCTGGTTGGAGCTACAAAGCTATCTGCAATTATTCGCTACCCGTGTTGGACTTGGAGGTGCATGGGAGAGGCCATCTGTCACTTGCAGATGAACTGAGGCTATCTGCCACCAGTACTGGGCTTGGGACAGCTTAGTAAAAGGCCCGGGGCACTCCAAGTCCTGATGCCACTTGCTAGCTGCCTGTAAGGCTCAACTACTGAAAGAACCTCAGTCAGTATGCAGGTTGGGTGAGGCAGTGTCCCAGGTAATCACCAAGGTGGGCTGAGTGTTCACCAGTTTAATGGAGATTCAGGTTTGGAAGCAGTGCTGAGCCTGGGACTCTCAAAAAAGTCTCAAAGCACATCATGGCCAGCTGCCACCACCTTGGGCTAGCAGACCGCTGAGAGTTGTCCAAGAAATATTTCAGCACAGGTTGGGCCTGGTTGCCCTCCACCAAGAGTCCCTCCAGTGGTACATAAGCCAAGGCCCACTGTTTGTTGCTGAAAGAGCCTCCTGAGGTGCATGGGGTGGGGCTGGTTGCCCAGGTGCTGAAAGTGTCTCCCACAGTGCTGTGCATGTTGGGCTGGGCAGGGTCCCAGGGAGTCACTGGGGTGCGGTGAGTGGTGTGCACAAGATTATTAAAAATTGAGTTCTGGCACCACTGCTGAGCTTGGGTCCACTTATGCCCAGAGAACACTGAGGTCAACTGCCACCTTCCTTGGGCTTGCAGGCCCCTGAGAGTTATCTACTAAAGGCTCCAGTGCAGATTGCGGCTGGTTGTCTGCCACTAGAAGTGCCTCAGGGAGTGCACAAGCCTTAGCCAGCTGTTTGCTGCTGAAAAAGCCTCTTGCAGTGCACGGGGTGGGGTTGGTTGCCCAGGCATATGTTGCGCAGGGCAGGGTCCCAGGAAGTCACGGGAGTGAAGTGAGTGAAGTTCACCGGGTCAATGCAGTTTCAGATTTGGCTGCGTTGGGGAGGGGTCTAAACAGGGATAATGGAGATTCTCCCGCTAGCCCTTGCCCTGACGCCACAGAACTTAGTCTTTCCCTATATGTCTCTGGTGCCTCTCAAGTTGCCGCTCCTCCGCCAGAGCCCAGGGTGAATACCTGTGAGTGAGTGAGTCTTTGCATGAGCTCTTTAAGAAGACATTTGGGTTTCCAGTCTCACCTGGAGGGGCAGAGTCCTCACTGATTTTCACAGACAGATGTTGTGGGGATTCCTCTTCCCGGTACTGGATCCCCGGGCTGGGAGCCTGCTATGGGGCTAGGACCCCTCACTCCTCAGCAGGGACCTCTACTGCTGAGATATCTTTCCCAATATTCAACCGCTCCACATGGATGTGGGGCCAGCCCATTTTGCATCTCTGTCTCAACGTGGCCTCTTCTTTATATTCTTAGTTATAGGAGTTCTGTTCAGTTGGTCTTCAGATAGTCCTTGAGGTTGATTGTGCTATAATTTAGTTGTAATTTTAATGTGGTCATGAGAGGAGGCAAGCACAGCAGTTAGCTACTCTGCCATCTTGCCCAGAACTCTAAACTGAAAATTTGACACTGTAAAATCCTTATTTGATATGGAGAAAAGATTCCCTAACCCTTTTGAAAAAGGCAATTTCCAGTTGAATGATGATCCCTGAGTAAATGTCCTTGACTGACTACATAGAGTTGATATGTGCAATGTAAACTTTAAGTCCTTCAGGTCAGAAGTCACAACTTCCCAATTTTCCTAGTAAAGCACCCTGCATAGGTGACGTCTAATAAATACCTGTCACCTCATTTGTTTTTAACACAGTTAGTGTTTCAGTTATTTCTGTGTGCCACTCATTGGCCAAGTTCTTTAAGTACATTTCATTTAATCCTCACAAAAACTTGCTAGGCAGGTGGTGATAACATTTTGAAGGAAACTGAACTGACAGTAGGTAACTTTTCTAAGGCCACTCATCTAGAAAGTGGTAAAGTTGGGATTTGAATCTTGGTCTCTTGATAAAGAGTTGTGATTTTCCATATACTACATTGCCTATTTATTAATCATCACATGAACATTTATTGAGTATTTGTTATTTTCTATACCTTTCTGGGTACTGATTACATTACAGGTGAAACAGGATGTTACTTCACTATTTTTATTAAGTCAATCCACCCCAACGTTTATCAAGCCCGAGGGCATTCTACAGAATTCCTTGGTTGGATTGACTTTCCATAGGCAAGTCAGAGAAGTAAAGTATTTTAAACAGAAGAACAGCATAATAAGATTAGCAGTGCAGAGAGATCACTCTGGCTGCTAAATGGAATATGAATAAAGGGGGAGAAATGGAAGCCCAATGAGGGCCTATTATCTCTACGATAAAAAGGAAATGGTAACTATAAGTCTCAACCTCTAAGTAGATATTGGGGTTGAGAGAGAAGAGGAAGAAGAACAAATTGAGGATTACCCCCAACTTTGTGGCTTGGGTTATTTACGTACCATTCACCTAGATGGGAATCACAGCAAGAAGAACAGGTTTGAGGGCTAAGGGATAGCTTAGTATTTGGCCATATTGAATGTTGAATCCCACATTCTTGACCTCTAATAAACACCATGATTCTCTGGACTCATGACAGGTAATCATTGCTTCCTCTAGCAAAATGCCTATGTCTCTGTTTCTAAATGAGCCATGCTGCTCGTGGTTTATTGATTGCTTTAATTTGATGCCTAAAGACAACCTCCCATTGGGTCCCTGAGGAGGATATTGCACAAGAATACTGGGAAAAAAAAAACCCCAGATGATTCCATTTCTATGGCTTAATTGGTCTGGAAACCACAAGCTGGCAATGTGGGACTCACTGACTGCCAGGAGGAAGTCTTGGCACAGCCAGGCAACTTGATTAGTGTGTATTTCCAACATACGCTCATTTATTTGCTTCTCCTGTTTAATTATTGCCTATGCTACCATCACAGGTGTTCAAGACTTGGGAGTTATAAACAAAGGAACAAAAAAGACCTTAAAAGCATGGAGAAATGAGCCACTTCTAACCAATTACATGAAATGATCTATAGAAAACAGTTTTGTGGCTGCCATGGCCAAGCCAAATCTGGGTGTTTAAATTGGACTAACCATCTATCCATAAGACAATAGAAAATAAACTCAGGCATTCTAATCAGATTCACAAAAATTATTCTGGATCCCCTTGCTTCATCACTACCATTAACCAGGCTCCCTGCTCTGTTCTAGTGTCTGTTTTTTTTTTAGTTTTTTTTTCTTTTTTTTTCTTTTTAGCTTGCTTGGACATTTGGCTTATGCTTTGAGCACAACAGGACCTTTGATACTCAGTACTCTTTAGGGCCTGGATAATCTTTGGGATCCTCTCACTCATGTCTCTTTTGGGCAACCATCACATCTGACTCGGGCTCGGATCCGGAATCCTCACCCCAAAATTGGCTTTTGACTAGAGCCTGTGTAGACTCACTTCAGCCACCCTGGAACCCAAGCTCAGGATAATCCAATACTTCTTCTTCTTTTTTTTTTTTTTTTTTGAAATTTTGTTTAGTTATTTGTGATAGTGTCTCTCTGTCACTTAGCCTTTCTATACAGACTCAGCCAGTCCTGGACCATCTGAGGCTCATGGAGTTATGATGCATACTTACCTAGTGTGAGAAAAAGGGTTTGGAAGTTCCTGGGTAAAACAAGAAAACCAAAAATGTGTACTAAGTTGTTTGCCTAAAATTGCTACTAAAGAAACTCTAGTTGTCAAAGAGAATCGTTTCTCCTCTTCTAAACAATAATTATTATAGACAGACTTTGAGTAGAACACTTTCCTGAGAGACAGGAGGACTTATGAGGTAGATTCTATGACTCAGCCACATAGATACCCTATTCTGTTCATCTGGATGGAGTCAGACACACATTCGCAAGATAGACAAGCAGAGAGCTGATATTTTGACAGTATTAAGTAGGGCCACTGGCCTGTCTTATCAGGCTTATTACCCAAGTAATTGAACCTTTCTTCTCATTCCATTTCTGTCACTGGACAGACCGATAGTTTTGTTCTTTTTTTGTCTCTGGGGAAATGAATCAGAACGTCTTTACCTGGAAGAGTAAAGTCATCCATTCACTGATGGGAACAGCCCTCTTAGTAATAGCTTCATCAATAACTACTTTGGGAGGCCAGCAAAAGCAGTGGAGACTAATTAGAAGTTTCTTCTGGCTATCATAACAGTCAACGTACTTTCAATGGTGGTTTTTGATAAATGAACCCAAGTTTCCATCTAAATTCCATTCTCTACATCAAGGTTAGCATATGAAAGAGCAGAAATCAAACTTTATTAATCCATATAGTAGCAAAGCATTTTAAAAGTTCATTTCACCGAGTACCAATTCAATGGGAGGTTAATAAGCATTAATAAAAAATTTAAAAAGGGCTGGATCATCAAAAAAGTTTGAATTACCCTGGGATAATAAAAGTTAAACAGTTTTCTCTATTGCAGGGATTCCTAGCGTCTTTGAAATGGCGATGTGCAGGGCACATGACTAGGGTGAGGCAAACCACACATCAAGGGCAAAAAATTTAAGGAGGCACTTGTTCTCCGGGCAGCAAGGGCAGAGTTGTCATTTGCATGAAGCCCAAGAGTGAGTGCTTCCTTAAATTTTGCATCCAATGCACAGGTTACCTTATCCCAGTCCAGATCCCACTAATGTGTGCTGTGAGTGATTTTCAAGATTAGGGCATAATATACAGTATTTTCCAATTTATGTGAGAACTCGTATGTGTATGTGTATATAGGTAACACTTGTCATGAGATTAGTGTCTTGTGAAAAGAAGTCTGAGGAGTAGATTTATTTTTTCACTCACGCAATATATATTGTTTTTGAGTGTCGATTATGGTACCAAATAATAGCAAGGCACTGAGGATATAAAAAAGACAAGGAAAATGTTGAAATGTTTTAAAATGTTGAAATCTAGGAGGAAAAACCAATCTAAATAAGTCAAACATACAACGTAAGTGCCATGTTAGAGGTGCTTCTAATGCGGGGTATACTGTGGGCTTGGAAAGGGCGACATCTGACTCAGAGAGGAGTGTGTGGAAAGTCAGTGAAGGATTCGTAGTGGAGCGGGGCAGGGAAGCTGAGTTTTGGAGGATAAATGCAAGTAAGCATGAGATATGAGAGGATGACAAGTCTGCCAGGAAGAGGGAACAGCAAATGTGTGCTCTGTGTACTGAGGTACGAGCACCTGGAGTGTGTCTGGGGAACTTCACAGTGTCAGCCATGGGGTGGGAGACAACTTTCATTGAAATCAATTGGCTTTAAAGAAAGGATCGTCTGGGAGGTTCATAAGAGTGGAGCATTGAGAGCAAGAGCATAGATACGTGTATATAAATACCCATCAAAGGTCAATGTGTGACCAGAAGGACACACACACAATAAGAATAACAGAACTAGGAAGAACATCAAAATCCTCATCATGATCTCTAGGGCCCTGAAGGTCTCTGCCTACTTCTCCAGCCTCATTTTCTCCACCCCCACCCCCACCCCCACTTTCCCTCCCACTCTCAGGGCTTTAACCACACAGGCATTCTTTCACATGCTTTCTTCTATCAGGGCCTTGGCACATGCTGTTCCCTCTGCCTGGAATGTGTTTCTCTCCTTTTTTATTTTTCTAGATGACTTTAAATTTCAGGGTACTAGCTTAAATCTGCCTTCCTCAGGTACTCCGGCTAGATCTAGGTTGTTTGAAACTTTTTCTCTCCCTGTACTTTATCTTCACTGTACATTTGGGATTGTATGTTTTCATACAATGATTACCTGATTAATTTCTATCTCCCCCATAAACTGTTATGTTAGCTCCAGAGACAGTAACCACTTCTGTTTCATTTATCATTTTATTCCCCACAGCTAACACAGAACTCTGTGGACGTTAGGTGCTTATAAATATTTGCTGAATAACTGTGTGGCACAGTTGGTTAGCTACCCAGTGTTGTGTAGGGTTGCTGCTGGATGGGCTGTATTTCCCAGCCCTGTCACTAGTTACCAGCAAGAGAATGTGATGTGTTTCCCCTCTGGGCTGAAGTGGTTAAGAAGGGTATGTGCTTTCTCCACTCTCTTTCCCTATCCACTGGCTGGAAGTGAAGGATTTCAAGGCTTTAGAGGATGATGGAGTTACAAGGTGAACAGAGTCTGGATTCCCGAATCCCTGTATGAAGATTGACCATGGAACAGACAATTAAATTTTCCTTGACTGAGACATAAGCCTCCATTGAGTCACTGAGAATTCAGTTTTCAAAAAATACACATAAATAATACATGTAAAAGAATAAATGAAAGATTAAAAAGCAATCCAGATGTGATCAGAATAAGAGCTGGTTCTTTAGACCACATTAACCAAGGATTGTTAACATCATTTAAATAAAAGAAGCTTGGATTAATAGAAATCTTATTGTTGTCAAATTTATGTTTGTTCAGATTAACTGTATGGTGAAATGATTACAGCCTTAAATCCATACCATGGATTCGATTACTTTCTCGCATCCAGTTAATTTATGAGCCCCTGCTAGATTGTTACAAATGAATTCTTGGGCTGGATGAACAAGACCTGACATTTACAGCCAAGATTCTCATGCTCAGAATGAGTGAAACTCGGTCAGCATAACCCCTTTAAAAATGCTGTTTTACCAAGATTTGTTTTTGTTTGAATGTGCAATACATTATGCTAGTATAATCTTTCTATTAAACCAACTTCCCTTCATCCCTTTTTTTCCCTCCTTCCCAAATATTTTTGAGCACTCGCCAGGGGCCAGGTATTGTGCTCAGCATTGGCGGTAAGATGAACAAGACAGTTATTGCTTCCACCATAATGGAGCTTACAGTCTAGCAGGAAAGACAGACAATTAACTAAGCAATTAAAATGTAGGATGACAAATGCTGTCTTAGAGAGTATATAGGGTGCTATGGGAACACTTTGTAGGGCTAGTATAGCAGATACTATCAGTATGTTCTACCCATATCACATTTGATTCATTTTGGAACACCAACTTCTGATACCCTTTCTCTCCCAATACCCAGCACCTTTATCTTTGTTACAGGATTTTCCTCAATCTGCCAGACCATTTTCCCTGTGTGTGTAGTATTTGTAGTGCTTGGGTAGCCCTTAACCAGTGACAGACACATGCAGAAATTTAAATATTGTGCTTGATTGAGACAACTCTGAGATGTGACTACACTGTTTCTAGATATTCCTGGTAGGGCTGAGCCAAAATCCCCTTTGTGAGACTTTGCTTGATATCCTGCACTTGCTTTGCCTCCTTCCTTTCTCTGGTCCCATTTGCCCACTCCCCTATCAGTGATTTCTGGGAACACATTCGCATGATCCTTGTCTCAGGGATGGTTTCTATGGACCCAACCTATGATAGGCATCTAACCCAGTCCAGAATGTCAGGGAAGACCTCTTGGAAGATATGCCACTTAAAGTGACATCTGATGGATGAGTAGAGTCAACCAGGTGTATGCGGAGTGGGTGGAAAAGAAGGATAATCTAGGCAGGGTGGACAGTATATCCAAAGACACCTCCTGGAGAAGCTATGGTTAGGTGCAAATTATCTCTCCTGAAACCATCTTATTTTTCCCTTTTGGTAAGTTTATGGTGAACTCCTATTTTCCTTAAGCTCTATGTCAATGATACAAAAATCCGTGTTTCCCCATGATCAGCATTTATCAGGGGATTTTAAAAAAAACACACAAAACAAAATATATTTGTTTCGCCTTTATTGATGGATTCATTGCCTCTATCAGTGTGAATAATGCCTTGACAAAAATGGAAGTGGGATAGACCATTACGCTTAGTGATATAAATTATCCTTGATGGAGAAGGTCCCTGTTCATCAATACTGATGTAGTTGTGTCATCAATTTAATAGCTGAACGCCAAGGACCATTAAACCTAGCATTGTTTGCTATACCATTATTTATAATAGCGCCCAAGAGTAACATGTAATTAATCCTATGACTGATTGACAAAGAAAATTGCAGGGTAATCAATCATATTGTATAAACACCTGTCACGGGGCTACATGTGGGATGTGAAGGTTGACTTGTGATGTTTCAGTGCTTCCCTGTCTAGATTTTGCTTTGGGCTGGAGTGAGACCCAACACTGAGAGAGACTTTACTTTCAGATCCAGATGTAACGCTGGCTGCTGCACCTTGATATTCAGTCAAATCTTTCTGTCTAGCTTGATCTTTAACTATTCCTGTTGGGAGGGTGACCAATATGAAGAATCTCTGAGTTCTACTTTATCTGGAATGATTTTCTCTTTTTAGGTCTCTCCCACTCATGTTTTTTTTTTTTTCTTTTTCCCACTCGTCTCTGTTTTTGCTTAGCTTTCCTTCTGTGATTTGCCTTTAAAACAAGCAATTTATACTCTTCTGTAATGATTTCCTGTCACGAAGGCTATTTTGTAACTTGTTGTCCTCTATGAGCTGGCCAGAAGGCATTCACCCTGAGCACGGGTAGCTGAGACCAAGTCAGAGTTTTCCTCTCCTGTATGGACTTTTCTGTAAAGTTCATCCAGAAGGGTCAGCCTCTCTGCCTATGACTTATAACTTCAGAAACTCCAGGTTCTGTGTGGCCAAAAATGGCTGAGACAATCGTGGAGATTCATTCCAGAGAGAAAAATGGCAAATGGAAAGTTATGACTCCAACACTAGTGTGAGTTTCTTCTGTGTGAAGACTGGGGCTAATATGCAATATTCCAACATTGCCTAGAGAAACTAGACCCTGTGGTTAGGTGGGGTTTTCCCTAAAGTGGAGAAGCATTTCAAGTATCAGTCATAGGGAGAGTCAGGTCCTTAGAGTGGTGAAAGAGAAGATTCTGTGCCTCTCTCCTGGCATCTGTCTAAGGTCTAGACTAGGATGGCAAATACACAGCACTGGCAGTGTCCTTCATTTCCTTTACTACTCCCTGCCCATCCTTGCATCCTCTTCCATTGCAGACATCACCAATCACCACTGTACTTTCCTCATTGAGCTGTGATAAAACCTCAGACTTCTGCTCAACCCAGCATCCCAGTCAGGCACTGTCTATTGTTTGGAGTTGAAATATAAGATTAAAACCTATTTCCTATTGTCAGTGTCAAGCCTGTTGAGTCAGAATGCACATGTATCTAGGACAAGCTGAGGGTAGGACGGGTGCTAGGAGGGAAAGAACTACCGGAATGTCATTGCGTTACTCATTGTGGAGGGACTGTGAGCCTTGGAGAGTGAGCTATATCCTTGTAAACCAGATCATTTTCACTAGGTACTACTCCCTGGGTTTATTATTTTTCTTCGTTCTCTTCTGTCTTTTAGCGACATTTGGTTTGAATGATTTGGCCTTGTCAAGCTTCTCACAGAGTACCTGAGGAGAACTGTGTGTCCATGGTTGGGTTAGAGTTAAGTGGGAAACTGGGATACCTTGAGATCAGAGTACATCTGAGACTGCTTATGAGTGAATACTCCTAGGAAGTCTAGGCTCTACAGTTAGCTGCTTTTCCTTTCCTTATTCAGAGATTCTTTCCCCTACTGACAACCTTAGTGATCCCTAGTGCTATTTTATTAAAGAAGGTAGCTTTCATTTTTGTCACCTTGCCAAGACTATCAAGAACTCATAATGAGGCAGCAAAAAATTACCATTCCATCTCTCTTTGTCCCGCCTCTCTTTTTCACAAAACAATGCGTATTCCATGGCAAGTCCTTCTAATTTTCTATGTCACTAAAGCCATATGATTAGGTAGCAAATATCAAAGTCTCCTGATGACTCAAGACTCCAGCATCCCATGGATATAATGATGATGGTGATTCCCCCAGCATGAGTTTCTAAGAGAGCCGCAGGAATCCTGCCTTCTCCTTCTGTCCTTACTTAGAAGCTTAGCTTTTAAGAGGCTCTCTGGAGCTTTGATCTGTGAAGAGGTGAACAAATTGGCAAACACAGACCCTACAATATCTTATTCATGTTTGCAAACAGCTAACTTGGTAAGCAGGTATGTCCTCAATAAACCTATAAACATGTGCGTCAAAAGAGAATTTATAAGCAACCTATATAGGCAGTGGTTCTTGGAGAATTCAGCTTGGCATATAATCTAGTTCAGCTGAAAGATTTGGACATATAATCTCTGCCACACAGATCATCCTTCTTTGTGTCTCTCTCTGGTCATGTACAAATCATTCATTTGCCAGGTTCTTTGTAATTCTAGTAATTAAGGGCAACCAATCAGTCTTTTTGGCCCTGAGTCAGGATTCTACAAAATTTTTCTTCAAAGCCCGAACATGAACCCAACCAAAAGCAAGGGGGAAATTAAGGCACACTATTTAGGATTTATTTTTAAACTTAAGCGTTCTGTGGATTGACATTTGACCTGCTGGCTGGCCTGACACTTGTCTGGACTCCTCCCCAGCATGGAGAAAAATGGATCCACTCTGATTCATATGAGTTGTTTTAGGGGTTTCATTGGTTTTATATCCTGAGTTAGTTGGTAAGAGTGGACCAAACGCAGAGGAAGAAAAGACAGAGAAGCTTACTGTGAAGATAGTATGTGAAGATTCTGTACATGTCTATACTATTGTTTCAATCCTTATCTCATTCATTCAGCCCAACATCATGCCCCTAATGTGTGCTTAGCAGGCTGCCAAAAAAAAAATAATAATGCTATATACGAAGTGAGTTTAAAAACATGATCACTGCCCTCTAGGAGCTGGCCATCTAGTAGGGAAGATAAACATATATTGGAAGTAACCTAAAACCAGAGTGAAGCTGTGTGACAATTGGTTAGGAACTGCAGAGAAAAGTTTGCGTAAGAGCGAGGAGAGGAGTGATCTCTGTGTGTTCTCGTTGGACATGAGAACAGGGATGGAGTTTTATTTATGTTTGTAACTTGTGCCAGGAAAAACTAGCGTATCCTAAATGCTTGATGAATGCAACTGAGAGGGAACATGGAAAGTTTCCTGGAGGAATGTGTAGTTTAGGTTGACAGAGAGAAAGTAGGAGGGAACTCCATGTAGGAAACTGAATGGGCTTAGAAATAGTGTGTGTGTGTGTGTGTGTGTGTGTGTGTGTGTGTGTGTGTGTGTGTGTAGCTTGCTGGAGTAGAAGGGAAGGGCAGAGAATAGTGAAAGAACCAAAGTATGCTGATGGCATTTATCCTTAGCTTGGGCTTCCTCCCAGCTTTCACTCCCAGTCAGAAATAACTAGAGATACAATACAGCCTCTCTTTCTAACCAAGTTATTGGATGCTGCATTATTCTTATGAGAAATGGAGTCTTCCTGGGGCATCCTGAAACTCACAAAAATCTTAAATCAGTATTCTCAAACTTTGGTATGCCAAAGAATTTTCTGGGAGGCTTGTTAAAACACTGATTTCTGGGCCCCATCTACAAAGTTTCTGATTCAGCAGGTTTGGACTGAAGCCTGAGGATTTGTACTTCTAGCAAGTTCTCTGGTGAAGCTTGCATGCTAGTTCTGTCACCATAGTTTGAGAACCACTGTCTTAGATAAATATACAGTTACCTTTCCATCATATTTGCATCATCTTCCAATACATGGAGAAAATCACATGTCATACTGTGATGGCTGTGATGAGCAGAGCCTTTTAAAGGGTCTGTTGAAGGAGGCTACTTCCAAGATGCTTGGTTTCAGGTGACAGAATATTTATGGAATAAAACTGCATTAATTTCCAACTTATAAATTATTATATTCTGGAATTTCCTATTGTTAACTGAACATTTAGAACTCAGAACATTATTTTCCTCAGAGCACCAAAGTTGTAAATAGGGGTTAGGTCTCCAGCTCAGCACAAAATCCCAGGTCACCTGGAATACACATATATCTAATACACTCAGTTCTAAAATAGGTAATCACAGAAAATCACACCACAACAGCACCACTAGTTAAAACAAACACACAACTTAAACATGTGTGCTTCACTCTGTTCCATAGTTGATCCTTATAAGTTACATGATCAGTAAATTTGATAAATTAAATGGTATTTTAGCTCTTTAGGAACCTCACTAATGGAACGATCTTTAATCAAAGGAAAATAGAGTAGCAGAGAATTAATTTTAAAATAATAAAATGGTGCACAAAGGCATTCTTAAAACTTTTGCACTTTGTAAGTTGGCTTTTATTTGCATATATCATAGTTACTTATAAGAAAGAAAATGTGGTTTACTTCATTTCAGCCTCTATCATGGCACTGACTTCGAACCCTTTACCGGACAGGCTGGCTTGAAAACATCTACTACACCCACATTCCTCTTTTGAAGGTTTCTTTCCACATAAGTTGCCTCACCCCTGTGCTCCCCTGAAGTGGGCACCTTGTTTAAGAACAGCTAACCTACAGGTTGGCTAGGAATCTACAAGATAACCTGGTGTGGAAATTTTGCTCATCCTGGACAATGGGGACTAACTGGACCAATCGTAACTTGAGACAGAGAAAAAGAATGAAGCAGCTGGTTTCGGGAATAGTGGCCAAAGGACACGGGGAGAATAGCTGAGTTGCCATAACAGTAGAGCATGAGAATAAACATTTGTGGATTCCTGCTGCTTAGGAGGTTGACCAGATGACACAGTCACTAGTGCTGCTCTGAATTCTGAATGATTTTGTGAGTCTTGGACTTCTTAATAAGCTCTGCAAGAACCGATGGTTTAGCTGTTCCTGGAATCCTGGGACTAGCAAAATCCCGTATCTTCCTTCTTTTCCAGGTGAATTCTTACATAATTCACCTAAACTAAAAGCCAGCAAAATTCCTTTTAGTAAAAATAGCCTAACCGCATAAGCTCTCATGGAAATCTCCTAGCGATAGATTTGGCATGTTTACTCTCCAATCTTCATTTCAGGTCTCTATCTGAAGAATTTGGATGGTATTTCTCTCCTCTCCCTCCTGATCACTCCCAACTGATGGATTAGTTGAAATTTGCACAGCTTTGAATTCATCAGAACTGAAGGCACATAAAAATGCAAGGAATTAAGGAACACACAATACATAAAAGAGAAAGGAAGAGTGAGAGTCACAGGAGATCAACCCTCACCACAAAGAAAGATGCATAGCCTTTGATGAGCTGCATCTATAAATAATTAGCTCTGCCAGCCTCTGTCAGGTTTTGGTCAATTGGTCCAGGGATAATGAGGGCGAGGGGCATACTGCCAATGAGCTCAGCTCTAATATGAGCCCGAGAACAATCTGAATCAGATACTCACCCTGCACTTGTGTGATGTAGATTTATAAGTTCTGAGCACCACCCTGATGCGTGCTGGTGTTCTCAGATTCATTAAATGGGAACGTACCATGCCTTGTCTCAAGTTGGTCATAGAAACCTTAGTATCTTACATTCCACGGCAATTTGAGGATCATTCTACTCTGACTCCAATTTTAAGGACAAGGAAACTGAAGTTGTAGGAGGATGAATATCACAAAACTTACTCATGATAGTATGCATTTAAAGACTTGCTCTACTTGCTTTTAGTGCAGAGGCAGTAAAAACTTCATCTTCCTGACCTTTTCAATCACTTATTTTGTGGGGCCATTTATAAGAAATGGCTCCACTGCCTCTCATAGCTTGTCTCATTTGAATCCCTTTAAGATGGACAGAAGTATCATTTCCATTTTAGAGCTGAATAGGCTAAAGCCCAGAGGGGCTCGGCCACTTTTTGGAAACCTGGATCCTCTGACTCCTAGTCCAGATGCCTTTCCAATGGATAATATATTTGAAAACACGTTTTACACTAAAATTTGAAATAGAAATGCTGGTCTTTATCATAACCCTCACCTCTATCCTTATGCCACACTCGCTGGACTATAGCGAAGGTCTATCCTTAAGGACAGTGCCTTCTTTGTCTCTTTGGTGCTCTGCACAACATTTTGCAATTACAGGAATTTTCCTCGAATTAAGTCAGAATATCCCCTGGATTATAAACAGGATCTTTTTAATGGTGGTAACTTTTTTTTTTTTTTTGATTCCCAACAAACTATCCTGAGCCTTTGGTTAATCACTGTGACCGTTCTTCAGAGGCTTCTGTTTAACACAAACATTGACACCACCACCAGCCAAGCTTCATCCATTCATACATCATTTCCTGGGCAATCACTATGTGCCAGACCCTGGGTGAAAGACCAAAGATGCAAAGATAACAAGGCATGGCACCTGTTTTCCCAGAAGCTTAGAATTCAGTGTGTGCAAGGAGGAGAGATGCTGGGGAGAGGACTGGGAAAGAGGAAAGACAGGCAAACACACTAACAGTTACGATGGAGTTGAGTACTTGCTACGGTAAAGGTGAGGACAGGATACTGTGGAAACACAGAAGAAGGTTCTAAGTCAGAATGAGGGGTCAGGGAAGGTGTTTTAGAGGAGCTGGTACTCATCTTGGGAATTACCCCTCTGCCAGGAACACCTACTTTTCTGAATCTACAGCAGAGCTCTTGGTGTAAGTAAGGAAGGCTATAGATGGCAGAGAATATTTCTTTTTATTCCTATATGCTGCTATCCCAAAGGAGGACTTTTATGGCAAAAAGGAAGGATCAAGAAAGAGTAATAATGAAGCCTCGCTGATATCTTTGCCTAAAGTTACATAAGCTAGGGCACAGCCTATCTTAAAGATACCTTATCCATTTTACAGAGAAGCAAACAGAAGTCCAGTGGAACTAAGTGACTATCCTTCACTGAGGACGATGCGTCACAACTCTCTGAACCTCAGAGAAAGTCTTCTTTGTCGTCATCAGCCCTAGGTGTGGTTGTTGTCTGCCGCCTGGTTTCACCACTCTCAGAAACCTCCTTTAACTTCACTTCTTTACTCCCAATTTTGGTCTTAGGGAGTACAGTTAATCCCCTGCTGCAAAGGGGAGTTCACTTGCTATACTATACTAGGAAGAGCAGCAGCTTGATTTTGCTCAGCTTGTCAATACATTAGAATATTTGATCATTCACCCATGATCTCAAGATCATTATGCTATGAAACAAATCATGGATTCTTGTCCTAAAGTGTGTCTCATTTACAAGTCTTGCAGGCCACCTCTTACTCCTATAAATATGAGCAGATGGCAACTGACAATTGATAGCTGAGAGAATCATACCAAAGCAGAGCAGACAATCAGTGTGAATCAGTCTAGCAGCTAGAAACGCATCCTGGATAACTTGTTTGAGATAGGGGTGCCTAATTCCAGGAATATATATGGCAACGAATGCCCAAGGGACGAGGACTATGTTGTCCTGTATGCATAAGCCCAGAAGGGAACAGTCAGATAACATCAGGAAAAGGGAGCAGAATTGGCAGGAAAGTTGGGCACTTGATGTATCAGGTCAGAAATGACTGTGCTCTGCCTAGTGGTGGGATGATCAGGAGGAGATGATCTGCAGGGCCTTAGGGAAATCAGAGATGTGTACACAGGAATTTGCCTCTGTCCGTGGTGCTGAAGGTGCTGGTACTAGAACAGAATTTCATCACAGTCAAGTTGGGATTGAGTCTGCATCCCTACCTTGGAGTGTTGCTTAGTGGCCAGATGAAGAAATGGAAATATGGACGTATGTTCCAAATTCTCTTTAAACCCAGGCCACATGCTATATTTAGCTCACCGATGACAATAGATACAAGGACAAAGGAGGAGCCGAGTAGTTAATGGGCAAAGAGTTAATGTGATAATTTTTGTCTGCAGTGTCTACAGAGTTCCCATTTCTACCCTTTTGCTATACCATTAACTCTATTTTTTATATCTGCTCAATATGTCACTAAACTCTACTGTAGTAATATACTCAAACTAAAAAAAAAAATCCTGAAATTTTATTTTTATGCAACAAGATATATAGTGTGCTGATATGAAGTCCATCATTGGGTGATGATTTTTGTTAGGGTATGAAAAGTTGTGATGGTGCCAGCTGATGAACTATTTTACAGACGTTTTCTATCCCCTCAAATCTGCATGTACATTCTGGGCCACTCTTGCTGGGGCACCAGCTGTTGACAGCACTATCCCAGGAAAGTTCCCCATTTTACTCTCCTTAAGAACTGTCATCCTTGTATGAACTTCCCTTCCTTACTCTTGGAAGACACTTTCCTTATTGCCACAGGCAGTCCTCTCTCTTGGAATCGATTTCTGCCTTTAAAAATGCTAGTACAAGATGCTGAGTCAGGGTCCTGGTTATTCAAATTGTGTGGATCAGTGTATCTGTGGATCAGCAGCATTGCAGTCACAGGAGTGTTAGAAATACAGACCCTCAGGCCCCATCCTAGACTGACTGAACCAAAACCTGAATTTAAACAATATCCCCAGGTAACTTGTGTGCACATTAAAGTCTGACAAGCTATCAGTCGGATGAATTAGAAAGGACAGTTGCCAATACCCTAAATCTGTTTACAGGGCTTATGCATTCATTTAATAATTAATGGGCACCTACTCTCTATTAGGCACTGCCTTAGCATCTGTGGATAAAAGGTATTGAGGGTATAGCTCCTTTTCTTCCTATTTGCCATGGAGTTTGTTCACCACTTTGCCTTGCCCTGCTCTTTAACTCTGACAGGCCTGCCCCTTTCTCACCATCTTCCATCATTTTGGATACCTGGCCTTGCTCTATTTTCTGCTACCTGTGTCCTTCTGACTTTTTCCTGTCAGCTTGGTGGTTGTTCTATTTTGTTCTGCTGTGAATCCATCTGGATTTTTAAATTTTATTTGAGACATCTTTCTCACCCTCACTTCGCATCTTATTTGTCAAGTTTGCCAAAGCTCTCTGCCCTGTGGCCATGTCCCCTTGTCACATCTGCCCTTAGAACATAGCTTTCTCATTTTAACCATGGGATACATATTAGCCTAGCTGCTGCTGACATCGGGTCCAGGTTTCTAGGAATTGTGGCTGCCCCCAGAGACTTCCAGGGTCATAACTTGGGGAGAAGTGACCTGCCCTTGCACAGGAAAATCAAAAGCCTTATTTTCTCACAAAATAAAGTAGACCCCTGCCTCTAGAGCCACTTTTTGTTCTTTCCTCAATTTAAGCGTTTCTTTTAATAGCAGAATAATGAGCCACAAATGGAATAACAAATGGGTCTATTTTTTAGAAAGCCTGTTAACTTTTCATTCTCTTTTATCATTGTCAGAGCTTACTATGCATTCAATTCAAACCCAAATCCAAGTGGATTTAATTAAGTTGTGAGATCTGGACTGGAACCTACAGATTTTAATTTAGAGTAATTTTTTAGAAGTTGAACATCATTTGTGCTTTCTACTTTCTTCAATGAATCAAGTTTCACCTTAGGTTGCCCCTATTTAAAACATACTCTTTCCCCCTAAATTCATACAGCACTTTACTGGGTGACTGTTATTTTATTTGATGACACAAAAACTCTGTGAGGTCTCAGAGAGGTTTATCATATCTCATTTTTAGACAAGAATATTGTGCTTGGCAGGTGAAGTGAATTCACCAAAGTGGCATAGCGTTGACAGAATTGACTTAAATCCTAGCCTTCTCACCCAAGGCCAATGCTCTCTGTCTCCAATGCCTAATGAACCCCTAGTGGAAAAGATAATGACCTATTTTGATGTCCAACAGCCCAGAGGCCAAAAATGAACTCTGTACAAATTCCAGCTTTATGTCTTTGGTCCAAAAGGCTTATGGGTTTCCAGAAATCCTCAAACTGCCTCCCCAGTTTTTACATCTTCTGGATAAAATCTGAGTGGATTAAATGAAAAGGGATATTATAGTTATTTTCTTCTGCAATTTTAGTTTCCATTTTGGGAGGAAGTAATTCAATTTCTTCCTTTATTTGTCTGCCTTTCTCATAATCTGAATACCCCCATTCTCACCCACTCTTTAACTGAAGTAACGTACCACTAAAATCATGCTAGAGTTCAGCTACATGTGTTCAAGCAGAAATGATGGTCATTTGCAGAGTTCCAGAGTCGCCCTATACCCCAAGTATCTTAAAGAGTCTCTAATTGGACCCAGAAACAAACCTGCCCAGCTTCATTACCATGGGGTATAGTCACTTTTCTTACTTTCCTGTACAGGCTCCTCTTTAGGCACTTAAGGATTCTTCTTGATTGCAGCTGATATTGGTGTCCAGGATGACGTATGCATCAAGGAAATTGGCCCTCAAAGTTCTCAAAGCTGCAAGATGTGAAAGGCCAGTGCAGGACAGGGTTTTGTAGAAGTGAAGAAAGGAACTCTGTGCTTGTTACATGAACTCCAAAGCTGCACTACTTGTGCACAGAAACCATAAAGGTGCTTTTGAAACAGTGTCTTTAGCTTCTAGTTTCATCCTGTGCAAACAGGGCTTTAGCCCGGTTCAAGAAGCCAGGCCAAGGGAGACGCTGTTCCAGCCATCTATGGCTTGGCATCTCTTTCCTGCCAGGACTCTGCTGACTGATATACCAAGTATGAATCCTTTCCCTCTCCCTGCACCCTACCAGGATCTTTTCTTTCCTTTTCCTCTTCTCTTTTTCTCTCTCTCTCCCTCCCTCCCTTCCTTCTTTCTCTTCCTTCCTTCCTTCCTTCCTTCCTTCCTTCCTTCCTTCCTTCCTTCCTTCCTTCCTTCCTTCCTTCCTTCCTTTCTTTTTCTCTCTCTCTCCTATCCAACTATCTATCTATTCATTCCCTCTCCAATTCCTCTCTTCCTCCATCAAAACAAAAGTTAGCAGTGCATTTAAGCCCCCTACCCCCAAAACATCTAGCTGGTCACAGAAACATCATTTTAAGAAATAGTCAAACTCTGTGGCCCTATCTGGCCTTCCCTCCATTCTTCTCTCTCTCGCTCTCTCATTACACCTTCATAGCTTATTTTTTTTTTCTTTTAGACTGTTTTTACCCCACCGTACATTCTTGCTTCCATTGTCGTAGATTACATGGCCATATAGGCATGGATTTATTTCTGGACCGTCTATTCTGTTCCATTGATCTATGTGTCTGTTTTTATGCCAGTACCATGCTGTTTTGATTACTGTAGCCTGGTAGTATAATTTGATGTCAGGTATTGTTATACCTCCCACTTTGTTCTTATTTTTCAAGATTGCTGAGGCTATCCGGGGTCTTTTATGGTCCCATATAAATTTTAGGATTACATGTTCTATTTCTGTGAAAAACGTCGTTGGTAGTTTGATAGGAATTGTGTTGAATATGTATATTGCCTTAGGCAGTATGGACATTTTAACTATATTAATTCTTCCTATCCATGAACATGGTATGTGTTTCCATCTATTTGTATCTTCTTTCATTTCTTTCTTCGCTGTCTTATAATTTTCTGAGTACAGATCTTTTACTGCTTTGGTTAAATTTATTCCCAGGCATTTTATAGTCTTTGAAGCAATTGTAAATGGGATTGTTTATTTAATTTCTCCTTCTGATGTTTTATTATTGGTATATACAAATGCAATTGATTTCTGAATATTAATTTTGTATCCTGCTACTTCACTAAATTCATCTATCAGCTCTAATAGTTTCTTGGTGGAGTCTTTAGGATTCTCTCTATATAGTATCATGTCATCTGCATATAATGACAATTTTACTTCCTCCTTACTGATTTGGATGCCTTTTATTTCTTTTTCTTGTCTGATTGCTGTGGATAGAACTTCCAGCACTATGTTGAATAGAAGTGGAGAAAGTGGGCAACCTTGCCTTGTTCCTGATCTTAAGGGGAATGGTTTTAGCTTTTCCCCATTGAGTATGATGTTAGCTGTGGGTTTATCATATATGGCCTTTATTATGTTGAGATATGATCCCTCTATTCCCACTTTCTTAAGGGTTTTTATCATAAATGGCTGGATTTTATCAAATGCTTTTTCTGCATCTATTGATATGATCATGTGATTTTTATTTTTCATTTTGTTAATGTGGTGTACCACATTAATTAATTTGCGGATGTTGAACCACTCTTGCATACCAGGGATGAATCCCACGTGATCATGGTGTATGATCTCTTTAATGTATTGCTGAATTCTGTTTGCTAATATTTTGTTGAGGATTTTTGCATCTATGTTCATTAGAGATACAGGCCTGTAGTTTTCTTTTTTTGTGGTGTCTTTGTCTGATTTTGGGATCAGGGTGATAGTGGTTTCATAAAAAAAGTGTTTGGGAGCCTTCCCTCCTTCTGGATTTTTTGGAAGAGCTTGAGGAGAATAGGTGATAACTCTTTTTTGAACGTTTTGTAAAATTCACCTGTAAAGCCATCTGGTCCAGGGCTTTTGTTTGTTGGGAGATTGTTGATTACTGATTCAATTTCCCTGGTGGTAATCAGTCTATTCAGGTTTTCTGTTTCTTCTTGAGTTAGCCTTGGAAGGTTGTACACCTCTAGAAAATTGTCCATTTCTTCCAGATTGTCAAATTTGTTGGCATATAGTTGCTCATAGTAATTTCTTAAAATTTTTGTATTTCTGCGGTGTCTGTTGTCACTTCTCTTTTATTTCTGATTTTATTAATTTGGGTCATCTGTTTTTTTTAATGAGTCTGGCTAAAGGTTTGTCGATTTTGTTTATCTTCCCTAAGAACCAACTTTTGGATTCATTGATCTTTTGTATTGTTTTTCTGGTTTCTATTTCATTTATTTCCACTCTGATCTTTATTATCTCCTTCCTTGTACTCCATTTGGGCTTATTTTGCTGTTCTTTTTCCAGATCCCTTAAGTGTGAAGATAAACTATTGATTAGTGATTTTTCTTGTTTCTTTAGGTAGGCCTCCAATGCTATGAATTTCCCTCTTAGGACTGCTTTTGTGGCATCCCATAGATTTTGGGTCATCGTGTTTTCATTTTCGTTTGTCTCGAGATATCTTTTGATTTCTTCCTTGATCTCCTGGTTGACCCATTCATTATTTAGTAACATGTTATTCAGTCTCCATGAATTGGTGTTTCTTCCAGTTTTTTTCCCTGCAGTTCATTTCTAATTTCATAGCACTGTGGTCAGAGAAGACAATTGGTATAATTTCAATTTTCTTAAATTTATCAAGACTTGTTTTGTGGCCTAACATATGGTCTATCTTGGAGAATGTTCCATGTGCGCTTGAGAAGAACGTGTATTCTGCAGCTTTGGGGTGAAATGCTCTGAAAATATCGATTAAATCCAAGCGGTTCAATGTGTCATTTAAGGCTGTTGCTTCCATATTGATTTTCTGTCTGGAAGACCTGTCCCTTGTTGTCAGAGGTGTGTTGAAGTCCCCTACTATGATAGTGTTACTGTTGATCTCTGTCTTTATATCAGTCAATATCTCTTTTATATATTTAGGTGCTCCTATGTTGGGTACATAGATATTTACTAGGGTTATGTCCTCTTGTCGGATTGATCCCTTTATTATTATATAGTGCCCATCTTTGTCTTTTAAAATGTTCTTCATTTTAAAGTCCATTTTGTCAGATATAAGTATTGCAACTCCAGCTTTTTTCTCATTTCCATTTGCATGAAATATCTTACTCCAACCTTTCACTTTCAGCCTGTGTGTATCTTTTGATCTGAGGTGAGTCTCTTGTATACAGCATATACAAGGGTCTTGCTTTCTTATCCACTCAGCCACCCTATGTCTCTTGATTGGAGCATTTAATCTGTTTACATTTACAGTGATTATTGATAGGTACATAGTTATTGCCATTTTTAAATTTGTAGTTAGATTGTTTTCATCTTTCTTCTATTTACAGAAGTCCTTTTAGTATTTCTTGCAATGTTGGCTTGGTGGTAATAAATTCCTTTAGCTTATTCTTTTCTGGGAAGCTCTTTATCTCTCCATCAACTTTAAATGATAGCCTTGTTGGATAAAGCAATCTAGGTCGTAGAACTTTGTTTTCCATCACTTTGAGTATCTCCTGCCACTCCCTCCTGGCCTTCAATGTTTCTGTAGAAAAGTCATTTGATAGTCTTATGGGAGTTCCCTTGTATGTAACCCTCTGTCTTTCTCTTGTTGCTTTTAGGATTCTCTCTTTGTCTTTAACCTTTGCCATTTTAACTATAATGTGTCTTGGTGTGGACCTGTTTGGGTTTATCCTGGTTGGAACTCTCTGCACTTCCTGGGCTTGTATGTTGGTTTCCTTCATCAGTTTAGGGAAGTTTTCGGACATTATTACTTCAAATATGTTCTCAATTCCTTGCTTCCTCTCTTCACCTTCTGGTATTCCTATGATGCGCATGTTGTTGTACTTGATGTTATCCCAGAGGTCTCTTAAACCATCTTCATTGTTTGCTATTCTTTTTTCATTCTGTTGTTCTGTTTGGGTGATCTCTGCTAACTTGTCTTCTAAGTTGCTGATTCGATCCTCTGCTTCATCTAACCTGCTGTTAATTCCTTCAAGTGAATTCTTTATTTCAGTAATTGTGTTCTTTATTTCTAACTGGTTGTTCATTATGATTTCTCTATCCTTCTTTATGTCGTCTGTAAGCTCCTTAAACATTCTTATCATCAGTGTTCTGAACTCTGTCTCTGATAGGTGGTTACCTCTGTTTCATTTGGTTCCATTTCTGGAGGTTTCTTCTGTTCTTTTATTTGGGACATGTTTCTTTGTTTCCCCATTCTGGCTGACTCTCTGTGTTTGCTTCGATGTATTAGGTAGACCCCCTAGAGTTCTTATTTCTTGCTGGGTTATCTTTTGTAGCATGTGTCCTTTATATTTGATTTGCAGTACTTCGTTCTTCTCCTCTGCGTGTGCTCCAAAGGTGACTCTTGTGTTGTGTATATTGTCCTGTTAAAGAAGATCTTTAATTGCTTTTCACTTGTGAGTAGGTGGGGTTAACTCCTAGGCTGACTAGTTGTGAGACTTGGCTCTGCCCACCGCAGGGTGTGCTGCTGCATGAGGGTTGACCACTTAAATGTGGTTTGGCCTCTATGGGCTCTTGTGCCTGTAGAGAATTCCCTCAGGGTGTGTCACTTGTAGGTCAAAATTGGTAGTACTCTGAATTGGTCTGGAGTTGGCCTCTGGGTGTGTTGAATCTTGTGCCTCTTAAACTGGGCTCAAGTAATCTCCAGGTTGTCCTCTGCTGTACCAAAGAGTCCTCTGTGTATTGTGCAGTATCACTGGTGTCCCATGTGATAAAAGCCTGCCATACAGGGACAGGAGAGCCGGTCACCTGGTGCCCAGAGTGATGTTGGGACTGCAGATTTAGATGCGTGGGGCTGAGGGGTCTGGATGATAGTTTCTACAAAGTCAGTGCAGTTTCTGCCCTTGCCTGCACATATGCGCACTGAGAGTAGCACCACCAGCCCTGTGTCTAGTTCTCTTAAGTCTTAGGGCACTTCTTCCGTGTGTGTGTGTGTGTGTGTGTGTGTGTGTGTGTGTGTGTGTGGTGGGAGGGAGATTTCTGAGCTGCTGAAAGCCCAGAGCTTCGTCTGATAGCTGATTTATTTTATAACTGAAAGTTTGTATCTTGTGACCCCCTTCACCCATTTTTGCCCACATCCTACCCCTCACCTCTGACAACCACTAATCTGTTCTCTACCTATGAGCTTGTTTTGTTGTTGTTGTTGTTCTGTTTTGTTTTAGATTTCACATATAAATGAGATCATAGAATATTTGTCTTTCTCTGTCTGGATTATTTCACTTAGCATAATGTCTTCAAGGTCCACCCATGTTGTCACACATGGCAAGATTTCACTCGTTTTTATGGCTGAATAGTACGCCATTGTATAGCTACACCACAACTTCTTATCCATTCATGTATCAGTGGACATTTAGGTTGTTTCCATACCTTGGCTATTGTAAATAGTGCTGCAATGAACATGGAGGTGCAGATATGCGTATCTTTTGGAATTCATGTTTTCATTATCTTTGAATACATACCCAGAAGTGGGATTGCTGTATCATAAGGTAGTTCGATTTTTAATTTTTCGAGGACCCTCCATACCATTTTCCATAGTGGCTGCACCAATGTACATGCCCACTAATAGTGCACAAGGGTCTACTTTTCTTCACCAACACTTATTTCTTATTTTTTGTTCAGAGCCATTCTAATAGGTGTGAGGTGACATTTCATTGTGGTTTGATCTGTACTTCCCTGATGATTAGTGATGTTCAGCATCTTTTCATGTACCTGTTGGCCATTGACTGAAGGAAGCACCATTAGATTTCACTATGAAAGTAAAAAGACATCCATGATGAGGAGTTTAATAGGAATCTTTTTCTGCATAATGCTGGCACTTGAGGCTACCCTCTGAGGGTAAGAGCAAATGAGGAAATAAAAGCCTGCCATGCAGGGACAGCAAGACAATTTACATATATCAATCTTGGCACTGGTTGGAGGGAGGAAAAGAAATACCTCCTCTGAGAATTTGAGCCAAAGCTAGTATTCACTCAGGGCCATGATCTGAAATCACACTACCAGAGCAGTCGACAAAAGCCTCAAGCAGAGAATTTAATTTAAAGGAGTCTCCAATTGGTCATTCCTCAAGTGAGTGCAAGAAACAAATGCCAGTCCTTCTGAAAGAATACAGCTTGTACCTTTGGTGTCCAATATGGTTGCCACTAGCCATATGTGGCTATTTAAATTTAAAACTGAAAATGAAACAAAATTAAAAATTTATTTCCTTAGCTGCATCAGCCACATTTCAAGTGCTCAAGAGCCATATGTGGCTAGTTGGGGACCAGACTGACATTTCTATTATCATGAAGGGTTCTTTTGGACAGTCCTGACCAAAAGCACTAGTCACAGGCCAGTGATTGATTGTATGATGTGGCCGGATTTCTGAGACATAAGAATGTGAGCAAAATGTGTAGGTCTAATCCATGCAATAAAAGGTAATAAAATGCAGTGGCTGCAGAGGTAGGGAGATGAATGAAAACCTCTCTTTGAGGAGCTGGCAGACGTGAGAATCAGGCTGCCGGAAAATCACTTAGGACTGAGTTGGAGCATGTGGAAGTTCTAAACCACGGAGAATTCCTCTTCAGCCTTCTGGGCTCCGAGAGCAGTCAGGAGCCTCTTGGACGGAGAGCTCACTGTCTGTGACTAACTGGGGAGTTAGCACAAAATCCCATTACTTGGATGACCTTCCAGGGCTCCTAGTTCTGTGGAAATTAGAATTGAATGCAGAATGACATCTTTTTGGATCTTTTTTACACAACATGACTACTTTTGACTTTTTGAAATGAAATTCATTTTTATAAAGTTGCTGTGCAATCAGTAGAGTAATATCTTCATTTTCTGAGTCCCCAGAGATGACAGTATCAGTGGGATATTCCAGAGTAAAAGATTTTAAAGAGCGAATTTGCACCTCTCTAGATTTCCCCAAAAGTCCAAGTTTTTTTTTTTGTGTGTGTGTTTTTTTTTTGTGTTTTTTTTGCTTTGATTGAGAGTTTGAAATATAGGAGTTTTGTGTGGGAAAATATGTAAAGCTATAGTAAACCTAGAAAATGGGGCTACTGTTTTTTAGGTTTGCGCAATTCCAGAACTGTAGAAAAACTTCACACATAATGCAATTTAACAACAGAATGGTTAACTTCATGAGAAATTACTTTGTGATTCCATACATTTTTAAATTGTTATCTGTTTCTCTCCCAGTCCAATCTATCACCTTACGCAGGAAAACTCAAATTATTAATACATTAGTTTTTCTTTAGTTCATAATAAAGGGTAATTGAAATATGGGTTCCATCAGATAGCATGTTTTAAGAAAAGAATCACCTCATATAGTACCAAATAGTTCCTAGAGTGTGATAAAGCATTGAAGCAGTAGATTTGTGTGTGTGTGTGTGTGTGTGTGTGTGTGTGTGTGTGTGTGTGGCGGGGGGGTGGTTCGAGGGGTAGAGTGGGGTGGGGTGAGCAGGAGAAAGAAGCTGGAAATGAATGGAAAAGTTATGGAAGGAGATCTTATATTTACTGAGTGCCTACTATGTGCCAGTTCTGTGCTAGGTGCTTTACACACTTTGTTCACATTATCCTATGCAACCCTACAAAGTAGATTATCTTCATCTTATGAGTAAGGAAACAAAAACTCAGAGAGGCTAAGTACCTTGCCCTCACTCACTCAGTGACCCTTTGTCAATACTACTCTACTAAGTGCTCTTGCCAACATGGGGGTCTTGTCAATGACCCTACAATGAAAAAGTGATGCTCAGTTATCAGTTCTCATCTTTGTTGTCCGATTAGCAGCATCTGACATAGCTGTTCACTTTCTTCCCTTAATAGACTTTCTACACTTGGCTCCTAGTACATGATACTCTCTTAGTTTCCTTCCAATATCACTAAACATACGTCTTCGGATTTCTTTGTTTCTCCTCCTCTTCTTGAACTCCTAGTAAAGCGTGCCCAGAGCTGAGTCTTTGAACACCTTCTCTTCTCTAGCTCTGGTCATGTCATAGGGCAGATTTTATCCACCTTGGTACTACTGACATTTCAGTCCAGGTATTTCTTTGTTGTGATGGGACAACCCTGTGCATTATAGGATGTTTAGCAGCATCCCTCTACTGGATGCCAATAGCACCTACCTGAGTGGCCCCCCGTTAAGAAACATTGCCTTAGGTGAGTTCATCTATTTTATGACTTTAAAAACAACCAGTAATGGCTATCATCAACAAGACAAATAATAACAAATGTTGGAGAGGCTGTGGAGAAAAAGGAACCCTCATACACTGTTGGTGGGAATGCAGACTGGTACAGCCGTTATGGAAGGCAGTGTGGAGGTTTCTCAAAGAATTACGAATAGAATTGCCATATGACCCAGCAATCTCTCTTCTGGGTATCTACCCAAAAAATCTGAAAACATTTAGAGATAAAGACACGTGTGCTCCAATGTTCATTGCAGCTTTGTTTACGGTGGCCAAGACATGGAAACAACCAAAATGTCCTTCGATAGATGAATGGATAAAGAAGTTGTGGTATATATACACAATGGAATACTATTCAGCAGTAAGAAAAGATGATATAGGAACATTTGTGACAACATGGATGGATCTTGAGAGAGTAATGCTGAGCAAAACAAGTCAGACAGAAAAAGCAGAGAACCATGTGATTTCACTGATATGTGGTATATAAACCAAAAACAACAAAAGAACAAGACAAACAAATGAGAAACAGAAACTCATAGACACAGACAATAGTTTAGTGGTTGCCAGAGGGTAAGGGGGGCGGGGGGTGGGGGGTGGGAGATGAGGGTAAGGGGGATTGAATATATGGTGATGGAAGGAGAACTGACTCTGGGTGATGAACACACAATGGGATTTATAGATGATGTAATACAGAATTGTACACCTGGAATCTATGTAATTTTACTAACAATTGTCACCCCAATAAATTTAATAAAAAAAAAAAAAAAAAACAACCAGTAAGACAAAAATTCCCAAGTTTACATCTTCAGACCTTTCCCTTGCCTACGCTACCTCTCTCCAGTTGGATGTCTAATGTGTATTATCTCCTTGAGTCTACCTCAAACTTGCTCCACCTGAGGTCCCCTATCTCAGGTAATGGAATCCCTCCCTTCTGGTTGCTCAGGCAAGACTTCTCTCTCCTATACGCCACATTCAGTCCTTTAGGAAATCTTGTTGGTTTTACTTTAAAAATATATCCATAATCTAATTCTGTCTCATTACTTCCACTACCACCACCCTGGTCCATGGCACCATCTCTTTCATAAATTATTGCAATAGCCTCCTAACTGGTCTCTTTGCTTCCACCCTTGCCCCTCTATAATTTCATCCACCTCTCTGCCTCAACCCCACCCTGCCATAGGAATCCATTCTGATGTACGGGAAACATATTCTTTTCAAGCTCACAAGGAAATCTTTATGAAAATTGACTTCTGGTGAAGGCTCAGCCCTCAGGTGAGTCTCGAAAAGGTCAAAGAATCAGTATAAGACAGACCATGTTCTGTGACTATTACTATTAAGTTTAAAATTGATTAAAAAGAAAAACCCTATATCTCCATATAGCTAATGTAAAAAAATTCACTAATCTAAATAACTCATGAAAAAAAGAAATAATAATGGAAACTGAAAATAACTTGGAACTAGATGACAATGAAGATACCAAATATCAGAATTTGTATGATGTGATTGAAGTGATACTTCAATGAAAATTTAAAGCCTTAAATGTTTATATAAGTAATGAAGGAAGGCTAAAAACTGGTATGTCAAATGCTCAACTTAAATTAAAATAATAGAATAAACCAAAAGAAAGTAGGAGGAAGGAGAAAAAAAATTGCAGATGATTTTGCTTCAACCTCTACCCCCATCTGCCCTATCTAGAACCTTTGTTTTGTAACATTATTTTTAAAGGGTGCAGAGGATTCCATTATGCATATTGTTCTGTTCATAGTACCATTCATTGATGTTGAACATTTCACATATAAATATAAAATCCATGATGATTTCCATAGAATAACTTTTTAAAAATAGAACTGTGGCGCTGAGAAATTTGCACGTGCGTAAGGTCTTAGATGTTTGGGAATTGCTATGATTAACCATATTGACCTCAATTACTGTTGGAGATTCTATCACAACCCTTGGTACATTTAATGACAACCTACTCCTCCTATTCTTGATCTTGCACTTTGTTCAGTATAATAGCATATCTTCCCTACCAAAAGCATATTCATCCCTTAAATATTGGAATTACATTTAATAATCTCCTGAACATTGCAAACTCTGAGAATCCATTAACCAACTTAATAACTTTAGAAGCTATGAATGCCAAGATTGGCAAAGGTTTTGCCAAACCTTTATCCGTAGGAAATCTAGATTAGAAAGAGTGTTTCACTTTGGATCATTTCCCCAGGTGGAGCTGTCAGAACCAATGAAGAAAGTAAGTAATCAAACTCACTCATTATCACAATCCAATTTGGCTAAACTTCAGTGAGCAAAGCAATTCTAGGGACAATTAAACCTGGGTCTCTAGGTGAGGGGCCAGTAATATCCAATAATTTCATAGTCAGTCCTTATTTATTCATCTCCATTCTTGAGGTGAATGTTTTAGATTGGGTGAATATGATTACTTTTACCGTTAGCCGACACCGACTGTCAATACTGTTGTTTTTCGGTCTAACAATACCTTGTAAGTAAAAAGAGGATAGGAACGTGAAGTTGAAGCCATGTTCTTTCTGAATTCATGTGAAAAACTGAGGTTTAAAGAATTTCTAGCCATGTTTTAAGAAAGACTACTGAAAGGCCAACACGTACATGAAAAGATGCTCAACATCACTAATTATCAGGGAAATGCAAATTAAAACCACAATGAGATACCATCTCACACTTGTTAGAGTAGCTATTATCAAAAGGACAAGAGATAAATGTTGGCAAGAACATGGAGAAAAAGGGAACTCCTGTGCACTGTTGGTGGGAATGTAAATTCGTGCAGCCAGTATGGAAAACAGTAAAAATTAAAAATTGAATTACTATATGATCCAGCAATTCCATTTCTGGGAATATGTCCAAAAGAAACAAAAACATTAACTTGAAAAAAATATCCGCACCCTCATGTTCATAACAGCATTATTTACAATAGCCAAGACATGGAAACAAACTAAGTGTCCACTGATGGATGAATGGATAAGGGACATGTCACACACACACACACACACACACACACACACAACTCACACACTGGAATGTTATTCAGCTATGTAAAACAAGGGGATTCCACTATTTGCAACAATATGGATAGACTTTGAAGGCATTATGCTAAGCAAAATAAGTTAGACAGAGAAAGACAAATATTGTATGACCTCACCAGTTATAAGCTAAGTAAATAGAAGGGACACAATGTCCAATACGATCACTCCAGCCAACACTGGTGTATGATACATAGGAAAGTTGTTAGAGTAAACCCTAAGCGTTCTCATCACAAGAGAAAATGTTTTCCTCTCTTCTCTTTCCTTTTTATTGTATCTATGAGAATACAGATGTTAGCTGAACCTATTGTGGGTAATCATTTCACAATATATGTAAACCAAACCATCATGCTGGATGCCTTAAACTTGGAAAGCGAGGTATGTCAATTATTTATCGATACAACTGGAAAACAAAAAAAGAGACTATTCCTTGGTATTATATCATTACTTCATAAATTGAAATCATCCTAAGGGGAAAATGAAGGGAATGGGCATTGTTTCTCTTGGCGAAGGAAATCACTGGATAGTTAAAAATACCTGGAAACCTCAACGCGACAACACATCAAATCATATTCAGATGGAGTCACATATGAACTTTTAAACTTCACATTCTTTTATTGATAGCATATTCTTTTGCAAAACTTGATAATGATAGCTTTTTAATGGATGACATCACTCAGGATAAAAATGAATTTAGATTTTTGGAACACTTCTATGATTTCTGTTGAAGAGCTGTCATTGGCACATTCTATGATTTCTTTCAAACTTGAATCCAGCAAACTTTTCCCATTTAAAATAGATTGTCAAAGAACTGAAATTATATGAAGTCTCAGAAAACCTACTGGTCTTAGAATTACTCTGCCCTCATCATGAATGGAAAGCCCTTGACCTTGTCAAACTATCCTAATAAATGACTGAGAAATAATCACTTTAGGATTGGCCCTAAAATAGCTCATCAAGTTTTATAAAAGACTCTTCCAGGTTATGAATTTGTTAAGTTTTCTAAATATTCTTCAAAAAGTGTACAATCATCTTTCTATTTTAATCAATTAGCATGCAAGATATTCTATTGATGTATCTAGACATGCATTGTCTGGTAGGGTAGCTACTAGCCACACATGGCTATTTAAATATAAATTCATTAAAATTAAATAAAATTGAAAACTCAGTTCCTCTCTTGCCCTTAGCCACATTTTAAATGCTCAATTGCTACACATAGCCAGTGGCTACCCTATTGGACAGCATTGAATATTCTATCGAACACAGAATAGTTCTATTGGACAGTGTTATTGAATATTCTATCAAACACAGAAAGTTCTATTGGACAGTGTTAGCTGAGAATATCTATCTATCTATCTATCTATCTATCTATCTATCTATCTATCTAATATCGTGCATAAAGAGTAAGTAGGGTTCAGGCCTGGTAGCAAACTCAAATGTCTCAGAGACCAGGAAGGTAAAATATATAGATAAAGCAACATAATATAAGACTGGAGAGAGATTTCATATTTCTGTTGAATTGGATAGTACAGAGTATATGCTCCATACAGAGAAATATATGCCTGCATCTAGCAGTGTCTACTCTGGATCCTGCTGTTTTCAGCCAAATCTGTGATCCCACAAGGCCCTGAGAACACCTCTGCTACTTTCAGTAAAACCATGGATCTTGAAAAGTATTATCTTACCTTGCCTTTCAGGTAAAATAACAGACTTGAAATTCAAACACAATTTCATTATCAGTGGCCATTTAATGGACGACTTATATAATTGAAGTATATGACTGTGGCCTTGTCTGTACCATAAGTTCTCAAACTTCAGCATGTACCAGAATTACCAGGAGGGCTTGAATTTCTGTTTCAGTAGGTCTTGGGTTGACCCTGAGATTTTGCATTTCTAAGTTCCTGAGTGACGCTGGTGTGTACTTTGAGAAACACTAGCTTAAATACTTGCTAATAGTTCTTTTCAGACTAGGCAATTTTCAATGTCCAGTTTTGAGTTGTGAATCACATTTATGTTTATGGGTGAAGAGGCCATCCATATTGGAAGCGAAACGACTCCAGAATGAGGAGTTAGCAGACCTTGTTTCTCGTCTCAGCCCACTGATTGAACCTGCAGCAAGTCAAACCATCCTCCGGGCCTTAGAAGGATGGGAATGGTCTAAGGATGCTGTGGACTCTAGATACAATAAGCAGAACTATGAGAGGGGCATGACCAAGGAAACTGAGAAACAGTTGGGTGTGATTTCAAGTTTGGAGAGCCAGCAACAGACAGAGGCAAGGAAACAGCAAGCAATTATGCCAGCTTTAGACAATTCAACTGCAGGTCAATAAAAGCAGTCTTCAGATAAGGAGGAAGAGACTGTGAGCGATGAGGTACCAACAAAAAGGCTCTGATGAACTGGGACTGACAATTGATTACCAGGAGAGATGCCGGAGGTGCCAAACCATTGCTGCCTAGAGGAGGAAACAGGACTAAGCCAGAAGACTGAAATCATCCTGGGGAGAAGTTCTTCACACAGAAAGGACACAGCATAAATTATATTTCTGTTATTGCTGTCCATCTTCCATCCATCTGCGATGTTCAAATTAATATTGTACCTGTCTTGAAATGAGACTCGGCCTACATCACTAAGAGCTAGAGTTATCTATGCAAAAGTCCTCTTGATTACTAATTACAGGTAGTTTCTCCACATTTTCTAGGTTTAGACCTTTTGTTTTTTTCTTGGAAATTCTGCCATTCCATATAGGAGTGGCTGGTGCCTCCTCAAAGAATACATGCACAGTTTATTTTGTTTGGTTCCTGGCCACTAAATCATCTTAATGAATTGTCTATAACATCTTATACAGGTAACTCAGCGCACGCTTCTTGACCATTTAGTTGAGTATGTTGCTTTCACTTCCTCCTATAATCTTACAATAGCTCTGTGAAGTAGATACTATTTTATGTCCACGATGGAGGTCCAGAGAAGTAAAGTATCTTACCTAGTCATATAAATTAAACAAGAGCCAAAGTTTCAAATACAGAGTTTTGCTAAAAAAAAAAAAAAAAAAAAAAAAGTTGATTTTTTCATTCTCAACATTCTTAAATGCTGTCTCAACATTCAGAAGATTTGTGGCATATGTTTGGCTGTCCTGACTAGGTGGCTCTAACTGCTAAGAAGGCATTTCTAAAATAACAGGCACCTTAGAGCAATCCAAAGTGCTTTTGAGACTCTCATTGACTCAAAAAAACAAACAAACAAACAAACAAAAACCCCAAAACAACTGAAAAGTGAGTGGGGACAGGCATTACCATCTTTGATTTGTAGATAATTCAATTTAAGCACAGGAAGATTATTTATCCGAAGTCACAAAGAAGAGATTCAGAATTCTGAGTAGAACTCAGATCTTGACCTTGGAAGACTCAGGAAGCTGAAGAATCTGCCTGTGAAAGGCCTGTCTTTTCAATAGATGCAGAGTGTCCATTTTCTATTGTAGGGGATTGCTTTGTGCAGAAAGCAGTCAGAATCTCACTCTTTGTGATTCACTAAGGACACAAATTTGTGAATACACACATAGAAGTGAAATAATAGAAAACCTTTCACTGCATATCAGGCTAGGATACTAAAGGGTTCTTAAAACATACAACGCCCCAAGCATTAAGAGTCAGGCCAAAGTGTTTCCTCTCACTTTCCCCAGGAACATATTTCTAAATATAAAATGGGATCAGTAGGAAAACAGATTTTGCTTTAGACAATTTCATTGCTAACTTTCATTGAAACGAGGAAAATGCTATCCCCTACATATTATGACAGCAGAAACACTCATGAGGTCAAATTTTGTACTCAGGAAACCTCCTTATAAGACCTCTGCCATGTCTCCAAGATCCAACAAATGTCACAGGGCTAAATTCAGAGCGAGCCCTGCTGAGAACAGGAAACATTCAGGCGGTTATCAATGGACTTTAGAGTCAACCAGACCTGGGCTTCAGGTTCTGTTCTTAAGAGGTCTGTGACTTTTTAGGAGCTTATTCAACTCTCTGAGCTTCCGTTTCCTTCTTTGTTAACTTTGCAACTTTCTTGTGTAGGTTAGAGGGGTTGAAATGTGGGAAAGTACTCAGCATAGTTCCTGCCGTATAGAAGGTGCACAATAACGGCATCATGCTCTTTTCTCTAAGTCCAGATTCAATTCTTGATTTGGTTTTGAATGAGCCATGTGGTCCGGAGCAAGTCATTTCTCCTCTCTGGGTCTCTACGACATGATTCTAAAGAGTCCTGGGCTTCAAAATCCCAGCACTGTTGTACAAGGTTCCACGGGACCCGGGAAAACACATGTAGGCTTCCCCCACACTCTCTTCCTCACGTTAGTGTCATCATTCCTAGATCATTGATTTTAAAAACACAGTGGATGAAACCATTGGCCACGTATTTTGCAAAGCTGCTAGATGCTGCTTCTTTATATACTTAATACTGTGTAGTGTGGGTTGTAATCATAGAACGAGCCATGCAGACACATGTTAATGACCAACTCATCTTAGAGAGCTAGGTAATAATCACATGGAAGGTCAGCGGCAGCCTTCTGTGCGCTTTGTCTAAACTCGTATCGTCACGCAATTGCTCCATTGCCAGGTTAATTTAAGCCTGAGCAGACCCTGCAATTTAAGAGGAAATAAGCCAAATCGATCTATAGTCTATATCCTAACTTTGTATCATGTTGCTATATAAAAATAGGATATGCTTGCCTATCACCAGGAAAACCCGCTGGGACTTTTAAAAATAGTTATTTCAATTCTGAATTTTTAAATAGGAACTAAAACAGTCTAAGCAAATATAGAAAATTGGCAAGGATATTAAAAATTCTATGTCTATTTTAAACTAGTGTTTCCTTTTTCCTTGTTGCAAAAATAACACATTCTTCTCTCTCTCTGTGTCTCTCTGTCTCTGTCTCTGTCTCTGTCTCTCTCTCTCTCTCTTTCTCTCTCTCTTTTTCAGGAGGGCACAGCTCACAGTGGCCCATGCGGGGATGAAACTGGCAACCTTGGTGTTATCGGCACCACGCTCTAACCAACTAAGCTAACCAGCCACCCCAAAAGTAACACATTCTTAATGTAGAAAACTAAAAAACAATTTCCCCTCAAATTAGCTTTATTATTTAGCCTCTGCTAACATCATTTTGGTGCGTGTCTTTTTAGTCATGCCCTTGCATGCATGTTCAAACATCCACACACACCATTCATTTATTGACAACTTTTATATTTATGCCCCAGCCTAGTTCTCTGTTCTGAAAGTCAAACTCATAGGCAACTGCCATGTTGTCCAACTGTCCTAGTTTGCCCCAAGACTGATGGGTTCCTGGGGTGTGGGACTTTCAGTGCTAAAACTGAGACAATCCTGGGTCAGCTGCCCACTGGATGGCCCCTACACACCTTAGACTTAGCAGGTACAAAACTAAACCCATCATTCCCACCCCAAAACTCCAGCTCCTTCCATGGTCTAATCTTCAGGAAAGGTACTATCTTCCATCCATGTGACTGAGTGAGGAATTACTGACTGAGGCATTTCTCTTCCTCTTGCTCCATCCAATAGCCAACCTGCTACCAAGTTCTGGCCATCCCCGTCTGACAAATAATTCTCACCTGGATTACTGCTATGACTTCTAACCAGATCTCCTGCTTCTAGCCTGGCCCCTGTTCTATCCAAATTCCACAAAACAGGCAGAGTACTGTGATTCCAAAAATTCAAATACAACCATGTCACGCTAACGCATAGAAGACCTCAGTGCCTCCCATTGTTCTCAGGAAGAAAATACAAACTCCTTAACGTGACCCTCCAAGTTCTGTTTACATCACTAGCGTTGCTATCTCTGTATCCTTCTCTGGCGTCTCTCCACCAACACAATAAAATGCTGCATCATTCGGCCTGTTAATCACAAACTTCTGGGCCTTTTTATATACTTTCAAAGACCTGGCTTGGATGATATGTTCTCCCAGAAAGCCTCCTCTGAAGCCTGTAAATATTTTATGCTATTTTTAATAAGTTTATGTAACTTACACATCAGCCAAAGTTTGAAGACTAGTTGGCTGAAAAAGTCTCTAGAAACTTACTGGGAGATCTTGTAACAGACTGTTATCTCCTCCGCACCCATAAGGAAAAGCCAACAAGGGACTCGATCGTCTCAGTCTATTTAGCTCAGCAGTGGTTCTCCACCCAGGGTGCCCATTAGAGTCACTTCGGCAGCTTTTCAAAATTTCTGATGCTTTGGCCTCATACTCAGAAATGATTTAATTGGTCTAAGGTGAAGTCTAGGAGTCAATAATTTTTAAAGCTCCGCAGGTAATGCCAGTATGTATCCAAGGTTGACACACACTGCCTTAGTGAGGCCACTGCAGTGCCACCTGGTATTTACACAGTTATTTTCTGCCCATCTTAAGAGTCACATGAGCTTCCTCAGCTTTTGTTAATCACAACCCAAACCTCTCCCAGGAGAAGCATTCCTTTGTGTTCAGCTTTAGCAGCAACAGAGTGATAATGTGAACGCCATGTTTCTGAATTCTACTTTTATTTCTCAACTGGACCGAACACAGCAAGGGATGCAATGAATTTTCGTCCTTAAATTCCAACCGAAAGGGAGAGATTAAAGATACATTTGACTAGAAAGTTCTCAACCGGAGGTGATTTTGTACCCCAGCTGGATATTTAACAATATCTGAAGACATTTTGGGGTGTCACAATGAGGGGTGTGTTACTTTCATCTAGTTGGTGCAGGCCAGGGATGCTGGTAAATGTCCTATAATGCACAGGTCAGTCCCCTACAGCAAAGAATTATCTGGGCTAAATGTCGGTAGTGTTGAAGTTGAGAAACCCTTATTGAGAATCTAGATGGTTCCAAAGCTCCCTTCTAGCTTTAAACCACTTGTATCAATGACTCTCTGTGGAAGAGCCCTTGAGTACCGTGAGAAACTTAGAACAAAGTGAGTAGATGAATACGTTAGATTTGGAAAGAAGGAAATAGTAAGTGCAGATATAGGGAAGTTTTAAGGTAGAGATGGGTGAATTGAGGGAAACATGTTGTTGAGGTTGTTTCTTGACTATTTCTTCAATACCAGTGATTCTCTACATGTAAACTTTGGACCTGCAGCATCAGCATCCCCTGGGACCTTGTGACAAATGCAAATTCTCAGGCCCCACCCCAGACCTACTGAATCAGAAACTCTGTGTTTTAACAAGCCCTCTAGGAGATCTGATGCCTGTCAAGTTTGAAAATATTGTTTTAGATCATGTGTTGACCTGTCATTAAGGTCTGTTGTGATTTGGTACATTGCATGCCTTCAAGAGTCAGTTTCATTTTTCGGAGTAGCAGGGCTGAATGAATTGTACGAGAGCTTATGAGGAGGGCCAGTTGGTCTGCAGGGGACATGAACTGGAGGTAATGCTTCCTGACAAGTCCATTTAGTGATCTTACTCTTTCATAGGATAGCTGTAATAAAATGCTTTAAATGACAGTGCAACCAGGCATGCTGGGTGGTCAACAACAATATTTGGGTAGACACATAATTGCCAAGGAAAAGAAAAGGAGAAGAAAAAACGACAAGTAAATTATAGAAAAGGTTCTGAGGATCAGGATACAGAGGATGGTCCTTTCTGCTTTCACCCACTCCAAGACTTAATTGAATCCTACTTGTCTCACTCACTCCCCACCCCTCCTGATTTTTTTCCACTGAAAATCTCACAGCTTAAAGGTAAGGCAAGATTTATCATTCCTAGTACTAGACTTAGTCCTTGCTATTTCAGGGATAATTTGAAGGAAGTAATATACCTGTCCATGAAATATGCCAGTGATATGAAAAAGATCTGACATTTTAAAAATCTACAAGGTTGCCTTCCTTCTTATTTTTTTTCTGAGAGGATTTAGGGTTCTTTATCTTCCAAAAACTATACTGTGAGAGCCAGGTGAGGCCAAGCTATTGCTTCTTCTTTTTGTGACTTTTTATTCCAGCCCCTCATTCCTGTTTGTTTCCTCCTCATCTGGACTCTTCCTTTCCTTTCTTTCCTTCTTGTAACCCTATAGGGCTGGTGGAGGAAAAGATGTTGAAATTTAAGGGGAAAAAAACATAATGATAAATGGAAACCAATTAAAAAAACAAAACAAAAACAAACCTAGAGTAGCGGTACTTATGCCAGACAAAATAGACTTTAAAACAAAGGCTATCACAGGAGACAAAGAAGGACCCAGTAATTTCACTCCTGGGTATTTATCCAGAGACTCAAAACATTACTTTGAAGGAATCTGTGCATCCATATATGCATTGCAGCATTATTTACAATAGCCAAGCTATGGTGGCTCAGGGAACAAGTAATGCACTTCCTATGAAGTCAATCAACCCGTTGTCCCCTGACATTAGTTTCATGTGCTCCCCACAGACAAAACCTGAGCTTCCCCGACCTTTTTTTTTTTTTTTTTTTTCCGGAAGTCCAAGCACTTGGCAGACAGCTGGGATCTCATGAACACCATCTCTAGGAGGAGATGCTGACACAGCCTCCAGCTCCTGAGAAAGAGGGCCTGCGGGGTTGCTCTGCCAAGCACCTCAGAAAGGGACATTCCTCTTGGCCTCAACGACTCTCTTTTTTATAAATGGTGCCCTTCTTCTGAAGAGATAGCTCTCTTAATGTTTTATCTGGTAATTCTCTTGAAAAGACTTTCCAGAAAGAAATGCCCAGAATGACTTGCAGATTGTAATACATTTAAAAAACAAAAAACAAAACAAAAACAACATTCCTGTTTAATGCTTAAAATGTGGGAGAGCAGCTGAATGCCCTACAGAAACTGACTCAGTACAAAGGCCTCTTGGGATGCCAACCCAGTTTTTGAAAATCTTCCAATTGACAAGGCGAGGTTTAAAAACAGGATTTCCAAAGTGCAAAAATAAAAATTGAGATCTTGAGGCAACTTTTCTCTTCAGTGTTAACAAAGTGGTGCAATGAATGGTGAAGTGGCTCAAGTAAACAAATAAATAAATAACAGCTATGAGCAACCAGCACGCGACATTATTTGGCCAGAACCCTATCAGTTTGAGTTATGCCACAACCTGCACCCGAGGATTCTCAGATGTTCTGCTTAGAATATTCCTTCCCCTTCATCATTCAGCAACTTTGTCTGGCAGGTGATTTCCTCAAAAACACTTTCTGAGTCAAAGACAGCATGATCACAGACAATTTTCCCAAAAAATAGTTTGGCCAGATCATGCCACCTCTTTTGTGCTCTTCGCTCATAATGGTACAAGCGAGAACGTCCCCTCCACCTCTACAAGGGTTTCTGAGAGGGAGAAATTTGGGATCACAAAGTTCTAAGGAGCTGCCAGACCCTCATCCAAGATTGCTAAGGAGCAAAAGCCATTTTACGTAAGGAATGCTAGGTGTAGGCAGGAGTCAAACACTCCTGAGAACAACAATGTCAAGTAGTCATTTTACAAGGGGCAAGTTCAAATCATGTGAGCAGGAAGAAGTTTTTTTTTAAAAAACATTTTTAAATCATGGTGAAAGATATATAACACAAAATCTTAAGTTTTAAGTTTTTAAGTTCACAGCTCTGGGGAATTACATACATTGACAGTGTTGTGTAGTCATCACCATCCATCTCTAGAAGCTTTCCACCTTCCCCACTGAAACTTTATATCCATTAAGCACTAACTCACAAGATTCTTTTTTTTATTTAATTTAAGACCATATTGCATGGTTTCCTGAAATAAACAAACAAACAAACACCAACAACATAGCATGTGCTTTGGCAAGGTGTGTTCTCTTCTTAGATACTGAGGAAATCAGACCTGATTCTCACTGATGAAAACTATCGTGGCATTGCTGTAGGCACTGTTGACCTCATTTGTATGGGACCCATTCCTCTCCTTTTGGAGTCATTGAAGACTGGGCAGAGGAGGGCTCCCATTAGCAGCAGAGGCTTGACACATGAAGGGCTGAAATTTTCTCTTTGGATGGTGGTTGGAGAAGAAGGGACGGGATACAATCATGGAAGGACTGAAAATAGAATGGAGGCTTGAAGAGAAAGAGAGAAGAGGGTGGAGAGAACTGCTGTGGCCACATGTAGGTAGTGGCTACTGTCTTGGACAGCACAGTTTCAGAACAGTTCCATCACCACAGAACGTTTTATTGGACAGTGATGATAGAGAGTTTAGGTTCCAGAGTCAAACAGACTTGATTCTGACTATGTCACTTGTAAGTTCTGTGAATTTGGTTGAGTTATTTCCTCATTCTGAGCCTCAGTTTTTTCATCTGCAAAATGGGGATAATAAGAGTGTCTATTCCCCTCATGCACTGTTGGTAGATTTGTAAATCGTTGCAGGCACTATGGAAAACAGTATGGAAGTTCCTCAAAAAATTCAAAATAGAACTACCATATGACCTAGCAATCCTATTTCTGGGTACTTCTAAGAAATCTAAAACACTAATTTGAAAAGATATATTCAACTTTATTTTCACCACAGCATTATTTACAATAGCCAAGATATGGAAGCAACCTAAATGTCCATCAATAGATGAATGGGTAAAGAACATGTGGCACATACATACAATGAAATATTATTTAGCCATGAAAAAGAATGAAATCTTGCCATTTGTGACAACATGTGTGAATCGAGGGTATTATGCTAAGTGAAGTAAGTCAGAGAGAGAAAACAAATACCATACGATTTCACTTATATGTGGGACCTAAAAAACAAAAGAAATGAACAAACAAAACAGAAACAAACTGATAGATACAGAGAACAAACTGATGTTGCCAGGTGGGAGGGGGTTTGGGGATGTGTGAAAAGGGGGATTAATAAGTACAAATTGCCAGTTATAAAAATAGTAACAGAATGTAAGGTGCAGCTTAAGGAATATAGTTAATAATATTGTAATAATGATGTATGGTGTCAGATGGGTACTAGATGTATTGGGCTGATCGCTTTGTAAGTTATATAAATGTCCAACCACTGTGCTGTACACCTAAAACTAATACAATAGTGTATGTCAACTGTCATCGAAAAAAAAACCACCATCTCCCTGTGGAAGAGCCAACTAGCTGGCCGTCAAAAATTTCTTTTCTTTCTAGGCATCCCACTAACCCACATTTCCCAGCCTCTCTCGCAGTTCAGTGTGGTCATCTGACTGAGCTTTAGTCATTGGAATGTAGGTAGCAATGCCAAGTGTTGTCTTCAGCCAAAACTTCTAGAGAGAGCCTTCTCCACACTTTTTACCCTCTGCCTGCTAGATGCAAATAACAGTGAGGGCCTAGGTAGAGATGATCCTCAGGATGAAAGCAACCAGGGTTCTTGCATCACTGCATGGAGGAGAGGCAGGCTGATTAGAAAGTTTTCCCCTTTGGTTGTTATGTGAGCCAGAAATACACCTACATAGCACGGGAGCTCTTTCTTACGGCAGCATTGTTTAACCTAGGATATTTATAGGGCTGAATGAGATCATTGAAGCAGGGTCCCATATAGTACCTGGTAGCTAGTGAATGCTCAGTAAATGTTAGCTGTCTTTTAACAGTTAGCAGAAAGGACTATAGAGAATAAGAGACCTGGGTTTAAACTAAGGCTGTGCTATTTAGCTATGTAATCTTAAGCAATTTGCTTAAACAGAGTCTTAAATTCCTCATCTGTAAAAAAATAAAATAAAAGGGAGGGATACTATTAATGAAAAGGAAAAAAATATTAAAATTAAGAGACTATGCAGTTTTTCTCTCACTCAGAAGCCTCCTCTATTCCTGCAGGATTTAACACTATTTAAGCTGGTTATTCCTTTTCCATGCTGCAGTACTGATTACGGATCTCAGTAGAGGCAGTCTGCTGGGCTCACAGGGGCCATTTTCTTAAGTGGAGTCAAGAAGTCCTGTCCCATGGCCGATCCAATATAGAGACACCTCTATAAGTCTGCAACCCTCTGGTAATTGCAGGACATTTAGGCTATTGATAAGCACAAAATCAGCAGTCCTTGAGTCCAGAAGGCCATAAAGAAAGCACTTGAACTTTAACAGATCTCAAGAAAACTTAACAGGACTATGAATCATGCTAATTTTTCCCCCTTTCAATTATAAGGTAGGTAGACAGGGAAGTGAACCTGCTTTCAACTGCCTGAGAAGGTTAGGTTCTTTGTTACCGGAGTTTCCATCAATACTGAACATACTTAGCAATGGACCCCTCAATTGCAACTTTCTGTGTCTTATACCAAGAATAAGGACATGTTGGTGTAACCAGTGGGGTATTTAGTGACTGAAGCCCCTTGTATGGGTTTGGGGAATTATTGGGCTGAATTGGGGCCACTGTCAAAGACTGAAATCTGTGGGTTGGAACTAGTGTGGGGTTTCTTCTTTTTCAAGTAATAAGAGCCATAGGGTTTGTTAGAGAGAATCAGGATGAAACAGAAAGAAAAACAAGTATGGCAACTCAGTCCAAAGGACCAGACACAGTAAGAAGTACTCAGGGGTCCAGGAGTTAGAAGTCACATGGGGTAGGGAAGAAAGGGGGAAGGTCCAAAGCAAACTCCAAGCACACACACCAGGTGTCAAATCAATCTGGCAGTTTTGTGTCAGTGTGACTCAAAGAGTCCAAACCAAGACAGTGAATTTGTGGAGAAAATACAATTTCAATTTAAGATGGCCTGGTCACACATGATAAGGGACGACATCAATAGCTATATGTAACCAAAGGACAAATGTTAAGTGTTTCCTAAAGAAGGAAGAGCAGATTGTATACACATATATACATACTTAGCTTTTCAGTAAGCTGGCAGAATAAAATACTGAACTACCTAAGAGAGGTACCAGTGAGTCAGTTAGGTTTGGAGAATCAGTAGGAAGAAAGTGTTTCTCAGTGTGTGCTTGATAAATAGCCTGCATCAGAATTACATAGAAAAGTTGTTAAAATGAAGATTCCAGGACCACTGTCTGGGATTCCGATTCAATAGAGCACTTTTCTGACTCACCAGAAATCCAACTTTGGGGGTGTCAGAAGGGAACTCGTGAATATGGCTGTTTTAAATTAATCAGGCATGGCTGCAAAAGAGGGAAGGCATAAAGAATGTGCAAAATGAATTATGGGAAAAAATATCGTTTGTTGGTTGCTTTAGACTTGTACCTCTCACACCTTCATGGCCTCTGGAACCTTAATACCTCTGCTTTGACTTTGGGGACCTGCTTCTTCTTCTCTTGTGCTACCTCCTTCTGCCTGCACCTACCCCACCATAACCTCAGTTAATAATCTGAGCCTCTCTCCTCCATAAAGCATGGGGGCAGGTTGATACAGAAACAACTGGTCCCCATCATCCTACATCCCTCTTCAAAGTAACTAGCCTCTATCAGTCATATTCGGAGGATGCCTGATAAACTCTATGGGGACAGTCTCCAAGTTACCTGTGTTCTGGCAAGGCATTTTCCCATAGCAGTAGGCAGAGTTAGGGTATTAATAAATGCTTGCTGATGGTGCCTTCTTACTCTCTTCTTCTTTAAGACACAACCTGGAAAACTCTATTCTGAATACCAGCATTGCCCCCCTAAAAAATATGTACTGGGCATTAATAATGTTTTGATCAAATCGAAGGAAAAGATGAATATCACATTTCATAGAATCTAAGAGGCACATATGTATTTTCTGATCAACCACACATTGATAAGAAAGCATTGTGTTATAGTTTAATGGAGAGCATAGTTTCCTTTAGTGGTATGTTACACAGTTGATAGTTCCTCAGTCTTTATGAACTACGTTACATATAGACAAGTTTTGTTACTGTTAAATATTAGAATGATGATAAATAAGCATTCTGGTTGGATCAGAGTAAAGGGATATATATATATGCTTTATCAGGATGATTTATTTTCTAACAAATACACAAAAAATAGAGGTAGCACAATTCAATAAAAAGCATTCAATTTGGCATTTGCCTGCATGGAGTTTTGCGCCTCATTTCTTCATCTATGAAATGAAGACAATAGAACCTACCTCACAGTATGGTTAGAAAGAAAGACTCTAATATGCCATAGGAATCATGAATAATTTCATTAAACAGCGAATATTAAATACAACCATAAAACTATTCAGGAAATCGTGCAATGTCTTTTATATGGTTCAGAAGGCATTCCATCAAGTTGCAGTGTTGTCTCTTGGGTAATTATAACAAGTAAGAATCCTTTGTGAATGCTACCACAGGTATTTAAGGCCTGGTAGATGTGGCTGAGAAAGCTCTAAGCCTCTGACACCTTTGGAATTACCTTAAAAAATTAATCTCTGTCAGAATTAATAGGGAAACACTTATAGGATTTTCCACTATAGTGGTGAATAAGACCAAGATGCCCTCTATCTCCACTACTATTTAACATTGTATTGGTCCACACAATTAAAGAAAAGAAATAATTAGAGCCACTAGTTAAGTAAGTCGGGGAAAATCTATATTTCCAGATGATAAAATTATGTATTTGGAAAAAACTCCAAAAAATTAACAAAAAGTTACCATAAACAAGAACAGAACTTAATAAAATAGTAATTTAAGAAAAACAATTCAATAGCTTTTATGTATACAAAAAATACTTTGAATGTATAATGGAAGACCCCATTTACAATAGCAAGAAAGATAGAGCGAAACAGAGATAGAGACAGAAAGAGAGAAATTAACTAGGCATAAACTTATAAATAAACATACCAAACCTAACAGAGAAAACATTCAGCACTCTGGCAAAACACAAAAGGAGACTTGAAAGAATGGAAATACATGCCACGTATGTATTTCAATATTAATAGAAATTTCCTTTGCGATCTCAATAAAAATACCAGTGTGTTTTCTTTTCTTCTGGTACTAATTGCTTATAAAGTGACATGGAAAGAGCAAACAAGCAAAACATCCAGGAAAACTCTTACAAAGAAGTGGGAGAGGCTAACTCTACCAGGCATTAAAATGTACTACAAAATGATTACCTATATGAGAAGAGAGTAATAGTGCAAGACAGGAATGAGAGCTAAACTTTTCTGAATACACCTTGTTTTGTAGTGTTAACTTTAGAATCAAGTAAAAATTTTATATAATCCTAAAACAAAATTAAATTTGTAACAAATACTTAAACAATGAAAGCAAAATCAAACAAACAAACCTAATATTTTATGGAACAGAGGTCTAATTGTGGAGAAGAATTATTTCAAGACTTTAAAATATGACTCAGCAGCCACAGAGAGCTATATCTTATGGAGAAAAAGAATGTCAAGATGCATGAATTTCAAAACTTCATACCAGAAAGCAAGAAAACTATTAAACACTATTCAATTTATATCAAAAGAACTCAAGGGCCAACTTAAAGTGGTTTTCATTGGTTCAACATGAGACAGTTCATGTTTTCAAAGGAATAATAATAACTGAAATGGATCGAAACACTCGAGTATATTAAAAAAAATCCGTGAATTTTTAATAATATGGAAGGACCTCACTAGTCACCTATGGAGGATGCTACAGAAATAACTTGTTATTCTGAAAATTGGTAAAAAGGAATAATAAATCATATTCCTGACTTTTGTGTACAAATCACACCTCAGGGAACCAAATAGTTGTTAAAGTCTTTCTTTACAGAACTCTAAATAATAAATAGTGAAGAAATGATAGGATTAGAAAAAATACCATTTTGGAAACCCTAATGAAATGATGAATCTAGGCAATGTTCTTCAGTGATTGTTAACACGATAAGAGCACCATCATGTCTAAGACATTCTTGCTAAAAAACAGACCCTGAAGCTGATTAAGTTCCAGCTGTTTGTAGTGAATATAGAATGTGAGAAACACTATAGAACAAACCAACCTGGTTTCTTCAATAAGTACATTGCAAAAAAAAAAGGGGGGGTGGGGTGGGTGGGGAGAGGCAATAACTAGATTAACAGAGACTTCAGAGACATTTCTGTCAGATGCCATGCTTGGTCCTTGTTTAGATCCCAATTTGAAAAAAAATGAAAAAACAAAACTAAACTTTTAACTAAATTAGACAGACAATAATCACATATGAATAGTGGCAGAATAGTTGATTAATAGGAAGCTTAGTTAATATTCTTCGATATGATAATGGGTTTGTGGTTATGTTTACAGAAAGATTCCTTATCCTTTAGAGATACATCCTGAAGGATTTTTGGGGTGAAATGATAAGATGTTGGGAACAGAGCCACTTCATGACTTTTGTTGGCCCCAGGCACTTTTGCCTTCCTGGGCCCCATCCCACCGTCATAGATTTTTGAAATCCTAAGAATGTCATTGTTTTCGGATGTGAGAAAAAAATTAAAATATTTTATTCAATCTTGTTTTCTTCTGATTTTAAAAGAAATTAAAATATTTTCACAGACTCTTAAACGTATTCTGGGCCCTGGCCCTATGTTTGCTGTGCCTGTGGGGTGAGTTCACCCTGATCTGGGATTTGCTTCAAATGATCCAATGGTAGGGAGACAGAGAGGGAAAATGGATATTGGGGAGTGTGGATGAAATAAAGTTGGCCATGAGTTAATAATGTTGAAGATGTGTGATGGGTACGGGGGATTATCATATCATCTTTCTACTTTTATGTATGTTTGAAAATTTTCATAATAAATAAGTTAAAACATCAATTTCTGAAAAAGACTTATTTGAATATTATTTTTATTTTTCCACAAAAGAGGAATATGAAATACATAAATAGAACCAAAACAAAAAACTGGTTATTTGAACTTGGTGGTTGTGTAGACCTTGAATAAATGAGAACTAAAGATATCAAGCCTCATTTGGGACAAAGAGCTAATTGTTAAAAATTTGCGAAGATTAAAAATCTAACCTGACAGAGGGTTTAAAAATTTTTTAATTTAAAAATTCATTTTCTAATTATTTGTGGCGGTGGGGAGAATGACACCCATATGGACAGAGATGCTGCCTGCCAATACAGTGCTATTATATTTCAGAGAAAGCTGGTTAGGGACAGCATTATGAGAATTTCACAGTGGCCCTTGTAACACAATACAGTAATTGATACAAATAAAGGGAGTCTATTCTGCTTTTCAGAAAAGATGCATTTGGTTATGGTGAGCAGGTGACAATATTGGGTTTACGGCCTAGTAAACTCCAGAATACCTGTGTGGGTGACCCTCTTCCCACTGCCTCACAGTAAAGTCTGCTGCTCACTCAGTATCTCCCTCATTCCTCTTTCCATTCATTCTAGAAACAATTACCAAGTATCTACTCTGTGCCAAGCAAGCATTCTGCTAGACACCTGGATACATAGTGAGCAAAACATGCGTTCTCACCCAGAAGGAGCAAACCAGAAAGAACAAGTCATCTGCTTGGGAAACAGAGATGTGAACAGATATTTTTAAAATAAGTTGAGAATTATTTTAATGGGGGTTGGGTGTAGAGGGCTAGAGGACACCTCACAGATGCTAAAGAGATCAGGGAAGGTTTCCTGGAGGTGGAGGGAGACTTGAGAGACCCGAAGGAAAGCAACAATTTCCAAATAAAAACAGAATGAGGCAGGCATCCCAGGCAGAGAGGCACGCACAAAGCCCTGAAGGCTGGGGAGAGTGCAGGATAGGTAGGAGTGCTGGGTAGAGAAAGGTGTTAGAGGGGAGACTGGGTGGTGGAAAGTGGGGTGAGGGCACGAAGCCATGAAAAGGCTGTAATGAAGGAGCTGTATCAGGTTCTCAAAGTGTCTGGTAGAACCAGCTGCATCAGCATCCCCTGGGAATTTGTTAGACTACTGATTCTCAGGCCTACCCCAGACCTACTGAATCGGAAACTCCGGGGGCAAGGCACAGCCATTTATTGTAACCGACAATTGTGACGCATTGGTCTAAATGATTTTACCTTCCAGGGAACATTTAGTAATATCTGAATACACCTTTGGCTGTAAGAATGACAGGGGAAGAGTACTAATAGCATTTAATAGCCTGGGGTGCTGCTAAACACCTACAATGCACAGAACAGCGCCCCCTCCCGGAATCTGAATGTCAATAGTGCATCTGTTGAGAAAGCAAATCCTAGCTGCTTCCTCTCTCCCTGTCCAGTCCCCTCCCCTTCTCTTCCCTCTCCTCCTTTCCACTCCTCTGGCTCTCTCTTACACACACTTTGTTTTTCTCTTTTCCTTCCTTCCCTCTTTCCCTCCCTCCCTCCTTCATTCCTTTCTTCTTTTTTTCTCATCTATCTGTCTGTCTGTCTGTCTGTCTGTCTACCTACCTATCTCTTATCGTCCGTCTATCATTCATCTATCTTCTTCACTCCTACTTATTCCTCTACAGACAGCAGAGCACTTAAAAGGCCAGGAAGGGCTCCTCTTCTGCATTTTTTTAAATTCAATTATAGGTAACACTCTCTTTTTACCAACTGATACCAACTCAGTTACCAACTCCCCATGACTAAGTTGATCGATGGCTACTGGAGGCAGTATTTGATTTCTGCCCCCAAAGTCTATTTATCTGCCTGTGAGTGGGATGGTGCTGCTCAGAGCATAGGAGAAAATCACCACCTCTTGACTGAAGCTGTAGCTCTTGGCCATCCTGCATATAAGGTTACAAAGAAAGGCCCAAACATCCAGGAGTCCTGATTTTGGCATAAAAGACACTTCCCGTGGAAGTTGAGGCTTGAAATAGCTTTGTTCTTACAGGAGATAGTAGGGTCAACTCTGAGTTGCTCCTCTAGAACACGGAAGTCCACTAAGAGTACGACCGCAAAGCCCACACAGAATGGTTTTAAGCAAAGATACATATTAAGCAAAGTCATATTAATAGGATGCGACTAACCAATCAGATAGGATTCTAATCTGATTGACAACATTGACAAATCAAAATAATTATATTCATTGGAAGATTTATGGGGCAAACGAGTGAGGAAACTGTGAAGTTAAAATACAAACATTGGCAGAGCCCTTCTAACACTTTTCAGGAGACTGGGTGCCCTGAAAGACCAATATGAATGTTTAGTCTGCCCGATGGACCTATATTCTCATTGTAGAGTCTGAAGCCATTAACCATCCAGCATCCCTGGCTCTGCTTTCAGGATATCATAGCAACCTTCCGACATTATCTGCTCTATGGTTTGCCTACAGGGAGAAAAACGCCCTGGTGAAGCTAATGTGAATTTTAAGTCTGCTTGATGGTCATGTTCCTCAATGAACATGAATCATGAATCCACTGGCCTTTCAGTTTACAGGCTCCAGTCTCTCTTGAATTTACTTAGTCATCCTGAATTGGTAGAATCAACTGTGGGACACTGACAACATGGACTTCCAAGGCAGAGAGAGGGCCAGACCATGGACCAGAAAGAATGCCTCCTGGAGTTTGCTTCTGGCATTCAGCCTTTGTCTTCCTTTGATCACCCTGACTCCCACGATGCCTCTTCTCTTCCAACTTCCACATTCTAGTGATGTTCAAAAAGCATCTGTGGTACACTGAAAAGATTGGCTGCAATAGTTTGCAGCTCCTCTCACCAAGAGGTGGTGTCTGCCTCCTATTTCCTCACCCTTGAATCTAGAAGTGACTTTCTTTGGCCAATAGAATGTGGAGAAAGTGACCCTGTATGAGTTCTGAGACTAGGCATCAAAAGATCTTGCAGTTTCTGTTCTTGCTTTTTGGGAACCCTAAGGTTGCTGTGTGTATAAGGCCGAGCCAGCTTGTTGGATGGTGAGAGACAAGTGGCCCAACCACCCCCATCATTTCAGGTGACAGCCAGGTAAACCCCAGAAACAGAGCCACCCTGCTCATGGGCAGCTGACCGCAAATGTCTGAGGAAGTCCAAGCAAGACCAAAAGAAGAACATTCCAGACAAGCTCAACTTGCCAAAGCACAGAATCTTAAGCTAAATAAATGGTTATTGTTTTAAGTGATTAAATTTTAGAGTAATCTGTTATGCAACAGTAGATAATTGAGAGCAATATATGTGTTTTTAATAACTCCCAACTATACCCTGAACTTATTGCTACAGTTTGTCTCTGAGAAGCCATAAGATTTGGCTCTTGACATAACACAATTGGGATTTATCTTGGGCTCTCATGAGCTTCAATGGCTCTAGAGCAGGGGTGTCCAAACTTTTTTCAACGTTTTTCACCAAGGGCCATATGTGGTAAAATACACAAACAGCCGGACAACTCACTCGAGCTGAAGTACGTATTGCCTCACCTGGTTTATTTAAGTAAACTAAATATATTTTTGGAATTTGCTGCGGGCCAATTAACAATGGATTGCAGACCGCAGTTGGCCCGCGGGCCGCAGTTTTGACACCCCTGCTCTAGAGGAAGAAACAGCCCCTGCTTTTTCCAACAAGATGCTAAGAGATTTGGTTAAATGGTAAGGAATATTTTGGGTTTGCCCATATTCACTTGAAGGAAAAGAGGAGGGTTAAATACATAAAAATTGCATTTCTCAGACAGAGATAGATTTCTGACCTTCAGCCGGCGGTCTGGATCTCCACTGCATAGAGAATTTACCGATACTTTGAATGATTTCCAGGCTGGGCTTAAGTTATTCATCACAACCTAAGAAAAGAAACAGGACTGGTGGGTGGGAGAGGAAATGCTTGACATTTTCACATTTCAACATAAAAACTGCTTGAGAAGCATTATGGCGCTTATGAAAAGGACAATTGTCTGGAATAGGTGCCTTAATGAAAACTTGGGGTAGAAAATCTTTTAAGGATACCCACTCAGTGGGTCATTGTGAGCAGCACTCCTAGGGTCACTGGCCTGGCTGTCGTTTCATGAATAATGACAGTAATATTGTGCAGTATGTGGATGCTGGGAATGACCCTTTCTATACCAGCAGGGGTTGGGATTAATGAAGGGGAGCTGCCTCTGGCCTCTGAGAAAGGATCTTCAGTTCTCAAGGACTGTTAGCCCTATGGCATAAATTCTCTTGTATTGAGGTCACATAGGCAGAGACTATTGGTGGGTGTGGAGGTGTGGCACGACAATTCTATTCTACTGCTAAAGGATTGAATGGTCTTTGGTAACCTGTGACCTTGATTTAGACCAGATTGTAAATCAGAAGAGAAGTTGCTAGAAGAAAAATCCCGGCAGCATACTTACAATATCTACCCTAAGAAGACATACAGGGCAGATCTTCAGATCTTCAGTCACAAACTCAGTCTATAATACAGCAAACCCTTTTAAAAGCAGCTTACTAATCATTAACTTGGTTAAATACTGCCCAAGAGTCCATATGAGTCGTCTTATCCTGCCATCACTATGATTCAAATCATTCAATTTGGTTTAAAAATGTATGACTATCTGCTCTGTGCCTAGGATTACATTGTGGACTCCAGGACAGGGGTGCTCAGAGTGTGATTCCTGAATCTGCGGGAGCGGCGTCACCTGAGAACTTGCTGAAAATGCAAATTTCTAGGTTCCTCCCAGACCTACTGATAGCGGGTAGACCCCTCTAGCTAATTCTGATGCATGAAATTGGAGGACCGTTGCTCTAGGGATATACAAATGAACTTAAATGGAATTCTGTCATATTAGTTTTTCTTCCTGTGAAGTTTTTAGTTAGCAAAAACCTTAGCACAGTAAAAAGAATTCTCCATTTAAGTAACATACTTCAAAAGTGATTCTCTCTTCTGGATTTCTTAAATATGAATTATTGATTATATCATGGGCTCATTATTAACTTTCTCTTAATGCATTGAAGTAGAAAAACAGTGTTCCTGTGTGACTTTGTCTTGTGCTCTGATATCCTGGTAGTGAGAAGAAAACAGATAAAATTGTTTGGGTTCATTTAAATTTCCCACCTTTATATAAAAATACTAAGAAGTGAAGATGTTTCATTGCAACAGTTTTGAAAAACTCAATAGCAGATCAAAATTTCAACTAGAAATTTCCTCTGTAATTAAAATGTGTGTGTGCTCACTCATGTGTGAGAACCTGTGTAAGCGCATGTGTTTCTTCCAAGAGAACAATATTGCCTGGTATTTATTTTGTATCTATTGAGTAAGAAAGAGGAAAAATCAATGCTTTACTGCTTGACTCACTGGAAAACTTCATAATCACATTTTTTTGTGAGACTCCAGGAGCCCCACACCTAACTGTGAGAAATGGGAAAGTGACTTGACCTCCCAAAAGTTCAGTTTATTCAACTGTAAAATGGGGGTAGTAATAATCATGCCAAGGGATTACTGTGGAAAGTAGATAAAATAATGTACATAAAATCACTTAGTGCAATGCTCGGCACCTAGTCACTCTTATTAAATGTTAGCTGGGATTCATCTTTTTGTTATTAATAAGTTGCTGGCTCTCTGTGTTGAAAGCCAATAATGGAAAATTTGGGTGAGAAAGGGTCTTCCCTTCTAACATCTAAGTTGAGAATAAAGAGGCTTCTTGAGAATACTGAAGACTCCATGTCTGAGTGCATAGCCACAGACATTAAGAAATGTGAGGGGTTTCTCAAAAAAGGTCAATTTATCATTTTAGGAGATTAAATGCAGAGCTGAAGATGACTTTTCTCACCTCAGTTCGGTGCACGAGCTGCTGAGTTGCGTCATCATTCATACGGAAGATTTCCAGAAAGGGGTCAGATTTACTGAAGAAATCCTAAAACAGAGAAAAATCAGTTGTTCCCCTCCTCCACACAAACACATCAGATTCAGCCCTGCATCAAACGCCCCTGGATTTGACCCTTCACTGCTTTAATGTTTATCCCTGTGATCCACCTTGGCTAGAATGAGCGGCATCTGAGCGCCAAGTCCTTTGAGAAGTAAGCACTTGGTTGAAATCCCAAATATTCTTCAAAGATCAATTCAAATGCCAGGTCTTTGAGAAGCAATGTATCTGCTGTCTGAAACGTGTTAATTATACTTATTGTAAAGCCTGTACCTGATGTCTACAGAATCTGGATCACCTATAGGTCTGTTTCTATCTGTTTTTTGGTTCTGCTTCCTGGTATGCTTGCTAATTTCTGATTAAATACCGTATATCCCTGAAAATAAGACCTAGCTGGACCATCAGCTCTAATGCGTCTTTTGGAGCAAAAATTAATATAAGACCAGTCTAACATAACATAACATAACATAATATAATATAATATAATATAATATAATATAATATAATATAATATAATATAATATAATATATTAAAGGTAAGGTCAGCTCTGCCAGACTTCCTCCCCATGTTACCTACACGGGCATTTCTCTGAATAAAATCCTTGCATATTTAATCCTATCTTGGTGTCTGTTTCTTGGATTATCTCGACTAATGCATGGAATGGCCTTAGACAAATTACTTCATCTTTGAATCGATTTCCTTACCTTTAAAACAGGGTTAATAATATCTGTTGCATGGAAGTTACAAGAATGAATAAATGTGAAAATTCATGAAAAGCTTTTAACCTTGTACCTGGCAAATATAGGTGATTAAAAAATGTCATTTTTCTTCCCTTTCACATCTTCTCTTTTCCTTTGAAATGTCCCTACCAATGGGGTTAACTCATATTTACCTGTGCACATCTGACCTGTGGCATTTAGGAACAAATGAAATCTTGATGTAACAAAATTGTCCTGTTTGTTTATTTTTCTAAGATTTGTATTAAAATATAGCTAATATACAATATTATATTAGTTTCAGGTATACGCAATAGTTATTCAACATTTATACACCTAAAGAAGTGATCACCATGATAAGTCCAGTAACCACCTGACACCGTACTATGCTATCACAATATTATTGACTATATTCCCTATGCTGTACATTACATCCCCATGACTTATTTGTTTTATACCTGGAAATTTGAACCTCTTATTCCCCTTCACCTTTCCCCTTTTTTAATTGTTCAATTACAGTCAACATTCAATATTATTTTATATTAATTTCAGGTATACAGCATAGTGATTAGACATCTATATTTAAAAAATGATCCTCTTTTAATTATAGTCCTTTTCCCATCTCATTAACTGCCTCTCAATTTGGAGGAAGTCTTACTTTGCAGACCTCTCTGAAATCTTTGATCTATTTAAAAATGTGGGTTGAAAGGGAAAAAACCAGCTGTAGGGGAAAATCTGATTAAACTTTGTATGCTGGATTTATTACTTCCTTCAATAAGGTTAATGCCAAAACTTTACCTTATCATCCAATTTCCGTGCGTTGAATGCAAGTTCAACATAGTCGTCATTGCCAGATAATTCCTCAGCAATCACCTAAAGGAAAAAGCACGCATCAGCTGTGGTGGCGGTTGGATCACTCAGCCCAGAAATTCATGAACAAATTCAGCTCATGTTTGGTCCAAAAATCAACAAAGACATTTTGGGCAAGAAGTTTTCCACAACTGTAGTGAACATGGCACAGCATTTCCAGGTATACAGGCAACTCCCTAGAATAGACAATAGTAGATAGCTAGATTTCATTTATGTTGAGCATAAGAACACGAGATATGGGGTATATGCTGGAGGAAGAGATATTTGGAGCAGCAGTTACAAAGAGCTTCTTTCTTGAAAAGTCACACTGCATTGGATGGTACTTCCATAAACAAACTATATATATATATATATATATATACACACACACACACACACATATATATATATATATATATATATATATATATATATAGAGAGAGAGAGAGAGAGAGAGAGAGAGAGAGAGAGAAATTGAGATTGAAAGACCTCAGCCCTTAACTACCAAGACAGAGAATTCCTGACAAGGATTTTGATGTAAGTGAAGAGATAATATTATCTAAGAGACTCTTTCATAATAAATCACTTTTCAATATTTAATAGCTAGTGACTCTCAAAGCGTCAGAGCAGAAATTGATGGGAAAAAAAGTCAGGAGAAAAACAACAACAATAAAAATCTAGGGACCAGTCTTTGCATATAGGTTAAACCACTTAAAAATAATGTTGAGGACTTCACATGCATTCAGAGACCATAGCATGCGGATACCCTTATCGAATTGGTTACGTTGAGGTACTGAGATTTAATTCAATTTTATGTCCATTCTATCTGAGCTCAATTTTCTCTTTAGGAGTTGGGTCCATCTGTTCTGAGTACACACTGGTAGCCTCTGGAAATTTTTATTTCATACCTAATATTAAAGCTAAAAAGGTTGTCCAAAGAGAGAAATATGCCCTGTCCCAAAAGTGTGAGCAACTGAGGAGTAGGAAACATGAATTCAGTAAAAACTCAAGAACTGCTTCCTAAACCAAGAACCGTTCTATTCAGATTTTTTTATTGGATCCTCCTTTGTCCCTTTTCACCATAATGACTCTTAGACTCCATTTAAGCAGTGGTCTTTAACGATTCTGTGGTCACAGACACCTTTGGAAAGGTGATGAAAGTTATGATCTCCATCTGCAGAAAACTTAGCACATATTTTCAAGTGTTTTCCTAAAGCTAATAAAGCCATTGTTTTGATCCAAAGACCCAAGATTAAGAGGAGTATTTAAAATTAAGTAGGAAATCAAGTTTCTCTGGAATGTGTGTAGAAAGAAAATCTCTAAGGTGTCTTAGAGAAGAGGTCACAAGGTGAGGTTCTGATCCCATGGGAAAGAACCGTGGCAAATCTCACACCTGAGTCCCCCATCTCAACGCTTCTCTGGGTTTGTGGGCTTTGGGAGTAAGCCTTTGGATACATGGCTTTTCAGAGCACCAGTGGGGTCTTCAAAGTCTATTTGAAATACTTGTTCATGATGAAACATGACAATCAAGAAAAAACTTTGATGTGACGATGTCGTTTAAAATATTCATGCAACAAACTCAGGTAAGTTATTGTAAGGACGATCACAACTTTCCCTAATGGGAATTCTTTTTATTTTTTCCTTTTAAAAAATAGCTTCCATTATGTAAAAAAATGAATCAGTCACTTTCAAGTTAAAAAGGATGTTCAAAGAAACTCAGGAAGTTTGCCTCCTGGCAATTTGCCCTGCCTAGCAATTTAGATTCTTCTGGTACCTTTTTCTATCTTTTTTGGGGGGAGCAAGAGGGGGGTTCACACAGCTAACTGGTTAGATTACTTTCTCTACCTTTCTCAAAGGCTCTAACACAAGATGTCAAAGTTTAAAATATATGAAAATTTAAGATCTGATTGAGAAGTACTTCCAGCATTGCCCAATAGCAATCACAGAAATGTTCTATATCTGCACTAATGCAGTAGCTGCCACGAGTAACTGTTGAGCACTTGAGATGTGCCTGGTGTGACTAAGCAATGGATATCTGCTTTTATTTCATTTTAACTAATTTTATTTAAGCTTAAAGAAGCACATGTGGCTAGTGGCTACAGCATAGCTCCAAACTATTGTATTAAAGAAGAGAGTTGAATGCTGGGCTCTCTGGTCTTTAGGCAACAAACCAAACCTTGGACTAAATGTGATTAGAGTACATTTTTAATTCTCAAAAAATTGAGAGGCAGAGATAGGTAGCTTTGCTGATTTGAAAACCCCAGATAATCCCATATTCAGTCCATGCTCGACAAACCCAAGTCCCCCACTAAAACCTATATTACAGTTGCAGAAGTGCTCAGTAGAAGTGTATGGTCTCACTTTCAAATCCTTCTACCCTTTTTCCCCAGGAGTAGAAAGGTGAAATTGTACTGGCAGGAAACAGAAAGAAAGAAAAAAGAAAGAGGTGAGTGGGATAGTTGAGCAGTTTTAGCATCAACTCCCAATAGCCCCAAGGTCTGCTTTCCACGCATCTGGTTTGTCCCAGCCAGCTACATGCGGGCAGATGGCTGCTTACGGAGGGCTTACCGTGATGGAGGATTTCCCAGCCGTGTTCCCGTGCTTCAACAAGGATTTGGACAGCTTTCTCTGGGAAACAATCTGCACAAAAGAAAACAAAATGTAGAGATAATGGTCATACGACTGTAGGTCTATTTTTTACTTTTTCCCTCTACAAAATTCTGTAGAGGAAATTCACAGCACTGCTCGAAGTTACAACATCGATGTCCATTAATTTTCCAAGGTTTTTCCATGAATCTCTCCTAAATATAGGTTATTTCCTTTTTCCTCTTCTGGTGTGTGATGTAAGAGTGAATGTGACAAATTACAGATAATTCAGTCAATTAGGAGGTGGCTTAATTGTTGCTGAGGAATTCATATCAAAATTAGATGGCAAATGTTGGATATGTACATTAAGATAAAGTAGATGCAGTTTCAGAATGATCTCTAATTAGCACTGAAACCTCTGCGCAAAGTGGGGGGTGGGTGCAGGGAGGAAAAGAAACCCAAGGTCTAAATATATACCTTCTCTACCTATTACCTCTAGAGTTCTATTTTTAATATACTCATTAGGAAGCTATAAAGTAAGTCATCAGGAAACTGATGCTCAGACAATCCAACAGGAGTAATTGGGGTCTTCTCCATGATTCAGTGTCAATCACAATGGGCAATGACAACTAAAGTCATTATTATATTAGGAGCTATTCTTAGCAGAACCTGTCCCATTCCCCTCTCTTCCTTTTTAGAAAGAGAAGTGTGGCAACATATTGAGGCCCTGGTGGGTATGACTCCCTAAGTGAAAGCGGTGCTCTTGCCTCGGGAGGACAAACTCACCGTTGTTATAGGGCAGCTTCTGTCTAAGATGACCCCCAGCAGTCCTCACCTCCTGGTAGTCACGCCATTGTATAAGTCCCTCCCTTTGAGTGTGGGATGGATCCAGGGACTGGCTTCTAATAAACACAATATCACAAAAGTGATGGGATATCACTTCTGAGATTAAGTTACCAATTGGCTGTGGCTTCTTCCTTGCTCACCTCTCTCTCTCCTTCTTTCTCTCAGAGCCTTTGTTCTGGGGGAAGCAAGCTGTTACGTTTTGAGAAGCCCTAGAGAGCAGCCCATGCAGCCAGGAAGTGATGTCAACAGCCACACGGGCGAGCTTGGAAGCAGCTCCATGCCCAGGTTGAGCTTTGAGATAATGGTACCTCGACAGGAGCCTGGTGAGAGACCCTGATCCAGGGAATCCAGCCACACTGTTACCCCCAGCCCCACCCCGATTCCGGACATATAGAAACTGTGAGATAATGTTTGTTTTTTAAAAGCTGTCAAGTTTTGGGACAATATTCTATGCAGCATTAGGTAACAATATATATACAGAGGGTGCCAAACAAATGCATATACATTTTAAGAAAGAAAAAACTGTATTAAAATTGTAATACTCAACAATGACAACAAAAGATGAATACAAGTCATGTGTATACAATTTTTTGGCATCCCCGGTATTTACAGAAAGAGAGGAAAAGAGATCACTGTGAAAAGCAGGACAACAAACCCATTCTCTGAAATCCTTATATATATTTTTATCTCTGTGTTAGAACAATGAAAATTCTGAGTGTGCTGGTATCAAATGAAGAAAGTTCAGAGAACTTCTCTAGGATAAGCAGATTTAAAGATTCTGATGTTCAGTCAGCTATACGCTGAAGAGGAAAGAGTATTTCTGTAAAAAATCACCTGGTGGTGGTGAGAATGACGATGATGATGAGAATGATGACTGATGACAATGACAGCAATTGGTACTCATATAAGGAGTTCATATTATGTGGCAGATGCTTATTCACTCCACAGATATTTATTTAGCCCTCACTGTCTGCTGGACTTGGTGTCAGGCACAGAGAATACAATGCTAAGCAAAGTCAGATGCAATTTCTGACCTCAGGGGGCTTACGTTCTTCTAGCAGGGGAGATAGGAATTAACCAAATGGTTACATAAACAAAGAAAACTTGTCACAAAGGAGAGATGCACTGGCCATGGTGGCGACAATAAAATGGATAGGTGGTAGGGATGACGGTAGACCATTTAAGAATCTGTTGCAGTAGTCCAGGGAAGCGATGATGGTGGCCATGGAGATAGAGAGAAGCAGCTGTTATTTATGAGATATTTAGATGTGAAATAGTCAGAATTTGGAAATGCATTGAATATGGAAAAGAGGCATCATAAATGCATCCCTGGATAAGATGGTTATGCCATTCACTGAGGTAAGGGACACAAGGAGAGGACATTAAAATTGGGGGCAAAGGACATGTGCTCTGGTTTGGGGCAGAAAATAGAATGAAGTTGGTTGAAAAGGAGAGGAGGAGGGAAGGAAACTGAGTAAGCACATGAAGACAATTCTTTTAATAAGTTTGTCTCTAAAGTGAGGAAGAGAGAGAGAATAGAATCTGAAGGGAATGAGAAATTGAGTAAGGACTTTAATGGTTGCTTTATTGCTAATTTTACAACCCCATAAATTTTATCCATTATCCATTTCCTTTTATAGATGAGGAAAATAGGACACAGAGATTTTAAGTATCTTTTCTGAGGCCAAAGAGCTAAGAGGTCATGTGCCAGGGAGTTGAATACAGGTCTGATTCCAGAGACTGATCTCTAGCAACATTCTGATTGGTAAACATACCCATGAAACAGATTCAGAAAATATGCACAGCTGGATTTGCACTATATCTGTTTGCTTTTAAGCCCTGAATCCCATGTTAGTGTGCTTTATCTTGGAGAAGATTGTAAAGAAATAATCAAGTTAAACCTCAAGAATGAAGTAATCTGAAGGCCTCAGTTAAGGACACTGCAGCATCATTACTAAGAACACAGGTTTGCTTTTTTAAATTTATTTATAACAGGTTATCAATAAGATGTCATGGAAAAAATGTGAGATAATAAAGGAATTGGCATTCTATCCTATACTTATTTCTACATCCAAACTCCTCACCTTTTCCACTCCACTGATTAAGAAGGTCCCAGTGGTTCTTGTTCTGCAGACAAAATCATTATCCCTTCCCCACTCCCATTCACAGATTGTCACAGCTACCATTTCCTAGAAAAATGTAGACATTGTTCTTGAACTTGAGATGAACCAAAACACAGAGGAAACACAGAAAACAAACAGCAAAAGGGCACTAGAAGACTTTATAGTTTCTCTCCAGGGATTTTTTCAGCAAAGAGGGATGAGGAAGACAGATGAATAAAAGACAAAACAAGGGTTACTGGGAAACAGTAGCCAGGCCAACATTGGACCAAAGAAAGGCAACATACCTCGCTTTCTGCATAAATCTGGTCTCAGAAATACTTCTGTCCGCTGTCACTGTGCTTCTTCCACAGTGGTTATCTACCTGTACGGTTCCAAGTGGCCCCAAACACCCTCTTGGCTGTAATAACTCACTCACTGGGTTACCGGGCATTGGGAGACTATCTTTATAGACTACCATATTTTGCCGTGTATAATGCGCACTTTTATGCCCAAATCTGTGAGGGAAAAATAAAGATGTGCATTATACATGGGTAGTACTAATTGCGTTTCCCTGAAAGTTTGGGCCAAAAATGTGGGTGGGCATTATACAAGGCAAAATACAGTATCTTCCAAGATCTACATTACCATTCTTCAAGGAAGACCAAGGAAGACTTAACCCATGAAAACCTGGATGGTCACAGTTCTCTCTCTTCACTCCTAACTTATCTAGAAATGTCCACATTTTCATGTGTAGGGTGTGAAGAAAATGCGCCTGTGTTCCAGCTCCTGCCTTTTGCAAATTCTAGGAAGATAAGAAATTTCTCAGGAAATATTCCTTAAGAAATGGGCATTTGGGTACACAAATGGCTAATAAAGCAGGAAATTAAAACACATTTATTTGACAGCCCCCAGGCCTCCATCTCAGTTCCAAAGAATGAGTGATAATTACGGTTTCAAACCTTTCATTGTAATAATAATCAACAAACAATGATATTGCCATTCTTATCACTGTTGGACAAAGACAGTAGGGCTGCCCAGTTGGAGCAGCATCTATAGAGAAAAGCCTATTTGTTGCAAACCCCACTTCTCGATGTATGTTTTCTTGCAGTGGAAGGACCGCATCCAGCTCAGAAAAGCCTCAGGTCCTGTCAGAAGATGAGGAAGAGTGACAGACTCACCTTGGTCACAGATGACATTTGAGACCAACAAAGAGCCAGCTCTGCCTGGCATCACACTAAAGGGGATGCACTTGCCAAAAGTCCTCTAATTTGATTCTTTTCGCCCTTAAGTGGGGTCACAGCTGCAATTCTTAGCATTCAACAACAGGGTGGAAGTGGAGGGGGGAGGAAATGAAGCTGGAATACTCCTTTTAGCAAAGCTGGGCTGGGGGGCATTGGTGCCACTGAGCCCCGCTCTGCAGTCACACATGGATCTGAGGAGGAAGTGCTTCTCCCTCGGGAAGTGGACAATCTTCTCACGCATAGCGCCTAAGTCTTCAGGAAAGTCTACTGTTTCCTTTAGATGAATGGGAACAAAGCCAGAACAACAAAAAACGTTTTAGCCAATATTTCAACAAGTATATGTATATTCAGCTGAATTTTCTTTCAAAGTCTCAAAACAGTCATTTTAGGGATGACATAAGTTATTTTCCATGAGTCTGCTTTTACTGAAAGCATCCTCAGATGCTTTTTTGAAATTGCTTTAAGACTCTATGCAACAACAGCATTTATTGAAAACCTCCTCTGTGCCAGGCACTGTTGTGAGGCTACAAGTGGTGAACAGATTAAAAACATCGTTACAATACTTGACAGTCACATCTGCAGTAGCCAAAATTGATAACCCCCAGAGCATGCATCAGAGACCTCTCCATAAAAGGTAAGTATAGACTGTGTGGAAAAGTCTTTATGTAGTAAGTCTGGAAATCACAGGACCAGAAAAGGTTTGAGATCTCAACTGCAGGCCATCAATAGAGCTTTAGTGGCAAATCCCGGGAAGACAACCATGTAAGGAGCATTCCTTATACTTGTTTGGCCCCAGCACCCTTTTGTCAAGCAATAGCTCTAAGTGTTCTGAAAACTACTACTGTGTTTCCCCGAAAATAAGACCCAGGTGGACCATCAGCTCTAATGCATCTTTTGGAGCAAAAATTAATATAAGAGCTGGTCTTATTTTAATTTAATAAGACTGGATCTTATAATATAATATAACATAATATAATACCAGGTCTTATATTAATTTTTGCTCCAAAAAACACATTAGAGCTAATGGTCTGGCTAGGTCTTATTTTCAGGAAAATAGTAGTATAATAGTAGTACAAAGTAGTACACAGTAGCACAATGACTACCACCACCACTACAGATAACAACTAAGGTTTCCTGAATGCTCACTGTAGGAGACAGATCCCCTCAGGCCCTACTACTGCAGAGCTGGCAGAGCGTGTCTTTGCCTGAGGTTTTCTCTGGTAGCCATGCTTGCTATCCACAATCACAGCAGGCTGGAGGTAGGGAGGATTGAGAAATACCCTTGGGAGAGGATCTCCACCACTGACTGATGGTCATTGGTGCGGAAATGCCCCAGCTCCTTTGCCCCAGGGGCGGGGATGACTCCCTCGTAGTTGCTCTACATGGGCACCTGAGTTTTCCCAGTGGTGATTTGTTAGACAGCACACCCTGTATTTTATGGGCCAATTTCCCTCTCTTGTCTCACTTCTCCACTTCCCTTATGGTGTTTCTTTCACCTCCCAAATAATCTACTTACTCTCTAATCCGAGTCTGCTGCTGGGGAAAATGAACAAATTTGTTACTCTGTATCAGATAACCTGTGCAGTGTTTCACACACATTATCTCATTTACCGTCATTTGATGATCTAACTCTCTCTTGTCCCCAAACAACTGGGACAAGAGAAGAAAGGCTTAGAAGAAATCAAGGAGTTTATCTAAGGTCACATAGCATTATGGACTGAATTATGTCCCTCTCAAATTCTTGTGTTGAAGTCATAACTTGCAGGGTGACTGTATTTAGTGATAGGGCCTTTACGGAGATACTGCCATGTTTCCCCAAAAATAAGACCTAGTCGACAATCAGCTAAAATGCATTTTTTGGAGCGAAAATTAATATAAGACCAGGTCTTATCTAACAGAATATAATAGGTTCAATGAGAGAATAAGGTTGGGGCCCTAATCCAATAGGACTGGTATCCTTATAAGAAGAGGAAGATACATCAGAGATCTGCATATGCACACAGAGAAAAGTCTGTGCGATGACACACTGGGAAGGTAGCTGTCTGCAAGCCAGCAAGAGAGGCCTCACCACAAACCAACATGGCTACCACCTTGGTCTTGGAATTCCAGCCTCCAGAACTATGAGAAAATAAATTTCTGTTGTTTATGTCATCGTCAGTCTGTGATATTTCAATATGGCAGCCCTAACAGACTAATAATACACATAGCTTATAAGAGTTGAAGCCAGGATTCAGTCCTTTATGGGACAAATATTTATTCAGTATTTATTATATGCTGAATGGTAAGAATATATATTACCTTCTATGACAAAACAAAAAATCTTTGCAGATCTAATTAAGGGTCTTGAGGTGCGGAGTTCACCTTGGATTACCCCTAAATGCAATCACGTGTCCTTATAAAAGGGAATCAGAGGGAGATTTGATGAGACAAACTCAGAATTGAAATATGAAGGCAGAGCAGAGAGAGATTTGAAGACAATGGACATCTGACGTGATACAGCCACAAGCTAAGGGACGCCAGCAGTCACCAGAGGTGGGAAGAGGCAAGGCATGGATTCTCTCCCAGAGCATTCAGAAGGAGCATGGCTCTGCCGACACCTTGATTTCAGACTTTTGCCACGGAGAACTGTGAGAAAATAAATTTCTGCTGTTTTAAGCCACCACGTGTGCGATCATTTGTAACAGCAGACATGGGACACTAAGACTGACTTCACACATGATCAGGTTCAGCGTTCCAGGAAAAGATGCAGTGACAGCCTCAGGGATGCTGATTCTAGGGAAATCCCTACTATCCCATTTCCTGTCCCAAGTTTTCTGGGTCATATCACTTTACCTGGTGGAAATCAGACCTGATCCAGGGAAGTATTATACCAGGGGAGCCTTCTCTTCGTGCTCTCCCTCAATTTCCTGGTTACCTTGCTCCCAATGCTGAACCAAAAACACCCACAATCTTATCCGAGCACAGAGTAACCCCTGAGAACTTTGGCCTCTTGTACGCACTACCAATAAGGGGAAGCCTTAAAAATATTTTAAATATTTTCTTATGCTGTGCCCTCTGCCTAGAATTAGTCACATCCTTTCCCCTCAATTGGGAAATTGTATCTTTTTTCAAGATCCACCTCAGGAGTTTGGAATAGTTGCTGAGGTAAGAGGAAAGGGAAGCCACCTGTGAGACTGAGAACTCTTCCTTTGCCGCTCACAGTGTGTTCTCCGTTCTTTACCCTATCTGGCCCCTTCCAGAAGCAGCCTGGCCTGGGAACTAGTTAGCAGTGAAGAATCTCAGACACCCCGCCCCCTACCTACTGAATCAGAATCTGCATTTTAATGAGATTCCCCAGGTGATTTGCATGCACATTAGAGTTGAGAAGCACTGAGCTAGAAAGTGAGAATTGCATGTAGATAATTTTAGTACAGCATGTTCAGATTTAAAAGATTTAAAAGTAAAGGAATTTTAAATTAATCTGTTCTGCTTATTTAGATTTTTATTAATAGGTAAAGTTGTAGGAACTAAAAAAGGTACAATGCTGATGCTTTCTCAGCCATTCAGGGAGAGGACATACAACGTGAGAGAGTGTGTGTGTGTGTGTGTGTGTGTGTGTGTGTGTGTATGTGCGTGTGTGTGTGTGTGTAATTTTATATAAATTTAGTATAGTCCTTACTCCCCAGTGGAAACTTACAAAAGAACCACCCTAGGAAGAATGATTCAGAATGACAGGGGCAATGGGTAATCTATTGGTTTGGGCTTCCTGTCTTAAGCTTTCCATTAAGCAGGGTTCTAATTACTTCAAGTGTAATTACAGGCTTTTACCCGTTCTCTGACTTCATTAGTAAAGGATGGAAGGGAGGGAGAGTTTCGGAGAGGGATTTAAGGACTGCTGTGTATTAATGATCTACCTTTACCTCTGATGATGAGGGTAAGGCCCCATCATTACCGCAAATCACCTGGCTGGGTGACTAGTCAGAGGCCACTGTCTCTACCCTCCCGGCCACACCACAGGGCATTCAGGAGAAGGACCATAAAATATATTGTCCAAATTGGGACATTTTTGTAAATGAAAGGGGATGGTGTTAATAATTAAACCATGACAGTAGGTATATACTGGGATGGCCTAGGGCAAATGGAGTCCTAGGTGAGCTTATTGTTATCAGGATACCTGACGTGGAAGGATGAAGTCCCCTCCTTGGAAGTACTGATGCAGAGGACAGGAGCGGACCCTGCACTGGCCTGGCTAAATTCTGCACTGCTTTTCTCTTCTTCCCCGTTTCAAGCTGTTCTGATTCCACTGAACCCAGTCTGCAAGCTGACTGTAATACTAGTTTTCCTGGCTTGAATCTCATTAGAGAGAGAGAAGTTTGAAGAATTTCTGCTCCTTTGTTTCTGATCATTGTCTTGGGAATGTGTGCCGACCTCGGGCTCTGGGTGGGCAGAAGCGTGGGTGAAGCATAAATCAGCTCACTGGAGGCCTCACCCAACCCGCCCTGGTGTACAGAGCAGCCCCAAAGGCTCACATTCCATCCAAAACAAAGTTAACGAATTCATATCTGGCCTCATTTTGTCCTGAAATCTGAAACCAAGACTTCTGGGGATAATTTTTGTCATCCAAGCAGTTATTGTTTTTTTCTCCCTCTAAACTGTATTAGGTTAATTCAAAATATAAATATCCTCCTTCTCAAATTAGGCTTGAACTGGAGATTCTAGGCTTTGGGAGAATGTCAGAACCTCTTTGCAGTTCCCATGATGCTTCCTTAACTTATTCCGTATTAGTCCTCCAAGCCCTCCAAGGTCTCTTCTGTAATCAAAATTAATACTATAAAAGATCAGCATCAGATTACCTAAGCAAACCCTCCTCCCTGTGGACAATGCATGGGAACTAAGGCCTTACCTACAGCATCTGTCAAGTGCTCTGTCAAAGCCCAATGGAGAGCACAGCCTCAACAAATACCTCCCCCCAAAGCATTTCCCACAAATTCCCCAAATCAGAATTCTTTACATGTTTTAAAGTTCTTCAAATGTTTAAGAATTCATACAATACTTAAGGGTCATACTCCTCTGCCTGAATATGAGTTCTCTGACATCAGCATGCAGGCTTCATTATGATGTTTCTACTAATATTTATTGTAATTTTTTTCTAATTATAAATATGTCCTTAGTCCTTTGGTCTGTGAAGAAATGGGTACGTTAAGAGCTAATACCATACCTACGTTTTCCCACTTTTGTGAGTGAAGACAAAGGAGGGTTTAGTCTTCTTATGGCTACATTTGATATTCAGAAAAGTTTATGACAATCAGTAACTAAATTTCACACGTAGCCTAAACTAAAAAGGAAAGGCAGACATTTTTACAAGTTTTAAAATAATTGTAGTAAACTTTATAAGTAGTTCAAAAACCTTATTTTTGGTACATAAAAATACTTGGTAGATAATTAATTTTGAGGCTACTGTATTGTTTGGTGAATTGACTTTTTGGTTATTTGGTTTCAGCAAATTGGTTATTAGGCATATTGATGATTCAATTCATGGTGCTACAGCGTCTCAGGCTTCAAGGCTAGCACAAGTACAGAATACTTTTATATAAGGCACTCATGGATGCTGATAACTGAGAAAATATAGCAAGACAACATTTGCAGGGGAAAGGCAAGGACGGGATGATGGGGAGAGCATGTGTAAACACCATGGAGATAGGATTCAGATTGGATTTTTCCAGTTAGCAGTCCTTAGTTGGGTGGGAGAAGGATTGGAATGAAACGTGGTTGTGGGAGCTGTGGTAGAAGTCCCGAGTAGTTGCTTCCAGACCTCGTGGTACATGTGGCTCCCTGTATGGGTAGACAGGTCCAGGGCACATTGGTGGGGTGAGCTGGGCGCTGAGTGCCCTGCACCAGCCTGACATAAAGGGTTGGGACCAGGACAAACACTGAGAGTTGCTTTTCAGTAGTGACGTGTCAGTCCTTGCAAATGCTCATCCAGCTCCAGATGTCTTGCCCTTCCCCTCCCCTGTGATCATATGGATCTAGGAGAGAGATCACATTATTGTGAATCTATATGGAAGGGAGTCTGGAAACACAGTCCCATTTTAATCACCACAAAATGTATCTTTTAAAAACTATCTTTGAAATTAAGTAGACACAAGGAGCTACTTTCCTGGGGGACACTTAGGGAGGAGACACAGTCTGTGGATGAACGACGTGAGGAAGATACCTCATGCTAAGTCATAGATGAGATGAGAAGGGGACAGGGGTTGGGGGTGGGTGGGCAGAGAAGCATCCAAAAAGGGATGAGAATGCAGGAAAAGATGCTAATTTTCAGAGACAAAGGGAAAGAGATGAATGAGAATCACTGACTATTGAACTGGCAAGAACTTAGAGATTAATCAAAACAAAACCTTCTGCCTATAAATGAGGTCAATACATCACAGAAAGGTTAAGCCAACTGCCCAAGGTCACACAAGGAGTTGGTGGCAGATCCAGGACCCAGGGCTCATGACCCCAGTCCAGCACATCACGAAGGGGATTTAAAGGTACAAAAGGTGGACTCCAGAGAAAGCAGAGGGATTTTCTTGGGATCTGAATTTAAGAAGATTACTTGCCTGGCAAATATAGCAAAGAAAAAGGTAAGAATTAATTGTATTCTCCTTGGAGAAGTTAGGCCTTCCTCACTCACAATCACCCCATGTGAATCCCACCTGCGAAGGAGCAGACTAGACAGTCAGCATGGAAAGTAGCACTACTTCCCAAGATATCTCAGCCCGTTCACAGGAGCTGAGAAGATGAAATTTACTTATGACATCATTCATCACTCATGTGGCAGTAATTCTACAAAGTTAAGGAAAGCTTTCATGTGAGAAGCAGAAGGAAAATGAGTTGCTGGGTGTAATGTGTAAATCTGACTTCCTGGGCCATCAGTTTTATACCATGAGGATATTAAATCTTATACAAGAAAATGCCAACCTGTGGAATCTCACTGTGGGTATTACACTGAGTTTGGATGACACCCTCTGCATTGTCATATCCCCAGTGTCTTCCAATTTGTTCCAACCCAACCTGAGACCAAATTCCCTCTGATCATTGACAGCTAATGGTCTGCCAATCCTTTCAGGGGCCATTGCAGCTGACATAATCCTACTAACATTCACCTGTGTCAGGAAAAGAACCAACAATCTGGATAACAGTCCACTCAGCTACATTTAATGGATGGGAGGAACAAACTCTGGAAACAAAACTCTTCACCAAGAACATAAACTCAAAGCAATGTACATGGTCTTTGGTGAGACTATAAACTTTATGAAATAATTTTTTCCTGCCCTCTAGATGTTTTCTCCTTAATTTCTTCAATCACTTCATCTAGAGGTCTTTCATAACAAAAACTAATGATACAGTGTCTAATACTCATTAACATTTCTACCCCAAAACTCTGGGGCAGCAGTTCTCAAAGCGTGGCCCTCAACGAACAGCATCTCCATCACATAGAAATACAAATATTGGGTCTCTTGTTAAATCTTTTTGAATCAAGAACTCTGGGGTGGGGGTGGGGTGGAGGGTTAGTACTCTGTGTTTTAATAAGTCTTTAGGCGATTCTGATGCAATTCAAATTAGAGAACAGCTTCTCTGAGGGAAGATGGTACATGATCCTTCTCTCATGAATGAGGGTAAGAGCCCCCAGACAGCCTAAGGTTCCTTCAAAGAGTCACAGATTTCCCTGCCCCACTTATGAGAACATTACGCAGAATGTTTCTGATTCTTGTAACAAATGTCCTCTGAATTTTGGGGGAAGAAATACACTAAAGAAGAGCCACATGGCAATGAAGAGAGGAGGACTTTGCACAGTTGTAACTGTCCTTCAAGCCATGGAGAAGAGAAAATGCCTGCAAGAAAAGCAACAATGAAACCCAGGGGCAACCAGTCAATTTGGATGATGGGCTTACTCCACGTGGCTGAAGGTGGAAAAGTTCTGGAGGTGACACCTTCCGGATGCTGAATTTTAAGGTTCTGGTTTTGGGAGGTTGACACATTGATACGATTTAAGTAGCCATATCATATTTAAGGTAAATTAAGTATGCAAACCTTGAGGAAAGATAGCCAAGGCTATTTCTTTGCAAGAGGATTTCTATGTTACCTCTATGAGCTTTGTGTAAGACAAATAAACAAACAAACTAAGTAAAAAATAAAACAACACCCTAGCAAGGTTAACTCCAACCTGGGTTTCCATCAATAGATACTACATTATAATTTACACTGGTGAGTAACAAACTATCAGAGTAAATGGAAACGATCATGAAGGGCTTAAGAGCCAAACATATCTGCATTCAAGTTCCACCTCCACTATTTACTAGCTAGGTGACATCACTGAATAAGGTACCTCGCTTTATTCAGTCGCAGTTTCCTCAAATGTAAATAGGGATTGTGGAAGTGCCTACCTCCCAGGGATGCTGTGCTGATTACACGGATTGAGGTACAGTGAGTGCCTAGCCCAGGGGCTGGGGAATGAAAGGGCCTAGAGAAAGTTGGCTACTGTATTTATTATTTTTATTATTTCTGACTCATTGTCCACTGTATTGGTACATGAAGGAGAAGAAAAATATTGGGATGCATGAAACAGATGATCAGCAGTGAAAGAAAATGAAGGCACCATATTAAAGAGGTCACCTTGCTGTTCTAGATAGGGAGGGACCATGTCTCTCCTTGGCATGCCCTCTGTTGGGGGCAGCAGGTGAAGAGCTTAGCTCCTGGTTTCCTTTTGGTGAACAGAAATCCAAGGACAGTCTCCAAGCTCACCCAGAAGGAATATTCAGCTTTCTGAACACCCTGCATCTCCGTGATTTTCCCCCCTCCTCCATCTGCTAAGAACACACAGTTCTGCCTTGAGTGCTCTTGGAGGACGTGAACCCTCATTTGGCATAATTGCTCAGTGCTAAGTCACTTGCTGTGCTTGTACCAACTTCACGGCCAATGCCAATTTCTAGCATGCTGAGGGCTGCTATTTTCCTTTCCTAAAGGCCATGAGTCCTGCTGTTTCACACAGCAGAGTGAGAATGTGACAAACTCAGATGGACAGAGCAAGCACCTGTAGACAGCCTTGAGCAGACAGGCTCTGGATACGTGACTGCCTGCGTGGATTTGGGGAAGTCACTTTATCTCATCGGTTTCAGTTGTGGCAAGACAAGAATTGGAACATCTGCCTCAAATTATCCAGAGATCTGATTTGAAACCATTTTTACTAAAAAATAGTCTTAGAAGACTAAATATTACTTACACACACACACACACACACACACACACACACACACACACACACACACACAGAATCCTGTGACTAAATAAAGTACTCAACAAGCTTGAGGTGAAATTATAAGTTCAGTTTTACTAATTGCCCAGGACAATGGGTGTTCTGTCATAATGTTTTCACCCCTTTTACTTCCACCTTCACTCCTGAAACCATGTTGGTCCCCACAAGTATCAATTCTTCCCACCATTTCCCTGATTCTTACCACCTTAATAACAGCTTTCATATTCCGAGTGCTCTCTGTGCCAGGGACCCTGCTAAGCACTTTATACATATTTTCTTGCTCCTCACAATATTTCTTGAGGCCCGCATTACTATTATCTCCATTGTGCAGATGAGGAAACCGAGGCTTAAACAGCTGCAGGGATTTGCCTCTGGACATAGAACTTGAGAGCCGTTGAGCTGGCTCCATAGCCTGCACCCTGAGCATTATGGAACAGTACCACAGATACAGATTGTGACACTCCTATGGCTGTCCACAGCTCCCACACACAGCCATTCCCTGCCTACAAGGAAAAGGAATCTTCTTTCACCACTGGAGTTAGAAGGAAGCAAAGTGTTGATGGTATTTCTTTTTGCCCCATCATACTAGAGAGCACAAGTTAGAAAAAAGAGAAAACTCCCATTCATGCCCAATGTCACAATCTGTGAAGCTGTGAAGGGTCACAGAGTACTATGCTGCCTGCCTTTCACGAAGTTCTCATTACAAATTCATTTGACAGGTAAGTGACTCTACACACAGCACATCAAGTTCACACTTTTATCTGAAAGTGGAGATGTCCTTACATACTCAATGATTAAAAAAAAAAATCCTTTATGACTTGTTCATAGGTGGTAGGTTCAATGAATTTCTCTCCAAAACTAAAATATAAAACAATCTCTTGGAGGAATCTCACCCACTTCCATGCCACCAACTATCATCTATAGGGAGTCAGCGCCTCATCTATCATCTCCAGATCTATGTGCTCAGCCACCCACTGACAACCTTCTCTGGTTTCTCCACACGCATCCTGACCTTAACACCACACTCTATTCCCCACCTCACTCATCAACCAAATGGCTCCTCCAGTGACATAAGCCAAGCGTCTGAAAACTCCTCTTCCCGCACCCAGTCTCCGTGGCTTATTGATTCTGCTCTCGGACTAACTCTTCTCCAGGTCTCTTCTTCTCAATTATCACCACTGCCCTCTTCACCTCTTTCCTGTTATTGCACTAACTTCCTAACAGGTTTCCGTACCTACACACTCATTCTCTACCATCCACCCTTCATGGGAATGCCACAGTGATTTTTCTAATACACACATCCAATCTTGTCCTTCCCCTGGTTGAAACTGTATCCTTCAGGGCCTCCAGTGCCTCAAGTCCAAGCTCTCCAAACTTTAAAGAGAGATACTTCAAAGCTTCGTGGTCTAGCACGTCCTCTCCTGTCTAGCTCCTTTACCCCTTTCCCATGCTCCCGTGCTCATCCAGTCATGCCGAGTCACTTAGAGTTCTCTCTTATTCGCCTGCTCCTGTGTCTTTGTGTGTGCCAGTCATTTTGCCAGTTTAGTCCTTGTTTCTGTTCTCTGCTGGTGAATTCCTACTCATCCTTAGAGATTCAGGTCCAGAGTCATCTTTCTTACGAGGCTTCCCTGATTCCCTTTAGGCAGAGATACATCTTTTCCCCATAGCCTCTGAAAAACATCTCTATTGGAGGAGTGAGCAATATGCATTTTGATTATTTATGTACCAGTCTGAATCTCCCAGCTAATCATAAGCTCCTCTGGGGCAGGCTGTCTGTCTTTTTCATCTGTGCCTCTAGTGCCTAGCATGGTACTTGGCATATCCTGGGCTTTTGTTAAATGCTTGTTGTAGAAATGAATAAATGAATGAATGAAACTTACCATGTTAATAAAAAGTTCATACTGATCTGAAAATTTCAAAGTTAACTAATCAATAAATTTGACTTGAGCACTTGTGAAGTAAAATTTCACAAGTGAAGTAAAGCATGGTGCTGCATGAGACACACCAAAGTACTGCATGTGGTTTTAAAAAAAACTTATAATCCAGCTGTGGGAACCAGGTAAATAAGTATAAAAATAAATGCTAATTAGATCATTTTAGAGATTGATCTGAATAAATTGATGAAAGGGAACTTCTCAAGACAATGCAGAATGGGTTGCTAAAAAGAAATAGAGATAGGTTATGGGATCTTGGAGTTTGAAAAGGTCGCTATGGCCTGGGACAGGAGTTCTATGGAATGAATGTCTTGATCAGTTAGAATTCCATGCGACAAGTGGTAAAAAGAATTACTGCATAGCGATTTAAATAATAAAGGGAATCTACTGGCTGAAATTTCCACAGAAGGCTGGCTTTAGAGAAGACTCTATCTAGCCTGCAAATATTATCTGATTTCTCTCCATTTTTCTGTTCCTCCCTTTCAAGGTATCAGCTTCTGTTCCTCTTGACCACATGTTATCATGTCATCACCCCCTCCTCTTCTTCCCCTGCAGCTCTCCCCTTGAAGGGTACCATTTCCAGAATTTTTTTTTTCCCAGAAGACTTCAGCTAATATATATTTGCGTCTTATTATCTCTGATTAGTTACATACCCTTCCCTGAACCAATCACTGCGGCCACAAAAATAGGATATTGTAATTGAGTTAAGCCAACTAGTGCCCACTTCTAAACTGTGGGAAAGGTCAATCCTACCAATCACAGGGCTGGTAATGTGAGAGGGTGGTTGACAAAGAATGTACAAGACACCCAGAGAGGCTGGCATGTCACCTGGGGTGGAGCAGTGTGGCTTGGGAAACAAGGCTAACCTGAACAAATCTGACTTGCCACTCATTAGCTTCGCCTAAGCCATAATGCCAGATCTCAGAACTTGTGGCCTTCCCCATTATCTTTCCCTAAATCATGGGAGAAGAAAGAGCTCTGGATGAAGGATCAGAAGCTGCTGACTGCTGGTCTTGCTCTGTGAAGACACTGGATCTTTCTGATCCTCAGTTTCCTCAACTATCAAATGCAGATGATGACACCTATCCTCCCAGAATTATCAAGAGAGTCACATGAAATTATCAGTATGGAAGCTCTTTCAAAAGTGTCAAAGTATATTTATAAAGGACTATTTATAATCTCATCCTCAGTGCTCTATGTATTTCCTTATCTGGAGAGACTAAGAAAATTAGGCCAGTGTACTCCCCCAGTTTCCATTTTCTCATCCTTTTGCAGACAGCCTGGTCATCTTTCAGTTTCTCATTTGCTCTATATCAATTATGATGCTTTTAGCTCAAGGAATGGAAAATCCCATCCCAAAGGGCTTTAACAATAGGACATTTTATTCTCTTATAACTACTCCACAGCTAGGGTGGCCGCCAGGTACAGGGTGACAGGCCCATGCCTGCGCATCTTTTGGGTCTAACCTTCCCTAAGGGTTGCTCTCGTCCTTACCAGAGCTGCAATGTGGCTGCAGTGGTTCCAGGAATCACAGGCAGAGATGAACTCTTTCTTCATGTGTGTCTCTTTTTCTTAGGCTCGGAAACCTTTCCGAGAAAAATCTCTTATTTTTTATTGGTTAGAACTGGCTACCCACCCTCCCCTAAACTAATCTCTTGCAAAGGGAGATAGGATTGATATGATTGACAGGATTACTCAGGATTGACTCTTGAACTAGGGATAGGGCTATTTTCTACATGGCCACATGGTGGGAAATGACCTGAAAATGATCAGGATCTGACAGCTAAAAAGAGGGAGGAGATTGGCTACTGGGTAGGCAACCAACAGAGTCTGTGTAGCAGATGCTGTCAGTGCCTGCTCATATCCCAGGCCCTATGACTTCAGTGCACGTCACTGACTTCTGACCACCAGCACCTGTATTTCTTGGCTTACAAGCTTCTTCTGGTATTTGGATCTTCTTTTATGGCCCATGTAATAAACCAGAAATGCTGGGAGAGCAATGTTCCCACCCTGGGAATGGCCCTTAATGACTGTTGAGAGTATATATACCGCCAAGTGTATAAATACCCCAGTTTCCTAATCTCTAGGGTGAGATAACTGTGGTGCTTGCTTTACACTGGCTTCCAGAATTTTCCTAGCAGAATGAAGCTCCAGTTACACACAGTGGTAGCTGGCTTGACAACACCCTTACAGGCTGCCTTCTTTTCCCTGTCTTACTTTTTTACTTCACAATGGTGTTTCCTTCACCTACTTTCACGTACTACCTCAGAGCTGGCTTCTTGGGAAACCGAAACAAAGATACACTGTACCATATGCCAAACTCCTTCTTGAATCCAGAGGCTTTGTATATAATTTCCCCATCTTCTTGGACTGTGTTTCCTCTTTCTTCTCACCTGAAGCACTGTTGCTCTCCCTTCAGTTTCCGTGTAAATGTCCCTTCCCATTGGAAGCCTTCTGTGGCCTCCTTTCCATCTGCCACCACTCTCTTCATGTTTGCTCTCCTATTCTATATTTCTTAACAATGATGATAATGGTTGTAATTTAATTAATTGTTTGTGTAATTGTTTGCTTCCCTCTTTATCCCCAACTAGACTGTGAGCTGCTTGGGGGCAGGGACAATGGTTTTGGCTCATCACTATGTCACTGGCATCTAGCACGATGCCTGGCACGAAGCAGAGGGTCTAGAAAGACGAGGCTTGTGACAGACTAAAGGTGTAAGTTTTAGGGTCATTGTCATAGACAAAGTGATCAAAGCTTTAGATGAAAAAGATCTTTATTCACATGCCTTCTCCATGGATCTACATTTATTTCTCAGGACAGAAGAGAACTTTTATGCATAAGGGAAGCTCATCATCTAAGAGAATCTTGGCTCATTTATATATACAAAATATGTCATTTTAACCTTTTCATTTTATTTATACATCACAGAATTCTACCTCAAATCCACCATTCATCTATTTCCTCATTCATTCATTCATTCATTCAATGCCTACTTATTGGACACTGTACCTGGCAAGACCCTAGAATTATCTGCCATCAACTTTTTCAAAAAGTCATGAGAGATTATATTTATGAAGAATATGCCAGGTTCTCTGTCTGCCTCCACTCAGCTGTACTTCCACATTGGGCTTTTGGCTTTCATTAAAGCAACAAGAAACAATCCTACGAAAGTAATCACTGTCTTTGCTGGAAAATGGTAACTTAGGACATCGTCTATTTTGTCACTCATTGCTCACAAAAGAGAAATTTCTCTTAGTGATAAGTTGCATGAGGTAGGGTAAAAACAAACAAACAAACAAACAAACAAACAAAGAAACATGCACATATGCCATTTCGTTGACAGGCAGAATCTTTCTTAATAATCCCTACATCAAACCCTTACCTCTGCACTGGACTGAGGCAGGTTTTGCAGAGCTTGAGGCTCATAAAATTTGGAATCCTTCTTTGAGAAAAAAATACAAAACTACAGAAAAAATGGGACACAGATCCTTGGAAGGGGTCCACACAAGAAACACGCTCTGAAGTTTAAGCTTCACTGGTTTCACAGTAAATCAGCATCTGACCTTGATTCAGTGAAACTGGTTTCCACCGCCCCTTACTCCTGCCATGGTTGTTCTGACTGCTATGCCTTATTGACCTTGTTTTCTTATTTGAAAAGCCTCCCTGTTTCTTCTTCAATCCCTGGACCTCATTTTTTCAAAGTTTGGTTTCACAATGCCTTCTTTGATTCTACCCAGCAGAAAGATCTCCTTTCCCCAAAGGTCCACAACACTATGTATAGAGCTCAGGATATTCTGTCTCACTATGGCTTACAGACCATCATGAACTGCTCTATTTGAGATGCATATAATGTGCCTTCTCCATTGGGAGTGTCCACTTCTCGGGCACAGGGACTATTTCTTCCTTTAGATCTCCCCTGAGCACCTACTAAAGTCCTGGGTATAGCAGGAAGGGAAGGAAAAAGGAAAGAGTGTTACACAAGCAAAATGATGGGGTTTGAGATGGGGCTGGCCTGGTTCAAGCTCTAGCTCTGCCACTTTTTAGTGTGGTGCCTTAGGCTTAACCTCTCTGAGTCTTGGTTTTCTCACTGACAAATGGATGCAATAACGATGTTCATTTCAAATCATTGTCATGAAGATTAGGTGAACGCATTTATTCATTCACCAAATATCTATTTATCCAAATAGCCCTCCTGGGCTACTTTTGACACTAGAGGCTCGGAATACGTGTACATGTGAATGAGCAATACTCCCTGTGTGGAGTTTCTCATAGTTGAACTGAGAGATAGAAATTTATAACATATTAGGATAAGGCTATAACAGACACACAACCACAGCAGAGTAAGTGTTCAATAAATAGCTGTGCAGTAAATGAAGGCATTCAGAAGAGAAAATGGATAATTTTGCAAAATAAGTTAACTCTTTACATGATTGCAGCATCATTCCTATGTAAATATAATGTTAAATATAATGGATATGACAGTGCGTGGGAAGTCATAAAATACTGCATGTAAAAGAAAACAAAACCAATAAGAGAAAGTAAGGATTGAATGAGAGGAGAGATAAAAAGAAGAAGAAAGGCCCAAAGATGGGAAGAGGGAAGCAGGGGCCTCCGTTGACCCACCTGGCCCAGCGTGCACTCCATGCTGCCCAGGAAGTCAGCCTCCTTCAGCCCGTTGTGATTGCTGCTGATGTCATGAACTTCAAACCGCAGGCGCTGCACCTCTTCAAAGTAAAAGTCCACAGTAAACAGTTTTGAATAGACTGGGTTTATGCAGGTGCGAATCACCTCTGTTCTGTCAACCTGCAAGGAGAGAGAATGAGAAAACCCACCAGAGATTAGGGCTTTTTTATTATTAACCTTTAGGCAAATTAATTTTATGGGGCTTTACCTTCTTCCAAAATAAAATGCCCCTTGTCCAGTCACCAGGGCAAGCACCCTCAGAGAATGAGCCATGTTTCAAGGAGGAAAATCTTATTAGAGCAATCTGAAGCTTTGTATTTAAAGATTTATAACACGGTGTATTGTTAGGTAATAGGGTAACAAGATGGATCAATTGTTAGTGGCTGCCTGGAGCCATAGGATGAGAAAGAGTCTGATAGCGCAGGAGGAAAGAAATCAATAATCGATTAGTGATGTCTGATGGGCACAGTAATGGTAAATGACCATGCAAGTGCCCCATTGTAACCACTCCTACTCTAATATGAGTTTTATAACTCATGATTCCCAGAATAATTAAGTGGAAAGGCCAGGAGATAACTGTCTTTGGCCTCAAGTATGCCTTTTGTTGGGTTTATAATGTTTACTCAGTCATTTCAATTCCCTGGGCCTCAGTTTCCTCATCAACAAAATGAGGATTAGAGGCTGAAAAGTCCCTTCCTGTTCTAACATTCCATGAGCTATGATTCTGCTTGTCTTCTGCGATAATAGCTTTCCATTTGCTCCTGTCTCCCAGACCCATATCTGCCACTCTCCACCCCACTCTGTACCCCTGGAAGTTAACCTCTTTGGATTGAATTTCCTGGGTTCCCTTGCCTTTTAAGTTCTGGTTGGAGTCAGCCAAAGGAGGGACTTGGCAGGAAGTCAGAGAGTGAGAGGACAGAGGACAGAGAGGGGCAGGCAGTGGCTCCATGGCTCTGCATACAGAGTCTGCTGGCAGACTCCTTCCACAGAGCAAGCTTTTACTGGGATTTGGTAGCATAGTACCCCCTCTTTCCTCTCTTCAGACCCTGGGGTGGCAATGAATTCCTGCTGCTGCTATCCCTGATGTCTCAGATGCCTCACCAACCTTTGTTGGCTCCCTTATCCCATGCCCCTGAAAACAGCCCCTCTGTAAAGAGTTTAATCCTTTCAGTGAAACTCTCTAGGTATGCCATCTGTTTTTTGCTGACACCCTTACCACTAAGGTTCTTTTCTTCTGTGCCTGTCACATGTAAAAATACATAACACCATTTACATGCTGGGAAGCCTTAAAGGACCAAGTTACTGATAACCCAAGATCTTACAGTATCTCTCAACTGGAGATATCCATCACTCGTATTTTACAAATCAACTGGAGCTTACAATGCATTGTTGGCTTTCGAATAGAAACATGGTTTATTGAATACTTCCTAAGTGTCATTTATTAGCACAAAATGGGAAAATAATTTCCTCCACTTTCATAAGCATATAGGGAAATAGCCTCTCAATAAAACGAAGAGAAGACAATTTTGACCACATGCACATGCATGTTTCCCAGCAAAGGAAGTGAATTTGGTACTTGCTGTAGCCTCCCCTGATATTTTTGAGTACAGTAATTTGTCCCTGGTCCAGGTCCTTCCTCTGGGCCCCATGTGAGAGGGTTGTCCTGTAAGGAATACCTCTTGCTATTCCTGATGGGATGGTCAATCCAGGTTGCAAAGAGAAGGAGAATATAGTTACGGTTATGTCCCTGTCCAATAGATAGAAAACCAGATCCCAGCCTACTGTTTATTAGCATTTATAAAAGCTATTGTTCAAAACAAATAGATGCAGATAACAGTTTAGTGGTTACCAGAGGGTAAGGGAGTAGAGGAGACGTAGAAGAGGGTAAAGGGGGTCAAATATATGGTGACTGATGGAAGGAGACTTAACTTTGGGTGGTGAACACACATGCAATACATAGATGATGTATTATAGAATTGCACACTTGAAACCTATATAATTTTATTAACCAATGTCACACCAATACATTTAATAAAAAAAGTTTTTTAAAAAAGCTATTGGTCAGACCAATGGTTATTTGATAATTCTGGCTTCCCCTGAAGACTCAGCTTCTATTTGAGCTGAATTTTACATTCTTATACATAATGTTCATTTTGGCGGACAGGACTGAATACGAGGTATAACAATTAAGTTCACGAACTCATTTTAGAAAAAGTTGCTGAATAGCACTGTGGTCACCTTCCAAGTACTCCCCTTGGGAAGCTGTGCACTGATGCCAGTGCCTAGTCCACCCTTCAAAGAAATTTTGGAACTATTTCAGGAGTGGCCATCAGAGCTGTTGTCGTATTACCCTTGATATCCTGAATGTCATCAAAATGTCTTCCTTTCAATATTTCCTTTATCTTTAGGTAAAGAAAGAAGTCATTGGGGGCCAGATCAGGTGAGTAGAGAGGGTGTTCCAATACAGTTATTTGTTTACTGGCCAATAACTCCCTCACAGACAGTGCTGTGTGGGTTGGTGCATTGTCGTGATGCAAGAGCCATGAATTGTTGGTGAAAGTTCAGGTCGTCTAATTTTTTCATGCAGCCTTTTCAGTACTTCTAAATAATAAACTTTGTTAACTGTTTGTCCAGTTGGTACAAACTCATAATGAATAATCCCTCTGATATCAAAAAAGGTTAGCAATAATGTTGAAACAAAGTTCACAGACTTAATTGGCAGATCTTGTATGTCATTGGCTGATTGTGTGGGTACAAAGATTTACTGTATGGGCACTTTTTTTTTTTTTTTTTTTTTTTGGTTGTTAAGAGATCATGCTTTTGAATAATAGTATAAATCAGATGTTAGAAATTGGTTTTCAGATTTTTGGGTAAATACCCAGGAGAGAGATTGCTGGGTCATATGGTAATTCTATTCTTAATTTATTTACGGTGGCCAAGACATGGAAACAACCAAAGCGTCCTTTGATAGATGACTGGATAAAGAAGATGTGGTATATATACACAATGGAATATTATTCTGTCATTAGAAAAGATGAAATAGTGCCATTTGCAACAACATGGATAGATCTTGAGATTATTATGCTAAGTGAAATAAGTCAGACAGAAAATGTCAAGAACCATATGATTTAACTGATATGTGGGATATAAAACTGAAAACAACAAAGGAACAAGACAAACAAATAAAGAAATAAAAACAAATAGACACAGACAATAGCTTAGTGGTTACCAGAGAGAATGAGGGGAAGTAAGTGGTAGATGAGGGTAAAGTGGATCAAATATACGGTGATGGAAGGAGAACTAACTCTGTGTGGTGAACACAAAATATGACATATAGATGATACATTATGGAATTGTACACTTGAAACCTATGTAACTTTACTAACCATTGTCACCACAATAAACTTTAATTAAAAAGAAAGAGAGAAAGAGAGAAAAAGAAAGAAAGAAAGAAAGAAAGAAAGAAAGAAAGAAAGAAAGAAAGAAAGAAAGAAAGAAAGAAAAGAAAGAAAGAAAGGGCACTCGTACTCTGCAAGTTCGAGCTGACTTGGAGGTGTTTTGTTTGTCTCACTTGCCAGAGGGTAAGGGGGGTGGGGGGTGGGGGGTGGGAGATGAGGGTAAGGGGGATCGAATATATGGTGATGGAAAGAGAACTGACTCTGGGTGATGAACACACAATGGAATTTATAGATGATGTAATACAGAATTGTACACCTGAAATCTATGTAATTTTACTAACAATTGTCACCCCAATAAATTTAATTTAAAAAAAAGAATTTTTCCTTTAATTTGAAAACATAAAAGAGAGGGCATTTCTATTGCCCACCCTTTGGGGAAAAAAATCAGAATATCTGGTAATCTGGGGCCACATTCAAACATGGCAACAATTGGCAACTGCCCTATTCAGATGGGGCACTCATTCACCAGTTTCCAAGCTCTTCTCCCTTAATGAATTTCCCTGCCTGGCCCCAGAGGCACTTTTGCAACATCTGGTCCAAATTTGTAGCATAATGAACCATACAATAAGAGATTTAATTATATTCACGGGGTGTCTTTTGATAGAGGATTTCAAAATAGCTTTCAAGAAGTAAACATATAGGTGGATTTGACATCCTCAAGACAGAGAAAAGGAAACCACTCCTTGTGGATGGAAGAATAGAGTCCAAGGCAGCTTCAGATGACAGATACAGGAGATGGAAATTCTATCCAATTCTAGTCTTTCTTTTTCTGCTCTAACCACCCCAAATGGCACAAACTGCTGATGTACATTGACCCTGCTACTTTTCTTCTCACTTCTTGATTTTCAAATGATGATGATCCCACATACCTATAAAGTTCATATTGGCATTAAGCCACACGGCCCAGACAGGCTATCCAAGGCAAGCTGCCAGCATGCAACACTGGATGATTGGATTTTTTGAGGGACATTGACTGGAAAGAAATTAAGCAATACCCATTTGCATTAGCAAGATAGGTAATAACCAAAGACAACCTCAGGACCAGTAAGAATCCTAACACCACATAGGCGCTCAGGAAAAGAAGAATGATAGAAGACATACTCTCAATACTAAATGCTTACTTGGAAGGTATTGCAAACCTTTCTGCATTCCCAGCTATTATGGGAGATGCATTATCTTTGCTGGAGACCGAAGCCAGGTTTAATCTGAGCACCAGAGCCTAGGGTAGCTCATGTTTCTCAGTGAGAGGTGTTAAGGTCAAAGTGATTGTTTCCAAAAGACCATCCACTGACTGGTGCTATGGGCTACATCAGAATCGATCAAGCAGCTTTCTTTAAAACTCAAATTCCTGTTCCCTACTCCCAGCAATTTTGATTCAGTAAGTATAAGATGGGACCCAGAAATCTGTATTTTTAAGGGTGTCCCAGGCAATCTAGATGTAGGAATACCAGAGTAAGGGAAGTGAGCAGGGTCTTGCTTTTGCTCTTATGTGGGGGTTTTTCCTTCCTTCTTTCTTTATTTTTTTAATTTTTTTGTGTCAAGGTTTATTTTAATCTTGCTGGCCTTCTGTTACCCAGTCTGCAGAAAGTGTGCTTTTCTCCTCTCTTCCCTAGTTGTAATGACTGATATACGTATGTTGCTTTGTAGTTTGCAGAATATGCTCACCCCATTTTTAATTTGATTCTTATAGCAATACTGTGATACAACTGTATGCTATTTTCTGTATGAGAAAAATCAAGATCAAATATCAGCACAAAGTATTAGGTGATAGAGTGGGCACTTGAACTCATGCCTTCTGGCCTCAAAACCTGGACTACTTTCCTTAATTCGAGTTTATTCATGAGCATCCCTTGAAAGAGATGAAAAATGCAGCTAGGTTATGGCATGATGGTGATAGAATCAATCACTGAATACTGCTTTTGATGAGATGATGTCTTAAAAATTTAATCTAGATTGGACTTCCGGAAAAATGGCGGCGTGAGGAGAGCCTCTGTAAAGCTCCCCTGGAATTTACAACGAATCGAACAACAAAAACTCCACAAAGGACTCCCTGCACAGCACACAGGCAACACGAAGAGGCCCACTACCGACTGAAATCACCTACAGGTGGGAGATTCGCGCGAGTGGAGGGAGGAGGAAAGGGAGAAGTGCGCGGAGACGGAGACGCGCGGGCGGAGGACGCAGACCTGGCTCAGTGCGCCGAGCTCGCTGCTTCCCGGAACTACCGCAGCTGCGGGAGAGGGAAGAACTCGGACTGCTAGGGCTCCGCCAGGGCTCCACAGGGCTGAGGGGACAGCATATAACACGGCTGAACCCAACGCTCACGGCAGAGACCTCGGAGAAAAGACTGAGGGAAAAAGGCTGAAAACGGTGGTTTAAGCCCGCACTGCCGAGCAGAGAACGGAGCCTTAGGCACTGAGACTAGCCGCCCCCTCCCACCCCTCCCAGAGCTCGTCCGGCCCCCACCTGCCCGGTGCTAAAAGCGAAACAGTAGCAGTGTCAGATCAAAACAACAGAAAATTTGCTGTTTTGAGAACTGTGGAATGCAAACACAATTTCACAGCCCAACTAGTTCCAGCAAAGGGGAGAGAGCTGTGGAAGCAGGACGGGCTGTGGTGGTTGCCGCCATTGCTCTGGGCCACCTCTCACAACTCACCCCGCCTCTGACCCCACCTATCTGGGCGGATCCCTGCAGGAGTAAACAGAACTGCTGAAACCTACGGGCTCTGAATCAGGAGCTGGAAGAGCTTTGGAACATCAAAAGCTCTCCGCATACCCACCGGGACACTGCGCCCTGTGACCTAGACGAACTATTAACAGAGGAGAAGCCCGTCTCCCAGGGAATCCCCCCATTGTGTGAGAAGTTGGAATAGTGCAGAGAAAACATAGCACTACTGTGTGGGAGAAGAAAAATAAGTTGCAGTTGGAGAAATAATAAAACATTCTACCAACAAGTACTGGCAAACAAAAGAAAGACCGCTTTCTATCAACCTGTTGCAGAAGCCACTCCTGTAGATGTCTAGGAAGAGAAATAGTAAACCAGTAATCACCATGAATAACCAAGGCAACAAGATAGCTCAGAAAGAAAGTGAAAAATCTCCAGAGAAGGCACTTAAAGATACAGAAATATGTGACTTAAATGACAGAGAATTCAAGATTGCAGTTCTGAAAAAACTCAACGAGATACAAGAAAACACAGATAGGCAGTTAAAGGAACTCAGAAACTCAATCAAAGAACAGCATGAGCATTTTACGAAAGAGATTGAAATCTTAAAAAAGAACCAAATAGAATTTCTGGAGATTAAGAACTCAATAGAAGAAATTAAGAATGAAATAACCAGCTTAGGTAGTAGAGTTGACCAGATGGAGGAAAGAGTCAGTGACATCGAAGATAGAAACCTGGAAATGACACAGAGAGAAGAAGAAAGAGACTTGAGACTTAAAAGAAATGAAAGAACTCTACAAGAACTTTCTGACTCCATCAGAAAGAGCAATATAAGAATAATGGGCATACCAGAAGGAGAAGAAAGAGAGAAGGGAACAGAGAATATATTCAAACAAATTGTCGATGAGAACTTCCCAAATTTGTGGACAGAACTGGACCCTCGAATCCAAGAAGCAAATAGAACACCTAGTTACCTCAATCCCAACAGACCTTCTCCAAGGCACATTGTATTGAAGCTGTCTAAAATCAACGACAAAGAAAGAATCCTCAAGGCAGCCAGGGAAAAGAAGACGGTAACTTACAAAGGAAAGCCCATTAGATTATCATCAGATTTTTCAGCAGAAACTCTACAAGCCAGGAGGGAGTGGAACCAAATATTCAAACTATTGAAAGAGAGAAATCATGAGCCAAGAATAATATATCCAGCAAAGATATCCTTTAGATATGAAGGAGGAATAAAGACCTTTCCAGACATACAGAAGCTGAGGGAATTTTCTAATACACGACCTGCACTACAAGAAGTACTAAAGGAGGCTATTCGACCACCATCAACAGGGACAATTTGTGGCAACCAAAACTCAAAAAGGGGGAGAGTAAAGGCCTGAACCGGAATATGGGAATGGAGAGAGTAAGCGTGCTGAAGATAATGGAATACTCTAAATATCAAACTTTCTTTTACATAAACTTAAGGGTAACCACTCAAAAAAAATCCAGAACTGAAATATATACTGAAATAAGAGAAGAAACAGAGGGAAACATCATAGAATACCACCACACAGAAATAATAGACAACAACAAAAAGGCAAAGAAACAATGGAGACACAGCCTTACCAGAAAACTAAAGATAGAATGACAGGAAATCCTCACATATCAATAATCACCCTAAATGTAAATGGACTGAACTCACCAATAAAAAGGCACAGAGTAGCAGATTGGATCAAAAAACTAAACCCAACCATATGCTGTCTCCAAGAGACACATCTCAGCTACAAGGACAAGCACAGACTCAAAGTGAAAGGGTGGAAATTGACACTCCAAGCAAATGGTACCCAGAGAAAATCAGGTGTAGCCATAATGATATCAGATGAAACAGACTTCAAGGTGAAAAAGATAACAAGAGACAAAGATGGACATTTCATAATGGTGAAGGGGACTGTACAACAAGAAGACATAACAGTCATCAATATTTATGCCCCCAATCAGGGAGCACCGAAATACACCAAGCAACTACTAACAGAACTAAAGGGAGAAATTGACCAAAACACAATTATACTAGGGGACTTAAATACATCATTGACAGCTATGGATAGATCATCCAAACAGAAAATAAATAACGAAATAGTAGCCCTAAATGACACATTAGATGAAATGGACATAATTGACATTTATAGAGCACTTCATCCTAAAACATCAGACTATACATTCTTTTCTGGTGTACACGGAACATTCTCAAGGATAGACCATATATTGGGACATAAAATCAGTCTCAACAAATTTAAGAAGATTGAAATCATACCATGCATATTCTCTGATCACAAGGCTTTGAAATTGGATATCAACTGTAAAAAGAAAGCAGGAAAAAACACAAATACATGGAGATTAAACAACATACTTTTAAAGAAGGACTGGGTCAAAGAAGAAATTAGAGGAGAGATCAAAAGATACATAGAAACAAATGACAATGAAAATACATCCTACCAAAATTTCTGGGATGCAGCGAAAGCAGTTTTAAGAGGGAAATTTATCTCATTACAGGCCTATCTCAAGAAACAAGAAAACTCCCAAATAAATAACCTCATGTTACACCTTAAAGAACTAGAAAAAGAAGAACAAGTAAAACCCAAGGTCAGCAGAAGAAAGGAAATAATAAAAATTAAAGCAGAAATAAATGAAATAGAGAACAAAAAGACAATAGAAAAAATTAATGTGACAAAGAGCTGGTTCTTTGAAAAGATTAACAAAATTGACAAACCCTTGGCTAGACTTACTAAGATAAAAAGAGAGAAGACACTGATTAACAAAATCAGAAACGTAAAAGGGGAAGTTATCACGGACACCACAGAAATACAAAGGATCATCCAAGAATACTATGAAGGACTATATGCCACCAAATTCAACAACCTAGAAGAAATGGACAAGTTCTTAGAAACATATAGCCTTCCAAGGCTGAACCATGAAGAACTGGAAAATCTAAACAGACCGATCACCAGTAACGAAATTGAATCAGTCATCCAAAACCTTCCCAAAAGCAAAAGTCCGGGACCAGATGGCTTCACTAGTGAATTCTACCAAACCTTCAAAGAGGATCTAATACCAATTCTGCACAAACTCTTCCAAAAAATTGAAGAAGAGACAGTACTCCCTAACTCATTTTATGAGGCCAACATTACCCTGATACCAAAACCTGGTAAGGACAGCACAAAAAAAGAAAACTACAGACCAATATCTCTAATGAATACCGATGCAAAAATCCTAAATAAAATTCTAGCAAATCGAATACAACAATGCATTAAAAAGATTATTCATCACGACCAAGTGGGGTTCATCCCCGGGGCACAAGGATGGTTCAACATACGCAAATCCATCAATGTGATACATCACATAAACAAAATAAAGGACAAAAATCATATGATTATATCAATTGATGCAGAAAAAGCATTTGACAAGATACAACATCCATTTATGATTAAAACACTTAATAAAATGGGTATAGAAGGAAAATACCTTAACATAATAAAGGCCATATATGACAAGCCCTCTGCTAATCTCATAATTAATGGAGAAAAGCTGAAGCCCTTTGCTCTACGTTCAGGAACACGACAGGGATGTCCCCTATCACCTCTGCTTTTCAACATAGTGTTGGAAGTCCTTGCCAGAGCAATCAGGCAAGAGAAAGAAATAAAAGGCATCCAAATTGGGAATGAAGAAGTTAAATTATCACTCTTTGCAGATGACATGATGCTATATATAGAAAACCCTAAAGACTCCACCAAAAAGCTACTAGAAACAATCAACGAATACAGTAAAGTTGCCGGCTACAAAATCAACGCACAAAAGTCCATTGCCTTCCTATATACTAACAATGAAATCTCAGAAAAAGAAATACAAAAAACAATTCCTTTTGCAATTGCAGCAAAAAGAATAAAATACCTAGGAATAAACTTAACCAAGGATGTGAAAGACCTATATGCTGAAAACTATAAGACATTTTTGAAAGAAATTGAAGAAGACACAAAGAAATGGAAAGACATTCCATGCTCATGGATTGGAAGAATCAACATAGTTAAAATGGCCATATTACCCAAAGCAATATACAGATTCAATGCAATCCCCATCAAAATCCCAATGGCATATTTTAAAGAAATAGAACAAAAAATCATCAGATTTGTTTGGAACCACAAAAGACCCCGAATAGCCAAAGCAATCTTAAGAAAAAAGAACTATAATGGAGGTATCACACTTCCTGACTTTGGCCTGTACTACAGGGCCACAATAATCAAAACAGCATGGTATTGGCAGAAAAACAGACACATAGACCAATGGAATAGAATTGAGAACCCAGAAATAAAACCACATAAATATGGACAGATAATTTTTGACAAAGAAGCTAAAAACATACAATGGAGCAAAGACAGCCTCTTCAATAAATGGTGCTGGGAGAATTGGATAGCCACGTGCAAAAGAATGAAACTGGACTGCTATTTGTCACCATGTACCAAAGTCAATTCAAAATGGATCAAAGACTTAAGCATAAGACCTGACACAATAAACTGCATAGAAGAAAACATAGGTACTAAACTTATGGACCTTGGGTTCAAAGAGCATTTTATGAACTTGACTCCAAAGGCAATGGAAGTAAAAGCTAAAATAAACGAATGGGACTATATGAAACTTAAAAGCTTCTGCACAGCAAAAGAAACCATTGACAAAATAAAGAGGCCACCAACTGAATGGGAGAAGATTTTTGCTAACAGTGCCTCCGATAAGGGGCTAGTATCCAGAATATACAAGGAACTCATGCAACTCAACAACAAAAAAGCAAACAACCCAATTGATAAATGGGCAGAGGACTTGAAGAGACATTTCTCCAAAGAGGACATACAAATGGCAAATAAACATATGAAAAAATGCTCAACATCACTAATCATCAGAGAAATGCAAATCAAAACCACAATGAGATATCACCTCACCCCAGTCAGAATGGCTATCATCAACAAGACAAATAGTAACAAATGTTGGAGAGGTTGTGGAGAAAAAGGAACCCTCATACACTGTTGGTGGGAATGCAGACTGGTGCAGCCGTTATGGAAGGCAGTGTGGAGGTTCCTCAAAGAATTACGAATAGAATTGCCGTTTGACCCAGCAATCCCTCTCCTGGGTATCTACCCAAAAAATCTGAAAACATTTAGAGATAAAGACACGTGTGCTCCAATGTTCATTGCAGCTTTGTTTACGGTGGCCAAGACATGGAAACAACCAAAATGTCCTTCGATAGATGAATGGATAAAGAAGTTGTGGTACATATACACAATGGAATACTATTCGGCAGTGAGAAAAGATGATATAGGAACATTTGTGACAACATGGATGGATCTTGAGAGAGTAATGCTGAGCGAAACAAGTCAGACAGAAAAAGCAGAGAACCATGTGATTTCACTGATATGTGGTATATAAACCAAAAACAACAAAAGAACAAGACAAACAAATGAGAAACAGAAACTCATAGACACGGACAATAGTTTAGTGGTTGCCAGAGGGTAAGGGGGGTGGGGGGGGTGGGGGGGGAGGTGAGGGTAAGGGGGATCGAATATATGGTGATGGAAGAACTGACTCTGGGTGATGAACATACAATGGGATTTATAGATGATGTAATACAGAATTGTACACCTGAAATCTATGTAATTTTACTAACAATTGTCACCCCAATAAATTTAATTAAAAAAAAAAAAAAAAATTTAATCTAAAACATTTTTTCAGCACAACATTAAAGTTTATAATAGATAATACTTATGGAAGGCCTGCTATGTCATAGGCGTTATTCAGGTATAATTGACATATAATAAGCCATATCTATTTTAAGTGTGCAAATCAGTAAGTGTTGACATATGTATATATGTGTGAAGCCATCACCACAATAAGACAGTGAACATACTCGTTATCCCCCCAAAGTTTCCTCATGCCCCTCTGTAACTCCTTCCTGTCACCCCTTCGTGCCTCCTGTTCCCAAGCAAGTATTTTGAGAATTATTATTGTTCTGTGTATCAATGGTTCATCTATCTTATCGCTGAGTAATATTCCATTGATGGACATTCGGATTGTTTCCAGTTTAGCTATTACACATAACACTGCCATGAATATTCATGTACAAGCATTTGGACGGACATATATTTCTTCTTCTCTTGTGGAAATACCTAGGGGTGAAATCAGTGTATGTTTTACTTTTTAAATTCTAATAGGTGTGTAGTTGTATCTCATTGTAGTTTTAATTTTTACTTTTCTCATTACTAATGATGTTGAGCAGCTTTTCATATGCTTATTTGCCATCTGAATATATTTGTTGGTAAAGTGTCCATTCAAATCTATTGACAGGCACTCTCTTTTCATCCTGTCACAACATTATGAGGTAGGTACTATTATTATCCCCTTACTGGGAGGAAGAGAGACGCTGTAACTTTCCCAATTTCACATGGCGTGCAAGAGGTCGGATTTGAACCTAGGTAGTTAAGCTCATGAATCTGTGTGTTTCACCTCTATTCTCTATCATCACGCAAATGTGAAGCTTTTGTGCCTAAACCTATTGCTCAAAGTAACGCACAAGCCAAACAACAGATGTAAAACGAGGAAGTGATGAGGAAAATCATTGACAGAGCATTGCGGTTGTGTCTCTAGAGATCTGGTTTGTCCACTGGGCATACTGGAGATACAGTGGGGGTCGTGAACACTGCCCAGATTGGGTTGTGCAGGGGGAAAGGTCAGTATGTCATTAAGAAACAGTTTAAGACTGTGCACAGAATGACTGCCTTGGGCTTCTAAGGGCTGGAACTGCCGTAGGCAAAGGAGGTGAGGTTGTTGAAAGGTGAGCAGTAAACAATGTGATGCTATTAGTGGGAAGAAGGTGAAGGCAGGGACCAAAAGTGATGCCTGTCCCTGAACAGTCTAAGGTTTCCTGGAGAAGTACAAACCCTTAATCCAAGGGTAATAGGAGCTGGTAAAGAATGACATCATGGGCCAGAGAGAGACATGAGGGCCCCCAGGGCAAGCTTCTGATTAGGTGGTATGCCTTCAAACTGATGTTCTTTAAATATTTCCTCAATATCTCTTTAGTGAGGGTAGGAAGAAATTAATTTTCTCTGAATAAAGAATAGATGGCTTTCTTTATGCTCAAAAGTAGAAGATTTATTACAGAAAAAATCTCAAACCACATAACTTCCAAAGGGGCATATTAAACCACATAAAATTTTGATAATAAAATAAAATCACCGAGACACCAGAAATAGCATTATTCAATTTCTGGGTTTCAGTTGCTCATGGCTGCTGATTTCAAGGGACTGCCCTATGCCTGCCACAAACAAATTGTGAGTCTCAAAATCCCTCAACAGAGATAGGTTGGTGCTAGTGAGATATGGCTTTTATTTTCAATTTAAGTGAATTCTCTACTTTGATAGGACTAAAACGCAAACATTTTGCTGGGTATATTATATAAAAAGTAGCATGTGGAAAAGAGTTTACTGGTGCCATTGTTGTAATCTGCCTACATGCGGAGGTTGCATCATTTCTGGCTGCCTGGCTGACCTACATGGACTGGGGGTTCCTGCTCATCAGTGTTTAAAACCGAACACATGCCTGACATTGGGAGCCTTTGCTTCTCCTTAACTTGTCACAAAACCCAGGGCAGAAGGTGACCTTGCACCTTGACATGTATCCAGCTTAGTGGTTCTCAATGGGGGCAATACTCCCTTTCCCAGGGGGCAATTTGGAAATGTGTAGGGGCATTTTGGGTTGTCGCAATGATGGGGTGACATCTCTGGAAGCTAAATATCCTACTTTGTGGATGTTAGTACTGATTGACGCAGAACTACACATCTCTCAAAACTAGTAGTGTCCCCTTATAGTTCAACCCACTTTCAACCCCAACTACACAGTGAAACTCCTCCAAAGGCTCTCTGGTTCGCAAAACAATCCACATGAATGGACTTATTAGCCAAGATAGGAATAAAGAGGGAGATCTTCTAGAAGTCATTCCCTATTTAAAGCAATCACAAAAATTTGGGGGGGGGGGGAATAATACACTTCACAGAACTATCTCCTGAGGAAATCATTTTTACTTCTGCCCAGTAAATTATTTTGCTCTTTCTTGAAACAGATGGCAAGTTGGGTGGTGACCAATGGTAATGGTACCTTTTTGGCTCAGGCAACAAAAGGAGTGAGAGAAAAAAATGATGCACCTTTATTGTATGCCTTCTTACCTTCCTACAGAAGGCACTTTACATGTTATCTTCAGTCCTCATTTTTGTCAACTTTAAAACATACTTTTATTTCACAATTTAACATATTTAAAGCAGGGAAAGGTGTTATAATTGATAAAATGCCATTATTTAATTGGAAGTATTTTTTCCTTAACTGGTAGTACATAAAATAGTTCTTCATTTTACCAGTGATTAACTATTTTATAAATGATTCTATTAAATACATCATCCTCATTTTGGAGATGATAAAATAAAACTGCATCAGAAAAGCAGTGACAAGAGCAAGGCTCAACCAGTCTGCCTGAATCCAAAATATATGCTGTTTCTATCACACCATTTGTTATGGGTTAAATAATATCAAAATTTATATGTTGAGTTCCTAACCTCCAGTATCTCAGAACGTGATCTTATTTGAAAATAGGATTGTTCTAGAAGTAATGCATGAAAGGTCATAGAAGAGTAGACCCTGATTTGATATGACCGGTATCTTATAAAAGGGGAAATTAGGACACAGATACATACACAAGGAGATGCTATCTGAACACAAAGGAAGCGATTGGAGTGACAATGCGCTTACCACCCAAGGAACACCAAAGATTGCCGGCAAACCACCGGAAGCCAGGAGAGAGGCATGGGACAGATATTTTTCTAGAGCCCTCAGTAGGAACAAAGCCTGCCAACACCTTGGTCTTGGACTTCTAGCCTCCCAAATGGTGAGGCAATAAGTTTCTGTTGTTTAAGTCAGACTATGGCACTTGGTTATGACAGCCCTAGTATACTAACATGCCATTCTGCCTCTCCAGTGATATCACCAGGCTGGCACCTCTTAGATTTATCTCCAAAAAGGCACTCTTTTTGGAGCTTACCACCATATGGTAAACATTTACATACTCTAGATATAACTGAAGATGTAATTCAGAATTACAAATGTCTCATCGATCCATTGAAAAGTCCCTTCATCTTCCTGCTATACCCTTAACCTGGCTCTCAAGTGACAGGGCCTCTGGGGATGAACCTGCTGGAAAGCCTAGAGCTAAACAGTCCCTTCAGCTCCTGACAGAGCCCTGGGCTTGAGCTGTTCAAAGTGGACAGTAGAGTCACATCACCTCGACCAGGAGTGCAACACAGAAGTAAAGGAAATGAGCATCACCCTATGGCACCTTCAGAGAGCTCTCTAGTGCCATGAGGATGGGCCCAGGGTCTAGCTCTTGCTTTGTTGCCCTCCACAGCCCTTTTAGGCTGCTTGCTCCATTCATAGTCAATCCTGACTGGGTTAGCACATCAGCAGGGGGTCTCAAATGTCTTCCCGTGCTAACCACCTCTGTGTCCTCCACGGCTTTCCTTTTTCCCAATGTGAAAACCCAATTTGTGTGGCTTAGTTTTCTGATTTCTGCTCCATGTCTCATTGCTTTGAGCCCCAGCACACTTAATTTGGGAGTCCTGTCACTCTACCAGTGCTGTACTATAGAACTTTCTATATAATAGGAATGTTTTATATCTGCACTGTCCAAAATGGCATCCACCAGCCAGATATGGCTGTCGAGCACTTGAAGTGTGGCTAATGGGATTGAGAAATTGAATTTTAAATTCAGTGAAGGTGGAGTCCTCCTGATGGGATTAGTGTCCTCATAAAGGAGACCCCAGAGTGCTCCCTTGTCCCTGCTACCACGTGAAGACGCAGCGAGAAGGTGGCCGTCTATGACATAGGGCGAGAGCTCTCACCCAAACACCAAATCTGCCAGTGACTCGATCTGGGACTTCCCAGCCTTCAGAAGAACAAATCCATTTCTATTGTTTATAAGCCACTCAGTCTATGGTATTCTGGTATAGCAACCTGAATGGACTAAGACATCAGGTGATTTAGTTTAAAAATTTACCCAGTTAAAAATCTTTACCAATGTATAGTGAAGTGTGAGAACCAATTACATGTATATTATTTTAACAACGGCTATGGCTCAGCTTCAAGCTGCACAGATACCAGGAAGCAGGAGGTATTGTGAGATCTACTCTGAATGCCATACCCCAACCTTTGGATCAGACTTAGTGTATTAGTACATTTCTGCTTGGTTGGAAGCTGCCATGGTGACTGCTGCTCATTTTGCTACACGGCATGAAGACTGAATGAAATAACTGCTTTATGGGTTGGTTTATTTGGCTGTCTTACCTAACCGAGCCCTCCATTACCTGGCATTTGCATGTTTATGAAACAAGAGTTCGTGAATGTGTTGGTTATTGTCCTTTGCATCCCCAGATCTTTCTGCTCGGCCCTGTGTCCCAGCAGACTGGCCTGTATGTATTGCTTCTTTCATTTTTGTTTTGTTTTTCGCCAGTATATCTCCTTCAGCCAATAGGAGGCACCAGCAGGAGATCCGAAAGTGGGAGGAAAAAAGAGGTTGATGTGTTTTTCTTGCCCCACTCCCTGCCCTGTTGCAATTTTGGCAATGACTATATCCCTCCCCCTACAGACCCTCCTAGAAGAAGCCTCTTCCTGCAAAGTTCCAGCTCTCACTGAGTGCTAGGAAGAACACCACCTCTGCCTGCCCATTAGGCCCAGTGGTGGCCTCCCACTACTGCCAGTCCCAGAGCATGGCAGCCTCCCCTGCTGAGTCCTTTAACTTTGCCCACACGTTTCTAAGTGGTCCCTTTATTAACATTTCTTTTTCAGCTGGAACCCTGATGGCTTCTGCAATGTTCTTACAAATGGCCCAACATACTGCAAAACCTGGAAGAGCCTTCTGAATCCAAAGGTCAGAAGAAATTGCGTCCAGTCTGGTGACTCATGAGGAATGAAATATATGCTCATATAAGACTTTGAAAACTGATAATCCATATGGGATTCATGTGGCACGTTCTTTTAGTCACAGCAGCCTACTCCTCAACCAGTCCAATAATGGTGCATAAGGAACATTTACTGAGTACTTAGTATGTACCAGGCATTGTTTAACCACAACACATAAATTATTCCACTTAATCACCACAACAACCATATATTAACACTACAACTATTTTACATGAGGAAACTTAGGGTCAAAGAGGTCAATTTGCCTAAGGTCACCAGCTCGGCAGTGATCGAGCCACTTGGGATTCCCCTTAAGCTTCTTTCCTGGGACGTGGCATCTCTCTTGAAGAGAACAACTCTATTCAGGTACCCTCTGACCATAGTGGTTTCAGGGGCAGCCCTTTTCAACACTCAGTATTCCAAATGTTCTTTGAGAGGAAAACAATCTTTAATATCCTCAGCTGGGTGACGGACCTTGAAAAGTCTTTTCAGTGTGACTGTTGAGTGTCTAGCATGCCTTTCCCAGTCTTCAAACTTTCTCTTCCCCCTCCTTTTATATTTTATTCTTCAACTTTCTTCCACTTCACTCTAGTCCCTTTAGAATGGCTCTGGAGAAATCTAGATGCTCCAAGCTGAGAGGACATAAAAGAGTGTATGACATAAATGGTGTTTCTCAGTCCTAAATCCACTGCCTTCTAGCCCCCAGTCCAGCTGTAAGCCAGCACATAAATATCAAGCAATCAGAAACCATCTCACAAAATTCACGCCGCCTGCTAAAAGCAGGCAGAGCCTGTGAGGATGGGAGTGGGAAGGTGTTGGATTGCAGGTCACTTGAAGTTGCAGCTACTGTCAGATCCTCCTCATGCAGAGCTTGGAGGCTAATCCCACACAAATATAAAGCAATTTGCACCTCACTCAGATGTTGGTTATTAACAGGATGTTCCAAACATCTCATCTCTCTGTCACAGCTGTGGAGTCCTCGGGAAAGGTCGTCCAAGGCTGGAAAGCCTTAGTTTTCATATTAATTGATGTTTGCAATAGTGAAAAGAACCTCATCTGCAGGATGCTGTGCACATGTCCCAAGTCCCACATGCTCACCAGCCAGCAGACTGTGGAGGTGGCTCATGAGCCCACCTCCACCCTCCTCACACTAGATGTCCATGTGCAGGCACGAAGCCATGGGGGTTGTCCCTAGCTGCGGTCAGGTCCCTAGGTTCCAAGTCCCCCTGCCCTGACTCCTTTAGAATAATCAATATCCATCCTGCTTATAAGTGAATTCCCAATTGCCCAAATTGTGAATCAGTCACCTGATTCTCTACATGCCATGGGGCGGGGAGGACAACCTTATACCCACTGCTCTTTTCCACAGTCCTCTGTCATCAACCAACAGCTGCTCACCTCTCTTTGACACTTTTCCTCCTCCCATGCCATGTATGTGGTTGACAGCAATAATCTCAGATCTTAGACTCTTACAGTTTATCAAGTAGGGAATGGCAGCAGCTTTCATTCTGCCTCTCAGCGAAAAGTGATTGGAGAGAACATGGTGCTGCAAAGGTACCTGAAGCCATCTCTGCATTAAGTGGGAAAATTGATCACTTAGCAATGTCTGCCCTGCGTACAGGAGGGGGTAGGGGTAGCTCATGTGTCACATGTGCATCACTCCTCTTCTACTCTGCTGATTCAACTTTAACAGAGGAAATCGAGGACCACAGATAGGAAAATGACGTCCTTAAATTCCTGAAGCTACAAATTGGCAGCTGAGATGTGGACCTGGCTAGGTTCTCTGAGTCCTGGAGCAGGGCTCTGTCTCCCTACACCAAACATTTATTCCATGACTTCCCACGGTACATAGCTGCAAAGGTACTTATAGGATCCAGTGCCCAGCACATCAGCATCAAGGTCTAACACAAATGAACACATGTACACATTCAGGCTTTCTCTGCGGTTTTGTCACTGAGGGCTAATCCTCCACAACATCTGAACCAGAATCTAAAACAATCAAAGCCCCTGAAGGGGGCAACACTATGGAACTAGGCCAGGCCAGGAAATGGGTTCACAGGAAATGGGTGAGCCCAGGTACCTTCCTACACAAACATCAGTGAGACACTGGACCTTGAACCAAGCCAGACTCGGATGGAAGGCTAACAGAGCAAGGTACCTTCAGACATCCTGCAGATCCCCGAATGGGATGTTTAATGCCTTCAAGCAGCATTCCTGAAGCATGCTCTACAATACATGAGCTCTCTAGCAGCTCCTGGAAACAAAGCATCCTGCAGTCAAATGAGGTTTGGAAGTCCTGCCCACGATGCCCTTTTCTTAGAAGACCATCACACAGAATACATACTAAAGACTCTTGAGGAGTTCTGCAGCAAATACATGTGTTAACTTGTCTAAAAATTTCCAAACTTATTTAACCCGCCTTTTCTTTTCCTCTCATAAAAAACATCTATTAATATCCAACAAACACATTTGAAGGAGTTTGCACTAAAGTGTTAAGAAAATAGGCATCTTTTATTTTCTCTAAGCGCAAAAAAGTTAAAACACAAGTGAGACAAGTTGTCTTACATACTCCACACTTGCAAAGCGCCCAAAACACACTTTGTTCCGTATTTATTAAAATAATGAACAAGTGATGAGCCTCTGAATGTGTTCTATATTTTGCACAATTTCCATAGGCCATGCATGCGTCTATTTTCCCCTGATGTTTCCCTTGACCAGTTTCTCTCCCCTGTCTCCTCATTAAAATGTTGAGCTTCGATCTTAAGCCAAACCCAAGTTACCACCAATTCTTATCATCATGAAACTTTATCTCAGCAACAGAAGACAGATGGTAGAGACAACTGAGTTTCTTCTCTGCCTAGGGTGGATTCCAATATGTGCCACAGGCTCCCTGCCTTCTCTTCCACATTCAATTTATACCAGCTTTGTTTAGCTGTACGGCACCGGCCTTGCCTGGTGACAAATCTGGGGTGATGTCCATCTGACAGTCACTAGTTACATACCTGGATTCTCTTTCCACTGTGACCCAACAAGTAGCAACCCCTCCTTTTGCTCCATTTCCACATATTTATATCTGTCTCTATATCTATATCATCTGTATCTATCACTTTTGTTTTACTAGATACTGAAAATTTCTTCTTGAAGCTAAGGAATTTACAACATTTTACTATACTTGTCAATAAAAAAGTTGAAGCTGCTTACACAGGGTTGAGAGAAAGCCTGGTGTGAGGGACACCCAGAGTTCAGGAAACACATTCTCTTTGTTAAATCCTGATTGTTTGGGCCTTGAGTCTACCTTGCAGTAGGCTGAGTATTAGAATCTTCTAGACTATTCTAGATGATGACAGTTCCCTCTCTACCCCAGTATATTCAAGCTACTCCACATAACACAAAGCTCTCCAAATGTGCATCCCTCACCCCGCCTCGATTCTCATTTCTTTCCTTGTAAATATCAGAGAGTTTCTTATAAATGTAAAGGATTGGTAATCAGAAAATTAATCTCAATGGATTTTCAAATCACTGCCAATCACTTGGATAAGATGATTTTTTTATGGCAATTACCCTAAGATGTCACAAGATAATGTCTTTATTAGGAAAGGTAAAAATCCATCTCTGTTTTTCTGTTTCTCCTTCCCATTCTTAAATGTCTATTTCCGATCCGTAAATCCACACGTGCCTACAGCACACAATGATTCCTTTATGAAGTTTATGTGTCTTTTGGAGCCATCACCCTCTAATGCTGTGGCGTTGCTCTGACTCGTTTGTCCTTAAGTTTGTTGATACTGACGAGCTCACATGGCTGGGTCCCTCATAAGATCCAAACTCTATTAGTGAGTGGGGCTACGTCTCCAAGCAATGACATTTCCCATCACACTGTCATCACCATCAGCATCATTTAAGTGATCATCAGCAACAGTATGTGTTGCACATCTTCATTTTACAAGCACCAGGGGCTGGGCATGCTCATGATTACCAAGCAGCAGCAAATCCACAATAGCTGGAGCGCTTTGATAGTTCATCATGGGCTCTGTGCTAAGTTTCTGATGCTCATTCTCTCTTTGAAGCTACACAACAGCCCTTCTTTGTTGGCCGCTTGCTCAACATGTTAGGGGGTTCAGGAAACGTAATTCAAAATAGATTGCTTTCTTGTGGCAACATCAATGATTTCCATGCCTTACCTTGCCCCTCCCCCCAATCTTTTAAGAGCAACCCAAACTTTCTTTTCTCATGTCTCATTTTTTCAGCAAAAGTGTATTCTTTGCAAATGCTTCTGATTAGCAATTTGTACTCATTTCCATGCATTCTCTCATTCACTCATGAAGATTTAATGAGTGCATGTGATTTTTGTCCAGCACTGAGGCCGTAGGGGTTCAGCATTAAACTAGACATGTACCATCCATTCCAAAGCAAAGCACTCAATTTATAATACAGATGTCCTACTCAAGGTCCCGTGCATTGTACGGAAGCCTTGAGTGCACAGGAAGAACATTCTCTGTAGTGGTGGCTATTGGAACACTCCGTGGTGCCCTGTGGTGGCAGCATGCCTGCCCCAGCTCATAGAAAGACGGAAAACCAATTCTCATAAGTGACACCTTTAGATGTATAACGTGTGTGACAAATACCAGTGGCTTTTCATCATAGTGGTAACAGCAGTTCTGCAAGCACATTATACATATTTGTCTGATCTGGCAACTGTGCTGAGTGTTTTTTTTCTAATTGTACAGTAAGATATCAGGTTTTTAGGAATTAACAAGCCGAGGCCAAAACAGCAGATTTTAGCCCCATAAAGAGAAAACTAACTTTCTTACATCAGAAAATCCTGAAGAAGAAAAAAGACACCACTTAATAGGAATGAAAAAGAGGAGCTTTAAGCAACAGATAGAGGGAATGGGGAGGAATGAAGTAATTCTTAAGGTTTCTTCCAAACCTGGAATTCTAATTCTACGCCTGAATCCAAACAAGAATTTTTAAACACTGGTTCTGACAGCCAGAGAATGGATAGTTTTTAATTACCTGGAGGATAAATTTAGTGGTTATGGATTGTCCATGATCCATTTCCAGCTCCCTGATTTTGCTTGATCAAACATGAGATCAATTTTTCTTGGTCCATATGCACAAACACATCAACAAAACAGAATGTATGTATTAAATCGCATCTTTTTACTTCTATATTTTTTATGCTTTGCCATCTTGGGGCCTTCCTGGTCCTGGAGGGAGTGTTTTTCTCAAGGCTAGCCAATTCTTAGAGATAGGAAAGAAGCCTGGATCCTGTGTTTCACAGGCAAACCAACCAATCCGGAGACTATACCCCCAACCACCTCCTGTATCCAACTTTTGTGCTCTAGGTCACCATTTCCCTGCCTGAACCCGGGCCAGGTATCAGATACCTCAGGACGGCCACTATTCTCCAGAGCTCACTGAAATTACTCAAACTAGCTAATCTTAAACCTGTTTCCCATGAAAAACACAATAAAGACTCCTGCCCACGTTTTCTCCCTTTCCCTCTGCCTCCTGACTCACCCCAGTGCCTCCCCATGTGGCCATGTGTGGTGTGTAGTGCTTCCTGTTTCTAGAAAACTCACTATAGACTTCTTCCTTTATGACAGTCATTTGTATGTCTGTGTGCCTTACCATAGCCAACTAAAACAAACCCTGGCTACCCTTAAAATAATGTAACTGCAGGCAAGGAGATCGATTGATAGAGAAGGGACAATTAAAATGAAAATGTAGGGATTATTTTGTGGATTTAAATTGCTTTTCCCTGGTCGCTATAGTCAGTAAAGGAAAGAAACTGATATTTATTGAGCACCTACAACATGCTACTATACTTACATTATACTACTTAGGTCTCAGAGCATAACAGTATTGCAAGGTATATACAGTCAATATCTTCATTTTAAAGGTGAGGAAACTGACCCTGGAGGAATTTATTAAGTAACTTGCCCAAGGTTATAGTTGCAGCTTCCGACAGTGGTGAACGTGAAGACAGGCTTTCTGTTACAGGTTTTTATCTATCTATCTATCTATCTATCTATCTATCTATCTATCTATCTATCTATCATCTATCATCTATCTCCCTTCCTCCTCTACTCTCTCTCTCTCTCTTTAATTATACCTATTACCTCTCTCTACACCAAATATGAATGTCAAAGTAGCCTTCCCTAGTTCTGCTTCAAGGTAGCAAAAGTAGTCAGAATGGGGAAGGATGCTTCTCATCTCCTACCCACACAGCCAGTTGGATTCTTGAGACAACAGCCTATTCTAGAGTTGATTGATGAAAACAGCATATTTATAACCCAGTACCGTATGGGTACAGGACTGAAACTCAGTCTGTCCATTGTGGCTTCAGAGGGCACTGGCCTGTGGCTGGTCAAGCCGGATGTTTTCTGGCCCCGATACCAGGCAAGAACCTCTGTGCATGGCTAAATGCCTTAGCTCAGCTCCACATGTCGGCAGGATCCAAGGGTTAATTCTTGGACAGCTTTTATTTTCTCTCTACCTGGGTTCCTTGGTCATCTCATCTAATCTCATGGTTTTAAATAAAACTGATAAACTGAGGACTTCCAAACTGATATCTCAAACCCACATGTTCTCTCTGAACATCAGACACCTTCATCTAACGGTGCTGTCCCCACCCCTAGGGTGGTGCAGTGGTACAGATGTTCTGCCCACAGCGAGAGGCAAGGCTTAAGGAGAGCTCTGCCTGAGGGGCTGATTTTACTTGGAACATAGCCTGGAGAAGTTATGACTAAATATCTTGTTATCGAAAACCATGGAAATCCTGGTGGAGAGCAATCAAGAGAGGGCTAGAATCCTATTGTACTAGTAGCAATGAGGTACCTGGTAGACAAGCCAGAAATGTAACAGAGAGCACCAAGGAAAGAAGCCAAGAGGCGCCCCCTGGGGTCAGGAAGGCTATGGGCCTGCACCAGGCTGCACACGCTCAGGACCAATCCGAGCAGGACACAGGGCAGACTTGGAAACATCTTCAAGCCACACACAGACACTTCAGCAAAATGCAGAGGCCTTACTAGTAGCTCCAGGAGATTAAGCACAAACTCAGCTGAATATTAAGCGACGACTCCCGGGAAGCTGTTTGAAAAATGAAGTCACATTCATCCCTGATGGTCTGGGAGACTGTGCACATTCCCTAGGCTGTGCCCTCCCAGAACAGACAGAAGAGAGAGACTCAGAGCTACAGCCCTGTTGCTGAGTATGAGGCACAATGTCAACTCCCTGAATTCTGACAACAGTCTCCACTCCACCCTGCCTCCTCCCCCAACCCCCACATCGCGCACCCAATGGTAACGTACGAAAATCTAACTGGACAAGGGGTTTAAACATACACTCAACTGCCGACTCTGGCTCTCCACTTAACATTTTTCATAGGCATCTCAAAATTTATGTGTCGAAACAGAGGTCCTCACAACCACTCCTGAATTTTCTCAGAAAAATTAGAAAAATGTAAAATCCAAATTAACAAGGGGAAATAAATAGCAACTTCATCGTATGAGCAAAAATAAGGAACATGGACAGAAGGAAATGAAAATGTAAAATACATAATAAACAAAATAAGATGGAAGGAGCAAAATAAAGTATGATGCATAAATGTAAATAGACTGAATTCTTTTACTACAACACAAAGACTGTCTTAATTAGCTTAAAAAACAGTTCAATGCAGTTTACAAGAAGCAGAGTTAAAGAAAATAATAAAGGATAAACATAAAGGGATGCATTCAGTGAAATTAAAATTTGGCAAAAGGAGGATTCGTTGTATTAATAAAACAAGATGAAATTTAAGGTTAAAGTATTTAATAGGGTAAAGAGAGGTGCCATGTATTTATTTTATGAAAAAGATAAGTATCATAAATCTGAATGCACACACACATAAAGATCATCTATATACGTGAAACAGAACCTATGCAAGAGAATACTACAAAAACACAGTATGCTTACGTCAGAATGGCAGAATGGACAGGTTTATTAGATAAATAAATAAGGACATAGAGGAATTGGCTAGTATAGAAAAATAAGTGTGTGTGTGTACACACCATATGTCATTTGGTATGTGTATGTGTGTATATGTATCTTTGTGAACATGCATGTTATGTGTACGTATGCCTACTCATATATACATACACATACACACCTCATTCTCATTGAATAGGAGACTATTTTCTTTATGTCTATGGCACACATATGTAAATTGGCTTTATAATTAGCCACCTAGTGAACCTTAATAAAGTTTAAATAGTAGAGATTTTATAGGATACGTTCTCTGAACAATATCCAATAAAAATAGAAATAAAAAATTTAAAAATGACTGAAAATCTTATTTACTTTGAAGTTTAAAAACAAAATTTACAGATAATCTTTGCATTCAAGGGGAAATAAAGAGAGATTTCAAACACCAGAAAGCAACTAAAAGAATACTTCCCATTAAAACCTATGGGACTCAGTGAAAAATTCTACTCTTTGGAAAAAGTATAACCTTAAATGCTTTTACTACTAAAGAATAAAAATACAGAAACTTGGTACTCATCTTAAGAAACCAGAAGAACAATAAAATAAATCAGAAGACACTAGGAGGAGACTTAAAAGATAAAAGCTTACATCAACAAGCTAGAAGACAAAGAAATTCAAATATTTAGAAAGGATAAGTAAATTTGGGAGATGGTTCTTTGAAAACTAATAAAACAGACAAATACCTAAGAGTTTGATTATAGATAAAAGAGAAAGAACAATCACAGATGCATGAAGTATTAAAAGACTATTACATACAAGTTATTTCCTAAGGGGGAATGATTTTTAGCAAAATTTAAATTACTCAAACCCATCTAAGAAATAGAAAACTTGAAAAAGACCAACATCTATAGACAAGCTTGCAAAGGTGATTAGAGATCTACCATTGAAGAAAGCATTAGGACCAGATGGGTTCACAGCTGAGATTTATCTAACCTTTATAGAATAGATAATTACTATGCTACTTCAACTGTTCTAGACCATAAGAAAGCTAGACAGCTCCTCAGTTAATTTCATGGCACAAGCATAAATTTAATACCAAAATCTGATAAAGAATAGTAGAAAAATAGAAAAGTATACACCAACCCCATTTAGGAATACAGATATGAAAATTCAAAATAAAACATTGGCAAAATAATCCAGCAGTGTATACAAAAACACACTCTGATGAAATAGAGTTTATTCCAGGGATGCAAATAGAGTTAAATATCAGGAAACTTATCAATATAATTAATTGTAATATGTTAAAGGAAGGAAACCACGTGATCATATCTACAGATGATAAAAACAATACTAAGTAAAAAAAAAAAATAAAAATGCCGGGAAACTACCCAAAGAAGCAAATCAAATCTGAATAGAATAAATAAAATAATAAAACCATGTCAATTAAAATCATTAATTAGAGAGGGATGCCCATTATTATCATTTAATATTGTCTGGAAGTTTGTTTGAAAATTACATAAGAAAATTAAATAACTGACATACATTTCAAATTATAGCTAAAATGACCTCTGTTTTACTAATTATATAATCACATATCTACAAAGAACTGAGATACTCTAATAAAGTCTACCAGTATTCATAAGAGAATTTGATAAGGTGTCCGAAAATAAAATATAAGAATTAAATACAGAAATTTTTAAAAGCTATTGGCTTTTTTTCTATTTTAACAATAAGTACCAAGAAATGGAAACAGGGAAAATAGTCCACTTATCACAGTGACAAAATAGTTTTTAATTGTAGTTAAGTTTACTTTTAAATTAAGCTTTTTTATTTTGAGTTAATTATAGACTCAAATGTAATCTTTAGAGATAATACAAAGAGATCCTTTGTATCTTCTACTTAGTTTCCCCTAATGGTAACATCTTACAAAGTTATAGGGCAGTATCATACCCAGGATGTTGACATTGATACAGAATATTTCCATCACCACAAGGATCCCTCTTATTGCCCTTTTTATAGCCACACTCACTTCCCTCACACTCTACCCCCTTCTTAACTGTTGACATCCACTAATCTGTCTTCCATTTCTATCATGTTGTCAATTCAAGAATGTTATTTAAATGGACTCAAAGAGTACTTAAACGTTTGAGATTGGCTTGTTTTTTATTCACCATAATTCTCTGGAGCACCATCCAGGTTGTTGTGTATATCAGCAGTTTGTTCCCCTATATGGCTAAGTAGAATTTCATGATATGGATACACATATTTTGTTTAACCATAAACCTATTAAAGAACAACTGGGTTGTTTCCAGTTTGGGGCTATTACAGATAAAGCTGTTATAAACATTTGTGTACAGGTTTTTATGTAAACATAAGTCTTAATTTCTCTGGAACAAATGCCTAGGAGTGTAATTGCTGGGTCTTATGGTATTATAATTGCATGTTAATTTGTAAAGGAACTGAAAAACTGTTTTCCAGAGTGGCTGTACCATTTTACATCCCCATCAGCAATGCATGCGTGATCCAGTTTCTCCAAATCACCCACAGCATTTATAATTGTCATTATTTTTTTATTTTAGCCATTCTGATAGGTATACAGTGATATCTCAATGTGTTTTGAATTAGCATTTCCCTAATAGCTAATGATGCTGAACATCTTTTCATACCCTCATTTGCCATCTATATGTTCTGTTTGGTGAAGTGTCTCTTCATGTCTTTTATCCATTTTCTAATTGGACTATTTGTTTTTTACTGTTGCGGTTTGAGATTTTAAAATATATTCAAAAAGACCAGTCCTTGGCTGGATATGTGGTTTGCAAACAACAACTAACTTTTCTTCCCATGTTGGAATAGATTCTGATTCTTTGTATGAGGCTGAGTGGAATTAGTTGATTTACATTTAGAGAACATATAGTGTTAAAACATGTACCTTTGGACACGAGAATAGCTCCTAGCAGCAAGAGAGTATAGTTAAATGTGTATATTAGGTGCTCCTGTGACATGAAGCTATGGGTCATGTCTCCAAACTGCAATATACCAAGGCATCCCAGTGAACTCATGGGCAACACTGGATATTTTCAAGAGAAACACAGGGATATTTTGTATCTACTGGCTATCTTGCAAACTACTAACACAAAGTAGTTTACATTTTCAGCATTACACCACCCTACTACATTTCTTTCAAAGTCATGCTATCCTTGTGAAACTAGATGTTTGGCAGTTGCTGGAATGTGGAACAGGAAATGAGAGTGGTACGGTCCACTATGAGTTTAAGGTTTAAGAAGTTGTGCATTGCCCAACAAGCACATGCATTCCTGTATTAAGTAACTATGATTATTACAGAGTGAAATTTAAAATGTCTTTCTTTCAATTTATATGTATTTTTTTTTCAAATGGCTTTTTCAGTTGTTTGGACCCAACTACTGAATAAATGGAATGGGTAGGTATTCCTTTGAGCCTAGATACACTCTAAGAGAATTACTATGCCACTAAGGGAGCTTTGAATGCATCGTCTGCTACAGGATGACACAGACTAAGCTAAGGTAACTCAAATCTCCATAGGCAAGGAGGCTGTGGTTGCAGTTACTATGAAAATGGCTATGTGGGTATGTGGCAGATGACCTTACTTAAACACAATAAAACTTTTCCTTCTTTTGTAAATTTGTCAAAAAAATATATAAATATTTTTTAATCCTACAAGTGCTACCACTGACTACTCATAGTCCCCCCTAGGAGTTAACTGATATTCCATCCACTGCCTCTGTTACAACCTACAGGGATAAAAGAATATAAAACAATTATAAATCTATTACTGTTACATTAGACTTTCAGGAGCCATAAACCTTGAGAGCTGCCTTGCTAGGAGACACAGTAAGTTTGACAAGTTTCTTAATATTGAGAAACCAGGCAACAGATCTATTCAGAATTTATACTTTCTAGTGTTGATTATTTCCTTTGTGTGTTATGTAATGGGATTTTTGAAATATAAAGGCCACATGTCTATCTTATTGTATCATTATTAAATAAATCATATTAGGATCATCTGTCACACCACATTAGGCATTCTTATTCTGGAAACTGTCAGGATTGCTGGTACAGTGAAATATTTTCCAGAGAGACTCTCCCATCCAATTTCAAAATGTAAAATTTCCCTGGCATGTCTAAGAGAAAGGCTTGACAGTGTGCGTCCATAAAGCCTTCAGTACTCCTGAGAGAAAGTCAATATACTCATCTAAGTCCTCCTGACCCAATAACTATCATACCACCAAGGGCAGTGTGCAGTACGCTAAGTGTTATGCTGGGAATTTATGGATGGCTAGAAAGTAGGTAAAAAAAAATACCTAAAAGCTTTGGTGTTTAAAACATTTTGATATCTCTTTAGTCAAACACAACAAGTGTTAATATAGTCTTGGTAATAAGCCCCCAAATATTCATTAGTGCTAAAGTAAAAATGACCTCATAAAATCAACAGCTGTATATTTCACCTGCTCATTCCTCCCTTATCAGATGCCGAGAAAAGGGTAGGTTTTTCACAAGAGCACTTGTTCTTCTTAGCTCAGGCTTCCATTTTCACTTCATCAATTCTAAAGCTTCAGCACCCACCCTACCACATAGCCCACCTGGATGAAGATCTCACTGTCCAGTCCCTCAGTATAGGAATACCATTATAGGACAGAGTTTCTCCTGCTTTGCTGCTACCCCAGTCATCCCAAAGTGCCTTCACTTACAAAGGTAAATTCCATTATCATTAATTCACACTCTGCCTTGGGATGAGAAGGATGAATAGAAGAAGGTGGCCAGTTGGCTTCAGATTTGGCCAGGAGATGGCAGGAGTAGGCCGCCCTGGTAGATATGGCAGTCCCTCAAGAGGCCCCATTTGGGACTTGGCCATCAGTGACAGTTTTTGGGGATTAAGCAATTCCAAAGCAAAGGGCTACACTGGAGGCCCAGGATTAAGAACTGAAGGACACCTAACTCAAAGACAGAGTCACGCAGTTTGGGGTACCAGAGGGAGTCTAGCCAGTCCTAGGTAGATGATGGCAATGGAAAGTAAAAGGAGCCAAGCAAGAAGGAAGAAACAAGTCAGGATCCTAGTTATCACAGGTCACTGGGCAGCAAAGAACAGGTCACATGGATGTTCAAAAGCCACTGAGCTTGGCAGGACCTAGGGGCAATAAGTTGGTTTTGGAGGCACAGGTTAAAGCTTCCATTTATATATCCTATTTGGGCAGCAAAAACCTACCATATATATATATATATGGTAGGTTTGATACCCCACATTACTCTTTCAAAGTGGCCCTCATCAGAATCCTCACTAGAAAGCCAGCTGACTTGAGGGAGTTTGTCACTAAAAGCCAAGAAATTTGAGTTTCTGAAACCTTCTTACTTTCCCTTACTTCCTGTGGCCAAGATTGGTTACCAAGTCCTTCTCTTTCCCTAAAGCTCATCTTCCAGTTTACAAAGTCGGGATCCTAATACTCATCTAATGACAAGACCAGCCTCCTTCCCCCTGTCATTCAAATGAGCAAATGGACATGGTGCCATAGGCCCAAGCAAAACAGATATTGGATGAGATCCCAAAGAACTCATCTTACAAGTGAAAAAAAAAAAAAAAAAAAAGTGAGGTTGGGGAGAAAAATACACAACTACAATTAAGTACTGACGTTGTTGTATGTATCAGGCTATGTAAACTGCTTCATCATTGCTAGGATAATGAATAGAAAATTGCATCAGAGCTTTTAAGGAAAGTTTATAGGCTTTTAAAAGCATATCTGCAAGGGAGTTCTTTCAGGAAGTGATTAGCCATTTAATGAGAAATTTAAAAACTTCAGCACCATCCTTTCTACAGACGCAAATGAGTCTGTAAGGCACAGTCACTAGCTATTCTAAAGACTGCATTCTAATGCACCTTAAGTATTGTGAGGTGCAAAACGTCATTAATACTATGGTTTTATCAGGTGCCTGTTTTATAGGATCTACTTCAGATAACTTTGCCACTTCCCAAAATAGTACTTCCTCCATTACAAAGAAAATACCCTGGTCACTGTGACCTACTATGATACCCACTTATATAAGAATCTTACTAGCAATTTTGATACATCTTGGTCAGAGTGCAAATAGTGTGGATTTTTTTTTAAAAGGGTCAATTTCATCAAAACTGCCACCATAGCTGTTAATTCAAGAATAATCTTATTGATGCTGGCTACAAAATCAACGTACAAAAACCCATTGCATTCCTATATACTAATAATGAAATTTCACAAAAAAGAAATGAAAAAAAAAAAACCAATTCATTTTGCAATTGCAACAAAAAGAATAAGATTCCTAACGAATAACCTTAACAAAGGATGTGAAGGACCTATACACTGAAAACTATAAGAAATTTTTAAAAGAAATTGAAGCAGACACAAAGAAATGGAAAGACATTCCGTGTTCATGGATTGGAAAAATCAACATAGTTAAAACAGCCATATCACCCAAAGCAATATACAGATTATACTTTCTAGTGTTGATTATTTCTTTTGTTTGTTATGTAATGGGATTTTTGAAATACAAAGGCCACATGTCTATCTTATTATATCATTATTAAATAACATATTAGGGTCATCTGTCATACAACATTAGGCATTCTTATTCTGGAAACTGTCAGGATTGCTGGTACAGTGAAACATTTTCCAGAGAGACTCTCCCATCCAATTTCAAAATGCAAAACTTTCCTGGCATGTCCCTGGCAAATCCCCATCAAAATCCCAAGGTCATTTTTAAAAGAAATAGAACAAAAAGAATCATCAGATTTGTATGGAGTCACTAAAAACCCCAAATAGCCAAAGCAATCCTAAAAAAAAAAAAAAAGAAAAAGAAAAAAAGAATAAGGCTGGGGATATCACACTCTCTGACTTCAGCTTGTACTACAGAGCAACAGTAATCAAAACAGCATGGTATTGGCAGAAAAACAGACATACAGACCAATGGAATAGAATGAAACCCAGAAATAAACCCACATAAATATGGACAGATAATTTTTGACAAAGGAGCCAAAAACTTACAATGAAAAAAGACAGCTTCTTCATTAAATGGTGCTGGGAGAATTGGAAAGTCAGGTGCAAAAGAATGAAACTGGGCTGCTATCTGTCACCATAACCCAAAATTTACTCAAAATGGATCAAAGACTTAAAAATAAGACCTGAAACAATGAACTGCACAGAGGAAAACATAGGTACTAAACTTAGGGACTTTGGGTTCAAAGAGGATTTTATGAATTTGACCTCAAATTTTATGAATATTACTCAAGGGAAGTAAAAGCTAAAATAGATGAATAGGACTGTATCAAACTAAAAAGCTCCTGCACAGCAAAAAAAACCATTAACAAAACAAAGAGGAAATCAACCAAATGGGAGAAGACATTTGCAAACAATGCCTCCAATAAGGGGTTAATATCCAAAATATATAAGTAACTCATGCAACTCAACAACAAAAAGACAAGCAGTCCAATTAAAAAATGGGCAGAGGACATGAACAGAAACTTCTCCCAAGAAGACATAAAAATGGCCAAAAGATATATGAAAAAATGTTCAATTCCACTAGCTATTAGGGAAAATGCAAATCAAAACCACAATGAGATATCACCTCACCCCAGTTAGAATGGCTATCATCAACAAGACAAATAGTATCAAGTGTTGGAGAGGCTGTGGAGAAAAAGGAACCCTCAGACACTGTTGGTGGGAATGCAGACTGGTGCAGCCGCTATGGAAGGCCATGTGGAGGTTCCTCAAAAAATTAAGAATAGAATTACCATATAACCAAAAAAATCTGAAAACATTTATCTGTAAAGATACATGCACTCCAATGTTCATTGCAGCTTTATTTACGGTGGTCACAGCATGGAAACAACGAAAGTGTCCTTTGATTGGTGATTGGATAAAGAAGGTGAATCTCCTCTTGCTTTGACTAAGCTCATTTGATAGGTGATTGGTATATATGAATAATGGAATATTACTCTGCCATAAGAAAAGATGAAATAGTGCCATTTGCAACAATGTGGATGGACCTTGAGATTATTATGCTAAGCGAAATAAGTCGGACAGAAAAAGTTGAGAGCCATTTGATTTCACTCATATTTGGGTTATAAAACTGAAAGCCACAACGGAACAAGACAAACAAATAAACAAAAACTCAAAGACACAGACAAATTTAGTGCTTACCATTGGGTAAGGGGGGAGGGGGGACGATAAAAGAGGGGAAAGGGTGGTCAAAATACATATATGGTTATAGAAGAAGTGACTCTGGGTGGTGAGCACACAATGTGATATACAGATGACATACTAATTGTAGAACTGTACACTTGAAACCTATGTAATTTCAGTAATCACTGTCACCCCAATAAATTTAATTAAAAAAATAATCTTATTGAAATGAAATGCATGACAACAAAGACTAAGTTCCAACTACAGGATTTTGTCTGAATTATGGGAGGAAATTATGAGACTGATAGCTTCTGAGGCCTTATATTTTACAACTGAATCCTCACAACATCCCTGGGAAGTGGGCATCTTTCCCCTTATTTTACAGATGAGGGCAAAGAGATCCTGGGAGGGTTTATAACTAGCCTAAGGATGCTTAACTATTAAGCTGTAGATTTGGTATTTGATTTTGACCCTTTTCTTAAAGTAAATTGTTTGTCAAACAAACAAAACCATTGATAGCTCCCCATTCACTAATCAAAACAGGTTCCCATGTGACATATGTCTAAAGATTCATGTTAGGTGACCTAAATCTTAGCCCCAGATGTAGCAGACACCCTGGATGTTTCACCATTTTCACCCTCCCAGAACACTTGAGTCACCCTCAAGGTGCTTGATGCATGCCAATTTGCATGTTTCGTGGGATGGGATAAATCATTTTGCTCCTGAGGATGATTTGCCAAGCAAAGCTTTGGAAGTTCTCATCTGTACTCCATGAGCAACCAGATATTTCATTCCCAGGAAAACTTAAATATGTGACACTTTTCATTTTCAACAGGGAAATTTGGAGATACAGATAAATAGAAGCGCTTCTTCCTAAAATGAGATGACCAGTTCTATCTGTTTTCATGTTTTAATGTGGTGATTGGGCCAAAGGGAGGGAGAATCAGATGGGGAATATGAGCTTAGTCAAAGCAAAAGGAGATTCAGGGAGATGATTTGACTTTCTTACCAGTTAGTTCTAGCTCTCCGTAGGGAAGTGACATACCTGCCTTGTTGAGAAGATGCCTAGGTAAGTCCATTTTGGGATAGAATCTGAATGAGGACAGAACTGTTTAGCCTGAGACTTAGAGTAAGATTTGCTTTTTTTCTCTAAAGAGGGAGGAAAAACAGTAAGAAAGAGGAAGACAGGGGAAAGAGGGGACAGCAGATGAAATGAGGAAAGTTCTCTTGACATGTGAAGTAATTCCACCTCATTTCCCACCTCCATTTCTAACCAGGTTACCAAAGTCACAAAACACTTGAGAGAAATGTAATTTTTAAATAAAAAACTGGGCATATTGTCTGGAATGACAGAGTGGCACTACAAGAAAAATATTAGGAGCCATCGAGGCAGAGATCCACAAGAGAGTAAGCTTCTGAGAACTTTTATTAATTGGTAGGGGGCAATTTCTACCTTCTCATTAAATGGCTAATCACTTCCTAGATTCTGACAGGCCATGAAATGGTTTGAGTCAAGTTCAACCGGATACCTGAGGCAGCTGACACCTGCCCTTAGTGCCTTTACAATTTTGTGCTTTTGCTGTTTCTGATTCCATCTGCTTCTTAAAACCCTAGGACTTGGACCATCCCACAGTGATGTTTTGGGTTAACTCTCAACAACTCTGTGAAGAGGAAGAAGCAAAAGCAGATGTTGAAATGGAAACAGGTAGGATGTCTGGATGTTTCTCAAAAAAAAAATAAAAAAATTCTCCAGCTGAGATGAGATGAAAATCTGCATTAGCATTGCTTTAATGCTGAAATGGACAAATTAGGATGCCTTTTAGAGTGGAAATGAATGACTGGATTACTATTTATAGTTAATCAATTAAGGAGCAAATGATAGCACTCAAATGAGGTTTCCTTGCTTGGTGCAATATAAATAGTGACCCAACATGAAGACCATTTTATTAGGGATATTTCTAGCAACTTTGATGTTTTCTTCCAAAGGAATGCTATTTTAAAAATAAATGATTCCTGCCCCTTCCATGAAATCCTCATTCTCCATTTGTGGTTAAGCTCAAATAGCCTGCAGAGTGAAGCCTTTGTTGGCTTAAAGTTGCCTATTTCCTCCTATGTCAGAATATTAAGGAGTGCCCAAGAAGAGAGTGTCAAAATCTATTTAATGATATTTCTGAAATTCATTTAAGTGCATCCAGTGGCCACTCAAATTAATTGCTACTAATTATTTTCTAGGTTCTATACTAAATACTTCATATACCTGGTCTCATTTAATCCTCACAAGAGCCCTAGGATGAAGGTAATATTATTCTCATTTTGTAGATCAGGAAACTGAAGGTGACAGTAGTTAACTTACCCCCATTTTACTGATTCATTCTTTCAGTAACTATTCTGTCACATTCTATTTTAGTTGCTGAAGATACAACAGTAAACATAATAGATAAAGTCCCTGGACTCAGGGAATTCATACCCAAGTGGGAGATACAGTCAATAAACTAAATATGTGAGATATAAAATATATTCAGCGATTATGTTAACAGAGAAAAAACAAAGAGTAGGGATCGAAAGCATTAGGGGGATTGCAGTTTTAAACAGAATAGACTGGAAAGGCCTTGCTGAGACATGTGGGTAAAAGAGGACTCAAATTCTTTGTCACTCTTTCTATTAAAAGAAGAGCAATATTTGTACCTCTTTTAGTTCCTCTAGAATCTGAGCTGTTCGGTGTCTTCTTTAACCAATAGCATTTGGCAGAAGTTACGCTATGCCTAGTTTCCGGCTTAGCTTCAAGACGATTGGCAGTCTCCACCTTGGTCTCTTCTTTGCTCTGAGCTTACACGCAAGAACTTTTATTACTTTGAGGTGCCATGTTGTGGGGAAGCCCAATCGATGCACAGCCAGAAGCATGTGGAGAGACAGAGGTAGAGAGGCCCAGCCATCCCCAAGCTGTCCCTATATCCACCTATTCAAGTCATTACAGTGGAGGTCCCAGACTTTGGGGTACAGAAACAAGCTTTCCCCTCTGTCCTGTCGGATATCTTGACCCACAGACTCATCAGCTACAGTAACTTCAACCACTGATTTTGAGGCTGTTTTTTACATAGTGACTGATAAGAATAGAAGGTGACTTTTGAACAGTAACACAAAGAGAGTTAGGGAGTAAGCTATTTTAGGAAGAGCATTTGAGGCAGAGGGAACAGCACTTTTAAAGGCCCTGAATGGACCTAGAGGGCTCAACAAAACGAGGAGGAGGCCAGTGTGGCTGGCACAAATTAAGTGGGGAGTAGAATTAGATCAAGTTAGAGAGACAAAGGGCGAAGCAGCTCATGCACAGCCTTGTAAGCCATTGTAAGGACTTTGAATGAGATGGGTGGGGGCATTGGTGGCTTGGAGTGGGGGAATGACACGGTATTATACATGCTTAACTATTATTCCTTAAGGATCTTAAGCCAAAAGTGGGTATGTGCTGTTGAACAAAACCAACATAGACCCTGCCCTTATTAAATTTAAAGAACCTAGTAGGTAAGTGACAGAGCCAAATAGGGGTCAGGCCTGCCTGTCTCAAGCAAAGGCTGTGCCTGTCATCACTGCACTACGCCAAACCACAGACTGTTAAACTTCTCCACAACATCTCAATTCTCAGCTAAGGTTCAGTATCTTAAAATATTTTGGTTAGGACAAAAGAGGAACTACTTGCTTTTGTTACTCAAGTTAAGAATTAATATTGAATAATACGTAGGATGAAAAAGAAACCACAGGAGAAGCTATTTATCAGCTGGAGTTCAACCATTTTTTATCACCTTGTGAGGCTTCACTGTTAAAGCAATACTGTGTCTGCTCAAGGTTAAGATCGGTGTTGAGTGGGTGAACTGGAAAGAGGCTTGGCCTGGGGCTGAGCATTAACTCTACCTCGAAATCTCTGTGTGAGCCTGAGAGAGTCACTTACCCTCTCTGGGTCTCTAACACCTCACCAGAACAATGAGCGATATTTTCCAAATGTGTTTTATGAAACATTAATGGACAAGATACTCTGTTAAAAATAAATGTGCCTTGTTTGGATGTGTGTGTTGTACATACCGTGTTTCCCTGAAAATAAGACCTAGCCAGACAATCAGCTCTAATGTGACTTTTGGAGCAAAAATTAATATAAGACCTAGTCTTATTTTAATATAATATGAGACCGGGTCTCATAATATAATATAATATAATATAATATAATATAATATAATATAATATAATATAATGCAACACAATACAATATAATATAATACCGGGTCTTATATTAATTTTTGCTCCAAAGACGCATTAGAGCTGATTGTCCGGCGAGGTCTTATTTTCAGGGAAACACGGTATGCATGTGTCTGTCTGTTGACAGGGTGGAGTTGTGCGAAATAAGCTGGAAGATTTTACATAGTATGTTCTTTTCTTGAAGATCTACGATACTAATTAGCAAATTAAACACCCTGATAAGTTCTGTAATGTACTTGGGGATTGACTGCATGTAACTAAAACACTATACTCTTTCTTGACCTCTATGATGCATTTATGTCTGCCAAGACAGGCTATGTACCCATTTTATCTCGTTGTAAGCCGAGGTAAAATCATTTATCATACAATAGCATGTCTAGTCGGTAGTTGATGCTCAATGCATGTCAGTTCCAGTGTCTTATCTCATCCCTTCTGTTTCTGACCTGAGTTAAAATGCACAATTTTCTAGGTCTTTGTTTCTTGAATAATAAATAAGAGTGACTAATATATGTTTTCAACGTTGTAAATGATAAATGAATTTAATGTAGTGCTGCCACTCAGAAACAGTCACCTCTCCGTCTGTATGGTTTAGGGGAGGAAGTGTATCAGGGATAGATACTGGCTTATCACCTCACAAAGGCTAAGAGCTTCAACCTCCCTCTTCAAGCTTTTTTATCTTTTCTTTTTTTTTTTTTTTGAGAACAACTTAAGAGGGATAGTATGAAGACACACATGTTCTAACTTCTTTCCTCAGGCACTAACAAGTTAATAGTCAGGTATACGACCTGAAGAGAGCAACCAGAAAAATAGAGTTGACATCCTAACTATATTAAGCAAGAACTAGATAACCACTCCTGGAAATATAAAGATGTGATAAACATTTCACTACTTTCAGTAGGAAAGCTCAGGTAATAACATTAAAAATATCAACTGCTTTACCTTTACTTTATATATACTTTTTTTTTTCCTTGACCAAATTAAAATGGGCAAAGGCTTATGGTGTTTTCAATATTACATCTGAACTTGTACATGTCAAGTCAGGAAAAAAAAGTCACACACACATAAGTGACAAGACCAACTCCATTAAGATTTCTGTGGGGAAGGAGGAAGTAAGACAGGAAAGAATATACAAATATGAGGTCTGGCAATTAAGTTCGTGAACTTATCCCAGAAAAAGTGCTCCATACCTCATTGCTGCATATCACTATAGTCACCTTCAAAGTACTCCGCTTGGGAAGCTTTGTACTGACGCCAGCGCCTAGTCCCTCCTTCAAAGCAATTTTGGAACTCTTTTTCTGGAATGGCCATCAGAACTGTCATATTACCCTAGATGTCTTGAATGTCATCAAAATTTCTTCCTTTCCATATTTCCTTTATCTTAGGGTAAAGAGTCCTCGGGGGCCAGATCAGGTAGGTGTGTAGGGAGGGTGTTCCAATACAGTTAATTGTTTACTAGCTAAAAACTCCCTCACAGATGGTGCCGTGTGAGTTGGTGCGTTGTCATCATGCAAGAGCCATGAATTGCTAGCAAAAAGTTCAGGTCATCTAACTTTTTCACACAGCCTTTTTAGCACTTCCAAATAGTAAACTTAGTTAACTGTTTGTCCAGGTGGTACAAATTCATAATGAATAATCCCTCTGATATCAAAAAGGGTTAGCAAAAAGGTTGCAACAAGTTCATGAACTTAATAGCCAGACTTCATATACACCACAAAATGGTTTCTTTTAGAAACTAAAACTGTCTGTTCTACATCTGATATGACCATCTAGACTCTCCTCCAGATAAAGTAATGTATGTTGTCCCAAGAAATTCTAGATTGTTGCATGCATCTTTAATTATGCTAAAGCAGTCAGTGTTTGATTCCCTTGCACAATGCGTTTTTCCTGTTTAAATTGGACAAGTCATAAAGTATCATGATAAAGGTGATTTAGCAACTTACTCAATAACAGAGATAACATGAACCAGAGCTGCTACATTCAAGCAGCCTTCATGTGAGGGAGCTGAGCTGAAGCACACTTTTTTGAAGTGCCAGTCATGATAAACCTGCCTCGTGCTCATCGTGCTCATGCAGAGTTACAATAAATTAGGTTGTTATTCCTCCAAATCTTCTACTTATTTCAATGAGCTGTCTCATTTTATTTTAGCTCAATTTAATGATAACACTAAATGGAGTATTAGCAGTTATTATGTCTCACTTTGAACAGTGCTTAAGTGGCTAATGTTCCCTGGTATAGATCAAGTGCTAGGCCCGCTAAGGAGGAGGTTATGAGGGGCAGAACTAAGAGGACACAGGAAATTGTGCCTCTGGCTCTCCAATCGGATCATGTTTACCTCCCAAACTTCACCTGCCTCAGGCAGGCAAAGAATCTACAGGAAATTGGTTGCTAACATTAAGGGAGAAATAGCATTCTCCTACACTGCTTATGGGATATACTTTTTGGAGGAAAACGTAGGAATATGTTACAAGAGCCTTAACAATGTCTGTATTCTTTGATCAAACAATCTAATATTTAGGAATTAGTCTAAGAAATGTTCAGCACAGCATTTTCTGTAATAAAAGAAAAAAAGGAACGATTGAAATGTCCAATAATATGGGTTTGATGAATTAATTATGGCACACCCAATATTGTTTCCAGCAAAACTTACAGGGTGTACCAGACTTTCTAAGTATTACAAGTTTTAATTTATTTAATCTCCAAAACAACCCTACGAGGCAGAAATGTTATGATCCCTATTTTACAAATGAGTAAATGGAGTCACAGGGAATACAAATAACTTGCCCACAGTCACATGGCTACTAAACGGTTGACCTGGCATTTGAATGCAGCAGCGGGGTACCATAGCCTACGTTCTCAATCTCTATTTCTGCTGCCCCATGACAATGGAATAATGTTCCATCAGTACCACTGATATTAGGGATACATATTTCATGGAAAAGTATTCAAAATTGGTGGGTGAATGAACAAAAGCAGGTTACAAAATAGGTTGGACAGTGTGACCCCATTTCTATAGGAAGAAAAAATATATTTATAGAAAGAAAGCGACCTTAACGTTCTTTCAAGATATATCCAACTATCAACAGTGGTTATTTTTAGGTGGTGCCTGTAGGTGCCTCTGAAGGATTTTTTTTTTTTTTTTTAACAGGACTTTATTGGGGAACAGTGTGTACTTCCAGGACTTTTTTTTTTTTCCCGAGTCAAGTTGTTGTCCTTTCAATCTTAGTTGTGCAGGGTGCTGTTCAGCTTCAAGTTGTCCTTTCAGTCTTAGTTGTGGAGAGCACAGCTCAGCTCCAGGTCCAGTTGCTGTTGCTAGTTGCAGGGGGCACAGCCCACCATCCCCTGCGGGAGTCAAACCGTCAACTTTGTGGTTGAAAGGACATGCTCCAACCAACTGAGCCATTCGGGAGATCAGCGGTAGCTCAGCTTAAGGTGACGTTGCAGCTCAATCTTAGTTGCAGGGGACGCTGCCCACCATCCCTTGCAGGACTCGAGGAATTGACCTGGCAACCTTGTGGTTGAGAGCCCACTGGCCCATGTGGGAATTGAACGGGCATCTTTTGGAGTTAGGAGCATGGAGCTCTAACCGCCTGAGCCACTGGGCCGGCCACTGAAGTTTTCTTTTTGCTTATCTCCCAGTTCTAATCATTGTTACAAAGACCATGTATTCAAATGTTAAGCCTCCTTAGAAATCAAAGAAGTGGAAATTTAAATATAAGAAATATTACAATTCAATTATAGCATATATTTTGAATCATAAAACTTAATACTAGTCATATTGTGGTGAAAACAGTACACTCATGCTTTGCTGCTGGCGGTTACAAATTGTTACGACTCTCTATAGAAAGTATCTGGCAATATAATTCAAGAACCATGAAAATATTCATTTCCTGTTACCCTGTCGTCCCACTTTTGGAAACTATCCTACCATCACAATTCAAAAGAAGAAAACTGCTTGACACATTTAGTAAGAAATACATTACTAAAAGATTTAATTTGTGCATCCACTAGTAGAACTGGGCAGACTACCAAGGTTCTTATTTATACAGGTTCCCAAAGGGCTTGTGATGGAAGACAACGACTAGACATAATGAAAGGCTTTGAGATTGTTTAACAAAGGCCTCCTGTCAATATCTTGGGTGTCACTAAAGCCAGAGAAAGCACCCAGAAAATGTACAAAATAGACCTACATCCAGGAACACAAGTGCACTGTGGGATGGAAGGCCTCTTGAGGATGATACCTTGTGTTGGCACTGGTAGTGTCTGCAGAGACTGTTTCAGGCTTCTGTCATGAGGGCCTGTGAGAAGTGGATGAAGGCCTCTTCCCTGTGTGGGGGCTCATAGGCATTAGAACAGAAAGGGCCTCTTCCTCCTGAGAACTGAAAATATCACACTTTCCTCTCTCTGTGATAAACAATACTGGGACCAAGCAATTTCCCTCTTTCTGTGCTAAACATTCCAGGGAACAAACAAAAGCGATTTAGTTAATCACATCAGAAAATACTAGCATCGGGAAGATGAGACCATGAACCAACAGAATAGTTTATTTATGAAGACTAATGGCTTGCTTATTGAGTTGTCTTAGGTTATTGACCTTACTGTGCCCACCAATCAAAATCTCATAAACCAGTTCCAGGCCTTGGAAGATCTACCTTGTATCACCCAGTCCAGACCCTAACATCTTTTCAATATCCTCCTTTCACTTTCCCATCCAAGGCACTATGAAGACTGTCCAGATGGCATTCTCTTTCACTGCAGTAGATCTAATAAACTTCGCTTTCTTGATTAATAGGTTTTCTGGTGGTCTTTTGCTGAGGAAATAGTTGACTCATCTCAGATTAAGGAACAGGGAAAGAAACTGAAAGAGCGAGGGATCAATGAGGTGATGGAAGTGACATTGCTGAGGTGGAGGCAAACCCTAGAATTCTGTGAAGACGAGCCACCTCATTAGGAAGGCAGGAAAAGAAGAGGACTACGTGGAAGAAAGGTTAACAATTCTGAGGATGGAGAAGCTGCATCAACTCACTGAATATTGGAACCAAATGGTGCAAGGAAGAAAATGGAAACCTTGAGCAGATCTGGCACCAGCAGCATCAGGGCTGCCAAGCTTCTTCAGGGTGCCCCCAAAAAACATGCAAACCCTACAGGGCTTGTGACAGGGAAAGGAAGGACTTGGCAGGCTAGGGTTTCAAGACTCCATTTATGAGGGCTCAGAGCTAGAGTTCTAGGAATGCTACTGACTATTCTGTGGTTCAGGGGGTGGTGACCTCTGATGCCAGACCACCTGCATGCAGACTCTGGCCCTGCCACTCACTAGTTGTGTGACTCTAGTATAGTCAATCTAGTTGACCAGAATCCAATTATTCTAAACATCAATTTTTCTCCTCTGTAAAATGAAATTACAGATACTACCTAGTTTGCAGGGTTGTTTTAAAGGTTACCGTGTTTCCCTGAAAATAAGAGCTAAACAAAAAATAAGCCCTAGAATGATTTTTCAGGATGACATCCCCTGAACATAAGTTCTAACGTGTCTTTTGGAGCAAAAATTAATATAAGACCCATTCTTATTTTCAAGGAAACACGGTAAATAAGGTAGGTGATATAGTACCTGGCAATGGTTAAGTGCTCAAAAAGTGTTAGCCTTTGCCTATTATTACTTTATTATCATTATCCCCTTGGTGGAATTCTTCCAGATGCCAGAAGGGGATAAAATCAGGAAGCTTAGTCAAAAATAATCACTATATATAATAGCAAAAAATTTAGAAATAAGCAGTGTGGGGTGCTGCTGTATTTGCAATATTTGCAAATTTTCATTGTGTAAAGTCTCCCATGATGGCCAATTCCAAACTACCAATTTGAAGTCACTGAACCCAGAATAGGGAAGAGATGTACGATGAGCCCACATGAGTGAAGTGATACAAGGTAGCTCAAGCGCACCACTGGAAAGAGGCTTAAATATTTGCCAAAGCAGAATTGTCAGTAGGGTGTCCCTTGATAATATAATATAATATGATGCTATGAAAATTGGAATTATAAAGACTAAATACAGCCCTGCAAAATTCTTATGATAATAAGAAAAGCAAGATTCAAAATCATATCTATAGAGGAGATCCAAAATGGCAGAGTAGATAAACACTATGCCTGCTTCCTTCTATGAACTCATTAAAATTACAGTTCAATTATAGAACATTCAACTTGGAAAATCATTTGAAGTCTAGCTGAACAGAAGTTTTATAACTAAGGATATAAAGAAGAGGCAGCGTCAAAACTGGTAGGAGGGGTGGAGATGCGAAACAGACTGGCCCTAAACCTTTATGTGGTGGTTGAGAATGAGAAGGGATATCTTGGCCATGGAGGTCCCCCCCCCCCCCCCCCCGCAGAGAAGTGAGGGACACCCATCCCCACACCAGTCTCCCCAGCCTGGAGTGCTTATACTGGGAAGAGGAGCCCCCACAACATCTGGCTGTGAAAGACAATGGGGATTCTGACTGCCTGGAAGGATGGAGGGCTTTGGGAAATCCAGACATCCTCTTTTTTTTTTTTTTTTTTTTTATTGGGGAACAGTGTACTTCCAGGACTTTTTACCAAGGCAAGTTGTTGTCCTTTCAATCTTAGTTGTGCAGGGTGCTGTTCAGCTTCAAGTTGTTGTCCTTTCAGTCTTAGTTGTGGAGGGCACAGCTCAGCTCCAGGTCCAGTTGCTATTGCTAGTTGCAGGGGGCACAGCCCGCCATCCCTTGTGGGAGTCGAACCAGCAACCTTGTGGTTGAGAAGACGTGCTCCAACCAACTGAGCCATCTGGGAGCGCAGCGGCAGCTCAGCTCAAGGTGCCGTGTTCAATCTTAGTTGCAGGGGGCGTTGTCCACCATTCCTTATGGGATTTGAGGAATTGAACTGGCAACCTTGTGGTTGAGAGCCCACTGGCCTATGTGGGAATCGAACTGGCAGCCTTCGGAGTTAGGAGCATGGAGCTCTAACCTCCTGAGATACTGGGCCGGCCCGCAGACATCCTCTTAAATGGCCCATGCAGAATCATTCACCGGCACTCACCCTGGGCTCTGGCACAGGGACGGTGACTCAGGGTGGGGTGGTGGGGTGTTGGAGGCAAATGGGGGGCAGACTGAGGTGTGTGGCAAAGGCTGGGGACAATCACCATTTTCGCAGTGAGGGGTTCTGCTGCCTTGAAGCCGGCAGGTAGGCACCATCTTTTCTATGTTGTGCCCACCCCCACAGCCAAATCTGAATCTCACTGGTCTGGTGAGCTCTGCTGCTCTGCCCTGCTGACTCTACTGGGACTCTACCCCACCCAATTCCCCCAACACCAGAGGCACTTTCTCTGAGCAGCCAGTCCTGCCGCACTGCACTTTTTTTTTAAATTTTAACTATCTGTGTCCACAGGCCCCAGGCAGGTGGCGAATGGCCTCAGTGTGCTCTGAAAGTTTTGCTGAGTAGCTCCAGGTTCAGCATTCACCCAAACCAGAATCTACATTAACCTGGTGCCCATAATTTTTATCACACTAGTGACTCCCTAACACCCTGCCTCACCCAACTTGTGTACCACACGAGGTTTTATTAATGGCTGAACCTAAAGAGAGCAGGCAAGTGATAGCAGGCCTCGGGGCATCCTGACTTTTTGCAGAGCTACCCCAGGCCCTGTACTCATGGCAGACATCCTCAGTTTTCAGATTAGTCTCTCGTACACATTTCCAGGTTTAGCACAGGCAGTGAACAACCTCAGATTGCTTTGTAGGTCCTACCAGGTAGTCCTTGGCTGGTCACAGGCAGTGGCTGACCTGGGCCTGTACTGGCACCCCTCTCAAGAGGACCCAGAACCAACATACTTGGAAATTGGCTTTAGATCAACTAGCCCCACAAGCTGTACACTCAAAGGGATGTCTCAAAAGGCACCAGGGCCAGCTGGGGAGAATCCCACTCAGTGAGATAAGCCCCCACACAACAGCCTGTAAGCTATGGACATGACCAAATCAGCCTGAGGGTCAATTCCACCCACTGACATGCCAATAGTAATCAAGGCTCAACTATAAAAGGGGAGCACACACAACCCACACAAGAGACACTCCTGGAGCACCCAGAGTAGGTGACCAGAGAGACTGTGTCAGTGCCCCACAAGGCATCTACTACATAAGGCCACCCGACCAAGATTAGGAGACATAGCAGATCTACCTAATACATAGAAACAAACACAGACAGGCAGCCAAAATGAGGAAAGAAATATATCCCAAATGAAAGACAGGAGAAAACTCCGGAAAAAGAACTAAACAAAATGGAGGTAAGTAACCTACCAGAGACAGAGTTTAAAACATTGGTTATAAGGATGCTCAAGGAACTTAGTGAGAACTTCAACAAAGAGATAGCAAGCATAAAAAAAGACATAAAAACCATTATAAAGAACTAGTCAAAAGTGAAGAATACAGTAACTGAAATGAAGAATAGACTAGAAGGAATCACCAGCAGACTATATGAAGCAGAGGGTCGAATCAGAGACTGGGAAGACAAAGTAGCAAAAACATCCAATGAGAATAGGAAAAAGAAAAAAGAATCCCCCCCCCCCCAAAAAAAAAAAAATGAGGATAGTTTAAGAGACTTCTGGGACAACATCAAGCATAACAACATTCAGATATAGGGTTTCCAGAAGAAGAGAGAAAGCAAGGGATTGAAAACCTATTTGAAGAAATAATGACTGAAAACTTTCCTAACCTGGAGAAGGAAATAGATATACAAGTCCAGGAAGCACAGAGAGTCCCAAATAAGATAACCACAAGTAGGTCCACTCCAAGACACATTATAATTAGAATGACAAAGGTTAAAGACAATGAGAGAATCCTAAAAGCAGCAAGAGAAAGGCAACTTGTAACTTATAAGGGAACTTATAAGATTGTCACCTGATTTCTCAGCAGAAACTTTGCAGGTCAGAAGGGATTGGCACAAAATATTCAACGTGATGAAAAGCAAGGACCTACAACCAAGATTACTCTACCCAGCAAGGCTATCATTTAAAATTGAAGGACAAGTAAAGAGCTTTCTGGACAAGAAGCTAAAGGAGTTCATCACTAACAAACCACCAAACCAGTATTATAAGGAATGTTAGAGGGATTTCTTTACTATGGGGAAAAAAAAAATCAAACTTATGAAGAATCAAATGGCAATAGCTACATGTCTATCAATAATTACTTTCAATGTAAATGGATTAAATGTTCCACTCAAAAGACACAGGGTGGCCGAATGCATAAGAAAAAAAATCTTTACATATGCTGCCTACAAGAGACTCACTTCAGGTTAAAAGACATACATACAGAAAGTAAAGGGATGAAAAAAGATATTTTGTGAAAATGGAAACAAAAAACAACAACAAAAAAACTTAGGGTAGCAATACTTATACCAGACAAAACACTTTAAAAACAAAGGTTATAATAAGATCAAAAAGTACTGGGATTATAACCCAGTAATCCCACTTCAGGGTATTTATCTGAAGAAACCCAAAACACTGCTTTGAGGGATGAATGCATCCATATGTTGATTGCAACATTGTTTACAATGGCCAAGATGTGGAGGCAGCATGGGTGTCTGTCGATGCATGAATGGAGGTAGTACATATATGCCATGGAATATTGCTTGGCCAAGAATGGGGAAGGGTTCTTGCCATCTGCGGCAGCATGGATGGACCTGGAGGGCTTAGTGGAGTATGTTAGGCAGAGAATGACAGATGCAATGTGATTTCACTTTTATGTGGAATCTAAAGGAAAAAAAATAAACAAACAAAATAGAAACAAACTCATAGATAGTGAAAATTTTGAAGGTTGCCAGATGGGAGGGGTGTTGGAGGTGTGGGTGAAAAAAGGGGAAGAGATTAAGAAGTACAAATTGGTTGTTACACGTGTGCTCCAATGTTCATTGCAGCTTTGTTTACGGTGGCCAAGACATGGAAACAAACAAAATGTCCTTCAATAGATGAATGGATAAAGAAGTTGTGGTATATATACACAATGGAATACTATTCCGCGGTAAGAAAAGATGATATAGGAACATTTGTGACAACATGGATGGATCTTGAGAGTGTAATGCTGAGCGAAATAAGTCAGACAGAAAAAGCAGAGAACCATGTGATTTCACTGATATGTGGTATACAAACCAAAAACAACAAAAGAACAAGACAAACAAATGAGAAACAGAAACTCATAGACACACTAGTTTAGTGGTTACCAGAAGGTAAGGGGGGTGGGGGTGGGAGATGAGGGTAAGGGGGATCAAATATATGGTGATGGAAGGAGAACTGACTCTGGGTGATGAACACAGTGGGATTTATAGATGATGTATTACAGAATTGTACACCTGAAATCTATGTAATTTTACTAACAATTGTCACCCCAATAAATTTAATAAAAGAATAAAAAAAATTGGTTGTTACAAAGTAGTTATGTGGATGTAGGGTATAGCATAAGAAATATAGTCAATAATATTCTAATAACTATGTATGATGTCTGATGGGTACTAAATTTGTTGGGGTGATAGATGGGAGGGGGTTGGGGGCAGAATGAAAAAGGTGAAAAGATTAAGAAGTACAAATTGGTAGTTACAAAAGTGTCATGGGGATGTAAAGCAAAGCACATGGCATATAGTCAATGATATGGTAATAACTATTTATAGTGCCGGGTGAGTACCAGACTAGTCAGGGGATCACTTCTTAAATTATACAAATGTCTAACCATTAGGCTGTACACCTGAAATTAATATAAAAAATATTGAATGTCAACTGTAATTGAAAAATTTTAAAAGGGGCAAAAGGTGAAAGGGAATAAGAGGTTCAAATTTCCAGGTATAAAACACATAAGTCATGGGGATGTAATGTACTGCATGGGGAATATAGTCAATACCGCAATATTGTGATAACGTGGTACAGTGTCAGTTGGACTTAATTATGGTGATCCCTTTTTCAGGTGTATACATGTTGAATAACTATGGTGTACCCCTGAAACTAATATAATATTGTATGTTATCTATATTTTAATAAAAATATTAAAAAATAAACAAAAATCATATCTATAATGAGACGGTAACTCACAGGTTTCCATGAATCTAAGATGCACAGTTTTCCTGATTTTCTGTGCTCACGATGGATTTTAAAATCCACATTTAATATTGTTTCTTCTTTGTTGTTGTTGTTCTAAAAAGCAGTCAGTAAATCAGTCATGCCCTCAAGCAACGCTGCTCTAGAATCAATGATAAATAGCAGATAAATTGATGTTAACATCAGGATGGGAACAGGAAAAGAATACAGCAAAGTGAAAACAGTTTGATTTGTTGTTGAAGTAAGGCTGTAAGTGAATTTTTCTTCCATTTGGATGCTTATTAATAGTGTATGCATAATAAATCATAACAAAACTTTAAAACAGAGTCCAAACCTGAGCATAAATGCATGTGTGCAAGGAAAGAAAAACCTTTCCCTCCCTCCCTCTCACTCTTTCCCTCCTTTCCTTTTTCCTTCCTTTCTTCTTTTGCTTTCTTGTTTTTACTTCTTCCTCACTTTTCCTTGTTTTCTTTTTTTCTGGTTTTGTCTTTGGTCTGTAGCTTATCTATGACATCTGATTATGTGGTAGAAGAGGCACACGGTGTGGAAAGTGCTACACATGTGTGCTGGTGTGCATCCGTGTATGTTGTGTGCATATGTATTATATTTAGATATTTAGTAAAAGACCTCCATTATTTCTTGGCTTGGTTTACCCTCTATCCAGGAGAGATGCTCCGTATTGAGATACATATTTAGAGCTGGCCCTTTAAAGATAGCTTAGGAAACCCAGTTCAGACTGGTTAAAAAACAAGCAGGACTCAATAATAAAGGGCTAGACCTGTCTGAGCCCAGTGAATGGGATTTTTTATATGAATAGGCCAATTGGCTCCCTTCAACTTGGCTGGGGCACTGATAGGAGGGGTGGGGGGAAAGTTGTGACCTCTTTCTCTTTTAAGCAAGGAGAAAACATTGTTCATGCTTTGTCAGACTTGAAAGTGAAAAAAAAAAAAAAAAAAAATCAGCCACAATTTTCCCTGCTTCCTCAGTGAATATTTCTTCAAAACAAGAGCTTCTGATCCAATCTGTCTACCAAAAGGATAACTTTGAGCAAGAAGGATTTATCTTCAATTCCCCCAAATCCCCTTTCCCTTAAATACACATACTCAGATTTCAGTTTTTACGAAAAGCGTGTTTTGAGTGTTTGTATCCAGAAAGTCAAGTACCCACATCAAACAGAACCTACAGTCTACTATTTTATTTGGAAATCACGTCTCCAGTTTGTGGATTATTTCGGTCTTAGGCTTTTCTGATCCCTTGCTTTACTTCTCTCCCCAGGTCAGGTTAAGGAGAAGATGGGGAAAGAAAAGTAGCTCACTGCAGCTGTTGGTGAGGATGCCTGGAATCCTGCCACTTGGTGGAAGAGGAGGCTGAGACTTGTGATTTTATCAGGCTCAGGCAATTCTGCATGTGTTGGAAGTTTCAATGCTCCCCTGCTCCCACCCTTCCTGCAGAAAACTAAGAGCTGGTTTTGAGGAACGGTTGCACCCACTTATCCTAGAACCCAATCCTGATTTCTAGTGGCTTGTGCGGGCCACTAAGGATGCCAAAAGAGAGATTGTGTCAGAACCCAGGAATTCCAATTTCACGTTTTACAAGGAGAGGTAGAAATGAAAACAGACCACTAGAGGCTAAACTGGATACAGGAGACAATTGAACAAAATCCCATCATAATAACCTGAGCACAGAATGAATCCATCCATGGGAACGATACTGAATCAGAAATCCTCCTTTGTATAAATGTCCTTCATGTTGATCTTTTCTTTCCACCCAATGCTGTTTTGGTATCAAATAGAATCTCTCAATTTTTAGAAATTTCAGCACTTAGAGGACCTTAAACTGGCCGATACTCGATTGACACTGTCTACAAAAACCGTTCTAATCAGAAAGATCCAGAGGAATGTTTGCTGAACAACTTCATGTTAAGCAAGTGGGGAATGGCTCCCTCTGATCAGCTGTTGAAAAGCCTGGGAAAAACAATTTATTTCCTTCATTTTTCAAGCATGATTTTTGCCTTATGCTCTATCCTGTGCACCATGAATTCAATGCCACACTTCCCTGCAGCGCAACCAGATTGATCATGAATACTGAATGAGTCTCCTGGAAAGAAACTTGAGCCCCAAAATGATGCCAGTTAGAGAGAAAGGCTACCTTCACCCGTCAAAGCAATGTGCTTATTCAAAGGTCTTTGTATCGTACATCTGCTAGAAAAAGATATTTTCAATATTTCATAGCCCTGACAACTGGGCAGAGTAAACTGTTACTGTAAGTTATGTTTTTAGGTATATGCTGGCACGAATGTGTGGATTTTCATCAAATATCGACAAACCTTGACCTCATCCACTCTGTACTCTTCCATTGGCACTGTCAGAGATACCCACATTCTGTTGCCCATGGAATTTTCCAGTGCTTATGGAACCCCTAGTGTTAGGTGAGGTCACTTATTTATTTCAATGATATTCCTCTTGAATATGTAGCATCAGCGGGCAAGCTCAGGGATGGGGTTTGGGAACCTCTAATATCAATTTGCTACACAGTGAAAACAGAAACACTACTGGTGGGTGTCTCCGTTAGGGTTGTGGGAAGATGTGAAGAAAACTCAAGCACCAGGTATCCTTCATCCGACAAACCATGCAGCATGGCTGTCAGTAAATGAGGGTGTTCATTTGTGTGAAGAATATGTATGTATCAAATCTAACAGTAACATTTGTAGGTAACTGAGAGCTGATTGGTATGCACTGAAAAGGACAGATTTAAGCTTTTTCTTATGGTAAGTTAGTGAGAAGCCTCGATGTAAATTATGTCCAGAGAGGAATGGTTACCTGAGATCCCCACGCACCAATGATAATAAGTTGTTTGGGAAGAGGAGCTGGGAAACCCTGCCATCAGCAGGTGGTCATGGGACAGCTGAAAGGAGCAGGGCAGACAAGAACGTCTACATAAGAAGACTCTGCATTCCTATCTGCTCACTTCCTCCCGCTCTTTCCTGGATGACCAGTCTTGCTGGTCCTAGAATTTCCATGGTAGCAGGGACAATCCACTTGGCCACTACTAACAGGGCAGTGGGTGGAGTGCTCCCCTTCTCTATTTTGAGTTGGATTATGAATAATTATTTGTGTGTCCTATATTATACGGCCCTCTGTAAAAATCAAATAATTAAAATTGCATTATGAGCTAAGCACTGCTTATTTCCTCTAACCTACTTTTTGTTGTTGTTGCAAAATAGGCCCATAGAGAAACCGTCAATTTACTCTTCCAGCTAAACTACTCTTGATCTGAGCCCTATGACACTCAAGACAAGTAGTGCATGATGCATTTACTCCAACAAAGCAAGAATCTCAAACCTTTGAAGGACTTCAAGTTATTCAATTTCTATATGTATGTGGTTTTTGTTGATTTTCACAGCTCAAAATGTGTTCTTTGCACTGACGCAGGCACTATGTGGGTTCACAAGCAGTTGTGGAGTTCTGGGTTTGTGTTAGTATATTATAAATATGAAAGGATTTTAAATGGGGGTTTTCCTGTTGTCCCGGAATTACCTCAAGCTGAGGACACAGGCATCAAGTACCCCATATTTTAAAGAAAGGAGTGGATTGGAGGCCAGACACGCCCTCTGTGGATGTGACCAAATCCCTAACCATCACTACCTCCAATAGAAGCTTGATTGGAGAGAAAGGCCAAGAAGTACTGGAGTTGTTCTTATTGGCTGATGGGTGAGTGGTGACTTCCCTCTCCCCTCATAAAAGGAGGTAGAGCTTCAGTCCACAAATTCAGTGGAGCAGAGTTGCTGCAGGAGAGCTCTCCTCAGAGATTGGTGGTGGGGTGGGGTGGGGTGTGGCTGGCAAGAAGGGGAGCTAAGCATCATGATCCTTGGTTGGGTATCTGCTTATGCAGGGGACTTGCTAATATTTCCTGGTGCTTACTGAGCAATAAGAGAAGAGAGCTGGAGGGGAGGGGAGGAACATTAAGGAGATCTACCACTTGGTGTGGCAAAGATGGGTGAATTTTCTGTTTGTCAGGTGGCTATCCTGCAAGGCAGGCAGCATTGAACTGTCTTGCATCTATGTCACTCGTGAAGGTGAGGGCTGACACCTGAAGGAGGCTTCAGGAGACCTAGGAAATAAAATCCTCTAGAGGCAGGGGTGAAGGTATAGCTTGAAGAGGGCTGGGGTCTTGTGTCCAGTCCTTATAACCACCTGTTGGTATATAGCCTGCAAGAGCAATTTCTAAAGCTGATATTCTGAGATTTCTGCCATCTTAGGACTAGCTTAGGTTCTTGCCACCCAAAGTTCTCATCTTGCAAAATTTTCCTGACCTACCTACCTCAATGTCGTGATTTGGATCCCTGAATGCTAGCCGGTAATAAAGAAATTTGGATCTGGAATCCATATTGATTTTTCAAAATCCTCATTCTTATTAGGTCATAAACTGCTGAAGACTTCATGCCAGTCACCAGCCATTTACTGGAGTTGTCTGCCTATGAAAATTCGGAGAAACAACATCTTTTTAGAAGTTGGGTAGTTTATTTTATTGACCAAACTAGAACACATGAAAGTAATGACTAAACGCAATGTCCAATGACCATCACAGTCTTTATTTTTATTATAATTCCTTATTTCTATGCGCTCATTTGTTCAAGTTTTGCCCCCACCAAGTTTTAAGCTCCATGAAAACAAGATGTATATCTGACTTTTTAAATGCTCTATCCTCAGTGTCTAGTACAGATTCTGCCACATAATAGATGTTCAACAAATATTTGCTGAAGAAACAGCAAAAAGATCTTTTAAATGCCACAGAAAACATATACAAGTTATAAGACGTATAACATTTAAGACATGCAACATTTATTTATTTATTCTAGCTGGTAATAAAGAAATTTGGATCTGGAACCCATATTGATTTTTCAAAATCCTCATTCTGATTAGGTTGATAACTATCTGAAAATGGTTTCATGGCTCCTGATTCCATCTCAGACTCCTGTTGCATAGTTAGAGGGTAAATATTTTACCAGCACACTAATTTCCAGATATAATTATTCCTGCCCAGTTAGTTTAATTGCTTTTAAGGAGTTAGGGTCCTTTTCTGAACTGTCACCAGCATCAGTAAGCAAATGACCAGGCAATAGAAGGAGATGTCCCAGGAAATCTAGCAGGTTTCTTATCCCTCAAAGCAGATTCCTTGTTTTACCTCCGGAGCTGAACCACTACAGGCGGCAACACCACAAGGCTTGGCAGGACCATCTTCGTTGTGATCGAGAGGAAAGAATGACAAAGAAATCAAGGCTATGTGGCCGATATCAACAGCGTACCAAGAAGGGTGCCTACCATATAGCAGATGCTCAACAAATACATGTTAAGTGAATGGAAGGATGGGACAACTTCTACTGTACGTATTCACTGGTATTAACAAGGAACTACAGAGTGAGATCTCAAGGATCTTGACACACTAAATACAGTTATAGAAGCTCTGTCAGACAGTGTCCATAGTGTGTAAGAGCTCGGAGGCAACAGCACTATGCTAATCATTATGTGAGTGCAAGAAAATTCCACTTAGCTAGAGTTCCTTGACAGCATCGGAATCAGTGGATGCATCTTCTCCTGCAGCACACCCATCAGAGAGCCATAAATACAAGAAGCTGTAATTGTTCCTTGAAACCAAAATTATTGATGTGAAGTCACCTGCTCTTTCTACTCAGATCTGTGAAACACAGATGGCTTGGTAACGCCCTATCAATTAAAAGAAATGAGTGCAGTGGGGCGGGATGTTTATCGACCCAGGATCTTACAGCGCGCGTGATTTAATCTTACCACATTCCTTCCATTATGTTCCTGTTGGCATTTTGCCCCCTTGGAGAATTTAGGATTTATTTGTGGGCTCATCATGAATGTGCAGAGGGGAAACGTGGACTTGGAGCTGCCCAGTGAGCACTGTCTACTGCAGGCCGGGCTGCCCCTGGTCTAGTTACACCATTACCAGACACATGGTGTGTCTGGTAATAAGGTGGATTGGCTGCTTTTTGAGAACTATGTAGCAGCAAGTTTAGAATATGCCTCCAAATTCTATCACGGGATTCCATAAGAACTAACAAATGAACAATCATTCAAATATTTATTTAAACCTTTTTAGAACGTACTGCATTTTTTAGACTGAACTATCTCATGGGTAAATTACAAGGGGATAGAGCTAAACACCTTACTGGGTGTCTAGTACTTATTAGGCAGTGCAGCTCATCAGCTCATCATAGAATCCAGTACAGGCAAAATCCCTTGACTCTCAATTAGGAATCCTACAACCTGCTAAGTGAGGCAGTATGATAGAGAAAAAACACCATATATTTTGTTAGGTCAGCATTTTAATCTCTGTACAGAGAAATGTAAAGAATTTTAAGGAAGATTCTCTAGCTAGCTTCAGCAAGAACATACTTGTTTTCTTTTATATTAATAAGTGTATAAGTTCATGTTCGCTTTTAAATTATAAAAGCAATATATGATTATTAATAAAGAACTGGAAAAGACTGAAATGCAAAGAAAAAACAATCACCCACAATCCAATCATGCCTACACAGTCATTGTAGCATTTTGACATACTTCATATTATTTATTTTGTAAAATTCTCTCTCCAGAGAATCTCATTTGGTTTTGGATTTTTAATAATTGTAAAATCTTGCATCCTGTTTTCCAGTTCATGTTCTAAAGCGAACATTCTAACTTGTTATAAAAGTCTTTACAAATATTTTAAATGGCTACGTAATATTTTATTAAGTGGCTAAACCAAAATTTACCTAACCATTTTCTATTGCTGGACATTTTGGGTGGCTTTCGAATGTCTGCTCTTTTAAAATAAGAAGTAATGAATAACTGTGTCCAAAGTTTTTTCCTATTTATGGATTATCTCATTAGAAATGATTTCCTAAAGCATGATTACTGGCTTATAAACATGTGACCAAACGACTTTCCAAATAATTGCATAGGTGAACACTTATATCTCAATGTGCAAAATGTGGGAACTAAAGTGTTTCAGCTTTCTATATTTGCACAGAAAAGGAAAACATTTTTCTAAGTATTAACTAGTTAAGCTATTTTGGATATTTTATACCCAAATATGTGTTCCGAAGTATATTTATGTTTCAAATACTATTACTGAAATATCATGGAAAGATGGGGTGGAGAGGGAAATAAAATAACTGCTTTAAAAAAGATTGCATCCACTAATGAAATACCCTAAACATCATGATTTCTATTGAGTATTTCTTGAACATTTTTCAGTGAAATAAGGAATATTAGTAGAACTTACAACACCAGGTAAGGGTGACTTTATGTTTTTAATTTTTTAGGATAGTTCTGATTTCATATGACTTTTGGTCCTTTCAATGGGAGAAATTTATCAAATTTATAACTAAAGAGATTTTAAAACATTTATAAGAGTGGTCCAGTAAAGTTAGAAAACTAAATAATAGTATCTTTCAGGATGTCTATTAACTTGTAATGTATGGAAGATGAACATACTATTATAACTTACAATCAGACTATATGGTTTGACGAGTGTTCATGGAAGCATTATACACATAGTAGATGAAAATTCCCTATTCACTGGTTGATTTTTGTCCCTCAGATTAGTGGGCTATCTTTCAGTTTTGTTTTTGTTGAACAAGTAATTCTCTAACATGGAAACTGTCTTGGATTTAATACATTGTCTTTTCAGTAAGTCATATTTGAATCTATTATTTTGAAGAGATGGGTAAGTGGTTTCATTAGTTTTGATGGCAGAAAGATCCTATACCTTATGAGAAGGAGGCAGTTGATTTTTATGCCTTATTTAATCTTGCAGCCTATTTAAAACTTTACAAGGGAGACAATACCTAAAAAATAACTTATCTGAGCTTCTTGCTGATTTTGCCTTTTGTTGCTCTTCATAAAAATCTTGTGAGTTAAGTTTTGTTTCTTCTACTTGTCAGATAAGGAAACCGAAGCTCAACATTACCAGATACCTGACTGCTGCCCTATAGCCATTCCTCCCATTTTCCCTTGCTGACAGAATTCCAGCCTTATCCAGTTGGCAGTTCCACATGGAAGAGGGGCTCCCACCCAGAGGTGAAGCATAATTGGTCAAAACCATAAATGGTAATCTCATTCTCTTTAGTTAGTGGTTGGTTTAGAAGTGACCTTCTATTACTTCCAGCCAAAAATACAGCAGGGGAAGTCTGCTGAGGAGCTTCTGCAATGTTTCCTACCCTGAAAAACAAGAGAGAAGCAAAGAGAAAGGACCCGTTTTCTTCCTGTGGACACAGAAGAATGAGGACATACTTTCGTGAGCTATGGCCGCCATCTCACTATAATGAGGAACCAGCCTAAATGTGAAAGCCAACATGTTTTGGATAGAGGAGCAAAAGAATAAGAGAACCTGAGTTTGTAGAAACATTAATAATTAATAATAATTAATATATATATAGTTGAGTATTCTATTACTTGAGGTTAAAAGCATTCTAGCTCGTAGAGTGACAGAGATGAGATTTAAACACAAGCCTGACTGGCCACAAAGCTTACAAAATTACTAAGTCAATGTGATCTGGTGGCCCATGGGGAAGCCTCTTTAGTATTTCAGGGGTTGCTACCAAGAACTAGAGGGAAGCTAAGCTGGAGAGACCCCATTCTGCCCTCTACTGTCACCCGACCTCATCCTTTAACACATAGGTGTTCAGAGTTAGAGATTGTTCTTATAACGTTTTTCCTGATTAGAGATAAAAGAAAACCATCATATGCAGCCTCTTTGAAGATGGATTTCTTTCATCACGCCAATTCTAAACAAGCAGTTGTCTTTTGCTTAAGAGGACCTCTCTTAAAATTCTGGTCCAAAGCTGGCCTCAATTATTTTGGCTGATAAGGGCTGAGGCAGAAGAGAAGAAATCAAATCCGAAGGCAATTCAGAAACCATCCTTTAACTGAATTGGTCTAGTTTATTCTTTCTTATCTAGATCTCTTTTTGCTTGGGCTACTACGTAGCCAAGTTAGCTTGTTTCCTATTCTAACTTTTTTCTTTTGTCTTTTCCCTTTTTCTTTTTCCACCTCTAGGGAAGGTCCTCATGAGAAATGAAATGGCCATGATGGGTCCTATATAGAAGAGAAAGGGGAAAGATAACGGGGTTATGAGGTGGTCACATTTGACTGTATCGAGGCAAACGGCTCAGAGCCTAAGTTCTTTAAAACCTTTGATTCTCCTTCAGATAGGTTTCAGTGATCATTAACTTTTGTTCCAGAAAGTTATCCATCTTTGGTGGAGTAGAATTTTAGTTCATACACAGTAAATGTCTAAAAGATGCTAGAGAAAGAGAATGGGCAAAGCGGGGGGTGGGGAGGATAGACTAGAGGCAGAGAGTGAGGAAGTGTTCTAAACCACTTCTTTCATCACTTTAAATGCCATTGAATGCATACTTCTTCGGAAGGATAGAACCTGAATTCTCTTGGTTTATAGTATGGGGTACAAGTAACAAGAGAAGATGGAAGTTGATACCTGACAGCCCTGAATCTTCAGGTTCTGTTATCTGTGGAGCAGGATTTCTAGCGGCAACTTGCAGAGGGCCAGACAGCATTTTGAAAAAGAAATCTGGAAATATTCCAGCTGGAAAACAAGGAGAGTTCAGGGCTCTCCATTTCCTTTTCCTTCTTTATGTGTCTCAATCCATGATCTCAGGCTTCAGAACAAAAAAGTAAATGAAAGAGTACAAAAGTCATGGCTTCTCTGGGTTTAGGAGAAGATCAGAATGTACTAGTAAGAGAGGCCTGTGTAGGCGAAGCACATCAGGAATAAATGCATAATAAATGCATCAGGCTGTGGGGCTTTCCAGGCCCTAAGCACAAACGAGCTCCAGAGGTACGATACTTGAGAGGCAGCAGACAAATGGTTACCCACCCTTCCAGGCTCAGGCCCTGGTATCCTCCTCCAGGGTAGAGCATCCTTTTGTATGCCCATCTCTTCTCTCCTCCCTGGCTTTCCCTGGAATAGCTTTCTGACCTGGTCACTGCCTCATTCCATCTCAGCTTCTCACTAGCTTTCCAATAATCTTTCCAAAACAGCCAAGCATCTTAGTCAGTTGAACCTGTCAGCCTCTTCATGTATTTGTCATGGACCTCACATCAATGGACATGATTCCACCTCCTTCAATAAAATCATCTCCCTTCTCATAGGTCAGAAAACCAAGGCTCAAAGAATTTAAGAAATTTTCTGAGTTTCACTGATAGCAAGCGGCAGTCCAGGATTCCAGCTGGAGGAATCTGTGTTCTTTCCACTGCCTCAGGACCTTTCAAAGCCCTGACTGGGGACTTCAAGAAACCAGAGCTTGCAACAGGAGAGGGAGGACGCTGATAGTATCTTGGCTGAACATTTTTCACCTTGGCATCCTATTGCCACCCACAAGGGATAAGGAAAGAGGGGCATGATGGGACTTCTATTTCAGACAGAATCATTCCACTCAGCTTCAAATAGATGCATTGAAGCCAAGTGAGAGAAATACCCCTAGAGATAAAGCAGATGTCAATTTGGGAGAAGCACTGCACAAAAGCACTTAGACTGGAAGCAATCAGCATCTCCAAAAGCCAACATATTTTACACAAACCAGTGAAAATGGGGTCACCTCACCTAATACATTGCATCTATTGCATCTTGTTGGACAATGGCCTTTTTTTCATCAGGAGTTGACAGTTGATTAAGGACCTTTCTTCAGGAGAAAGTAATTCCTCTCCTCCTCCACCTGCCACACACCTATTTAGGGAGATCTGTTAAATGTTAAGAAGTACATTGAAGCAAATGTATAGATGGAATTAAAGAGTGACAGGATAATTCATTGAGTTTTATATTGGTTGCTGCTACTGTCCCCTAGTAGCTCAGAAAGGTTGGCTAGAAGCTGCTGTGCTTTCATATTTTCTAATGGCAGATGTCATGTTCTTTCCATTCTCAGATCAGAGCCATTGGGCTAAACCCTACCTGCAAGACTGCCTAATTCAAGTTGTATTCTAAAACACACACACACATTAATCTTCCGGAAACAGGGGTCCCTCTTACAGTAAAGGCGCATCTTTAATGTGGAAGCTGTTCTTTCCCACCCTGAAAGGTTGTGTTGTGAAGCGATATTATTAGAGTAATTTATGTCTTTGCCCAACGTACAGCTACTGTGTCCCTCCCTGTCTTATCTTCCCCACAGAGGCTGAAGGGAATAGGCTGGCAGCTTTCTGAGCTGGAGGGTCATACAAAACCAGTGCTCAGGGAAGTGCACGGGGGGCAATTCAGAGAAGCTAAACATGTCATGAGGTCCAAGGGGGAAGTGCGGAACCAGGACTACAAGGCACAGCCTGAGGTGAAATGGATGGATGGGAGATGAGGGGAGGGCTGGAAAAGAGAGAGTGACATAAACCTTGGCCATCATGAAAACAAGTTTGCTCAGGGGTCCCCTGAAAGTTTGAGTGAGGCTGGCTGAATGTTTCTCTGAGGTAGGGAAGAGGAGGGAACAAAATTCCCTCTGACTTAATCTATCCCTGCCTGTTGGTAAACCCAGGTAGGGATGAAATAAAATTGGGTCTTGCTTTGGCCCCACTCTTACCAAGAAGTCAAAAACAAAGGTCCTGAGGAGCAACAAAGACAAAACAGTTTCCCAGTTTTTACAGAAATTGCATGGACATGGCCGGAAGCATGTGAGGGCATCCTACACAATTCCTCAAAAAGCCCTCAGTATGATTGGGCCCCAGTTGCCCAACGTAGTAAGAACATTTACTGTTTTTCCTTTCTTCCTTGTTTCACTGTCCCATTCCTTCATTCTTGCTTTCTGGCATCACCTCTGAAATAAAATACCTACACACAAATCTTTGCCTTAGGCTGTGCTTTGCGGGGGAACCCAAACTAAGACTGAATCAATTACTGATATATCTGGTTCAGAGTAAGAAAAAAAAAGAACCTACTGCTACTAAACCTACTGTATACCCATCACTGCGTTTGGCTATTCCACATGAAGATAATGGAAAGAGTTTGGTCTTTAGAGACAAAGGAGAGTGTGTTTAAATCCCAGATGTACTTCTCACATCTTTGTGGTCGAGGTATTTAACTTCTTGAAGCCTCGGTGTTCACACGTGTAAAATGGAGATCATAAGACCTACTTCAGAGGCTTCTTGTGAGGATTAAACAGCAAACCTAAAGGATCTAAAGCAGTGTTCTTCCATAAATATGACTCCTTTGCTTAAGTTAATCTTCCCAATTATGAGAAGTAAATATTTCCCATTTTACAGCTGAGCAAACTGAGGCTCAGAGAGATTAACTTAACTCCCTCCCTTAGTCATTCCCTTTGAGCTATACTGGCCTCTTTGGTGTCCTCAAACATATCAGCCACAGTCCTGTCTCAAAGGTTTTCTTTGTTCTCACCATTTGATCTCTCTTCTCTCTGACTAACTCCATCACCTCCTTCATGACTCTGCTTATTCTTTACCTTCCCCATGAGGCCTCCCCCGATAATCCTATTTATTATGGTCCTCCCCATGACTGCCCCAGTTCCTAGGGCTTTGGGTTCTTTATTCTTTCCTCACTGCTTCTCTCTTTTTATCTCCATGCATATTTTTAAGATGCTTTTTAAAAAGTTTGGTCAGACTGTGCAATTATCTCCAGTTCTTTGGGTACAAAATCAACAATTTGTTATCTCTGCTAACTTTCTCTCATGGTAGCTTATTTCCCTCATGTGTTTTGTTGTGTTTAGCGTGAGCTCATCTTCAGCAGGAATTGTGCTCCTTGAGAATCTGGGTGCTCTGGGGTTAAAGTTATCCCTGAGGGATGGGTTTTATGTTTGCTTCTGTCAAAACCCTAAGAGATCCACAAGTTCTAGATTACTTGTTTTGTGCATTCATTTCTTGATTCAGATAGTGTAAATCAGGATTGTGTCAGCTACTCCCATGTGGCGCTATTTCTATTTGTGACTTTAATGACCAGCTTTCTTGATCTTTCTTTTTCAATTCTCCAGTCAAGGTAATTCCCATGTCTCTGTGGGAGCTTAGCAGCAAGGCCCAAGGGCCTCTTGTTTTGACCTGTATAGGAGTTTCAACACCAGATGTCTAGGACTTGCAATCCCAAGTCAGATCCTAATACCTTTAGGAGCTGGTCATCAACAGCTTCTGCCACGTACCCTGGCTTTGTTCCCCTTCTTCATCCCTGGCACCTGGATTGCCTTGTCTGACTTTCAAGCTCAATTCTGTGTTTACTTTCTACTTTTGTATATTTCACCTAGTATTTCTTTGTGTTTGGAGAGAGACAGGGTTATTTCTGTGCCACATGAGTGTGCCAGGGTGACTAGAAGTCCTTCCCATACATAGTTCGTTATCAGCAATGATACATCTTTTAGACCATGTGGAAATTCATGTCAGAAACTTAACAAAGAACAACACTGATAAGTTAATCAGTGTGGCAGATAAAATACTGAGGGCTTTATATTGCATTCTCTAATTTAGTCATCCTTACACACTCTATGAGATAGCTACCATTATGCCTCTTTTAGAGAAGCAGCAGCAGAGGTTAAAGTAACGTTCCAAGGTCACAAAGCTGCTTAGTGGCTGATAACCTAGAATAAAGTAGTGCTTGGGCTGCTGAGGTACATATTCTGAGTCCCCCACTTATAATGTGTATGACTTTGGGCAAGATACTTAAACTTAGTAAGGAAAATGAGCATGGAATTAATAATGTTCAATGTGAAGATTAAGTGAGACTATCCTTAGAAAGTGCCTAGTGCAGTGCTCGACATACAGTATACTCTGTAAATGTTAGGTGTTATTACACAGTACCCATTTAGAGATTGTATTTGTATTGGGCTGGGAAAATAAAACTCCTCTTTTTGGACGTGAAGGAATGATGCTATGCTTCTTTCATCATATCCTAAAAAGTTAGCACCAGCGCACACTCTGTCGGCCAGGTGGTTCCCTGTACACCTTCTGCGAACACATCAGTTATTACCAACTTGAACTTCTGCCTCTCTATTTGTATCTTCACACATTTCCAATTCATATTACTTGCTAATTGATGCACCCATCATGCTCCAACTCACTTCCTAGTACACCAAAGTCATTTGCAAGATTTCTCCAGAGTCTCCAGAATTAAGTTTCCACAGATGCCTTAGAAGAGCCGATTTGTCCCCTTGGTCTAGGCCGCACATGGGGGAGGGAGAAGGAGGGTGTCTCAGGTTAGGTTCTTCAGAAGCAGATGTGGAAGTGGCTTTGGGGCATACAAGATATTCATTAGGGATCAACGTCTGTGAGAGGAAGGGGAGGAAGCAGGATTTGGTCGAGGGAGAAAATGAACTGAAATGCAAGGCTGATAAAGTCTTGGCCAACCCCTGGGGATCTCTGAAGCAAATACCTGTCAGAGTTGCCCTGCCCAAATGGCTCGGCTTGAATACCTCAGCCCCACTCAGTGTCATCAGATGCCCCAGAAAGGGCATGTCCTTGGGTGAAGTGTTCTTCTGCAACCCAGGCAGACCCTGAAGGATCTGACAGCTGGAGGCTCTCTGACGAGCATCCTTCCTGCAGCTGGGCATCAACCTTCCTTGAAGGGGGATCTGGGTGGTGCATCTCTGCATCTTCCTAGGGGAAATTAAAAGCTAGACATGAGATATCATCAATATTTTAATAGAAACTTCAAGGCTATTACCAAAATGACTGTCTTTCTTGTTCCTGCCATCTGTGTGAGCTTTAATTCCATAGCTTGACTTTCCCACACTGGGTTATAAATTCCTGGAGGGCAGAAGCTGGAAATTATGCATTTAAAGACCTTACAGCACATAAGCACAGTGCCCTTTGTGTAATGAGGATGGAACAGGTGTCTGTTAAATAAAAAAACTAAGGGAGAATTATACTAAGGACCACAGGGGAAAGGATCACTCAATATGTCACTTTTGAACAATTGTTTAATTGAGAAAAAGAAGAGATTAATTAGCACCTACATCATACCATCTACCAAAAAGAATGGCAAATGTATTAAAGTCTTAAATATAAAACTGAAACAGTAAATCTAAGAATACAATTCTAATTTTGAGGTATTCAAATTTCAGAAGCAAAAAAAATACACCAAGAAATAAATTCATAGTTTGCTTATATAATTTTTAAACTGCCATATGTAAAGAGAAGAAAAATAAACACAAATGAACAATTTGGAAAATATTTGTAATAGATCAAGTCTTCTAAATAAAGAGGTTGTAAAGTTCATTAGGATAATAAAAATATCCTAATTGGAAAAAAAAATGATATTAAAGAACAATCCACCCCCAAAAAAGAGAAAGAAATGCAAATGACCAGAAAATATATAGAAAAGGTCTAGCCACTTTAATAATCAAAGGATTACAATTTTAAAACTGAGGAAAAAGCTTTTCATCTACCTAACTGACAAATTTTGAAAAGATAATATTATAGACAAAAACTAGGGAGATGAGATTTACATATAGATTTGGTGTCAGAATGAATGTATATCATCAGGACATTTTCACCATAGTCATGGAAAGTCTGTGATCCAGCCATTCAACTTTTAAGAATTTTCTGTAAAGAAATTATCTGAGATATAAATACTGATAAATACCTAACAATAAACGAATCAGAATTAAATAAATTCGGGTTTATCCACTTACTGTGAAGCTATTAAAAATCACATCATTGAAGAATATTTCATGAAATTACACAACAATCTGAATCTAAATTCACTTGGAAATACACCTATTTTGTATGCATGTACACATATACATACTAAGTGAATAGAAATTAGCAATGATTATGTCAGGAGGGTGGAATGATGATAATTATGGCTTTTTTTGTATCCTTTTTTCCATTTTCTAAATTTTTATAATGTACACGTATGAATTTTATATTCACAGAGCTCAACCAAATACAAACACACACGCGTGCGCGCGCGCACACACACACACACACACTTTTAAGAGGCTAATAACAGAGAAAAATTCAGCCTGATCCTGTCCTTTCACTGACCACCCATCTTTGGCTACTCCCCCTACATTCTTAACCCTTTCAGCTTCCTCAGTCAAAATACCTGAGATGATTGTTCCAGTTTTCAGAGTGTACAGATTGCTCTGGAGTGTAATAGACATGAACTATGGAGTTATAAATGTTTGAATCTGAATCCTAGACCAACCCGTTACTGTGTGTCTTGGGCAACTCCTTTATACTCTCAGAGACTTGCTTTCCTTCTTTGCAAAACAGGGTTATAAGGTTATAAATATCCATCCAATTGTGGCAAGAACAACGTGGTAGAACAGTTCAAAGCACAGACTCATCAGTCAGGTTGCTTTTGTTCAAATCCCGGTTCTGCTACCTACTAGCTGTGAGACCAGGGCCAAGTTATTTAACCTATATATGACGTGGTGGCCCTCTATTTAATGGGAGGTAATAATAGTGCCCCCTTTACAAGGTTTTAGGGACAGCATAGAGGTTAATAAGCACTTAGAACAGTCCTGGTAAGTGTACACACTATGGCAGTATTTGCTGCGATTATCTGATGAGGCATCTAATGTAAAACACCACTGAAGAGATGCAATTCAGTGAATTAAGAATCTTGACTCTGGGCCAAGTCCTTGTTAGGGGTCCAAAACATCAGAAGGGATAACTTCTGTTTTTAGAGAAAGTCATGATTTTGAGAAAGAGGTACGTATATACAGGAACAACAACAACAACATCTCCACTAGAATAGAGGAAACCGAGTTGTTCTGTTCAGGGTACCATAGGGGCACAGAGAGGAGCCCTTCATCTAGCTAGTCCAGGAGTTCAAAGGAAATGATACCGAGCTGAAGCTTAAACTATATAGAGGGCACTCAATCCACGTCTGTTTCCTTCTGCTATCCCATTCTCCTTCTCATCACCTCCCCTTGTCAAATCCTTACGGGGAAAATGGTGACAAGACAGGGAAGAGAGAATAAGGGAGAAGCACGCTGGTTCTTCTCCCAGTTCCACTTCCCCGCTCCCATTTCAGGCAGCCTGGAGGCATAACACCAACTTGCACTCGTGTGATACACGTTTGACATTTCAAGGTCCTTTCTCCTGTTCCTGCCCGCCAGATATGGGAGTGATATACTGTTCCTCCGTGGGTTGGTTTGACCTTTAATGAAAGGCTACACTAACCCCAGTGCTCACAAAGCAGTTAATACACATGTCTTGCTGTCACAGAGTTTTAGGAACATATGAAAATTAACTACGCCGCTTAGCCAAAACCCACCCTCCCCAGGGGTGTTTCTTTGTTCTGACGGCCCAATGGGACCTGTCTAGATACCCCCCCCCCCAACCCAACGTAGCTGATTTTGTTTGCCTGTCACTCTGTGCCAGGCTCTAATTGGTACCTTTTGTGGGAGTCTAATTTAGAAGTTCAAATCTCTCCAATACAGGTCAAGAATGGGCCAAGCCTGGTGAGGACTATTTGGGAAGGCCAGCTGCTCCGTCTGGCTAGAAATTCTGCCCTTCTTTCCTTCGTTTTGCTGATTCCTGCTTGTCTTCTGAGACTCCGCTGGAGCATCAACCCCATCTGAAACTCTAGCTCCACTTCCTGGCTCAGTTAGGTGCTTCATAGACATCAGCAGCAGCACTTATCCCACTGGTAACATTTAGAATAATTCTCTTTCCCACACTAAACTATGAGCTTTTTTGAAAGTGGTGATTATTATACTTTTTCCCTGTAGCACAGTGCCAGCAAGGTGGTGACCTGGCATATAGTAAGTGTCCAATCAATGTTTGACGAATGAATAATGAATGAGTGAATGAACAAATAAACTTCCCACACAGGTCAGGTGTATAACTTAATGTAAAGATAAAAGAGGAAATCCTAGGCAGAAAAATCACCTCCCAGACCCCCACTTGGCCTGCGTCTCCTAGGGCTTCAAAGAGGAACCCCCTTAGTCATTTAGAGCTGAGCATATAGCTTACCTTCCTCGGGAAAAAGCATCCAAACTTCTCTTTTCTTTTATATTTTTCCCACATAAGGAATACATGATTATTGTAGGTTTTTAATGCAGATAAATAAAACAAAAAGGCTAACTACTGATAACATTTTAAAAATCAAATTCTTTCCACGACCTGAATGCTAGGAGGTATTTCTCACATGGGTCTTATATAGCAGCACCAAGTAAACAAAACTTGGAATCAGAGTCATACAGAAAATAAGGTAAAGGCTTTCATATGTTTGGTTTCCTCCTGGCAAATAAACACCAATAAAATGCATTTCATTGATTATAACTATTTGAGGTGGTACATAGTTTTTGAAAATATTTCCACGGTGGTGATGGGTGCACAACAATGTGAATGTACTTAATGCCATAGGACTGTACATGAAAATGGTTAAAATGGTAAATTTTAGGTTATGTATATTATACCGCAATATATGTATTTCCAGTGGTTGCTTCGGAATTATCCGAAACTAAGACTGCAACACCAGCGCTCAGTGGCCCAAGAGTGACCATTTAGGAAAAAGAAAAGGCCTAAGAAGGACATAAATGGCCCAAAGAGGGTCTATCACATGCGCTAAAAGACTCATCTTGTAGTTCTGTTGCTTAAATGCCTTCTAAAAGCATTTTGAAAAGCTATGAATCCACTTAAACAGTTCTAAACTGCCATCTAAAATATTTCATCAAAGGTTTCAATAGCTTCACAGGATATGAGATCCAGCATACTTTAATTCGGCCATCTTAAAACTGTTGAAATGTAGAGTGGCAATTTGATACCATAGTGATTTAATGTTATTATCAATTGAAAAAAAAATACACAAACAAGCTGTTTTTTAACAAATTTTATAAATTTCCTTTTCTCCCTTTAAATTATATTTCCATTTTATCTTTCTCCTAGAATTTTTATCCTAATGAAATATAATTTTATGCTTTAAAATGTTTTATTAATCAGTGTCTCATACCTCTTTGTGACAAAAACGTCTATAAATGTAAATCATTAAAAAAAGTTTTCTGTAACCCTAAGTGTTAAATATTTTAATTTGGATTGAGTTATCGTTATAATTGTGAGTACAGAATTGATCAAAACAATAAAATATCTTCTAAATTTTGATAAATAATTATTAGACTTAAAATTGTAATTCAAAATACATCTCTTATAAGATGAATGGCTATACCTCCTATAATTACGTATTCATGGATGAATATAGCAAATCTCTAGAACAAATGAGATTCAGCTTCAATTGCATTCCTATTTTTCATCTTTATAAATGCTCAGAACTTAGAAACTTTTTCTTGTAAATAAATAGACATGAATGGAAGTTTTGTAATAGTGGTGCCACTCAATTTTTTATACCCCTTCTAAGTGGTATGTCAAAATCACATAGTGATTTATCACCAAAGATTATTTTTAATGATCCAGCAACTGACAAGTCAATTAGGTCCACCTTCAGTTTTGTAGAAAGAACTGGAAAACTTGACTTTCAGAAAGATTTGTTGATTACCGTGTCAGGACACTCATCCATTTTCTCAACACCTACACTAATATTTCAAATGTCCTCTAGTTTAGCACTTGGGAGGTTTTTGTATACCACAGGGCAATGCCCCACAGACAGCATCCTGGCACTGACAAGTTCCTTTTATTTGATAAAGTAGCAGAAGGGTGATTTCCTAGGCAGTTCAATTTTAGGAAATAGTACAGATGGAACTTGGAAATCTGTAAATTAAACCCTATGTACTCTCTGGAAAATCTTCATGTTTCTCTAGGGTACCTTTCCAGGTTTGAAGAGTGTTGCCCAAAGTCAACCAATCAACACATCATATAAGATTGGTAAAAGAGCAAATTACTGACATGCTTCTGGAATAGAGAAATTCATCAAGATTCTCTGGAAAGGTACTCTTCATGGCCACTTGGTGCCCTGGGGCCATGCTGGTGGCAGATTTAACCTCTCCTGGGCCATCTGCAGTCAAGCTGTGTTCTCTCCATTATTTCAGCTATTCTCTAATAACGACTCATTTTCACCGTTCAATCTGGTATTAGCGTTGTCAGAAGACATCATTAAGTTATATAAGATATTAAACTATAATGGTCCAGTCACAAACTGACAATTTTCTGCATGAATCAGAATGAAAGGAAACTAGGAACTGAAAGTACCTATCTCTTTCGTGGCAGGGAGAGCTGAACTGGGATGAGGGGCAGGATAGATACAGCACAGTGATTTACCGTCATAAATTTGCCTTTGGCTGCCATTACCTGAAATGAAGTAGGGCAATTGTCATTGAAAAGTTTCCTGCCCCCCACCCTTATGCCGTCTCATACCTGTATCCATCCAGTTTCTTTCTTAAGAGAAAAAATTGATCAACAAAGAGTTTATATATTATAAACTCTTCAGTTTTATTTTATTCCATTTCAGATTCTTTTTCTTTTTTAGGGAAGATATTTTAATACCAGTGCAAGGGTATTCTGTACAGAACCATTATTCCCAACTTTAATTTGCTCAAAAAATACCCACTTGCCTTAGATCCCCTACAATTACTATACCCCAATACTCTGTCCACATTTGCTCTCAAGGAAATCTGAATCTATGGCTTGAAATACCATTGATATACCATATAAACTCACAATGTTCTACACATAGCCTTTACCTCTCTCCTAAATTCCTATTTTGAATACCTAACTACCAATCAGACATCTACACTTCAAATGTGACATGTAGTCCCAACATGCCAAGACAGAATTTTTTATTTCACTTCCCCACAGCCCAAAAACATACACTTCCTCTGTTTCTGTAAATGACACCAAAATGCACTGAGTTGCTCAAATAAAAAAAAATCTGTTGGTTACTCAACTTTTCCCATACCACCAAATCCAATCAATCAGTAAATAAACATTTTAGGAAACGTGAAGAACTACGCCTTCACTTTTCCCCTATCCATCCATTTTTCTTTCCACAAAACCAAGACTCCATGGATATTTGCCACAGACTTCTGATAGTTTCCCTCTTTCAATCCATTCTCTATACAGAAGCAAAAATGACATTTAAACATGGAAATCATATCGTGTCTCTTCCCTGCTTAAAATCCTTTGTAGTTTTCTATTGTTATTTAAATAAAATAGAAACTTCTATAAGAGCATATAAGACTCTGCTCGCATATCAGTGATTTTTCACCTATGATTAGAATCACCCGGAGAAACCTAAAATAACAAGAGTAGTAGCAACGACAAAAATCAAACAGGAATGCCTCACCCCAGACTAACTGAATCAAAATCTCTGTGAGAAGAGCACCTGTATTTTTGATATATGGGGGTAGTTGACAACCACTGCCCAATATGACATGATTTCTGTCCACTACTTTTGCCGTTTCTCCAGTCACTATCTCTCTCACTAAAATCTGAATATACTGATCCATTTCTTTTTTTGAACACACCAAATCTGTACCTGCCCCAGGACCTTTACACGAGCTGTTTCTTCTTTCTGGAAGGCGTTATACCGAGACTGTCACATTGGCTGGCTCCCTCTCACCATTCAGGTCTCAGTTCAAATATCACCTCTTTAAAGAGGCGAGAATCACAAAGAATTAGGCAACAGCCTTGTAAACCTTCATGTCTGTGTACATGAGGTCAGAGTCTTCAGGTCAGGAGTTAGCACCTTGCATTCTCCAGTCACTTGCATATCATGTGCCCAGTTTCTATGAGCATGTCAGTGATTGCCCTTCTCGACACTGCAACTATGATATGCAACCATCCTAGGAAGTACCAGGACCATCAGTTTCTTAACGTGCCATGCAAACAGGAGCCACTTCTGATTGCCTCTGAGGAAGGACACTTCTCCCTGGGGGTATATCCTGCTACACAGACCTTTATAAACATCCTTCAGTGACCTTTCCCAAGAAAATACTCATGGAAAATCCAGTTCAATTTTGGAAACTACTTTTTCAGAGACGCAGCTGAATTGGGCATAACGCTCTCAGTAGTTGAATGAGTTTCAACTCAGATGCCCAAGCACAATACCTATAAAGGGATGCCTCTCTACTCCATCACTTTGAATACCTTAATAGGACTCACAGTTGACAAGGGACGCTACACCTTACAAAGAACTTGGACAGATGTTTTCCCTATTGTCTCACAAAAACCTGGGAGAAAGGCTGGTCCCAGAGTCTCTGCATTCAACCTGTAGTTTGTACTTTCAAAAGCCTGCCTGACTAAGGGGGTAAAGGGAATGAAATCCAACCCCGTGCAAAGCTAGTCTCCTGTCACAAGGGAAAGTCACTCCAGAGAAAAGGGTGCTTTTCTCAAATTCGACCACCAGAGGGGGCATTTCTTCTAATGTCTGCAAAGGTGCCATAGGTGGTGCAAGCAGCCCTGGCAGTACTATTATTTTTGCTTGTTTATTGTTTTATTTTGCAGATGGCAACACTATTATTCAGAGGTGAAACACCTAATCCCAGTAGAGAAATTTCAGGGAATCACAAATCTGCTAGTGAGTTGACAAAAGATCTAGAGTTCTTCTCATGTGACTTGGGAGTATTCTTATTGTTCTTTTGGGATGATCCCTGCTTTGTAACCAGTGCCTACTGGGCAGCACTTGGGTCCAAGATTTCAGAGTGAGAGGTTTACTTGATTCAAGTAAGAGAGGTTTACAAGATTTACTTGATTCAAAGCCATCTTGTGAGACAACTTCTGTCACATTAAGTCATTTTGGAATCACCTTCAGCCTGATTAACTGCATACCAGGGTTAGTTTAGTCACCGCTGACCGCCCTTTTTTATCAAATTTGCTGTTGAACTGAGTCCCTAACTTGAAGTCATGTGTCCCATTCTCAGGAGCCAGGAGTTTAATTACAGACACACGCATTTATTCTGGGCCTGCTCATTCAGGTCAAAAGCATAGCACCACCCCATGGCTTTCTGCTAAGGAAACATGTTTTCTGTGCCTTGTCCTTGTAGTCTTTGGAAGAAACGATGATGGTTGGAGGAAGGATGCAAATAAATACATTTTCTCTAAGTCAGTTCAAACTAGAATATTCATAGCCCCATACCCGGCTGCCTCTTTCTCTGCCTCCCCTAAAGACCTTCCATCAGTAAATGGGTTGAACCTCATTTGCTGCTCTCTAGGGAGAATGCATTCAACCACAAGCTTCCCAAGGCGCTTCCGTTCCTGGTACAAAAAGCTGAAAATGTCATCGCATTTGCAAATGAACAGAAACCGCCCACTCAAAGAGCATCCATGCCACTGTGGCTCACAGAAGCAGCCTGCAGGAGCCTTCTCTCACTGCCATTGCTTTGTTGTTAGAATTACACGTATATGCTTTTCATCCAATGCTGTTGGGCAAGTTTAACTTTGTTTGCAAAGGTAACGACTCTGCCTCCAACCAGAAGACTGCACAGTCTTTCTTTGGAAAGGGACAGAATGGTTCCTAGTCACTCCTAATGGTGCTGGTTCACCTCCAATCCCTAGGCATGTATTTACTTAAGTTTCACTCCACTGTGTATAATTAAACTCTGTAGTCACAGTGGCTTTGGTATTCTTAAGGCATGAAAGTCTGAATTCTGGATTAAGATGCTGGCCACATCAAGACCATCTTCCTTGGCATTCTCATTTGTCAAGGAGAGACCGGCTAAAAGCAGAATACTTCATACCCCTCTAATTTGCAATGACCTTGGGCTTCAATTTTTTTTCTTGGATTTATTATTTCCTGAGCAAATATCCCGAAACTGGCAAAGAGGAGCATTCTAGGCAAGGCAGGACATAATGTATACAATTTCCTGAGGGTCTGCCCACGATTTCTCCAGCATGAATGAACCATGATGGTAACTGGCTTCTTGCCACTGACTGGTTTATCCTGGTCCAGAGACCCCTCCCAGAATGCAACCAAAGGTGACCAGACATTCCATTAGACATTTTTCATTTAGACTGTGTTCCAAGCTTGCCAAATGAACATCCCAGAAGGATCCAACACTCAGGACACCTATTACATGTTTTTATCCTATTCTTCAGGAACCAGAAACATGGAAATGAGGGGTCTCTAGGTACAAACCTTATCACTACTTCAGAGTCAAACGCTATTGTTAATGGGTTAAGTACTATATTCCAGTTAGAAATGGCAAGCTGGTTGGTCATTATTCACGAACAATAAAGTAGATGTTCTGAACGGACCTGTTCAGACAGAACACATAATGACTTTTACATCAAAATTCACTGAATGCGTTGTGCTGAGGCCTGCCTATAAGTGCATGGGCTGAATGAAACTGCCCAGTGAATGGACATGTGACCCTCTGATGCTCTGCCATTGAATCTCTGCCATAATTATGAGAAGAATGTGCCTCAAAGGCCTCGTTACAGACTTCTGCCAACCAAAATACAGAGATGCAGACAACATTTCACTCCATCACCACCAAGGACCTACTCTATTCCATGAGCTGTGCAAGACAATGGGAAGTTAAATAAGGACACAGTTTCCACCCTCAAGAATATCACAGTAGAAGAGAGTTAGACACACAAACAGATACTTACACAATAAACAACCGAAGCCTGATATGAAAGATATACATAGAGTGATACGAAAATGTACACCTAGGGACATCACCTGTCCTAGTGGAGGGGTGGTAAAAAGATGCTTCCTAGAAGAGGTGTCCTTAAGCTGAGCATGACGTGATACTTTTGTGAAGTAGTTGGGAGGAAAGGAAGAAGTTTTTTCCACCTTCCAATTTTCTTTCAACGAGGCCAATGTTTGGGATAAAGAAAGCAGTTACCTTTTATTCTCTTCTCAGCCTGATCAAATTAGGTGAATTGGGGCACTTACATGATCATTAGGTGGTGGGAAATTGGTAACGTTTTATTAATATGGCATTACTGCTACGGGCATCATAGCTTGAATTTCACAAAGAAAGGGATTGCTTGGATGGCTTTTTTTTAAACCAAACCCAGATGAAAATCAGCAAGATAAAATCAGGCAAGGTTTAACTCCATGACACTTTGGAATTTAAATTGAACTTGTGTACCCCATAGTCAATTAAAGATACTTTTCTCAAAGCTCTCCTGAGAAGACATTTCCAAAGAGCTTACATTGTATTTATTCGGTTTGTGGGGTTCTGAAAACTGGCTCTGAAAGAAAAACAAGTCATGAACACTACTGTGGATACGTTTTTAACTTTTTAAGTTATCTCATGAGAGATTGGGTATAATTCAGTTAGAAAAGATACAAACAGCTGGGCCAGGACTTGTTCCTGAGGTAAAAATAAACTCATTAAAGGTTAAACTCTGTGCAATGTCTGTAAGACCAAGGCAAAAAAACACAGCTGCAACACCAAATGGGTCCATCATAATAATCTCATCCGGATACAGCACCCAGGGAATTAGGTTATGTTCAGAATGCTCCCAAATGAGCCTGTAAGAGTGTATTCAGTCCCAGATCACTGAATCCACTCTATAGGCAAGAGAAACTCACGGAATTATTATTTATGCTGTAAAGAGATTATTTTCTACCTGTTCTGGTGTTTTTTAAATTCCCTTTATTAAAGTATACTTGGAGTACAATATTGTATTAGTTTCAGGTACACAACATAGCGATTCGACATTTATGTACCTTAGGATGGATTACCACGATATGTGTAGTAACCATCTGTCACTGTGCAAAGTTATTAGGATATTATTGACAATATTCCCTGTGCTGTACACTGCATCCCCGTGGCTTATTCATTTTATAACTGGAAGTTTATACTTCTTATTCCCCTTCACCTTTTTCATCCGTCCCCCGAACCCCTCCCTCTGACAACCATCAGTTTGTTTTCTGTATCTATAAGTCTGTTTCTGTCCTGTTTTGTTTTGCTCTGGTGTTTTGCTTTGCTTTTTATTTCCTAATATTTTGCGGTTACTCCTGAGTCTCCAAATTTAATTATGAAATAAACTAGAATAATCATCTTTCACAATTCTCCCCCTTTCTCCCATCTCTCAGCTCCCATAAATGAAGTTCTACCACTAACACTAGGGCCACATGTATGTTTTAAATGGCAGCCTAGACTCCCTTCATCTTCTGTTATCACTGGTAAAACATACACAGAATGCTATTTGTGTGGCCTGCAGATTATCTTAGGGTGAGTAAGGAACTGCTCCAGCAACTAGCAATGGAGCAATCTTTATTTCCCAAGAACCCAAGTCATCAGATCTCAGTCTTCATGTGGATGGTTTGTTGTTAGTTTCCGTGTGTGTGTGTTATCATACATCCCCTCCCAGAAACCTTTCCTAACCATCCCAAGAGAGTTTATGCTCCCCATGCAACCATTGGAATTGTTATTGCAGCTATCATAATACCTCATAATACAACTCTGTTTACAGGTCTCTACCACTATTACATGGCAGGCTGCTGGAAGACAGGACCCATTTATCTTAAAAACCTATATATTCTGAGCTCTTTACAAGTGACTAGCATATAGTGGTTGCTCAATAAATACTTACTGATGAGTTGATGGATGGATAAATGGTGCAATGGGTGTTGATTTGGGGTTGTAGCCTCACAATAAGAATGACACAAGAATGGTTTTGCACAAATATGACCACCTTGCTAATTCTGTCACATTCCACCAATCCAGTACTGGCAAAAAAGGAAATAATGTTCAGGATTCTGATCCTAAATGAATCAATATTTTACTTTTATTGACACTTAAGATGTCAGGGCTAGAATGGATCAGAGACATTATTTTCCAAAATCCTAGGGTGAGAAAAGTGGGGCCTCTTTCAATTCTGTTTAGTGCAGTAGGTTTTGTGGGGCTATTAACCATGTGTAAGGGCCTTCCATTGTGCATCTGCCACCATTGTTGCCCATGCACCGGTTGGGGAGGCCTGGTTGAAAATAACCCAAAAAAGGAATACTGGGGTTACAAGTGGGGAGGCTTTGAATGTCAACCTACGGGCGAGGCATCAATTTCATGATGAAGGTTTTGAACAAATAAAATACATCATTGGATATATGGTTGGAATAAGAGACACAATAAGAAACATTGAGGAACCCACTTTGGTAGCAATGAGAGAAAAATGAGGACAAAGGCAGACATGCCTAATAGGCAGCTACTCAATTCTCTGTGAGAGAAATAAAGACCTCAATGAAGGTGAGAAGTAAAAAGAATGTGGGATTGAAGCTATTTTAGGGGTGAACTCATCATATCATCAGAAAGGGATCATTTAGAAAGATTTCTAAGAGACTCCATGTTGGTTGTAAAGAAGAAAGAGATGAGAAAAAGGACAGAGTTCAAAATACCAGCAGGGGTTTGTATCAAGTAGAGTAAGCATCCAGAATCCTGTAATGTGGTATATGGACATACATTTCTCAGATGGCACTTACAGGTAGCCTCCATCGTTTGTCTAAGGAGCCTGAGAGAAATGGCCTGCTTCTATTAGTAATGCCCACAGCAGGCCAATCAGACAGTATTCAAGCAGTGCCTGGAATTTTCTAAAAGGCTCATGCTGCTTTCCTGATTGAAATGGGATCAGGTTTATTTTTGCACTTTACTGCACTTCACAATAACTTCCTGTCCAATCACTCCAGACTGTGTATACCACTGCAGAAGAGTTGAACCTATACAATTAAGACAAAAAAGTTGACTTGTAACCCAAACAGAAACAGAAGAGGCATCAAACCCAGATGTTCCATCTGCTCAGGTCTCTGCCAAAGTTATATGCCAGCAGAAGAGAAACCGGGGAGACTGGAGAACTATGGGGTCACTGCTTCTTACTAAAGACAAGACTCAATCATGAGTTAACTTTTTCAAAAATGGGGCATCATAATGCAAAAGTCTCCAGAATATAAAATGTAGTATACACTTTATTAGTATTTTCTCAGGCTTGTGAGTGCTGAGAGGTATTTAGTAAATGCTCAGTGTCAGGACTTAGTCTGGGTACACTGCTTAGTGGCACTGAGCCCAAGCCAGGCTGGGATTCCAAAGAAACTAAGCCAGAAGGAAACAGGAATGGAGAGAGAGAGAGAGAGAGAGAGAGAGAGAGAGAGAGAGAGAGAGAGAGAGAGAGAGGTTGCTGGGACCCCCAGATGAGATGGCAATAATCAGCTGAGGCTATCTTCCAGGTCAAGGAAACTGAGTGGGGGAAGTTCAGGGAAAAGATAAAAGGAGGGTCAGTTTCATGCCAAACAGGCCATACATTCAAAGTGAGAGAGGAAAAGAATAATATAGAAAATGTCCCGAAAGGACTTTGGTGAGAATCAGGTATCACCCACCTAGTCAAAGTAGAATGCAAAGCTTCCTTTCCAGTGGGTACCAGAGACTCAGGGCCATAGAAATATCAGGTCCCCAAGGTAGAAAACAACCAAGAATATGAAGGAATATCATTCAAATGACTCAGGCTTCTCATCTCAGGTGTAGAACAGATTATTATAAAATCTTCTGATTTGCATAGCAAAAAATGTTGACAAGTTGCCCAGCTGCTACTTCTGGGTTCCCAAATGGAAGTGGAGTGAGGCAGTCAGCAGATGCTGGCTCTGCACTGTGCAGCTGGGATGGAGCCAGGGCAGTGCTGACAGGCACTATTAAATGGGGAGTCCTAAGTCACACTGCACGAATCTCACAGCAAGGCTGGGAATGATGGCGAAGAGCAAATGTCTAAACAGAGACCCTCAGCAACATCCCTAAAGCACAAAGCACTCACAGCGTAAAACCCTGGAACCTCCCCCAAACGGGTTTATGTCTCTGAAAGCTCAGAATGGAATCAAACAATGAAGACAGAATACTCAGCTTTATAGACACAGGAAAAAGATGCTGCTTTCCCCCTGATGACCTGCAAAGAGGAACCAGGCTATGATAACACAGAGCCAAAGAATCAGCCTGATCCTTAGAACTAACGCCACTAGTTTGTTTGTACTACTAAGGTTTGTGCTACTGACCAACCCAGACCAGGACTAAGTTATTGCAAAACTGAGTTTTTACGCTCCCCCCACTCCTCACCGTGTCCAACATCCTTTACAGTGGGACTTTTCAATTCATCTCATCAAAAGGTAAAGTGGATTTGCCCACCCCTTGCATCTGGGGTGGCCTTGTGACTTGCTTTAGCCAATGGCATGTGGTAAAAGTGGCAGCGTGCCAGTTCTAAGCCAAGGCTAGAAGATGCTTGCATGCTTCTGCTCTTTGCTCTTGGAACTATGCCATGGCCATGTGACTAATCCCAGGCTAGCGTGCCGAAGAACCAGGGACATGTGGCCCAGCCATCCCCACTGCCCTTGGCATTAGCCAGGCTTTACTGCAGTTGAGCACAGACACATGAGAAATTCATCTGAGACCAGAAGAACTGCTCAGCTAAGCATAACATAAATTGCTGCCCACATAATAGTGAGTTAAATAAATGGTTGTTGTTTTAAACCACTATATTTTGGATGGTTTATTATTTGAAGGAAATAGTCAGAAGCAGACTAGATTCCAAAATGAGAATTCTGAGCACTTCCCAAATTCTTTTGCCTTGAGTCGAGCCAGGAGAATTCCAGTTGCCCATCCTGTGAGTTTGCTCTTCTCATTCCCATCTAATCAGCCCAAGAATGAATCACATAGTGCAGGTTGCAAAACTGAGAGATATGCGTTTCCCTGGGAAGGCCATCTCTTACCTTCGTTGGTGCCCTGGGGAGATATATTATTCTAGATGGCTAGTCTGAAGAATAACTTTGCAGAGACGTATGTGACAGGGAGCGCTCATGCTTTCCAAGTATTTATGGCAACATAAAGAGGAGGGTGGGAAAAAAGTAGCATATGGAGCTACAGTGAAACCACAAGCAGGTGATATCCACAACGTCGACACCTCCAGTTCAGCGTTGTTTTTGTCCCTGGGCCAATGTGCTGTTCTAGTTTTCTACGTCTGTCTAAAAAAAACCAACCTACATTTAATATAATAGTATAAAAGAACTCCAACTGTCATTTATTATTATTGCCTCTCACTGTTTGGGTCCCTGGGTAGGCTTAACTATGTGATTCGCGCTTAGGGTTTCTTCTGCAGTTGCAGCCAGATGGCAATTGGAGCTTGAGTCACCTTGAAGACGTCCTCACTCACAGGTGCAGTGGTTGATGCCGGCTGCCCGCTGGAACACGTACAGGTGTTCTCTTCACAGGGCCTGGAATTCTTCACTGCATGGTGACGGGAGGCCAAGAGCAAGTGCTCCAAGGGAGAGCTAGGCGGACGCTGGAGATCTTTTAATGCCCCAGGAGTCATCTAGTGTCACTGCCACTATAAAATAGACTCTATGGTCTATTCCACTGCACTATGCCCAGCGGCAACAAAAGGGGACAGTCTACCTCTCATACCTATGGATGTGGAAGGGTCACATTTAAAGAAGAGCATGGGGGGGTGAAAAGTAGTATTACAGCTTTCATTGGAAAATAAAGCCCCCCAGATGTGCATGTAAATAATGGGAAATCAGGAAATTCCAGAGTCACTTTACTTTTATTAACACACACCTAGAATCATACTAGCCAATGACTTAGACATTAAATATCGTGTGGCCATATTCAGCCAGGTCTTGGATATAATTAGAACTTGAAACTTTCCCTACCTGAGTCTTCATAAAAACATCTTGGAAGTTAATGAGAACCTGGATACCATCCTGCTACATACGGCTAAATGATATTTAACTTAAAATATGAACTTCACCTTCCAATATTAATTAGAATGTAGTAATTTTACAGTTGTCAGTCTCTGCCTGGAGCAAAACACAGCCAACTCGGTCAGCTGACGTGAGCTGCTGTTAAGTATGGGGTGCAAGGAAAAGGTCAAACTTCAAAACAATCTCTTAGCCACTTTCAGAAGCCACAAACCAAATAAAGCTATTTCTTCATTTTCTTGCTCTGATTTCCTGCAGGGGGCCTACTCCACCTGCCTGGCCTCTGAAGAAGGATATAGTAAGGTGAAGGGAGAGCGAATGGCTTGAAAGTCTTCCCGGATTTGTTTTAAAACACCTAACACCCACTCAGAGAGATGGACAAGGAGACAGGAAGTTTGCAGTTTAAAAAAAAATTATCAAATTGAAGCAGGAGGTAAAGGAGCTCTCCTTGGTCACAACTAGGGGTTTCCCAAGATTAGGGGGAAGAAAAAAGAAAAATAAAGGTATGCATAACACTAGAGCAAGGGGACGTGCTTTCCTGGCAAGGTCATGGATTATCAGCAAATTCAGAGAGGTATGGGGATGTTAGAAATCAGAAACCAGTACCTAAGCTGCCAGTACCATGGGGCGCTGGAGAGGAAACATGGAAAATCTGTAGAGGAGGAATGTATGGGGGAGATGACACCTCGAACAAAAGTTTCCTTGCTCCAAGCCAGAAGCTGCAGCTTCATAAAGTCACAGGTCCTCCAGGCCAAGAGGCAAAGGATATCTCAGGGACAGCTTCTGTGGATCATATGTCCCTAGTCCTTGTCTAAATGACACCATCTGGACAGGGGATGAGGAGGGTTCAGGTAGCCACAAAAAAGACTGATGTTAAAATTTCCGGTTAGCTTTGTAGGACTAGGGTAGTAGGTATTAAATTGTATTACACAAAATAAAGCAAGTTCTATTCCCTGCTCATGAGTGTCTGGACCAAGATTCATTATCATTGCATTATTTTCAGAGAAATAAATATTTTTGTAGTCACTACTTTCTTAAGATCAATCAAATCAATTTCATACTAGTGAATAGAAAACAATAAGGAGGAACTACCTTTCATCCCAGTTTAGTGGAAAGAACATCTGGAGACAGATCGTCTGGGGTTCAAATCCTGATTACACCACTGACTGGCTGGGTAATTTTAAGCATTTCATATATCCTCAGTTTGTCATCTGTGACACCGGACAAATACTTAGAGGATTCTTGAAAACCTTAAATATGATACCATGTGCAAAGCCTGATGTAAAGTAGCGGCCTTATAACTCCAGATGTGTTTGTCTTTGTCTCCTATCCTCTTCACGTATTGTAGGCCACTTGGAAATATAATGATTTGACTATAATTAATTTGAAAGAAAAATAATGGAAAAAATAACCCAATTCTTATTTACTGAATAAAAAGTGATGGAATTAAAAATCATTCTCATGATCTAGTCTAGTCTGCCTATCACTTGCTTTAGTACTGTAGCCAAAAAGCAATGGGTTGGAAAATATTCCTGTGATAGTTGGCCTCTAAGATAGTTTCCAATGAACCCCGGCTCTTGGTCACTTTCCTGTGTAGTTCTCTCTCACACGGGATAGGGCCAACCCGTGTAATCAATTGGGAAATGTGGAAACGATAAGGTGTGGCTTCTGAAGCTACATCATATAAGACATTGCAGATTCTACCTTGCTCTACTTGGATACTTGCTCTAGAGGAAACAAGCTGCCACATAAGTAGGACACTCAGATATTCCCATGGAAATGTCCATATGGTGAGGAACTGAGGCCACCTGCCAACAGCCAACATTAACTCACTATCCACACAAATGGGCCATCGTGAAAGCAAATCCGTCAGCCCCAGTCAAGCTTTCCGATGCAGCAGCCCTGGCTAATATAGACGGTAATCTCAAGAGAGACCTTGAGAACATACGAGTAAGAGTTTGTGTCATCAGAAAGGCAACAAGCAGACACTTCTACACTCAATGTTAAATATGTAAAAGTAAAGTAAGATATCAAAAGTGAAAAAGAGAGAGAGAAACCTTGAATTAGAACCAACAGCAAAGTTGCTCTCCAATTCCTGACCTACAGAAACGGTGTGAGATAAAAAACAAAACAAAAAAAACGTTCCTTGTTTTAAGCCACCAAATTACAGGGTAAGTTGTTACACAGCAGCAACGAATACAAAGCTCTATGAAACATTTCATCCATCTGAGTCCATTTTATATTTTCCTCCTGTCAGTAGTTCTCTGAACCACAACACTTCCTGTTAGAACTTAAGCTGCACTTATGTATTGGAGCTAAGTGGCTCATGTGCTTAAAGTAATAAAGATTAGAAAATACAAGTGCAAGTTTGCTTTTGCCTTTCAATAGGCTCATGTAATTCCAGAGTTGGAAGAGACCTTCAAGTTATCTGCCTGCTCAATTCAGAAATTCATGTAAACATTCAGTTTCCTAGTGAATATGTCAACAGTGGGCTTATGAGGAAATACTCCTCCCCCCAGCATTATTCAAATTGATGTTATGTATTTAAGTAGTTAGTTTAACTATTCATTACTGAACATTGTTTTCAGGTGATAAAATATACAGATTTATCTCTTTAGTATGTTACTCTGTTTATCGACTTACTCTTTGATGTCTATCCTACTAATAAAATTTTGTGAATATTAAACATCTCATCTAAGAGATTAGGACAGAACACATCTAAAGCCATGTATATATATATATGCTCCAATGTGTCATTTTTGCTCCAAAAGACACATTAGAGCTAATGGTCCGGCTCTTGGGGAAACATGGTATATATATATATATATATATATATATATATATATATATATTTTTTTTTTTTTTTTTTTTTTTTTTCCCATTCATATCGTGCTCTTGGCTTTTACTAATCTCACAGCTGACAATCCCCTAAATTAAATTTCAGTTGAGTAGGGTCTTCTATTTCTTGTATCCTTGCATTTGACTCCTGGGACATAAGGGTAGGTCTTTATATTCATCGCTGATCAATCTCATCTTGCTGATTCTATTTTATTGTTGCAATTTGAAGTGACCATTTTGAGTTTAGATTATATTAGTCATCCCTATTCATTCCTCAAAGCCTTGGATCATTTGAAATGCCAATGAAACTACCTTTAATATTGTTAATCAAATCCATCGCATTAAAAGTATATATATAAACAATAGGGTCAAGTAATGAAGTCTTCTGTAAGGAAATCTATCTAATAAACTTAGTATTGAGATTTCTAACATCCAGAACAAGAAATGTGATCATGTGCCCATTTCTATAATGAAATCAAAAAGAATAAACTCCTGTGCACAGTGTTTTCAGAAGAATTTGTTGTAAGGGATTTTGTAAAAGGGGAATTAAGCACTGCAATAAAAGTTAGTACTTTTTTTCCAAAAGAGAAGTTGATTTCTACAGCTTCTGAATGAACAGAATTTGTATTTTTGATAAAAGAAGCCTGTGGTTTTCCCAGTGATACAGGCTATCTTTCTGGAGTACACATACGTGTGTGTGTGTGTGTGTGTGTGTGTGTGTGTGTGTGTGTGTATCAGTGACTGTGTTAGGTTACACGTCAAAGGGAAATTAAGTCTGCAGATGGAATTTAGGTTGCTAATTAGCTGATCTTAAAATAGAGAGAAATAGAGAGAATATCCTGGATTATTCTGGTGGGCCCAATATAATCACCAGTTTCCTTAAAAGTAGAAGAGGGAGGCTAAACAGTAGGTCAGAGTGATGTGATATGAGAAGGACTCAACCTGTCATTACAGGTTTGAAGAGGGAGGAAAGGGGCCATGAGCCAAGACGTGAAGGTGGCCTCTAGAAGCTGGGAAAGATACGAGATGGATTCTCCCTCAGAGCCTCCAGAAGGGAACACAGCTCTGCCAACAGCTTGATTTTACTCAGTGAGCCTCATGTCAGACTTACACAGAACGTATTACGAGATAATACATTTGTGTTGTTTCAAGGCAAGTTTGTGGTGATTTGTTACAACAGCAATACAAAATAAATATGCACTCTCCCCGCAACCACAAAACTTCAGTGGGTATCTAGGAAAAACTGAGAGAGCAGAGCATGAAGGGCCAACCTACCACTGTGTGGTAATAAAAACCAGATAAGATTGGCAATAAAATATACCAGGGTTAATGAGAAACCAGTGGAACATGTGCTGACAGGACATGAAATGTAGGCAAACATAAGCTACAATGGTCACTTATGAGAGTGTGAACAGGTTATAATTATCTGACAGGTTATTGCAGAAATTTGCAAATATAACACAAAAAGGGAACAAATAACTTCAAGTGCACTATAAAAAGGCAGTGTTTCCTAAGGGTCATCAAATTATTACCTTAGGTTGGTCTAAGTACTGTTACTTAGATAATAGATTATTCCCCTGCATTGGCCAAAAATCTTCTGTGAGATAACACAAGAAAAAAAAAGATAATAAAAAGGAATTCAATGGAAGAGGAGAAAAAGTGAGAGGGAGAAGAGGAAGAAAAGAAGAAAAAGAGGGCAGGAGAAAAAGAAGAGGATAAAAAAGGAGAGATAGAAGATGAAGCAGAAAAGAAGGAGAAGAAAGAGGTGGAAGAGACAGAAATGTATAAAGATATTAATACCTAGAATTAACCTAAATATGTTGGGTTGGAACATTGGGGCACGGAAAGAGAAATAATAGAAAGACAATTCAGTGAATGGCTTCACATCTGGCAGGACAATCACCAGATACAAACTGAAATTTCTACTATGCTATAAAGCTATCTTTCATTACAGTCCACCCTTCCGTATTTTCCTTCTGTCCCAACCTTGTCTCTAACTCTTTCTCTGAGAATGTTATTCAGATTAGCCCTTACAGAAAACTTCTTAGTCTGATCAATGTCCCAGAGGGAGAGCATTGTTTAGATTTTCTTAAGTTAACAATTAGAATAGTGAACCAACATGAACATAGTCCAAAATTAAAAAGAAACAAATATTTATGAAAGGTGGATGTCATGTCAGGCACTATGTTAAAGAGTTGAAATATTAAATGCATCATCTCATTTAACCCTCTCAACTTTACGCAGTAAGTATAAATATCTTGATCCGGAACCTGAGTCTCAAAGGGAGACTTACCCAAGGTCACACAGCTAACAATTGGCTTTTCAGAAAGGCAGTATTGAAAGGTATTACTTGATATTCAAGTATTGGAGAGTGACCTGTCCATGGAGGGCTCAGAAATCAACAGTCCTTGCTAGGAATTCCTGTGGGCTCCCTGCCAGAGTGTTTTCAGGTCTACAAAGAACAAACTAGACAGTTTTATACCTGTGCCCTAACTGATGGCCTAAATCATCCAGGACTATAATTAGGATCCAGTGTTTATGGTTTCCCAAGAGGAAATTAGAAAGATGGAAACTGGGAGGGGGTGGGTGGGGGGAGGTGACGTAAAATCTGGGAAGCACAATTCTATGCAAAGAATTAACTTAGAGACATTAAGATGAAAGTAAAGCAAAGAGATTTGGTTTGATAAGGGTAGGAGAGGTACGAAACAAATGCTCATGAAGGGGAAACACTCAGCATGATGTAATGCAAAGCAAGGTAAAGGTCTAGTCAAGGTAACAACCAGGGCTCAGGGACAAAAACCAAGATACTGGAGCCTGCTGTTTTGTCAATTAGCCCAAAGCACACTTCCCACTTATTCAAATAAAATTGAAATACTCAGCTTCCCTGAGCTCTGCCTTGAGACCAACTGCTCTGGCGATAAATGTCAAACATCTCGTGGAACTGTCTTGCGCCTGGGAGTGTACCTTTTACTCATTCTATCCCACAAACACATATTGAGCACTTACTGTGTCCCAAGAACTATTGACAACACTGGTGATGTACAGAATAACACACAGCCCCGCCCTACAGGGGCTGAGAGGCCAGTGAAAGCAGACTGGTGGGCTGAAAATTTCAAGCTCTATGGAACAGTTAGTGCTTCAAAGTGTGCAGCGTTGCAGGGAGGGCCTGGGGAAATACTGGACGTCTTTTCAAGTAGGGGACCATTGGCGTTGGATCTCAAAGTATACACAGGAGTTCACCAAAGAAGAATAAACATTTTAGGCAGTCATCCCACCTCTGGGACTATACACTAAGAAAACAAATTTTTGAATAAATGCACAAAAATATTTAAAGCAGATTTATTTTGAGGCTCAAACCTAGAAACAATCCACATGGTCAACCACTGAAGAATAGTTAAGAAAATTTTGCTATGTTGATTCAATAGTCTATTTGACTATTTTTGACCTATAAAGGATAATTTCACATCAGTTAACCCAGTGGAATTTCAACCTAATGAAAGTTATTCCAATGAAATGATAGAAAATCTGTGAAGACTATGTAGAAACAGAAAAATAATTCATGAAATAATGGCAGGTGAAATGCAAAACACAGAAATTTCATGTGTAATATAAATTCAAGCATGTAAAATATATTGCCATATTGACAAAGATGAAAAAGGAAAGAGAAATGAGAGTAGTTATAATAGAATAGCAGAAGCAAGGAGAATATTAAAAATCTATTCATGCTGTTTAAATTTACATGAATGTGTACATTATAATGTATGTATGTATACATACACACATAAATACATATAAATTTAAAGAGTGGATGAACCAAGGTGATATTAAATTAATCAGAATCCTTTAAAAGTGGTTTAGCAGGTTATCTACAATATTCCATTTTATTTAAGTCCAAAAGAAACATGTTAACCCATTTCTCTAGGGGAAAAAAAAAAGTTTCCTGATTTTATTCTTAAATAGAAATATCAAATAGAAGCCAAGTGAAGAGGGAGTGATTTGCATGCTATGAAGCAGTGGCTTCTAGGAGGAAGAGTCCCAGAACACATGTTTATTCCTGCTGCTGTCACAGCATCTGAAGCCAAGAATGTGACGTGCTTAATTATACCTGACATGGCTTTGAAATTCTTGTGTTGGAGAGATGGGGATACTTACTTTTTCTGTACCTTGGGTCTTTGGCAAGAGGTTCTAATTGTGTCTTCTCTTCTGGACCTGATTTCTGTCTGACTGATAAATGGCCAGGGTCTAGGTGAAGGCATCAACGTGATACAGTATTGTACCCAACAGAGACTTGCGGAGTTCACAAATCTCTGTGTATTGTAACAGGCTGCTGGGTGTGACACAGATACCTTTATACATGGCGGCATCTAAGGGTATCTGTTAGAGCAGAATCAGTTAGGATAGGATAGGTTACTCTACAGTAACAAACAGCTCTCCAATCTCAGAGGCTTAAACCAACAAAACTACATTCTCTGTTCTTGTTACATGGGCATCACAGTCTGGTGGAGGGGTTCCAGCTCACTGAAGTCACTTACGGCATCGGGCTACCAGAGCAGCCACTGTTCTGAACATTGGCAGCCACTGTTCCAGAGGCAAAACAGCACTCTGGAGGGTCTTGCACTGGTTGGGAAGTGCTTCAGAACTCATAATTCATAATTCATAACTCACTTGAAAGAATGAGTCACAAGTCTCTACCAACAATAGGAGCCCAGGAAATACAATTCTACGGTGTGTTCAGAAGACCGGGAACTGGAGATGCTTGACAAACGTCAATGACGACCACAAGAATCCTTCTTTCCGCATTGTGTATTTTTAACAGAGGCCAGAGACATTACAATGTGATGTTACCGGTGCCTTTAAATACCATCTCAGAGAGACAGTCTGCAGGGTCACAGAGCATCAGCAATCAGGAGGAGGTCTAAAGACAAGCAAAGCAATTTGAAGAGACTGGTGGGTCTGGTGGATAAAGCAAGATTAGAAGAATTAAATATGTATAGTTTGGCTGAGCAGACCCAGCAGGAAGCCACAGTGGGTGGTAGAAGTGGACGTGGTGGCAATCTAAAAATACCCATAAGATGTAAAGGATCAGAAGGGAGAAGTACTTAGCATAAAAATCACAAAATATCACTAGACATTCTAGAGAGACATAGAAAATAAGGCTCTGGTATCATGAAATTAGACAAACTGCTAATGATATAAATAAAGTGACAGAAACACAAGCATTGTTGAATACTGTGCACTTGAGAAGACAGCGGGGGGTGGGGTGGGGGGAGCGATTCCAATGGATAAGGACAGGATGATAACTGGAGATGTCCAGGGAGGCAGATGAAGAGCACCTGGGATAAACCTGACCTCTCCTATTCGTGCTAAAGGCTCATGAATGCCAGCCAGATTCCAGCTGGAGGGGGCAGGAAAGACGCACATCCATCTCAGGAACATTTCTGAGAGTTTAGAGCAACTGAAGTTTAAATACACCAAGAAGCACTTGACAATGAGTCTTCCCTCTATTCTAGTATGGGGAAGATTCCAGAACCTACCTGCATATGATACCTGGAGTACATTTGGAAAAGAAGTCCTATCATCCATTATATTTATAGTTACTTAAGGTGTTTCTACAAGCATTTTTAACACTCTTCAAAGTCTAGAGCCATAGGTTTTAGTATGTCCAGGACTAATACTGATACTGAGGTACTAATACCGATACTCAAGTACTTCCATACTGTCATAGTGGGTGTTTCATAGGTGGCAGGATTTAGATTATGTCTTCCCTTTACTTCCTTGCGTCCTCAGATCAGAGATGATTTGCGTGACTCATTTTGAGACATTTAAAGCTGAAATGGGGTGGAGGGGCTGGGCATCGCTAGGTACCTGAATGTGCGCATTTTGGAAGCTTGCTAGCTGTCTCATTAGTCGCTTCCTGTATTAACAAGAATGATTACATTCAATCATTTATTTATTTTTTAAATTTTTTTATTGGGGAATATTGGGGAACAGTGTGTTTCTCCAGGGCCCATCAGCTCCAATTCAAGTCATTGTTTTCAATCTTAGTTGCTGGGGGTGCAGCCCACCATCCCATGCTGGAATTGAACCGGCAGCCTTGTTGTTGAGAGCTTGCACTCTAATCAACTGAGCCATCCGGCCACCCCCCAATCATTTACTTTTTCCCAGCTTGTTTTTCAAACAGGAAAGATGAGGGGTTTTGTTTGTTTTAACTTTTGATGAAAACGGCATGTTTTCGGAGTTAGGAGATCCTAAGCCACAACCCTTTATAGGAGTAAAACAGGGAAAAACACACTTCAGAACAACATAAAACCAAACTGACCCCCAAATTCTTAATTATTTGTGTTTCTAAGAGCAACTCTGCAAATATGAGAAGAGCCAGAAGGCAATGCCACTACGTTAACACTGAGACCTTTGCTCTAGTCATTCAAAGTCAAAGGGAGTGATTTGCATGATATAAATTTGTACTGATTGCTTTGTCTGCAGTTTTTGAGAAAGAAATTTACCTCCCTAAATGCCATCTAATGTCTCTGTAATATCAGCCCACCTCATACCTACTCTGTGTCCTGATATGGACGGTTATACCCTCTTTTTAAAAATCAACTTCACTGAGGTATAATTTACCTGTAAAGTATACAGATTGAGTTTTGATAAATGTATACATCTGTGTAGCCACCGCCCAAAGCAAAATACATAACACCCTTTATTTTTCCTTAGGAAAAACTGTTTCTGCTGTTTCTGAAGACTTCCATTTGCCTGACGCAGGAGGAGAGGGAATTTCCAGTCCAAATCAGTAATATTGGGAGGGGGTAAGAAGGTGAGTGATTTCAGCTGGAACTACTGCAGTTCACTGCATAGGAACAGAAGGTTAAAAGCCCTGTGGAAAAAAGAAAAAGTAAAGCAGGGTGGGGGGAACAGGAATGCAGAAATGGGAATGGCTATGATTTGTCGTTTTCAATACAACAGGAGCAGTCTCGCAAGGCTTCATTGAGAAGGTAAGACTTGAAGAAGGGGAGGGAATTAACCAGGCTGCTATGCAACCTGGGGGAAATGAGTTCCAGGCAAAGGGGGCCGCCATAGCACAGGTCCTAATACAGGAATGGACTTAGTGTATTCAAGGAGCACCAAGGAGGCTGATGCAGCTGGAGTATGATAAAAGAGAAGCAAATCGTAGGCCAGGAGGTCAGAGAGGTTATAAAGGAATCAAACCATGTTGGGTCTCGGTAGCCATTGCAGGACTTTGGTTATTACTGTTATTCTATCATGTCATATGGTGGTGTGGAAGGAGAGCCAGGGCCAGCAAGGTCATTGGCCATGGAAAAAGTGGCAGGTATGTATTAGTCCTGGTCCAAGATCCAAAAAGATGGAGCAGCAAAGGCCAGCAAAGGATGAATGATTTACAAGGGCAGGCCAGAAGTAGGCAGAAGTTCTAGGAAAGAAACCAGGAGGCCCAGGAGACATGAAATTGTGTTGCTGACGCTCATGGCAGAAGTTAAGGGAGAAATACTTCCTGGAGCAACTGATGAAGGAACGCAGAAAAGACCTTCCCCAGACTTCTCCAGAAAGAAGCATTTTACCACTTCCCCTAAATGAAGAGTATAAATAAAATACCACCTACCCATATCTGAAAAGTTGCCAACTCATGTTCTGTAAGGATCCCAGGAACTTTTCAGCAAGGGGCTGCATTCTAATCTTAAAATGCACCATGTCGTTTTGCACAATTTCAACCATTTAGGTCTCTTGAGCTTTTGAGTCACAACTGCATTTTCAAATGAACACCCAAATCCAATTTTTAAAAAATAGTCATCTAACCAGTCAATCAGAAGGAGTAAATTTCTCATTGCCTTATTGTCAGTGTCAGGAAATTGATCTCTCCATAAAATACAAAATTGTTCTGTTAGTTGAGTATATAAAAACACCCCAGGATTTATGTTCTTTCCTCAACACATGCTCGGGTAACTCCCATTAGCAGCCGTGGGAGTTGCAACAGCCCACAGGAGGCGAAAATAGAAGCATCACAGGGGGAAGGCAACAATAAGCAGCAGAGACAGCCAGGGGAGTCATCTTGCTGACACGGCGTGATCTGCTTGCCTGGGCCTCAATTTCTCCATCTAGCTAATGGGTGTGAATTTGGTGCTCTTTTGTCCAAAAGGTGTAGGATAACTAACTAAGGGTTCATACTAACAGCTATAAATGTACCGACCTCCTACTATATCTCTCGCATTATCTAAGTTCTTACTACCCAACGTATGGCCCAGCAGCCAGCAGCATAGGTGTCAACTAGGTGTCTGTACGAAATGCAGAAATCTTGGGCCCAATGCTTTGCCTGCTGAATCACCATCTGCATTTTAACAAAGTCTTCGTCTGGCCTCTTAAAGTTTGAGCAAGGAGTTGAGGTTCAGTCCTGGAATGACTTGCTCTACATCGAGTAAGTGGCAAAACCAGGATTCAGGCTCAGGTATATCTGAATCCAGAAGACACACGTGGTTTCCAGTAATACTTCACTACCTTATGATACATGTGGCCAAGAGAACAAGACTGAGGCAGGACATGCAGGGAAATCTTACATGCTTTACCTCATCATGATGGTTAAAATAAAAGGAAAAGGCCACCCTTAGCATGTAGGAAAAGTCATTTGTAAGTCATTTGAAAAGTCATGTGTAAGAGAGAAATATGTTCTCAATATGGGCCAGGACTAGTAGGAGAAATTGTAATTATAATTGTAAGAAGTCTTCTGGAGGACCACAAATCAATACCCTTCCCCTATGTACCTTTTATAGTAAAAGGAGACACACACACACACACACAAACACACACACACACACACACACACACACACACACCACTTTTCTTAAGAAAACCAAATCCTGCTTGGCATGAATATGTATAATTAGATGTTCCATGGGAGTGAGAAGTAGTAATTAATTCAGTGTTAAACATCACAATCTATTACTTGAACTCCATAGCAACTGTGGTTGCCAATAGAGAGAAAACAAATTTCAGAGCCTATTTTTAAATGATTACATTGAAATTTTAAAAATGTGTAAAAGCCGACACTTGCTATTTTTAGGCTAAAACAATAGCCATTAACTCAGGGAGTAGAGAAGGATGTTAACAAACACAGGCAAAAGGAAAGGAAATCTCCTCTGAACCCACCTCAACAGTTGCGTGGACAGAATGATTCTGACCCTGCCCAAGGCACTGAGCCCAGCTGCTCACTCTGGGTACCAAATTGTTCTTGGAGGTCAATATATAAATAATTCCGCTAAGCACAGTCCTTGGAATCCAACTGAACTAGATTTGAATCCCAGCTTTATCAGGCAATGTGTTTCTTTAGACAAACTGCTTACTTCATTGAGCTGCCATTCCTTCATCTGTCGCAATGGCAAACAATAATCCATATTTCAGAAGGGTCTTAAAAAAATTCAGTGTAAAATGACCAGCACACGGTATTGTAGATTGGGTTCCCACGGAAGCAGATTCTGAGTTTAGTGTTCAGGATATTTATTAGGGAATGCCGCTGGGGTCAACATCCTTGGAAGGGAAGGAAAGGAAGCAGGATCGGGTAGAAGGAGACGTTCCACTGTGATGAAGGCCCAATAATAGACTTGGCTGACCTCATGGAAAGCTCTGGAGCTGACTGTGGGCTGACATGGCCAGGACACTTGTCCCACATCAGTCAGTCAACAGATATGGGCTGCTCAGGGAAGGACAGGATCTTGGGTAAGGGGGCTCTCTGCAGCTGAGACAATCCCTGCTGGGGCTGACAGTACTCTCAGCAGCTGGGCAATGCATACTTTGAAGTGAGGTCTGGGGACCACATCTCTGCATTTCACACACACTGTGCAAGTAATGTTTGCTTTACTTTATGGGTTTCCTTTGCATATGTAATCCTTGTAAACCCCTCTTACCAATAGAGACTCTAGGGTCCAGAAAAACCCTTATTACGATTAACATCCTAACAATTTGTGTTCTTAAAAATAACTTTTAGTAATTTGTTAGATTCTGGGCTCTGGGGCTCTGAAATGCACACTCATCTTATTTAAACTTCTCAATAATTCTATGAGGTGATGTTCATCTCCATATGACAGCTGAAGAAACAAGTGCAGAGAGTAAGAAGAAACAGTCCGTGCTCACAAGCAGTTGAGAGTGAAAGGACAACATATCGGACAGGATTTTAATGGTACTTCTCGCCACACCCTTGCTGGGCCTGTCCCACATCAACTCAATCCATCAGCAATTGAACAACAGGAGTGTCGAGGGAGCTGTGCTCCCTTTCTTCCCATTTGTTGAGAAAGGTGACTCATGTATCTTGCCAACTCACTTAACCTTTATGCCACAATGTTCCCACATTTTAAAGTGTAATGAATCCATGTCTCCCCTATCCACCGGAAGAACTGTAGAAAAAGAATGTGGTTGGATTACAGGACCTCTAAAGCCCCTCTTGACTTGAGAAGTCTCCACTTGATAATCTAGCATATTTTTTTAAATTTAATTTTATTAAATTTATTGGGGTGACCAAAGGCAATGGAAGTAAAAGCTAAAATAAACGAATGGGACTATATGAAACTTAAAAGCTTCTGCACAGCGAAAGAAACCATTGACAAAATAAAGAGGCCACCAACTGAATGGGAGAAGATTTTTGCAAACAGTGCCTCCGATAAGGGGCTAGCATCCAGAATATACAAGGAACTCATGCAACTCAACAACAAAAAAACAAACAACCCAATTGAAAAATGGGCAGAGGACCTGAAGAGACATTTCTCCAAAGAGGACATACAAATGGCAAATAGACATATGAAAAAATGTTCAACATCACTAATCATCAGAGAAATGCAAATCAAAACCACAATGAGATATCACCTCACCCCAGTCAGAATGGCTATCATCAACAAGACAAATAGTAACAAGTGTTGGAGAGGCTGTGGAGAAAAAGGAACCCTCATACACTGTTGGTGGGAATGCAGACTGGTGCAGCCACTATGGAAGGCAGTGTGGAGGTTTCTCAAAAAATTACGAATAGAATTACCATATGACCCAGCAGTCCCTCTCCTGGGTATCTACCCAAAATATCTGAAATCTAGCATATTAATTGATGGGGTGTAATGTGCTTTGAGACGAGCTTAGAATACAGTCAAGGTCAGTTATGATTTCTTGGTTGCAAGCAACAGAAATTAGCATTGGCCAATTTACATAAAAGAGCACTTACAGGAGAATATTAGAAACTTTGGGAGTCAATGGAAGGCTAGAGGACTGTGCTTGGGAAATGGCAGGACTACTTAGCTGGGGCGGGGTGAGGGGTGAGGGGGGAGGTTAGCAACGAGGAAGCCAGCAGCCTCCTTATTGCAAGAAGACTGGACAGATGTTGTCCATGCTCCTAGTGTAGCCACTGTGATGAATGACTCCCAAAGACTCCTTCCATCCGTCATCACTCACTCAAGATGGAAGCGCTGGGGAGAAATCATCTGTTTGGCTGTCCCACGCTATGCCAGGAAGAGGACAGAGAGAACTCGATTCCATTGGTTTCCATTGTAGATGAGGGCACATGAAATTTTTCTCCTACTAAGGCTACACAGATCAGGGGAGATTTCACTGCACAAAAGAAAACTGGGGTATATTTGGAAGGGGTAATGAAGCTGGACACTACATTGCAAATTCCCACACTTAATAACTCACAGGTTGCCCACTCAGTCTTATGCCCACAAATCACATCAACTTATTCTTTATATTCTTACATTGTCTGAATCCTTTCAGGATCCCTAGGTCTCTCAGGATCCCTAGGTCTCTCCAGCGGTTCTTATGCCTTTCATTTATATTTGATAGACTGTTAGGAAAATAGGAAAACTGGACAAATCAACCCTGAGTATCTCTTTAAGGAATTGCCTCTTCCCTCATTACCAATAGAAGTGTAATGCTAAATAACATTTCTAGAAAGTAATGGTCCAATAATCTGGGGAAATGGTAAATGGTCCAATAATCTGGGGAAATTGCTATTTAACATGTACGTCTTATAACCAGGTTAGAGAAAGCCAATTAATTCCCAAATTCTGTAAATTCAGAGGAACTGGATTTATAAAACAAAGTAAAATTTATCTGATGCATTGGCTAATTATGTGAAATACATTTTTTTTTTCAGTTCAAAAGTAAACTATTTAGATTTTTTAACCTGCAGTCATGCTACAACAAAAAGTATTCGGTCATACCTCTATAGGAGTCCTACCAGAGTCTTTTTATAGGACTTGGAAATTGGTTCTTTGTCAAGAAATTTCAAAGAGGCATTTTTATGTTCCTTGGGCTGGTTGCTCTGACCCTTAGACAAGATAGTCCAACAACTCTAACTCTAGCCTTAGCTCAATGGGTCACTTTCCAAAGTAATGAATTAACAAGTGTTAGAATATCAATTTATTCCTCTTCTCCTTAAAGATCCATCTTACTCTCATATTCCCACAGAATTTAGAATTTACTAATTTAAAGGGGAAGAGAGAATTTGACCATGAGTTTGCTATTCAGCCATCAATGTCCCTGTCTGCCTTGTGGAGTTGACTGGCTTTCTCTCTGCACAGGGAACCAAATACCTGCCAGACACAATTTGACAGAGTCAGCAGGTACCTTGCTTGCATAGATGTAACATATATCCAGATCATTGCCTCACTTCTGCAGTCCCCCAAAAATCCATCTCTTAAGGGATCATTTGGGAAATATTCCTGTTTCACATACTTCAACTTGTTTTCATTTAGTACAGATCTCCAATTTTTTATCTCTAAATAATTCCACATTTTGAAGCAAGAAGGCAGAAATAAGTGGTAATTCACACATCGCAAGTGTTTTTTTTATATAACGCAGGAAAGGCAGATATATGTGCCAAGCATTGTGCTGGATGCTCCACAAATCATTCAATCCTCATGGCAACCCTGTAGAATGCTGAGTTGTTTTTACTGAATGGACATGTGGAAATGTTAGTAGCTTGATCAAGATCCCATAGCCTGTAATTGGCAGAGCTGTATTTGACGATGGCACTGCCTGCACTCACAAGTTTGACGGTGCCACAGTTCAGAAATCAGACTCTTGGAGACTGTCACATCAATAGAGATACCACTACCATGAGTTGTTGAGATTATGTGTTCTGAATATAGACACATGGCACACAAAATGTGCCATGTGTTCTGAATATAGACAGGGTCAAGACTTTCATTTTCACTGAGCACATGGCAATTAAGTGCCTTCCTGAAATCAAACGATAGAGAATGAGCTTTAGAGCATCAGTGAGGCACTTTCTAATGAATACAACAACAACTGGAGTGGTAAAATCATGTTGCAATCACACCCTCCTTAAAGGTTAGGCCGAGTTGCTTTCATCTGCCATGCTGCAAAATACTTAAAAAGAAGCACATGTTGCAGGGTTTAAATAAGATCATACATCATAACTATATTTTGTTTCAAGTATGATTGAAAGTGTAGCAAGCCAGATATATCTTCTCTTCATTTATTTAAATGAAAAAAGAAATGGAGGTACTGGTGTGCACACTGGAACTTGTAACTAGATTGTAAGATTTGGCTACAGAAATGATTCTACTTCATGATTCTTTGGAGCCCTTTTATCACCTCGCACAGAAAAGGTGTACCACAGTCCTTGTTGAATGAATGAATGAGAGCCGGTTTCCTTGGTCACAGGCCAGGGGACTGAATCTAACACTTACTAAGAATCTCTAATACGCTAAACTCTCAGAGAACTAAAGATACTATTCTAGAGGACGGAAAACCTGATTTCCACAGCTAACTAGTTGGGTAGGTCATTTAAATTTTTCGGTCTTTAGTTCTCTATTTATCAAATTAGAAGTTTGAAAAGCTCCCTCTAACACTGTGACTCTATGATTCTATGAAATCAAAACCCGGTTATTCAGATTGTACTTTCTTGTTATCCAATAACATACGGATTTGACAAAAAATGTGGCTTAAAAAGAAATGCATAACTCAAACTTGAAAAAAATAAAGCACTATCCATCTCTTCAAAGGCAGCTTACCTGAGAGGTCTTGAGGATATCATCAAAGGATGGAAGTCAAGTCTTTATTGGATGCCAGTGACCTCTGTAAATGTGACGTGACCTGGTGCCTAGCTTTATCTTTTAGTTGGGTTTGGTGGGAAAGAGGGTAGAACTGCTGAGGTTAATACCAGTCAGGGGTCTGATCAGGTCTTTCAATGTCTCTGGGTCTCAGTTTTACCCATATTTAAGTAAGTTGGCCTGTGTAAACTTCTCTCACAGGAAAAAACAGCAAGTTGTGTGAATAAAAGCAGATTAAGTATAGGAAACTCCTCAGAAGAAAAACTCTTCTCAATTACTTGGTATGTCTGCTTTCTTCTCCTATGGAGTAGAACTAAAGAAAAAAGATAAACTAGAGACAAAGTGTTCTTCCTCTCATTTTTAGGGTACCTAAGATTTGATGAACATCCTGTTAGGGGCCTGGAGTTGACAAATTAGGGAGCAAGAAGTAAGACAGGCCTGATCTTCCTGAAACTTCTTCATAGCAGCACAGAAACTTAAAGTCTTGGAAGGACCACTCAGGTAGGATATCGAGTCCTTTTCTCATGGAATGCGACACTTGAACTCTCACCGTCAAAGCAACAGGCATGAGTCAACTTATTCTGCTGCAGCAGGAACCTGTGAAGAACTTAGGAGTTTCAGGGAACCACAAGGGATCTGTCACGAGATTCCTGAGCAGCTTTTGGTGTCACAGTGATAAAGCACTCCAAATGTAATTGGCAGTGAGAAATAAGGACTATGTGAGTGGTTCTTGCAACATATCTTTTAAAATGATCCTCAGAAGTGGCAGCTGAAGTTTGGTAAAACCATTTTCACTGTTTTGAGGCTGGATCAACAAAGGAGAAAAGGGTAACTTTCGTGAGTAGTCATATCTCAGGTAGAGCTTTGTTCTGAGAAAAATGTGAGAATGAAGACACATACAAGAAGTCATTCTTTTCCCACCAGTGTCAGCTGCTTCTTGGTCATGTGCGGGTTTGTCTTGACCGGAGTAATTTGGGTATTAGCACCAAGTTCAAGACAGGCAAGAATGCATCCACTCCATGAAGGTTTAGGTTGAGAGCAGTCATAAAATCCTGCCTTAGGCTGATCACTGATTCAAATCATCAAAGAGAGGCCCAGCGAAGGTTGCTGGCCTTCACAAAGGCTATTATAGGGCACAGTGAACTCGCAACCATCTCATTCAATATTGCCTGGTCTCCAATGGCAGACGCAGAGGCACAGGCCATCTGTTCTTAGCGTGGCAGCTGATAACCAAAGCATGACCCAGAGCCCACACCCTATGCCCCAGATCTTGGAGAGACATAGTGTGAAGCCAGAAAGAATCAAAGGAAAAATGAAAGGGATGCAGAGAAGCTTGTGATATAGAGAATCCTACAAAAGCTTTGGTGGAAGCTATGCTGGAATATTTTCACTCCTACAAGGGGGAAAAATGCCTGAATTAATATTTTTGTAGACACTGGGACATCCCAAATCTCCAGTATAGAGATAAGCACATAGAAGGTGCTCAACATAAGTCCTGGATTTGCACGAAAAAAGTAAGTGATGTTATTGAGTATTTTAGGGAGTGGTAGTAAGACAGAGGGGAGATCATGGGTCCTGGGTAAATTGTTTAATTCCTGTAAATTTCCATTTTATCCCCCTGAAAATGGGGGAAATAATACCTATTTCATAGGGTGTGTGAGGATGAAATTGTGTGTGTGTGTGTGTGTGTGTGTGTACGTCTGGTAGAGTGTTTACAGTAGGTAGCCAAAAAGTTCATTTGTTTGGCTCTTCGTGGTCTAAGGGAACGCTACAGAATCTAAGGATCTGTTGGTTAAGAGTAATGCAATGATTAAAGCATACGAACTACACCACATGAGGACAGTTGGGTAGACTGGAAAAGAGAAAGTTTAAGGATAATTTCATAACTGAGAAACAGAGTCACAGAAAGTCAAAGTGAGCTGGAAACTTAAAGAAGCCTCATTTTTTCTTTTACAGATAAGGGCTCAGGGGACAAAAATGTATTTACCTAAGATCATGCAGGACGGATCCCTGTTCTGGCTCTATGCAGTGATTGCGACCACCCTGGGTTGTCTCCCCAGTGTAGAGATTTAAGAAGGGCCACTTTCCATCCATTCTCTTGTATTGTAAAGGTCAGAATAAAAGAAAAACAGTAAGATAGACCTGGGAGGAAAAAAATACTTTCTCAGGGATAAGTCCCACCCAGTTTTCAGGTTCCATATGTCCTTGGGTCTCTGCAGCTGTCCTGTGAGATGAGCTCCCTTGCACCAGGTCACTTAGAATTTGGGGAAGATGAAATAAATGAAAAAATTTATGTCACTTATTCTTTAAGCTAACATCCCTCCCTAAACCACATCCTAAGCATTATTTGCATTCAATAGGGCCATCCATTAAACTCTTAACAGCCACCCCTACTTAAATGTAAACATGCAAATGTACTGCACACTGTCACATCAAGACTTCTGGGTGTCTTTTCATTAGTCACAAACTCCAATAAACTCTGTGTCTCCATAAACATCTTGAGTTTTTCTTTCTTACAGTTAATTGCTTTTGTTTGTTTGTTTTTTTAGTTTCAGGTGTACAAAACAATGTAATAGTTAGACATTTATACCCCTCACAAAGTGGTAACCCCCTCCCCATCTACTACCCCTCTGACATCTTATATAGCGGTTACAATTCCACTGACTTTATTCCTTATTGCTCTTACAGTTAATTCTTGATCTTTACTATTCTTTGTAGATTATTTCATGTAACTTGCAGTTAGAACATATGTTCTATTTCACTTTAAAAATGTAGAATTTGAATTATCTTGAGGAATTGTCTTATGGGATTCAAAAAAGATGTCTTTAAAATGTTAGTGTCAGAGATATACATTTGGGAAAAGACAAGAAAATATCTCAGGGTGACGACTTTAGAAAAAAACACCATCAAGCCTTGTCAGCCTGGTTCCCAAATGCTCCTGTGCCCAACCACAGACTTTAAATTACCTAAAATGTGTTCTAGGAAGAAATCAGATTTTGCATTGTAAAAATGATTTATTCAGAATTCCTTAGCTATGCCAGTAATGGAGATCTGCTTCACTATACACATGACTGTAAAGTACATATACTCAAGGGTGAAACAAGATGCAATAAAGCAAGTAGACAAAGTATTCCAAGGCCGCTGCGATAGTTTCATGGGCTCATCTATAGTAGCAGCCTCTAACCTAATTTCATTTGAATTCGTAGAAAGCAGCAGCAATGGACAAATAAAATACAACTGGTAGCACAGCAAGACATAAACATTTGATGACTTAAACACAATAGCCATAAACGCAAAAAAAGCCAAACAGAGTGAATCAAATCCGCTAGTGAATTCTCATGTTTTACCATAATAACTATCCATTTTAGAGTATTTAATTTCAGTCTTTAGTCTTATTTCATTATATCATAAGGAAGAGTGCTGAACTGGGATTGAAATGTAGGAAACTGGTGGTTCTTCTAGTTGGCTTTGTAGTAGAAACAAATGGGAAGTTAATAACACAGGGTGATTAAATATGGAGCTGATCCGGATGGGGTAGGAAATAAGTATACAGTAGTTCCAGAGCAAACTTCCCAGGAGCTAGATTGTTATCACGGGTACCGTGTTTGGTTTTCCTAGGCTGAGAACATGACAGATTCTGAGAAAATACTTTGTGACATGCATTAAGCACATCACCAAGATGAATCAGAGACTAATGAGTTCATATTTCAATGAGGGAGAAAGAAGTAGAAGCAACAATTAAAAATAGCCCAAAATAGACAGTCATACAGATACAGACATTGGTAGTGTCCCCATAAGTCTAGAACAAGCCAATGTAACATTGTAATGCTCAGATCCTAAATTTGCCTCATGTCATTTTCTGATGGCTTGATTTTCAAATTTTGTTGCCCCCCGAGTACTCTTTTTTACTGAGGTATAATTTGTCAACAATAAAATGCATAGATTTTAAGAATGCAGTTCAATGAGTTTTTGGCAAGTGTGTATACTAATTTAACCAATACCATTGTCAAGATACAGAACATTTTCATAATCTAAGCAAGCTTCTACCTGAACTGACTTCTATCACTCTAGCTTGGATTTGCTTATTTTGGTTACATGTAAATGGAATCAGACAGTATATATATTTTTACATTTGGCTTGCTTCAGTAAAAAAAAAAAGAGTCTATACGATTTATTCACATTATTGTATGTATTTGTAGTTTGTTCTTTTTATTGTTGAGTGTTGTTCCATTTTATATAGCACAATTTTATTTATTCATTCTCATATTGAATAAATAGAACATTTGGATTGTTCTAGTTTGGGCTTTAAATGATAAATAAAGCTGCTATGAATATTCTTATACACGTCCTTGTGTGGATATTTTTTTCTTGTGGATGAATATGAAGGAGGGGAATTGCTGAGTTCACACATCTTATTCTTGAATTCTTGTTTTGATTAGTCTGTTGGTGATATGGATCACATGTTTGAATGCTTTTTGCCGAAAAGTTTGATAAGCGATAATGCTTCTTGAGAAATGGTATATTTCTTGAGAACTTATACAAAATGTCTTTATTTTTGATGTACCCTTTTGAAATCCATCTCCTTCTCTCTCATCTACTATCAAGGCCATTGCTCTAGACTAAGCTTTATCTTCATTCACCTGGAATCCTGCACCTTGAGGTAGGGACAGCATCTTTTCATCTTTATGATGCCAGTATCTGGTACATGGTCAGAAGTTAGTAAATATTTGTCAAATGAAATGTGTGCTTCCGTTGAGTCACCCAAACTTATATTTCACTGATGCAGTTTAGTTACTCCCTCTTATCCACGACCCAACCTCATCAGCACAAGGAGAAAGTTACAGGAGCCAGGAATCAATATTGAAATCCCAAATGGAGCTGATGAGGCAGCAAATACAAGAAAAGATGTCTAGAACATTAACTACACAATCCTATAAAATGATACTCTAACTGCACCATAAAAAAAACAACAAATTAAGCAGTAAAGAGCCCAATGGAACATTGCTTGACAAATGTTGAAGATTCTAAGCTAGAATAAATCAGAAGTGACACCTCATCACAAGAGGAGGGGGAGAAATTGCTTGGATTTATGTGTCAACTGTTGTTGCAATAACTTCATAACATCACTGCCATCAGGAGTAGTTACAGCAGAATGTAGTGTTACATTTCAATCAAGCCACTAGGTGATAGTTTTAGAGGTGGAAATTAGCAAGACCTGATGTGCATGCAAATACACACATACACCCATAGACAAACACACACACACCCCTCCAAAGGTTGAAGATTCTGGCAAGAAGTGGAGCTAACCAGTTAGTGGTGATCTTTTATTTAGCTATATAGGCAAAAAAATATATTTTATAGTTAATTCTTTTCTTGAATGAACTGTTTAGAGTTTAGAAGATGCCATTAAAATATGGCTGCCCAAGGACCAAATCCTCCTCTGAATCTATACCTTTGCTACAGTGATTCATTCCCAGGTATTTCATCCTACGCTGCTCTCTTGTTGACAAGTTCTTTCATACTTTACATCCAATTCACCAAGAAACCCATCTACCTTCAAAACATATCCAGAATGTGCCCACTTTTCTCCACCTCTGCCCTAGCCCAAGTTACCATCATCTCTCACCTGTATTACTATGATACCCTCCTATCTGGCGCCCCTGCTTTCCACCTATTCCTCTGCAGCTTATTCTCAAACCAGCAGACAGCATGATTCTTGGAAAAGATAAGATAGATTATTGTTACTCTATTTCCCTCTGAATACTTCACCTCTGATCATCCCACTATTTTTTCACATGCTCCACTTTTGCTACTCAGACCTCCCTGATATTCCATGAACATTCCAGGGGTACTCCTGGGTTGTAGGACTGTGATGGTAGTTCCCTCTTCTTACTCTTACCTACCACCTTCAACTCTTTATCACATGTCACCTTCTCCAAGAAGTCTGCTCAGACCGCCCTAATCATATCCCAACACCCTCCTGCCTTCCCAAATCCTCTGCATACCATAACACTTACCATATTCTTTCTATATACTTACTTCTTTATTAAATATGTTATTTACTGCCTCTCTTCTCTAACTAGCTCCACAAAGGCAAGCTCCATAAATTCTCATCTATTTTGTTCACTGGTATGCCGAGTGTGCAATGTTGAGTACCGAGTAAGTTGAATGAATGGAAAATCTTGAGTTAGATGTTTCTCTGAATGAAGGTCTCCCTAGAGGTTAACGTCAGTATGAAAAACATATTGCAAGACACTCTGAGAATCATGACGGTAGGTCAAAGTTTAAATTCTATATACAACTCCAGGTAAAAATCATCTTACCTGGCAGTAAAAAGGGCTTTTAAAGGAAGAAACATCTACAATTTTTTCCAGGTAGCTCATCTAGTATATAACATTGTTAGAAATGCCTCAAAATTGAGAACAATGAGTTTTTCTTTACCCTGTAAGAGAAATGCTGTCATGTTCTGGCACTGATATTTCTCAAATTCAGTGGTCCGTGGCACATGGGTGAGTGTAATACATCACATTGTTCAAGCATTGACATCGTTCTAAGAATTGATAGCATCATATCTAAAACAAAGATGTTTTCCCACATATTAGTCTATCATGTACACCAAATGCTGGAATTTAGATATTATTTTTCCTTTATATTAAACACATTAAAAAATTAAGTATCTCTATCTAAACAACCAAAGCTTTACATTACTACCACTAATGGAAAATGAGTATCACTTGCCATAAATAGAACAGACAAATAAAAGTACATATCATGAAAACAAAAAACATATTAATTTCTAGCTAGATACTATTGCTGGCCCAATACTTGAGTCTGAGGTCTTCCTTCTCTTTGTGGAAAATTGAGAAGGTAAAATATTAAAAATATATGAAAATATCTAATTCCACACAAAACTTTCTTTTTGACATCATTAGAAGAATAGAAAGAGAATATAAAAGGGGTAACTGTCTCACTGTGTGATTTGTGTTACTTAACCCTGTGTCCAGATTTCCCCTAAAACCATCTCTTCTGTCACCCTGCCATAGGGCGGTTAGGGTAGACTCTGGAGTCCCACATCTGGATATAAATGCTGACCTGCATCATTTACTGACTCTGCAACCTTGAGCAAGAGACCTCATCTCTCTGTTTCATTTTCTCTCACCTATGAAATGGGACAAATAGGACCTATTTTGAAGACTGATGTGACATCTAAATGATAGAATATGGGAAACCACCAAGCAGGTGCTTTAAAATATTAGTTCCCTTGTGGGTCAAAAAAGATTCTTGGCCTTTCATTTCAATGACTAAAATCCTCCCTGGTCAAGCCACCACCCTTCAGTCTTCCCTGTCAGAGTTTCAAAGTTCTCTTTAATGGGTTTATGGTTTATATTTTTTAGTTGATGTTTATGTCAATATGTCATTATAGTTTGGGGGAGGGGAACTTGTTAAGGATATTCTTACACAGCAAGCCCAGCCAGTTCTGAATGAAGAGTGACAGTAAATGATTGGTCAAATTGAGATTGCTTTGGGAGCAAGGATGGTCTCAGTCTGTACAGCTAAAAATGCCAACTGTCCCAGAGGAGGGCTGGCCAAGAGTATCAAGATATAAAAATTGATGGAGTTAATTGGCTCAAGGATAAGTCATCAAAATTGGGAAAATTTGCAAAGGTGACCACTGAATCATCAAGAACGTCCAACATTTCCAGCTCTCTTCTTTACCCCAGATTTTACCATGAGTCCTTCTTCCATTGTGAGAGTCATACATTCCAGCAAGTGGAAACTGGCATTTGGAATATATTTTCCCCTATCTGCACAAAAGCACTGGGGGACTAATGTGTGTCTTCAAATTCACAGAGGTACTAAAATGGCCAATTAAAATTATTTGAATAATTCAAAGAAGTAAGCAGGAAAATAAAAAATAACTGCTAACCGAGAGAGAGACAATTTCTTTACTTTATGAAACAACAATTTTAATTCCACATTTTGAAGAGATAAGATGACAATAAATATTCATATGTCTCATGTATTTTTAAGACAAAAGCTAGGGAGAAAAATGCAGACTACAGCGAAAGCCTGTGGCTTAAATTCTCTTTTCAGATTTTATAATAACCTTTATCCTCCTGCATTTTCTTCCTTTATTAGTATCATGGGACAGCCAGACTTAATTATCAACTTTTAAATCATGTTTCTTACTTCTCTCTTTGGCTCATTTACTTGTTTATTCTTTCAGATACAGATTGATGAGGGAGGGATAGTAAAGTGAAAACAAGGTAATTCTTTTTGTGTCACTTTTTATGAGAGAAGTTAAGATTTTATTTTCTTATTTAGTTTGCAAAAGACGGTTCATTAGGCTTGAAGGTGTGGGTGGCAAATAAATTATTTTCTTAAGGAAAAGGGGCTTATTCATTCAGTGATTATATCTGTTAGTAGAGAAAGGATCACTAAATAAACAAGAATGCTAAGACAATTAACGATTTGGAAGAAAAAAATCAAGTTACATCATTTCTCACCATAGAATAAAAATAAATTCAAGGTAGACCATAATTTAAATGTGAAAAAAATAAATGAATCTGAAGGAAATATGATTATTTGATGTTAGAATGTAAAAAGAAGAAATCGTAACAGAAAAACTATAGGTTTGTAAAAAATAACAAAAATAAAAAAGACTAAAGAGCCGGAGAAGTTATTTTACAGCAAATAAAATTATTATAAAACAAGTTATATATACTGTTTATGTTAAATAATAAGGAAAACATTTAAATCTCATTTGAAATTCGCCAAAGTACATAAACAAGTAATTCAAAGAAGAAATATAAATTATTAATAAATACGGAAAACAAATTCTCTCACTAGTAATGAAAATAAAATGTTAGCTTCTGGTTCTGGTCAAGATGGAATAAGCACATTCCACTCTAATTTTGCTACTTAGAACTAAGATCCTGGGCCAGCATAAAGCAACTATTAGAAGATTTTGAAAGGTGGAATCAAGAGGTGGTAGGGTTAATGAAGAGCAAGACTTGACAGTGAGTTTCCCGGGGTTTACTGTTTTCTCATATATATCTTGGTCAGGGACTAGAGCTGCCTGAAACGCATAGCCACTAATGGGTACATTAAAAAGAAATTCAATCCCAGGAAGTCTGCTCCCTTTATCCAGAGGACTAAGAAGAGGGAGGCCCTGGAGGATGGATCCCTGTTACCTGACCTGTACTACTAACACCACAAAGGAAACAGTATGCGTCTCAGTCCCCACCAGCACAGCTGTGGCATTCAGGCATTGTCCCTTTCTTTGCCTCTCCCCAGTGAGTGCATCCAACAAAGTATCTTAGAGTGAAGCCCTATCAACTCCTTTCTACACTGGGCAAATTCCAGGAAAGAGGTGGTGACCCACCCTCACCCCTTGACACGACTGCTGCACATAGGAGAAGTGGAACTCTATAGGACTATCCAAGCCCTTCACTAAGCAGATGTAAGCAGAGGCAGCATCTCTCTACTTCCCTCCTCCCCACAACTATAAAGAGTGAGGAGAGAGCAGAGGGAGCTAGAGAAAAGGATTCTTTCAATCTGTGTATGAAATCCCAGGCTCACCTTGAGGTGGCCCATGCGTGAAACTGACCAGAATGAACACAGCAAACTGAGAACTGAATTATGGTATAAAAAAATCACACAGGCTTCAGGTTGCCTCAAGGTAGTGCACAAGTAGGACAGACCAGAACAGCACTTCAAAGGCTTTTCAATGAAATTGGCATTTGAACCACAGCCCTCAGCAGCATAGATACAAAAATTCTCCACAAAGTATTAGTAAACATGTAAAAGGAATAATACATCATGACCTACTGGTGTCTATTCCAGAATACAAAGTTGGTTCAATACTGAAAAACAAATTAATGCAGTCAGTCTAAAAAAGAAAATCTACATGATCATATTGATTGAGGCAGCAAAGGTCTTTGATAAAATTTAATATTTATTCATGCTGAAAACTCTCAGCAAAGTGAAAACAGAAGGAAATGTCCTCAAGATGATAAAAAGCATCTATAAAACAGCCTACAATTCACATCACATTCAATGTGGCAGACTGAATCTTTCTAAGACTGAGAATAAGGCAAGTATTCTATGTTCACCACTCCTGTACAATATAAGGATGCTCTAGTTTGTGCAATAGGGCAAGCAAAAGAAATACAGTCTAGAAAGGAAGAAATAGAATTTTTCCCTTTATGACCAAGGGTTGGGCAAAGAGTTCTTATACGGAGGGTGCCAGAAATATATATATACACATTTTAAGAAAGGAAAACTGTATTAACACTGTAATATTCAATATATACCAATAAAAGATGAACACAAGTCATGTTTGACTTCTGCAATTACAAGAGGTGCTCAAAGTGGTTACCATCAGCGTCCAGACACTTCTGATTACAGCAAACTACTGCTTGAGCAACGTTGATCAAAGTGTCAACTTGTACCCATTTTTTTGGTACCCATTTTTTTGTACCCATTTTTTTGGTATCAAAAGTATGACCCAAAATAGACAGTATTGATAAATTAGACTTTACCAAAACAAAACCTTTTGTTCTGCTAAAGTCACTGTTGAGAGAATAAAAACAAGCTACAAATTGGGAGAAGATATTTGCTAATCAAATGTCCAACAAAGGACTTGTAATCAGAATACATAAAGGACTCTCTAAACTCAACAGTAAGTAATTAAGCAATCCAATGTAAAAATGGGTAAAATACTTGAATATGCACTTCACCAAAGATATCCAGAAGACAAACAGGCAAATGAAAAGATGTTCAACATCACTACACATTAGGTATATGCAAATTAAGTCATAATGAGACACCACTACAGACATATAAGATGGCTAACATAACAAAATACTGGCATTATCAGGTGTTCATGAGATGGCAGAGCAACTGGCTTTCAAACAGTTTGTGGAAATGTAAAATGGTGCCCTCATTCTCAGAAACAGTTTGGTAGTTTCTTATAAACAGATACTTAACATATGACTGAGCAATCCTACTCCTAAATGTTTACCGTGGAGAGATGAAAACTTATACTTACACAAACACCTATACATAAATGTTCATAGCTTGAAATTGGAAACAACCAAATGCCCTGCATTAGATGAATAGATAAACTGTTGGATATTCATACCTTGAAATACCACACAGCACTAAAAAGGGAAAAACTATTGCTACACATGAAAACATGGAAGGCTTTCAAGACTATTATCCTGAGGGGTAAAGTCAATCTCAAACGGTTGCATAGTACATGCTTTCACTTTATATAAACTGTCAAATGACAAAAATTGTAGTGATGGAGAACAGATTAGTGGTTGCCACAGAAGTTATGGATGGAAAAGAGTAACTACAAAGGGATAGCACAATGGAGTGTTTGTGGGAGCTGATGGAACAGCTCTATACTCAAATTGTGGCAGAGGTTATACAAATCTACACATGTAATAAAATTAATAAAACTACACCCCTCCCCCCCAAAAAAATAACAAAGGGGAAAGTGCATGAAGAAAACTGATGAAATCCAAATAATACCTGTCATTTAGGTAATACTATTGTACCAGTGTCAAAATTCTGGTCTTGATAATTGCACTAAGGTTATTTATATATGATGTTATCTTTAAGGGAAGCTGAGTAAAGGGTACATGGGAACTCTGTATGTATTTTTAAAAGCTTTTTTGAAAAGAAATATAATCCCGTATTTTTTAATTGAGGTATAATTGACATATAGCATTATATTAGTTTCAAGTGTACAATATAATGATTCAATATTTAAGAGCTTTTTGAGGTACTATATACATACCTTACAATTTACTTATTTTAAGTATACAATTGAATGGTTTTTAGTAAATCTATAGAGTTGCAAAACCATTACCACTAACTATTTTTACAACATTTTCATCACTCTCAAAAGAAACCTCATGCGTATTTGCAGTCACTCCCTGTCCCATATCCAACTCCAGGCTACTTTCTGTTTCTATAGATATGCCTTTTCTGGTCTCTATGCTATATTTGCAACCTCTGCCTTAGTCTAAAGTTATTTCAAAGGAAAAACATTAAATATACTTTTTAAATCTTAATATTTGCTTTTCTAAAATTTTGCCAAAATTATCATAGTCATATTGAATCTCTCTAGGCCATGGATATTTTAAAGATTTCATTTAAAATGTATGTTAGCGAAAACTACAAATGACAAGATTATGGTGCAGTTGTTATCAATGCTTAGAAACATTAGTCTTATTAGAATACACAAAATATAAGACTACCCAAGATATCTCAACATAAGACAGAAAATTCAACTATTATGGGTGACAAATTCACCTTACGGGACCAGTAAGCAATAAACAAGGTATATAAGGCATTTATCAAGCTTATTTCTGTAGGTAATATAATATATTTAAAAATAATTCCCACAAATTTTAAAGAGTCAATGGCAAATTAGAGAAACAATACTAAAACATTAGATTAAAATTATAATAATTATGTTGAACATTATAAAATTTCTCAAAGCCTTTTACCAAAAGAAAATTTTGATCAGAGAAAAGAAAAATATAAGAATTTCATAAAACAGAAAAGAATAAACTCAAAGGACAAGTCATTATTAGGAAATCGTAGTGCAGTATCTTCTGTAATTCTAAAGTTGCTGCATGTATGTTTATATGTACACATATGTATATATGCATATGTATATATACATGCACAAATATATGTGTATATATTTAGTAAATATTATGCCAATTATATTGCTTTAAAATATCAACATTCTGAGTTTACTCAGACCAAATAAATAAACCATATTTTTTATTTTCAGAGAATAAAAATGCCTTTTAAAATAAAGCAATTTTAACCGAACACCTTAATGCAGAGAGTCAAATAATGGTAATGGGGTGATCTGATAACAAATTTTTTAGAAAGCAATCATGTACTATATATCAAAAGCCTTAAAATAGTTCATTACTTGGTTTCAGAAATTACCTTTGTGAGGAAATGTAAGGTGTGGACAAGAATAATATGCAAAGATGAGCTCCATATCTTTACATTTTAATGGTGAGAAATTTTTTGAAAAGAAAATATTTGCATTATCATGGTGAAAATTTTGAAAAATGTCTAAATCTACATTGTAGAATATGAATTTAAAAATTGTGTTAAGTCCACACCATGAAATTTTTATGATAGTCTTTAAAGATCATATTTGTGTAAATACTATAACACCATGGGAAGACGCTCATAATATAAAATGAATTTTTAAAAACCAGGGTATAAAATGACACATATACATAGATTATATATAAATATATTCATATTTTATTTAATTTATGCTATTTAATATATTTGATAAAATGTTGATTTTTTTTACACTTACATGCAGATGACATATGATACATATTTTATATATCAATATATTAAATATCTACTTTACACATTTGTATATTTATTTTTATATATTTAATATAATATTGACAGGGACTATCCTGAGTGGTGGGATTATATATTACTTTCAGTTTGTGCTTTATATTTTTGTCACATATGGGAGCATGCTTATGTAACATATGTAACATATGTAAACACACAATATTATAATCAGAAAAATACTGTGCCTTGAGAGGGAGGAGACCTGGTGTGTAGTTGCTTTGTTGCCAGGTAACCACAGGCCGATTATTAAAACATCCGAGTCCTCAGGTCTCTCACCTGTTGCAGAAGGAATTGGCTTACGTCATTTCCGAGTTCCCCTTAGCTCTGTTATTTGTTACAGTTCACTTACCTAGCATGTGTGAGTCACTATACGAGGTAACAGAAGATGGAAAAGGTGTACTTAACCTCAGGGACCTTAAGATCTAGTCAGGAGGACACAATCGTGTACACATACAAATCCATCCGGCACCAGGGGAACTTGCCGAGCACCTTCAGGGTTAATAACGGAGAAGCCACATCTGGCAGGGTGAACATAAACATTTTTCTGAAGGAGTTAGCATAATCAGTCTTATCTCTTCTACTCCCAGTTCAGCTGATTTTCTCCCCTATAATTTTCTCAATTGGCTTCCAATTTTATTCCATTAGTCGTTTGGATCATTATTCATTTTTATTTCAATTTCCTCTGCAGTGAGGCCTGTCAGCAGCCAAAGAGTGACACAGAACCAGTGAGTTGGAATCCAAGAGAACAAATCGCAGCTCAGTTAACAAATACGTTGGCTAAATGCCGGCCTCAGTAGGAAACAGTCAGTCAAAATATTTATCAACAGGATTTTAATTCTACAGTTTGATTTAAATTTCTGCTCAGCTGAGTGTGTGGTATATCGAGCTGGTTAACTCTAGAATTCTAATCAAAGGACCTTCGAAGCAGCAATACAAATATTTGTGTTAGCATTTTAGTTGCCAAGCTCAGATGGTATTGTTTGAACACAATCAAACACCACCCTGAGTCCTTAGCGGCCCTTTAAGAAGTCCTTTAGAGGGTTTATTATCTAGCTTTTCGCATCATGCCAGTTGCATGTCCCCAGCCTCCCCAGAATGGGCTTCTAGAACACAAATGCCAGTTTGTTAATGACCTGACCTTGGCAGGAAATGCACTTGGAGTTGTTTTTCCAGAAATAATGATACAAATAGGCATTCACACTAGCTCAGGGGGGGTCTTCAGGTGTGATCATTTACCTGGACATGGGACCACCTGCTGCATTACCCCCTTGGGGAAACTTCTCAAGGATTGGGGTAGCTTCCTTTCAACTTTTTCTCTTTCCCTCCTGCCTGTATCCACACTCTGTTTCTGAATAGAGTTCTCCCCCAAGCCCTCATCACCTCCTAAAGAGTTGAAATGCTGTACCTGCGGTTCCTGAAACAAGCGTAGCACTTTCATCATAGCTTGGAATGGCTAGAAAGGAACCATTGAGCTACTGGAGCGAGAGGGAGTTAAATGGTGTTACACAGGGAAGTCTCAGGCCTTCATGTTTCACCTCGTGGCTGGGAGCAGAGAACATAGGAAATCAATTTTTGATTCAGAGTCCCACGAAGAAGTGACTAAGCCCTCGCTACCCCCCCCCCACAGAGTATAAACTGCCCCTCCTTTCACTCCGCAAGGCAAAGCAACCCTGACATCGGAAAATAATATAGCGTATTTAGATGTGCATAAAAAGAAAGGCAAAATTACATCACTAAGCGAGCACAGAAGTAATCATCACTGAAATGGACATAGAGATGTATCAACCCAGGTCCCCCTTCATGGAAGGAGTTGACCCAGCAGCTGGGAGTGCTGTCAGCAAACAATCCTCAGTACCAACTTCTCTGGGGATCACCTGCAGAGCCAGCTATAAACCATGAAGAGGGGACATCAGGATACAACATGGAAGGTGATTTCCTGCCACACTGGGAGGAAAAAGAAAAATCTGCTGTGTTAGAGGAGCCTAGAGGGAGATTGAGAGATTGAGAGATCTAGAGATAGGGAGGGGGAGGGGGAGGGGGTTTAGGCTGGGGCTGGGGATCTGGACGGGGACAGGGAGGGGGAGGGGTAGCGGAGGGGTAGGGGGTAGGGTTAGGGTTAGGGATAGGGGTAGGGATGGGGATGGGGATGGGGACAAGGATAGGATTAGAGATCGGGCTAGGGATGAGGATGGGGATGGGGATGGGGATGGGCAGGGGCAGGGGTAAGTAAGGTGTAGGGATAAAAACAAGAGGGTTGAAGCACAGGTTGAAGCCTGATCCCTGTCCCTCTCTTGAGGATTATACAGGATGAAACCCAAGATGGGCTTAGGGCCTTCTTCGAGTGCCCCTGGCCAACTTAAGGCTACCACAGTAGGACAGAAATGGTGGAACACCATTTTGAAGGCGAGGAGAAGAGTGAGCTTTCAGTTTCCCAGCACCTATATGTGATTTGTAGACGTTTCTGCAGGGAATGGCAATAGGCCAAAAGGGCCCAAAGTCTGAGAGAAACCAATAATTGGGATGAGGAGGGCAGAGAAAGGATGTCAACAGGAACCATGAAAATCAGAAGGTGCTGGAGCTCCACAAATGTCCAAGTGGATCCATTTCCAAGGACACACAGTGCAATGGATATAAACATCCATTTCAGAGGCGGCAAATAGGTATCTCATGATTTCATGAGAACCAGATACCCTTCCTCTGATGCCATGTAGCTACCTAAGTCTATGCCCCTCTGAACCCAGCCACCATACTGGAAAGAGGACAGGAAGAGGAGACTTCTTGAGAGGGGAAAATCACCTGGATAGAAAGGCTGAATTTTGGATCGACTGGATTTAAATCCTCAATCGACTATTTACACCAAAATGATTGTGTTAACCTGGACGAGCTCTTGTAAACTGGAAATAAAGTTATCTCCAGTAGGCAAGTTTAGGGTTATTCCCATCCCCACCAGGGAGAAATGAGGGCTCAGTGAGTCATGTCGTGCTGTAGAAAAATAAAATCATCTTTTCACAACTGAAAAATTTAAGCCATCTACGTATCTTTAAAAGTAACGTGAAACACTTGATTCCACCAGACACCTATCTGAAAAGTGCCCCACAATGTAAAGAACCAGAGACAATGCACAATATTTACCACTGGGCAAATAAGGCATGGAAGCACAAAGCACAGACTCAATGAACTGAGTCCTTCATGGTTGATGTGAATTCTAATCTCACCCTTTCCACCAATATGCAATGATATCTTGGAGTGCCTTTAACCATCTCTGCATCTCAATTTTCCTGTTAGTAACAATAAGTAAAACCCGATAATATTAATCATAAAACACGTTGAAAAAAAGTGGAATGACATAATTAGATTCAGAGAAAAACAAATCTTATTTCTACCACCCCCACCCCTTACACCATGCCTAATATGACTCTGAGAGATTTCTAGAAGTGGGGGTGGTGGGAGAGTTGCTAGCAGAACTCAGAAAATCTGCAAATTATTTATGCAAAAATTCAGCAGGACAGGGCTTGCTATTTGAATTATGCATGCTTCTGTTTTATCAAACCCATCCCTCCCACACATATATTACAGGAGATGTCATCTCTTATTTATATACCACAGGGTACATTACTCAAATAAAGAGGGCAACGAGATGTGGTGCATACAGAAAAGGTTTACATGGACAGTGTGAGTATGTATTATCAGTTCAACACATTTTAGGCACTTTTTTAAAAAACTGAAGTAATGCATGTTGACAATGACTATTACGAAAGAAGTTATTTGTTCCCCTCCTATTCAGCAGGTTACCTGGATAAGCACACGATTTCTAAGCTGTAGTTTGAAATTTTGCACTAGTTCCAGCTTTTTGATCAATCTGAGCCTAAGTTTCCTCCTATGCAAAACGAGGATAATGAGACCTCCCTTGTAGGATTACTGTGAAGATTAAATGACACTCTGTACATACAGCATTCGGTGTATGAGTCTAGCACACTGTGAGGACCTTTCCCCCTTTATCCCTGCGTCACCAATGTGGCCGTCTGTTCTGGTTTCCCTAGCCCTGTATTGTTAAAGGAGGATGAGAGGAGTTTTTGGGGGCGATGAAGCCTTTACAAATAGCATGGCTTCTCCCTACCTGACCCAATCATGAGTATGGCTTTAACACACACACAGATGAATGTTATTTGAATAAAGCAGTAGAAAGACATGGAAAGTACGGGAAAGGGGAGTGGTAAGAAAGCAATATAAAGACATAGAGGGGCGATTCATTCAATGGAATTTTTTCCCCTCCATTTCTTTATCTTTGGGTACCATTTTGAACCCACATACCCCCATTCCCATACCCTATTTTTCGCTCGAAACTATGTTCTAGTTACAGAATATACAAATGTCTCCTCACCCTTTAAGGTCTCTGTGATATTTTCCTTGAGTCTCCTAGACCTATAAAAACAAAATTTTTCCCTATAAATGATCCCAAGAATATCTGTATTTCCATATATGCCATGTTCTGATTACTTATTTTAAATCCATTGTATCCATCAAAATGAATACAAATTTCCTTGAAATTGATATTATAAATATATATATATATGTTATTACTGTTTACTATACACCAGGGAAATAGTTTTACTAGATATGATCTCATAAATATTCACGACAGTCATTAGTTCAGGTACTATTATCATCCCCTTTTAACAGATAAGTCAATGCAGATTCAGAGAGGATAATGAATCGAAGGTCATAGATCTTGGAAAGAACAGAATGGGTATTTGAGTCTAGGCTGTCAACTCAGGAGCCTAAGCTCCTGGGAACTATGCTGTGATGTCCACATCTCATAGCTCTTCCTCACCAGAGTCCCTCAGGAGGCTTGGCAGAAAGTAGACACTCCATTCATGGCGGTTGTCTGATTTCAACCTTGGGAGTATAGAACAACACAAAACATGGAAAGTATAATCATTTTTTCTCCCATTTTTGGTTTTTAATTGCAGAACCTATATGTAAAACCATGTTGCAGCTTTTCTAGCCACAACCTTCCTCTTTCTCTTTTGAAGTTTTTCAGAATGGCTCCCACATGTCACTAAAGCATATTCTGTAAATGACACAAGTCAACACTCTTGGAAAAGTGCAATTACTATGAGCTGGGAACCCAATCCCACCTGCTACTCCCAGTTTTTACCTTCATTATTTAGTAATAATCGGTTTCCTTTCTAGTTCCTTCATACCACATTTCAACATCAGGTGAGATAAAAAGATGATTTGGGGAAACACCGACTAGAGAAAGAAAAATAGACTCTTCCAATGTCTTGATCCCATTTATGTATTTTCACTGGATTTAAGACTTGCTGAAAAACTTTAGCAAGTTGACTTCAAATACGGACTCCTCACTATATATGACTATAACATCATCATAACCCCCACTATCATCATTAATGTATATTGAATATTAGTTCTGTGCCAGTCAGCATGCTCAACCATTTAAATACATAACCCACTTAATCTTCACAACAACCTATGACATATTATTAACTCCATTTCACAATGAGGGAACTGAGGCTTAACAGAGATAAATACCTTATCTGAGGCCACCTGCCAGCAGCAGATGCAGGACTCAACCCCAGAGTTCTCTGCCATCAGAGTTTTTGCTCTGTATCATGAAGTTTTGCCTTCCAAAGTTTATGTTGCCCATCTACTTAACTGCAGCCAAATCTTTTGAAAGCTACAGTTAACTATTAACACAATTCCATTAATCTATTTAACTTCTTCATGAGAAACATGCCATACCTTTAAGAACCCAAAACAATCAAGGGGCACAGAGGTGGAATATAAGTCCAAGGCAGTTAACATATGTCTAACAAGATTTTTCTGCTATTTTCAGGTATTCCCTTTAACACAATAGGTGCTTAGTAAGTATGTTGATTGAATGAATGAACAAATGATTGATGAAAGCAACTTGACTAGGCATGAAATTGTTGGTCCATATTCTTCTTGCTAAAAGTCTATGTAGATGTTATTCGGTTTCTTCTGGTACATAATGTGGCAGAAATTGGACACTAGCTTGATTTGGGTTTCCTTTAAGATATTTTTTAAATTCCTGAAACAAAAAATCATCAGATTTGTATGGAACCACAAAAGACACCAAATAGCCAAAGCAATCCTAAGAAAAAAGAACCAGACTGGAGGTATCATACTCCCTGACTTCAGCTTATACTACAGGGTAACAATGATCAAAACAGTGGGTATTGGCAGAAAAACAGACACACAGATCAATGATATAGAATTGAAAACCCAGAAATAAGCCCACATAAATCTGAGCAGATAATTTTTGACAAAGGAGCCAAAAACTTTCAACGGAAAAGAGCCTTTTCAATAAATGGTGTTGGGAGAAATGGTAAGCCATATGCAAAAGAACGAAACTAGGCTGCTATCTGTCACCATGTACCAAAATTAACTCAAAATGGATGAAAGACCTAAACATAAGACCTGAAACAATAAACTGCATAGAAGAAAACATAGGTACTAAACTTAGGGACCTTGGGTTCAACATTTTATGAATTTGACTCCAAAGGCAAGGCAAGTAAAAGCCAAAAAAAAAAAAAATGAATGGGACTATATCAAACTAAAAAGCTTATGCACAGCAAAAGAAACCATCAGCAAAATAAAGAGGCAAGTGACAGAATAGGAGAAGATATTTGCAAACAATGCCGCCAATAAGGGGCTAATATCCAAAGTATATAAGGAACTCATACAACTCAACAACAACAAAACAAACAATCCAATTTGAAAATGGGCAGAGGACATAAATAGACATTTCTCCAAAGAGGACATACACTGTTGGTGGGAATGCAGATTGGTGCAGCCACTATGGAAGGCAGTGTGGAGGTTCCTCAAAAAATTAAGAATAGAACTACCATATGACCCAGCAATCCCTCTCCTGAGTATCTACCCAAAAAATCTGAAAACATTTATCTGTAAAAATATATGGGCTCCGATGTTCACTGCAGCTTTCTTTCCAGTGTCCAAGACATGGAAACAACCAAAGTGTCCTTTGACAGATGAATGAATAAAGAAGATGTGGCATATATGCACAATGGAATACTATTCAGCCATAAGAAAAGACGAAATAGTGCCATTTGCGACAACATGGATGGACCTTGAGATTATTATGCTAAGCAAAATAAATCAGACAGAAAAAGTCAAGAACCATATGACTTCACTCATATGTGGGATATACAACTGACAGCAACAAAGGAACAAGACAAACAAATAAAGAAACAAAAATTCATAGACACAGACAATAGTTTAGTGGTTACCAGAGGATAAAGGGGGAGGGAGTGGGTGATAGAAGAGGGTAAACGTAAATGGGATCAAATATATGCTGATGGAAGGAGAACTGACTCTGGGTGGTGAACACACAATGTGATATATAGATGATGTGTTACAGAATTGTACACTTGAAACCTATATAAATTTACTAACTATTGTCATCCCAATAAATTTTAATTTTAAAAAATTCCTGGATGTTTACAGGCTTTGTATGTTTGCTTTGTGAGAAAAATTTAGTTACAGTGAATTGAGAACTGAGTCTCCATTATTTTTTTATGAAATGGGATAAAACTTTTCAGTTTGCATCCTTGATTCTGTTCTCAGTTCTAGCAAGTTAACTGGAATTAAATTAAGCACTTGAAGCCTGCTGGCATAGAGGTCAATAGAACAAGGATTACAGCCAGACTGCCTAAATTCTAATTTTTACAAGCTGTGCAATTTTGGGGCAAGGCACTTAACCTTTCTGTGCCTATTTCCTATATGTAAAATGGGGAAAATAATGGACTTCAGTCATGGAGCTATTATGAGTTAGTTAATACATGTAAATCACTAAGAAGTGCTTGGCACTTAGTAAATATATATTCTTCAAGGACATTTAGTATAATTGCCAGGATCGAAGAGGCTTTCATTTAGCATAGATCCTCTGGAATGAGCAGATGTGTTCTTTCCTTACTGACTACACTTTTAACACTATTTATGGAATAAATTAACAGAAATCCTCACCCCCTCTCTCATCACCAATGTCCAAGTACTCAAGTTCTTCCTTTGCCCTTTAGTTACCAGTTTTGTTGTCAGAATTCTGTCTCTAAAAACCCTTTGCATCACTTGTGTTTCCCCAGCTCAGCCTGCTTTCCCTTATCCCCATTCTTTGCCTGTTGATAGGGGAAAAAAAATGATCTCAGAATAGATGGAGTTAAGAGAGGAGCTAAGGACTTGGGCTTATTCAGGAGGTGACTAAAGGTAATGAATCAGATTAGAATTTACCAAGAACACTTACAGAAGGCATGGTAAAGATAGAATAAACTGGCTGTGTTATGAACTAATATCCACACAGTTAAAAGATGTTCAATTTTCTGCCTGGTTTAGACCCTAGGATGGAAGTGAGAAAGTGTTTTCTTACTTCCTTCACACTGGCGAATGACTTCAGATGGCAGGCTGCCTGTTGAGATTCTCAATTCAGCTTCATGAGATTTCAAGTGTGTGAAAACTCTTCTAGAAATATGATAGTCTTTCTTGATGTTTGGAAGCGTTGTAGATTTTCTCCTGTGCTTTTAGTGCAGTATGGAGTTACCTCTAGCTAAATGTCATTTTTATTTCAGATGACTTGCTTTGTTTTTATCCTTCTTTAGCAACTTGATTCTAGCCTTTGGGATCCAGCCTTCTCTCTACTCCAAATCTGCAGATTTTGACCCATTTATGTTTACATCTTCTCTATTCCAGTTACTATGCTGTGTAACAAACATCCCAAACTTAGTATGAAGCAACCATTTCAATATGTTCATGGATTCTGTGAGTTTCTCACAATATGACGGAGTTCCAAAAGCATATGTCACCAAAAAAAGAACAAAAATAACCAAAAAAAGGCTGTAATTCCTTCTGTGAACTATCCTCAGAAGTCACACAGCATCATATTCACTGTAGTCACAAGTTATCCAGATCCCACGTCTTGGAGGGAGAGATGTCAGAGTCCTATTATAGGAAGAGCATGAGGGATGGTCATATTATTGTGTCAATCTTTGGAAAATACAATGTGCTCCATACCACTCAGACTCTAATTAACCTGGTCGGGTGTTTTCTCTCAAACATAATATCATCTCATCACTGGCTCCTCACAGGTGGTGTCCTGCCATTCCTCTTCTGGACACTTGTATCCTAAGGCTTCCATGTCATCTTCCTTCCATGGCTATGCCCTGAGCCCAGTTGCCCACCTGTGCTTGGTTTTGCTCATCACCACTATTTTCATTCAGAGTCAGTTTTATCCTTTATCTGTCTGTCTCTTCTCCAACAAGGAAGCAAATTCCATTTATTTCATCATTAGTCATAAGTAGTATTACTAGTTCCAGACACTAATGTTCTTATTTATTTTTCCCACAATCCTGGGCATATATGATTAAGTATAACTGAATGCATTGCTGGCCCTGTGTAGTCAGAGAAAAAATCTGGTTATTTCCTAACTTGGGGCAGAACGAGAAAGAGAATCATGGATCAGCCAAGACTGAATTCAAAGCTACTGCTAATCTAGTGTTAAAGTGCCGAAACAAAAGGATTTCACTCAAACCCCACATACTGGGGTTTGTCCGGGTGGGTACAGTGAGTATTAAGAGCTATCAGAGAAAAGTGGAGATTACAGATCGATCTTAGAGACCCAATTGTTTTTAAAAATCCACTATTTCAAGAGGATACCAAAAAATTCAAATGAAGAGAGAAAACAGATGTTAACTGCAGCAGATAGGCTATTAGACAAGTTGTAAGGCAGAAACTCATGGCCATGGACTTAAAAAAATAATTTTACTTGATTAAAGATTACTTGGAAAGTACCAAGAATAAAGAAGGAAATCAAAACCACTCATAACCCAGAGATAAACAGTATGTATATTTTAGTGAATGTTTTTCCTGGTAATTTTGTACATATGATTTTTTTTTCATAATTTTAACAGAAATGGCATATTACCCCTACAGCTAAGTATCCCTCTTTTTTGACCATATTATTTCATGCCCTATGTCATTAAATATTACTTGAAAATCACATTGCTAATGACTGAACACTATTGAATTTTATGAACATAATTTATGTAATCTCTTTCCTATTGTTTTACATGTAGGCTGCTTCTACTGTTTTCATATTTTCAATACCATAAATACACTGTGAGGCACATCCTTCTCTACACATAAGGTTTACATATTCATTGGATCCCGGCCACCATTACCGGTTTAGAGCATTCCACCCCCACACGCTCAACAATACTGGGTATTGTCATTTTTAAAAACCTAAGAAATTATGATAATTGAAAAATTGTATTTTATTTTAGGTGGCACTTATTTGATTATTAACAGAGCAGAACATTTTTTATTTTTCTACTAGCCATTTAAGAGTCTGCTTCAGGAATTCTGTCCACAGTCTACACACATGTATATATTGCTGGTGTGTGACAATAATATCTGAAGCATAGATTTACACATCAGTCAGGGCTCTTACTTGCAAGGAAAGCAAGAAAGAAGGAAAGAGAGAAAGAGAGAGAGTAAAAGAGAGGGAGAAAAAGGGAGAAAGGAGAGAAGGAAAAAGAAAGGAAAAGGATTATGATAAAAGGATTTGAGATAGTTCATAGGGCTTTAGGAAGGCTTGAAAACCAACCTCAAGGCTAAGCAGCCAGGAAACGTGACAAACACCTTCCTTGTCAACTGATTCTGGTGAAAAAATAGGACCTCCAAGGCAAGAGCCCCCAGACAGAAAGATTTCCTTGTCCCCTGTGTCTCATTTCACTAGCTTGTGAGTCAAAATCCAATACCGGCATGGCCAATTTACAGAGACTTCGTGGGAAAGAGATTTGTGTCTCTTCCCGAAGCTCCTAAAATGGAGATTTCCCAAATATAGACAAAAAGGTGTGGTGTTGAACTGCTGAAACAAATGTGAAGCGCCTGCTACAGCTTAGAGTGGGGGTCTCTTCTTTATTTCTTTGCCCTTGGCATGACCCACTGTATTAAAACAAAGCAGAAGTCAGTGATGACATGGGCATCCATGAGGATTGCCTTAAGATAAAATCACCTCCCAGTGACCCCTGCAAGAAAGATGTCATTTATGTCCCATTATAACTCATTAATTGATCAGAAGCTCGTCCAGCCGGGCCTGATTCCCCACCACGTCTAGATGGCACCTTGCAGTCATTCCTTGTGTAATGCATCAAGATTTCCAAATCCAAAGGAAACCACGAGGGCATGATCACTTCTTCTGAGAAAAGACATCAGTGCCTCTGATTAAACTTTCTCAGCTGTGCAGCCAGCAGGCCAGGCTGAGTGAGTAAGCAGTGAGCCAGATGTGCACAGCTGAAAGCACACTTTCATGCAATCGACAGTCATTTGGCCTCGCCATTTATTTTATCTAATGAGATAGGAGATCCACTGGAAACAAAAGCCCACAGCATAATCAATCAACGACACCGTTTTCTTGTTCTCTGCATGTCTCAGTTTCCTCTACCACCCAGAAGCCTTCCTGCTACTGTCTTGATGGTTTTTCAGGCTTCAATCACCTTTAATTAAGCTTTTCACAAGTCTGATATTAATTTAACTGACATTTCCCAGGCACTTACCATGGATATATCCACTTGAGCTACTCCAAAGCTTTCAAAATCTAGGTTATTGTGGAATATGTTATGTTCTGCCTAACATGTACGCTACTTAGATGGTCCAAATGCTTCCACATAAAGAACTCAAAATTGTGCTGAAGAGCTTCCATTCTCCGCCTCTGATCCACTGTCTACCCGTCATTGCTCTCTGCTCAGAAAGCTGACATTGCCCTCCGGCTTCTGGCTGGGTTTGGCCAATGGGGAGCATGAGCAGGAGACTGAAGGGAGAGAGGAGGGTGAGGTTGGCATTTATTCCCCCAGCTTCTGCCCTGCACTTTTCCTGTCAGGCAGCCCCTTCCACACAGCTCTGTCTCCAGTTCTAGTGAGCACTCTTTTCTCTTGCCCCTCCAAGCCCCAGGGGAGTATTGGTGCCCCATTGTCCCTGGGCACTGCCCCATTGCCATCTTTGTGAACAGTTCTCAAATTGCCCAATTTGGCATGCCATCTCTTTCCTGCCAGGACCCTCAGATACATCAACTAATAATACAAGACTATGACGCTGCTCAAAGAGATTACATTTTTTCCTCCATTTTAAAAATCCTATCACCATGTCTGCAATTTACTTTGGAGTTTATGTTAAAAAGATGCACTGGTGGATAGAAATGTGATAAAGCAAGCATAGTAAAATGTTAGTGGTAGAATCTTGGTGGTGAGTAAGTATAATACTCGGAAGTGTTCAGGGTAAAATCTTTCCAACATTTCAAAATCCTATCATCACAAATATGGAGGAGACTTAAACTATAAAAGAATGTGACAAGTTTGATGAAGTGACTATTGCTGAGGAAATACGAAGTACGAAAGCTGACACAAGAAAAAGCAAACAACTGGAGTTGTCTAATAACCATGAAAGAAACTAGAAAAGTTCCCAAAGTATTGCCCTGTAAAGTATGCTAGGTTGTTATGATCTTACAAGTAAGGTCTTTAAAGCATTGAAATAATTAATAACCCCCATACAATATCGTCAGTACAATTTTTGTCTGCATTTTTCATTATTTCTTTAGGAAAGATTCCCAAAAGTGAAATGACTAATTCAAAGAGTATGAAAAGGTTTATGCATCTTAGCTCTCTCGACTGATGTATAGTGGGTGTAACTATTGCTGTATTTTGATTTTCACAACTCTCCCCTGTCCGATGGCCAATCTGTTCTACGTGTCCTATATATCCTCTGGGCTTGCAAGCAGTTCCATGATGTCACTCTCAACGTCCTCTTGCAAAGCAAGGCACTCATACACATTTTTGACATCTGCTGTGATCTTTGTTACTAATTTGAGAGAAAAATGGATAGTAAATAAGGGTAACTTATTAATGAAGAATTAGAATGCAGGTAACAGTATGACCCTATAAAGTAATAGTACCAGACTGCTCTGTAGACCTGCTTACCCAAATACAGATGTTATGAGAGAGAAAAAAACAACAAGCTTGTCTCTTGATTGGTCAATTCTTTTTAAAAACTTTTTATTTTATAGGCTGAGTAAGCATCATTTTCAGATTCTCCCAAGTCTCATTACTTTAGGGAGGCTTCGTAATAACTGTACATAGTATCTTACTCAAATCATTGAATTCTTGGATTTTAATGATGCTACATGAGTTTCCAGAAAAGAGAAGTGGGTGGGGGAAAGTATATTTAGAGAATAAGTGACACAGTAAGAGGGAAAGTTCCACAGCTTTCACATAATGGCAGAACCTGCCAGGCTACAACTGCCACAAGGAACAGCAACAATAGTCCGGAGAGATCTGGAACTCCCGGCACCTAGAACACGCCTGTACCAAGTGTCATGCATTCCCAATGTCAATATCAGCTAACATGGGGGTGGGTCCATGACAGTATCACCACAGCCATTTTTCTAGCATGTATTGGGAGGCCAAGTTTCCAGTAACAATCAGAGGTGCTAGGCCACATTATGTGTCCCCAGGGGTGATGTGCATGGACACTGGAACCCCCGTGTAGGGAACCCTGAACCCTCTCCCCTACAATGGCTGAGGACCAGTGAGAAAGGCCCAGTCAGACCACAGGAGTCAGCCTAGGGGAGCACATAGGACAGCAAAGAACAGACATGCTGATGCCGGGAGAGAAATATTCACCAAGCAATTATAAAAGGAGCAAGCAAAGCAAGGGAAAATAGAAACAGAGGATGTAGAAGGAGGGAATGGGGAAGGGACATGCATGCTGTTGTAAAGAGTCTTAAAATGCAAGCATACATTTCGGGACAGTATAAAACACGGAACGTGAAAGCACACAAACTTTGGAGTTAAGTCTGGGTTAAAATCCCAGGGTACTCACTAGCCATGTTATGTTTGGCAATTTACTTGTAAGTAAACCTTTCTGAGCCACTGGCTTCCACTCTGTAAAATGAAATACTATCACCTAAATTACAGGTTTTTCTGTAAAAGTTATTTTAAATAATATACTAAGTATCAATACAATGCCTGGCACATAAAAAATGCTCAAATACTTGATGCCCACTGTCACTCAGATATCAGCTGAAATCTCACTGCCCATATATTAGGCTGGCACCAAAGTAATTGCAGTTTAAAAGGTTAAAAACAATTGCAAAAACCGAAACTACTTTTGCACCATCCTAATAGATTGATGGCTCTAACTTCATACACCGTGGAACTCTAAAGACCCCTCTATATTTTTTAAATTCTCAGGAACATGTGTGTGTGAGTGTGTGTGTGAGTGTGTGAGTGTGTGTGTGTGTGTGTGTGTGTGTGTGTGGGTGTGTGTTGGAGTGAATGGAGATTTAAGTCAATAAATCAGATGACAAAAGTGTAGCTTCCTTTATTTTCTATTAACTTATCTTTTTCTCATTTTTAGAAGAAAACATGCACATGCCAATTAAAAGTAACACTCTTCACATTAAAATACACTTTCTAGTTATTTTCTCTCCTTTGAGTAAGTACTCTGTCAATTCAAGTCTCAAATTCCCCATCAAGGGTGTTTCTCTCCTTAAGGAATCATGTCCCCCCCCACCACCACCACCTTTCTATAAGAGTTTCTGGCAGCGGGGGAAGCTTACACCCTCCAGGCAGCAGGGGAAGAGTGTCTTGTCCTGATGTCCTTCCTTGTGGTTCCTGTTGAACTCAAGGCTGAGGAAAGGCTGAGGAGCTCACTTCACGCAGGATTTAGGCAGCAGGACTCTGTCCTCCGTGCAACACTGGTCTCCACAGATGGGGTCACCTGTGGTTCAGGCCTGGGTTTTCATTGATGATTCTGTCCTCATCAGCTCTTGCAGGCTCAGCTGATTTTCTGAGCTGTTATGACTCCAATTTGTAGGTGTGGCCAATCCTCCTTGAAGCCCTAGGCCCCAGGGTTGTTTCGGCCAGAGCTTGCCAGAGAGTGCCCATCAGATGTATATGGTATTTCCACTGAGCATAGAGGTCAAGTCTGGTCCTTTCCTAATTATCCATAGGCTATGAGAACAGGGTGGTAGGTGTGAGGAGGAAAATGGTGTCAAGTCTTCACTCTGTATTCTACAATGCCATTTCGATCCTACTGTGGTCACCACATGTGGACATCTGGCATCTCTGTCAAGTCTCTTCCAGAGTCACAAACAAGACACAAGTATAAGACCTCTCTGCTTTTGACCTCTCCCTCAACCTACTGTATGTGGATTTCTTACTTCTCAGGTCCCGGGAGCCAAGGCCCATGGAATGGAGGCCCTGGATTCCTGGGGTTGGGGAGCAGAGTCCTCACCTCCTAAACTCCCTCCTTCCTCCCCCTGCAGAAGATGTCAATGTCCACTTCTTGTCATATAGTATTCCCTATATTCACAGTCTGGATCTTCTCAATGCCAGAGTTTAGAACAAACAACTACGATCAGAGCCAGGAAGACTTGAGTCTTGACATATAAAACGGAGATCTTTGTAGTCTTCAAGGCCCTCACAAGCTGCCCATTGACTCTCTCCGATTGCTTTGGGGCTTTAAAAATCCCAACATTCCTTGAGGCAAAGGTTACTTCTGGTCGAATATGAGGTCGCAAGAGTCAAATGTGAGAGGGGAAAATATATTAATATATTCTAAAACATTCTCATTGTATCAACATCTCTGGGGTTGTCTCTTACCCCACATTCCCAGGTCCTGAACCACCTTGCCCTACAGAGCTTGTTGTCTCTTTCTCACCTAGACACAAAGAGTCCTGGGATTTACACACACGTGCAGAAGCAGAGCAGACACCTCCACAAGCTATTATGAGATATAGAACAAACTTTATTAAAGGGTCGGGCGTGACACAGATAAGAGATTTATATTTTAGGAAAGCAAACAACTAAAATTGAACATTAGGCAATTTTATCCCTCAAAGTCCACTGGCCCACCCACCCCTGTTGAGTTTTCACTGGCTTCCCCACTACTTAGTCCACACCCCCTCCTTCCTAGCTCCTTTTCCTCCCTCTGTCTTTAGTGTTAACTCTTTCCATCCTGACTTTTCTAAGGCAGTTCTTCTCCAGCTCCAATGTGCATGGGAGTCATCGGGGGATATTGCTACCATGTAGATTCTGATCCAAAAGGTCTACGGTGGGCCCAAGATTCTACGTTTCTAACAAGCTCCCAGACGCTGCCCATGCTGCTTGTCCAGGAATGAGGCTTTGAGTAGAAGGCTCTTGGGAATTCCATACTTTTCTTTTGTGCAGACCAGTTCTTTTCTTCCTATGACCACGTTACATTTCCAAACCCACCTTTCGCCTTCCCAAAACCAGCTCCCTACGTCATCGCATACCACTAGCCCCCATCCCAGGATATTTTCATTTAAGGGAGCATTAGTTTTAAGCTGACTTCCTTCCAGCCTGACCATGTAAGCAAAAATAACAAACACATAGGCGAGGAACTTCTTGTCGTTAAAAATAAGAAATGAAAATGCAAAACATCCCAAGCCAATGCGATGGAGTCTGCCAGGGAGGCTTCTAAACTTGTTCTGCTGTGAATTCAAACTGGGACACTGGGAGCTTCAAATCTTAGCTACTTTATGAGGTGATTAGTAATTAAAAAATGCCTCAAAAAAAACGAAAAAAAGTACTGAAGAAGATTTACACCCCACCCCTATTTAGCATCTGAACACAGAAGCACTTGAGAAATGTAAAATGTTTTAATCACTCCAAATTGCCAAAGCACAAACCAGGCCAAGAGTGTCAATTGCTTCTAAAATAAGATGCAATGCAGGTGTTATGAAAAATCTAAAGCAGCCTGCTCATTTTAAATTACTCTTCACTCCCTGTGCCCGTAGGGGAGGGCGGATTGAAGAAGGCATTTTCCATCACAACATCACCAGTGAAATGACAGTGGCAATTCCAAAAAAGAAACAAACAGACAGACATGCCACCCACCTTCTCTTTCTCTTTTAGCTGCGCAAACCAGGTTGGAGGACAAATACCCTCAGGGGACACTAAAATCCTAGTGGTAGATTACATCATTGGTCCCATTTTTTCAACCTCCCAGATTCCATGCCCTTTGTCAAGTGATTTTGAAGTTCGTCCCCCTAAAGGTATGGAGTATATTTCTCCACACCTCGATTTTGGGTTTGTCCCTGTTACTTTCATTGGCTATAGAATGAAGCAGCAGGTACAATGTATTAGCTCTGAGCCCAGGCCTTAAGCAGCCTTGTGTGATGCTTCTTGCTCTGTGGGACTTGTGCCATCACCACAATAGGACATGCCTTGCCCTCCCGTCCCAAGAGGAAGATGAGAAATTCAGGGAACAGAGCTGCCCCAACCAAAAAGAACATGAGGGAGCCCAAACTAAATCATCTGGTTCTCAGCTAACCCACAGACACTTGAGTTAAATAAAGTCACATTTCTGTGCCACTGAGTGTCTGTGGTTATTTGTTCGACAGCATCATTGTAATAAGAGCAAATGGATATAGTACTAAACCAGGGGTATCCAAACTTTTTTCAACCTTTTTCACCAAGGGCCATATGCAGTAAAATACACAAACAGCCGGGCCACTCGCTCAAGGTGAAGTATGTATTGCCTCACCTGGTTTATTTAAGTAAACTAAATATATTTTTGGAATTTGCTGCGGGTCAATTAAAAATGGATTGTGTGCTGCAGGTGGCCCGCGGACCGCAGTTTGGACACCCCTGTGCTAAACAGAGGTATTAAGAGAGCTAGGAATACCCCATTTTTGATCTGATGCTATAAATCTATCTTTCAGTGTGAATGCAGATGCTATATTCCAATGTGCACAAAATTTGGAATATTCATTACCAATACCTCCTTAATACTGGGAGTATCACTTTGGATGCACAATTCATCATTTTCATTTTTGTTAAATTTAAAACACTTTTTAGGTTTTTTTGCTAAGATCCAGGATTCCTTTCATCAATTTAATGTTAACCAGATCTTAAGATGGCGCCTGCTCTTAAAAAGTGTTTTCTAAGGGTTCTCGATGTAGGGTTATGACACATCCAGTGCCCATGACATTTCCCAATGGGGATTGCACCTCTAGGAACTGCAGACATTCTGCTGTTTGTCCTGCAAGAATATTCACTGGATCAGAAAGCAGACAACACTGACTTTGAATTCAAACTTGCTAGCTGTGTGGCCTTGGACAAGTTATATAACTTCTCTGAACCATAGTTATTTGATCTATAAAATGAGATCTCCCAGGGCAGCTACATTACATAAGGGATACAGAATACCCGGATGATACCTGACATATACCAGCACAGATACTCAATAAATATTCATTTCTTTCTCACTCTGACTCGTACTTCTCATCTTATGCAAGGAGCTACTACGGCTATGTGGAAAAATAACCATTTTGGTGTTAAACTAACATTATTTAATAAGGATTTCCTGAATTGCTAATATGTCTCAAGAACAGCATATTACTGTGGATACAACATGAGTAAGACAAGGTCCCTGGCTTCAGTGACCTAAAGTGCAGTGGAGGACACACTGGGTTGGGACTATTTTACGTGCTTCACATGTATTATCTCATTTAACCCCCATACCAATCCCGTGAGAGCTTATCCCCATTTTGCAGTGGTCAACCAGCCCCAAATCACACAGTTAATAAGTAGGAAAGCAACGACTTAAACCTGGGTAGTCTGGTTCCAGAGCCCATGCTCTTAACCACTTTGCTATAATATTATCTATTAAAATTAAATATGTCCAGGTTCCAAGTGCGGCAACTCTACTTCCTGCTACCTCTCCTTACACTTGTGTACAAGACAATATGTATATGAACCTTCGCTGCAGAGCTATTTATAATATTGATAAACTGAAACAACATAATGAAGGAATATACTGAAAAATGTGTATTGCATGATGCCATTTATGATTTCTTTAGGTATATATACACATATATATATATGTATATATATACATGTGTAAATACATAAAAAAGTCACCAAATGGGTAACCTCTTGGGAAGAGACCAGGAAAGAAGGTGGGCGGTTCAGAGGCTTTAAGCATTATCTGCAACATTTGAAGTTTAAAAAATGAGACTGTATTTACGAGGTCAGACAATTAAGTTTGTGAACTCATCCTAGAAAAAGTGCTATATACCTCATTGCTAAATATCACTATGGTCACCTTTGAAGTACTCCTTTTGAGAAGCTATACACCAATGCCAGTGCCTAGTCCACCCTTCAAAGCAATTTTGGAACTCTTTTTCTGGAATGGCCATCAGAGCTGTCGTCGTATTACCCTTGATATCCTGAATGTCATCAAAATGTCTTCCTTTCAATATTTCCTTTATCTTCAGGTAAAGAAATAAGTCATTGGGGGCCAGATCAGGTGAGTAGGGAGGGTGTTCCAATACAGTTATTTGTTTACTGGCTAAAAACTCTCTCACAGACAGTGCCGTGTGAGCTGGTGCATTGTGATGCAAGAGCCATGAATTGTTAGGGAAAAGTTCAAGTCATCTAACTTTTTCACACAGCCTTTACAGAACTTCCAAACAATAAACTTGATTAATTGTTTGTCCAGTTGGTACAAATTCATAATGAATAATCCCTTTGATATCAAAAAGGTTAGCAACATCATTGCAACAAGTTCATGAACTTAATTGTTCGACCTCGTATTTATTACTCATTTTATTAAAAATTAGTATTTTTAATCCCTCCTTAACAAAAAAATTGAGAAACTCCAAAGGCTGACTTGCAGAATATTCTATGAGCTTAGCACTAGCTGTGTAACAGAGGAACTATAACAAGCTGAACAAAGACCAGAAAATTGTAAGACCATAGGTAAGACCATTACTCTGTAAATGCTTCATACATACAGAGAGTCTCTGAGGTATTAAGGGAGTAACATGTCAGTACATAGGGTTTGAGAAGGCTTTAAATATCTTACAATTTTATTTCTTAATTATACCTCAATGAAGCTGAAAAAATTAAGGGTTTGACTTCCACCCTCACATTAATGGAGACTGGGTGCAAAAACTTTATAGAATCATTTCATGGGAGCTGATGAAGGAAGAGAGGGAGAATAGGCATTCTTTGTGCTGAACAATTTAAATACAAGCCCTCAAACAGCATTAAACAGTAATTATTAGAAAGAGGAAGGCAGAGCAACTCAGTGGAGTAAACAGCCAGTTTGGCCTGAGGTGACGTGGTTTTTATTCCTGGCCTTCCTGCAATTCAGTTGCCACCTTCCGACATCTAGAATTTTATACCCCAAAGATGTCTTAGAGACCAAATCCTTCTCACTGTATAGATGAGGAAACAGAGACACAGACAGGGAAAGTAGGTTGCTGAAGATTTCCTGTAGCAGCACAGCCCAGACTAGGATCCCAGCCGGAACTCTTTTCTGATCACTGCTAAGTCTCATGGATGAGCCTCTACTCTTGGGTGAGAATGGAGCCACCATAGTGACGCTTGCACACACCATGCACAGCTGTAATGGCACACATCTGTACAAGGCACTCTGACCTATGTAGAGGAAAGCTTTAAGGCTGAGCTTTTTATTAAGCAAAAGCTGCTCTTGAAAGAGACATGGGAGATCCAAGATATCTACATTCATTTGTTTATTCATAAATTCTTTTATTCCTAAAGTATTTTCTGTGCTCTTATTGGGCATCGTCAGTATGACACAGTGATGACACTTTCAGAGGTAGAAATAATTCCCTTCTCAAGAATGAAATCCAGCAGAAGAGTGTGATGGCTGCGTGTCCACTGCAATGTTAGCAATACAGCATAAAATCCAGCAATATAGAAAAAGCATAATATATCACAACCAAGTGGGATTCATCCCAGGGATACCAGGTTGGTTTAGCATTTGAAAATGAATCAGTATAACTTACCACATTAGCAGAATAAAGGAGAAAAATATATTATCACCAAAAATGCAAGAAAAGTATTTGACAAAATTAACAAACCTTTTCACGTTAAAACTTCTCAGAATACTGAAAATAGAAGGGGGCATCCTGAGTGCAATAAAGGGCATCTACAACAAACCTACAGCTAACATCTTATTCAATGGTGAAACAATGGCACCCACAATCAGGAACAAGGCAACGATTTCTACTCCCACCCCTTTCTGGGATGATGAAACATATTGTTTGGGGTGGTTGTCACATAAGTGTATATAATTGCTGAAATAATGCGTCGACATCAAACTAAACAGATCTGTGTGTTTGATTTGCAAATTTACTACAATTTTAAAAAGGGTAAAAAATGGTTGTCAAAATCTCAGTGAAAAAAGATATTTGTGTATTCCATTTGCACTCCAATCCGAGGTAAAACATCAATATTCTCCATTCCATTACTAAAATAAGAAATATTCAACATCATTAAGCAGAGGCTATATGTGTCTGTTTCTTTCTTTTCTTCTTTTCTCTCCCTCCTTTCTTTCCTTCCTCCCTCTCTCCTGTCTCTCCTTTCTTCTTCTTTTGAGGATCCCTAGAAAACTGGCACAGATATTTTTGAAGAACACGATTTCACTCAACCCAAGAATTTAAAGTTTGTGTGAGCAAAGCGTAAAAACACATCCAAATGCTTGTTTACCAAACCCTTGTCCATGGGTCTGGACAAACAGGGAATAGGATTCCTGTCATTCCTTTTGATCAGGAATCCAACGAGATTCAAGAGAAACTAGGTTCAAGAGAAAACAGCTTCCGTTTCATGTCAGTGCCTTTCTTATGAGCATCTTTCTGGGTTTTAGTTTCCAATAGTCAAGACGGTCTCAGTGGGCCTGATCGCAACTGATCCTTTTCACAATAAGTAGATTTATTTTCCTGGTCCCCAATATACACACTCTTATGATTTCCTAGTTGGACAAAGATTGACCTATGCAAAGGCAAGGAGACTTGGCCCTGGAACTAGTCCTTTGTTACCACAATAGCACTGGGTCTGTGCCCACTGAGGTTGGATCCAATTAGCTGACATAAAGAAGACAAATATTACACTTAAGACTGCAGTTTCTAGGAAAAAGCAGATATTTTTGGCTCTTGACTTGTCAGTAATTGCACCATCTTACACAGTACTCTGATTGCAAAGTTGACTCTGCCTTTGTTTCAAGAAGGTTACTTCAGGTGTTTGAAAAGGATCTTTTCCCTCCCGCAGCTTTACTTTCTTTTTCAAAACTTGGACTGGTTTCAAAATCATGTTTCATTGTCCATCGCAGATTCATTAGTTGCACTGTTAAGTAAAGCATAAGTTCCTGAGTTTCTGTTTTGATCTACGTAGTCATTTGTCCTCAAAATTGTGCCTTGTGAGGGTGTGTGTGTGTGTGTGTGTAGAATATTGCAACCATTTAATTTTGAAGAATTTGTGTGGGCCTCTGTTTACTGAGCCTTCCACTTCCAGACTGCGCTTAGTTAAATCTATCATCATATATCTGACAATATTTGTCATCATTATCCCTGCAGCCAAGCCTGATCCTTTCTGATAAACAGATATTGAGTTCATATAAAATTTATTGTAACTTTCTTCCTGCACTTGGTCTCATATATCTGCCTTTCTCCGAATCCTCCTCTGGTTGAAAAGCCACTGAAACCAGGAATATATTTGAGATTCAAGACAATTGGTAATTTGGACTAGTATTTGGACTAGTCCCTCTATTTGCCAAGATATTATGCTTTCCTCCAAGACTAGCCAGGAACTTCTGATAACATAATCTAATACGAATAAAAGGAAAATGACCGACTGTGTGGTTTTATCTATAAAGTCTATTGAATTCAGTAAACAGCTCTGGGCTATGTGCAGAACCTCAGAAGACATAAACATTTCCCTTTACATGGTGTCCATACAATGACCATACATTCATTCTATGCAAGTTAAGGTGTTTTACAAAAAACCAATGTATTCCAAAATGCCATTATGACTGAGCCAGGAAATCAAAGGCATTATACATTCTAAACATTCTATAGATTTCTTTCAGCTCTATTATCCAGTGGTTGTACAGAATACGATGAATCAAGGCAATAGCTAGATCGGATGTTCATATGCACTTTCTGCACTAAGTTATTGGAAGAGGAAAAGAACACCCTTGTGAATGAGATACATGGGAGGTAGGAAGGAAAACCTACCAAGAAATGACAGAACCTTGGAGAAGAGGTCCACAAAAGGATGCTCCAGGCATTATCTTTCTTGGCTGATAACTACAATTGTCAATATTTATTGAATGTTCATATGTGCCAGATGCTGTTCCAAAGCTTTATATGCCTTAAAACATTTCATCTTCCCATGAGGTAGAGGTTATTGCCCCCATTTTACAGATGAGCAAAATAAAGCACAGAAAACACACCATATTTCACACCGCTAATACATGGCAAAGTTGAGATGTGAACCCAGTTATGTTCCAGAGCCCATTGTGGGGACAGAGCCAGGAGTGCAGTTTCCAGGCTCTCAGCCTCACGTGGAAAGGTGCTGGCTAAGGTAGTAAATGGCCATCAACTGTAATTGGATGGCCATCAGCTGTGGCTAGTTGGCCGACAGCTGTAACCAGTGAGCCATTGGCCACTAATATAACTGCCTTGGCTACGCTAGCAGAAAATGGGGGCTAGCAAGAAGATGGTGGCTGAGCTAGCAAGCGTGGAGTGTGGCGGAGTATGGCGGAGTATGGATTGCGGATTCTGTGGCTCCTGCTTCCTGTGTCTCCAACCCAGCCGCCAGTGAGACTATAGTGGTATGACTCCCCTACCTATGGCTCCATGGTGTGGCCTAGCCACATCCTGCATTCTTATGTGGGGAGTGGGAGCTGAGACCCTGCAGGGCACCCCGCACGATACCCATGCTATTCCTAATGATGGTACATGATATCTTTCACTCAGTGGAATACGAGAGTGTAGCTTTTGTCAATTATTTCTATTTACAAGATATGGTAGCTTCCCCTGACTTAGACATGTGTGTATCCCACCTGGAAATAGATGTCAAATTTTTGCTTTCAAGGATTATGCAGAGAGAAAATACGATCATAAATCATGTTCTTCCATTTATGTGTTCCTTCCCATACACTTTAAAGAGACCTACTGACAGATACTTGGTTCCAATCCCAGTGCCAGATTCTAGGGTTTCAAAACTGCATTCATGGGAACTTGCCATTTAGGTCCATGGGTAGTGCATATTTTTAGTACCAAACTAATTGTGTGTTTTCCTCTACCTTAAAAATCATTTGTAGAACTCTGCAACACAAATCGGGTAAAAGTCAAGAGTGAGTCTTCCAGCAGCATTTCAATCACTCTCTGACAAGAAATGCTTTCTCATTTGTAGCGTTCCCAAAACAAGTGAGTGGGGCCCTCAGGTTGGCAAACACCTGGCTGGACAGTGGGATGCAGTGAAAAGAGCAATTGACTGGGAACTAGAAGATTGAATTAGCTTGATGTTGGGGACATTTCTGTCTCCCTGAGCCTTGTTTTCTCTACGTTATAGAAAAAGAGGTGGATGACTAGAAATTCTCTAAGGCCTTAGATGTGACATCGTATAGTTGTACAGAATTGGTGCTGGTTGGCTTCAGGACAGAATGTTCTTTAGAGTTTCTACTTTCTGGGGGAAGGGCCAGTGAAAGAAAACCTCTGTGGAATGTCAGAAAGAAACCTTCTTCTAGCCCTCGTTGCCTCTCCATCTCCCAACCTCTCTGCTGTTCAATCAGTTACACTCCTGGACTAATTACGTGTAGAATCCACTGAGAAATCTAATACAACCCTCATTTCTCCTAACAACACAGCCAATTTCAAGCAGGTGCTAGGTGTTTAAAAAAATAAAGAGGGGGAAAAAAAAAAAAACCTCACACCAGATGTAGCCCATGTAAATGGTACCACACAGGTGTTTGGAGGGGAATAAGTTCTCCAAATTATGCAAATAAGTCTCTTTTTTTGACAACTCAACTTTTTAGAACAGCTATACATATCTCTTCAAGGATGTTTATTAATTTTAAAATACCAATTGTTCACGTTTTGTAAGTTCATTCATGCAACTATATCTTCAAACTTCACTTAAATTCTTGAAGCTAAGAGAATTAAAGGTTTGACCATGTTCTCTGAGAACATAAGAAATGAAAAAAAAAAAAAAGATGAATGAATTACTTCACACAGATAATGTAAAAGCATAATTTCAACCCCAGCTTCATACTCTCTTCCCATTCAACCCTATCACCTGATCCATTCGTGAAAATAGCAGTTGAGTTTCCTTTCTCCTTTTTGATTTTCCCTCCTCTGATGGACTCTGATGAGCTACTGCTCAAAAAAGCCCCAGGGTAAGAGATAAGAGAACAGAGAAGCACTGATTGTCTATGCAGAGCCTTGGATAAAAAAATGTTGGCTATGTTTGTAAAGAGGCAGTGTTTAATATTTACCAAACACAAAGGGAGATAGATGCTTTTCTTCCCTTTACTTGTCATCCATAGAGAACCTTTTAGAGGTGGGCATCTGGGGATAACATAATGGTATTCTAAAAGTTTTATAAAAGGGGTTTTAGACATTTTCACCTTCGAATGCCATCACATCAGTGAAACATTTGGAAATAATCACTGCCAAAATTTTCACAAGGCCACAGCAACTTAAAGACCATAAATCCCCAAACCATTACATAATGGTCATCATATAATTTCAACAGCAAATGGGACAAAGCAATCTAGGAGTTGTAGCTATAAAGCCACAAGACTCATTACCTAAAATACCATAACCAATCTATAACATTGTCACTTGTCACCAGCCAGTCCTCCACAAAGGGATGTAAACACTTGGAGCTCAAGCGGCCCCTTCCCTCTTAAGCAGTGTTTCTCAACCACGGCAGCAAATTAAAATCCCTTAGAGAGCTTTAAAAGAAGAGCACTGTCTGGACACTACCCACCAAAATCTGAATTTCTAATTTTAGAAGTTCTAAGTGATTCTAATGTGCAGCTAAGTTTGAGAACCGCTATCTAAAGAAGCAGGGCGAACTGTGGCAATGATATTATCAGAGATCAAAAACAGTAACCACTTTCAACTGTACATACCTATAAAGGATAAGTTTATACTAGCCATATGATCTTAGTATTAGAAGTCATAAATGAGACCAGTACTAAGGCGACTATACATCCTGATATTTCCAAGATAATCTGGGTTCGTGCCTGCTGTTTCAGTGTAAGTATTAATAGCACTCCTTTTCACTTTCAAATATGAGTGGTTTAGGTGATAATTTATATGTTAAACCTTTTCATGAAGCACTCCAAGAAAGCCAGTCACAAATCCAGCTTGGATCCTATTTTGCCTACCCCTCATCTGCTGGCACTTCAGTAGCCTTTGGGACGCTCTTGTTTAATGCCCATCCTTGGAAACCATCTGCAGTCGACCTCTTTTGGCTACTTTTGCAACTCTAGCCAGTCTTCGCTTTTGACCCTCTTGCAAAATTTAGCATCTATCTGTTTCCAACCTCTGAGTGATTTTCAGGCTGCACATTAGAAATTCCTGGGGAGGTGGGGGCTAAATATTCAATTACCTAGACTGTATTCAAGGCCAATAAAAGCAGAATTTCCAGGAGTGAAATTCAGACATCAGTATTTTTTAAAGGTGATTTGAAGGTGTAGCCAAGATTGAGAACCAGTGCCATCCAAGGTGATTCCAATAAGCAGCTGATGTTGCCAACCACTGAACTCGGTCCAACTCAGATCACAGGGGTCCCTGGATTCAGTCTAAGATTCTGCTGATGACCAAAGTTCTTTTGTTTCTCAAGAACCTTACATCGAAAGGCAAAACTTGTGTCAGATGCTAATGGAAAAAGATGCTCAGAGAAGCACTGTCCCTGATTAAAGCAATTGTAATAATTCTGATCCAATAGAACCTAGACCAGAATATAATTAAAATAGAAAACATCAATGGAAATCCATCCACAGAATGACACCATCATCCCACTCAGCAATTATTTTCTCATTCCTTTCCTTTATATCAAACCAATCACCTTCTCCTGGATGCCATCTATTTCTCCTATACACAGAATAATTACAACCCCAAAGTCATTATTTAGAGAAGCTAAGGCACTTGGGTCTTTAGCTGTTTGTCTTTAAGTAGACCTTCTGTGTTTATACAGTTATGCTAGCACTTCACACAACAAAGCATAATAACAAATGCCTCAGAAGTTATGTGTGGGAGATATAGATGGTCATAATAAAGACCCAATCCACCAGTTAGTAGCTTCTAAGGCCACAGACTTACAAAAGTAGAAAGTATTGCTAAATTACAATGATAGCATTCTGGAAAAAGTTCAGATATTAACTGAGGATTACTGGTTGTATAAAACCCAAGGAGAGGAGGGCTGAGATATAAAGAAGTCAAACACTAATTTAACTCATTTTAATGATTGCTATAAAACGCTAAAAGAAATAGCAGGATCTGGAACAGGAAACCGATGAGACAAAGTCTGCATATTCCTCAGTACTTCCTGTCACTGGGATGGATAATACACTAAGAGAATTAAGACATCTGAAAATTGTATTTAATTCCCTTTATTGAGGCTCTGCGTACATTTTTAATGAAAGATTTAACGGAAACAGTATGGGCGTGTTTTAAAGAGTAGAATACTTTGAGTCAGTTAGACCTAAGTTTGAATCAGAAATCTAGGTTGTGTGACTAAGTCTGTCAAACCAAAGAGTCTTAGTTTCTTCATCTGTAAATGGGGTTATATTAATTATGTCACAGAAAATGCTGGAAGGATAAACTATCTAGAATCTTCTGTGTGCCAAGCAGTGCAAAACAACAACAAAAATAAACCACAGAGCTAGCTAGCAATAAACTCACAAATGACAATGAGTCTGTCTTTGAATGAATAATACCTGTTTCATGAGTTTGCCTTTAATACCGGAAGAGAAAGAACCCTGTCCAACAACGCAAATGCTACTCTCCTACGCTGTTAGTACACAAATCCCAAGACTAGCATTTCCTACGGCCTCTGTCATCACTGACTTTGAGCATCTGTAGCCACCTGGTATGGACTGAATGATTGTGTCTCCCCAAAATTCTGGTGTTGACCCAAATTTCCAGTGTGATGGTATTTGAAGGTGGGGCCTTTGGAGGTAACTAGGTCATAAGGGTGGAGCCCTCCTGAATTGGATTAGTGCCCTTTATAAAGGAGACTCCAAGAGCGCTCTTGCCTTTCTGCCATGTGAGGATACAGTGAGAAGACAGCTGTCTAATGAACCAGAAAATGAATTCTCACCAGACACCGAATCTGCTGGTGCCTTAATCTTGGACTTCTCTGACTCCAGAACTGTGAGAAATAAATTTCTATTGTTTTATAAGCCACCTAGTCTATGGTATTCTGTTATAGCAGCCTGAACGAACTTAGATACCACCTTACATAAAAGTGAATTTGAGTTTCATTATTGAGTACAATTATACATATATTAACATTTACCTCCATTTAGTCTTTTTGAAACTAGATATGTATCACCCATCTCTGTGGAAAACCCCCTACTTGGAATCAGGTAGTGATTATGGAACACCACTTGTGGAAGAAATACTTACAAGCTTGGTACCCTTCCATTTGATTCAGTTCAACACAAAGTTATTAACTGTTTCCTCCTCACCAAGACTTTCAAAGACAAATAATACAGTTCTTGCCTTCAAAGAATTTATAGAATCAATGCTCAGGATTGAGGTTTATTCTACCGCAGAAACTCTCCTGATTCAAGGATTCAGGATTGAAGTTGCAAGAAGCCCCCTGCTTTCTGTGAAAGCCAGTCACCTTCTTATGACTCTCAGTTTGGGACATCCCACGTTGTTAAAAGGGAAATAAGATGTTAGAACTGGGGAGAATGCTACTTTCCCTTCAATATGATAAAGAGAGTTCACAGGCATAGAAAATGGACAACCTTTTGCCAGTCAGTATGCAAAGGGATAAAACCTTCACATTAGTCTAGAGTATTCTAGAAAAGTGAAAGAGGGACTCATGCTGCATATTAATGAAGGGAAGTGGGGATACAAATACTTAGTTATCACTCGACTCGTAATTCAATAGTATTTATTCAAGCCCTACTAGTCACAACAGCTGTTTCCCAAGGGCTCTGTTCTTTCCCATTTCTTTCTTATATTCTCCATCCTTTCTTTGAATAATATTAGTCAAGTGTATAGCTTCAGATAACACAAACACATCTGTGTATTAAAAACCTATATGTGCAACCCATGGATGGTTCTGTGTGCTAGAAATGTATTGCAAGCTGCCTCCTTGATGTCTTTGATACCCCTGAATCTCTCATAATCCCTATTCTGACTCTTGAGAATACCGTGACTCCATCTCATCAGCCAAAAGTCCCAGGCATCTTTGACCCCTTCCTCTTTCTGACCACCCATGTCAATTTAGACTCCAAGCTCTCTTAATTCTTTCACCAAAATTTCCTAAATTTATTACATTCTCTCTGTATCCCCAAATACCTGCCCTAGTTCAGTCTCCCATCAGCTGTTGCCTGAATACCCTACCAGGCTCTTCACTGGTTTGCTTACCTCTGGCCTCTCCCTAACTCATCCATCTTTCCCATGACCACTAGTTTGTCTTTCATCAACCTTCAAGTTTTCATATAACCTTCACTCTGATGCAAACAAATACCAATGATTTCCCAAAGACTTATATGTCTTCCACTATCTGGCTTCAATTCACTTGTCATCCCTCCTAACAGAAAATTATTTGTCTTTTCCAATCATGCCATGCCCTTTCAAGATATTTCATTTTTTAATGCATACTCTTCCTTTTTTAATGCCCTTCACCTCCTACTTTATATGGTAAACACCTCCACATCCTTCAAGACTCCTCCCAAACCTCACATTCTCTGTGAGGCCACCTCTGGTTCTCTCAGGAAGTTTTTTAATGTCCCATATATTCCCACATAATCACCCCTATAATTGGACTCATCCCCCAAAATGAAAATTATTTGTTTACCTATCTCACTCCTTCACTAGACAATGGCTACTTCTGAATAAGGACCGTGTCTTATTCATGTCTGTGCTCCCGCCCCACCACCACCTCCAATCAAGGCGCAGTAGAGCCTGGTACTGGGTAGGATATCAGTACACATCTGTGGACTGGAGTGCAACTTAGCAGGTATCATAGGTTGAGTTCCCTGAGCAGTAGATCCAGAGACAGGGCCTGGTGGAGAGGTATGTATTTAGGGGTGCTCTTGGGACCAGTATCTGTGGAAGGGAGGGGAGGAATTCAAGGGTTAAGAGAGTGAGAAATCAAGCGTATGTGGGATCAATGATAGCCACTGACACTCCCACAGGAGCTCTAAATAACCCTTTGGAATTGTCCCAAGTTGGATGAACATGGCCAAGCCTTTATATGCCTAACTGATCATTCATTGAATATGGGCCACTCCAGTAAGGGGAGTGACCTTGGTTGAAAAGGCTCTCTGAAACTGAATAACACCCAAAGGGGCTGACAGCTAAGGACTGATTGCCTACTGACAGCACTGCCAGTGACCAGGCGACAAGTTCTTCCTCATATGGAATCTGGGGGGCATATCATAGTGTTCACTATTGAGACTCAGTTCATTTAGTTATAAATGGATCGCTCAGAAATTGCATTTAGCTGAGAGTAGCAGAGAATCACCATAACAGTGATGCAAACTCATCAGAGGCTTTATTTTTCTTTTAACAAGGCGTCCTAGGGAGGAGATCACTGACATTAATTAAGTGGTCCGAAATTCTAGAGCTGAGGTCTCCTCAATTCCTCTGAGCCTTTTTCTCTCATGGTCAGAGGCATGGCTGTGGGCGGAAATGAGAAAGGACAAAGAAAGAACTGGCATCTTTGGAGAGTCAAACTTTTTCAGAAATCCCCAGCTCAGACTTCTATTTATATCTTATTGGTGGGAACACTATCACATGACCACCCCTAAATGAAAGGGAGGCTGGAAATTTTAATGTTTTTCATCATACTTATATCTACTAATCTTTTCCAATTTTTACTACTATATTGGTCATGGTACAATGGCCGCTGTAACTGAAATTATAGAGATTTATAAATAAGGGACAAACTTTCAACCAGAGTTGGTTTCTTGGGTGATGAAGCCAAATACGGACACATAAAAAAAAATAATAATAATTTCAGAGCAATAGAAGCATAAACTAATCTGAGTTTTGTCTTTTATTGTGGTTTTTAAAAAATTACACAGCATGGAAACCATCACTTCTATAGCTGGGAGCAATTGCCCCTCTCTCACACTCCCTCAAAGCAGAGTTGTGTTAGTGAAAAAGAGAAAATGGATATTAAATAACTAAGAATTTCTGCCCCAGAGACCCAGGTTTAAAAACCCAGGTTCAAAGGAGAAGCAAGTGACATGTACTAAGATTGCATACCATAGAGACGGTAGATTCATAAGGTAATTGCTGTTTTATAAAGTGAATGTTTCCCACTTAGCATAACAAAATTATATGAATTAATTAAGCCTGCCAGAGGAGAGTGGCCTACAGCTCCTTACTCAGCAGAAAACAGATTGCTGGGACAAAGAATCAAAGTCATCTTAAACAGGGCAATGAGGAGACTCACAAAGAAAGGGGCAAAACAGGAACAAGATACCACCAAGCACTAAAACAAAACAGCAAGCATCAAACACAAGGCTCAAACATCTCAACAACTACCATGTTTCTCTGAAAATGAGACCTAGCCGGACAATCAGCTCTAATGCATTTTTTGGAGCAAAAATTAATATAAGACCTGATATTATATTATATTACATTATTATTATATTATATTATACTATAAGACCTGGTCTTATAGTAAAATAAGACCGGATCTTATATTAATTTTTGCTCCAAAAGATACATTAGAGCTTATTGTCTGGCTAGGTCTTATTTTTCGGGGAAACACGGTAGTCAGCAAAGCACCTTGGAAATTCAGAAGTCAGAAAGGCAGCTGGTGCTGCTGGGACTGTGTTGAGTTTGTTGCCAGTGTTCATAAAAGAAGCTAAAGGTCACATTTTGAAAATAGAAATAGGTTTCCCTGATGTGAGGGAAAAAATGGAAAGAAGACTGTGACACTCAGGAGGAACTGACTCCCCCCAACGTCCCCTCCTTTGGGGCACGGCTGTTAGAGGAATGGGTAAGAGAAGCTGCAAGGACAGAAAGCACCAGAAGCTGAGAAACTAAGAATCCTTGAATTCAGAATATAGCAACCCAAGGACAAGGAAAACATAAACAGACTTCAAGAATAACAGAAGAATGGAATCCATAGTAAAGCCATAGGGCAGCCAATATCAACCCTAAGATGCGAAAGGAAACAGAAAATGCTGAATGAGGCCCTGTGAATTTCAGCTCTAGTTGTAAGGAAAGCGTGAGGCCGAGGATTGCCTTACGAGGTCAACTCATCTGGGCAAATGTCAGTCCCTTCCATTCTCTGAAAATTCTAGCAACTTCTCTACCACAACTTCCCTTGATAGTTTAATCACCTCTCATTTTACGCTTGATTTTCATTTGGGGGAGGGTAGTGACATGCAGTGGACAGGATATTGAATATTGTGCCAGGGATCCTGGCTTTTAATTCTGACTCTGCTACTAACCAGCTTTATGATCTTGGAAAAATAACATCCTGTTTCTGGGCTTCATTTCCTCATTTGTAAAATGAAAGAGATGGACCATCCATCCCTCGGTTCCCTGCATCCTCTGTGTGGATAAATAATGAATGATAAGTGTTTTCCTTATAATAATCCCTCATAAAACTAATCTCAACAATAAGTCTCCAGAATGAAACTTAACCCAACATTTGCCCTTTGAAGAGATGAACAACTCTAATTCCTTTAACTTGTCTTTATTCTTCTGAATTCCTACCCATAAGAACAGCACTAATATTTTCAAAATAAAATCTGTCAAGGATTCGGGACTTAAGAGTTTAGGAAATGCATTTGTATCACTTCATCCTCACAATATGCAGGTGAGGGAAGGTGGCCAAGACTTGTAATTGCACTCCCATATCCATTCTTCTCTTTTATTATGGCCCATGACCACCTGAAATAAACCTTACCTTTCTCAGCCTCCCTCCCCCCACCCCCGAAGACTAGGCATGACCCCTCTCTGACAGAAGCAGTGCTACAATTTCCAGAAAACACTCTTAAAAATGGGTGCTCGTCTTTCTCCCTTTCTACTTCCTGGTGAAATGTACACGGATGGGTGGGTTCAAGCAGCATCGTGGACCATGAGGTAGAAACTCCATGTGGCGGATGGGAAAGCAACAGGATGGAGCGCCTTGCTTCCTAACGATGCCAATGAATCTGCTTTAGCAAGCTCTTTAATAGGCAATAAAAATAAACTTCCGTTTTGTATGAATAACTAATATTTTTATTTATTAGGTTGGTGCAAAAGTAATTGCGGCGTTCGCAATTCTTTTTAACCTTTTAAACTGCAATTACTTTTGCACCAACTAATACTTCCATTGCAGCCCAAATAAGTCCTAACTGATACCAGTACAGGAATTATTGGTTTTGTTTCACAGTTTAAATAATTTCCTGAAAACTTCAGTAGGGCTAACATTTGAACACAGGACAATTTTGACACCTAAGCCCAGTAGACTTCCTGCTTCTGTCTAAATAGATAAAAGCAACCATTTGCAGATGTAAGCTGAAATACAAACCCTCTAAAATGGAATTCATTTGAGACTAGAGCATCTCAGAAGCAGCTTGTGTTGCCCTCCATGTGGAAAAACGTTCCTATGACAAGTTAAAGGGGACAATCACCTCTCTAGAATTAAGTAGGGGATATTAGACACCCCCCTCTACGAAGGACTTACTCTCCTCAAAGTACCTAAGTAGGGACTAGGAGGAAATGAGAACACAGGATGAAAAATAGTAGGTAAATCACACACACACACACACACACACACCTACCTACCTACCTACCTACCTCAGCAGGGTTGCTGTGAAGTACATTTCAAAGGCTTCTGAGAACTAAGCCATGGCTTCAAAATGAATTTTTCAGGAAATAAACAAAGACATCTTTACTTCTCCTGCCACCCCCAACCAACCCCTCCACTCTAGCCCCAGTCCTAAAACAACCATTTGGATAAATCTTATCACTTCCAGAAAACGAAGGGTTGGGCAAGTCAGTCTTTATTCTTTCTCCCTGCGCGCAGTGAGCCTGTGAATCTCACGTCGTTGGCTTCCCTTGTAGCACTGTGTTCTGACAGCCCACAGCAGCTGAAGCATGAAGAGCAAGAAATATTATCCTAGAACCAGTTCTATTATGATTATTAATTTATTTGACCATTTTTCTATAAAACCACTCAATGTTTCCCACAGTAATCTACTCCTCTAAGTAGATAGATGGCATCTACGATGCTCTAAGCAGCTGGGGCAGCCCCTTCACAATGCACAGCAAAGGCACCCAAAGTCCATTAGTCAGCTCAGCTTTTCAATTTAAGGAGAACTTGTGGGCCACGTATCTTCCACTTCTGCATATTTTATAGTACTGAAATATTTTTAGAGAAAAACATAAATAAAAGATGTGGCTGGGTTTTTGTACAATGCACTGAATGTGTTATATTTTATTGTGGTTTTATTTTTTCACAGCACAATCATAACTACATAGATGGTATAGAACTATGGTGGGAGAAGGAAAAGGAGAGAAAACTATTTCAAGACCCACCGGAAAGGATCCTTTTTAATTAATCATTCATACATACTTTTATTCATATTTATTCAGAGTCTGCAGTATACCAGGCACTCTGTTTGACATTGGGAATACAATTAAAGCAAGATACATATGGCCCTTCTCTCCTGGGGCATGTAGTTTGAAAGTCAGTATAGATAATTAATAAGAAACAGTAAAATATGTCATTTCCTGTGACATGAAACGTGTAAGGAAACATATACAGGAGTCCTTAACTTGGTAAGGAAGGGAGACCAAAGTTTGATGAGAGGGGCTTAGGGGAGGTTTCTCAAGGAAATGATAGCTAAGCTAAGATCTACCCACAATGACTAGGAGATGTCCTCGTAAAGATGGGAAGAATGTCCTCAGCAGAGTGAACAACATGGGCAACCGTCCAGTAGCATCTCAGTGGGATAATAATATGATATCATCCTAGGTCCCACTTGGCTGCCTTATCCAAAATGGGCAAAAGAGCACTACTTACTAATAATGTGTTCACTCAGTCAGTCATTAAATATTTACTGAGCATCTACTGTGTGCCACACACTGCTATAATTACAGAGCTTAAAGGAATAAATAAGACATGGTCTCTACCCTCAAGGAGCAACCAGTTTTGTCAACAGAAGCAGTCACTGCATAAACTGGTGGACAAGGGCTTTACCTGCTAATAATCAGGCATGAATAGGACATAATGTAGTCATTAAAAGACAAATAGTTATAATTCTGAGGGGAGAGGACAAGAAGGCAGTGGGTGAGAGGATCAAGGGACAGTGAAGGGAAGGCACGGAGAAGAGAGAAGTTCAATAAACTCTGCATAAACAATTAACCAGCAAGGGCTGCAGTCATTCATTCACTTGTGTATTTTTGAAGCAGCCAACTCCCCAACTTCATTAGTTTTGTTGGAAGCACACTGTTCTCCCAACTAGCTTCTTTTAGAAGTTCTGAGAAAGGACGCTAATGAACGATGGTGCTACCACGTTTCTTTTTAGAAATCATTTGACTCAGGGTAGAAGACACACTGAGTCATGTTAGAGAAGCACAGGGAACCACCCTCTGGGGATGTGGGGTCATTCAGCCTGGAGAAGACAAGGTGGAAGGGCAATTCAATAACCGCCTTCTAGGAAAAACCAAGCATTTGTTGAATGCCCTCCGTGAAGAGGTCTTAGTGATTGATGTTAAGTGTGGTGGGGGTGGGAAAGGACAATAAGTTGGGAAACCAATCATTAGCCACTTCAATAGTCTAGGGAGAAAGTTCTGAGAGTGGAGGAAAAGGAAATGTAAAGCAATGAAAGAAGGAAGAAGCATTGTAGAGATCAAAACTGGTCCCTGGATCAATCAATCAGGGAGCATAAGGGAGAAAGAATCAGTAATGTGCAGATATTTATAACTGGCACATCCAAGCTGATGGTGGCCAAGTGTTGTACAACTTCACTGAGTAAACACAGAATAGGAGGGTGTGCTCCCTCTACCCTAGGAAGTAATCTTGGTTAGAAAATAAGAATCAGTTGGGATTTTTCCTAATAAGAGTTGAAGGGATTGAAATAAGATATACCAACCGATGAAGGTTGAGTCGCCTCCTTAAAGGTCTTAAAAATAGGGTTGTATTCTCAGGTATCAGCAAGAAAAACATTCTTCAGAATGCTGAAAATTGCCAGATGAGAATGTCTGGAGCAGAGCTGCTGACATCCTGCCATTTTCTTCCCTACCATTTCACACCCAGATCCTGGAACATGTATGATCCTGCTACAATGAGGAAACTGACTACCCAGAGCATCTCAACACATTCTGTGGGTCCAGACAGAGCAAAAGGTAGAAAAGCCTGTGGACTAGTCAATACCAGACTCCATTTCTCCCAGGTATAATGGCTTCAGTCTGACTAGTAGAAACCATGGCTTTCTTGTGAAAAGAGAAAGACTTGGTAAGCTCAGACGCTTACCATTCAAAGAAAAGTAAACACAATGAACTACAGGGAATTGTCTAGACGTAAATCCATCTCATACCTCTGGGACTTTGACTTACTTTACCATTTATCCAAAATACCCTCTTTCTCTTATTTGTTGGCCAACTCCTTCTGGGCCTTCAGAATCCAGCAGGACCCCCATCATCACCTGTAAGAATGTTTTCCTGACCACCTCCTACTCTAACTATAGGCTGAGTTAGATCCTGTGGCAGATTACATTTTCCAAAGATGGCTGCACTAATATATATCCTGCCCCACATAATGTCTTCTTATATCATGACACTGACATTTCTTTATCAAGAGGTGGATTCTTTGCCCCCCTACCTTGACTTGGGGAGTCAAGTGACTGCCTCAAAAAATACACTGATAGAAGTGCATGATTTCTGAGACTAGGTCACAAAAAGCAATGTGGCTTCTTCCTGGCTCGCTCTTGGGATATTTGGGAACCCAGCCACCATGTTGTGAGGAAGTTCAGACCATAGGAAGAGACCACATGTAGACTGAGCAACGACTCCAGCTAGGTCTCCAGCCGACATATCACACATGTGAACAAATGAGCCTTCAGATGATTTCAGCCCTTAGCCTTCAAATTTTCTGGAACCCAGACATTGTGGAGCAGGGACAAACTCTCCTTGATGTGCCCTGTCTTGACCCACAGAAAATGTAAAATAAATTATTTTTCTTTCTTTAAGCCACTAAAGTTGAAAGTAAAGTTTTGCACGGTGATAGAAAATAAACAGAGATACCATTTTACATGGCCCTACAGTACCCATTTTTAATGAAAGCATAGCTGTTATCACACTGTCTTGTAACCCATTTACTTTATCACAATATTGGGAACTCTCAGATGGCTAGAACCATGTCTTTTCACTTGTCTATCTCCAGGACCTAGCACAGGACAATAAACAAATATTTGTTGGGCAGATGAATTTTCAGAGGATCCATCGCATCAGGCTATCCACCCCTGATAACTTCTACCCTGTACAACTCAAGGTCAACATAAATAATAAAAACTGATATTCACCGAGCCCCTCCTAATACCAGCAAATGTTCTGTGGGTTTTATGGGCATAAGTTATTTAATATCCTACAGGGGAGGTTCTTTTACTGAAGAAATGTAACTGAGGCACAAAGAAGCAAAGACTCTTGCCCAGATAGTCAGTGGCAGCATAAAGATTCAAACTTTAGGTGAGATTCAAACTGACACAGCCTGCTACAGCCCAGAGCTTCACCAATTCTCAATATTAAAGATCACAGGGTAACAGCTCAGACAGGAATGCAAACCTCCTCTCACCTACCTAGGATTGCTGGTACTACAAGGATGAAATGTAATTATTTAAGAACTAGTGATAGCAAATGTAGGAGCTTAGCTGTCTTGCGGAGTGCCAGCAGACAGCCGGAGCTCTGTGATTGACAGCTTTGGGCAGGTGGGGAGGTATGACAATTATTACGCTTTTGTCTCTCTGTTTCAGATCCACTCATCTACATCACTGTGTGATGCTGGGGCTAGGACCTCTGAAAACAGCCTTCTGCTTTGGAGCTGGATCCCTGTTAGCCTCTAACAAGAGGGGTTCCTAGAGGTAACTAATTACAAGGCTGTAGGAGGAAGAGGGGGAGATTTGCTCCGTGTCCCCACGAGCACCAGCAGTCTTCCCCCAGCAACACTGCTCATTTGGCAATGTCAGTGTCACTTCATTCCCTTGGCAGCTGCTGAATCTGCTTTGAAGTTCTTCCAGCAGTCACAGAACCAGCCTTGTCACCCCCTTCAGAGACATGGTACAACAGCCTCCTCCTCCAAGGCCTGAGTTTTAGTCAACTTTTTCCCTTTGTTCTTCCAGACCCAAGAGCGAAAGCTGCTCCCTGCAATTGCTATCATGTTGATACTTTAGTGTCTCCTATTTGCCTTTTCACATCTTTAAGTCCTAGTAAACAATTTCTGATATTAAATGCTATCTGTTTATTTCTACTGACTGGACCCTGATTGGGGGATGAAAGTTATTACCTGGCGAAGCTGCACTGTAAGATTCAGCCAGAGAACCCTGCCTTCAGGACACGCTCATACTTCCACCCCTCTTCCTGATATCCTGATCTTTCAGATCAAGCTTTACCTCTCTGGCTCTAGCGACCTTGAAACCACTCTGAGGCACCTGTACTCGTGGAAGTTCACTTACAGAGGAGAAAATTTGGTTGCATGGGAAACTTTGTAGTATATCAGTGTACCCTGTTCATGTTCACAAATATCTTTGAAACACTGACTTTTAAAAACTCATGTTGTAAAACATATATATATATATAATTCTTATTTGTCAAACATGTATCAATAGTGCTGGAAAAAAATTTTAAACAAACACCATTTTGCCTTTTATCATCAGAAATTTGACTGTGCTTTTGAAACAGGCTGTTAGGTTTTTGTTGGTTAGTACTTTCATTGTATTTACTTATTAGTGTAGTTAAAACAAGAACTGAGTTACCTGTCCAGGCAAACAAGGTCCCACAGCTACCAAGAAAAAGCAAAAGCAAACAATGTTTTTCTGGTTTATACAAAATTCCAATTACAATCAAATGGAAGGCATGCCCTTCATTTTTTGTGAGAGCTGTTTCTTGCTATGAGACCTTATTTTCCCCTTTTTCATTGAGTGTGTGTGTGTGTGTGTGTGTGTGTGTGTATGTGTGTGTGTGTGTATGTATGTGTGTGTGTTTTATCATCAATTTTACTAAAGGTTAATCTGTGTGGTAACTGACAAAACGTGAAGGGTTTAATGGAGCATGTGTGTAACATCCCTAATCAGAAGGAACAGCTAGGGCAATATGGAAGGGGCTCCCTAAATCTGTTCTGAGCACCAGGTATAAGGTGCATTATCATTAGCAAAGGACCCTATTTATCTGACACTGTGTGTTTTTTCCCTTGACCCCAAACCAACACTCATCTCTCATGTCTTCCTTTTCTTTAGGGGCTACAAAGCAACCACTAATTTCCCAGCTTCCCTTGTAGCTAGTGGTAACCAATGACATAGTTACCATTAAATGACCATTGAAATGTAAGCAGATCAGGGTTCTGGGAAAAAATTTATTGTCCATTAAAAAGGGATTTTACACATGGATGGCATGCCCTTCTGCCCATCCTTATTTTTCCTGTCTAGAATACAGACATGATATTTGGCAATTCAACAGCCATCTTGTGTCTACGACACAACAACTCACTACAGGGGAACAAAGCCAAGCCAAGAAGCTTACTGAGGATGGCACAAAGAAAATGCAAAACAATCGGAGCTCCTGATGGTGATGTGGAGCAGCTAATCCAACACTAGCAACTTCTTGTTACATGAGAAAAATTAACCCCTGTTTGGTTAAGACCCTCTAGCCTTGTTTTCCCACAGTTGAAAGCATTATTTGCTGATATAGAGATGCAATGTGGTTTACTATAAAGCCTATGACATAATATGGATGATCATTGCAACAATTCTTAGTCAAGAATAACATTTTGAATAAAAAAGATATCAATAATATAAATATCAATCAATAATGTATGTAATAATTTTAAGAGTGTAAGATTCCACAGTAAAAAAGTGGTGGCAAAAATTGCTGTAATAACTAAGAATTACCCTGGTTATTATTATAATAACTATTGTAGGACTGAATTAGCAATAGGTAGAAAAGAGAGCAACTGTTGGGGTTGAGGACCTATATGCAGAATGGAGATATAACTAAAGAAAACGTTTATCACACAGAAGCATTTCACAAAATAGAATATCCAAATGCCCAACAGATACATGCCAGTGCTCGTCTTATTCACCAAGGATACACAGATTCAGACCCCAGTGGGACACTAGTACATACCTACCAGAATGCCTACGATTGAGAGCGCTAGATGACATCAAATAGTGGTGAAGATGTGGAACAATCAGGACTCTCATATACTCCTGATGGGAGTGTACTGTTTGGAAATATCTACCGAAGCGAAACCTATGACCCAGCAATCATACTCCCAAGTATTTATCCAAAGCAACACATCCATGTGCTCACCGAAAATCATCGATAGGAATATTCATAGCAGCATTATTCATAATAGGCCTAAACTGGAAACAACCCCAATGTCTATCAGTACCTGAAGAGATAAATCAATTGTGCTATATCCATACAATAGAACAGCACACAGTAATGAGAGTGAATGAACTATACTAATGCAATATCAGGAATCTCATAAATACAATGCTAAATGAAAGAAGGCTGACCCTAGCCAGTACGCACTGTGTGTTCTATTCGTATGAAAATCAATGACAGGCTGTTAGAAGTCACGATAGCGGTCACTCCCGGCACAGGCTGAGGGGCAATAAACAGAAGGAGGCTCAACAGGGGCTCTGAGCAGCTGTGAATGTTCTGTTTCTTAATCTGGGTGCTGGTTTTATAGTTGGGTTCATTTTCAGAAAATTTCTTCAGCTGTACACTTATGATGTGTAAAATAAAAAGTTTACCTAAAATAATTATCAGAGGACATTCCTCCAAAGACAGACTTGAACACAATTTCACACCAATTAGATGACTCAAGTGACAAGAAGACCTATCCTTAAACCATGTGCTATCTAGAGATAAGACAGTCCACTAAGAACAGATGTGCTACAACTACACAGGGACACTGATCTCTATAGAAGAACTTCCAGATGACCAAATTTAGCTCTGCTGAAACACGAACAATCTCTACAAACAAGAGAAAACCTCATTCACCTATACATTCAATTATTTGTTTAGTGCCTTCCAGGTACCAGACACTGTTCTAGGAGCTAGAGATTCAGTGATGAGCAAGACAGATATAAAAATCTTGCCCTCGTGGATTTTACCTTTCCCCACTGTAAGTTCCCAAATCAAGAACACCTAGGAAATTGATTTATTCTGAAACATTCCATCAAAAGTGTAACTGAGACTATGTTCTACTGTTTGACTTCTGGATATCAGTTTCATTTGGTGAGCCCACTAACCAGAGTTAACTCGTATGAGTTAAATCTAAAAGTGTGTAAGTGTGTGTGTGCGTTCATATAAAACACAGATTGACTCAGAGAGTTTGTGAGAGTTTGTCAGTGAATGCAAACCACACAGAGTGTGTCAGATTGTCTAAGTGACAAAAATATGATTAAATGAACTGAGTGCAGAACACTATAGGAGAGTATATGGGTAAGGGTGTATGTAACTAAGGCTGAAATAATCCTGAAACTAACATAAATCTATTCCATTAGCAAGTTATTTCTTAAGCTTCGCCATCACGCCCCAAGATGCCCTGATGTAAAAGAAGTCAGCTGTTTCATCTGACGTTACCATAGCCAGTCTCTTGTGGTACATTCATGGGGAAGAACTGGCACATAAGCAATCTAATTTAAACTCAAGACTGCATCAAGGCTATTCTCTATTCAAAGGATTAAACCCTCACAACTGGCCCCTTATCCCTCCTGGAACATTCCTTCCTCTCCCCACTGAGAGCTGTTGAACACCATCTGTGCTAATAAGGCTCTGTGACTTAAACCCATCGACCTCCTGGGATGACTGTGGATTCCCCTTCTCAAAAGGTCTTTAAAAATAAAAGAGATACTCTCTTCTGGGATCTAGCCCAAAAACAAAAAAATGATGGTCCTTTCATAAGGTCCTATCAAGAACCATTTATTGTCAGAATTATCAAGGTTTGGTAATTGGGAGGGGTTAGCCCCTCTTGTTGAAGTCATTGTTTTGCAAATAGCATAATTTCCCCATTTGAAACAATGCTATCCCCTACCTTGTCTACCTGGCAGAAGCATCACCTAAGATCTAGTTCAAGTAGCACCTTCTCTCCAAGACCTTCCCTGGCTCCTCTTCCCGATCTAGATTTGAATATACTTTTGTCTGACTCCTCCAAGCCTATAAAGAATATTTTGATTCACACATTTTTTTTTTTTTGGTCCCCTGAGGAATATAAGTTTTATGAAGACAAGGACCATAACTCTCCATTCTCTTCTCGTGTCAAGGAGGGTGCATGGCAAATGGTAGGTATCCAATCGCCATTTGTTAAGTGAATGCCAGTGATGAGGTAATACTTATAAAATGGGACTTTTGGAAAATAACTCTCCCCAAAACACGATGAGGAGCTGGCTTAATAAATGGGACAGAAATTAAGCCATCAACCTCATCTTAAAAAAAAAAAAATGTTCTCCTTTCCAGATGTCTTGTGAAAACTCATGCCCTCTCTGATGGACTCAGAGTATTACTTAAGGAGTTTTCTATAGGAGAGATGAGCAGAGACTTGAACGCCTTCAAATGAGCTCCTGGGAATCTTCTTTCTAACTGATCAGAGAGACAGAGAAAGAGTAGATGGAAGACATGGGGTTAATTGAAAGAAGAAAAAATTAACTTACAGAATCTACATACAGTGAATATCATGAATATCATTCTTTGAATAATAATAAGATGAGAAATAAAAGGTTTGAAGTCGAGACTTGTTATGATTGCTATTTTGTTTAGTCAACAAGTTGGTCCATTATTAAAAAGATGTTTTTTAAATAGAACAGCGTAACTTCTGGGTCTCACTCTGAGCATGAGGAAAGCAGCCCCTGATGCCCGGGAGCTAGCTTGCTGTGCTGATTTGCTGCTGTCAGGTTGGCCTTGGTGTTCCTAGGAACTGGCTGGCCTGGCACATACAGCTAGGTTTCTGTGTTCTGCAGAACAGAAACATTTATATTAGAACACCAACATAGTGCACGGCCACTTTGTGCCCATGATGGAACAAGACAAAACCTAGACTTCTCCGCAATCGTGCTTGAACCAGACAAAAACATACACCCTGTCCAAACCACAAAAATGACCAAACATCTCCCATACTGCTTAAAATGAGGGACTGCTGCTTCTTTCCCCATTACAGCTTTAGTCTTAATCTGTTCTTCCCTCCTAGATAAGTTCTAATAAGGTACTCAATTATAGAATTGTTCTGGCTTCCTGAAGCCATCCAATCTGGAGTAAAGTCATCCTTCCTTAAATTCTCCTGAAAACACCTAACCAAAGCTTGAATTCCGTAAGTCCTTTCTTAAACTCTTACTAAGCTCTCTCACAGTTCCCCATGGAGAGTGTTCTCCCTTATGGCAACAAACAATAAACCCAATTTATTCAACTACAGGTGTCTTTCTCGATGACTGGAGGGTATTCCCTGACATTATTTGTTCACTAAAGCATAAACTGACTTCTCCAGGATGCTGGAGTTGAACACTAAGATATTAAACTCTCCCGATTAAATTTTACAATGGTATCTATTATCATAATGTATTACTATTGTGTCCCACCTCAGTTAAATAGAATATTTCAGATATTCCTAGAGGAAATGATGATGGAATAAATTATTTTTAAGAAATGAGACAAAGAAAAGGAACAATTGGAGTTTCTATTTTCTTACAACTTTTATATAAGAGAGGGAAACAGCCTTCCATAACGTAGAGCTCTGTGGTGAGGTCATCAACTTCATTCCACGCAAGCAGTATATTTTTCTAAGATCCTCAGCTCATCAGTATAATTTCTACCAGTTCTCTTTGTACAGAGATTTCTCCATGGAGCTGTCACAATATTTTTCTTCCCACTAAGAATACTAGAGTGATTTCTCTTCCCGAGTTCTTTTTATGTTGTATAATGTGACAGGTTATTAAATCAATTTCTCTTCCTCTCTTTAAATAAAGCACAGCATCAAGTACAGTGATCGTTTAGAATGAAAGATGACGGCCTAGAGATGCTCGGATTCATCATTCTTCAGTTCTCACACGCACACAGACACAACCTACATCTCTCTCGTGCATGCTCTCGCTTTCTTGCAAACTGACGCACACTGTATACTAATAAATACATGTTAATAATCAGTTATGTTTTCATTATATTAGTATTTTATATCAGTCATATTATGTTATATTAATAATATCTATATTAATATAAAGACAGTTTTGGAAGGAAGACAGAAGTGTGATTAGAATTACTGAAGTGAGTTCATGTCATTCCAAACCATTACTCGTTCTGTGACTGGGGCAAGAAGGGATGACAAAGTTCCAGGGAGTCTGTATATTAAACTCTAAATACTCAAGATAGTTTCTAATGAATTGCCTCCTTCGATTCTCCCAGTTGTCTGGTGCGGACACATTGGTATGATCATTTCGGATAGGCAACTGGGTAATTTTCAAAGCTTAAAAAGTGTGTTCATCCGAATGGCTCAGCTGGTTGGAGCGCGGGCTCTCAACCACAAGGTTGCCAGTTCGATTCCTCGAGTCCCGCAAGGGATGGTGGGCTCTGCCCCCTGCAACTAAGATTGAACACAGCACCTTGAGCTGAGCTGCCACTGAGCTCCCAGATGGCTCAGTTGGTTGGAGCCTGTCCTCTCAACCACAAGGTTGCCGGTTTGATTCCCGCAAGGGATGGTGGGCTGTGCCCCCTGCAACTAGAAAACGGCAACTGGACCTGGAGCTGAGCTGCGCCCTCCACAACTAAGATCAAAAGGACAACAACTTGACTTGGAAAAAAAAAAAAAGGCCTGGAAGTACACACTGTTCCCCAATAAAATCCTGTTCCCCTTCCCCAATAAAATCTAAAAAAAAAAAAAAAAAAAAGTGTGTTCATCCTTTGACCTAACACTTCCCCCGTGAAAACAATCATAAGTGTTCACAGAAGTATATTAATCATATCATTGATGGCTAGCAGTTACGTAATGCTAAGTGCTAGACTCTGTTGTGTGATAAATACTCAATACAGTATTGCAAGATGTATTTTAATTGTCCACACTATACATATGTTCTCATATATATATGGAGGTAAGAGACTCATGTAAGATCTTACAGCTGACAAATAATGGAGCTGGGATCCCCATATAGGTAGTCTGTACCTAGAATCACATGGTACCAGCACACCATACTGTCTCACCATCAGAAGCGCGTTCATTGTAAAATCACGGCTCCAACCTGCTCTTTGCCCAGTATTATCTATCATCATTCACCCAATTGCTCAGCCCTCTGGAATCGCTCTTGATTCCTCTCTTTTTCTCAGACTCTACATCCAATCCATCAGCAAACTGTACAGTCTACTTTTCAGATATGTCTCCTTTCAAACCACTTCTCCTCTTCTCCATGGCTACGACCTGATCCAAACTACCTCGCTCACGAGGACAAATGCAGTCGCCCCTGAGCTGTCTCTAGCATCTGCCCTTGTCTCTGTACACTGTCTGGCACAAGCAGTGTTATCTTTTAATATGCAACTCACTTCCCTGCTCTAAGCTTTCTAATGCCCACCCGCATCACATCTAGAATGAAATCCAGGATCCTTGCTACGGCCTGCAAGGCCCTGCACAACTGGCCCCTAGCTGCCTCCTCAACATCATGTCCTCTCACTCTTGCCTTCTAATCCCATTGCATTCCAGCCACCTTGCCTCCTATTCCTGAAATAAGCTAAAAAATGCCTGCCTCTGCTGGTACCTTCTGTTGGAACATTGTCCCTGTATCCAGATGGCGAACTCCCTCACCCATTCAGGTTTCTGTGCAAATATTGCTTCCTCAGAGAAGTCCTTCCTGACTACAGTTTTTAAACTAGTTCCCCTATCATTCTTCACACACTTCCTTGTGTCATTTTTCTTCATAGCACTTACCACTGCCTGAAAAAACAGTATGTATTTATTGTTTATTTTCTATTCTCCCCACTGGCACAAAAGTCGAGGCCATGTATTGTTCCCTGCTGTATTCCCAGCCCATGGAACAGTGCCTAGCATATAGTAGGAATTCAATAAATGTTCACTGAATTAATGAAAAACTGAACTGTTTACACGTGCACCATTAGTGGGCCGGTAGGTGAATCATGACTCACCCATAGGATGAACTGCTCTCTTGTCAGAAAATTATAGTGGAAAATATTTATTAGGATTGATAAATGTGGTTGGGCAAATCTCAAGGTAGCAGGTGGGGAATGGGCAAGAAACGGATCCAGCAGTAAAGAGATGAAGATGATTATGTTGGGGCTTGGTAGCACTGGTGTCTAAGAAAGGGGCAGAACTTGGCATAATGGGTCCTCAATGCCAATCTGTAAATTGGCAATGAAAATAACAGCCCTGACTCCAGGAGGTTGTTGTGATGAATCCATGAAAACGGTATGGAAGTGTATGCAGAGACTAGCTGCTCTTATTTCTTCTTCTTCTTTCCCTCCTCTTCCTCCTTCTTCGGTTCCTTTGTTGTATCTAGTGGTGGTAGCATATATGTATTATTCTTAAAACTGGTGTTTAAAACCAGGAGAGGGACTTCAATGTATATTTCCTTCCCGTTGTACTTCTTCTGGCTATGCATTTCCTAAGTTTATCATTTAGAGTAGCAAGTTGTTCCCTTTACAAGTTCCATATTCGCATCTTTCAAGCTTCTAAGACAACACCCTAAATGGGAATTGGGCTTATAAATATTCCTACATTCCTCCTATCTAGTCACACCCTTTAAGGTGATCGTTGGATCATGTGATAATCAGATGAGGCTCCTTAGCTAACTACCATTTCCAAACATAATCCACGATTTACCATGAGGCAAACATTGGACCCTCTTCCTGTTAAGAAGCAGGGTTTATGTCCTCTGCCTGAGACTGCCACACATGGAAGGCCCCACGCAGATGCTCCAATTGGAGGTCCTACTCTGACATGAGAGTGAAAATACCTTTAGATGATTTGAAACCCCAGTCTTAAATCATCACCAGCCTTCCAGTCTTCCCAGCTGAGACCTTAGACATTGTAGAACAGGGATAAGCCATCCTCACTGTGCCCTATCTAAGGTACCGAGGGACAAAATCCATGAGCTTACTAAAATGGTTGTTTTAAGCTGATCAATTTTGGGACAACTGTTATGCAACAGTAACAAGCTGAGTGAAGCAAATCTCCAATAGGAGAAGGCTTAAATAGGTGCTTCCCCCACCCCACCCCCACACACAAATCCCAGGTTCTCAGAAGCTGTTTTGAAAAGGCTAGAATTCAAAGGGACAAGTGTGTGTGTGTGGGGTGGGGGGGGACGGGGGATGTAAAAAAAGTACCGAATTTTCTCACTTCAATACACAGTTCTAAAACTATAATCTTTCAACAAGAACTAGTCCTCACACTCAAGAAGAAAATATCTAAAACCAAATTCTCAGATGAGAGGAAGCTCTTGAAATAGCAAGTATTTGAAAACTGACTAGCCAACATAGGGTCTTGAACATTCCTGAACTTGAATCAAGATAAAATATTTAATTAGCCTATAAACTGACCCTGAGCACATCTGGAGTTTCCAGAAGGGAAGAATTTTCTTGTCACTTCTCTTTTAAGACTACCAAATATCAGGGGTGGATGTTGGCACAGAAGCAAAGATGGAAAGGTAAGGTTATCAACACGGCCTCTCTGATTCCGGTCCACAGATTGGAGAACAGGGGCAAGGGGAATGAAGTTGCTCCAAGTCGATTCATCTTCTTCAAAATGCAGAGAGTGCAGGGGATAAGGGGGCTGAGATAATTCCCTACCAGGGGACCCAAAACAGATCAATCAAAGTGGTTAATCAGAGACTTGGCAGAAATTTAGAGGCCTGTTAAATTTCCTCACTGAAAGTTCTCTTATTTTACACAGAGGAATGGGACCAAGAATAAGAGTGCTGGGCAACAGACTGGAAATTTGCCTCTGGCATTAAACACCTTAATCTGGTGACAACTTCTATATACTGAGTCCTAGGTGATGTGCTAACCACGTTAGCTTTGCACACATTACCTCCTTTAAACATAATACCACTTAATATTTATTAAGCACTCATTATGCCCCGGTGTACTATGCTAAGCAATTCTTAAGCTCGGTCTCATTTCATCCTTATAATAAACCCATGAATAGGTTTTCCTGTTGCATCTGTTTTACAGATGTTGAAAACTCAGGCCTAGAGAAGTTGAGGCATTTGCATAAGAAAAGATCACACAGATAATCCAAGTGGTCTGATTCCAGTCTATAGCATCAGCCTCTTTACTATCCTGCCAGCCAATCATTAATCCTGACAACCATTTAGACTTGAGGGAGTAGGAAAGGCTCAGAGATGGTAAGTGACTTTCCAGGGTCACACAGCTAACATGTGGTGGACCTATGCCTTGTTTCCAACTAACTTCAGATAGAGCCACCTGTTGTGACAGCTTCCTAAATTGTCAGGCAGTGATTTCAGGTTTAACTGAAGCTTGGCGAGTCACGCCACATGTAGTTCAGTTTGACTCTGAGCTAAACCAGTCCTGAGTTTATTTTTCTTCTCATGGTACTCTCTCTCGGAGTTTTCAAATTTTTTAGCAATGGAACTATATTTTCCCATTTTAAACTAAAATCTTACATAGGACCCCAATATACATAATAGCTAAAACTGATATTTTATTAGCATAAATTTATTGTATAAATTGAAATTTCTGTCATTTACTATAATGTCAAGCTATGGGAACATAATCTGAGAGTTAAGTGGTTTCCGATGTGTTGAAAGTATGTGTGTTCTTTTCTGTTATATATTTTGAATATTACAGTATATTTCAGGAAATGCTCTATATCTTGATTGGGATAGTGGTAACCCAAGTGCATACATATTTGTCAAAACTCATCAAACTTAACATCTAAAATGGATGCATTTTTATGCATCTTATATGCAAATTGCCTCATTTAAGTTGGTAAAAAGCAAAAAAGTTATATTTATATTTCAAACAAATGTTTTCAGTACTTCTAAATAAGTAGGCTCCTTCCAAAACACTATTTGAAGTCTGGAACGCAAACATATCAGTGACTCAGAATGGAGAAGTTGAGAACTGTTGTGTCCTAAGGTTCAAATTAAGACATTGAAGGACTTTAATCTCATTCCAGGAATTTCTATGGCTTATAAAACCCATCAAATCTCTGACAGCTAACAAGAAAAACTTGCTAGCATCTATACTCAGTTGCTTTTGAAAACAGGAGAAAACCAGGTGGAAGGAAGCTGGGTTTTCAGCAAATCATGCACTCTGTCTTCCATGTTGTCTCAGTGAGAGACCTAGGAGGGGAATAAACTCAGATGAAGCCTGGGGTGGAGGAGAGAAGAGGCAGTGAGGCCCCTGGTCTTTAAATACAGCTACAAGCTCTCTTTGCTCTCCCTGCCTCACTCTCCCCATAGGAAGCAGAAAGGGGGAGAGAAGAAAAGAGGAGGAGTGTGAAGATGTTTAAAACCAAAAAGACGTCAGGAAGGAAAATTAAGGCTAACAGAAGCAGTTACAAACCACTCCACAGACCATCCCTGAGTGGCAGGGAATGTCCTTCAAGCATCATCTCAACTACTTACAACTGGCTTGCATACGTTTACCCACAAACAACACCTGGACAAAACCCTTTTAGATCAACATCTTGCCTCAAGCACCCCAATCCTACTTCCATATGAAAGAGATAATAAGCCTAACAGTGTAGTGAAATTGTTATCAGTTGAATTCTTACTCTCCTGAATAAGAACAGGATGGTCCTCAAAAATCCAGTGTCTCAGGCGATGAGCATAGGGAAAATGGACCAGGGAAATGAAATCTAACTACTGAATTACAAGCATCCATTGTGCCAGGCACTCTGGTAGACACTGGGGATACAAAATCAATACAGTGTTCACAGCTTCAGCCTCCCAGAGTTCACGTCCCCAGAGATTTCCTACGTCCCTACTACTCTTCCTTTACTAGTCAAGGGGCTCTTTAAATTGCCTTAGTCCTCAGAAAATATGAGGACTGAACAGCACATGTTTATTTAGAAAACATTTCTCAAAAAAATGACACATGTTCAATAATCATAGCACTTACTGAGCATTAACTCTGTTGGACCAAGTACTGTTTTAATCGCTTTACAGGTATTAACTCATTGAACCCTCATAAGAGTCCTCATGAGGTAGGTACCATGAGTTAGATACCCATTTTACAGATGAGAAACCGAGGCACAGAAAGATTTGGGTAATTTACACATTTAGCACAGCTGGGCTAGGACTTAAATCTAGGCAGTCTGGCTCGAGAGTCTGAGCTCTAAATCCCTGTGCCCTGCACCACTGGAAACATTTAGGAGGTCAGGCTAAAACCATCATCAATTAGGTATGAGAAGGATGTTTCAAATACTGACTGAAACAAATTTAACTTCTATTAAAAAAAATAACTGCAAACAGTTTTAAATGAATTATTGACTTATCTGAGGACAGAAAAACATGTTTATTTTAAAGACTAATGGCAGTGGCATTTCATTGGGTTACTCTGCCTCCACAGAGGCCAGGATGAGGGAAGTGCACAGTCATGGCACTGGAGACACAAGGATCTGAGTTCAAATCTGAATACTACTTGTTACTAGTCTTGTGACCTTGGACTTGGACTTTTCCTATGTGAGTATCAGCTTTCTCACCTGTAAAATGGGTAATCACACTCCCTATCTTCTAACACTGTCATGAGGATTATATGAACATACACGTACAGACTTAGCACAGGACACACACCAGACACCCGGAGACCGGTACTCAGTGTTCTCAGAGAAGGGCAGCGAAGGACAGTGGCAGCACAGCTTCTGTAGCCAAGACAGTTTGAGTTTAACTTGTCATCGCTCCTCCACTTACTACTTGTGTGGCCCTTGAGCAAATTACTTAACTCTACTGGTCCTCTACGTAAAATGTATACAGAACTCAATTTGTAGGCTTGTTCTGATCATTAAATAGGATGACACATATAAAGTGCTTAGGAGATTACACGATACATTATATAACTCCTCTCAACATAGTTAAGGTATCGTTATTAATGAACTACCCATTAATGAACTACTAATTAATGACAATTAGTAAAACAGATTAAGTGGACTGAAATGACCAAGATGATTTTCTGAAAGCGGTGATTATCAATAGTGAGTCCAGTGAAACATTAACACAGGCACCAGGAACTATGCTGAAAACACCTCTGAGATGCTGAAGGTGGTTCAAGCTAGAAGCTCTAAATCATAGATGCCTCCTCAAGCTCTCTCCCCAACCTTAATTCCATCTTTCAAATTCTCCTCATGGGACTTAAACTGCATTATAAAAACCTATGGCGACCAATGCTGAGTCTGAGTGCCCAGAGCGTGGTTTGCCAGTTCTTCAAACTAACGAGGCAGTGACACCCATGCCATGGTGATTTCCTCTCTACTGGAGGCCAGACATTATTCTTCCAGCTGACAAATCATCTTCAGGGCACACAAAAGAATTAACAGTCAACACAAGATTTCAGTTCAAATTGCTATTTCCTCTTCTGCAGCCTGAAATTTCTCATCTTGTGCAATTCTGCTCTCAGACATCATGACATCGACAATTTTGAGATGTCAGTGATAAGAAAGCCACTTAGTCACATATTATGCAACCTCGTCATCTTCCTCCCCTTCATCCAAGTTCATCACTTACAACCGCAGTCTCTGGTCACAGGGATGTGACCTCTGGCAGCAGGGAGGAAACACTTTTTCATTCTAATATCTAATTTTGTTTTTTCCTCTGTTCAGGGCTTGGGATAATATGTCTAATATCACCAAAATCAACTTTCTTTTCTTCTCTTTTTTAAGAAAAGAAATTATTCTTATTAAGGACGTGTTAAGGGGGCGGTAGAAGGCAACATCAAAGTTTTCCCAAATGAGAGTTTGATGTGAAACCACAGTGGAAACTTTGTGAACAACTGAAGAAAACTGTTGTTTTTTATCATCTGTCATGCTAGGTGTTAGCAAGTCAGCAAAGTGTGAACAGAAAATCTTTTGAGAAAGGAGTTTGTTTGTGAAATCCAGAGGGAATGCTTTAATTGACTTAACTTTCATTTTTCAGCTCCTGTCTGTGCCCAGCATTGAGAGGTTAACTATGTCTCAGAGACCGAGCCCAGGGGAGTACAGGAGTGTGGTCTACACTCCAACACCTCCAGGGGCCATTCCGGTAGGGAAAGTGACTAGTAGGGAGCCCGGGGACAAACTCATACTCTGGATGTGAGCAGCTGCTAACTCTCTCCAGCTCACTGTTATACAAGGAATAAAGGCTCCATATTGCCAGAGTTTCTGGTAATTCAAAAGAAACCAGAAACCTGGAGTCGTATGAAAAATCTCCTGATCTTTAACTTTTCTCAACCAGTACAAAACGTGTTTGAACCCCATGAAGGCTGAACAACATATGTCTGGAGATGAGATAGAGACCTCCAGCTTCAAGTTTGCAACCTCTGTTAAAATTAAGAGAACATAAGTTTTGGAATCAACCAGACTCCAACTCTACTATTTACTAGTTGTGTGACTTTGGGTATTGGATTAATTCTGCCAGGCTTAGTCTCCTTACCTGGTTAGTCAAGACTATGTTGCAGGCTCATTGTGAGGATTAGAAAGAATATATGTAAAATGACTACTAATACATAGCTGGTATCAACACATATAGATGGCTACTTTAGCTTGTCATCACCTAAATGTTCATATTGCCTGGTCCATTTTCATAAAATTCTAGCACTTTGGAGCAATGTAGACATGAATATCTCAGATACAGGTGAAATTACTAGTTTGGACTTCATCCTCCTGCCTCAATACACAAAAGGGTGATGGCTTACCACTGCCCCGAGCATGAAAGAGGCGTGTTCCATGGACCTCTCCCATAAGCCCTCTAGCCAAGAAGGGATTGGGGAAGACGTTCACAGCCCACGTATTTGGGAGTGGGCGAGCCATACTTCCACTTCTGTGCTGCTACCAAGGATGCTATCATAGAGCATGACAACCAAACCCTACATACACGTGGGTAGGTAGGGAGTGGGGAGAAAAGATGGAAAATAATACAGGGATAGGAGAGTGATTGATTTTTAGCCCCACCCCATATAGGTAGCCTAAGCACCCTTAAGGTGGTCTACCCACTGCACGTTCAAGGAAGGGAAGATATTTAAGTCATTTGAGCCCTCTTTCTTGAGGTCATGTGACCGTCTGAGCTTCCAGCCCTCTGTCTCCAAGATGGGGTGAGTTATTTTACTGTACTCTGTGGTCTTTAAGGACACAATCCATATCTTTTTCATACATGCTGGGGTTAATTTCAATGTCTGTACCCCCTATTCACGGGGCTGTTATGAGCAGCAAATGAAATAATGTAAGTAGATGGGTTTTGTAAATATAAAGTGTTATATGGATGTATTATTACAAACAATAATAATCTGGCATTACAGTCCACTAATTGATATGTTAGATATAACCACACTAATTATTACTAACAATCATTATTATTATCAACAATCCACCAAAGCACCTGGCTCATCATAATATGTTTTCATACGGAATTGATCCAAGGATAATTGGTCCTCAGATTTACTTAGAGTTTACTGTGGAGGACCTTAATAACTGTGTATTAAAATTAAATGGTAAAACATAGAATTAAAGGTGCTTGGAGCACCATTGTAGTAGTGTGGGAAATAATTTGGCTTTTTCCAGTGAGGACAAGTCCTCTGCCATTCGTACGATCTCTGCCAAGGCCCACGGCATCAAGGGCTTAGCTCTGTTCATGGAGAACAGTCAGCATGACCAGAGAATGGAGCATATGCTCCAGGAAACTGAATGAAAGTCTTTAGTTCACAGCGGGCGGCCCTTGCCTTTTGAATCCCTGAGAAGTGTTCATTTATCCTACCAGCATATAACGTTTCCTTTCCAGAAGTTAGTGAACACATCAATATTCACCAGAAGGCAGGAGGAAATCATTCTCACTCTTCACTGGAAGATGAAATGTGTTCTACGTTATCATTACACTGAATTGCACCATATACTATTGCCATGATATGGCCAGGAGTGAGTGCACGGGGGATTTACAAAAATAGTTATCATTATAATTTAGGGAAATCAAATGGTAGGTCTGAAATTCTCAGTTTGCAATGTATTTCCAAGCTACAAGTTTTCTCTTTCTTTCTTTCTGACAGTTACAATCATAGCCATTAAAGATTTACTGAAAGTTTCACCCGCTAAATGCACCATCCCATCTCTATATTCTGGGAATAAATGGAAGCATCGTTGTCTTCTCAGTCCTCTGACACAGATCCCAAATCCTGCTGGTCTACAAAGAGCAACAGTCTGTTGTGCATCTCAGAGCAATTGAGTTCCAATATTTTAAAGACATACAGATGTATCCTCATTGACTCTTAGGACTAGCAACAGCACAGAGGTCAAATTGTAGGTCTTTTTGAATCTAAAAATCAGGATTACATTTATTATTATTATTTATTAAAGAAACCCCCTGCAGGGCTCCCAGATTTTATTTAATTTATTTTTAAAGGACGGAGCGCACAGTGGCCCATGCGGGAATCGAATGGGCAACCTTGGTCCACCGACCACCCCCAGGCTTACATTTTTATGATCCACTTTAGAAGTCAAATGTTCTGTTCCATTGCTAACACAGGCTACAGCCAATTAAACAAGCAAACAATTCTCCTCCATATGGGAGGCCATCTGAAGTCAGTTCTAACTATCGCAGCAGTAATCTGAGCTGTAAATCAGGGCATAACAGGGTCCTTTCCCTGCTGGAAATTCCTTGCTGGAATTTCATTAGAAAAAGCACAGGCCAGAAAGCATAAGTAACAGAAAGAAAATGTCAATCTCTCGTTACAGCTCCCCCCAAAACACTTAAACTGTAAAATCATTAGCCCGTGGTAACATTTTTACAAACTCCCTTTCGTCTTCTCCCCACCCCAGCCAACTTCTCTAGCACACCAAAGATACTCAGGATCTAATATTAAAGATGTCAGTAGTTCAGTTACACAAGCTTCTTTCAAGTGCACACATGTGGCTAGCGACTACCTCACTGGACAGAGCAGACAGAGAACTCTTCCATTATTGCAGGGAGTTCTATTGAACAATGTTCATCTAGACAGAGCCTCTTTTGCCAAATTTTAAAATTCTCTATGAAAGATAAGCTCACTTTGCTTTTCTCTCTCTCATCCTGACCCCCCCAAATAATCTCTTTATTATGCAAATCAGTTTGGCCTCTCGATTTGTTCTTTTTCTCTTTCCTTAGTCAACTACCAGATTCCCCATAACTAAGACAACCAAGGAACTGACAGCTAGCATGAATTCTCTTGTTCAAGGCTTTCTCTCCATTCTGCAATTCTATATATACAAATATCTCTGTAAATCCACACATTTTCTAGGGGTTAGAGACAGGAAACTTCGCCAATCAATAAATCTTGTCCCAGTGGACTGTCCACGTTTGCTAGCCTTCACCAAACACAACTAGTAGTACTTACAAGGTTCAGTAGACTGCCAGGGGCTTCTAACTTGTAGCATAGGATTACTTGCTGAATTTGTAGTGAAAAGTAGGTGTCAGCACTAAATAAATTCACAGTACATGAGAGGATGAATGATTTTCCAAGTTACTATGAATTGTCAGGAGGGTTATGTGCCCATCACGTACCTCTTTGCTGTCATACTCGCATGCATTCTATACTCTTTCCCTGCAAACCTTGCCAACTGGCTTGCATCAAGGTTTGGTCAATGGAAAGCACTGACGGGAGACCAGAGAGCAAGAGGAAGAGAGATGCTGGGGTATTCTTATCTCCCTTTCAGGCATTTCCAGCCCTACCTGCAGCTCCGCTATCTTTCCGGCTCCCACCATATAAGCCTTCCTTCCACGAATCTAGCTTCTACTGGGTGGCTTAGCTCTTTGGCTGTGGCATCACTATCTCCTTTTGTCCCCCTCATCTGGTAAGTGTTTAACTGGTTCTGGAGGGGGAGTAAAGTAAGGGAGGTGAGAAGAAGCCCTGATTTGAAATGTTTGGGAATACCTGTGGTGTAAGTACTCACACTCAGAATTGCAAAATGTCTGAAGAGGTCACAGTCTACTCCGGCAAAGCCCATACAAGCTGGCTTCAGCACACAACTACTCGCCCAAGGCAAAGTAGCAGTTAAGCGACTGGGTTCCTCACAGTCCCTCTGAGTTTCTTAGTATCTCCAACTTCTTTGTCATTAGTTACTTCTTGAATTAAATCCTTTCTCTTAGCTACCTGGCCTGGGCTCTGTTTTCCCGGCTGTATCCTGAATGTATATTGCCAAGAATGTAAAATCTATCAGAGAAGAGTTTCTCAAAGTGCTGGCATAAAAACCAGCCATATCACTAAGCATGCTGGAAGTTCAACTGATATTATTGTTCTTAAAGAGTAAGACTTTCTAGATGAAAGTAGCAGTGAATCAATTTACACTGTGGCACAAGTTTCTTATCTCACTGGGTACTGGTAACAAAACATTTGTGGACTGGTAGCTTTGTGAAGATCATACTTTGAGCAACACTGTAGTAGAAACTTCGGAAAAGCAATTTGGCAATATGTATCAAAAGCCCCACAAGTGTCCTATCCTGTGTCCCACTAGCTCCACTTTAACAGAATGTCTCCTAGGAACTCATCCCAAAAGGAGAGAAAGGCCTTATGCACAAAGATGTTCATTACAGCATTATTTAAAATAGGGTATTTTTGGAAGCAACTTCAAAGTGAAAAAATAGAAAAACAATGAAATAAATCCATTTGATGGAATATTATGCAGTTTTTAAAATTATAATTATGCATATTATAGCACTATGGGAAAAGCATATACTACTAGGTCATAAAATCAGAAAAGAAAATTTTACATGCGTGATAAGAATCATATAATATAAATGCCAGACGGACAAGACTGAAAAGAAATTATCAGGTGTCATAACTGAATTATATAAAGAGGGTATTAGGAAATGAATTTGTTTCTTCTAATTTTCAGAGTAGCTTTTTTCTAGCATAGGTATTCCACTTAGTTTTGTTAAACTAACTAAATAACTAACTAAATAGATAGATAAATAAAATCCACTACCATAATCAATGAGAATATTTAGAAGGGAAAAAAAGGGCATTATACATTAAAGATACCTGCAAATGCTGTTTTCTGTTTACAATATGAGCCTGAAGTTAAATTAGGATCCGTGACCTTTCCATCTGTCACTCATTCCCCCCTGCACGGTGCCTGTTAACCTGAACACATTTGCCCACCAGGCCCTGTGGAACCTCCCTTTCAGAGAAGTGGCTTTGATCACATATGTACAGATAAGCAAATGCACCGCCTCCAGGGTCTTTTGAGCTGTCTTTCTCCTGCAGAGTGGAAGACTCTGACCCCTACAAGAGCACCTTCCAACTGTTTGCAAACAGGTGGGAGAAGTACTGAAAGCTTGAAGAGTTTGTCCTCAGGGATCCAAAGCAGGTAATTGTCTACTCTACTCAGCACAGCTTCAAACCCAGTATCCAAAGTCCACCCACTACCTGGTCCCCTTAGGGACAATTAATTGCTTACTCTGCTGTACCCCATTCCTTCCTGTCCCCCCATTCACCTCCGACCAGATCTTTAGAAGCATAGCTTACTTAGACCAGGGAGCTCGAAGTGAAAAAGAGAAAAACAAAAGAACTTGAAAACCAGTCCTCATCCAATTTGTTTCAACTTGTAAATAAACAAACCCCAGCTGCAGAGTGCAGCCTGCAATACTGCCACACAGCCATTGGGCTTCACAGCTGCCCACCATAAGTATAAATATTATAGCATTGAAGAGCTCAGGCTCGGGAGCTCCGCTGGCTAGGTGGATGCCAATATTAGATTTTCCACTTACCACCTGAATGATCTTGGGCAAATGCTTAACCGATCTGCCTTTGTTTCCTCATAGGAGTGTTGTGAAGACTAAATTAGTTATTTGACATAAAGTCCTTAGAACAGTGCCTGGCACTTGATAACCACCCAATAAAATAAATGTGGTGTGATGCGGTCCCTGATAAGGCAGCCTCTCTGCACTCCCCAGGGACCATGATGTCCACAATGAGCACACAGACTAAGGGTACAAGTCAAAACACCCACAGCACTAAAACAACCACATCGAAACATCATGATATAAGCAGAATCGCAATCATATTCATTTCTAGAATTTTCCATCTCATCAAAATAAACCACCGAAAGATAGGAAATGCCAAAACCTTTTTGAACCAACCCTCCAGCCGTGCTTCTGTCCATGTGTTTAGACAGGCTTACCTCGAACCACTGCCCGTGGGACTGCATCTTGAGGATGACACAGGGGTCTGGTTTGGAAAGGGCATCTCTGTCCGAAATGCCTTTGCAGGCCACACGCAGCTCAACTTTGGTCAGGCAGGGGCTGTTAAAGATTCCCAGTGTATTGGCAGCAGACTCATAAATGTTGCTCATCTTCTTCATTCTGTTTCAGACAAGAAAAAGAGGAAAAAAGACATGTCAATCACTGCAATATTTGTCAAAGAAGAAAGCCTCCCCATCACCCTTCAGGAAATTGTTCAACACACCGTTTCAAATATTGAATGTATTTACTCTCACTTTCCACCCCAGTGGCACAGTTCCAGTGAAATAAACAAATAAACAAAAACCCCCAAAAAACAAAAAACAAAACAAAAAAATCCCTACAGGTGTTGGTGCATTTGGCTAAGAACACTGTTTTCCTATATGATTTGCATACCTTTGCATAGTAAAATTTTCAGTCTGTGAAATAAAATTAATGAATCAGTGCAATAGACTGCAAACTATAATCCAGTTCTATATTAAGGGCATAGACTGTGTGAAATTTTACAGGTTTGTTGGTTAATCAATTTGATCACATTCCAAGTTTTTAAGACCCCTTAAAAAACCCAGCTCCCCTTTTCCTTCTACGGGATGGCACAGAGATAGATGTATGTTGCCCCACCTGAAGAAACAGTCCGAATTTCCCTTCCCTAAACCGTAGCCCATCTTCTCAAGACACATTCAGGAAACCAGCTCCAAGACAGAGGTCCAGAATCTGATTTCCTGCCCAGTTCCTAAGTTCATTCTCACCTTTCCTTTCTCCACTCCTCCTGCAACATCAGGATTCAGAATCAAAATGGGGAAAGCAAGGGGCAGACTGACTGTGTGAGAGGAAAAGCACAAAGCCTATGATTCTGGACTCATGGTAACTGCAGCCACAAATAGGCACCACAGGCCCCTTTCCATCTCCAAATGATAACCTTTCAATAACACTTTGCATCAGAAGGTCCAGGGCTACAGGGATCCCCCAGAGGCCACCTTCTCTGAGGAGGACTGGACCTGTACAGATACTGGAAGTTTCCCTCAGGAGCAAAATTCAATATCTTTCTCATGAATTCTGTTTCCTTATAGATTCCTTAAAAACAACGGCAATGGCTTCCTCCACCTCACGTGGCCTTGGCCCTCTATAGTGGAATCTCTTCATCTATAAAACGAGAATAATCTCTCTCTCTTCCTTCCCTTCCTCCACAAATATTCTGTGAGTTTCCTCTTGATAACAGGCACCATACTAGGTTTGAGTATACCTCACCACCTCTTTCACAGGGTGATGACATCTCTGAGGCCTCTCTCTTTCTCTCTCTCTCACTCGCTCTCGCTCTCGCTCTCTCCAAACTTAGCTTCTAGTTCCATGCCAAAGAACTTTTCCACTCTGACAATGCCCCTCTTTCATGGCTGATGTCACTGGAATTTGTTCTCCCAATGCCCTATCACAACACTCTCTACGTTGCTCCCCATTTTTCTCCTTTCTTTCTTTCCTTTCCTCTTCCCCTCCCTCCCTCCCTTGTTCTCGTCCTTCCTTCCTTCTTTCTTTCTTATATTTCTTTCACATTCTAACACTCTAGTATCCTATTTATCTAATTATTGTGAACATATATTCTTGCCTATGTATGCTGAAGGGAAATTGCACTGAATGCCAAAAAGTTATGTCCTATAACAAGAGTGGACAAACTACGGTTTGTGTGCCAAATCTAGCTCATCGCCTGTTTTGATAAATAAAGTTTCACTGAAACTCAGGAATGCTCACTTATTTACATATTGTGTATGGTTGCTTTCACTCCAGTTGCAGAGTTAAGTAGTTGCAACAGAGACTGCATGGATTGCATAGCCTGAAATATTTACTATATGGCTCTCTTCAGAAAAGGTTTTCCAAACTCTGTTCTAAAATATCAAGACAGGGAAAGTTGTGGTTGGAGAGGAGTTGGCATTCTGTTTTGTATGTTTCTTTGTTTAGTATGTGTTGGGGGATTCGTTTAAGGAAAAGAGTTGCTGTATTTTTAACCATACTAAACATTAATAGGGACTTTGGGACACTTGCTTTTTTTTACATATGGGAAGCACCAAGCTCAGAGAGGACTGGAACCTTACCCATGTCACACAATTATTCCAATGGCAAAGCTGGGGCTGGAATGCCAGTTTTCTATCTTTTAGCCCAATGTTATTTTTACCATATGTAAAACCTTTAGCTGGATAAGTATTTGAATCTACCAAGGAACAGTGGATATGACAATATCCTTGATTTATTTCAACCTCCGTACAGAATCATATTTTCCTTCTATTTCTAAATCCATTGTATTCATACACAGAAAATACATAAATCCTAAATGCACAGTTTAATCAATTATTGTTCCTATATTTTATGAGTTGAGAGCAGACCAATTATCAGGGCAACGTAGACGACAGAACATACATGAAATGCAAGTTAGAAAAAAAGTGAATGGAGAGAGAGCGAATAGACTAATGGGAAGATGGCTTATGTGGGAAATGTGAGGTGAACTCTTTATCAACTTTTTGACAAAGACACTTTATCCTTCAATCAATGTTTTCCTGAATTCTGCTTTTTCCAACGCATGAATTGGCTCCTTGCAATCCACGTTGCCCTTCTGCACTTCTGAGGGGCCTTCCCTATCTCTGGGGGACATCTCTAACGCCTAGTCTCAACTGTGAGGTGTAATGAAAAAAAGAGGCAAGGAGACACACAGTTCTTTCCAAGTTTAAAGCCTGGCTCCTCTACTCACTAACCATGTAACCCTGAGCAGGGTACTTAATCTCTCTCATAGTAAGGCTTTCCTTGAGGAGGTGCTATGAAGCACCAATGAAACCTATGTAAAGCGGTTAACACAATGTCAGGCATGTACTAGATGCTCCAAACCTGGAACTACTGTTACTACAATCTGACTGCTTTTAGGATTAAATCATTCATTCTCCCACTCCCAACTGGAACTCTTAGACTTCCCACTATTATTATCAAGATCAAAGCTCTACTAGACCCCTTCAATTCATTCTGTCTTTGCAGCCCACACAGTCTGAGCGTACCACCCTCCACCGAAGCGCACACAGACACCCCGCAAATCAGCAGTCTGTCTAAGTATTCATATACATTAGCTGATACCTCTGACAGGTTCAGAAAGCAGATAGTAAAACAAAAGTGACAATCTAATCACATATGCCAAAAGCTGCCCAAAATAATTTAAAATTATTAGGAAGGCTTCTTGAAATATGGGTTTCCATGCATACTCATTAATGATATATCCTATATTATGAGTGTACTGAGTTATTTATTAGCTGTCAGTAAATTTAAATAGTTTATCAACAAACAAATAAATGAACTGGGGGCATTATTTACATAAGCTAGTGAAGTCAAATATTCAGAGACTTTTTTTTAACCAATGGAGCATATGATCCAGAAATTTTATGGATCATTCCTTTAGGCAATGGAAACACTTGGAGGATTTAGAGCTGGGGAAATGAACATGATCGAATGATCATTTGATAAAGATCAATCTGGTACCAATACGATAGTTGGGCTAGAGGAGAGAGAAAAGTTTGTGACTGTCTAAGGCTGTTATGCTAGTCATTATCTATTCCTCATTTCCCATTGATTTTTCTCCCTTCTCCTGCTCAGAAACCAAAGAGACTGACTTTCATTGACTGCCAGCTTGTTGTTTACTAGTATCCTGTTGCTATGGTCTAAATGTTTGTGTGTGAATGTATATATACCAGGGGTACCAAAACAATGGACACATTTAAAGAAAGGAAAACTATATTAAAACTGTATTAAAATTGTAATACTCAACATATACCAATAACAAAAGATGAATACAAGTCACATTTGACTTCTGCAATTACAAGAGGTGCTCTAAGTGGTTATCATCATCAATGTCTAGATACTTCTGATTATGGCAAGCTACTACTTGAGCAACATTGACCAAAGTGTCCACTTGTATACATTTTTTGGCTATATATACATACATATACATATACATATACATATACATATACATATATATATATGTATGTATATATACAAACTCTTTTAGGTCAGGGACTTTATTGCATCCCCACTAGTATTCAACTTGATAATATTTGTAGACTGATGATGAAACCAACATAAACCCTCACTTCTGGGGGGTATGGTACAGCAAAGAAATGTGGGGCTACTAAAGATAAAACTTCCAACTTTTCACAATTATATTATACCTAGGTCCTGGTTTACCTCCCTGTCCATGTACAAATGAAATCCCTGATTAGATGTGTTGGAGTTCATGAGTTCCTCTGGCTGCCCGGAGGTAATAGCAGCCCTGACCTTGACTTTGGAGGTAGTACATAGGCCAGTAAAGTCAAATCGTTTGGCCTTGGCCTGGCAGAAGCTCACTGCTGAAAGGTGATCACAAAATAGGGCTCCGTCAATGAGTGATGAGCTACCTCCAGCCCCAGATAAGTGGAGTAAACAAGTAATTTCACACTCTGTTAGAGAACAGGATTAAAATATGGCCAGATTATCAATACATTTTCCAAGGCCTATTTAAATCCTCTTCAGTGCCTTTCATAAAATATCCTGGTTTTACAGAGACTAATGTCTGTTGAGAATTATTTTGATGAAAGCTGACTTTTGGCCAATTTTAGAAGCGAATTATAATTGCCTTTCACTCAGATAATTTAAGTTATTTAAAAAAATAAAAATAAAAAAGCCACTTCAGCATATCCGCACTCTCTAACAGGACAAACCGATCCTGAAACTTAATTAGTTTCTGAAGGAGTTGCAAACAACGGCAAGACAATAGAGAGCTCAAGAGGGAAGCGAATCAGCTTGAGTTCACAGGGGAACCAGCTGAGCAGAGCTTGTCTGAAAACTGTGTTAAGAATAAGTGCACAATCACTGTTCTACTCGCTTTGGCATTATTTGCCCTTTTTAAATGTCGAAGTACATCCAAGGAAGCCTGGTACGCTGGATGTCTCTATCATACATTTCCGTCTCAAGAAATATGTATGGGGTATGTGTTGTGTGCCTGGTGCTGTGCTGGAGGCTGCAGGCACTGAGCATCCTGCAATTTCAGCTCAAGATAACCAGTTGTTATTTCACTGGGACTTGTCAGTGTATTTCATAGTCAACACTCCTCGCTCTACTTTTAGATCAAGGGTAAATCTCTAAGGTGGCAAGAGCTGTGCTAGACACTGTACAGGATGGTGATGTGAATGAGACAGTACGTCTGCCTAAAGGTTCACACTCTGGAGCAGTGCTTTGCAGACTGGAACATGATCGTGAGTCACCTGGGGGAGCTTGTTAAAAAGTCGTTTCTGTTTCAATCGTCTGGGGTGGGGCCTGAGATTCTGCCCCTGGGTGTCACTGATCCTACTGGCCTGTGGACCACATTTAGAGTAGCCAGGTTGTTGAGTATAAACCCAGCACCTATAAAATAAGGCAAACTGCTCCCGAGGTTGTTATGTTAAGATCAGACACTGACATGTGAGATACAGAATGATACAGAGAATAAGAATATGGATCTAGCATCACAATATTTGAGGCTACCGCAAGCTCTGCGACTTACTTGTTGTGTGACTTTGGGCAAGTTACTTGAATCATCTGTGCCTCCGTTTTATCATGAATGAAATGGGAATAATAATAGTTCCTACCTTGCAGAGTTGTCTTGAGAATTATATGAATCAATGCTCATACAGTCCTCGAAGAGTGCCTGGTCCATAGTGAACATTCAATAAATGGAAACTATTATTGTCCTTTTTAAAACCTACACCACTAAGTTCATGTAACATTTATCAACCTCTGAGATATCCGCCAAGCACTGAACATTAAGTCGTCAGTTACTCAGGAGACTTTCATCTGATCCTCAGGATAACCCTGTGGTAAGCCTGGTTAGGATACCCATTTCATAGGCATGAACCTCAGCTTAGAGAAGTGAAACAGCTCTACATGGCTATCCAGCCATGGTGTGGGAGAACAAGGATTTGAACCCAGAACTCCAGGTCCAGAATTTAGGCCCTTAACCTCTCTACTACTTTTTCTTGCCTCCCTGTGGGCTAACTACTTACAAAGACTCAAAAAAGTGGCAACCGGAGACTTAAATATTGCACACTTCCCAAAATTTCTTGACCCCTCTGGTTCCCCTGAATGTCACACTGTAGCTATTCCTTCCTTCCTCTTTCCTCCTACCCCACTAAACTTCCAGCACTCTTCTCTCTTAGTCTTCTAGACTTTTAGATTCTCTAGCAATTTTTTCTTTCACAGAGTCCATTATTTTGTAAATTCATCTGCCTGCTAGATTTATCTCCTCTCACAACCTCAATCTTTACTTACTCTGCTCAGGCCCCCTCAGCTCCCAGTTTGGCAATACAAACACTGACTGACTTCCCAAGAGAGTGCGAAATGGAGAAAAGCTGTGAATATTTATACTTTTTGTCCTCAGTAAACATCGAATGCTTTATAAATTTCTTTTAAAAATAGCCTGCTTTCTTAGCTACTAACTACATATACTAACAACAAACCACACATATATTGTTTCATCTAATCCTCGAGACAATCTCTTTAGATAGGAATTATTAGACCCATTTCATAAATGTAAAAAATAAAACTGACGGTAGCTAAGCAACTTGCCCCAAAATCATAGTTGGCAAGTGAGAAGGACAGGAATTAAGCGTAGGTCTAATGGACTCCAAAATCTGTGTTTTCAACCATTTCTTATCAAACGACTTACATTCTTAATTTGCTTAACTATTACTTTTTCCGAAATCAGGCAAAGGCCAACTTCAACCCTGTTCCAATCTTAATAAATCTCTCAGACATAGTGTGTACACTAACGAAATCGTGTTTTAGCAGTCTTTAAAAATTCATTTTTCTTTTCTCCCCTTATTCTCAAGGCAGCTCGAGTCACTCTTGGAACTCTATAATGGCAGCCTCATCAACAAGTTGATGGGTCTGGGAATTCAGTGTCCCTGCTCTGATCGTTTCGAACACAAGCATTTGATGATGAGTTATGGATGGTGGAAACCCGGAGATAAAACCATGTGAACCACAAAAGGCCCTGGTTGTAATGAATATGATTTAAAACTGACAATATGTGTATGTGAATGCTTTTGTGGTATACACTATGTCAAATCACTCAAGTGTAGTAAATTATTATTTCAGGTCATTTCCTGAGCTTTCTAATTTGAGACAACGGAGAGACCAAAAGGAAAAATCCAGCAGAGATCCTATTTCCTGAAAAACAGCTTTCTTGGGAAAATGTGCATAAGGAATCAGCTATACTGATGTTCTAGGAACTTCCGGGCTCACATTTTTGTCTCTAACAATGAATCATAAAGATGAGATTTTTCTAGAAAGCAATTATGTCCATTGTATTTCATTCGCATTAATTTTATAGCACTCAAATGTCATCCACTTTTATGAGAACTGGATTATAAAGTTAATTGGATAATTATAAAGTGATGAAACTTTTCAAAGTAAAACTAATAAAATATCAAAAGAAATCACATAAATAACCGTCTCTTCCTTGTCACAGCCCCTTTTTCCTACCATACCAAAGGCAACTACAGCTCCTGAATGAGGAGAATAAAAAAGCAAATTCAGATGATGTTTTTATTATTTTGGCACTGAAGTAATTTCCTCCCGTTTCTCAGGCAACTACATTTACCATAGAAAGATCAAATCCTAGTCTTACTTTGTTCAATTATTTTGCCTTTTTAATATAATCATAGGTTGGATCCTTCTGCTCATGTCATGTTAACAGGAAGCTGAGGGCTCACAAAATGGATTTTTGTGCTTCTGGTCTCATACTTGTGGCTAAATTTAAAAGAAAAGGAGCAAGATTTTTATGTTTAACAGGCGCAACAACAGACAGCATATGAAGCCAGAAGCCAATTTCCTTGAAAAAGCATAACTGATCTACTTATGGTGTTTTTCTGCTCCTACACCTTCTCGTTTAAGACTTACTTTGAATGACATCCTAGCATTAACATGCTTTTGCTTACTGGGCAGAGGACAACATGCTGTGTTTGGAGAAAGAAGAGGGGGTTGAGTACATGACAAAGTGCAAAAAGAAATACCTCTTAGGATACAGACTACAACCTCTAGTTCAGCGCGGGCCAACAGAAACCTGAGTGATGAGGGAAACGTTCTGGACCTATACTGTCCAGGACAGTGGCCACTTGCCACAGGTGGTTATTCAGCACTTGAAGTGGGGCTAGCTCAAGTGCTGAAATTTTATTTCCTCTTTATTTAAATTTAAATAGCCACCTGTGGCTAGTGGTTACCATATTAGATGTGTACGGGGCATATCATATTAGATGACTGGCCATAGCTTTCTTTTACTTCTTTGTTTCTCCTGAAGACTAAAAATGAATGGTGTTGCTCAGAAAAACATTTTCCGACATAAAGGCAATGTTTAGGACCTTACCTCAAAGCAATTCATGAAAACAGAGAAATCTCGCTTCCCATTACTTACTGGAGACCGGATGCACCAGTGTTAAAAGGACTGAATAGGTCCAAGTTTAGCTCATAAAGGCTTTCCTCATCTGTCAGTGCCAGGTGATTGGTGGTGACTGCATGGAAATAGACTACACAAGAAAGGCTGCATGATTAATTAACAATGGCTGCCATCCAAAAGCACGAAAGAAGAAAGGCACAGCTCAGGGGCTGTATTTTGCTGGTACTAAGAGAAACCTTAGGTAAAAAACTGGAGTGAAGCTCTCCTTAGAACTTCTTCTTAATGTGGCATTACCTTTACGTCCCATGTGTGATGTTGTTTCTACTAAACGTTTCAGAATAGTAGATTATAAGTTTTGTGGCAAATGGCCTTGCGAGAGCAGCTCCGGATGAAAACAAGGGAAAGACAAGAATTTAGCATGTGAACTGGGTGTGTTTTGGGGGGGTTGAGAGAGGGATGTTTGAAAGGGAGGACATTTTGGAGGATAGCATATTATGTTTATCTCAGAGATCAGTCATGTAGCTAGCTAACATAGACACATGGATGATGCTTTGGGGAAGAGGAAAGCGATAGCAGATACGGAAAGAGGGATATCTGTATGTGAGCATTCACATATGGACACACACATATACACATTTATCTCTCTCTCCCTCTCCCTCTCCTTCTCCCCTCCTCCCCCCTCCCTCCCTCCCTCCCTCCCTCCCTCCCTCCCTCCCTCCCTCCCTCCCTCCATCTCTCTCTTTATTGGAGGACTCTGAGGTGTAAAGAAACAGAGTCTCCCCACTAACACAGAGAAACTTCAGGGATTCTCTGGCAGCAGGAGGGGATATTGGCTGAATCGATCAAGACCATGACCTGAGCAATGCTTTGTGGGACACATTATTAGATGATGAAGAAATTTTTTTTTAATTAAAGATTATTGGGGTAACAATTGTTAGTAAAGTTACATAGATTTCAGGTGTACAATTCTGTATTACATCATCTATAAATCCCGTTGTGTGTTCACCACCCAGTCAGTTCTCCTTCCATCACCATATATTTGATCCCCTTTATCCTCATCTCCCACCCTCCCTCCCCCTTTAGAAATTTGACAGATGCCAGGTATATAGCAGCTGAGAGTTCTGTGGATTTCAAATCCTCACTGAATGTGAGGAGAATCTGAGGGAAGGAAAACCTGCAGGCCCCAGTGTGAGCAGAGACAGACCAGAGAAACAAGTGTCATGTGAAAATAACAACAGGAACAGCGACACCGACTATAGCAACTGTTTTTGGCTACGTATGTGCCCAGCACTGTGCTCAAGGCTTCCAGTGACATTATTGCATTTCATCCTTTCCATGGTTGTGACAGGTAACTCGACATTATTTCAGTTTTGCAGATGAGAAAACTAAGATTCAGAAAATCTAAGTAAATTGCTAAATCACGTAATCAAAAAATGGAGGAGGCAGGTTTTTTTTTAACTCCAAAGTTCAAGATTTCCTCTGTAATGTTTTTCTGCCTCCTGTTGCACACATTAAGATCTAAGTTCCTTAATGCTGTCAGTCCCAGAGTGTTATATCTCATTCATTCACTCATTCATTCATTCATAAAATATTTATTGAACACTTCAAGTATGTGCTGGAAGCCGTTCTGGGTACTGGGAGATACAAAGATGAAAAGACAGGGTCCCTACTTTCAAGGAGCTCACAGGCAAATGAGGAAACACATAAGTAAAAATTTACAATCGATTAATTTTGCCTGTTATGCCTTCTGCCATATTACCATTAAAATAGCCATGGAGAAACTCAGAAACTGACAATAGCACTAGAAAGGTCGAAACATCCAGGAGGAGTTTCCTCTGGATGTTTTGTAGTAGGTATTGGTGTGCTACAGAACTATTGTTCTATTTATTGTATGTGGTACTAACAGACATTCTAAAGGAAGTGGTAGGTTTTACAACATAAAGGAGGTTTCTTTACAGTGAGAAGTTTCAGTCATTACTACGGGAATGTGTTCTCTGAACCTCCAAAGAGGAGCTATGGTGCATAATGTTTTCCAAACTTATTTAATCACAAAAAAAGTTTCTTCAGAGGACACACTAGAAGATAAATGATTACCAAATACAATACAATACAATAATAACTTTGGAAAAAATGGTAGAGGTTAAAGGACAACAAGCAGAGGTATATTGTATTGGGGGACATTTTGTTTCCCATGAAAACTTTCCACCAACAATTCATGGCTCTTGCATCACAATACATGGCACTGTCTGTGAGAGAGTTTTAGCCAGTAAACAAATAACTGTATTGGAACACCCTCCCTACTCTCACCTGATCTGGCCCTCAATGGCTTCTTTCTTTACCCGAAGATAAAGGAAATACTGAAAGGAAGACATTTTGATCACATTCAGGACATCAAGTGTAATATGACGACAGCTCTGATGGCCATTCCAGAAAGAGATCCAAAATTGCTTTGAAGGGTGGACTAGGCGCTGGCGTCGGTGCATAGCTTCCCAAGGGGAGTATTTCGAAGGTGACCATAGTGATATTCAGCAATGAGGTATGTAGCACTTTTTCTAGAATGAGTTCACGAACTTAATTGTCAAACCTTCCCTAAGTTCCTTGGGCCCTTGCCTCAACCATCTGAAGAAAGTACTAAGACATTCCCCATGTATAGAGTGTAAAGTCTCAGACAATTTGGGCAATTTCCCCAGAGTCCCACAGCAAATGAGCACTTGAGCTGGGCAACCAACATAGGTATTCTGACTTTTGGTGATTAATCACCATGTTATCCAGCATTTATTGAGAATTTCAAGGAATCTAGGGATATTTGACATATTTTGACATATTTTCACCTGCCTCATCAGGAAAGTGAGAAAGTCAGAAATAGGGTTGATTTTTTCGTATCTGCAGATGGAATGAAAAAGGTCTTCAGGTCTTGTGAAAGTTCATCTCTAAGTGATATCCCAGTGGTAGGGAAATTTGCTCATTCTGGTAGGTGTCAATAGCAAGAAAACCATTTAAGGGAAGAGGAAAATTAATTTGGTATCATAACAATTAAAGATTAGTAGAAAAAGTTCTGTGGTCTATCTAAGATAGTTTTTTAAAAAAAACAACAACACAGACACAACATTTAAAGCTTATTATACTCAAGTTAAAATAAAGTGTGATTTTTTAAAGGTAAATAATAAAATGGCTAACTAGCGTGAACTACAAGCTGTCTCCCCTAGAATTAACCGTGGAATCTACAGAAACAAGAGGCAGGTATGAATCAGAGGGATTAACAAACAAATAAACAAAAAATTTGTGAGAAACTCCAAAGGGGGGGGCGAAAAGTGGAGAAAAAGTTGTGTTTTTCCTGCTTTACCCCCAAGTTAGTATGTGACATGCACTGTAAAAGAAGGGCAATTAGCCAATAAACATTTGTCGATTTGAAGCAAAATTACTGAAATAGATGCACCAATAATTTAAAATGAGTAATAATACTAATAATAATACAAATATACTTAAAAATAAAGATATGATCAATAAGAAATAAGAAGAATTATGAGAAGACACAAGTGGGGTTTTAGAGGATAAAAGAAAATAAAAACATGAATAAAACAAGCGAGGGTTTTTGAGGAGAAGGAGGAAGAGAACCCAGAGAAGGAGACTGATATCTCTGGGTCCATTACCAACCCATGGACCTTCCCTGGAGAAGCACACCCTGATTGTAGGTTTATCTATTTTAACCAAGAACGAACTATTTTAAGGTTTGTATCTGCAGATTTCACTTTTCAAAATGTCAGAGACTGTTAAAAACATTCTTTTAAAGTTGGTCTCCCAATTCTGAGTGAGAAAATTTCCAATCTCTCCTGTCTCCAAAATTCTTTTAATACTCTAGAAAAGGGTGAATATTTACGTCAGGTCTTGAAGGATAGTCCATAGGTCTCAAAGCTGGCAAGAGAAAGAAGACAGCATACCGGGAAGATGGAACAGCTTGAGCAAAGGAGTGGAGGTCTGAGGTTGGGGTGGTCACAGCGGGGAGTACACTGACTGATCTATGTGGTTAGAATGTAGGGCGTGTTAGAGAGGAGGGAACAGGACTGAGAGGAGGCTGGACTGAAGGACCTTGTATGCCTTGCAACCAGTAATAGCCAGCATCATTTACTGGACATTTTATTAGGCTTCAGTGATTTTTGCCTCACAATTTAGTTTCTTTCTCATTTAAACTCCACAGCAAAGTGATAGGCAGTTATCACTCCCATTTTACAGATGGGCAAACTGAGGCTCCCAGAACCTTTTTTCTTTGCTTGTTTGCTCTCTAGTTGTTTTGTTTTGTTTTTCAAAGGATCATGCAACTGTCTGATGTCACAATCTTGTTTGTTTCCAATTGTACTGGGCAAAATACAAATGTGAACAGTTAACTCCTCTCTCTGTAATCCTTCAGTGGACTCCAGGTGCTTTCAGGATTAAGAACAAACTTCCTAGTACAACACACAGAGCCCTCCTTCCCCCACATCTCCACAAATGCTTTTCTCTCCAACCACTGCAACTGAGGTGCTATTTTTCACACATTCATGTGGCTCAGTCACAACTCTTAAGACATCTCATTGTGTTTTTGAGTTATTCATCTCGTTTCCACCCCAGTCTGGATGATCTTGGACGTCAAGGCTGTGTCCTATTTATGTTTTTATCCCATTGCCTAGTAGGATACCTGGTTCAAAATGAGAACTCAATCAATGTTTGCTGAATGGATGAATCAATCAATCAATCAATCAATCAATGAAACCATCTTTGTGTTCTTCTATGTAAAACAATCCTCCAAATACATTCAGCAGGATAATTTACTCTCTGGTCTAGATATTAACCAGAGTTTCCTTTTTCTCTGCTTGTCCTTACTCTCATCTCCCCATCATGGTTTTTCTGGTTTATCTTTATAGTAGGAGGTAGAGGTAGTTGATTTATGTTTGAGAGAACACTCATTCAAGGACAACCTTGCAAACAGGCAAGAAAAGTAATTTCATTTCCTTTTCTGTTCGCATTGATGTTATTTAACTTTATATGTAAAAAAATCACTGCAAAACATAGTAGATGCATATATAGGATCAAAGCCCAGGAGAAAATACACTACAATGTTAATATGAGTTTATTTCGGACTTATGGTATTATAGGTGATGTTAATTTTCTGTGTTGTTCATTTTGATATTTTCTAAATTGTAGATAATAAACATGCATGTATTACTTTTGTAACAAAAGCACAATAAGGATTATGTTTAAAGTACTAAGAAAACTCTGCAGACATGAGTTCTTGTAAAACATTGATGTTTAAATCTAAAATAAGCCTGTGTTAATTATACACATATCAATGAATTAAGTAAGTTCCAGATCATTTAAAATGTGTTTCCTTTTCTACAAAAATTGGTTGCCAATAAATATCAGGATTGTATTGAACATAAAAACTTTGTAATTCATGCTTTAAATCTACTTGGCTGTGACATCCTAAGGAAATTTCATCATAAAAGCAGCCCATTCAAAGGAAGAAGTCTTTCAAGGGCCCCCACGGCCCTTATTCCTTTGCCATTCAACAATAGGAGTTGCCCATCCGTTACAGGGGTCTGAAGGGGCAACATCAGGGCAGTGACTGTCATACCAACCGTTGCAAAGCCCATCTCAAGACTGAAGCTGTGTCCGAGTGGCTGTGCCTGAAGTGTGATCTCTGTGTGTCTCCAAGCTGTGTCTTTTCCATACCTGCACTTGGCCATGCTTGTCCATACTTTCTAAGGCAAACATCCTGGAGTGACAACTCCACTGTCCACACTCACTCCAGGCCAGATTGGAACAGATGGAAGAGCGTTGGGTCTCCCAGGCATAAGCCAGGGGAAGCTGTCATTTGAGAAGCTGTTGTGGCCCTGACACCTCTGTCAGGACATGGAAAAACTGAAGGAAATGAGCAGCAGCTGGCTACTCAAGCATCGAAGCCTGGCTTCTGATACTGACAGTGAGTAACAAGGCTCTGGACACAGCCCAGGGGAGAGGGCCAATCCTAGGATGAGCTGTAGGGAAGCAGAGCTAGAGAGTCTTCCCAATAACAGCTGCAAATAAAGTCATTCTGATTTCTAGTGTCCATTAAATAAGCCTTGAGGAGACAGAAGACTCCCTCAGCCTCTGGGATGGTTAAAAATTTTCAGGATAACCAGATTTATACATCGTACATCCTGCCACCCTCTCCTTTCATTACCAACGACCAGCCCATAACTAGTCTTCACACACACACACACACACACACACACACACACACACACACACACAGGTTTGCTGTGTTCCAAAGATACCAATGTGTTGACTGCTGCATTTACTTGCTGTTTATTCATTTGTGCCAGAGAAGAAGCATAGGTGTCACCTTATCACAAACACCAAGCTCACCAGGGACCAGAGATTCCCTGTAAAGACCCAGATTTGAATGTCCTTTGGTTCCATCTAGGTCTCCGAGTTCCTTCACATCCACCATTACACCAGTACACAGATGTTGACTGAGCACTGGGAAAAAGGGGTAAAGCCTGTGCCCTCATGGACTGTAAGAGCACCTGGCTTGATGGCTGGCATGGAGGCAATGTTCAACACACATTTATTGACTTGGTCAATAAGTTAACTTTGACCTTCAGTGTACTGTTCAGTGCATTATCTATTTTCTTCAGTGAAGGGGTTGGTCAGCATGAGCAGGAAGGCAACCTTGACATTATTCCAGGCCAACTTAAATTTTCCATCCTCCCACCCCTCTCTCCCTTCTCCATATACACTTAGCATACTGGCTCTCACCCTAATAGACCATATCCCCTCCTGTATCGTAATTATCTGTTCATCAATCTGTCTCCCCCGCTCTCAGGTGAGCCTCATGAGAGACTATGAATGCTCCTGACTACGGACCCAACACCTTATCAGTGGTTGGCATGTAGTAGACACTCAAGAAAGATTTGTTCAGTGGGTGAATGAATGACAAAGGGGGCCCAAAGATGTTTCTCAGTTACACAGTCTGGGCCAGTTCTAGCCAAACCCGAGTCAGTAACGTTTTCCTGGCAACCTCTCCCCAATAGTTAATAGCACTCCTTCCTTCTCTTTCTGCCTAATAGTAATAATAACCAGAATGGCTAAATGGCCCTTAATGTGTGCCAGGAATTGTTCTAAGTACTTTATTTGAATTAAGTTCTTTAATTCTAACAGCAAACCTGCGAACTATGTATTATTAGTAGTAGTAGTATTAGTATTACCCTAATTAGAGATAATGCGACTGAAGCTCAACCAGTTAATGTAACTTATACAAAGTCACATGGATACTAAGTGTCAGGGTCTAACATCAGAGCTTGTTCTTAACTACTGGCGTCCCTTCTGTGGCCCCACCCACTCTACCGAGTATCACCTCTCTCCTTCCATTCCATCTATGGCATTCCTATTGAAACCATGGCTGTGAAGTTAGGACAAGGATGGTACTAATACAGGCCCCAGTGGTTTCTGGGTAACTCCTACCACACACAACCCTGGGCCTAATTTAAGGGATAAACAACTAAAGGATGGGTACGCACCTTCCAAAAGTTTGCCAACCCCTCCTGGTTTTGTGATCTCTGTCCTGGAGACATCCTCCAGGTTGCCAACCCGCTCATAATAATCTGTTTTGAACTTCCCTTTTGCTGGAAAATAAATAGGAGATCTGAGTGATTCGTTATCATGAGATGGAAGAATTAAATTCTAAGCATGAAGATGCTTTAACCAGAGACCTAGAATGACCTCCTCCAAGGCCTGCAAGGGAAAACCTGTCAGGCAGGTGGAGATTTCAGCTTTGTGCTCCCTATCTCACTTCTATCCCCCTCCATGTCTTCACATCTCCTCCATTAGGCAGAGCCTTTGGCCTCCCAGAGCCCCCTCACAGTACCACCTGCACTGACTTGCCCTTTGGCAAAGCTCCAAACACTGTTCTGCACATTCTCCCTTATCAAAATTCACCTGTTCTGTGACCCATTCTCTCCTGCCTAACTATCTTGTTAAAAAGCTCTCCAACTAATTAGCCATTCTGTCAAAAGTGTGTACTCCTACTCCTTACAGGTTTCTCTTTTTCTTTTTTAAAAAAATCTTTAATGGAAGACTCCTGGAGATGCAAAGCCTTAGTGCTATCGAATGAATCTGCGTTAACAGCATTGGCTGCCTGACAAGCTTCCGAGACCGGAGGGACCCTTTCTACAGGAGGAACTATTCTAGTGTGTCTTAATGAGCAATCACTTGAGCACCGTCTATAACATGGACAAGCAGGGCAGGTCCTTTTGGCTTCAAGTGCTACTGCAAATGTCCTGTGGAGAGTTTGCAAGTTACATGCACCACCTTGGAGGCTCTTGCTAGTCAGTGACTGACTCCACTTGACTCAAAATACAGTCGTGTTAACGTATTAGCACTTTTCAATGGGTGTTAACAACAAGGAACGGAAGGGACCTCAGCTTTCTCGTTCAGATGGACCTCATCTTGAAATCTAGCCTGTAGTAGTCAGGGTCCCGACAGGAAACAAACGGCACATCCAAATTAGGGGCTTCAAGGACAGCACAGCAAAGGCACAAGAGAATGAGCTAGAGCCCAGAGGGACAGACTTATATAGTAAAACCTGTCTTGAGAAGAGTAGGGACACAGCCAGCCCAGAGTGACCTTGCAGGGAAGGAGCCAAGGGAATACCTATCTGGACCTCATCCTTTATTCTGAACTCTTACTGGGGCTCCCCCCACCAAAAAAAAAAAAGAAAAAAAGAATTGGAATCTAAAGGACTTATATATGGTCACGGCTATTTATGGGGCAGTTGTAGTAATTGGAGACATAAAGATATCTCACTGCACAACTTTCAGTGGTACAGTTTTCAAAGACTGCAGTACGAATGGTGTGCCCTGCAGTCATACGATATGACAGCCCTTTTAAACACTTAGCATAGTGACAGGCAGATAGTAAGTACTCAGTGAATATTAACTCCTTTTCCTCTTCCAACTGTGCCAGACGAAACTGAAAGGTGCCAATTATATGTACGTCTCCTTGTGCCTTCACAAATAGGAATCTAAAGAACAGAGCTGCCACCCTTCAGGTCACCTCTTTGCCTTAGGTAGTGAAGAACTTGCTGAATGGTGGGTAGCTCTCTATCCTGACTCCTATAATCATAGAATTTTTCAGAAACAGGTGCTTTCAAACTTCTGCTTCCCATCTTGTGCCTTTGCCTCTCTCACAAGGTGGGGTGAGGCAGATGAACTGTTGTGAGGTGAGAAAGAATGAGCTCACACACAGGAAACTAAGGGTGTTGATTAGAAATATTTCCAATCAACGCACAGGCCAATACTTCATACAGGAAATATCGCTGCCTGATATTTTAGCAAAGGCAACTTACACTTACTCATTCCTCATAAAGTTCAGGGCATTTTTAATCATGGTAGGAAGTACAGCCAACAAAACTTGCTCTAGCAATTAGACTGGTAGAATCTTTTATGACACACTCCTGAAACGCAACCACCACTAAACAAAATCCTCAGCATAGGAGTCGTGAAAAATGTGTCAGGAAAGTAAATGAAAATCATGTCAGAGAAGGATAAATTGGCGGACCCATTTCATTAAAAGGTCAGGGGAAAACTGAAGTCTCATCAAGTAGAATACTAACCTTATCTTGACCAACAACACTCTTTTGCAAAGGGAACCATATTCATCAAACAGTAAACTCTATCCCTAATTACCTCAATGTTGAGCATCGTACCGGTGAATGTGGCAACCATGTTTATAGGGCTTGTACCAGTGCTTCTGGTTTATATGACTTCTGAGGTCCCCTTCAACCCTGAGAGATGAAGAACTTGAGTATTTCTCTCTAATCACAGAGACTATGACCCCATCTCCATTTTATTCCCACCTTCATTTTGCTCTAATCTTTTTACAACTCGGAAAAAAATTCCAAGAAAATCAATCTAAAGTCAGCATGCACATATTTTTGTTACTCAGATAAATACCAGGGGTAGTGGACAACAAGGGTCACACAACTGAGTGACCTTAGAAAAATTACTTTAATTCTCTGGTCTTCAAATTTTTTACCTGTGCAATAGAGGTTTAGATTAGAGCTGTAAAGTGCTTCCCTATTCTGACATTCTATGAATTAGGAGAGAGGGAACATTCCCCTTAATTCTTACATCTCAAAATTCATTGCCTTTCAAAAATGCTACTCCTCTTTTTCTACTTCTACTTTGGCACCATGATACCAGTGGGCACCAATCAGATATGGGTGCAGCTACCACAGTGAAAAGGCAACGTTCCCAGTGTACATGGTAGTCAAAGGAAAGTTCACAAGACTTCCTGAATGACGGGGCTGTGAATATCAGAGAGATCTCACATGTCACTTAATGGGTTTGGAGGGAAGGACAGGAGGTCTCAGAACCTAAGGTTAATAGTTTAAATGGAAGTATACACATGCTGACAGTTTGAAAGGTCTCATTACCATAAAATCAGCTGTCTCAGTTACAAGGTCAAAGTATAGAACCCTGAAACGAAACATGGTTATCTGATATATGACAGATTAGGCCACTAAATACCTCGGTCTCAAAGCAAGGCTTAGCCTAGATCCAGTAAACAAATATCTATTGAACTCCTGCTTTGTGCCATGTTCTGTGAGAAATGATGGTGATTAAGAACAAGATTGATCTGGACCCCACTCTCATGGAAGAGACAGAAATTAAATAAAGAAGTATACAAATACATACCTACACAACTGGAAAAGGGCCATGAAGAAAGGGTAAATCGTTGGCTGAGATAATATAAAAGGGGTACCTTTTGGCATTGGAGAAGGATTTTCTGAGAAAGGGACATTTAAGTTGAACCTGGTGGATGAGTAGAAATCTGTCACATAAAGAGCTGATGAAAGAACATTCCATATGTGCGAAGTCTCCAATCTTGCCTGTATTTAATTTGGTCAATGTGGCTGAGGCGCTGAGACTAGGAGGAAAATATAAGGATGGAGAGACAAAGTTCAAATCACACTTGGTAGACCATATTGAAAATTTTTTATTTTAAATGTAGTGGTGAGTGACATGACACATGTAAGTTCATAAAGGATCACTCTGGAGCAGTGTTAAGAGTGGAGTGGGGAAGACCAAAAATGGAAGTGAGGAAAATAGTTCGGTAGCCATTACAGCCATGAAGACAGAAGAAGTTGAAAGCTTGGACTGAAGCAGTGGCAAACAAAGAGAGAAGTGGGCAGATTTGAGAAGATCTTGGGAGAAAAACGGGCCATTCTTGTGATAGGTGGGATATGTGAATAGAAGATGAGGAAGATGACAAAATGATATTGCCTTTATTCATGACATGACCAAATGAGCAGAGAGACATTAGGAAAGGAAGAAATATAGGGACCAGAGGTGGAAGGAAATCAAGAGTTCTGTTTTGATAGACCTGTTAAATGTTACTGTGAAGTAAATGCAGATAAGGACTTAAAAGGGACCATCTGGATTTTGGAAGAACATTGCTGACTTGAACAAGATTGGTTTCGGTAGAGTCACAGGTGCAGAATATAGATTGGGCTGAATCAAAAAGTGAATGGGAAGTAAGGAAGGGGACGCAGCACATGTACAAAGGTTTTTCCAAGAAGTTTGCTGTACAATGTCATAGTGAGATGTAATATCAAGGGAAAGTATTGTAAAGCTAAAGTTTACCACGACATAGATGCAGGCTGCTATGAAGGATCCAGTTAGAGAGCAGAGATTAAAGTTGTGGAGTTCGAGGGAATACCTCGCAAAGTAAGGCCTGTGAGAATGTGAGAAGGGATGGGGCCTGGAGAATCTGTGTAGGCCCTGGCTGCTGACTAGGAGAGGGATATTTCTTCCATTGAGCAAGAAGGTAGGAAATGCAGGTAAGGCTGTGGATATGGTGGTTGAAAGGAGGAACGTTCCCACTTGATGGCTTCTATTTCTTCTGTGAACAGAAAGATGTCATTTGATAAAGGTTGAGGGGATGAGTTTAGAGATTTAAGGAGAATGAAGGAGACGTAAAATACATTTGGTGATGAAGGAAAAACTCCATAAGGAAATTTAAATAAGATATTTTGGCATTGTTAAGGGTCCAATTGGACACTGATGCTGATAAATCAAGAATGATACCATCCTTTCCCAATGTGTGATTTTCTCCACAGACCTTGAGATACGTAGCTCTTTGGATTAGGGCACAGAGTTTGATTCTGTTGGGCTGAGATCAGGCAGTTACAATGATGGAAAGAAAGTTAAGGAAATTGAGGAAAAGTTGAGGAAATCTCTGCAAGAGAGAGATTAACATGAAGGCCGATGGAATATAATCTGGATAGGATAGAAATGAAATCGGAAGTGGCTGATAGAGAATCTGGACAGCTCAACGAGGTTTCAGAATCATTGTATAGAGACAATTGAGCAAGTGAGCTGGAAAGTGGGATGGTTGAATTAGCAATATTGAATGTTGGGCACTTTGTATTTTGAAGAACGTCATCAGCATGAAAGAGGATAAATGGAGTAGAGGAGAGCAAAAGATCATAGGAGATAGGAAGGAAGAAAAATGAGAGGTCCGAGTCCTTTGAGGGATGTTTAAGTAGATATCAAATTTTCTAGAATGATAGCTGAAGGTAGGGAACTGTGGAAGACTGAGTCAGGTGTGAAATGGTGTGACGTGTGACCAGGAGGTAAGGGGAGAAGATAGCATGGATTGATAATATGGCTTTGAAAATGTTCTCTGCTAGAGAAGGCTACAGGGAAAGTGGTATCTTAGAGGTTCAACCAGATGTCAATCTAGGCTAAAATGGAGAATGGGATGTTTACATCAGAAGCAAAAGATTTAGGGAAGCTCACTGTTTGGAGAATTCTAGGAAACACCCACTGGACGTGGGTTTTTGGAGAGAGAAAACAGTGTTTGGGGTCTGTAAAGAGTATGGATGCATTGGTGGAGGAGTATGAATTTCCCTTTATACAGTAAGAAAACCCAGGAATGATTTAAGGCTGGGACAGACAGTGTACAATCCCGTATTATGGGCCTCCGACTTTCTTTTGCTTTGTTTTGGCAGAAACAGTGTTCAGGATATGATAAGATATATGATACGATATAATATGATAATGGCCACATAAGTCAGCACTTTTTTCCTCATGAAAATCACATAAAATAAAGAAAACTTTCAAACTCCATATTTAGTGAGATCAGGAGGCAGATTTAATCCATAGAGCCTCAAAACATGTAAAAGGTCTGCTAAAAGCATCTAAGTGGCAGCAGAAGCTGTCTGGGGCTGGGGGGGGGGGCGGAAATGACATATAAAAACTCAGAAAAAAGAAGGCAAAACAACAATATATGAAGAAATGAACTGGCAGAAACTAGGAAACAAGCAGAAGGAAAAAAATCACAGACATAAAGATGAAATTTAAAAGGCCAATAGAAGAGTAGACAGCACAGATAGCACAGTAAGGGACATAGAGACTAGAAGTGAGAAAAGAAAAAAACAGGAGAAAAGGGCACATAAATGAGTTAGGGATTAGAAAGAATGAAAAATATGAGAAAAGCAAAGAAGATTCAACCTATGAATAATCAGAGTTCCAAAGAATAAAACTAAATAAAAACTAAACAATGAAACAATAATTAATTAAAACATAATCAGGAAAGGGCGGCTGGATGGCTCAGTTGGTTAGAGCGCGAGCTCTCAACAAGGTTGCTGGTTCAATTCCCGCATGGGATGGTGGGCTGCGCCCCCTGCAACTAAGATTGAAAAATGGTGACTGGACTTGGAGCTGAGCTGTGCCCTCCACAACTAGATTGAAGGACAATGACTTGGAGCTGATGGGCCCTGGAGAAGCACACTGGTCCCCAATATTCCCCAACAAAATTTATTAAACACACACACACACACACACACACAAAACATAATCTGGAAAATTACCTGAAAGAAAAGCTTTGAATATAAATATATATAAAAAGAGTATTACATGCACCAGGAAATTGACGTAAAAATACTGACACATATCCCAGTATGTTTACACACATTAAATAATTTTTTGGTCAACCATGCAAAAATATGGAGGAAAATCACATTGGCATAAGATTTCTCTACAGAGAAATTCTACATCAGAAAACAATGTAGCAACACTTACAAGGTTTTCAAAGAATAAAATTATGAGTCAAGGATTTTAAATACAGCCAAACTGCCCTTCAGGTATGAAGGCAACCGATTAACATTTTTAAACTTACAGGTTTTAAGACTATATTGTACTTATGAGGCTTTTATGTTGTAATACAAGAGACTCACTTCAGCTTTAATGACACTTACAGATTGGAAGTGAAGAGATGGAAAAAAATATTCCATGCAAATAAAAACCAAAAGAAAGCCAGGGCAGCTATATGTCTATCAAACAAAATATACTTTAGGCTAAAAACTGTAATAAGAAACAAGGCTATTATAAAATAATAGGGAGACCAATTCATCAAGAGGATCTAATGATTCTAAGTATTTATGCATCCAACACAAGAGCACTTAAATACCTAGAGCAAATATTAAAAAATCTTAAGAGAAAAAGAGACAGCAATACTATAGTAGTGGGGGACTTCAATACCTTACTTTCAACAATAGATAGATTGCCCAGACAGAAAACCGATAAACATTGGACGTAAACTACAGTATCTATCAGGTGAACGTAACAGACATTTATACAATATTCCATCCAACAATGGAAGAATACATATTCTTCTCAAGTGTACATGAAGCATTTTCAAGGACAGATCATATGTTAGACCACGAAACAACTCTTAACAATATTAAGAAGGTTGAAATTATATCAAGCATATTTTCAGACCACAATGGTATGAAACTAAGAATTCAATTGCAAGAGGAAACTGGAAAATTCACAAACATATGGAAATTACACAACATGCTCCTGAACAAGCAAAAGGTCAAAGGACAAATCAAAAGGAAAATAAGAGTATCTTGAGACAATAAAAATGGAAATGCAATGTACTAAAACTAATAGCATGCAACAAAAGCACTTCTATGAGGGAAGTTAATAGCAATAACAGTGTACATTAAGAAAAAAGAAAAATCTATAATAAACAACCTAACTTTATACCTCAAGTAACTAGAGAAAATGAAAATAAATGAAATAAAGATTATAAAGACAATAGAGAAGATCAATGAAACTACAAGGCAGTTTTTTAAAGGATAAACAAAATTGACAAATCTTTAGCTAGACTAAGTAGAAAATCCATCAATACACCACGTCAACAAAATGAAGGACATAAATTGTATGATCATATCAGTGGATGCAGAAAAAGCATTTGACAATATTCAATATCCTTTCATGATAAAAACTCTAAACAAATTGGGTATAGAAGGAACATAATAAATGCCTCAACATAATAAAGGCTACGTATGAGAAGCTCACAGCTATCATCACACTATACAGTGAAAAGATGAATGTTTCTTCCCCTAAAATCAGGAACAAGACAAGGATGCCCACGCTCATCACTTCTACATAGTACTGGAATTCCTAGACAGAGCAATTAGTCAAGAAAAACAGAAGGCATCCAAATCAGAAGTGAACAAGTAAATTATTTGTTTGCAGATGACACGATCTAATTTGTAGAAAACCTAAACACTCCACCAAAAACTGTTAAGAACTAATAAACAAATTCAGGAAAGCTGAAGGACACAAAATCAATATACAAAAATCAGTTGTGTTTCTACACAGTAGAAACAGTTGTGTTTCAACAGTAACAAAGAACTGTTGGAAGGATAAATTAAGAAAAAAGTCCCTCTACAATAGCATGAAAATAAAATACTTAGGAATAAATTTAACCGAGGAGGTGAGAGACCTATATGCTGAAAACTATAAGACACTGATGAAAGAAATTGAAGAAGACACAAATAAAAGGAAAGATATTAAGTGTGCATGGAAAGGAAAAACTAATATTGTTAAAATGCCAATACTACTGATTGCATTCTACAGATTCAATGCACACTAATAAAAATTCCAATGGTATTTTCAAAGAAATAGGAAAACCAATACTAAAATTAGCATGGAACTACAAAGTACCCCAGATAACCAAAGCAATCTTGAGAAAGAAGAGCAAAACTGAAAGCATCACACTTCTTGATTTCAAACAATATTGCAAAGCTAAAATAATCAAATAGTATGGTAAAAGACAGACACATAGATCAATGAAACAGCAGAGCCTAGACATAAACCCATGCACATATACCTAATTAATTTTTGATAAAGGTGCCAAGAATATACAATGAAATAAGAATAGGCTCTTCAATTAATGGTGTTGAAAAAAACTTAATATCCACATACAAAATAATAAAAATGGATGACTAAATTGCAACAAAAACAAAAATCAACTTAAAATGGATTAATCATGCGATGACGTCATAAAAATGGTGGTGTGAGGTGAGCCTCTTGAAATCTCCCCTGGAATTTACAACAAATTGAACTGTAACTCCACAAAGGACTCCCTGTGCAGCAGACAGGCAAGACGAAGAGGAACACTACTGAAGTCATCTAAAGGTGGGCAAATTGTGCAAGCGGGGGAGGCGGAACGGGAGGACGCAGACCTAGCTTGGTGCTCCAAGCTTGCTGCATTCCCGAACTACCGCAGCTGCGGGAGAGGGAAGAACTCGGACTGTTAGGGCTCCACTTACAGCCCACAGGGCTGAGGGGAAGCATATAACATAAATGAACCCAACGCTCATGGCAGAGACTTCAGAGCAAAGACTGAGGGAAGAAGGCTGAAAACAGTGGTTTAAGCCCTCACTGCCGAGCAGAGAACAGAAGCCTTAGGCACTGAGCCTAGCTGCCCCCTCTCGACCCTCCCAGAGCTCACCCCACCCCCTCCTGCCCAGTACTAGAAGTGGAAAAGTAGCAGTGTCAGATCAAAACAACAGAATATTTGCAGTTACTCACAGCCCAACTAGTTCCGGCAAAGGGGAGGGAGCCGTGGAAACAGGACTGGCTGTGGTGGTGGTCACGGCCATTGCTCTGGGCCTAACCCACCCCTGTCCCCACCTAGAAGAGCAGATCCCTGCAGGAGAAAACAGAGCTGCTGAAACACACAGGCTCTGAAACTGGTGCAGGAAGAGCTTTGGAACTTCACCCCAACGAGGTGGCACCCAATGACCCAGGTGAACTGTTCATAGAGAAGCCCACCTTCCAGGGAATTCCCCCGTTGTGTAAGAAGCCAGAAAAGTGCAGAGAAAATAAAACACTACAATGTGAGAGAGAATAAAAGGCTGCAGTCACAGAGAAAATAAAACATTCTACCAACACCTAATGGAAAACAAAAGAAAGACCTCTTTCCATCAACCTGTTGCAGAACCCACTCCTGTAGATGTCTAGGAAGAGAAATAATAAATCATTAATAGCCATGAATAACCAAGGTAACAAGACAGCTCAGAAAGAAAAAGTCTCCAGAAAATGAACTTAAAGACATGGAAATATGTGACTGCAAGATTGCAGTTCTGAAAAAACTCAACGAGATGCAAGAAAACACAGACAGGCAGTTCAATGAACTCAGAAATACAAAGAACAACATGAACATTTTAACGAAGACATTGAAATTTTAAAATAGAACCAAATAGAATTTCTGGAGATTAAGAGCTCAATAAAAGAAATGGAGAATGAAATAGCCAGCTTAGGTAGTAGAGTTGACCAGATAGATAAAAGAATCAGTGACATTGAAGACAGAAATCTGGAAATGACACAGATGGAAGAAGAAACAGACGTGAGATTTAAAAGTAATGAAAGAATTCTATAAGAACTTTCTGACTCCATCAGAAAGAGCAATATAAGAATAATGGGCATACCAGAAGGAGAAGAAAGAGAGAAGGGAACAGAGAATATATTCAAACAAATAGTGGACAAGAACTTCCCAAACTTGTGGAAAGAACTGGATCCTCAAATCCAAGAAGCAAATAGAACACCTAATTAACTCAACCCAAACAGACCTTGCAAAGCACATTGTATTGAAGCTGTCAAAAAGTAACGACAAAGAAAGAATCCTCAAGGCAGCCAGGGAAAAGAAGACGGTAACCTACAAAGGAAAGCCCATTAGATTATTGTCATATTTTTCAGCAGAAACTCTACAAGCCAGGAGGGAGTGGAATCAAATATTCAAACTATTGAAAAAGACAAATTATGAGACAAGAATAATATATCCAGCAAAGATATCCTTTAGATATGAAGGAGGAATAAAGACCTTTCCAGACATACAGAAGCTGAGGAAATCAAATATCCAAACTATTGAAAAAGAGAAATTATGAGCCAAGAATAACATATCCAGCAAAGACATCCTTTAGATATGAAGGAGGAATAAAGACCTTTCCAGACATACAGAAGCTGAGGGAATTCATTAACACATGACCTGCACTACAAGAAATACTGAAGGAGGCTATTCGACCAACATAAATAGGGATAATTTGTGACAACCATAAAAGGGTGGAGAGTAAAGGTCTGAACTGGAATATGGGAATGGAGAAAGTAAGCATGCTGAAGAAAATGGAATACTCTAAATATCAAACTTTCTTTTACATAAACCTAATGGTAACCACCCCCCCCGAAAAAAAAAATCCTGAACTGAAATATGTAACATAATAAAAGAAGAAACAAAGGGGAAAATCATAGAACACCACCACACGGAAATTAATAGACAACAACAAAAAGGCAAAGAAACAATGGAGACACAGTCTTACCAGAAAGCCAAAGACAGAATGATAGGAAATCCTCACATATCAATAATCACCCTAAATGTAAATGGACTGAACTCACCAATAAAAAGGCACAGAGTAACAGATTGGATCAAAAAACTAAACCCAACCATATACTGCCTCCAAGAGACACATCTCAGCTACAAGGACAAACATAGACTCAAAGTGAAAGGGTGGAAATTGACACTCCAAGCAAATGGTACCCAGAGAAAATCAGGTGTATCCATACTGATATCAGATGAAACAGACTTCAGGATAAAATAACAAGAGACAAAGATGGACATTTCATAATGATAAAGGGGACTATACAACAAGAAGACATAACAGTCATTAATATTTATGCCCCCAATCAGGGAGCACCAAAATATACCAAGCAACTACTAACAGAACTAAAGGGACAAATTGACCAAAACATAATTATATTAAATTGACCAAAACATAAATACATCATTGACAGCTATGGATAGATCATCCAAACAGAAAATAAATAAAGAAATAGCAGCCATAAATGACACATTAGACGAAATGAACATAATTAACCTTTATGGAGCACTTCATCCTAGAACATCAGACTATACATTTTTTTCTAGAGTACATGGAACATTCTCAAGGATAGACCATACATTGGGACATAAAATCAGCCTCAGCAAATTTAAGAAGATTGAAATCATACCAAGCATATTTTCTGATCACAAGGCTTTGAAATTGGATATCAACTGCAAAAAGAAAGCAGGAAAAAACACAAATACATGGAGATTAAACAACATACTTTTAAAGAATGACCAGGTCAAAGAAGAAATAAGAGGAGAGATCAAAAGATACATAAAAACAAATGAGAATGAAAATACATCCTACCAAAATTTTTGGAATGCAGTGAAAACAGTTTTAAGAGGGAAATTTATATCATTACAGGCCTATCTCAAGAAAAAAAAGAAAAATCCCAGAAAAATAACCTCACATTACACCTTAAAAAACTAGAAAAAGAAGAAGAGTTCAGCAGAAGAAAGGAAATAATAAAAATCAGAGCAGAACTAAATGCAAAAGAGAACAAAAAGACAATAGAAAAAAATGAATGTGACAAAGAGCTGGTTCTTTGAAAAGAAAGATTAATAAAATTGACAAACCCTTGGCTAGACTCACTAAGAGCAAAAGAGAAAAGACACAAATAAACAAAATCAGAAATGAAAGAGGGGAAGTTATCACGGATGCCACAGAAATACAAAGGATCATCCAAGAATACTATGAAGGACTATATGCCACCAAATTCAATAATCTAGAAGAAATTGAAAAGTTCTTAGAAACATATAGCCTTTCTATGCTGAATCATGAAGAATTGGAAAATCTAAATAGACTGATCACCAATAAATTGAATCAGTCATCTGAAACCTTCCCAAAAGCAAAAGTCCGGGACCAGATGGCTTCACTGGTGAATTCTACCAAACCTTCAAAGAGGATCTAATACCAATCCTACTCAAACTCTTCCAAAAAATTGAAGAAGAGACAATACTCTCTAACTCATTTTATGAAGCCAACATTACCCTGATACCAAAACCTGATAAGGATAACACAAAAAAAGAAAACTACAGAACAATATCTCTGATGAATACAGATGCAAAAATCGTAAACAAAATTCTAGCAAACTGAATACAACAATGCATTAAAAAGATTATTCATCACGATCAGGTGGGGTTCATCCCAGGGGCACAAGGATGGTTCAACATATGCAAATCCATCAATGTGATACATCACATAAACAAAATAAAGGACAAAAATCATGATTGTATCAATTGATGCAGAAAAAGCGTTTGACCAGATACAACATCCATTTATGATTAAAACACTTAATAAAATCGGTACAGAAAGAAAATAACATAATAAAGGCCATATATGACAAACCCTCAACTAATATCATAATTAATGGTGAAAAACTGAAGTCCTTTGCTCTACGTTCAGGAACACGACAGGGATGTCCCCTATCACCTCTGTTTTTCAATACAGTGTTGGAAGTCCTCGCCAGAGCACTCAGGCAGGAGAAAGAAATAAAAGGCATCCAAATTGGGAATGAAGAAGTTAAATTATCACTCTTTGCAGATGACATGATGCTATATATAGGAAACCCTAAAGACTCCACCAAAAAGCTATTAGAAACAATCAACGAATACAGTCAAGTTGACAGCTAAAAAAAAATCAACATACAAAAGTCCACTGCATTCCTATATACTAACAATGAAATCTCAGAAAAAGAAATGGAAAAAAAAATAAAACACAACAATTCCTTTTGCAATTGCAACAAAAATAATAAAATACCTAGGAATGAACTTAACCAAGGATATGAAAGACTTACATGCTGAAAACTATAAGATATTTTTAAAAGAAATTGAAGAAGACACAAAGAAATATAAAGACATTCCGTGCTCATGGATTGGAAGAATCAACATAGTTAAAATGCCCGTATTACCCAAGGCAATATACAGATTTAATGCAATCCCCATCAAAATCCCAATGGCCTTTTTTAAAGAAACAGAACAAAAAATCATCAGATTTGTAAGGAATCACAAAAGACCCCGAATAGCCAAAATAATCCTAAGAAAAAAGAACAATGCTGGAGGTATCACACTCCCTGACTTTAGCTTGTATTATAGGGCAACAATAATCAACACAGCATGGTATTGGCAGAAAAACAGACACACAGACCAATGGAATAGACTTGAGAACCCAGAAATAAACCCACATAAATATGGGCAGATAATTTTTGACAAAGAAGCTAAAAACATACAATGGAGAAAAGACAGCCTCCTCAATAAATGGTGCTGGGAGAATTGGAAAGTCATGCACAAAAGAATGAAATTGGACTGCTATCTGTCACCATGTACCAAAATTAATTAAAAATGAATCAAAGATTTAAGCATAAGACTTGAAACAATAAACTGCATAGAAGAACACATAGGTACTAAACTTATGGACCTTGGGTTCAACATTTTATGAATTTGACTCCAAAGGCAAGGGAAGTAAAAGCTAAAATAAATGAATGGGACTATATCAAACTTAAAAGCTTCTGCACAGCAAAAGAAACCATCGACAAAATAAAGAGGCAACCAACTGAATGGGAAAAGATTTTTGCAAACAGCACCTCTGATAAGGGGCTAATATCCAAAATATACAAGGAACTCACACAACTCAACAACAGAAAAACAAACAACCCAACTGAAAAATGGACAGAGGACCTGAAAAGACATTTCTCCAAAGAGGACATACAAATGGCAAATAGACATATGAAAAAATGCTCAACATCACTAATCATCAGAGAAATGCAAATCAAAACCACAATGAGATATCACCTCACCCCAGTCAGAATGGCTATCATCAACAAGACAAATAGTAACGAATGTTGGAGAGGCTGTGGAGAAAAAGGAACCCTCACGCACTGTTGGTGGGAATGCAGATTGGTGCAGCCATTATGGAAGGCAGTGTGGAGGTTCCTCAAAAAATTAAGAATAGAATGACCATATGACCCAGCAATCCCTCTCTTCTGGGTATCTACCAAAAAAATCTGAGAACATTTATCCATAAATACATGTGTGCGCCAATGTTCATTGCAGCTTTATTTATGGTGGTCAAGACATGGAAAGAACCAAAATGTCCTTCGATAGATGAATGGATAAAGAAGTTGTGGTGTATATACACAATGGAATACTATTCAGTGGTAAGAAAAGATGAAATAGTACCATTTGTGACAACATGGATGGATCTTGTGATTACAATGCTAAGGAAATAAGTCAGACAGAAACAGTAGAGAACCATATGATTTCACTGATATGTGGGATATAAAACTGAAAACAACAAAAGAACAAGACAAACAAATGAAGAAACAAAAATTCATAGACTCAGACAATAGTTTAGGGGTTACCAGAGGGTAAGTGGGGAGGGGGGCACGGGGCTCTAGAAGAGGGTAAACGTGGTCTAATATATGGTGATGGAAAGAAAACGGACTCTGGGTAGTGAACACACAATGTGAGATATAGATAATGTAATAGAATTGTATACCTGAAATCTATGTAACTTTACTAACAACTGTTATTAATTTAAAAATGGATTAAATACTTGAACACAAGATCTAAAACCACACTCTTAAAAGAAATCATAGGGGGTAGGCTCCTTGTCATTGGTTTCACTATCTCAAAGAGATATTTGTACTCCCATGTTTGTTGCAGAATTATTCACAATAACCAAGATATTAAAGCAACCTAAGAGTGTGTTGACAGATGAATGGATTCAGAAAATGTGACACGTGTGTGTGTGTGTGTGTGTGTGTGTGTTTATTATTTAGCCTTTAAAAAGAAGGAAATCCTGCCACGTGCAACAAAATGGACGAACCTGGAGGACATTATGCTAAGTGAAGTAATCTGGATAGAGAAAGGTAAATACTGTGTGATATCACTTATATGTGGAAAGAAGGAAAGAAGGAAGGAAGGAAGGAAGGAAGGAAGGAAGGAAGGAAGGAAGGAAGGAAGGAAGGAAGGAAGGAAGGAAAGAAAGTAGGGGAAGAAAAAGAAATAGACTAAGCATGCTACATAAATTTACAATTATCAAGATAATATCAGAATAAAAACACAGATCTTCCCAATTATCAGACTATAAGGAAAAAAAGGAAAAGAGAACATTGTAAAAGGGTTTTTAAAACTTGATAAAGCGTAATACAGTAGTAAAATATGGATACTTAACATTTAAAAAAAAATCTCAACTCAAAAGACTGCATTAGGTTTAATAGGCAAACTCAAGGGGCATCTCACTAAAGTCAGGAATAAGAAGGATAATCACCGTCATGACTACTGTTCAGCATATTATTAAATTCAAACTACATTAAATACCTGTCAAATTGCCAAAACAATAAAAGGTTGCCAATATACTGTTGTCAATGCCTTGGGGAAACAGGTGTTCTCAAAAACCACTAATGCAAATTGCTACACAGCTTATACTTGGAGTCTTAGCGATACTGTTCAAAACCATAAAGGCATATACCCTTTGACCCAATCATTCCACTCCTCCACACCTATACACGAAGTTATTCATTGCAGCATTGTTTGAAATAGCTAAATATTGCAAACAATCTACGAGTTCAGCAATAGAGAATTGGTTAGATAGTTAATGGTATACCCAAATAACGGTCAGATCTACAATGAGGAAAACTGAAGAATTACTGATCCAAGGAAAAGCGGGCAGTGAATTCCCGGCGTGAACTGGAACAAATGTTTACAAGGAGAGATGAAGACGTGAAGGTCTTTTTTCCTCATACCCAAGCTGACCCTTCTCAGGAAACTGACCAAGAGTAAGTGAATCATGCTCACTACGTTTTCCTGAATATTCTAAATAATGCATCTAGCTAATTTGTTTTTGGAGATGGTGATAAAACTGGAGAGATTGTCAGGGACTCCGAGGAGGAGGATGGGACTTAATAAAACATAAAGGAAGAGAAGAGAAAATAAAGATTTACGGAGGACCTATGAAGTTCCAAGGCACTTTTAGGCATTTTTAAAATTAATGATTTCCTTTTAATCTTCACAACACCTAGTGAGTAGTATGCTGGAGCTGGCTTGCACTGGCTCGAAGAGCCAACTGTTAAATTTTCAGGAATTTTATAAAATTTAATTTGTTAAACACAGCCATTATTTTAAATTAAATTATTTTTAAAATAATGGTAATAAATACTCAAAACTCATCATTTCCCAATTATTTTACTACACTTTACTATTATTTATGCTTTTAAGGTTATTTATATCATATATATATATATATATATATATATATATATATATATATATATATATATTACTTTTACTATTACATCTAATATATGTTACAGATAAGATTACATCTATTATTATATACAGAGTGTGCCAAAAAACGTATACACATTTTAAGAAAGGAAGACCGTATTAAAATTGTAATACTCAATATGTACTAATAACAAAAGATGAATACAAGTCACATTTGACTTCTGCAGTTACAAGAGGTGCTCAAAGTGGTTACCATCGGCATCCAGACACTTCTGATTAAGGCAAACTACTGCTTGAGCAACAATGATCAAAGTGTCCACTTGTATACATTTTTTTTTGGCACCCCTGGTATATACAGTAAGGGAGGAAATACTTTATACTGGTGCTTTGATGTTACCTTGGTAGCTTGAAATCAGCCATGGTGGGAATATTTATACCTCGGAAATTAGGAAACACGACAACTCAGAGCATTTTACGCCTTTCTTTTTTGAAGGCTATTTGTTAAACCTTTACCAGCACACCGCCAGTCACATTTCTATGAAACAGAGCTTATTATCCCTAATTAAAGATGAGAAAACTAAGGCCCAAAGAGAAGTTATTTTTGGAAAAAATCGTGCAGTATATCTGATGCTATTTACTGTTCTTTTAAGGCAAAATATTATAAAGGTGATTTGATGAGAGGTTGAAGAAGGTTAAAACTTCTGGTTCAGAAGGTATATATTTTAAAACCCAAGAGTAGGCCTGACACTTTCTTAGAGTCCCCTGGTCATCTTAGCACAAATCAGGTGCTCAATTAAAAATTTGCCTCCTGTGGCTTACAGATGTTTTCTTGTTTACTCTTAAGGTGCATAAAATGTCATAATAATACCTTGTTTGACAGGAAGAGACTTTTTGTTCTCTCATTAAACCTAACATAAGTAAAGTTAGGTTTTAATAAGCTTTGAAAAACTGCCTAAACTCTTTAATGTTACTGGAATGTGTATTACATTAAGTATTGCTTTATTTTTACCAAACAATTCATTATGACTTGGAAAGCTTTTGATTCTTTTAAAAATTTGCTATTGGACTGGTAGAGTTTAAAAAAATTGAAAAATATTTTGGAGTACATGAAATAATTCCAAGTAGCTAACAAAAATTCTACTTTTAAACTTTCCAGTATTCATGGGCCACTAGCAAGTGGGATAAGAAAGTTGTCTGTGGGGCGGGCCCGGTGGCTCAGTTGGTTAGAGCTCTATGTTCCTAACTCCGAAGGCTGCCGGTTCGATTCCCACATGGGCCAGTGGGCTCTCAACCACAAGGTTGCCAGTTCAATTCCTCCAGTCCTGCAAGGGATGGTGGGCTGCGCCCCCTGCAACTAGCAACTAGCAACGGCAACTGGACCTGGAGCTAAGCTGTGCCCTCCACAACTAAAACTGAAAGGACAACAACTTGAAGCTGAACAGCACCCTCCACAACTAAGATTGAAAGGACAACAAACTGACTTGGAAATAAATCTTGGAAGTACACACTGTTCCCCAATAAAGTCCTGTTCCCCTTCGCCAATAAAATCTTAAAAAAAAAAAAAAAAAAAAGTTGTCTGTGAATTGAACACATCAATAAATATTCACTGACTGCCTCTTATCTATAAGGCACTTATTACATTCCCTCTCCCTTAAATATGTCATTTGCAACCAAAAAAAAAAAAAAGGTCAAAAGCGTATTTTCTAATTATAAAAGCAAAATGTGACAAATTGTGAAAAATCTGTAAAGCTTTACAAATCAAAACCAAAATAGTCTATAAGCTTGCCACCCAAAGTTTACCACTGTTAACGTTTTGGCAGGGTTCCTTTCAGAGAAAGAGAGAGATAGAGACAGAGACAGAGAGACAAAGAGAGACAGAGAGACAGAGAAACACATGCCATCATTTTATTTTTGTGAGTTAAAAAGTGAGGACCACATATCTCCCCTACTTGCTAGCCTCACTGGCTTGCTGTCACTGACGCCAGTAAGTCCAATAAGTCTAAATCATTCAGTATGATCTATGAAACCAATTCTCGTCCTGCTCCATACCTCTGGATCCTGCTCCATTTCCTGCTACATCCTTCATTGTACTGTACACTCTAACAGTACCTCTTTAAGTCCCCTCAAATACATAATACCTTTGCAGAAGCTTTTCCTTCTGCCTGTGATATTAATCTGTTACCCACTTGATGAATCCAGTCAGCTTTTAATGTCCCCTTTGAGCAGTAACACCTGCTGGCAGCCTTCCCTGATGCATTCAGATACTCCATCAGACATACCCCAAACTGTTATCCTCTCTGCTGTCGCTCTGCCACACACGGTACACAACTAAATTCTGCCATCACATTTATTACAGGGGATTGCAACTTGTTTGCATCTATGTCTACCTCTTTGCAACTCCCAATTTCTAGCACTTAGCCATGGTATGCTAGCACTTAGTCGGTATTAAAAATGATTACAGCACTGAATCCAGGGTCTAACACTGTGTTAGAAGGTTAGCCAGGCACGAAACGTTAATCTCCATAGCAAAGCAGAACCTAGTTCTTTTTTTGGTCAGAAAATAATCTGTGCAGGGAAATCCCAGAGGAGACCGCTTGGTGTCATCCCTTGTGCAGTGGAAGCTGACAAGTGACTTCAGGATATGGGCAATTTGGGGTAGCGAGAGATGGGCTGCCCTGTGTGTGCCTGCGAAACATCCCGAAAAGCATCCTAAGTGAGACAAATAGCTGAGGCCACAGAGTGTCCTGTGTGTCTCCCCTGACAACAGGTTGCTCCTGGCTATCAGTGTTGCTAACAGTAATAGCAGGAGGGGAAACGTAAGGGCCAGAGCTCAACTCAGGCCCTCAGCGGGCTATCTCCCATGACTCCAAAGCCCCAGACAAAGAGCAGCTGCTATCCATCCATCTCTCTACAGATGACAAGGGAGAAAGGGAGCCATTCCCAGTCTGGCTGTGTCATCTTGGTGGGGTTGTATGGTAGAAGTAGTGAGATTTCAATGAAACCAACTGACATGCCAATTTTTTTCCCCTCCTAAAATAGTGTTCATCAAAGATGACTATTTCAGTGCTGGAAATACTGTCATCCTTCCCAAAGCCCCAAATGCCAATATGTCTCTAATGAGGAGAGAAGATGCTTGGTACTTCTCTGTGACGTGCCAAAGGAAAGTAAGACACAAGGAGATTAAGTAAAAACTACATATGTGCACACCCCAGGGCTGGCAGATGTTTCTTCACAGACAACTTTACAGGATGCAGGGAGTTCTCGTGCAGTCTCTACTTCCAGGCCTTGAGAATACTTAGATAAGTAGGTGCTTAAATGTAGTATGTCTAGCATACGAGGTTAGGCTGGGTTTCTGTCTTTCATTTGCCACTTACTAGCCATGTGGCCTTTGGGGAAAACTATGGAGTTTTCTCTGAGTCACAGTTTGCTCCTATGTACAATGGGAAAAGGAATAATGGCCAATCATTTCTATTCATTCCAGATATTATGCCAGCTACTTTTACTTATGTCATCATATGTAATCCTCCTGAAACCTGATGATGGAGATGACATTAACTCCATTTTGCAAATGAGGTTCAGAGAGATTATGAGACTCCTCCAGTATCACACTGTGATGACCATGGAGGTGTACTGGTCACATCTTCCTTCAAGAGAGCCTACTGCCAGGAGGGTAGTTGGTGAACATCCTCCAGCTGCCATTCCTTCGAATCCACAGCAGCATTCATCACTGAGCCACACTCTCCCAGAGGTGCTCCCATCCAATGATTGAGAATGAGTCCACAAAGGAAAAAGGAGACAGAGATGGGGTCATCCCAGCCCCAAGCAGACACCGCTGACAGGCAATCTCTGCTCTGGGGATCCTCACTGCCTGGCTGAGATTTTCCTCAGAGATGCACTGAAGTCCGAGGCTCTTCTTACCCACTCCTTCCTTCTTCATCTCCTTTCATAGGCATCGGACTTGCATCCAATCTGAAAGCTCTTCCTACCTAATCTGTTCTCTTCCGCCTTTATTCTTGGCATGTCTAATTCTATCTTGGCACCTTGGAAGACCAAAAATGACACACACATAGTAAACACGATTCACTGAGTCAGGTCCTAAGAGGGTTCAATGAGAGCAGGAATGGAATAATGAGATGATGCTTGTGAAAATTCCCAGGACACTGCTGGCATGGAGGCCAGCAGTTCACAACCCTTCGTACACCTGAACCATTTTTGCTATGTTTTCAAAATACATAGTCGGTATCCAACTCAGATCTATTACATGCTCCGGTGAAGGGTCATAATATTTTTAAAATAATTTACTGGAGTGAAATTCACAAAACATAAAACATTTTAAAGAAAACAATTCAGTGTCGTTTAGTCTCTTTACATTGTTAGCTGTGAGTTTTTCAAAAATGCTTTTTATCTTGTCCAGAAGGTCACATCTTTTTGTAAAGCACTGCAGAAAAACTGATGGAGGAGATCATTAAGCATCCATTAAATTGAAAATAATAAGTGGTTTGTGCTATCTGCTGATATGCTTTGGCATGGAGATGCTGAGTATAAAATGTAATGTAGGAAAAAGCAAGCAAAAAGAAACAGGCCGTTCTGAACACACTGGTGAAGACTCTGGGAGCCAGCACCACTATATGAAGAAAAAAGCACATGTTTTCACATCAGACCAACTCTGGGTTGGAATGCCAGCTCTGCTATGATTCAGGCTGTATAACATTGAGAGACACATATAATTTCTTTGCAACTGTTTTCTTGCCTGCAAAGTAGAGATAATATCACCCTGGCAGGGATTTGTTATGATTGCATGTAAAGGACTGCACTAGGTATATAAGAGTTGCTGAATAAACACTAGTTCCCTTTGCTAAGCTTATCCTGACCATATTTGCAGGGCTCAGGGCAAGAGAACAAAATGAGGCCTAATGATCAAATATCTGCTTATTTGAAAATTACAAATCAAGGTAAAGATGGTACTCCCTTTACCCTCTCGGCTTCTTAATTTAATTTTCAAAAATTATTGAGTATTAATTCATGCGCGGTACAACGTTTCACTTAGATTAAGATGCCAATCATGGAACTCCAGATAAGAATGGAGGAAAGCCAGGAATATCTACAACACTTCTTCCAATCTTCTAATTGAAATAATAACACACACCAAAAAATATGCAAAGTTCCTGTAGCACTGAAACGTAGACGTATTAGACGATAGCCAAAATCATATTTAAAGGTAAAACATCAGAGCCATTCATTTTGTAAATATTTACGCATCACCTACTACGATTTGCTAGATTCTGAGTCAGAAATAAAATAAGAATGTCTGCTATTACAATTACTATTTAATAAATTCTAGAAGTTCTCCCAAATAAGGAGGGAAGATCACATTATTATTTGCACCTTTGCATGGAAGCATTCCTTGGCCACCCCATTTAAAGTTTCAAAGCACCCCAAACTTATTTGTTATCTCCCTCCCCTGCTAGTTTTCCTCCATAGTACCTACTACCTTTTAAAATTTACTTCATATGGTTATTTATTTTGTTTATTTAATTCTTCCCATTAAAGTGCTAACACCATAAGGATTTTCCAATGTATAAATATAACACAATGCATTCATCCATTCTCCACATTAAGGATGTTAGGGTGGTACCAGTGGTGCCAAAAAAATGTACACACGTGACTTGTAGTCATCTTTTGTTAACGGTATATATTGACTATTACAATTTTAACACAGTTTTTTCCTTTCTTAAAATGTCTATACATTTTGTTGGCACACTCTGTATATACGTCATCACCATTATAAACAATAAACATGCCTACATGTGTCTTCTGCACATGTGAGAGTTTCTCTGTAGTATACACTGTCAATTCTGATTATTTGCTGTTGTTGTGTTCTGTAAAGTCCCTGGGAACACTGAATTAGCAGATACTGAACCAAAGTGCTGAAGGGAAATATAGGGTTAGGTCTCTGCCAGCCTCTGATCACAGCTTTTTTGTCAACCAATCAATAAACAACCTTGTTTTATGTATGTTTCTGTTTAAAGACACCTTGTTTAAGATATGCTGTTGATTCCTTAACATTGAACTCACAACCAAAAGCACTCTAACTCGGGCCTGAATGACCCTTACGCTTTCCTCTGTAGGCCCATCACAGCCTTCTTGAATTTAGGAACAATAGACAGCATTTCAGCACTATGCTTGAGGGCCATTCTAAACAGTGAGAACACCAACACAAAGCACAAAAATGCAGAAAACAGCGTTACATCCACCAGGACCACGAAAAGGACCCTTGTTTGCAGTACAAGAGCTAATGCAAGAAGGCAGACCATCACCTTGTTGGACCTCAGCTAGGACTGGGCACCCCGAGTGACTCAAATTTTTTGCCACTCTGCACATGTCTGCAAGTGACTGTGAGAGCATCATGAATGTTGATTTGACGGTCACAAATAAATTTTAGCAAGTAAACAAACATGCAAATATGGAATCTGTGAGTAATGAGGATTAATGACACTTAAGTAGTATTCCTGGATATTAAGGCATAGCCATCTTCAAATTTATTAGATATTGGCAAAATGGTTGTATTATACCTATTTCCCTCCTAAGTTTCACTCCATCTAAGTGTTTCCACGTCCTTACCAACACTTGGTGGTATTACTATTTTTTATATTCAATCAATCCAAGATACATAAGATGGCAATTATGATTGGTTGCTTACCTTTGGATTTACCAGATTACTAAGCGAATAAGAACCCCTTTATATGTCCCATCATTTATGAACTGCCTACTGATGCTCTACGCCCATTTTCCTATTGTTTGCTGATTGGTTTGTCTTGGCTATCCTTGGACATTTACCTCAACACATAAATTTTAGAATAAGTTTCCCCAGTTTTATGAAAAAAGATGTTGGAAAATTTATTAGAATTGCATCAATTTTATAGATTCTTTGAGGAGAATGAACATTATTAAAAGATCTTTTAGATGTTTCAGAGATGTTTTGTGGGTTTCTCTGTAACCATACTGTACAGTTGGGAGTTAAAATTATTTCTAGGCATTGTGTAGCTTTTGTCTTATTATAGTTTATATGTTAAGGCATAACATTTTCGAATTGATTACTGTTGGTATAGGGTTCACTATTGAAAATTTACCCCTAGTTTTATTGAGATATAATTGACATAAACACTGTGTTAGTTTCAAGTATACAACCTAATAATTTGATATATGTATGTATTGCAAAATGATCACCACAATAAGTTTAATTAACATCCATCACTACACACTTATAAGTTTTTTTGTGTGTGATGAGAACTTTTAAAATCTACTCTCCTAGCCACTTGCAAATATACCATAGTGTTGTTAACTACCGTCGCCATGCTGTATTAGATACCCAGAACTTATTTATCTTATAACTAGAAGTTTGTACCTTTTGACCATCTTCACCCATTTCCTCCACCACCACCACCCCCCAAACTCCACCTCTGGCAGCCACTAATCTGTTCTGTTTCTATGAGTTTAGTTTTTTTAGTGAGATCATATAGTATTTGTCTTTCTCTGTCTGACTTATTTAACTTGGCATAAAGCTCTCAAGGTCCAGCCACATTGTCATAAGTGGCAGGATTTCCTTCTTTTTATGCCTGACAAATATTCCAAAGCAATATTCCCTAGCATTGATCCAATTCCCATGAAATTGCAAAATCCCCTGTTTAGCCAAAACATTCTTGAAAATTTGCTATAGCAGTTAGATGTATATATGTAACCATGTTGTGTAATTTCCTTTTATTCATAGTTGGTTAAGAGGTTTTCTTTTTGTTTTATTTATTTTTTATCTTAAGTGTTACATCGCACCCAATGCTTCTTCTGATGGAATTGCATATCAGTTTGATTTTTTGTTTGTTTGATTGTTTTTTGGTGTGTGTGTGTATGTGCCTCCTGTTTCTCTCAGCTGCCTCCTTCTTTTCTCTCTTGGTTGGTACTCCAGCCTGCCCCCAATCTCCCCTCTGCTTCTGGACTAGGATGAAATGCCAGGGCTTAGGATCTGGTTTATTTAGCAGCTGCCATGTTGCCACGTGTGTATTAGGTCTCTATGGGATGACACTTGATCAATGCGAAACAAGAGTTTTGAGGGAATTAGACTGATAAACTTTCCCTCCTGTTGCCCCTCTCTGAACTGCTTCACGTACTCTCCTCCTGCAAACCTCCTAAAGACATTCCCATGAGCTGAGGATTATGCCTGAATGTCTTTGTAATGTGTTTGGAAGTTGTGTCCAGCACAACAACACAATGGCTTCACATCTTTCCTTGTCTGACATCACCTACAATATTTTCCCGACTCTCACAGCTGAGACTTATACCTCTCAAAGTGTCAACATAGTAATCTGTGCCCCAGGCTCTGCTTTCCAGCAGATCCATCCTAGGGTACTCAGAATAAAATGTAGTGTATCTACTGGGACAATGTTAACATTTTTCTCTTTTAATTTCTTTCAGATATTAATATGGTGCTGTATATTGATGCATAGACTGATGTAGTTCCATCCATCATCCCCAAGATACACTCTTCTTGGATATGAGGTACTTTATTTTTATTTATTTTTTGTTATGATGTACTTTTAAAATACTGGATTTGATATGCTGGTATTTTATTTAGGAATTATTCATTAATGAGTCTAAGAGAGATTAGTCTATAATTTCAGTATTAAGGTAACACTTGTTTATAAAACGAGTTTGGTGGCTTTTTTCTTTTTGTGTTCTCTGAACCAAGCATGCATGAGACGGGGATTACCAGTTCATTGAGATTTAATGAAACTTGTGTTCAAATTTTATTGGCCTAATGTATTTCTTAGGATTGATGGGAGCATATTTTTAACTACCGAGTCTATTTCTTTAATGGATATTGGCTTACTGAGGTTTTCTGTCTCCATCAGTCAATAAAATGTTAAGTATTAAAATGGTTTGCATAAAAAATGTAGTTTTAAATTTATGGAACAGCAAAGCATGCTCATACTCTATGATTCAGTACAATTCTACTTTCATGCAGTTTTTCTACTGAAATTATCATAAATGTCCACAGAATTTATACGTAGGGAGGGAAGTTCAAAATAGCAGTTATTATAATAGCAATAATTTTGGGAAAAATATAAATATCTAAAATATTGAAATTGTTTTAAACACTGTTATATGCACACAATTGAATACCATATAGCCAATAAAAGTTATATTCTTGAAGAATATTTAGAAATTAGAAGAAATTACTTCAGGTTGGCAGGTGAGAAAAGGCTATATATTTTATTGCTACTTAATTGTGTTTGCAAACGGAAAGAGAAAGAGAGAGAGGGACAGAGAGAGACAGAGAGAGACAGAGAGAGAGAGGGGGGGAGAGAGAGAGGAGAGGAGAGGAGGAAGAGGAACAGGAAGAGGAAGAGGAAGAGAAGGAGGAAGGGAAGTTAACAAAATATCAGGATATATCCTAATGTTTTAACCTTATTATAGTCTTCATTAAAATTTTATATATTTTATCATGAACATGATGATACTTTTGTCATCAGGAAGAAAACATGTTACAAAATATTTTTAAAAGTCACTCTTGTTTCTATAGCCACTGATCTGGGAGGGGGCGTTAGCTTATCCTGCAGGTAAGGCTCTCTCTCCTAGGTCAGTGCCACGTCCTACTTACACTGAATCGGGATGCACAATAGCCCCACACTGGAACTCAGTAAGCAACTGCTCTCATCTGTAACTGCTATCACAGCATGTCCCCATTAGAGCCCTTCTCTTGTCAGAATGCATCTAGGGCATCCTCCAAAGCAACCCTTTCCAAAGCATAATAATGTCTCCATGCCTGTCAGCCTGATCCTGGGATACATATACTAGCTTCTCGAATTGACTCACGTTGATTTCAAAAAAGAAAAGTCTCCACCGTGTACAATAGCATGTCCTGCATTCCATGCACCATCAGGGGCACAGGAAGGAGACCCTTATTGTAAAATGAGCTACAGAAGAGCATGCACAGAGCCTTTGGTTATCAATATTGTTATCAAACCACTGAATAGGAAATCATTTGATCTGGGGAATGTGCAGATGTAACAGAAAAGGCATGCATTTAAAATTTTTCAGTGCTGCTTTAAGCCTTTCGAGGCAAGCAAAACTCAAATGGACAATAAATAAGCCACCCAAGTGGCAAAGCTCTTTCTGACCTCGTGCCTTCCAACTCCCTCACTTAGGTATCCATTCACCTGGTGCTGGTTAGGGTCCTGGTCACTGCGGGAGCCATTGTGGAGGATCAAAGATGAGTTGCATGCAGCCCCCATCTTCAAGGAGCTTATTCTAGGAGACTTTTGAAATCAAGCGATTCTACTGCATCTCCTGTGCCAGAAGGTAGATGAGCCAGAGAACAGCTTAGAGATAAAGTTGAGATGCAGAAATTGCAAAGCAAGAGGGTTGGACGTTCTAGCCTATCTACAGGGATGTGGAAACTTCTAAACACCTCCCTTTGGGTTGGAGGGAGAAAGATGTGAGCTAGGGAGCGGCAATAGTTGTTGAAGAAGGGAAAGAATAACTTAGAGCTTGATAGAAAACAACATGGGCACAATAAGCAAATAATGAGACATCAAAAATAGAATATGTGATGTCTCAGAGCATGAGAAAGACTAGCAGAGTCCTGGCCGTGTGATTTCGTAAGAATGATAACAAGAGAAAACGATACAGAGTGAATTCTAGGTTCCAGGCACGCTGTTAAGCATCTGAAATGCTTTATCTCATGTAATCCTCACTGCAACTCTATGAAGCAGGTATAGATGAGCAATAAGTATTAACTCGGAGACAAAGTGATTTCCCCCAGTTCTTGCCCTTAGTGATGGAGCCAGTATTTGAATCCAGGCAGACTGACTAGAAACCCATGTTCTATACACCACACCAATGGTTCTCAGTGTGGTCCGTACACCAGCTGCATCAGCATCACATTGGATCTTCCTAGAAATGCAAATTTCCAGGTCCTTTTTCCAGACCTGCTGATTCAGAAATGGGGCTCTGGCCCAGGAAGCTGATTTAGCAAGCCCTCCAGGGGATTCTGATGCACTTGATGCTTTGAGAACCACTGCTCTATCCCAGACTCTTTGAAATCAGAGATCTGGAGTGAAACTCTAGCTCTCCGATTTATCGGCTAGGTGACCTTAGGCCACTTATGTACCTTTCTAAGCTTCAGTTCTCTATGCACAAAATGGAGTTAATAATAAGTACTGCAGTCCCAATCCTGGAGGGTTTTATAATGAATAAAATGAGATAAATGCCAGCAAAATGTCTAGAGCAGTAAAGGCTCCATAAATGTCACCTGCAGCCCAAGTTTCCTGGCCATAGGCTGTGTGTGAATCAGTCAACAGTCCTCTGACCGAAACCACAAGGCCAAGGAGTTAGCAAAGAAGATTGGAAGGATTGGGGTAACAAATCCAGAGGTCCACAGGAACCAGTCATTACTGGGCACCAAAGACATCAAGAACATCAACCAATAGAGAAATGACTCAGTGAAATATTGTAACATCTAGGCAACAGGGGGGCCTGGTGGGTGAGTGAACAGGCGGGCTGTTTTTAATCAAAAGCCACAAGAGAAAAATCACAAACTCGAACACTGTCCTTTCAGAAGATTGTCCATCACCGAGGCCAACATGCCTGAGCAGAACAGTATTCGAGGTGGCACCAAAGCACAGCCAGCAGCTTCCTAAACACTCTCGTTCAAGGACCGCTGTGGAGCTGTCAAACACACCATCAGACTATGGAAAGGAGGAAACTGAAATACCCAATTAAAACAAAAAGCATCTCTCCTCTACCCAGTCTAGCTTACTTGTGTAACTGCTCATAACACCAAAGAATGATAGTGCTTCTGAAAAAAAAAAGGGAAGGTTACAAAGAATGTTTTCCACTCTCAGATGCAATTTAGGGTGATCACCTTTTGCTCCCCTTTATCACACCCCTCGCATGCAAAGCCACCTAAATGTCATATAGTGCCCTGAATTACAATGACAATGAGCTGTGAATATGAATATCTAACAGAACCTTCTTTCTTTTGCATGACTAACCCCATTATTTTGAGAAATACATCTTCTGGATACTAAAACCCAACAGCAAATTCAAGTAATATGTCATACTATGTGGTGCTTCTAAAGATACGGGTCATTAAAATGATTCAAAAACAGCCTTGAAAATAAAAGAATTGTGAGCCTGACAATACCCTGTATGAGGCATATGAGTCACACACACACACACACAAACACACACACACACACACACACAGATTTTTGTTATAAATATACAGCACAATATATAATCACATTACTTCAAAAACCCTATTGCTTTGAAAAGGCTGATATCTTCTGACGCTGTTTATTTTTATGCAATCTTTGATTTACTTTCCAATCCACAGAGTTGACTTCAAACAATTTAGTCACATTATCATAATCTATACTAGAAACAGCAACGGAGCTTATTATAGCTGGTCAAAACTTTAGAGATGGATAAGACAACCTCAGAGTGACGTCAGAGGAAACAGAGGCCCAGAAATGTTACTCTAAGGCCACAGAGGGAGGTAGTTAGGGGCACAACTAGAACTAAACTCTTCATCACTTGCATCTTCACCCAGGGTACTTTGTCCCATATGAACACACTTTTGCAGAGAGAGAACCAAAAACAAAAAGCAAACAAACAAAAAAGACAACCTTTAAGAGTAACTATGACTCACTGAATAATTTCGTTGGTTTATTTAAGGAATCATTTCACAGTGCTACATTAGAATTTAAACTTCCTTACATCCTGAAGGACTGGATTTCAGTAGCTCCTCTAGGACCCTAAGCAAGTAACTTAATCACTCGGAGCCTTAGTTTCATCACTGGTTAAACGGCAGCAATTCTATTTAACTCAGCGTTGCTGCAAGGAGTAAACACGTGTGATATTCCCTGACCCAGGAACTCATTCAAAGTGGTGCACGGCAAATATGCGTTATCATAAGGCCAAAGGAAACGGAGTTGGGCATACACAGTGAGCATGCTAAATTATAGGCTTTCCAAAACTTGAATGGTTAGCTAGGATCTCTGGCTAAAAGGAAACAGTCATTAAAACATAAATTCCATGCAAATCAACAAACAAGTGCTGGGGAGGATGTGGAGAAAAGGGATCCCTTGCGCACTGTTGGTGGGATTGCAGATTGGTGCAGCCACTGTGGAAATCAGTATGGAGGTATCTCAAAAAACTGGAAATGGAACTACCTTATGACTCAGCAATTCCACTCTTAGGTATCTATCCAGAGAAATCCAAAATGCTAATTCAAAAAAATTAATGCACCCCTATGTTTATCGCAGCGCTATTCACTATAGCCAGGACATGGAAACAACCGAAATGCCTATCGGTAGACAACTGGATTAAGACACTGTAGTATATTTATACAATGGAGTATTGCTCGGCCATAAAGAAGAATGAAGTCTTACCACTTGCAACGATATGGATAGACCTAGAGAATATTATGCTAAGTGAAATAAGTCAGACGGAGAAAGACAAATACCATATAATCTCACTTATATGTGGACTCTAAAGAATAGAAAAAATGAACAGGCTAATCAGAAACAGCCTCAGAGATATTAAAAAAAAGAACCTGAGGGTTGCTAGATGGGAGGGGGGTGGGGATGAGGGAGAAGGTGAGGGGATTAGAAAGCACAATTGGTAACCACAAGGTTGCCACAAGGATACGAAAGACAGTTTGGGGAATATAATCAATAATGTTGTAAAGATTTTGTAGGGTATCCAATGGATACTTGTCTTATTAGGGAGTCCACTTCATGGATGGTGTAGATGCCTGACCACTGCAGTGTACACCTGAAGCTGAATAATAATGAATGTCAACTATAATTTAATATATATATAGTCACAGGATGTGGAGTACAGCCTAAGGAATCGAGTCAGTGGAATTGTAACAGCGATATGCAATGCCAGAGGAGTAGTAGATTGGGGGAGAGGGGTTATCACTTTGTGATGGGTATACTTGTCTAACAATTATTGTTTTGTACATCTGAGACTAAACAAAAGAACATATGCATTCAATGTATCATCCCATCACAAGCAAGTATGTCAGGTTTTTCCAAAAGTATCCTCCCATCCCTTTTCTGTTGTCTGTCCCTGACTCTCAAGATCCAAATCTAGAAGATTGAAGACAGAACATGTAGGATTGAAGGGGGCTTATGGTCCTTCATTACAATCCTCAAAACATGACCTTAATGAAAGACCAGGAAGTCAAAAAGTAGAGTCCATGGAGATGACATCAGCAAGAGTCACACAAACTAAATATCTCAAAATAATTTTCCATTTACTTCCCTCCCTCCTCCCTTTTCCTTACCCAGACCCAGGTAAGCCACTGCATACACCTCACCAATCCTACCATTCTATTTCCAATTAACTTATCATTAATGTATCTCTATTCTAACCTGCTAAATCTAGATTGTCTCATTCATTAGTCATTCATTCATTCACTCACCAAAGATGCCTCTTAAATTCTAGGCCAGGTAGGGCGTACTAACCTGGGGGGAGATGGCTCATTGAAGAATATGCTTGGCCCCTGGGAATGTCCTCACTCTGGCTATCACTGAACAGGTCTCCTGGCTTCCCTTCTCACCACTTAATCCATCCTCTAGGAAAGGCCATTGTTATCTTCCTACTCAAAACAAACACACAAAAAAGCACTGAACTTCTTGAAATTCTCAGAATTCCATGCATATGCAAATGTCCTTGCCTTTGCTATTCCCCTTTGATTAGACTCCCCTTCTACCTTGGCAAGCTCTATGTGGTCTTCCGCCACAGTTCCTGGATCACAGCTCAGCTCCCAAAACCCTTGGAATTTCCTAAGTGTTGAGAGTGATAAAAAGTGTCTTTTGTTTTGTTAGTGAGGACACTTTTGGAAAGCATCTTAGGATGAAGGGGTGGCTGACAGTGGAGCCAACCATGTGACTAGAGGGTTGGGACTTCTGGCCCCACCCCCTGACCTCCAGGGAGGGGGAGAGGGGATGGAGATTGAGTTCAATCACCAATAGAAATGGTTTAATCAATCATGGCTCTATCGTGAAGCCTCCATGAAAAAAACCCCAAAACAATGGGGTTAGAGAACACGTAAAGATGTGGGGGGAGAGTGGAATGGCACTCCTGGAGAAGGCATAGAAGCTCCCAGCCCTTTGCCCATACCTTGCCCAATACATCTCTTCCATTTCACTGTTCCTGAGTTATGTCCTTTCACAATAAACCGGTAATCTAGTAAATAAAATGTTTCTCGGAGTTCTGTGAGTCACTCTAGAAAATGAATTAAACCCAAGGAAGGACAGGTTCATGGAAATCTCTGATTTATAGCCAGTCTGTCAGAAGAACAAGTAACAACCTTGGCGTGTAACTTGTGTCTGAAGTGGAGGGAGGGGCCACTCTAGATAGACTGAGCCCTCAACCTGGGGAATCTGGTGCTGTCTCCAAGTAGATGGTATCAGAATTGAGTTGAATTCTCAGACATCCTGCTAGTGCCTAGGAATTGTTTGTTAGTGTGGGGAAGCCCAACATACACACTAAGAATTAGGCCCAGGAACACCCTTTACTCTCAGTCACGGCTCAAAGGCCTGCCTTTTCCTCAGCTCCCATAGCAAGTTGCTCATGCTTCCATTATGGTTATTCTCACAACACATTATGGATAGTTGTTTCCTTTTGTTTCATCCATTAGACTAAGGGCCTCTCAAGATAAAAAAAAATTATCTTAATTTCTATTTCCCCGGTGCCCATCCAACAAGTGCTTGGTGCTTAGCAGGTGCTCAGTCAAGGGTAGATGATGAGACATCTTTCTCTTTCCCTTGGAATTTGTTACATGTTTCAACCACCCCAACAGCCTACTCTGACAGTTATAATCAGGTCACTGCTTTATTGTCACTCAGTGTGTGATTTTCTCTCAGCTCCTCTGGGTCCAATTCTCATGCTATGAACAACAACACAACAAAATGTTCTCAGATACCCCAAAGAAAAATATAAACCATCCTTTTGAGTGACAGCCATACAAGGAAGAGCATGTATTAGAGTTACATCTCAAATATTCCCTCCTTCTCTTTCCATTCATTCCTTCAACAATATTTATTGAGCACCTAATATGTAGAAGGTCCTGTTCTAGAAACTTCAAACATTTATAATTGAATATTTTATCTAAATCATGGAGTCCTAAGGATACGCTTGTGGTGGGGAATGCATCGATGGAACCATTGAAACTAAAACATTTACAGATGTATAAATATATATTCCCAATAGAGAGAATAGTTCTCAGCAGATTCTCAAAAGAGTTTCTCAGTCAAAAAAAAAATTGAAGACCCATTGTTCTAAACTCTACTTGGAACAATACATATTTACACTTGAAAAAGTTCCAAGGCAGCTATTTGCATATAAAAGGAATCTTTCTTCTTTTATAAATCACCTTTTTCAAACTTCAAGAGAAGCAGCATGTATTAATTTACAAGTGGACTCTTTGTCTATAAGTCTTTTCTAAAAGGATGTCTCTTTTTTCCAAGAGTATAATAATCTCTACCAGGATACTGGTAGCTGTGTTTTCATTTTTCACTTTCTCCTCCCAGACCAAGAACAGTGCCCTGAACACAGTGGAGACTCTACAACTTACAATATTCTCGAGTCCACCTCAGAGCATAAGTCTAAGAGGGAGCAAAAAGTGTCTCATTAAGATAAAAGTGACCCCAAAATACAAATACAGATATTAAATTCTCCTCACATCATTTTACCCCTTCGAGTTCTTAAATGACATGAATACGCTTGACAAGAACCATGTAAAAAAAAGCATGGCCTTTGGAATCAGACTTAAGGATCTGGGTACCGGGCTCTCCTCCCCAGTTATTAGCTGTGACCACGCTCAAGTGGCTTGATCTTAACGGGCCTGTTTTCTACCTAAAAAATGGATTACTGATAGAATTCAGTGAGACATGCCTCGCAGAGTGTCTGCTCCATAATGGATGCTTGTGGTCCTACTTGGTGCTGCTCACCAAGGGCTTCTAGTTCTTCCTTCTTCCAGGCAACATTCCCTGCCCTCTTCAAACTGGAAGTCGTCACATGACTTGCTCTGGCCAGTGAAATGAACATGGAAGTTATCTGTTTCACTCTGAATGAAGTTGTAAGAATCAGTATGTGAGCTGCCATTTCCCTTTTCCGATGCTCTAGGGGTAGTGGAAGCACACGTTGAGGTGACACCTCTGTTACCATGTGTCTCTGAGGAATGTTAGTGAATGGAGACACACACCAACCTAAGTTGGACCTAGCAAGAGATAAACTTATATTAAGTCACTGATATTTGGGCATTGTTACCATGGCATAATCCAGTATAGTTTGACCAAATTCTGTGCTCAATAAATATTAATTCCTTTTCTTGATTAAGCCTCATTAGCTGCACATTTCTTGTTGCATTTTGTTCTTAGAAATTAGTCTAATCAAAAAGTTTACTCTGGCATAAATAAAATGTTTGTTTTCTTGATGGAACATCCGGGCAAGCAGCATATAATTTATTATGTTTCTTAAAATTAAACTTTCATTTGAAGAAAATTTGAGGTTATGAGGATGATCATCTTTCCCCATGCTGCACTTTCCAGGTTATCGGGCGATGCTGCTCATTACTGCTTTCTCCATTTCCAGAAATCAAAATCCACCCAGAATTCAACAGCTTCACATTAGAGTTAGTTATCTGGCCAGATCACTTATCACAGAACTGCAAAGTTAAGGTTGTATGTGTTAGTATATGTGTGTATAAGGGTTGATGGAGGGTTGTTGTTACATCTCATTATTAATATGGACTTAGGATGAATGGAAATCATCAATTTGAGAGAATAAGAGCATTTCCCAAATTTTCTATGGTTGCTTAACAAACTGTACCAAAGCTTAGTGGGTTAAAACAACAAGCATTTTATTGTATCTTAGGGGTTTTCAAGTCAAGATTTTGGGGAGGGCTTTGCTGGGTGAGTCTTCTGTTCCATGTGGCACAGATGAGGCCATTCAGTGGTGTTTATCTGGTGGCTAGTCTGGTCTAGAGTCTAAGATGGTTTCACTCACATGTGTGGCTCCTTGGTGGGAATAGCTGGAAGGCAGGGGCTCATCTCATAGTCGAAAGGTAGCTGGGTTTCTTACATGACAAATCAAGATTCCCAGAAAGTGTTCCAAGGCAGAAATCTGCAACGCTTCTTAGGAGCTAGTCTTGGAAGTCCTAGAATAGCACTTCTACTGAAATGTATTGGTCAAAAAAAGATCAACTAGGCTATATTCAGTTAGCTTCTATGGAGGGGAATTAGATTCTATGTCTCAATGGGAAAAATAGGGAAAAATAGCAAAGTACTTGTTTTGGTGTCTTTACTATGGTGTCTTTATTACACCATAAAATAGCAACCTTTTGACTGTTTCTCTGATTCCTTAAGATATCATTGGATCCAACAACCCCAGTCACTACATTAAGCTTTGATGAGCAAACAGTAATTCCCTTACAAGTTTAAATGCCTTTCTTTTAGCCCCAGAGGGTTATCTGGATTTATTTATAAAAACCCTACTGTGCTAGGTATTTCCTTGCTCTCCCCCAACCCCAATGCACTCTCCAACCTTTACTCCCTCGCTATGTTCCCTGGAAGTCTAACCTGTATGGGCTACATCAGTGGTTCCCTTGCCTCTGGTTTATCCTGGGATGCAGTCCATGGGAAGCACTGGCAAGGGAGCAAAGGGCAAGAGGAGAGTGAAAAAGGGTACTACTGACCAGCTACCTCCCCTCTGAAGGGGGTTGGTCATGTTCCTCTAGCCAAGCTGAGGTCACAGCTCCTGTCAGGCATCCTCCTCTAGAATGATAGATATTTTCTTTAATTCCAATAACCCCTCTTATTCATGTCCCTTCAGACCTAGGAGTGACAGCAGCTTCAAGATAAATCAAAATAAAGTACATTCAGGCTTTATTAGAACAATTCAAAATTAAATCTATTTGAGGCCTCTTTGAGGTCAGTGTTAAGTAAAAGCATATTCTTAGATTAGGTTTTTTCTTTAAACATCAAAATATTTTTTATCAGAAATCAATGAGGAAATTACTATTGAATTTACTTCTCTAATTGACCCTATGTCAAAAAGCACCAACAAAAAGTTGATCATCAACAGACTGGATGATATGAAATATTTCCTCAGTTAGACTATAGACCTGAAATATTTTAACAAGTAATCCCCAAATTTCAGTTTGATTGATTCAGTTGACCTTACCCAACATTTCTGGAGCACTGTCTGCTGAGCACATGATGAAACCACTTACTTACCTCTCCCCTACTAGCCTGTGGACCCCTCACGGTCCAGGTGGGCTCTTATTTGCCTTTGTGCCCCCTTCATTTAGCTCTGAGCCTGGCACTTGGTAGATATGCAATGTTTGTGGAATAAATGGATAGACATAGAATGGATGAGAGAATGGCAAAGCACATACGAGTATAATTAAGAAAAGAAAATGCTCATGACAAGCAAAGGTCAGAATTGGAATTAATGGAACTTCTTATCTTCCTACCCTAAAAGAAAACAAAGAAAATCCAGAACAAAAAGAAATGCTTAGACTCTCAGAGGACAATAAACATGGTTCTCTCAGGGTCTTTGAAAGCCAATGAAAAGACCAAGGGTTATACACCAACACTTCCTTGGCACACAAAGATCTCACTGCTATCAACAAGTATTCACTCCAGGATGACAAAAAAAAAAAAAAAAAAAAAAAAAAAAAAAGTCTCTGGAAGTCTCTGCCTGGTGAATTCCCCAAGTCCCAAGTTCAGTTGGCCAATTGCAAGCTTCATCATAGCATTAGAATAATCAGTTTCTTTGTTTGAAGTAAAGTAAGTACACAGAACTGGAACCAACACCCATCCCCAGTGGCCTTTGGTTCTCTTTTAAATAAATAGATGGCATTACTGGGGACACAGAATACTGGTCTTTCCTGTTGGAATTCCATAGGAGAAACATTGCCCCCCACAGGAAGCTGCTGCTGTCATAGAACAAAGGACGCTCTCACCTCTGAGAAGAACCCTCTAACAGGGTCAAAGGGCCAAGATGTCATTGCTATACCTCAGACCAGGACCTAGAAGAGGACGAGAAGGCAGAGGCGAAACGGTACAGAGGACTCAAACCATGAACCGTTTTACTTTTGAAGGTAGATCTGGACTGGGCCAGCGGCAACCTGAGTTCTCGTCCTACCTTTGTCCCTCCCTCCCCAGGTTACTTTGGGCAAGCCACTCATGTTTCTAGGGCTCTGTTTCCTCCTCCAAAAACGGGGTGGGCCAGGCCAGCTGTTCTCGATGGACGCATCCCAGATCTGCCATTCTAAGATCGCAAACAAAGCCTAGCAACAAAGCACGAATCTAATGAGTTTTACTCAACTCTCGGCTTTCTCATGTACTTTTTACAAAGACAATGAAAGCGTAACAAAGGTCTACAACTCAAAGGTTAAGTCTCACCTACTTCCCCATCCCACGTATACACACTTCATAACATCTCTTGGCTCTAAAACTCCAGCTGGATATAATAGTGTGATTTAGCTTCAACTCCCCGTGCACCTGGTGACTTGGAGAAAAGTCATTTCATATTTCTTATTGGTGGTATCACAACTACCTTAAAAGCTACCAAAACCCGACTGTAGGAAAAAAAAAAAAAAGAAGACTGGAGATTCTCAGATGTGTTCAAGGAGGTTTTCAGGTGATCTTGAAATAATTCCTGTGATTTCAAGTTCTACCCAGCCTCTGTTGTATGAACTTTATTATTTTTCTTCTTCTCCCCAGGGCTCATCTAAGCATAGGATGAAAAAAATGTCAATTTTTCCCGCACTAAGAATTCAATGTAATAATATTAGAAATAAGTAATGATGACGAGGATGATATCTGACATTTATGTAGTCCCTAGGATGAACTAGGCATGATTCTAAGTACTTTACATATACTAATTTATTTATTCTTCAGTACACCTCTAAATGATAGAGACTGTTATCATCCCTACTGGCAGATAAGGAAGCTGAGGATCAAAAAGTTTAAGTAATTTTCTCAGGGTCTCTCAGACAGTAAGTGGCAGAGCTGGGATTCAAACCCTGACTATTTGATTCCAGAGTCAATGCTTTCAACCCATTATATTGAAAGACTTCTCCCCACAGGGGAATCTATTCCAAAGAAATGTGGAAAGAATGATTTAAATAGTGATAACAGTGGGAAAATGAGTGAGAATCTTTATCTCTAAGGTCAATTTAATCTCTATATCTATTTGATAAGGCAGCAAAAGCACTTATCTTGTCAAAAGAAATTGGTTCACGGAACATAGCATTGATTTTTTTGCCCTAAGAATTCAGCACAGATTAGCAAGGTGCCAAGCCACAAAATGTGCATTCTCTGGGCTCTTTACCCAAACTACAGGGCTAGACGATTGGCTTTAAATCACCATGGCAACCAGAGGCAGTGGTGATGCCCCATGTAAACAGACAGGAGAAGAAGGACTGTCATTAAAATCCTGTTTGTGGTAGAAAAGGGGTATTTGGAGAGAATCTGTCCTGTGGGAGATCTTTCACTTTAGAAAGGAAAACATTCTTGCTTTTGTCAGAACTATCTGTACTCAGATCTTCTTAATATAGCTTTTTGTTCTCTCTTGCAGAAGTTGGAGATCTTATCCTCTGCATCCCTTCACAGCTGTACATTGTAAAATCTATTATGTATATATATGTGTTTCCATATCTGTGTGTGTATATGCCCACATTCATACATATCTGTGCATGTGTGTTTATACACATGTATAGTAAATGTGCATGCCTATGATACATGATGTGCACATTCACACACATCTAACACCCACGTACACATATATACTGACTTTCCAACATCTCACCACGGCACTCTCAGCTCATGACTGTGACATGACCTGTTTGTCTGGAAGCAGATTCAACCAAGAAAGGGCACCAAGACACATCTCTTCACCGCCTCTAGTGAGAGAAAGGCCAACTAACTCAGCGCGCTCTGATTCATTCAAGTCACCACTGGCAGAAAAAGTCTCCGCTTGCTTGCTCCTCTTATCCCCATGTTGTTAGCAGGGCCAGGCCTGTCTGCCCACTGTTTCCCTTGTCCCCTCAGCCTGTTCAAAAGGGATGCAAGAGAGAGAGAGAGACAGAGAACCATCATTTTTTCCTCCAGAGTTACATCATTTATTTTTACCAGTGCTTTGGAAACCATCATCAAATTGATAGTGTGGCTTCAGAGAAGTTGGTGAAATCTCTTCTGCAAGAGAGAACTGCCTGTCAAATTTTAACCAAGTTCGGGAGATTGCATGAGATGGTGTTTTCGTGTCCCTTTCAACTCTGCATCTACAAGTCAAGAGATCCAAGTCAAGGTCATGAGGAGAAACAATAAACAGCAGGAGAGTCATAGACAAAAGTACCGTCCAGGTTTCCGTGGCGTAGTAGGAAAAACCCGGGGTGGGGAGTAGGAGGCTCTGCCTCTCACTGGAGAAAGTGACTCAGGCATGAGACTGACTTTCCCTAGAAGTCCAGTCTCTCCACTTTGAGAATGAGGGGTTGGGCTCAATTATGACACTTCCTGGTCTTTCACACAGCTACCAGCCGGCTTCCAAGCTATAATAAGCCTGGGTGCTGCTGGCTCCAACCTCTTCAGCCCCCTCACCTCATATCCCAGGAAACCTACTCACGTGGCTTCTGCAGGCTCTGAATTCCTACATTGCGGAAATAAGCACCCTGACATCTACATCTGTGGGGGTAAATGCAAGGCGACCCTGAGAAGAATGAGGTGGCTCTGTACCTGTCGATATCGTAAGGTACTTTGTAAAGGAAGGAAGTCAGGCTGCAGAACTGCATGTTCTTTGTGTTTCCGTGTGTGTATACAACTAATTATAAATATGTGTCTGCATGGGTACACATTTATGTCTAGTACGTGGAGAATTTACCCAATAAATATATACCAAGTTAGGAGAAAATGGCATATACATAAGTATAATCATTACAGCAAGGCTTGTCACAGCCAAAATAAATGAATGAATAAATGAATGAAAGCACTGAAATGTCCATTGATAAGAGACAAGTAAAACAGATGATAACTTATCCATGCGATGCAGCTGTGACACAGAATGAAGTAGACTTGTGAATGTTGACATAAAAAGACTTCTAAAGATACACTGTTAGGTGAAAAGAAAAGAAAAAACCTCAGTAAGTTGTCACTATTAGTCTTATTAAAAAAAAAACAAAAAACAATGCTCTCGCATTCTTTTCTCTCTCCCCTCCTCTTTCCTATATAGCATTCAATCCTTGGACTACAGAAATACTCCAATTTATAGCAGAAAAGCTCTTTAAAGTTCAAACTATGCAGTAAAGCCTTGGAATTCTAAAGTCTTCTGCACCTAAATATTTATGCAGTTATCATTTGTTCTGTTATTCAAAACCAGTACCTTAACTCACAAAGCGGTAGGCATGCTGAGGGCAAAGACAACTGCACTCCTCAAAATCTGACATGATCATTGCTTGGATTGGAGAACAAAGACGAATGAAGTTACATAGGCATTTGCCCTGCATTCTTTTCCTTCATGTCTGAGGAGCCAAGGAAATATTCCAGGATGTCAGAGACACTGATATCAACACGGTTTTCCAGGAGGAAACAACTGAGCAGTTGCAGCCACACTCTCCATTGAAAACAAGAGCCACACAGAATCCTTGGGACCAGCTGATTTATATCAATGTGTCAACTCTGCCTTGTGAAAATCCCTGTGCCTTCAGGCTACAAATTACTGAATTTGGAAAATAAAAATGATGAGGCAGTTAAAGATACTAGGAAATATTATCTCATCTTTTTCTCCTTTAAGGTTTTATTTGCTCAAATCAGCATTATCTGTCACTTCAGCAGAAGTGTCTGGGGAAGAAAGCTGAAGTCAGGAATGTGGGCTGAGAGGGAGATTTATTTTCATAAGGCTTAATTTTTTTTTTAATATACTATGACTATGCTTTACTTCTCCAATCTGAAAAATGTTTGGTTCATGTACAAACAAGCAAACAAACAAAAACTCAATAACAACAATAGAAAACTTTGAATAAAAGTCACCTAAGCCATTTTTTCCTTTAAGATCAGCCGTTGTGTGGCAATTTGGGTCTGAGACTATAAGAGAAAGACGGTTTTTGTTCATTTGTTTTTACTTTTAAGAACGCAGGAGGAAAAGTAGAAGAAGAAAAGTAAAAAAGAGGAAAGAAAGTCTCCCCCAGAGTTGTGTTCCTGAGATGAATGTCGGAAAATTATGTCTTGCATCAGGCTGCACGATACCCAAGAGGAAAAGCAATTAAGGGAAGCTGGGGGTGGAGGGGAATCATACAAATGATCAAGGAAATTACTTCTGAGTTAAAGCCAAAGGAAATGACCTGGTTGTGTAATGGCTGGTGAAGGATTTGGCAACTGGCTTCTTAATATCTGAAAGGAATAAACACCCAACACTAAAAAATTAATAAGTGATAAAGGAAAAACCTTACCATTCTTGATAAACCCACTTTGGGTGAAACCGACTTCATTCTTTTCCCCAAAATTCTTTGTAAAGATGTAAATGAAAATGAACTAAGTCTGTCTGGTATCAAGATTCAATTATCCTGGAGTTGAAGGGGTGAAGTGAAGGAGATACAGCCAGAAGGGTACAAAGACCAGAGGACCTGACAAGAGCAGAGAACGGATGAAAAGTGCCACTTTCCCCACAGTCGTACTTCAATTGTTTAATAAGTAGGCCAAGTCATGGGAAGAAATCTTTACCACACAGGTTGATTATAATAATAAAGCACATACAGTAATAATTAGCCATCATAACACCTTCTCCTTTCAGGCTTGTGAGAAGCAGCATAAGATAAGGACCTGAAACTAAAGAGGCATCCTGTGTTCAATTTCCGTGAATTCATATTTCACAATAAGTCACCCAAGGAAGAAACTACGTACCCTCCCAACCCACCACAGCTGCCCTCCAACTCTCGACCCCCTCCCACCCCACCCCTACACACACACACATAGAAACCACTGCTATGCTATTTAGTTTTAGGCATCTCCTCTAGATGGTTCTTTAAAATATACGATCACTGAAAGCTCTGAAAACTTGCTACATGTATACCTTTAACCTTCCTTTACCGATGTAACCTATGAGATAAATTATTTTACCACTAAGATTATCCATTCAGATTTCTAAACAGGTGGGCCATTTTAAACTACTGAAAAGCAGTTCATAATGTAATTTAGTGAAAACATTTGGGAAGATAAAAATAAATTGTCACAGAGATCAGTTAATGAAAATACCAGAACTCATAAGGATTCAATCAATCTGCAGTTACTCATTACTCACCTTCCATGCACTGAACGCAAACATATGCAGATCCTTCAACTTGCAAAAAGAAAGTGTTAGATTTAGCAACTAGAGTCACATAAAAGGAGTAATTGGTTTCTCAAATGTCATTATCGTAGGCTGAATTATTATTCACTTCTTCTAGCCTTATGATTAGAGCTTACGGTTAAAGGAAGGTCATCACTTCAACTTCATTTGTATACTCCATACATACATATACTGAGTACCTATAACTACAAATTGGCTCGTAATGAAACTATGTGTATAATAGATTCATATGTTATACATTATATGAAACTATATAGAAATATTCTGTCCATGTTACCCTTATGAATGCTCTGAAATTTATGCTTATGTTGAAGTTACACATAATGCTGATTTGAGCACAAAAAACCTTCTTAAAGAAGAAGCAGACGAGACAATTATTTCCTAGTATCTTTAATTGTCTCATCATTCTGACTTCCCGAATCATTTCACCAAAATCTTTTCTAAAAATTGAAACTAGAAAATACTATAAACACTTATTAAATGATACTTTCGGTCAGCATTAGATTTTCTGATTAAAAATCACTAACCTATAAATATCTAAGTTTTCAAGTATTTGAGTTTAGGGTCTTGGGAATTAACTCTAGTTAATTGCACATTTGTCTAAATTTAAATTAAAAAAAAAAAGATACAGTCATTTTTCCCTAACAGTAGGTCCATCTCTAAAATATGTGTAATTTTGCATTGCAATTTAAAACACAGAGCCTGACAGAACTAATTTACATTTACATCATATTGAGACTGTTTCATTGCTAGAATGTCACATTGCATCTTTAAAATATATACATATTATGAATTCCTTACTCCTACAAGAAAAGACTTATGTTGGATAACCTAATTTATAGAAAAAGAGCTCTTTAACGTTCAAAATATGCATCGAAGTCTTGGAATTCTAGTCTTCCACCTAAATATTTACGCAGTTAAAATTTGTTCAGTTATTCAAAACCAATACCTTATGGATGAGTAGAACTTAACTCATAAAGCGGTACGTATGCTGAGGGCAAAGACAACTACCACCTCCCAAAACCTGACATGATCATTCTTTGGATTAGAGAACAAGGAAGAATGAAGTTACATAGGCATTTGCCCTGCATTCTTTTCCTTCATGTCTGAGGAGCCAAGGAAATCTTCCAGGATGGCAGAGATACTGATATCAACACGGTTTTCCAGGAGGAAGCGGAACAAAGCAGTTGCAGCCACACTCTCCACTGACAACAAGAGCCGCATAGAATCCTTGGAACTAGCTGATTTATGCCAACGTGTCTACTGTGCCTCGTGAGAATCCATGTGCCTTTGGGCCACAAATTTCTGCAGTGCTGTGGGTACAGGAGAAACGTGAGGTAATCCTCAAGCCCTACAGGGAATTCAGGAATCCAGCCAAAAGCAATCCGAAGCACCTTGCTCTGGTGGCTGATGGAAGACAATGTGACTACTCTGACCTCAGCATCTGAGATAGCCCCTGTTCAAAGCACTGTTCCCTGAGCTCCTCACCACAACAAATTAACGAGAGAGGTCATTTTTCCCTTTCAGTGGAGACTTTGCTCCCTTCAGAGGCCACACAAATAGTAAATGACTGAGTCAAGATTCCACAAACATCTCCTCATCCCATGGTCTTTCTATTAAACCACACTGTCTGTAGACAAATCTGTGCTTCATCATGAGTGGAATGGCTACAACAGCACTGTTTCCTGTCACTACAAGATGAAATTGCATAAGGGTTTCATGGATAAGTGTATGGGTGTGTGATATACGTCTACCAACAGCAGTACTCTTTGTGCAAACAGAAATAGACATGCCATGAGACAATTTGTGACTATCAGAGCTGCCACAAACCTTAGATGACCTAAAGCTCCTTTGCCTATACTCTCCTGCCTCGCTCACAGTATTAATTAGTAAACAGACTTCTGGTACAGAAAACTTCTCCATATCCATCTACCACTACTGAGTGTTTATCAAGCTACCATAGATGTCAAGGCTTGTACATGTCCCTTTGACAATGAACTATTTCTAAGCATGTCAGCCCAACTTCCAGCCACCACAACCTACATCTCTTTGCTTGAGGGCTTTCTCGGGGCATTAGATTCTGCTCTAATTGATAAGCTAATTAATAGAGACAGAAGTAAGAACAGTGGTTACCTCTGAGAGAGTATTGATTGGAAAGAGGTAGAAAGAAACCCTCTTGGGTGCTAGAAATGTTCTACATTTGATCTGGGAAGTGGTCACACAGGTAACACATTAAGTTTAGTATATTTCACCAATTTTGCTGTGTACTATTATCTATATATACCTCAACCATAAAGAAGTGGTACTAGTGGGGGAAATACAGACTCTGATTTAGTAGCTCTGGGTGAGTTCTGAGATTCTAGATCGCTAACAAATTCCCAACAATGCTGATGCTGGTGTGGTCTGATCACATTTGCATCTCAAAGCTCTAGCCTAGAGTCAGGAGTGACTTACAAGTCAGCTTGCTATAAATGTTTACCCATTGCCTATAATGTTCCAGGCACAGGGCTGGGCCCAGGCGCTGCTGCACATGAGGCCCATGAAGAAGCCGTAGGCATATACTGTCCTTGAAGAAGTCACAGTCTACTGAGGTCAAACAATGAGTATAACAAATTCATTCATCGATTAAAAATATCTCAGGGAGTGTCTGCCATGTGCAATAAGCAGGTGCCTGTTCCCTCTCCACTAATGTTTATAAATATTAGGCCACACATACACAAATATTTACCCATCCCAAATGATATAAGTATTACTATAAGAGCAGGGTGAAACAGAGTTGCTGACAGGTGGCCTGTGTAGCTGGAGAGTGAGGAGTGATGGTGAGTGGTGAGCAATGAGTTTGCTAATGCAAGCAGAGGCCAGAGAAAGCATGGCCTAGTGAGCCGCATTAAGGATTCTGGTCTTTATCTTAACAGCATTGGGAAGGGGCGGCTGGATGCCTCAGTTGGTTAGAGCGAGAGCTCTGAGCAACAGGGTTGCCAGTTTGATTCCCACATGGGCCAGTGAGCTGTGCCCTGTGTAACTAGATTGAAGACAACAACTTGAGCTGAGCTGCCACTGAGCTTCCAGAGGGGTGGCCAGATGGCTCAGTTGGTTAGAGCACATGCTCTTAACTACAAGGTTGCCGGTTCGACTCCCACAAGGGAATGGAAAACAGTGACTGAACTCAGAGCTGAGCTCCACAACTAAGACTGAAGGACAACAACTTGACTTGAAGCTGATGGGTCCTGGGGAAAACATACTGTTCCCCAATAAAGTGCTGGAAATCCAAAAAAAAAAAGCAAAAAAAAAAAGCAGTGGGAAGATTTTGAGAGGCGTTAAACAAAGGGTGTGGCATAATCAAATTGCATTTTTAAAAATATCACTCTAACTTCAGTGGAGAACCAATTAGATGGAGGCCAAAAAGAAGGCTAGTCTAACAGACCAAAGGAGAAACAATATTAGCATGGATGAGGGAAACAGCTGTAGAGACAGAGAGGAACATAGTTTACAGATATTTATATGGGAATATGGACAAGTCTTGATGATGAATTGACTATGGGGGTGTCAAAGATGACTCTGAGTCTTCTTCTTTGCACAATTAAAAATGGGAGTGTCATTCACAAAGGTGGGGGAACAGTGTATTGTCTCCATCTTTTCCAGACTTGCCAGAATAATCCAAATTTCACGCAAAGTCATTCTTTTCCAGTAAACACAGTTTACCAAATATAAGACATTTCCTAGAAATTAAGCCCATAAATTTCAAAAAAAAAAAAAAAGTTTCACAACAATGACATCTCTCTTGCAATGGTCAGCCTGGTGTGTTTCCTACGTGAAGCAGACTCAGACAACCACGGATCGCTGTCAGGCCAGGCCCACTTATGTTTCATTGTAAATATTAAGGCCCCAAAGCTCAAAAATTGAATCCACATTATCCTTCTCTCTGTGCTTCCCTTCCTTCTTCCCTTTGGTGCTCAGAAGTCAATAGTTGACTACTATATATGGAGACACATGCTTGGGAAATTGCTTATAATTATGTGCTCTGCGGGCATGCAGTGTGTTGAATTTACTTCTCAGAGTACTGTATTTTTTACATAGTAAAACAGTGGGATTTTCTCCAGTTTTATTGAGGTGCACTTAACAAATAATAAGTGTGTATATCTAAGGTATACAACATGCAAAAGTACATTCAGAGCCCACCTGCCTGAATGCAAAAGGTGGCAGATGACTAACATGACCTCTCGAAGACAAACAGCTGACCTGGATACATTACTGCACATCTAGAGGAAATAAAACCTTTTGGGGGCTACGTATCAAGATCAGATTCAATACCAAAATATGGGACTTCAAAATTGACTGGGGTCACTATAGGTCAACTAAATGTCCTAAAAAATTATTCAGGTTTGCTTCAGGCCCAAAATACTGCTCTGGAATATAGAACGCTGAGTTTTCATCAATCACTGTGGTGTATCACCAGAGGCTTTCGCTACAAATATCTTGAGCACTAACAATGGCCAAAACACAATGCAAGTTGGGGGAATCCATAAACCAAGAGTCTTACCTTCATGGAATTGTAATCTACCAGGGAGAGAGACACAGGAAGACAAAAGATAATCCAGACAGAATAAAATTAGTGCTAAAGAGAGAAAGGAGCAATTTTTGTGAAAGGTAGAGGAACAATATATTTTCTCTTATTGGGGAGACAGGAAATGTATTACAAAGACAGTGAAATTTGAGGTGGTGGTAGCAGAGAAATAAATAAAATTCCAACAGGCAGAGAAAGCCTGTCCAGCCTAAGACTATACCATGTCAAGAGCATCAAGAAGGAACACTGCATTTAGATTTTTGACAACCGGTGGCAGTCTGGCATGAATGAATTTTGGTAACCCTGGAGCGGGCAGGATCAGAATGCAGCATGGAGGGTGCAGCATCCTGGGCCAAAGAGGCTGAAATGTAACGTATGGCTCTGGAAAGCCATTACAGGTTCTGGAGCAGAGGAGTTATTGGATGATGGGAATAACACAAATATTGGATTATTGTGAATTTTCACTCCAAGCCCATATTCTCCCCAGTTGAATTGTGATGCTCATGGTTTCACTGACAACTCTGCATATCAAAGAGACATTTAAAATCACAAATCTTCATTTATCATTTTTCACTTATCATACAAGCCACTATAGATGTATATGACCATATCTCCAAGAGTTAAAAATGTATCTATGTTCAAGCTTCTTAAAGAAAAAAACATAGTCAATAAGGTTTATGTTTGAAAGAATACTTTTAATATCTGAATTGTGATTGTACCTGCTATAGGGTTTTGTTTTGTTTTTTCCCCTAAAAATTTCTTGGTTTTGAAGGCTGAGTTGACTTTTGAGTTCTAACCAATTTTTTAGTGACTAAGTCTAAATGGGCATCATTGACTAGAGGTACAATAAATGTTTTGGGTGTGAAATAAATATTGTTTTAAGTTCTTTTTTTCTTGAAGCGCCCCCCCAGCAAACACAGTAACAATTGTACAAAGCTTTTCAAGGACATATTCAATGAAACATGTAATAGAAATGTTACTTGACTTTATAACAACATTTATGCAAGTATAGAATGATGCAATTATAGAATGAATACTGAAAGGGCTGAGCTTCCTTACTTTCTTTGATTTCTTATAATAAAATAAATATCTGATTTGGAATTTATACTCCAAAAATGGATTAGAATAATCATTAATATCCCTTCCTCTTTCTCCCAGTATAATGCATTTGTCCGGGATATCCACTGATAAATACAGAAAAGAAGGACAATGGAGGATACAGCACATGGTAAAGCTGGAAGAGGTCCCTTTGCAGGGGCTCTGGAAAGATATAAGCAATTGCATTACCATATATTAAGGAAGTGGATCCATACGCAAGTTCTTTTCTCTTTCATGGGCAGTGCTAAGGTTCTAAAAGAAGAACACATTTGCTGTGTCCTTTGCTATATGAAGCTAAGTAGACCGATAAATGGTACCCAGGTTCAGGAACTCTTTAAAAGGGCACAGGAAAGGTGATTTTTATTTCATGCTCAGGATCCTTTTCAAAAAGCAAAAAATGGTCACAGAGAAATACTGTTAATTAGAGCTATTCAAGTGTGGGTTGCCCAAGCGGAAAACACTCCTGTTTTGTGTGCAGGAAGGGCAAGAGATGCCATGGCTTAGAGAGTGATGAGCTGACGCTCTGGTGATCATTAGCCTAACTTTGTGAAGTAGGGATGGCTGGGTAAACTCTGACATCCTAAAGTGTGGCGTGGCAGATACAAAACCCTTGGGTAGAGAAGGAGCTCCAGAAAGGTTTCTAACCCACAGAGAAGATTCTCTTTTTGCAGTACAGTAATTATGAAAAAATGCATGAAGATATGTTAACAGGCGATGGGCCCTCAATTGACGATACCGCTTTTAGATTTGCTTTAATGATTGATTGAAATAATATTCCTAGCTTTAAAAGAAACAGTAAGGCACGCCTATTCAAATCATACTAACAATTGTTGCTCAGGCAAAAATGCAAGAAAAAGTAAATAAAAGGCATACAGATTAGAAAGAAATAACACTACCTATCCTCAGACAAAATGACGACCTATATAGAAAATCCCAAAAGTCTACAAAAAAGCTACTGAAATTGCTAGTGAGCTTAGCAAAGTTGCATGATACAAAAACAGTGTTCAAATGTCAATAGTATGTCTATATACTAGCCATGGAATAGAAAATTAACATTTTTAAAAAGAACTATTTACAGTGGCACCAAAAAATGAAATCTAAATCTAGATGAAATCTAAATTTAGACAAAGGTCTAAATCTAGCAAGGTATTCTGAAGATCCGTATGCTGATAACTATGAAATATTAATAAGAAAAATCAAATAAGACCTAACTAAATGGAGAGATATATGTCCATTTTGAGGATTAGAAGACTTGATATTGTCATGTAGATTCAATCCAACACCAATCAAAATATCAGTAAGGTGAGTTTCGTGATTAAATTTTGAAAAGTATAACCTTACATAAGAAAAAGTAAAGACAACTCCACGCTTCAAGTGCAATTGAATTAGAGTTTGAAGCTCCTTGCTTCTCAAAGTATGGTTTGTGGAGTAGCAGAAGCAGCTGCACCATCTGGCAGCCACTCCAGACCTGCTGAACCAGAACCTGAATTTTTAACAAGATTCCCAGGGAATCCAATCTGTATACACATTAAAGGGGGAGAAGCAAACTTGTTTGTTAGTGTGATTTTCACCTTCCAGCTCTTCCCTAAACAAATCACTCTTATGCCATCTTTTCTCTTATTTAAGGAGATTAATTAAATTCTTTCAAAGGTTTGTTTATTTCTTTGGAAGAGCCCCATATACTGAGCCCCAAAGTCATCTTTAAGGGCTAAATAAGTTAAAGCAAGTAAGTAGCTTAATTAACACCTTCTCCTTCCAAAGGACCTAAACTTCTACAGAGTAGCATATACTCTGGAGGGTGAATAAACAGATGAAAAACAAATCCTTTCTATAATGAAACTGTCCTTTGTAGCAAATGATTAATGTTAAAAAGAGAAGGGTTTTAGCCAAAAGAACATGCTGACAAATATTTTTTTTAAATAAAAATATAAGTGCTTTATCCACCTTACTGTTCAACTTTTGTTCCTCCTTCACTACTACCTCACTGAGTAATTTCCTCTAAGGTAGTTTTTGTTTTATCTGTTCTCAAAGCAGAATACACACACACACACACACAACTTGTTCTTTTGTGGGAGTTCCACACATGGCTATTTCATGGGTTGAGGCAGGTCTTAGGTATTTCTGTAAAATAACCAATATTTTCTTCAAGTTTCTATGTGTCTTATTTCTAAATCCAGGACTCAAGCCATTCTCTTCATGGGTCTCTGAAAGATACCTTTCCTTTCAAGGTTCTGTAGAGGCCTTTGGTCTCCCATGTAAAGGTCCTGTAGACTTCATTCAGGTTGAAAATGCTTCTCTACTTTCTTTCAGAAAGTCCATTCACAAAGCAGCAGAACAAACTATGGCACAATAGATCCTAGAACCGGCACTTTCTCGGCCACTGCATAAGCAAGATGTCTCAAGGTGAGAGAAGATACCATAAAATGAGACCACTCTAGAAGGAAACCAGCCAGTCTTTGGAAAGTCCAAGAAGAACTTGTAAAATGAGGAAGCCAGTGAGAACCATTTCTCCTGGGCCGACATTTAGCCAGGCAACTGCCAGCCTCCTTTGTGGGCCACCCATTCCTGAGACATCATCTACACAAGGCATGTTGACTGCTTTTGGAACACTTACTATTTAACACTCTCTTCAGTCCATCACCTCGATGTGGTCTCTAAGAGAATCTCCATTTCTCACGTCACAGACTATTTCTAACAAATGAACTGCCATTGTGGTACATTTCACAAGCAGGAACTCAGAATTTGGGATGTTTGCTTATGTAAAAGAAATATTACAGAGAAACATCATAGAAATGACTGGTCCTGTCACTGTCACAGGTATTACAGCGGGGACTCCACAGCTCCTGCTGCTGATTTTGGGAGAAGTATCATTCTTGTCCAATATCTGACATTCATTAGCATGCTCCATTTTTTTTTAATATGTTGTTGATCAAGCCAAACCTCAGCTTTCGTCCCTCTTGAAGTAATTGGCTGTGACTCATCCATTTGAACAGGACATCATAAAATGCTCTCTGTATTTTGAAGAAATTAAATGCCTGATTTAATCCACATGTCTTCCTTTGGAATTTTAATTATTCATTTCTCCACGAGAGCAAAAGGTTGGATGCCTTGGGTTATTTATAGCTGGGGGATGGTAGCAGAACACCGAGAGTAGGAGGAGAAAGAAGAGAACCAGACGAGAAATTCCATTAAAAATACTGTGCACTCAGGCAGGAAGGCAGAAAGGCTGAAGATGAAAAAGTCAACAAGTAGGAGGGAAAGGGATTAGTACACATGGTGAAGACAAAGAAAAATGAGAGCTAGGAGGAGAAACTCAATAATGTCAGAGTGTAATGGGGAAAGTAATAAAGGATGGCAGAGAGAGCCTAGCTGTGGGCATATAAGAAAATCCTCATACCAGCAGTGAGAGTTTTCAGTGCTGTCTGGCACTTTAATCACTGCCTCTCAACTCAGCCATCATCTGCCTGCAGAGCCCAGATGTGATATGATCAGATTTGTCTGATGGGTTATGTCATAGAGCAGATTTCACAGGTTCGTAGTTACTGTGGAATCCCCAGGCCCCTGGGATTGCATTGTCACACCCCATAAGGCAGGATCTGGTTTTTGAGTTATGACGGGATAATGAAGGAATGGCCACATCTCTTTGGAAAAGTGTCTTCCTGTCCAGAAATGGAGAGTGAATTTCAGGAGGCCTGGAAAGTTTGCACCAGCATTTTTGAAACATGCCAAAATACGCAAAGCATCTGCTTCAAGAATTACGGGGACCTATGTGTTGATGATGAGAATGACTGGATTACATCAAAACTCTCACATGCAAATCATAATATAGGAATAGATGTAGGGAGAAGCGCTGATACTAGCATTATTACTGGAAACACCTTCCTCTAGCTCAAGGATAATTAAGTCACTCTCTCTACCATAGTTTTGAGGTAACCTAGTTTTATATAAAGGTCTCTAAATTCTAGCATTCCCTCCAACTGTCTAATTCACTTGCCTGAAAAAAATGCTTCCTAGGACATGAAAAGTCTGGTTTTAACCAACAGTGGAAAGGGCAGACAACTCCAGAATGAAACTTTCAGACATTCTAACAGCTACCGTTATCCTAAACACAGAAACCAATTTTACATATCAGATTCCGCCCTGTCCCCAACCTTCCCATTGCATAGACTCGTCCTCACACCTGAGTATGCTTAAGGTTATCAGCAGCAACCGGCAAGGGAACTCCTGAAAAATATTAATTTTCCTCAGTCTTGGCCCTGCTATTTGGGAGCAATGTGACCTTAATCAAGTCCCTAAAATCCTCTATGCCTTATTTATCTTTATATATATGAATAAAATGAAAGGGTTAGCCTAAAAGAGAGAAAAGATGCATATTTTATAGATAAGAAAACTGAAGGTTCAAGGACCCATTTCCAGTACTAGCAGAACTAACACAACGACAATAACTTTGATTTTGAGCCCAGAGCCAGAGGTTCTTTTATTACATGCAATACGAAGAACATTTGTATAGGTAAGGGAAAGCCACTGTAGGTGGAATGTTCAATACGGTCACAGGTATGAAGATAAAAAGGTGAAGCTAATGACAATAAAGTGACCATATTCGACAGGGATTTGAATGCTAGGTCGAGGTGATAACAAACGTGATCTTGCAAGCAGCATAGAAAGACAGAAGGTTTTTGAGGAGAAGAGTGACATAATGAGAGTGTTGGTTCATAAAAAGCAACTTGCATTTATGGAGTAATAGTTGTCAGTGACAGAAATAGGAACATTAGGAAAACAGCCAGCTTGGAAATGACAATGTGAGTTTGATTTGCTGCCTATTGAGTTTGAAAAGTGAGTAAGCCATACAGATAGACACTTTTTAGGAAATCTGAGAGATTGAAAGCAGAGAAAAGGTCATGCCTAGAAATATCGATTTAGTAATCCCATGAGTATATGTCATTATGAAACTGAGAGAATAGCTAGACTTCTACTCAGTTAGGGTCCTCGTTGCAAGCAACAGAAGCCCATTCGAGGCTACTTAAAGAAATGCATTGGAAGGACTGGAGATCACAAAATTAAAGAACGTCCTGTCTCAACTTGGTTGGAAGGATTGTTAGACTGGAAACAAGATCCGTGCTCTTCTCCTGGCTTTTCGAGACAACTCATTACCTATGAAGCTTTGGTTAATTTCCTGCTTGGTGTTCCTTAGTTTCCTGGTCTTTATAAAATAGAAGATAGAACTAGATGCTACAGAAGATCTATTTTAAGTCTGGTATTCTCAAATATTTCTATTTTCAATAACTATTTTCTGTGATCATGGCAAGGAATGTCCCAGGAAGAAATGCGAGTTTGGGGAGAAAATACAATTAAAGGCTTTTTCTGTAATGCATGGCAGTCTCAGTGGGGATGCCCACTAATCTTCTGAGTTCCATTTCAATAAATGAGTTGGCATTTCTAAGTGACATAAACTCAAACTACACATCATCTCTTTTCAGAAGGTTCAACACTAGACATAAAAATTCAAATTTTCTATAGGTGTCATTTCTACCATGTTCTACCTTCTGGAGTTGCAGATGACATGTCTGATGCCAGCCTGACTTTTTTACCTTGCCAGTAACTTCTTGCTGTTTTAAAGCTTTTGATAGCTTCATTCACATTTGAAATCCAGGAACTTTAAAAGCATATGCCCAGAGTGTGTCCTTTGTTTGTTTTTTAATTAACCCTGCTTAGAACTCAGTGAGGACGTTCAATTTATAGACTCAAGTTTTCCTTCAAAGTAAGGAAATTTTCTTTTATTATTTTTAAAAAAATAACTGCCTCTCCTCTCCCTGTTCTTCTGTGAACCTTCTCGATTGCCTCTGTAAAGGTCCTTGGACTGTCCTCTGAGTCATTTAGTATCCCTCATCATTTGGACCATCTACACCAGAACCTCTGAACCACTACATTTTAATTTAGAAATAATTTTAAAATCCCTATAATTCTTTTCTTAATGCTGTAAGTAGATTTCCTAAATACTCTTATTATCACTAGTCCTCCTGTATCTGCAGTAGCTCAGTTTCATTAGGTAATGTGTGTCCTAGGTATTTGATTGGGCCTTCCTCCCTATGCTGCACTGCTATTTCCTTTGATTAACCATTACTTATAACCTTTCCATACTCCTCTCACTCTCTAGTAATCAACTAAAACTCCTCCTAGGTAGTCGGAAACTTGCAAATAGTGGAATGTGCAGCAGTTACCTTGGGCCAGTGAAGCAGTGATCAGCAACCACCCATATTCTATTTATTCTCCCAGAAGCCTCTCTGAACCAAGACCTTCTGAGACCCAGGGATTTGAAGGATTTCGTCCTATCCGCTTAACTCTCTGACCATTACTTTGGGTCCAGGAAGATCCTTCAAGTCCATTAAAGACTATACTTGGGGTCCTTCCTTAAGGAGGTCCTTTCATCTCCTAGGTCAACCTCTAGCCATCCTTTGACCCTGGCCTCTCAGTCTCTGTATTTCCTGGAACCAGTCTAAGCCCAAAGAGGAATAAAGTCCTAAGCTTGATCTTTTATCCAAAAATCCCAGGAAAAGTGGCCTCAATTATATCTCAGGTGTCTGCCACCTTGTCAGTCCCAGCTGCCACGTGGCTCATGAGAAATATATAAGTGGAAGTTAAGAGGGGATGATATGAAGGACACACCTTCCAGCTGCTATCTTCCCAGAATCCCCTACCTCAAACTGTCCCTTAAACTCAATTTTTTTTTTAATACAACTGAATAAAGTCCAGGTCTGTAAAAGGTATAATGTGGGGTCATTAAGAAAAGAATCCAAGTGTGGTCTTTCATGGATCTGATGGATCTTATTCACATTGCAGAATAAACCCTGCTTTGGAAAATATTATTATATACTGCAGAGTAGCTAGCATTTCCTTAGAATTACAACAGCCTGATTTAAAACAAAACAAAACAAAACAAACAAAAACCTTGATAAATGATTGTTTTTTTCATGATTATGCCTACTGCAGAAAGAGAAGCCCACATAAGATTCCCCTCATTCCTCAACAAGCTGCCCTAGATTATTTTAATGCTATCAATTTGCCCATCGCTCAACCCAAGAAATTTACTAGATGTGGTTTAACTCAACTTGTGTAATGAGCAAGACCTTAATAAATAGCCAATTCCTATTGAGAGGGGAGACGCAAGTGTTAACAGTAAAAGGCACAATGGAAGATGGCTGCTTGAGTTTGATCTCGAAATAAGTGGATTCTTCACTTATTGGGCATTGTGGTTGAGGACTTGGGCTGATGGGTGGAATATTGGTTTTGGGGGCTATGTAGCACTTCAATTGTAACTTCCACCTTTCCTTCTTTCATACCTCTGTTTTTAAAATCCCAGACATATATATACCCATGGCCAATGCAAAGAGAAGCTGATACTGGGAAGATTCTCTTTCAATGTCCTCACTTGTTGTCCATTTCTTTCGTGGAGCTACAAGGACACCCTTCTCAATTCACATGATGGGCTGATCCAGTTCTCTGCTGCTAAATAGTACAAGGTCAGATAGGTTTATAAAGGAAGGACCTGGACATGGATATTACTATACATTCTTTCGCTCTTGTCCCTCTCTACCACTCCAGGAACTCTAAGAGCATAGAAATGCTGACTTTTCCTGCCCTTGAACTTCAAAGATCCCCTGTTGCTGTTGCTGCAGGCATCCTAGATAACAATCTATGAGCAAGAGAAGAAAATCATGTCCAATTGCTAACCCCACTGTGTGTACTAATTACCCTGTCAGGTAAGTGTTTCCACCTTTACTCTTACCCCCTTACTTAGGATGACTACCAGAAACCAAATTGGGAGAAATACATGTTAGCATCACTAAATATCAGATCAATGAACCAATCTGTTCACATGATAGCTTACAAGTATGTTTTCCAGTTTGCCACCAGGAATTTTCCCCTGGATATCAAGGCACACAGGGCAGATGTCTCACCTCTCTCACCTATTTTTGCACTGGTTTTGAATATGTTTTAAGAAATTGAATTAACTGCCTTCATATGACAAGGAAGGAAAGAAGATATTTTCCAGAGTGGCGTTTTCTTAAGAGTTTCTGATCTACCAAGAAACTGTTCTCATCTATTCATCCATCAAATACATAGTGTGCCCTTCCTATGTGTTGGATACTGAGAATAAATTAAACTATGAATAAGATAAATTGGGTTCTAGCAATTCAGAATTTAATTTATTTAATCCTATACTCACATCTTCAAATGATTATTGACTGTCTATTATATACCATGCCATTTTCAACCACAGAATAGTCTAAAACAATTTAAAATTATCCTATTGCTCACCATTTTAGATTATGGAATGAGAACAGTAAAGTTGACAGGCCCTATGCCTAGCTTATGTTATGATGGAGTAAAACACAATTATCAGAAGGTGGGAAGTGCTAATGCAGATAATTAAAATAGCATCATGTGCTAAAAAGGGATTATGTGATTACTTTAGAATGGGTGGTCAGGGAAGGCTATGATCTAAGTGATACAAAAGAGTCAGTCACATAATGATAAGGGGCAGAAATATTTCATACACAGAGAATAGCATTCCAGACAAAGGAATGAGCTAGTGCAGAGGCTAGTATAAGGAAAATCTTAGTATATTTGAGGACAGAAAAAAGTACACTCTATGACTCAGAAATGTCCATCTGAGGTATTTATCCAAGGTAAAAAAGACAGCTTTGTATACAAATGTACATGAATAGCAGCCTTATTCATAATGTCCATCAATTGATGTAAGGACAAAGTGTGATACATCCATGCAACGGAACACTACTCAGCAATTTAAAGAATGAGCTTGTAAGAACATAGATGAATCTCAGCAACACTGTATTTACAGAATGAGCTTTATGCAAAAGACAGTACATACTACATGTTTCCACTTATACGAACCCAGAAGAAAAAAACGAAATTTATGCTGGAAAAAAATCAGAACAGTGGGTGCAATATTGAACTATAGTTCAACATATGTTGATATGATTAAGAGAAAATGTATTGCTATCTGCAATTTACTTTGAGATTTACCAAAATATATAAGGGATTATATAGTATAATATATATATATATATATATATATATATATATATACACACACACACACATACACACACACAGACACCTATATACATATATACACACACACACATATATATATATATATATATATATATATATATATATTATATATATTATATTATATTATATATAAATATATAAAAGGGATTCAGAGACTGACAGAAAGATGGAACAATGGGTATAGGTGATAACACAATTAAACTAAAATTTTAACAATAGAACCTAACTGGTGGGTACATAGGCATTTACTGTAAAATTCTTTCAATTTTTCTGATATTTAAATTTTTTCATAATAAAAGCTAGGGAAAGAAAAGAAGAAGGCCATGGTACTAGAGCACCCTAATGTGATGAAGATAAGTATTGGTCAAATAACTCACACAAGTAAACGTATTTCACTAATGTATTGTTTTGGTTGAAAATGATACTTCTTTTCCTCTGTCCGATTGGTTTCATGGTTTCTAGTCAGTCAATGATAAATTCTGTACTCACACAGTATTTCCTCAATGAGGATTGATGCAACAATATTCAACGAACACTCATTATGCCCCTGGCACTATGTGGAAGGAAATAGGAAAAAAAAACTATGAGTTATTTTTGCAAGTTTCTAATAAGAAGCTTGCAAAAATAGTTGAGGACATTGGCCCAACTCATATGAAATAATCAGAGAACAAGCTAGAAGAGATAAAACGATAATGCTATTATAAAAATGGGATTTAAAGAAGAAAGTGACTAGCAAAGAGACATCTGACTAGGTCCAGAAAGACAGATGAAATTGGATTCACCTGTAGCATCTAGATAATAAGTGGCAAGACGGCAGTATGAGGTCTCTGGGTCACAACGTGATGTTTATTAAGCACTTATTATGTGCAGAGCTGAGCTAAGTACAATATATTAGGTGAACAAATATTTATTGTATTTCCAGGTACTAGGGATAAAAAAGGGTACAAATTTCTTTTACTTAATAGATCTTACATTCTAATAGGTTGGGAGGAGGGAATGACAGTCAATAAAGTAGATAAAATATCAGTTTATTAGACAGATAAGAGTTAAGACAAAGAACAAAGTAGGGAACAACGATATAAAGTGTTAAGGGGGAGGTAAATTTTTAGATGAGGGAAATTCTGGTTGAGAAGGGAATACTGAAGTAAAACCATAAAGGAATTAGAAAGCTGGTGATTTGGGGAACTGGAGACAGAACATTCCAGACAGAATGAACAAGTGCAGAAGTTCTGAGGCAGCAGCATTTCAAATATTTAAACAACAAAAAATGGATAATACATTATTATCGCACATAATCCCTGAAATCAGCAACCCTATGAGCTGTGTATTATAAATCACACGTATTTTACAGATGAGGAAATAGGACACAGAAATGTTGACTAGACAGCCTTGATCTACTCAAAACAACCCTCAGTAAAATTAGTCACGATCATGTTAGAACAAAGTAGCTTTAATGTATAATTAGAGTCTGTCTGTTCTTTGCTTTGTAGATGCACGCATCTCAAGGAAGTAGAAGTTTAAGGTTCTGAATATTAGAACCTGATCGAGAAAGCAAAGCAAAGTCACCTGAATCATGATTATCAAGTGACTTTTTGTCTGGCTAGAGAACAAGAAGGTCAATTAGGTCACCAAAAGATTATGTGATTTGAATAGATCGGGATTATGATTCATCTTAATTCAGAAGAACAAAATAAAACCCTTTCTTAAAGGGTCAGAGAGGAAATCTTATCCAAGTATGAGGGAATAATGTCAGCAACGTGGTTGCTGTAATCAATATACTACAGATGACATGATAAAGGCAATCTGTTTGCAAATGAAAACTGTAAATATATCACAAGTATGATGTAGCAACTATTAAAGCAGAAACTCAAAGCCTGCTGACCTGGGCAATAAGAAATACCTGGAACCTTCCTAGGCAAGAAAAAGCTAAAGGAGTTCAGCACCAATCCAGTATTACAAGAAATGTTAGAGGGACTTCTTGATAAACAAAGGAGAAGAAAGGACAGGTAAAGAGGAAGAGAAGAAAAAAATGAAAAATATCAATAAAATGGCAATAACTACATACCTGTCAATATTAGCTTAAATGTAAATGGATTAAATGCTCCACTCAAAAAACTAGAGGGGCGGGGGGGTGGGGATAAGGGGAAGGTGAGAGGTTTAGAAAATAGTCGGTAACCACAAGATGACCACGGGGTTTTGAAAATTAATTTGGGGAACGTACAGAGGGATAGTGGATGGGGGGAGGGGGGCTCACACAGTGTGAGGGATATAAATGATAAACGTCTAAGTTTTGCTTTGTCTTGTGCACCTGAAACTAATAAAAAAAGAAGAATAAAAAGATTAAACTTGCTAAGAGACTAGATCTTAATTGTTCCCAACACTAGAAGACATGAGAATTATGGGATGACGTAGAGGGGTTAGCTAATGCTACAATGACAACCATATTGCAATATAGATGTATCACATAAAACGTATACAATGTTGTATGTAAAATATATCTCAATTTTAAAAATCCCCCCCCCCAAAAAAAAACAAAGAAGAGAAAAAGAAAACATAGGAGGGCTGAATGGATAAGAAAACAAGACTCTTACACATGCTGCCTACAAGAGACTCAAGTCAGAGTGAAAGACACACACAGACTAAAAGGAAAGAGATGGAAAAAGATATTTCTTGAAAATGGAAACAAACAAAAGCTGGGGTAGCAATACTTATATCAGACAAAATAAACGTTTTTAAAAAGGCTACAATAAGAGACAAAGAAGAACCCAGCAATTTCACTTCCAGGTATTTATCCAAAGAAACCCAAAACATTAGTTTGAAAAGGCATATGCACCCCTATGTTCATTTCAGCATTATTTTCAATAGCCCAGATGTGGAAGTAACTTAAGTGTCCATCAAAAGATGACTACATAGAGATGTGAGATATATATATATATATATATTACTCAGCCATAAAAAATAATGAAATTTTCCCATTTGTAACAACATGGATGGAACTAAGTAGTCAGACAGAGAAAGACAAATACTATGATTTCATTTTTCTGTGGAATCTAAAGAACAAAATAAACCAACAAACAAAACAAAAACGAACTGATAGATACAGTAAACATTTTGATAGTTGCCAGATGGGTGGAGGGTTGGGAAATGGGTGAAAAGGGAGAAGGGATTAAGAAGTACAAATAGCCAGTTATAAAAACAGTTACTAGGATGTAAATTACAACATACAGAATATAGTCAATAATACTGTAATAACTATGTAGGGTGTCAGATGAGTACTAGACTTCTCAGGGGGAATCACTTTGTAAGTCAGATAATCGTCTAATCACTATGCTGTACACCTGAAACTAATATAATATTGTATGTCAACTGTAATTAAAAAATTAAAAAATTGTTAAAGAAAAGAAATACCTGGAATCTTGTAGTTTTTAGCATTCAAAAAAAGAAGAAAAAAGAAAGAAATTCCGTCCATACTGAGTATGTGATTCAACAATTTGTAAAGACAGCTCCATGCCTGTATGAAGTGGATAGAAGATGGATGTTAAGCCTTTCTCTTTCCATGCACTCTACAAATGAGAACATCCAGAGACTCAAAGGCTGAACTGAGGCTAAAACCCATATCCATGGGTCACACCATTGAGTCCCTTCAAATGGCAGCAAGTTATTTAAGGCTTGCCCATAGCAAAACAATCACTTGATATTAATGCTAGTAACCCAAAATGCAACTGAATTCATTTTTTTTAACTTTCCTAGATTAGCTGCTGCTGAATAGAATTTTTTTTCCCATTTGTGATCCCTAACCAGATGATGTTGTTCCCAGTGAGTCCTAAGCTACTTTCTGAAGGATATCACTACAGATACATCAGTGCCTGCTAACAAAAATCGGTTAGGCTGCCAATCTTGTCATCACCTCTGGCACCCACACCTCCTGTGGCAACAGCTTCCCATGGCTGCTTTCCTGGCTTCTCTTATTTGCCCCATTCATCATCTCAGTAGCACACCACAGCATTCAGAACAGTCTCAAAAAGCCAAAGACCAACTGCTGCAGAAATGGGGACATTCAATTCAACCCATGCCTTGGCAGAAAGCCTCAGAGGTGCGTAGGAAGAAAAAGCAAGTGACAGGGACCAAAGTTCTCATTAATGTGTAGCTCACTTGTCACTTTCACGAGACTCTTGTAAGTTCAACTCTCATTTCAGCAACTCTGATACAGGCAATGAAGTTCCAGAGGAACTGCTTCCATTTTTCTTGCCACATTTAACTTTTTTTATTATTTTCACTTTTTGCCAAGTTAGTTCACACTAAAAAATGTGGACTATGACAAGAAAGTCTTTGTTCAGCACCTCTGCACAAAGCATTGGCCTTTGTCCCCCAGAAGCTTACAGTTTAAGAAATTAGGGGTGTAGGGTTCATGAGAGGAGGTGTGTTTCTGATAAGCCTGCAGAAAATCAACTCATGGTGCCCATTTGAATACTTCTATTCCCAACTTAAAAAAAATAAAAAATAAAAACCCAACCATGACTCAATCCCTTTAAGAGTTATTTGCATATCAAAGGCTATATTAAAGCAATTATCCTTTGTAATAAATAAAAATGTTCATTGCAGCATTATTTACAGTGGCCAAGACATGGAAGCAACTGAAGTGTCCTTCAATAGATGATTGGATAAAGAAGATGTGGTATATATACACAATGGAATACTGTTCTGCCATGAGAAAAGATGAAATAGTGCCATTTGCAACAACATGGATGGATCTTGAGATTATTATGCTAAGCAAAATAAGTCAGGAAGGAAAAGTCAAGAACCATATGATTTCACTCATATGTGGGATATAAAACTGAAAGCAACAAATGGACAGGACAAACAAATAAAGAAACAAAAATTCATAGACACAGATGACAGCTTAGTAGTTGCCAGAGGGTAAGGGGGATAGGGGATGGTAGATGAGGGTAAAGGGGATCAAACACATGGTGATGGAAGGAGAACTGACTCTGGGTGGTGAACACACAATGTGATATACAGATGATGCATTACAGAATTGTACACCTGAAACCTATGTAGTTTTGTTGACCACTGTCACCCCAATACATTTTAATAAAAAATGAACAAATAAAGGAACATATCAAGAAGCCAAGCTTTGCCAATATCCTGATAAGCTGATGATTTCAATGAAGACAAGAGCTGTCAGTTAAATCCTCCACACTCAAAGTGTGGTCCTGCAATCATCAGTCTCAGCACCTCCTGGAAACTTGTTGAAATGCAGGATCTCAGACCCAACTCCAGACCTACTGAGACAGAATCCACATTTTAGCAAGATCCACAGGGGACCTGTATGCACGGTGGGGCTCACCAAGCACTGAGTTCAATGAGTAAGCTGTGGGTTCAGAATGGAGCTCTTCTTCATGGACACAGCCTGTTTGGTTAGCCAGCACTGACAGCTGTATGTGGTGAGCACACATGCGACACTGTAAGCCCATGCATCCACCTGGGTCACATATTACAGCTGCTGCTTCGCACTATGGCTGCTGCTTGAGGGGCTCTATGGAGTTAAGGAGATAAGAGAGGGAGGACTACGGTCATCTGTCACAAAGAACAACTTCTCAATTTTGAATGATTATCTCTGGTCAGGGGCTTTGAGCTGTCAATCTGATCAGCCTCTTCATAAAGTTCCCCACCGGTGAGCTCACACTCTGCAGACCCCACCACCTTGTCTAGATAATTTGTTCCTGGGAAGTTCAGTGGAGCTCAGATCTCCCTCCTCTCATGACTCAGGCAGCAGGGCCTATGATGACCTCCACAGCCATGGAGCCCTCTCTCTCCTACTTTCAAGGGAAGCCATCCTCACCTCCTGCTTCTGGATGACAGGCCTTCTGCGTACCTTGAGCACTCAATAATGGGCTGAGAGTTAGTGGGAATCAGATCTCAATCCTCTTTGCACAGTGCAAACCATCCTAACGCCATGTTTTTAACACATTTCCTTAAGAGGCAAGTAACTAAATTAAAATTCAACTAATAATTCTCCATCCAAGTTTATTGGGATCTGGGAAAATACAAAGATATTTGATAGAAGAGAGTTATACAGGTCCTAGTTACAAAGACAAGGCTGCTGCCAGCTAGGGGCCATGGAAACTGAGATGCTGAAACTTGCTGGTATCAGCATTTTAATTGTAAGATGACATTCATCAGAGGAAACCAAATTAACTAACCTGGAAGAGTAGAAGGGGACAGTGATGCAAGGACTGGCTGACCCTAATTAAATTGGATTTCATGATGGAAATGATTGTCCCTTCATCTCTGAATGGCATCTCTCTCCCCTCCTACTCTTCACACCCTTCTCTCAACATTGTTTCCAAGCTCTAAATAACTTCAAAAAAGAAACAGAGTGAGGGAATAATCTATAATGAGCACCATTTAATTCTATTCTGTGAGACAGAATTATAAACAATACATAAATACTTTTAAATATCCATTCTATATCTATATTTATATATAAATTATATTTTTCTGATAACATATCTAAGCAAAACAAGTTAATTTTTCAAATGGGTATTTTAGTATACATTTTTTAATAAAATGCAAAAAAGTATAGAGAAGACATTAAAAGTAACCATTAAGTTCAGAGATTATAGCTGTTAATATTTTGATGTTTGATTTCCAGTATGGGGTGTGTGTGTGTGTGTGTGCGTGTGTGTGTGTGTGTGTGTGTGTGTCGAGAGAGACAGAGAGACAGAGACACAGAGAGAAATTATCAGAGAGAGAGAGAGACAGAGAAATTTGGGATCATATGTATATAGTTTTATATTCTGTTAAGCTCACTTAGCATTGTTTTGTGAAGAATTTAACAATCTGTTGGAAAGTATTTTTACACTGACATTAAAAAATAAAGCAAGAACACCAGTTAAACCATCCTTTGATACACTATCAAGAAAATAGAACAATTTCCTGAACTATGACATTCTTGATGGATTAGAAGAAATACCTTATCCTTAAAAAAATACAGCTATTGGTATAGCCAACATACGGAAACTTCAAATATCATGGTATTATAACTGTCACCTTTAATTCTTTCTATGACTCAGCAATAGGAATAAAATGAAGAATCAATACCACTGGGGTAGAGTCTTCTGTAACTCACTTATATCTAATTTTACTCTCCATCTGGGCACAAGGGAGAATTCCTTTTCTCCACATTCTTTGCCGTCTTGGGGGCATATGACTAATTTCAGCTACTAGGATGTGACTAGAAGTGATGTGTATTTCTTCAAAGATCAATACAAGACAGTCCCAGCATCTATTTGCCTTGCTGTGGTGGCTAGGAAGGAGCCCTTGTGTTGAAATGACAGAGCCAAAGATCAAGGCAGTATCTTGGACCACTAATAATGGGATACAATGGCTCTAGAGAGCTGCTCAGTAGTACTAAGCCACTGGGATTACTCAGCAAGTTAACATAACCTATCTTATCCTGATATAGTTACCAAAAAAAAAAAATTGGATATACCATTCCTATCATATATACATGATAGCTGTATGTTGCTATGCTTTACGGAAGAAAGACAATAATCTGTTAATACAACATTCTTCCCCGTCTGTCCACTTGATAAAACAGGGTTGGTCAGAATGTGTAAAGGGACCAAAAGCACAGATCAAGGAGGGTAGACTCCAGGGTTAGTTGACATTTATCCATTCAAATGTCTAGTAGACACCAACTATGGGAAAACCACTTTGCAGAGACTTCTAGAAGGAAAAAATTAATTAGGGACAGTCCCTGCCTTCTAGAAGTTTAAAGTATAACAGAGAAGAAAAACACAAGAATACAAAGATGGGGCACTTGTAACAGCTGTGTGACTCTGAGGAGGTCATTTACCTTTCTGAGTCACAACTTCACCATTGTCAAGTGGGGATAAAAACAGTACTTTCCTCACTGAGGTGCTGAGGTGCTGTGAGCATATAACATCTAGCACAATGCTTAACACAGAGTAATCACTCATTAAATGCCTGTTACGATTGTTTTTTATTTACCTGTAGAGGATATTATTATTAACACAGAATTGTTCCTCAGTCTATTTAAGGATAGTGGCCTCTCCATGAGTGTCAAAATATACAATATTGTAGAAAGAGTATGCACTATCCAATAGACAGTCCAGAGATGAAAAACTTAAACACACATCCTGGGCTATGTGACTTCTGAAGACCTCAATTTCATCATCAACAAAATTGAGATAATAATACCTTCCTTTCAGGATCCTTGGAAATCAAGTGTATAACTCAGAAATATAAATCTTTTCCTCACTCCTCCCCTTCGTTCTTTAAGAAAGATACACAGAACAAAAGATGTAAAGCCTATTTACAACTGTGAGTAGATTATCTCAAAATATCGCACAGGCTCTGAAATTCACACCGAAGTATAGAGCATAAGAAGTAGGACGTTTCCAAAGCAGTGATACTGCCGTCCTCTCCCAAAGTCATGTAACTCACAGTCCTCCATTTCCTGCAACCTTAAAATTGTATTCATTGTTATTCACCACTTTTTTTAACCTGACGTAATTTTTCTTTCACCTTTTATAGTTCTCTGGGCTGAGCTGTTGTATTAAAAAGTTGATTGAAAAATAAATTGCCTTTACGAGCCACGAGCTATCAGGAGCAGTCAGTCAACCCCACCTCCTATGGATTTCTAAGGTCACACAGGGGCATGAAGTGCCAAGATGTCAGCGGGACAGTCCACTGATGACTCAAGGATGGAGCAATATTAAAAATGAGTTATAAAAGAAACAGCACATCAGAGCTGGGTGTAATCTGCCCACCAAGAAGCTGCTGGTACACTACAATAATAGCTCCTGCAGTAACATCCCCGCCCTTCAGCTGGTCCAGGGTTGGTACCTTTAATTTTTTGTTAATAGTACATATGGTATGCCCACCTTCTCCACCAGGTGGGTTTTTCTGGGGTCTTTGATCCAGGATTCTCTTGAGGAGAGGAGGAAGAAGAGCAAAGGGTATGATGCGGTCAGATGGGAGAAAATACGGCAAGCGGCTTACAGAGTTTCTGATTGGAAGCCTAGGACCTTCATGACTGAAAAGTTATCATTTCAGTGTCTTTACTTCTCCTTTTCAACCCCAGAAACCTAAGCATTTGGTTCAAAGAAAATACAAAACCCAAACCATCAAGTTTAATTTTCAAGAGACTGTTTTCTTCTCCAAGAGGAGACTCTGGAGTCAGAGGGGTCTGCATTCCCACAGTCCCCTGCCCCCCATGGACTCACATAGTTAACCTAAGCAGGTAACAACCTCACTGAGACCCAAATCCCATGCTGCAAAATGGGGAGAACACAACTTAAATAGTGGAGTGTTGTAAGGATTAAATGAGATTGTGTGTGTGAAGTACTTGGCAGAGTCACTGCACATGACCACACAGGTGGAACACTATCCCCATGATTTGAATAGCATGCCTTGAAGTTGTGCAGTGTGGAACCTGCACAACCATACATGGTAGCCCTTTCCTTTATTCAACAGTTCATTCAAACATTCACAAACTATGTCCCAGGCACTATGGTGTCAACTTCCCTTAATAAGATTTAATGAATTATTCATCCATGAACATATTCTAAATCAATTTTTGGATTCCATGATACCTATCATCGTTTTATATTTTCTGTCTCACAGTCAATTATTCATGTGTCCGTTACCCAACACACCAACCATACTGCCACATTCCAGAGCTGATGCCATCACTACGTCCTGCTTCCCTAAGCACCCAGAACAGATGTGGAACAAAGTCTGTTCACAATGGATATCTCCAACACTGAAGGACATACATCTTTCCTGGAGACATGGCTAGAGCAGCCTTGGCATGTAAACTAGCAGCGAGAAGGAGTCTGTTTTCATTATTGAGTCCCTAACGCCTAGATCAGTGTCTGCACATAGTAGGTGCTTCATAAATGTTTATGGAATGACTTAGAGCCTTTGGAGGCGTTATATGAAAATAATTCATATTCCTGAAAGATAATTTATCATTCCCTATTGAAGGATAATTAAAAGAAAGTATTTTCAAATGGAAAACATTTATATCCAGTCCTAAGAGAGAAATGGAGTATCAGGTGTAACAGCCTAATTACTAAAGAGCACACTAAGAAAATCAGCTCTATCAGATTTGGTATCTGTTTTACTTAACAATCCATAAGACGATGTTGTGGTAATAATAATAATACCATTCATCCAGAATCTTCTATGCTTTGTAACGTCAAATACATTATCTCTAACCTTCACAACAATGCCATGACATAGGTACTATTATTCCTTTTTTAAGGACAAGCAAACAGGCTCAGAGACCTTAAGTAATTCATCCATGTCTTACCTGTGGAAAATGACTAAACTGGAGTTTGAAACAGACTCATCTGGCTTTTTAAGCCCCATGATCTTTCCATGTGGAGAAAAGAACGTCTGTGTACCTAGGTACAAAGGCACATACACCCCACACTGTCTATGGTTCAGGGTACGCTTATCAACCCTTTCCTCAAGAACAGCGCACTGAACTGAACTTCTACAGATGTTCCCTGGGGGTTTTATTTAGCTCCAAAAACTTACATTCTTTTGGAAAAGCCCATTTAAAAAAACCCATTATCAATCCCTGTGATGACATCGCCCAGGAGGGAGATATCTCGCTCCAGGCATAATTATGAGAAGTCACAGGCAGTCACTTTTCCAGTAAACTATGCCAATGACTTCTCTAACTTTCTGCATCGTGGGATTATTAAACTGAGCAACTCAGACACCTGCTCTGTGACCACTATCCAAGGTGGTTTGTTGCCCCAGAACTCTCAAAACGACGGGCTCCACCCTCAGGAGGCTGTGCACGCAGGACGCAGCGGGTCACTGCTGAGCTGCCCACATCCTCTCACCTAATAGAAGGTGTAGCTCAGCAGGATACTCGTCTGGAGCCAGAAGTAAGCGTTGGCGCTGAGCCACACGGCTGATCTAGGTCTTCCTCTGTGACAGATGTCAAGGTCTGCAGGATGTGTTATTAAAGAACAAATGCAGTGGCTTAAAGACACCAGCCCTCTTCCCTGCAAAGCCTTGGCCTGTGTGGAGTCGAGATCCCTGAGGAACCCCAGCCCACCTGCTCCTGCGGCTGAGTAGGTCCTGTTCTCTGAGCTTCCGGAGCTCGGAACAGCCTGTCCCCTTCCCTCTATGCTTGTTAGGAGCCCAGCGTGGTTTTCAGAGGCCGTGCTCACACCATATGTTCATGCCACTGAAGCATTTTACAGCCTGAGCAGAGGCATTTAGCACAAGGAAGAGCGCATTGTTTTCATAGCTGGTTGGCTCTTACGAGTTCCCCAGGAGACTCCAGGCTCCAGGAGAGGCTGTCTGGGAAGTTTGGGGAGATGCCTACGAGATGAGCACAGTTCAGAATGTCAGCCAGGCAGTTAGAAGGGCCCAAGTCATTAATAGAATCTGGGTGCAAAAGAAAAAGGGAAATAATAAAGAAATTACATATACAGAAGTTTTTTGTTTGTTTGTTTTCTTTACTGGCAAATTAACATTCGTTTACGTCAGTGATTCTTACTTGACCAGTGTCAATTTTGTCTCCTGGGGGTACTTAGCAAACTCGGGAGATATTCTGGGTTGTCACAACTGGGTGGAGATGAGGGTGCTACTGGCACCTAGTGGGTAGAAACCAGAGATGATGCTAAACATCCTACAATGCGCCGGACAGTCCCCCACAACAAAGAATTCTCTGGCCCCAAATGTCAAGAGTACCAAGGTTGAGCACCCCTGGGTTATGTTAACTGAAAAGGTAAGAAAACTCCCTCCTCCCCTGCAACTTCATCGTCCTAGTAATTAAATTAGCCACATTCAAGGCAGTGTGGGGAGGCATCTGGGCGTAGCATTTAAGAGCAGTAGCATCTGGGTGTAAGGTCTGGGTTTGAATTGTAGGTGCAGAACTTTCTAGCTCTGTGGCCTTGAACACATTATCGAACTCCAGTGAGCCCTGGTTTCCTCTTCTGCCAAACGTAGACAGACCGGCCACACCTAACCTTGCCCTTGCGAGGTTTAAATTAGATGAGATGATGATGATAAGAAAGCATGTAGCACGGGGTTTACACACAGCTACAAATAACTGAGGGCTCAACAAAGTGGGTCGAAGAACAAAACAGGGCTTGAAGAGAAATACACCAAGTCCTCTGGGAATCTGAGGGCGTGTGAACGATCTCAGGGAGGCCCAGACCCCTTGCCTCGCTCCTCAGAGGGCTCTTTGGCTCCAGTGAGCCTCCCCGCTGGGTACTTATACCCATGGCCTCCCCGAACTCTTATTGTCCTTTTTCTCAGCCTAGGTATCTGGTCACTGTGGTGTCAGGTGTTTATTGTCAAAAGCCAAGCATGACCCCAGTGATGGTCTGGTTAGGGAGAAAAGAGTGTCAGCACCTGCTACTTAGGCTCACATCACTGTTCTCCTTGTACAGGGAGCTGAAGGCACTCTGGCCTCTCTCTGTTGTTTCAGGGCTTAGCAAAATCTGGCCAGAATGAGCCACGCCAGCCTTCAGTCTAACACCCCCCTGATCTGCCATAGCTGCTATTTGCCTGGACACTGTTACTTCCAGTCCTCAGAGCCCTGTCTTCAGAGCTTCCCAGGAGCTCTCCTCTCCCCAAGCCCCACGGATTTCCTGGCACATGGCTTTCCCTGCTGGCTTCAAAGGCACTCCAGGCAGGAGGGCACCACAGAGTGTGAAGAGAACTGCTTGGCTGCCATACAAACAGCCTCAAAAGGCCTTCAATCAAAGAGCTAGGAGATGCTTTGGAAACCGTCGAGCTCAGTTTCCCTTAGCTGATGAAACTGAACCTCAGAGAGAGGAAGGGATGGGACTGCCACTAGCCCATAAGGTGCCTTCGTACAAATTAGAAACAGCGCCCATCTGGATGGAGACGTTCCTGAGCCAGAGTGAATAGTCTGAGTGACAGTGGTCTGGATGTCAGGCCAACAGACAGGCTGCATGGTGCACCAAACAATCCTGCACAGAAACTCTCGGAAAGGGTTTGCTCAAAGTCACACAAATGAAGTGTCACAGAGCTGAGATCGGACTGGCAACTTCTTAGTACAGATGGAATCACTTATACATGGAAAATGAGTGGCTCCTGAACTCTTTGCTGTCCTTGCAAAGCAAGAGTCATTGGCCAAACAGCCTGGATTTCACATTCTGTCTTCCTTGTGGCTCCTTAAATGACAGAAAGGGGGAAAGCAGACAACCTGTGTGATGTGGGTCCCTTGGGGATATTTCACACATAGCAGGTGGCCCAGAAAAACTCAGTACATTGAAAGGAGTGAGGGGGCCTCTGGTAGCCAGGGAGGGAAAAACCAAATCACTCAATTTAGAATCATCACTAAAAAATGTAAGGTCATATCCCAAAGGATGGTTTGGTTTTAAAATTCTAAAAGCCAGCAAGGGACAGCTAGGGACGACAGGGGATCATTTCAAAGAAACCTATTAAATTTCCTATCACTGGAGTATTTCATATGACTTTTGTGATGAGAAAAACATGGGACATTATTAGGGGCAACTTCAATAGAAATTAGAGGAGTTATTCTATACTACAGCTTAAGCATCGGCAGCCTGTATCAAAACAGTTCATTATTACTTCATCCCCTTTGTTCTACAGGCAACTTTCTTACCTTATTATCCTTTCTTATCCTGTATTTCCCTACCTGTAGAACCAGCTGGTAAGTTCTGCTTCCCTATATTGCCTTTGGAGGATTTCCCCCTCTTCCTTAAGTCTAATTTTTAGGTCAAAAGTCAGTGGACTTTTTCTATAGAGGCAGACAGCCCCTATCATAGGTTTTGTAGGCCATAGGGTCTCTGTCACAACTACTCAACTCTGCCATTGAGGCACAAAAGCAGCCATAGACAATATGTAAATCATGGGTGTGGCTGTGTTCCAATAAAGCTTTGTTCATAAAAACTGTTTGTAGGTTAGATTGGGCTCATTGGCCACAGCTTGCTGACCCCTGCTCTAGGTGGTGCTGGGCACGAGGTGGGCAGAACCGGAGGCCCAGCTCATTGACACAGGCTGTGAAAGCTACCAAGAGATGATGCTCCTGGACAAACAGAAATTAGGAGCTAAGAAGGCAATGGTGGGAAATCCTTCCTTTGATAATAGATTGTCATCTAGCTGGGAAGAGGATTAAACAGAGAGGACTGGCGTCATGCAGTAAGAGAAGGGACTTAGTTGGAGCATGGATGCTTCATTCTAAGAGAAGCCCTAAATGCTAATTCCCATGGCATTTGTCTCGGCATCATGAGGTTAATAAATTGGTATAAGATTCTGCAAACCACAATGCTCCCTCCTTTACATTTTCCCGGGATACCAAAAGCACACAACCACAAAAAAGACCTCGGTAACAACAGCATGTTTAATGATTCATGTGTTTTGCATTCTTTAGGCAATTATATGGACTTATGTCTATATACCAGGGGTGTTTTTGGTTGTTGTTGTTGTTTGTTTGTTTGTTTGTTTGTTTTGTTTTTTAAAGAGTGAATGAAACCTAGACAGCATTTCTCAGAGACCTAAGTAAGATCTGGGGGGCATTAACATGACTAGAGGCCTTGCCTTTTCTCAGGAAACAGGGAGCCTCCATGCCAGACAGTGACGGGCAAGAGGTCGTGATAATCTTCAGATATAATACCTCATCCTTTGCTAGAGAGCAGAGCACAAGACCAACTTCCTTCTTCATAACTAAAAAATATTGAGGTTCTCCAGGGCAGGAACTGGATTTTGCACTTATTATTATTACGCCCTTGTCCAGTGTCCTGATGGGTTAGAATAATAATAATCACTACCATTCGAGGAACAATTATTTTATGTCAGGCACTATTCAAAGTGTGTTAAGACCCTTCTCATTTAATAATCTCGCAACCTGTATGTTGGGACCCATTATTATTATTATTCCATATTGACAAATGATGGAATTGGGGCACAGAAAGGTTGAGTAACTTGCCCCAAATCACGCAGCTATATGAGGTGGAGCCCAGAATTGAACCCAGGTATCCCAGCTCCAGAACCAGGGCTCTTAACTTCTCTGTAAGACAACTTTTAATAATGCAACCAACACAGGTGATCAATAAATGTTTGCGGTCGATGACAGTAGTGACTCTCACTAGTAGAGGCAGGAAAGGCAGGAAACAAAGGACGAGGTCTGAGTTGAAGCTCAGCCAAATCGTGCGTGATTGCCTGTAAACTCATTCTGCACCGCTCTCTCCTGAGGGGGGCACACTGTCCTGTCTTGAGGGTTCTCAAAGGTGAGCCGGGCTCTAAGAGTGGTGGCTGCGATTGGAACAGCTACAAGAAGACAAGTCTGCAGCTCTATGAATACAGTCAATGACATTCTAATAACTATGGATGGTGCCAGGTGAATACCAGACTTATTATCGGAGGGATCACTTCATAAATTATATAAATGCCTAACCACGACGCTGTACATCTGAAACTAATATATGAATGTCAACTGTAATTGAAAAATGAAAATAAAAAAACAAAAGCCCCTTCTTCAGTAGCCTCAGGCTGGAAGACCCTGGAAATATACCTACAGCTGGGAATGGTGGTCTCTCTGGGCACCTCAGGGTGGAGAAAATAGCCCCAGGGCAAACACCCCCCCCCACACACACACACACACTGTCCCCATCTTCCCAGAGCCTGCTTCTGGGGCGTGCAGGGTCAGGCATTCGGAATTTCCCAGGGATTGGGGTAAGGGCCAGGGGCAGCTGAGGAGGAAGAGGAAGAAGCTAGAAACAATCACTTTATTCAATAGACCACTTGGTTTTTCCTTCCTCAATGGATTATTTTTATTTTCTTTTATTCTGAAAAAATTTTTGATTTAGAGGCTATTTTAATCTCTCTTTTTCTTGTCTCACATTGGCATTTGGGAGTAGCAAATGTAGTCTAATTACATGGATTTGCATCCAGTGGTATACGGGGCAGACCACGCTTCTATTGTCTTTTAATGGGCCGTGTCCTTGGCTTCTGTCTTTTGAAAAACAGTTATTTAATAGTTTTCAAGCAATTGGATAGCTTTTAATTAGCTTAGTATTCTACACTTCGAAAGTCATTATATTATGCTTTGAGAACGTAATGCGCAATAAGCCTGATAGCTTTTCTTCATGGAGAACATTTTTCAAATAGACCTTATATATCTTTGTAAAAGACCTCTCTGTAGTCTTGAAGAATATTTGCTCTTCCATCTTTAAAATTTTCCTTCAAAGTTCTGTTAAATCAAACCTAATAAAATGTGGACTAAAACTGTTTGATTTACTCTGATCAAATATTTATTTATCATTTGCTTTCTCTGTCTAGCATATTTTGGTAATAAGGTGCAAAGATTCGGTACATCAAATTATTTTCGAGAGTCAGAGACCCTGTACTCAGATCCTGGTTTATCTTTAATTTGTTGTTATCACTTTGGCCCAAATCTCTAAACATCATTGGGAGTTGAATAAAAAATTTCAAAATTGCCTTTGACAATATCACTCTACATAGCCTACAGTGAGGCTTCCATTTACAACCAGGGCCATCTCCCTCCTTCTGTTCTGCTACGAGGTAACCCTGTTAACCATGTTTCACCTGGTGAAGGAAGGGAAGGAAAGATCAAATAGACTCTAAAAGTCACTACACTGTCCTTGGAAAGAAAAGGAATCCTTTGTTCTAACACCCCAGCCACACACACACACACACACACATATACACACACAGCCACAGTGCCTGAATGTGAACTTTGCAATAATCAATTGTAACGTACCAATGAGAAAATTCTATTCTGAGCAGTCAGCAAATATTTGGTAAAGGGATTATTTCCTTTACTTAAGGGCAAAAATCAAAAGGCCACAAGCTGAGGGGACCCCAGCCACCCTGTATCTCCCAAGCAATGCTGCAGATGAGGCTAAGCCTTTAAAAGGATCTGATGGAACAATCACAGAGAAATGCCAGCCTCAGAGGGAATAAACTTAGACTCTTCAACTTCCATGGCTAGGCTGTCACCACAGTGTATCGGTCATATTTCATTCAAGTCACTGCCACGAAAGACCAAGGCATTGGGCGAGGCAAGGACTAATCAGGCACCTGAAAATATTCTGTCATGGACTGGGAATGTTGGAACTAAATAATATAAATTAGTTTCAGCTCGTAACACACACCTACTATGAAAATATACAAGAACACAAATTAAATGTGTATATGTATAATGAGCAAGAAAAATGGTAGCATTCCCTGACCTATAGGACTAGACAATATAAAAGGCAAAACAACCTCTAAGATCCTTTCAACACTGAGCTGCTGCAATAAAAAGACAACAAAAATCCAACAACTTGCTAGGCATTACATCCTGGATTGGACCCAATCATATTGAACCAGCCACACTAGGAATTCCACCCGAAACCGTTGACTTCCAGGCTCTCTGAGATCTCCAGCATGTCCCACCATTAGCCCTAAAAGCAGTGCTTTGGCTCACCCAAGAGCTGACAAAAATTAAAGGTTGGAATTTCAACCACTACGCTGGGAATTACATTTCAATGTCCTGTTTTCAGTTCAGACTTCTATCCTAAGCAGCTTTTCCATGCAGCATAAAGTGACTGCTGATCAAGGTAGGGTCTGAGATAAAGTGGATGCTTTCCCTGAGCCCATCACCAGCTGAAAAGAAATGGCATTTGGGGTTCATATATTGAAACTACAGAGGAGATGGAAGGGCCCAGAAGAGGAGAAGAAGTCAAAGGACACCTGACAGTGGAAAACAGGTGCCCCTGGAACTTCCCCTTGGAAATGAAGACAACAACAAAACAGACGATACCACTGAGCTTTTACTTACATCAGTCCCCTTTTCTGGAGTGAAATTTATTTTTCCTCTCCAAGTATTACGATCCTATTTGAAACCCCAGTTTATGCTCCATGTCTATATAAGATTTCTCCAAACACATCCACCCCACAAAAAATTGCTCCATTCTCTGAACTCAAAAGGTGTCTCATTTCACTTACCTGGCAATAATGCTCACAGTCTTGCTTCATCTCACATTCTTGTTTTGTGATTATCATGGAACTATTACACTATCATTTGGCTTTTCACATACTCATACCTCAAGTTCTAAATTTGATTTTAACCTTTGATGAAGCCCATCATTATTTTAGCTTTTTACTCTAAAGCAGTAAATTACACAGGTACGTGTTCAGTATGTGCTAGCTGATTAAAAAAGACAAACAAGGAAGGAAGAAGGAGTAGAGGAAAGGGGACACAGAACAAAAATGTGCTGCAGTAGCATGAAGACCTCTTACGACAGAGAAGGAATGAAAATTTCATACAAGCTAAGAGAAAACAGCACCCAGGAGACACCTGAAAACGTCTGCTGAATTGAAGGAAGGATGTAAGGAAAGGAAGAATGGACAGAGGGGAAAAAAGGAAAGATTAAAAGAAAAAGAGGGAAAGATGGAGGGAGAAAGGGATGGAAGGAGGACAGAAGAATGAAGAAAGGAAGGATGGAAAGAAAAATGGAAGGAAAGATAGAAGGGTGGGAGGAAGGAGGAAGGATGGAAAAAACGGGAAAGCCTAGGATGCAGGATAAGTCTTACCCTTGTACTTCTGGATCTTCCATTTTTATACTTGTTCCCTTTCTATTTCCAAAATATCTCTTGGTGCCTCACAGGCCACCCGGCACCTAACTCCAGGCTTGTTGATGTACCAGCAACAATGCCGATTTGCTTCACTGGTCAGCACCCACCATCTCCTGCCAGTAGAGTGTCACCAATCCTGGGAAGTCAGCCCCAGGAAGGCTGCATTTCTTCGCCCAGGGCTTAGAGCTCTGGAGGATGTCTGGGCATAAATCTGAGGCACCACTGGCCCTCCACCAGGAGTTGCAGTGGGAGGCCTTCTCCTCTTATTTGTGCCAAGGCATCACATGACATGCTCCCTCCACCGGCTTCTTGGGCAGCCCATCAGGGAATCAGGGCTCTGAGGCTCCGTGGGGTGGGGTGGGGGAGTGCTTTTGAGGATACTCCTTGGCATGCAGCCATGCCTCCCTCACTGCCAACCCCCTGAGGCACTGCCATCATCCCTCCTCCATCTACCCCCTAGGACCCAGATGCAATTCAGAGTGTGCCCCAGATAACACAGGAAGGTTGCAGCCTAAATCTTGGCAAATGCACAGCTCTTTGTGGTAACCCCCATAAAAGACCCCAGGCAACTTCAGGCTTCCCAAGATGTCTCCAACCCTACTGTTGCCTTTTCCTTCTAACAGAAATACCACAACAGTACAAATGTGAACATACACATTTATTTAAAAAGAAAATTGCCATGGAGAACATATCTATTGAAGATACAATGAAAGGGCTCTTTATGGGAAAAGGAGAAGGTCCATGCCTCAGAGAGGTCCATAAACCCCTGAGATTGGATGCAAACTTTTGCCTGCAGGTATGTTCACTTTTCAGGTGAGAGAGTCCATAGCTTTCAGTAGATTCTCCAAAGGAACTGTGATCCAAACAAGATATCACCCAATACAAGGCAAGTTGTCAGGAGTTTGTCAATTAGGAAAAGAGTACTTGGTTAGTCTGCCAAAGACAACTGAATTTCATGAAAATGTATTTCCTAGGATTAACCTATTTCTCTAAAGTGACAATTAAATTTTAGACTAGGAGCTTTCTTCCCCTTGCACCCCTCATTTCAGAGGTAAAGCAGTCTTTGTGCCCATCTGTCTATCTGTCTGTCTGACTGTATCCACCAGCCCTGCAGCTCACACCTGCTGGTGACGGCAGGGGAAGGCCACTTAAACTTGTGACACTTCATTAAGCACCACCATCACAGCTCTAAATTAAAGTAAACCAATTCCAAATGAACAAGGCTTGGAAATGTGCTCCCTTTTGTCCAAACTCACTCTAAAGAAACAAAACGAGTGGTTTTAGAGGAGGTTATGGTTTTAATATACCACATCTTGGTCTTGAAACTTAAAATATTACTGGAAGAATAAGCAGGGAGATATGTGAAATATTTAAGTAAGACCCATTTTAGCCCTGCTGGGACATAAAGAGTGAGTCGACTGCTACAGAATAAAACGAAGCCTAGAAAAATCAGAGTCATGCACTTGAGCAAACCCCGAAACACAAAATAATAGGAAAATCTGCTTTATCACTTTATTTTCAAAAAGCTGTACGCAGGCTCTGCAGCTGTTAATCACATATGGCGTGGCTGTCGCCTTTCTGAATCCTGTTTTATCTTGAAAAGGTTGTCCTTTATTACCTTTCCTTTTGCACGTTCCCAAGGAGTTGTGAAACAAGAAAACAGGAAAAGCTCTGAGGTGCTCAGTGCCAGGACCAACATTTACAAAGAAGGCAAGCAAGAAAGTGTGTGAAAGTTTCAAACTCTGTCAAATTCTGGGAGGCTGCATGTTAACATCTTCATTTCCAACCTGCAGACACGGTGCCGTCTCTGACGAAAAGGAACTTCTACTCTAAGACTTGGCGTTGACTGCACAGGAAATCTAAGCCCTAGGTAGAGAGTAGCTGAAATAGTCAGAGAGCTGTTGTTTCAGATGAAGGATTTAAATAAATTTGATTCAAAGTAATAGGTATGGTACTACACCAGTTCATAACATAATATAGCTAAAAAAATTAATTTGGTGAATGAAGGTAAATATACGCTAACTGGGACATATGAAGATACACATATAAAGGCATAAGGAAAGTTTACATATGATTTGTCCACTTACTTTAAAAAACAGAACGATCGAGGCAAAACTCTGGGTTCAGAAAAATTTGCCTTCATGCTCTCAATTAACACAATAATGCCACTGTCCTGAACTGCAACACCAGCCACACTTCAGCAGATCAGAAAGCAACCTCTGCTTCTAGTCCTAAGACTAATGGGCTTTCAGAAGTTCTAAGAAGTAGGCGCTCTCAGAAATGAAAAGCCTAGAAAGGAACAAATTCTGCTTCTCAGCCCGGAGGACCAGGCAGTCTGTCCATGCAACACGCCTTCCACCCGTGGAGCTTAAAGGGTCAAGAGTCAGAACGTGGCACACTGCATCATGCCAGGTCCTGTCCTGCCCCTCCTATCCCTCTCTTCCCAAAAGGCAGAAAGTGGCCGGGGTCCTGCAGGTGGAAGCCAAAAGCTTATGAGCAGGCTTTCTCCCTCCTCAGCCCAGGGCTGCTCACAGTCCTGCTTGCTCTCAGCTGTCCCACCTGCCTGTGAGTAAAGAACTTACCACGATGGGAGGCAGGCGGGGATGCTCCGTCTGTACCCCAGCTTTCCAAAGGGTGGAGTGCATGAAAGGAAAACCGGATGCAGCCTGGGATGTGAGGCCCTGCTCACATCTCAGCAGAGGGAGAGTGTCACCCTCCGAAATGAAGGAATTAATAAATGATAACCCCATGGTCAAATCTGTGGAGCTGGAAAGCCTGTGAGCAGATGGAAAGCCTGGCTATCTCCTCAGGGAAGGACAACTGAGAACTCCAATTCCTGAACAGGGGCCTGGCATATGCTTTGAATCAGGAGTCAGCTCCCCAAATCACACCACAGGGCACAAGCCTTTCTCGGAGGGCGACACATCTCATGTTTCTCCCTGCGCGTGGAGGAGAGTAAAAGGCAGGAGACTGCCATCACTTCTCCCTCCTTCCACTCCCCACCCAGTAATCAATCTATAGCTGTCCTCCTCCCTGCACAATAGTTTTGGAAACTAGTAGAAATGTGACTTCCACCTATGAATTCAGTACATGAGTGACAGGATCTTACGCACATCTGCCATGTGCCCAAGATTATACCAAGAGCTGTTGAACACATAGAATAATCTTCAAGCCCGTCTCCAGAAACAAACTCAGAACAAGCATTAAGCAAAGTTTTGATGCTTTCAACCTTGAACTCCTCTTGTTTCTCTCCACATAAGACACTTGATGTCACTGTGACAGCAGACGGTCATGCTTTCAGACCCTCCCTAATAATTCCATCTGATGCTAAATGAAATGACTGCCGGTGACTCAAGAGGCTGTAGCTGTCACTTTTGGCAGACTGCAGTGCAAGGCACCAAGGGTGTTTTACCTCCTCCCTCTCTGATATTATGTAGAATAGCCCTGCAAGAAGAACCGTTAGAGATCAAATTAGATACTTTGATTTTATAAATGGGGAAATGAAACCCATTTCAAAATGCACAATCATGCATCCCACAAGTACCTATTGTGTGCAAGATTCTCACAACACATAGCAACAAAACTCTATCAGCTATCTGGTCCACAGCCCATGTTTCAGAATAATATTCCCTGGGATTTTCTGAATTCTATGTATGTTTCCTATCTGGAGCTGGCCAAATAGAGATATGCCCCGAATGTAGAAGTTGGCAAACTTTTTCTCTAAAGAGCAAAGATAACAGACTTTGTGGGCCATACGGTCTCTGAGGCAACTACTTAGCTCTGCCACTGTAGTGTGAAAGCAGCTATAGGCAATAACAGGCACACTGTCCCAATGAAACTTAACTTACAGAAGAAAGATTGCATGCTGGATTTAGCCCACAGGCTCTATTTTGCTGACCCCTGCCCTAATGGATCTCATTTGATCATGACCTTTTTGGGCTACAGATCTCAAGTTTGCCTTAATCAGGTCTTACGTCACCTACAAACCTTCTTCGAATAACAGAAGTTAAATACACACACACACACACACACACACACACACACACACACACATGAAAAATCACAGAACAAGGAGCTTAGGGAGTGAACCATATAACCAGCTAGTGTAAGGACTCATACAACACAGGGAAGGAATGGGAATCAGAAACAGAACTGTTCCTGCCCATCCAAGCAAAGGCAGAAGTTTCTATCGAAGTAACCAAGTACCAAGCCTCCCTAATTGACTATTAGCTCTTCTCCTCAGCTTAGGGAAGGTGATATTCCCGTGATATCAGGCTCTCATCATGCCATCCCCACAGAAAGTAACTCACATCCATTCCTGCTGGAGGCAAGTCTAAGCTGGGCTGCTTAGCTTGGTCGGGAAGATGGACACAGGGCAGACACAAAGGGTCAGTGAGCAGGTCTGGTCTTCCCTGAGCCCATTGCCTGTGGAGGTGGGTGGGTGAGGAACGGGGGGCTTAGCACAGATGCCAGTTGAAGGCGTCCATGCTGCCTCAGGTCAACCAACAAAGATGCTTCAGGTCAAATTTCAACTTTTAGGGGAGATGACAAATGATCACCTAGCATCACATTTCTTTGACTGATTTGCTTTGGCTGTGAGATGTGCTGTGTGACAAACATCAGGATAAACATTTTTAAAGTTTTAAAGATCCAGATGTTTGGTGTCAAAAGGACCAAAGAGTCAGTGACTGGCAGATTTCCTCTTCCCAACTTCTCACCCAAGAATCCTCTACCTCTACATAACTTCACTAACCTCACTGCAGCCTCTCCCTTAGTTCACTGGTTTCTATAAAAATAAAGGGAGAGTTGAGTTCATTGATCATCAGTTGAGCACCACACTGAGTTACATCAGCTCTGATTTGGTTGATTTTACTCAGTAAAACTTAACGATGCCATAAAGCATCCAGCGTCAGCCAGAGAGAGCATCAGTGTCTGAGCAACCACGGACCATTACACACCAAAGGAAAAGATCTACCAGCACTTCTCATTCCCATTAGATAATGAATAAAAATAATGGGAAAGGGCAGTACTTTGGTCATTAGCACACAATTAAACACAATTCAGCTGCCAACACTACATAAAAGCTGCAAGCGTTCAAGTCCAGTCATTCATCTGCTTCTCTTCCTGTAACATGGCAGCAGGAATGATCCCTCAGCTTGCTTGGTGGGCTTCCCTTGTGACTGCGTGTTCCCTGAGGAACCCTCAAGGCAAAACATGTCACAAACTTTTGTAAACTGTATCTTTTTAAATGTCCTCAGCTGGGACAGACTTCCTTCAATGAATAATAAAGCCACCACATCTTAGTTTGTTCTGTGATTGATGATTTAACTGTTGATATTCCTTATCATAAACACACAAACTCATACATCCATATATAAACACATAACAAGGCAATTCCAAAGCCGGTCAGCCTTTTCTTTAGGAAGTCACCAGCACTAGAAATACAAGCTAAGGATTAAGAGAGGTCCTCATGTTTTTGTTTTTGTTTTAAAAAAAAAAAAGGTCTGGGAGGGGATGAGAAGTTTCTCATCTTTGATGGCTCCAAAAGTCATTAAAACAAGTTAGGGTTCAGAATCTAGGACAGATGATACTACTTGCAGGATGGTTTGATGCCGCAGTTCTCAAAGGGTGAACCACTCTGTTTTAATCTCTAATACAGTAAATGTTGATCGATTTAACTCCAACAAAAAGTTCTTTGGGAGTCTTTAATAAATTTTGAAAATGTAATGGGGCCCAGAGACCAAAAAGTCTGAACACCTCTGGTTTAATGGAAGTAAAATGGTTTTCAAGTTTGTTTTGTCTTCTATCTCCCATTAGCTGTGCAACCTTAACCAAGTTACTTAGCCTCTCTGGTCTTCTATTTACTATGGATCAGACTAACCACTCTTATAATTATCTGCTCAAGCATGCTTCCCTGCTGAAATATATTATCCAGAAAGTCAAGGTTATGTCTGTGGTGCTCATTCTGTTCATTCCATAGCCCCAGAGCCTAGCACAGCCCATTGAATAATACATGATAGGGTCTCAATAAGTAATTATGAATTGATTGGCAGGGTGGTTGTGAGGATTAAATAGGATAATATGCATTAACTGCCCAGTAAGTAAGGTACCTGGCACATGTCATAGGTGCTCAGTAAACGTCAGATCCCTTTCTTCACCACTAATGCTGTCCTTAGTTGTACGACACAGGAGAAAAAGTGCATAGTTTGTCTATATAAAGTGAATATTTAAGGCATTTGTTCTCCAAGTGTGGTCCTCAAACCAGCAGCATCAGCATCACCTGAGAAATTGTCACAAATACCAATTATTTGGCTCCAACGTTAGACCCACTGAATCAGAAACACTGGAGGAGGAGACCATCAATCTGTGCTATAACAAGCCCTCCAGAAGATTCTAATCCATGCTCACAGGTGAGAACTATGGCTTTAAAATATGCATGGGGTCTCCGTGTAAAAAAAAAAAAATGTATGTTATGATAGTAGCATTTTGCACTTTGATAGCAGAGCGTACCCAATATGTTCTCTATTGCTGGCTGCCTGGGATCTTTTTAGGACAAAGGTAGGAGATGCAGAAAGTCAAATACAGTAAACGTCAGTTGCTGGGCCTTGCAGGGTAGAGTGATTGATTTTGTATTCTGGATGTGTATCTGGGGGCCAGTGCTACACATACTTTGCATTTGAAGTAAAGCTGGAAGCAGCAGGAACAGAGTTATACCTTAGAGAAACCCCAGCATAACCCCTGAATCATCTTTGTGGCGAGGCATAAAATTTATGGGTGGGAACAGAGGTGGGGGAGGGAGAGAAGGAAGGTAAATGGAAAGCAGACATTTGATTTCTGATTTCTATCATACCTTCATAAACACACATCTAGTTTTCACAACTCCCTGGCAACCCAGCAAATCACTAGCAAACCACTACCATTAGGAAAATTACTCATAAGCTTGAATCTTTGAGAGATGCCACCAGCCAATAACAGTTATAATTTGAGTAATGTTCACGTACCCACGATACAACGGGCACTTAGGATGCTACAGAGGTGCACGTATTTTTGGAGGCTCACAGCTATCCTAGGGCATAGGCATTATCATTCTTCTCATTTATACGGTGGAAATTGAGCTTCAAGAGACTAAGCAGAGCTGGGATTCAAACCCAGGAACGCCTGACTCAAACTGTATGCCCTTCACTAACAATTCTACCTACATATATACAACACAAAGAAGAGCCTTACAAATATAATGGGCCATATTTTTGGTAGGGGCTATGACTCCAAGTTAATGCATAAACTAAAACTCCCATAATCATCCTTGAAAAAAGCCCCATATATTGTTCATCAAGTACAGTACATATTATATTACATACACAATAGTGTACAGTAATACATCGGCAGTTTCACACATTAACTTACATTACATAATATATAGCAGTCAAATATAGGTATTTTTAATAAATGAGAGAGAGTGTAAAATTGATTTTGAGTAAGTTCAATGTACATTGTAGCCCCCCATAAACTTGGCCTGGATGCAGGATATACACTAAAGGAATGGGCACACACCTAGGGTAACAGAGGGAGTCCTCTATGTACCAGAAGGTCCTAGGTACTCTGGAGTTACAGCAAGAAGTGCACTGTACAGCTGCTACCCAGAAAAGCTTATAATATGCCGGGCAGAGGGCACACTCATGTGCAGTGATCTGACGTGGCAAGGGCTAGATCACAGTAGAGCCTTGAGGGCATGTGAAGAAAGAGGATCTGAGCCATCTTGACAGAAGCCAACATACATAGAAGGATGGATAAGAAACGAAGATCATATGAAACATGGATTTGAGAAAAACACCCTGGTCTTAGAATTGGGGTGGACACACCCTAGATTTGAGCCCTCTGACTCCCTAGTTGCTAGCGCTTTGGCACTGTCCCAATTACAGAATTTAAGGGCCAGCCAGCAAAAGAATTCCAACCATGGCTTCTCAGGAGCTTTGCTGTCTACCTGGCCAGATAAAATTAACACACATGGCTCAAGGTACCCATTCCTGGCTTCAAATCAGAACGATCTCAGGCACAAACCTCCCTGACTGTCCCATTTTGTCACTGGAATTATTGTCTCTAAGTTACTTGTTGAAACAACTGCACAAAATATAACAAAGACATCAAATCAGGCATCCTGTGTCCCCAGTGTCTACTAAAAAATTACAATCTTCTCTGTTGCATTTAACTTACTCAAGGTACATGTAACTTACTCAAAATCAATCTTAATGATAAAGATAAAGTATTTCTTTCAATCATTCTTCTGTCCTTATTTTTAATTTTTGATGACAGTTGCATTGAATACATCTTTCAATATTTTAAAAACAGAATCCTTATTTAGGTTGTTCAGGACGCACCATTTAGTGCAGGGTTTTGTTGTTATATTTCTATTATGTTTCCTTTAAAAATCATTTTCTGTTTAAATGGATTAAGTCAATTACATAGGCATTTCTCTTTTGATATTAATGAAATGAATACATACAGGGCAATGGTACAAGCTAACTGGATTTAAGAACCTCTATTAGCACCGTTAAATATACAGACATAAATCAAAGTACATGCTGCGTGAGATTCCCCTCCCCTTTCTTCTCCCTCAGAGTTACCCTCCATAGACCCTGTTTTTGAAATATAAGGAGATGAAAAAAATACCTGAATGTAAAGGACTTTAGGGACCATTTTCCAGGTTCTTTGAGACAAAGGAAATGACTCTGGTATCTCTTACCCCAAATCATTTGTTCATCTCTCTCCTCACACTTACCACCATGGGTTTTAATCTTTCTTCTCATGTGCCTGTCTGCCCCTCAAGCCTGCAACTTCCAAAGATGTGCACCTCACATTTATCCCCAGTGCCTAAGATAGCTTTGGGGATAATGGCTGTGATCAATTATTATTCTACAGATGGATAAATGGAAGGGAGAGGGTGTGGAAACAGGAGAAAGAGGCTCAGATGGAAAGGAAAGAATGAAGTTTTGGAAAAACTCTCAAGAGAAAAGGGAAAGGAACAAGCATTTGCCTGCCCACTAAGCAACCAGACACTTTTTAACACTCCACATTCACAACCATAACTAGTTGCATTTTCCAGACCCTAACATTCATGCAGGTCAAGTAACTGACTCAAAAGGCTGCAGCTTGAAAACTGTAAACCGAAGATTCATACCAGGTGTTTCTGGATCCAGAGGTCTGCCTCGGGGGAAACTAAGGGCAGCCAGGCTCCAGACAACCTGTCAGGCAGAATCCTGAGAGTACTCAGGCTGTTCAGCCATTGGACAACCCAACCAGGCACTAGAAGCACCCCAACTGATGGTGAAGGCCAAACCTTTTGTCCCCTCTCTGCAGCGAGATAATCTAGGCTGGAGAGTCAGAGGCACCCAAAAAACCAATACCTCATACCTGGGCACCTCTTTGGGGTCCTGTCACACCCCATCTCTGAGCCTACTGTTAAGTCCAGCTCTTGGTCCCAGAAGGTGGGTTCCGCCGATGCTCCAGCGCCCTCTAGCGACCATCCACTATTATGTCAACTATCTCCTGCCCTTCCCTCTTGCCTCACCAGCCCCTTGGACTGCCCTGGCCTTAGGCGCCTGTCAGCCTGATTTTGTTCCTCCTCTTCCCCAAAGTGAAATGAACTGGCCTACAGAGGTTTGGGATCTCTTGGCTAAGGAAGGTCTTTTTGCCAATACAGCTTAAACCTGAAAAGGTTTCTAGAACTAACCTGAAATACTGTATTTTCCTCCTGATGTTTCCAAGGAGAAATGTCTCTAGCGTTCTAAGTAATACCAAACACAAAGCTGGAAATGCTATGTTCTGAACCAGAGATGGAAAAGCAACATTTTAGAAAGTTTGTTCTTTTTGCGTGCACCTTTCATTTAAAATAGAATAAAGGATCCCCCTGTGGGCTCCTGGAACTGTAAACACTCATAAAATCTCTTTGTTTACTTTATTGACTCAGTTGTGACATTTGAAATAGAAGGCTAAGACTGTGCATAAGCAATTCTTCACAAAGCATGCACATTAACAGGGATGGCTGCAGACAATGGCTTTGTATAAATTTAATCATATCTATTGGGTAAATATTGCACTGGCTCCTAGAGAAATAAATGTAATAAGTCCTAGGTCTGCTCTTCCAAACACTCCAATGGAGGTGGGAGCCCCACCCCTGCCCCCATCCTCAACTCAATCAAGATTATCAGTACACAGGGCGCCAGAGATTGGCGCCACCACAGTAATTATCTACAGGGAACTTAAGTCTCTATATGAGAGGAGTAATCAAGAGGGCTGTTTTATGAGTCCCCTGATCTTAAGCAAGTCACCTTTGAGGTTCAGATTCCATGTCTGTCAAATTAAACAGCTATAATCAATAGACTACCCACAAGCTCTCTTCCAGTTCTGAGAGTCATAGATTCAAAGTGATAAAGTTGTTGCTCGCAGTTTAGAGATGAGCGCCCCACAGGCCAGCTTAGATGGGTTCCCCCACTCCTACGAGTATACCAGAATTCAGAGGACTATAATAAAGCTTCCAAAATAAGTCATCCTATCACTTTCCATTTTTCAAGACTTGCCTTCAGGCCTTTAATATTTACTGAGCTAAAAGCCAGGGGTTCTCAAGAGGCTTTCCCAAGAATATAGCAGCCAAACTGAGGACTTCCTGGGATTTGCCAACATAAGGAAAACATACAACACATCATATGTATTTAGTAGCTCATGGACTAAACAGAAAGCTCTTATATAAATGAGGTTTCCAGTACAGAAAAGGCTGAAAGTATATTCAGGCACTCCTATGTTTTTATTATGCAGTCACAAGTTTTAGCAGATATCCACTGGTTGAATTTGATGCTAATTGAGGCTTTACTATATATATTGTCTATTTCAAGTAGCATAGAAAAGACAGCACATCTTGCCTGACCCATTTATTGAAACTGATTTTGGATTTACTACCAACCTCCACATAAATACCTTACCCAAAGAATGGATTTGTAATTCCAACCCCCTTAATTTTCATAACATGCTTTCCTCAAAGGAAAACCATTGACGAAATTTTAGGACATCCTAAAAAGAACTAAAGTCCTATAATCTATTCTTTACCATCTATATTCAATCAGGAGAAAGGCAGGGTCAAATGGAACCCTATTATTCTATGCTGCAAGGTCAGTTCTAAGGCACTATAGGATGGTTTTGAACCATGTGACATTTTATTTTAAATGCATGTTAAATTTCTTCTTTTGATATCTTGTGACTCTAATAGACTGACTACCGTTGCCAAGGAAATATGACTTTGGGTTATCACATGGATCCAAAGGGTCTTTTGTTTTTGTTTTTGTTTTTTAATAGTAACAAGACAAAAATGGAAAGATCAACTACAGAGAACAAATTTAGCCCCTTTCCTCTTCAAAATGCATGCAATACAGACCCTCTGCTATATTTCTGATTAAAAACTACAAAAATTCATGAAGTGACTTTCCCAACTAGTATAGGAACTTTCTCCCAGTCAGGCAGATACCATCAAAGTACTCTTCTCATTTTCTGTTTGGGAAACAGATCCCTGTGGAAGTGTGGGACATTGATTATACACAACATGAACTGCTCACCTCTAATATGTGTACCTCCAAATGGAAAAATCCTTTCTTTATGTGGATAAAGGTGGCCGTAATGGTTCAGAGCACTATTTCAGGGAACTTGTAAAATGAAGACAGAGAAAGGCATGGTGCAAACCATACACATACATTCAGTTGGGTTTCAAAAGATTCAAATGCAGATGAGAATAAAGATTCTAACATTAACCCATTTTTTTCTCCATAATTATTTCTTATAGTCAGTATAATCTTAAGGTTTTCAGTCATGATGGTAGACTCAATCTGAAGATGGGAAGAAACGAAGCTTCTATGAGATGCTGGAATACTACATAAAACTTTCCTGGAAACAGATTAACATCTTTGCTTCCTACTAACTGAAATGCGGTATTTTTAAACCACAAATCCACATGCAGATCAAGAAACACTTTAGCACAAGACACTTTTCAATGAAAACCTCTAAAAACAGAGTCTCCTTAAGACAAACCAATGATTCAATCAAAATGCCATGTTGCTACCAGATGCCTGGAGATAAACAGAAGTCTTTTAAGCACAGTTAAAAAACAACTCATAAACCTCAGAGCAACTATTTTAAAATATTTAGAAGCTCTAGTAAAGTACTTGTCCCATGCTGGGTAGCTCACGAGACCCCATCTGTGACTGCTCCCAACTAGTATGCTGGGAGTGAGGCTGACCATTCAAAGGAGAGGTATAGGTTTGGTGGCCGAGAGAGTGTTCCATTTGTTACTCATGGTAACACAAGTAGACCTTTGGTTCCGTTATAGGCAAGCTCTTCTCACCCAACCATTCAAAACCACCCAGATTCAACATCCACTCCTGCTATGAGTTAATAGTTCCTTTTATGTAATGATCGGGGAAATCACCTGGTTTTGATGTGGTTTCAGTTTGATCCTGTGAAACCATCAGAATCTTCCCATCAGAGATAAATGAGGGGAATCTGGCCTTTATTAGGACACACTATTAACACAGGTGCCCTACCTATACATGCCAATCTCTCTTCTATTTTTACCCACCTCCCTACATGTGAGTACCTTTGACCTACTCTGAGCTCATACCCGATTTGCTAGAGCAACTTTGTCAGTCTTTCTAGGCAAATGTTAATAAAATTAATTTAACCTAGAAGCATCAGCTCGGTAAGGGAAATGAAAACATCAGAAGTTATCTAATTGCAGCCAGAATCATTCTGAGCTCTGTCTTATTGACTCGGTAATAAAAAGAAATGGGACATTCCTAAACTTAAAGGGCATCAAATAAATGTGTAAAGTTGTTGCTTGCCTCTGGCTCTTGGGGGATGTGCTATGTAGTTTAACCAGTGTATATTAACAACCAAACATTGTCATGGATTCAAAACACCTAGTAAAGTGTTTTTCGGGGGGAGGGGTAGTGTTGTTTGGACATAAAGCAAAAAATAAAACACAAACATCTTTGAGAAGGGATATTGTTAAGAGGGCAGTAGAAAGAAGGAATGGGAAGAAAAGAATATTTCATTTGAAGTTAAGGTAGTTTTTCCATAAGAGCCGGATTTAGTCTTAGTTTCAGAACACTTTTAAGTACCTTGGACAGCTAAAAAAATGCTGTTTAGGAAACGGAAAACCAAGTGAGCCAAGAACAACCACAGCACTGCTTTAAAAATTCCTGGCAAAGCAGCAGGAGGATGTTTTGTATACTTTTGAAAACAGGTGTAAAGGAGCAGAGGCATCTCCTCCAGAAAGGCACTGAAATCCTATGGTATCAGTGGGTCAATTGGGGGAAGAGATTCAGATATTTCTCTTACAAAGTTTCCCAGGGCACTCTCCCCTCTCTGCTCATCTTTCCTCCCTCCACCTCCGGAATCCCATGGCAAGCACTTCCTAAGCTGGTGCCCAGGAATCATCTCTGCAGCCAGTGATTTTTCCTGGAACCTGGCAAGTTCTGGGACTGGAAGCCAGTCTTGCAAGGCCGCCGTGAGGCGCGGTCTAATCTGGAGGATAGGATGGGAACCAAAGCCTTGAAGTCCACCCGCTTCATTCAAGAAAAAAGAGGAGTGCATCTTCCTAAGAGTATTTCTCAGGGTTCAGCGTGTTACCCACCGGATGGTAATCAATACTCACTTGGCGTCGACCACCTCCCTCCTGTCTCCCTCGATTGCGCCCTAACAATCCTCGGGCGTCAGAGATACCACACGGGGTCGCGATCTCGTTAATCAGCGGTGGCTAGCTCTTCAGTAGTTCCTCCGGTCCTATCTCCCCTCCTCTTATCCCCTAGGCTACTTTACTTAACAGAGAAAGGAGCGCCAGGGGACTTGGCTGAATCAAGGGATTTGCAAGTCTATCGATTAGTTTTAAGCCCGAGAGCCCAGGACGCAATTAAATAGTACTGGGACGTATTGTCAGGGGGTGGGGAGGAGGTTGGGAGGCTGAAACCCGCTGCAGCTAGGTCAAGCCATTGGATACCGCTGCAATTTCCCAGAGCTTTCTTCCCGTCGGAAGGGAAGCTGCAACTTCAGCCAGGACTCTACTCCCCTCCTCCTCCCCGATTTCTAAAACTGCCCTCCCCCCTTTAGGACTTGCAAGAGTGGTCACTCAACGCGTGCACCGCGGTCCCCCTCCGCGGGCTGCCTCCCCACCCCACGCGCGCCACCCTACCTGAGCGAGTAGGGCGAATGTAAGAAGGCGAGGTGTAGGGGATGCGAGTTCCCTTGTATTAAGGACTATACTTGTAGCTGAGTCTTACAACAACGACAGAAATGATAAACAGGCAAATCTGAGCGAAAAACAGTGCATCTCAAAAGTTGGTCTTGCTTACGCAGCAGCCCCAACAGACTTTGCAATCTCAGTGCCCCAAGAACACAGGAATGCAGAGTTGGCATTTACTTACCTGGGTGTGCCAGCCTCGAGGAGTAGAAAGAGAATTCAGGCCGGGACGAGGTCTGTCCCGCCCCCAAGATGCAAAATCCGGCTTTGAAGTGGAGATGGTTGGTGGTGTGGTGGTGCAGTTGTGTAGTGGAGTAAGGGGGTATCCGACTTCCCTCCCTCCCCCTCGTCCTCTGAGGCCAGTTTAACAACAGCGGATGGAAAAGATGCTGGGAGGAGAGTTTGGTCTCTCCGGAAACCCTGACTCCATTCTTGGTGATGGGGGCTGGGGAAAGGTGAAAATATTGGGGTTAGCAGCTCGGCTCTCAGTTAACTCAGAGTAAAGTGGAAGGTACCGGGAAAAGAGAGGGAGCGGAGAGGAGCCAGGGAGGAAGGAAAAGAAGGGGAGGCGAGCGGGTGACGGGGAGATGGCAGCTTCTCAGAAAGATTTCCACCTTCTGACGAAACCCATGCGCCCAGCAACCCGCGAGACACGAGTTCGGAAACCTCCGCACGAGCGCCCCCTGGGGGGTTCCGGCGGACGCGAGCATTGCCCCGGGAACGCGATTCCCCGGCCCCTCCCCAGACTAGGGGGGTGGTGCGCTCGGGGGTCCTGCCGCGTCAGCAGTCCAGGCTTCCTGCTCAACTCTGTCGCTCACACCAGATTCCTGGAGACATTTAATTCAGTCCCCCAAGTACGTGGCCCTCATCTCCACTTCAGCGTAAAGCGGTCATATCTGTGAGGGGGTGGGACCGATACTTCTTTTTGCACACATTCAAGGAAACCTCTTGTATGGATGCTCAACTCCCACCAAAAATGGTATAGATATTGCTCATCTCTGTAGCCTCAGTGTCCACAGTAGTGCCTGGCATATGGTAGGAGCCCAGTAATTATTTTTTAGTGGGTAAGTGCATGAATAAATGAATGGACAGCCAGGCTTTTTGCTCATCCCATGTCTTTCTGAATCCGCTTACCTCACAAAATAAGAGAGAAATGCTTAGGGAGTGTCTATGTTTAATGATAGCTATAAACGTGCTGCCTAATGTAAAGGGTAACCACTGTCCCATACTATGAAGCACTTTAGAAAGAAAGGGTGTGGCTCTCCTGTCCCAAACTTATTCAAAGTCAAATTCAGACAAATGGGCAATGGAGGAGTACAGTGTGTCTGTTTCTGCAACAGAAGATAAACTAGACAGTTATGCTCTCTCAGCACACAGGTATGGTCAGAGTCACAAATTGGACTTCAGAATCCATAGGTTCAGAAAAGACTCCCTCTGGCATTGAGATGACATGGAAGATGTTACAATCTAATGTGGGTAGGGATATAGGGAGATAGGAGTGTCTTCTACTCCACCCTCTTAGGGCACCATCTAACAAGACTCTTCTTGCAAAGAAGTTATCAGCCAGGAGCCTTTCACCAACCACAGAGCTCTCAATTTCAAAGCCAGAGAAGGGAAATTGTAGGGTGAGGAGCAGGTGCCCCATTGATGGTTCTATAGTGGCAATTAGGAAGATCTTAGACAGAAGAAAAGCCTTCAGAAAGAAAAAAGAAATGACATTTTTCTTCCCCCAGGTCACCTCTCAAGAGCTTCTGAAGTAGGATAACAATAAACACGGACCCTAGAAAGGATCTTAGGGTGCTCATCTGTAGACTGAAGCTCCTTTGATTCACTTTGATTGGAAAAACGTGTGTCAGTCAGTTAAACACAAGCCAATCATTGTGACCTTGGGATATGGGCTTACACTGATGGGCCAGGCCTCCCACAGTGTCTGGGAGCGGTCCGTGTGCCCTATAGCACTCCTGGAGCCAGGGTGGAGCCCCACATGAGCCACACTGAATGAGAGTAAGACACAAAGAAGATTCCTCAAAGGAAATTCAGGGTCATCCTACCAAGAAAGGGGGGATGGATGCTGGGCAGACAAAGTCAGCACATGTTTACTAAATGTGAAAATATTAAGTCAGAAAATATTCCTTTCAGGTTTCATTAAGAAGCACCCTCAGAAATGAACTTAAAGTTTGAGCTGACTGAACTTACAAAGATCAAGAGAAAAAAAAGGAAAGTCATTATGCATTTCCTTGCATATTGATTGTATCCTCTGAAATGTAAGTCCCATGAAGGCTTGTGGTAGGCTGTTTTGTTGTCCTGTTCATGATTGCAATCCCAATGCCTAGCACAATGTCTGTCACTTAGCAGGTAGTCAATAAACATTTGTTAAATTAAATTATTAAAAATACCTTAGTGGTCATTTAACACAAACTTTTTATTTTATGGGTGAGAAAAAAGGAATTGAGATGTGCTGAGCAGGTACTACTTCCAGGCAATGTTAGGTACTCCATTGACCATCCCATTTAATTTTCTCAACAACTTGCCCAAGTAGGTTTTATTATATCTGCAAAAAACCTGGGGTTTGGGCTGTCAGAATGACCACACCAGGGAACACAACTAGTTAATGGGAGAACACGGAGTGTTAATTAAAGCAGACTCTGACATGAACCCAAAAGCAGAAGAATTAGAGTCAGAACCCACAGGGAAGAACCCAGCACAATCATCTTCAGCCCCCATGTGAAAAGCATAGATACACAAACTAAATGCAACGCCACAACTTGTGACAAATATGGTTTCCTCTGCCAGCAGCCTGCAGCTCCCTAATTAGAAACAAACAGTCGCTTGCAAGCCGGTGTGCAGGACACACGTGTAGCTTTATGCCAGAAACTTGGATTTTTTTTTTTCAAGGCATGACACTAAAGGTAAATTCGAAGAGGCTCTTGGCAAGACACATAAAACAGAATTTACTCCCACCTCTCATATAAAACCAACAACTCATCTCTACAAATGAAGATATATAACCAACTAGCGAACTGTGGTCACAATCACTGCGCCTACAGAAAGTTGCTCACTATACGGAGTCCCTTCAACAATTGTGACATCAAAATCTCTTTCTCTGTATCACTCACCTCCTGCCACCTCTCCTTTTCGTGGATTCTGAGCTGCTGGGTGCTACAGCCATAGTCAAAATTATCTCGAGCCACGATGCCACTGGCGTTCCCAAGCCGCAAAGGAGGCTCCAGTTCTGGGTAGATTCACTAGCTGGGTCTCTGTTTAATAACATAAGGGGAGGCATCCGCTCGCTGTCTTATGCCAATATGAAAGGCACCCCACACATCAGAGTGACAAGTGAAATGCTGGAATGGAGCCAGGGAACAAAAGGGAAGAAATGTGAATTCTTACCAATGCAGTTGATACCATTTTGTAACGGTAGCAGATGATGAAGGGGAAAAATAGGCAGAGAGTCGCTGCCCTGCTTTAAAAACCTTGGATCCTTCCCTGAATGAGTCAGGGTGAGCATTTTGTTTTGAAATTGAATTTCTGTTTCCTTTTCTTTCTTTTTTTTTTTCCCTCAGCTGTAGGATGGTTTTACACTCAACTAGTCAAAGGGACTGCTGTAAATAACAGGATTTATTTTTGAGTCTTTGGATCAAATAAGAACCTTGAATTTCTCACCTAGGGTTATTTATAGCTCAAAAATGTGTTTTGTTTTGTTTCTATTTCATGTGATTTTGAGAATTGACTGATATGTCTTCCTTATGTATATGCCTGAGATGAGTTGTATTACTGGAAAGCAGAGAGGAGTGCTCTAAGAAAACCCTTCTAAGATGCTGAGAGTCAACAAAGAACTAATACACATGTTTCAAGCTGATGCAGGGATCACATCTTCCACTGTCGGTCGTTCTTTTGTATGGGGACTCTGTAGGACCTCTGTGCCTCTAAATCCATCACGAACAAGCTAGGCTACGAAGGGGCACCTTATACTCTTGTCTACCAATAGGTGGCATCAAAATCCCTCAAGCTTTTCTTCATTGCATTTTTAAAAACCAAAGCCAGAGAGCATTTTCTGTCTGAGATTTCACATTTTACCATGGGTGATGTTTTAAAGGACACTAAATCAGCTCTGTTATTTCAGAGCAGAGTATCCCATTTATCTCTTAATTAGGCCTCTCAGTCACCCTTCTAAGCCTCAGTTTCCTCACTGTGAAAAGACGGTATTTTGAATTAAACTCCATCTTTGGCATTCTGGTTTTCAGCTACATAACGTGATAAAACTCATTAAAACTCCATTCCTTTGGGTTTAAGAAATGTTTACATGCAAAAAAAAAAAAAAAAAAAAAGTCCGTTGCAAAGACTGCTATTTGCCTAGCCTATATTCATTTTTGTTTGTTTTTTCCTCACTAAAAGAAGCACAATTCCGTGGGATGTAGCCATGTGCACAGCCCCAAACCCACGTTTCCCAGGCCTTCTTGCAGATGGGGTAGTCATGTGACAAAGATCTAGCCCTGCACTGTCTGATATGATATCCACTAGACCCATGTGGCTACTTAAATTTAAATTTATTGAAATTAAATAAAATTAAAATTTCATTTCTTCAGTCACATTTTAAATGCTAATAGTCACAGTGACCAGCAGCTACCACCTTGGATAGTTTAGATACAGAACATTTCCATCATCGCAGAAAGTTCTGCTGTATGTACTAGTCTAGTCATTAAGATGTCAGTGGAATTTATAGGCAGTTTCCATGATAGTCTTAAGAGAGAGGGAGATCCTGACTCAGCTGGAATATACATTTACCTCCTTACCTCTCCCTTCTTTCTACCTAAAGGTGAAGGTGGGTCAGCCATCGTGTGACTATGAAGCAGCAAGCACATGCCCAGGCAGGCTAAACAGAAAAATAAAAGGAACCTGGGTCTTGGATATCATGAAGGTGTCCATGTTATCATCAATTTTATTGTGAGAAAAATAAAGTCAGTTGATTCAAGCCACTATTTTTAGCTTTTTGTTACTAACAGACAAATATTATTTCCAACTGGTATACCTTTGGAAAGTTACCTGGAAATTTTTCTATTAATGGCTTTGTATAAACAAGTTTCTTTCCAGTTTCCTTTCCTTTGGACAGAGCTGAGGACAAGATCCTGAATAAAAGAAATGAAACAATGTATATATCCACAATGAAATAATTATTAATCATTCATTTCAATATGCCAAATAGGCCAAAGGAAGGAAGGAAGATGGGGTGTTAATGTTACCCAAAATAATTATCTTCTATCTTATAGGTTAGCAGAAGAGCAGCTTTGCGTTTTCCTAGAGAAGAGGTTGGTGTGTACGGAGAGAAAAAGAAAATAGTAAGTCTCTGTGTGCTAGAAGCTTGGCTGAAAGATTTAACATTATCATATTTAACGCTCTATGATAACCCAATAAGGCAAGTATTCTTTATTTGCTTTGCAGATAATAAACTGAGTCTGAGAGAGATTAAGAATCTTGTCAAAATCTACATAGCTAGTTAGTTATAGAGATGAGTTTTAAATCCAGGTCACTTGGTCCTTGCCACAACTACATAATGAAATTCCCCTGGTGAGTGAATATCATCAGAGACTGATCCATACTTGCTTATTTCAGGGGTCTCATCCTATCCGCTCTACCACTTTTTTCACAGGATTGATTCTATTCTGCCTTTGAAAAGACTGATAATATTTATATTTCTTCATAAGCTGTAGAAATTAACCAGCAGGTTAGAGCAAAAGGCTTTCCAACCAAGGAAATGACAAAGTCTCCAAGTCAAGAGCAGTTATGGCCTGATCAAGTAACCTCAAGTAACTGAGTAATCCACTATATCTGGGGCGAAAAAAAGGAGGGGAGAAAGCTGCAAGAACTTAAGCAAACGAGCAGGCCGGGGCATAGGTATAAAGGGCTTTACAAGAATTACTAAAGGAGATTTTATTTTATTCCATGGGCCACTTATTCCCAAACCTTAAAGAAGATTCTAGAATTTTCCTTGATCCATGGTGAAATGAGAAAAACGAAGATTTTTTTATACAGCTCAATTATTTTTTTGAGATGATCGCTTCGTTTATTTTTTCATGTACACATTAGTCACTGCACTCTTGTCAATTTCTTGTGAGGTTTTGTCATTTTAAAATGGCCTTACTTGGTAAAATCAAAATACTTCTGAAGCCAGAGCAATCAAAGAAATGTGTTTGGGATCTGTTCTGTGAAATTATACATTTGGAAACAACATCTGGAGGTCACGACAAAGACACTGAAGAGTTTTGAGCAGGTAGTGTGGCGATCAGGTGTTAAATTGAGGAAGGATTGGTGAGGGGAAATACTAGAGTTAGGGAAATGAGTCAGGTATCTTTTCGCTGAGTTTATCAATAGATATTTGTTGAGTACCATTCTGGATTTAGGGGAAGGAATACAATGATGAACCAGACGGGTAAGTTCTTGGCCCTCATGGAATTATCATGGAGTCAAGTTAGGGAGAGAGAACATGAACAAAGAGAGACAAAGAGATTGGGAGTCAAGGAGAGGGGGGAATGAGAAAGAGAAAGAAAGAAAAAGAAAGAATTACAACACTCATAGATTATAATAAGCAGGTGAAAGAAATAAAAAGCGTGATGAGGTAAGGGAGTAACTTGGAAATGCCTGCCTATTTAGATAGGCTCATCAAAAAGGCCTCTTAAGGAGAAAGCATTTGAGCTGAGAACTACAAGGTAAGAATGAATCAACACGCAGGGACCAGTGGGAAGAGCTTCCAGAGATGAGGAACAGCCAGTACGAAGGCTCGGAAGTCAAAAAGTTCTTTAAATTCTTAATGGTCAGTTTTGAGTTGGAAAAGACGGAATGAGACAGTTATACCACACCAGACTCCTTCAAGGGGACAATAGGAAGAAAGGATGGAAAGAGTTTTCAATAATACAGAAGACTTGTCTTGTTAGTTTCATTCATTAAACACATTTTGAACATCTAGTCTATACCAAACACCATCCTAGGTATGGGGGTTGACAAAATATTGTCTTCATTCTTCAGGGTCTTATAGTCCAATGTAAAAGCATAGAATAGAAAAATGAACCCCAGTTGTGTAATCCACAGGAAACTCCTGGATGGGAATTTACTTCCATCCCACAGACTAAAGACAAAATCAGCTCCCGTTGACATCAATGGAGAGGAAGGCCTCTGGGCGGTGGGCTCAAGCAAACATGCAGAGGGTTATTTCTGGAAGCGTGAGTCCATATGTCTACAAAAGACATTTAAAGGAAGAGCGGGATTTGCCTCAGCAGAATCCCCTCCTTCATATGACCTGCTCTTCGCATTGCTTCTGGTTTCTTGATGATTCTTCAGGTGTGGCCAGGATCCATAGTTACCTTTTGGGTGAAATACTTTCATATATGTTATCTGGTTTATGCCCTGCAATAAAGCTAGGAGACATCATTTAGCCCCATTATGTAGAAGATGCCTTTGAAAACCACGTACTCCTTCTGGTGAGAGATAGGTCTCTGATGTGTGCAGGTTGTCCCAGGATGAATCACAGACTCGACTTCTGTAAGGCAGTGGACACTGGGTCCTATGGGAGGAAGAAATACTGCTATAATGGTCATGGGCTAGCCACAAGGTTCTCAGGGGCAGATTCTGGGATGAAATTGTCTTCCTCGTAGGGTTGTGAGGTAGTGTGCAGAGTTTTGAAACCATATATACATAAAGATATTTTTAATTATTAAATGAAATCTTACCATATATTCTGCTTTGCAGTATGTCTTTTTATGTCAAAAAATATTAACCTACCTCATAATTTATAATGGTTATGAAATATCCCCATTATGGGTATAACAACATATGCTAAACTAATCCCCTATTTCTCAGCGTGTGTTCCCAGTTTCTCACTATTGTACATGAGGCTTCCGTAAGCATGCTGAACTTCTGTAGTATTCTTTCCAAAAATCCATAACTTCAGTCTAGTACCATGAGAAAAACACCAAACCAATACATATTGAAGAACATTCTCTAAAATACCACACTGGTACTCCTCAAAACTGTCAACATCATTTTTTAAAAAAATAAATGAATCAAGACTGAGAAACTCTCACAGACCAGAGGATATTGAGACATAACAGTAAATACAATGTGCTGCCTTAGATCGGATCCATTAATGGCAAAACTGGTGAAATCCAAATACAGTGTGGAGTTTACTTAATAGTAAAGTACCAATGGTGGTTTTTCAGTTATGACAAATGCTCCATGGGAATATAACCTGTTAACATTAGAGGAAAATGAGTGAGAAATATGTGGAAATTCTCTGTACTATCTTTATAACTTTTCCATTAAATTTAAAATTATTCCAAATTAAAAGCTTAGTTTTTAAAAACACACAACTTTTCCACTTGTCTCCTTAGGATAAAGTTAGATGAGTTGAGGTGAAAGCTATGCATAATTCAGGTTTTTGAAACATTTTGTGGAATTACCAGGGTGGTAATCAACTTAATTCATCATTTTTGCCAACTTTGGAAGTAAAAACTCTTGCTTTATCTGCTTGGTATCTTCAAGTCCAATGTCTGCTGGGCCCATTCCACAGGAAGACATTACCCAGTTTAACTCCTTGCAAAACTCAGAGAGAATATTGATGAGAACTGCCAGAGAATTAGGACCAAGCCCACTGTTCCCAGCCTGGCTGGTTCTCAACAGGCAAAGTAATTAAGAAGTGACAAAAAACCAAAACAAAACAAAACAAATAAAGAAACAAAATCTCCTGGGAAATAAGAACATGAAGTCAGAGAATGCCATTTTTACATAGTCATTTTTCTGATTGCAACTCTGCTTTCTGCCTTCTTCCAGCAGAGCTGCCTTTAAAGTGAATCATCGGTGATCAAAGGCAGACCAAAATAACACATTGTTCCTCTAGAGAAGAAAAAGTGGAGTCCTATCAGTCTGATTTTGGGGGGTGGGGGGTGAGAAGGGGGGAGAAAGAAGAGCACGAGAGAGACCTCATTGTCTACTCTTTCTAAGAGCAAGGCCTGTACTTTTGTTCTTTTGAAAAATTTTTTTAAAAACACTTGCCTAGAAAAACTGCATCATCGCTGTATCCCAGGACATGGGCATCAGCAGGAATAGGAGACCTGCCCTGGCCCCCTCTCGGGAACGAATTCAAATATTTCCAAAGAATGACCTTAACCCCTTGAGCAGAAGAAACACAGAATTTGTGATTACGGCTAGAAAGACCTGGTTCTCCATTCCTGAGAAGAATCAACCTTTAAAGGACAGGATTAATTTAGTTCTCAAAAGAGAACTCAAGGAACCTCCGCAAACAGTTCATTTTCTTGCCCAAAGTCTGGATGATGCCTTGAAACTTACTGAGCAACCAGAATTAACAAACCAAGTGGACATGGTTTGGATAGTAGAAGGCAGTTCTGATGATAAGGAAGCCATGAACAAGCCAGGCCATCTTAGACTATTCGTGACAAAGAATTTAACAGTGACACATTTTTTTTTCCAGGAACTGCTTTGGAGAAATATAAACTTCTCCCAGAATACCCAGGTATTCTTTCTGATGTCCAGGAGGAGAAAGGCATTAAATACAAATTTGAAGTATATACAAACAATGATTAATGTGAAGGGGTTTTCTGATTTATTCCAAGTGGTTCCACACTCTCTCCAAACAGTTATCAATTTTAACATTAGAAAAAGAGACTTCTGATGACTTCAGATCTATGGATAACTACTTCCAAGCAATATGTTCTTATTAATAATCTTAATTTTAACTAGATTTGGTTAAGATTAGTCTTCACTACGCTATAGCTGATACCATTTGTGCAACATTTCTTGCTGTGACTGCCTAAATGTCGATCAAGGGCCAGGATTAGGTCCCTCGCACCTGCCTAGGGTAGCATTCCTACCAAGATGCCACAGTAGGAGGGTGACCTGATAGCATGAGTTGAAACCAGGACCTATAAAAATAGGAGCTAGACAGATTTGTCCAAATGTCAGAAATGTAAACAGACGAGTTAGAACTCAGATATTAAAAGAAAATTATATCAAAATAGGGACCATGAATTACTCTCTGCACATCACACTTCTTAAAGACAGGTTCTGTTCACTCAGGGAATCAGTAAGTTGAGAAATTCAGCATACTCCATAGGGATAGTAAAGGGGCAGGTTGGAGACTACCTTTTTGATGATTAAAAGGGAAGGGCTGAGATCTTTAGAAACTCTGTTTCTGATCTTGGGTGAGTTTCCACGGGATGTTACAATGATAGAACAAGAATAGGCTGCTCAGATAAGCATATGGCTAAAAACAAACATTCAGAGAGAATGGATATTGCTAGAAACCAAAATTAGTAAGTTAGAAAATAAACTTCACATCATTAGAAAATGAAAATTAAAACACGGTTTACCCATCATGTTAACAAATATTTGGATTTTTAGGTATTCAAAAAAATAGCATTTTCTGCCTTTGTAGAGTAGAAGGCAGCAATGTCAATTAAAATTCAAAATATCCTGGGTTTGGACCCAGAACTTCCATTTCCAGAAATTAATCCTGAACAAAGAGATGGACCCAAGAGTATTTGTTGCACCATTTATTAAAATTGGAAACAGCCCAAATATGGATCAATAAATAAACAATTAATCATAAATAAATAAATAAATAAATACACTTGCCTGTTGGGAAAGGCATAAGTAACGTTGAGGCATGTATTAAAAAGTTTATCTATTCTGTGTCTATCACCTCCTCTTATAGCAATTGCGGTGAATGATCTCCCTTGTGTCTGATCTTGCTGTTGGTATTCAGAGGAAAGGAGACATTCACCCAGGCAGTAATACAGTGCCAGGCACTGTACCAGGCCCCTTCCAGTATATTTTCATCAATTTCTGCCAACAATACAGGGTAACAGTGTGGGAGATTCCAAAAAATGATCACTAGTCTTCGTTTCCGCAATATCTACACCCTTGCAGTGTACTTCTGTGGCTCTTCCTACCCAGTAGGGGAGTCTGTTTGTCCATCCTCTTGAAGCTAGGCTGGCCTTGTGACTAGTTTTGGCCAATAAAAAGCAGCAGACGTGATGTTGTGCCAGTTCTGAGCCTAAATTTTTAAGAGGTCTGGCACATTCCCACCCAGCCATGCCAAGGTTATCTTATTATATGATGCGTGACAGATGGGACAGAGACGAGCCATTGCAGCTAAAGCCCAGACACATGAGACAGCACAGCCGTGATCAGAAAACCCGCCCCCAGCCAACCTTCAATTGGCCATAAGCACATGAATGAGCTATGCCCAAAACAGCTGAACATGGGCAAAAGTGTGACCTAATAACTGCTTGTTATTTTAAACCGCTGAGCTTTGGAGGTGGTTTGTTATACGTCAATAGTAAATTGATACGAGAAGGAACCCTTATTTCTTTTTAAGACATAAGAAAATTAAGGCATAGAGATTAAATAATTTCCCCAAGGCTACACAGCAGTAAAGTGGGGATAGTCAGGATTCCATCCAAGGGCCTAAATAAACCTAAGGTCTCTACTCCTTCCACTACAACCCCTGCCCGTACAACGGAAACAGAAGAAAAACAAACGCAACCAAAGGTCACAGCTAGTTAAATGTGGTAAAACTAGCGTCCCTTTCCCAGCTGTCTTGTAGGTAGTGTGCAACATGGGTGCATACATATGTATATGTTTATAAAGAATGATCTATTTAATGGAGAGAATGAGGTAGGTAAGAGAAAGCTATTTTTTAACTTCGATAACATAGTCTAAATTAAATGCATTTATCTTGGTGTAAATCTGTAATTACCTCACAATGACAACTGGCTTGCTTTTGACAAACTGCCTTGTTTCTCTCTTAAAAGCTAGGTCACTCTGAGGATAACCATTCAGCACTCCTTTGTCCCTTCCCTGTGGGGCTCTGTCCTGCTCTTCCATCCCTCCTTTGTGCCGCTTCTCTTTCCAAACTTTTTCCCTTTTATCTCCTGGGCTCACTCTCTAACTTTCTCTGTCTGTCAAAACTTGTATAATAGCAGTTTAATTAATCCCTCATAGCCCCATTCTCCTAACTCCTGCATTTTTAATAACTTCCTTTTCTGGTCTTGAATTTGTCACTCTAGTGCATTACTTCCAGATTGTCTTTCTTGGGTTCAACAAGATGATGAATTAGATCACGTCATTCCTCTGCTTAATACCCTTCAGTACCTTCCTATTGCTCCCAGGATAGTCTGAACTCCTTAACATGCCCTCGCAGGTTCTGCTTTACTCACCTGGTCTCACGTTATGACCCTTCCCAGCAGCTTCAACTCCTACTTCTGAGTCTTCCCACACGCTGTTTCCTCTGCTGAATTCCCTTTATGTGTGTGCGTATGTGTGCATTCACATGTGCACACACACACACACACACACACACACACACACACACACATTTTGACTAATTTTCCAAGTCTTAGAAGAAATGTCCCTCCTTCGGAAAAGCCTGTTCTGAATCTCTAAAGAATCTGATATGGTCTTATTATGAGCCCACAAGTAGCCCGTTCTTCCCTTCTATAACATTAACCACTCTATGTTGTATTTGCTCGGTTAATTATCTGTAACCCTTAACTTATCGTCTTTTACTTACAATTGTATATCCAAGGCTAGAATGGAGCTTTGTACACAGTGTACTCTCAAATATTTATTGAATCAATGAATCATATGGTGTTATTCTTCGTTATGTATGATTTACCCTGAAAAGAATTTTCATAATTTTTTTGTACTCAATGTACAAGAGGACAAAGTTGGAATATTTTGGATAACAAGTAACTGAAAAAAATGAACATAAACAAGTTTGAACAATCAGGGATCAACTGGCTCATGTGGTAAGAAGATTCCGTAGACAGGACAATAATCAAAGGTGGTTTTCTTCAGTAACGCTGGCTCTGTGTTACTTCTCTGACAGATTGTGAGGTAGCTGACTGCTCAGACTACTCATTCACAGGTCCAGAGGATGAGAGAATTCAAAATTTGTCTAGAAATCCCAAGCAAAAGTTCCAAGGTTTGTTCTGATTGGATCACTAAGGCCACATGGTCAGCAAAGAATCAAGGCAAAGGCCAAGATAACGTAATGTGTTGATGGCTTAAGATCCCCACTCCCTAAATAAATGGGCTGTATGGGGGAAGTAATGGCCAATTAAATGAAAATTGGACTACCATGAAGAAGAGAGTCATGAGTATTGGCTATAGCTAATAATGACTCTGCATTTGTCACCACATGTTTTTCCGTGACTGAATTCTTAATAATTTACAGGACATATGCTCTGTACACCGATATGCTGGGCCTGCGTAGGCTAGAAGTAAGACACGACTTCTGCCCAACAAGAACTTAAGCTCCAGTTGGTATAACTCCTTTTACTCTTCATTTCAGATGCAAACAGAGGTTGATTTGGGATTCTGTAGGAGTGGAGAGGGGGGATTGCTTATATAGCTTTGCCCATTTGGGGCTTCAATATCTTGGTAATACTAAGTCCGTGTATAAAAAGGATGTATAAATGTATAAAAAGGATGCTGGGACTTTATGAAAATAACAGAAGACTTATGTGAATGTAACTGAATGCTCACCGGCATGTGATTCACTAAATGACTCAGTGCAGCGTACGTAATATATTCTCCTACTATCAAGTTCAAGTCACATTGCCAACTTCCTAGAAATTGCAGAAATCGCTAGGGAGGCATGACCAAGGACATTTTCTTGGATGTGGTCTTGTTTGAATATGCAATCTTTTCATATTATACAGGTTCTGATGAGCCTCTTCTCAATGTCACTCTGTGATGGAACAGTCTCCTGGCAGGGCTGCTTTCACATGACTGGCAGAAACTTTTGAGTTTCTTGATGAATAATCACTCCAAGTTAAAGTTTTAAATGGAGAGCCTTCATCAACTATTTCTAAGGGAAGTTTTTCAAACATGCTCTACTGACTCCAGCTGCTGGTTGTTCCTTGCTTTGGGAATGGCTTTTCTCTCTATGATCTTTTTTCCTATTTCTGTATTCCTCTCACTGGAAGTCTCTGTATTTCGCCTACTCTGCATCAGTGGGGAAGCATTTGATATTCTTCTCTTCGGGAGAGAAAGAGTAGCTTTCAGATCAGGCCCAAACTAGAAACAAATCTCTGCCTTGAGCAGCAATACAATCCTTTCTATAATGACCATAAAACATTCTTTCTGGCTGTAGCATATCAGAGATTTTAATATTTAACCCCATTCCCTGCCAATATTAACCAGTTTTACAATAAAAATCAGCATAAGATGAAGAAAGATGTTAGGTCATTTAAGGCATTTAGGGGGTTTCAGGCCATCAAATTTGTGATCTAATACATCAGAATACCTTTGCTTTTTATAGATATCAAATCAGTTGGACTTCATGACCCATCTTTATTTGACAAATATTTTCCCATCCATAAAAATACAAGGACGAGGATCACAGACATACTACGTTCCACAGCTTCTTACTGGAGTTGTACAGTAGCAACTTGATTTATCTGTGATTCATTTCTTCTTCCTGAATACTTCTTTCAGTGAATATAGAAGCACAGAATCAGAAGCAACTGTTGAATAGTGTTCATTTATTCAGTCAATAAGTATTTACTGAGTGCATGCTATGTGCCAGGGACTCTGCTGGTCACTGGAGATATTAGGGGAAACTATTTTAATGGGGCGATAGTCATGAAGCAGATAACTCTAATACAGCATGGTGACATTATGATAGAGAATTTACAGGGTGCGATGGCAGCATTAGGCTCAAGGAGTTAACATGGTGTAGGGAAGTGGAAAGGTTTCCTGAAGAAGTAGCATGTAGGTCAGACTTGAAAAGCCAGTCTGAGTTGACCAGGAAAATGGGAGTGAGGGAGAAGGAAGGGACAGAGAAAGGATTGTGTGCATGAAAGTCAGAGGTAAAAGTAGCTGGAGAGAGAGGTGGAAGACAGGGGAGGGTTTAGGGCAGGGCTGGAGATGGAGAAGAGAGATTGGTTGATTTATTGGCATATAGTTCAATGAGAATAATGAGGAGGAAGGGGCTGAAGAGGCTGTTGGGAGGAAGATCATGGAAGATTTTATAAGGTCATTAAAGAGTGGACTTTAAAGAGTGACTGAAAAAATCTTGAAAGGGGACTGGCATGACTTTATTTCCATCTTAACAAGCTCTTTCTAGCAGCGGGGTGGAGAATTGATTGAAGGTGAGCAGGATGGAAAGCAGGGAGACTATTTAGGATGGTGGCAGCGATCTGGATAAAAACATGATGGTGGCCTAAACCCAAGCAGTGACAGTGAAGATGGTAGAACTAGGTGACTTCAGAGATATTTATAAGATAAAATCTATTGTGACTTGGGGACAATTAGTGTGGATCCAAAACACACGAACAGTTCAAATGTGTGGCATCATTTTACTCTGGGTTTAACTTCCTGTAGCAGATGCTCTCGGTGTTCTCCCTCCCCACCCTCACCAAGCCTTCTCTGCCCCAATCTGAGGTCACCTGCTGACAGTTGCTTTACACATAGATGGCTGCCTGCATTTGTGTCTCAAGGCATTATCTGGCCGCTGGCAAGGGCAAGTCAAAACATCCGCAAGTCAATGCCCCCACAAGTGACCCTCAACAAAGCAGGGATGGAAACTGGTAGCTAAATATCCCAACTTCCTTGTCCTTTTTTGGGACATCTCTAAGCCATTTTCTACATAGTTTCTCGGGGGGGGGGGGGTCTCACTGAGACTCAGCCCCAGTTGCCCACAGTGGTAACCCATTCATAAATGTATCTTTATTGGCTTTCTGACCTTTCCTGTCTACTCCCCTATCCCCTCACTTCTGCCTCCTGGAAACAACTCTTAAATAAACCACTTGCACCAAAATCCTTGTCTCAGGGTCAGCTTTTGGGGAAACCCAAATTAAGTATTATAATGTTGCTAGATCTGTTACCTGAAAGATTATTTTTAAAAGCTCATCCATCCCTCTTTGAACCTTTCAAGCTGTCCTCTGACTCAGCAAGGCAATCATGGCCAGATTCCATGTAGGCCCACTTCTCTAGAGGGCAGAGAAGTTGATTATTAGGTTCTAATCAAGTCAAGCTCCTGCCCTCCTCACCAGGGTCTCTGTCAATCCAGCTCTCCGCCTCACTTTCGTTTTTCTTCACCAGCGACTGGAGGCACTTGGACTGGAGGCAAATCATTTAAAATCAAATACCTCGGCCTTTTGCACCTATGTTTTATCAATATGCTTTAATCCTTGTTGAGCCTTATCAAGAGCCCTCCTTGGGAGAACAATTAGTTTAGTATATAATCACTTTTTATGACTTCCTGAATTTTACAGAAATTGAATTTTAAAGGAAAGTATAACCTGCTATTTGGGACTAGATCAGAAAGCAAATACTTTACCACCTGCCCAGGACTTGATCACACCTCATACTCTTTGTGTTAAAGAAGATCATGGCATAAGGTGGAAAAAGCATCTATCAAGAGTAAGATGTGTCAGGCTCCCAGACTGATTTCATCATTGAGCAAAGTGGTCTCTACCCCATCAGCTCAGATCAGGTGGCCATCTCTGCAGATCAGAAATGAGCGTTGTGGGGAGCGGCAAAGGAACGATCCTTTCCTTTGAGGAGAAGGAGAAGGGATGACGAGAAGCAGGAACTGTCCTTTCTAAGCACTGAGGAGTGTCAGGCGATAGACCCAGTAACTTGATTTTGCCGTCTCATTGAGTCCTTCCCACAAGTCTACACAAGGGATATGAATCCCACTTACAAATGAGGAATCTGAAGCTTAAGGCAGTTAGAGAACTTGGCCAATGCCACACGTGTGTGTGGTAGAGACTAGATTTAACCGAGGCCTCTTTGCTTCCAAAGTTCATACATACTTTTTCCACTACACTATTTGATTTCAAGCCATTTTTACTCTGTTTCTTATAGATATTCCCCAAAGGCAGAGAAAGCTTTTCCCGGTGGAACTTTCAGTAGCAGCATTTCCTAGCATCTGGGCAATCCCACAGGAGTAAGGGACCAAGGACATTAGTGTTAAACTCGCTTACTTTCTTCAACCCCAAACTTATCAACATATCAGTAAATCATCACTGTTGCTATAAACAGCCAGCTAGGAGTACCTCTAAATTTAATAAAACCTTAATAATTCATAACAAAAAGAGAGAAAAGGTCATAGAATCTCCCTCCCTCCAGTACATAACAACAATAATAACAAGAAAAACACATTATTTAAAAAGTGAAAAGAACCACCACAACTAACCTTTGATATGAACTTATAAAAATGGCAGCTGAGCCAGGAAAGCAGGGGAGAAAAAGATTCTGCTGTAGCTTAGTAGAATCAGTGCTGGGTAAAGAAAGTGAGTGAACAAACCTGAGAATAATCACTAACAGCCCCAAAGTTAGTAGTCAGCAGTTGGGGGAGGTTGTAAAAACTCTCTCAATCCCATGCCTATCACCACAGGAATTCCAAAGGCTGGGAGAAAATGCTAGCACTCCACGTGGGTATCCCCCAGCTGAGAGAAACAAGAAGGAAGGCAAAATGGTCAGAGCTACCCAGGTCTGTCGCCAACAATAATAGAGACTTAGCAGAACAAAACAAAAAACTGTGCTCTTAGGCTGCAGGAAGGGTGCACAGAGAACCCCGGATAAAGGAAGATTCACTTCTCCTCTTGGAACTATGAATGAGGAGCCAAATTTTCAGACACTGTTTTGTTTTCCTTCTACTCCTGGCAGGAATAGAAATAACAATTGGGAAAATGTGACTAGAAATGGTGGTGTGAAACAACCAGGACGACCTCTCTGATATAAATACAGTCCACACTAACTAGAAGGACAGATCCAAATAAAGATGCCATCCCTGTCCTCTCTCCCCTTCGCAAGAATAGAAAATGTCTTCAACCAGTTGCCGTGAGTCCTGACATCTGACAGAGCTTCAGAAGAAAGAGAAATAATAGATTCTCCAAAGGCCACACACAACCCAATCATATTTCTCCAAACCCTCCCAGTGCTCTGGGCCCTTTTTAAAAATTGGTAAAACTCCTTCCATCACCATACATTTGATCCCAACAAACTTTAATTGAAGAAAAAATGGGTAGAACTCACAATATGCACCCTTCAAAGAGCTCGGACACGGGAGATAAATATGTCACTGAGAGAGTGGGAAAAGAGTCAGGGAGAATCTGTCATTACAAAACATAGAAACTCTGGGTAGAGTTGTCCACACCAGGCCCTGAAGATGCAAAGAAATGGTGTGGCGATAGGAGAACATACTACAGCCAAATGAGAGTGCAAGAGAGCAAAAGCAAGAAAGCGAGAGAGAGAGTAAGAGTGAGAGCAAGAGTGAGAGAAGACAGAAGTTGCCAAAAACTGTTCAAAAGCTAACGCAGAAGAAAATTCTCTGACAGTACTTCATGCTATAGTCTTTCTATGGGTTTCTATAGAAAAATGAAATCAGTAAAATAAAACTACAAACCAAAGACAATAAAACAACAGGATGAGATGAAAATTGAGATTACAAATAAGGAAATAAGTCCAAGACTGAAACAACCCATTATGGAATAAGGAATACAATAGACACAGCTGAAAACAATTACTAATATATAAGGAAGACTTAACCACATTGAATATAGAAAAAGAAAAAAAAAAACCAAGAGCCTAAAACAATAAGATAATAGATGCTGAAAACAGAAAGGAAAAAAAAGGCCTAATAAAGGCATATTATTTCTCCAGAAATAGGAAATTCAAATAAATGAGACAGAAAATATATTAAAAATTTACTGAAAAAAATTTTCTTTGAAATAGGAAAAACAGTTTATAGACTAAAAGGACACAGAATGTTCCAGGAAAAATTAATAACTGTGAGAGAATTATTGAAATCATCACTAAGTTATTGAACTCTGAATCAAAAAGAAAATTCTTCAGGTATTTAGTAGACAAAAAAGAAAGTCGTGAGGACAAAAAACAGAATCTGATTTCAGAATTTCCACAGCAAAATGTAATGACAGAAGTCAGTGACAAATGGCTACAAATTAAATTCAAGAAATTCTGACTCAAGACTACCTTTCAAAATCAAGATGTCTTTCAAATACAAAAAAAAAAACCCAAAAAACAAGAAATTGCTTTCACCATGAAAGAGTTAAGAGATTATAATGCCTAAAAGGCTTTGAAAAGAATTCCAGACACTTAAATCAAACCAACAAAAAATTAAATCAAAATACAGAATTCAAGAATAGAGAAACTGTAGTAAAAATGACTAATTTCTATTGAACAAAATCAGGATTAAATAGTTATGGAAATTGTACAAAATAGAAGTAAATGTTATAAATCTTGACACCTTAAAAATAAAATACTATAGCTAAAGGCAAAAAGGCAGTGAGGGAAAGGAAAATAGGAGAAAATGTAACTGTACATCTTCTTCATTTCTCATGGTAGAGAAACAACCAGTATTGTTGAAACATGGAACAGAGTTAAAAAGCACATATGATTCCTACCTGTCAATGTTTCTACCGACTATATTCTTATCAATAGAACAGTGGGTCTCAAATTTTAGTGTACCCAAAGCCATCTGAAGGGCTTGTTAAAACACAGATTGCTGGGCCCATCCACAGAGTTTCTGATTCAGCAGGTGTGGACTAGCGCGTGAGAAACTGCATTTCTAACAAGTTCTCAGGTGATTGCTGTTGTTGCTGGTCTAGTGACCACTGCCTTAGAAGGAGTATTTAGGAACTAGATTCTCTTGGGAAGTTATTATTTTAGTTTAAATTTAAGAGAATTTAATAATTTGTATTTAAAATTACATATATAATATGACCTCTTAATGTAATTATCATTTCCATCTAACCCACCCACGTTTCTATTTTTGTATATGTCTGAAGAGGGAGGAGAGGAGAGGAGAGGAGAGGAGAGGAGAGGAGAGGAGAGGAGAGGAGAGGAGAGGAGAGGAGAGGAGAGGAGAGGAGAGGAGAGGAGAGGAGAGGAGAGGAGAGGAGAGGAGAGGAGAGGAGAGGAGAGGAGAGGAGAGGAGAGGAGAGGAGAGGAGAGGAGAGGAGAGGAGAGGAGAGGAGAGGAGAGGAGAGGAGAGGAGAGGAGAGGAGAGGAGAGGAGAGGAGAGGAGAGGAGAGGAGATATTTAGAATAATGTTCATCTGATGTTATTGATAGTTATTCCCAGGTAGTGATATTTGAAGATTTTATTTGTACTTTTTATACTCTTTAAATCTCTTAGAATGAGCTTATGAAACACTTTAACAAAATAGTAAGGTCATTACCAACAACAGTAAACTACAAGTTAAGAAACACAATTTATTCAATCTAGATTGTAGTTTCTCAGAGTGACCCTAGGAAATGTGTTTTAAAGCTCATGATGAACCAAGGATGTGAAAGACCTATATGTTGAAAACTATAAGACATTTTTAAAAGAAATTGAAGAAGACACAAAGAAATGGAAAGACATTCCATGCTCATGGATTGGAAGAATCAACATGGTTAAAATGGCCATATTACCCAAAGCAATATACAGATTTAATGCAATCCCCATCAAAATCCCAATGGCATTTTTTAAAGAAGTAGAACAAAACAATCATCAGATTTGTTTGGAACCACAAAAGACCCCGAATAGCCAAAGCAATCTTAAGAAAAAAAACAATACTGGAGGTATCACACTCCCTGACTTTAGCTTGTACTACAGGGCTACAATAATCAAAACAGCATGGTATTGGCAGAAAAACAGACATATAGACCAATGGAATAGAATTGAGAACCCAGAAATAAAACCACACAAATATGGACAGATAATTTTTGACAAAGAAGAAAAAAACATACAATGGAGAAAAGACAGCCTCTTCAATAAATGGTGCTGGGAGAATTGGGTAGCCACATGCAAATGAATGAAACTGGACTGCTATCTGTCACCATGTACCAAAATTAATTCAAAATGGATCAAAGACTTAAGCATAAGACCTGAAACAATAAACTGCATAGAAGAAAACATAGGTACTAAACTTATGGACCTTGGGTTCAAAGAGCATTTTATGAATTTGACTCCAAAGACAATGGAAGTAAAAGCTAAAATAAATGAATGGGACTATATGAAACTTGAAAGCTTCTGCACAGCAAAATAAACCATCGACAAAATAAAGAGGCAACCAACTGAATGGGAGAAAATTTTTGCAAACGGTGCCTCCGATCAGGGGCTAATATCCAAAATATACAAGGAACTCATACAACTCAATAACAAAAAAACAAACAACCCAATTGAAAAATGGGCAGAGGACCTGAAGAGACATTTCTCCAAAGAGGACATACAAATGGCAAATAGACATGAAAAAATGCTCAACATCACTAATCATCAGAAAAATGCAAATCAAAACCACAATGAGATATCACCTCACCCCAGTCAGAATGGCTATCATCAACAAGACAAATAGTAACAAGTGTTGGAGAGGCTGTGGAGAAAAAGGAACCCTCATACACTGTTGGTGGGAATGCAGACTGGTGCGGCCGTTATGGAGGGGAGTGTGGAGGTTCCTCAAAAAATTAAGAATAGAATGACCATATGACCCAGCAATCACTCTCCTGGGTATCTACCAAAAAATCTGAAAACATTTATCCATAAAAACACGTGTGCTCCAATGTTCATTGCAGCTTTGTTTACGGTGGCCAAGACATGGAAAGAACCAAAATGTCCTTCGATAGATGAATGGATAAAGAAGTTGTGGTATATATACACAATGGAATACTATTTGGCGGTAAGAAAAGATGAAATAGTACCATTTGTGACAACATGGATGGACCTTGAGATTATAATGCTAAGCGAAATAAGTCAGACAGAAAAAACAGAGAACCATATGATTTCACTGATATGTGGGATGTAAACCAAAAACAACAGAAGAACAAGACAAATGAGAAACAAAAACTCATAGACACGGACAATAGTTTAGTGGTTACCAGAGGGTAAGGGGGTTGGGGGGTGGGAGATGAGGGTAAAGGGGATCAAATATATGGTGATTATAAGGATAACTGACTCTGGGTGGTGAACACACAATGGGATTTATAGATGATGTAATACAGAATTGTACACCTGAAGTCTACATAACTTTACTAACAATTGTCACCCCAATAAATAAATACAAAAAAAAAAAAAAAAAGTCATGATGGTCTCCAACAATGTCAGCCATACAAGGTTAGCCATTCAGCTCAAACACCACTCAGTTTCCCTAATAACTCTGAATGGAGTTTTCACCCATGGATACATCCACTTCCTTGCATAGAAACAGCATTTTCAGCTCTACTTCATTTTGTTACAGATCTGTTTGCTGCCTGTTGTATGAAATCATGCCTTTCTTTGGTGATCCTAGAATTGGCTCTTCCAATTTCTTAGGGGTTTTAGGAACAAACTCACATTAAGGTTTTCCATAACCTTTGAGAATTTATAACCCCCATTCTCATCCTGCCTCAGTCTCACAAAAGATGCTTTGTGGCTTTTCTCATTCCTTGTCCTGAAACTCTAAATTCTTCCTGACGCATTTTAATTCCCTGTCTCTGGGTATGTTTCTTAAAGCTCCTACCTTATATTGTTGGGCACAAAATAGCTGTCAAATGAAGAAAAGCCTTTTCCCACAGAATCAGTGATTACTTTACACATGGTTCCAGAGCTGGAAATGAAACACACACACACACACGAAAGTAAAACACTACCAATTATGAGCTGCCAAATTACATCTTGACTTCAGAATAACTTCCCATCAGTGAAGGAAATACAGATGATATAGTCACCAATGAAATGAGAGTAAAGAAAAATACCAACAACAGTGAATCCAACCTCAGTGGGTAGAAGCTTGCAGTAGAAACTAAGAACAGGATAGAAACTCCTTTGAGTATGTGTTGAGGAGAGGGAGGGAGAGAGAAATAACTAAGTGAGTGGATGAGCTTCTGTGATTGTTAAATAAGGATTAGCAAAGCCAATGCTGTATCAGAGCAACATTAAAAAAAAAAGTAGGATTTATAATCTGATCATGAGATGGTTCCAGTTTGATCCGGCAGGTGCGAATCAGAATTTGGGTGTGACCCCATCATCAATGTCCATTATTCTAACTCTTACTATTTTATGGATTTTCCAACTTTGATGTTTTCTGAGTCTTTGATTCTGAGTCTTCTCTCCCTGGAAAATAGGATGTCAGGGAACACTCTCTGCCAGAGCTACAACTGTTCTTGGCCAAGTTTACCACCCAAACAGCTGCTAGCAAACCCTCTCACCTGAAAGACTTCAAGCTGCTCTCACCTGGACATTGGTTTCCAACAGAGAGCAGGAGGATGAGGCAGTGCTCTCTGAGAAAGCAGACGTTTTTGTGGCAAGTTTTGCTGATGGCAGATATAATGTTTCCTATATTCACTCTTCTCCTGGCCCTGGACTTTCTGAAGTTTACATGACAGCTAATCTTCCAAGATTATTTTTATTCCATATTCTACTCTGAGCAAGAAGAGTTGACTTGTGTTTTTGCATATACTTCTAGCATCACAGCCTCACTCATGGACAATTACGCCTCTTCTTGTTTGATTCTGGAAGCTTCATTATGCCTTTTTCTAACTGATCTGTTTATCAGATACCCTGGTCAAGGATGGTCTGCTACCCCAAGATAGGTTACAAATAGAGGCCTGGGTAAATGCAACCTGTAAGCCCCAACTCTCTTCTTTGACATCTTGAGAATGTCACTAGTTTCACAGCCCTTTTCCCTCTTAAGTTCATTTTCTACCAAGTCTTCCAACCTTGATGAACCATAGGAGGTATAAAGAGTATTTTCACATGGTATACCCATTTGTTCTGAGTCAAAACAGCAAGATCCAAACTGGGTTCAGGATTGGAAGACCTGGACCCTGGTTATGTTTCCTACCTCTAGCTAGTTATATAACCTTAGGCAGACAGGTACAGCCTAGGAGTAGCCTGAGCTGAGTGCTAGGCTCAGTCTTAAATATGAGTTGGCAAAGCATAAACCAAATGCTCAGAGGATGAGTCCAAGGCCACACAGTTACTAAGTGGGACGGAGAGGGTATCCTCACTTCACCAAGGCTCATGTCCTGTTACCATCTCACCATGCTGCCTATTCCTGTCCTCCCAAGAGACACAATGAGAATAATGAAAGGGACATACAATCATCCTAGACAGGATTCCTCATCCTCCAAAACTTTCAATACTCCACTTTAAAAAATTAGAGTCAGATGGCGTTCTTCCCAGGTAGCAGCATTTTTTTCCCTCTCAAAGTGATTTTTAAATACCAAGGACACCTATAATAGAACAAATCCAAGGAAGCAGAACAGTACATAAAAACAAGCCCATTTGTCAAAGGTGTTAGGGAGGTCATCTCTCCCAGCTAGGATACAGCAGGAAGTTAACTATTTGTAGATGAGAAACTGTAAGACAACTCTTCTACCAGTGCATGAAACTTTACTCTGACACTTGCATGTGAGTAGCAAAAATAAGGAAACAGACTGTAGATGCGTAGAGTGTTTTATTGAGTTTATAGCTGTCTGTGAACTATAGCTGTACATGTCTTCTCAATCAATGTAATGAAAGAAGGATGAAAACGGGAACTCCTGAGTCAGCCAGACGGACCCAGGAAATGTAGCAACCATTAGAAGAGAAAGAATAATCTATGTGAAGGTCAAACACTCAATAACCAGATGGAAACAGAGTCTACTAGGATCCTACAAGATGGTAGACTAGATAGCAGTCTCAAGGGGAGAGCTGGTTTCAAAGACTCTGGAAGACCCTACTGAGCTCAATGCTAATGAGCCCTAAAGAACTAATAGTAAACAGAGGAAGGGTATCCAACGATCAGGACCTGATGGATATGGAACTGGGAAGGAGATGTTGGGGGAAGGGTCAAAGGTAGAGAAAGCGCTGAGGGAAGAAAGAATCAATATGACTAGATTGTACAGACACAAGATTCCCTACTGTGTCATTGAGTATGGCCAGGCTGTAGCTGTGTTAGTGCCCATGAAAATATATACACTCTGGAAGAAATAATGAGCAAACAATTCCTGTTTTGAGGTTTCCAACTCATTTGTAAGGAAGTTATATGAGATAGCACACAGGATCAGATTGTCAGATCAGACTAGCGTGAACCAGAGATCTTACCCAGATCTTACCAGATGAAGCTTTTCTAATAATTTAAAAGAGACAGATAATCATGAGGCATAGACAAAGCAAGAGGACTTCCAACAGTGTCCCTCAAGACTTTTTTCCTTGCCACATCAGGTCCTATTCTAGGCCCAGATTAACCTGAGTCTCTAAGCAATGTGTGCGATTCACATCACTTACCACAGGACCGGTCATGTCATGCTCAGTTAGTAACATAGTTTAACTTCCAGGGAGCTGTGATGCATAAAGCCAAAGATTCAGGTTTGTTTAGGATAAAAATACTAGAATCCTGCTAAAATCTACAGACAAGGACTAAGCTTATTTTCTAAGAAGTCTGTCATTAGCATGTTTACTGGGAGACTTGACTGGGTTTCGTGCCATTTTTCTTTTCCAGGTGTGTCACTCCAATAAAGAGAGAGATTGGATTGCAGGCCTTTTCCTGCTAACCCTGCCCTTCCTAATGTATGGCTAAATGTAAGGTGGCTGTGAATGGTCCTGCTAGTTGGCCTTGACTTAGTTCTGATGATTTGGTGCATGAAAGCATTGCCCTGCTTGACTCCAAATTGTGATCTGGGTTGGAGTTGGAGGTGGAGGATTACCTTAGAGGACAGGTGATTCATTATTTCAATTGTTCTTTTCACTTAGTAACCATAATTTTCATCTGTATAACACTTTTCACTAGACAGAGTATTTCCATTTGCATTATTCCAACTGATAGGGAAAACAATCCTAGAAGGCAGGCAAAGAAGATACTGGTTTATAAATAAGGAAACTGCGGATCAGTTTTAGCTAACAAATGGTAGGACTGGGTTTCCAGCCCAGGTGTGTTTGGCCCCCAAGTCCATGCTCTGTCCACTACACAACACTATAGGGGGTTTGAAGAGTAGACAGATGGTTTGCCCAAGGTGGGGAGAAAAATTACAGTCCCCATGTTCCTCCGCAACTTGGAAGATTTCCCCCCAAACTCTGCTTGCACAAAACTTTTCTAACTCTGTCATGGTCATGGTAAGTGCTAAGAGTGCTATGATGTAGATAGTACACTGGCACCACAAATCACTTTTTAAAGAACACACTAGTGGGAAAAGATGGATGGGCTATCCTACAGCCCTCATCTACCTCTTGACAGGTGTGACATTGGTAACGAGAGTTTGATGCACTTTCCTTCTCAGGCCCTTCTTTTCATCCTCAACGTAGCAGATAAATGAGCACAGGGAAAATAAGAGGAACACTCCATGATGCAGCTTTGTCACCTGGGTTATAAGCTACCTCTGGCCTTAGACTCTGTTCCAGTTATAGAATTTTTCTTTCTTAAATCAAGCTTAGTCTGGTTAACCAGCCTAGTCTGGTTAACTGGCCTTTTGCCTCTTTGCTTCCCTAGGCTCCCAGTCTCTGTAGGTCCTTTTGCCATCTTACTCTCTCCATGTCCAAGAACTAGAGCCCAGATCCTATATTCATAATGTCTGGACACAAATAATCTTCTGCAAACCTTCCCTGAATTGCTGACAGCATTGGCAGACTTGCAATAGCCATTTATTTTCCTAGTGTTGTTCCAACCTGTTGGCTGGGACATTTCCATTATTTCCTGTTGAAACCATCTCTTGTATCACCCCGTATTATCATATTACCTAGTGTTTATTACCATATTATTTAGATACCATGTTATGTACCTCGGCTGCATTTTTTCCAGCTTCCACAATTAGTTCTCTTGTCTAAGTGCTAGTTCATCCCCATCAACAGATAACCCCAGCTCTGGTCTCATCCCAGTCAACCTTACTTCACTGTTCTCAGCCAAAATATACTTGGCTGTGTAAAAACACCCAGCACAGAACAAGATCCTTTGCCATTAAGGTAGTATTTGCCAATCTTCAGGGAACTGAGAAGCTCTACTTTATTGGTACTTCCTTCTACTCCTAAAAAGTTTTTAGAATTAATTTTCAAGTTATGTTATATTTAATTACCTTTGAAAAAAAAACTTAAGGCAACCCAGGGTAAAACTGAAGACATCTGAAGGTATTACAAAACCAAAGTCAGGACTCTCTTCTTGAAGTTAATTTGAAGTCAGGGTCAAAATGCCGAGTGGATAAGAAAGTCTCTATAACCTTTCCTTTCCCAGATGCTAATCAGGAGCTTCAAGTCATATCATACCCTCGAGTACATTCTGACTTCTTTGTCAGCCAGAAGGAGAAGAGAGAAATCATCACACCATCAAGACGCGTGTACTGAGGGGGTGACGGTGAAGAAGAACACGATTCACTTATAATGTCTCTTGGCCGCAAGATGAAGGCACATCAGAGAATGCAGAAAGTAATGATGGCTTTCTGGACACCTGGTTCCTGTTCTTCATCCTTCTCAGGGAAATAGTCAGAAAAGGGTAATAAACATCCAAATATAACAAGAGATCTTTTTACCCTTCAATAGATATTTCAACAACTAATTCAATGATAGAATTTTTAAAGTAATACACAATATAGGAGAAAGTACAGTTTTTCAATCACTTGCATACATTGCTGAGGGGTTACATTTTGTTACTTTCAGTCTGAATAAAAATCATTGTTTTGTACTATGGATCAAAAATCTTTGAATGTTGAAATACTTAAACTTAGCACGTCTTCCAAGAACCTAGCTAAAAGAATAATCAAAGATGCAGACAAAGAACGTTTAGAAAAGCACTATTTATAATAAAGAAAAATCAGTACAAATGGTTAAATAAAATAAGACAAATCCAAATAATGACACATATGTAGCTATTAAAATTATATTCTAAAATATGTAATGATGGGGGAAATTTTTCAAGACATGTTAGTGGGAAAAGACTGATACAAATAGTATATATATATATCTTGTAATCTTATTTGCATGAAAGATTGTGTCTGGAAGATTAGATTATAGACAATATAAAATTTTTCTTTAGACTTACTTGTATTTCCTGAATACAGAGAATGGCTCGAATATTTGCCAGGCCAAGGATGGGACTCCCTGCTCTGTAACTGTCTTATCTTTTCATCAGGGAACTCCTTCCGCATGGACTCTAAAGTGCTTTGGTTCTTTCCATAAGACCTCAAATTGCACTGACTGTTGGGAAAAGACAACAAATCTAATTGTCCTGGTAATTTCTCAGCCACCAGCACAGCTTGAAAATGAAGCCTTCCCGTTCTTACCCTTGGTCTCACATCTGGCCACAGTTTACAATGCTATTTTTAGAAATACAGTGGCTGACAAATTTCATGGAAGCAGAAGAGATGTGTTGTTAGGCTGGGTTCCAGGCACAAGGCAGGTTCTTAATAAATGTGTGATAAGCAATTGAATGAATGACTGAACCAAGCAATCAATTTATCAGCAACATTGGATTCTTGCCATCCACCTAAGGTATTCAGGGCACCAGGATAAACCTCTCACCTGCCAAGTTTCTCTCCTGGGTCCTGTTGAAGTCTCCAGTGACAGACAGGAATCCACTAACCAGCAAGATCCCTGGGATCCTGACTTTATTTCAGTTCGGTCCCCTGCCTTCTACCCAGTTCTTTTCAGACATGGATTCATATACAGGCTGCTCGATTTGCAGGCTAAATCCCACCAGTGCAAATGTTGAAAAATGTACTTTGGTAAGATGCCTGACTGTCGCCCCTTCCCCCTGCCCTGCAAGGCACTGTGAATGGCCCAGCTGCTGCCAAGGGACCTTTAGGCAGCATGATGACAAGCAGGGGAAATAAAGCAAATTCTGAAGGGAAAGGCAACACTTGACAGCGCTGCTGCCAAGACCTAGTTCTAAAGACCAGAGGCGAAGTGAAATTCATGGTTATGGAACCAAGATGTCAGAAGATGCACACACAATGCAATATAGAGATGACGTATTATAGAAATGTACACTTGAAACCTATATAATTTTACTAAGCAATGTCACCCCAAAAAATTAATAAGATTGAAAACAGAAGAAGAAGATGAGGATCAGAAGCTAAAGATCAGGAACAGGCAACGACAATGGGAAGGGACAAGGGTGTGAAGAATTTCCAGGGCGGTGGCTACCACCACACACAATCGTGTTGTTTCGTGTTTTAAACATTTGGCTAAACTGGCCTGGTATAAGGGGCAAGGGGCTGAGTGGACAACACGTATACACGATGGGGGGGGAGGAGTCCATCAAGCACTTGTAACTCACTGCTTCGGCTCTACATACAGTGCATAGCACCACAGGGCTAGGAACCCCCACCATCGTGCATTCTCACTGGCCTCGCAAAGCCTGAAAGTTAGGAGTCAGTTATGGAGAAGTGAGAAAATATGCAGCTAGAAGCCCTGAGGAAAATCCCAAGTTTGTCCCTTACAGCCAAGGAGCCCTAATGGCTTCCCTGATCTATGCACGCTGCATGGCTATCAATCAACACCCCAGAGAAGTCGGCTTGTTTATTATAGTATGATGTTAACTAGAACCTTGGAGAAGAACAATCCAAATTATTTCATCCTTGAATCAATGTACACAGGTTGGAAATTAGGTGGGGATATACCTAAGTTGGAAGTAACAGCACCTTGGGCAGCCTTGCAAAGTAAGTACACTTCCCCAGTTCTCTCATCAACTGTTTTCTCCCCCTCCCCCTCCCCCCTCCCCCTCCCCCTCCCCCCTCGCCCTCCCCTCCTCCCCCTCCCCCTCCCCTCCCCCTCTCTCTCCTGATTCCCAATAGCAAGGATCTGATGGGTCCAGCCCATCTTTGGAGGCAAGGCCATGTTATAAGTCACTGGCAAACCTATGGTTCGACTGAAAAGGAGCAAACTAGTATCTATCTTGTAGGACCATTGTGAGGATTAAATAAAGTGAAACTATGTAAATGTACCCAGTATATGTTGGGCATATACACTCAAAAAGTTGTTTTCCCTTCTCCTCTTTCTATAGTCATTCAAGTTAAATTTTAGGTTTTTGAATTTTCTTCAGAACTTAATTCCCAGTCCTTAGGTTTTTAGTTACATTCATAATTGCCTGTCTCTCCCAAACCCTTTTCTAGGTGAAACTGCCCATCTAGAAGCCCATGACGTTCCCTTCTCCATTTTCATAGCTGTTCAGAACGTGATAAGTACCAGTTCCTTTCACAGATGAGGAAGTTTAGGCTTAGAGACGTTAAGTAAAGTGTCCTGCACAGTCAGTTAGGGGCAGAGCTGGGATCCAGCTAAGCCAGGATCTTTGCTATTTTAGTTATACCATGAAAAAGTGTCCTGAACAGTGGTAAAATGTTAATATTAGAGAGAGAGAAGTTTTACCTATCCTGGCACAAAAGAGCCAAACCAAAATAATCAGAATCCCTGGTGAATAGATGCTTATCACTTGTATCCAGGGATAACTTCTGGCAAGACGACTGCAGATCAAGGGGGAGCCTCCAGGAGAAAGTTGTTGCCTGAAGCACACAAAGGAAAAATATAAAATTTCAAGCTGTGAGATCAGAAATAGGTCCAAATCAATGGCATGAGTTGGTAAATCATAGCTCATTCAGCTTCTGGAATTCCAAAGCTTATGAAGCACTACTTTTTTTAAGGCAGAGTGGTTTAGATGAAATAATTTAAAAGAAAATGTTTTGACTTAACAGGGTTCAAATGTACCATTCTACTAATTATATTATGAAGTCATATAAAGCTTTATTAAACAATTAAATTAATCATTGCCTCCCACTTGTTCCATCAAATCCATATGCCACAGATAAGCATCAATTCAGTTTCTTCCCTTTTAAGGTTGTTTCCTTAACCAGGAAAAACACTGACACACTGATTTTTGGATTATCTATACAACCTTCTCTAAGTGAATTTTTAAAAAATTCTTGTTATTTGAGATTATCTTACTCTTGCCAGCTGATCATTACAACGGGGAAAAACCCAGCCACTATGGCCCAATAGATTTTTAGATATGGCCGGAGAAAGAAACGCTCAGTGTGCCAATGGCCCTCGATTTGTACCCATTGGCTCACGTCTCTGAAGCTGAAGCTAACATGATGCAAGTGACAGCTACTGGCCTGCTGCCACTGCTGCCTGAGGAGCCAGATCTGTAATGAAACAGATTGAATTTACAGGAAAAAAACTTCACGAAGACAAGAGATGACCCTTGCCAAACAGAAGACGAGACAGGCGTAGCCTAGAACATCTGGTGACTCTGGAGAGCTAGGTTCACTGCTAACAATAGGACCTTACCCCCAGCCAAGTAAGTGATGGAAGAGGAAATCCTGGCCACTCCATTATTTTCTTCTATTTAAAGTTTATCAGTATCTGACCTTGAAGGGATCAGAACCCCTTACATTGTTACCATATTAAAGCAGCGATATTTAACAAGGAAACTGTCAACAGACATAAGAATATAGGTTGTGGTAGTGGAGGGGATGACCATTCATTGAGGTCTTCTGGATGTTACGTGTCACATGAGAGCCTTTACAGCAGGGTCTCTCAACATCAGCACTGTTTATTGATGTTTTGGGCCAGATAATTCTTTGTTGTCCTGTACACTCGAGGATGTTTAGCAGCATCCTGGCTTCAACTCAATGGGTGCAGTAGAACCATTCCTCTTCCCCAGCTAAAACAATGGAAAAGGTCTCTAGGCATTGCTAAATGTCCCTGAGTGGGGACATTTCCACTGGTTAAAAACGGCCACTTTAACAATAATATTAATAGATAACATTTACTGAGTGTATACTACATATCAAGTATTGATTTAAAACTGTTCTTTTATTTGTATGTGTTTTAATGGTCAAATATATTGTCCCTACAGAGTAGTGCACAAAACAAAAATATGTAGTTTAATAACTTATCAAATTGGGAAATCCATGTAACTATCACCCATGTAAGAAGAAATAATTGCCATCTTTAGAAGTTTCCATTGGATCCCTCCCAGTCTCTACTCACTGCTTGCCTCCAAGGTAACCATTAAATACTTCCTTGTTTTACTTTATCGTTTTACTATCTAAACATGTATCTTTAAAGCTATTGTTAACCTTTCGTGGAACATTTTTCAAGCACTTACTGGTATATATGTGCTATCAAAAAAAAAAAGGTAAACCAAAAAGAAAAAGATTTGGGTTCAGGAAACAAGAAAAACAACACCAGAATTCCCAAAATTATTACTCCAGAATAGCAGCTGACAGTCAGGATAGAAAGCAATCAGTCTATATTGGAGCAAGGGAGACAGTTCTAAGACAGAAAATGAAATCAATATAATGCCTGATGCATCTGAATATATCTTGAGATGTGAATTGGACAGCTGGTGAAAATGTGGGCTTAACTTAGGGAAAGATACACAGAAAACTCTGCAAGGAAACAAAGGACAATTTCACTGTGGAAAACAAAAAGCAGTGCAAAATAACTATTCTAGTTCACTTCATGACTCAGCTGTAAATACTTTACATTGTCAGAGTGTAAACCCTGAGTATTGATCTAACTGATACTCTTATATAACCAAAGTAGGACAGGAAAATGGGAAGTGTGGTGATGGGGGTATGGGGATTGAAAGAAAGTTAAATCCTCTAAAGTTAGGAAGTCAGTAGATAATGCCTAACAGAAAAAAGTTATTTTAAACTATGGTGATAAATATCAAAAGAATCCACTAAAAGAGATGAAAATGGTTGACTCTTAGGAAGGAGAAATGGAGATAGAGAGAGGGTTACTGTTTTTCATATTAAACCTTACAATACAGTTTTACTGTTTAAATCATATGCGTGCAAACCCTTGATGAAAATGATACTTTAAAAACTGACTTAAAAAGAGTTCCTTATAGTGGAGGTGAATTCATAAGTAGTTGCTTGAAGCAAAATGAATAGGATATAGGTTGGTATGTTCATAAACCCAGATTTAATGTAGCCTTTTCTGAATGACCACTGCAAATACCTACTGAGGTGGTTTGAGATGCCCCAGGAATGGCAGTCACCTCATCTCATTCCATTCAAATAAAGACTTTAAGGGATGTGTCTTCAAGATACAGAGCACCGAAGGACAGGAAAATTAAAATGCTCAGAAAGAAAGTTCTTTTTCCCAGTAAAATATTCACTCACTTTCCATATTTTAATATAACTTTTGCTTTCTAGGTCACACCAATCAGAAAGAGAACCATCAAGAACTTGGTGACTATTTGAAAATCCCTGGCCTCCCAAACCTCCACATTCTTTGCTCTCCCAAGGACAGGTCTGAGGTCCCTCAGTGGCCACTGACAGTTCTTGGGAGTTCACACGACGCTCAGGGAGCACAGACTTTTGGATCCAATCTATTTTGGTTCAAATCCCAGTTCTACTCTTAATAGGTGTGTGATCTTGGTAGAATTACTTAATCTTTTTTTTTTTATTAGTTTCAGGTGCACAAGACAAAGTAACACTTAGACGTTTATCTTTTATATCCCTCACATTGTGTGAAACCCCCTCCCCCATCCACTATCCCTCTGAAATCACACAGAGCCATTACATTTCCACTGTCTCTATTCCTAATGCATACTCCGCTTCTTGTAAGTACATACATATACATATACATATACATATACATATACATATACATATACATATACATATACATATACATATACATATACATATACATATACATATACATATACATACAAACTTGTAGGTGACATTCATTATTGTTCAGCTTCAGCTTCAGGTGTACAGTGCAGTGATCAGGCATCTACATCATCCCTGAGGTGGTCTCCCTAATGAGACAAGTGTCCATCGTATACCCTACAAAATCTTTACATTATTGATTACACTTCCCAAATTAGTTTTCAAACCCCGTGGCCATCTTGTGGCCACCGGCTGTTTTCTAATCCCCTCACCTTCCCCCTTATCCCCACCCCCCTCCCATCTAGCAACCCTCAGTTTATCCTCTATGTCTCCAAAACTGTTTCTGATTAGTTCATTCACTTATTCTTTTCTTTAGATTCCACATATAAGTGAGATCATATGGTATTTGTCTTTCTCTGTCTGACTTATTTCACTTAACATAATGTTCTCTGGGCCCATCCATGTTGTTGCAAGTGGTAAGATTTCTTTCTTCTTTGTGGCTTACTTAATCTTTCTTAATCATAGCTTCATCATCTAAAAATATAAGGAAAATAATGCCCACCTTGCTCGATGATTCTCGAGATCACAGAGATAAATGTTCTTTCTTTCTTTTTTTAAATTAAAGTTTATTGGCAGTGACAATGGCTAGTAAAGTTACACAGGTGTCAAGTAATACATCATCTATGTAGCCCATTGTGTGCTCACCACCCCGAGTCAGTTCTCCTTCCATCACCATATATTTGAAGATAAGTTTTCTAAATCCTTGACACCGAGATGGTTCTATAGTAAATTTATCTAATGACATAAATTAAAGAATTGATGTCATTGTTATCATTATAATCACAGTAACATTATTATTACTGTTGTTATTGCCAATGGTATTACATGCAATCAACTGCTCAGTGCCTTTACACAGCAGCTGCTGCTCGTTTGTCTCGTTCTCCATGGACTCTGACCTTCTGAGGCCTCCGGTATTATCCACAGCATTTCTGCCAACTGGGGTCAGGGTCTGCCTCGCCACTGTCAGCAGCAGCTTTATAAGGCTTCCGGTAAGGTCATGTGATTTTTAGCTTTCTTAGTCTCCCCTCTTAATGAACCTGGAGCAACTGTTCCTGAGGGTTGGGTCAGATGGAATTTAAATGACGCCATTCATTTACATAAGCAGCATGCATTGATCAACTACTATGAATTTAACACTATTCTCTGTGCAAAACATTCAAAAGCAGATCAGCCATGGCCTCTAATGTTCAGGGGCTGAAGTCTGGTAAAAATTAGCTACAACCTTCACCAGCATTTATAAGCATCCCTTTCTAACACTGCCCAGTGTTTTTCAGATTTCCCAGTGAAACACATTGTGTTTCCCAAGATGACTGCAAGATCTCTTATCCTGAAAGTTCTTGCAATATGACATTGACATTCTTGCTATGGAGAGTTTGGGTCTATGAATACTCTTGAATATGGGTGGGTTTGTGACTTTAGAGAAAGTATTGCTATATGACTTCCAAAGCTACGTTGAAAAAGGTAATACATCTTCTAAATGTACACACACACACACACACACACACACACACACACCAAAACTTATTAATTTGAAACAACAATAATCATTTTGCTCCTGAAATTTCATAAGCAGGGCTCAACGGGGACAGTTCATTTTGACTCCAGGTGGAATGAGATGAGATGGGGAGGCTAGATGGGGCTAGAGGATCCAAGCTGGTTCACTCACATGGCAGGCAACTGGATACTGGGGGCCAGTTCCTCTCCACATAGGTCTCGCAATGGGACAGATTGGCATCTTCACATTCTGGTCTCAGACGCCTTACATAGCAGCTCTGGGCTCCAAAGGTAAGTCTCAGCACAGAACGAAGTAGAATATGCATGACCTTTTTTCAACCTGGCCTCTGTAGCATCACTTCCACTGCATTCTCGCTGTGGAAGCACAAGTTCAAAGGAAAGAAACACAGACTCCATCTCTCAATAAGAAGAGTGTCCAAGTCACATTGTGCGGAGAGTATGTGGAATAGGAGATAGTGTTGTACCATTTGGGGAAAATACAATCTGCTACACTCACAAAATCTAGCACCATTGTCTTTTTGTCAGAGAGCTACCCTCAGGCTAAGGAGACCATTTTCCCTGCGTGGCAGAAGAGACATCCAATTGCCTAGGAATTGATGTTCCCTCCCATAGTTCTTAAACAATTACTGACAGGGGCAGGGGCACAAATATTCCACCTTGCTTGCCTCGTGAATGGCACACCTTTGAGGTGTGATCTGCACTGTTTCCAGCCTTCCTCTGTGGATAGAGCCAAAGATCTCCTCCCGGGATTTTCCTCAATACAACCCCCTTCCTTAGACCCTTCCTCCCTGTTCCCAGTTTACATTGTCCTGACGACTTTTCCTAAAAATACTTTTACATAAAGTCTCATCCCAGAATCTTCTTGGAAGACCCTAGGAAAAACCTACTGAAGACATATACCATCCCATCTTAAGATATTTTTGTGGGTTGTCAAAAGAAGCCTTCAAGGCAATTTCACACGGCACCCCAGAAAGAATGGTCATTGTTTCCTTCAAATGACAAGACCACTTACACATACAAAAGTTAACACAAATACACGTGGTAAAATGATTGAGATATTAGTTTTATTTTGGTCTCTGTCGTGTTTCCTCCTCTTTCACTTCCATTTCAAGAGAGTAGCCAGGCTGTTTGTAATTCCTTATAACTGGCAGTTTTGTGTGGCAGAAAGCTGAAGTTTCCGGTGAGTCTGTAAATGCCCAAACTCCTTGAAGTTATTATATGTCTCAGAAGAGAAGAAGAACAAAGAAAAAGAATTTCCTTGAGGGCCCTGAAAGAAAGAGATTGTCTCAACTGGGCAGGGCATGGAGGTTGTCAGGACCCACAAATGTGGGACTCTAGGACTATTCTCAGGGAAGACTTTGAAAGAAGCTTTTACTGTTTACCTAGGGGCTCACTGCATAGGCCAAGAATTTGGGATTCCACCATATAAAGGGTGGAGTCTCCGACAAGTTGGGTGGAAAGTCACAAACCTGAGGTAAAATAAGAAAAAGAAAAAGAAAAAAAAGATCAGCTGTGACAGGGAGCGAGCCAAGCATCTGAAGGCAAAGGAGTAGGATAGAAACCAGAGAACCCCTCTGAAGGGTCTAATTGTCCATGTTCTCTCTTGAAAATGATGAAAAACTTAAACTTAACCTACAGTTTAACATCCTCTCTCAACTCTTCAGTAAATTGTTACATCCCCACAGAACCTTGACTGGTATATTTTGAGGACGGCTTAATCAAGGCAGGGGGGGAGGTCAGTAAGGAATATGTGACTTGTTTCACACCCACCTTTCTGATGGACGCATAGTGAGGGAGCCCTGTCCCTTCAAGGGGACTGTCCCAGGGAGTTCCACACGTGACTAATACCACAGCAAAAGAGGACCCACACCAGTTAATCATGATGGAGTGTTGGATGAGTGCTGGTAGTGTGGAGAAATCCATACTTGAACACAGTACAGATTCATCAATGAATGCAACCCCAACTTCTCCATGATTTGCTGTCAAACAGGATGATGATGTTACAGCACCATTACTATTACAGACATGATCTTAGCTCATATTTTAAAATGATCTCCCCAAGAAATAGAAGCACTTCCTAGTCAAACCTCTAGAATGCACGTTTAGTTAGAACTATGTGTCTAGCTTCAATCAACCTTAGGAGCAACTTTAGGCTCTCCAATCATTGGAAATATGTTAACACACTAAGGGAAGAGGCACAGGAGAGGCCAACACAATGAAAATACAGTCAAAATGATGTACTGGGAAAGGTTAAAAACAAACATGCTCATAGTGTTTGAAACAACTCAGAATTTTGACAAAAGGTATTTGGAATGCAATACCTAGCCTTTCCATTTCTGATGAAGGTTTCAATTTTCCACTTGTAATTAAAACAATCTGTAAATTCTATATTGCTCTGTCTCAGGCCTCTATGAATAAAGACAATGTCCAATTCATATCACCTGCTCAAGCACCTATCAGATGTTGAGCGTCCTGCTGCTCCTAGAAAAAAAATAATATTGACCACAATCTTTAGCTGATTCAAGTGATGAATTGCCTTGGCTTGGATATATTTGGAAAACACTATATTATAATAAAATGTTTTCAATCTAGTTCTGAGAAATAACCCAAATCACATTTCCAGACAACAGGCTTATGAAACCAGCCTCCTTAAATAATGAAATGTGAGAACCTATGTATGGGAGTGAGGCAAATTCAGATTCACTGCTGGATTTTGGATTTCTACTCTCCTGTAGAATTTAGCAGCTGGCATTTTGACTGTCCACCATCTGGTACCCACCAAGAACATCTTTCAGTACTGTGGGATGGGCCTCAAGCCTGGCTAATTCATTCATGATACCGACTTGGAAACAGGACTGACTCTCCATATAGAGCTGAGAATACCTTTTGTCCCTCTGCTTACAGATACCCAGTGTTTAGTGTTATAGACATGCGAGGAAAAGGTGGATTAAAGGAAAAAAGGAAGAAGGGAGGGAGCGAGAGGGAAGGATTATGCCATATTTTCTTTAGTCCATTCACTTTCCTACTCTATAAAAGGACTTTCTCACACCTACTCTCTTTAAACCCCCAAGACCCCTCCCAAATTATTATTCTCAATCAATTCTCACTTTCTTCTTCATGGAGAAATTTGAAACGATAGAAGTTTGGCAAACGCTGCCACCCCTCTACCCATCTCCTATCTCCAGGACCACATTTCCATTTTCTCACCTGCTAACAAAATGAATTAACCACACGTCTATTTAAAAATAATCCCTCATCTTTGCTCAGATCCCATCCCCTCTGATCTGTTGAAGGATACTGTTCTAACAATTTTCCCTTCTCTTTCCTACATCATCAAATTTTCATGCTCTAGTAAATCATCCATATCAGTTTACAAACATGTTACTTCTCCCATCTTAAGAAATCCTTTATAGAACTTCCCACTTTCTCTCTAGCTGTCACTTTCGCACCACTTCATTTCTTTCCTTTACTTGCAGCAAAACCCTTTGAGTGTGTGATTCATACATACTATCTACAATTCTTCTCACATAAATCAGCTCCAACTTGGCTTTTTCTACCATTGCTCCACCAATACTGCTCTTATTAAGGTCTCCTCTGTATGGCTAAGCTTAACGGTTCGTTTTCAGTTCTCATTTTCCTTGATCCAGCATTTAGCACAGTTCCTTACTCCCTCCTTCTTAATTATGCTTTCTTCACTTAGAATCTAGGACACCTCAGTCTTCTGGTTTTCCTCTTACTTCCCTGGTTGCACCTTCTTAGTCTCCTTTCCCGGTTTCTCCTTTTTCTAACCTCTTAATATTGAGATGCCCCAGGATGGAGTCCATGATCACCCCTTCTCTACTTATACACACTATCCTGACAATGTCATATTGTCTCATACACTTAAATACATATATAGGATGGCTACGTCCAAATTTACATCTTCAATCCAGAGCTTTCTCCTCAATTCTAAACTTCACCTCTAGCCACCTATTTAGCAACTCCACTTGGATACCTAACAGGCATCCCTCATCCAACACGTCCAAAACTAAACTCCTGATTTTCCTCTCAATATGTTCCATGCAAGACTCTCATCCCAGTTGATGACATCTCCATCTTTTCCATCATTCAGGTAAAAACAACAACAACAACAACAAAGAATACAGAAACTCTGGAGTTATCCAGGTCTCTTTTATTTCTCTCATGCCACAACACAATCTAACAGCAAACACTGCTGGCTCTACCTGAAAACTATACCCAGAATTTCTCAGCACCTCTTGGTCTGGGCATAGAGCCCTGACTGGGGTCCCCACTTCTCCTCTTGACCTCTTATAGTCTATGCCTAAATAGCATACAGACTTATCCTTTGTAAATATAACTCAAATCATTTTCTTTCTCTGCTTAAAAATCTTCCAATGATTTCCCATCCTGTTCAGAATAAAAAGCCAAAGTCCTTTACAATCATTTACAAGGTAATCCTAAACCTGCCTCTCCTCTGATCTCATCCCACTTTCCACTCTTCCTTCACTCCACTCCAGCTTCTCCAGACTCTGCCATTCTTTGAGCACACCAGACACACTCCTACCTCAGGGGCTATGCACTGGCTGTTCTCCCTACCTGGAATACTCTAGGTAGAGAATATTCTAGAAAATACTCTAGAATACCCCACTCTAGATATCCACATAGCAGACTCTCACTTCCTTTAAGCCTTTGCTCAAACATCACCTTCTCAACCAGTCCTGCTCTACCTATTCTATCTAACTCTGTATTCTTCCCTTCTTCCACCCCAGTAACCCTGCAGTGGGTTTTTCCCATAGTTCTTATCATATTATGTAACTTGTTTATTATGGATGTTGTTTAATGTCTGTTTCCTCAGTAGCATGTAGAGTCCATGGAAACAGGAATCTGTACTATTTTGTTCACTGACATGTCTCAAGTGCCTAGAAGAGCACCTGGAACATATAATAGGTGCTGAATACTTATATGCACAAAGAAGGAAGGAAGGAAGGAGGGAAGGAAAAGAGGGAGAGAGGCCATTTTGGTCATACTTGGACAATTCAGTTCAGTTGTCCTCTTTGGGCCTCAGTTTGCATCTTGAAATAAAACAAAGGCGTTGAAGCACATGAACTCTAAGATACCGTCAACTTCTCCATTAAGTGATTAATGAACTATGTGACTCCAAGGGGGTTCACAAAAGAGGTAGAGAGCATTTGGACCTTATTCTGATGCAGAATCTCAGACCCGAAGGAGGCCTGGTGGACACGGCTGAGCCTCCTTCCCTCTGACTCCCAGCCTGCCATGAGGCTTTCCTGGCTGTCATGTCAGCCATTTTCCAGATGATACTGATCCTGCAGAAACTGTAGCATCTATCCCATGGCACCTCTGATGGACAGGATGCACACCAAAAATGTCTTTGTGAGATCCTAACACATGTGTCAGCCAAATTTAAGTCACTAGGAATTACCACTTGCTGTTTCCTGGTCAGACAGTGAAGCCTATATACTTCTGCCTTTGATTTGATCCCCCGTGACCCCCTGGCTTGCAGCATCATGTCAGAACTACTGACATGCCGGAACAAAGCCCTTGTCCTGCTCAGTAGGCCATAAACTGCTCATGGCCGATGTCAGCAAAGGACCCTATGAATCTCTCTGCTTTTGGGCACAGAGTCCTTGGAATAGAAGCTGCCATACCTGCTTTTCCCCAGGTATGTTTCCTGGGAGAAGGGTAAAGGCTGAGCTGTAGGAAATCATGGTCCTGGGGGACACTCATTGATGCAGAGAGATAAGATCAGCATCTGCCCTGATTCGAGCCCCGCTGCAGGTACCCAAGGAGAATTGGCAGGGAGAGCCCAGACCATGGACAAGTCAGCAACATGCTGGATCATGGTGTGAGGTGCAGAATCATCCGGGGGCTTCTTACTGTCACCCTCAGGGTCACCCAGGGAAGGAAATTTTTCAGCAAGACTAAGGCTTGGGCCTGGGTCTCACCTCCCTTCCCAAACCTGAGTCCCCACTGCTCCGACATAGCCCAAGTCACAGAAGTCATGTGGTTTGGTGGGCCAGGACAACACATCGAGAGTTAAGGGGTATATATCCTCTCCCCAAACACAAGGAGGAATCTCTTTTTCATAAGAACAAGTGCCCCATTCACAAAAGACCCACCAAGCAGACCCAGAAAACGACCTGTTTCTAAAGGCTTATCGAGAGTCAAACTCATTATGGACAATGAAGGTGCAGCTAATGCTTCTTATAAAGTCCTACCCTGGACTCCTGTAAGTGTTAGACTGGTCCTTCTGCCTGAAATGTCTTCCACCTGCCTCTCTACCTGCAAAACTCCTACTCATCCTTCCAAACCCAAATAAATTGTCCTCTATAAAAACTTTCTCAATCATTACCCAGATTAAATACACACACACACACACACACACACACACACACACCAGTAAATTATTTTCTTGTTTATAATATCTCAATATTTTATTCAAAATTTGGTTAGTAAATCCACAAATACCTAGAAGAAATAGGCCTATTCTAAAAATGCTTAATGTGACATCTTCTGATCTCATTAATTGGATATAAATGACATATCTTAATGCTATTACCTAATGATGAACAACTATAATAATAAGAGAAATAAAAACATATTTCCAGAGCAAGCAATAGCTACACACACATACATGTGGCCATTTCTCTTTGGTCCTAAAAATTAACAGTTTTCATTTGCTTCTACATAAGGATTTTCAGTTCCTTTCACAAGAAAAAAAACTAAGAAAAAATGCCAGACAGTGTAATGCAAGGTGACACAACTTCACAGACTTTTCCCCTTCTTTTACCTGATGAAAATTACTTTCCCACTTAACAATTTTCAACTTTACCTCAAACAGAAGCTGCCCACACTTGCCATAAATATAGATATCAGAACTAAGGATGACAGCCACATCAAAATTGTATTCTTATTCAAAGTCCGTTTTCAAGCTTCACATTCCATCTTATGTCACTGCCATTTTGAAGATTGGAGAGAATAAAAGTACAGGAATGTTCAGTCCAGCTGGTTGGGGGATAATGAGACAGCTAGTTCCCGCAGCAAATTGACATTTGGTGGAGATCTATCAATAGACCTTCATTAAATGCTGTGGGCTCAGCCTATGCTTAAGTGAATTTCCTCTAGTCTGGTTCTCACAGAAGGTGAAATAATCTCTTCTCATGAAAGACGCTGCTAAGGAGAAGGGCACTGAGGTCATGAATGGCAACCAGAGTACCGTCCATGGGAATGGACAACACCCAACTGAGGAGCGCTTCTCCAAGCCAGGGGTTGGCAAACTTTTCTGTAAAAGACATATACTAGATATTTCCAGTTTTGCTGAATATATGGTCTCTGTAGCAACTACTCAACTCTGCCAAAGTAGCACAAAACAGCCATAGACCATACAAAACTGAATAAATCTAGCTTTATTTTCACAAACAGGCAGCTAGCCAAAGTTACCCCTGCTCTATGACAATGTTTCCCAAAGTATTGTGCATATATACCCCCATGGATACATAGGCATACTGAGTGGTTTTAGGTATCTTACAAAGAAATTAAAAAAAATTTTTTTTAATTAAAGTTTATTGAGGTGAAATTGTTAGTAAAGTTACATAGGTTTCAGGTGTACAATTCTGTAATACATCATCTATATATCACCTTGTGTGTCACCACCCAAGTCAGTTCTCCTTCCGTCACCATATATTTGATCCCTTTTACCCTCATCTGCCACCTCCCTCCCCCCTTACCCTCTGGTAACCACTAAACTATTGTCCATGTCTATGAGTTTTTGTTTCTTTGTTTGTTTGTCTTGTTCCTTTGTTGCTTTCAGTTTTATATCCCACATATGAGTGAAATCATATGGTTCTTGACTTTTTCTGTCCGACTTATTTCGCCTAGTATAATAATCTCAAGATCCACCCATCTTGTCACAAATGGCAGTATTTCATCTTTTCCTATAGCAGAATATTATTCCATTGTCCATATGTACCACATCTTCTTTATCCAATCATCTATCGAAGGACACTTTGGTTGTTTCTATGTCTTGGCCATTGTAAATAAAGCTGCAGTGAACATCGGAGCACATATATCTTTACGGATAAATGTTTTCAGATTTTTTGAGTAGATATCCTGGAGAGGGATTGCTGGGTCATATGGTAATTTTATTTTTAATTTTTTGAGGAATCTCCACACAGCATTCCACAGCAGCTGCATTCCCACCAACAGTGTATGAGGGTTCCTTTTTCTCCACAGCCTCTCCAACACTTGTTACTATTTGTCTTGTTGAGGATAGCCATTCTGACTGGGGTGAGGTGATATATCATTGTGGTTTTTATTTGCCTTTCTCTGATGATTAGTGATGTTGAGCATCTTTTCTTATGTCTATTGGCCATCTGTATGTCCTCTTTGGAGAAATGTCTCTTCAAATCCTCTGCCCATTTTTTAATTGGATTGTTTGTTTTTCTGTTGTTAAGTTGTATGAGTTCCTTATATACTTAGGAATAAACTTAACCAAGGATGTGAAAGATGTATACACTGAAAACTATAAGACATTTTTAAGGAAATTGAAGAAGACACAAAGAAATGGAAAGACATTCCGTGCTCATGGATTGGAAGAATCAACATAGTTAAAATGGCCATGTTACCCAAGGCAATATACAGATTTAATGCAGTCCCCATCATAATACCAATAGCATTTTTTAAAGAAATAGAACGAAAAAAATCATCAGATTTGAATGGAACCATAAAAGACCCAAAATATCCAAAGCAATCCTAAGAAAAAGGAATAATTCTGGAGGTATCACACTTCCTGACTTCAGTTTGTACTGCAGAGCAACGATTGTCAAAACAGTATGGTATTGGCAGAAAAACAGACACACAGACCAATGGAATAGAATTGAAAACCCAGAAATAAACCCACACAAAATATGGGCAGATAATTTTTGACAAAGGAACAAAAAACATACACTAGAGAAAAGACACCTCTTCAATAAATGCTGCTAGGAGAATTGGAAAGCCACATTGAAAAGAATGAAACTAGACTGCTATCTGTCACCATGTACCAAAATTAATTCAAAATGGATCAAAGACTTAAGCATAAGACCTGAAACAAGCTGCATAGAAGAAAACATAGGTACTAAACTTATGGACCCTGAGTTCAAAGAGCATTTTAAGAATTTGACCCCAAAGGCAAGGGAAGTAAAAGCTAAAATAAATGACTGGGACTATATCAAACTCAAAAGCTTCTGCACAGCAAAAGAAACCGTCAACAAAATAAAGAGGCAACCAACTGAATGGGAGATTTTTGAAATCTTTTAAATTTCAAAATGTTTGTGATTTAATGTTTACTAGAAACAAATATATAATTACCTATCAAACTCGCAATTTTATGTATATTTTTACTTAGAATAAGGCTAAATTTATTTTTAAGTAAAAAAAATGAGTTGATTTAAAGAAAAATAAGTAAATAATAGGAGGATATTGGTATTGCAAAAATCTTGTAGGTGATATATGAATGTCCAAATCCTGGAAACACTGCTGTAAGCGGCACTTATATCCTCCCACGGGCATGTTATGACCTCACTTCATCTTATGATGACTATTATCATTATATCGGGCCAATGGAAAGGCCACAAAGAGACCATGTCAGATATCTGGACTGGCTTTTCCCCTCTGAGAAATGGTTAGTGCTCACAGATTGGATCACAAGCATGAACTATGGTTTGTCTTGAAGTCTTTCAACTAGTATAACCATATTTATAATTGTATTTGAATAAATTTTTGATGGTTTTTAAAGTTAAAGAAAAACAGACATTCCATCATGTTTGTAATTTAAAAAAAAATAACTATTCACTTTATTAAATTGGAAGACTTTTTTTTAAAAAAAAAAAGTTCATGTGCTTTAAGAGAATAGGAGAAAGCATATTTGTTTATCAGACTTGTTTCTTTCCCTATAGGTTCAATATAAAAAAATAAATAAAAGTGAATCTGAGTTGAATAAATGTAATTTAAGGTGGTTCAATGAAACAAATCATAACAAAGACTCATATCTGAACAACTTCAAATATTTGAGTTTGTGACTCAGGATTAAAGGAATCTTTGAATGCTTCCCCCTGATAATAATACCTATAATTGTGTCCAACTTTCTTTATTAATAATTTCTATATTTGCTCTCTCATTCCTACTATAACTCATTACATAACTGGGCTAAGAGACTGTGCCATTTATCTAATAATAGGTATCAAATATTTTTAGTCACCCACTCAGATATATAATTGCCACATGTTTAAGTTAGGAGAAAATGGAAAAGAATGACAATTACCTACTTCCTCTACAGTTTGTGCCTCGTTTTAGCCCTGGTCTGATTCTCTTAGGATTTTGGATGTATAATAAAGCATATAAAAATGCATATTATTTTAGATGTATAGTTTGGATGTGTAATAAAGGCTAATATGCAGGTTAATATGCATATAGCCATATATGCTATAACTGAAAAAATATTTGAGAGTTTTAAATGGGAAGATTCCTGTAAAATACTTTCTTGAGTGTTCAAAAAGGTTTTTATTAAACTTGCTAAAAGTGTGTCCTTTCAGAAGTCGGTTAGAATAGTTTGTTTCCCTCAATTCTGCTTGTGAGTTATAGTCAGTACCCACAAGATAATCTGTGGCTTGATTATGTTCCTAGAAGACTTCAAATGGAGGTAGAAAAGAACCAGGGAATAGGAAATGAATTTTGGCAAAATACCAGACACTGGTACACAGCAATAGTTAACTCTCCCAGCAAGCAGAGTATTTTGCGTCCTGTCCATAGATGAGGAAACCGAGGCTTAGACTGATGAAACAACTTGCCCAAAGTCACATAAACAGTAAATGACAGAGTCAGAATTTGAACTCGTATCTGTGTGCACAAACCTCTGCTCATGCCACTAGCAAGGTTCTGGAAGTGGGCCCCTCACCTTCAGCATCAGCATCACCTGGGAACTTGATACCAATGCAGATCCTTGGGTCTCATCCCAGACCTTCTGAAAAAGAAACTCTAGGGGTAGGACACAGTAATCTTTGTTCTAACAGGCTTCTGGGTAATTCAAATTTGAGATCACTGCACTGTGCCAGACCGATTCACAAAAAAGGGAGGCCACAGACCTAGTGTTGAAAGGAGAAATTGTGCTGAGCAGGGCAGATTCTTCATACACATTGTGTAGACACTGGAGGGCCTCCAGCATGGACCCTGGGAATAGTCTGGGCAAATGATGCCTACTTATAAATACACTTCAAGAATAAGACTAGGAGGATAATAGGCATAGTTGATGCCCTAAAGGGAGATGAAATCATTTAGTTATTCCTTTCATAGAATTTTCACCTGGAAAGAGACTGATAACTTATCCAGATACAAAACTTAGGAAGGTGACCTGATTTGCTCAAATCACACACCCATTTGGTTAGCAGAGCAGGAAAGAGAACACTGGTTTCCCAATAACCAGTTTGGTTGGGCTTATTCTATTAGGTCTCCAACTCTTTTGCTATACTTCACACGAAGCATTAGATATAGTACTGCATTTTTCTCTTCCAAGCCACTTCATGGAAACAAAGATGATTTTAACTTTGAAATTCTGAAAAGGATTCCAGTACTATTTTATTCAACCTTTCTACTTCCTGGCTCTGGGCCAAGGAAGGCAGCCACCTGTTCTTAATCTATTTTTATCAGCTGGAGAATAACCGAGTGAGAGATGCCAGCAGTAACCTGGTCCAGAAATAGGGCATGGGGCCCCCTGTTACGGAAGCTGTGGTTCAGGGAAATTGTAATTGTGAAGACAGCTGGCAGGCAGAGATGTAATCAAGAATAAAGACACAGCAAGTGCCTGCTGTCATTTGTAACTTTTTTCCTTCCTAGGTTTTCACCTCATTATAAGACAGCTTTGTTGGAAGAGGCACAATGAAGAAATTAAAAGTTAGACATGAGGGACCAGGAAGGTTGTTGCAAGTGACAATAACATAGAGGACAGGGTTAGAAATTAGGTCCAAGGTAACAGGAAAACATTAACTAAATCTTTGATTGGCTGGTCCGCTGGCAGAGAACTCAAGTTGCTACACCCAGGCTTTCTGGATGAGAAAGGGATGGAGAATGGGGGAGAGATTTCATGCAAATCTTAAGAACGACCTTGGTGGATATGAAGAGGGGAGAAAGGGGACATGAAAAGGAGAGAAAGCTATTTGTGCATCTAAAGCAAAAGCAAGAGAATAAATCTGACTTTCTGATTTGGAAGATGCAATGCCAATCTGATAAATTAATCTTTGTTACAGATAATTAAAACTGAAAAAGGTAGTAGTATTTTAGTTATGGTTTCATTCCAAACAAATTGCACTGTGGCTTCTAAGATGGTATAAAGATGAGAAGGCAAGTTGTTACAAAGGAGACAGCATAACTTGCTCCCTGATAAGAAGCGCCCCAAGGTGGCTCCAGGCAAGGCACCATGAGTGGGTGGGCTCCCCAGAGCAAGGAGTGGGATACATCAAACCAGCTGCTGTTGCAGAACCCAGGTATACGATCAAGAAGAGAATTTAAAATGGTCCTACATATTGTCAAATTAGGAAGATGTGCAGAGTCAAAAATTGGGACTCAGAGAGAAAAAAGATGAATAAAGAAGGAGGTGAGCATAAAATCACCGAAAATGTCAGCTAGCGTTTGTGGCTTTCTAAATTTAACAAGAGCTGGTTCCATAAGTGGGTTTCCTGGTTTAATAGTGAGGGTCAGAAACTGGGCAAGTACCAGTTAGGTGGCTTTAACTGTTCTTCTCTTTCAGCGGCAGTCTGCTTATCTATAAAGAGAATGATTAAATTTTTTCCTCCTAGAGCCACACCCCAACCCCCACCAAGTGATTGTGGAAATCAAACTAAAAGTGATGTATGCAGGGAAGGCCATGAAACACAAGGGGCTCTTGAAATGCAAGGTGGTGATATGATGATGTCATCATCTCGTTAATGCTTCTCTGGAATGTTGGTTCAATAAGACGGGCAGTGCATTTGTGAGCTGTTAGGCTGCAAGGGGAAAAAACTCAGGAATGATACTCAAGACAGAGGGTAAATCAAGGTAAACAGCACAGTGAAAGTTCCCTTTATTTGGCTGGGACTGATACACCCATTATCAAAGCCACCAACTGTTAGACTAGTGCTTTTCTTCATTTTTTTCCCCATTGCAACAAGAGGAGGGTTGATTTTCACTCGCAGGATGCAGCATGCACCCCAATTACTGTCTCTGACTTAGTGCAAAATGGATGAATGTGTCATTTTTAGGGACTCTGTTGTTCTTTAAGACAGATGAAAGAGAAGCAGAGAGTCTGCTTACCTCCAGTACACTTTGCTGAAGCTACCCACTGGGTTGTAATATGTACACAAAGCAGGGAGGACTCCAGGATATGTGTAAGCATGAGACTAGAAAACCTACTGCTAATACTATGTAACCAATGAATTCATGATACAGACACAGCTAATTGTCTACCCAATGGCCATCCTTCCCCCTCCCAACACTCACCCCTCCCCACTCTCTCTCCCCCCAGCTCACACGTACATTACTTCCTTTCTAACCTGATTTGTTCAGGGTAGCAATACGGCCATTTAAAATACAGCCTCCGGTGTAGACGGTGGTGTTTCTAGGTTACGTATCTGACCAATGAAATATACGCCAAAGTACCTAAGGTAGATAAAAAGAAAAATCCCTGGACAAAAAAGGTAAGCGTTGCTAAAAAGCACTCCTCCACCATTCATTTCTTCCTGCAATCCCGAGACCTAGAGATACAGCTGCCATGCCATCACTGACCGTGGGGTGACATGCAGGAGGATGACCCCTGACCCAATAAGCATGGACACTGCAGAGACAGAGCCTAAGTCCCAGCGCCATCACTGGGCAGCTGCACCAACCTGCCTCTCTGCTTCTTATTAAGTGAAAAAAACCCACCCCTTTGTTTAAACTTCTTTCAGTTGGCCTTTCTTTTATTTTCAGCTGCACATGCTCCTAATTGACAAGAGAAACTTTCCAAGGGATATCGGGCTTATGAGCCATATCAGGTCATGTGAGCCATTTTACTGGGAAGACAGTCAAGGCAAGGAAGAATGAGAAGGAATTCTGGAGAGATGACCCCGGGGCTTATGCTTACCCATGCAACATCATTTTGACATAAGTAGAAAAGGCTAATGGCATTTTAAAGGTGGCCAACTGTGGCCATGACTCTTGCGGAATCACGCAATCTAATAACCTCTGACTATTGACTAATCCCTGTTCTGCACCCAGTGTCTTCTTCCTCCTGCTTCTGTCAGTACCATTCTTTGGAACTCCCAAATTATTCATTGGTGAAAAAGAACCTCACTCCCAAGGATCTTAAAGTGTTTTAGCAATATCTGTACAGAGAAACGTCATACGCGGATTGAGAGAACTTTCTCTAAGTTACCCACTCACTAAGCAATGGACGTAGTAACAGATACAGGTCTGTTCTACTTTGCTTGAAATGTCTATTGATTGTCATCCTATGTGGACAACAAACTTTGAAAGCCAAGCTAAAACGAGCTGAGTTCCTAGCCCTAATAAAATAACACATCTAATGCTAGCCATAATTATGTTTTGCTGCTTCCTAATTATATTCAAGTGATAACTAGTACACATGAATGATGGTAATTACTTGGATACAAACAAGCCTCTTTTGCAGCCATTCTCCTCGTTTTGTTGGTTTGCCAATGTCTAGAATTAGCAGCAAAGCCATGGAACTGTTATTTTAGCAGCATCATATTACATATGCACACACATCTGCACTCAGAAAAATACCAAGTAGACCCAATACCCGGAACTTCTTCCGGCAAAGGCCTCTTGTTCCTGGCCTGCCCTCCCACACGCCCTGCCCATTTGCTGACCTGTTGAGCTGAGGTTTTCTCTCCTTCACTCATACACCAGAATCCTAGCAACCAGTCCTCCTCTCATACTCACGTGACAGTTACTGAAACACCAGAGCAATGTGTCCCAGATGCTAGAGAGCTTAAAAAAGCAAACTTCCAGGTCATTGGACCATAAAAATAAAAACATCACCTCTAGTGCAATGTGACCAGATTCTCCTAAGTGTTCTATATACATTCACTCATTTAATCTTCACAAAGCCACCCCATGAGGCAGATACTATTGGTATGCTCATTGTACAGGAGAGGAAAGGAGCTACCACAGGATAACGAATAGCACAGCTAGTAAGTGGCAGAGGCACAGTTTGAACCTAAGCAGTCTGCTGGGCAGCCACTCTCCCCTCACCCCTGCTCTCTATGGCCTCTGGTAACACCATCTCCTCGCTTCCCTCTCTAGGTCTAGGGGAGGTGATGGCTCCCCTCTGTTGCAATCTTCCCATCCTTTGTTATTTGCCTTCACTCTGTCAACACTTTGTGTTTCCTTACTTAAACTTTCTTCACCTGAAACTTTCAAGTTGGTCATCTTTTTCTTCCAAGATCTTGACCTATACAAAGGGTCATATGACAAAGGAGTGGTGGTCTCAAGGAAAGTGTACACCACTGTGACACAAAGCTCCATATCCCTAGTCTCATATAAGTTCTTCAAACTAGGTTAATGAACTGGAGACAAAGAGAGACCCTTCAAAACAATAAAAGGCTCAATATGTCAGGAAGGTGTTACAATTATAAATGTATATACATCTATTTAAAAATGCAAAGGATACAAAACGGGGAGATAGACAAATCCAGAATTCTAGCTGGAGATTTTAACACAACTCTCTCAAAAATGATAGACTAACTCGATAAAATATCAGTGATGATATAGAAAATCTGAACAAGCGCCTCCCTTCACAGTGTTACCCATAATGTCTACACCAGGAGACACATCTTCTATTGGGATTGAGCAATAAGAAAAAATGTAAATGCTAGCACACTGACATTGTCTATCAGCCAAAGTGCCAATGAACTATGACACCCTTTAACAAAAAGGGTGTGAAGAGAAGAGGGCTCTTGAAACTTGGAAAAGTATATAAAGGGGGAACATATGAAGAAGTCAATTAAGGAGAGGCTGGCGACTCAAAAGACAGAATCTGGTTTATGATCCAATTCATTTATATAAAATTCTAAATCTCATCCATAGTGTTAGAAGTCAAGATACTGGCTACTCTTGGGAGATAATGACTAAAAGGTGGCATAAAATGGACTTCTAGGATCTGTTTATATTTTGTCAATTGATCTAGGTGCTGTTTACAGTGCTGTGTTCAATTTGTGAAAGTTCCTTAAGCTATACCCTCCTGATTTGGACACTGTTTAGAATGTACATTATGCTTCAATAGCAAAACATTTTCAAAATGACAAACTCTGTGAACTTCACACTTTAATTTCAGTTCTTGGCTTATCTTCATGCGTGTTAATTGGAACAGAGAGCACACACAAAGATATTGCATTTCCCATTCTGCTTGGCATGTGTGCTCAATGCAATGCTCCAAATTACAAATTGACCTGCAAAGTAAAAACAAAGGAATTGCATTTAATAAAATAAAATTTTAATAAATTTAGGTCTCCCTGTTAATTCCTTGATGGGCTCTCTGGCCCAAGTACTTTATTCTTCCTATATCCAAGTCCTATGCTATGAGACTTTGGGGGGTGGAAAAAACTTTCCTCCTGCTTCCATTGGTGGAGTACATTTCCTTCTTCAACCCTTGCCTTTGGGCTTGATCATGTGACTTTCTTTGGCCAATTATATATGGGCAGGAGTGATAGCATGCTTGTTGCAAGCCCAGGCCGTCAGAGGCCTTGTGTATTTCTGCTCACACTTTTGTGCTTCTGGGATTGCCTTGAGAAGAGTTTTCTCCAGGTAGTCACTGTCCCTTTATCTTGAACCTCAAAATGAAACACATGGAGAAAACCTGAGCCAGCGGGACCCTCAACTTGCATCAGAGACATCCCAATAAACCCTCAGACACAGGAGCTAGGTAAATGCTTATTGTATAAGTGAGAATTTTTGAAGTTGTTTGGATGCAACAATGGCTAACCACTATACCAGGCAAGAGCCAGAAATATGTGGATTGAAGCAAATTGTACAACTCTGCCTAATTCCTTCAAGCCATAACACCTACTTATACACAATGTAGTCTGTACCAGATATTAAAATAATAACAATCATAATATAAGAAGCAGCAGCCTGGGCAGGTTTCCAATGTTCATGCATGACTCACAGTTTTAGAATAGCCAAAGGCAATGCCTAGTCAATGCTAGAAAACAGTGTTGGATATCAGATAAAGAATGCAAAGGAAATTTGTAAATAGACCACAGAGTTCCTGGGTTTCCAGCTTCTGGCTTTGTGGCCTGTTTACAAATTTCTGCCTTCTGTAGTGCAAGGTAAAGATCTCTACTATCCAGCAAAGCCTCGTGTAGCCTGTTCCTTGAAATGGGCCTCACCTTCCTCCTTTCCATCTTTGAACCATACCCTAGGCTTGATAGTCTGACCTGGTTAATGGGTCACAGGCAAATTGAGCAGCAAGAACCCCTCACTACTGGCAAAGTAAGCCACTTTTCCCCATAATGCCTGGTGAGAGAGTTAACACCTCCCTCTCCTTAAGTTGCTAGTTATTCTCCTCCCTAAAACTACGTACTCTGATCACATGGTATTAGAACCCTGGGCTCAGGTCTGCATCCCACAGCCTGTGAGTCACTCAACCTCTTAGCACTCCATATGTCTAATCATTTCTCTCAAGCTACAATGAGAAACTCTTTCCAGTCCACATCTCCAGTCATTCCGCTTAAGCTACAATGAGAAAGAGCGAGTTCTGCCTTGGAAAGCCCTGGAAGCTCATTGCTTTAAATTTTTTCTAAGGTACTCCTGAGAGCTGGAGCAGAGGTAGCAAAAGAAAGTGCAGCTTCTGGGAAGGCTTTATTGGCGTACTCTGCACTGTCGCAGAACTGGACCTTGAAATCCAGAGCCTAGCATCTATCCACATGAGAATGCAGTTTAGAGCATCTGATGGGAATCTGAGAAGGATGCCCAATTTGGAATCAGACACGGGCACATGTGGCTTCCAACTCACAGAGCAACTTACTTTTACTTGTGGATAAGTGAACCAGAAAACAAGTAGAAGTCAAATCTACTAAACACCTACAATGTGCCTCTCTCAGGATATGCTTAGGATTTTCATACCTTATCTCAATCCTCATGACAGCTCTGCAAGAACACCATCTTTTTTCCTTCCAAAAATGAAAAACTGGAGGCTCAAAGAGTTTAAATGATTCGTTCAAGGCCATATGAGAATGTAGATTTGAACCTGGACATATCCCACTGTATCTTTAGAACCCAAACATGAATATGACTACAGAAGAACTTAGATGGGACATTAAGAAAACTATCAATGACAGGTAGTTTTCAAAAGTCCTCAATTGTTTTATCTGCATGGTAAATATAGGGTAGAAATCTGTCCCCAGAATCCAAGCTTGACCTTTCAGTTTCTATCAGCCAAAGGTACTCTAGTCAGATAATGCTGTATGGGATGGATTTCTTTAAAGCAGAAATTGAGAACCCTCTCCCTGGTAGGTTTCTGGAAACCCTCATGTCTGCACTCTACAGCCACGCAAAGTTAGTATTGGTGCTACCCCGATAGACAGATGTCACTGTCAGGATACTTCAAGAGGAAAGAGGATAGGCCTGTCTCCAACACAGAAAGAGGATGGAAACTGTGGAGTCTCACCAAGACACATCTGAACACTGAGAAAATTTTGTAACATGCGTGTGCATGCTGCCCCTCTACATTTCAGAACCCAGACAAGGACCACTCTATGAAGTTCATTATAATATTGAAACACGTTTGTATTCTGATGTAAGTAGTATTTGTAAGTGTTAGTTATATGCCTATCACTGGGCTACGACTTTTACCTCTGTGGTCTTGTTTATCATCCTTGCCAATCCTGTGAATGAGGAATCATTACTGCTAAGAAAAGTAAGCCCCACAGATGCTAATTGTCACGCACAGTGCCACACACATAAGAGTGGCAATCCTGCATTTCAACTCAGCTCTCTTGAAGACTAGCTCACGATTCTTAGTTCCAAATTGTCATGGCCTAGGTTATAATCATTTGTACTTTTATATAACTATAAAATAGTGAGAGTCTCATGATATTTTGAACAAATACAGCATCATTAGAAGAAAGATGCTATCTCCAAAGGAGGGAATTTGGATGATAACTGGACAGTATCTGAAAGCAAAATTCACATCTGACTCTTCCTAATAAATATTCTTTTTAAATATTTTAATTAAAATATAGCTAACATATAATATTATACTAGATTCAGGTGTACACCATAGTTATTCAACATTTACATACCTAAAACAATGATAATCATGGTAAGTCCAGCAACCATCTGACACTGTAACACACTATCACAATAGTATTGACTATATTCCCTATGCTGTACGTTACATCCCCAAGACTTATTTGTTTTGTACCTGAATATATGAACCTCTTATTCCCTATCACCTTCCCACCCTTTTAATTTTTCAGTTACAGTTGACATTCAAAATTATATTAATTTCAGGTGTACAGCATAGAGGTTAGACATTTATGTAATTTAAGAAGTGATCCCCTGACTAGTCTAGTACTCACCTGGCACTATACATAGTTATTTATTGCCATATAATTGACTTTATTCCCTACGCTTTACTTTATATTCCCATGACCATTTTGAAACTACCAATTTGTACTTCTTAATCCCCTCACCTTTTCACCCTGTCCCCCAAACTCCTCCCATCTATTATCCCAATAAATCTAGTAGCATCTGACACCATCCCTACTTATTACAATATTACTTACTATAGTCCTTATGCTATGCCCTACATCCCCATGACTACCGTGTAATAACCCATTTGTACTTCTTAATCCTTTCCCCTTTCACCCCACTCCCTACCTGTCTGTTTAAGTTGGAATTATATCAGCTTTTTGATTAGAAGAGCTGATAGGTAGTCATGGTCAGCAGGTGGAGAGACTGGTAGAGATTCGTGGAGATATAGGCACACTAAAACAGGAAAACTAATCATCATTAATTACTTATTAATTATAACATTGCTAACAAAATACAGTTTGGTGGAAAAGATAAAACCACTAATAAAAACAAAAATTGAGCAAAAGAAAATATGAAGAGGCAATTCATAGAAAGAGAAACCCCAAAAGTTAACATTGCTAATAATCAGAGAAATGCAAGTCAAAATAAGATGCCACTTTTTGCTCATCACATTAGAAAAAAAGTCAGACGATATCAAGTACTGGCAAAAAGACGCAGAAATGGGAAACATCACTCCCTACTACTGGAATTGTGAGCCTGTTCAGCCATCTTGGAAATAAATCTGTTATAGTTACATCTAAACCTGTGTCCCAATTTATAAAATAAATTGCTTGGCCATAGACAGAAAGGGAAACATTGGCTTGTCCTGTGGAGGAAAGCATAGCATCTTATTGTTCATTGGCTACCAGACTAACCCACTCCTCTACCTTTGCCTCCAAAGTTGAAACCTGATTAGCAGTGGCTCTGTAGCAATGGATTCCCAGTTATCCCTCAAGCAGGCTAAGAAATTCCAAGAAATACCAGTTCAGGAAGAGACCCAGATCCTCAAAAATATAATTGGAGATAACTTCCTAAATCACCATCCAGACTGCAGGCTCCCCCTTGCTCTTAATAAAGAAGCAAATAAATAAATCAAGAAGCAGTTACATTTGCTGCTAGGGAGCAATAAGAAAACAAAGAGAGGAAGGAGAGGAGAGGAGAGGAGAGGAGAGGAGAGGAGAGGAGAGGAGAGGAGAGGAGAGGAGAGGAGAGGAGAGGAGAGGAGAGGAGAGAAAAGAAATCTCTACAAGTGACCAATATTTTCTAGAGCACAAGGCAAAACAACAATGGAGGAAATTTTGTTAAGGTGCAAATAGTTGTTTAAATATAAATCAGCTGAAGAGTCCATCCTATAAAGTATAGAGGGCACAAGGAGATTAAGAAATACATTACAACAAGAACCTCAGAGGTTAAATAATCACTAGCATCCAACTTCACCTTCAAAATAAAGCTTCAGACATTCACTTAGTTAACACATACAGTTATATGGTGGCCAAAAGAAAATCAAATTGCTACAGATAGAACATTTGCAAATGTCATGTGAGAAAGTCATTTTTAGACAACATATTATACACTGTTAAGTACTTTTTAAAGTGAGGACTGGAGTTACAGAAAATTGAATCAAATGAATATTCAGGGTCAATGCTTAAAGCTGTTAAACATTCCTAGGGAAATTTCAAGATGTCTACCCTGTTTCCCCAAAAATAAGACCTAGCCGGACAATCAGCTCTAATGCGTCTTTTGGAGCAAAAATTAATATAAGGCCCAGTATTACATTATATTATATTATATTATATTATATTATATTATATTATATTATATTATATTACATTATATTATATTATATTATATTATATTAGACCCAGTCTTATATAACAGTAAAATAAGACTGGGTCTTATATTAATTTTTATGCATTAGAGCTGATTGTCCAACTAGGTCTTATTTTCAGGGAAACATGGTAGGCTGGAGAAGATAAATAATTTGAAAATAATCAAGAAATTTAGGGGACCCTATACTACATATGTGACTTTATAAAGTATTTTTTATAACTGCAAACCATCTTCTTAAACAGCACCCACCCCCAAGCCCCACTGACACACCACCTCATTCTTGTCCCATTTAACGACATTAAAAACTCAAGGATATTTTATATTCTTTTCTTATGGGTTTTCCTCCTTTAGATGGCAATAAATACTAACACTTTGCAATCAATCTTCTTTAACCCCCTTCTAAAGAAATTCCAGTAATATGTACCATTTTATCTTTTCAATTCTCTAGGTGAACTAGAATTGAAATGAAATCTAGGTGAATTCTTTACTCCTGAAAGGGAAAAACAAAAACCCTGTACCTTCCAGGAAGCTTAGAATCTAATGGAGAAGACATTGTAGAAGGATAATACCATACAGTGTGATAAGTAATATGGCAGCAATAATTACATTTTATGGGGGGAATATAACCGTACTTGGGAAGGGTGGGAGGAAGGTCGAAGGTAGCTATCTGGAAGACATAACGGCTAATCCAAAACCAGAGGTAGGCGAGAAAAGAACAATATACACTGAGTCATCTACTCAATTTTCTATATCCTAGTGTTTCAATATCCTAGGATGTTTAAGATCAACATGGAATATGGGTGGAACTTTATCACAACAGGCCAACAACTTGAAAGTGCTCTTGTTGTATGTACTTAACTAATACCAAGATGACACTACTCAGTTTATTTTAGAGTTCATCAAACAATGCCATATGGGCCATCACTGATTTTTAGAGTCACCATTCTGGAAATCTAAACCATCTTTGATTAGCGCTAAGAAGCTGCAGTGGGTCCTGGAACCCTGGAGCAGCATCTGTCTTTCCTCCTCTAGACTCTAGAAAAGGTCATGTAAACTCTAGAAAAGGCAATCAATGGAAATTATAGAAATGACAGTATTTTGTCTATCTTCATTTTCAAACATAGCTTTATTGCATAAAAAGAAGTACATCTGGATAGAAATATTCAAAAACTGGGTTGTGGTGATAATTGCACAGTTCTATAAATTTACTAAAACCATCGTATTTTTCCTTATAATGGGTGGTTTTTAAGGTTATGTACAAGTTATAATTCAAGAAAACACACGTAAAAGTTGAACTTTTAAAATGTATATATTATTATTCTTTCGATGCATTTTTCATGCATTTCTATATACATTATTTTATAGAGTCATCTGTCTTGCTTCTGCATCCTAGCTCCACCCCAACCAGCTCTGTGACCTCAGCAAGCAGCAAATGTCTCTGATACTCAATTTCCTGACATTAAAGTTGGGTTTTAATATTATTTACATACCTATGTCATAGGGCAGGTTGAGGGGGTAAATAAGAAAGTGCACGATCAGTGCCAAGGGGGGGTAATAGTAACTAATACAAGCATGGTAAATATTAGTTTTCTTTCTTCCCTTTCTTGAACTGTATCATTTAGTAACCAATTTGCACATTGCAACAATAACACCTCTTCTACAGGAATTTGTATGCCTGGCTTAAGAAGCTATTAGTACTCCACAGCAGTAACTTACTTCCCACTGTTTTGGCCAAATGCGTTCCCCCACTTCTCTGGTTGATAACTGGCCTGGCCTGTGGCTCCCAGTTCCCCAAGAAATGCCAAGTCCTCCCAGGTTTGCTCCTTGCCAGTGGCCTTCTGAAAGTGACACCATTGTAGTTTGCCCCTTTCATTTAAGAAACAAAAGCTTGTTTCAAGCAACATCAGGCTTTCGAACGTTCTTCCAGGATTCTTAACAGTAGAGGTCATGAGAGAGAGAATTACACCCAGGAAATGAAGAATCACCTAGTGTGTTTCTCCCATGGTGGCACGAAGAGTTCACCAGCTTCCTTGGACTGTATAGTTAATGCCTCACCCAGAGAGCAAGGGGGGAATTAAGATATCTTGAATGAGAAGCAGCAGACAACGGAAGGCCCTGGCCCTGAAGCCAATTTCAGCTTAGACCTGACATGCCAATGTGCCTTTCTCTTCTCCCATGACTTATTTTGGAGAAATGCTAATGAGTCCCAGGCACTCTCCTCCTCTCAACAGCTTCTGGTGAGGGACTGGGATCATCTTTGCAGCCTCCAGCTATGCAAGCAACCCTCCCTCTGAAGAGATTAAATTAAGGCAAAGCCACTGCTTTCAGGGTGATCTTTGGTTTTCCTTCTCTTTCCCTCTAGGTCTTTGCCCTGGTGGTCTGCTAGGTTCCTTCCTGAGATTTTCTGGAAACACAGACTGGCCTGATGTGGGAGAGAAAGAACACGATTTCTGGAAAAACTGATCTTCCTAGTCAATATCTGGAATTCCACTGAGAGATCTTCATTCATTCAGCCTAAAGCTTTTAATCTCAAGATGTAACTGTCCAAATTTAATAATATATGTTAATAGGCTTTAAAATGTTTACATCCTTCAATTTATAAGCCTCAATATAAAAATTTAGTCTGACAAAACAGGCATGCAACAAGACTTCTGCACCAGGAAGTTTATCACAGGATTGCTTATTATGTTAAAGAAAAAAAAAAGGAACCAGAGAGATCCAAGATGGAGTAGATAAATGCTGTGCTTGCCCCATTCCATGAACTCATCAAAATTACAACTAAATTATAGAACAATCAACCTGGGGAACCATCTGAAATCTAGCTGAACAAAAGTTTTATAGCTAAGGATATAAAGAAGAACCCACATCAAGACTTGCAGGAGGGGCGGAGACCTGAAACTGGCTGGCTTCAAACCACCATGTGGTGGCTGAAAATTAGGAGAGATATTTCAGCCACAGAGGTTACCCAACAGAGTGAGGGACCGCAACCTCACACCAGGCTCCCTAGCCTGGAGTACTGGTGTGGAAGACAAGCCCCCACAACCTCTGGCTGTGCAAAACAGTGGATGTTCTAAACATGCAGGTGGGATGGAAGACTGTGGAAAACCCAGAAATCCTCTAAAAGACTCACAGGTACTCAACTTGGGCTATAGCAGGGACAGTGACTTGGGGTGGGGGTACCAGAGAAATACTGGAGAAATACAAGGAAAGGCTGGTTTATGTGGCTCCAGGGCAAGGACTAGAGGGACAATTACCATTTGCCCTGTATGGAGTCTTTCCGTGCAATTGGAAGGTGGGCGCCATCTTACCTGTGTTGGGTTCTCCCCAGCCACACCCATGGGCAAATCTGAATATGAATTTGTCTGCTAAGCTCCACTTGATCCACCCTTCTGATGCATTGAGACCCTGCCTCACCTAAATTTTATACCACACAAGGCTGTATCAGGGACTGAACCTTACAGGAGCCAGAAGAGTGCAGCCGGCCTTGGGGTGTCCTGACTTTTTGTGGAGCTACCCCAGACCCAGTGCTGGTGGCAGCCACCCTTGGTTTGTAGTGTGGCCTCTCTCATGTGCCTCCAAGTACAGCACAGAGCAACCTTGGATTGCTTTGTAACTCCTACCAGGTAGTCTCTGGCTGGTCACAGGCAGTGGCTGATCTGGGCCTGCACCAGAGTCCCTCCCAAGAGGCCCAGAACCAACATACCTTGAGGTTGGCTTCAGACCACAGCAGAGTGCCACCTAATTAGCCTCATAAGCAGCACACCAAAAGGGTTGGGGTCTCAACAGTCACCAAAGATCACTGGGACAAATCCCGCTCCATGGGATAAACCCCCTGCACAGCAGCCCATAAGCTGTGGACATGGCCAAATCCCATAGCCAATCAGCCTGAGGCTCAATCCCACCCACTGATGTGCTAATAGCAACCAGTGCTCAACTATAACAGGAGGGCACACACCCACACATGGGATTCTCATGGAGCACTCAGCACAGGTGACCAGGGTGACTGTGTAACTGGGCCCCACAGGGCACCTGCTACATAAGCCCACCTAGCAAGAATGGGAGCTATAGCAGATCTACCTAATATAGGTTGGTGCAAAGGTAATAGCGGTTTTTGCAATTATTCTTTTTTTATTATTATTATTAAATTTATTGGGGTGACAATTGTTAGTAAAATTACATAGATTTCAGGTGTACAATTCTGTATTACATCATCTATAAATCCCATTGTGTGTTCATCACCCAGAGTCAGTTCTCCTTCCATCACCATATATTTGATCCCCCTTACCCTCATCTCCCACCCCCCACCCCCCACCCCCCTTACCCTCTGGCAACCACCAAACCATTGTCTGTGTCTATGAGTTTCTGTTTCTCATTTGTTTGTCTTGTTCTTTTGTTGCTTTTGGTTTATTCTTAACCTTTTAAGCCACGATTACTTTTGCACCAACCTAATACATAGAAACAAACTCAGAGAGGCAGCCAAAATAAGGAAACAAAAAAATACATCCTAAATGAAAGAACAGGAGAAAGCTCCATAAAAAGGACTAAACAAAATAGAGAAAATCTATCAGATGCAGAGTTTAAAACACTGGTTATTAGGAAACTCAATGAACTCAGAGGGAACTTCAACAAAGAGATGGCAAGCATAAAAAAAGAGATAAAAACCATAAAAAAAGAACCAGTCAAAAATGAAGAATACAATAACTGAAATGAATAATGGACTAGAAGGAATCACCAGCCGACTAGATGAAACAAGGGAAGACAAGGTAGCAGAAAACAGCCAATCAGAACGGAAAAGAAAAAAAATTTAAATGAGGACAGTTTAAGAGACTTCTGGGACAATATTAAGTGTACAGACATTCACCTCATAGGGGTACCAGGAGGAGATCAGAGAGCACAAGAAATTGAAAACCTATTTGAAGAAATAATGACTGAAAACTTCCCTAACCTGGTGAAGGAAATAGACATACACGCCCAGGAAGCACAGAGTCCCAAACAAGATGAACCAAAAGAGGCCCAAACCAAGACATATCATAACCAAAATGGCAATAGTTAAAGATTAAAAACAGCAAGAGAAAGGCAACTGGTAAATTACAAGGGATCTCCCATAAGACTGTCAGCTGGTTTCAAACAGAAACTTTGCAGGCCAGGAAGGATTGGCATGAAATATTCAAAACAATGTAAAGCAAGCACCTACAACCAAGAGTATTCTACCCAGCAAGGCTATCATTGAAATTGAAGAACAGAGAAGGAGCTTCCCAGACAAGAAAAAGCTAAAGGAGTTCATCATCACCAAACCAGTATTACAAAGAATGTTAGATGGACTACTTTAAGACAGAAAAAAAAATTAAAAAGTATGAATAATAAAATGGCAATAACTACATATCTAACAATTACTTTCAATATAAATAATCAAAAATGTAGGGTGGCTGAATGTATAAGAAAACAAGACCCATACGTATGCTGCCTACAAGAGACTCATTTCAGTTTGAAAGACACATATAAACTGAAAGTAAAGGGATGGAAATGATATTTCATGAAAATGGAAACAACAACAAAAAAAGCTGGGGTAGCAATATTTATACCAGACAAAATAGGCTTTAAAACAAAACGCTGTATCAAGAGACAAAGAAGAACACAATAATCCCACTTCTGGGCATTTATTTGAAGAAACCCAAAACACTACTTTGAGGGGACATGTGCATCCATATGTTCATTGCAGCATTGTTTATAATAGCCAAGATATGGAGGCAGCCTGGGTGTCCATCGATGGATGAATAGATGAAGAGGAGGCGGTACATACATACAATAGAATATTGCTCAGTCATGGAAGGGAATGGGCTCTTTCCATCTGCAGCAGCATGAATGGACCTGGAGGGTGTTGTGCTGAGTGGAGTATGTCAGATAGAGAAAGACAGATACAATGTGATTTCACTTATATGTGGAATCTAAAGAACAAAATAAACAAACAAACAAATCAGAATCAGACTCATTGATACAGAGAACATTTTGATGGTTGCCAGATGGGAGGGGCGCTGAGGGAGTGGATGAAAAGGGGAAGGGATTAAGAAGTACAAATTGGTTGTTATACAGTAGTCATGGGGATGTAAGGTATATAAGGAATTGACTATATAAGGAATATAGTCAATAATATTCTAATAAGTGTGTATGGTGGCAGATACTACTAGATTTATTGGGATGATAAATGAGAGGAGTTTGGGGGACAGAGTGAAAAAGGGGAAGGGATTAAGAAGTAAAATTGATAGTTACAAAATAGTCATGGGGATGTAAAGCATAGGGAATATAGTTAATAATATGGTAATAACTATGTACAGTGCCAGATGGGTACTAGACTAGTCAGGGGGATCACTTCCTAAATTATACAAATGTCTGACCTCTATGCAGTACACCCGAAATTCATATCAAATAGTATTGAATGTCAACTATAATTGAAAAATTAAAAAAGGGGGGGAAGGTGAAGGGCAATAAGTTGTCCAGACTTCCAGGTATAAAATAAAAAAGTCATGGAGATGTAATGTACAGCATAGGGAATATAGTCAATAATATTGTGATAGCGTGGGACAGTGTCAGATGGTTGCTGGAATTATGGTGATCACTTCTTTAGGTATATAAATGTTGAATAGCTATGGTGTACACCTGAAACTGATATAATGTTGTATGTTTGCTGTATTTTAAATAAACTTAAAAAACTGAATAAATGTAAATGTTCAAAAATAAAAATTTGATATAAATTTGGCATAGTCATATGATAGAGTATCAATTAAATATTAAAAATCATGTTTTCAATTCATATGCTAATAGTTCATTTTTTTAATTAAAGTTTATTGGGGTGACAATGGTTAGTAAAGTTACATAGGTTGCAAGTGTACAATTCTGTAATGCATCATCTATATGTCACATTGTGTGTTCACCACCCAGAGCCAGTTCTCCTTCCATCACCATATATTTGACCCCTTTTACCCTCATCTACCACTCCCCTCCCCCCTTACCCTCTGGTAACCACTAAACTATTGTCTGTGTCTATGAGTTTTTGTTTCTTTATTTGTTTGTCTTGTTCCTGTGTTGTTTTCAGTTTTATATCAGTGAAATCATATGGTTCTTGACTTTTTCTGACTTATTTCACTTAGCATAATAATCTCAATTCCAGCCATGTTGTTGAAAATTGTAGTATTTCATCTTTTCTTATGGCAGTATAGTAGTATTCCATTGTGTGTGTGTTTGTATATATATACATATATACATACATATATTTTATATATAATATATATATATATATATATATATATATCTTCTTTATCCAATCATCTATTGAAGGACACTTTGGTAGTTTCCATGTCTTGGCCACAGTAAATAAAGCTGCAATGAACAGTGGAGCACATATATCTTTATGGATAAATATTTTCAGATTTTTGGGGTAGATACCCAGGAGAGGGATTGCTGGGTCATATGGTAATTCTATTCTTAATTTTTTGAGGAACCTCCACACTGCCTTCCATAGTGGCTGCACCAATCTGCATTCCCACCAACAGTGTCTGAGGGTTCCTTTTTCTCCACAGCCTCTCCAACACTTGCTATTATTTTTGTCTTGTTGACGATAGCCATTCTGACTGGTGTGAGGTGATATTTCATTGTGGTTTTTATTTGCATTTCTCTGATGATTAGTGATGCTGAGCATCTTTTCATATGTCTATTGGCCATTTGTATGTCCTCTTTGGAGAAATGTCTCTTCAGGTCCTCTGCCCATTTCTTAATTGGATTGTTTGCGTTTTTGTTGTTGAGTTGCATGAGTTCCTTATATATTTTTTATATTAGCCCCTTACCAGAGGTATTGTTTGCAAAAATCTTCTCCATTCGGTTGGTTGCCTCTTTATTTTGTCAATGGTTTATTTTGCTGTGCAGAAGCTTTTTAATTTGATATAATCTCATTCATTTGTTTTAGCTTTTACTTCCCTTGCCTTTGAGGTCAAATTCATAAAATCCTCTTTGAATCCAAGATTCATAAGTTCAGTACCTATGTTTTCTTCTATGCCATTTATTGTTTCAGATCTTATGTTTAGGTCTTTGATACATTTTGAGTTAATTTTGGTACATGGTTACAGATCGCAGTCTAGTTTCATTCTTTTGCATGTGGCTTTCCAATTCTCCCAGTACCACTTATTGAAGAGGCTGTCTTTTCTCCATTGTATGGTTTTGGAACAGTTAATTTTAAAAAAAGGACAGAGTTATGTAGCAAGTCTGATTAAAACAACACACACACACATTCCCTCTCTCTCTCACACACACACATCCCACACAATATTATGCAAATAGAAAATTCTGGCAAAAAATATTCAAAAATATTGTCTGTTTTTCTTCAGGTGGTAGAACTATAAGTGACTTTTTAAAAAAAATTTGCTCTTCTATTTATTTCTTATCTAGTGAGCATTTATTACTTTTCTGATGAAAATAAAAGACGAATAAATAAACTGATGAAAATTCCACAATCCTCTAGAAAAGATAAAACTTTGTTATCTTGTTCTTTCAAAGGGTCTCTAGGAGTGTCATCCATTATTTATATACAAGGCATGTCAGTTTCAAATCTTCTAGGGGAGCCAGTTTTGATAAGGAAGAGACTTAGAGCCCTGAGTATTGAGTACTGAGGTGAAAACAGGAAGGTGTGGTGTTGGTAGTTTGGGAATGAGACTGGAGGCAAACTTATAATACACCACTACCACCCACTCATATTGCCTTTTCTCAGAAACGTGTAAACCTTAAGAAGGTTTGAGAAGACGGCATGCATTCAGGTACGCAGTGTAGTGTAATGAGAAGAACGACAAGTACCAAGATCTTTCAGAATGGAAAAACAGCAACCCCTGACAGCTGTACGTGTTAGCTAGCTGGCACTCGCAGGCAGACCTTGATGTTCTCTGGGTAACAATTTTACAGAATATTAACATCAGACTAAATCACTCTGGTCAAAGACAAAAAGAAGACGTCTCAAGAAGACTACAAACCACAAACATATTCTCTCTAGTGGCTAAAATGAGTGACTGCTGCTTATCAACTGCAGCTGTACCCCACTCCATTCCTCAGACCCCGTAAGGAAAAGGTATTAAGATGCCCAAGTGTAGAATTGTCCTGCTTCCTAATGGCGCTCAATCCAGAATAGAGCCGTGCTTCCTTGAAGCCTCCTGCAGTTTCCAAGTCTGATCTTGTAACAAGCTTCTCCTACAAGCTTGTGTGTCCTCCCTTGTTGAAACAAATACCAATAAGCACAACTTGCTCAACCACAGGTGTGTTTCTAGTGTCTTCAGCTGGCAAGCACAAACATACTATTTCATCTCTTTGCTCTGCCACTTACTGGGCATGTTCTTGGGCAGGTCAGCTGTCTTTACTGAGCTTCTTTTCTCTCAATGGTTATAATAAATCCTATCCCTTTTACCTCTCAGGGTTTTTGCATTTTTGTTGCCAATTCCAGCAACTGATAAAACAAAAATGCCAAGTCTTGGCTGAAAGCAAATTTAAAAGCAGGGAACGGTGTGATGTAGTCTTGAAAGAGGTAATTTAGCGTGGAGCTGGCTCCAGCCTTTTGGCTCCTCCACTTGATTACTAGGTGATGTCGGGCAAATCACTAGATGCTAGTAGCACTCCCTCTCTCAAATTGTGACAGCCAAAAACATCTCCAGATATCACCCCATGTCAGGGGGAGGGAGGAATTCCCCCTCCCCATTCCACTTTAAGAAACACTGTTATAAAGGAAAAAAAAAAAGAAGAAGAGGATTCTCTGAGACAGCTGAATAAAGGAACCAAATGGAGGATACTAGTTAAGAGGATGTCTGTTTGAGGCAAGAACCCCGAAGCTGCGACCCCAAAAGCAGTCAGGATATACCTTGGTAGTAGAGTGTTCAGGCAGGGGCAGAGCCCAGGTAAAGACCCTGAGCTTGCAGTCCTAGAGTAATTAGAAGTCTAGCGTAGCTGGAGCACAGTGTGGGAAGATGAAACAGGAAGAAAGGCCATTCACATGATCTGTAAAATTGGAGGATGTCTAGGTTACCTGGTTCTGCTACACATTTGGCCAAGCATCCTCTCTCATCTTCATTTGGTCTCTGTGTTTCACCATCTCTACAATAAAGTGAAACAAAGGGGCAGTGTGAGAAAGACTGCAAGCTGTGCATCAAAATCGAAGTTCTCTTTTCCCTGAGCAAAAAGCCGAACTAAATGTATCACTATTTTAGTTTATTTGGGCTGCTATAACAAAATACCATAAACTGGGTAGCTCATAAACAGCAGAAATTTATTTCTCAAAGTTTTGAAGACTATAAAGTCCAAGATCAAGGCACTGGAAGATTCAGTGTCTGGGTGAGAGCCCTCTTCCTTGTTCACAGATGGAGACCTTTTCCTTGTAACCTCACCTGGTAGAAGAGGCTAGCGAGCTCTCTGGGGTCCCTTTCATAAGGGCACTAATCCCATTCATGAGGGCTCTGCCCTCATGACCTAATCACCTCCCAGAGGCCCCACCTCCTAATACCATCACCTTGGGGGGTTAGGGATTCAATATATAAATGGGGGTGGGGGGTCACAAACATTCAGACCATAGCCACCAGCCTTCCCTGCATTAGGTGTGTTCATACAGCTGAGTTATGGCCAATGGAATGTGAGCAGAAGTGACACGCACAACTTCCAAGCCCCACCTATGAGATATTACCATGCATGGTCTTCCTTGGTCTTAACTCTCCTCTAGCTAGAGGTCAGTGTCAAGAGTAATTATGGAAAAAACATAGTGAAGATGGCAGCTCTATTAGTCTGGGTCCTTCAATGATTTCATGGAGTACATGGAGCAGACTCCCATTCACCCAACAGCCTCCTGTCATTGTATTGTTACATGAGACAGAGATAAACTTCTACTGTGTAAACCCTAAAATCTGGAGATTTATTTGTTACTGAAGTTTGCATTATCCTAACAAATATAAGCAACATCTCAGGAAACAGCTCTCTCTGGATGGAGGACACACATTTCCCTTGTCCAACCACTTAGTATAGAAAAGTAAAATATCATCCAGCCTCATCAGGCAGCTGTGGAACATTCAGGGGACAGCCAACTCCCAGACAACTCAAAAATCATAAAAGGGATAGTTTTAGCGTTAAACTTTGATGTGGAGAATATATTGAAAATGAGCAGAAAAATCCTTTCTTCTTTTCAAAATAGCCTGTAGAGAATTTCTTGTGCAAACATGTTGGCATTGTACCCAGTCAAAGGAGAAAATTCCAGAAAAATAAAAAGTTCTGAAACCAAACATGGTATAACTAATAAACTCCAAAACCTTCTGGAAAAATACCACTACTATTACCAAATTGAAAATTAATTAATTACAAATCAATTACAGGAAATAAAATATAATCAGAAAAGGTACATAAAAATCACATGTATTCCTACCCTCAAAGTCCTTTATGTTATGCATCTCTCTGTTTTTTTCCTACTAGACTTTTTCATGTAAGATTTTGAATCTAAATGTCAATAGCTAGAGATGACTTCCACTTTTCAGCAATCACACACTTAGCAATCAACCAAGCAAAATGAACAATCTTCTGTATATTTATTCAAATGCACAACTCCAAATTGATGCATAACATAAGGAGTGGAATGCAAAGAGGTTGTCCCAGGGAAGAATTGTATAAACGTAAGCCAGAATGACATGCTTTCAGCTGCAAGTAATAGAAAACTCAGCTTTCAATGGGCTGAAGATATCTAAGTGGATGTTTTTATTATTTGATAAGAAACATGGTATTAAGTGATAATAGATGTATTTAACATTGCTACACAGTATATATATATATTATATATATATTTGTGTGTGTGTGTATGTACACACACGTGCATGTGGTTATGTGTATATATGCTGAAATAAAAGTATAATGAAGCAAAACATACTACATATAATTACTCTGATAATTTCTATTGTTTTACTTAGTTTTGATTTTTATAACTACCAGTGACAAACAACCCAATTTTTTTTTTAAAGATTTTATTGGGGAAGGGGAACAGGACTTTATTGGGGAACAGTGTGTGCTTCCAGGACTTTTTTCCAAGTCAAGTTGTTGTCCTTTCAGTCTTAGTTGTGGAGGGCGCAGCTCAGCTCCAAGTCCAGTTGCCATTGCTAGTTGCAGGGGGCACAGCCCCCCATCCCTTGCGGGAGTCGAACCGGCAACCTTGTGGTTGAGAGGATTCGCTCCAACCAACTGAGCCATCCGGGAGCTCAGCGGCAGCTCAGCTCAAGGTGCCATATTCAATTTTAATTGCAGGGGGTACTGCCCACCATCCCTTGCGGGACTCGAGGAATCGAACTGGCAACCTTGTGGCTGAGAGGACATGCTCCAACCAACTGAGCCATCCGGGAGGCAGCTCAGCTCAAGGTGCCATGTTCAATCTTAGTTGCAGGGGGCGGAGCCCACCATTCCTTGCAGGACTCAAGGAATTGAACTGGCAACCTTGTGGTTGAGAGCCCACTGGCCCATGTGGGAATTGAACCGGTAGCCTTCGGAGTTAGGAGCATGGAGCTCTAACTGCCTGAGCCACCAGCCTGGCCCAAACCAATTTTTAAGTGGGCAAAATATTTGAACAGACACCTCACAACAGAAGATAGGCAAATGACCAACAAGCACACAAAGAGATATCATAAGAAGACACTTGGCGGAGAATTACAAATAGAATCTACAATGAGATATCACTAACATACACTAGAATGGCTAAAATTTAAAAGACTGACAATTCTAAGTGTTGGAGACATGGAGAAATTGGGACTCATTATTACATTGCTAATGAGAATGTAAAATGGTATACTTTGGAAAACAGTTCTGCAGCTTTCTGTTTAGTTAAATATACACGGACCATAAGACCTAGCAATTCATTGCATATACCCAAGAGAAATAAAAACACATTTTCTCACAGATACTTGCACATGAATATTCATAGTAACTTTATTCACAATTCCCCCCAAAAGATGGAAACAGCCATTAGCTGTCTACTAACAAATAAATGGGTAAACAAATTGTGATATAGCCTAATAAAGGAATACTACTCAGCAACAAAAAAACAACTGTTAATACACACAATATGGATAAACCTCACAGATATTTGAGTGAGAGAAACCAGACATAAATCGTATATATTGTATGAATCCATTTATGTAAAATTCTATATAAATATTTTCTTAATGCCAAAAGAAAAGTAAAAAATAACAGTGGTGTCTAGTAATCTGAAGGAGATGATTGATTACAAAGGGGCACAAAGCAATTTTGGGTGAAAATATGCTATATCTTGATTATGATGGTGTTTACATGAGTATCTACATTTGTCAAAACTCATGGAACTGTACACTTAAAATGAGTAAATTAATTGGATATACTAATTGTTAGTGACTTAGCATTTGAAAAACACAACTTTATTACTCAAATTATTTAAACTCAAATAATATCAAAGGGCTTTCTGGAATCCAAATGTTTGGTATAATAATCCAGTGAGCTGTCATGTTACTCATGATTACATTAAACATAGTGTGACTATTAAACATGAGACCTGGTACCCAATAATTCCAGTTAGCTCAGGTCTTCAGAAGTCTGTTTTCATCTTTACTTATGTTACAACTAGTAAAGTACTTTAGTAAAAATCACTTTACTGTTTGGAGAGAACTTTTACTTGCATTTTATCTGACCTGAGCAATAGTCTAGTAAGGCATATATTTGTATTCTTCTTTTGCAGTTGAGGAACTGAGCTATAGCATCACAGAGCTAGTAAATACAAGATTGACAAAAATCCACTGGTATCTGAGTCTACAAATTTCCCATTACATCGCTGATGTCTTTAAGAGCACTGAGTCCTGGGCTCTAGAATTTTGGTTTTAATTTCCTTATTATTAGGACACACAAGCACCAGAAGAAATATTTATTTGCTTTTAAAAAATAGAGTTGAGTTCTATTACTAACATTCCAACCCACAGATCTATACTTTACGGAGTCAATAAGATCAAATGGAAGTCACCTAAAAATGCAGGTTTAAAAAAAGATGTCCTTTACCTAAACATTTCCATTTTTCTTCCTAAAGAGTGGAATACTCTTTCCTCAACTGATTTGGCTAGTTAATCAAAAGAAGAAACCATCCACAGAGGGGAATCTATGACCTCTTTGTCAAGGGAAGTCAGGTTACTCAATGCCAAGAAAGGCTATTTTTATTTTCATCTGATGTTCCGCGAGACTTTTTTTTTTTAAAGGTCAGCACCATGAAAGTAAAAAGGAAGAACTATTTAAGAAGAGCTCCCACGAATCTCTCTCCTCTTAACAGCCTCAAACCTGACCCTATGTTATCAACAGCCAGTTGCCTTGGGTAGTTAGTGTGGTTAATGAGGACAAGGGACAGGCTCTGTCCCTGGGGGGTCACTGAGGCAGCTTTGGCATGTTCTGCAGGCACATAAACCACCGTTGACACCAGCAGTCACAGTGTGGGTCCAGAAAGGTGTATCTCCCTTAACTCATGCCGCTACTGGGAACACAAGTCAGTCGCACTCTTTGGGCGGCTAAAGGAAGGTAGGGTATTTGATTGTTCACTTTATCCTTAGAGCATGACTAGGGGGACCAGGTCTCAGGAGATAAGAAAGATGGGTCATGTTTAGTCAACAAAACGCATTCACTCTAAGCTGCAGCAAAGGAAATCTTACAAACACCACTCAATTCTGTGATTCTGAACAAATCATTTTGCTTCTCTGAGCCTCATTGTCATCATTTAGAAAATGAGGGCAGTCATTCCTACTTCACCAAGTTGTCGTGAAGTTTAAATGAGACAAGTGTGAAAGAGCTGTGGGGATGCTGGAAAGCAGTATAAGCATTCATGTCATTCTATTCTTTACCAGAATTTGCTTTTGGTTACAGAAAATTATTTTTGTAATCAGAATCTTTGTTGATTCATTTACTAAATGTTTGTTGAGCTCCTGCTCTGTGCCAGACAATGGGCTATGTGTTGGAAATACAGAGGAAATATAATGAGATCATGATCCTCAAAGACTATATAGTCTGTGGAGTGGGGTAGGGAGTATGAGGGTGGGAGGGCAACAGGAAAGGGAAGGTAAATATAGTAGGTAATGTGACGTGGCACTCAGATCCCCCTTTCGTGTCAAAGGACTTATTCCTCCAGCTGCTGGAAATACTGTCGGTCCCTTAGAGGGAATGCCTGGGATGGAGTGATGGAGTGAGTCAGCTTGCTCAAGGGCACGCCCCCTTCCTGGGGGGTTCATATCAAATAACAAGCATATAGAGACAGTTATCTTTCTCCAAACTGGGACATTTCTGAAGGGAAATTCTCTTCAGAATTTTCCATAGGGTTGGCTGACATTGGGACTGCATCAGAGCTCACCTTCTTCCTCTGACCAATCCTGTTTGATTCCCTTCCTTTCCGCAAGTATTGATCCCAGAGAGCTCCTCGATAAACTTCCTGCAAACTGACATCCTTCTCAGAGTCCAATTCTGTGATGATTAATTGTGTCCATTTGGCTAGGCTGTGGTGTCCAGTTTTTGCTCAAACACCAGCCTAAATGATGCTATGAAAATAATTTTTGGATGTGCTTAATACTTAAATCAGTAGACTTTGATCAAAGCAGATTACCTTCCATAACGTGGGTGGGCCTCATCCAAACAGTTGAAGGCATTAAGAGAAAAGACTGAGGTCCCCAAGGAAGAAGGAATTCTGCTTCCAGACCGCCTTAGGACTTGAGCTGCAACATCAATTCTTCCCTCGGCCCCCAGCAGACAGAAAGAAGGAAAGAAATGGAGAGGGAAGGAGAGAAGGAGGGAGGGAGAGAGGGAGAAGGAGAGGGAGAGAGAGACAGGAAGATGAAAGAGATAGATAGATAATAGATAGATGATAGATAGATAGATAGATAGATAGATAGATAGATAGATAGATAGATAGACAGATAGATAGACAGACAGACAGAAATTGTTTCCATTCCTCTGGAGACCACTAATACAAGTTCCTAGAACTTAACTACAGTATCAGGCACTTATGATATCGTGATTAATGATTTGAGTTAACAGTAGGGCTAGCTTCATGGGCATGTGACCTGTGCAGTCACACAGGGTACCACACTCAGAAGGACCTGGGTTATATGATCTGCTGTCACCATCTTGAAAGTGCTGGATAATTTTATCTTCAGACTTGAGTTTTGTAAGTGAAGTCCACTGGGACAGTGGAGCACATGTGTGAGTAGAACCAATGCATGGGAGTTCACTGAGACTCAAAATGAGAGGAAGGTAAGATTTTTCCTTCTACAACTGAGTGAGTAAGGGGAGGGAGACAGCTGAGAACCCTAAGAGGCCACAATTAAAGTTCTAACCAAAACTTGTTTCAAACACGGAAAGAAAGCAATGACATTCTAACAAACACATATGACCACGAATGCAACACTATTGTGTTCTTTTTTTATTCATATTACTTCCTTGTATTAGCCACCCACTTACGGTTAAATCGATGACACATTAGGAAGGGAAATATCTGACAACCCATAGCTCCTTTTCCTTTCAGTCTTCCCTTGTTCATCAGTAAGCTGAAGATAGAGTGTTGGTAGAATATGTTTTTATATAGAAATGAAATTTAAATTGTTGAGTTGGTTTTGTGCATATTTTCCGCTGTCTGAAAAGAAAATATATATGCAAATACAAGCTATGAAACATGAATTCTGTAATTTTGATGACTCTATATATGAGGGAAACGCTTTTATATAAAACTGGCATTGCAAAATATAGAAATGAGTGGTAAAATTCATGCTCATTAACAATTTAAAATGTTATTTTTCTAACTTAAAGGTAAATTAAATAGCAAATAAATAGTAAACAAATAGACGAGTCAAGAGACAGACCATGGAAGAAAAGTAAAAGCTTTATATTGTAGTACTTTAATGGCACTTTTCCCCCCTACTTTTTGAAAAAGGGGCCCCACATTTTTATTTTTCACTAGGCCCTGTGAATTCTGTAACCAACCTTGATTAGCAACATGTCTTACAAGTACACAATTGGGGTTTGAGGAAAGCGTCTCAAAAGCTGAGTCCTAAAAGACTGCCAGACATAGCTGGGAAAGTGAGTTGAGGGAAATGGAGGAAGAGGTTTTAGGCAGAAAGTACAGGACGTAGTCTGGTCTCACAATCTAGACACAGCATGGCTCCAACAGGAAATCAGACGTCACTTGGTATATCTGGACCTGGAGTGGGGGCAGTAGGATTGGGGGACCGGGCAAGAGATTAATCTGAACAATAGAAGACAGGACAAATAGTGACAGGGCTGGTATACACTGCGGGAGATGCAAAGCCAATGGAGCATTTAAACCAGCACATTGCAAAAGAAGATACATCGTGGAAAGATTTTTAGTACCAGGTTTGATTTTTAAGGGTCTCCTGCACAGAGCTCTGTGCTGCTGTTGCCCTTTGAGTCCTTCACAGTCTAATTTCCTGACCATTTCCTTTCCTTTCAACCAAATGTTACAGTGCTTGTTGTCCAGCTGAGTGCTGTGCACCAGTTATCCATTCCAAGGGAGCAAAAGGCCCAATCTTTTTTTTCTTTTTACTAGTTTCAGGTGTACAAAACAACATAATGATTAGACATTTATACCCCTCACAAAGTGATGACCCCAACAAGTCTCCCACCCATCTGACGCTGTACATAGGTATTATAATACCATTGACTACACTCCATATTCTGTACTTTACAAATCAGACTACGCCAAACCAAAAAGTGTTTTCACAGCAAAGGAAACCATCAACAAAATGAAAAGACATCCTACTGAATAGAAGAAGATATTCACCAAGGATTTATCTGATAAGAGGTTAATATCCAAAATTCATAAAAAAGCTCATACAACTCAACACCAAGAAAACCCACAAACAATCCAATCAAAAAATGGACAGAGGACCTGAACAGACATTTCTTCAAAGAGGACATGCTCATATGGCTGTCACATAAACATATAAAAAGATGCTCAACATAATTATAATTTCAATTATATAATTGAAAATAAAATCTCAATTAAATACAATTACTTAGCTATTAGAATGGCTAACCTTTTTGTAAAAGTGACCACAGCTGTACAAAACAATGTATATAATTAGAAATTTCTCATTTATATCCCTCACACATTGTTTTGTACACCTAAAACTAATAAAAATAATTGCCTGCAAAAAAAAACAAAAACAAAAAAAACCACAAAAACAAAAGCTGTTGAAAATTGCCACATTACCAAAAGTCAAGTAAGTAAACTTTATAGCTTCTGTTAGCCTATTGCATTTGGCAAAAGTAGTAAATATCTTTACGTCTTGCCTCAGTGACTCTTGATAAGATTCTAGAATGTAATCATATATTTATTTGATTTTAAGATAAAAACAGCATGGGTTTCAACATCTCAATCTGATATTACCAAGCTTCTTTTCTGTAGTGGGATCTATTTGTACTGGTAACAATTGAAAATACTAGCAATTATTATATTCATTCAACTTTGATCTGATGTTCCACTTAAAGGGTTATGTGTGTAATACATGCTTATCTTCTATTTTAGTTCTTCTAAGTCACTATGACTCAATAAAGTCAAGTTTTAAATGAAAAAAAAAAGTGACCATAGCAAATACTAGCAAGGATATGGAGGAACTAGAAACCTCATATACTGCTAGTGGGGATGCAAAATGGTACAACTACTTTGGAAGGTAGTTTGGCAGCTTCTTAACCAGTTAAATATATACCTAACATACGATCCCGTCATTCCACTCCAGGATTTACATTCCCACAAACATTTATATACAAATGTTCATAGCCCCTTTATTTGCAGTAGCCAAAAGCTGGAAACAATTCAAATGTTCATCAACAGGCAACTAGATAAACAAACTTTGTTATGTCCATGCAATGGAATATTACTGATCCACAAAAAAGGAATGAACCATCACTACATGTAACAACTTGGACGAATCCAAAAATAGTTATGCTGAGTGAAGGAAATCAGACATTTAAAGGAGTATAATGATCATTTCTATAGACCTCTAGAAAATGTAAGCAAGTTTATAGTGACAGAAAGCCGATGGTGATTGTCTGCAGACAGGGACAAGAGAGGTGGAAGAGAGGTCATGGGGAGTTGCCACAGGGAGAGATTACGAAGAGGCATGAGAAAACCTGGAAAGCTGTAAAACATATGTTCATAATTTTCATTGCGTTGATGGATTTACAATTGTGTGTGTCTATGTCAAAACTTTCCGATTGTACTACCTTTTAAATATATAAAAGTTATTCTACATCAATTATACCTGAATAAAGTGTTTTGTTCTTTTAAATCTTTGTTGTCTGCGGGTCCATTTCACTATTTTGTCCCCTTTTGTATATTTTTAAAATAGTCTAGAATAAAAAGTGAAAAAAAAACACTTGGTGTTTTTGGTACAACATAATCCGAGTCCTGGAATCAGCAGTGGCCTGGAGGTAACACCATATCCACAGTCCCCTCCTCCACTGGAAGGTCAACAAGATCAACCTAAGTTGCATCGCTTGAGTTTTCAGGAACATGTTGGGCTTGCACAATTTTAATTTGACCCCTAAAATGACCCTCATTTATTCCCCTCTACATTTACTGTCCCTTGCATCGGGGCAGTAACTAAACATCTGTCACTGCTAGCAGTAAAGGTTTCCCTACCGAGTCTGACTCCCATGAGAACAAACAGAGGGCAGAGAAAAGCGATATGGAATATATATTTGATGGCTCAATCAGTTGTTGTCTTTCTCCCAGCTCACTCTGGCTGATTTAAATTCAGGCAAGGGCCAAAATGATCATCTGACATGATTTTTTAACCCAGCTCCAATGGTAACTAATCTACAGACTTGGGCAAGTCACTTCCCCTCTCTGTTTTCAGTTGCCTTCTCTATCACATCAGGGGTTTGGTCTCTAGACAATCTCCAAGGTCTCTTCCAGAACTGATATTGACAATTTTATACTTCTCTTGTCTATGCACTCATAGAATATAGAGCAGGGTGAGACTCATCAGTGTTTGACCATATGGGCACCGTGCTGTGACTGATGAGATTTGGGAGGAGGAGGACACTGAGATGGATAGGTCTCATCTGGGTTATAACGGCAAGTATTCGTACATTATATTGAAGCTGGAATAAGCATCTTGGTCAAGCATGGTTTATTGAAAATGATAGGATCCTATTTGTACTTCTCAAGCAAATGGGAGATTTTCTAGAAACTTCAGGGATTTCTTAGAACTGAAATGGATGGAGCACATATAGACCTTATAAGAGGCTGAAATCAGGAGCCATAAAATCATGAACAGTGTTATTCACCCCAGCTCCTTCACTCCTGTGCTCTCGTGCTTTCTCTCATCTATGTGATCTCTGTCTCTGTCTCTCTGTCTCTCTGTCTCTCTGTCTCTCTGTCTCTCTGTGTCTCTCTCTCTCTCTCTCTCTCTCTCTCTCTCTCTCACACACACACGCACACACACACACCCTCTCTATTCTGTCTCCACAAAGGCCTTACTCCTGCCTTTCTGCAATGCAGCATCCTGTGCTTCAATGGCATATGGTGAAAAATGGCTGAAAGGCTCAACACGACCTCTCACTCCAACACCCAGTACCACCTAATTAGTCTCTCATCTGAAATTCCAGATTCCCAGAAGGGGACTCCAGTGAAGTCAGCACGGTTTAGGTAATTCCCTGGTACAAACAGTGGTCATGACGGGGGGTAGGGAGATGGGTCTGTGGTACTTAAAACTGCTCTCTGGGGCCAGGGCAAGGTGAAGCTCTTTTAGAAAGGGGCATGAAATGACTGGTATAGAGACCTCCTCTGATGAGGTTTGGAAGTACAACTTAATGCCCAGGGACGGAATGCAAATTTCTTTCCCTAATAATTTAAGAACAGAGTTCCTAACTTCTTGAACCTCTGGAAGTTTATAGCTGAGGGACTGAGGCCCACATAGTTGTGGCAAAGCTGGACCTAGAATTCTGGCTACTTGATTTCCAGCCCAGGGTGCACTTTTAGGGTGAGTTCAGCCTCCTCATGTCCGGGACGGTGCTGATGTAGTAGGAGCCTAGTGCCAGGAAGGATGCTGGTTTTGGTGACTCTCCCTTTAAATCATAAAAAAAAGAATGAGCATTTGTGATAGATTGTGTTTTGCAAAGACGACCACAATGTTATTCCTTATCCTACATGCCCTTCTTACACTGTACCTTGATGGTCCTCCATTAAGGGTAAGGTCTATGTCCCCTCCACCTGAAACTTGGTATATCTTTGGGGCTTCCTCAACCAATAGAGCAGGAGTGATGCTATGTAGCTTCTGAGGCTAGACCATAAAAATACCATTTGCCTCCACCATGTTCTCATGGGATACGTGCTCTTGGAACCTAACCACCACACTTCGAGGAAGCCCAGACTAGACCACATGGAAAGGCCACATGTCGGTGTTCATGGTGGGAGCCCAGCTGAGGTCCCAGCCAACAGCCAGGATCAACTGTCAGAAAGGTAAGTGGAGAAGCCTCCAGATAATTCCAAGCCACTGAGAACCCCCCAGAACTTGAATCTAAGGCCCCACATATCAAGGAGCCATCTCTCCTATGCCACTGAGTTTTGGGCTGATAAATCAGCTACTAGCAAAATCTTGGGGTCTGGGCCGGCTGGTGGCTCAGGCAGTTAGAGCTCCATGCTCCTAACTCTGAAGGCTGCTGGTTCAATTCCCTCATGGGCCAGTGGGCTCTTAACCACAAAGTTCTCAGTTCAATTCCTTGAGTCCCACAAGGGATGGTGGGCAGTGCCCCCTGCAACTAAGATTGAATATGGCACCTTGAGCTGAGCTGCCACTGAGCTCCTGATGGCTCAGTTGGTTGGAGCGCGTCTTCTCAACCACAAGGTTGCCTCAACCACAAGGTTGCCAGTTCAACTCTCTCAAGGGATGGTGGACTGCGCCCCCTGCAACTAGCAATGGCAACTCGACCTGGAGCTGAGCTGCGCCCTCCACAACAACTAAGACTGAAAGGACAACAACTTGACTTGGAAAAAAGTTCTGGAAGTACACACTGTTCCCCAATAAAGTCCTGTTTCCCTTCCCCAATAAAATCTTTAAAAAAAAAAATCTTTGGGTCTTAGAGACAATTTTCTTCTGGTTATCTTTATCATATTGATCATTTTAAAAAGAATGCCTTCTACTGTATCACTCCTGGTTGCTTGGTTTAAAACAAACAAAAAGACACATTCATTAAGCCCAAAGTCCTGTATCTATGGGCGTTTGTTCCATCACCTGATGCAGTAACTAATTAGTATCCAGTGTGAGTCATTCTCTGATAAGACAGGATTCCCTCATGACCCATAGAAGCAGTCTAAAAGTTGCCTCAATTCCCTGTACTTCATTCCATGCTTAGGATCTTTTCAGGTATTATTAACTTTTCTCCCCAGCTATGGCAAAGCTAAGAGTTTCCAGGTGTTACCTTTTCTCAGCCCAGGGGAGAGGCTTCAGTATTTGTGCCAGCATCTCTGGAAGGTTTCATTGTCCAATTCCATTTGGGTGGAGAAAGCTGGGCTCCAGCAGCTTCCCTCCTCACTCCATGCCTGACCGCCGTCCTGGCAGCCATGGAACTCTTGGCTTTGGTATCCACTTGTATTTCCCTATGCCCCCCGCTAGGCCTTACTTTCATGTGCTTATTCCCCATCACTTGAGTCATGCTCTGATAATTAGACATCAACAGAGCCCTTGTGTTATTATTTGCCGAATAATACCTGATTATACCTTTAGCATGAATGTTTCTCATGTGCAAGGCACCACGCTGAGCAGTAGGGATACAGATGAAGGAGATGGAGGGCAGGTCTTTAAGAAACTCATGATCATTATCACAGAACTGGCAACTCCTTCTGCAACCTTCTCTGATTTTGGAAAGTTTCTGTGAAAAGGAGAAATGGCGGAGTCATAGACTATAAATTTGAAGTCGAGTATGAGCCCTTTTGATAGTACGAGTATCTTAAGGGTCGTCCAGTTCCACCCCTCATTTGTCATCTCCTTTCCCCCTTTCATTTACTTGTATGAGTCCTCCTCATACACACAGTAAATACAGCCTCTGGGTCTCTTTTTTGAGTCCAGTGGAGAATCCGTCTTCTCTGAATTCTCTCCAAATTTTAAGCCCACTTCCAAAGCAGTGTTTCTCACCTGGGATGTATAGGTGCCTGGTGTGTGAAGGCAGGGAGGATGGTGGGGAGTGGAGCAGTTATAAGCATAGGGAAGAAACAAGTATAGCACAAAAAATTTTGACCCATATTTTGAAAAAAATTTAAGGTGTTTCTGCTTGGGTTTTTAAAAATCTGTGGTAATTTTCGTTTTTTGCAAAAATGGCCACAGTTCTTCACATTTCCCTACATCTGCATCTTTTGCAACATGACTTTGTAGCTCCTTCCATCAAGAAGTGGAGTATATCTTCTCACAGCTTGGATCTGGTCTGTTTTGATGTTTGTCCAGTTCCAAATCTAGGTCTCAGGAGGCTTTGCACATGTCTTCTCCTTCTCTTGGAACCCTACCACCACCATATGAACAAGCCTTGGGGGGCCTTCTGGAAGACAAAAGCCCCACACGGAACAGAACTCAGTTGTCCCAGATGAAACTATCCAAAACCAGCGATGTTCAACTGAATGTTCACCCAATCAACAGCTGAGCATGAATGCATGCATGAGTCCCCTGAGACCAGAAGAAACACTCAGCCAACCATAGACTTGTAAGCAAAATTATGGGCCTGTTTCTTCAAGTCACTGAGTTCTTGAGTAGCTTGTTTTGCTATAATACCTAACTGATACAAAAACTATAGAAAAATAAAACTGGACAAAATGTTCTTAGTTTGTGGAAGTTCCCAAAGCAATGGGTGAGTTAAGAGTGTCTGCATCTCTGCAAGTTGGGAAGAATGAGGTTTTGATATGCTTCCTTTGCTTTCAAAGGAAACATCAACTAAAACAGGCTGAGAGATACTGCTTTAAATTTACACAGCCTCAAGCGGCCTAAATACTACTCAAAGAGTCTGATTAGAATTGAGTGTTCATTTACCTTTAAACTGGGTGTCTATTGTGGAAATAATTAAAAAATAAAGCTGGGTCTAGGGAAAAGGGGGGTGGAGCTTCAGGTAGACATTTATTCTCATTGCCTTTCCAGCCCCACTCCTGCTTCTGGGACGCGCTCCTTTTGATCATGTAGTTTAAATGGGAGTTGCCAGCTTTCTACTTTGCCTCCTTGGCATCAGTGATAGATACAGAAATGGGCACACACCCCCAACGTACCCGACAGAATCCTTGCATGAGATTTCAAAAAATTAGAACCAAAAGGAGAGGACCTCTACCTCTCTGTTGGCAGAAGTGGAGAGCGGTGAAAATATAACAGGGCAGCTATAGTATCCAGCACACTAGAAGAAGCCCATCCCGCTAAGGTAAGTAGAGATAAAAGGTGGTGATCCTCTTAGCAGCATCTGACTTTCCAGTTTCAGTCATTTCTGGCCTTCATATGATTTTGTGACATGACCAATAAACTCCCCTTTTCTCCTAAGCAAATTCAAGCTGCTCTCAAACACTTGCAACCAAGAGTCTGATGATGAAATCAGCAGCAGAGAACACTTTTTGATTTCCAGCTTTAAAAAAAGTTTTCAAATGGAGAGGTGAGTTACTTGTGGCAGACACAGAGAAGCACCACTTAGATCCTCTACAGCAGATGCAGTAGAATCCTTGCAATAAAGAACTCGCTGCCCAGCTAGAATGACCATGGTTGGCTGACACCTCCAGCTGTAAGCACTCTCGTGGTTTACCTCCACTTTCTAGCCAAAGGCATTCTATTCTGAAGGCATGTCTCAGCCAATGACTGACCTTAGAAATGGTAGTCAAGGTCTTGCTAGCCCCCAGTTAATGACTAAGCAAGACACATGCTAGTTGTTCCCACCCAGTAGAGACTCTTTCAGGGTACACCACCCCCAGATTCTCCATTGGGCTAGCAGAGGTTTTGCCAGTTCAGCATTACAATCTAGATTCTCTCTGTCCAATTCAGCTCACTCTTTGCCTCTCTAAGGTGTTACTCTTCAATAATTTTTTTCTGTTTCTAACTCTGTGTCCCAACATTTTAGAAAACCCTCAATTTGGTGCTTAACAGCCTTCCTCCAGCAAATTTAAAATAATACAACCAAGACCACGAATATTTTCATAGATATAGTCTTTAGAATAAGCAGAAAGAAGGGTCCTTTCTGAAAACCATGAGCAGGTGGAGAGGACAAATATCTCCTTCTTCCATCTGTAGTCAAAACTCTGATTCTCTGGCTCTGGTTCCTGTCTTTTCCCACACCGTAATTGTGTAGCTAAACCAAGACCACAAATCAGGAAAGCCTTCTTGATCCATCTTTTATACGTGTGGTATCAGTGGATTTGCCTCCAAGCCCCTGGTCTCCCCTCCTGTCACAACCCCTTCATTTGCCTCACCACCTACCCCATCTCTGGATCAGGAGATTAATTAATGAACTGTCACTCTGAAAGATGCAGACCTTGCACAGGTCTGAGCCATTTATTTTGAATGCTTCCCTTCGTATCTAACCTTGAAGCTCCCAAATACATGATAGATAGCTGTAAATGAGCCTGAACCTCGTTCTTCATTTTATTTTCCACTGGTATATTTAGAAAGTGTTAGAATGGGAAGAAAATACAGCTTGTTCACACCTTGACTTACTTAGTCGCTGGTAGGGTAATTGACCTTCAAGCTAGAATTCCTAGCAGAACTTCATATTTCGCTGACTTAATTAGCACAGAGCTTATGCACTTTGCAATCAAGAATCAAACACTTAAAAAAAAGAATCAAACACTTAAACTCGACTCATTTATTGGGAGTTTTGCAGTTACAATTTCCTCAACTTTTTTCAAACTCAAAGATACAATTATTGTTTACTGATATACAATAACTATGTAAATAGACTCCAAAGATGACCACCAACGTTATTCAAATCCTTTTGTTCTCTCCTTGAACTTGAGTTGGCCCTATGAGTGCTTTGAGAAATGTGGGAGAAATGATGTTCTCGAACTTTAGAGCCCAGACTTTAAGCAAAATGGCAGCTTCTGCTTTCTTTCCAGGAACCCAGCTGTGTTTCTATGAAATCTCAAAGGCACATGGAAAAGACACAATGGCAGCCACAAGAATGAGCCATCTCAGACATTCTAGTACAGTTGAGTGCCCAGATAACTGTAGCCCCTCCCTATATCGCAAGAAGCAGAACTGCCCAATGGAGTCCAGTTAAGCTAGAGAGTCATGAGAAATAACAAAATTGGTGGTTGTTTAAAGCCACTAAGTTTGGTGGGTGATTTATCACACAGCAATAGGTGAATTAAACAATGATTTTTAGATATTCCTACTTAAGTAATATGAATCTGTGGGGAATGGGCACTCTCACACATTGCTGGTGGGAGTATAGATTCAGTTCATACTGAATGCAAAAACAACAAAAATGTGTACAAATACTTTATATAAAAATGGGTAATTTGGAGGGCATGTGTGATGTAGGGAGGGGATAAATATATATATGAGAATATTTATTGCCAAAATACACAAGGCAATACTATATACTTGTAATTGCTTATCTACCTAAAGCATAGAAAGTCTGAAAGAGTTAACAGCATTCTTAGGCAGGATAGGATAGGCTATTCTGTGATAATAAACAACTCTAAGATTGTGACAGCATAATACAATAAAAGTTTATTTTATCCTCACAAAAAGTGTGATGTGGGACAGGTGGCCCTCCTATGTGACACTCTCCCAATGGTGACTCAGAGATCTGGGTTGTTCCATCATGTAGTTAAATAATGTTATGTGTGGCTTTCAGGGTCTCTGCACCAGGGGCGAGGAGGGATGGGGGAGGCACTCTCGCTCTTAATTGCTGCAGCCTAGAAATGACAACATGTCATGGTTGGTCACAGTCCACTGGCTGGAACTAGTCACATGGCCCCAACCTTAGTGAAGTCTCATTTTGGATACATTTATACTTATTTCCAATACTTTTCACTGTAATAGATAACGCTATATTGCCGGGGCATGTGATAAGCTGGAATCTTTTTATATTTATACATCACTTTATAGTTTCAAATACGTTTCACATCCACTATCTCAGTTTAAGCTACATAAAAATCTCACGTGATAAGAAAACTAGGTTTAATTCTCTTCATTTTGCAAGTAGGAAAATTGAGGCCTACTTGACCGAGAATCTTGACCGAGGTCTCATGGCTATAAAAAAAGTTGAGAATCAAAATGAACTCTGTGATGCTCTAAATCCAGTTCTCTCTTCATTAGAGGCATGTCAATCAACCTCCTGCCCCACACCGTATCTTTTAACATGGCCTTGGTATGTGTGAATAAAAGAAATTTAGTCAGAGAGTAGATAAGGATTTTCAGGAAATGAAAGAAATAGCTGTTTCGGGAATCTGGGTCAGAGTGATTTTGAAAAATGTTTGTTTCCATGTCAGTCTCCTTGACGAGAGTATGACCTTCTAAACAGAATTGGGCCACATTCACTTCTACAGCCCAAATGTCTGGCACAGGTCTTGACCTATGTTGATTATTAGATAAATATTGAATGAATGAATGAATGAATGAATGAATGAATGAATGAATGAATGCAAAGTAATGCACTCTATATTCTCTGCCATAAAATCATAGCACTTTCGACCTTGAAGACATCTAGACTGTTGCTCCTCAATGTAGTCCCTGAAGCAGAAACATCAACACCACCGGGAACTTGTTAGAAATGAATCCCAGACCCCACTCCACACATACTGAATCAGAATCTTCATTTTAACAAGATTTCAAGATGAATCATAAGTGCTTTAAAGTTTGAGTAAATTCAAACGCACTGGTCTTGAGTCAACTCTTCTGTTGTACAGATAGGGAAGTTCTGTAGATGCTCCAAGCCCTGGGTCAAGTCAAGCTGGAAGCACAGTACCCCCGCTCTGACCTCATTGATCTGATGCTTCTTTATGCTACCCCCTCTTCCCAGCATAAAAGAAATGCATGATAAACAGACTTTGTTTCAATTCAATACATTTAGTGTCTGTGCAAGGTTGAGGGAGGTAAGGTGATCTTCAGTGATACAATCTGACACCAATTCCAACGTGTGGGTTTTTTCCCCACACCAAACAATTCTCAGACACCAGCTGGGTATCCTACAATTCAACTCGATTCTGACACTATTCACTCAGAGATAACATCAGATATCACAGGTCAGTCCCACAAAATTGCCCCCACTTTAAATGCCAACCACAAGTCCAAGTTGTTATCTGTGCTTCTGACTCAGTGGCTGTCAATCAGAGGTTCCCATGAAACCCTCCTTAGGTTCAGTTAATTTATTAGAGTGGCTCGCAGAATTCAGGAAACTAGTTTACTGACTAGATCACTGGTTTATTACAAAAGATATTAAAAGATACGTATCAACAGTGAGAGGAAACAATACATAGGGCAAGGTCCTGAGCTAAGAAGCTTCTGTCCCTGTGGAGTTTGGGGTCCTGGAGAGCTGCAGGTGAATGCATCTGGTTTACCAATGTGAGAGTTCTCCAAACCACATCCTTTTGGGGCTTTTGTGGAGGCTGCATTACATAGGCATGATTGATTAAATCATTGGCCATTGATGATAGAACCCAATCTCTAGTCCCTTTCTCCTCCCCTGAGGTGAGGAGTGGGGCTGAACATTCCAACCCTCTAATCACATGGTTGGTTCCCCAGGCAACCAGTGCCCATCCTAAAATGCTTTATAAAACTCACCTCATTAACAAAACAAAAGACACCTTTGTAGCACAGGAAATCCCAAGGGTTTTAAGATCTCTATGCCAGGGAAGGACAAAAAAACAAATATATATATTTATTATAAATTATAATGTCACAAATGATATAATTAGAACATTATACTTGCAGAAAATTTAGAAAACATAGGAGATTGAGTGGCGTGCAGAAAGCAGCACGCTTTCTGCAGGTGAATCTTCCTTTCCTCAGTAGCGTTGGCATCCCTTTCATCCTCCAGGACATCCTCCCCAAGGCTGGCCCTAGCTCTCCTGTCTTACTATCATTGCATGAAGTCATCAGAGCAGAGCATGTTAAGGGCAGCCCGGGCGTGTACTCCAGGAGAAGAAACTAATACTGACTCTTCTTGACATTCTTACAAAGGTGATCTCCATTAATCCACGTACTACTCAATAAAGCCGATATGTGCATTTCACAGAGAGGGTAAACTAAGCTCAAAAAAAGGTAAGTAACTTGTTTAAGTCATTCTATAAAGGCAGAGCCTTTCATCACAAAGTCTAAGATGGCCTGAGATCAACCCTCCTAGACTGGCTCAGGTGGGAAAGTCTGCTCTGAGCTGGAGAATGCACATAGCTCTTTCCTGCATGGAGGTGTGGCTGCTCTTCACAACATCAGCTCAGGTGACTGTACAAAGCAAGATCACCACTGGTTCAACATTATCAGCACAGGGGGAAAGGTTGCCAGGAAGCTAGTTCCTAAAAGTGCTCTGTGATGCCAGCTGCATGTATATCAAACAAGAGTTTCTAAATATTGGCTCCTCAATATTTCTGTACCTTGCTACACAAAGCTGGAAAATTATTTCAAGTGAGAACACAAGATCAGGGAGCTTTGTTCCTCCAAGTAGAAGTGACTCATAATTTGTGAAGAAACATGATATGACAAATAATTACTGCTTAAATCAGAGGCTAAAAGTCATAGATTTTTAAGGTTTTCAACATCAAGAAACTGAGGACCATCCAATGTCACTCCAATAAATTTAATAAAAAAAGAAAAAGAAAGAAACTGAGGACCAAAGATATAAAAGGAACAAGGCCATATGGCCAGTAAAAGGCTGAGAAAGAATTAGAATCTGGGTCTAATTCTTACTTTTCCAATTCTGTGAGAATATCTTTGCAATGTGTATACCTATTTGGTAGCCCTCTCCTCTTTTCTATCAGTGTTATTTTCCAGGTGATTTCTTCCATTTCCGTAGCTACAAAAAACACCTATATGCTACGGACTCTAAAATCCTTATTTTCAATTCTGGTACCATTCAATTTTGATTTCACATAAAAAGTACATAACCAATAACTTATTGGACACCTCCACTTGGATGTCTAACCAACACTGCAGACCTGATTTCCCTAAAATTAAACTCTTCGACCACATCTCTGCACAAATTTGTTCTACCCTCAGTCTTCTCCAGTTACATAAATACACCGCCCTCCACTTGGTTGCTCCATCCAAAAACTAAGTCATCTTGAATCCTTTTTCCCTTACACCCCACATCTAGTCATTAGCATGCTCCATTGGCCGTAACTCCAAAAGCTGTTGCAGATAAAGCCACTTCTCACCGTCACCTCTGCTTCCATCCTTTCTTAGATTTGTCCTAATCAGTCTCCTTGCTTCCACTCTTGCCCCCTCCAACCCATTTCCTGACACCCAGAATGATCCCTGGAAGCATATGTCAGGTCATGTTACTACCCTGCTTTAAAATACTCAGAGGCTTCCCAGGATATTTAGAGTAAGTCCAATACCTAACGATGGCCTATAAGGCCCCATTGATCTTCCTCTCACTGCTTCTACTCCAAACTGACCTTTTCTCTGGACCTTGAATATGCCAGTCTAATTCCAGATTAGGCCTTTGCTCAGGTTCTTTCATTGTGCCAGGAGCACTTCCCCAAGTCTGCCCCCTCCCATCACTCTGATATATCTGTTCATGCGTGACTCCCTCAGGAAGCCCTGCCCTGACCATTCAGATGATCTCAAGTAGTTCCTCTGCTCCCTACACGTTCTCTAGCACATCTCTCTGCTTTATTTGCTTTATAGCTCTTAGCAGTACAGTTTTAAAATTGTTCACTTGTTTACTGTCTCTCTGTCCAGTGCCATGTCTCCTCCCCAAAATGTTAACTCATTAAGGTCACAAACCACTGTATTTCCTTTTTGGGAGCAGAAGTCCTTCCATAAAGGGCTTGCAGATCAGTCTCTGTGGCAACTGCTCAACTCTGCTGCCGTAGCACAAAAGCAACCATTAAAAAAAATGTAAACAAATGAGCATGGCTGTGTTTCAATAAAACTTTATTTACAAAAACAGGTGGTGGGCCAGATTTCACCCATAGACCATAGTCTGCTGGCCTCTTATCTGGATAAGCACTGTCATGTAGAAGATACTCAGTAAATGTTTATCAAATGCATAAACAAATGAGAGATCTAAACAGAACACTCTCTGGTAGGAAACACTAAAAAATATAGAAGGGAAAATAAATACTCAGCAGGATAACTCTTATATACATCTAGCAATAGCTTATTATTAACAGAACCTTATTTTCTCTTACGTATTTCATATTAAAATTTAATACTTCTGTCCCTCTGAGACTTAACAAAGAGCTGAAAATATACTATGTTTCCCCAAAAATAAGACCTAGCCAGACAATCAGCTCTAATGCATCTTTTGGAGCAAAAATTAATATAAGACCCAGTCATATTTTACTGTAATGTAAGACTGGGTCTTATATAACATAATAGAAGACTAGGTCTTATTTTCAAGGAAACATGGTATTTTGTATTAAGATCAGACTGATCAGTGGGACCCTAAGGTCTTGAGACACTTTTGAGACCCAACCTAAAAACCAGACTCTGCTTAGACCAGACAGGGCCTGAATATAGGAAAAAAACACACAAAACAGTATGTCACAGCAGCTGATGATAAAAATGACCCATAGTTTTTAAAAAAAGATTTTTAATGAATTACTCATTATCGAAGTTTCCCTCTGATTCTACTGCCGCCTGAACTGCATTTAGAGTCCTTCTCTACTTCAGTTTTTTCCTAGGATATCCCTTATAATGAATAAAAATTGTGATTAAAGTACTGTAATTTGTTGTGAGGCTGTGCCTGCCAAAGACAGGGTGACTCAGTTAATGAAAGAAGATACAGACACAGTTGCAAACCTGATTTTGAGGGAAAAGCATCATCCGGTTTAAGAAGAGTAGATTCCCAAAGCCCTGGATGGGGAGGAAGCTAAATGTTGCCCTGGGATGGTAACTACACATTTAGGAATAACAGAGCATAAGAGCTTGTGAAAGGCCCCCTCAATAACCCAGAAAAACAAATCGATGAGTTGTGGTGCCAGGAGAACTCTTTCAGCATCTGCAGGTCCTTTGAGAGGAAAGAAATTCAGAATTCACTTTCCATAGAAACAATGGCGTACACGGCGCCTACTTTTTATTACAATAGTGCTGAGACTGAGCTTTGGACACATCAAGGGTTAAGAAGGCATTTACAGGCACTTCAGCACCATTTCTAAAAACACCTGTTTCAAGAAGGAGGGTGCTTTGAGTTCTAAAAAAAATGACCTCCAAATGCAAACGTCTGGGGCACGATGTGTTCAGAGGAAAGCGGAGGGGGACACACCCAGATCCTCGAAGTGGAAAAAAAAGGGGGACGAAAGTGTCTCTGATTGTGGGGATTCCCCCCCCCCCCCAGCCACGGAAGACACTGCAGTGAACAAAAATGTTATAAACTAAAGAAAACAGCTTAATAAACTAAAGACAAGCAACTTTCCCTCCTGCCCTTTGAGTTCTGATTTCTGCAAGAATGGGTGATGAATCAGGAAATGAGCAAAAATGTATCTGTTGCAAAGCTCTAGTCTTCCAAAAGGCTCAAATAAAACCTTTTTGCAGTACTTTAGAAAAAGCTTAAGGTTTGTCTTTTCCAGAAAGTTGCTGATGAGTGCCATCTACTGGGAATTACCCAAACTGTGTTGGGAAATTTCAGTGCACTTAGCGATGAAATTCAGGACTCGTTTTACACAATGGCCTCTTGGCATAGAAAGAGAAACTGCTGGGAACCCAGGCAGCCTTTCAGGTCTACCTAGAAATCTTATTGTCTTGGTCTTTTGAATAGGTACTGGAATAAAATTAGGGGTTCCATTTCCAAGAAAAAAGATGTAAAATGAGCCCCTCAGGAAATGAAGGCTCCAGATCATCTTTCTAAGGGACATACAGCTTGGGGGTAGAATCTAATGGGGAGGAAGGACTGTCCAAGCAACTCTTCCCCTTCTTCTCACTGCCTTCAGGTAACTAGTGAGGGGGAAAGTTCAGTCATCTGAATGTCATATTGCCTTCAAAATTATTTTCTCCTCTATTGACAATACAAGATCATGGATATTCTGTCTGGATCAGGTCCTCCACTTAGCAATGACTGTCACTCTCTGGCTAATAATATACTTGTATGACGTATGTGAAACCACAAGGGCTGATCTCCCACATTCTTAGTAAAATACACTCTGGTTGGGTCTGCTGATTAAAAATGCCACAGTGTTGTGAGGCAAACAAAATACTCATCTCTGTTTCCTCACCTCCAAGCTAGAGCATCTTGTGTCTGTGTGGTACCAAAGATTTTGCACCATCACTTCTGTTTTCCTCATGAATCCTTTATTACGTTTGGTCTCTGGGAAGTTCTTCTGAAGTAAGTAGTGGCGCGCGCGCGCACACACACACACACACACACATACACACACACACACACACACACACACACAGTTTTCATATAAGAGGGTAGCACTAGTGTCATCCTACCAAAACCATTGAATGGTGGAGGATGGACTTTTACTACGAATGAGACAGTCATGACGAAAATAACATGGATTTGACTTTCCAGCTCTGCTATTACCAGCGGGATGACTTTGATCAAATCAACCTTTTAATCTTCTTTTCTCACTTTTGGTAAATGGGGTGATATTGCCTTGAAAACTTGTTATGAGAATTAAAATGAGATCTTGTTTTCTAAGTTGCCTGACATATTAAGTATACTTTCTTTCTCTTTTTATAGGGCCTTTGTAGATATGAGATGTGAGAACCCTTCGCAGGATGTCTCATCAGAATTCAGAGTGATTACTTTTGCTGGAAGATTTGCAGAGTCAGCTCGTAAAGTATGCATGAACTCCCTACAAACCATTTTTTTTTTAACCAAGAAATAAACTGCTTCACTGTAGATGCCTATAAATAAAAAGGGAAGGTTTCCAATCGCATTTTGGGCTATGGCAAAGGTAAACATCTGCATTTCTCAAGGGAATTGCTGAAAAGGTATTAAGAGAAAAACTCACCTATACAGTTAAATCAAAAATCCCCTAATGCCACCCTAACAAAATTAATTCATATAAAATTGTCAAATATTTAAAAGGAAAGTTATTTTTTTTTACCACAGCTTTCCTTTCCTTGATGCATAAATTACAGACGCAAAGAACATTACCTCAAACCAGTAAAAAGGCAAAAAAAAAAAAAAATTTGTTGAATAGATTGGTAGTTTGTTTAAATATGTACAAATCATCTTAGCTTTTAATATCAATGTGTTAAAATTTCAATAGCAATGAAATAATTTCATTGTTCATTTATTTATTAATTCCTGAAACATTTAGCGAATACCTAACTTGAGCCAGGCAGTGTTCTAGGTATTGGGGATAAAACAGCAAATCGGACAGACAAACCATTCCTGTATTCATGGAGCTTAACATTCCAGTGAGAGGAGACAGATTAAGGAACATGTGAACAAATAAATAAGTGATATATAATTTCAGAGAACAATAAATACTATGAGAAAATATAATAGGATAATGTAGTTCCCTAGAAGTCACTAGCACTCTTAGGTTCTGCGGGAGTATTCCTTGGGCTGAACTCTGAATGACAAAAACAGAGCTATGAAAAAATTGGGCGCCAAAGCAGTCAGTCAAAGGGAATAACAAATGCAAAGGACCTGAGGTAGGAGCCAGAGAAGCATGTTCAGGGCACAAAGAAGGTTACCAGATGATGCTCATACTGCTGGTCCATGGAGCCCACTATGACTAGCAAGACACAGGGGTGTAAAGTACAGCATAGGGAATATAGTCAATAATGTTGCAACAACTATGTCTAGTGTCAGGTGGATACTAGACTTATAAATGGGGGGAATCACTGCATAAGTTACACAAATGTCTAACCACTATGCTGTACACATGCAACTAATAAAAATATTGAATTTCAACTGTAACTGAAAATAATAAATCAATAATTCAGAAAAATAAAGAACAAAATAAACGAATGAACAAACAAAAGAATATAGGGCCTTGTAAGTCATGGGAAAACGTTTGAATTTCCTACTAATTGAAATGGAAAGGCACATTAGCTGATGCTCTTATACCTTTAGGGCCCTTCTCAGTTATACAAAGGTCTCATACCCCTTTGGTATTTTCCCCCACCCAGCACAAAGCTGAGTACTTGGTAGATGTACTGAAAATACTTGTGTTAAATGACAAGGCTGATTATCTAGATCCTGCCTTGTGGTTTGCCTGGTGCTGGAAAAAGAAGCAAAAATAATGTTGGAATGGGGTGAAACAAGTTAATGAATGGAAAGTTTATAGATGGACTTTGAATCATGTATTTACGGGTTCAAATCCTACATTAACACCTGAAAGATCCTAAGCCAAACGTTCAACTCCAAGCCTCAATTTTCTGATTTATAGAATAGGAATAATACCCTCCCTCTTCATTAGGAAGACATGAAAAGTACATGTCATAGTAAATTGTAAGTGCCTTGCGATTGTAGGTGCTCAATAAACATTTACAATCTCCTCTATTTCTCCAGCTCCAGTTGACTGTCAGCCCATGGCATTTGTATCAAAAGCATCATAACCTGCAAATTTTATAGAGCAAAGCTGATTTCCAAAGTAAGAATTCAAGGCCCATATCTCCGTAAAGTAACTGATTACAGCCCCATATCATTTGCTGATTGCTTCCTTAAAGATAGTCAGCTCTAGGATCTAGCCCTTATTCTATTACTAACTTGCTTGACAATCTTTGCTAAGCCCCTTGTCATCCGTGGGCCTCTGTGAAATGAAAGATTGGAGTAGATGGTCCCACCCAACACAGGCATCTTCCAACTGATTACCCTGGTGAGAGTTCAGACTTGTCTTCCAGAAAACCTGGCAGAAGACTTGTAGCTAAGATATTTGGGTGGTGAGATCCAAATTCACTGAGAAAAACAAGTGAAACCCTTGTCCGTTCATCTTGGCCAAAAAATAACCTCATTCCCTTCTCTTCAATCCCATTATTTTAGGAGCTAGACCGCCAGAAATATTATCTCATCCTCACTGGACCTTTAATATTTTTAAAAGCAAATGACATCACAGAGAAAACTCAAGTACAAGAATTAATGGAATCAAATGTATGCATGCCTCTGTTTTTTGCTGTGTTTTTTTTTCTGTCACACAATAATGTTATAACCCTTTATTTCCAAAAATATCTTTAAGATGAAAAGAAATCTATAAAAGTGCTAATATTTTAAATACTTAAAAGAATTTAAGGCGTATGCTTAGGATTTATATCTATTGTAGTCTTCTCCACCTCCACTCCTTCCTCATCATAGCTTGGGATTTTATTGGCTTTTATTTATCTGTCAGCTTGGTTGGTCTTGTCGTTGTTGTTATCACAATTAAACACAATAAAAATTAAAACAACTCCAGCAGCAAATGCCTCTGACACTAGAGAATAACAAGTGTTGTGAGAGGCTTAGGCTGAAAAGGGAACTTATGAGTCTTGTCTCAAGGTGCATATTTCAGGGAAATGATTTTTCAATGAAAACTATGATATGAGCAGAGCCTATTTATTAAAAGGTCCAGTACTTCATCCCAACAGAATGTTTTCCCACGTCTCACAGAGCAGACCAGTTACTTTCAGATATGTCAACAAAGTGTCCCTTCCCTCACACCCCGCCAAAATGAAGAATCTCTTTTTAGCTTTATTATCTCGTTGCCTTAGCGGGTTGTGCTGTTTGCCTTCTTTATCCTGGTGTTTTGAAGACTCAGACTGTTGAATAAAATGGATCAAAGATCTAAGAAGCAGGTAAGGGTGACATACAGTGTGATTTCAGAAAGCTCACTGCAGTCACAGATCATACCATGTCTAAGAGATTAAATTACGTGTACCAAAGGTAGACACTAAATCCTCCAAATTCTACATTTTTTCAGATCTATGGGTCTATGGAGCAGGGAAAGGAGCAGGTGCTACTTACCCAAAACATTGGCTCTGTTAGTATCATCTCTTCATCTCTGTTCTTTCCTGGCCAAGGGCATCCATAATTACCTCCCATAAACTGAACCTACAACTCTACCACCCTCCACACACACCCACTGCTGAAAATTGTATTGGCAATTAATTTGTCAGGAAAATGCTAGAGGATGGGAACACTGGTAATTTTATACCATAGATATTCAAATTAAACCTCTAGCCTGAGTGTTTTCAGTGTCAAATTGTAGCAATAGCTACAGAAGAAGAGAGAAACACAAACCTTCCTCCTGCTATCTCCTGACAAAAGGCGAAAAAAAGAATGTTCCAAGTAGATGTAATAACCTTGGCTCCATCTGCAGGCTTGACATGGGAACATTAAGAACAAAAACACACTAATTATGGGTGACGCTCCTTGTGTTCCTCTCCGAGTGAAAAGGAATGGGGTGGTTGTTTGTTCTATATCATTCCTCGAGTGCCGAGAATCTTTTTAATGAAGAACAATAGTGTCAGGTTCGTTATCGATGATCTGTGGAAGTCCACTTTTATTCTGTACCTTATTTTCCCTGGATCACTGTGGTTTATAGACTCGGTCAACTGACAGTTGCAAAATAAGCACAGGACAAAAAAGAATCAGCATAATACTCACTGGAAAGTCTCCCAAACTATCTCATGAAGAGAAGGAAAATCTCTGGGACAGTCAAGCTGAATCAAAGTGGAAAGTATAAAGCTTCAGATTCTCCTGTGGCTATTATCTCAGAGTCACTTCATTAATTCTTTTACCAGAAGAAAGTACACTAACACTGATTGCCTACTTCAGGCCAAGATTTGTACATACGTATATTACATCATTTGATCTTTACATTAAATTCATCAGGAATACATTTTACAGATGAGGAAACTAAGGCATATGGGTTAAGTAGCTATGTAACTCAGCCAGTGTGTGTCCTTTGTAGAATTCAACCCCAAGGCTTCCTGGGCTTTTCTTTATTCCAAATGATTCAAACTTTTGTGTCAAGAACGCTCAGGGCAAGATGAGGTACTCATGGGTTAGCTGATGGAATTCTTTCAAAGTGTTTCCTAATCCTTATAGATAAATTAAATAAACAGTATATTTTAAACATACATGCACTAATACTTTTGAATATGCATAGATGCTGTTGGTGAAATATAAATGCACTTAGAAGTGTTATTGAACTCATAGTGTCTTCTCATTATTGCATATGTTTTCCATCTGTAGATACCAAAAGTACAATATTATTACATGAATATATTATTTTTGCCGTTAGGGGCTTGGATACTCAAGAACTACTGCTATTCTCCACACAGCTTCTTGAACCTATTCTTTAAGATATGATGCAAACTGACCACCCCCGAGTTAAACTATGGCATTGTGTGACTCACTTACATGAAAAAATAGAAGTCATTAATATCCGGTTTTACACTCAGGAAAGAATTACTTCTCTATAGCATAAAACTATTTTGTAAATTGTGATCTAAGGACTATCTGGGACTTGATTAAAAATCATATTCCTGAGCACTAGCTCAGATCTACTAAGTCAGACTCCCTGCAGAGGGGGTCCAAGAAACAGCATTTTTTGCAAGTTCCCTAGGAGATTCATCCTATCACCTATAGAGTCTAAGAACCACTAGTGAAAACTGATACCATGAAATAAATTCTGACCCAACCATACAATATTGGATCTAAATAAGACTCAAGGAACTAACATAAAAGTACATAGGATGTGAAGCCTTGAACATGGTGGTTCCTGTTTCTGGAGAACGTAGACTGTGGGTTATAGTCCATCAGTTTATACCAAGGCAAAGAAAAGGCCTTCAGTGTTTAAATCAGCAACACAGAATTGTTAATACATTGTAAGCCAAAGAGGTTTTCCCCCTATTCTGAGGTGTGAGGATGCTTCGCCGAACTAGATTTGGGACACCATTTGCTCAAAACACTTTACTGACATCTGTTGGAATGTTGTCAAAATAACAATTCATATCTACAGTGATTGCAACTGAATGTCACCCCCTGGAGGTGTGCCCTGTCACTGCACAACCCAAACAACTAAATTGAGATCAACTTGAGAGGAAATCTAGGCTGGTAGATGGAACAGAAAATCCCAAGACTCTCTAAGCATGGTTGTGTGCTAAAAATTAGTCTACACCAGGAGACCACAAAATGTAAACCCAGGTAAAGCATAATCCAGGACGAAGTACTCCAGAGGGAGGCCTGGCTCAGAAAGCCAGTGTGGCCATTGCCTCTAGTCACACAGCCACTTGTTGATGGAGGTGTATGGAGTCTGACAAGCCAAAGATAGGCCCCAGCACCAACCAGACTGAGGCAGCGGGCAGACTCCTGCTCAGGGAATCAGACACAGGTCTTCAGAAGGTGACTCTAAGTCTCAAAGACTGAGGGAGAAGTTAAGGCTGCAGGGAGAACCAGCCATCCTCAGGTGTGAAGACAGAAAGCTTGCAAAACCTGAGGCTGCGGCAGGATTTAACAGTCATTCAACAACCATTTATTGAATACGTACTATGAGCTAAGCATTATGCTAGGTGAATAGACTACACAGAGGAATAAATCATGATTCCTACCATCAAGCAATTCATGATCTCATAAAAGATCCAAAACAATTTTTGTGACAAATTTAATAGTTCATCAAGAAAAAGATCAATATATATTTAATGAGTGCCTGCAACATGCCTGACCTTGAACTAAGCACAGGACATATAACAGAGAAGTAGAAACAGTCCTTGCCTATAGGGGCCTATAGAAAAAAGTAAGGAAGGAATTACTATACAGGATGTATATGCACTACCATAGAAGTTGGCACCGAAGGCTGTAGGAGCTCATAAAAGGAACACTTAACCCAGTCTCCCGCTCAGGGAGACCTGAGAAGGGTTCCAGGAAGAAGCAATAACTAAGGTGAGAAATGCATAAAACATAGTTTCTGCCCTGAAAGGGTTTAAGAGCACAAAGCTGAGCTATCCAACACAGTAGCCACATATGGTTATTGAGTACTTGAATAACGACCAGTACATTTATTTTAATTAATTTAAATTTTAAAACTGAAGCGATACAACTTTTTCCCCCCGTTAAGCATACTTTATTATTTCAGTAGGGTTACATGTCACCCTAATCATTGCATTACATAAGATCCTATTGTTATATTGTCATGTGTGTGTACTTTTTTCTTCTAGAAAATTTGAAATTACATATGGGGCTCTCATTATATTTCTATGGATAATACTGGCCTAGACCAAAGAGATAGTTATATAATCAGAGAACTAAAGCAAAGTATTCATTCCAATTATTGGGATAGAAGTAGATTTGCCAACCACCTGCTGTGGCCTGGAAATGGTAAGATAAAATACAGAGAAGATCCTACCGTGTTTCCCTGAAAATAAGACCTAGCTGGACCATCACCGTTAATGTGTCTTTTGGAGCAAAAGTTAATGTAAGACCTGGTATTATATTATATTATACTATATTAGACCAGGTATAATATAACATTATATAATAATATAATATAATATAATATAATATAATATAATATAATATAATATAACATAACATAACATAATATAATACCAGGTCTTATATAAGACTGGGTATAAGTATAATATAATATAATACAATACAATATAATATAATACCAGGTAATATCATATCATATAATTTAATACTGGGTCTTATATTAATTTTTGCTCTAAAAGATGCATTAGAGCTGATGGTCCGCCTAGGTCTTATTTTTGGGTAAACATGGTAGATTACAGAGAAAAGAACACAGATTAAATGCAAATTAATGCAAGCTGAGTTTATGGTACACGTTTAGCCACTGGGGGGGGTAAAATATACAACATGTAAAAATATATATAATAAATATAATATATGTAAATATATATAATAAATATAATAAAAATATATATTATATATTTTATATATATTTACATAAAAGCATCTCATAATCTGGGCAGAGACAGATCCCTGCATTGAGATAGAGTCTCTGACTACTAAAGATGTAGAAATATGAGGCTCACTGTACTACATCAGTCAGTGTGCTTTAGGCTGCAAGTAATGAAATGTCTAACAGTGGCTTAAACTTTAAAGATTTTACTGTTGACTCAAAAAGCCCAGAGGTAGGAACCTATCACTGTTTCAGCAGCTGAAATGTGTCTTCAAGGATTCAGCAATTGCTGTCCTGCCTTCCACTGGATGTGGGTTTTTATCCCTAGGATTGTCATCTCAAGGTCCCAAGACAAAAAGCAATGGGGATGGGAATAGCCAAATTAGAGAACATTTCTTTTAACTCACTGACACTCAGATTTCTACCCCTAGCTTACTTCCAGGGAGGCAGAGAAAGGAATTACCTGGCCAAAAAGAGACAGGAAGCCATGATACATTTACACTAATCACATGTGTTCTGTTGAGGCTGGACATATTGCTGCCAGGAATTAAATTGGGTTCTGTTAGCAAGGACTAAGGGAAAGTGATTCACAGTGTCTACCACATATAACAACACTGCGATACTTGTTTCATAATGAGATGGGTTATTTGTACAGGAAGGCCCCTAGTGGAATAAGCAAAAGACAGCCATATCCTGAAACTCCAGGTTCTGGAATGTTTCCTTCATTCTAGGACAAAGATATGAGTATGCGCCTTGAGGTTAATAAATTATCTCAAATCTCTTTTGGCTGGACAAAGGAGCAGATCTGATAGATAGGAATGGGTTATTTCATCAATCCCTTTAGGATGAGCAAACAGGACAAATCTGATTGACGAATTCCATTAGAAGGTGCCAGCCCCCTTCCCCAAGCAGGCAAGGAAAGGTATAAAAGAACTTTTGCCTCAGTCATGGGGCACCCCTATTCGGGACTCCTCCCGCTCAAGAGCTCTGACCCTTTGCTTTCAATAAACTATCCTCTTTTTAAAACTTTTTGCCTCTCCTGGGTCCGTGTTCCATTCTTTGGTCTCACGAGACACGATCCCAGCACTCACTCACTCACTCCAAAGTCCCCTACATCATTAGGGGACTCACAGAGACATATTCCTACATCAATAATATCTAAATACCCCATACTTTAATTCTTAGCAGGTAATTGTCTGAAAGATACTCCTTTAACTGAAAACATAAGAAGTTTTTATAACCATATATGAAGGAAAGCTCTGAAAGCTCTTGTCAAAACAAAGCAACCTGCCTGTAATTCTTTCATTCTCATTTAGGTAAAGTAGTGTCACCTCAGACCTTTATCTCCACTAAGAAGGACAAGTGTGGAATTCACAGCAACTGAGAAATTGTTTTTACTGAGATAATTAATTGTTTTGAGAAAACCGCAAAGTGTCCAGCATTCTTGAGCCAAGAACAAGTCTTTTTTTTTTTTTCAAATTTCCCCAAATAATAAGGGCACTAAATTGAATCCTGTACACATTGTTAATATAAATTTTATAGATCGATATGCTAATAAGGAGTGATAAACTGAAGACTGACGAGTGGGAAGCAACAAAAAATACCAATAATCTTGGCCACTGAAGAAAAGAAATCTCATTCTGACAGTCCCATGGAAATTAAAAAGGCACCTTCATGATCTATTGGAACACTGGTAAATCACTCACTTGAAACACCTCACCACCGGGAGAGGCCAAACAGCTCATCCTCAGCGAGAATGTGACAATCCACAGAAAGGAATGACACATTCATAAATCAAACGAAATCGAATTATGTTTAACCATTAGAAGTACATGTGGGCCTTTCATTTCAAAATGCATTTATTAGGTTTGTATTCAGTTCTGGACACTGAGGTAGGTCCTGGCAACAGAGGAGCCAAGAGCACCAGGCCCTGCCTTCGATCTGTTCACAGCCTAGTGGAGAGACAAATATGAAAATGGACAAATGCCATTCATTAGGACAAAAGGTCTTTTTCTCACAAAGAGGAGGGGTTCTAGGGATGTCTCACAGAGGAGACGATGCTTTACCTGAGTTATAAAGATGGGTAGACACTTTCCAGGGAGGCAAAGAGCTAAAGGAGATTCCTGGATGAGAACACAAAAGCAGCAATTTGAGAGGCAGAATGGTGTTCGGAGAACAGGCAAACAGCTCCACCTGAATGCAACAGAGGAGGTTAGGATGGCTCTGGAAGACAGCAGCAAGAAAAACGGCTGGGAAGACATGGAAGGAGTTGGACCACAACACAGTGGAGTAGCACTATATAGCTTTGAGATTGAAAAGACCTCGTTTTTTAGTACCAGTCCCTTCATTAGCAGCTACGTATGTAGTTTTAGATAAGACATTTTCATTTTCTGAGGATCAATTCTCCTTATCACCTGTAAAGTGGAAATAATCAGTACTTCCAATGGTATGGTTGTGGGTGAAATACGATGATTATAAAGGTATTCAGTAAACTGCAAAGCAGGATACTGATGGACATCCATCATTATTTTTATCGTTATACATGTGCTATTGTTAAACTGCATGTACAGGCAGAGCAACCTGTATTTATATTGCCATCCAGAACAAAATGGGGCTACTGTTTCCCAGAGAATGGTGGACACTAAAGGGGCAGCAAACTAGCTTAAGTTGTGAAAACTCATCTGATAGCTGAAACAATGCTAATTAATTTAAATGCACTGTGACGGTAGTGGCAGAGAGGCGCTAAAGACACAGAGTGATTAAAGAGAGCTCTGAACACTTATCAGATGGGCCTATGAATGTAATTCAGTGGTGATTTTATAGGAACCTTTCATGACATTGTTTCATTTCCATCTGAAGCCTGTGAGTGGCTGGGCACAACACAGTCCTTTCCCAGGGAAGCATAGGGCAGCCTTTTTACTGGAAGCAATGGTGAAATATACTGGCTAGATTTTAGCACAATTACCTCCATCGCAATTGTGTCCGGTTACCATGGAACCTGGTTACCATGGCAACTATTTACAAACTCTCCAAAAGGACCTGTCTAACACACTCTGCCAGGATATGAGGTGGTGACCAAAACCAGGGCTGGCTCAGAAAAGTAAATTGGAGCTCTTAAATAGTCAATATTCCTAAATATTGAGAACTGACCTCAGTTTATTAGGCTCTGATTGCTTCTTACACGGAGAAAGGAAGTTAGTCTATTCCATTCCACCTTTGTGAACTCGCTCATTCTAATGAATACTTATTGAAGGCCTACTGCAAGGCTAGGTACTTTATGGAGTGCTCGACCAGGAGTCTGCATAGCTCTAAGTTTTAGTCCACCAAGGTTTGTAACAGTTTCCTTTAGGCTCTTGTATATTCTCAGCCATCCAAGTGAGTTTCTCAACCAAAGTTAAGCTTTTTTTGGAAAGATGTAATCACTCTTTTAAAAACTTGTATCTTTAAAAATAAATGGAACTGCCTTTGTAATATTTCTGAAAGAGTGAATTGGGCTGTCAAAGTTGTCTCATAGACAGTCCAAGGAGCTCTGGTGCAGGAACTCATGAAAACAAGTCCCCAGGGGGCTAATGGGCAAATATGCATAAAGATCCCGACATCGCTTATGGGTGCACTGAAAGTGGAGAAAAGATGAACCTTGCATAGCAAGGTCTAGATTTAAAGTTCTTATTTTCTCATCCATTATATGTATAACCTTGGATTTGAGTCACGTAATTTCTTGTTTGCTATTATCTAAAAATATTAAGACTCTCTCAAGGTTGTTGTGAAATGCAAATAAGTTATAGCATATATAAAAATTCCTTTTTAAGATCCATATGTTGTTATTTTCTCATATGTCAAACCTCCCCCTAATTCTAAAGTGGTAGCAGGACCAACACCTTGCTCAGATGTGAGGAACAGGACTGGTCAGAGAGCCAGAACCAGATGAGGAAAGGTGGAAGAAAATAAGACGGACCATTCTGGAAAAAAAAAAAAGAAAGAAATGAATTATGATCGGTATTTAGGCCAGGGAGGAGGGGACTACTGTCTTCAAACTCTTGAAGGACTATCATGTGAAAGCAGGAAGAGACTGTGAAGTTCAGAATGTGGAATTAACTGATGCAAAACAGTATAACAACATGGATAATAGTTCAGTCTCTGCAATCAGACTAAATATGAATCATATCCCAGGTCTGCCATTCTTTCTGGATGACCTTTGGCAGATTATTTAACCTCTCCAAGTTTTAGTTCTTTCACCATTATAATGGAATTTACAATACTACCTGCTTCATAGGGTAGTTCTGAGAATTAAGTAAAAGAAAGGGTGTAAAAGACAACAGAACCAATGGCTCATGGAATTTTTCCATAAACATCAGCTCCTTTCATTAAATAATGAAGAGGTGGAGGAGGAAGAAGAGGAAGATAGACTACTGGATAGAAGACAGATTCAGCTCCATAAGAGGGAAGGCTTCTCATGGATAAAGACCAGCCAACAATAGAGAAAGTATGCTGCCCCTGTCTCAGCAGCACAAGCCCTGGGAGGTGCCTCAAGCCAATGGTCTTTACCCACAAAGCTTGGCCTGAGAATGAAGCTGTGCCCTTTCCTTATTTGAGATCTGGGATGTATCAAGCTGAGGGAGAAACTAAGAGGCAGTAATGCCTTGGGAAAGAACGAATTCAAAAATCCCAGACCATGTTAATATATCATCCGACCAGTGGGAGTTGGACAAAGAGGGAGGATCCTGGAAGGAGACCAACAATGGAGCCAACAGGGAAGAGGGAGAGAGAGAGAGAGAGAGCCTGGAGTTACTCCTCACCAACAAAGAGGCAGCTGCTGGTATTTTTTGTGGGTGTGCCCAAAGCTATGTGTGGGGATTGTTTGAGCAAGTGAAGACCCAGCTATGGGCAGATGCCCTCTTGAAGCACTAGGTTCCCTGTCACTAAACTTTTTCCTACAGAGGCATGATGTCATCCATCCATTAGGAAACCTAAAAATCACATTCCATCACTGGCAGAGAACTTAGGCTACATATGTGACTTCTACAGCCCCTTCCAACTCTAAGCGTTATATAGTTCAATGAATAATAAGGTCCCACTCGATTATTCCCTATATGGCTATCACCTTTCCCCCACCCCCTTCCATACCTCCAGTCAACACATTTATTAAGTGTCTACTATAAAGCATACACTGTAATAATTACTGTGGAAACATGGCTCCTGCCCTCAGGGAGCTTATCGTCTAGAAATGCTGTTCATTAGATATATAATGTGAGCCACATTGTAATGTTACATGTTCTAGTAGCCACAGTAACGAAAGCAAAAAATAAAAAAATTTAAAACTTAATCTTAATATTTGTATTTAACCAAGCATATCCAAAATATTATCGTTTCAACATACAATCAATATTTTTAAAATTGTTAGTGAGATATTTTACATGCTTTTTTTGTATTAAATCCTTGAAAATCTGGTGTATATTTTACACTTACAGCACATTTTAGTTCGGATCAGCCACATTTCAATCAAACATTCAATAGACACATATGCCTAGTACTCCCGTATTGGACAGTATAGATGTAGTAGGGAAAACAGTTATTTTAGAAAATAAAAACTATATAGACTGACAAAGGGGGGAAGCCATGTCTTGTAGCATTAGCAATGATGTATTGGTAATCGTTAATAACTGGTGGGGGAGGAGTGCATAATTTATAATATTGCTGATTTTCATGGAGCCTTAATTGAAATTTTGGGCCAAATAGGAATGACGCCTTCTTCTGGAACCATGAAATTGTTCTTCACGTGCTAAAGGAATAAACTTTCCTTTCCTAGAAGGTGACCACAAAAGGGAGTCAGAGCCATTAGAACGTGGCCCTGTCTAACTGTCAGGTGACCTAGATTCTAATCCTAGAAATTTAACTACCTTAAGGAAGTCCTAACACTTGCCCATCTGTGAAATGGGGATTACAGCAAATGCTATTGTACAATTGCTATTAAACAAGCAATGAGATGCATGAAGGGGTCTTGTAAGAATCCCTACAAACGTCAAGTTTGATTGACTTCTGTAAACTTCAGTCAATGAATTTTTGTTAATAATTCTATCTTCCCCACTAAGTCAGGTGAGACTGTTACTAAGGGAAGGAAGGCAGGTGGCCCCTTAAATGCTCTAAGAAACCTCGAGGCTGTTCCTATTGGAAAGATGAGGAGTAATTGCCACCACTGAGACTGCCCAGTCTCCAGAACATGTCCAGCTCTCTGGGAAAAGTAGTTTCCTGAGATCATTAAGAGACCATGGCCATTTCTACCTGTCTCTGTGGCTCTAATTATTAATGAAAAGGGCATGGTGGAACTGTCTGTAATTATCACAAAGTAATGCAACTTCCCAAATAAATAGTGTCAACTAATTGCCATCAATCCTACTCCCCAGCTGTGATTAACAGACAGTTCCACCAAGGCTTCTCACACAGCGGAACTGGAACAGATGGTTCCAGGTGATCAGTGGATCTAGGTGATATGGGGACAAATGTTTATAACTACCATGATTTATCAAGTGTTTCCTTGGTCTGGCTTCAGCTACAAAGGCAGGTATATGCGGAGCTGCCTATTTAAGCGCCGAGGATTATGATGCTCAAGATCGGAGCCAGGTGGAAGGCCTCCAGCCAACATCTCCTCACTGATTAAACAAAACAGCTTTGTCATAACCCATACTCCAGAGTTTAGTTTTACAACATTTTGCTTTTCCTTGTTGCGATGTCTGAACTCTGCAGTTCAGGGTAATTGTTGCTGAGTTTCTGACACAGACATGGGAGGTAAATGCAACCTCCAGTATATCTGGTAAAATGTCTGGAGCAGAAAGCCACATGGTACCACGACCATAAAAGGAGTGGCAGAAGGGTCTGGATGGCCAGATAAAATTCAGGATGTACATGCAACAAACAGGGAACACTTATATTAACAAATTACTTGTTTATCTGAAAAGTAAATTTAACTTGGTGTCCTGTATTTTATTTTATTTTTGTTATACCTGGCAATCCTAGAGTACTTCTCAGAGTAAAGGTCAGCAAGCAGCTCATTTGTCCCACCTCAACTAATGATGCCCCCCTCCCATCCCTTGAACTAGGAAAAAAAATTCTTGTTATGAATATTAATTTCATGCCAAAAGTTTATACTTGAGGTATCTCATTTTATCTTTCCTTTGACTTCACAAAAATAATAATATTCTCCCTCATTACTATAGGCCAAGATGGTCTTTGTCTTTTTTAAAGTTATTTCAAGACCCCAAGACCATTGATAACTAAAGACTGGTCTTGGCACTATGCTGTTTATTATGGGCCACATTCTCTGCACTTTATATACACCAGTTAGTGTTCACAACCAGCTCATAAAGAATTTATTTTTTATCCCTACTTTGCAGATGAATAAATCAAATTTCATAGAATTAGACTCTTGCCCAAATCACACAGAGATGGGACTCAAACCCAGGTGTGACTCCAGAACCCATGCTAGGATATATCTGGTGTAAAATCAACAGAGGGGGCAGTTTGGGAAACTTCCTGCTAAAAAATAGTAAGGATCTACTGTAAATAGGAACTACCATGTTTCCCCGAAAATAAGACCTAGCCAGACCGTCAGGTTTAATGCGTCTTTTGGAGCAAAAATTGATATAAGACCTGGTATAATATAATACCAGGTATTATATAAGACCAGGTATATTGTTTTATGTTATGTTATGTTATGTTATGTTATGTTATGTTATGTTATGTTATGTTATGTTATGTTAGACCTCGTCTTATATTAAAATAAGATCGGGTCTTATATTAATTTTTGTTCCAAAAGATGCATTAGAGCTAATGGTCTGACTAGGTCTTATTTTCAGGGAAACACTGAATGTCGCCTTCTTTGTAAGGTGCTTGCCTCTTAAGAAAACAGATCTGCTTGATTATTAAAGTTATTGGCCAATTGGGCTTCATTAGTAGTAACAGGAATCTGAGAATGGTCCCAAGCTGTGTTCACCTTGGGATTTGGGCTGCTCGGACGTGTCTAAAGGGTACTAGAACACAGGGGGGAAAGGCTAGGAGGAAGGAGAATGGGATTCAAAGACAGGAGCCCAGATTCTGAGGGCTGGAGGTAGCTTTGAGAAAAGCATGTCATTCCCCCTCAGACTGTCCCCTAACTTCTGTAGACTCAAGTCTGAATCATGAGGAAAGAGGGCTGCAATAAACAAGTGAGTAAACATAGGTTTACTTGTTTATGATCTTCTTGGGCCATTAAGTGGGCATTAGTGGTGGCAGGTTCTGCGGTGACAGGACACACTGGGTTAGAATCAGTAGCTTTTGGACGAGGATGGGTATCGCTGAGACAGCAATAGCTCCATTGGGAGTGGCAGGGCAGGGCATGGAAGAAATCACTACAGCAGATCAGAGAGTGAGAGGAAAAGGCTAAAGGCAGATTCAGAGCAGGTGCCGAGAGCAATGCAAGACCTGCTCCAGGTACTTCCAGAACGCTTTAGAGGAAAACAAGATCCCACAAGGCAGGCGGGGGCAGAGGGGAGAGAGAAGAAACTGATTTGGGGTTATTTTTGGAAAATAGTCTTAGTCCCTGGCTGACTCTCCCTGGAGTAGTTAGTGTACATTAAAAACAATGGGAACCTCACTCTTTTTACATAGCTTTCAAGTTCAAAAGTAGTCTTCTCCCTCAATTCTAACAAGATAATGGGAAAGAAAATGTAAGGAATAATTAGTGTGAATTGTCTCAAAATGTACATCCTAGAATGTCTATTAACATACAATAAATCTACGCTTATACAGACACGTTAAGTTTTTCTTATGTCTTTAAAAATTAGTAATTCCACAGCAAGTCTAATGTTAGGTTCCACTGAAGAGGTTATATTGTTTAACCCTGCTGAGCATTTCATAACCTTTTGTAGGACTCAATTAGTCAGAATACTTTTGTACATGTCTGCTATTTTTTTCTCACACTTCTTTGAAAATCATGAATGCAGCTACTACCAGGAATGTTCCCCTTGCATTTGTGTTGTGCCTTGCAGATTACCAAGGGCCTACAGCATTATTTTGTCTCCTGATTTCATATAAACTGTGTGTGGTATGCAGGGTAGCATGAGTTGATAATAGTGGTAAGTTTTCATTTATTGAGGGCCCATTAAGGGTCAGGCACCATAAAAGTGATGAACAATAATGGTTAACATTTGCTGAGGGTTTTTTACATCCCAGACACTGTTATAAGCCCTTCCTATGAATTAATTTATTCCAAGAAACTTCTGATACAGACCATAAAGCCAGACACAGCCATCGAGGTGTCCTGCTTAGTGAGGTCAAGAACCTCACTTACTGGGAAAAGGCGGAACCTAGCCATGTGCTTGCACACCTCTGTGGCACCTCCATTCCCCGACAGCTACCAGAAAGATCCCGGCTGGAAGCTGACCCTTAACCAGTTGGCACATGTCTGAGGGAGTTTATATGGTTGTTGACTGACTTTAATTCAACCACAGGCATGATGGAGTAGCATCTAGCCCATGTCTCTTGAGTGGCTAAACCATTTCTTAACCCAGGGAAATGATAAAGAGAGAGAGTGTCTCAGCTGGATAGGGTCTGGTCCTCTGAGGCTCAAGCCAAGAGAAAGAAATAGATCTAAGATCTTGCACTTCATCTCATCAAGATTCTCCAAAGGGGCAGTTTATATATGGTGATTCCAAGGCCAAGCGAAGTGGTGAGTTAGCACGCCAGACGTAAGGGATGAGTTGTAAGCCAGCGACTGAAGTTGTGGGGCTGGGAACTGAAGAAGCAGATTGTATTAATCATGTTTCCTCCTCTTCTAGTTTTAAGAAGAGTTTGTGAAACATTGGTATTAATTCTCCTGTAAATGTTTGGTAGAATTGTCCAGTGAAGCCATCTGGACCCAAGATTTTTTGGTGGGTATTTTTTTGAACTACTAATTTAATCTCTTTAGTTATTACAAGCCTATTCAGACATTCTGCTTCATCTTGGTTTAATTTTGGTAGTTTGTGTCTTTCTAGAACTGTGTCAATTTTATCTAAGTTATCTAATTTATCAGCATACAACTGTACACAGTATTCCCTTAACATCTTTTTTCTTTTTTTTCTGTAAGGTTTGTGTTAAAGACTAAATGAATGTTTGTTTGTGTCCCTCCAAAATTTGTCTGTTGAAATCCAATCCCCAATGTGATGGTATTTGGAGGTAGGTCCTTTGGTAATTAGGTGATGAGGGTAGAGACCTCATGAATGGAATTAGTAAGAGGCCAGAGAGCTAATTCATTCTTTGTTTTGTTTGTTTGAAGTACTGTATCTTATTTAACTATTTCCCCAAAGTTAGGCTTTTCGTTTATTTATTTATTTCAAATTTTGGGGGGTGACAATGATTAGCAAAATTACATAGGTTTCAAGTACACAATTTTGTAATACATTGAGTATTCACATGAGAATGCAAAGAATAGTTAGCTGTCTGCAACTCAGAAAAGGGCTCTCACCAGAACTCAGTTATGCTAGCACCCTGATCTTAGACCTCCCAGCCTCTAAAACTGAGAAATAAATTTCTGTTATTGATGTCACCCAGTTTATGGTATTGTGTTATAGCATCCTGAGCTAAGAAAGTAATAATGTCTCTTCTTCATTTCTGATGTTAGTAATTTGTTTTCCCTTTTTTTCCTGGTCAATCTAACTAAAGATTTGTCAATTTTGTTGATCTTTAAAAAAAAAACACTATTGTTTTGTTGATTTTCTCCATTGTTTTCCATTTCTCAATTTCATTAATTTGTGTCCTAATCTTTATTATTTCCTTTCTTCTGATTGTTTTAGGTTTACTTTGCTCTTTTTCCCCCAGTGACTTAATACTAAAAAATTAAGTTATTGATATTAGATCTTTATTCTTTTCTAACACAGACATTTTACAGCTATAAAGTTTTTTCTAAGCACTACTTTAGCTGCATTCCATAATTTTGGGTACGTGTGTCTTCATTTTTATGGATCTCAAAGTACTTTTTAATTTCCCCTGTGATTTTTTTCTTTGACACATTGGTTATTTAGAAGTGTTCTTAAATTTCCACATTTGTAAATTTCCCAAACATTTTTCTGTTACTGATTTCTACTTTAATTCCATTGTGATCAAGAACATGCTTTGTACAAAATTAATTTTAAAACAAATACTTTATGAAAGTTGCCTGCTTTCCTACATATCAACAACGAATAAGTGGAATTTGAAATTAAAAGCACAATTTCACATTAGTACCCAAAAAAAATGAAATATTATGAATAACTCTAACAAAACATGCACAAGATCTGCATAAGAAAAGCTATAAAACTCTGATGAATGAAATTATAAAAAACTAAATAAATGGAGACATATTTCCACGTTCATGGATTGAAAGACCCAATACTGTCAAGATGACAGTTCTTCCCAACTTGATCTATAGACTCAATGCAATACCAATCAAAATTCCAGCTAGTTATTTTATGCACACTGATGAACTGATTCCAAAGTTTATATGCAGAGGCAAAAGACCCAGAATAGCCAACAAAATATTGAAGGAGGAGAACAAAGTCGGAGGACCAATGCTACCCAATTTCAAAACTTATTATAAAGCTACAGTAATCAAGACAGTGTGGCAGTAGAAAAAAGAATAGACAAATAGACCAATGAAACAGAATAGAGAGCCCAGATATAGACCTCCATAAATGTAATAAGCTAATCTTTGACAGAGCAAAGACAGCAATGGAGTAAAGATAGTCTCTTCAACAAACGGTGCTGACAAAACTGGACATCCACAAGCACAAAATGAATCTAGACACAGATCTTATGCTTTTTGCAAAAATTAACTCACGATGAATCTTAGACATGAATGTAAAATTCAATATTATAAAACTCCTAGAAGACAACATAGAAGAAAATCTAGATGACCATGGGTATGCTGATGCCTTTTTAGATACAACTCCAAAGACATAATCAACAAAAGACATAATTGATAAGCTGAACTTGATGAAACTTAGAAACTTCTGTTCTATAAAAAACAGTATCAAGAGAATTGGAAGACAAGCCACATATTGGAAAAAAAAAATATTTGTAGAAGTCATAGCCAATAAAGGACTATTATCCAAAATATACAAAGAACTCTCAAAACTCAACAATAGGCAAAGATGTTATACAGGAATGTGGCATGCAGTATTTCCCAATTTTCTATGACCAGAGTGAGTATGGAGAACTCACGTGGAAAATCCTGTTCACAAACACACAATGCTTGGCAAAGAATTGCCATTCGGCAAGCACTTGTTGACTTGGCAGAGGGAAACGCCGCTAATGATTTAGTACAAAGATGTCTTAGAACTTAAAAACGTGCCAGGGTCAGAAGCAGACCGTGGATCTACTGTGAGTAGAATCAAATGCAAGTATTGTGTGAAGTGACGGAAATCCCAACAGGAACCTCAGGGAGCAAGACAGAGAAATGGAAGGCAGCAAATAACGTGTGCATTTTCAAGTCAGCTATCAGAGTAGATGCCTGGAGCTCAGTCTCATTGGAAAACACTGGAGGCCACATACCCCAAAGTTATCCTACCAGACGGGTGAAGGAACTAAAGTATTTATCCACCAGCTCCCATCAGTAATTAATTTAGGACAACTCTCAGAGGATGTTAGGCCCTAGCATTTCTAGCTTGCCCAGTGGGCACTAAAGTGGACTCTATGTCCAGAGAAAGCCCTCAGGAAAAGAAATGCAAGTACTATCAGCTGGATGGTAAACCAGTGGGATGTGGGTGGAGTATTTAGAGCATCTTCTACAAAATAGACCATTGGCAGTTTCTGAAAATTTCAACAAAGATCTCCTAGACCTCCTCTTCCAGAACCAAGAAAGGAGGAATGCTAATTGATTCGTATATTAAATATGCATACACTTTCTGGTTTGGAATTTAAATATGGGACAATAATCTAGTGGAGATAAAAAGGAGACAAGATTATAAAATGGAAGAATTGGACAGGGAGGGGGCAGAGGGTAGGTATTTACATGGTTAATATGTTGTGAAATAAGATATATATTCCCTATATTGGCTCTTGTTAATATTTGTCTTTGATCCCAGTTCCTGACACAGAGCGCCTAAAACCCTTGTAATTTTCTAAGTGCTAGAAGCGTCTGACTCAAAGTTCCTGAATCCCTTTTAATTTCCTGGGTGATAGGAGTGTCTTTTGTTTTAATAAAGCAGCTCTTAATGGGCTCCTGGAGGGAGGCTGGTCATCAGAAAGAGCAAGCCATGATTAGAAGCTTAGAACTCTCAGCCCTACCTCCCATTTTCCAGAGAGGAAAGAGGGGCTGGAAATTGAATTAATAATCAATCATGCCTACATGATGAAATCTCCATAAAAATCCTTAAACTCTGGGGTTTGGAGAGCTTCTGAGTTGGAGAACACATTCACCTACCAGGAGGCTGGTGCACCCAACTCCACAGAAGCTCTTGTGCTCAGGACCTCTTTCCCAGACCTTGCCTTATGTATCTCTGTCTAGCTGTTCATTTGTATCCTTTGTTACCATGTTTCCCTGAATATAAGACCTAACCAGGAAACAAGCCCTAGCATGACTTTTCAGGATGATATCCCCTGAACATAAGCCGTAATGTGTCTTTTGGAGCAAAAATTAATATAAGATCCGGCCTTATTTTGGGGGAAAACAGTATGTAATAAACCGATAAGCACAAGTGTTTCCCTGAGTTCTGTGAGCTGTTCCAGCAAATTATCAAACCCAAAGTGGGGTTGTGGGAATTCTGATTTATAGCTGGTTGGTCAGAAGAACAGGTGACAACCTGGTACTTATGATTGGCATGTAAAGTGGTAGCAATCTTGTGGTACTGAGCTCTTAACTTGTGGCATCTGATATTAACTCCAGGTAGACAGTGTCAGAACTGAATTGAATTATAGGACATGCAGCTGGTGTCAGAGAATTGGTTCATGTGGGAAAAACCCACATATCTGGTGTCAGAAGTGTTGTGAGTGTGAGTAGAGAAATTATAGGCGAGTATTTCCTTATGCATATGTCTAATTCCTTTGAAGCATCCTCATATCAATGGAGGCTTACTCCCTACTTTCTAAGCCATTTAAGGGGAAATCTTACAAACAAGGTCCGACCCCACAATAAAATCTCAGCATTCAACCAGCATTACATCTACCTTCTTTAGTGGATGAGTTTACCTGTTTACTTTGTGCTGCTATAACTCCACTCCCACTCTCCACCTGATAACCACCAATATCACAAAGAGCAGCACTGGGTTGTATCAAACACAAGAAAATCCTAGGGATGAAATGGTGTACGCCAAGGCACACTGAAACGGAACTTATCCACCTGACCCCGCATAATGTTGTAGGAGGAAGTACCTGGAATTCTAGAATCATCCTGACCCTGGCCAAAGACCCCAGACATCCTTCAGTAGTATGACTCTAAATCACATAAACACCTTGAAACTCAGGATTCCTAACTGTAAAATGGAGGTAAAAACACCTCTGTTACAGGCTTGTTGTGAGTATTAAATGAGCTACGGGTGTAAACAAGCTTCACTAACTGCATGAATGTCAGTAGTTGCTTTCTTCTGCCACTACCTTGACCTCATCCAGTGAGGAGAGGACACACTCCCCAAGTCCAAAGAGAACTGAATAACAATTTACAAAGAGTGAGAAGAAAGGGGTTTCCAATAAACTCTATGTCTATGGGGGAAAAAAGTAAATCACACCTGTCCTGACCTTCCAACCTTTTATTATGCTTAGAAAGTGAAAAAAGCATGCTTCAAAGTGCACCCTCCCATTTCAGAGTGAATCATGTTGCTAATCACCAATAGTAAAATCAAGCTCAAAGGGTGGCATGTTTGGTTATTTTTTCAGTATTTCAAAGGTGAAGCACTTAATTATGCATTCTGTAATTAGTTTGTAATTCTCACAAAAGGCACATGAGGAATGTTAATGGTGGCTCCATGCCGTGTGGAGACGGAGCAGCATATTTGATATTCAAGGGCCAGCCCATGGAAGGGGTTCACTACATACAGCTTTATTCCACTACAAAGAAGTCCTAAAAGCAGCACCCATCTGCACAATGATGGAGGAGGAGGAAAGCCAGGTTCTTTACATATTAAGGTTGGCCAAGGCCATCACCTAGGGAGTATACTGCTTAATTATATCAGTTTGGTGGCACTGTTGGTCATCTCCTGAGGTAGAGATCAGGCAGTGTGTTGAGATGAAATTTTTGTGTTGGTGTTCTCAGAAGTCATGGGGTTTGATTGCCACTTTGTATTGTTCATTCCTGCTAGCATTCAACAGTCCTCCCAGAACTGGTTGCCTTGGGTAACAAGCCATTACCATGTTTCCCTGAAAATAAGACCTAGCCAGACCATCAGCTCTAATGTTTCTTTTGGAGCAAAACTTAATATAAGACCGGGTCTTATTTTACTATAATATAAGATCGGATATAATATAATATAATATAATATAATATAATATAATATAATACAATATAATATAATACCAGGTATAATATAATACCAGATATAATATAATACCAGGCATAATATAATACCAGATATAATATAATACCAGATATAATATAGCATAATATAATATAATACCGGGTCTTATATTAATTTTTGCTCCAAAAGACCCATTAGAGCTGATGGTCTGGTTAGGTCTTATTTTTGGGGAAACACGGTACCAAAAGCATTTCAAGTTCAAAAGACTATAGAGCATGTTGGAGGTAATCAAGACCAAGAAGCCTGCTCTCCGGGCCTAAGACCAAGAAGTGGGGACGTAATCACTGCTGTCACCAATTCATTCAGTGCGTACCTGCACAGACCATGCCACTCCAAAAGAGGAGTTGATTTTTTGTGCAAACTACCAAGTGTGACTTACATTTCAATATGGTGGGCTCTGCCTGCTTACAGAAGCAGAAGGACGATTGGGCAGATTATTTGCAAAAGTTGCCCCAATTATTCCCCTCCCTGAATTCACACCTGTTTGCAGTGTGATTTTTCCTTCCATCAAACATCTATTTCCTCATTTTTTGAGTCTGAATTGTCCTCATGACTTGTCTTGGCCAAGAGAATACAGTGAAAGTGACATTGTGCCAGTTTTGAGTATACACCTCAAGAAACATTGCGCTCTTTTTCTTGGGACCCCACCAAGCCACCATGTGAGCCAGCCTGCTAGATAATGAGAGCATCATAGCCCGGTCACCTCCCATTGCCTCAGCCAACAGCCAGCCTAACCTCAGAAGCAGAGCCTCCTAGCTGACCAGCAGCTGACCACAAACACGCGTGAGCCCAGCTGTACCTATCCAATCCACAGAATTGTGAACTAAGCAGCTCATGGTTGCTTTAAACCACACAATTTCATGGTGGTTTGTTAAACCCGCAAAAGCTCCATAGAGAGATGTATCCCCTACATAGTCCATTCTGGTGGCAAATGCTCTGGACAAGTTGATGCCAGAGAAACAGAAAGTAGATAGCTTCTGAAGGACAAGTGCAAATACTAGTCAAAGGTCAGTTCTAGAAAGAGAGATTCCACCTCAGAGCCATGGATATAGCCCCATCTTCTGTGACGAGACTTGGTCTGCCTACCTGAGTGAGTGTAAACACCAACTGCTGGGTGTCGCTCTGCATCTCTGGAAATAACCTTAACTCCCGCTCTAACCCACCACTCCTTGTGCTCAATTTCCCTATTTCTTTGGCAACGTTTTATATCCAATGAGCTCTGCTTGATTCTCCGGCTCCCCTCTCAACTGCACTTTACTGGCCTGCTTTCTGGCTTCTGTCCACACCACTGGGACAGGAACTGCTCACCCCAAGGTCACTAATAGCCTCCTAAGTCCCACGTTTCTAGCCTCATCTCCTTTTTCCTCTTATTCAACATCACTGCAGTCTTTGCCCTTGTTTTCTGTACCTCCTTTTAAGAGAGATTACTTACTTAGGAAAGTTTCCAAAGAGCTTTATTTTAAAGAATCCTTTCATTCAAGAACGTCTCAAGGCTTGAACATGATTATACCGAGAATTATTTCCCACTGATAGCAGTATTTCTGACTCCAAAGAGATGGCTGCAACATAAAAAAGATGGTAACAGTATGCTCAGTGTGAGTTTTCATGTTCTTAGCATGTGCCAAGTCAAGTCTAATTTTGTTTTTTAAAAGAGCATCATCATATCTAAAAAGATAGAATGCAGACTCAGAAGAATACTAGACTAGGATTCAGCAGTTCAGAACTGAGTCCCAGTTCTGCCCCTTAGCAGCAGTCCATCTTTGTAAGCTGCTTAACGTCTTTGAACCATAATCTGTCATCTGTGAAATGGAAGCAATGGCCAGGCTGTGAACTTCTTGAGAGTAGAGATTCTTTTTATATTTATTGGTACCCACAGATTTTAGCACAATGCCTACAACATAGTAGGTGGTCAATAAATGTTTAAATAGGTACTGACTGAATTTTGAAAGAATGAATCAAAGATCTGCAGTTTATATACCTAAAACCATATACCCTAATGGTATCACCACCATATCTGTAAATGCCTAACTCACCAGAGCACAACTCTGTCATTTTATCCCCCCACAAATTTGTCCCTGAAGGTCATGTAAACACATTTCCCTTGGATATGGTAGACAGCAATGGAGCGAAAGGTAAGCTAAGTCATTGCTCCTCAAACTTGTGTGCAACAGACTCACTGGGAGATCTTGTTTTTAAAAAGTCCACTCTCCTAGAATCAGATTTGGAAGGATTGAGTTGGGGCCCAGGAGTCTTTCTTTCTTCCTTTCTTCCTTCTTTCCTCCCTTCCTTCCTCCCTTCCTTTTTTAACCAAGCTCTCCAAGTGATCTTAAGGCAGATGGTCTTTTGTCACGATTTAAGAAACTCTCCCCTCACCCTTCAAAAGCCTACATTTCATCCTGAACCTTCCCTCCCACTTGCCCTGCTGAAGTACTCATGGATGTCATCTATAGTCTGAGTGTCTTACATTTTTAACTGTCTCAGCCCAGACCCAAGACTTCAAATGCATCTAACTGCATTGCTGCACAGAGAGAAATGGGTTTCTGGCTTCCACAGGTGGCTGGGTTCTGCCCCAAAATAGTAATTGAGAACTCATGGAAGCCACTTAGACAGGCTCAGTCCCCTATGAAGCTATGAGTCAGAACACTCTTTTCAGTCTTGAAAGTGATTAGCAAAGCAGAACAGAGTCTTTGAAACATTGTTTTCCTCTATAACAAAGAGATCAGTATGCATCTATGTAAGTTAGGACTGTTGTTATAGATACTACCTATTTTAAGTGAGTGACAGAGAAGCATCACATATTCTATTGAAATGAACAAGCTCTTCCTAGAGTTGGGGAGGCTTATTTGTTCTAAATGCGCATCTCGGCTGACTGACTGGACATTCAGATGTGTTTCTCTCCAACCATGATTAGAGAGCCACGCTCCCTCTGGAGCTCTTCCCTTCCCTCTAGCACAGGCCTTAGGGCTCCAGGATATCCCAAACCCTTTATTCCACAGACCCTGTTTAAATGCAAGATAAATTAAATTTACCACTACTTTTCCTACAGCAAATGTGTTTAAAATAACACATTTAAAATAATGTGTTTAAAACACATTTAAGCAAATGTGTTTATATATATATATATATATATATATATATATATATATATATATATATATATTTTTTTTATTTTTTATTTTTTTTTTTTCATGAATTGCATCACTTGGGTAAAAATAATCATGGACTCCTTCTTTGACCCCATCATATAAAGGAAAGAGAAAACCCCGAACCTGGCTGCAAATCAGCTCAGTGGGATCTCCAGGAGGGTACCGCCTTGTGCCTAAAATGGCTTGAGGCAAAATTTTTGATGAGGTCTCCTATCTCAGCAGGAATGTTCCCCTCATGCTCACCTTCCCCTCCTTGCACCCTGCCCTCTATTACCCTACTACTCGGAAGAACTTCTTTTGGAGAAGACACTTTGGATTGGGCTGCTTCTACCTCAGGTGTCTGCAGCAAACTTTTTCTTAAAGGGCCAGAGAGTAAATATGTTAGGCACAAGCACTCAACTCTGCCATTGTAGCAGTAGCCCACACAGCGTGACCAGGTCCTGCTGGGAAGTAAGTAAGCCCAGCAGTGAGGAGCGGGGTTAAAGTCTAATGGGGCCGGAAGGAGAGGGGCAGGGCTTGTCTCAGGTTAGGTTCTATGGGAGGCAGACTCTGAGTTGGAGACTTGAATGCAGAAAGTTTATTGGGCTGTGTTCGCAAGAGCAGCCCTGTGGGGAGTGAAGGAAACAAGATTGACAAGAGAAAGAAGTTGAACTACAATGCAGTCGCAACACAAGGCCGCAGTCAATCCTGCAGGGGGCGCTGGAGCTGGCAGTTCAGAGCTGTCTGGGATTGGGTCAAGTACTGGGCCTTTATATTGTCCATCACCAACCGCTGGGTGTGGGCAGCTTCTGAGGAGACAGACTATACCTTGGGTAGGGTGGCGTTCTCCAGCTGAGAGCAGTCCCCATAGAGGGACTCAGCAGAGAGCTTTCAGCCTCCACAATTCCCAGCACCTACAACTGTGAGTACTTTAGTCCTGGAGGGAACAGTGTAGGCAGCACACAATAGCACCTACTACAGTGAGGTTTGGCACACCCTGACCCATGAGCCACATGCAGCCTGCCACATGGTTTAGTAAATAAGCTTTTATTGGAACACAGCCATGCTCAGTCTCTTTCATATTGTCTATAGCTTGAATGTGTCCCACTCCTAATGATGGCTATAGATCTTAATTTAAAGACAGGAAAGGAAAGAGACCCAGATGCTAGATGTACTTTTACCACTAGCAGACGTAGTGCCGAGTCAGTGTCCCATCTCCTTGGTTTCTGCACAAATCAGATATTGAAGGGGATCATCCCTCAGGTTCCTTTCAGCATGAACAATGGTCATCAAGAGATAAAGAGGAATAAAGGTTGCTGGGAACATTATTGGAGCTCTGCTCAATCCACACCTGATTTCTGCATGGATTTTTCAGTTACATAAGATTTAATAAATTCCTTTCTTGCTTAAGCCACTTTCAGTTATGTTTTCTGTTACTTGTAAGCAAACACAGCCTAAATATTATTAAATCTTATATAACTGAAAAATCCATGCAGAAATCAGGTGTGGATTGAGCAGAGCTCCAATAATGTTCCCAGAAACCTTTCTTCCTCTTTATTTCTTGACTCTGCCTTCTAGATGTTGAATTCATGCTTACCATTTACATGAGAGAAAGAGACTGCAACAGCATAAAGAGCTACATTGTCTTCTATTCAAATCCAATGAGAAGAACACTTTCCTCTATACCGTATGTCTCAGCAATAGTCTAAATATATCTTATTGACTTAATAATGAGCCTATGACCCAATTAAAACTCATCTTGAAAGTCAGAGGGCATGCAATAATTTGATTGGCTTAGGTAACAGAGAGCTGGGTAACTCTTGAGTTGAACAATGTCATTTTACCAACAAAAAGAAGGTGGATCCCCCAAAGAGTTGGTAGTAAAAGTGAGATGGACAGACATTTGATGCTAAAACAAAGACAAACAAAATCTGACCTTGTAACTTCATTAGATGCAATATGTGATATCCATGGATTGTCTTTTAAAAAACAACTTCTAATAGGCTCATTAGGTCACACAAGGTATTACTCTCATAAATACACATAAGAAGAAGCAATGATAATAAATTACTTTGTGTTGGTGTTTCGATCATTTCCAAAGCCTTTAACAGACTCAACAGACTACATCTTGGCTTTTTGTTTGTTTGATTTTATCAGAAGTCCTCCCTGTCTTAGGTACTGAAAGCAAAAATGAATCCAGAGCAGATGTAACCCAGGCTACTGCTTTGAGTTCTTTTAGAATAGTTACCACATTCTAATTGGGACTGTTACCTGTGATTTTTCACTCTGGACATGGCTTTGTAGACCTTGAGAAGACCAGCTGATAAGCATGAGCCCAATTCTGCTCATTAAGGCATCAAAATGAGGAGATACAAAGGCGCATGAGGTCTGGGGAGAAAATCAGACAGCAAATTGTCTAATTAGATTTCATAGAGTTCAGGAGAGGCGATAGGATAGAATTTAAGAGAGAGAGATTTATAAATTAGCAGCTAGAATTCTCTGCTTGCATCTTCATACTCCCATAGCGTCTGGAGAAACTGCTCACCATGACACTAAGGGACGAAGATGTCTGAGACCTATTAGCCTTTGCAAGCCTGAAAACAAATCCGTTGGTACACAAAGGCACAAAAGTGCAACCACATGCTGGCAACAGTGAAATCTCTCCCCTTGATTTTGGCTCTGTTTCTTTAGAAAAGTTTGGTGGTTACCTGATGAGTGATCTAGCAGAGTTGGCAATTAAGTGTATCAGGAACAGCAGGAATGATTTCTTGTGTAACTTATTTCAGCTTGCTTAAACGCACTGCCTGCAGTTCTATTAGAAGGAGTGGTAGCACAAAACTTAGGAGATTCATAAAAGGGAAGGAATCTGGGCCACGTTTTGAGGTAGCATCATTAAACTTTCAAACACACAGCAATGCAGGAAGGCTATTGTGCAGATGGCATGGGTCTCATTAGTGTGGAGTTGAATTCATAGTTACCTTTACTGACCTACCAGAGAGCTAAATATGCTAAGTGCCCTTCTAATGCACAAACAGTACACCAGTGTCTTATTGTCGCGTGCTGGTTATCATGCAAATTTGACTTGCCTGTTTGCAATTTATCAAGTTGTAATCTTTAATTTGCTGCAATTTATTTTGCTACTGAATTTTCTCCCCCAGTATGTCTTTCATTAAAAAAATCAAAAGTAAAATAGAAACCATCGACAAAATAAAGAGGCAACCAACTGAATGGGAGAAGATTTTTGCAAACAGTGCCTCTGATAAGGGGCTAATATCCAAAATATACAAGGAACTCATGAAACTCAACAACAAAAAAACAAACAACCCAATTGAAAAATGGGCAGAGGACCTGAAGAGACATTTCTCCAAAGAGGACATACAAATGGCAAATAGACATATGAAAAAATGCTCAACATCACTAATCATCAGAGAAATGCAAATTAAAACCACAAGGAGATATCACCTCACCCCAGTCAGAATGGCTATCATCAACAAGACAAATAGTAACAAGTGTTGGAGAGGCTATGGAGAAAAAGGAACCCTCAGACACTGTTGGTGGGAATGCAGACTGGTGCAGCCATTATTGGAAGGCAGTGTGGAGGTTCCTCAAAAAATTATGAATAGAATTACCATATGACCCAGCAATCCCTCTCCTTGGTATCTACCCAAAAAATCTGAAAACATTTATACATAAAGACACGTGTGCTCCAATGTTCATTGCAGCTTTGTTTACAGTGGCCAAGACATGGAAAAAACCAAAATGTCCTTCGATAGATGAATGGATAAAGTAGTTGTGGTATATATACACAATGGAATACTATTCGGCGGTAAGAAAAGATGATATAGGAACATTTGTGACAATATGGATGGATCTTGAGAGTATGATGCTAAGCGAAATAAGTCAGACAGAAAAAGCAGAGAACCATGTTTCTTTCACTGATATGTGGTATATAAACCAAAAACAACAAAAGAACAAGACAAACAAAGGAGAAAAAAAACCTCATAGACACAGACAATAGTTTACTGGTTACCAGAGGGTAAGGGGGATCAAATATATGGTGATGGAAGGAGAACTGACTCTGGGTGGTGAACACACAATGGGATTTACATATGATGTAATACAGAATTGTACACCTGATATCTATGTAATTTCACTAACAATTGTCACCCCAATAAATTAAAAAAAAAACATACAATCATACATGCAAGCTAATAATTATAAGAAAATTGCTACACTTATCCCATACAAAAACACTTCATAGATTTATATTTTAAATTTACAATAAATAGGTCATTGGGTTTATCTTTTTTTAAAAAAGTAAAATAGGGGCAAAATTATTATGGATGCAGCTTAACTCATAAAAGTATCACAAGTTGTTTTTTTTGTCCTGTCTGTGAAAAAGGAAAAGACAGAGGAAGATGATATACACCCAGAACCTGCAATTTCAACACTTTGTACCACAAGTTCATGAGCAAGTTATGCAGAGGGGAAATCTCAGAGAAAGGCATTTTCTTTAAATGTGTTTTCGTTGGCTTAAATCGCAGTGGTATGTTAGCTGTGAAAAATCATTGCCCAAAGCAGAGGTCAGCAAACTATGGCCCATGGGCAAAATTCATCCCACCACCTATTTTAGTGAGTAAAGTTTTATTGGAACCCAGAGACATTCATTCATTCAAATATTATCTATGGCTGCCTTTACATCGCACTGATGGAAATGAATAGTTGTGATGCAAACTGTATGGCCTGCAAAGACTAAAATGTTTATTACCTGGCTCTGGAAAAAACAGCAAATGACTTTCCGACCCCTGTCCCAAAGGCTAAAAGCAAATGACCTTCTTGGTTGCTTTATCTTAGCATCTGGGTTTCACCACTCTGTTGGCAAGAGCAGGCAAGGAGAGAGAAACTCAAGAACATGTGCACTCAGGAGAAAAATGGGCTTTCTCCTTGAGACCTTTAGCTGAGCAATCCAAGGTCACCCATCCTAGACTTTCTCAAGGCAAGAGGCTCCTCCCAATGAGTGGAAACTCCAATCAGCCCTCATAAGAGAAAAGGATGCACTAGAAAAACTTAGGAAGGAAACATATCTCAATGAACTAGTGGGTGTGATAATTAGTTAGGGGCCCTTATTGTCACATATATTTCCATTCTTAATTCCTCACAGCTGTGTGTCTTCCCTACCTCAGATCAAGTATTTTCCCCATTTCATATTGTCTTTTAGATCCATCTCCCAAAGAATGAATATTTGATCTAGATCTATTAACAGCTATGTGCATGAAGATAAGATATGGCACAATCTCAAAAATTTCACCTTTCCCCTCTCCACACCCAACTGTTCTTCCTAACACCACGACCCAATAACCATGTGGCTATAACCTGTCTGTCATGCGGGAGACCCTGCTCGCTGCGCCATTTGTCATGCGGGGCGGCCTTGGGGGTCTCTGCTCCCACTCCCCATACAAGAACACAGGATATGGTGAGGCCAAAAAGGAACACCCACGGAGCCATAGGTAGGGGAGTCATACCACTATATTCTCTCTGGCGGCACTATACTCTCACTGGAGGCTGGATCCACACTGTCCGCAAACCGCCATCCACGCTTGCCAGCCCAGCCGCCATCTTCTTGCTAGCCCCATTCTTTCTCTCTCTCCCTTCTCCGTAGCCACAGCAGTTATATTAGCGGCTAATTGGCTAACTAGCTACAGCTGACGGCCAATCAGCCACAGCTGACGGCCATCTACTACCCGAGCCAGCACTCCTCCACGTGAGGCCGAGAGCCTGTAAACTACTTTCTGGGGCTCTGTCCCCACACTGTCATATTAGCAATCCTTCTTATTGGGGTGGACTTGTGTGAGTGTGTGTGTTGCATTAGGGAGTAGGGAGAAGGGGAAGGTTAATTACCATCCCCCTAAGGGTCAACTCTAGTTATATCTCTACCTGCCTTGGTATCATAAATTGTTCCAAAAAATAAAGGTCCAGTGGGGAATGCCACTCATTCTATGGTTATATTAAAGATTTGTCCATGCATATAGAAGATTAAGGTCTCTAAGAAACAATGCAATAGAGAAACTGTTTAACTTTGTTTAACCCAGTATATTAGGCAGCTGTTGCCACAATAGTGCTGTGTAACAAACAAACCCCAAATTCCATGGCTGAGAGCAAGCATTTATTCTAACACTCACAAGTCTGCAGGTTGACAGTGATTTGGCTGAGCTAGGCTGGGCTCATTTGGGCGCCTCTGCTTCGGGCTGAGAATTGACTGGACTTGACTTTGGGCTATGGGTTGGACACTGGTCAGCTTCTGGAGTATTCCTTCTGGGAGCAGAATGAAGGGGCAGCAGCTACCCAGGGGAGGCTCTCACAGAAGCATAATTCAAGCCTCTGCTCATATCGTCAGGGCTTCTAACATCCTGCTGGGCAAAGCAAGACATATGGCCAAACCCAATCAAAAGGCAGGGAAGAGCATCCCACCCACTTTGAGGCCATGGCTTGAGCATGGATGTATAATTCTACTACCCTCTGACAATCCATTAGCTTTCTGGCATTCCATTCTGACTCATCAATATTTCAACTACCATCCCGGCAGTTCCCAACTTTTTTTGACCACAGGACTCTCTTCTGACTTATATCTACCAAAGTTAGTCCCATGGGATATGCTTTATGCTAATCTATACACAGTTGACTATATGCATAACTATAGAACGAGGCTTGATTTTCAAACACAGTACACACGAGACTTCACTGTAAGAAAGAGTAAAAGAGGAAAGAATCTCTAAGACCCCATCATGTGTGTTATCTATCCAATGTTACCAGAAAGAATCTGAAACTGCAAGACTAGTCTCACATAGAAATTGAAAATTTTTCCAAGACTATGCCAGGAAATGACACAAATCCTTTGCAAATTTGTGTCCTCCTTTTGGGTTTGCAAGGCCATGTCTTTGCCTCTTGCTGCTGTTGTCAGGCAATCAGTGCCCACTCATTATAGTTGATTTACTTCAGTAATTGTCCAATTCTCCTTGTCAACAGGAGTCTCAGGAACTTGGCCTGGGAGCCTAAGCTGGCTTGTGAGTGGGACAGATCAGCTTCTTTATCATCTGTTTGGTTTTCAGTTTCAAGGAGATCTAAGAGGTAGCATCTGGGGTGAAAATGAATTGAGAGGCAAGCAGACAATCCATGGTATCAGCTGAGTTGGCTGATTAAATAGGCAGAAAACAAGATGAGATATGAAAACAGACATCTCGGGCAGAGCAGCTGGGTCCAGGACAAAGGGAAGGAGGAGGCATCACCTAAGTGGTCCTGTAGATCCTAGGGGCCTTGACCTTGCTGATGAGTGAAAAGGATCTTGGTCAGTTTGGACAAGTAGAGTCTGGGGAGAGCACCAATTAGACTTGGCAAGCATTACATATTTACTATAAGGAGTTCATTTTATATTAGCATATTCTACAACATGTTCTAGAGAACACAAGTCTTGTATTAGGCTAATGGATTTGACATAAAACAAAGTTCCATGGACAAATGAGGTTTAGAAACTCCCATTAGTTTATCTTAGAGGGATTCCTTGGCAGGACTTTACAGCAGGCCTTTATAACGATAATGTTTATTGTGAGTCTCCAAGACGAATATATAGTTTACAGTACTTTGCGAACTAATTTTGAAACCCATCTATTGAGAGCATTTTGGCAAAACACACTTTAGAAAGTATGAATATAGGGACACGAATCAATTAAATTTCCTTTCTACTTACAAACGACATAGTACCAGAGTAAAGTCATAAAAGAAAAATTTAAGTATAAAAAATTACATTGTCACCAACTTAACTGTTTTACTCACCTCATCTCTATTTTTTTTTTTCAAAATCTATAAGGGATAATATTATAATATGAGTTAATAGCTTTCTCTTCTGCATTTCCTCTTACTGAATTTCCCATAGTCTATCAGAAACATTTATTTCCCTTGAGAAGGTTAATGATTATTATAATAAGAGTGGGGGGAAAAAAAAGCAGTTAATATTCAGCTTCAGAATTCCAAAGTGGAATTTTGCAACAACACAATGGTCTATAAAAGCAAGCTTTTTCAAGAGAAAAAAAACAACAACCATTTCCTAAATCTCTTTAACTTCCACTAACTTACTAAGGGTCAGGCCTAAGTGAGCTAGATCATACAGTTTCTTCTACACCTGTGCTTTTCAAATCTTAATGTACATATAAGTCACCTGGGGATTTGTTAAAAATGCAGATTCTGATCCATTAGGTCCAAGTGGGGCCTAAGAGTCTGCATGTCTAATAAGCTCCTAGGTGGTAGTGGTGCTGCAGTTCCATGAACCACACAGTGAGTGAGGATACATCACAGGCAGGCTACTCCTTGCACATGTAATGGCTCCCCTGAGGCTTGCAGCCTTGGGGTGGAAAGAAGCTGTAAAGCCCCAAGTTCTTCCCTTACAACCTGACGGATGGTGGAAGGAAGAAAGGAGGGAAAGGAAGGTAAAATTGTACCTCAATCTCCCCTACTTGGACTAGAGTCCCAGAGACCAGAGGTATATTAGAGAGGGGTTTAAGAAAATTTCCAGAAAGGAAAGAACTTCTGTCTGTCCAGCTTGGGTTTCCAATGATGGAATGAAAATACCCAATGTGGGCATCTTGTCTCAAACAAAATTTGATGATGAGACATGATTAGATAGAGGAAAGTTCTCTGTTAACTCCCAAAGCTGACTTTGGTCCCATGGGTGGTACCTGAAGCTCCCTAAAGACCCTGGAAGTCAGTCTGGGGAGTTTCACAGAGCCAATCATATGAGGGAGTCCCAGCCAGACTTCAGAGGTACCCACAGTACAGCAAGAACCAGGGCGAGGGCTAAGTTAACACAGAAACGTGGTGCAATGAGAGTGGCCAGATCATCAGGGTTCAGCAGCAGACATCGACTGAGTACCCTTCTGATGGAGCTTGTTGACCTTGGAATGCTCCAAGCCAGGGAGCAGCTGAACTCCGTCCCTCTGCCAGAAATCAGAGCAGTTCCAGAAAACAATATAGTGCAAGAATCCCATCCCCACCTGTCGTGCAGGGCGGCCTGCAGGGTCTCAGCTCCCGCTCCCCACATAAGAACGCAGGATATGGTGAGGCCAAAAAGGAATACCCACGGAGCCATAGGTAGGGGAGTCATACCACTATAGTCTCACTGGAGGCTGGAGTCACATGATGTGCGACCTGCTGTCTGCTTTTCTGCCTGCCAACTGACCAACTCCCTCCCCAGTGCAGCCGCGGCAGTTATATTAGTGGCCAATGGCTCACTGGTTACAGCTGACGGCCAACTAGCCACAGCTGATGGCCATTTCTACCTGAGCCAGCACCTTTCCACGTGAGGCCGAGAGCCTGGAAACTGTACTCCTGGCTGTCCCCATACCACCCCACCAGCCAAGATCAAATAAACCACAACCCCTAATACAACCACCATGACTTTGAAGAGGCACAATGGATTGCGACAGGAAGACAGTTTATGTAAAGAAAATAAATATATACTTATAGATATGGTTTAAATGACTGAGTAGGTCTAAATTATTACATTGGACTAAGCATGAGTGTCTACCAGGGTGTATCAGATTAGTTAATTTGGAAATAAACTACATACTCTCTGCATGTAAAGTGTCTTCCCAGCTACAGACGTGAAGTTCAACTACAGTCCCAGGCCTGAACTTAACTGAAGCTGGGTTCAACTGTGATTTCAGACTTGGTAACTACTTCTAACAACCCTCAGCCATTTAAAGGTATTAAGTGCCTCCAACTGGTCAATTTCTTCTCAGCTAAATTATCCTTCTTGTTATATGGAACTTCAAACAACTGACCCTAACTTTAGCTCTTTTCTCTTCCTCAAGCAATTTTTCATGGATGTTCTGACACTCTGAGGAGGTGTCCTAAAAGAAAATAGCTTCCCATCCCAGCATCCTTGGGATATCCAATGAGGAAGCTGCTTTCCTTGGATCCCAAATACCATAGGAAGTGATTTGAACTCCCAAAGGGACTCACCAGAAGGATTTAAACACCCCTCCCAACCAACAGCAGATGGAGAACACTGATTACTGCAATTCTCTCTCTCCTCTCTCTCCCTTTCTCTCCCTTTCTCTCCCTTTCTCTCCCTTTCTCTCCCTGTGTCTCTCCCTGTGTCTCTCCCTGTGTCTCTCCCTGTGTCTCTCCCTGTGTCTCTCCCTGTGTCTCTCCCTGTGTCTCTCCCTCTGTCTCTCCCTCTGTCTCTCCCTCTGTCTCTCCCTCTCTCTCTCTCTCTCTCTCTCTGATCCTGAAGTTGTAGCAGTCTCTTAGCTAAGAGCACCACAGGAGAGGAGTTCTCATGATCTCTGTGATGTTTCCTTGGTGATAAGTGATATGTCCTTTTCTACTTTACTCCCAATCCCATCTCCATTCCCATGTGACTCACTGCCACAGGGAGCAACTGTGACTGATGGGAAAGTGTTTTGTCTTTCAAGTTGCTCAAACCAAATACACTTATGTGGGTCTTAACCTGCTGTGTCAACAACGAAATACAGGCTAGTGCTTTATGGAAAGTATTAGAGGGACATGAAACCACCTATAAAAATTAATAAAAAAGAGATGGCATTTTCTACAAGAGTACAAGCAAAGACAAAAAGACCTGTCAGTGATAAGTAATAAAAAGCAAGAAGCTAACATATCAGGAGAGATGGGATGTACAAAGGACGTCTGCCCAACTACATCATAATTACTGCCTGGACCACGGTTGGAAGGTATAATTGCCAGCCGTTAGTGGGTGGAAGATGAATCTCTTGTGTTCTTCAGTGCGCCCATGCATAGTTAACTGTACCTGGTTCTCGGTACAGAATATGGTTTCAGGAATTCTCAGTAAAATCTTTTATCATCTTCATAAAATTCTGGGTATAATCTTCTATATCCAAACAGGTACTGACTAGATCCTACCTATTTACAGAGTCAAGATCCTGGTGCCCCAATTAAAAGAGATCAGGCAGCATCTCTTCCCTAGCAAACTCTGTCATTGTGAGCTACCCATGTCACCGGCATGCGGCATCAATGTTTATTTCCTCTAAGTGAAAGATGCATTCCTGTTGCTTAAAAAAGCTGAACCCTATTCCTTCGGAACATGTTGGAACCCATCAAAGCAAACGAAGTTTAACAAAGGTCAGATAAGTGTGTGCCTCCGCCTCCCACCAGCTCCAGTCACCCTGACACAAACAGACAGCCTCCTCACAGGCCTGCGAACAGAGCTTTTCTGGAGCTTTTCTCCCTTGGCTCATTAAGTGTCCTCTTTGCCTGTCTAAATAGTGCTGGTCCATTAAGGCTCAGATCAAATTTCATGTCCTTAAAGAAACCTGCCTTGGCCATTCAAACCTTCATTCATCTCCCCCTTCACTGAAGTTTCTTGAGCAAGTATTGATTGTACCACAGTTGCAATATTTAATTGTGTCCAGTTTTGTATTCCTTAATGGGTTTTTTTGTTTGATTTGTTTTTGTTTGTTTGTTTGTTTTTTTAATACTAGTGCATTTTCCAACAAGAATATGAAGAGCTCACTACCAAAGGGTTTCTCAAATTAGGGATTAGGTTCTAGGTTTTTTTATGATCTTGTTATGAGATATTCTTCTTCAAAAGCCCTATTCTTTCCTGATTTTTGCCAGAGCAGTGGCCCCTAAAATGCTATAAATCGGGACAAATGCCTCAGAAGCTGATGTTCCCTGACAGCCCATCAGCTTCCTGACGGTCCCACCACCTCACTGTGACACAGCCACCCACCACTTACCCTGCTCTGGACTCACACCATTTGCATTTTTGACTTCACCACCTCTCCTTCCCCCACTAGCCTGGGCATCGCCTATTTTCATGAGAGGTAAGTGCCTCTGCTTCAGACCCAGCTCTCCTCATTTGCGGCTAAGCGTCAGCTTCTCCAGGTTTGATGTGTCCTTAGCAGACACTCTTGGAGGTGCCAGCTTGTGGCTGCTGTTTCAACATCCCTAATTGATAACCTTGGTTCACCTGGCCTCTGTGGGCCATTCAGCAGCTCTCTGCTGTCCCCTCCTGGCAATTTGTGGCATTATGTCAGATCTTTCAAGGAACTCAGCTGGTTGCTTTAACCCTTTAAATTCTAGTAAAATTCTGCATGACAAATTGTCACTTAACATCTATCACATGAGAGATTTTTGTAAGTTTAACTACTGTTTCTTTAGTACTTAACTTCCTATCTCACATTCAGCCACTCACAATTAGCTCTAAGCCTTTATTGGATACTAATAGATCTAAAAGTCTCACTTAAAAAGCCAGTCATCTGTATCAGACTTTTTTCAAATATATATATATGAAAATGAGAAATTTACTATACATGGGGCACTAAAATTTTAGGCAAGTTATTATATTTATTTTTCTGATTTCCTCACCCATACAAATAACAGATAGTATATAACAGTAATTCTGAAAGATTCATTTCTGTAAGAATTGCCTCGTAAGTTTGTTAAATATTAAAATTTCTGGATATCACCCTTAGAGACTTTTCCAAGTGGGGTCTAAAGATCTATATGTTTAACCAGCACCATGCAATTCTAATGCAAATTGTCCATGAGAAACACTAGCTTACTCACAATCTTTTATTTCTATTTATTCTGTTTCTTGATTCAGCCAAGACCACACACTCTAAGGTTTAGAAATAGAGTACCAGCCTAACAAGGACCTCAGGTAAAAACAAACCTCAGTGAATAAGCATCTTTTATAAGCACAATCATCGTGTTTCTCTACTTGGTGGGTGTGATTGCCGTGCCCAAAATACGCTTCACACCAGCCCCTGATGTAAGACAGTGTTGTAACTTAATAACTCTCTTCCATAATTTATAACACTGGACCCTGCAGCACACAGAGGTGATATATACCGAGTCAGCAAATATGTTAGCACCCAGGAGACAAATAACTGCTATTTAGAGTGTGCCCTATGGTATCCTTTCATAGGCCTGAAGACAGAAACTCGGAGAGTTGTTGTTTTTAACTTATTTGCTTACTTAAATGAAGACTTATAAGACTAACTGGGCTCCCTAATATTGTTAAAGCAAATGCCAAAGAGAAAGATATCTCCGCCAGCTTCCACAGCTGCTGAAAATGTTACTGCATTTGCATGTGCACTTGGATCACTGGGGTTCTTGTTAAAATGCAGGTTCTGAGTGGAGCCTAAAACACTGCATTTTTAACCAGTTCCTGGGCGAGTCCAATGCCACTAGGCTGCAGACTGTATAGCAAGGCTTGCTTAGGGTTCTGCTCTGGAGACAGGCTGCCTGCCTTGTGTTAAAAGAGAAAACCACAGACCTAAAATGGCATCTGTCATGTGGGGCGGCCTGCGGGGTCTCTGGTCCCACTCCCCGCACAAGAACGCAGGACATGGTGAGGCCAAAAAGGAACACCCACGGAGCCATAGATAGGGGAGTCATACCATTGTATTCTTGCTGGCGGCTGGGTTGGAGACACAGGAAGCAGGAGCCACACGATCCACAACCCACCGTCCGCTTCTCTGCCAACCAACCACACTTCAATCCACTCTTGCTAGCTCAGCCACCAGTTCTCTTGCTAGCCCCCATTTTCTGCTGGCATAGCCACAGCAGTTATATTAGTGGCCAATGGCTCACTGGTTACAGCTGACGGCCAACTAGCCACAGCTGATGGCCATCCAATCACAGTTGATGGCCATTTACTACCTGAGCCAGCACCTTTCCACGTGAGGCTGAGAGCCTGGAAACTGCACTCCTGGCTCTGTTCCCACAGCATCACTCATGCTAAAAGCTCATGATAGCAAATCTAGATTTAATACTTGATCTAACTGCAGTTCAACCTCTCCCAAAACCATACTCTTAATCAACCAGTGTGGAATTTTCTGGTCAACACCAATGAGGTGTTCTGTCACATGGGCCCTCTCCATTCCTCCTCTCCCTAAAGAAAAGGTAATCTGAAAGATAAAAATCCTTGCTATTCCCTTCCACCCAAAAGGAGATGTCCTGGTATAAAAATGATTCTTTTTTTTCTTCTGTTAATAGCTCCCTTGCCTCACCCTTTCTGCCTATGAAAACCTTCCATTTTGTACAGCCCCTCACAGGTCCCTTCTACTAGCTAGATAGGAGGCCACTCCATTCATGAATCACTTAAAGCCAATTAGAACTTCACATTTACTCAGTTCAATTTTGTTTAACACTTGTAATCCTAGCATTCCCACTTACTAACTACTATGTGCTGCCAGGTAAGTTGAACTTGAGCCTTAGATTTTTCCATGTGTAAAACAGTACCTCCCTGGAAAGGTTACTGTGAGTATTAAAGGAAGAATGCCTGTAAAACACCTGGCATGTGGAAACCTTCCAATAAATGTTCATCATTATTGCTGCATGACCACAGAACGTCATGGAGCACGTGTGGCGGATTGTACTGACGGTTTTCAAACATGGTTCCTATCCTTACTGGATTATCTTCCACCCTGAATCTATATTCTTCACTGCCTCTAACCTACCTTTAATTACTGATTCAATACGAGAAGGAGAAGTTGAGGTGATGGAAGAAAGATTTAAAGATACTACGCTGTTGGCTTTGAAGATGGAGGAAGGGACCGTGAGCCAAGGACTGCAGCTCTAGAAGCTGGAGAAGGCAAGGAGACAGATTCTTCCCTAGAGTCTCCAGAGAGAATGTGGCCCTGCCAACACCTTGCCTTCACCCCAGTGAAAGTGACTTTGGGCTTCCAGCCACCAGAACTGTGAGAGAATAATACAAATTATTATTTGACTGACTCTGCACTGTACTTTTCCTATTTTATTAGGGCCCCACCAAGACTGTTCCCTTTTTATTCACTCCAATAGAATGTAGATTCCCTAAGGACATGATCCAGTCGAACTGGATCTTTAGCAGCTGGAACTATGACTGGCACATACTTGTGTAGCCGAGCCCCTTGTAACTTTAATGCCTCTAGTATTTTTGGCAGCTAGAATTAAATAATGTAATTCTCAATTAGGCCTTTCACATTTAACCGCTCTTCTTGCTCAGCTCCTTTTGTTCTCACAGTATAATTTTTGTATTGCTGACGTGCTGTTTCTTTGTCAAGCAGGAGGAGATAACTTCAGGGTCTCCAGGGGAATTTGTGAGTTTGTTCTGCAGAAGGAGGGAATGTCCCCAAGGTAGCTGTGACCAGCAGCTGGTGCCCAGGATCCTGATGTGAAAAAGTGTCATCTGTGACTAAAGAAACATAGACTGCGCTCTCAGCTCCCTGGAATGCTCCTTCCCCTTCCTCTCCTTTAAGACTCCTCTGCTTGATCCGAAACTTTGGAGATGATCTTTGGACATAAGTCCACCATCTTTCCAGGCTACTGGCTTCCTGAATAAAACAACTTTTCCTTTCCACTCCACACTTGTCTCTCAAGTTTTGGCTCTCAAGGGGCACGCAGCCCAACTTGGGCTTTTATCTGTAACAGAAGGTACTCAAAAGATATTTGCTGAATAAATGAACTATAGCATCATTCCCTCTCTTTAGGAGTTGGAGTACAATCTTCTGAGTTCAACATTTATTCTTGTTTACTCAGAGCTCTACACTAGAGATGCAACTGGATTCTGAGAGGTAAGACAGGCAAAACCACTTCCAATTAGCCGCTAACAAAACGAGAAGGAAACGTGAGCTCTTGCTCTTCAAAGTAGCAAGTCAGCATTGGAAAAGAAGGAACGAACATTTGTTGATCACAGATGAGGACACTGAATCTGAGAGACTCAGTAACCTGCCCAAGGTCACAGAATTAGGATTCTTTTTCAGGATTCTATAACCAAAAAGTATTTACTATACCAGTGATTCTCACTGTGTACTCCCTGGACAGCCAGCAACTCATCCCCTGGGAACGTGTAGAAAGGCAAATTCTCAGACCCCACCCCAGACCTGCTGAATCAAACTCTGGGGGTGGGGCTCAGGAACGGTGTTTTCACAAGCCCTCCAGGGGATTCTGTGCACACTAAAGTTTGAGAACCATGGCCCTCTACCAGGCTGCTCTCAGCATCTTCAAACCTACTCCTAGGAATCTTTAAATGGTAGTTCAGAGGACCCAACAGTTATACTAAAAAGTATAAACTTGCATGGTGCATAAAGTTAGGAGTAAAAAGATTAGTATTTCCCATAGGAAGGAAGTTTGAGAGAAAGCCAAAATGTGATAACCCTCACCCCCACACTCACCCCCCACTCCCTCACTCCCACATCCACTCTTCCTCCCACCCGTCCACTGACCCCTCAGCACAATGCCGAACAAATCCCCTGAGGCTTTCTACCAGGGTTAGAAGAAACTCATGGACTATAAGGGATGCTCTGAGGTAGAAAACTAAGGAATATTATCTTGTGAAGGGAGAGGCTGTTATTTTATATTTACTATTTTATATAAAGGGAGACAGAGGTGAAAAGTGGAATCTTAGCAATATTGAACAGGTTTGGCATGTTTAAGGACAGGAAAGGAAACAAAATTTAAAAAGAAACATAGTATCTAAGGATGGCATGAAGTTTTTAAAAATACTCCTGGAGAAATAAAGGAGGTGGAAGAGGAGAGATGAAACAAGATTGGCAAAATGTTCATAACTCTTCAGACAGAGTAATGGAAGTTCATTATAATTCTCCCCACTTTTGTGTATATTTGAAAATTTTTCATAATAAAGTTTTAAAAAAGAAAAAAGAAATAGAGTCATACTACTGAGACAGAATATGTGAGCACTTCAATTGTGAAAGGTATCTGTTGAAACAAGGAAGAGTCCAGAAGTTTCAGGAACTTACAGTAAAACTTCTCCAAGGTTTTGATCTCAAGATATGAGATGGAGTCAGTCTCACCTGTAGTTTCCAGAATACTAGCAAGATAACCCATCGACTCTAGGAAAGGAAAATCCCCCTATTCTTACATTTAAAGGTTGTCATGCAATATTTAAGAGCGTCATACGTATACTGAAAAATTACTCACTATTTACTAAAATTCAAATTCAACTGAGTGTCTTTTATTTTCATTTGCTAAATCTCGCAACCCTGCGAATATTCTATTATCTAACCAAATCTTGACCTTAATCATCAGAGGTCGATCCAAGTATAGTTTCTACCTCAATCCATGACACCTTCTTCTCTTTTCTACTCATTCTTTCTCTATCTCTCCTTTTCCTTCCCAATACATTTTCATCCCCCTTTTCTTTCCTGGTGTCTGTATTGTATGGTTAATTTTCTTCATAGTAAATCTACTTTACTCATACAAATCAATGGAACATTTTCTCAAAATGATACCAGTTGGTGATAAACTTAGGTTCAAAAACAAGCCATGTTAACATCTCACTGCTGTTGGAGTTTTCTAATTAACTGCATTTTTTTCAGTACCAGAAACCCCAATGTTGAGAAGTTAGGAAGGTCAGGGAGGAAAGTGAGGGAACAGGAAAGAGAGAGCCAGTTTGGCCCTGAATCTTCCCACCTCCCACCACAGAAAGGGATATTTTTAGTCTAGCTGTTTATACCTTTTTAAAGTGAATCTAAATAACTGCTTTTTTTTTTAAGACAAATTTTATTTTGCAGTTGTTGTTTTTTTTAAGGCAGAAAAATCAAGGGTGAGAGATAGTAATTCACGTGCTCTTTTGCTAACATTTTGTAAAATCAAAGAATTTCACAAGTGTTTTAATTAGTCCTCTACCCTCATAGGTGGTAGGTGGCCTGCCTTATTACCATAGATTAATAAAGAGAGAAACAAGTGCAGCATGGTTCAGAGACTAACTGGAATTCTGATGTTAGGGTTCAGTGTGGAAGAAAAGTGGGCTATGGGTATGAAGAGTACCATGTTTCCCCGAAAATAAGACCTAGCCAGACAATCAGCTCTAATGCGTCTTTTGGAGCAAAAATTAATAGAAGGCCCGGTCTTATTTTACTATAATATAAGACCAGGTCTATAATATAATATAATAATATAATATAATATAATATAATATAATATAATATAATATAATAGTATAGTATAATATAGTATAGTATAGTTTATAATAGTATATAGTATATAGTACAGTATATAGTATTATAGTATAATAGTATATTATATTATATGATATTATATGCTATTATATTATATTATAATACTGGGTCTTATATTAATTTTTGCTCCAAAAGACGCATGAGCTCATTGTCCAGCTAGGTCTTATTTTCGGGGAAACACGGTAGCACCCAGACGTTACTGGACCTCTGAAGTCACTGAGGCAGTGTGGCATCAGGACGCATCCAATAGGAATCTTTCATTTGCAGGTGACAGAAAACATGACAAACAAGGAATTTTTTTGGATATCATGACTGAAAAGTCCAGGAGTTGTCCAGCTTCTGGCCTGACTTGCTCCACTGAAACCATGTCAGAGGGTCTTGGGGTTTTTTTTCTCTCCATTTCTCAGCTTTAACTTCCTCTGTACGAGCAACTCTATCCTCAGAATAGATTAAACCTTATGGTTTTTAGTTGGCGAAAGAAGTTCCAGCCTTTTTATAATTTCAGGTTCAAGGCCTCCAGCAAGTAAACAAACAAACAAAACAAGGAGCCCTTTCCCAAAAGAACCAGAAACAGTCCCTTTGAGAAGTATTGGCCATGCTGAGGTTGTGACTCCATTCCTTAACCAGTGCAGTTGACTGATTGGCTTAGGGCCCTGAACAAAGAATGCGCCATCCCAACGCATAAGGCCTGAAATAGGATAAACTTCTCAAGTGATTGTTTTCTGCCTTGCGATCAATCCTTTGGATTCTGAGCGGTAACACAGTCAGTTGGCATTTCTTAGATCATTTGAGTTCTGCGCTCTCTCCTGGCTTATCCTCAGGTGAGTCACCCTATCTCCTGTGTATAAGAAGAATGCTCTTTGGGCCCCCTTCCGAAGAGTCTGTACCTGCAGATATCAGCTCCTGCTCCTCAGGAACAAACTCAGAAGTGAGGCAGCATGAGAATGAGAAATGAAAAGGCCAGTGACATCAAGGAATGACACATGCAAATTGTACCTTGAGTATTCTTCAAACCCAGGTTGCATTGCACTGCAAGAAGCCCTGACCTAGAACTAGGTGGAGAACCAAATGAAATGAGAGAAAACCCAGAGGCTATGTAAGGGATGGCAGTTATATTGATGATATTAAGAGGCCAAGCTGAGCTATGTGACTGCCCTTCAATTCTCTGAGAAAAGAACCTGTAAGCAACTTGAGGGTAACCTGCGAATGCCACAGGATTATGGCTAAAACCCACACTTTTTCTTCATCATCTTCTCAGTTTCCTTTCTACCATTTGACTCTATGATGACCAGTCATACCAAAATGTGAATCCAGTGAGTGGATATAGCAGCTGTATGTTGTTTTTAATCCTTCCAAGATCTAGTCCATCTTTTTTGCTGGTAAAAGCACTCTTTATTTATTTATTTTATTTTATTTTTAGATAACCACCCACTCCTGATCTTAGTGTGGTTTGAATGGAGCAGACCAACTCCTCAGCTTTAGAAATGGTCATATCAGAGAATTCCATGGCCATTACCACATGACTGGTTCAGGAACAGGCCGATGAGATTTAATCACAGAAACACTAGAAAACGTCTTTTTGTCCTGGAGTGGCTAAGAGGGAAGGAGAAAAACTTGGTCAAATTGCCACCACTTGGAGAGAATTTCCCTGAGATTGATGTTAAAGGAGAAAATCAGATCCAAGAAAAGGAGAGAAACCCATTCTTGGTAACATGACTTGGGGTCCTGGGTCCAGCCATATTTAAAGCCAAATGGGAAACCTAGATTTTTCATTTAAATTGCTGTTTTTCTAAAAGCAGGTTGAGTTGGATTTCTGTTGTGTGCAACAAAAAGACACCCAACCAGGGGCACTGCTAGACCATACACACCCTCTGTGAAAATTATCCCTGAGGGTTTAATGCTCAGCAAATCAGTGGCATATTTGTGCTCGTTGGGAAAAGGCTGCCTTTCTTCCAGGCACATGCAGTCCTAGGTTGGCTCATGGAATATGGGCTGTATTTCAGCTACTACTTACCCTCTCAGCTGAGCAGCTTTGCAGAATGTCCTAACTGCCTATATGTATATGGCAGCTTTGAGCCTGATTAACATACAAAACGTTTGAACTTATTAACTCAAATTAATCTCTTACTGACAAAGGCTTTGGTTGCGTTAGGACATGTCAGACTCACCAGGTTAGAAACAGGCAATTAGAGGATGATCGTAGGCAACAGCTATCAAGTCACACAGTAGGTGCTCAATTAATGACTGGATCTTATCATTATAAAAAGATAAGGCCAGTTGGTTATGAATACCAACCTGGACCGAGTACTAGAAATAGATTTTTTTTTTTAAAGGGTGGGGTGCTCTCCATCTGCTGGGTTGTACACAATACTTGGCAAAAGACAAAGGTCAGCATTTAGAATCTACCAGAATGGACCAACAGAGCAAAGCATCTTAAAAATTGGGTGATATATGGCAGGAAGCTTTCCCCAAAGACTGTAGTGGCTTTAAAATATGCCCACAAATTCTTTGACACTCCTTTCTTTAGAAGGTACAGTCTAATTTCCCCTTCCTTTGAGTGTGGACTGTCCTTAGTGACTCCTTCTAACAAATAAAATGTGACAAAAATGATGGTTTATGACGTCAAGGAGTAGATCTTTAAAAGCATGCTTTACTCTCTCTCTCTCGGAGCACTCATTGCAGGGGAAGCTAACCGCCATGTCATGAGGATACTCAAGCAGTCCTATGGAGAAGTCTAGATGGCAAATTGCTGAGGCCTCTTGCCAACAGCTAGCATTAGTTTGCCAACCATGTGAGTGAGCCTCCTTGAAAGCAGGATGGCCACTGGCAGTCAAGCCTTCGTCCATTCCCTTGACTACAACCTCATGAGAAACCCTGAGCCACAACCCCCTACCAGGGCTGTTCCTGAATTCCTGTCCTTCAGAAACTGTGTGAGATAACAAATGTTTATTGTTGTTTTACGTCAATAAGTTTTGGGGTGATTTTTAATGCAGCAATAGATTTGCTATAATGTGCTGAAAAGAACATGACCCCACCTAGTAAGAGTAGTAGTGAGAGGCAGGTAGGACTCCAGCCCCAGAAGAAATGGAGCACTGAGCTAGGAACCAAGACAGGCACTCAGATATGGAAATTAGGGTAGTCAAAGCAAGCGGAACCACACTTTTGCCTGACTCCTAGAGGCAGAACTATGAATTCAGAGGTTCTTATAGTTCTCCTGACTTGAAGTCCCATTGCTGCAGCACCTGGGGCAGGATTTAGCATGAAAGTTGGGCTAGTAATTGGCCAGTCCTCCTGCAGGGGCCAACACCTGCTAGAAATGTTGGCTTCCTAGTCTGGCTCCAGGCAGACTGAGGTCCCAGGGGCTCCATTGCACCAAGATGAATTGTCCGGAGCTGCCAGACACAGGACCCAAAGGACAAATAGAAATCACATCACATGACAGCTAAGTATAATGCAACAGATGAGGGGTCAAAATCAGAGCTGGCAAGGAGTATATAATGGAGACAGGAAAAATAGTAACATCTCAGGATGAATACTGGAAGTGAGGGAACCTGAATCAGGCAGGCCCCCCAGGGGCTGGGTAGGCCAGGTTAAAGGCTCAAGCTAGATCAATGGTTTTCAAATCTTAATGAGCATCAGTAGCTTTCTAAGACACAGAGAAATTCTGATTCTAAAGTCAAAGGAGGAACCTGATAATCTGCATTTTTAACCAGTTCCCAGGGGTTGCCGATGTTCCTGGTGCACTTTAAGAAGCACTAAGCTAGATAGAAGGGCTGGAATTACGCGGGGCTTTGGGACCAAACCCATCCCAGCAGGAAGAATGTGTAGAGGAGATATCTTTGAGCAGAGAATGATTCATGTTCCCTGGATCTAATTTGGTTAGATTTTGTCCCACCCCATGCCCCACTCATATTTTTTAAGTTCCACCTTCTGCTCTGTGCTACACCTTTCACCATTGAAAATAAAGTAGCTGTGAAAAGATTGCTATCACTTATTGAGGATACTCAAGCAGTTCTATGGAGAAGTCTAGATGGCAAAGAACTGAGGCCTTTTGCCAACAGCCAGCATTATTTTGACTCTATATGACACTTATTGACACTACATTATATAATTCTGACATCACACTTAGTAAAGGGATTACTCTTATTATCCCTAATGTACAAATAAAAAGAACACAGAGATTACAGAGGTTAGTTAACTGGCCCCAAATCATTCAGGAAGCTAGAATAAAATTTTAGACATTATCCTGTTATGAGAGAGAGAGAGAGATCCCTTTGTAAACAGGAAGCCCAATTTGCCCCACAGTAAGACAAAATCCATCAGGTAGCCAAGTATCATATAATGATTTTTAGCTGTCATTTCTTTTCAAAGATGGTAGAAATGGTACTTTGTTTAATAAAATCATAGATGCCATTTATTTCATTTTAAAGTAGAATATAATCAAGATTCCATTGATTTTTCTCTAAAGAACCCCAGCTACATGGCAACCTTCAAAAAACACTAAATAGAAGTCAGGGGAATTCTCTATGTTGATTATTTCTTTACCATTATGTGAAAAATGACCTATTTGTGGTTTATTTACTTGCAAGTCTGACCCCAGAGACAAAGCCTGTTTAGGTCTGTTCAGCTCTGAGTTAATTAAAGTTGGATAGGAGCACTGGCAACGTGGAAATATTATTTATATAATCCATCTGATAAATGCCACACAACATTTAAAACTCATATATTTTAGAAAAGTTTTAGAATATTTAACATCATGTACCAAATATATAGTAAATGAAAAAAAAATCATTTTATAACAATTTTAAAAAATTGTGTCTTAGGCTGCCTTGGTTTGGGTTCCCATAGAAGCAGACTCTGAGTCAATAATTCAAGTTCAAGTAGCTTATTAGGGGACTACAGAACACAGTGGTAGAGCAGAAAGGAAGTGAGATGAAAGTGAAAGCAACCAATAAAGTTTACGTTGTCATGAAAGTTGCTACTGAGAACAACCCAACTTAATCCTACTGGGAAGTCTGGAGCCAAGGAAAAACGCATCTGGGCTCAGGCTTAGCCCACTGAAGGGGTAAGAAGTCTGGGGTGTTTAAACTGCAACTTCTGTCAGTTTGAGGGATGCTCCCAGGCGCCATTCATTCTCGGGTACTTCCAGCTTGCTATGAACAGATGCAGAATAGGCTGTCGCTTGGAAAAGGAAGAGTGGAGAGGAGGAATCTCAGGGAAAGAAATGCAGATGCTGACAGTTACAATTAGGCCAGGCTGACTATTGTGACAAAGGCTGAAGGGAAAATTGGCAGAGCATCCAGATCGTCTGCTATACCCGAACACTCCAGAACCTGGAGCTCCAGGGAAAAGCGTATGTGTTATTAGTTTTTCAGAAAGCACTATGCCAGGGAGCAGGGGTGAGGTGAAAGGGAGGGAGGCAGAGAAAGAAGCTTTAATCAGCGCAAAGGTGCATTTCCAAGCCGGCCATCATTTAGTAACTAGTGCGACTGATTGCTTGATCTCGTAACGCTGTCTCTTGAGAGGATGTAGGAACTGCTGCCTCCTCGGACAATCTATCCTAAGGAAGGGAGGAGAAAGCATTAGCCCTCAGCTCTGTATCTCGTAGGTGAAAGGTTTTTCGCATGGTGCATTAGCTCCTCAACACTTCCAGATTCTGCCTGTGGGAGCACCAACGGGGTCTCACGGCCTCTTGTACTTCGAAAGCTTGTCGGAAGCCAAGAGTAGGAGGTGGCATCCAGCATAGGCAGGAGGGAAGGAACTGCAGGGTGATGCCTGGGTGACGTTGACTGAGTCCATACGTGCTTGGTTACCCCAGCGTAGAAAGCTGGCCAAGGGCCTCGGAAATAGTCAAGGCCGAGAAGACCTGAGATGTTGCCTAAGATTTGCTTGATGCATTTTTGTTTAATAAATATTTACACATTAAACATATACTCACATGTATAAACATAATCACATATAACAAGATGACAGTTTAAAAAATGACAGTAGTTAGAGATCGAACCAAATTTTATTCCCTCCTATATTCTTTCATATATGTTTAAAGTTTGATACAATAAAGGTATTTTAATTTTATAATGGGTAAAGGTCATGTGGACAGTTTTAGAAAAAGAGGAAATGTAGTAAACATTTATTTTTTAAAGTAGTAAAACAAACTGATAAAAAATATTAGTCTGTGTTTTACTTGATGGGCATAGACAAAGTTGTCTTCTTCAACAAAGAGTTGATTCTTTTAAGAGATTATTTAGAAAAGCAGCAATGTTGTTTTTTTTTAAATATGCCTTATAATAAAATTAGTTTCTAAATAATTTTAAGACATATTTTGTTTATATATCTCGCTTCACTCATTTATTCATTCACTCAATTAGCCAATAGTTGTTATTCACCAAATATTTTCTGAGCCCCCACAATGGGCAAGGTACTTGCCAGTCACTGGTGATAACAAGAAGAATCAGAAAGACTTGCTACTATCTAAGGGCTCATATTGGAGTGAATAAGATGGATTATGGCAGAGAAAGTTAGGACTTGCTAAGTATCCAAATGCTTTCTTACTTTTCGAGCTTCAATTGCAATGAAGTCGGGGCCTTGTGAGTAGTTCTGTTCGATGAATTGTGAGCAGAAGTGATGCGTGTCACTCCTGGGCTAAGGCAGCTGTGAACTAATGTGACTCCTCCAACTGTCTCTACCCCTGGAGCAATGGCCCTAGAGGCCACATTTTGCCAGGTGACATAGCTACAATAGGGACAAGGCCCACCAGACCTGCAACAGACCTTGCATGAATAAGATTTAACTCTTTACCGTGGTAAGCTCCTGAGATTTCAGGGTTGTTACCCTGTACAGCCACGATTAGCCTAATATATACACATATATCCCATTGCAATACACCATGTAATAACATAAACAAGAGGTAAATTCAATGTGCTATGTAAACCAAGAAAAGGTGAATTAACTAAACTGGACTTGCCATGTACACTTCCAATACTAAATCATAATACCCACAGAGGAGCAGCTCTCCCCACAGCCTGAACTGAGTGTAAATCTTTTTCTTGCTCTGGGACGCACACAAAAAAATGACAATCTTATGGGTTATTGTTATCTAGTGAAGCACAACCAGACACGTTGCCATCAAAATCCAAAGAGACTGATGTGTGGTGTCTCTCACTTTAGAAGGCATATCTTGAGGAGCCTCAGACACTGAACCCTGAAAAATTTTACAATGTTGCAGACTCTTGAAGTGTTGCTGTGTTTTTCTTCCACCCCATAAAATGCAACAACAAGGGCATAGCATCTTTGTGATATTCTCCCCCCAAATCCATAACCTCAGTCTGTCTAATCATGAGAAAACACCAGACATTGGGGGTAAGTGAAAAGGGGAAGGGATTAAGAAATACACATTAGTTGTTATACAGTAGTCATGGGGATGTAGAGTATAGCATAAGGAATATAGTCAATAATATTATAATAACTATATGTGGTGTCAGATGAGTACTAGATCTGTCTGGGTGATAGATGGGAAAGGGGTTGGCACCAGGGTGTAAGAGATTAAGGGAGTAAGAAATACAAATTGTTCTATTTCTTTAAAAAATGCCATTGGGATTTTGATGGGGATTGCATTAAATCTGTATATTGCTTTGGGTAATATGGTATTTTCACTATGTTGATTCCTCCGGTCCATGAGCACGGAATGTCTTTCCATTTATTTGTGTCTTCTTCAATTTCTTTAAAAATGCCTTATAGTTTTCAGCGTATACGTCTTTCACATCCTTGGTTAAGTTTATTCCTAGGTTTATAAGGAGCACATACAATTCAACAACAAAAAAACAAACAATCCAATTAAAAAATGGGTAGAGGACCTGAAGAGACATTTCTCCAAAGAGGACATACAAATGGCCAATAGACGTATGAAAAAATGCTAAATATCACTAATCATCAGAGAAATGCAAATAAAAAACACAATGAGATATCACCTCACCCCAGTCAGAATGGCTATCATCAACAAGACAAATAGTAACAAGTATTGGAGAGGCTGTGAAGAAAAAGGAACCCTCAGACACTGTTGAGGAACGCAGGTTGGTGCAGCCATTATGGAAGGCAGCGTGGAGGTTCCTCTAAAAATTAGAAACAGAATTACCACATGACCCAGCAATCCCGCAATCCCTCTCCTTGGTATCTACCCAAAAAATCTGAAAACATTTATCCATGAAGATATATGTGCTCCACTGTTCACTGCAGCTTTATTTACGGTGGCTAAGATGTGGAAACAACCAAAATGTCCTTTGATAGATGAATGGATAAAGAAGTTGTGGTACACATACACAATGGAATACTATTAGGCAATAAGAAAAGATGAAATAGTACCATTTGTGACAACATGGATGGATCTTGAGATTATTATGCTAAGCTAAATAAGTCAGACAGAAAAAGTCGAGAACCATATGATTTCACTGATATGTGGTATATAAAACTGAAAACAACAAAAGAACAAAACAGACAAATGAAGAAACAAAAACTCATAGACACAGACAATAGTTTAGTGGTTACCAGAGGGTAAGGGGGGAGGAGGGTGGTAGATGAGGGTAAAGGGGATCCAATATATAGTGATGGAAAGATAACTGACTCTGGGTGGTGAACACACAATGTGATATATATAGATGATGTATTACAGAATTATACACCTGAAACCTATGTAACTTTACTAACAATTGTCACCCCAATAAACTTTCATTTAAAAAAAAGAAATACAAATTGGTAGTTACAAAATAGTCATAGGGATGTAAAGTATAGGTAATATAATCAATAATATGGTAATAAATATATATAATGCCAGGTGGATACTAGTCAGGGAATCACTTCCTAAATCATACAAATGTCTAATCGCTATGCTGTACACCTGAAACTAACATAATATTGAATGTCAACTCTAATTGAAAAATTAAAAAGGGGGGAGAAGATAAAGAAGAGTAAGATGTTCAAAATTCCAACTATCAAACTGATAAGTCATGGGGCTGTAACGTACAGCATAGGGAATATAGTCAATAATACTGTGATAGCGTGGTACAGTGTCAGATGGTTGCTGGACTTATCATAGTGATCACTTCTTTCGCATAGAGAATGTAAACAATAATGTGGTAATAACTCTATATAGTGCCAGGTGAGTACTGTTGAATAACTGATGTATACCTGAAACTAATATAATACTGTATGTTAGTTATATTTTAATAAAAATCTTAAAGAAAAAAGAAAACAACAAACCCCAAGTGAGGAGCATTCTACAAAATATCTCACCAGGACTTTCATAAAGTGTTAAGGTTACAACACACACACAGACACACACACACACACACACACACACACACACACACACACACACAGGAAAGACTCAGAGATTGAAGGAGACCAAGGAGACATTATGACTCAATACAACATGGTATCCTGGATTGAATCTTGGAACAGAAAAACAGACGTCAGTGGAAAAATTGGTGAAATCTGAATGAAGTCTATGGTTTGGTTAGTAGTGTTGCACCAATGTTTGTTTCATAGTTTTCAAAATATGCCATCGTTATGCAAGATGTTACCACTAGGAGAAGCCAAGTGAAGGGTATATCTTTACAACTTCCTCTGAAAATTTTAAATTATTAAAAGATAAAACGTTTGAAGAAAGAAAAATAGAAAAGTTCTGGTTAATAAGATTGAATATACAGGAAAGGAAAAGTAAAGATACATATGAGAAAGTATGTGTGTGTATATGTGTGAATTTTTGTCTGTTGGTGGATGGGTCTGTGTGTATATGTGTTTGAGCGACATCTGGTGTGTGGTGTGTGGGTGTGTGTATATATGTCTCTGGGTGTGTAGCTGTGTCTGTGTGTGTATAGGAGGAAGGGTGAGTTTATGTGAACACATAGTTCTACTGTGAGGGAATTAATGAGCCAAGGTGCTTGCGTAAACCTGGGAGTGACATCTCCTTAAATTTTGAACCGTAGGCACCTTGCTGGGGCCTCACCCTAGATCCATATTTTTATGAAGCTGCCAAGAGGAGCAAAGTAACACAGAGGGCACCTGGACTTGAACTGAGGACCTCTTGATCTGCAGTCAAATGCTCTACCACTGAACTATACTCCTTGTAAAGATAAAAGCCCTATAAACACTTATTCCACTTTTATGAGTTACATTATACTTTATAAATATTTTTGCTGCTGAGAGTCCTTCTGGATTTAAATTCATCCCAATTCCCTTCTAGCCACACCACCTACTGCTTTTCCCAGAACCTATATGCTCTTTCTCTTCCCAGCACCTAAAGCTCGGTGCTGTATTCTAAGTTTAATTCTCCAGCTTTAAAAATACACAAGTGCCCATAAATCTCTGGGCACGATGATGAATGTTTTAAGTATTATGGAACACCAACAAATATTGGGCATGGAGGGAATCTTAACTGGGTATCCACAAATGGACTTCAGAGATTCATGTACAACTCTGAAGTTATAGGCAAATCTTGTATGTGTGTGTTGTATATTGTACACATTTTCATCAGATTTTCCAACGGGACTATGTCCACGATGAGCTGTCTCATTTTATAGTTTTTTTAAAAATGAGTGTTCCAAAGTTCACACTTCACCTTGGAACACCTCTAGTTCTTATTCTCTTGCGTTCCAATCTGAGGACTTGTAATCATGTGTATATCCACGATTGAGAAGACAGGTCAAGGAAATCTTCGTCATTGCAGCCGATTCTCTCTGATAAGGCCGTGAAGCCGAGGAGTGAACAGCAGTCAGAGCTCCAGCTCACAAGCTCTCTGAGGCCCCCAGACATTAATTCCCAGACTCTCCACTCAGAGACCTTACAGAAACCTCCTATTTCAAACCTGACATACCCAGAAATAAACTTGTCATCTTCCTGCCCAAACCTGCATCTTCTCCTATTTTGCTTCGTTGTAATAATAACAGCTCATACCTACTGGACACTTGCTATGTGGCAGGCATGGTACTTAAATTTCTACCCATAACTCCCACTGAATCATTACAAAAATCCCATAAAATAGGTATTAGTATTATTAGCATATTCATTTGCAAGTAAGGAAACTGAGGCACAGAGTGGTCACACAGCTGAGAGGTGGTGGGGCTAGGATTCCAGTAGGCTCAAGGCATAGTGCTGGGCCTAAATATTTAACCATCTTTGTTGGTGACACCTCTGTGTACTCGATCATTCGGCAAAAACACTTAACACAACTTCTTCCACCTCCCCTCTCCCAGTTCCGGTTAACCTCTGGGTACTGTTCATTTTACCTTTGATGTCACTTAGGTCCACCCTCATTCCTACATAGGCAGGGTCACCACCTCCTAAACAGCCTCTAGGCCTCCAACCCTCACATCCACACCCCCAACGGCTCCCAGAGCAGCCTGTTTTAAAAGGGAGTCTATATGTCAGTCACCTTCAAATACCTTCAAGAAAAACTCCAAGTATCTTAGCATAACATGCAACGTTCTTTACATTTGAATTCCTATTGGCCTCTTTAGCTTCATCTTCTGACAGTCCCCAGATCACATTTTGTGATCCAGCTACCTCCAACTGCATCCATCTGGCTCCAGTCTCTGCCTGTGTCATTTTCTCCGCCTGGAACTCCACCACCACTCCCCACACCCCGAGCTCCCCTCCACCCTCCGTCCCATGAGATATTATTCATCTTTGAAACCCTGATTTACTATCAGCTCCTCTCAGAAGCCTCCCTAGCCTCCCCTCCTCTAGATAGAAGTAATCGCTGCCTCTTCTGTATTCCTGAAGTGGAAAAATCCTGGGACAGCTCCCGTCACTCTGATGCCTTATTTTAGAGGCCTATTTCCTGGTTGAGAGCACACTGAGGCCAGGGGCTGTGTCTTATTCACCTCTGGGCTCACATTGTACACAGTTCTGGCACATAGCAGGTGCTCAGTGTATGTTGTTCACGCTGATCTAAAGACGCAGCAGTGCTTGTGCTGTGGGCAGGAGTTAGACCTGGACAAAGGTCTGACCTCTGGCCCTGGCCTGAGTCCTGAATGAAGACAACCCAGCTAGTAGGTTTTCTGCAAGAAAAACCCAGGGCTGCAGAAAGTGGATGGCGGGGGGGGGGGGGGGGGGGGGGTATACAAATCCCTCCAACTTTAGAGCAGGAAAAGAATGCTGTTCCCTAAACTTCAGGCCAGTTCATATTTACTTCTGGCAGTGTTTTGTGAATAAAGACTCTATCGGCTGACTTTCCCCAGGGCACTGCAAAGTATGGCATAGTCACTAAGTTGCTGGTTGGCCTTTTAGCCAAAAGGTTCTAAACTCAATAAACAGTCCTAGCACCTTGGGAGCATTGCTAAGTAGAATTTTGTCACAAAGCTTTCATCACTAGGAGAAAAGTATGAATAGCATACTGAAGTCAGTGAGAGTGTGTGCTCTGAGTTCAAATCTTGGTCCTGCTCTTTGTAGTTTTTTGATCTTGAGTCAATTACTGAACATCTCAGTCTGCTCATATAAAATGGAGATACTGAGACTGTCTTGTAAAATTTTGACAATAAATGGAAGAGATAATTAATATAAAGAACCTAGATTTGTGCCTGGCATACGAGGTCAGACAAGTAAGTTCGCAAACTCATCCTAGAAAAAGTGCTACATACCTCATGGCTGAATATCACTATGGTCACCTTCAAAGTACTCCCCTTGGGAAGCTATGCACCCATGCCAGTGCCTAGTACAACCTTCAAAGCAATTTTGGAACTCTTTTTCTGGAATGGCCTTCAGAGCTGTTGTATTACCCTTGATGTCCTGAATATCATCAAAATATCTTCCTTTCAATATTTCCTTTATCTTTGGGTAAAGAAAGAAGTCATATGGGGCCAGATCAGATGAGTAGGGAGGGTGTTCCAATACAGTTTTTACTGGCTAAAAACTCCCTCACGACAGTGCCATGTGAGCTGGTGCACTGTCGTGATGCAAGAGCCACGAATTGTTGGTGAAAAGTTCAGGTCGTGTAACTTTTTCATGCAGCCTTTTCAGTACTTCCAAATAGTAAACTTGGTTAACTGTTTGTCCAGTTGGTACAAATTCATAATGAATAATCCCTCTGATATAAAAAAAAGTTCAGCAACATCGTTGCAACAAGTTCGCGAACTTAATTGTCAGACCTCGTATACACAAAGGACATTATTATTCAACCAGCCATGAGCTACAGAAGAGAATAAAGTCAAAGTCAATCCCTTTTCTTTGGAAGCAAAAACAGGAACACGCAGGGGGCACCTGGATTTGAACCAGGGACCTCTTGATCTGCAGTCAAATGCTCTACCCCTGAGCTATACCCCCAATGAAACAAACTTGTTTTTATAGTCTATCTCTCTCTAAACATTCTGGTTCTAAGAACCTCCAATGACTCAGGGAGTTATAATTATAGAGAATGCCGCCTGGGAGGAGTCTGAACACTATAAATCTTCGAAGTTATTATGAAAAAAGACAGGACTCCTGAGAACTAAGTTCTCTAAGCCAAGAAACTCTTCTTAAACTTTCCAATATCCAAAGTCTCTCCTGTCCACCATATCTCACATAAAATGAATCTCAGTTCCAGGTAAAATTCATTAGGTTTTCCACAAATGGCAAGATCAATATAATGTGGATGGTTGGATTCCTGTCACGCTTCCTTTGGCCAAGGCTCCAAGCAACTGAGATTCTCATTCTTCTTCATGACTTCATAGAACTGAGCTCATAACTGGCACTCAATAGATATCTGTTGCGTTAAATAGATCAAGATGGTTACTAAATGATAATGGGCAGGGAGTGGGCAGGGAGCATATGGACAAAGGGATGATTCATGTAGTACGGTCTTGGGCAGGACAAGGCAGGACTGAGATTTCATCACACTACTCAGAAGAGTGCACAATGTAAAACTCATGAATTGCTTATTTCTGGAATATTCCATGTAATAGTTTTGGCCCACATTTGACTGCAGGTAACTGAAATCATGGGAAGCAAAATTATGGATAAGGGAACTGTACAAATAATGACATGTATGAGATAGCTTTTCCAAGCCATAACTGTAAGATGATTTTAGTCACACAAAAACAGATGGTCAGTGAGTTGCACTCTTATATAACATAACTTGTCTGAAAGTTGGAATATTGTCAACTCCAAAAGGTCATTTGATAAAAAGAAAAGTCTCCAAACAAGAGCCTGTTAATCAATTAAGTAAATTATTTATCCTGGTACTACCACCAAAGATTCCTTTTTAACTTCCAATACACCCACAGTTGGATCCATCTATATTTCTTGACTTTATCATAGACATCTCTCATCCTAATAAATTATTAAGGTGCTTCTTATGGAAATTTACATGTTTAAAAGATGCAAGAAGTCTATTAAGAAGTCTCTCTTCCGCCGAGTTCCCAGGCCACATACATCTTTCATGTCTTTTCAAAGGATCCTAAGTTTGGGATTGCCATTTTGTGTCTGGTTATGGTTGTTTGGGAACCTGGGAGAGGGGAGAGACTGCATACCATTCTTTTTCTCCCCTGCCTCAGGCTAGAATTGAGAGCCAAGAAGAGAATCACAGTGTGCTTTGCTCATTGTTCTTTTCTTACCCTGGACACCAGTGGAGTTGAGATTTTAGCAGTAACAGATGTACTATGTGCTTCACATCAAAGAACCGCAGCGTTGGAAGGTATCTAGAGATCATTTATTCCAACCGCTTATTTTGCGGTTGAGAAACACAGATGGAGGAAAGCTGAAGAGCCTTGCTTAAAAGTCATAGACATTATCAGTAGTAGGATCAGAACCATGGGTCCACCCTACTACCAGCTCCTTAGAGGCAAGGATCCTTTGGAAGCTCCCAGTACCCGGATAATGAAGGTACTTGATAAATGTTTATGGGATAAATATCAAACTGTAGTTATATATAAGTAGACTAAGCATCCTAATTTTCTGGGGATTCTCCTGGTTTTAGCACTAAATATCCTGTGTCCCAGAAAATCCCTCAGAAAACCATGTTGGGGTTGGTTGGTCACCCTAGATATTACCTATTTTTGCTCATCCATTGTATTTCTTAAACCTAATCATTCACTTTCCACTGTCATAATTTTTACTATTTCCACATAGCTCCTATATTAGTATACTTAATATTTGTCTTGAAATCAGCCGACTGCTTTTTATTTAGCCTCATCCTGAGCAAAAATATCATTGAAATTATGCCAATTGTATTTTCTTTCTATTGCACATCAACGTAAATATATAACAATTAAAATATGTTAAAATCATATTTAACACATGGTGCACTTACGGCTTGCCATGCATGGTTCTAAGCACTTTATAAATATTAATTCATTTAATCCTTAAAATAACCCAATGAGAGACAAACTGTTATCATCTTTGGTTTGCAATGAGGAAACGGAGAAACAGTGAAGTTAAATAATATACCCAAGGTCACACAGCTAGTAAATTTGTCCATGTGTCCCCAAAGTTGTCTTGAAAATACTCAGCAGTAACCACAGTATGATGGTTAATTTTATGTCGAGTTGAGTGGGCCACAGAATGCCCAGACATTTGTCCAATTATCCTAGGTGTGTCTCTGAGAGTGTTTCTGGATTAGATTAACACTTGAATCAGTAGACTGAGTAAAGCAGATGGGTCCTCCCTTTTTGGGTGGGCCTCATCCAATCTACTGAAGGCTGGAATAGAACAAAATGGTTGTGAGACGGACCTCTTTTCTTGCCTGATGGCTTTGAACTGGGACATCATCTTGTCCTGCCTTCAGAATCGAATTGAAGTATCAGCTCTTCCTGGGTCTCGTGTTTGCCATCTTTCAGATTGGTACTCATACCATTGGTTCTTTTGGTTCTAAGGTCTTTGGACTGAGACTGTAACTACAGATCTGCTCTTCTGGGTCTCCAGCGTGCTGACTGCAGAGCTGAGGACTTTCAGCCTCTATAACAATAAAGCTACATTTGACACTTGAACAACATGGGTTTGAACTGCGTGAGTCCACTTGTATACAAATTTTTTACAATAAATATATAGTCGGCTCTCTGTGTCCTTGGGATTCGCATCTGTGGATTCAACCAACTGCAGATGGAAAACAGTCTTTTCAACCTGCAATTGGGAATCTGCATATGTGGAGAGCCAACTTAAGTTATATGTGGATTTTTGATTGCATGGGGTCAGTTCCATTAATCCCCATGTTGTTCAAGGGTCAACTGACATATATATACACACACATCCTATTGGTTCTGTTTCTCAGGAGAACCCTAATACACACTGCAAACTCTGGAAAGAATAGTTGGGCCTACACTGGTCTTGAAGATACTGTCCATATTTATTAAGATTTCATATATGTCCTGAGGCCCAGAATATTACCTGCCACAAAGTAGCAGTTCAGTAATGATGGTTGCACTGCTGTCATATTCCTAACTTCTGTTCCCTTCACCATTATGATGTCACACATGTGAATTTGCTCTCATTGTCAAAATATAAGCAAAAGTTAATATGTGTTTCAGTTATAAGATACGCAAGCCAAATAATCTAGCCTAAGTCACAAAGCCTATCACTTAAAGATTTACACACGAACTATAAGAGAGGAGGGGATTACAGCACAAGACATGTTGCAGAGACCTTGGAAAAATTGTGGCAATTATTCAAAATATGCTCAGCCATAGGGTTTTGGAAAGTGACTCTTCCTAATATTTTCAGATTCTAAAAGACTATTTCACAATGAGAATGAATTAGAATTTAAGTTTCAGTAATTAGAAGGATTTTCTGCTTTATACTAAAATATTCTTTCTCAGCTGAATTCTTTTTCACTTTGTAACCCTCAGTCTCCTGAACTGTAAAATGCGGGATGTTGTAATTAGACAATTTAAATTCTTTCCAATCTCAACAATCTATGATTCACAAATTCAAAATTCAGCTTTTAGTATGGGACTAGGTTGGAAAGTATAAGTATGACCAAAAAATGGCAGGAAAAAAAAGTGATTAAACTGAATGGGAAATTTCAAATAAGAGTACAACACACACACATAAAAAAAGGGAATATGTTATGATGGTCACAAGATTTAACATCAACCTTACTACCCTAATTTTTCCTAATTTTATTCTACACAGGACATTTTTTCTTATAAATATCTATCCTCTCTGAAAAGATGCTTAACATCACTAATCACAAGAGAACTGAAAATCAAAACCACAATAAAATATTACCTCATACCCATTAGATTAGCCACTATCAAAAGAACAGGAAATAGTAAGTGTTGGAGAGGATGCAGAGAAATGGGTCTCTGTGCACTGTTGGTAGGAATGTAAAATGGTGCAGCCATTATGGAAAACAGTATAGAGAGTTCTCAAAAAATTAAAAATTAAATTACCATATGATTCAGCAATACCACTCCTGGTATATATTCCAAAAGAATTCATAGCAGGATCTCAAAGAGATATTTGCACACCCATGCTCACTGCAATATCATTCACCATAGCTAAGAGGTAGAAGGAAACAAACGTCCATTAACAAATGAATGAATAAAGAAAATGTGGTATATATATAGAATGGAATACAGTTCAGCCTTTAAAAAGAAGGAAATCCTGCCATTAGCGACAAGATAGGTGGGCCTGGAGGATATTAGGCTATGTGAACCAAACTAGACACGGTACATAATCCCTAGAGTTCTATTTTATGAGGACTCTAAAATAGTCAAACCCATGGAACTAGAGAGTAGATAGAATAGTGGTTACGAGGGGCTGGGGAGAGGTGTCAGTCAGAAGGTACAAAATTTCAGTTACAGCAGATGAATAAATTCTGGAGCTCTACTGTCTAACAGAGGGCCCATAGTTGACAATATTGTATTGTACACTTAAAAATTTGCTAAGAGGATAGATCTTATGTTAACTGATCTTACCACAAAAGAAAGAATATGTTATTAATTAACTAATTAATTAAAAACAAAGGGGGTGGGAGGAAATTTTTGGAGGTGAGGTGGTAAGTTTATGGGCTTGAATGTGGTGATGGTTTCATGAGTATATACTTATTTCCAAACTCATCCAGTTGTTGTTTACATTACATACATACACCTTTTTTATGTTAATCATACCTCAATAAAATGGTTTTACAAAAAAGAAAGAGAAAAGGGTAATTGTTAAGGGCTGGGGAGAGGAAGGAATTCGTGTTTCATGAATATAGAGTTTCAGTTTTGCAAGATCACGCAAGTTCTAGAGATCTGTTGCACAACAGTGTGAATATACTTCACACTAATGAACTGTGCAGTTAAAAATGATTAGGATGGTAAATTGAACGTTACGTGTTTTTTAACCAAAATTTTTAAAAAAAAATCTATGCCCTAATGTTAGAAAGAACTTGAGTAATGAAGCAAAAAATCAAACACGTGCCTATTGTAGAATGGCAGGCGTATGTTAGCGTTTATCTCACTTGATGATAAGCAACTCTGCAACCTCCAACAGATTTTGCCTGATTCACAGACCAAGATACTTCTTCCTCTAACTCAATAGCAAACCCAATGCTCCCAACAGGGCGTACCTCCACCTGGCATTCATTCCCCAGATGGTCACTCTGTTATTTTAGGCCTTTTCATTACATTTAACAACACAGCAAAATGAAGCTAATATTACAGTACACATTTTTCTGTTCTTGGAGAAGCAGCCTCTAAATTTAGCCCTTAAGTGCTGTATTTTACTCTCAAACTCACTCTCAAACTCTTTCTCCCTTTCTCTCTTCCCTGCTCTCTTTTTTTTTCTCTCTCTCAAATCAGTCTACGTTCTCCTAGGGTTCAATTTATTCTCTAAATGAAACAAAAGCCATTTTACAAGGTACATTCAATCTACTCAGATTACAGAGCTCTAGTTCAGAAGTTACAGTTTCAGGTAGAGAAACTTTTTTTAATGGGAAATTTTGTGCCTTAAAAATGACCGTATATTTATTGGGGTGACAACTGTTAGTAAAATTACATAGATTTCAGGTGTACAATTCTGTATTACATAAAAAAAAAAAAAAAAAAAAAAAAAAAGAATGACTGTATAACAACCATATCAGTGTGTCCCTCCAGGAATGTCTCCCTTAATTTGTTTCATGAAATAGTGTCTTTGTTGGCATACACAGCTCCTCTCTAAACTTTCCTAAAAATCAAAAAATAGCCGACCTGCCAACCCTTTGGCTAGCACACTGAATGTGAGGTTATAAGGAGGACAGGAGAATAATTTAATTTATAGATGTGGTGGCTTATATAAAATCAACTTAGCTGAGCTGGACGTGTATCTTTCAGAATTCCCTCCCCCGCACGGTTCGGGGTTAGGGCAGCACCCACAAGAAAGTGTGCAGGTGGAAGGGTGGAAGGGAAGTGTTCACACTAAGATGGAGGATGTTAGGGGCAGGTGCCACTGCATTCCACTCACATCACTGATCGTGTGGACCACTTGTTGGCTTTAGACAGTCCAGGCCAACAGTTCACTTCCGGCTGGATCTTCTTCCTAGTGGCTCTGAATCCTGGGCCAGGTTCAGGAGCACCTCTGGGGTGAAATGTGCCGGCAGGTCACCGCCATCATTGAAGCAGAGGTTTGGAGGCACTGGGACACTGATGTGGGTTCCAGTTTGTTCTTTCTCTCCCACACTTCACGTCCATCTTCCCTTTCGGAACGCAGGCCTCACTGACTGCAGGCCCAGCACCACACACAGTGCGTATACTGCTCAACTAGCTTCCACAATTGCAGAAGGTCTCATTCCTGTAACAAATCCTTATATCACTTATACGGTTCTGCTTCTCTGATGGAATCCTAACTAATCACTGGAGGAAATAAAACAGCAAATGACATGTACATGCTGAAATTCTTTAATCTGACCAAATTCTACTTGGTCATGGCATTTACCTCCTTGGATGACTGAAGAGGAGGGTAGTGGCATCCAGACTTAACCTCTCATTTTCTCTGGAGCCTCCCTGTGAGGAGAAACCAAGAAAATGGCTTCTGGCCTCCCTTGGGGGTCTCTCTTCATGATTTCACCCTTAACCTTGTCTATTCTGCTTCCTCTGTCGCCGGTACTCACCACAGTTCACCTGCTGGTTTCTGTCTATCTAGAATCACTTTGTATATGGAAACAGACCTGTGTGTATCAGATCATAATTTCTTACTGAAAATATATAGGATTTTTTTTTTTTCATTTCTCATTAAGCTTTACTTAGCAGTGACGGAAAACTTCAGACCTCAGAATCTCTTTTACGTGGTATAGAAAACACTGGGCTAGCAGTCAACCCCAGCTCTGCTCAATCAGTCTGACGTTTGGGCAAGATCCTGAATCACTTTGGATCCTCTAACCTTCACCTGCAGCAGGAAAAAACTGGAACTGATCTCTCAAAACCTGTCACTTCAAACATTGCATTCGAAATAAATCTTCTAAATAACACTCTAAATACCATAAGAGAAGCTTCATCTTTACAGGAGCTGGAAATAAATATTTCCAGAAGCAAATATTCAGACTTTTGTACATTTTCAAAGATATGTCAAACCATAGATACAGCTGTATAAAAGCATATTCTGGAATGAAACTCAGGGCAAATTTAATACTCAATCACTCTTACCAAATTATCTCTATTTTTTAGCGTACTTATTTATATAGTTTTTGATCCTTTATTTTTATTTTGATAATCTTGTGTTTTTAATGTATACTGCCTTAATCCTATTTGGAAGTACATGAAATACAAACTGTAAAGAAACAGTTACACTATTCTAGTAGCTCTGATGGAAAACTACTCCGGGTTAAGATTCATTTGCTATGTCACCCAGAAACAGGAAGTTAATGAATTATATTAATGTTTCTGGGAAGAATACAGCTCTCAAAGGGCTCTAATTGACTTCTAGGAGGTGGATTCCGCTTGGGGAAAAATCAACATAGAGTTTTTGCTGACTTAACCAAGTTCACATGGAATGAAATAGTTTCAGTATTTGCCTTATAGGAAAATACCCTCATCTACCTGGGTCCCCCACTCTGCCTTAGTTAATGAATACCTAGGCCCAGGCCCCACCTTTGTGTAAGGGATCTCAGTCACTAACTTTATCTAGTATCCCCAGAGCTATATGTCTCACTTTATCACTAGTTTCTATGACCAGGGACGACGAGATCCCTGCTGCAAAACCAAACCCAGGGGCCAGAGCTCTACTCCCTATGGATAGGTGGGCCAGGACTGGCTGCCTCCCTTCCCAGCCCTCCTGAAATTACCTGAGTTCATTTCTTGTGGATAAGGAAGGGTAATTCAGAAGGCAAAACTAAGAGCCCAAAGGGCAGAGTCAAGAGGCATGGAGAAGCATGATAGTAGCACTGAGCCCTAATAAGATATTGGTCACATGTGCCTTGTTGGATTTCAGAGTTGCTATGGACCAGTGGCTGCTGTGTGCTGCCTGCTTTCCCTCCTTTTGAATTAATGTGTCGATTGCAGTTATCTTATACCTGTCCCACCACAGGTATAAAATAACCTGTGGTGGGACAGGTATAAGATAACTGTCAGATAATCAGTATCTTCAGTTCACAAATCTTCAGATTGAGAAGGATGGTATGCAAGGCGATTGGACTTGAGGAACCACACCCAAGCATCCTCATTTGCACCTGGACCTCAAGATTGAGCCTGATTTCATAATGAGATGAAACTTTTGTAAGGACTTAGGAGGAATGTATTTTGCATTTGGGAGGAATGTAAGCAATTGTGGTCAGAGGACAGAGTGTGTTTTAACACATGACCCCAAATGTCTTGATCACTTCTCCCATTTAAAAGTGGTCCCCTTCACTTGCTCCTGACCAGGCGCTTGGGACTTCTACAACCATTATGGTATTGCAGAAGTAATGCTGTGACTTTTGAGGCTAGGTCAGAAAGGGACATGCCGCTCCCACCTGCTTCTCTTGGGATTCTTGCTCTTAAATTCCAGCCACTAGGCTGTGAGGAAGCCCAAGCTGTTACATGGAAAGGTAATGGGTAGATATTCAGGCCAACAGCCCCAGCTAAAGTCCAACAACAAGACATGTGACTGAACAAGTCTTTAGATTATTCCAGCCCTAGCTGTGAAGTCATCCCCAGCATTCAAGTCTTCCTACCTGAGGTGCCAGACAATGCAAAACGAAGACAAACAATCTCCACTGTGCCCTTTCCAAGTTACATTTCATAAGCGTAATAAATGGCTGTTGTATTATACCGTTAACTTTGGGATGGTTTATCATGCAGCAATACATAACTGTAACTACCCGTCTGTATTGCCTGTCATTGTTGTAGCTCTTAGTGTAGTCTACCTCTTCAGGCCTCAACCAGGCCTGGAGATTGCAATGCCCTTATGTCCTGTTCCTTTTGTGTCTTGCCAACCCTCCCCGCCACCATGACAATGCATGAGACTAAGATCCAGACCTTGTCCCTCCCCTTACCTGCTCTGATTTTCCATGGAGAATTGCACTGCCTTATGGGTAGAACCCAAGATAGTGCAAACACGATGGTGAGTAACACGATGATGACTAGGCAATAAATAAGAAAACGGAAATCATAGTCTAATAGATGACACTTGGCAATATGGTCTGGTGAGCTGAGCCTGAGACTTCTAAAATGTTTGTTTTATTTTTATTTGTCCTGGCACCTCCATCTAGAAAGTTGCATTACGTCTCCAGTTTCCTGTTGGTGTAACACAAGGACAAGTGACCTTGATGAGCTTCTGGCAAATATCCAGTTTCACTTGGCGGAACGCTGAGCGAGATACCATTGCCCTCGATCCCTCTCTAGGCAAAACAGGCTTCCCTGTGAGGGACAGGGTGCAGCCAGCAGCAATACTTTCTCACACATTCAGACTTCCTAGTCATTTGCTATACACTTATTCTCAGTCTCCTTTGGGTATGAGACCTCAAGACTTCAAGAAAGTGAGAGGTTTTCCCTCCCAAAATGGCATCTGGCACACAGCCTGTCTGCCTCTGTTCCCTGCCTCATTCTGCTAGCCAGTGTCATTAGCACTCTTACTGAAGAGCCATATGTTACATATGTCCAAAATAGTTCTCAAAATAATGATGGCAATGCCAATAAGAAACCTGGGAGTAGGGGCTGCAGGATTAGATGAAATAATCACTAGACTCACTAGATTGCCAGCTGATAAGGGATGTGGCAGGAACTCCTTTTCATTAGCCTGAGACCTTGAATGTCACATCCTAGAATCAGGTGACAAAGCATCTGTAGAGGGCAATGCGGCAACCCAGGCAGTGGGTAGTGAGATTAGGAAGAAAAAATGGAAATGGACAGATGGTGGCTCCTGCAGCCAAGAAATGATTCTTCAGTTTGACATGGTTGGCATACAAATTTTAAATGAAACTTGGTAAAGATCAGGTTATTTTACCACAGACCAATCCCTTTGTCTCCATAAAGTCTTGAATTTTTATTTGTTTTCCTTTCACTAACGTTTCTTTGCTTTCCAGAACTTCAGAAGAAGGTTAGGTAGTGGGGAGACAGAGGGAGTGGCAGATCAATGAGAATTTAAGTCCTAGATCTAAACTTTGAAATCCTAAAATATTTTCAGTTATAAAAAGATGTCCTACTTTCAGAATCCAGTTCTGCAAATCGTTTTCAGAAGCCATGAGACTTCAGAGCTTTAACTTGGCTGACAAAATTTTCATTAGCCTCCTCCATATTTCATAGTGCCATCCTCTATGGTTTTCAGTCTCTAAAATTCTAAATTATTGTGAACATGTGCTTCTAGCAAATATAGTCAGAGCTGTCCTACCACCTCTAGTTTGCAATCATAAAACCAAAGGAAGAAAAATAAATAAATAAAAGAATAATTTGCTTCCGGGAACCAGGACCTTTCCCAACTCTCCCCACCCTCTTTCAATAGCTCCAGCCAGTCTCCTCCCACCATGTCTCAATCTAAGGTCATAACTCAACTGCCAAGTGTACATAACAGGAAACATTAGCCCCAATTCTATTTGTCCTATAATCATTCAAAAATCAAGTTTTTGTCAGAATAGAAAAATAAGAACAATGAAAATTTTGTGAACGCATACTACGTTCAAGGATTCTGTACAACCCAATCATTTCAGCCACAACAGGCTTATAATGAGGAGACTCTAACCCCTCCTGGCAGACTGGCACCTGGCTTCTGGCCTGATGGTCATTAGGAAGCCCTAACTTGGCTTCAGCTGTAGGCCAGAATTGTAATGTGGACCACAAATGCAAACTACAGATATATTTAATTTTCTAGTAGCCAAATTTAAAAAGTGAAAAGAAACATGCAATTAATTTTCATAATATATTTTTAATCCAGTATATGAAAAATACTGGGGGTGCCCAAAGAATGTATACACATTTTCAGAGATAACATCTCTGAGATGTTATCTCTGAAAATGTGTATACTTTTTTTTTTGGCACCCTCTATATTATTATTTCAATATATAATCAGTATGTAAAGAATAACTGATTTTATATTCCATTTTTCATACTAACCCTTCAAAACTGGGTGTGTATTTACAGAATTCGGACCAGGCCCATTTCATTCATCAATAGCAACATACGGTTAGTATCTATCTTATTAGACAGTGTGGCTAGGTGTGGATAAGCCAGTCCTTATTTTTATGACTAAGTTATGTTCCTTTCCAAGAGAAAGTGTCTCTTTTAGGTTAGGCAACTGAAATGGGAATCCCTGTTCCCTGAAAGTAAGCTTGCCAGATAAAATATAAGACATTCAAGTGTCAAGCGGGGTCTCTGGTCCCGCTCCCCACATTAGAACGCAGGATATGACAAGGCCATAAAGGAACACCAATGGAGCCATGGATGGGGGGTTGATATCACTATAGTCTCGCTGGCGGCTGGGTTGGAGACACAGGAAGCAGGCTCCACACGATGTACAACCTGCTGTCTGCTTCTCTGCCAACCAACAAATCACCCCCCAACTCAGCCATAGCAGTTATAGTAATGGCTAATGGCTAACCAGTTACAGCTGATGGCCACCCAGCCACAGCTGATGGCCATCTAATAACTGAGTCAGCACCTTTCCATGTGAGGCCAAGAGCTTGGAAACTGCTCTCTGGGACTCTGTCCCCACACTCCATCCCCCATGGTCTGGCCTCACAATCTACGTGGCTAGCATCTTCCATGAAGGGCCCTGTGTCAGGAAACCAGCTCACAAGAAAAAGTTTCAGTCCAGTTCAAGTAATGTCCCAGGGGGTGTCCCTCAATGTCCACCTACTTTCTGGGCACAGCCAGGGTTCTCAGGGTACCGCCAGTCTTTCTCAGGGCACCACCAGTCTTTCTGGGCACAGCCAGACTTCCTGGGCACAGCCAGGGTTCTCAGGGTACCATGCTGGAACAATAGTGGCTCACCTCCAAGGTGCTTACATATTCTCGCTGGTGGCCGGACGAGACACAGGAAGTAAACATCTGCCTGCACCCCAACGAGGGGTCTTCCTGCACACACAGTCTCACTGGCAGCTGGACGGGACACAGGAAGCAAACATCCGCCAGTTCCACTACATGGTGATACACTCCCAAAGAAACAGTCAAGCGGTCCATCATATCAGGGATGGAAGGTGTCATGCGGGGTCTCAGCTCCCATTCCACGCATAAGAACGCAAGATATGGTGAGGCCAAAGAGGAAAACTGACGGAGCCATGGGTAGGGGGTTCATACCACTATATTCTCACCAACGGCTGGGTTGGAGACACAGGAAGCAGGAGCCACACGACCCGTAACACGCTGTCCACTTCTCTGCCAACCAACCAACCCCCCAGCACAGCCATGGCTGTTATATCTAATGGCTAACCAGTAACAGCTGATGGCCAACTAGTCACAGCTGATAGCCGTCTACTATCCGAGCCAGCACCTTTCCACGTGAGGCCGAGAGCTTGGGAACTCCTTTCTGGGACTCTGTCCCCACATCTAGTTAAATTTGAATTTCAGATAAACAATGAATAATTTTTTTAGTATAAGTACGTCCCAAGTATTGCTTCTTGTTTTTTTTTGTTGTTGTTGTTGTTGTTTTTTATATAAATCTGGCAACCTACGTGAAAGGCATTGGTATAATTGAGTTTTTACCTAAAGGAAAGTATATAGCTAGTGAGTGAACAGAGCTTTCTCTCATCAGGGCCACAACTAAGGTAATGGGAAGGAGACATGTCATCAAATCACCAGTAGGGGTAGGAAGGACCAATGTGTATTACTCTACTTTGTTCTAGCACAGATAGGAATGCACTGGCAATCCCACCAAAAGAAAGAAGCAGGAAGTGAAGGTGCAAGGAGAAACCATGGCAGGTGAGTGAGCAGCAGAAGATTTTGGTGCACCAGGAAGTCAGAGGTAGGCCTGCTGGGAGAGCCACTGTTTCCAGGGCGAGAACCACCATTCTTAAGGGTGAGATATAAAGGCACCCGCCAGAAATGTGCACAGCTGAGCAGCAGGTGGTGCTGACTCTCTGAAGCCTACACCTCTCCACCCTGTTTTCGTCTAACCTTTGCATGAATTTTATAAAGATATCTGTACATCCCGCAAGAATATCTATTTTGCAAGAGCTTGATCTTAATGTAGCATCTGCAGCTTTTCAATTTGCTATGTATTTTTTTTTTTTTTTTTTTTTTTTTTTTTTTTTGCTAATAAAATTGTCTTTCATTTTTATTTTATGTACCAAGAGCTCTGGCAATGGGTGAGGAGAGAGAAGCACTAAGTTTGTTCAATTTATTAGATATTTCTTTGTGTGCTCCAAGTGAGAGGGAAGAAACATGCCCTCCCCCCAAATTCATCAAATTCCTAAAGATTCCAAAATCATAACCTGCTTAAGGCTAAGGGGCTCAGGGACTACGGGACTCTGGGGAAGACGTGTGTTTCCGATTGGCTAGGTGTGGAGTACTTGTAAGGCTCAGAGGAAAGATCCAGAGTGTCTGACTGAGTAGCTCAAGGGTGGGGCTCGAGAATTTGCATTTCTAAGATTTGCAGTTCCCAGATGCTGCCAATACTGCTGGTCCAGGGACCACACCTTGAGAATCACTGCCTTAGATAATGAGAGCGTTTCCACAGGGACACAAATAGTACCTGTTGAGGCTTTTTGTTCTGTTCTATCATTAGAGTTTCCTCAAATTGAAAACCCACAGAACATAAACTGCACGAGCAGTGGGCCCGTGGCCTCAGTTGTTGCTGCTGATCATTCAGTTGTGTGACGTGGGTTTTCACGTCGTGTGTCAGATGGTTTATTTGAAGCTCTGGGGGTTGGAAAAGGAAGTGTCTCAAAGGTGATCCTTTGAGAACAGATTTCCCCAGCCACTCCCTGGTCATTTCTGCCATCTCCACCCTCTATCACCCATTGTCCTTCCTTTAATCAATCCTGAATTTCCCTAGTCTATCCCTCTGCCTCAGTCTCCAGGCAATCCTAGGCTGGGTTACAGGAGTGTTATCTTCCCTAGTCAATCCTCAAGTCCATTGTCACCCAAATTTCACTTTCAGAAACAGGAAGCCTTTCATGTTCTTTTCCTGAGCATGGTGGTGAGGAGACCCACTTGGTTACCTTCCAAGTGGTAGGAAGTGACAGGAAGTAGTTACTTCCTGTCCACAAAGAGAGAGCATCACCCATGTCAGCCCCTGCTAAATGAGGAATATGGAACTCTACATAAGGGCAATAACAATGAGACTCTGAGATTTTCAGAACTTACAAAAGGCATTTCCATTTTCTAACCTCTCCTGAGGTTATACCTTTATCTTCACGAGCCCGTCTACTCTCAGTAGGCTCCTGAGAGGCCAGACTATTCTCCATTTCTCTTCAGGAATTTCGTCCCCTTAGAACTTTCTCCAAGACTTCCTGTCTACCCACATCCCTCTTCCCATACTATAGAGAACACTATTCATGTAAGGACTTAATAACTAAATTACATGGAATTATAAGGGATGCCCAAGATCAAACAAAAAGAAGCCACAGAGGTTCAAAATACCTCCCCACATTCTCCTCACCTTTGTCCCTGTTCTGTTCCCAAAAGCCCAGGTACCTTCTCTGCTCTCTTATTCCCAACAGAATATTAAACCACTCCAGCCATGTCATGCCCTTCTCTTACCCAGAGGGGCCACTCTTCCATGAAGATCTCTTGATGCAGAACCCTTCATTTTGGCTAAAAACTAAGTTCAGGGCAAATCAATAACAGTGAACCAGGAAGACATTGAGCTGCCTCCTCATCTCTAGTGGGAAACATTCCTCAGTGTAACTTAAAAAGGGTCTTTGAGAGGCAGCATACTGACTGCAACAAAGACCTTGATTTCCACTCTGTCTCTGCTCAGCATTTTGCCCAGAGCTTTGGCTAGACAAGCCCTATCCTTGTGCCCAATTATAGAACTAAACAAATTCTTGCTAATGAATGTGTGTGGCAAATTAAATAAACCTTAAAGTGTAAGCAATTATTTCCCTCTTAGCCAGTATTCTTAGTGAGGTCCCACTTCCACATGTAATGACTAATTTCTGGAATACATTTGCTTTAGATGCAAATTTCTCTGGATATTAGAAATTGAAACTAATATTCACTTTGCATATTTGTTATCTTCTTTTGAAAAGGAAGTGACAAGGAAATCTTTCTGCGGCCTGAATTTTTTCTTTCACATTTCATTGTTCTGATAAACTAGTATTTCTTAAACTGTGGTCAGTATAATCACTTGCATCAGAAATACGTGGGATGCTTATTAAAAATGCAAATTCTTGGCCTCATCCCAAACCTACTGGTGTGAGGTGGGGACTTGCCCAGGGAATTTTTTTTTTTAATTGAAGTTTATTGGGGTGACAATTGTTAGTTAGTACAGTTACATAGATTTCAGGTGAACAATTCTGTATTACATCATCTATAAATCCCATTGTGTGTTCACCACCCAGAGTCAGTTCTTCCATCACCATATTAAATCTTTATTTCTTACACGCTCCTGAGGAGATTCTTATGCTCACTAAAATTTAACATCCACCATAATAAGTACAGTTTATATTTATCATACAAGTGTTATATAGGCAGTTAGGGGGTTGACAAAGCTATACCCCCCAGGGGCTTCAATTCCCCTGCTAGTGTAATTATAGCAAAACACACTAACTTTATTCTAATAGGATTCAACATGAGGTCAAACACGACTCCTTTGCTTTTTCCTAATATGCTTTGTCTTTATTGTTTCTTCCCCACTTCCTACCTTAGCATGCCATTATCCCCAATTCATTCAACACCTCTTTGCTCTTTCGTGTCTTGATTCAATATTTATGTTACTATCTTCTTGTTACCAAACTTACATCTTCTCTAAGCAATGGCTTCCCAACAAACACACAGATTCTGTGACATTAACTCAGCTGACCCTCCTAATCCCACCAACCTAACTCATCTTCCAATGTAGCACCAGCAATGCTTAAAGTACTTAGGGACACAGCTCACTATTCTCAAATTTTTCTGGGGACAGACATATTACATTTGATATTGCCTCATAAAATGTTGATTTGTTATACCACTGTTCATTGCAGGAAAAATTATTATACCTATATAATATTATATATAGTATAATACTATGTATATACTATTTATTATATGTATTATATATTATATATGAGTGCAATTAATATATGTTTTCATATGGTCAGACAGCTAATAGAATCTAGAGTAACACTGTCTAATAGAACTATCTGTAATGATGAAATATTCTATGTCTATGCTGTCCAATACGGTAGCCACTAATTACATAGAGCTGATGAACTCTTGAAATGTGGCTAGTGAGGCTGAGGAAGTGAATTTTTAATATTATATGATGTTCATTGATTTAAATGTAAATAGCCACATGACACCAGTGGCTACCTTGTTGGACAGCACAGGCCTAATGTGTGCTATTTGAATGTTCTCATTCAGAAGACACTAATGCACCAAACTGTGCTTCCTTCACTCTAGAAAAAGCCTGGCAATCTGTGTTTGCTGGACAGTGGTGTTTCAAGTGGAGTGTGGGTGAAAGTGGTCCGCTGAGGCAAGACGTGTTTCATCACTGACATTCTTTAGAATTGTTGGTGCATGGTGATAATAAAAAGCAGACCAGCTTTTAGTTTTATTATTATTTTTAAACACTTTACAGGAAATGCACCCACTTATTGCCAGTATCCAGAGGAGACTGTTCCATCACTATGCCTGTTACAGCGCTATCTTCAGTCATTTTATTTCTTCTTGCTCTCATATCATATTCCAGTGAACATTTTTGACACATGATGGATAACACAGGTTTTGCAAGCGATTATGCTGAAAGTGACTTAAAAGTGGCAAAGAAGGTCATTACATTGTGTATTGAAATACAAGTTTTACATAGGGAAAAGCTCTTTGACATTGGTTTGGGCAATGAATATTTGGATATACACCATAATCACAAGCAACAAGAGTAAAGATTACAAGTGGGACTACATCAAATTAAAAGCATCTGAATAGCAAAATAAACCATCAAAGAAATGAAAAGTCAGCCAATGGAATGGGAAAAAATATTTGTAAACCATATATCAAATAGGGAGTTAATATCCAAAATATATAAAGCACTCATACAACTCAACAACAAAAAAACAAACAATCTGATTTTTTAAATGGGCAGAGGATCTAAAAAGACATTTTTCCAAAGAAAACATACAAATGGCCAACAACTCCATGAAAAGGTGTTCAACATCATTAAACATCATTAATCATAATTGGAATTCGTCATGCAAAGCAAAACCACAATGAGATATCACCCCATATCTATTAAAATGGCTTTAATCAAAAATACAAGAGATAAAAAGTGTTGGCGAGGATGTGGCGAAAAGGAAACCCTTGTACACTGTTGGTGGTTGATGTAAGTTGGTACAGCCATTATGGAAAACAGTATGAAAATTCCTCAAAAAATTAATCTTACTTTTGGGTATTTATGACCCAGCAATCTTACCTTGAGCATTTATCTGAAGGCAATGAAATCACTATCTTGTAGAGATATCTGCACTCTCATGTTCATTGTAGCATTACTCACAATAGCCAAGATAAATGGATAAAGAAGATGTGATATATATACAGAGGGTGCCAAAAAAAGTATACACATTTTAAGAAAGGAGAAAACTGTATTAAAATTGTAATAATATATACCAATAACAAAAGATGAATACAAGTCACATTTGATTTCTGCAATTATAAGAGGTGCTCAAAGTGGTTACCATCAGCGTAATTTTAATACAGTTTTTTCCTTTCTTAAAATGTGTATACATTTTTTTGGAAATATATATGTGTATATATATATATATATATATATATATATATATATATATATATATATGTATATACACACACACACACACACACACACACAATGGAATATTATTCAGCCACGAGAAAGAAGGAAATCCTGCCATTTGCAACAAGAGGGATGAAACTTGAGGGCCAGGGTGCTTGGGAATGGGCCTTGGAAATAAAGCACCTTTTAATGTACATGTCTATTCATTGCCATAAAAAGAAATTCATTATATGTTAAAGGGGCAAAAAAGACAACTTATAAAATAGCATGTGTAATGTAATCCTGAATATACACAGGTATAAATGTATGTATATGTTATGGTAGCCACTAGCTACATTGTGTGTGTGTGTGTGTGCGCATGTGTGTGTGTGCGTGCACCTGTGGTACACATGGTACATGTGTATAAGTATGTGTATGTCTATACACATTTAGAGAACAAGAAATAGAATGGTAGAGAATGCAATTAAAAAGTAGAAGTGATTATGTCTATATAGTAAAATCATCAGTAATTTTATTCCTCAATTTTATAATAAATTTAATCAAATATGAAATTTCTCACAAAAAGCAAATGAGAAAAGTCATTTTTTAAAAATGTCTGCTTATTCAAATTCTTCAGTTATTGGGTACAACTTGCAGGTATTACCTTATCTGGTCTCTCTCAAATTCTTCAATTTAGGTACTGGTTTTGTGTTTATTTGGCTTGGTTTGGTTTGATGTGTAGAATTCACTCTTATATCTACTAGTGGTTTTCCTAGGCTAGTATAGGGATTCATGCTTATTTTTCTCCTGAATAGCTTTTGATCATTAAAAATTTGTTTAATGACATAAGTAAAGCCATGGATTAGATGCATTTCACCTTTACATAACTGCTCTTGGATCTTTCATTTCATTTGGGATGATCTAAAACCATGGTTCTCAAACCTTCTTGGATTCAGGGACAAGGGCAAAGTCTCCATAGATACCTGCCTCTCCTATTTCTCTTTATCAGTTTTAGAAACTGGACATTTGGCATTGCTCTCAGCTAGACACCAATAAGATGAAAAGATGTTTTTTTAATTATATATCAAATTGAATTATTATTTCAGTCCCTAAATGGAAACATAGACACTGTCATAATACTAAATGTAATATACCTACCTTAATATACCTGTAATATACCTGTAAGATAGCCAGCTTAATGAGTCTCAGGCATCATCCAGGCACCACAGAAAATGCTGATAACCTGGAGAAATGGACAGTGAAGTCAGATGCATCCTACGTTGAAAATTGAGATATACTGCAAATAAAAACAGATCTTTGAATTTTAAATTAGATATAAAGTGGTTTCTCCATAGAAGCAATTCTTATGCAATTAGAAGTCAGTCCTGTCTGATCAGATGGTTAGACTTGCTAAACAAAATAACCTAGACGGATCAGTGCTCTGAATGAGGCAATTCTGGACTCTTGGGTTGAGGTGCAAGCAACTCCACTAATATGCTATTACCTTGCATTGGGCAGACTAGTTGACTTCTCTGAAACTTAGCTTCCTTATTGAAAATGCTGATATTACTACTTACCCAGGTTTGCTGTGAAGATTAAATGAATGTATGTAAAAGTAGAAATATAAGGTATTGTTATACTCAACTTTTAGATTTATTTATTTGAATGGGATTTTGGAAGGGAAGACAGGTGAACAGGCATGCGCAGTCAGCCATCTTGAACAGGAAGTTTCATTCTAACATTATTAATGGCAGGTGAAAAAAATTTTCCTGTACCAAGAAGACAGCAAATGAGATGGGAATTATCCATCTAAGATGTAAATTACCACTTGGAAGTCAGCAGACTTTTGGACCATCTGCTGATTCACCATTGGTGGTATGTTCAAAGTGAGCCTTCAAATTTTAGTAAGGGACTGACTCCAGACATCTTCCTGGAGGAATAGATCAAAGAAAGACAGAGTGCTGGGGAGAGCAAATCGAGGGAGAGGAAGGTTATTGAACAGCTTATCTTAAGGCTAAAAGTAGAAAAGAAGAAGGCTCAAGGCTCCTGAAGAGCCCGCTAAGAGAGGTTATCTAGACAAGAGACAAGGGAAACCAGGACAATAATTAATTATTCCCCTGTCTTTACCATTTGTGTTAGCCCATGTCTATTTCCCTGGGGAAATGAGCAGTAAAAGCCTTCCATTATTACTAAAATAAACACAACTGAATTTAAAAGTTATAGGTTAAAAATAACCTTCATTTAATACTAAAATAAAACAACAAAAGTCTTCGTTATTCTCCAAAACAGCAGAGAGCATACCAGCTAGTCAAGAAGAAGCCAGAGATAGGAAAAGTGTCTGCTAGCATGAAGAAAGGGGTAAACAGGAAACCAGCATACACTGTGGGAGATAAAAGAGTGTGCAAACAATCTAGATTCAAATCCAAACTGTGCCACTTCCAAGTTATGAGATCTTGGACAGGAACTGAAATTTTCCAAGTCTTGCCTTCATCACTGACAAAAAATGCAACAACAATAATAATAACTGTGATGGGCTGAATTGTTTCCTCCCCCAAAAAATGTGTATATTGAGTTCCTAACGCCTAGTTCCTCAGAATGTGACTGAATTTGGAGATAGAGTCTTAAAGAGATAATTAAGGTTAAATGAGGTCACTGGAGTGATCCCTAAATCAATAGGACTGCTGTCTTTGTGAGAAGAGGGAGAGACATCATGATGTACGTGTACAGAGAAAGGGCTGCATGAAGACACAGTAAGAAGGCAGCCAGCTGGAACCCAAGGAGATAGGACTCAGAAGAAACCAATCCTGCAGACACTCTAGACACCCAAATGGTTTTCTTTCCCTTCCTTTCCTGATTAAAAATGGTGCTTAACCTACAAGTTAGCTATTTTGGTAGAAGAGACTCAAATCAATGAGAGGGTAGCATATCAGAAAAGTCCAACCATGACCCACTAAACTCTAGAAAATTATTGTTACAGATTCTAAATAACCTAGAAATATTAAGAAACATTAGTGCAGAGATTATTTCAGAAAAAGATATTTCTAATGTCAAAAGTTATTTATGCGTATACTAGAACTTACATGACCCTCCAAATGTTTGATTTGCTAAACTCTGTCCAAAAAATTAAAAAGACAGGAAAGGAAAAAGAAAAGAGGAAAAAAAAAACCACATGTAGGCTATTTGTTTCTACGGATGAAAAAATCGTAACTTTTGAACTATACTAACTGGTGTGACTGAATCAATACTTTGGGAACCAGACCCCATGAATTTTGCAGTAAGACTCATTCCTGTTTGCAAAGATTGCTTTGTTGTCCAAAAAACTACACCTTTTTTTATTCAGGAGCATTTAGAGAGTATTAACAGCTGACTAGACCTTGTGCTAAGCTCTGTGCTTATGGATTCGACATGGACAATTTATATTTCATACTATTGCCAACCCTAGTGACTCCAAAACAGGAGCAGTTGCATCAGCTGTCCACTCTTTAGTCCTTCAAAGTAACTGTATAGTCAAGTGTTTTGCGTCTTAGTTACTGCAGCATGTTTTCAGGCTTTCAGGGAATTTTCCTCCCTCAGAGGACAGTTCCCATGGATGACCCATAGATGGCACTGACTGGCCATAATAAAATAGTTTCTTTAAAAAACTTATGAAAATTTTCAAAAACACACACAAAGTCGAGATGATATTATAATGAACCCCCACGTATCTGTCACCCAATGTCAACAATTATCAACAAGTGGCAATCTTGTTTACCTACCCCATCTCTTACGGGAGAAGGGCTTCTTGGTATCATCACAGGGAAGAATTCAAGGACACAGGGAATTAAGTCTCACACAAAACCAAACAAGCAGTGGATTTATTAAAGGAAAGGAAAAGAGTACACTCCCAAAATAGTGGGAATGGGCAGGCCAGGAGGAGGGCAACTGCACCGAAGAACAAAGAGGCTTAGGATTTTACTAGAATGAGGACATGAAATACTCAATATTTAGGGGTGGTATTATACGTGTTCCCAGGTGAGTCCTTGCTAACCACTCCTTCCCGTCAGGAGGGATTTTTGCCCTTATTTGGCCCTTGTCAGAACAGTCAAGGAGACAAAGGGGGTGGGAACTTCTTGGCTGCCATGCTAATAATATTATAATCTATTACAATTAGCTGTAGCTACACCTTTTCTTAAGAATGATCTCATCTCCTGCTTCCCTTGTTTCCTGCTCTTCCTCCTTCTCTTCCTCCCCTGCCCCCCATTCTTTCTGCCTATGGCACACATCCAGTTACACCACCCATTGGGTTATTTTGAACGAAATCTCAGACATCATATCATTTCATTTATTTTTTTGTAAGTGTCAATAAAAGGTAAAGGTAAGATGAGTACTTTGACCAGGCTGCAATCTGTCAGAATTTTTTTTTTTTTTTTTGTCTTTTAAACCTCTAAAGTTAAATTCACGAAGAATTTTTTTAATTTATTTTTTTATTTAACTGTAGTTGGTATACAATCTTATATTCATTATATTAGTTTCAGGTGTACAATATAGTGATTTGACATTTTTATACCTTACAATGTGATCATCCCACTAATTCTAGTAATAATCTGTCACTGTGTAAACTTATCACAATGTTATTGACTATATTCCCCTTCCCCTTTTGAACTATCCCCTACCTCCTCCTTTCTGGTAACCATCCTTTTAGTCTCTTATTTCTGTGAGTCTATTTTTGTTTTTGTTTTGCTTTGATTTTAGATTCCACATATATGAGGTGTGATCAAAAAGTACAGTGAATGTTTAAATTAAAAAATTATTACAGTAAAAGACACATTGCCATTAATCTCCCTCAAAATAGTTCCCCTCACTTCAAACACACTTGTCCCATCATTCTTGCCACTTCCTGAAGCAGTTCTAGAAGTCCTCTTTCATGAGTGTCTTTACTTCATCCTCCATCATGACAACACTCTGTGTCACACATCACTTCTGGTATGGCAATTTCTGTCATATAAAATTTCTGTCACATGACGGTGTGTCCTCATCACCTTATTCATCGGATCTGGCATTATGCGACTTCTGGCTCTTCCCCAAAGTCAAAATGAGCATGAAAGGAAAATGTTTTGAATCGATTCAGGACATCAAGGCAGTCACGACAGCGCAACTAAAGACACACGAAAGAGGACTTCCAGAACTGCTTCAGAAAGTGGCAAGAACGATGGGATAAGTGTGTTCAAAGTGAGGGGGAGTATTTTGAGGGAGATTAATGGCAATGTGTCGTTTACTGTAACAATTTTTTTTATTTAAACATTCACCCTATTTTGCAATAACCATAGGTCTTTCTCTGCCTGACTTATTTCACTTAGCAGAATTTTTTTTAATGAGTCAATCCAGACTACTGCTCCATTTCAAAAGATCTTAGTTTTTCATTTTCTCTTTCTCACTGCACACTGCCCTCCCCCCACCCTCTTCATTCCTCCCCTTGTTTCTCTCACCTTTACATTTGCATCCCCTCTTCGGCCTCACAAGTGACCATAAAGTAAAAACTGATTTTGCTTAGGCAACTAGAACTTTGTCAGAGTTTGATTCCATCAAGTTTGTTTGTTATTCACAATGAGGAACATTAAGAAGCAAGTCAGTTGAAAAATTGTACTTCAAACTAAAACCATGGATTTTGTTCAAATGTTGTTTAAACAACAAAAATAATAATTTTCCATCGTAAGGGCTTTACTATGTACTCTCTCCGTTATTAATTGGATTTTGACTCAATTTCAGGCTTACCACAAGCCCTGACCACACTTTCAGGCTAAAAAAAAAAAAGCAGAGGCCAGAATTAGCAGATTTCTAAGAGCAGCCCAGTGGTGGGAAGAAATTGGATTTGGAGACCATAGGGACCTGAGCCTTGATCCCACCACTTATCACTATGTGAACTTGAACAAATCACTCAACCGCTCTGTGCCTCAGTTTCCTCCCCTGTAACACAGGAGTAATTGTCCTTGCTCCAACTAACACAGTTATAGCAAAGATGGAGGGAGATGAAAGTGAAAGTACATTTCTATTAATATTCACAAAATGCTGCACATATACATGAAGTTAGACAGCATGGCATGGTGGTTGAGAGCAGGGATTTAGGTGTCAGAACTGAGTGTGAAACCCAGCTATGTGTGACCTTGGGCAGGTGGCTTTATCTTTCTGACCCTCAGTTTCAACATCTGAAAATTAAGATAATTATAGAAACTACATCATAAGGTGATTTAACAAAAGAACAATGCATGTAAAGTACTCAGAGTGTTTGACACATAGTAAGCAATCAGTCCCTGGCAGCTGTTATTAACTACGCTTATTACTTTATTTCAAAGCTGAAGGACCCTAGAATCATAAAAGCCAAAGGGACTCTGGAGAACACGTCCTAAGAGAACCCATTAGGGCTGTGCATTGCAGTTCACATTTCTGGTTCCTGGATCAAATTCACCCCAGAGTTTCCCTAAACCTCAGCTGTCCCCTTGGATCTTGGCCTTCTCAGGATCCTTTAGACCAGGTTTCCTCTCTTTGGGAGGATGTTTTTGTCAGAACTACACTTCTGGAACTAAAACAAAGGGAAACTGAGCTACGGGGCTGAAGGTCAGGGAATTCGTGTCCTTTCCTCAGCCTTCTTGTGATTCCATAGATAATCTCAAGTAGTCATGTCCAAGTGGCGCTGCTTAAAGAAAATGACTGTTGCTGGTCTGCCACAGATGATGATGAGTTATGATGCCAAAATGCAGTGATTCACTTGCTTCCTAATCGCACTCATGTAAATGTTGACCTATCCGTCTCCAGGAAGGTTATCTCCTGACTGGGGCTTTCCCCAAGCAATTTGCCTCTTCACTCTTCAGTGGGAGGAATGTGGGAAGGAGCAGATGCTTCAGAATAAATCTGCTCTTAGTTCTCAAAAAAAAAAAAAAAAAAAAATCTGTGGAATTAGCTGGAAAGGAATTAACATCCTTCTGATCTTATTCCCTCACCTGTCATTTTAAAATCAACCTTCCACTCAGGAGAGGTATTTTATACTACTGACGCTCTGAAAACTGGGATCTTAACAAAGAAGAGCTTGCAACAGATGTATGACTACTGCTCACATCATAGCTGAAGCACTTAGACACACAGAAAAGACATTGTGTTTGGCTTGCAGATTTTCTCAGAGCAGTGGAATGAAGAAGGGTTTCTTTACAAATTTCCTGTCAAGCTCCTTATAAACAAACTTATACCAATAAATACAGCGACCTTTTTCTCTTTTGTGACAGCAGCCAAAACTACGAACCTCAGCCAGGTCCTTTGCCATTCATATAAAACCTAAAAGTGACAGGTCTAAACACTGATGAAATGTAAACAGGGAATGGAGGTAATTCGTCTGTTATAAAAAGAAGAAAGACAGAAAGGAAGCCACCTCTGTCTCACTCACAGAAGCAACCCCAGGACAGCATTTTCCAAACCTATCTGATCAAATGATACAGTACACTAATAAGTTATTATACAAAAATGAGGGGGATTCTTTGATAAAAATAAGTTAAGGGTGATGAATGTCTAAAGTGTTTCCCAAACACTTTATTTACTATGAACTCTATTATTCACAAATCATGTAAGAAATAGGGAAGACTTCCTTAGCTTGATACTTCATTTTTTAAATCCCATGTGTTCAAAGCATCACATTGTTCCACAAAATCAAAAATTAAACATCCAAATACAGAAAGAAGCAAACGTCTTTCAGGTGAAAGAGTCTGTGTTTTGGATATACCGCTTGCTTGCTGGGAGCACCTCCTCCTGTTGTTCCTTTAAAACATATTCCCCTACACACACACACACACACACCATCAAGAACTTGCCATACCTCTCAGCCTCAAACTCCAGTGGCCAGTAAAGGAAGTAGCTCATAACCCTGTGTTATGGGTTGAATTGTGTCCCCCAAATTCATGTGTTGGAATCCTAATTCCCAGCACTCAGAATGTGACCTAATTTGGAGATACTGCTTTTACAGAGGTAATTAAGTTAAAAGGAGGTCATTATGGTGGGGCCTAATCCAATATGACAGATGTCCTTACAGAAAGGGGGAAATTGAGGCACAGAGATCTCCATAGGAAAGACAATGTGAAGAGATAAGGAGATGATGGTCATCTATAAGTCAAGAAAAAAGCCTGGAACAGATCCTTCTGTCACAATCTTGAGAAGGAACCAGCCCTGCTGACACCTTGATTTTGAACGTCTAGCCTCCAGAACTGTGAGACAATACATTTCTGTTATTTAGGCCATGCAGTTTGTAGTACTTTGTTATGGCAGCCCTAACTAATACACTATGTTTATAATTAGCTTTCACTGTATTTATTTATCCTTCTATTCATCAAACACTTATAGAGAACTTATTAATTTCCAAGACGGTTCTAAATGCCAGAAACCAATGGTGAACAACTGCAAACACTTTCCCTGCCATTATAGATATTACAGTCTATTGAGGGAAACAGATGTGAAATCAAATAATCACTTAAAAGTATAAAATTAAAAACTATGAAAATAACTAAAAAGAGACGATGAAGATGCTAAATCTTTCACATAGACAGGAGCCTGACCTAGTCTGGGGTGCCAGCAAAGCTTCCTTAAGGAAGTGACAAATAAGCTTCGACTTAAAGGATTAGCAAGAATCATAAGGTAAAAGGAAGATGTGGAAACAGTGTTCCAAACAGAGGGAGTAACATGTACAAGACAGACTTTTTTAGACAAAAATAAAGATGGTCAGTACATATTACACAGAGTTGAATACTTCAGGGGAAAAAAATTACTCTAAATTCTATCCCTCTAATAAAATATTTTTCAAATACATTAACAAAATTGACAGAAAGCAAAAGAGAAATAGAAAAAAATCACCATTGCAATGACAGATTTTAATACAATTCTCTCAGTAATTGATAGGTCAAGAAGACAATTCCTCTCTTTTCTGAGTACTTCATGTTAGGTGACTATTAATTTGATTTCATTTGCCTCATTCTGAAAAACTTCCCAAAAGTAAATATCTCTGTATTACCAGCATCTACAAATCACCATATTAATAAATATTTGTTAAAGTTCAGATGCCAATAAATATTTGTTAAATCAATGCATGATAGAAAACAAAATTATTTTTGCTAATTTAAATACCAAGATAGTACTTTAAAAAAATTGTCATTACTAGAGAGATCCAAGATGGCAGAATAGATAAACACTGTGCCTGCTTCCCTCCATGAACACATGAAAATTGCAAATAAATTGTAGCACAATCAACCTGGAGAACCATCTGAAGTCTAGCTGAACAAGAGTTTTATAACCAAGGATATGAAAAAGCAGCCACCTCAAGACTGATAACAGGGGTGGAGATGCGAAACAGGCTGGCCCAAAACCTCCGTGTGGTGGTTGAGAATCAGGAGGGATATCTTGGCCACAGATGTTCCCCCTGGAGAAGCGAGAGATGCCAGCCCCACACCAGCCTTCCCAGCCCAGAGTACTGGTCCCAGGAAGAGGAGTGCACACAACATCTGGCTGTGAAAAACAATGGGGATTCTAAACATCTGGGTGGGACGGAAGGCAGTGGTAAACCCAGACATTCTCTTATACGGCCTATGCACAGACTCTCGCAGGCACTCACCTTGGGTTCCAGCGGACAGACAGTAACTCTAGGTGCATCGGAGGCATATGGGGGGCAGACTGAGGTGTGTAGTTTCCGAGCAAGGGCTGGAGGACAGTCACCATTTTCCCTGCATGGAGACCTTCTCCAGTGCAGCTGGCAAGCAGGCGCCATCTTGGTTATGTTGAGCCCACCCCCATATGCCAAATCTGAATCTGATTGGCCTGGTGAGCTCTGCTGCTCTATCCTGCTGACTCTCTGAAATCCTGCCTCATCTAACTTGCCCAAGACCAGAGGCACTTTCTTCAAGAGCAGCCAACTCCGCTCACATTGCACTCTTTCTTGAAAAACAATCAGAGGCCACAGGACCCAGGCAGGCAGCAGCTGGCCTTGATGTCCTCTGAGACTTTTGCTGAGTAGCTCCAGGCTCAGCACTGGCACCAAACCAGAGTCTACACAACCTGTTGACCACAATTCTTCCCACTCTAGTGATTCCCTGAGGCCCTGCCTCACCCTACTCGTGTACTGCATAAAGGTTTATCAGGGGCTGAACCTTAAGGGAGCCGGCAGGCCTCCGGGTGTCCTGGCTTTTTGCAGAGATACCCCAGGCCTGGTACTGGTGGCAGCTATCCTCAGTTCGCAGCATGGCCTCTCCCACATGCCTCCAGGGCATAGGCAGTGAACAACCACGGATCACTTTGTATCTCTTATGAGGTAGTCCCTGGCCAGTCACAGGCAGTGGGTGACCTGGGCCTGCACTACAGACCCTCGCAAGAGGCCCCAGAACCAACATACTTGGAGGTTGGCTTCAGACTGCAGCAGAGCACCACCCAATTAGCCCCACAAGTGGCACACTCAAAAGATGGTCTCAACAGGCACCAGAGCCCACTGGAGTGAATCCCACTTAGTGGGGTAAGCCCCACACATAGCAACCTGTAAGCTGTGGACATGGCCAAACCCCACAGCCAATTAGCCTGAGGATCAATCTCACCCACTGATGTGACAATAGCAACAAAGACTCTAACAGGAGAACACACAAAAGCCACATAAGGGACACTCCGGGAACACGTGACTAGGGAGACTGTGCCAGGGCCACACAGGGCACCTACTACATAAGGCCACTTGGCCAAGACTGGGAGACATAGCAGATCTACCTAATACTAGAAACAAACAGACAGGGAGCCAAAATAAGGAAACAAAAAAATATGTCCCATATGAAAAAAAAAAACAGGAGAAAACTCCAGAAACAGAACTAAACAAAATGGAGGCAAGCATCCTACCAGAGAGAGAGTTCAAAACAATGGTTATATTAGGATGCCCAAGGCACTTATATGTGTCTTGGTGTGGGCCTGTTTGGGCTCATCTTGTTTGGGATTCTGTACTTCCCAGACTTATATGTCTATTTCCTTCACCAGTTAGGAAAGTTTTCAGTCATTATTTCTTCAATTAAGTTCTCAATCCCTTGCTTTCTCATCTCCTTCTTGTACCCCTATGATTTAAATTTTGTTACACTTAATATTGTCCCAGAGGTCTTTTAAACTATCCTCACTTACTTGGATTCCTTTTTCTTTTTGCTGTTCTGATTGGGTGATTTCTGCTACTTTATCTTCCAAATCACTGATTTACTCCTCTGCTTCATCTACTCCGATACTGATTCTTTCTAGTACATTCTTCATTTCAGTTATTGTATTCTTCATTTCTGACTGTTTTTTTTTATGGTTTCCATGTCTTTTTTATATTTTGGAACCCAGTGTCTGTTAAGAGAAAAATGCAACATGATCAAAAGGACTCAACCACAGAAATTTAAAGTTAAAATTTAATATATTAAAGATCAAAGGAATGAAAAATAAATAACTCTTTCCATAAGTGTTGAAAGGGAATTTCTAGAATATCCAGTACCTATTCAATGTACTTTTCTTAATTTTTAGAGACTCTTTTTTTTACATTCAATATTACTTTATATTAGTTTCAGGTGTACAGTGTAGTAGTTAGACATTTATATAATTTCTGAAGTGATCCACCCAATAAATCTAGTACCCACATGGCACTATACATAGTTATTACAATATTATTGCCTATGTTTCCTATACTGTACTTTACATTCCTGTGACTATTTTGTAATTTAATAAAGGAGAAATACTGAGATATTTTTAATTCTATAATTGGGGATGGCGGAGAATGTGTGATTGTATCTGTGTGTGTCAAATAAAAAATCCAACTTCCTGCTTAATAGTAAAACATAAGTAGTCCCTTTAAAAGTCTGGAATGGGCTAAAAATGCTTCCATTTCACAACTGTGATTTAAAATTATGTTTTAAGTATTCATAATTACAATTAGAAAAGAGGAATAAGAGGTAAAAAAAGAACTGGAAAGGTATTCTTAACAAACTTATATGAACAAAAGATAAATGAATAAATAATCTAAGTAAAGAAATGTTAAAATATTATAGCTGAGACCTCAAGTGGGCCCTTGGCACTACTTGGTAATTGCACTATAGTTTCACTGCATGTTCATTTCTCCACTATCTAGGACATGTATTTCCCAACCCCTTGCTCCTGAAACCTCTAAAACATCCTCAACCTACTTGCTTTCGTTTCTCCAGAGGATATTGCTTGTTACTTTTTACTGCAAATATAAAGGCCCTCAGAATAGAAATTGATCCTTTTCCCATTAAAATGTGTGAAATGTCCATTTTCTGTCTATCCAACCATTCATTCCACTGTTTTCTGGATCCTATTTCCTCACCGTATTCAAGGACTTTCCTCTATACTCTTCACTGCATCATCATACAAACTCAATATTTAAACACACAAACACAGAGGGGGAAATATCCCACATTTTCTTCCTTAACTTCACCATCTGTCTCCTCATTTTCAGTTTCTTTTCATAGCAAAATTGTTCTAAAGGGTCACTGGTGGTTGCTACTTCTACGTCCTCACCTCATATTCCCTTCTCAACAGGTTCTGTACTTCCATTCACCCCCCGCCCCTGCCTCCACTGACACTGCTCCTATCCGAGTCAACATGATCTCGTCTTGCCCAATCCAGTGGTCACTGCTTCTGTCCTCATCTTTCTTGTGAAAACACTCAGGACTTTCAAAACAGTTAACCACTTCCTCCTGGAAACACTCCCTTCGCCAAATTCTGACACTGCACTGTTCTGTTCCCTTCCAAGACCTCATTACACCTTACCAGGCCCCTTCTCTTTGTCCTCTAAATGTTGGCTTGCCACAGTGTTCTGTTCTTGGTCCTTTCATTGTTACTTTTTAAAAAACAACATTATTGAGGTATAATTTACATATCATAAAATTCATTCATTTTAAGTGTGGAGTTCAATAATTTTTAGTAAATTTACAGAGTTATGCCACCATCACCACAATCCAGTTTTAAAACATTTCGCTTGCTCATTTATAGCTAATTCTGGTTTCCATACCCAGAGGAGGCAACTACTAATGAACTTTACATATATGGTGTCTAATCCCTTCCCCTTTAGTATGTCAGATGAGCACATGTCTTATAAGGGAGACCACTTCATGGACGGTATAAATGCTTGACCACTGCACCGTACACCTGAAGCTTAAGCTGAATAATATTGTGTGTCAACTATAATTTAATATAGGTAGTCACAGGACATGGAGTATAACATAGGGAATTGTAATAGATATATACGATGACAGAGGAGCAATTGATTGGGGGGGGTTATCACGTTGTGAGGGGTAAATGTCTAACTATTCCATTTTTGGTACACCTGAAACTAATAAAAAAACAACAACAAAAAGTCCTCTCTATATATATATAGGTTCACTTTTCATTTTCTCTTTTGATATACTCTCTATAGGTGATTTCATATAAACTTGTGGCTTTATATACCATTTCTATGTTCAGAATAACTACATTTATGCCAGTGGTCCCAATCCCTCTCCCAAACTCCTGACTCACATAGCCAATAGCCATTCAACATCTCTAGTTGGATTTTTAATAGGCATTTCAAACACTTCTAAACAAGATTGTTACTTGTTTACTCCCCATGGTACAGTAGCTAAAAGCATGGTCTGCAGCCAGATATCTAGGGTTTAAATCTTGGCTTGTCACTTATTGGCTGTGTGACCTTAGGCAAGTAACTTCATCTTTTTGTGCCTTAATTAGCTCATCTATAAAACAGAGTTTAGTAATATACCTATCTCAAAGTATTATAACTAAATTATAGGCATAGAAGAATCGTTCTATACCTAAAGTAGTGGCAGCCATCTTGAAACCACAAATAAGGCTAATTTAAAGGAGATAAAAGGTGAAAGAAACAACCTAGGATCTTGGTGACATCCTTGAGCCCCTAAATTAACAAGCTCTGGAATATTCTACCTCTGTACTACTTGTTATATGAAAATTGAAATGGTTCTTCAGTAACTCATGGCCAAAAGCATCCTGATACATGACCTCAGTAATAGCACAACCATTTATCCAATTTCTCAAGCCCAAAGTCTGGAAGTGGTACTTGATTCCTTTTTTCCTTCCCATCTCATATCCAAACTCTTCAGCTCTTCCTTCCAAATATCTATTTTTCCATCCGTTCACTTTTTCCTACCTCCCCTATCTCCACCCTGATCCAAGCCATCTTGCCAATGCCTTAGCCTCCTGTCTGTTCTCTTTACTCCCTCTCTTGCTCCTCTGTAATCCAATCTTAACAAGTAGCTGCATGGTTTTTAACACTGTTGGATTTTTATCACCCCTTTGATTAAAATGCCTCCTTCATTTTTCCAACGCATTTAGAATAAATCCAAACTCCTCACCACAGCAAAAAAGACCCTGTGTGACTTGGCACGTTCTCACCTCTCTGACCTTGTGTCCTCCCACTCTTCCCCCATGTTCACAAATCTTCAGCCACCCTGCCCTTCTTTTCATTCCTCTGATACAACTTCATTCCTGTTTCAGGGCCTTTTCACTTGCCATTCACTCTGCCCAGTCTGCTCTGCTCCAGGTGGTCTCATAGCTCACATCTTCATTTCATTTGAGCCTCACCTCAAGTGTGACTTCAGAGATACCCTCCCTGACCACCCATCTAAAGTAGCCCCACCACAGAGTTTCCCATTTTATTGTACTCACAGTGGTTATCACTATGTGAAATTATCCTGTCCATTTATTCATTTACTTATTTATCTGCCTCCCCCTGCTAAAATAAAAGTTTCATAACAGAAGAAACTTACCTGTTTTGTTCTTTACAGCATTCTAAATATCTAGAAGGGTTCCGATATATGTAGATGTTCAATAAATAACTGTTTGAATCAATGTGAGGTGAGGGGCAGGCAGCCCTAACCAGACCAACTAAATTTATCCCCAGGATTTTTGAACAGGAGTTGGAGAAGAGCCCTTTCTCTTTGGATGAAGTTATAAACAGCCTTGGTTCTAGTTTTAGTTGGGAAAGGTATATAATAGTTTGAGAAACTGAAGGCACAATGGGAAGAGAAGGAGAAAAGAAGAATGAATTCAATTAACCCTAGTGGCATATTTTTTCCAAGTCCCCATTGATCTTTACTCTTCCCTTTGTTAAGTTACATGAATCAAAAATTTCTCTTCCTTGTCTAAGATGAACTAAATTAGAGTTCTGTCACTTGCCACCAAAAGAATCCTGAATACTAAAGCGGATAGCAGTCTTCAGAGAAGGTACCTAGTGCCATCCCAAAGGAGGTTTCAAATCAGATGTTCGGAGGGATGTTCTGGTCAGGAACAACATATCTGCACTGAGAGCCTACTGTTTATCCCGTCAAGAGCAAGCCAATGAGAACTGCCCTCCACTGTCTGGAATAGTAACAGAAGCAAGTTTTCTGAGCACACATGGAAGTGTGATGCTCAGATCTGCCTTCAGGACCAAACTTGCCAGTAAGTTCCAAGGTGTGCAGTTAGCTAACAGCCTCCAGTTGTAATGCCTTTGGGATCTACTGCAGTGTTTGAGCTGAAGCCACATTCTTTTCAGGCAGCTCTCAGACAATATCTATACATGGCAGGCTACTGAATTCCTCTATTGCACTGAAGTCTCCATTTTGCATACCGAGACTTTCTCAGGGTTGCACCACAGTCTGAAGCTCTTTCTACCTAATCTTCATTGCATCCACCTCTCTTTTCCCAGGTATTGGACTTGCATCGCAGTCTGAAGGCTTTCCCTGCCTACTCCTTCTCCCTTTCCTTTTTAACAGGCATTATCCCCAATATAGAGCTTGTACTTCTAACTGTCTTGTCATCTGCTTCCTGGAGGATGTAACCAACACATAACCAAGTCCAGGACAAGACCAACAGCCCTCAAGCTATCTGAGAACCAATATAGGGAGGAGAGAAAAAGACAAAGGCAGAGCTGAGCACACTCTGCCTGGGATCATTTCCTCTTCCTCCCTTGTTGGAACTCTGTATGCATAGCCATAAATCGAATATTTGTAACTCTGGATTCCTGCATTTTTGCATGTAACACATTCCTTTAACTACTGCACCAATTCTCATGATGCTGGTTGTAAGTGCACAAAGCTCTTAGCATTTTTTGAAAAAGGAAAGAAGAATTATCTTTCATCAGAAGAGTATGTTCTGTCTTTTGGAGGCCGCAGACTTCCCTCTTAGGAAGCTGCCTCAGACTGTTAGACGAGTGCCTTGTCCAGCACAAACCCTTCCAGGTCCAGCACACCGTGGTCTGGCTTTTACCCTGATGCCAACTCAGGCCTCGGTATTTGTCTCCTTCATTTCTGTTTCCAGATATCCCTATTCTACTACCCTGTGAATTTTCTATTCTCACTTGAGGAAATGAAAAAAGAGTAAGGATTTTGAAGTTAAATAGGTATGAGTTCTTATTCTTACACTGTACTTTCATGTATGTTGTGAGCATTAGAGGAGATAAGATATGCCATGTGACTGGCAGAGTTCACACATACAGTAGGCACTCCATAATTATTAATGCCCTCACTTTCTCTCCTTTCCTTCTAAGGAACTCCTATTTCTAACATCTAGTATTTACATTCTGACCTTGACTTCATCATTACTATTCTTTACCCTTCTGTTTGAACCCTTGCACAGCTCCCCCCTGCCCACCCTCTGTGTCACCCACACCCTCCCAGAACTACACCCATAACTGGAGTTTTTCAATTCCCCACCTGTCTCTCAATCAGGGTGTTCAATATTCATCCCCCTCCAAAATAAAGAAATTGTAGTGACACCATAATGAGACGGTGGACCCAGTGGTGTGCAGGAATCAGGTTACACTGGCTTACAAAAACCAATTGTCAAATTTTCAATACTTTTGCAAAGGTTATTAAATATAGCCATTTTTAAAAATTAAACTACATAAATTTAAATAAGTGATATTAAAACAAAGATAATAAATATTCAAAACTCATCACTTTTAAATTATTTTACTTGGATTATTATCTATGTTCTTGAGGTTGTTTACACTCATGTAAGTATAAGAAGTATGATGGAAATTCTATATAATGGTATGTTCATCTCTTCCCAACTTTATGTTCAGTGACATCATGTTGGTAGCTTCAAATCAGCCATGGTGGAAGTATTTCCACCATGGAGATTGGTAAATGCTACAAATCAGAATTTTTTTTCAGATCCAGTCAAACATTTACAATACACCACCCAGTGAAGCCTTTGAATACAGTCCAATGATTATTACCAAACTTACAAAAGTAGCCACAGACACAAGAGATGTTTTAAAGAGATTATTCACCCTTAAGATATCCCAATCCAACCACTTGCAGATTCCCACAACGCATTATTTTCTCTCATTCCTCCATGTCTTTTCTATTGACCTGAATACTAGGTTAATGAATGATTACATGAATATTCCTCTTTTTAGCAACCATAATATTTCTGTGCTTGTTTCACTGGGTTCATCACATTATAATTGTTCGTCTTCCCCCACAAGATAGTATGTTCCTTGAGGGAGGAATTGTGTCTGCTTAAATTTGATGTTCCCAGGGCCTCTTGGTTCCCAGGGCCTCTGACGTTCCCAGAGTAGATACTCAACAAGTTTTTAGTCATTAAAAAAAAAAAAAAAATTTAGTCATTAGCTGGCCTATAGCAACCGTTTTCAAACATTTTTATGTGAGTCATATCTATTCATATTTACTGTGTTGAAAATTAAAACTGAGAACATTTTAAAACATAAGATGCACAAGCACACATCCAACTTGCCATTAGAGCAATGATGCCATCACAGTTCATATGGCCTTTGGAAAACGCCAATGAATACTCATGAGAGAATAAGAATGAAATAGAAAATATCTTGGTATTGTTATAAAAATAGTTTGACCCTGTGGACCCTCTGTATAGATCTCAGAGATACCCTGCAAGTATCTCGGGACTGCCCGAAGAGCCTCAGAGATTCTAACCTACCACTACTTTATAGTAATTCTTCACCTGAACAAACTGATCAGAAAAAAATACTTTGACCCATTTTTGGTGCAGTGGATTGACAGAAGAATGACTATTTAGGATTGAGCATAGCAGTTATGACTCAGTGGCATCTCTGGGAAGAAATGCAGTTGGCAATCATTTTATGTGAATCATTGTTTTGTGGATTAAAAGATGGGATTTGTAAAGTCGTAACATGGTACAAAGCACATTAATCAAATATATATTTTTTGATAGAACTGCTCTAAATTAAGGTATTTTTTATAAGTTATTGGTATTTTTGAGCAACTGATATTTGGGGATATATTTTATGACTCTTTACATTACTTTTCCATAATGCCAATAGCAGCACTAACTTTAAAATTCTTCAGCTATAAAGACTCTAGTCTTCTGTGCAACTTTTTCAGAAGGAAAAGAAATGGTCAATAAATGGAGATTCCTGTGGTTTTCCTTTGAATCATAAGACTTTTATGATTGAAACAGCCATGTGGCCTTATAATCTGGTCCAATCCACTTCTGTGTGTCCATTACCACAGTAATTTCCTTGAAGAGTATAGTTTCATACAGACACGTCAATTAAGCGACGACTTTGTTATCCAAACTTGGACTATAAATCACTTTTTTTCCTTACATCTATGTGATATCCCAAATTACGTCATGTTACAAAAGTGTTTGAGTTTTTCTCATGGTAAGAATAATACTGCGGTGTTCAACATTCTTTCTAATGAGCAACGTCAGGTAAAGTGGATGAACTTCAGGTTACTCAATTTCCTTTTTTGTTGTCAGACTAATAAATCTACTGAGAAGTGAAGAAGGATGAAATGGGGTGAAATGGATATATTTAAGATTTTTTAGAAAACCTACTCTCAAACTCACTGTGATATAACAGAAGATGCCCTATGGCCTACCACAAAGATTTCCCCATTAAGTATCACAAAGTGTCCCCACGTTTTCTTACAGTAGTACCCCTTTGAAGGTACTACTCAAAGTAATGCCACACTTCCAGAAGGAGGGTATATTTATCCTGAGGCATGCATTCATGTCTGTGTGTTTTTGTGTGTGTGTGAGTGTAACACCATCATGGAACGTGTGCCCCATGATAAGTAATTTAAAGTATTATTTTTATTAAAATAAACACAGACATTATCACATAAAATGAAGAAGTTACTTTTTTTTTTTAATCAAATATGGTATTCAAAAACTGCCTCTCCTTCAGCCCACTGATTCCCCCAAAACACATCTCAGTTGACAGAAACTAGCAAGAAGCCTAAGGTCAGCAGCCAACAAATGGAGGAGAGGACTTCAAAAATCACAAAGCTTGGAAAGTCTCGCAATCAAGAGATAAGATTGACATGATTTTATTTATTTAAAGCAAGTCATTTAAGCTGTAAAAGTGCCCTTTCTTCTGGTAATGGGATAAACAGAAAACCAGTTTAGAGATATTAGAAGAAGATTTCAAAACGTGTTGGGAGGTGTTTTCTTTTGTTTTGTTTTTTTAGATAAAGGAGTTGACTACTAAGAATTCATTGATTCATTCAACAAATATTTATTGAGCCCATACTATTAGGTGTCAGGTATTGTTCTATCTAATGAGGGCACCGCAGGAAACTTCTCTGCTTTCATGGAGTTTATATTCTAATGGAGGAGACATTACAAATAAACAAATATATAACACGGTGTCAGGTGTGAAAACTGCTATAACAGAAATAAAACAACGTGGTATGATAGAGACTTCTGGGAATCTGCTAGTTGAACTGTACAGTCAAGGAAGGCCTACCGAAAAAAGTGAGTGAAAGCATCCGCCCATTTGAGGGAAAAGTGTACCAGAGAGATGGAGCTGTAAAATGCAATGGGCTGGAAGTAGAAGCATTGTGGTTTGTTTGAGAAACAATGAGGTCCGTATGGCTAGCATGGAATGAGCAGGAGAAGAGCGGCAGAAGTTGAAGAGGTAGCAGGAGCCAGATCATGCGGGGGCTCATAGGCCATGGAGGGGTTTGGGATTTTATTTTCAGCATGGTGGGAAGCCAGTGGAAGATTTTTAGTGGCCACTGGCATGATTTGATTCAAGACATTGACAAGGACAAACTGAGGACTTTCTAAATATGTTATTGTGTTATTCTGGGATTTTCATGATACTGTAAGAAGTTGTAGAATCTCTTTAGTACAAGACAAATCAAAAGAAGGAAGAGGAAGATAGGGGCAGAAATTGGGGCTGGAGAAAAAAAAATTCTCTTCAATAGCTTAGGAATTGGCCATATAATAAGCATAGGCAGGTGAACTATGCTATAAATTGAATTACCTTTCAGACTGGTTCCTGGGTGATAGTTTCGGAAAGACCAGACCTTATCTCTGTTCTCCAGAGCTCCTTCTCAGTTATGAGTCATCTCTGTTCTCTCAGGTTAGCTCGTTCTGAATATGAGAAAAACAGCTTTATTACAAGGGGAGGGTTTATGAGGGAGGCCAGTCCTGTGCAAGTAATTATAATCCAAGGAGCAGCTGGAGGTCATCGTTGTTCAGTCTAACAGACAAAACTATTAGGTTCCTTTCAGTTCTCGATGACTCCGTACCGTCATCCAAACCTGGCCTCATCTCACCCAAGCCTTCATTTCCTTGTAGACAAAACCAGAGAAGGTTAGATAATTTAATCTCAAAAGAAAAAAGAAGTTGTTCTTTCCCATCTTCCAATTCTTAGGGTCATGTCTTGGAGCCGGGGTGAGGCGAATGAGGCACTCACTTTGGGCACATAATTTAAGGGGGTGACCAAAACTCCCTACTCAAGATAAATAATATTTTATACAATATTCAAGAAATAAAAGTTAATGTAAAATAATCTATCATTTAAAAAAATATCAAAAAATTTTTAAAAGACAACAGCAGTATTACTGATGTTTCCTTGTACTTCGGGCTCTAATAAGGCTTGACAGGGCACTGTTACTGATCTTATCTGAACTTCCTAAACTAGAATTTCTGGTAGTGAGGCCCAGGAATCTGTATCTTATTAAGCTTTCCGGGTAATTCTTACACGTGTTAAAGTTAGAGAAGTACAGGAAAGATGATCTCTGAAGTTACACCTTATTATGATAATATTCTACTGACATAGTCACTGGTAATATGGGGGGATGTTTGTCTGAATACTAAACAATAGTCATTTTATGCCGAAGGCAAATAGATATACACACACACACACACACACACACACACACACACCAAAACAAACAAAAACAACAAAGTAAAAAAACAAAATGACTGGTCGAGGGGAAGAGAATTTTTACTCTAAACCTATCTTGTACTAAATTTTGCCTCAAAGCAGCTAACATTGTAACAAGGCTCTGATGCAATAATTTGCCTTTATATTGATCAATCAATATTATTGACTGCCCACAGCCCATATGGCACTAAGAGTCAAATAACACAATTTTGGAGATGGAGCAAGTCAATAGCCCTTCTACCTAGTGAACAACCAATATACCTATTGATGGATCTCAACTTTCAATGCTACCATATCATAGGTTTATTCCAGATGATGCTAAGTCTTTACAAAGGACTTGTGAGTTCGAGGTTCTAGAGACCAAAGGAGATTCTAAAATGGGTTTTATCTGAGTTGAGGATCTTTCAGACCCAATTTCAATGCAGATCTGCATTTCTGATCTTCTCTTCCCCTTACAATTTGATGATCAAGGTAGAAGTTAGGATACTGACTCCAACTGGAATTAAGTTTGAATTGAGGTGTACTAAACTCAAAGAGCCTTTTCTGGTTCTCGCTATAAGAAATTGTTGCTGTTGCTGTTGTTGTTCTTAGTCAGAGAAAAAAAGGAGCCCAAAAGAGGTAACACAGAGAAAGTCTGGGTCAGAAGTAGAATTTATCCAATAAACTACCTTATAACCCAGCAATTCCACTTCTGGGTATTTATCCAAAGAAATCCAAAACACTAATTGGAAAAGATAAATGCATCCCTATGCTTACTGCAGTGTTATTTACAATAGCCAAGACATGGAAACAACCCAAGTGCCCATCAGTAGATGATTGGATAAAGAAGAGGTGGTACAATGGAATATTACTCAGCCATAAAAAAGAATGAAATCTTACCATTTGCAACAACATGGGTGGACCTGGAAGGTATTATGCTAAGTGAAATAAATCAGACAGAGAAAGACACATACCATATAATTTCACTTATATGTGGAATCTAAACAAAATAAGCCAACAAACAAAACAGAAACAGACTCATAGATTCAGGGAACAAGCTGATGTTTGCCAGATGGAAGGGGGTTTGGGGGATGGGTGAAAATTATGAAGTGATTAACAAGTACAAATTGGTAGTTACAAAACAGTCACAGGGATGTAAAGTAAAGCATATTGTAATAACTATGTACAGTGCCAGGTGGGTACAAGACTTATCAGGAGGATCACTTCATAAATCATATAAATGTCTAACCACTGCACTGTACACCTGAAACTAATATAAAATAATTTGTCAACTGTAATTGAAACAAAATTTTTAATGCATTCATAAATATAAATAAATAAAATACAAAGAACAAAAAGGATGGTTCATCTATCCTAGCACAACATGGCCCAGGTAGGTTATAGAACCAGAGTGGTTATCAGGAAGCACTAAGGCTATAGCCAGAATAGTACCAGACATCCATCCAAGGGTGAGACAAGGAAGAAGACAGGAGAACAAGGAGCCAGGCTGATCCTTGAGAAAAATAGGACACTGAGCAGAATCAGGTATCTGCCACAATTTAAGGTATGTGGTTCAAAACGAAGCCTGTAAATGGTAAACAGGTGCTGGCACTTCCTTTCTCGGGTTACTTGGAGCACACAGCAGGGATCAGTGTGGGAACTTCATCTCTGCCGTGGGCAACCTCTCAATCTTCATCCCCCTTTCCCTGCACCCATCTCTTCAAAACCTTATCCATTAAAAACGACAGTGGAGACTGACAGGTAGAGAACGTGATGGCAAAGAGAGAGTCACAAGGCTGCTTGAATATCTAAGTAGAACCACGCATGCATTCATTCCTCACATATATTCGTATTTCCCCCGACCAGAAGAAGCAGAAGCTCTCCCACGCACCACATTCTAGGGCATCCTATGATCACATAACAACAGAACTCTGCTGTCACAGGTAAGTACAGTGTACCAGAGAACAGGCTGTGGGAAAAACCATTGTTCTCCCTCTGCTGGTGGGGTAGAAACATCACCACAGGCGCTCTGCACAAAAATCCTGTTTTAGCGTATGACTGAGGCTGACAGGCTGGGGAAAATGGAAAGCTAAGATTCCTCAGTCCGGATTATCCTCTTTTGTAGCCTCCCTGATGAGATCATGGCTGGAGAGGCAAGGATGTGATTCACGCAGAATATAAGGCTCATGGACAAAGTTAGTGACGGACAATATAGAGTTGTAGGTTAGTTTGTTATTGTTTTTAAACTGTTTCAGGTTAGAAAAGGTGCTTGATATCCTAATTTTGAGGTTCCATAGATGAACACCAAATATCTTAAGATCTGACCAAAATTTTCAAACTAAAATTGCTCTGACTTTTCTTCAATTTAAAAGTACCTCCGTAGGCTACATGAGATGTTTAGAAAAGGGGACCATGTTTGGCTTGGAGAATAGACCCAAAATATGCCAGTACCTGCAGTTCCTTCCAAAGTTCTCTCCCTATAATTCTGGATTCCCAAAAGATTAGGAATCACTGGCCGAAGGTTTCCAAAGTCAGGGGAGATCCTCTTCCGAGGTGACAACCACAAAACAAACACTGTATTACAACCCCATCTAAAGAAAAGGTAAAAGTAAAGGTGAATTTAAAAAGAAATGTTTACTAAAGATGCTCTGTGACCTTGAAAAACAGATTTGCCCTCTCGGGGCCTCAGTGTTCTAACTTAGACCCAGAACACCGATCTCTCACACTCTGCCCAAAAAAAACGATCTAACCAGACACAAGCCAAACCCCGCCCCAAGCTACCTGGAGATTTCATTATTTACAGGTCTGGCTCCTCCCAGCTCCTCCTCCTCTTTTAATCCTTGATTAAATAGCTTCCCCTCCAATGACTTCTGCACGGGAAGCAGCACCGCCTAAACTCCTGTCTGAAACAGCTTGTCCCAGCATGAGAGCTGTCCCTCTCCTGGTGGCCAGGACAGCAAGCCTTCACCTTAGCTTCTTGCTCCTGCTTTCCTTCTGGCTAGACCGAGGTGTGGCAGCTAAGGAGCTGAAGTTCGTGACATTGGTGAGTAGACTTTTCTCATTGCTTTTCCCTTAAAATTGTTACGAGCAGGGTCTGAAAACCAAGTGCTGGTTTCATTTTACCCTCGTGTTGTCTCTGGGAGACCAAACGCAGAAAGCAAATAATCAAGTTTCGCAAGTTCCTCATAACGTGTCCTGACAAAAAAGTGTTTGGTTTGGTTATTTTTGCCCTTGCCCGTGTTATTTATGTGTCCACTTATTTTACAACTGCCTTCAATGTAGATTCCTTTTGACAGCCACCCGAGGCCAGGAGAAGCCTCAGCTGGCGCTGTTTAGCACTGGGAACTAAACGAGTTTCATTCAGTTTAATGATTATTTGTTTGCAAACCAAAAAAAAAACAACAGTCATTTTCTGAATTAAGTAGACTTTTTGTTTATCAGGAAATTGAAAAATGTGTTTGTAAACAGTGTTTGAAGCATAAAAGTGAAACTAAATTCAAGAACTCTAGGATGACTTCCTGATATATAGATTTTGTTGACCATTAAAATCATGTCTTTCCCCACCCATATGTGTGACAAATTATGAAAATAAGGGAGGGTGCCTAATGCATGATGTCAAAGAAAGAAAATATACTGTTTTAAAAATAGAAACAAACTATGCAAACTAAAAGCGGATTTTCCACTTTATATATGAGTTTTAGAATTGATCCCTCCATATCTCTTGGTTTCTGTGTCTTTGATTTTCTTTGTATCTTTTGTTTTCTTTTCCTGTTTCACTGTCTTTCTCTGCCTCTGACCTTCTCCTCATCTTTCACAAGCTCTCAATCTCTTTCTCTGCCTGACATTTTTTATTTCATTGTGAAAGTATGCTGATAAATATGTAGATTTTCTTTCTGTACGTATATTCAAATTTTATTTTTATAACTTGAAGGGAGGTTACCTTTTACTTAATAATTAAACATGCTCCTATTTTCTCAGCTTACGGCATTCAGAATTCCATTCCCTTCTATAGAAACATTTCATAACCATGTGCTTATGCAAATCATGATTCTTAGTCCTAATCTTTACTAGGTCATGAGTCAACAATGAAAGAGAAATGTATCATCAATTTATTTATAAATGATTTCACTTTTGCTGAAAAAGCTGTGTAAAATTGTGTACCTTCCTTGGGAAGCTAGACTTTTAGTTATACGTCTAGGGAAATCCATGTAAGTTAGACTTTTAGTTCTGTTCATGGGCTCCTTGCAACATGTACGTTAAGCAAGTATAGGGACTGTGCGGAAATTGCACTGCTAACTCTGTAAACCCGTGACAAGCTGGTAGAGTAGTAATCCTCTTTCAGATATGGCAGTGAACTCTCAGTTAGCTGCATTTGGTAATGTCTTTCCTTCATGTTTTACTACAGCCCAGGCTAACTTCCCTTGGCTACCAAACTCTTGAGGGTTTCCTTTCTTCCGTTCCACTCTTTTAACAGCTGTTTTGAGAATCCAAGTTAATTCTTCCCTAAGAAAAACCTTAAGTAGCTCTCTTAGAGCTCAAAAAATATTAGCGGTTATCACACAAGGCAAGTGTTAACCATTTTTCCTACCATGGCTTCCTTCCACTAATAATAGACGAAGGGCAATTTAATACACCTTTCTTGGCCCTTACAAAACACTTCTATCCAAGGACTTGAGCCAGAAGATATCACTTTCTTCTTTTTATTGCTTATAGAGAATATCTAACTATAAATGGTTCAATTATATACCCACAGAAATGTTTAGAAAATTATTAGGAGAACCAGAATAAAAGAAAGGTGTCTTTGATTGAAGTGGTATATTAATAACAATAACCAATAGTTAACTGAGTGCTTACTAAGTGCCAGGCACTTTCTGAGAGTTCAATATGGGTTATGTCACATAGTCCTCCCAGCAACCCTATAAAGTAGGGTTGCCAGGAAAACATAGGATGCCCAGTTAAATTTGAATTTCAGATAAACAGCAAAAATTATTTTAGTATAATGTTCCATGCAATATTTGGGCATCCTGTATTTTTGCTTAGTAAATCTGGCAACCACTCTGTAAGGTTTTTGTGAAAATCTTATTATCCCTATTTTATAGATAAAGAAATTGAGGCCCAAAGAGGTTAAGCAACTTACCCACGGTCACACAGCTCAGATTTGAACACAAGCTGTATGATCCCAGAGGCCATGTCCTTAATCACTTAGGCACATTCTGTTCCTGTTGTGTGGATATAACCCAGCACACAGAACTGAGATCTCCCCATGGAGATTTGGTGTGTTGGCTCGACTCATAATCAGCAAGTGGTTTCCTTGCATTTCCTCTGTGATCCAAAATAATAATATAATAATAATAATAAATCTTCCCAAGTTCTCAAAAGCTGTTCTTGGCAAAAAGAGGAGGAAAATGTCCTTGGTGTTTGTTCTTTCTAATGAAGAGTCATCACATGACCTTTTAAAACAGGCTCACAAAAGTGCATCCCGTTGGAACGCTAGTTTGACGAGTTATTAACAGGCGTTGCTTGGTTTAAAAAAAAATGGGTTTCAATAACTAGATCAAATTGAGAAATAGAATGTGGGTTAAACTGTGTTTAAAGGTCTAATAAATGCAAGACACTTGAGAGTCTTTAATATTCTAGTATGTGCTGTGGCTTTCAAGTAAATTGTGTTTCCTAAATTTTTGACTACAGAATCCACCTCTTTTTTTTTTTTTTAACAAAGTATTCTGTAGAAAACCCTTAGAGAATTGCTGTTTTTAAATTTATAGAGAAAGAATAATAAATATGGTGAATCCCAATGTAGCCATCAAGTAGCTTCAATAATTATCACCCATGGCCAACCTGTTTCATACATATGCCCACACACTCCTACGGGGCTTTTTAAAAGTAATCCAGTATATCATTATTCCATCCATAAGTAGGGAAATGCCATTTGAAAGCATTCTCTCTCCCCTAAGTGAGGGAAAACACCAGGTTCTCTCAAGTAGAGAGAAAAATTTCTTCTCATTCCTCCCAGGTTTTACAAAGAAAGGGATAATGAGTCACCAAGTATAAGTTCTCTTCATTCTTCACGGTTAGCCTTGCAAAATTCTAACCTAAGTCATAGAATGTCCTTGATGAAAATAGCCTCCAAATCTTAAGCACATCATTTCCACTGGGATGGGTAACTTCCTTGTTGTGGTCAGGCAAATCCAAATAAAGCTACATAGCTGGCCATCATTCTTTTCCAGGGACAGCACATCTGCAGGGTTCTGCCTCACTCCTAGAAAGTAGAAAATTGGCAAGTTTTACTCCTCAGGCAGGCGGTCTAATAGTGTTATCGATTTTCTAATGCTATATGCTAGAAGAAAAGTTGAAAGCCATACCTAGGAAACCATTTCATTCATTCAAGTCCAAGCATCATTTACCATGGACAGGTCACTTAACTCAGATGAGTTTCAAGTTCCCCACATTTAAAGGGGGGGATAATGATCATAACTGTGCTTCCTACTTCACAGAGTTGTCCTTCAGGTCAAATGGCATGATATCCATGGGAACCATGATACAAATGTAAGGTGCTGCTCAAAGGCATCAGTCCAAAGTAGAAGCTTTCCAACTTTTTGGGGTAACCTCTAGATGATCCTTAATTCTTTTTTAGAAATCGTGGTAAAGTACAGAGAACATGAAGTTGTCCATCTTAACCATTTTAAGTGTACAGTTCGGTGGCATTCAGTATGTTCACACTGGCGTGCTACCATTAAACCATCCAGCTCCAGAACTCTTTTCATCTTGCAAAACTGAAACTCCACATCCATTAAACAGCAACTCTCCATTCCTCCCTCCCTTCAGTCCCTGGAAATGAGCATTCTACTTTCTGACTCTGCCTGTACTGTATACCTCATATATGTACAGTATTTGTCCTTTAGTTACTGACTTTTTGTAGTTAGCATAAGTACATAGAACCTCAAGATTCTAGATAATCGTGTATTATTTTTGAGCTTCTAAATGTAATAAAATATGCATTTCGTTATTTCCAAATTTATAATAATAAATACACTGAATAGTTAAGCAGACGCATAACTTGAAGGGAGCAAGGAAAACATAAGGTATTAGAGAGTTATCTATACTAGAACCTTAGATAAACTGTTTAACTGTGTGTACTCAACTCTTCCCCACCTATGAATTCTGACTTATTTTCCCATGGGGGTGATCCCAGTATATCCACACCGGAAGTATGGCTTGAGGAGGGAAAGAGCTGGAAGGGAGAACAGAGAAGGGATATACTACCACAGTTCAGGGAAAGCACAGTGAAGACTTGAGTTAGATCAGAAAGCAGTAGAATTAGAAAATAAAAGATGAATTTCTTTAAAAATTTGTGAAGGCAGAATCCCTGTGGATTGAATGTGAGTATTAAGGGAGAAAGAAAAAACAAAGTGATCCTGAGTTCTCTAATTTTCGTTGCTGGAAAGATGATGATACCATGGAGATATGGTACATAAAAGGCATTAAACTTTTGAAATTCTTAAATAGGAATATGAGCTATAAACACCAGAGAAATTTATAATATTCTGTACTATACAATAAACTATAGCACAGTGGTTAAGAGTGCAGACTACCTGGGTTTGGATGCCAGCTCAATCCTTTACTAGCTGTGTGACTTTGGATGAGTAACTAATCCTATCTGTGCCTCAGTTTCATCATCAGTAAAATGGGGATAATAGTGCTTCATAGAGTTGTTGTGAGGCTTAATTGAGTTAATATATAGAAGTACTTATAAGTAAATGCTCCAAACACTGTAATTATTATATATATGAATATATGTATGTACATATTTTTTCCCACAGTTATCCCATGTGTGTTTTTGTAATGTTCACATAACCAGCTAATTAAAATACCAGGGATTTTTTTCTATTTATTCCTTTCATTCTCAAAAGTTTGATAAGTTTTCTTCCCAGTTTGGGGCCCCTGGCCCAATAAAAATTCAAAAAAAATATACATTTAAATTATTACTCAAGAGTTAAACAGGATTTATTCATTTGAACCGTGGTTTGACTTCCTGATTCATTGATTTATTGGTCCTTTCCTTAATAACTTTTGGCTGGAATAGACTACTGACTGCCCTTGTATTTGCCTTCATCTTCACTGTTCATGTTTGAACAATACCTGTGAACATAGGCAGAAGCATCTCAAGGCCTGGAAACCTTTTTTTTTTTTTTTTTTTTTTTCACTTCTGTTAAAGAATTTCAGGTGTGGCCAGTTAGCTCAGTTGGTTAGAATGCAGTGCTCTTAACAACAGTTTGGCTGGTTCAACCCCCACGTGGGCCACTGTGAGCTGCGCCCTCCACAACTAGATTGAAATAACTACTTGACTTGGAGCTGATGGGTCCTGGAAAAACACACTTAAATAAATAAAAGTTTAAAAAAAAAAAAAAGAATTTCAGTTACAGCCACCAAATTGTGAGCATTCACTAGACGCCAGGCTCTTTACATTTGTATTTTGAATCCCCAAAATGATCCGGGAAGGTGTATAATATTATCTTGGCAATGCATAAGAGTAATGGAAAAGGAGCTGGAACTTCTCTGTGGTGTACTGGGTACTAGGGACTCAAGATGCAACTGTCGGGTGGCACATCTACAACTTGTGGGTTGTCTTAGAAAAGATGTGCCAGATAAAACTCTCTATTGGAAAACAACACCGGGTTCCTGCCTCCGCTCACTAGCAACCCTCCAGTGTTTGTCCTTGGCTCTATGGCTCCCTAATCACAGCACAAGGAGCAGCAAAGCTGTGTGTGAAGACCTGCGTGTTCTCCAAAGGCATTCGCCGGGCAGAGCACCGTGCCCTGAGTGTTGGTGCTGGGCCAAGTCCACTTTGCTTACACAAGCTTCTTCCTGCTTTTCACGCCAACATGTTCAGCACATTTTCAGGGTGGTGCACTGATCAGGGAAATTATAATTGAATCAAGACCTTTCCATCAGCCAGGTTGCCACTACAGGCGCTTGAAGCTTTCAAAGTCTCCTAAACTCAAAGAAATAAATGAAGTAATCCTCTCAGTCAGTGAAATAAAAGTGGGGGAGAGATCATTAGATGTTAATAGGGATATTTCTTGAAGGAAAGGGCTATGTTTCCCTTTGCTCAACAATAGTGCTCATTTACCCCGTATGCTGCAAGCCACTGCCAGCAGGAAAGGAAGCATAGGGGGGTAGCTAAGTTAAATGCCTGAATAATATAACAACAACAAAAGTAATGGTAACAAATATAACAACAAATCTCATAGACTGAGTTCTTCTTGCGTGTTCATTTCTATGATGATAACTTGGTATATACAGAGGGCGCCAAAAAAATGTACACACATTTTAAGAAAGGAAAAAAACTTAAAATTGTAGTACTCAATATAGACCAATAACTACAGATGAATACAAGTCATGTTTGACTTCTGCATTTACAAAAGGGGCTTAAAGTTGTTACCATCAGTGTAATTTTAACGCGTTTTTTTCCTTTCTTAAAGTGTGTATACTTTTTTTGGCACCCTCTGCACATTTCACTCTCATGATCCTCCTGCATGGGAAACAATGATTTCCTCATTTTACAAAGAAGGAAATCAAGGCGTGTAGAAGTTCAAGATAAATCATTATCCCAATTTAGGTGTTGACAAAGTAGAGGTTTGAACCCAACTGTAACCAACTCAAAAACCAAAGCTTTTCTGAGATATTACACAGCTTCCACACAACGTAACATCCGCTTTCACTCCCCTCTCCTGCAGGCCTCTGTACCTCCTGGGCCCTGGATAAGAGTCTCTTTAGAGTGGCCTGCTTTCCTGCTTTCCTCATGGAGTACAGAATGTATCCCCACCCTGACTCTTTTCACAGCCAGTCTGCCTTCCTTCTTACCTCTGAAGTGGGCTATGTATACATGAGGTGTGACTAAAAAAAAAAATGCAGTGAATGTTTCTAAAAATTATTACAGTAAAAAACACATTGCCATTAATCCCCCTCAAAATACACCCCCTCGCTTCAAACACACTTATCCCATCATTCTTGCCACTTTCTGAAGCAGTTCTGGAAGTCCTCTTATGTGAGTGTCCTTAGTTGCGCTGTCATGGCTGCCTTGATGTCCTGAATCAATTCAAAACATTTAACTTTCATGGTCATTTTGACTTTGGGGAAGAGCCAAGAGTTGCACCGTGCCAGATCTGATGAATAAGATGGATGAGAACACACAGTAATGTATTTATTTGACAGAAAGTGCCATATACTAGAAGCGATGTGTGACACAGAGCATTGTCATGATGGAGGATGATTTACGACACACTTTGAAACACACCTTCTCTCAATTGTAGCTCACACCCGACTGACTGCACTGAACAAGTTGAAACTTGTCACACACTGTTACTAATGTTCCATGCACTGCTTTCCGTATTGAAGATCACTGCCTTTCCATAGGACGGCACTCGGGAGTAGCATTCACCATATTTGTTGATCACACCTCATAGTTGGCTCATTCATTTCTGCCCAAATTCTTTTGCTTTTTCATTCTTTTTACCACTGGACTTATTTCTCAGTTAAGAGAAGAAAACAAAAGGCTTTTATTCATGTCATGGTTTGTCATCGAGATTTTCACAACTTGGAGTGCACCCTAATAAAATAGAGAGTGGGATTTAATGCCAAGAGCCAAGGTCCCTTTAAAGGCTTCCAGAATCATCCCAAAGTTTTGTGATGTGTCTTGAATTCCAAACTTGAAAGGACAAGTTAATGGTTTATTAGACTCCAGTCTGGTCGAGGGCAGACTCACTCTTCTAGAAGCAAAGGCACATACGGAGGGTATCAAAGGGAAAGATAAGAGAATGAAAGAAAGGAAATAAAGTTTAAAAAATGGAGCATACACAGTGTACTTTGATGATACGTAATGATGAAAATCAACACCCATTCTGAAATGAGAAGGTTGGAAAGAAAGTCATCATATACTTGGAGGAACTGGACCCAATACAAGATTCATTCATTTATTAAAACAAGCACCGTGTGTGTGTGTGTGTGTGTGTGTGTGTGTGTGTGTGTGTGTGTGTGTGTTTACTGTGTGCCAGCACTGTTTCGGGATGTAGCTGTGCTCGTGATAGCAAGGATTCTGCTTTTGAGGTGTTTATGCGGACAGAAGCCAGATACACACACACAATAAAAAAATAAGAAAATATCAGGGATAAAAATAAAACCATGTGATGAGAGAGACAGACCTGAATTTAGTGACCAAGTGTGTGTGTGCCAGGAAAAGAAGTACAGTATTCCAAACAGACAGGACATCGAGGCCCTAAGGCTAGAACAAATTGAGTGTATTTTATGGACCAGCAGGAGGGTAAGTATGTTTAACAAGAACGTAGGGTGAGAACCTAGTGATGGCCAGGGCCAAATCAGGTAGGATCTTGTGAGCCATTGTAAGGACTTAGATTTTATACAAAAAGCAATAGGAAATGATATTATGTCTGAGCGTGAAAGAGTATAAATGAAACAAGACTGGCCACACAAGTTGATAATTGTTGGAGCAAGTGATGGACTCATAGAGAGGGGCTCATTATAAAAATCTCTATTTTTATATGTCTTTGCAATTTTCTGCAAAATAAATATTAACAAAATGAGGGTACATGAGGGGGTTCTAAGCAATCAAGTGACATTCTGATTGACATTTTTTAAAAAAACACTTGACTGCTGCAGAGAGAGGGGCTGGACGTGGTGTCCTCCAGTGTACTCCTCAGGGTCTCCATATCCTATTCAATTTGCCAAATCTGGTTGGCAGACTGATGGAGGGGAATCATTCATGGGGGTAGCAAACTGTGGTTCTTTTTTTTTTTTTTTTTTTTTTTAATGTCTCAACTGTTCCTTTTTTTTTTTTACACTTACACTTTTTTTCAATTACAGTTGACATTCAACGTTATTTTATATTAGTTTCAGGTGTATATCATAATGGTTAGACATTTATATAATTCACAAAGTGAACACCCCATAAGCCTACCCACCTGACACCATACATAGTTATTACGATATTATTTACTATATTCCCTATGGCAAACCATGATTCTTTTTTTAAAAAGTTATGTGTTATTTAAAATGGAGAAGTGAATGTGGTGGGGGGAAAATAATGAGTTGGTAATCAGAGGAATTAGGAGGTCTGGACAGCTTCGTCAATCTGTTTGAGCCTCAGTTTCCTCATTTGTTCAGTGCAGCAATAGTAGAACCTATCCTCACAGGAGGGTCGTAAGAATTAAAATAGGTAGCATGGGAAAGGATTGTATAAGACCATGAAGGGCTGCACAAACATGATGTGTTGTTATTATCTTAGATGTCTTCCTATTGGAATTACCACTAGTACTGCAAATAGTCCTACTGCTAACGGTATGTTTTTAAGTTTCTAAAGGATTTTATGCGTATGATTGCTGGACTGAGAACAGAGGTTATAAATTTGGCAGAGCAGCCCTTAAGAAGGTTGCCTTACCACAAACTTTAAAGAGCACCTAGGCAGAGTCCAAGGGCTCCAGCTGAATTGGCGAAACTAGAAACACAGGAGTGCCACCTGCCTGCGTGCGTACACACTCACACACACACACACACACACACACACACACACACACACACACTGATTTCCAGCACCAGAGGTGGGGGATGGTTTATTAAGTGTTTCTGTGGGACACCTCCTCCAAAGAGTTCACAGCATGTTTGAGTCACTGCCTCAGAAACCCTCAAAACTTACTGCAGTGTAGCGGAGTACAATTATTTCTGACCTATAAGAATGGAGTAAGGAAGTTTACTCAAGTCATGTGATTATATTCCAGTACTCTGCTCTTTAAAACACTCCTCTAAGGATTCCACACTTGCTTTTCTTCCCAGGCCACTCTGTCATTTAGTTGTATAACCTGTTTTATTTTTTAAATAATGTTTGACATGGTTTCTTACCTCAAGGTTTTGTTTCTTTCTGATGCAACACCCTTACACACACACACAGCTTCCAATCTTAGAGGAAAAGAGTAGAGTTTGGAAAGAAGCCCCAGATCCCTGATCATGCACATTTAGCTGATGGGATGCTGAGTGGTGTGTTTGACCACTGAGAAATGAGCCTCTTACACGAGGTAAAGAATGCTGACATTGGAGACACACATCCTGGTTGGGACCTCTGCTCTACCATTTACACGCTGTGTGACCTTGGGCAGGTCACTTAACTAAGGCCACTTTCCTCATTTGTGAAATGAAGATAATAACGGCTTTGTAGAAGTGATGAGGGTTATAATGTATAAAAAGCACTGAGCACTGTTTCTAGAACAAAGCAAGAGTTCAAAACATGTTGAGGAATTATTGTTGTAGTTATAGGCTGGTAGGAAACATTGCAAATTATTTTACTACAGCGTCTCTCATCTGACTTCTCTTTGACTAAATCAGTGGCTCCCAGTTGGAGGTGATTTTGCCCCCAGGGGACATTTGGCAATGTCTGGAGAACTTTCTAGTTGTCACAATGGAGGAATGCTACTGGCATCTAGTGAGCAAAGGCCAGGGATGCTGCTAAACATCCTGCAATGCACAGGAAAGCCCACCCCAAGGAATTATCCAAACCAATGTCAATAGCTCTGAGGTGGAAAACCCCGGGAACTAAACAATATGGGGTTTTTAATCTATCGAAACCATATAACAACTTTAGTTACTCAGATCTGGGAAAGTATTTAGCACATACTATTTCAGGGTCTAAAAGTCTGAAGTATGTTTCGATTGTGGTTAGCCTCAATAATCTCTGAGCACGACCAAGTCACCCTGAGTGACTAGCAACAGTAGGTGCTCATCAGAGAATAGAGAGCCTTTCTTCCCACCACGAGGGGACCATTCGTGACAGTAATTCCTTACCTAGCCAAAATTATTTCTTAAGACCCACTGCACCTTTAGCCCTCTGTTTGCTCTAGCCTGTTCCACTGAGATTTTAGTTTCTCGCCAGTTTAGGGGGCCAAAACATCAGTTTTCTTCAGAAACCAGAGTCACAACCCAAGTCTTAGAAGCCTGTCTCACTGTCCTGGGATCCCATCTCAAAGATGACTAAAGTTTGAGACTGTGCCTTATTCAGTGTCTACTAAACTGTTTTTGCAGCATTTGGAAAGAGCTGCTTCCTGGCTTTCTTTTCAATGGAGCAGCTTAGCCAGTAGTGTTAAGTGGAAAGTACAGGAAATCTCAGATAATGCAATTAAATATGCATGTTTAATATTCATTTATAATGCAATGAAATATGTTTGCTGACATCAGGGTAGACTTCATCTTGTACTTCTTGAGTGTTTTTCTTTCCCTATCTTTTACTTATAAAATAGCTTTGTGCCTCTGATTAAAAGCATATTATAATCAGAAAGCATATTATAATCAAATACCAAGGTTTCCAAAGTCCAGGCTACTCTCCCCAAAGAGTAAAATGGGCAGTCAAAACAGCATGTACACAAATCCAGAAGTATTCCTTAAAGTATTTAGAATTCGCTTTTCTAATCCCCCCACCACAAATCCTTTACCCCTAACCTCCTAAAAACTGACAAATCATTGACTCAGAATGGTCGCAAATTCTATGTTGCATTTTATAGCACTTTTTACTGTATGAAAAAATTTTAAAACCATAATTACGTAACCACAATTAAGGGAGGAACAATTCTTATCAGAGTTTGTCTGTAATAAAGTGATCTTACTAAATTTTGTGTTCCTTCTTGCCCTATCTGATGTACAAACCAGTCTCCATGTGTGGATCTCCTGCCTCCTAATGGCTAATCCTCCTCTTACTTGCATTACCTGAAACACAGGGAACGTGTTAGTGAGCTTAACCTGAGATGTACCTGGGAGGTTTTTAAAAATCCTGATGCCCTGGCTGCATCCCAAATTAAATAAAAACAAAATCACTAGGAATGGATCCATCTGCAGAATTTATTTTAATTTCCCAAGTAATTCTATGAGCAGCCAAGGCTGAGGACCAGTGGTTTAAAAGGATATCTATTATGACGAACAGAGGCAAAAAACCTGCGTGAAATGTATAACATTACTGTCTCCATCTATTTCCAGGTGTTCAGGCATGGAGACCGAAGCCCTATTGAAACCTTTCCTAATGACCCCTTTAAGGAATCCTCGTGGCCACAAGGATTTGGCCAACTCACTCAGGTCAGTTGGATTTCCAGCTAAAGGTTGGTGATGAGTCTCAAAGGAAACTAAAATTGTGTGGTTTGCAATCTATTGAAACCATATAACCAGTTACTCAGATCTGGGAAACTATTTTGCATGATTACCCAGGATCTAAGAAGTGTGAAATGTGTGTTGATTATAGAAAGAGAGGCACTCATGGTTAGCCTAGATAATTTCTGGTCATGTCCAAGTGTCATGCGGGGTCTCAGCTCCTGCTCATACACAAGAACACAGGATATGGTGAGGCCAAAAAGGAACACCAATGGAGCCATGGATGGGTGGTTCACACCGCTATATTCTCACTGGCGGCCGGGCAAGACACAGGAAGTACACATCTGCCTGTACCCTAACAAAGGGTCTTTCTGTACCACAGTCTCTCTGGCAGCCAGGAGAGACACAGGAAACCAGCATCCACCAGTTCCTCTACATGGTAGTACATTCCCAAACAGTCAAGCAGTCGATCAAATCAGAGATGGAAGGCAGTTCCCCATGGTCCACAGTCATTTGCCAGGGCTGTGCATTGGCCTCTCACAACGTGTGCCCTCACCGCAGGGTGAGGGCTCCAAGTTCTTCCCAACCTGGGGTAAGGGATGACCTTGACCTCACCCGCATCTTCCACCAAGGATTCAGCCAGCGTTTCCTCCTGGGATCACAATTCACACATCCGGGCTGCCTCAATAAGCACTTCCCAGCCCACGCGGCCACAATGATCTTCGCTTTCTCCAGCTGTGCTGGTTGGAGAATCGTCCACATCTTCCCATCCCTCCACGGGGGTGCAACTCCTGAGAACAGTGGCTACCGGGTACTACACACAGTGTGGGGGCCACCTGTCCTCCTGCCCAAAGTCAGATACCATTCCTACCTGGCCAGGCTCTTGCTCACCGCGCCAGGCATCCGAGTGGGTGATGGCCCCAGTGTAAGATGTCCACAACCCCAGGAGCACATGGCAGCAGTGGACCACCAAAAAGCAGGCGATGCCTGCTATAGCCAACAGGGTGGCATGCCATCTGGAGAATCGAGAGGACCACCAATTCACCCAGGGGTCACGTTTCTCCCAGGCAGATCGTGTTTCCTGCTCCCTCCCGGCGCTACTACTCACAGGCTTCCCAAAACTGAGTTTTCATAAGCACAAATTGCTCCACTGCCCTTCGGAGAGCTTTGGCTGGCACCGTACCCTGTTCGCTGCGTCATGTATAGTGCAGGGTCTCAGCTCCCGCTCCCAGTGGGTGGACACAGAATATGGTGAGGCCAAAAAGGAACAGCAACAGATCCATGGATAGTAGGTTTATACCACTATATTCTCACTGGCGGCTGGGTTGGAGATATAGGAAGCAGGAGCCACACGTTCCACAATCCATCGTCCACTTCTCTGTCAACCAACCAACCCCGCAACACAGCCACGGCAGGTATATCAGTGGCCAATGGCTAACCGGCAACAGCTGATGGCCACCCAGCCACAGCGGACGGCCATCTGATCACAGCTGATGGCCATCCAATAACAAAGCCCGCACCTTTCCACGTGAGGCCGAGAGCCTAGAAACTGCTCTCTGGGACTCTGTCCCTACACCAAGTCACCCTTAGTGATGAGGAACTATAGGAAAAGTATATAGAATTGCCTGCTTTGATCTTTTTTTACCACGTTGGCTTTATTAAAGCATAAGAGATGTGCATGGACAACAGAAGAATACAGAAGTTTAGAGATGCTGAAGAGAACCAAGAGATACTCACAAGCCAGCCCCTGAGTTTCTCAGGCTCCACCTGAGAAAGTAGAAAATCTTGTAATCAATAAGCTGCATCTGCAGGGTTGGGAAACTATGAATCCTCTGAAAGTGCTGATACCAGATTTCATTTCTTGTCAACTGGATCGACTGGGATTGAGCCCTCCTTATAAGTGGTCAACTAAACACAGGGAGCTCTACTTCCGACAGAGCACCTAAGGAGAAAGTGCACTGGGAAACAACGACAAATGTAGTGTCTGCTCCAGTTGGCCACACCCTTCACTTGGAAAAGTGAATGTCTCTTCTGCGTGGAGCCACATGGCCAGGTGCATTGCTCCTGTCCTGACCAAAGCACTGTTTCAATATATTAAGAAAATGTCAGTGTCTAGAAGTGGCTATCTCCAAAACCAGTGGGCCTTTATTTTGGCCAAACATTGGAATTATTTGAAGAGCTTTAGAAAGCGTCAATGTCTGCCTGGGAGGATCTTATGTAGGAGTAAGAGTGTGGCCTGGACATTGGGATTTTTAGAAGCTTCTCAGTTGATCTGTTGACTCCAGTGTGCATCCAAGGCTGAGAATTGCTGCACTAACTCAACTACAATGTTTCAGGGAGGAGAAACCTCAGAGAGGCTGCTTGAGGCCAGCACCTTCCGGCTCTGAGGTCAGGGCTCTTCTCACCATAGCCTACCCAGCTTCTGACTTCCTGAATATGAGAAGTGTTAAAAGAATTCAGGGCTGCTTCTTAATAGCTATGGTTCTGTGTAGACTCCAGTTCCCCTGCTGTGCTTTTCCATAAGATGAAAAGATTCTTCCAGATTCTGGGATATGTACTCCTTCTGAGAGTCCCCTGACGAGCCGTCAGATTCTCTTGGAGCAGTGTTTCTCATGCTTTTAATGTGAATGAATCATTTGGGGTCTTATTAAAATGCAGATTCTAATTCAGCAGGTCTGACATGGGACATTTCGAACATATTCCCAGGTGATGCCAGAGGTGCTGGTACATGGCCACTCTTGAAGTAGCAAGGTCCTCGAGCCTATGGCCAGGTACTTCCAATCTACATAATGACAAGTGATGGCTAAGTTAGTGGTTCTCAAAGTGTTGTCCCTGGATGAGCAACATCACCATCACCTGGGAACTTGACAGAACTATAGATTCTTTGACTCCATCCATTGAGCCACAAGTTCTGGGGTGGAAGCCTGGGAATCTTTGTTTTAATGAGTCCTCCAGGGGATTCTGTGCATGGTAAAGTTTGAAAACCATTGCTCTATAGAAGATGACTGTTTCCTCAAAAGTCGGCTGTAAGTTAGAACAACTATTAGACCCAAAGTACCTGATTATTCAGCTACCCAGGTCATCCAGGAAACTCACAAACCTCAAAGCACACATTATTCCTTTCCAATCACCTCCCTCTGCTAGAGGGGTGGTAATGATAGAGGCGCCCAGGAGTAACAAGGAAATAAGTGAGTGAGATCAAGCAGAAGCCACAGCGACCACATCCCTCTGACTCCCAAAGCTCTGGCGAGGCTCTGGATTAAAGGCACACTTCAATGCATTGTTTCTCCAAGCATGGTGCTCTACCACATGGACCTGAATCACTCAGGGCACTTGTTAAAATGCAGATTCCGGGCTACACGCAGGATCTAATGAGCGGGAATCTCTGGGGGAAATGCTAAGGAATCTGCACCTCAACAAGCACCCCTAAATGAATTTTGCTTGAGGTACTGCAATGCTTCTTAATGATTACTGGCCATCAGAATCTTAAGGAGCTTGTTAAAAACAGATTCCTGAGCTCACCCCCCAAGATTCTGGATCAGCAGGTGTCATGCAGTGTCTCTAGTCCTGCTCCCCGCACAAGAACACAGGATATGGTGAGGCCAAAAAGGAACACCCACGGAGCCATAGGTAGGGGAGTCATACCACTATATCCTCCCTGGCGGCTGGGTTGGAGACACAGGAAGCAGGAGCCACACGATCCACAACCTGCCGTCCGCTTCTCTGCCAATGAACCTCACTTGCTAGCTGCAATCCGTGCCTCTGGAGAAGCACTACTGTGGCCTCCGGGCTCCCCCACTTACCTTTGTCTGCGGATGAAGGAATGTAAGTGGACTGCTCATACCTTGTGCAGTGGGACTGTGGCCCAGTTCCCAGGGCTCTGGTTGTGGGTTGATAGTTTTTGCAGCTATAGGATAACAAACTTGGAAGGAAAGGTGAAAATATCTGTCATGTGGGGTCTCTGGTTCCACTACCTGCATAAGGACGCAGGATATGGTGAGGTCAAAAGGGAACACCAACGAAGCCATAGATAGGGGGTTCATACCACTATATTCTTGCTGGCATGCTGGGTTGGAGACACAGGAAGCAGAAGCCACACGATCCGCAACCTTCCATCGTCCGCTGTGCTACTCTGCTCTGCTCTGCTGTGCCAATCAACCAACCTCCACTTGCTGACTGCATTCCGTGCTTGCTAGCTCAGCCGCGACAGTTATATCAGTGGCCAATGGCTAACTGGTTACAGCTGATGGCCAACTAGTTACAGCTGATGGCCACCTACTACCTGAGCCAGCACCTTTCCACGTGAGGCCGAGAGCTTGGAAACTGCTCTCTGGGACTCTGTTCCCACAGCAGGTCAATAGTGGAGCCCAAGAACTTGGTTTCTAACATACTCCCAAGTGATGCTAATACTTCTGATCCACAGACCACGCTTTGAGTAACAGGCTCTAGTCTAAAATGCATAAATAAACTGTACAAATAATAAATCATTGCACTCAGAGGTTGGAAGTGATCTTCAGATTCATTCAGTCCAAACCTCTTATCAGATGGTTGAATTTCTTCCACAACCCTCCCCGCCACCCACTCTACCCCCAACCCCTCCCGGCACACAAGTAGTCAGCCAACCCTTTGAATGTTCTGCCAACAAAAATGCCCATTGAATGCTCTACCACATAAGAGATGAACCATTTACTTAAACCAAATCGATCATCAACTATTAACTGTGCAAAGCTCTATGTTAAGTGCTAATGAAGATGAAAGAGTTTTCTCAGGGAGTCATGACTAACTAAAGATTACAGCTCTCTTTTCTTGTTTTTAGTTTAAAATGTGTTGTTGTTGTGGAACTATTAAAGCATACCATTGTTCGCTCTATTCATTTAATGACAAGGGATGAGATGCATAGATAAGATTCACAGAACTTACTTTCACTAATTTCTGCTTTTATTTTTTTTCCCACAGCTGGGCATGGAGCAGCATTATGAACTTGGACAGTATATAAAGAAAAGATATGAAAACTTCTTGAATGAGTCCTATAAACATCAACAGGCAAGTTGGGGAGCGAAGGGTGGGTGTCCCTTGGAAGAATTTAACATAATGTTGCATTTGTGAAAGTGTTTTGACTGTTTCCCAAGCAACTTATACAAATCAGATATCTTGTCCTCTTCATACAAACATTTTGTTTCTAAAAAAAATTAGACAGGAGTAAGTTTGAAATTGTATGGACACCTATGGTAAATACTTTAGCTTGGCAACTGGTGGCAAGTAGCCACCACTTAATTGGTCACTTTTGGCAATTCAACTATGGGCATACCAGGCTGCTATATTCCACGGCATGCTTATAACATTGTCTCTTCCGTAATAGATCTGATGTTCATGGTGCTACCACAATGTCAGCTAATATTTTGGTGTGGGTGTCCTACCCTTTCTCAAATATTAGCTCCACAGGAAAACCCACAGTTCTTCTCAGTTGGATTCTGCTTTGATTTTCCCACTCTAGGTGTATGTTCGAAGCACAGATGTTGACCGGACTTTGATGAGCGCTATGACAAACCTTGCAGGCCTATTTCCCCCAGAGGGTACCAGTGTCTGGAACCCGAGCCTCCTCTGGCAGCCCATCCCGGTGCACACAATCCCTCTTTCTGAAGATCGGGTCAGTATTCTGAAAAAAAAACAACAGGAGATTCTATTGGGCCTGGAAGGAGGAAGGCAGGCTGCTCGGTCCTTGTGGATTTGGGAATCTGAACACTGCTTGGGTTGTGCAGACTTCATTCTTCCCTAAATAAAGCTGCAAAGGACATAGAAAGTCCAACACACACACACACACACACACACACACACACACACACACACTGCTCCCAGTGTTCTGTCTTCAATTCCTGATCTTTTAGTGCCTCGCACAGGATTCTCCTCTCTCCAGAATAACCTAAATCATCTTTACCTACAAATTACCCCTCCCCCCATGAAAATCCCCATTTCTAGGTTAGAAACAGAGAAACATTTGAGCACATAATTGATGCCCAACACTTTACATGCATCGTATTTACCTCTTATCACAAACTTGGATGGACAATATTATAGTTCTCCTTTCATAGCCAAGGAAATAAGTGCTTAAAGAAGTTAAACAAAATGGACCCCACGCCACACAGGTGGTAAGCATCACTGCTGGGACGAGAACCAGGAAATTCCGGAGCAATTTCCTTCCCTATAAACTAGTGGTTCTCAAACTTAGCTATATATTAGAACCACCTGACAATTTTTAAAAGTCCTGATGCCCATAACAAATCCGAATTCCTAAGGGTGGAACCCAGACATCAGTATTTTTAAAATTATCTCCCTAGATGATTCCAGTGGACAGCCAAGTCTGAGGGGACCAGTACTGTAAACCCAGCTGCCTGAATGAGGCTGTTTGAGAGAAACGCTCAGATTTATTTACACTGGGTGGGACTGATCAAGAACTCTTTAACCTTTTCAGAGGGACTGCTATTTTTAAAATAGCAGTAAATAAATCTAACTAATCTCCCAGGTGTAGAATTTAAGACTATATGAAGGAAATAGTTGGGACAAGGAGTCCTTCCTAATTCCCCTGCAGTCACCTTATAGGCCTGACCATCTCATTTCTCTATGGCTGAGGCTTAGCATGACCACTGGACCTGGACTGTTGCCCAGTGACCTCTGGGGTAGGGTCCTATGCTTTTTGCCCTGCCAGTGCTGTTAGAGTTGCTGACTTCGTTGCTGCATCTGGTGACTTATGTATTTTTCCCAAAGACTGTAGCAACAGCCTGACCCTGTCAATCTCACTCTAGGTAAATCTGTTCAAACCAATTTTTCTGGTGTTACCTGAAAAGACAGGATGATTTATGTATGCCTCTTTCCTTCACAGAATCAGGGTGAAGTATTATGATTATCCATGTTTTTAGGAATTTGTGAATATTTTCTTCCAAAAAAAAATTAAAAACAAAACAAAACACTTTTACCACAGCCTTTTCTACTTAAAGACGGGACAGCAGCACCAAATTTAGCCAATGTAGACCAAGGTAGCTGTTTAACCCTTAATCCTGAAAGATAGTAATTAAATTAATTTAAATTAAATTTAATTTAATAGCAAAGAGAATACAGGTATTATTAAAAGAGGAAGAGGAAAACAGAGAGAATGAGGGAGAGAGGGAGAGGAAGAGAGAAGCAAGTAAGACTACCTATGGGGGCCTACTCACTAAGATGAAAACATTCGCTCTAGCATCAAATCTAACAAAATCAATCATCAACACAAAGTTATTCTCAGAGCTGTGCTAAGTGCTGTAGAGAAATATGAGGCCAGCTTTCTTTGTTAATTTATAATCCATTTGATGAAAAAAAATGTGCATGTGTGAAATGTATAGAACACAATACAAAATGGTGAGCAACGATTTCAAGTACAAACTGTTCATGCTGAAGGAATTCAGAGAATGAGACGTACATGGAGCTACCAAAGGGCAGTCATTCAAGTCTTCATGGAGAGCTTAAGAACTTGAACCAGACCTTGGAAGAGGGGTAGGAAAAGAGAGAAAGGCAGCCTGAAAGCATGGCAGTGAGTCAATATACAGAGTGCTTGCCCGTCTGTGTCCAGAGTTCATTTAGAAAGAATGAAAATGAGACTGAAGAACTATGTTGGGCATAGATTACGGAATCCACTTTTAATAGCCAGAAGGGATCTCAAGGGTGAACGGCAGTGTGATGTAGAAGGAGGGCTAGATTTAAATTTGGAAAATCTAGGTCTGAGAGCCAACTACCACTTCAGATACTTGACCTTGAGTAACCTCCCTGCACCTCAGTTTCCTTTTCTGTGAAATGGAAACAACAGTTCCGACTTAACTTCTTTATAAGGGTTTGAGAAAACCAAGTTAATTAAGAAATGGAAAGGACTTTGTAAACTGCAAAATGCTGGGCAGATGTTTAGGTATTACTCTATTTATTTTCAGCCTGACTTTTTCAATATGTAAGATGTGAAAACTAAAGTCTAGAAAGGATAAATAATTCATTCAAACCTATACCTTTAAATAAATAGTTCTGTGTTTTCTCCTTTACCAATGTTATTTCTAACTATGGAAAAATTTGAAAGCCATGCAGAGAGATTTATATGTAAAGCAGTAGATATAAAAGTATTCCTTCTTCGGTATATACACACACCAGAAGTGGTGTTTAAGGCATTTGTCTGACAGTGGCATGGAAGGAAAAGATACTCGAGCCTCTGAGAATAACTGTTGAAGCAATTCAGGAATAAGGAAATGAAGGCCTGAAATTAGATGGTAAAGGCATTAGGGGAAGGAAAGAGAGGTAGACAAGTGACACAGAATCAGAAATGACAAACAGGAAGCAACTTATTAAAAAAAAAAGTTTTCTCAGTAGCTATTAATATGCCAGGCCTTGTTTCAAATATTGACAACACAGCAGTGAACAAAGTGGACAAGATCATGGCTGTTTATATTTTAGTTTATAGCTTATAGGAAATAGATTATAAAGAAGTAAATGAATAAGATAACTTCAGATGGCGATGAGCTCCTTCAAGGAAATACAGAGCAATATGTTGGTGACTGGGGCAGGTGGCTGGGGCAGGTGGAAGTCAGTGAGAGGACTGTCTCAGGCAGGGAACAGTCTACAGAGACCTCAAGCCTGTGTGGTCAGCAGACAGCACAAAGGCCCACGTGTTACTGGTGAGCAGCGAGCAAGAACATTAGTAGGAAAGCAGGGCAGAGCAGTCACTAGGCGCTGACTGTGAGTTTGGGTTTTATTCCAAGTAAGATGGAAAGCCAATGAAGGCTAGAAACCACAGAATGGCATGATCTGACCAATACTTTAAAAAGACTAATGTTTACGAAAATGAAACAAAAAGGATTAGTGTAGCTGCTGGTAGAGAATGAATTTTGAAGGCACACAGCGTGGGTGGATGCCGACTGACCATCCAGGAAGCTGTTAACAGTAGGTGAAACAGCTTATAGTGGCGAGGACTGGCAAGGGACAATGGAGATAAAGAAAAGGTGTCTGTTCTGGAAACGTTTTGAAATTAGACAAGCAGAAGTGATTCGTTTAGGAAGCGGGATGATCAATTTCGCTATTGGCAAAGGTAGAGAGATTGCAAAGAAGAAACAGTTAAAAATGAAAGTGTTGAGTTCAGTTTTTTACATATTAAATTTGAGGAAAAAAGAGCAACATCCAAGTAGTAATATCCACCAAGGGCTGGAAGTGTAGGACTTAGCCACAGAGGGAAAGTAAAAGCAACAAAATGAACTTGGGAGACATCAACCTGTAGATTATAATTAAAACTATAAAAGACCATTGAATTAAAGCTCTTTTTGACATGATCACTTCGTCCTCATAATAGGTTTTTAAAGATGTTTTTTCTATGGTTTTCATATGTGCCCTTATTTTAACAGTCTGTGAATTTGCAAGAATTATGTCAAGTAGTTAATGGATCTCTTAAGATTCTTCCCAGAACCTCTAACTCATTTCTCTGTACTCCTGCTTATCTAGTACTAGAAAGGGGTAGGTAAAGAAGCAAGGTAATGGTCATCATTTCACAGAGAAAACCAGGAAGTGTGACTATCAATAGCGTAGTGCGTTTTAGGCAAGTTCACGAAACTAAAAAACAAAGGTTTTCAGTTCTGAGTACATATCCTACTATTTAAGACCTGCAGACCACTTAATCTCTTTTCCCTCAATTTTAGAATTTCCATTTAATTCAAAACATGTTTGAATCTTCTATTAAGGTCTCTTTGCACCTAATAAGGCTTAAAATATGGCTGCTGCTTCTTTAGCAAAGTTCTCTCTGACTAACAAAGTTTTTCTATTGTTCTCAGTTGCTATACCTGCCTTTCAAGAATTGCTCCCGTTTTGAAGAACTTCAGCGTGAGACTTTGAAATCGGAGGAATTCCAGAAGAGGCTGGAGCCTTATAAGGTTAAAAAAAATAGTGTCATTTAGTGGTATACAAGAGTGTGGGGGCCACGACAGAGGACGAAGCTGCAGTTTCTTAAAAGTGTGGGAGGAATGTGTCTGCTGGTAGCTGGTTATGGCAGTGGGTTATAATGTTTAATGAGGGTCAGTCATCACCACCTGGTCCCCATTGCTGTGCTGGGACCACAGGGCAGTAAAGAAGCCCATCCCTTACAAGTCCTATACTCATGTCCCTGAGAGGAACCAGGTGAAACTGCATGGCTGGATCAGAATAAATGCAAGTCTGAAATGATCTACCCTGTTGAGGCTGAGGGGCTGGGACTATTGTCTTCACATACAAGGGATAGTCTTTATTTTTCAGTTTATGTTTCCACGTTGTGAAATACCCCTTTTCAAGACTATAGAAAGGTAGATATGATGCTTTGTGCTTTTAAAAATAATATTTTGAATTTGTAATACATTCACAATGGTTCAAAAATTATATATATTTATATATGTATTATTATATATGTATTATATATGTATTATTATATATGTATATATACATATATATAGAGCGTGCCAAAAATGTATACACATTTTAAGAAAGGAAAACTGTATTAAAATTGTAATATTCAATACATACTGATAACAAAAGATGACTACAAGTCACGTCTGACTTCTGCAATTACAAGAGGTGCTCAAAGTGGTTACCATCAGCATCCAGACACTTCTGATTACGGCAAACTACTACTTGAGCAACACCGACCAAACTGACCACTTGTATACATTTTTTTGGCACCCCCAGTATATAAAGGAATACAGTAGAAAGTCTCTCAATCACCCCACAGGTAACTGCTGGCAGTATCTTCTTAGGTGGCCTTGAAGTTTCTTTACGCTTGTGCAAATAAATATGAATATATTCTAGTAGTTTCCCCTTTTATTACACAAAAATGCCATATTATTACCTACAGTATTCAATATAATAATATTTTGTATAGGTTTGTAGCCTAGAAGCCATAAGGGAACAGAATTTGTCATCCCAAAATATGTCAATTTGGCATAAAGATTATTTCAGGCTGGTTGATTTTAAGAAACAGCAGACACGGGAGAAGCTCTGAAAACCAAGTAGAAATTACCCTTTCCAAAAGATATTTACATTTATAAGGGACATCTCCATTTGTAAGGGTGTCTCCATGCTGTACCAGGAAAAGGGAGATAACCAATAACCTTATTTCTAGAAATTTGTCAATGCAGACTGGCAACAACTTAAATCTGCATAAGAACCTCACCCTTGTTTACTGTGCTTTCCCTAGTAACCTCCCATAACTGACACTCCCCACCCCCAAAGTCTTTTTCTTCAGCTGAAGATGATATTTAAGGAGATGGCAAGTTACTCAGTTTTCCTGTGTCTCCCATGTATACAGGAGATGTACATGTTTTTCTTTTTCTCCTGTTAATCTGTCTTTTATTACAGGGGTGTCTTGGTCAAGAACCCAGAAGGGGAGAGGGAAAATTATTTTTCCTCCCCTACAGAGCAATAGGTTATACCATATATCCTAGGTGTAGTAGGTTAAACCATCTAGGTTTGTGTGAGTACATTCTATGATGTCTGCACAATGACAAAATCACCTAAAGACTCATTTCTCAGAACAGATCCCCATTGTTAAGTGACCCATGACTGTATTTTATAATAGAATTGGTAGTGGGGATCCCTGTCTCAGTCCTGATTTTAGTCTCTTTTAAGCATGCTAGCTTTTGGATCAATTAGGTATGTTTTTATCAAGTTAATAAATTAGCTGTCTTTCTATGTTCGGGAGTGTTTTTTGTTTTTTTTTTTAACAATTCCGTTGTTTAATTTTTTGAAAGGTGTTTCTAACATTTTTAATATAATCAAGTTATTTTTCTCCTGGGATCAATTACTAAGATTAGTTATAGTCATAGATTTACTAATATTCAACCATCTTTACATTTCTAGAATCAAGTCTCTTTCGTTTAATACGATATTGAATTGTTTGCTAATATTTTACTTAGATATTTTGCATTGCTATTCAAAGTGACATTGGACTACAGTTTTCTTTTCTGGGCAGCCTTTGTCAGTGTCAGTGTTGCATTAGTTCATAAAATTTTTTTGGAAGTTTTCTTTCTTTTTCTATGCTGCAGAACAGTTAAAATAATACTAGAATAATTTACTCTTGGAAAGTTCAGTAGAAGTCTTCCATTAAATCACCTGGCCCTAGAGCTTTTGTATTTTTTTAATGTTTTTTGTGTTTTTTGTTTTTTTGGTGGGGAGAAACGGGATCTTTAATAATTATTTCTATTTACTTTATGGAAATCTGTTTGGGTTAATATTGGGAAATTATATCTTCCTAGAAAATTTATCCAGCAGACAAACAATATCTTCCAAAAGGCTTCCCAGGAATTGCTGCCAATTTCATCAGGCAAATAGCTGAACAGGGGGTCTCCTTATCATGACAACCCAAGAATAATATAGAACGTAGAGAAATGTTTGCCTCCTGTCTAGATTTCACACTTATAGCCAGATATGTAGTCCTGTTTCTATTGTGTTTTCCTGGGGTGCTTTAGCCTGAGATATGTTTTCCCTTCTCACCTTGGCCACTCATTTATTTGTGAATTATACTCAACTTACTTCCAAAAATAATTTTGAGGCAGTGTACTTCAATGTGATTCCAGAACAAAGCAGGAGCATGTGGCAATAAGCCAGCTATATGGTATAACCTATTACACTATTTGATGTAATAATGAGAAATGGCTAATTAGTATTTGTAAAATTTGTTGGGTTGACATCATCATAGCCAATGCTATTACACACTTTTCTGTAAAGAATAGCAGTTCTCAACAGGGGCAAATCTGCCCCACAGGGTACATTTGGCAATGTCTGGAGACATTTTGGGTTGTCACAACTGAGGGATTAGGGATGATGCTGGCATCTAGTGGGTAGAGGCCAGGGATACAGCTAGACATCCTATAATATACAGGGCAGCCCCCCACAACAAAGAATTACCCAGCCCAAAATATCAATAATGCTGAAGTTGAGAAACCCTGGTTTAGAAAAAAATGTTTTCCTCTCTGTGTGTTTCAGGATTTTATAGAAACATTATCACAACTTTCCGGATACCATGGCAAGGAACTTTTCGAAATTTGGAGTAACATCTACGACCCTTTATTTTGTGAGGTAAAAGAAAAAGTATTTGAAATCAACTTGCAGTCTGACTTTATGACATGCCTATTTTGAAATAGATGAATACATTTTCTTTTGCTTTTTTTGCAGATGTATTACTTATACTTCCTTTGACATTGAAACATAATTCAAGACTTCTTAATATTAACTTGAACATTCTGACTTCTTCTCTCCATTACTTATGCTTTCACCCTTTAGAAAACTGCTAGCAAAATTGCTTTTCTTCTATGCCTTACCACTTACTTATTTTTCAGTCACTCAGGAATGCTGAGCTCCTGTCATGGATTTTGATGAAAAACACAATGTTGTATACAGTAAGAGGAGGGAAAAAATACCTGATTTCTAGATATAAAAACAAGCAAACCAACTTTAAGCAAGTCTACTGAAAGTGGTTTATCTGGCAAAGATCTCTTCCTTGCTGTACAACTTATACACAACAACCTTTCTAGTTAGATATATTGCGCCTGAGTTTTTCAAGGCGATGTTGTGTGTTTCACTCACCATGCTCCACCTGCTGGCCAAAAGGAGTACTCTATAATCCTGGTTTCCCAACCAGCTCACTGAATCCTGCGGCAAAATTCTGACCACCCACATGACTTACATCCACTTCTGATTTTGAGGTCATCGTGAGTGTCTGGGGGGAGGCAGCAATTACTTTCATAGTCCCATCTCAATAACAGATGACAGTTTTCCCCCGCCATGTCAGAGTCCATTGACCCAAGCACACACTATTTTCTCAATATTTTTACTTTATCATCAGCGTCTGTTTCAAGAAAGATGTGTTAGCCTATTTATAAAAGACTCTTCAATGGAGACAGGGGCCCACATTTTGATTTCACTCTTCATTTTTTTCTTTCTTCCTTACTGAAGTTTGATCTGAACTATTCCATAATGTGGTCATGGTGTCTAATTCTTTTTCACCTCTCTCTCTCTCTCTCTCTCTCTCTCTCTCTCTCTCTCTCTCTCTCCCCCCACCTTTGAAATTGAGGGAATCTTAATTAACTCTTCATAGCAGGTAATAAATATTAGCACAAGGTCTCTACCTGCCATGTTCTACAGCTTAGTCATCAATATAACGAATATTTACTGAGTGCCGACCATGGGCAAGGTGTACTCTTTCCCTAAGAGTCAGTGAACTAGATGCTAATAGGAGTGGAGCTATATTGCGGAAGGTTTGGGAAATACATTACCTTTCCCAGCTGTCTTCTTAGGTTGCTCATTCAGCTTTTAAGGAAATATCATCCAACTCTCTCAGCTTTACCTTTCCCCCAAGTGAATAAAAAGATGTCTACATCTTTCATAAAAGAATGAGGTGTATTCCCTGCCCTGCCGCACCCTTACTATGCAAAATACAAATTGCCCTTTGACCCAGAGTTGAGCCAAAAGCTATGGACTTGGTAGGAAGGGGCAAATGAGTCTCTGTGAATTTTTGTTCTGAAAACCAATACCACTATTTATCACAAAGTAAAGTCTTCCGAGAAAGAAATGGCAGGACAAGTAAGGCCAGACCTAGTGGTTCTTGTGCCATGAAAGACGATGAAAAGTCAACAAAGGGGGCAGTCAGAAATACAAGTATACATTTTCTTCCTTTTTCTTTGCTACAGAGTGTTCACAATTTCACTTTACCCTCCTGGGCCACCGAGGACACCATGATAAAGTTGAGAGAATTATCGGAATTGTCCCTCCTGGCCTTGTATGGAATTCACAAGCAGAAAGAGAAAGCTAGACTGCAGGGCGGTAAGTACGTTTTTAAAAATGAGAGGAGCATATTGGATTTGTGGTGGAACAGCATAAGTCTATGTGCTGGTCCCACAACTAATCAGCGATGTGACCTCAACGCGTCACTGAATCAGTCCAGCACCAGTTTCCATTCTGTAAAATGGGGATAATAATGATATTCATTTCATAGGTAGTGAGGATTAAAATGAATGTACATCAAAAGGCTTAGGACAAACACTGCCTGGTACATAATATACTGACAATAAAAATTATGTGTTCTTTTAATCATCAGTATTACCTACTCTGGGCCTTAGTTTTCCCATCTGGCAAATGAAAGCGTTGGGCTAAAGCTACATGATGCGTCTCATCCTTTCCAGATCAAAGAATTGAGGATTTTTGTATCTGAGCCCCATGAAAATCAAAGGCTTGTGGCCTATAGGATGAATTTTTCAAGTGGGCGGTAAGACAAAGTGGCCTGTTTTCCTGAAACCCTTGGTGGTAGCTATTGCGAAAGTGAATAAAAGATATTTTGCAGGCTAATTATGCCCTGTAGATTAATATCTATTGCAATTGACCAGTTGATGACAGCTTAAATGTTTTCATTGGTGTTGAATGGTATTTATTTCTCAGCTGGATATGGCCCTTCCTGGCAAAAGGTATAATATCATAATGAAGGTAGACTTAGGCAAGGAGATGCCACTCCCTTATAATCAGGATAGGTGGGTGGAAGAAAGAAGCCAGGACTAGGCAGGAAGGGGATAGACACTGAGGCCTCTGAGGACAGCTGGGTGGGCAGACCAAGACAGCAAACGATGTTTCAGGTTCCAGTGTTGTTAATTTAGGCATTAAAACTAAGGATGGAGAGCAAGAGAAGGTCCATTATGTCCGGTCGACATAGCAATAAAGCAATTCTAAGCCACAGGAGATGCTTTTTTTTTCTTCGTTGTTGTTGTTTTTAATTAAAGTTTATTGGGGTGACTTAGTAAAGTTACATAGGTTTCAGCTGTACATTTCTATAATACATCGTCTAGATATCATGTTGTGTGTTCACCACCCAGAGTCAGTTCGCCTTCCGTCACAATATAGTTGACCCCGTTTACCCTCATCTACCACCCCCTGACCCCCTTACCCTCTGGTAACCACTAAACTATTGTCTGTGTCTATGAGTTTTTGTTTCTTTGTTTGTTTGTCTTGTTCCTTTGTTGTTTTCAGTTTTATATCCCACACATCAGTGAAATCATATGGTTCTTGATTTTTTCTGTCTGACTTATTTTGCTTAGCATAATAAGGAGATGTCTTAAGTCAATACTCTGGACAGTTTGAGGAAAACAGTCCAGTCACATCAGGACTCCAACCATGGCGTCAGGACAAGTTCTGTAGAACCTCAGGCGACTACATAGAGGCAAAGCATCCTGGTAGTTGGACCACACTGGGAGGACGTTTACTCAGGTCTGCATAGCTAGAGAAAGAATTCAAGACACCGACCAGGAGAGGAGCCAATTACAGCTACAAAAAAGAGTGAGGGAGGCTGTAACCAGAAGAACAGCTAAGGAGATATGAAGTCAAGATGGTCAAGAGCAACTGCATACAAGGTGTACAAAGTAGCTTGTGGCAAATACTTTAAGAAATGGTCATTCATGATGTGATGAAGTTGCAGACCTGCTGTTACAGAAGTCTGGATTGCATGGCCCAGAGGCAGACCTGATAGAAATGTGCAAGTCCTTACTCCATGCTAAGCATATGAGCAATAAGATCCAACCTTTGGAGAAGGGAAAGCATCCAGAGAGAGTCTTAGATGGAACCTGGTATGTTGGGAGAAATTACCAGGCAGGAGACAGACTGTGTGTAAGGACAGAGCCCAGGAAGCAGCTCAATCTTAGGAATTAAACAACAAAACGATGCAGAGGGTGGAAGCTGGGCCTCATTGGCTCTATAAGCACCAGACCTCATTCTTGGACAACTAGGTACCAGTAGGATGAGTCAATCCCAAGCCCCATTAGATGGTGGTGAGAGGACTCTTGATTTATATCCCCCCACCTAGTCATAATGGGCTCAGGAATTCAGCCCCTCGCTACTCAAAATGCAGTCCAAGGAGAAATGCAGAATCTCAGGCCCCACCCCAGACCAGCTGAATCAGAATCTGCGTTTTAATAAACTCCCTAAGAACCTCAGAAAGTTTCCGAAGCACTTCTCCAGAGGCAAGAGATGGTGAAGAAGAATAGGAAAAGCCAGGCACAAGTTGACAACAGCTTAATAATAGATGCAGAGGTCTGTATCTGAACAAAACCTGGGGTTTCTCCCAGCAGTTTACTCATGTTTCTTCTTTTTTTTTTCACTTGGCTACTAGAGATTGTATTTCACAGAAGTCACTTCCCCTCTCTGGGTCTCAGTTTCCCCATCTATTAAGTGTATTAAACTAGATTCTGTCCATCAGAGTCTTTCCCTGAGATGTTCTCTCAGTCTTGGACTCTAAAGGCTGGCACTTGTCCTGTTTTGTAAATGCACCTGTCCTATTTTCTGGAGGAAGTCCAGTGCTATTGATAAGCTAGGAAATTGTTTCCTGAGTGATTCCTGCCAAAACACAAGCTCAGCCTATTGTTCAGATCTGGCTGGGCAAGAGAGACTTGTCAACTACATGCTTATTGAATGATGAAGCTGCTGGACGCGATCCTGCAGAGAAAACCTGTATTGTCTGGGTGACAAAGAGGCACATGAAAACATCAGGACTTTGACCGGCATCTTCTCACCTTTGCCAAAACTTTTGTTCTATCAGCCAATTTCAGGAAAGACACCCTCTTTCCCCTCCTCCCCTCCCCACACACCAAGAAAATCCTTCTAGCTCATTTAGGAATGTATGGCTGGTCATATCCATATTAATGGAAACCTCTTCTTCTCTTCTTGCTCTAGATCAGGGCTTGGCAAACTACACCCTGAAGTCCAAACCCAGCCCACTGCCTACTTTTTTTTTTTTTTTTTTTTTTGTAAATAAAATGCTATTGTAACTCAGCCACACTCGTTCCTCTAGGTTATGTCTGTGGCTGCCTTTGTGCTTCTCTACCCAAGAGTAAACAATTGTGACAGACCATGTGGCCCACAAAGCCTGAAACATTTACTATCTGGCCCTTTATAGAAAAAGTTTGCCAGTCCCTGCTGTAGGCCTAGAATGAAGGAAGTGAAGTTTGTGTCTTCCAATCAATGACATTTTGTCTGGTTTATGCAGATTTAATAAATGATGTGACAAGGAACTCAGAAGTTAGCTTACACTGCTGTGTGGTCTAATGACTCCCAGCAAGGGTTTTGAAGTAAGACCTGCTGGGTTCAGAGAAGCTCAGCCCCTCTGCTCACTGTTGTGTAATCCTAAACAAGTTGCTGAATCTCTCTGAGCCTCAATTTCTCCTCCTATAAAACAGAACTACTGGCATGCCAGAGCCTGGGGATAATTATGGTGGTTACCCTAGTTTCTCCTATGATAAGGTGAACAATCACCCCAGAACCAAGAGCTGATATCATTGTATTCCATTATCAACGCTGAAGGCTGCTGCAAAGGTACCTGTTGACGAAGGTCAAGTTGCTCATTGAATGTGACTGCCTTGACTCCCAGAAACCTGGCCACAGAGTTGAGTTCCAATGTGGCATGAAGATCAAGCTCAAGTCCTGAAAGGGGGCTCCCTGGGGGCAACTTTCCCTGGGGCAGAGAGATGTAGACCTGTTGGAGATGTAGCATCAAGCTTCTTCCATTCCTCGTCAAGGAAGTCCCAGCATCTACAGAAAGCTGGTCACCTCCCTTGTCAATGAATTCTTTACTGTGCTGATTGGTGTACAGGCCAGGAAAGTCTCTTCTTACTCTTTTATGAGCTTTTGCAGGACAGGAAACGTATCTGATTCACCTCGCAAAGTATCTGACCCATTGTAGCTGCTCAGTGTGTTTGCTGAGTGGACCACAGAGTCAGTCTGTTAACATGAATACCCTTCATGTACGAAAAACAAAACTGAAAACTGGTCATCCTGAAGCCAAGAGAGCATGTGTATACTAGAAAGACCACCAATAAGGTATTGGTCTTTCTATTTCTAAAACCATAAAACTGGTTTCAGGTTTTAACTTGTGTGACTTCAGGTGATGGTGATGGAAGTCCCTGAGGCGACATGTCCCCAGAACAGGACCTAGCACCACCAGGTACTCCTCACCCTTCAGTGTCTGCAAACAGGATGGAGACTCTGAGCTGTGCATCTGCTGTTCACCACCTCAGGAGAGCAAACGTGAAGGGCAGAAGCTCTCGTCTACTGCCGACACACAAAAGCTGAAGATGCTGGATGCCCCGCTCAGAGGGACACCCAGGGGAACCTGCAGAAACTGTCCCCAGAAAATAGTCCATGACGTGTCCAGACAGCCAGAGATCTGCTTTCTCCCAGGGTCTCCCACAGGTCTGACTGCCAAAGAGTGGAAGCAAGAGAGGCGTACACAGAGAAGTTACATGCCATGCTGCAGGCCTGCCCCAGAGAAGAGCATTGGTTAACAACTGTGAAAAAAAAGCCATCTGAGATTCCTTCCAAGTTCCCCAGCCTCCTAACTTGAGCTTTAACAAAATCTTGGATAGTAGAGTCCTGGCGTGACAGTCCAGCTCTCCTTCTGCAGCTGTGTGAGTCCCTTAATATCTCTGGGCCTTAGTTTCCTCACCTATACATGGGGACTAGAAGTCAGGATTCAGTCAATTAATGTATGTAAATCACACTACTAGCACATAGCAGATGTTCAACCAAAATTAGTTCTTTCCCTCTCTTCTTAAGTCTTGAGAATCATGGCAGAGAGAATCACTAAGTGTGAATTAACTAAAAGCTTATGAACTGAAATATGAGCCCACATTGGTTCAGCTCCATTGCTGATTTATCTTCTTTAAGGTGTCTTGGTCAGTGAAATCCTCAAGCACATGAAGAGAGCAACTCAGCCGTGGAACCACAGAAAACTTGTCATGTATTCTGCTGTAAGTATTTTTTGTCTCCACTCTACATTCATTTGTCCAAGTGTGTGATCTCTTTGAGGCGGGGGTCTCATCTTCTTTATCATCATTTCCCTGTTGCCCAGTAGACGGCAGACACCTGTTCAAAGCTTTTGAAATTCAATATGTAATTCTAGTCCTTGAGGAATTTAAAATCTTGTGCTGACCAGACTAGTAAACACATAAACACTATGCAAAGCAGTATAGAAATGTCATACAGGGGTGCTTTGGTGCCTCAGAGAAGGGAAGCATTCACTTGGGGAGGAAAAGCTGAGTGTACAGGACTTGACGATGAGGGTACAGGACTTGGCGATGAGGTGGAAGGTAAAGCCACAGACACAATGTTTCAGGTCTCAATGACTGGAAGGAAGCGAGAGCCATTAACAGAGGTGGTCATGGGCCAGGTGAATATACCAATTTGACAATTGGGTTTGAAATGCCAGGGGGCATCCAAGTAAAAATCTCCAGCTGGCAAAGAGGAGAGAAGAGGGAAAGGGAAAGAGAGCCACAACTGGCAGTTAGAGATACATTTGGGTACAAAAAAAATAGAGAGAGAGAGCTCTTGGAGAAGACTTCCATCTTGGAGCAGGAAACAGGGAAAGAGACATGTTGGAGGAGAATTCCAGGGATGTAACATGCATCAAAATGACTGGCTGTGGAATCTGGGTTGAGCAGGAAAACAGAACATAGTAAGCTGACTCATTCTTTCACCCACGGTCTCCGTGACAGAGGATCTCTCAGATGTGCTTTGGCTATTGAAAGTTTTCATTCTGCAAGATGGAAGAGGTGATTAAAGGTACACGGAACTTTGTTGATTGCCAGAGTTTCTAAATGGTATAGACTAGAGAAAGAGCTTATGGAGTAATGCTTCCTGGAGAGAGGAGGGCCTGAACAGTCAATTCTGCAAGATTTTCTAGTTTCTAATCTGGTTTCTGGTTTTAACTTGTGTGACTTCTGGCGAGTCGTATATCTGTAATTCCATTTTTTTCACTAGTAAATCAGTTCCAACTCCTTTTGAATATGTGTACACTGCAATATAGTTTAGGCAAACAAATGTGATACACATTTTGTAGAGATACAAGTTAAGGATTTCCTAAATTTAGATAATCAATGACTAAACTGGGATAAAATCCAGTCCCCTACACTTCCCTGCCACTCAGGGATAAACATTTAGTAATGATTTTTAATCTATACACTCTAGTTCCTCAAATTGTATACTCCCTAAACATTGATAACCTCACGTATTCTTCCCCAATTTAAAAATCACAGATTATTCTAATCTATACAAAAAATACAATCTAGCATTAATGTGTTCCAAAATATTTTAAAATGTAATGAATATCCGTGACATAAGCTAAAACAAAGATATTACTGGGAAAAGGCATCGGACAAAAATCAGAAGACTTGGATTAAATTAACTTTCTTCCATTTTTGGATTATATGATATTAAGCAAGTTACTTAATTTCCCTGGGTTTGTTTCTTCATTCTTGTTTTTTAGTTTTAGTTTCAGGTGTACAAAACAACATAGTGATTAGACATTTACATCCCTCACAGAGTGATACCCCCACCAAGTTTACTACCCGCCTCACACTGTACATAGTTATTACAATATCATTGGCTATATTCCCTGTGCTGTTACTTTACATCCGTGACTACATATTTTTAAAATTATATTTGTCATTCAGTGTTATTTTATATTAGTTTCAGGTGTACAGCATAGTGGCTAGGCATTTATATAATTTATGAAGTGATCCCCCAAAAAAGTCTAGTATCCATCTGACACTACTGACACTATACATACTTTTTACAATTTTATTTTTGATATTTCCCATACTGTGGTATAGGAAATTTAATTGAATCAAAAACTATCATGGAGCTAAACAAGTGTTTAATACATACCTGTTGAATGTACATCTGAAACGAGAGGTAAAAGATCAAAAATGATTTGTTTCAAATCTCCGTAGCATGACACTACTGTGAGTGGCCTACAGATGGCGCTAGACGTTTACAATGGAATCCTTCCTCCCTATGCTTCCTGCCACATAATGGAATTGTACCTTGAGGAGGGGTAAGTGTCTAACAGGTACTTTTCAAAATTACTATCACTGGACCCCAGGTTTTGTTATTATGTTATTTTTGGCTCAAATATATTCTTAAAATGTTTAATTTTTAGTTAGTTACATAAATTTAAAATCATGTACACCATAAATAATTCTCTCAGTTAAAAATACTACTTTTTTCCCACTTTAACACTTTGTGTAACAATTTTATCCAAACTTGTTGTATGCATCATAACTTGTCTTCACTACTAGAGCCAATTTTGAATCTACTAAAACTGTTTACCACAATAATTTTGGCTGCTGTAGAAATGAACTTCAAATTCTCAGAGACTTAACCCAATGGAGATTAATTTCTCACTCATCTGACAGTTTAATGCAGATGTTCCTGGCCAATTGGAGGTGACTCACCCATGGTGTGAGTCACACATAGTGAGTTAGGGATCAGGATTCTATCTTTCAATTTGCAAGAGTGCTAGTCTCCCCTGCAGTCAGCTTGTAGAAAGGAACAAGAGGATGGAGAAAGCAACCTGCTTAGGAGTATAAACCACCTCAGCCCAAAGCAGCACATCACTTCATTTACATTCTACTGGCTAAAATTAGTCACTTGGTCCCACCAAGGTTCAAGGGACTCTGGGAAATGTAGTCAGTTCTCCGCTATAACTCTATTCTATGGAAAGGGAATCAGATTTTGATGGACTTGATTAGTTACCTTTGCCATACCATCTTGAAATAAAACTTCTGTCACTGGAAAAATTATCCACATAATATTAGGGAAATACTTATTCACGTAATATTAGGGAAGTTTTTAAAAACGTCTTATAAGTGAATATTTGTAGTGACTGCTGTTTATATGGCTTTTTAAAGTTATATTTTAAAAGACTTGTTTATAACATCCAAAAGTGGCAATTGTGAGGTTACTTACCACCTCAAGAAAAATCACTAAATCCTTCTTGAATTTCTCTCCTGCCTCTTTGGCAAATGACTTCCACAAGCCCCTCATACTAGTTTTAGTGAGATTGGTTTAGGCCAGTGGACCTTCCCAAAAAAGTACTTTTTTTTCTTTAAATAAAGTATTAAGAGAGGCCTTCTTAATATGAGAGAATGTAAGGACTTGAATATACACCCACCCCATCTTTCTGAGGTATAATTTGGATAAAATCTTTGCTATACATTCAAGTACATATTTATGTATTATTCAGTTCCATTTTTTATGGCCTGGTTAAGGAAAGGCGGGATAGAGTCATTCCAGGGAAAGATCTAAAAATACTGAGAAAGGAAACGAGAGAAAAAGAAGGAGCAAATGAAAAGAACAAAATGGAGAGAATAGAAGAAAGAAACCCCAGCTACCCCCCACTTCCTACTGAAAGGCTCATCAAATCACCTCCAACTCCTTCAACCATTGCCTTCCAGCTTCTTCTCTGATTAAGTATCCTGGATCCCCCCTCCTATGTCCCTGGCTATCTAACAAACCAGCTTTCACGTTTCCACCCCCTGGATCTCGCCTGCCAGCCCCAATCTCCCCATTCCCACCCCTAAATTGGCTAAAATCAACTCCTTCCCATAAATCTTCCGCTAGTCCCTCAGTCAATGTGTGACAGGCCAGGTAGAAGGAAATTTAGTGGCAGTTCAACAACACAGAACTGACAGAGATCTCTCCCCCACCTTCCACCAGGAAGTACTTCATAGAGATGTACTATCGGAATGAGACTCAGCATGAGCCATATCCCCTCACACTGCCAGGATGCACCCCCAGCTGTCCTCTGATGAAGTTTACTGAGCTGGTTGCCTCTGTGATTCCCCAAGACTGGCCCACGGAGTGTATGATCACTAACAACCACCAAGGTACTAAGGACATTTTGGATTAGGGTGTATGCAGAACCCTGCAGAAAGGGCAGAGCACCCTTTCTTGGGGGGGGGTGGGGAGAGGGTCCTGTGAGAATGACTTGGTCGTTACTCCCAGCTTTAAAAGGAATGGGTTTTGGGTGATAATTGCATATTTTGGGTACCCCAATTTCAGGCAACTCCTCTCTCTCCCATGGGCCCTGCGCCCACTTGCCATAAACCTGGAATTGGTTTTTTCAGTGTTGCTATAAAAAGGCATCAGTGCCAAAATATAATCAGAGATAAAACTTTGATCAAAGCTCCTGGAGCTGCCATGAGCTATGCGATTGAACACATAGGACCTTTTGTTCTTTAAAGACTCCCAGATTTCATTTGAGCAGAAATAAATGAGGCTGTTCTTTAAGTGTCTAAAGTGGAACAAATTTCAAACAAAATCCACAAACTAGGTGAGAACAAAGAAGGGAAGAATTTAATCCTCAGCTAATGGGCAAAGGACCAACTTACCCATTAGTGCCAGCCTTCTCACAAGGAGAAGCAAAGAAATGAGATACAGTGGAGCAATCTGGAGAAATCATCTACATTGGGAAACGGGTCCTATCTTTTTATATTTCTGTTAAAATGTATTGGGTGGCAGAGCTGAAAAATAAATACTCTTTGTATCCTTTGGACCTGGAAAATTCATGTTACTTTTGAAGAAACCAAAGGCAAACTTACCAGAAAACAAAGCTGTATATAATTCATATGGCAGCTCTTGAAGTACATACATCATAGCAAATAAGTAATATGACAAGAGCAAGATATTCAGCCACCACACATCAGAGATGAAAGCCCCACGTGAGCAGTTTCTCTTGAAGCTCCAATGGTAAGAGATGTTAAAGGTGAAATTGATTTAAGAGAGGCAGTATGATGACACATATGAAACTGGAACAAAATTACAAATGTAAGAATGTCCCAAATGCCTCCAAGATCAAAACTTGTTGGAATGTTGAAAGTGGGGCTGTTCTGAGGACAAAAGCAATGCATAAGGCTTTGATTCTGGTATCTTCAGAAAAACTTAAGCACTTACATACAGGTCCTGCTGAAACTACTCACTATATAAGAAGAAATCATGTTCAAATGAGAACTCTTTAGAACCCTGTAAATTTACCATGTGGCAGCTACAACACGTCTAGAGAACAATATGCTACGTTACCATTACGACTAAAGATGAAATGGTTTCTAGAGATGGTTTCTACTGGATGCCTGAGTCTAGAGCAAGACCATTCCTTTTCTTAGTTGGTCATGGGATGACTGACACAAGACATCGATTGATATGTTTATTTGTATTATTTCTTTCCCAAGTAAATATGTGGCCTTGGGGCCACCATCTAAGTATTCTTTGTCCTCCATGTATGTTAAATTTCCTCCAGAAGTGAGCCAAATGTAAAATAGCGAATAAAGTCATAATTAGGAAGTTCAAAACCATTACATTTTTTACAATGAATTTTAAAAAGTGTGTGTGTGTTTAATTATAATAAAATTCATGAAGGACAGATTTTCAGGACTCTATTTTTGTTTTGGGGTTTTATTTTAATGTAACAGGAGGAAAAATATAAAGTAAAAGGATTTGACTGGCTTAAGTTAACATTTTACATTAAAAATGTATTTAGTTTGGATTTTATTACTTCAGATGGCTCTGGTTTATCTAAGGTAAAACTTGCTAAGGAAACACCCTTGGGAAATTTAAAATTTAGTGGGGAAGTAAAGAGATACATATTATACAGAATAACAACGGTTTATGTCTTATGACTACAGGGTTGCTGTGGGACAAGAGTTAACAGGACTTGGAGGGAAGGAGGTAGTAAGGCATATCAGGGAAGGCTTCCTGCGGGAGGTGACAACTGAACCATCTGCAGTCAGTTTGGAAGGATGTTTCTAATGGTGTGGTACAAGGTACTAGGAAGACATTTATCAAATATCCTAGCGGCTTGAAGCTGGACAGGATAGAGGAATTACTCGGCAGAAGATTCAGGGTTCGAAGAGATTCCCACAGGTTACCTTCAAGGAGCCAGTTCTAATGCGACAAAATGTCATCTCCACAAGAGCAAGGATTCTATTTGTTGTGTTCTCTGCTATATCTGTCCTCGGCACCTAGAAGTGTCTGTGCCTGGCGTGGTTTGGTGCTCGATGAATATTTGCTCAATGAGTGTATAAATTAGTTACCTTTCCTCTGTGAACCTACTCTTTCTAAACTGATAAGCAGTAATACCCAGTAACCTGGGAGTTATGTTTGATCCCACCCTCTCCTTCATCCTCCACAGCTAATCCATCACCTCTTATCAAATCTACCTGTAATATGTTTGTATAAATCTTTTCCTCAAAACACCACTATCAACAATTCAAGACCCAAATAGAGTGAAATATAATGAAGTAGCAAAGTATGTTAATAAAAAGAAAACGTAGGGACTGGTGTGCTGGAGCCAGCTCGAGAAGACCTCAAGAGTGGAATGTGTGCGTGGCTTCCCAACTCTGCGTTCAATGACTTCCTTTTGGCAGTTTGAAATTGGTCGTGGTGTCATGGCTGGAGGAGTTTCACCACAGAAATCAGCATATGCCACAAATCAGAGTTCTATGGTTTGATTTTTGTTTTATTGGATCTAGTAGTTAGCACACAACTGGTTTTAGCTCACAGAAAGCTTGTTAAGAGTCTATAACATGAGGCGGTCTTCATCAAAGTGAATTCAATATTCATACTTGAAGGAAAAAGAATGAATATGTGTTCTATATGATCTCAGAGAGTGATGCTAAGGCAGCAGGGGAAGGCAGCTGGTGTTCAGTGTTAGGAAATTTCTGGGCCGGAAGTGTCCACTGGCCTAGGTGAGCACTTGTCTTGGCAGAGACACTATAAGGGCAGAGTGAAGTGTGGAAGGTTGTAGGGGGTTGAATGACCCCTTAGTAGGGCAACCACATTTAGCAAATAAAAGTACAGAATGCCCAGATAAATTTGATTAATAGCTCTAACTGCTGAATTTTTATAATTTATTGAGGAAAAAAGGCTGAATTAAGGACATTGACGGTGTCCTGAGAAAGCCAATACAGGAAGCAGGACAAAACCATTAAATAAGGACATGCCCTGTAGATGCAGCATGCCTGTCACCCCTACTCCTTAAGGCATTTCTACCCATGAAATCCTAACCATATCTATAAGCAGTGTTTTCCACTAGTGCTACTAGACCCAATTAATTTCATTTTCATGTCAATTAAATTAACCAGAGCCGTTGCTGGGAAATTCATGATAAGTCTAAGTTCCATACTGTGTTACTTGGCAGGAAGGTGGGGAGGCAGGTAAGGAGGAGAGGGCTACAGAGAATGAAACAAGCCTTAACCGTTAAGTATGGTGAGTACTATAATGAAGGACACAGAGGTAACTACAAGAACAAATAGCAGAGGAAATTAGCCTGAGTCTAAGGGGTCAGAGAAGGCTTTTCAAAGGGAGTGATACTCAAACCAAAACCAAAAGGAGAGAAGGAATTCACCAGGTGAATGGAGATAGGGAGAGAGGAGAATGTTTATAGAAAAAGGGAGACATTGTATAAAAGCCAAGAGGCTAAAGACAGCATGGGACAGTTTAGGTTTGGAAAAAGTATGTCTGGTGAGAGTGTGAAGAGGCTGGAGAGGCAGGCATTAAGTGTCTCATAGGTCAGGTTGAGTAGCTCTGGCCGTTAAAAGTTTGTAGGCAGAGCACAGATGTGACTGTGCTTCTTGTTTTAGAAAGACCTTTTGGCTTCACAGGAGAGAACAGATTGGAGAGGAATGGGATTGCGGGCAGGGAGAACAGTTGAGAGGCTGCTGCAATCATCCAAGGACTAGGGTGAGTGAAGGAGAAAAGCAGACTTATTCAAAGGGGTAAAGAGAGAATAGACAGGACTTCAGGGTTAATGGCAAGAGGAAGAGGTTTTTGATACATATTGCCAAAATCGTTTTCACAAAAGTAGTACCAATTAATCCACACTGCTTTGAGCAGCTTTTATCTGTTCCTGTGCAATAGGACAGCTTTTCAGTCATTATCTGCAGTAGACCTCTTTGCAGGAAGATACAATTGATCACTCTCTTTTCTCAAATTCTAGAACATTACTCTGTCAAACTCACAAAATTCTTTATAGTACAAAGGAGCATATTATTTAAAAAATAAACATGAGAGAGAGAGAGAGAGAGAGAGAGAGAGAGAGAGAGAGAGAGAGAGAGAGAGAATCTCTCCCAAATCTTCTCTTTGCTCTCAGACTCTTTGTTCACTTCCTCTAGGACTGACACCTTCCCTAACCTCCTAAATGATCATATCCCAGGGCCCTGTGCTTGGTTCCCTCATTCCACATTCCCCATGAGCCAGCGCTACCCAGGCTTCCATGGTCTACATCTAAAGTCCTTATTTCCACATCTACACATAGAATTCTAAACCTGTTTTCTCCAGCTGCCTACTGATCCTCAACATCAGGGTAATAACCTGTCTCAATCCTACATTTGAAACAAAACTTATTATCTCCCCTACTCCGAACTCATCCTCGGAAATGTGCTTCCAGTCTCAATCACACCCTGGTCATCTTCTCGTTCACCAAAGGTAGAACCCATGGGGTGACCTTCACCACAACTTCTTTACCGTTATATTTAGTTCATCACAAAACCTGCCGATTCTACTTCAGGACTATCTCTTGAATTCCCTCATCGGCACTCGCAGGATCACAGCTCCAGTGCTGAGCACTCAGCATCTTGTCAGGGCATTTTAATAACTCTCAGTTAGGCCTCTAATGTTTCCATCATCTTATCTTGTCCCCCAGTTTTGGAGTTTTTTTAAAAAACACAAATTGGGCCATGTCACTCCACGTGTAATGATTGCTGATGATTTCCCTTTGCCCCATGGCAACCAGACCTTCTAAAACTTGAATCTAAACTTACTTGTCTGGTCTCACCTTATCATAACCTATACGCCAGGCACATGCAACAGCTTATTATTTCCCTAACAAGTTCTTGTGCTACTCATTCTGTCTCATGGCAAAATCTTAAATACCTCAAAGATCAGCTCAAATCTTATCATTTTCTCCCAACTTTCCAAACTTTTTCCTCTCTAAATAGAATACTTTGTGTTATTGCAACTTTCTCTCTGTTTTAATGGCATATCTTTTACACCTCTATCTTACTATTGATCACATTACCTCATAATTGTCTTTGTGGTTCTCCCACTAGATAATGATCTCCTCATGAGCAGGGATCATGGAACCCCAGAACCCAACATACAGTTGGCCTGGCATATGGTGTTCTGTGTTCACTACATGTCTAGGAAGAAATGAGGGAAGAAAAATGAGAGGGAAAGCATATTCCATGGGACCACCATGACAACATAGCCAATAAAAATAATTGAAAATTAATTTCCAAATACAGAAAGACATTAATTTTTAAGAATCATTAACCTCTTACTTCCTCCCTCATTTCCATTTAATCCTTTCCTTCCTTCTTCAATTCTGTTTGTCTCCATCCAACTTAACATTAACTTCGTCCTCGGTGCTAATGGCATCCATCCACCAGTATCTAATTGTATTAATATTCACCTTCTCATTACGCTAAGAGGTGTCCTGACATCAGGAGAAAAGCACTGGACTAAGGGCTGGGAACCTAGGAGTTCTAGATCATTAATTCTTTCCACAAATATTGAGTATGTGCTATGTGGCAGTGGCAGGTATTATTCTAAGAGCTTGGGACACACTCATGAACAAAGAAGACAAAGGTTCCTGCCTTCATGAAGCTTACATCCTATTAGAGGGAGAGAGGAATGAATAATAAATAATAAACATAAAAAATAAGTACTCTGGAAGGTGAAGATCACAAGCACCAAGCTGGAAATGGATGTGGGGAGAAGGCATGTAGGTTGCACCTTTAAATAGAAAGCCCTAAACGAGAAGTTAAAATATGAGCAAAGAAGGTGATGGAGTTGCCTGATGCAGAGAGGTGTGAGAAGAGTATCCAGGCAATCGTAACAATAAATCAAAGACACTAAGGGATGGGGGTGTGCGTCCCATGTCTGAGGAACAAGAAGGCCTGCGTGGCCAAAAGAGGGTAATTGAAAGGAGAGGGGTAGGAGCGGAAATCCAAGAGGTTAATAAGGCAAAGTGATGAAGAGTCTCATAAACTATCATCATCAGGGTTTTGGCTTTCATTCCAAGTGAGATGAGCATTCATTGCAGACTTCGTTTTAAGTAGAGGAGTGCTATGATTTGATTTGAAGTCATTGGGCTGTTGTGTTAAAAACAGATTGAATGGAGAAAGGATAGAAGCTAGGGAGCAAGTCAGGAGGACATTGTAGTAATCCAAGCAAAAGATGGTGGTTCAAAACAGAGTGGTGGCAGAGAAGGGGAGAAATCATTGGTTTATGGATATAGTTTTTGATAGAACCAACAGGATTTCCTGACAGATGGGGTATAGGATGTGAGGGAAAGAGAGGAGTCAAGGCAGACTCTAAGAATTTTGGGCTGGGACACTAGATGAAATTTCCATCAAGTGAGATGGGGGAGGCTGTATGAAGAACAGATTTGGTGGTGGTAGATGGCACGGGGATTGGTAGTTCAGTTTTGGAATGCCTATTAGATGCCCAGGGGAATATGTTGAGTATGCAGTTGGATATATGGGTCTTGAGTTTGGGGAGGATTTGAATTTGGAGGTCATTCGTGAATAGATGGCTTTTAAATCATAAGACTGATAAGATCCCATGTATTCCAACACAAATACAATTATCTGCTTAACCTTAGCCAAATTATATATTTTTCTCATGTCTACAATGAGAAGGTTAGGCTAAGTGAGTGATTTTCAGCTGTGTTCCATGGAGCGCTTGGGTTCTGTAGACAGAGCCGCCAGGATCAGAAAGATGTTTGCTCTCCCATTGTTTACTCCAACAAGCAAGCCCAAATTTTTACAGTGAAAACCACACACACATTTAGAGATGGTACAAACTGATGTTTATGATGTATATATTATAGCGGGCTAGGGTGTGTGTGTGGAGGGGGGTGTAACTTTTCAAATGAAATAATGAATAGCATCTCATTAAAAGCGACCCCATATATCTTCATCATGACTGGTCAGCTGTCAAAGGGCTATATGTAAATAAAGGTACAGATTAGCACTAGTACACAGTTATCTTAAAACCGCTTGCCATAGTCAACGTGTCCTCAAGGTTTCGTCTCTAAAAAATCCCGAAAATCAAATTCAATGACTAAAAGATAATATCCCATTTCTTTTAGAACCAAGTAATGATTGCAGTACAGTATTAAATGCCTTTGACCATGAGACCATGAACAATTAGTAATTTTAATTGTAGGAAAATGTATGAAGTTAGTGCTGGAAGGGGACCTTAGAAATACGTCAGTCAATTACCTTCCCTTTGCAGTGGAGAAGCTGAGGCCCAGAGGTCAAAGGTCATGCTGGAACATGAACTAGGTTGTGCCCTGACTCTTAGTCCAGTGCTATTTTCACCACATGATGCTTATTTCAGGGCTCCTTCAGAAATGCCACTGAAATTTACAATTAAGGCAGAAATCAACATGGACTGGTGAGATTTATATTTTTCTAATCCATTAATGTTACCTTACTGCTCTTTCCCACAGTTCTAAGGATCCTCCTTGCCATTGCCTTTTGCCTGGTGTCTGCTGTCCTAATGGTGCTGCTATATACTCTCATCCGCCATGGGCCCTGCTGGCGGAACGACTCTTACGGGACCATCTGAACAGACAGCTGAAGAAGGGCAGATATGCCAGGCCAAGCTCTTGCAATGCAGCATCTCTCAGTGACACAGCATTCAAAGGACACTTTCACCATGTGGGCATCACCCTGCCCACACCCTGCCTTCTGAAGCTGCCTAGAGCAGGAACTCGCAGTGACCCAAGGGACAGCTACTGGACTGACGGATGAATGAGCACCCAGGTTGCTCAGTTAGGTCTCCTTGTCATAGTGTAGGCTTCTCATTAGCCTAGAAAGAAGCTCTCTGCAAAGGACAGTTGTATCGTCTGGCACAGGTGTCCGGAGAGAAATAAGAAGTCACACTCCAATCAGCCTTTTGCCTGCAAAGAGCAAAAGGTTACAGGTGTGACAAAGACATGGATTAAAGAAGACTGGATAATGGCGGGAAATTAGACTAGAAGTAGTATTATATAGGATGAGTCTTAAGAAATAAGACCCAATCAGAAGGTTTAATAAATCTTTTCTTCAGCTATTAAGTGGGCTTAATACATACACACACTCCTGAAAAGAAGCTCCTATCCATTGTTTGATAGCTAACAGATTTCTATGGGGCTTTTTACTAACACACATATGTCTATATTGAAAATATATGTCTACATTGAAAATGCCTTAGAAAGAGGTATTTAATTCTCAGAAACTGTAATAGCAACTACTTTAGTTTTAGCTCAGGTCATTTTCCCCACAATTTCTGTAATAGGGAATAACTAGAAAATCCACGCAACCATGGTTCTTTTTATTTTTTAACTTCAACTATGAGAGCTCGATATTTTCAAAGTTCCAATTTTTAGTTTCATTTTAAAATTAAGAGATTTTACTTTGACATGGCCTCTTCATGGTCATGGATGAAATGATAATGTATTTTAATTGCTACAAATAGATCTGAACTTCTCAAGTGGTGAGGTAGATACACAAGCACACTGAAGGATGATGACCCACTGCCTCAGTTTTGTGCTGGCTTTAGACCAAGTTGGAACAATTTTTTTTAAATCTTCAACCTTGGTTTCATAATCTAAAAATGAAGAGTCTGGACTAGATGAACATAGAAGTCAGATTTAGTTCTCGTGGTCTGTGAACAATTTTTTTTTTTCCCCAAGCAAGCACTTCCATGAATGGTACCATTGTGGTGAGCCTGATTTTCATTCTAAGGAATTTTATTCTGCGCTGAGCTTCCAACCATCTAGTTGGTATGAAATTCAATCTCATTCATTAGTAGGGTTCTTCACCTCCTCAGGTTCTACTAAAGGTCCCAGAATGTACCTTTGAGAAAGAGTCAGATAAGGGTCCACTAGGCCGCTGTCCACACTGGTCTCCAATCAGCTTACTATCCATTCCCACGTGGTATTCTGAAGGTAGGCAGAGGACATCCGTGCCATGGTTCCCAAGGCCACACACTTGAAGTTCACCAGCCTGGCATTGTCCAGCCCCCTACTTGGGGTGATACCTGTAAGCAGTGCTGGGATCTTTGACCAGCACAGAAAACCCCCCCAGAACTCCACTCCATCTCTTAGTTTCAGGAATCTTCCTCTCTCCTTAGATCCCACAGTTTCCACCTATAAAACTTCAAGCACTTACCTCAAATATCCTCACTTTCCACATAATTCTCATTGAGCCAAGGCTATTGCAAACAAAAGCCTGAAAAGGAGTTGTCTTCTCTTGCCTAGCAATTGCTGCTTTCTGCTGGAACACAAGAGGCACACAGGCAAAGAAATGCAATATCTGGCTACATTGTCAGTTGGGGAGAAGGGAAAACATCTATAGCAGCAAGAACAGCAGACAAATTTCGGTTTCCATAAACAGCCAGCCATATAAGTTTAAGGAAGCCACAATATCTTCTGCTAATAAGTGACGAGACTTCAAAATACAAGTATAAATGGAACCACATGTCATGGATTTTCTCACTCATTCAACAAACATCTACGGAAGACCTACTATTCGCTAATTCCTGGTCTGGATGCTGAATTGCCCATTCCTAATGTGATTATTGAGGTATTTGGCCCCCAAAACAATCTCTCATGGGGTTGATAGAATGTAAAAGTAAAATCTTTCACAACCTTTTCCTCATATCATCTTTTATTACTGTAAGTGGCTAAAAGGATGTCTGCTTCCTATTGGTTCTGAGAGATTTCTTTAACATCCCCCATTTCTCTTCCTTCTACCATCTTTTGATTATTGTAAAGGCAGCTCTCACTCCCAAATTAGTTGTTTCTTTTCTCTTCCACAGAGCTACTCTGTTGACAAATGATGTAATTGTTTTGTATACTTCATGGCAGTATTCACATGTGACAAATGAAAATTCACGAGTGACAAATGATCTATAGTGATAAAGCAGAGAGAACAAATGTACTGTAACATTTCTCAAGAAATAAGTTAATCATCCAACTTCAATAGGAGAGCATGAAAATAAATTCTCCACTAATAAAAGTGATTTTTTCAGATGGGTCAGAAAAGATCTGTCCAGTTGACATGATGAGAAATATTGTTAGAAAGAAAATTGCTAGGGTTAGGATAAGCTTTGCTCTGAAATGTATTCCCCACAACTGAACCATTATAGAGGACTTTGAACAGAATTAGAATAATGCAATAATTACCACATCAATGTAGGGACATTCCCTACCATAGAAAATATCAGCAATGGAAAGTTCAAAGGAAGAGTTGTAACTGGAATGTTCCTAGCTAGAGTGGCATTGGGTAAAGAAAGTATTAAGAGAATGTGATAATAAAAAGAATAATTTGTAGCATTAGAAGAGTACAGGCATTAGAGGTAAACATTTTACTGGAAGTCATTCAACCAAAAAAACGTTTTTTATGTTAGAACTGGCATTTCTTCTTCCGGTCCTGTTACCTAGTCTCCCAACTTTCTGTTTTCTATCTTGTTCTAATATTGTTGGAATTGATTCTTTCTTGGTAAGCGAAATTCAAAATATTAGTTTTCTGTTTTAAAACCCTCTTTACAGAAACCCCCTTTGAGCAATAATGGATGTGTGTGACATTTGGTGCTCTATACCAGAACTGTCTAATAGAAATATAATACAAGCCACAAATGAGAGCCACATATGGAATTCTAAATTTTCTAATAGCCACATTTTAAAAAGGTAAAAATAAAGGATGAAATTAATTCTAATAATAAAATGTATTTAACTCAGTGCATCCAAAATATCACTTCAACATATAATCACGAGTTTTAAAATTATTAATGAGATACCTTACAGTTTTTTTTCACACTTATTATTTGAAATCTGACGTGTATTTTACCCTCACAGCACATCTCAATTCGGACTAGGAACACGTCAAGTCTTAATAGCCATATGTGGCTAGTGGTTACCATGGACAGTTCTGCTGTAGACCATTAGACGACAATCTTTTGAAGCAAAGAGAATGTATTCTTTGTTATAACTTGTAAAATCCACTTTCAGGTTATTGTGAAGAAATAAGTCATATTTTTTATGTCTACATCTTACTATTCTTTGCATGTGTGCTGAAATGATAAAATATTTTTCTGAAATGTTTTATTTGTAAACCTGTCTTAACAGCAGGAATCCATACTTCTTCCAACACCACCCTAAACTAAATGGACTAGTTTCTCCTATTAAATGTCCTGAGGAGGAATTTGACAACATGTTTAGAAAATAAGTACTGCTAGATTTTTTTGGAGGGGGGAAGGGAGAGCCTTTTCAAAGTTTTGTTAATTTTTTGTTGCAAGTAATTATATTCAAAACAACAATAAATGCAGAAATAGAGATGTGTATAAAATACAAAATAAAAGATCTTCCTACCTGCTTCCAATTATCAGAGGCAATGCTGTCAACAGGTTTTTGTTCTCCTAGTGATTAGCACGAATTGTATGAACTATACTTACACCTTTATTCCCTGAAATTTTCACCTCTTTCACTGCTCTTATAACTCATGGTGTCCTTTTTCTTGTATTGTTGTTTTCATCTCATTGAAGTAACTTTTTTTAAAGGATACATGAGCACTAAGCTTTCTGATTCAAACATACCCAAATATGTCTACGTTTTGCCCTCCTACTTACTTATCAGTTGGCTAGATAGAGTTTTCAAGTTGAAAATCACTTTTCCCCCAGAATTTGAATGTAGTATTCAGTTGTCTTTTAGCATATAGGGCTGCTGATGAGAAGTTTGGTATCAGTCTGGTACTCATTCCAATGTAAGTAATGGGCTGTTTGTTTATTTGATTTGATTTGATTTGATTTGATTTATGTATGTATTGCTGAATCTTTTAAGATATTCTTTTTATCCTTGAAGTTCTGAAATTTTACTAGGATATATTTAGGCACAGGTATTTTTTTGTTTTCTGTCTAATCCTGTATGGCTTACATGTGTCTTCGACTCAAGAGAATTGTGTTCTGGAACTTGAATTTCCTGGGTCTATCCTCCATGCCTCAATTTTTTTCCCCTTCATATTTTCCAGATTTTTATCTTATTTTTCTATATTCTAAGAAATTTCACTTTCTAGAATACCAAGTTGGTGTTCGGCAAATCCATTTTTTTTCCTAAAAAATCTTTCCTATTTATTGATTGTTCCTTTTCTATAGTGGCCTCTTCTTATGGATGCACTCTGTTCTTGAATATCCTTAAGGACACTTAGAATTTTTTTCAAGTTCTCCTCTACTTCTTAAATTATCTCTGTTTTCTCTGGGCTCAGTTGTTTGAGTTTATTAATCTTGAACCTTCTTTTTCATGCTCTGGATTTTTCTCAAATTCTTGCGAATCGTAATCCACAAATGAAGAACTTTGTGGATTAGTAGAAATGGCTAGTATTGGCTTTCCTTTCAGTCCTGTATAGCTGTTTCCCCAACAAACATCTTGAATAACTGCTTTAAAATTCTCTTTTGCTAATTGCAATATCTTGGTCATCTCATGGGCAGTTGTAATTGTCTTTTCTCCTAAGTATAGCTTATGTTTTTCTGTTTATTTGTATATAGAGTAATTTTGGATTGTGTCTTAGGCATTGTAAATGAGATATTGTAGAAACTCTGGGTTATGTTATGTTTCTCTAGAAAATTTTGGGTTGTTTCTTTTAAGCAGTCAGTGAAGTTAGCTAACTCAAACTGCAAACTGTCTCCACTGCAAAAAAACAAACAAAAAACAAACAAACAAACAAACAAACAAAAAAAAACAGCAGCTCAAATCTCTGTTAGTTCATTTAGCCTAAGTTAGGCTGCTTGGAGTTTTCCCCATGTATGGTTAGTTCACGGTGAGGGGCTCAGCCACAGAGTTTGTATACACAGCCGGGGGTTTCCCTCTCTAGCTTTCAATTTGGGGGAAATTACTTCTCACTTTTAAGATGCCCTCAAACTCTGTCCTCTGGCACTTCAAGTCAGTAGGACTATGGATTCTGCCCCCCCCCCCCAACTACCTGCATTTTAACCATCCTGTCCCCGCCTTCTCCCCTGCATGGCACAGACTTGAACCTGCCCTGAGGCAAAAAGCCATAAAAAATAAAAACCACCTAGTGCTAACCCTTTTTCCAAATTCTTAGTCCCCTCCAGTATCTACCTGCTTTTGATTTCTCCCAAGAATCTTTAATTAGTTGTATTTTATAGTTTGCCCAGAATTTATAGTTGTTATCTGTGGAAGTTAGTCTGGTAGGAAATGCATAATCACTATTGGAAGTAGATACTCTCATTTGAATGGGAAGGGCTAATATAAGGTTCTGTATAAGGGTGGGAGTTATAGCATCAGGTGCCCAGTAGTGCTTGTGGGCAGGAAGAGGTATGTCAGCTAGGAATATATCAAAAAACAAAGGGACTTTACTTTTGGCTGGGGTGAGTGTTTCTGTGTATACATCTCCCAGGTGGAATGACCTTAACTTTTAAAAATTTTCCCTCCATGTCTGTGATATAAGTCCTGAGTTACCTCAGCATCTGTTCTGTTTCTCCGTCAGGGCACAGCAGCCACACTAAGAGTCCTCCCTACTGAGCCTCCTCTTTCCACAGGGAGCACTCCTCCAGAGTGTACTTTGGAGACAGCCACTCTGTCTACATGGAGAAAGGAGTGGGATGAGCAGCTGGTAGGGAATGCATTCTTTTATTGTTACCCTGACAAGTACTCCACAGGTCCCTCGTGCCATATGTGACGAGCTAAGCTCCAACCTTCTTTGTGTCTCCTTTAGAAAGAATCACGTTCTTCTCTGGTGGGTCTGACTGCAATTTCCCTGTTTTGACTTCTTCATCAGTTTTATCACATCTGCTTATCGTTAAAGAATTTCTCAAAATATCTGACCTACTGATGTCACTCTCTCTGGCACTGTTATGATTTCATTCTTATTTTTAACATATTTTTATATTAGTTCAGTAAAACATTGGGAGGAAGAGAGGTTAGGTAAAATAGGTCTTTTTTTTTTGTCCCCTAAGCAGGAAACTGTGTTTGTTTTTCTGGCAAAGTGGTCTATAATCACTACTGCCAAAGTTAAGAAAGATAATCAAACCATTAAGTGAAGGGGGTGGGGACTGACATAACACTATGTACACAATGTAACTTAATTTCACAGACATTTTCTAGGGCCTGAAGTAGGGTATCTAAGGCCTGAAGTAGGGTACCTAGTGTCCATCAAATTTCCCAAGGGAATCTTAACTCAGGAAAAAGTTAAGTCCATTATTTGATTTGGGGAGCACAGTATTGAATTACTTATAGACCTTGCCTTTATAGGGCTCAGAGCTAAATAATTTCTTTAACTGGGTTTCTAATTTTCATTAGCTTCTATTGTTTTTCCTACAGAGTACCACAAGGATTTTGCCCTTCCTCTCCATAGTCACCACATTTTGTCCGTCAGCACCACATTTCTGGTCTCCCCTCCTCCCAGTTAATTTTGCACAATATTCTTAAGACTCATTTCTGGCCCTTGTTTAAGAATATACATTCAAATTAGGTCCTCTATAAATACCTGTTGATTGACCCCACCAATATTACTAACCATACTAGTTTTTGATCAATTTCAGGTTAGAGAAGATTCATGAAGCCCCACCTCAAACTAGTTACAGAGACTGTACCAGAAGTATAACTAAACCAGTAGTTCTCTAATTCCATGTGCATAAGAATCTCCTAGGATGTCTGTTAAAGATTCAGATTCTCTGGCCTCAGTCCCAGAAATTCTGATTCAGCAAGCCTAGAAATCTGCTTTTTTAACAGTTATCACCTGTGATTCTGCTGTAGGCAGTTCCTGACCTTGTTTTGAGAAACCCTCCTCTAACCTGTGCAATGACCCTTAGGATGAGCAGAATTCTCACCTACTACTTCAGGTTCATTGACTTCAACCGGAAGTCTGTGAAGTAACTTACAGGTCTACAACTGCCTTAAGTAGGCATTGAAGATGTGTTTTCAAAAAAAGAATCGTAGAAGAAGTTGGAAATTAGAAATATTTTGAAATATAGTTTTAAAAGTCTCACCTTAAGAATAGAGGAAAATAAAGAATTAAACCCTGTTAAAATGGTGGCCTTGAGAATAAAGAGTGATGTCACCTCAAAAACATCAGCCATTCCCAATTTGTGGTTTCTAAAATAATTCATTTTATTATTAAATGAATAGAAGTATGCTTACAGTAATCATATTTTCCAGGCCTAAACATAGGAAAAATAAACTACAATGTAATAAGATATTTGAAACAATAACTTCCCCGAAAAATCTAAGATACATAGTAACTTTTAGCATAACACAGAAAATTTAAAGCCAAACTTAAATATGTAACTCTTTGTTGTTATATCTTTTGAAACTATTTGTTATCACCACTTTTTCCTATCTTCCATCCTTCTTACAAATGTTATACAAAGTAAGATACTTGAAATAAGTAAAATGTATGGGGAAAAATAAAATTTGTGTCTCCCCTTCAATCTTTAACAAAGTATTTCTGGGTTTTTTTCACCCTCTTTTGGCAGTGCCTTCACATATACATATACATATATATATATATATATATATATATATATATATATATATATATGTGTGTGTGTGTGTATGTGTATATATATGTATATGTGTATATATATATATACGTATATATATATACACGCATATATGTATATATACACATATATATGTATATATACATATATGTATATGTATATATACATATGTGTGTATATATATATACATATATACATATATGTGTGTGTGTGTGTGTATATATATATATATATGATCCACCTATAACTAAATCATTTTAAAATTTTATAGAAGAGGGGCCAAGTCTTTTAAACCATTTTCTTGACAAGTACTTACTTTTGTGTTAGAAGTTACTATTCTTAGTGAAGTGACTCATGGGGAATTTTATTCAATACCATTATCCCTATGTTTGGGTTATTAACCATTAGCAAATATGGAGAACAAAAGAGAATAGAGGAGCGAAACCAAACTGCTTGGGTTCAAATCCCAGCTCTGCCACTGACTAGCCATGTGATCCTGGGCAAGTTATTTAACTTCTCTATGCCTCAGTTTCTTCATCTGTAAAATGTGAATAATAATAGTACCTATGTCAGAGGATAGTTATAGGAGTAAATAAATTGATTAATATTTGTAAAGCACCAGGAACAGTGCCTGGCACATAGCAGACACCATATAAGTGTTTCTTAAATAAAATATTGGATAAAAAAGGTAGATATTTATCATTCTCAGCTAAAATAATTATTTTGAGTTTTATGAAGTTAAAAGAAACAACCAGAAGATGTCATTAGCTCACTGTATACCCTTGAAAGTGTTTGGGGTTTTTTTTTTCAACGTCTTATGCCACATCTTGAAATGACAATTGTTATTAAAATGATGGAAGTTTCATTTGGTGGAACAATAAGAAAACTTGGGATCTTATTACAACTGTTACTTTGATTGAGAATTTTTTTCTGAGAGAACACAATATTCTTAATAGTCTCAAAAAATCAAAACAACTAAATTTTATCACAGGTCAACTGCAATAGAATGCTTAGAAAATAAGTCTCTAAATGTAAAGACAAATTCCATAGTGAAGCCAGCTTCAGTTCACAAATGTAGAGGTAAATATTTCAGGAAGAATAAAATGAAGCAATGTATTGGTTTTCTAAACATTTTTCTCCTTAACGATAAAGTAGAATAATATTGAGTGTAGGCGGTAGATATCTTCCCAATTTTCCTTAGTCTCTTGCTATATCTCAACTTCTTTCTTTATAGTAATTGTAGAAGTAAATTGCCTCTCCTATGCCCAGGTTTTATTGACCTCAATGAATTATATATAGTATTAGGAATTATACAATTAATTCCAAAGATGTTTCATTAAAATGTGAAAAAGTATCCATATGGATGGAAATTTGTAAACTTGGAACATCCTAATTTCATTAAAGCAATTGATAAAAATATGCTTGGGGTCAACAAATAAATTTGGTTATTTCATTCATTTAACAAACACTCATAAGGCACTTACCTGTGCTAGTTCTGTAAGACAGGTACTAATAGTGACATCATGCCCACTTTACAGATGGGGAGATGGAGGCTAAGTAATCTGCCTGCAGTCACGGAACTGGAAGGTGGCAAAGATGGGATCTGAACCCAAGCTGTCTTCTTCTAGCCATTGCACTTTAAACCACTAAATTGCACTGTCTTCCTTTGAGGAAAAGTACCCTGGTAAGATTTTCAGAAAATCACACCTCATTCTTATTTTACTTTGTTGTTGTTTTTTCTATCCAAAATGTCTCTTACTTGTGTGATATAAATGCCAGAAGGAAAATGATCGCTGAGTTAATATGTGAGTCCCATCCAAGTGGAATATAATTTTATTTTGATAATTTCAAACTTGATGCCTCTTAATGAATGTGAGTTTTTTTGTTTGTTTTTACACTTTTTTCAGGAAAATAACTTTCCTATTTGGCCACTTCAAAGTCATGGAAAGATCTGGGAAGTAGCTATATACTCACCAAACATCTAATTCTCTTGATTAAATTGGCCTGCCACCATTACATAGACATGACCTAAACTTGTGGTTTTTATGTAGATGCAATAGGATGTAAAGGTGAGATTTGATACTCTTATAATATTATGAATGACATTTTGGGACTAAGATATGCAGATTAACAATCTAATCAATTGATAAAGTCATCAGATATTTGTCAATGACTCATTCCTCCTTAGCCCCACCTAGCCAAAAATTAGTGCTAAAACCTCAAACTGAATTTGCAGACTTCTCCCTGCAAAGTCACTACCAAATCACGTAATCATAACTGAATAGTGTTGAAAGTCCATTATAAGCTCCTCAAAGAGTGCTTCAACCTTGACAGCAGAAAAAAAATAAGGACATGTTTCCAGAAAGCAGAGCACATGGCAATAAAATTATTCAATCTAATAAAAACTTACTTTACCAAATTAACACAATAATTTTGTAGACCAGTGTTTTGTAGGCCACAGTTAATGATCCTTTTCAGGGAAACATGCTGAAATGAAAATATTGCAGCTTGCCCCATTAAAGACACATTATCCTTTAGGAAAGCAAATATAGTGATGCCCATTTTATAGTGATCAAATGTGAAATAAAATAGATTGAGACAAAGAATTGCCGACATTTGATGCTGGTTCAGTGAATATGAATAAATGATTCTATTTCTCTATTCCTCTCTCCTTTGCAGACTCCTAGATTTGCAATTCCCACACACCAATTTCAAACATTTTAATTTCATCTTCACCCTTTGGGCCACCGCATTATAATTTATGGCTTAATATATCTTTTAATTGACCCTTTTTAAATTGTTATCCTATTCTATGTGTGAACTCAGAAAAACATGGCTGTAAATTTTCTAATATTCCCTAAACTAAGAAAAACTACTGTAATCACTAAAAGCTGACATATGAACTATCTAAAACTACATGTGGCACATTATGTATTTTAAGAACCACCTAAATAATTCAAGAGTCACTGAAATTCTAAAGAGATCCATTTGGCCCTTAATGGGAGCTATATACACCAAGCAAAGTTCCAAATATGTTAACTCATTTAAACCTGACTATGTTCCTATGAGGGGGATACTATTCTATTTCCATTTACAGATGTGTAAGCCTAAGCACAGAGAGATTCAGTCACATGCCCTAGTCACATAGTGAACCCTGTGGGTGAACCAGATTTCAGTCATGACACTGACTTCAGAGCCTGTGCTCACCCCCGTGATGCCGTAGTGCCCCTGCGTCTGTTTCCAGACCCAATCCGAGTGTTCACATACACAGAGATGGCTTCTGGTACAACTACATCATTTTAACTTGCATTTCCGATATCCTCTCTTTAATCTTCTTCTACTCTTCCCAGGGGAGAATGTAACCTCTTAGAATCTTTGGGAACCAATTCAGGAATCAGCATTTGGGGAGGATCCTGGGGCTAATCTGAGCTCTTGGAAAGCAGGCTGGGGGTGCCTTATTGCCGTAGGTCATCTGTTAGACGATGTACTTTGGTTCCATGATGTTACTCCCTGTGGCTTTTTACTGATACCAAAATGCTATGCAAGCCTCAATATGTCAACCATTCTGAGCCCCTCTTTTATGCCTGTCAATTTGCTAATCAATGTGAAGGATACAAGGGTCATACTGAACATGGTTATTGCCCTCTGTTCTACTTATTACTGCCTAACTCACGACCCCAAAATCCAATAGCTTAAAACAGGCATTTTATTTTGCCCATAGTTTTATGGGTCAGGAATTCTGGAAAAGCTCAGAGGGACAGTTCACATTTGATTCAGGAGGCATCAACCAGGATGGCAAGGACTAAGGGTCCATTTCCAAGATGGCTTCTTCACTTCAGTGTCTGGTACTTAGTGTTCCTTGGTCATCTTTTCTTTCCATAAGATGTTTCATTCTCCAGGGCCTCTTCATATGGCTTGGGTTTTTCACAGCATGGTGGTCTAGGATAATTGTATTTCTTACATGGTGTCTTGTTACTATGAGGAAGGAAGCAGAAGATGGCAATTCAGTTAAGGGCAATGCATAGTATCTCTTCTAACGTATTCTGTTGGTTAAAGCTGTCACAGGTCCACCCAGATTCAAAGGGGTGGAGAAATATTGTACCTCTTGATGGGGAATGTCAAGGTCATATTGTGAAGGAGCATGTGGTGGTGGAAGATATGGTTGCTGCTATCTTTGGAAGATGCAGTCTGCCATACCTCAAAGAGCCTTTACTCTAAGTCAGGGGTTCATAGAAAAGAGTCCATGGATAAAATTCAGGAAGTCTTTGAACTTAGAAGAAAAAAATATGTATTAATTTTCCATAATCTCTAACTAAACTTTAGTCTTTCTGTCCATTTTGAATGTAAGCATAAGCTACAGTGATTATAGGAACAGGTGATTTTGCTACCAGTAGAATCCACAGACATTTTTACAGCACATTCAGTTGTTATAAATACCTCAAAATATAATTTATAGTCATCACTACTTTGAAATTATAGTGGCTATCAAATCTTACACTAGATATTATTATTTACAGTGTTAATGAAGAAGCAATATATTACTCTATTGCAATTTTGTTTTTTAGCATTTTAGTAACTATATGCGTATTTTAATTTAACCAGGTTACTTTATAATCTTATATATTTTCTTTTTAAACATTTAAAAACATTATTCTGGAAAGAGGTTTATAGGTTGAACCAGAAAACCAGAGGTTCTCATGACCCAAAATAAATTTTAAGAATTTCTACTCTGGGTGAAGACAAAACATTAAACATATAAACACAAAATAATTGGAGAAATCATACATAACGGTATAATCTAATGTTGAATGCTATAGCACAGGCTTTATGCATTACAAGATTTATTTCTCCTAATGGTACAATTCAATTCAACACAATACTTTTGTTGATCATTTTTAACAGTTGTATACACTTATGTAATCATGACCACAAGAGGAATTAAAAAAAAAAAAAAGACCCCAAACACTGGCAGATCCTCAAGAAATTTCATAATACCTAGCATATGGAAAGTATCCTAAAAGATTCCAGAGAAAGAAATCTATGTCCTACAAAAGAACAAGGATGTGATTTCTTATTAGAATCCCTGGTGCAATAGCTTTAACTTTCTGAGAAAAATAATTATGAACTTAACATTCTATACCCAGTAAACATGTCAATCAATTGAGAGGGAAAAATAAAATCACTTTCAGACATGTAAAATTTCAGAAGGTTTATTACCCATGCACCCTTGCAGATATTTTTCAGCCAAAAGAAGAATAAAATCCAAGAAAGGTGAAGATTTAAGATCAGAACACTGGCTCCAAACCAGGACTAGTGTGAAATGAAGTCAGGATGACAGATTGGCATCCAGACTAGAGAGTGGCTGGTCCAGACTGGAATAAGAAGTCAGAGGGTTCTGGGAAACATATCTTCAAGAAGTATATTGCATTCCTTCCAAAATAAAATAAAGATACTTTGAAATCATAGAATAATGAACAATATTAACACAATCACAATAATGGCAATATTGGTATTTTCAATTTTAGGCTTAACCAACTGACAAAGCATGCAAGGATTAAAAGTATGGTTATAGAAGGGATGAAGAAAGCTCATAAAGTTGGGGGAGGGGTGTGCAGATAGAAAAGTGTCAAAAGAGATAGAGAGGAGTCCTAATTTACTCATTTTATTAATAATAACTAACACTGAGTACTTACCATATACTCGTCCTAATAGATAACATAAATTAATTAATCTGATTTACCAAGACGAGGAAACTGAGGCAGAGTAACTAACTTTCTATCATATATGGAAAGTCAAAGAGATAAAAAGATATTTTGTGACAGATCAAGACTACAAGAGATTTATGTATATTATTTCTAAAAATCATAATATATCTACCAAATTATAATGTCTACCAAAGGTATAATGTATATAACCTTAGTGATTTTTTACAACTCTACAGGAATTAAATCACTTAAAAAAATTTTTTTTAATTGGGGAATATTGGGGAAATGTTGTGTTTCTCTAGGGCCCATCAGCTCCAAGTCATTGTCCTTCAATCTAGTTGTGGAGGGTGCAGCTCACTGACCCATGTGGAAATCGAACTGTTGTTCAGAGCTCACGCTTTAATCAATGGAGCCATCTGGCCGCCCGAGGAATTAAATCACTTTTGTGCAGGTTCATGAAGAGACAGACAAATAAGGGGAAAAGAATATAAATTTCAGAAATATGCAAGAATGCATTGAGAAAATTAATATATGATAAAGATGGCCTTTCAGTGATGAAAAGATGTGGTTAAGCAACTGGCTAGCTATTTAGAAAGAATATAACTGCAACTCTACCAAAAATAACTTTCAGATAAATCACATATTTATATTTTTAAATGAAATCTTACATAGTATACCAAAAAACATGTAAAATTATACAGATACATGTATGCATGTGGATGGATGGATGTATAATTTTGGAATAGGAAAAGCTTTTTAAAAGCTTTTTAAAACTTAGAAGTGATAACCTATAAAATTAATAAATAAAACTACATATGTGTGAAAAATTAGAGCATGGAACAAAATTGTGCATTCACAATGTTGGAGGCTTTTCTAAGACCATACCAAATAGAACCTCTAGATTAGGAGTAGATGGGTGATATCACATAATCATGCCATTTATAAAAGTACATTTGTAAAGTTTTACTGCCTTTCCTTACTATACTGCTTGAGTATACTACCTATTGTATGTCAATCTAGAGTGCTAAGAACTTCAAAGACCCTCACCCCACGAAACTTCTTCCAAAATTCCTAATTGAAGAAGTGTCAGTATCTATAAGATCCACATGTATCTAGTAGCTTAGATCCTACAGAACTAAATCTGGAATGTTTTAGTTACTAAAATGTTACTTTTCAGGACCCAGAGCCTCTTAAATAGCTATTTACTGTGAGGAGGTAATGTAAGTGGTATCAAAATACAGAAACTTCCAATGTTCCAACACTTGTATATATCCTTGATATATTACCCTTCGAACAGTGGAATCATTGGGATTCAAGAAGCTGGGGCCCATCCACATCCTTTCCCACATATTTGTGGTTGCCCAAAGGACTCAACCACTGGTTTAGGTATAGTGTGCCACCTAATGTTCATAAATGGTCTTTGCATGTTTGCTTTCATAGCAGTTTAAAAATATAATTCAAAATGCAAATTATGTTTTAGTGTTTCTTAGGAATAAAAGATATCGCAAATCTGGGTTCTTTTATCCACAGTCCAGTGATCTGCCTCCTTCATTCCAAACATCATATCTAGCTAAAATTCACCATCCCTATCCCCTTGTTATTAGCCCAGAACTTGAGCTTTTATTGATCTGCAGAAAAAAGTTATTGAGTGAGGGGGTTATATCAGTCAAACTCTGGGGCAGCTTATTACCTCTGCATAGTTTGAAGTTCAATTAAGGTCTCCAGCTGCAGCAGCAAAAAACAAACAAACAAATAAACTTTTTCCTTATCCACATTTCAATTCTGTGGTCAGAAATGCAGAAGAGCAGATAGAGAAAGGGTAGGCCAAGCTTTCCAATCTCATTGCTCTTTTTCTGCAACCTTCTGTCCCCCACATCTTCCCCCGTTTCCTTCGTTATCAGCGTGCAGATTTCAACTAAAATGTCACTTCCTAGAGAGACTTCACTGACCACCTGAGTTAAGTAGTCACCCTGTCCTCGCTACCCCCATCACTCTCTAGCTTATTACCCTGTTTTCATTTCTTCATAGCACTTACCACTAACTGAAACTATTTGATTCATTTTATTTTTCAATGTGTCTATTGTCCTTTTCCACCACCACTCCTGCCCCCTGCCAGAGGTAAGGGCCATTTTCTTGTTCAGTGCTACATCCTCAATACTTAGAAAAGGAAGGGGACTGGATCCACAATATTTGTTTAAAAATTAATAGATACAATTATTCTGTCACATCAGCCATTGGCTAGCCAAGAGATTCTGTTTGGTTTAGTCTTAGAAAAGTCCTCATCATGAACACCCATCTTAAGCATCTCTGAAACTATGGGGACCTTGTGAGTCTACAGCAGTGAGCTGGAAAGAATTTTATGAGCCACCTACCCTGGGAGTCCTCTGGAGTACTTTTTGTAATGGCTGAAGGAAAATATTTATATAAATATGTTGGATTAATAGAAAATTTGATATTCTGTGATCTGATAGGAACTTTAATGTGACCATCAGAAACCTGGAATTTGATGCCCAGATTAAGAGGAACTCTGGAAATACAGTTATAGGCAAGATGGAGTAAGCATACTTCACACCTTCTTTCCTACTGAATATAATTACAAAACATGGACAGAATTCATAGAAAAACTATTTGAAGACTCTGGAAAGTAAATAGCAACAAGTCAGATTGGGTAAGAACACCAGAATTTGGAATACCATCAATCTAAATCCAAACATATCCATAATAACATAATGTATATGAACATATCTATTTAAAATCAGGAATTGTCAGAATGTAAAAAAAAAAATGACCCAACTCTATGCCATCTACAAGAAACTCAGTTCAAACATGGTGTACACAGATTAAAAATAAAAGAATGGAAATATATATATACACACACACACACACACACACACACACACACACACACACACACACACATATATATATATATCCTAATAGGAAAGTAAATACATATCCCCCATCACATTATTCATTCATCACTTATTTGTTGAAAATGTAATAGGCTTAAGACATTATGCTTCACACTTCTAGGTACTCATAATCTTAAGAGCCATATTTAAGAATGAATTATATTTGTCAGGAGATTAATTAGTTAGGTACCTGGATCAGAGACGGATAGGTAGAAAAACAAAACAAAACAAACAAAAGAAGAAAACCTACAGTCCAATACCTGAGATATATTTTGATCCATAAAGGCAAAGTTTCCACCCATTCACTAAGATTTCCAGGCAAAGTAGTTAAGTGGAAATAAAATAGGAAGAGCGAAATCAGTTGAATAAAGGATATAATTATATCTTTTATTGGGTTGTATACCCTCCTTTTAAATAAGCATAATTAACAAAACCAAAGCAGAATATACACTGATCAGTCCACCATTATCACCCAGAAAATAGTATTACAATTAGGGAGAAAGTTAAGACAAGGTTTGAATTTTCCCTGCTGGGGATATTATATGTATTTTCTATTCTGTTTTTGGTTAGACTGATACTCTTTTCTTTAATGTAGGGTTTTTGGTTTTGATTGGTTGCTTTTTTTATAAATCATTTCCATCCATCCCATGCTGATCCAGGGACCATCACCTGGCCTGCTGACTAGTATACTGCACTCTTAAATGAGACTTTTAAGATAATGAGTTAGTACATAAAAATGTGCAGAACATAAAGAAACTTAGTAGATTTTTCAATACTATTTGATGAATTAATGCATAAATGAGTATGATACTTGTTTGATGTGATATACATGCTTGCAACCCTATTGGGATCTGTAGATTCCAGCAACATTAAGTAGGATATTGCTACAATCCTAGAAGAAGAATAATAGAAAACACTTTCAGAGTACTTATCACATGCCATACGCTGTTCTAAGTGCTTCACAAACCTGGGAAAAAGATATAATTATCCCTACTTTTCAGATGAAGAAACTAAGGCACCGAGAGGTTTAACACTTGTATAATTCACTTTCTTGAAGAGCTAGAAAATGATAAAAATGGGATTCACTTCCATGTAGTCTGCTCCAAAGTTCATGCTCTAAACTGCTACCATATTGTGGTCCAGTAATTCTCAAAGTAGAGAGTACATCAGAATCATCTAGAAAGCTTGTTACAACAGATTGTAGGGCCCCATCCACAGGAACTCTAATTCAATAGGTCTAGGGTAAAATCGTAGAATTTACTTCTCTTACAAGTTCCCAGGTGATGTTGATTTGGTCTGAGGGGCATACTTTGAAAAAACATTGCTAAATACATTATAGAAGGAAACAAATGGCATCTGTGGACATTTCCTCTCTCTAATCCACTCTGGCTGAACAGTTTCCTGATTCTGACCAGACATCACTCAAACTTTGATGAAAACTGTGAGAGCCTAGTGGATTTGGGTAAACAAAATTATAATTCAGTTTTCCTACTCCCCACTATTTTTTCCTAAGTGTTTTCTTCTTCGTGGTAATAAAGTCAATCCCAGATTCAAGCATTTCCCCCCAAATAACGTGATACCATTGGTTGATGACCATTGGGGCTTTCTGTTGATTTCTTCCTCATTCCTCACCTCTTCTAATTTTGCCTGAGGTATGCAGCAGCAACTGAAAAAATCACAATATTCTGAAAAAAATGTTTCTTGCTGTTTTACTTTGTTCAAGATTTAAAAAATGAAAATATATACAACACAATGAAATTAAGAAACGTTTCTTTTAATATCACCACCAACTGATAATTGATTTTGATGTAGTTGCTTCTACTCATTTATCCATTCATACCTTTTTTTAAAAAAATTAAAAAATTGGTATAGTCTTATTAAACAACCTCAGCAAATAGTGTTTGAAAAGACTCACTGGAAATAAGGGTGAGTTGCCCTGGAGCTGTCCCATGCTGGTCTAAGATCTCTTTACACATTGCACCATTCAGGATATGCCCAAGCAAAGAGGTGCAATTTCAGAAGACACTGATCTAACCCCTATGAACAAAGCCCAAGCTGCCTTAATGTGACTTTATGAATGGGGTCCTTGTTAAGAGGGCAAGATTTATGCTGATTGCATCTAATCATGCTTTCAGCCACAAAGAATTTCTCCCGTTCTCATTGCTTATCTTATGTCACTAAACTCTGATCAAAAAGTGAAACAAGGAACATTTAATGGAGATGTGAGGGTTCCTAATAAGACGTGTCTAAGATGTGGGCTATTTTATTACTTTAAGCACCCAAACTGTCTTGTAGTACCTAATATAGCTACCTGTAGTGATTAACTTAATGGGCAAATTTCCATTTCATTTCATAGTGACAAGTAGAAAATACAAATTTGTCTGACATTCTTGTCAAGAACCACGCTCTTCAAAGCTTTTTCACTGTTCTTGGTGTAGTTAACAAAAATTAATTTCTAGCTGTCTAACCCTGGGCAATACCTCTTATCCCAGTTTCTTCATCTGTAAAATGGGGAAAATAGCATTATTTATTTCATAGCATTTGTCAAAGATTAAATGAGTTGATGCATGCAAAGCAACTAATAACGTACCTGGCACATAATACTCAATGAATAGTGACTAATTTCTATTATGAACAATAAGAATTATATAGTGTAATTCCTAACCTGTTTTCAGACAATATCTGAGAAGTACTATTAAAGTTCATAATTGTGTGATGGGTTCAGTGATGTGAAAAAACAGATGTAATGACTACGTCAGTGACATGTTATAGGACACTTAAATGGAAGTTCTGTAATGAGATGTGTGAAGTGAATTAAATAAGCATGAAGAAATGTGCTTTGCTAAGGACATAGTGATGGCATGCAGAATCATAGGTCAGTTTCCTTTTTGGAGTATTGTCTCTAAGCCTGGTTCTACACCTTTAAAAGGCCCAGAATAACAGAGAAGGTACAAAAAGGTAATATATAATAACTCATGGGTAGTAGTATGTAAGTTATATCTATTATATGTAAATAATATGTAAAAATTATATGCAAATCAAAAGGTTGATTTAAAAAATAACCTTTGACACTTTATCATACAACTGAGCAATTGCATACCAAGGTATTTACCAAAGGAAAATGGAAAACATCTTTCCTTTCTAAGCAGTCTGGCTTATAAAGAGAATAATTGTATTGAGCAGATAACAATGTAGAACACAGGAGGAAGAGAAGAGAGTCTGGAGCTGAACAGAGTCAGAAGTGAAGAGTTGAAAGAAAGACAATTATTTATTTTATTTATTGATTTTTATGAATTCTGCTTTTAAGCCTTTATTCAGAGAGATGGACCAAGTTCATTGTCTGGCTACTTAAAACTTCGTGATGCCAGAAAAGGGTGGAAAAGGGAGAAAACACCTCCCTTTTTTTGCAATAGAAATAGAAATGTCAGCAAAAGGTATTGGTTTGTTTTCTTGGTTCTTTTTATCAGCAAAGCCAGTGTGCTGCTCTTGTTTTCTGGCCTTACAAAAAAGAAACCAAGGCTTTCACTGAACGGCTTTCTACTGCCAAATGCTGAATCACCAGTCTACCTTCTAATGATCCTAGCCAGTTTCTGTTCCTGTCTTATACTAGGTCACAAAGAGGAAAAAGGGATAACAGAAAGCAGAATGGGACAGAAACAAAATTAGTGCTGTGAGGGCTATTTGGGCTGGTATCAAATCAGTTCCTCAGGGAAGCAGAAGAGGAATTATTTATTAGCTTCCTACTACATATGTTTTGTACTTATTTCACGTGTTATCATAAAATGTAATGTTTTATAAACTCTCCTCAACAAAATGCATTAAACTATTCTCAACAAATCTTTTTTGCAATCTTCATAACTTCTCTGGGAATTTTAACTTATTGATTCTTTAAACTGTGATAATGCTACTTAACAAGCACAGTCAAAGTTTTGATGCAAAGTCAGATAAGCAGCCTTCAATCTAGAGGCTTGTTAGGGTCTGGGGCTGCTACATGGTTCACTCTGGCCGCTCAACTGACAGAACTGAAGTTCAGCTCTAACAGTTCAAGTTGCTAGAGGCTTGAGTGAGCCCTCAGGGCTAGAGTTAACAATGATGTCTTGTGATAATAATTATGGCATTCTGAGCTAGAGGGAATCAAGCTTCCTTTTGGGACATTCAAGTCACTACCCCCTCCTGTCTGGTTTGTGGCACTGGATTTTCAGTCTTCTAGGAAAACAGCAATGGAAGAGATGTCCCATTGGAAGATGTTCCAATGGAAGACCACAGTCACAAAGGAACAGCAGTCAGGAATGGTTGGTTGCCTTTTTCCACCAAAGCCGCTCCAATAATCTGAAATTGTATCATGGAAATGACATTCAAGTCAATGCAGACTCTTACAAACAACATTAATCAGGGTGTTTTGTGATAAATGTTGGCTGAGGAATGGACTATGTAGGAGGCCTCTTCAACTCTGTTGACAGCTGAATGCCTTTTGATCATCTTTAAATGTAAAAGCCTGCTTCAGTGAGGTACGGGGAGTGATAAAAAGTGAAGCAAAAGGAAAAAATGTTAGAGAGAGAGGAGAGGAGAGGAGAGGAGAGGAGAGGAGAGGAGGGGAGAGGAGGGGAGAGGAGGGGAGAGGAGGGGAGAGGAGGGGAGAGGAGGGGAGAGGAGGGGAGAGGAGGGGAGAGGAGGGGAGAGGGGAGAGGGGAGAGGGGAGAGGGGAGAGGAGAGAGAGGAGAGGAGACAGGAGAGAAGAGGGAGGAGGGGAGAGGAGAGAAAGAAAGGGGGGAGGGAGAGAGAGAGGGAGAGGTGTCAACTAAACATATCTGGAGATAAACCAATTATCCTTGTTCAACCTGTGTTTTGGGCTGTCACCACCCTTACCTACTCACCTGGTAATATATCCATCTGGTCAGTTGAAATATTGGGAGATTGTTCCTACTGTTAAAATACTGAGCTGGCTTTTTGCCTTTTCCCAAGACATCTTTTACCAAATGGAAGGACAGGTGAGGGAGTAAAGGAGTGAAACTAAAGGAAACAGCAAGAGCTTCTAGGACCTGCTTTCTTAATCTCCTGATACCATGTAGACTTGGGCTCTGGGTGCAAGTCAACTGATAATGTAATAAATTAACTCAAACACTAAGACACAGCGATTTTACTTATTAAAAAAAAGGAAAAATATGAAAACGCCCTCTTTACGCCACCCTCTTCGACCGTATGCACTTTAATTTCAGTTGATTTTGTATTATTTTTCAGTTTCACTTCCCCTTTGTCATTTCTTTGATTTCACTAGAAACAGCCTATTTTCTTTCCATTTCTGTTACTCCTAGTTTAGGCTACAGATGGGCTGGAACCGAGGAAGAACGAAGGAGAGCAAGTCGTATTTTCTGTTATTTGAAGTTACAGATACATGATATTTTTGAGGAGATAACTTATATATAGGTCAAATTTTAATAACAAGATAATGCGGTATTATACAATTGATGTTGATAAGAATAAAACATAAGTTGTAGGCCTTCCATGTTATTTTGCGAAAATTCACTAAAAACAGTGTGAATTGCACTACTGTCTTTCCTTCATTTAAAAATCTCTAATATATAAACTTTTTAGTAGAATTGTAACCATGAGTAACTCCTGAATTTCCTCCCGAAAGAGGAAATCATGGCTATTAGAGCTTGTTGGTTAAATGCCCTGTGAGTGACTTAGAGAGGGGACTCTGAAATCCAAGAGACCTGGTTTGAATGCCTCTGTGGCTTTCTAGTAATAAGACATCGGGAAAGCTAAACACCTTCTCTAAAGCCTTGTGTTCCTCACCTCTCAAATGGGGATAATAGTGTCTTCCTTTACAGGGTTGTGATGAAAATGAAATTAAATGATGCATTAAAGTCCATACACAGAGTAACAGTACACTAAATAATGAGATAGGATGATATATGACACATGATATGTCTTTGAAAACTGGTCCAAAATTAACCAGAATTTTACATTAACTAGAATATCTTTTCCTGGCCATTTGAGATAGTATAGAAAATCTTAATAACAAATTAGTAACTTTTTTGGGGGAAGGTGCTGAATAATGATGTACCACATTTTGCTTGAGAACTAAGGTGCCATGGAGCCATCGTCTATCTGAATTCCTCACTGTATTATTCATCAGGGACATTTTGCAAAACCTGGGCTTATTCATGTTTTAGAACCAATTTGCTGACCGAGATTTAAAGTCAGGAGTAAAAACTATTTCATTTTAATATTTGTAGATATTCTTGAGTTGGCCTGTTTGACATCTATAAATATAGAACTAAAAAAATAAAGACACCTTTTGGGCATGAACTATGATTTTTCATGCACGTATTCAGACATGGTTGTCAAGAATAAACACGTAAACTTCCTCCTTTTTGCTACTAACAGGTAATCTGAAAGTTTGTTTACCTTGTCAGAGCTAGTCCAAGGAAACTCAAGCACAAGGACTATAAACAGACCCTGAGATTAATTATAGTGGCAAAAACAGTTATTGAGTACTTAGTAGGCAGGTGGCTCCACAGAAGTTATTTTAATTCTCACTACTGTCTCTCAAGGGAAGTATCAATAGCCATCGTTTACAGATGAGGAAACTACAGCCCAAAGGGACTGGCCTGTGATCCTTTTCCTACCGTATGTTTCTTTCAAGTGCTGATGACTAAAAAGGTCTGAATGTAATAATTTCATTGCAGATTGGCAATCTTGTTCACTTCAAAACCCTTCATGGAGAAAAATATGTAAGGCTCTAAATTTTTCTCAAGTGTGGTAACACTGGAAGTGTCTGGATTAACTAGTAAGAACATTTGAATTGGAAAACCCTCAGCAATGTACGTATTGCCAACAACAACAACAACAACAACAACAAAAAAAGGGCAGATTCACATCTGAGAAAAAATACCTCCATAGCAACCTGTAGACTGGTGTTTGACCAAGCAATGGGTCACCATAATCTAGCCAAACTGACACATAAAATTAATCAGCACAACCACTAATAATTTCCTTTTCTACCTCTATATACTTCTAACTTTTTCATTGGTTGTTTCCTATTTTTTTATCTTTAATACTCTTATCAATCTGTCCCTATTTCTTCCTCTCTTTTTTATCCTAATTGTTATCTGTAGAAAAATATTTTCCTCACATGGTTTAAAGTATTATCACGCAGTTATATTATTTAAAATAAAATCTGTTTCTCAAGATATATATATATATATATATATATATATATATATATATATATATATATCCGTATAGGAGTTAATTTGAATAAGAGAAAAGGACACAGAAAGGCCTTTTCCTTAATCAGTTAATAGTTTAATAATGGTTTCAAATTGTTAAACCACAGAACAGGTATTTCATTTTCCCTCTTGAACTAACTCTGAAAATATGGTCAGAACTAGGTAATTTCTTGTAATAAACAAAAGCATGTTTTTATTAATATAAAATATTATGTCCAAAATCCTTTATATATAAACATTATACTTTTAAAAAGACATTTTCATTACTACTAATAAAATCTATTAATAATAAAATTGGAGTTTCTGGGATAGGATTAAGTGGGCAGGAGGAGCCAGGCTATGATTAAAATAAAAAATAAAAAAATTGTGGAAACACATATGTATATAGTCAAAGAATCCTTATGTCATTTTTTTTGCCAGATTTTGTCAATAATTTTAACAGTATACAATAAATTAGTAAGGTATAGAGGAGCACAAAAGACTAAATATATGTGGTGAGATAAACCTTGAAAAAAACTACTGGAGACAAACATAAAACAACCACATAAGAAATTAAAATGAAGTCCAGTAGATGATTCTGTGGAAGCTTCAAGCTTGCCAAACCAACTGAAAAGTATTTTCTGACACTGTGTATCTACACAAGCCTTTCTGTAGCAGCACTGTCCAAAAGAAACATAATGGGAACCACATATAAAATTTTACATTTCTAAAAAGAAACAAGTGAAATTGACTTTCATACTGTATTTTATTTAACCAAATGTGTATCCAAAATATTATTTCAACATGTAATCAATATAAAAATTGTTACTACAATATTTTTCTTTTTTTCATATTAAATCTGGTATGTATTTCTACTTTATTGCAAGTATTCAATGGGTTAGTGGCTATTGTATTGGAAACAGTTCAAGTCTTGCTGAACTATGTAGAGCTCTTAGGGATTTATTTAAGATCTGGGCATTGATATAATTAGGTAGGCCAATATAACAGCAAGAAGGTGTTCAATAAACAGGTGTTTGACTGTCTTGTGGGTTCCCTAAAATCTTAAATCTCCCCTTCCTTGTATATTATCTTACACCACTGATAAAAACTACTGATATCCAAAAGGCTGTGAAATATTGTAAGTATATATCACATGATTTGAAAAGGCATCTTCTGTGTTGTTCCCCTTTCCCAATCATAAATTTGATATGTGTGACCTATGAAAGTGTCAGAAAAGCTAATGTAAACTTGGATTTTGATTAAAAAGATAAGTCCAGAAAGAGAAGTTTCAGGCTCCTGCCTTGTATGTATCACACTTAAAAAAAAAAAAAAAAAGCAAAGGAAAAACTGATTTAACAGAAGAATAGGGAAAGAAGAGCAAATTCTACCCTTCCTGACTCCTGTGTTTAGTTTTAGTGTTTTAGGGATATAGCAAACTTGTGCAAATCCAATTAAGGGCAACCAGGGGAATTATGTAAAGGCTTGAAACCACATCCTGTAAGCAAAAGTTGAAAGCAATAGGAATATGGCTTTTGAAGATGAGAAGCTGTGGCTGGGGTAGTTAGAGTGATAAAAGCAGAGGGGAGGGAGTGAAGTAGGATAATTAGTCATATTGACAAATACTTAAAGGGATGTCACATAGAGGAAGAAAAAGCAAAAAACCAGACAAACAAAAACCTACTCATGAAAGAGAGGGCAAGTTGGCTGAATACACAAAAAGTGATTTCTAAAACTGCAATGAAAAAAAATGTCTTGGGAGGCAAGAAATTTTCCACTACAGGGGATCGGTGGGGAGAGGCAATTCATAATGCCTAAGGCTCCTCCCAACTCCCAGAATCAATTTTATCTGTCCCAGATATTGAACAGAGAGACAGCGTGGAGGTTTAATAGTTCACTGGCCTTGATGTTACAAGTCCTGTGACTAAATCTTGGCTTAACCTTTAAGACATAGGTCACCTTGGGCAAGTCTCTTGGACCCTCTGGGTGTACTTCCACTATAAATTAGAAATAATACACCCCCCTATCTACTTCTGGGGTTATTGGAAGGCTTTGCAACCTATACGATGCCACATAAACACAGGTTTCTGTTTCCATGGCATAAGCCAAGAAAGCCTCTTAATTTAGCCCGCCTGTTTTTTTTCTTTTCTCTTTCTACTCTACTTCGGGTTTTGTCTTCCCACACCCAGCTAGCTATCCCTGGTTCCACCCCTTAGATGCACCTTATCTTACTGCTGCAGTACAGGAAAGTCTACTGTAAATGCAGTCTTTTTCTACCCTAAGGTAGGGTAAAGGGTCAGTAAAGTTTAGAAGCAAAGTCTATTACGAACTATTGTCTACACTTTTCATCTTGCAATCGCCATCTCTAAAGAACGAGCCAACCACTGCAAGGGATTCCAAAGAAATCACAATTTCAGAATTGCTCTGCAGAGTATTAAACCACTTATCAAAAACCTTTAACCCTCATAAAATAATGGATCCAAGCAGGTCACCCTATACCATCATCTTTTGAAGTTTGCGGGAGACTCACTTACTTTTGAACTGTGATCTTTAACAGAGTTCAGGTCTGTTGAGTGGAAACTCAACTTCCCTAATTAAACCTGTACCCACAGGTAACACATGATATCCCTCCTTTTTTTCTAACCTGACTCCCTGCCGCAGCTCCCATATATGTTCAGGGAGATGGTATCGAGGGCACCGACTCTGGAGTCAGATTACATGGGTTCAAACACCACGTCCACTACTGTGGGCAGGGGCCTCAATTTATCTGCAAAACGAGGGTAATTCCTACTTCGGAGTTGAAGATTAAGTAAACTCCTTGACACGAGAACAGCAGACAATAAATGGGAGCTACCAGCCTTCTTTCAGGCACTGCCACCAGCAAAAAGCCGCAGGGATCTCCCAAGCTTTGATCTCGGAGGCGACTGCCCAGACCGACCAAAATTTAAATCCTTTTCAACTGTCGTGGGAGTCTCAACAGCAAGTGAAACAGCTGGCTCGCAATCCAGACAAACCGGATAGAGGGCTGAGGCTTCAGATTACCTAGCGGATACCCAGTGGCACTTGAAGTCAAGGGCTAGGCGGGAGACATGCTTTAAAACAGGACGTCAGGGAAGCAAGAGTGCAAAACCCGGAGCCGCACTCAGGACTCAGAGCCACATGTCAAGGGGCGTGGCCCTCGGGGAACACGCCGGCGGAGGGCGGCCCACCCGGACCGCGCGCGCGCCCAGGGGCGTGTCCTTTTCAGCACGCGCTGAGGGGCGAGTCCTCCTCACGCGTGCGTGGACTCGGGATCCTACAGCCCGCCTCGCCATTCTGCGCATGTGTAACTGCTGGGGGACGGGAGGAGCGGCGGAACACGGAATTTCTGGGAAGGCGGTGAATGGGAAAGAGAGGGCGGGGAAATACATGCAAGGAGGCGGGGCAGGAGACCGAAGAGTTGAAATCAGCTGACCGGGTCTCGTGACAGCCTGGGCGGGGGCGACGCAAGCGTGTTAGAGCGCGGTCGCTCTAAGCCTGAGCGAAGATGGCGGCCCCCAGAGTGAGCCTCTAAGAGGCAGAGGGAGGAGGCGGAGGCTGAGGCGGAGGGGGCGGGGAGGCCGCGCTGCCGCGGCACCAGGAAACCGAGGCAGCGAAGCTACAGGGCACCGGCAGGGGAAAGGGGAAGTGGTGAGAGGGAGGAGGACGAAGTCGCCTCATCCCACTCTGGACGCAGAGCCCGTGGCGGGAGGAGCTCGGGCTGGAGCTTCTCCAGCCTCCTGCAAGGTAAACCACTCAGGGCACCAGATTCTGAGGCTCTGCCTTACCCGCTACCCTCGCCGCGGGGACTAGGGGGGCTAAGGGCAGGGAAAAGGAGGAATGGTGTCTTGGTCGCTGCAGCCTCCAGCTGCTAAGGAAAGCAGATTACCCTCCCCCCAGGCTGCTAGTCTTGTTTCTCTCGTCGGACCCCTCCGCCCCCGGAACCGACGGACGTTCGTCCTGGACTCTCCCTTGATCAGCCCCACCCCTCTCTTTGCTTTGTTTTCTGGTTTTCTACCCATCAGGGTCCCTCACTCCCTTCTGCACATCCTTCCCCACACACCCCTTATTCCCCTCTGGGCTCCGCCCTCGGGATTCCCTTCCAGCCTCCTAGTCTGAGCCCTCTTCCTGCTAGATGCTGGCAACTCCTGTTTCCTTGGGTCAGCAGCCCTCCCTACCCCACCACGTCCTGCAAGACTTTGACTTTCTTTGTTTAGCTTTGTTTCGTTTTGTTAAGAAATGGGGAGCACCCACGTCGTTTCTTCTCCAGTCTCTCCCTTTCCCCAAATCCAAGTTTTCCTCTAAGGCTTTTCCTTCCTGCAAAGTATCTTATTCACGGTGGCCTTTCCTCTGCTGCTCTGATTTTTGCCTCTGCGGGCCTTTGGAGTGGTAAAGTGAGATTTAGAAGCTCAGGTAAGTGGTTGTTAAACGCAGATTTGATTTAGTACACTTAAGGAGAGTGCCTTCCTAAATCGCCTCCTTATTGTAGGGTGTTCAGTTAACCACTCTTGTCTTGATAGTTTCCTTTATCAGTGGCTTGGGGGTGAGGGGGAGTAAAGAAAATCTCCCCCTAAGGTGGCGATGGTCTCCCAAAGTAATGATTTCCCCTCTCTGCTTTTCCCTTTGACCCCGCCCTGATTCCCCTCAAAAAGAAGGGCCATGCTGTTGCCTTTTCTCTCAAGGGCTTTAGTAGGGTTATTTTGAGCCTCTTGGAGTGTAGTGTCTTCGGAAAAAAATGAAGTTTCAGAATATTTCTTCAGGAACTGCCCCAGTGATTGTCTTTCTTACTGTATTTTTTTTATGGCTCTGATATATTTCTAGGTTTCAAAGTACTGTCTGCAGAGTTTGAGGAAATTGTTTGCAAGGGGTCAGGTTTTGTAGGGTGTTATTGCCAGTACTCTGAGTCTATGGGAATATGAAACAGGACTTGCCTAAAAAAAACAATAAATAAATAAATTTAGAAAACTCAGAAATTTGGTATCCTAAAAAGACTTGGTTTCACTCTTTTGATTTCTAGAAAGTGCTTTGTTTGACTTCATTTCACATAAAACATATGAACTTTGTTAACATTTTAAATGTACTATGAAACAATGTTTAAGCGGCTATGTTTCAAACTTGTGTTTTGCTATTAATATCACAATGAAATAAGATCTTGTTTAGATAATATTACATTATACTCCTAGATTGAAAATAGGAAGTGGAACATATAAGGGAGGAAAAGAGGAGTCAGGGAGTTATTAAGAGACATAAATGTAAAGAACCTTAAAGCTAGAGGTCGGGTTCATGGAAAATACCACTATTTGTATTCCACTGGGAAGCAATGGATATTCCTTTGTCTAACGTGTCAGTAATAAGTGTATAGTCCAACAAATACTAAGGTTATTGGTGAAGAAGTTGTGGAATCATGGAAAGCATGAGTTATTTGTAAGTTATTCACAAATAGAAGCTGGTGGCCTAGCTGGACTGAAACAATACTGGCTTTATTAAATTTGTAAAAAGGTTGATAGTGCAGTCTGTCTCTCAGTAGATACTAAATTGTGGTTGAAATAAAAAGCATCTGTTTTAATTAGTTTGGCTCTGTTCCGTAACCAGTTCTATTTACACAGATGAATTTGAGGTTTCCATTGCACATACCTTTCACCTGCTTTTCTGACTGAAGTACTTAAAATTAGTAAGATACAGGCATACCTTGTTTGACTGCACTTTATTGCTCTTCACAGATGTCGTATGTTTTACAAATTGAAGGCAAGATTGATTGTCCACCAGTAAAATGTTTACTACTCACTTGACTACAATAGCTTACTTGAGGTGATCTGGGACCGACCGAACCCTCAGTGTCTTGGAGTTACGCCTATAGGTGCAACACTGTGCAGCTAAACTGTAGCAAAAATTTGGTTACTACTAATAGTTTTAGGCGTAAATTGTGACTGCAGTGTTTAAAAGTGGTTAAAGGGGAGTAGTTTTGAAAGAGATCCTTTAAGTCAGTGCTTCTCAACTTTATCAGACCCCATAAAGACAGCCTTTTTATTCCGGTAATTTGTAACACCTCTTTTACTATCCTGAAATAGTTTATAAATAATATAACCACTGGCTTTGGCCCTGGGACAAAAGGAAGTTATGCTCCCACTATTACAGCAAAAAAGAACTGGACTGACTTCAAATTCATGACTTTTTTTTGAAATCTGTTAAAGAGCTGAGGCCACAGAGCAAACCACTGGCCCAAAATTTACGGAGAGAAAGAGTAGATAGGATAGGAGTTCACGTTCACCTTCGTTAGACACAACTGGATGCTGGTTAAGAGTTCAGCTATTAGGCTGGTGCAAAAGTAATTGCAGTTTTTGCAATTGTTTTTAACTTTTTAAACCGCAGTTACTTTTGCACCAACCTAATAGAATAGCTGACAAATTGATGAAGGCCTAGTGTACCTTCTTCCGATCTCTTTATCCACAAACCTCACGAGGTACTCCTAGAAAAGATTGGAAAAAGCCCTGGGGAGTGAGTGTCTGTTGTGGTGCTGACCTAGAGGAGGGCCATAGCAGCAGAGCTTTCAGGAGGGGCAAAAAACTCTACTGTGATTCTTCCCCTCTGTCTCCTCTATGGAACCAAAGCCTTAACCTGTTGAGGAACGGACATCTCTGTTGGCACTGTTGGTGAGCATTCATTGAGCTGGGGGAAGACGAGAAGGGGGAAAGAATCTTCTCTTGGTGAGGACTCACTGTCCCAAAATTGCAGCCAGGGGAAATAAGCTCACACCCCTGAGATGCAGGAACATAGAGTATGCCTAAGACTGAATGTTAATCAGAACTACAGAGACTGAATCCCTAACCCCCTGCCACCAGGTTAAGAAGGTTTACAAGTAACTGCAGAATACTACTAGGATCAGAACAAGATTATGCAAAGAGGCACAGCACGGAGAATCAAACAGACATTGCTTGAGTGAGCCACCCCCCACCCACGGCACAACCTTATTGTGCAGATATTTGAAGCCTGTGGTACACTGGGAGATAACCATAGCAACAGCAAATTATAAACCCAGCCCAACTCCTAAACAGATTAACTAACTCTCTGCACTAAAGACGTAGCAAAGAAAAGGCGTGCCCATTTCCAGTCACAGAAATTATTTATCTTCTCTCTTCTGTCTTATACAGCATGTCTAGCTTTCAACAAAAAATTGCACACAGAAGTCAAAAAACCATTCCCAAGGGAAAGAGCAACTTTTCAGAACTACAGTCTGATTAACACAGATGCTATTATCTGATAGAGAATTTAAAATAACTATGGTATGTTAAAGGTATGAACAGAAAAGTGGACAACATGTAAGATTAGATGGGTTGTTTTGGCTGAGAGATGGGAACTAAGAAACGATCAAAAGGAAATGCTGGAAATTTCATTACACAGTAAAGAGATGCAGAATGCCTTTGGGCTCATCAGTAGATTTGACACACCAAGGAAGAAATCAGTGCACTTTAGATGTCAGTAGGAATTAACCTACTGAAAAAAACAAAACGTCTAAAAAAGAACACAATAAGAGCTTGTGTTCTTTTTGTGTATGATATACACATAATACTCCAATTATGTGTATATCAAACATTTTAATATACACATAATTGGAATCTCAGAAGAAGAGAACAGAGCAGAAGAAATATTGAAATATTTAAGGAAATAACAGAATTTTCCAAAATTAATGTCAAACCACAGATCCAAGAAGCTTAGAGAACACCAAGCAGGATAAATACCTGCCCTCCCCAACCCAAACAAAACACACCTAGACATACTATATTCAAAGTGATGTAAGCAAAGGACCAAGAGAAAATCTTGAAGGTAGCCCAAGGAAAGAGAAATATTATATACAGAGGAACAAAGGTAAGAGTTAACAGCAGAGAAATACAAGCAAGATGACAATTAAGTGACAACTTTAAAGTACTGAAAGAAAAACAGCAAAAATACTTTCCAAAAATGAAGGCAAAAATATACTCTCAAAAGCCAACAGAAAGTATAATCTCTGAATTTACATGACAGGTGCATTCCTGGAAAATTACTTACATATTAAACTGAAAAATGTACTTTGTGATTTATACTTAATATAGAATTCTGGAATTAGTTAATTATAAGTAGGTTTTTATGCGAATGACCACTTGGATATTTGAAAATTGATTGAGGACGGTTCTTCGATCGATGGGACGGTCTTGTACATTGAGGGGTATCTAGCTCCAAGGGTTTCTAATAATAGTGTCTCTTAAGGGGTAGCATCCCACCCCAACCATTACTTTAGTTCAAAATTGTAATCAGTGGTTTTCAACACATTCTTCTACGTCAGCAGTGTTCACATGTTCAGCACATGCCAATCATGATTCTTAATCGTGGGCACTCCTTTGAGAATCACTGATTGAGGGTATGTCTTTGTAAGCAAGTAACTTAAGCCAAACATGGTTGTGATCATCTTTGCTAACTTAACACAGTTACCTGTGCAAAGGTACATTTAAGTGTGGTTCAGTCAATGCACATTTAATTTGCTAGTAGTTCTTTAAAAATGCTTTTAACTTTATTCAGTAGCCTACATATTTCAGTTTTACTTGTACTTTTATGGACTACTTATGAGGAAGAGTGATCTGTAAAACAACAAAGTCTAAAATCAGTGGGATTTTGTACTTTTAGCACTCTAAGCTGCCCTTAGAAGTAGACCACATTGCCTAAGCAGTGGTCACATGTTTAACACATGTGCATTGCCAATCTCTTTGTAATTGATCAGTAAGAATTTGATCTTTTGATAGGCAGATTGAAAGCAAAACCCCTAAAGCAATCTAAAATAATTATGTTAATGTTCTGATTTTGTCAACTATAATTACATACTTGACAAAATCAGAACATTAAAATAATTGAACATAATTGAAGCATCAATAAAGTTATGAATGTAGAAGACTTTCTAAAAGTTAATAAATTCTATACTAACTATATTAAAATTAAAATTTTCATACATGCATTTAAGACTCGTATTCCTTAGTCATTCAGTGCTATGGTTTTCTCTCTTCCTTCAAACTTCTAGTCAAGATAAGAATATACATATTTTGGATATTTATCAAACCTTAAAATAGATAAGTCCCCTCCTCCCCCCCACCTTAGAGCTTCTGGCTTTAGTTTTAAAAGTGGGATTTCCCTTTTTTTTAGTTCACTGATAGATTTGGGAGTGTTCTGTAAAGTGTGAAGACTGACAGAGGTAGGAATAATAGGGATATTTTGAAAAGAGCCAAACTAGGAACCTACATGTTACTGCTATTTTGTATTGGGTAAAAAGGAAATTGTAGCAGCTTAAACTCCTGTCTTCTACCAAGTGTAAGAGAATAATGTTTGGATATTAAAATGCTTACTGTAAAACTTGAAGTTGTATTATATGCTTAGGAAATTTTCTCTCCCACTATGCATTTACTATAGTGAGAGGAAAAACAGCTACCAGTTAAAACATGGCAATTGAAAAATCTCTTTTACCATTAGGGTCTATTTAGCACAAGATTATTAAGTGCCTGATTGTGAGCTGAAGAAGAGTTTATTGAACTAGTACATTTTGTTCTTGCATAAACCAAGTTAGCTTCAGAGATAAAATGAAACAAAAATTAGGTCTAAAAAGTTTCAAGAATCTATACAAACTAAAAATATGTACATGATCAATAGCATTAATTTCACTTAACTGGATACATTTCTTGGGTTTTTATCAGGAGAATAATTCAAGGCATTTTTAAGTTCTGGAAGGGGAAGAGTCATAATTGTGCCTCTTTCTTGGAAAAACTTAACTTTTGGTACAACAGATCCAGGCCTATTTTGTGAGAAATAAGAATTATTCCCTCATAAAATTAGCATACATATGATTAAAATTGGAAGAGATGGGTATCTTTTTCAATATTTGATTCATATTGAATAGAAAAGCCCAACAAAATTAACTGCTGTGATATGTATGCTTGCCCCTCTCCCCGTTAAGATATTATTAAGTGTTGTTTCAGATTTAGTGGTTACTTTTTAATTTCTCTTACCCTTTAATTTCATGAATATATATCCAGTTTCTAATAGGAAAGGGATAGATTTTTTTAAAAGAATGGGGGGAGGGTGGGACCTTAGATAATTTTGCTCTGATATTAAGGTGGTGGAAGTACTTTGTTGTGACAGACAATGCAAAAGTTTTAATATTATAACTTCTGGCCAGTTATTTGGGGATATGATGTCAGCTGAAATTTGATATTACCACTGGATTTCTCTCTTAACAGTATTTATCTCTGGAGTTACCAGATTTTTCAGTAAGAAAGCTAAGATGGGATGTGCTAAAACCTTACTTTGTGATCTGTTTTATAGCTGTTTAAAGATCTCTGTATGGGAGGTTATACATACCAATTTGTTGTTTATTTAAAAGGAAACGCTTTTGCCTATACTTGAGTTATAAAAACATGAAGCTAAAAGTTAAAAATTAAAAAAAGTTTAAAGTTTATAACAGTTGTCTTCCATACACAGCACATTTTATCTAAGATAGTCTAGTTGTAGCTTTTTAATCTGGTAAAAATTAATGCTCTGTTAACCATTTATATTTTTTACCTGTTACTTGAAACTGAGCTAACCTAGTTATGTAATTCACTCAGATTTTAATCCAGTTACAGATAAAACTAGGTCTTCAAGGAGCCAGTAATAAGGGATTCTCTCCTTGGTTATTACTTGGGATTAGCCTTTGTTTTAGCAATGGTTCTTCTTCCCCTTGCATTTTCAATAGGATATTCCTGTATGAGGAAGTATTAAGTTCATAAATTCTTATGTGAACAGCTACCGTATTTTCAGATGTAGTTTCACATTGTGGCAGACAAACAGTATTTTTATTGTAGGAAAGTTAGATGAAAAATAAAGGCAGAGGCAATTTTCCCCCAACATAAAAGTTGTCAACTACAGCCATTTGAAAGAACTTTACTTTAAGCACCCATATACTCACCTCCAAGATTTCACACTAACATTTTGTTATACTTGCTTTATCACATCTGTCCAACTTTCTGTCCATCTTAGTTTTTGATGCAGTTCAACACAAACTCATGTTTTTAATTCATTGAGAGCAAAGTTAATGATGGAAGAGTTTATTCTTTCATTTTATGGACTTAAAGTAGAAAAATTAGTATCAGATCTGCCCTCAGGAAGTTTTCATATGTGTTTAAAAATGAGTTCCAGTTGGTCATGCCAAATGTATGCTTTAAAGCAAATAGCCTTTATGAAGGCCAAGTCCTTCCTTCATTCACTAGTGTATTTTTTCTGCGTATACTCCTTCATTCCTGGCTAAATGAGTGCTCTGTTTGAGTACGTAACACAGGCCATCCACATACACTTAATTTTACTCTTTGTGCCAATTCTTTTGCTTTTAGCTGGACTGTAATCTGCTTGGGTGCTTGTGGTTGGAGTCCCTTCATCCTGCCTTTTGTTCTTAGTGTCAGTTTGATGCAGGCCTCTGCTCAGTGGACTCTCAAGTTCAGCAATTTTGTGTCAAAATGTCTGCTAAGAGATCATTCACATTTTATCCATAAATGATCTTAAATGGATTATTGTCAGTTTTATTGCCAGTCATAAATTAGATCACGTGAGAACATTAAATGTTGTTCGAAAGCATGAAGCGAGGAATTCATTGAAAAAGGTGAATGTAGTCAAAATGCCCATTGCCCTGAATTTTACTTTTTAATCCTTAGTACAGTCCTTACAAAAGAACAAACTGAGAAGTTGCAAAAAAGTTCTGTTGGTGTTGTAATATTGGGATATATAGAATGAAAACAACTGAAGCTGACTTGCAAAAAGAGGAGGTACTTTCATGGTGATTTAGTTACAACAAACCTGTACACTTGAGTTTTTCTCATAAAAAAAGAAGGGTAGGTCTTTGAGAATTTGAAGTGGGACACTATTCCAGGAATGAAGATGAAATTTAAGCCATTAGTTTGAACAGATAAATTCTTGCTAATTTGAATAGCATCTCAACAACTGGCAGGATGGCAAATGCTGACAATACAGCTGCTACCAAGATCTCATATGACAAGTTTTACATTGTTTTAGTTGGACAGTTTATTGTTAATTATAAAAATGTGCCGAAACGTCATAAAAATGGAGTGAAGTGAGCCTCTGGAAAAATGTGCCTATAAATGATTATTGCTGTGCCCTGTTTGATACTTGAGCTGTTTGATAATAAAAATTCCGAAGATTTTCATCGATATTAATGGGAATTATGATTGCATTAGAGTTTTTGCCTATGAGCAATTTTAGAACCACTTTTAAAGTTTATTAAATAAATACGTACAGAGAAAATATGGAATGGAGAGTAAATGATTTTTATGGGTTGAAGTTCTTTTTTCCAAGTTTCTCAAATATAGTTGTAGGCAAAAATAATAGTATTTTATAGGCATAAAGTTGAAATAAGGAGAAGCTTAAGCGTTAGGTTATAGTTGACAGGATAATCTTTTTAAATTCAGCTATTATCTTGGCCTTTTTTTTAACCCATATAATTGCATAGTTTTTTTGTTTGTTTGTTTTAGGTATACAAAACAGCATAGTGATTAGAAATTTATATAACTCACAGACTGATAACCCCAATAAGTCTATTACTCATCTGACATGCTACATAGTTATTACAACATTATTGACTGTATTCCCTATGATGTACTTTATATCCCTGTGACTATTTTTTTCATTATAGTTGACCTTCAATATTACTTGATGTTAGTTTCAGATGTACCACATAGTGGTTGGTTAGACATTTATATAATTTATGAAGTGATCTGTCCAATAAGTCTGGTATATATCTGACATTACACATAGTTTTTATATTATTGACTATATTCCTCTACATCTCCGTGACTATTTTAGAACTACCAATTTGTACTTTTTGTTCCCTTCAACTTTCTCACCCAGCCTCCCAACCTCTCTCCCATCTAATAACCATCAGTTTTTTTTCTCTGTATCTGTGGGTCTGGTTTTGCTTCGTTCATTTATTTTGTTCTTAAGAGTTGACAAATAAGTGAGATCATATGGTATTTGTCTTTCTCTGTCTAACTTATTTCACTTAGCATAATACTCTATAGGTCCATCCATGTGGTCACAAATGGTAAGATTTCGTTCTTTTTTATGGCAGAGTAATATTCTGTTGTGTATACTCATAGGTACCACAGTTTCTTTATGCAGTCGTCTATTGATGGACATTTCGGTTTCCATATCTTGGCTATTGTGAATAGCGCTGCAGTTCACACAGGGGTGCACATATCTTTTCGAATTAGTGTTTTGGATTTCTTTGGATAAATATCCAGGAATGGAATTGGTGGGTCATAAGGTAGTTCTGTTAATTTTTTCCGGAACCTCCATACTGTTTTCCATAGTGGCTGCACCATATGCAGCCAACACCAACAGTGCACAAGGGCTTCCTTTTCTCCACATCCTTGCCAACACTTGTTGTTTGTTGATTTTTGATGATAGCCATTCTGACAGGTGTGAGGTGATATCTCATTGTGGTTTTTGTTTGCATTTCTCTGATTAGTGATGTTGAGCGTCTTTTCATATGTCTATTGGCCATCTGTATGTCATGTGGAGAAATGTCTATTCAGGCCCTCTGCCCATTTTTTAATTGGATTGTTTGTTTTTTTGGTGTTGAGTTCTATGAGGTTTTTTTTAAATTGTGGATATTAATCCTTTATCACATGTATCATTGGCAAATACCTTCTCCCATTCAGTAGGATGTCTTTTTGTTTTGTTGATGGTTTCCTTTGCTGTGAAAAAGCTTTTTAGTTTCACGTAGTCCCATTTGTTTATTTTTTCTTTTGTTTCTTTTGTTTGAGGAGATGTATCGGTAAAAATATTACTAAGGGTAATGTCTGAGAATCTACTGGCTATGTTTTCTTCTACGAGTGTTATGGTTTTGGGTCTTACATTTAGGTCTTTAATCTGTTTTGAGTTTCTTCTTGTATATAGACAAAAAAGGAGTCCAGTTTCATTTTTTTTGTATGTATCTGTCCAATTTACCCAGCTCCATTTATTGAATAGATTGTCTTTACCCCATTGTATATTCTTGCCTCCTTTGTCATAGATTAAATGAGCATACAGACATGGATTTATTTCTGGGCTCTCTATTCCATTGATCTATGTGTCTGTTTTTATGCCAATACCATGCTGTTTTGATTACTATGACCTCGTAGTATAGTTTTATATCAGGGAACATGAATCCTTCAGCTTTGTTCTTCTTTCTCAAGATTGCCATGGCTATTCAGGGTCTTTTATGGTTCCATATAAATTTGAGGATTATTTCTTCTAGTTCTGTGAAAATGCCATTGGTATTTTGATAGGGATTGCATTGAATCTATAGATTGCTTTGGAGAGTATGGATATTTTAACTACATTAATTCTTTCTAGCCACAAACATGGTATATGCTTACATTTATTTGTATTTTTTTTAATTTCTCTCTCCAGTGTCTTATAATTTTCTGAGTTCAGGTCTTTTACTTCCTTGGTTAAATTTATTTCTAGGATTTTCTTTTTTTTATGAAATTGTAAATGGGATTGTTTTCTTAATTTCTGATAGTTCATTATTAGTGTATAAAATGCAGCTGATTTCTGAATATTAATTTTGTATCCTGTTACTTTACTAAATTTATTTATCAGTTCTAGTAGTTTTTTGGTGGAATCTTTGGGATTCTCTGTATATGAGGTGTGATAAAAAATGCAGTGAGTGTTAAAAAAGATTATTACAGTAAAAGACATTGTCATTAATCCCTCTCAAAATACTCCCCCACGCTTCAAACACACTTATCCCATCATTCCATCATTCTTGCCACTTTTTTTTTTAATTTAAATTTATTGGGGTGACAATTGTTAGTAAAATTACATAGATTTCAGGTGTACAATTCTGTATTACATCATCTATAAATCCCATTGTGTGTTCACCACCCAGAGTCAGTTCTCCTTCCATCACCATATATTTGATCCCCCTTACCCTCATCTCCCACCCTCTTGCCACTTTCTGAAGCAGTTCTGGAAGTCCTCTTTTGTGAGTGTCTTTAGTTGTGCGATGGTGGCTGCCTCGATGTCCTGAATCATTTTGACTTTGAGGAAGAGCCAGAAGTCGCACAGTGCCAGATCCGGTGAATAAGGTGCATGAGGATACACCGTTATTTTTTTATTTGACAGAAATTGCCATACCAGAAGCCATGTGTGACACGGAACATTGTCATAATGGAGGATGATTTACGGCACACTTTAAAACACATCTTCTCTCAACTGTAGCTCACACCTGACTAACTGCACTGAACAAGTTGAAACTTGTCAACACTGTTACTAAGGTTTGATGTGTCACTTCCCATATTGAAGATCCCTGCTTTTCTGTTGGATGGCACTCAGCAGCAGCATTCACCGTATTTTGTGATCACAACAGAAAGACTCCATGTCACATATCACTTCTCGCACAGCAGTTTCTGTCAAATAGAAACATTACCATATATCCTCATCCACCTTATTCCCTGGATCTGGCACCGTGACTTCTGGTCTTCCCAAAAGGCAAAATGACTGTGAACAGTAAGTGTTTTACATTGATTTAGGACATTGAGGCAGCCATGACAGCATGACTAGACTCTCGTGCAAGAGGACTTCCAGAACTGCTTCAGAGAGTGGCAAGAACCATAGGATAAGTGTGTTCGAAGTGAGGGGGAGTATTGTGAGGGGCATTAATGGCAATGTGTCTTTTACTGTAATAATTATTTAACCATTCAATGTATTGTTTGATCACACCTCGTATAGTATCATGTCATCTGCAAGTAATGACAGTTTTACTTCTTCCTTTCCAATTCGGGTGCCTTTTATTTCTTATCCCTGTTTGATTGCTGTGGTATATAGCTAGAAGTATGTTCAGTAAAAGTGATGAAAGTGGACTTCCTTCTCTGTTCCTGATCTTAAGGGGAATCCTTTTAGATTTTCCCTGTTTAGTATGATGTTATCTGTGGGTTTGTCATATATGATTGTTATTATGTTGAGATGTATTTCCTCTATTCCCACTTTGCTGAGAGCTTTTATCATAAATGGGTGCTGGATTTTGTCAAATGCCTTTTCTGCATTTATTGATTTGATCTTTGTTTTCATTTTGTTTATATGGTGTGTCATGTTAATTGATTTGCAGATATTAAACCAACCTTGCATACCAGGAATAAATCTCACTCGATCGTGGTGTATGATTTTTTAAATTTATTGCTGCATTCAGTTTGCTAATATTTTGTTGAGGCTGTTTGCATCTATGTTCATGGATATTGGCCTGTAGTTTTCTTTTTTTGTAATTTTTTTGTTTGGTTTTGAAGTCAGAGTAATGGTGGTCTCATGGAATGAGCTTGATAGCCTCCCCTTTTCTTGAATTTTTTTGGAATAGTTTGAGAAGAATAGATGTTAATGCTTTTTCAGTGTTTAGTAAAATTCACCTGTGAAGCTATTTTGTCCAGGACTTTTGTCTGTTGGGAGCTTGTTGATTACTGAGTCGATTTCTTTAGTAGTAATTGTTCTGTTTAGATTTTCTGTTTTTGGAAGGTTGTATGATTCTAGGAATTTAGCCATTTCTTCCAGATTGTCTGATTTGTTGGTGTATAATTGCTTGTAGTATTTTCTTAAAATTTTTTGTATTTCTATGGTGTTCATTGTCACTTCTCTTTTATTTATTTGATTCCTTTTTTTCTTGATGAATCTGGTTAAAAGTTTATCAATTTTATTTATCTTTTCAACAAACCATCTCTTGGTGTCATTGATCTTTTACACTGTTTTTTTAACCTCTGTTTTATTTATTTCCACTCTGATCTTTCTTATTTCTTTCCTTCTACTCAATTTGGGCTTTGTTTACTCTTCTTTTTCCAATTCCCTTAGACATAAAGTTAGATTGCCTATTTCAGATTTTTCTTGTTTCTTGAAGTATGCCTGCATTGCTATGAATTTCCCTCTTAGGACTACTTTCACTGTGTCCCATAAATTTTGGGTCATTGTGTTATCATTTTTTGTTTGTCTGAAGGTATCTTTTGAATTCTTCCTTGATCTCATTGTTAACCCATTCATTATTCAGTAGCATGTTATTTAGGCTCTGTGTGTTTGTGTTTTCAGTTTTTTTCTTGTAGTTGATTGCTAGTTTCATACCGTTGTGGTTATGGGCAGAGAAGACACTGGTCAGAGAAGATTGATATGATTTCAGTCTTCTTAAATTTATTGAGACTTGTTTTGTGGCCTAACATGTGGTCTGTCTTGGAAAGTGATTTGTGTGCACTTGAAAAGAATGTATATTCTGCTTTGGGGTGAAATGCTCTAAAAATACCAATTAAATCCATCTGGTCTAGTGTGTCATTTAAGGCTGCTGTTCCTTGTTGATTTTTTTATCTGGAAGATCTGTCCTTTGGTGTCAGCAGGGTGTTAAAGTCCCCTACTATAATTGTGTTACTGTCGATCTCTCCCTTTATATAAGTCAGTATTTGTTTTAAATATTTAGGTGCTCATATATTAGACTATAGATGTTTATTAGGGTTATGTACTCTTGTTGGATCGATTCCTTTATCATTATGTAATGTCCTTCCTTGTCTTTTATTATAGTCTTCATTTTAAAATCCGTTTTGTCTGATAATAAGTTTGCTATCCCAGTTTTTTGTTTGTTTGTTTCCATTTGCATAGAAATATCTTTTTTTCCATCCCTTTACTTTCAGTCTGTGTGTGTCTTTTGATCTGAGGTGGGTCTTTTGTAGATAACATATGAGTACCTGTGGGTCTTTTTTTTTATCCATTTAGCTACCCTATGTCTTTTGATTGGAGCATTTAATCCGTTTACATTTAAAATGATTATTAATAGCTATATAGTTATTTCCATTTTATTCATATTTTTAATCTTCTTTTGTTTCTTTTCCCCCTTCTTGTTCTTAAAGAAGTCCTTTTAACATATCATGGAATATTGGCTTGGTAGTAATGAATTCCTTTAGCTTTTTCTTGTCTGGGGAGCTCTTTATCGCTCCTTTTATTTTATTTTATTTTATTTTATTTTATTTATTTATTTATTTATAAAAATATTTTATTGGGGAAGGGGAATAGGACTTATATTGGGGAAGTGTGTACTTCCAGGCCTTTTTTCCAAGTCAAGTTTTGTTGTCCTTTCAATCTTAGTTGTGGAGGGCGCAGCTCAGCTCCAGATCCAGTCGCCGTTTCTAGTTGCAGGGGGCACAGCCCACCATCCCTTGCGGGAGTCGAACCGGCAACCTTGTGGTTGAGAGGACGCACTCCAACCAACTGAGCCATCCGGGAGCTCAGTGGCAGCTCAGGTCAAGGTGCCGTGTTCAATCTTAGTTGCAGGGGGCGCTGCCCACCGGGATTGCCGGACTCAAGGAATTGAACTGGCAACCTTGTGGTTGAGAGCCCACTGTCCCATGTGGGAATTGAACCGGCAGCCTTTGAAGTTAGGAGCATGGAGCTCTAACCGCCTGAGCCCCCGGGCCGGCCCCCTCTCCTTTGATTTTAAATGATAGCCTTGCTTGGTAGAGTAGTCTCGGTTGTAGGTCTTTGCTTTTCATCACTTTGAATATTTCCTGCCAGTCCTTTCTGGCCTGCAAAGTTTCTGCTGAGAAATCAGTTGATAGTCATATTGGAGCTCCCTTGTAAGTAACTAGTTGTCTTTCACTTGCTGCTTTTTGGATTCTCTTTGTCTTTAACCTTTGGCATTTTAGTTATAGTGTGTCTTGGTGTGGGCCTATTTGGGTTCATCTTGTATAGGGCTCTCTGTGCTTCTTGGGCTTGAATATCCATTTCCTATGCCAGGTTAGGGAAGGTTTCCGTCATCATTTCTTCAGATAGGTTTTCAGTTCCTTGCTCCCTCTCTTCTCCTTCTGGTCCTCCTATGATGTGAATGTTATTATACTTGATGTTGTCCCAGAGGTCCCTTAAAGTATGTTCTTTTTTGTTTTCTTGCCCGATGTTATAGATATATTTTTCTTTTAAATACGTTTTAGGAAAGATAAATTATAAATAATAAAATAATACCCTCATGTACTCCACCCAGAATTATGACATATTGGTATAGTTATTTTTGAATGAGCAGGTAAAAACTGTGAATACTGATTAAATCAATAGAACACTGTACTTTTGAAGGTAGATATTCTAGGTGATATACATTGACTAGTACAAGGATTGAAATTAATAGATAAAAGACTTAAAAAGGATCAAGTAGATTAATAATGATAACTTTCCCCCCAAAATGCCTTATGATGTACAGGGGGCTGTAAGTAATTTTGAAAATGAAAGAGGTCTTAGAAATACTCAGAACAACTATTGCATGTCTGGGGTAGTGTATTTAAAGTAGTGTAATGATTATTATGATTGCAGTTAGTAGATTTGAGTGCTTATTTATAGTACCTTTGAGACAGGTACTGTCATTCTTATTTTGTAGATGAACTGTGATTCCAGGAAGAAACTTGTGTTCCAAGTCATAAATAAATGGCAGTTATTACTAGTCTGTCTTTGGACATAAGTAATGCTTTTAAAATTCACCACCCTTACCTTAGTGATAGATTGAATATTAAAACTACTTCAGTGTATATATTAATGTAGCTTCTTGTGCTAGTTGTTAATTAACTTTAGTGTGTGGAATAGCAGCTCTGGTATCTATACTACAGGGAGGTGTTCCACGTCAGCCTTGCACATTGAATTATCACTTGAGCACTACGCTTGGCAGACCCTTCGGTTTGCCTTCTTTCATTTTCCAGTGGTTCTCTTGAAGTTGTTCTCTCCCTTTGAATGCACAGTATGAATATTCTGTTTGTTTTGAACACTGTTTAAAAACATTTTAAAGCTTATCTATTGAGAGAAATATTTTGACAGTTTATTTTTTAGATGGTAGAGTTTTTCACTATTGGAGCCTTCATTTTTCTTTATTTTCTTTTGCCCAGTGTTGCATTATGATAATTTGTTTCACAGCTTGAAATTGTGTGTTTCAAAGTTGTCTCCAACAAGTGCCTAGTCATATTTCCAGGTGAAGATAAATAATTGGAATTAGTTCTAAATTAATCTAGGAATGTGCTGTCAAATGATAGATAAATCTATAATTACATGGTCAGAATGCATTTATTTTGGTTTCCTAAATTTGAGGGGTGGTATTATAGTTTAGGTTAAGAATGTGGAGTGTGGAGTTAAGCAGGTTGAGTATAAGCCTGGTCCAACCACTTGCGAGCTGTGTGACCTTAGAGAAGTGATTTAATTTCTCTAACTCATTTTTCCTGTCAATCAAGTGGAGGTAATTATACCTGTATCATGGTGTTGTTATGGGGACAGAATGAGATAAATGTGTGGTAGAGGCCTGGCATAATAATTAATGTGATGAGTATTCAATGAAAACTAGTTGATTTTAGGACATGCCATAAATATTTTGGTTAGGGTCACCTAGCCTCAGTTTTATCGTAACCTTTACTGAGGGTTCAAAATGGAAAAGCATTATCTTGATTTCCATTTTGAGTCTACGCAGACACTGATAATAGCATTGAATTATCCCTTTATGTCTGGGGTTGACTGCTACTTAGGCAAGTATCTCCTCCCTCTCTTAATCTCTCAGAAATACCCCTACCTAAATATAACATGGCTGAAAGCAAGCTTTTCAGGTAGAGGAGTAATTTTGTGCCATAAAGTGCACTTCCATTTACTAGCCTGTTTATAGTGGTTATTATTCAGGATTGGATGCAGAATATTCTGCAATATCACTTGTTTCTTAAAATCGTAGAGCCAATTAACAGGTGTGCTGATTTTGGCCGTAGGAACTTCTGTTGACTTCCAGAGAAGTGAAGTAGTTTTTAAGTCCTGCATTGTATTTTTCTGTCAGCATTGTAATCTGCAGCAGGAATACAGTATTTCTTCTAACAGGCCAGGTAGGTAGTCAGTAGTTTGTTTTTTGTGGGTTATTTTTTTTTTAATTTTGAAATTTTTATTTTATCGTGATGACAGCACTTAACATGAAACCTACCCTCTTAACAGATTTTTAAGTGTAAAATACAGTATTGTTAGATATATGCACAGTGCTGTACAGCAGTTGTCTAGAATTTATTCATCTTGCTTATTCCTCATTTCCGCCTCACCCCAGTCTTTGGCAACCACCATTCTATTCTCTGCTTCTATGAGTTTGACTGTTTTAGATAATTCATATAAAGTGGAATCATGCAGTGTTTGTCCTTCTATGGTAGCTTATTTCACTTAGCGTAATGCTGGCAAGTTTCACCCATGTTGTTGCCTATTGCAGGATTTCCTTTTTAAAGGCTGAATAATATATATATATATATATATATTTATTTATTTATTATTATTATTATTATTAAGTTTTTCTTTATCCATTCATCCCTTGGTGGACATTTAGGTTGTTTCCACGTCTTGGCTGTTATGAATAATACTGCAGTGAATATGGGAGCGAGTGCTATCTCTTTGAGATCCTAATTTCAGTTCTTTTGGATACCCAGAAGTTTGATTGCTGGATAATATAGTAGTTCTATTTCTGATTTTTCGAGGAACTTCCATACTGTTTTCCATAGCAGCTGCACCATTTTGCATGCCCACCAACAGTGTACAAAGGTTCCAATTTCTCTACATCCTCACCAAAACTTGCTGTCTTTTGTTGTAGACAAAAGACATCCTAACAGGTGAGGTGGCAGCACCCTTTTGAGTTGCATTTCCTTGATAGTGACATTGAACATCTTTTCATATACATTTTGGCCAATTTGTATGTTTTCTAGTTGTTTAATTTTATATCGATGTGTTACATCTTCTCTCTCTTTCTCCTTTTATCTATTCTAACCTAAGAACTCTGGAATCTGGTGCTTTTATCAGCCCCAAGTTGATAGGTCCCCAAAAAGTTGTAGATAAGCTTTCTTGATGTAAAACTTATTTTAACTTTCCTGCTAAAAGATTTGTTTGAATTACATATTCCCTCAAATCAGTGATACCTCTGAGATCATTCTTTAGGGTATTTTTTTATTCTTAAATTTGCTTTGTTGTTGTGAGATTATTTGCTTCTCTCCGCCCCCTCCCCCCACCCAAACCCCTCTGGATTTATTAGGCATTTCTTTATTCCTTCTGAGTCATACCCTAAGTTCTTTGTGAATGTCATTTAAAAATCTGTATTGTTTTTCTCTCTCTTTTGTTTTAAAGTTCTTTAATGATATAGGCAGTCTTCACTCACATGTTTTTTCCTTGCAAGTTTTCCCAAGATAGGCCTGTGGTACAGTCAGTCATTCCAATATCTTAAATTATGGATGAGAAATCCAGACTCCACTCTTCAATACCAGCCATTCACTATCTCTGTCCTTTTTTTTTTTTGAAGTGTTCCAATCTTCAGTTATAGTATATAAAGGAAAAAATATCTGTAGACCTATATTTTTGACTTTTGGGGCACATTCTCAGAGATCCTAAGTTTCATTTTAGCAATATCATTTACCACAAATGATTCCAAAGGCAGGAATAATATTTGCTGGTTTAATACCTCTTGGTTGATTCTCTGTGTCATCCCAGATACACAATCCAGGGGAAAAAAAAAAAAAAAAACAACAACACACCAACTGACAGGACTATATTTAGCTGTCTCCATACATACTCCGAGAAAGATGTCTGTTGACTGTTAAGAGGAATTTCCTTTCTGGTGACAGTAAAGCTTTCTTTAAATGTGCTGTTACTTGTGATTCTCTTACTATTCCTCAGAGCTCGAACTGATGCTTTTCTGGAAAGTTTGACAAAACCTTATTTTGGGAGAACCTCTTAGAACGTCAGGTTTGAAGTGGCCATGGGCTTGCTGCATTTTATTCATTCACATACTTACTGAACACCTGTTTTGTGTCAGGTACTCTTGTAGGCTCTGGGGACAGACACACACACTATGTCTATATATATACATCTATGTCATCTATCTATCTACTTATCTATCTATCTAACTATCTAGATAGCTTAACAGACAAAAACACCTTTCTGGGTATTCTGGTAGGATTAGATGAATAATAAATTGCACATTAAACTATAAAAGGTGCCAGGGAGGAAAAAAGAGCAGGTGTCAGAGGGAATAGAGAGTATGGAATGAGGCGGGTGGTTATAATTTGAAACAAGATAGGGTAGACCTTATTTTAAAGGTGATATTTGAACACAGAATCAAAGGAGGTGAAGGTATGAGCTATATAGATACGTAGAGGAAGAGTGCTCTACATAAAGTACAGAGGTCCTTACTAATGTGCTCATACAAAAACAAGTAGGAATGAAGAAAGCAATTTCAAAACAGGTGTCTTTAAAATTGTTTTTGTCACTCAGGTATATATGCGAGAGAAATGAAAATATTCACACAAAACGAATGTTCAGAGCAGCGTGATTGATAATAGCCAAAAGATAGAAGCAACACACATGTCCATCAACTGATGGATGGATAAACAAAATGTCATATTATGTATACAGTAGAAGGAAACTAATCCATGCCACAGTGTGGATAAACTGAAAATGTTATGCTAAGTGAAAGAAGCCAGTCACAAAGACCACATCTTGTATGATTCCTGTCATATGAGATGTCCAAAATAGGTCAGTCCATAGTGACAAAAAGTAGACTAGTGGTTGCCAGGTGCTGGGAGTGAAGGGGAATGGGGAGGGACTGCTGGGAGGCTTTCTTTTTGGGGTGATAAAAGTGTTCTAAAAATAGCAGTGTTAGTTGTAGAACTCTGAACAACCCTTGAATTGTACACTTTAAAGTGGTGAAATTTATGGTTTGTGAACTGTCTCAAAAAGCTGTTACAAAAATATTTTTTAAATAAAATGATTTTATTCTAATTATGAAAAGAATACTTGCTTGTTAAAAAAAAATTAGACCAGTGTATAAAGATTTAAACAAAACGAAAACAAAAAAAGAAAGAAAAGGTTAAGTGAATCACAATTCCAACCATTCAGTTTGCATTATTGACACTTTGGTATGTATCTTAAAATATTTTTTAGAGTACATTTCTAATTACTGAGGGTAGGAAGAAATAGCCAAGTCACAAAAGAAGAAACAAATGACCATATTCATTTTAAACTTTTATTCACTATGAAACAAATGTAGTATTTTCAAAATTTATCGTCAGTCTTTCCTTAGTAGCCAGTTCAAACAATTTATCCTGTAAACTTAGCTAAATTTAAATTTTTTAATGAAATAAATGGATTTTGGATTTAATGCATTTCAGGATTATAGTCAACAAACTAATCTTAAAGTACTACATGTAACACGGCTCCTCTGCATGAGGCCGGCAGGAAGCTCACACCAGGTGTGAGTCAGCACACAAGTTTGACGGTCCTGAACGGTTCTACATCCTATTTAAGCAGAGGAGTTCACTAACCAAACCTGCCACAAACGTTTCTAAGCACATACTCTCCATTTCTGCAGTTCTCGTTATAGGCATACAATGGAATACCATGTAGCCTTAAAAATCATATTCTCAGAATATTTAATTCCATGGGAAAAGGTTCACGTTCTGTGAAAACGGGGTAAGCTGTATAAATAACAATCTCAGTTTTGTTTTGTTTTTTTAAAAACAACAATAACAAAAAAACAACAAAACCTTTTTTTCCTAAATAGAAGAATGGAGGCTAGAATGATTATCTTTGAATGTGAGGGTGAAAGATTATTTGTGAACATTTTAGATTTCTTACCATGGACATGCATTACTTTTATAATGAGAATATTGTAATTTTTAAGTTAAGTCTTATTTACAATAGGTTCCCTTTAAAGTGACAGTGACAGCAAAATGGCTGGCACTTAGCAACTCAACAACCTTTTCATGTTGGTTTGACACTTGGTGAACATTTTCAGGTGCCTATTATGTGCCAAGACATTGTTTGGCAATGTGAGATTTAAAGATTCATTTACTTGAACATTTCTTATAAGAGTCTCTTAACTTGGGAGGTTAACAGAGGGCAATTCTTGCCCTCAGGAAACCCAGTGCAGTGGAGGAGAGCAGGCAATCACAATATGGTGGCCGTGACAAATAGGCGAATGGACAGTCCCAGTCCTTGAAAACCTTATGGTCGTGTGGAAGAAATTGTGCCTTAAGATCACTACCATATGGCAGGCTATGAAAGTCTGGGGTGGGAGATTCAGGAAAAACTAAGTTTGACATTGTACTAAGTTCACCCATATTTTTCTCTTCTAGGTTTCAGCACAAAATGAACATAATTAGGGAAAATAAGGATTTGGCCTGTTTCTACACAACAAAACATTCATGGAGGGGGAAGTAAGTATTTCTGTCGGTTTTATTTTCCTGTGTTTCTATAAAGTATCATTTTAAACAGTACTCCATCAATGTGTTGAGTAGAGCCCCACAACTCCGTAATAACCATTCAGCCCGTCTGCTCTGAAAAGCATATGTGCATATTTTAAATGCAAATGCTGCATTTAGAATAAATTGTTCTTTTTTTCTTTTGACACTTCTGGCTTTCTGTGTCTGTGCTGGGAAGGAGTTTGGTAAGAATTAAAAGTAACAATTACAAGTAAACCAATTATCCACCCTCTTGGATGCTATCCATTAATGATGAGGTTGTGCAGTTGTAGCAGAGTGTTAACGCCACAACTGAATCGCCCAGAGACCAGCCTGTGTGTGATCCACGCATTCTCATACCCATTTGACTGTCAGAGGAAACAGGCCAATAGTGCGTTTTGTAATCTTTCTTTAGGCTTGTAATGAAGCTTACAAATTGGGCTTGACCTTTTCTTTTCCTTGGGAGGGGCTAGTGACATTTTTTAGTAGTTTGCCTAATCAGACCCTGGTGTAGATGCTTGTTTCTTTTTTATAAAATGGATGGTAATTCCTGCCCCTCAAATTGCTGGAAAGATTAAATGACGTGATAATAGAATGTGTGAGGGTTTTTAAACTATGCCTTAAATACGTTGAGTATTCAATGAATGGCACCTGCTGAGCACTAAAAAAAAATTTAGTCTCTGGTCCTTTTGAATAGTAATAAGTAGCATGGTGTGCCACACTTCGACAAATAGGTGACCGCTTCAGATGAGGCCTCAGGTAGATAAAACATGACCTGGGCACAAAGCCAATAACTAGTTTTTATTCTTTTCATTTTTTAGGTAATATTGTGGTAGCTTCTTAGAATGGTGCAATATCTGAATTCTGTAGTGTTTCTGGTTTGCAGTGGCAAACTGACTATAATTTTGAAAGATTTGAGTGTTTCATTTTCTTTCCTTTTAGTTTAGTAGCTCAATTGTATGAGCTCCTAAATTAACATAATTGTTACCCTTGTAGAATTCTTGTAATGAAGTTTTTTCTTTAGTTAATTTCATTGAGCGAAGTTAGAGAGAAAACTAGCGTATGAGTCTCTTTAGTTCTTTGAAGCAGCCTTAAAAAACTTGTATATTTAAGTGATTCTTTCTCCTCAAGTGGTAGATTGCTCTGATCATCATAATATAACTTCTGTTTTTAATATAATTATAGTATTCATTCCAAAGAACAAACTTACTGTAATACTTTTTGCTTTGTGAGCTTGTCAGTAATTGTTATCATCTGGAAAATTTTTTTAATGTTCTTAGAAAGTAGTGACTAAGACAGTCCTTTTTTCTTTTTTGTAATAATTTGGAGAAGAATAATTTCTGTGCACTCAGCATAATTCCTTGCTTCCATCATTCATACCTTGAAACTTTTTGTTTTTATAATAGCTTTTGTAAGATATAATTTACATAATATAAAATTCATCCTTTTAAAGGGTACAATTTAGTGGTTTTTATTATACTGTATAGTTTTGAACCATATTGTAAAGTTCTCAGAACACTTTCATAACCACCCAAAAAAAATGTCCTCTAAAATATTAGCAATTACTTCCCTTTTCCCCTCTCCCCAGCATCTGGCAGTTACTAATCTACTTTCTGTCTCTGGATTTCTTTATTTGGGACATCTCATATAAATGGAATCATACAAGATACGGCCTTTTGTGACTGACTTCTTTAACTTAGCATAATGTTTTCAAGGTTCATCCTTGTTGTAGCATGTATCAGTGCTTCATTTCTTTTTATTGCCAGATGATCTATTGTATGGATAAACCACATTTTGTTTATCCATTCACCACTTGATGGACATTTGTATTTTTCCACATTTTTACTATTATGAATAATGCTGCTATAAATATTCATGTACAAGTTTATGGGTAAAGCTATACTTCAAATCTCTTGGGTATACGTAGGAGTGGAATTGATGTTATATGGAGTTATGTAGTGTTACCAGGTAAATCTGTGTTTCACTTTTTGAGGAAGAGCTAAACTATTTTCCAAAGTGGCTGCATCATTTTACAGTCCTACCATCAGTATATGAGGATTCCCCTTTCTCCACATCCTTACCAATACTTGTTATTGTCTGTCTTAATTTTAACCATCCTAGTGGGTATGAAGTGGTACCTTTTAGTTTTGATTTGCATTTCCGTTATGACTAAGATGTCGAGTAATTTTTGATGTGCTTCTTGGCCATTTGTGTATTTTTCATGAAATGTCTATTCAAATCATTTACCCATTTTTAAATTGGGTTATTTCTTTTTATTGTTGAGATATAAGAGTTCTTGATATAGTATAGATACAAGTCCCTTATCAGATAGATGATTTGCATATATTTTCTCGTATTCTGTGGGTTGTCTTTTCACTTTCTTAATGATATCCTTTGAAGCAGTTATAAATTTTGATGAAATCCAATTTATTTTCTTTTGCCATTTGTGCTTTTGGTGTCATATTATCTAAGAAGCCATTACCTAATCTAAGGTCTCAAAGATTTACTCCTATGTTTTCTTCTAAGAGGTTTTTTTATAGGTTTGATTTTAGGTTAATTTTTGTATATAGTATGAATTAGGCATCCTGCTTCATTCTTTTGCATGTGGATATCCAGTTGTCCCAGCACTATTTATTGAAAAGATTATTCTTTCTCCATTGAGTTGTTTTGACATCCTCGTCAAAAAGCAGTTGACCATAAATATAAGTGTAAAAGTTTATTCCTGAATTCTCAATTCTGTTCCGTTGACCTCTGTGCCTGTCCTTACGCCAGTACCATACTGTCTTGATTGCTATAGCTTTGTACTGTTAGGAAGTTTGAGGTTCCAGCTTTGTTCATTTTCAAGATTAGTTTGGCTGTCCTTGGTCTCTTGCGTTTTCATATAAACTTTAGAGTCAGCTAGTCAGTTTTACAAAAAAAGCAACTGGTATTTTGATAGCGATTGCACTGAATCTGTAGATTAATTAGGGGAATATTATCACCTTAACAACATTAATTCTTCTGATCCATGAACATGGGATGTCTTTCCATTTATTTAGACCTTTCAAAATTTTTTCAACAGTGTTTTTGTTGTTTTCACAAATACATACCTTGAAGCTTTTAACTTCTTAAAGGTCCTACATTTTCCAGATAGTGATTGTTATTTCATTAGGTCATGCCGTTATGTAGCACTGAAACTTTTATTATACTTAACCTATTTATGTGGCCAATTCTAATCTAAGTTTAAAGTATTTCTTGTCAATCCTAATGTAAAAAATAAATGGCCAATGTTAAAAATTTTCTGTTGTTTCAGAGTTGCTAATTGAACCTTCTTTCTAGAAACAGGTCTGTATACAACAAAATTTGCATGGAATTTTGGGAACGCTCCTCAATTTTAAGACGCTCCATATCCATATATGAGTATATATATATTGTATATAATATATGTATATTCACTATACACATGCACACGCACACGCACACACAGCCAAACAAAATGTATACACATTTTAAGAAAGGAAGAAACTTCAGTAAAGTTACGCGGATGGTAGCCACTTTGAGCACCTCTTGTAATTGCAGAAGTCAAACATGACTTGTATTCATCTTTTGTTACCAGTATATATTGAGTATTACAATTTTAATACAGGTTTTTCCTTTCTTAAAATTTGTATACATTTTTTTAGCACCGTGTGTGTGTGTGTGTGTGTGTGTGTGTGTATTCCCAATCCAACCCCAACATTTCAGTAATATATTATTGGTAGTGGAAGTAAAGATGAATAAATATTTTTCTTTCTTTAATATGCCTAAATTAAGGTAACTCCTCCAGATATTTCCCTTGTCAACAAAAGTAATTTCAAGCCTAAAGAAAGGTTTAAAGAGTTCATTTGAGCCAAGGTTTGGGGCCAGTCTTGAAAGCGAAATCTCAAAGGATTGAGAAAATGCTCTAGGGAGTGAGTACCTGTTTTGCAGTTTATTTTATACATTAGAATCAAAAGAGAAGATATGAGAAAGGTTACATGAAATTCATTGATGGTAAATTAGGGAGGTGGGAAAAAGTAAAGTGGGGAAATTTCTAGGACTGGATGAAAAGTAAAATGGAGAGATACATACTTCTTTTGCATCGATGGCTGCAGGATAGTTAACATTTAACATCCATCGTTTACAGAGGTGTGCAGGTAAAAGATAATAAAGAGCAATGTTGGGGATGTCTTGCTGGTACCAGGGATGTTTATCTTTGAAGGTCTGGAAAAGAGATCATTTTAACATTTTCACTGTGTTATTCTAGGTGCACAAAAATAATGGCTAGGGCTTGTTTAAGATAGAGGTTAATCAGTCGTATAGGCCTTAGGCTGTGACTTCCCATCATACATAACCTGCCCAGTTAGGAATTTTTTATGATCAAAACATCACTTTTTTGTTCATACCCTTGAGGATATTCATGTGACCCATTTTATTTTACCTTTGTAATAGTTTTCATGGGTCTCACTTTGCAGCCACTACTTGTGCACTTAGTAAGTCAGGTCTGTTCACCATCAACATAGACTCTGAGCTTGCAAAGTAGCCTTTGTTTTATGCTTGCCATTTCCCACTTGTAAAGCACATAATTAAATTGTTTGTTCTGGAAGGGGGAGTAGATTTCAGGGGTAAAAAGTACTTTTCTTTCACAAAGGAGCAGTTTCCTTTTTGGCCTAAGCAAGCCATTTCCGATCGGAAGGAAGAGACATACGTTTCAGTTAAAGCAAGCAGTGCAGATTCATTGTGGAAAACTTCAGAGTAATGTTGAAAACACAGGTTCTTAATTTTTTCTGGGTGGAAATTATAAGTAAAATCTATCTGTGAATCACTTTAATATTTTCATACGTTTATTGTAGCAAATGCTCTGAATTTAAGAATAGTGTTTTAGTATTTGAACAGGATTTTAACTTCAGTACGTTGGGATGTGTGGTGATCAATCTATGAAATTCAATGGCAGAGGCCCACATTCATAGATAGTCTGCCTAATGCCTAGTTAGAGGAAATTGAGAGAAGAGTTGAGGGAAAATGAAATTCGTGAATTTCTGAGACCTTTCTTGTAAGTAGTAACAGAATTCTTCCAGAGAAGAGATAATCTTCTCTTTAGCTGCCTGGCGTTTACATACCTCGCCACCCTCTGATAACCCTAGGAATCCTGAGTGAGTTTGGCTTTTTCCCCCCATTGCTTTATTGACCCTAGCTTTTGACCTTGCCAGCTTCTAAACCTTAGATAAGTCTATACTGAATTCTTTTTGTGTTTTCTTTGGGTAACTCTTAGTAATTATTATCAGGCAATCTGGGATTTGAACATCTTTTACCCAGAAGTGCAAATAGTATCACATCTGCTTTATAGGAATTTTATATTTTATACACAATGTTGTATTAAAAGCCAGCTCCAGCAGCAAAGGTAGTCTGTTCAACACATGATGCTGGAACACTTGGACATTACATGCAAATTTTTCTAATGCAGTTTCACTTTTATCATTATGAATTCTTTTCTCTCTTCTAAAGGATTATTGATACCCAAATGTTTTTTCTCCTTGAGATGTTACTTTAAGTGAAGGAAGCAAAGTGAGAAGTGAAAATTGCTTGTCTGTGGTATAGGCTTCCTACTTCCATAAAATTGCAACACTTAAAAATGTAATAGGTAGTAGTTGCTTAAGTAGAAATGGTTAAGATTCCAGAATATGGCTCTGACTGACCAGTCACAGCTATTCCTTCTTTTGTATCATGGTTTTGTTACAAGGATATTTTGAAAGAATTAGTAGTGTGCAGTGTCTTTTTTATTTTTTAATAGAAACTTTCTTTTTAGAATCTTGGGATCCTCACGTAGTGCTTTGCTAACTTTGTGCACACTAACAACACAGGATTGCTTGTATAGATCATACTTTTCTACTTAAGGATCGTACTAGTTCACAGTAAAATGAATGGTGGGTGGGTTTTAGTGCCAATAACATTTCAGAGCATTAAAAAAAAGTGAGAATATAAAACTAAGCTACATTTAGTCACTATTAATCAACTAACACATTTCTATTTATTGAAATTCCTTTTGTGTTGATATTATATATATTTTCTTACAAAATGTTTCTTTCATTTAAGACTAAATTTAAGTACTTGTTTTCCTTTGTAGGTATAAGCGTGTCTTTTCAGTTGGAACCCATGCGATTACTACATATAATCCCAATACTTTAGAAGTAACAAATCAGGTAATCAAGTTAGATGTTAGGTGTTTGTTTGAACACCATTTGACTTTTAAAAGCCAGGATATGACCTGTAACTCCCTGGCCTGAAATCAGTACTTTAGGTTAGAAATACCAAATCTGAGAGAGATTGATATACTTATATAATTCTCAATGCTTGGACTAAAAATAAATAAAGGGGGGATGGTAAGAGAATGTGCTTACTTCTTGGTTCTAAATGGTATAAGTTTTTGATATATTAGTGTAGATTGTAGCCATCTGTTTTGTGTAAAGTTGGTAAATTAGTTCTTTATAATTTTAAAGGCCCGGTTACTGTAGTAGAGGCATACATAAATAGCAAGTGCAATCTCAAGTATAATGGTTGGAACATACTTGTCATTGAAGTAGGATTACTGATTATAAAGTCAAGACTAACCTGAATATGGATAAGTAAACATATTTATATGCTAATTTATTTTAATTGTAAATTCAGCATGTTTTACAGATTTGGGTTTTTTTTTATTTTTAACAGATTTGCAGGTAATCATAAAATTTTATTTCCCACTTCGTTTCACTTCTGTGTGTTTTAATTGCTTTGGATTAATGTCATTAATCATTAAAATTGGAATACAGATAGGATTTTTTTTTATCATTGTCTCTCATGACTGAAAACCTTTAAAAGAAATTGTTATAGAAGTATTGTAAGACAACGTCTTTTAGACCGCAGTATTATTTTGTAAAATTTTTCTCATTTAATCAGTGATTGTGAAATTAAAGTAGTGCAAGTAATTGTTGCATTTCATTATATTATAACACCAGTTGAAAGAATTCCTTTCTTTTGTTAGTGGCCTTATGGAGACATTTGCAGCGTTAGCCCTGTTGGAAAAGGACAAGGAACAGAGTTCAACCTCACATTTCGTAAAGGCAGTGGAAAAAAGTCAGAAACTTTAAAATTTTCTACAGAGCACAGAACAGAACTTCTTACAGAAGCGTTGGTAAGAACAGTTCCATGTTAATAAACTAAATTTCTTTCTTCTCTTTTAAATGAAACAGTTTTTTTAAGTATAGGTATTAATGTTCAGAGCCTCTGTTCCCACTATGCTTGTTTTTCCCTTAATGACCTTGAACTTGACACTGTGAAACTTGTACTTACCTCTAACTGAAAGACTGGAAAATCCTGTGTGTTTGATAGTTTTTAGTCTTTTTAAGTGTAATTTACAGAACAAAGCAGTTACATGTTCAATTAATCTATCTTGTTTTTCAATAAAATTCCAGAATTTTAAAATAGAAAAATAGAAACACTTTCTATTAAATATCCTTAAACTATAACTTTGATCATATTTTTTAGATATCAAGGTTACCAAGTTGGGATTTTACTTGGTTTGGGTGGAAAGGACAGCTCTGTGATTTTGCCTTACAAGTCTATTGCCATTAACTGTAGTTGTTTTTTTCTTTCAGAGATTTAGAACTGATTTTTCAGAAGGAAAAATCACAGGAAGGGCAAGTATTTAACATTTATTAATATCTATTTTTATTTGTTCAAATGTTGCCATTCCATGATCTGTGTGTTCCTTTTCTGACAAAGCTAAAGGGAATTAAGGAAACATAACTTTAATGTCTCCTGAGTCTGCGTCATAGATGAATGTAGTTTAACAGGAAACGCAGATATGAGGAATTAGATTTGTGACTGTTAATGCTGATAGTTGGGAAAAGTCTTCAGAGAACTATGGAGCATTAAAAACAAGGCTGTCACTGTTCAGGTGTCTCTTTCAGTATTCTAAACAGCAGCAGTAAACACTGCACTGCTGATAAGACTTGTTGGAACATGCAGTAGCTGTTTGGTGTAGGAGTGTCCTATTGCAGGAGTATTAAAGTTGTAAGGTTTGGGTGGATCAAAACTCTTACTATATGTTCTTGCACTGGATCTGGCTGGTAATGAAGTTTCGCATGGTGCACTGACAGCTTTGAGGAAGTCATGGTTACTTAGTTAGAATCTTCTTAACTTTCCCAAGCCTTTTTCTAGTCATGTTACAGCAGCATTTAAATGAAATTAGAGATTTCTAGGGTGGGGAACTGGCAATTTATTGAGTGTATGCTTTTTTCATTCCCTTGAAATACTGAGGTTTTTTTCCCATGAGAAGGTATGCTGTTACGATTGGGGGATTGGAGAGGGCAGAAGAATGCCTAAACTCATAGCACTGTTCAGAAATTTGGCTTCTGGGAAAAGGCAGGAACTGAATTCTGATGTGCTGGCGTACCATTCCCCTGTCATTTTCAAGCTCTCATCCTTTCTATGGATGTTCTACTGCTTATTTCAGCATCCTAGAAGCCTTACTGACTTAGCTCAGGCAATTGGCTGGTTGTCCAGGAGCCATTGAAAATAGTTTAATGGCATTTGGTGAGCTGCTTGTTTCTTGTTGCTATTAAGACACAAACAAATTTCTATAAATCATAATTTGGTATGCTTATTTTAATTATGTTACCAGGTGAGTTTTCTGTATATCTCATCTGTTTGGAAAACAACTACTTTACAGATTTTGTTTATAAGCTTCCCTTTGTATCAGTTAACGTAAACAGTTTAACATTTTTCAAAACTTTTGGTGGAAACAATGTCTCTAGAAGATTTCCTGAAGGGCAGTCTACCTGATTCTATATCAGAAATAAGTGGCATCTCCTTCACCCCCAAATGCCGTGCTGGCTAAACAACACTCTTGCATTCATTGAATTTGGCCCTCAGACCTTCAAAATTGCCCCTGGATGTACTCTAAATCAGGGACTCTCAAGTCTCTTTCTTGGCCTCCACAATCCTGAGAGATACTGATGTGTTGCTATTGGGCATATCTCATTTTGACAGTTGATGATCTGCTGGGAGGAATGGAGAATATCCTGCAGAGTGGGTTGGGGGCATGTAAATAGGAAAAGTTTGGAAAAGCACCACCGTGTTTTGTGGCTTCCCTTCTACCCACACCCTTGGAGAGGTGTGGCGCTGCCTCATCCTCTAGTTCCAAATCCAGGCTCTAAATACATCTTTTTGTCTTTCTGCAGAATTCCGTTTATGGAACTATAGTGTGTATGATGCCATCAGTCAATAATGCGGTGGGACTTGAGGGTGATTTGATCCTGTGAACCTCATAGCTGAGTTTGGTGTTGGGATATTAGTGGAGGCGTTTATGATTTAATGCCTTACTCTCTTTAATGAACACCCACAAAAGAATTTCACTCTTATTTCAGTATTAGAAATAGTTGTAGTCTTGAGCCACCAATTTATTTTTACCTTAGGAGTCATGTAACTGACCATGTTTTCCTCTTCATATTGATGGGTAGGAAACTTCGTGGACTTTTGGGTGGGCAAAGGGATATTCATTTCACATCTGACACTTTGTTATCCTTGTATTTTCTTTGCCTATTTTAAATTATTTTTTTCTGTATCATATAATTTTGTTTAGCTGCCTCAAGTAAACCCTTTTTTTTTTAATAAGAATTTAAAACTGAGTAGTAAATGAGTGTTGACAATTCTAATCATTCCTGATATTAGGTACTTTAATTTACAAAAGAATGTTATGGTCTAAATAGAATTTTATTTGCTAATGAGATCTCAAGATAATTTTTCATTGGTATGATTAGAAAAGCCTAATGTCAGACTGAGGCTTCAGCTTTTTTGTGTCTGTAGAAATAAAATCTATATTAATATACTGAAGTAGCTAGCTTAGGTTGTTTAAATCGAATACTGTAACTTCCCCGAAATGTGACTTAGCTTTTTCTGGATCTAACTTAATTAAAAGAATCTATCAAGAAAAGTTGAAATCTTTTTTCCAGTAAAACTTTCAGAATAACGTTTCTATTATTTCCTTTGTTTTTCTTTTTATAGATTTGCATAAGAGTAACTTAAAATTGTTTTACAAAATACTGTAACCCAAAATTTTGTTAATTTAAAAAGGACATATTATCTTCAGAGTGAACTCTTAATTAAATAAGCAAAAACCTCCAAATAGCTAAAATTAATGTTTTTAACCATTTGGATAGTAACTTTAAATATTTATAGTGTTGTTTACATTTTTCGTTGTTTGTGTATATATGAACCTAAAATTAATATTTTTTTCTCTAGAGATATAACTGCTATAAGCATCACTGGAGTGATACAAGAAAACCTGTCATTTTGGAAGTAACTCCTGGAGGCTTTGATCAAATTAATCCTGCAACTAACAGAGTCCTCTGTTCCTATGACTATAGAAATATTGAAGGCTTTGTAGATCTCTCTGATTATCAGGGAGGGTTTTGTATACTTTATGGAGGATTTAGTAGATTGGTAAGTACTGTTTTTAAAAAGTCATTTAAAAAGGAACATGACCATTTGAAGGAAAGCAGGGTTTTTATACTTCATTTTGAAATTTCATGTGAGTCCTTTGGGAGGAAGTATGGTATTAAGAGTTCAGGCTTTGGTATCAATGAGCTTGAATCCCAATTTGTAGCTCTTTAAAATGAGGAGAGTCATAGGTGGTTTGTTGTTTTTTGAGGATCAGGTGAGATTATATAAAAAGTTTGGCACAGTTGTATGGCTTAGTGTTCAATAAATAGTAGTTAGAATTGTTCATTGTTATTAATGTCTTACCTGACAGTTTGTAAGCTTCCTTTGAAAAAGTAATTTAAAATCTCTTATCTTTATAATCATCTTTCCTTTGCCCAGCTATTTATAATCTGAATTCTGAGTATTCATCGAAACTCCAACTTTGGGATTCATTGCATGTTTTTGTCTTGAAATTCTGAATTACAATAAATTGTAGGGTATAGCAGAAGCCATTTAAGATGCTGAGACCCTGGTTGTTAATCTAAGCTGTAGATGATGTCATGTTTTGTTTTGTTTTGTTTTTTTAAATAAGAAACATCCTGCCTTAATGAAACTCCACATCTCAAAGATGAACAGTAAAGAGAGAGTGTGCACATGGAGGGGCTCAGTTGAGCTTTCTCTTGAGAATTTTAATTCCTGTAGCTACCTTAATGGCCTGAGTATACTACTCCAAGACTCAGTGTTCGGTACACAGTTATCCTTCCTAGGGTAGCAGAGCCAGGGCAAGCCTGAAACTTTTATTAGGTTGGTGCAAAAGTAATTGTGGTTTTTGCAATTATTTTTAACCTTTCAAACCGCAATTACTTTAGCACCAACCTAATAAATACATAACAGGCTAGAGGGTATCAAAAGGGAAGTAGAAAGAATGAAAGGGAAGGCAAACAATCTGATTTGCAAAATATGTTAGCTCTTCAGAGCTTGTAGGCCTCTTTCCATCCTAGATTTCACTCTTTATCCAGGTGATGGGTATCATCCTGCTGTCCCTCATCTAGGAACACACATGTAGACGTGTTACGACCTCTGAATCTAGACCTAAAGATGAAGGCCCAAAAAGAAAGTTAGTTCCCTCTCCCATGCTAAAGCAGCCTGAAGCCTGCTGTGCTCGTGCTGTCCAAAGGCGTGTCTCTTCCCTGGACATTGGAAATTTGTAATGATTCACCTCTTGGTGGAAAACATACGTAATTATAGGAATATGGCCTGTACATATTAACAGGCTAACTGTATCACAGTAATTCACTCAAACCTTGAATTATGCATATAGTAAATATTAGGGATGAGAATTCTGATAGTTGCCAACATATTTTATTGCTTAATGTCATTAAGCAGTTTTAATCATCTAATTTCTAAGCATACTCTCTGCCTTTTAAAAGACACTAGCTAAAATGATTCAACTCACTACAAATGTAATAGCGTGACAGATTCATTCAACAAATCTAATCTGCTGCCGTCTACATCCATAGCAACTGTGATAAGCTGCTGGAAATAAAATCAGGTTTTAAAACATGATCTGATCCAGTGTTTCTCAGTAGGGGAGCTATTGGCATTCTGGGCAGGACAGGTCTTTTTTGTGTGTGGGACTCTCTTGCCCTTTGCAGGACAGTTACTGCTTCTGGTCTCCAGGCACCAGATGCAAGTGGCAATCAATACCTTATTCTTAACCATTGTAAATACACTCCTGGGGGTTGGTTTGTAGTATCCATGTACCAATGACTTGTAAACATTTAAACATTCTTTAGGGTAATCTTTCAAGAAAGCCCACTATATGAAAACAGATTAAATTATAGCTACCTTAGTTGAAATTGGAATTCTGCCCGTAGAATACCCACCACCCCCGCTGGACTTGGCCGGGGTCTCTTGGGACCCTTTTGAAAGCCTCAGAGTGCTGTTTTTCATATGGTGATGAGAACCATGGTATAACTTCCATTCCGCGAGTTATTTGCAAGACTCTATATCTCAGATTGTGTGATTTTAATTTAGTAATATTGTTTCTACCACAACACATTGCTTATTTACCTGTGGTAAGATCTATTTTTTTTTCCTCTAGAATTGCTACTTTAATCTCTTTCCTCTAAGTTGATTCAATATGGTTACATTTTAGTTATTTCAACCCTGACTTTAAATTTCAAAATTTCTGCAGCATTTATTTGCATCAGAGCAAAGAGAAGAAATTATCAAAAGTGCAATAGATCATGCTGGCAACTACATAGGTATTTCATTGCGGATCAGAAAAGAACCTTTAGAATTTGAGCAATATTTGAATCTCCGTTTTGGAAAATACAGCACTGATGAATCCATCACATCTTTAGCAGAATTTATAGTCCAAAAAATATCTCCAAGACATTCGGTAAGACCCATGTGTTTAAAAAAAGAAAAATTTGTTCATCTGATTTTGACATTTTTCTTCAATAACTTTTTAATGTCTCAATTTTGTTTGAAGGAACCTGTAAAAAGAGTTCTAGCTCTTACAGAAACATGTTTGGTAGAACGTGATCCAGCAACCTATAATATTGCAACATTGAAACCTTTAGGAGAAGTAAGTTTCATTAAAATGAGATTTTTTTCCATTGACAAATTTCTATTTTAATATTTTTTTCATGCTTAAAGAATGAGAAATAGGAAGAATATGTATTCTTCACATTATTGTATTTATCTTTAGAACAATGAATATTTCAAAATTTATTTTCCAAGTATACAATGAATGGAACTTTTTATTCAATAATTGTGTATGAATAAAAGGTGTGATCAAAAAATGCAGTGAATGTTTAAATTTAAAAATTGTATTACAATAAAAGACACATTGCCATTAATCCCCCTCAAAATACTCCCCCTTGCTTCGAACACAGTTATTCCATTATTCTTGCCACTTTCTAAAGCAGTTCTGGAAGTCCTCTTTAGTGATTGTCTTTAGTTGCACTGTCATGGCTGCCTTGATGTCCTGAATCAACTCAAAATGTTTACCTTTCATGGTCATTTTGAATTTGGGGAGGAGCCAAAAGTCGCACAGTGCCAGATCCGGTAAATAAGGCAGATGAGGACACACTGTAATGTTTTTATTTGACAGAAATTGTACCAAAAGCGATGTTTTACATGGAACGTTGTCATGATGGAGCATGAAATTCCTTGCCCATTTCATGTTAATGCATTGTTCGTGATCCATGATTTACAGTATACTTTAAAGCACACCTTCTCTCAACCGTAGCTCACATCCGACTGACTGCATCAAACAAGCTGAAACTTGTCACACACTGTTACTAAGGTTTGATGCTCCTCTTCCTGTATTGAAAATCCCTGCCCGTCCGTTGGATGGCACTCAACAGCAGCATTCACATTTTTTGATCATGCCTAATAAAAGTGGTAGTAACGTGTAGTTTTTTCTAATGAGATGCCATAAAACTAAACATCTTTTGTTGAACTTGTTTTTTGTTTTCACTAGGTATTTGCATTGGTTTGTGACTCGGAAAATCCACAACTTTTTACCATTGAATTTATAAAAGGGCAAATACGGAAATATTCTTCAACAGAAAGGTATTTTTTTTAATTCATTAAGCTTTCGAGATCTTAGTATGTGAAAGGCAAAGTGCTCCATCAAAAAGGAAAAACAAAGATTTATAATCCAGAACTTTAAATTATGTCATTTAGGAAAAGACAATGTCAACTACAATTTTATATATATATTTATATATATAATTTTATATGTATAATTTATATATATAAAATTTATATATATAAAATTTATATACATAGTTACAAGAAGTGGAGTACAGCATTAGGAATAGACAGTGGAAATGTAATGGCTCTGTGCGATGTCAGAGGGTAGTGGATGGGGGGAGAGGGGTTGACACTGTGTGAGGGATATAAATGATAAATGTCTAACTATTAACATTGTTTTGTGCACCTGAAACTAATAAAAACAAAATAGTCAAAAATAAATAAATAAAGTAAAATGACCATTCAGTTTTCAAATTCCTAAAGAGAATAAAAATGGTGACTTGATCTTAAACAAAATGATGGCAGTAAAGTGTATTTTTGAAACTAGCTTTTAAAGACTATTTTAGAATAGTACCTACTACTTTTATTGTTAAATTGTTTAGATAACAACAGCAAGTTACATTAATATAAATACTATACTCAAAGTTAGATTTCTGTAAGCTAGTATTGTTAGGCTAGTTGCTGATTTTCCAGTGAAATACGCATATTTTTATATTGCTGTGACTTGGCTGTTGATTTGAAAACCCGTGAGATGTTATAGCACATAAACTCCTCTTGTAAAGTAAATACACTTATTGTGCTTTTCTACTGTGAATGACTGGATCTCCCTTTATATACTAAGCAGTGTTTACATTCCAGGCAGTTCTTTAAGTAAATAGATGGATACTGAATCTGTTTTTAAAAGTTCGTTGAAATAGTTATTGTACATTTTGCCATTGTCTATAATGCAGCCCTATGGAAGTATTTTCACTTCCTGTAGTTTGACCAGTAACTATTTCTTACCTTAGAAAACTTTTAATCTAAGGTCAACAAAATGGCATCTTAAGCAAAAGGTTGTATTTCTTTCCTGTTCTGAATTCAAGAAAGAGAACTTCTGAAAAAATAGTGCAGACATTCTAATCAAAGGAAGAATCTCAGTGCTTACAGTTTGTCATGTTTATCATGTAGGTGTATGTACGAACACATTATATTGTTTAATGGTAGCACTAGGAAGAAGGTGCCATTATTACCAATAAAACATTCAGAAAGTAAAGCAATTTCTTTGTGACTTTGGATTAGGAAAAGATTTCTTAGATATAATACCAAAAGCATAATTCGTAAAAGAAAAAAGTTGATTGTTTAGACTTTGTCAAAATTTAAAATTGCGCCCATTTTGAAAAGGAAAAGATAAGCCATAGACACAGAGAAAATATTTGGAAAACATAGCTGATATAGGATTTGGATCCAGAATATATAAATAACTCAGGACTCAATATTAAATAAACAAAAAAGCCAATAATAAATAAGCGAAAGATTCAAATAGACACCTCACCAGAGAAGATATGAATGGTGAATAAACACATGAAAAAATGAGTCATTAGGGAAAAGAAAATTAAAAGTACTACATATCCACTAAAATGGGTAACATCAAAAAGATTAATAGTGCAAGATGTTGGTAGGGAGAAACTGGAACTCTCATATATTGCTGGTGAGAATGTAAAATAATAAAACCGCTTTGAAAAACAGTTTGGCAATTTTGTAAAAGATTAAACATATGTGACATAGCAGTTTCTCTCCCAAGTATCTACCCGAGAGAAATGAAAAAACATGCCCACACAGACTCGTCTGTGAATGTTCATAATCACATTACTCATAATAGCCCAAGTTAGGAACAATGCACATATACATCACCTGGTGAATGGATACACAAACATGCTCTGCATCCATACAATGGAATACTCCTCAGTGACAAAAAGGACTGCAGTTTAAAAACATAAAATAAGCAGGACACAAAAGGCTACGTATTAATGATTTTGTTTCAGTAAAGTTTTTTTTAATAGACTTTATATTTTAGAGCAGTTTTAGGTTCACAGCAATACTGAGCGGAAGGTACAGAGATTTCTCATATACTTTCTACTCCCTACCTCCCACCTCCCACTTACATAGCCGCCCCCGTTATCTGCATCCCCTCCACAGTGGTACATTTGTTAATAATTGGTGAACCTATAGGTTTGGACAAACGTATAATGACATATGTTCATCATTATAGTATCATACAGAATAGTGTCACTGCCTGAAAATCCTTTGTGCTCTTCCATTCACCCCTTCCTCTCCCTGTGAACCTTGGCAACCACTGATCGTTTTACTGTCTCTGCAATTTTGCCTTTTTCCAGTGTCATAGTTGGAATTATACAGTTTGTAGCCTTTCCATACTTGCTTCTTTCACTTAGTTATACGCATTCAAGTTTTCCTCCACGTCTTTTCGTAGCCCACTAGCTTCTTTCTTTTCAGCACTGAATAATATTCCATGGTCTGGATGTACCATGGTTTATTTATCTGTTCACCTACTGAAGGACATCTTGGTTGCTTCCAAGTTTTGACAATTATGAATAATAAAGCTCCTGTAAACATCACTGCTTGGGTTTTGTGTGGCCATAAGTTTTCAGTGCTTTTGGGTGAAAGCAAAGGACTATGCTCAGTGGATCATATGATAAGAGGATGTTGAGTATTGTGAGAAACTGCCTGTCTTCCAAACGTGGCTGTGCCTTTTTGCGTTCCCCCAAAAAGGGAACGCAAAAAGTGAAGGAGAGTTCCTGCTGCTCCACATCCTAGTCAGCATTTGGTGGTGTCGTTGTTCCCGAATTTGGCCCTTCTCATAGCTGTGTAATGGTATCTCACCTGTTGATTTAATTTGCATTTCCCTGATAGATGATGTAGAGCATCTTTTCATATGCTTATTTGTCACCAATATCATTGGTGAGGTCTCTGTTAAGAACTTTGTTTGGATCCTTTTTTAATTGGGTTTTTCTTACTGTTGAATTTTAAGAGTCCCTTGCATATTTTGGATAATAGACCTTTTTCAGATATGCCTTTTTAAAATATGTTCTCCCAGCCTGTGGCCTGTCTTTTCATCTCTTTTTACTTTATTTTATTTTTAAGATTTTATTGGGGAATGTTGGGGAACAGTGTGTTTCTCCAGGGCCCATCAGTTCCAAGTCGCTGTCCTTCAATCTAGTTGTGGAGGGCGCAGCTCACTGGCCCATGTGGGAATCGAACCAGGAACCCTGTTGTTCAGAGCTCACGTTCTAACCAACTGAGCCATCCGGCCTCCTTGTCTCTTCATCTCTTGATGAAGTTTCTTGAAAAAGCAAAACTATAGAGAAAGAAAGCAGATAGTGGTTCCCTGGGGCTGGGGAGTTTTTTGCAAGTGGGTACAAGGAAGCTTCTTGGGGTGAACCAAAACTGGATTTTGGTGGTGATTGCATAGCTGTATAAATTTACTATAAATTATGAAACTGTATTTTAGTTTGGTGAATGTTGTGATTTGTTAGTTATACCTCAATAAACCTGTTAAAAAGTAACCTTAAAGAAATAACAGAAAAACATTAAAGCTACAATCCTTAAGTAACTGTACAAAGTATGTGACAGCAAAGTGAAGAGGCTAATAATATTGGAGCTCCAGGCTCTCTTCTGAAGCCCCTGTTCTTTTGTGCTTCCCCTTCTACCCACTCCCAGCAGGTTACCTGCTAAAGGGCCTATGTTACATTGTGAATCAAAATTCCCCTTAATTATCAGTGATAAAACCCTTTTATTTTTAACCTTGCTTAGAGATTCCTTATTAGCAAGTTTGCTGGATGGAGTAAGAGCCTCTGGTAATAGAGATGTTTGTGTAAAAATGACGTCAACCCATAAAGGTCAGCGATGGGGGTTACTCAGCATGCCTGTTGATGAGGAAGTAGAGAGCCTTCACCTCAGATTCCTGGCGACACCTCCAAGTAAGTTTTGATTTAAATGTAACTGCATTGCAACCATCTGCTTAATAATTTAATAACTAGGAATGCAAATCTCTAAATCTTTTTGAATCTTTTTATCTCCTTACAGATGGCAACTTTGCAGATGCTGTATTCAGATTCAATGCTAATATTTCGTATAGCGGAGTTCTGCATGCAGTAACGCAGGATGTAAGATAAGTTGTATCATAATTTGTTCATTGTCATTAACTGTTGGTATGGACCCTTTTTTGAAATAATCCTTTTTCACCTAGGGTCTTTTCTCAGAAAACAAAGAAAAACTGATCAATAATGCCATAACGGCCTTGTTGTCCCAAGAGGGAGATGCTGTTGCTTCAATTGCAGAACTCGAGAGTCAGTTCCAGGCTGTGAGGAGGCTTGTGGCTTCCAAAGCTGGTTTTCTAGCCTTTACTCAGCTTCCAAAGTAAGTTGTCTTCTGAAACATAACTTCTTTTAGAGAATTTGAGCAATTCAATTTAACAAATAATCAACAATTCACCTCTTTGTAGCTGACTAAACCTGATATCTTTTATATGGTGATATAGTCGTTTTTATACATGAGAAATAAAAAAGGAAGGTGAGTGAAACTGAAGAGGGTATTGGTATCATACTCGAAATATTACCGATTCTCTTTTTGGTGAATTTGAATGGGAAATTACATGCCTTTTAGTTTTAATTAATCTTAAAAAAATCTTCCCCCTCAAAGAAAAAAATTATTATGAAAACTGATACGTTCCAGGGGTGGAATTCAAAATATATAATTACTGTAGTAATTCAATGGAAACTTAAGATGACTTACATTGTATTTTAATACTAAAATAATAGACTAGTGCTCTGATATGCCATTTTCTGCTTGTTTTTTGTTCCACAAGGTTTCGGGAGCGTCTAGGAGTGAAGGTAGTAAAAGCACTCAAGAGGAACAACAATGGAGTAATCCATGCAGCTGTTGATATGCTCTGTGCCCTCATGTGTGTAAGTAGTGGTTTTATAAGGAAACCAGTTGTTTTGTAAGGTTTTTCTTAAGTTGACGACTGATTTCTGTTTCCACAAACACAAATTTTCATTTTACCAATGAAATTCAATGGTTCTGTATTTCCTAAATTGCTCTCATAGCCATTTGTTTATTCAAATAAACTTTTGCTTAGCATATCCTGTAAACTAGGCACTCTGTGCTATGTACTAGAAATACAAAGGTATTAAACCAAAGTTCTATCCTCCTTAAAATCTGGTAAGATAGGCATATGTATGCAAAATAACGTCATAGGGACCATGGAATCCCTAGAAAGCAGCACTTAATTTTGGTTTTGCGGTAAGAAGATAAACGATTCTAGGCTAATCTTTCTGAAAGACGTTACACTTGATCTGAATCTTGAAGGACAGGGAAGTATTTTTCAGGTGCAAGGCAGCTCTCCTGGGAGAGGGAATAGCATATACAAAGGCATGTTTGGGAAGCCGCAAATAATTGAATGTAGCTAGATCATCACGTATATATTTGGGGTGTACATGGGATTAAGAGTTACAGCTAGATATCTGTGCAGAGATAGTCATAAGAAGCCTTTTATATCAAGCAAAAAAGCTAGATTTTTGTCTTTTAGTGAGGAGAATTGAAAGAATTTTCAACGGAAGCAGTCAGGTCTAAATTTTAGAAAGGTCATGGTTTGTATGTAGAGAGTAGATTACAGGTAAAGTCAGAGTCAGGTAGACCATATTATCATACAAGGATTCCAAGGCAGGATAGGGCCTAAAGAAGGCACATTTAAAAGCTGTGTGAGAGGTAAAAATCTAACTTGGTGATAGCTGGTATGGGGGGAGAAGCAATTGCTCAGTATAACTTTGAAATTTCTCATTTACTTAATTTTGTATATAGTATATGATATTTATTTCTTATATAAAGTGTTTTAGGCAAGCTTAGTAGTCTAGAATAAACATAAACAATCACATGGATATAACCTTGCATTTATTCCCCAAAATGAATTTTAGTGTCTTTACTACTCCAAATAAATCCGTTAAAAGAATTAGTGAGGTAACTAGAACATAAAATACCAATAGTGTGAAACAAACACATTGAACCCTCATTTCCTATTAGGTGTTAGCTATATGTTTCACATGAATTATCTCATGTAGGCTTCATAATAGTCCAGTGAAACCAAGTACATACTGTTATTCCCACTTTACAGCAGAGTAAAATGAGACAGAGTTAAAGTAATTTAAACTTGCCCGAAGTCAGCTGCAGTCAGTAGTAGAATTAGGATTGTATCTTTAATTCTAACTATCATTCTAGGATCCTTTTATACTCTGTTATCCCAGTAGTCAAAAGAGAATCACCTTGAGACAAAGAAGTATTTGCTGTGAATTTTAGTACTTGCTTTTTAATGCTAAGTTCTATTTCAAATTTAAATTATAAAATTGGGGAGTGGGAATGGGTATTACTTACCTTGTGAGAAGATCTGTGACCTTTGAGGGAGTACCATTGTGCAGTACTATCCACAGTAACTTGCTGGGCAAGTTATAAAGTCTCTTCAGACCCACGGGAAGTCATCACTTCTGCCTTTTTGTCTTATCCATTTTTTTTTCTGTTTAATAAATACTCTTCATAAATGACTTTTCTGCGATGCCAGCACATGGGAACGCTCATGAATTATCACTGTTTTTAACCAATAGCCCATGCATGATGACTATGACTTAAGACAAGAACAGCTAAACAAAGCCTCTCTTCTCTCTTCCAAGAAGTTTCTGGAAAACTTACTGGAGAAATTTAATTCCCATGTGGTAAGTGATAATTAATTGTGTCTAAATGAGATATAGCATACGTTATTGAAAAGTATTCCAGAACTGCGACATGAACAGTTTTTCTTTTTTTAAATTGTAGCCCCCAACTTTGGTTAGTATTGGTCACAGTTCATCTTGTTCACTAATAGTAAAATATTCTGTTTTAAGATTGTATCCAGTCATCTGGGAAAGATGGGTTGCGAAGCCTTTAGATTTTTATAATGATACTCTAGATTTTTTTTTCCATCTTTCTTTAAAATGTCATTGTTAAATAAGCTCTTTTAAAGAAAGATAAGCCTAAAATTTGTTCTCCAGTCACTGGTTAACAATTATGGAAATGGGCACCTATAACATCTTTGAAGGAGCATGGGCTCCTGTACTTTACCATGTATAAGGCACTCCCGTGTATAATGCACACCCACATTTTTGGCCTAAACTTTCAGGGGAAAAAAATCTTTCGTTTTAATTTTTTAATTCAAATTTTTATTTGTTTACATTTAGGTAATTGTGTTTTGTATTATAAAGGAATTTTACCATTTATTTTTTAACATGTTATGGTATAAGAAATTTTATGTACTGATAACAAATTTCGATATTGATGCATCATAGAGGGCCAAGAACTTTTTGTCATAGCAAGTTCCTCGTAAGTTCAACAAAACCGATTATCTTATTCCAGGGTATTATTTTGCACATGGGTATCGTTATTGATTTCTAGAGTTACACTTTTAACTCATAAGCACAAATAAAAGAATTGAAAACATTTATATAGATACGGAATTAGTACTATCCATGTATAATGCACATCCTTATTTTTCCCTGACAAATTTGGACAACAAAGTGCGCCTTATACACGCAAAATACCAGAGTAATTGCCAGAGTTTCTAAAGTATTGTCAAAGATTGCTTTTAATACAAATAAACATTAACTTTAGTTATCCATATTTGAGGAGTCTTTGTTATTCTCTTGAAATTTGATCTTGAATTTTTGAGCTATGGTAAGCAATGGATTTACTACATTTAGTAGAACAAGTACTACTTCAGACTTTGAACCTCTTGTTGAGAAATTAAATGTGTACTTCTAATATATAGAATAACAGAAACACGTTGTTATGTTCATGAAGCGCTCTGTCCTAAGTCAAGGCAATATGTTGCTTTGTTTCAGGATCATGGGACTGGTGCCCTAGTTATTAGTTCACTCTTGGACTTCCTTACTTTTGCCCTCTGTGCTCCATACAGTGAGACTACGGAAGGGCAGCAGTTTGATATGCTCTTAGAAATGGTAGCATCCAATGGAAGAACACTCTTTAAACTCTTTCAGGTGAGATCGTGTATTTTTCTCATCGGATAACAGCTAACCTAAAAGAACCACTTTTTGGGTCAGTTTGGTTTTAAAATAATACGTGTGTGCTTCTATAGTAATGTTGATAAATAAATACAGCCTAGTATATTATCATGTTAGGACATTTAATGCCACAGGCTTCTTGTTATGTAGTGCTCTGTTGATGGCTTTTGTTTTAACTCCATTACCCATCTTTTCCATCTTAGAAGTGGTGAAAAACTCTTTTTTTTTTTTCCTGTGGTAGGCCCAAAGTTTTCTTGTCTTTGCAAATTCTCAAATAGTAAGATGCACTTTAGCAGGGCTGTTCATAAACAATTGAAAACATTTGTCATTTCATATGATACTGTAGTATTTTATGTATATGTTTGTATGTATGATATTTTAATTTTATATTTATATTATAAATACCAATTTCTATTTTAATACTTAGTATTTATAATTTAAATATGTGTAATTATAATTCAAATAAATACATATTGTTATTGAGATGTTAGCTATTTCCTATTAATGTAAACTCTTTGTTTTAAGTATCTGTAAGGCTGTACATTATAAGAATACCTAAAATTTTTAACCAAACTGATCTGACTTTGAGATGCATCTTTTACTAATATTATGGCTTATACCTTTATAAAATTACGTATCTTATTTAGAGCAAAAACCAAATATGTTGGAATAAAATTATTTTGTGATACGTTTTTCCCCCTATTTTAAAGCATCCTTCCATGGCAATTGTAAAGGGAGCTGGATTGGTTATGAAGGCAATAATAGAGGTAAGAGAACAATTTTGAAATTTTAAACTTAGTTGAATGTTGATTGGCTATTTTGCTTGAAGCTGACAAAATTACCTTTAAATCTTTATGGGAAATATGAAGTTTTTCTGTGTAAGGAAGTAATTTTAAATTTTATTCAGAAATTAGTTTTAAATGAGTTGCAGAAATAATTCTCAATAATAAACTACGAGTTTCAATTCTTAAGTGGGTTTAGAGCAAATAAATCTTTCTGTGCCTACAGTATATGTTTTATTGAAAAATAATTAAAAATTAGAATTCTCTCTTTTTTTTAGAGAGTTGGTGGTGATGGTATTGAAATCTTTAGGTACTGAGGTTACATAGAAATCTGTCAATAGAGTTAGTTTATAGCAAAGTGGTATCAAATAAGAATGGTAGCAAAAATTAGTTCCTCATGCTACAGTGCATCTGTAATTAACTTGTAAGAGATCAGGACATGATATTGTCAGAAAGAGGATATCGTTTCTCTAAGATAGTTGCTTTAACCTTACATGTTTTTTAGAAGTTGTGATCATGGCTGTGAATGTCAACTTGAGTACTGGATATTTATAATGACGTCAGTCAAAATGACTTGTGAATTCTGTATTCTTTTGTAGTAATTTGGATAAAATGTAAGAGTGCCACTTTTATCACAAAACTCAGCAATTGTAGCTTATGAATATAACATGTAGCTAAATAATAAGCATAGAATTAGTGTACTCTTAAGTAGCTGTTAAAAAATTACATAGTGGTATTAAGCTGGTGGAACATTGAGAGTTTATTTGTATTTTTATTGTGTATATACAACTAAAGGCTAATTTTCACTCTCTAGCTAATGGGTTCTATGCTCATTTTAGCTTCCAAAGTAAGTACCACATCTCTCATTTACAGAGCTCGCAGTAGCCAAGGACAGTTAGGATCAAGAGACCAAACAAAAGTATTCCTGACCCTGCTTCACCACTGTATTGCCATTCATTCAGAAATATTTATTGAGTGCCAGGTATAACCAAAATGCCGACTTTTGGCTTCAGTACAAGCCACATGTCAGATTCATAGCCAGTGACAAGAGCTGATGTCTGTGTAAGGAAGACTTTATTTATTTACACTGAAATCCTGGCAAGTATCTTAAAATATTTTTTTCTGATTGTAAAAGCAGTATATGATCTTTGAAGAAACATTGGGGTGTTCAGAAAAAATACAAGGAATAAATAAAAATAAATCACCTGTATTTTTACCATCCAGAGATAACTGCTATTAGCATTTTGGTAAATTTCTTCTCAGACTGTTCTAATGATGATATGTACATATACATACTGTGTATATATTTGTATATATACTATATATTTATTTGTCCAAATGCTATATGTACATATTCATACTGTGTGTATATTTGTATACATACTACATATTCAGTCGTATTGTACTTTTTTGAGTAACATAAGCATTTTTACTTTTTGACAGATTGTCTTAAATATCACACTGCTTGCTTAATTTATAGTTCTATGATGACCTTTGATAGGACAGATGTGCTGTCTATCCTATCTGCCAAAGTGAGTCCATATAAGTAAACTCAGAATAAAAAGAGAACTACCCCTATATCACACCACTCTTTAAAAAAATAAAGAATTGTGTTTACCACGAAAATTAAATTAATATATCATTAATAAAAAAGTAAGGCAGGTTTGCAAATAACTTTGGTAGAAATTGCTGATTTCCCTGTGTCACTGCTCCCCTTTGTTAGGCTGATATATACTCAGGGAATGAACACAATTTTAATAAGCAAAGCATAATTCATAAGATAAATTTGTCGGTAAACATTTAAACCTCATTCCCAAGGCAAATAAAATTTTTTGAATTGTTATTTTGGGGAAATTGAAATTGCATTTTTAATTTTTATTGTATGCTGAATAATTATTTTACCTAGAGATGTAAAATTAGTTTTACCAAATTAGGATAGCTGGCTTTAGGTTGCTGCTTTAGGGATCATCTTACCCTTTTTCCAAAGGAAGGTGACAAGGAAATTGCTACCAAAATGCAGGAGCTTGCCCTAAGTGAAGGTGCCTTACCTCGACACTTGCATACTGCGATGTTTACAATAAGCTCAGATCAAAGGATGCTTACAAATAGGTAGGTTTAAATTTAATTTGCTATAAATTAACTTGCTACTTAGAGAATGGATTCAGCTATTATGTAAAACAAACTGACTAAATGTTTGGATTATACCGATGTTTCGTTTTCTTATGATTTACCTCGTTCTTCTTTCCTTTCTTTATAGAAAGATTGTGCACAAATGATCATTGTCCCTGCCCCTGGATAACTTGGGAGGAAAAACACATAGCTGTACTTTAATTCTTTTCCCCCACTATCCTGTTATCAGTCTTCACACCCATAGTCATGGGACAAGAACATGGAGAAGAATGCCTAGAAGCCTATGGAACTAGAACCACATGCCCAGGCTTTTTCTCCTTGTACTTCCATCTGACCATCCTGCATGCAGATGACCCCATGTGAAAAACCTTACATAATCAATTCTTAAATATCTTTGGTCAGTTAATACTCTAAGAATAAAGAAAACCTTAATAACCCAACCAGTCTAAGCTAGGCCTGTCCTAAATTTCTTGTAGTTAAATAACTTTCCCTTTGGAAAATTATTTTTTTATAATAATTATTCAAATATGAGGAAACACGTAAATCTATTCGTTTACTCCAGACTATGTGAATTCCAGCACCTTTAAACTTGCTTCATGATTCCCAATATGTGGCCCTTTCAGATGTCCTTAGCATACCTTATGAGTCGTGACTTATATTAGTAAAAAATATGTATCATAAATATTTTCTGTTCTTTTTGACTTTTTAAATAATAAATTGCTGACTTACGTTTTCTTTATGATACTATAAATGCCCTTTATTGCCTACGTCCAGTTATCGGATGTCTTAGTATGCTGTCTTGCCAGTAGTTTTCTGCTGTTTATGCTATTACAAGAAACTATCTGCATCCGTCTCTTGTAAATGTTAGCCACAAAAGTAGTCTTTTATGTTACCTGAGAGGACAAAAAGATTTAAAAGGACAGTTACTTTCTTGGTAAACTGCCTTATTAGCAGTGCTAGACATCATCTTTCATTCCAATAGATTATTTGATGTCTTGTTCCGTTAAACCCTCGTGTTAGATATTTTCTTGTTGTGTTCCTCTTTATTGTTAATCAGTTACATTTCCTACTGTGATCAATCACAATATTGAAAAGCTGTCAAATTATAATAGAAATACCACTTTTCATTTGCACTGCTTTATCTTTTACAAATTGCTATTATAAAATGTTATCTCTTTTATCCCTTTTTAGGAATCATTACCTACTAAATTCCAATGAGGGAAATTACAAGTGTAATTACTTGATATGTTAGCTTTCAAATAGGCACAGGAATGAACCATTTTAGTAGTGTGTGTGTGTGTGTGTGTGTGTGTGTGTGTGTGTGTGTGACAGAACAAAGTATAATTTGGATTTTCCTATTAAACTTTTTTCTTCTGGGATTGTAACATGTCACATAACTAGGTGATTATTTGGTTATTTCCCTCTCAGGTTTCATGGCCATTCTTATAGCAAATGGCAAGTGAATCTCTACTAAAGCACAGAAGGGTCAGCGGTGAATAAAGTACTATATTCCCTGCTCGTTAGGAGCTTCCAGCCTAGGAGATGAATGTCATCATGAAGATTAAGATTAATAAATTACTAAATCATAGATTCGACATGGATATGGATTTTCACTTTGAACCAAAATATGCTTTTAACTCAAAAGTGGAAAGAGTAGAATAATTTGCTCTAAGTGCTTTAAGTCTTTGTCCAAACTCCAAAACTGAAAATATTTTCCATCTCTGATCTTACCAAAAATGTTATATTAGAACATAGTTGTTGACTTGTGTTCATGTTCAGAATTCCAGAGAATGCCAGAATGCTACGATCACTATGTCAGGACTTCGTATACAAACTAATTGTATCATCAAGTCTAATTTGTTTTTAATCAGTATATCAAGACTTGTACAAACTAATTGCCTAAAGTCTAATTTTTACTCCCTATCTTTAGGGGTAGAAATGAACTTCTTTATGTTCAGATCGATCGAAAATTAGTTTACCAAGAAAGCATTTTAATTTGGAGAAAATTCTAAAATGTTAGCAATATTTGAATTACTATTTCATGCATTTCTCCAAATTAAAATACTAATTTTTACTATTTAACATCAGGATGATTTTTTTACTATAGTCTTATTTCTTGTGTGCTATTTTGTTTTTAAAAATTCCTTTCTGTTCTAGCTGAAATAAAGCAGCAAACCTTTCTCAACGTCTGCTTTTTTCAGACAGCTAAGTAGACATTTAGTGGGACTCTGGACAGCTGATAATGCAACTGCATCCAACTTGTTGAAACGCATTTTGGTAAGTCAGTTGAATAATGGGAAAGATTTATATATTCTTGCCCAATAAAATTTCATTGATACATTATTTATACTGTTAAAAAGTTTTTTTAAGTTTATCTGTTTTTAGTTTAAAAGATACTTATCGTAGGAGTTGTCATCTAATAAATGCTAACCTCAGTAACTAAATTGTAGTATTTATTTGGGTTTTGAAGGTTAAATTTTCTTTTGTGCATTTGTTTTAAAAATGGATTTTTATGTCTTGTTTTTGTGTGTTGTTTTCAGCCACCAGGCTTGCTGGCGTACTTGGACAGCTCAGATCCAGTTCCTGAGAGGGATGCTGATCGGATGCATGTTAGAGATAACGTGAAAATAGCAATGGTAAATGTGATTGTCCTAAGTATCTTTTCAAGATGAAAGAGTACTTTCTTCGGAAACACACTAAAAGTTTTAGAAATGAATCAAGAATGCATTGAATAGTAATATTTAAAAAATATGTATTATTAACAGCTTTATTGAGATAAAATTTACATCCCAAAAAACTCACATGTTTTAAGTGCACAATTCAGTAATTTTTAGTAAGATGAGAGTTGTGCACCTAGCACTACAATCTAATTTTATAAGTAGTAATAATATTGTATGTTTTGTTTCTCTAACTTGACCTATTGGCACATTCTGTAATTGACTTTTTTTAATTTCAAATATGTAATGTGATATTTTGCACATAATATATAATTGATAAATGTTGATGAAAGGGGCCATCACTGAAAAAAATTAAATTAGGTTGGACTTTTCTTACAAAGCTATCTTAATTATTAAAGTTGGGCTATCTTTGAGAAAGTTATATGACATCTTTCAAGATAATACTGTCTTGTATGTGTTCCTTTTCTGTCCTCACCCCATTTCTCTTGTCTGCACCCACCTCCCAATTGCATTTTGCCACCCCTCTAAAAGGAATCATCTTGAAAACTTAAGTAGTAAGGTTAATATTTCTTGAACAAAAAGTATAATTTATTGTAGAAATTTTCTCCTTTTTTTTTTACTGAGCCCTAACATCCAGTATTTATTTAATCATGTGAAAGAAATAGTGCAACTCAGCTTTACTTACATTTTTAAAATAAATTTGCAAACAGGACTATAATGGATTTCAATATTATTTTACAGGATCAGTATGGAAAGTTTAATAAAGTTCCAGAGTGGCAAAGACTAGCTGGAAAAGCTGCTAAAGAAGTTGAAAAATTTGCCAAAGAAAAAGTGGATCTTGTGTTGATGCATTGGAGGGATAGAATGGGTATTGCTCAAAAAGAGGTAAAAATAAAATCTGCTTCCAAACTTCTAGCACTTCTATATATCCTAGGTTTACTTTAGCTGTTGCTGTTCACAGAGATAGATGGTAGTCAGATATTTCTGACTAAATACCTGAAGAAATGTTGCCTAATTCTGATTCGTAGTTTTATATAAATTTTTCTTAATTCATAGTTTATGAATCAACAATTAGGGGTGTCGTTATTTCATATGAAATTTAATATAAAGTTTTACTCTTAGTTTTCTTCCATAACGTGCCATTTCCATGCTTTTCTTAAATTCATACGTATTCATTTCCTTCCTTCTCTGAAATTTATTTTGTAGCTATACAAATAAAGGTGACCTTCTTGTTTAGCTTTTTAATTCAGAGCCAGCCAGACAAGGGTTTAGAAAATAAGATTCACATTTTTAAATTAAATTTACTGTGTGTACTTAAAATTTTCAGTATTAGCTGCTCAGATTAGTGTCAGATCTAAAACAGTTGTCTCATTTTTCAGCATGTAGTATGTGCTACAGAACCTAATTCAGTAATGTGCGTTCTTCTATTGAAGATGGAATCTGCAGTGGCTAAGGATGGTTTAAGGGGTCCAGTGAAAGTTAACTTGATCTCATGGTTTTTGTTGGCCACACTTACGTACATTCTTTCCCTTTAACCATCTATTTATGGTACCTTTTTCCTTATTCAAGCAAAATAATAAAATATCTTTCTAAAACAAATTTCTTACGAATTTCCAGACTATCTAAACATAAGGCATCAGGTGCAATAGGACAAATATTAGAGTCTTGTGTGAGACTAAAATAAAGTTTTTCAGAACTTGAGCATAATGGGTTAATGCTAATTTGTATGAGTGACATATACAGTATAAAGAATCATTAGATAAGCTTTCAAATGGCTAGGAAAGAAAAGAGAGTACTGTAATTAGAATTGAGCCTGGTTTCATCGCTTATTAATCCATGTAGCAAATTATGGGTTTTCAGAACCTTACTTTCCAATCTTTCATGAAATTAGAATAACAAGACCTCCCTTCTCTATCCTATAAGGTTGCTTTGATGTACAAGCAAGATGATAATAAAAGTGCTATTATGTCTGGTCATGATGATATTGTTATGGCATTTGAACAGTTGAAAATCTACCGATGTGATAGGAATGATTTTCACAGTTATTAAAAATTATAAGCTCCTGGCTTCAAGTGGTTAAAACCATTTCGAAAATAATACTTGTTTCAAACTATAGGATATAATTATACTGAAAATAACTTTTTGGCATCAGATCTCATACATCACATCTGTTCAGCGTAAGCTTGAACACAAAGCTATTTTAGCTAGAAATGTAGATAACATCTGTTATTTAAAGACAACAATTCAGAATGAAAAGAATGTATTTTGACTATCAATGTTTTATTGGTCTGTTGGTTTCATTTACGTGGGGTGTTAGCTAAAGAGTTGAGCAAATAATGATGCTAAATAGATACATGCTGGTCAAGAAATTATTTGGGTAGCAAACTTTCTTCTGGGTACTCTTTTTAAGTTTTGTTGTTTTTTTTTTAATGAAACAGTAGATAATCTTTGTGACTATTTTGTTCGTGGAAATATTAACACCAAAATATGGAATGATCTTTTGCTTTAGCTGAAGTCTGAAAATTAACTGTTGTCAAGATTAACTGGCTAGTCTTTGAAATTAACTGCATTTCTTATATAATCAGAATGTTGATGAGGTCAATTCCATATGTAGCTAATGTTTTCTGTTGGATTAATAACCTTTGGCTAATGTGCTTTTTGCTTATTTGTGTTATTTTCTGTTTAGGCCTTTGTTTAGCCACTTAGGGCTTCTAGACTAAGTCTAAAAATCAGCTCAGTTTATAGAGAGCTGGTTGTCCTTTTTCTGTATAGCATTTACACTTGCATTACTCCCAGCTTTTTGTCCTGAGGGGAGGGAAAATTAAAGAAAGTACTTCTTAATTAGAGATTTCAAGGAAAGGTTTGTCATTAATACTGCATTTTTTATTTGTTTTATAAACTTCATTCACCATTCACATCACATTACACTGGTTTTCATACCATAGTACACAGAATTAAAATTTGTAAGAAACATTTCTTTATATAACCAATAAGTTTTATATTTCAAACAGCATTTACATTTAAAATGTGCTATTCACTTTACTTTTATTCTCTTTATATCAAGTCTGTTTCTTGCTTAATTTTATATAATTTGCCACTTCTTTAATGAAATGACACTTTCATGTTTTAGTCTATAGTTTTCCACTTTTGATTCCATCACATTAAAGATTAGAATTTTCATGTCTGAAATATCTACAGGTTTTACTTGCAGCAGAGATTTTTAACCTCTAGTCCGTGTATAGACTTCAAGAAATCTTTAAAATCTTCACCGCAGTTGTAAGCCTTACTTACATGTCTTTCTCTGGAATAGGGGCTATAGCATTGAGTTCTCAAATGGGTTTATAACTGCCTAAAATTTAAGTCATAAACTTAGGGAAGCAAATGGACCTTTTTCTGTCTTAAACGTGATTTATAATATATTGGTGACATCCTAGTTGAATCTGTGTAATAGGTATAATTTAGCAGTTATAGGCTCACTCTCTTATTTTTGTTTTCTTTAAAAAAATTTTATTTTTTCCTTTTTACAATTAAATTCAGGACAGAAACAATATGGTGAGTTTAAGTTCTTGCTACATGTGTGAAATTCATTAAACTGCCTGGCATGTGGAGTCATCTTTGATATTCTTTGTCTAATAAAGTCAAGTCTCAATTCACATGTGTCTGAATGTAGATACTTATTTCTTGTCCATTAGCTATTTCAATTTATACTTGCTCCTCTTGGCTTTGGTAGCAGTTTAATAACCTGTAATCTTTTGCATTTATTATTTTCCCATGACTTTTGTATTAACTGCATGTAAATGTTTAAACAAGTCACTGTTTTGACTGCTATAAATTGTGTAAGTCATCACTATAAACTTTAACAAAGTTTGGTGTTGAAACAATAACTTTAGGCTACGTGGAAAATATTTCAGCAACACTATAGATATATACTGACAAAGTATTATATTGTGATATAGTTTAATCTATATTCATATTTTGTAGATTTTGTTTCATTAGTTTTGTTTCTGCCAAAATTTGATGAAGGAAACGTTTCTCATCACCTATAAAGTGGTGATCTTCTGACTGAGCCTATTTGGTAGCCCCAGATTGAGCACTATGAAGTTTTTTGTTTTCCAGAATATAAATCAAAAGCCAGTAGTTCTTCGAAAGAGAAGACAGAGAATAAAAATAGAAGCAAATTGGGACCTCTTCTATTATAGGTAAACTTTAAGCCTTTTTTCCAACATAGATTAAATTTGGCATTGCCATTAGAGGAATTCTAACAGATTTTTGTTGCTGTTTTGTTGTTTGGAACTAATGCTTCATGCTGTAGGAGGTATTTTATGCTATCAAGGTCAAGAACCGTATCTGCTAGGATTGGTGTAATTAGTAGTAGTGATGCTTCAATAAAATGAAAGCCTTTTATATAGAGTGTTGGTTGTCTGAGGAGCCAAAGTTACTTTTAAAATTTTATTAAGGCTTATAAATGGTTACCTTAAAACACTTTATTATGGCTTAGAAATAACTGCGTTATAACTTCTTTAAGCATTGTTGCAATTAGAGTCTTAAAAGAGGTGAATGATGAAAATATAAGGAAACTCGTGGGAAATGGATATCTGTATTAGCTTACCTCATAGACTTTTCCAGCTTTTGTAGTAGTGGTAACCCCTTTTTCTCCCTATATATTACTCACCCCCCAATACACACACATAGAAGGACTTTAAAACAAACATTTTGGGGAGTGTGCAAAGCATATATCTCAAACTTTTTTGAGATAACTCACAGTACTCACTCTAGAAGCTGACCTATTGATTATACCTTGGCTAACAAAGGTATGTGCTTTGAAAACTTGGCCACAGTACTTTTAAAGTACGTAGTATGCATATAGTATGGTCTTAAGAATATGCCTTGGTTTTCGTCCTCGGGAATCCCTCAATTGTGTTGTCCCTCCAAAACTCCCTTGGAACTCAGAGTTCCTAGGAGGATTGCAGGCTGAAAGTGAATGGCTGTGAAGCCCATCCATCCCCAGTTCAGACTTTTGTCCAGATTCATTATAATCGCTAAATTATGCCAGGAATGAAAGGAAGATATTTTGAAAATAACATTCAGAGCTTGACAGTTTAGCAGTATTCTTTCTTGGGTAGTTTGTAAGATTCTAATCTAGAATGTTGCTCATGCAACAAACCACACGCCCAATAATCTAGAAATTCTTACCTCCCCAACCTGAAATTTCATATCTGATTATAATTATTTTCTGGCTCGAATTTATATTAGCAGTAAATATTGAAATTAAATGTCAGTAATTTTGTTAATTTTGTTATTTTGAAATTCACACAGATTTGTCTCATACTTTGGGTTAATTTTCTCCCAACATTTTATTATGAAAACTTTCAAACATACAGAAAAGGTGAAAGAATTTTATAGTGAATACCTGTATACATATCACCAAAATTAACATTTTACTATACTTACTTTACAGAGGTTTTAAATTCTTTATTTATACTTGTTAAAGTTTATTGATTCCACTGTTTTCTTGCTTATTATAAGATGTACTAAGGGACATTTGTAGATTTTTAAATAGTGTTTATTCCTTCTTACTATTTTCCAATTATATGTATGTTTAGGTTTGCTCAGGACCATGCTAAGTCAAACCTAATTTGGAATTTCAAAACACGAGAAGAACTGAGAGATAGTCTTGAATCTGAAATGAGAGCATTTAATATTGATAGAGAGCTTGGTAGTGCTAATGTGATCTCCTGGAATCACCATGAATTTGAGGTACAGTTTAATATTTGTATATTAGTTTTTTTAACAGGCCTGTATTATTTTTGGAATTTAAAAAAAAATATTGTTAAATAACATATATCTTTACCTTTCCCATATAATTTTATGGAGAAAACTTTAGAAAACTTTCATCTTTGCATGAGACAAAAATAAAATAGTAATTTTGTTAAGTCACTCAGCTTTGTATCTAAGAATCATGTAACATTTTTAATAAATTTGATTCTGGGCATTCCAGATCTGTTCTTTGCTTATTATTTCTCCTTTAAATTCTTTCTCCTTGGAAACAGCCTGTTTTCCTTGTTCCTTGTAGCTTGTTTAATTAATTTTTTTTTGGTCATTTTGGTCTGAATGTGACCTTATTTTGCTGTTCTATTGAAATATTGGTATGAAGCATGACAAAACAAGAACAAGAAACATGGTGGTAATAGACATTAATAATTTTGTGTGCCTGTGTATAATTTAAACTCTTATTACAGTTGTAAATTTGAACATACTCATGACCCTGCAGCTTTGTTCTTTAACCCAACTACATTTCCAATACATGTAATGATTTGCTCATTTCTTCCTCCTTGAAAGACTTTCTTTACTTTGATTTTGGGAGTCATTTTTCTCCTGGGTTTTCTCCTCCTTCACTGGCCTCTCCTCATTTGCCCATTTTTCCTTATTCCCCCATGTGCTAATAAATGTTGTTTGGCCCTAAAGAATCAGTTCTTGGACGTATTTTCATTTATAATTATTGCCTCAGTGGTCTCGTCATGGCTTTAAATGTTTTTAATTTACTGGTGGCTTCATTATTTTTATCTTCGGCTTAGACTTTCCTTCCTAGGCTTCATACTTTTATCATATAATTGGATATCTGATAAGCATCTAGAACTTAGCTTTAAAACTATGCTCATTATCCCCCCAAACCTACTTCTCTTGCAGTCTTTCTGATCTTGGATAATGGCTCCGCATTATTTTCTGGTCAAAACCCCCAAAATCATTTCTCCTACACTCCAAATCCAGTTTGCCAGCAAAAATATTGAATGCACCTTCAAAATTTATCCGAAACCCAACCCTCTTCTCTCTGTGGGATTGTAGCAATCTCTGCTTCCACCTTTACCTCCCTGCAGTTCATTATCAACATAGCAGCAGTATGATCTTGTTAAAATGTAAGTAGGTCATGTCACTTCTCTGTTCAGAGCCCTCTGTTGCTCCTGTGGCTTCCAGTCTCATTTAGTAAAAGCCTGGTCCTTAAAATGTCTTACAAGACAGGATCTGTGTACCCCCTAACTCCAAGCATTGTTTCTTTGATCTTTTACTCACCCTCTCTCTCTTGCTCCAGCCACACTTGCTTCCCTGACAACACCAAATTCATGTTCTTAACTCAGGGTCTTTCTATTTGCTGTTCTCTCTGCCTAGAACATTTTCCCTGGGTAGCCTCATAACTTTTCTCATCTCCTTCAGGTCTTTATCTGAATGTGATCATCTGAGTGGGCCTTCCCTGGCCACCCTATTTAAAAATACACGCGCACACACGCACACGTGCACACACATTCTGTCCCCTTTCTCTGCTTTATTTCACTCCATAGCACTTACTGTCATACATATTTTACACCCAACTATCATACATATTTTACTTTTTTATCTGCTACTCCTGTAAGGACAGAAATCTTTGTTTATTGTTGTATCCCTAATGACGAGAACACCACATGGCACACAGAGTATATGTTTAACAAATAGAATTTGAATAAATTGAAAACTCAGAATTTATGGAAAGAAAGTGAAATGGGTATACATTATATAATTGATTGTATGTAGTTAATATTTTTAGAAGTCAGTTATTTTAGGCTTTGGAAGAAGAATTTTGATAATCTGGTCAAGGAATTCCTTTTTTACAATTGCTTGCAAGTGTTGACGTGAGCTAAGCAGCCTGACTGAGCAGTACCAGGGTCATGGTGCTGCCTCAGCTCCTGATCACGGGCTACTCTTCGTGTATCACCTCCAGTTTGTTGCCTGGGGGAATTTGACATACAGAGAATGAGTACTATGTAACAATATACCATAAAATGTAGTTGATGTGTTGGGAGATGAGGGAGGACCTTAAGTAGCTTGTGTGAGTTGGGCAAACTGTGTGGGGCAGGACCATTTACTCCTTGCTTAGTCACGGCAAGCCAAGAGGAAATGAAGCAGAGCATCCCTTAAACATATATCTGTCCCTTAAGCCTTCATGGACACCACATAGTCCCGTGAGTTTTTATCAACAAGTTTTACATTCATAAAATTGGTGTGTAATGTCCTGAGACGGCTGGATGGCTGAGTTGGTTAAAGTGTGAGCTCTGAACAACAGGGTTGCCGGTTCGATTCCCACATGGGCCCGTGAGCTGCGCCCTCCACAACTAGATTGAAGGACAACAACTTGGAGCTGATGGGCCCTAGAGAAACACACTGTTCCCCAATAAAATTTATGGGGGGAAAAAAAAAACGGTGTGTAAATCTGACTTAACAGCTAACTGAAATAGTCGCATGGATAATGATGACTTACCAGATATTTTAAGAAATGATGGATTTTTTTCTGAATTTAAAGTCTGCCTTATCAAGAAAAGAAAAAAATCTCTGAAAAGAAGTGACTGTGGAAATTGCCAAAAATCTATCATAAACTAAAATAATTTACTTTCATTAATACAGGTTAAATATGAGTGCCTGGCAGAGGAAATCAAAATCGGAGACTACTACCTGAGATTACTGTTGGAGGAAGATGAGAATGAAGAAAGTGGATCAATTAAGAGATCGTAAGCTACTCTTCATATCTTGTTACTGTAGTTCCCCTTTTATGGTCCCCCCTTATGCGCAGTTTCCCTTTCTGTGGTTTCAGTTACTTGGGGTCAGTTCTAGTTTGCATAATTAAATGGAAAATTCCAGAAATAATTCATAAGTTTTTAATTAGGTGCCATTTAAATGGGTGCATGATGAAATCTTGTGATGTGCTTCCTTCCTTCCCGTGAATCATCCCTTTGTCCTGCATATCCACACGATAGCTGCAGCCTGCCCATTAGTCACTTAGTAGCCATCTCAGTTATCAGATCCATTATCAGATATTTTGAGAAACTATATTCATGTAACTTTATTATAGTATAATTGTTTTATTATTAGCTATTTGTTAATCTTACTGTGCCTAAACTTTATCATAGATATGTATGTATAAGAAAAAACAGTATATATAGAATTTGTTACTATCTTGGTTTCAGGCATCCACGGGGGGTCTTGAGACATATTCCCCAAAGATGGGGGTTTGGAACTACTGTATATTTGTTTTCACTGTTAGTTTCATGGCTAACTCTGCTGTGAATATTTTTTTAACCTAGGTATGAATTTTTCAATGAGCTGTATCATCGTTTCCTGCTCACCCCAAAAGTAAACATGAAGTGTTTATGTTTACAAGCCCTTGCTATTGTTTATGGCAGATGTCATGAAGAAATAGGACCTTTCACAGATACGAGATATATCATTGGAATGTTAGAGAGGGTAAGGATATTATTCAAGGAAATTGCTATTTGATAGTGTCATCGGGATACATGTTAAATTTTTTAAACTACTACATTTAAATTGTTTGATCACATTGTTACCATAACTTCATGAATTTTATTTAAGTATAAGTCAGATGAAAAGGAAAATGACTAATGGGTTAGTATCTGTCCATGTCAGTTTATATTTTTCAGTTGCTGCTTTTGAACGACTTTATTAGTGACTTATTTGCCAATTTTTTAAGTGTGGATGAGATAGACAAGTATATAAAAGAAATAGTGATTTTTAGAGTTGTATGTACTTTTGGTTTTCTATTTTGGAAGTCTTAAATAATGCTAGCTTGCTAAATTTCAAATGTGTGAAGATAAAACTTTTTAGCACTACAATGATAACCAAAAAAAAGGAACCTTGAGTTGGCACATTTTTAAAAAATTTGTCATTTAACACTTGAGCATGGTAGGTAGAAAGAACAAATTGATAAGTTTATCCATTGTGTAGCTCAAATTTGAGTGTTACTTACTTGTTACAGTGTATACACTTCATTCCTTTATTTGTGTTTACATTCCTCATTTAACAATTTAAATTTCAGTGAACTGCCTTAGAACCATTTCACCAATTTTGAATAAAGGCCATCAGTGCTTGTTATAATCATCTCAGCTGTCAATCATGCTTTGTAGATTAGAAAACTGATTCTGAATAAGGTCACATAACATACCTAGAAAATAACATAACTAGGTGAAAATCTTTATTGTTTGCTGTTGCACAAATTGCACTATTGAGTTTAATTCACTGTTATTCTAATGAACCTGAGTACTTGTGGCATAGCATTTCCTATCTTGTTTTTGTTCATCATTATGTGAGTTATGTGAAACAAAATAATCAATTCTTTAGAATATTTACTTAATTCAAAAGTATTATTTGGATTGATTTATTGTAATTTTTACATATATTCTTAAAGCTATATATTAAAGTAATGTTTATGACTTAAAATATCTGTCTTTCTAAGGAGATTAGAGGAGTTATATAAAACTGCAGAGAATGTAAGACATTGAGGAATTTTAGTAATTGACAGTCTTCTCTGATTTTCTTAATGTTTAAAAGATGACGTTATTTCTTATTGGCAGTTGATTGATTTTGTTCAGTGATGATAATATTTTAATTTGTGTTTCTGTTCATTTCTGACAAACTTCTCATTTATTTCAATAGTGCACAGATAAACTTGAACGAGATAGGTTGATCCTCTTCCTTAACAAGTTAATCCTTAATAAGGTACAGTATTTTTTAATATGTTATTTCTAAGCCAGTCACATGAGTATGTAACAAAAAGATAAATTATTACAGTGTGAGTTAATTATCCAGATATGATTCTTTTCTTATCTTCTCGTTTTTAGATCAGAAAGCTCTGTCTGCTCTCAACTCCTAGAAAGAAAAATTTTTGCCAGATGTTCCCTATATATTCTGCCTCATGTTATTGATACTGATTAAATTAATGATAAAATTCTAAGTGAAGAATAATGAGGGGTAAAGTTGTTAGCTGAGTTTTCTTTAGGGAATCTTTAGGATTAGATTTTAAGTATAATAAAATGCTTGACATAAAATGAAAAGTTTTTAATATATCAGTGTACATTCAGATGATGTGTATTTATCACTGTACATTTTAATTTATCAATATACATTTTCAAGCAATTTGAAGACATGAAGGGTCACTTTAGCTCTTCACATTTTCTTTTTTTAAGACATTTTAATAGGTTTGTGCTGGTTTCTAATAAGAATAGTTGTAATACGTGTAACAGTAATTCACAATTACATGATTTTGGAATGAAGTCCACAGGTGTTTTATTAAATTTTTGATACTGACACTGGTTTGCTTAGTTTTATTCTCTTTCAGTAAATAATGAAAATGTTTTAAAATGAAGTATAATTAATGAGTCCTAGGAAAATTTAATTTAAATTATAATCTCTTCCTAACTTCTAAGAAGTTACCAGTTTTATTTTAAGTTTACAAAAACATACTGGGACATTAAAAAGTTTGTTAATGTATTAGATTTTATTTCTGATTATAGAATAATCTGTTTATTAACAAAAAGACCTTGGAAAATGGAGGCTAATTATAGAACTAGACAGTTTACATGAATATTATTCCTGCCAGGCTTTAATTTGTTTCCTTATTTTTATTTTGTTTTGCACTGAATATATTTATGTCAAAAATTCTTTATGAGATCTCTTTGTAATATAGCTTTGCTGTTCTTATCTAAATTCATGTTGTTTGAACACAAAATCATGAAAATGTTAAGACCAGTTGTGTGTTAATTTTTCCAAAGAGATTTCAAATAGTCTCTTCTTTGTGAGACTTTAAGGTACTAGTATCTATTAGAGAGAAAGATTTTAGATTATGCAAACATGTTTTTGTCTTCTAGAAAAATGTTAAGGATCTCATGGATTCAAATGGCGTTCGAATCCTCGTGGACTTGCTAACCCTCGCACATCTCCATGTGAGCCGGGCTACAGTCCCACTGCAGGTACGCATGCTTATTTAGATTTTACAAGGTTAACATTCTTGGAGTATAATTTTAGGATCAAAGGAATCATAAAAATCTGGAAATATGTCAATATTTGTGGCCATGAATGTATTTCTCTAATAATTATGATAGTACCAGTGCCTGGGAGATTGAGTCACAGCAAAAAGGTAAGACTGTCAGAACAATCCAAAATGGACAGTGATGATCCCATTTTCTTTTTCCAATGTCTCCTGTCTTTTAAAGTAACTGCGTCTCTTTAGGAATTACACTGTATTCATCAGTTATGTAACTAGAACGTTTAGCATTGACAACCAGTGAGAATATATTGGGACTTTATTGAAACCAGTAAGAGGACAGAGCTGCTAGTGTCTACTGAAAGGCCTCTTTTTTTCCTGATACCTAACTTATAGAAGAGATCTACGTTTAGCTCATTGGTGATTTTATTTCTTTTTATTTTGGTATTATGTTTTATTTTTGTTTAATCTGGTATGAGAAGATGTATCATGTTACATGTTGGTTGAAGTGTGAACAAAAGTACTGTTTGAATATTTAGAGTATGGCATTTTCTATTACTGATAATACTATTATGAATAATAGTATTCGTAATTCTTGTATAGCATCACGGTGTGTCAGGTACTGTGCCAGTACACATAGTATGTTAACTCTTTAAATCCCCCAACAGCCCTCCCATTTTACAGATGAGGAAACTAAGGAACAGAGAGGCTAAGTATATTGCCCAAGGTCACCTAATAAGGGACAGAGACAAAGCTGGAACCCAGAAGTCTATGCTCTTAACTACTGTGCTATCCTTCTCTATATGAGTAACTGAAAGCTTATAGTTATGAGAGTATTTAAAAACCATGTTTTAATAACATAATTGCATAATTCTATTTTAGATTTTCATAAACATTTATATATGAAATTATAAGAATTATCTTTGTTGGGTAATAGATTGAGAACAAATGTGTAAAACCACTAGAAATTTGCCTGTTGTCATTTTAACTCTTAAGATGATTGAAACTTTACCTGGGATGAGCTTTTCCCTTAAAAGAAGAACTTTACTATTTTGAGCATTGTGTTTTAAAGTTAATGGTATATGTTTATTTTATAGCTATTTGCAGTATTCTTTGCTATTAAAATTTTACTGCCCTGAGTACTTATTAATGATCATTAGAAATGTGCAATGTGCCCTTGAATTTAGCTTAGATTGCCAGGAATGTAGGTACCCATTTACTTCAAATGCATATTAATAAGGAAGCCCCTTTTCTGGACTATAACGTTAGGCATCTAATCCTTACCTCTTAAAATAAGGTCTCTTAAAATTTTGTGTTAATTGCTAAAGGAAGAAAACCCAAGAAATTAGTACTGTGTAACTTTTTATGACACCTGACTGCTTAAATTTCTGCCGTGAAAAATAACAGTCTTTTTAAAACTTAGAGCAATGTAATCGAAGCTGCTCCAGATATGAAAAGAGAGAGTGAAAAGGAATGGTACTTTGGCAACGCAGACAAAGAAAGGAGTGGCCCATATGGATTTCATGAGGTACGTGTCTTAAACTTGTCATGAAAATCTTGGCCTTTCTTGTGCCCTCCACTGCTTATCACACATAGACATGTTGGAATATTTTAAAACTGTGATTTGAATTACTGTCACCAGCTTCCAGGGCTCTGCCATTCCATTTCCATGTGAAGGATTAGATGGCTTGCATTTCTAGAGAAACACACACACACACACACACACACACACACACACACACGTCTTCAAACCGTATTGTTAAAAGCAGTTGTTATGGAGACAACACTCAGGTTTTTAATAAATTTTATATAACAATTGCTACCTTAATAATTATGTCAAACTATAATGCTTTCATACAGTATGAAGAGGAAAGATTTAATATGCAGCCTGAAATTCATTAAAAATTTCTTGTACAGTTCAAAGGCAATTTCTGTCTTAACATCTGCTGATGTTTGAGCCTGCCTTCCCTTCCTCAGCCTCCCAGGCTCAATCGCCATTTAGCCAAACATAGTTTTATAGAAGACCAAGCCTTCTGTTTGTATAATTTGGCCATTTTACACTCCAACTACTGTTTTTATTTTTTCCAGTATTTCTTATATTCTGCAGGTGAGGTGAGCCAGCTAAATGGTTATTTTCTTACATTAGTTGCCAGATTTGGGTTCCTGAAGGCCTGTCAACAGAATTTTATTGTTCTGTAGTAGTGAACTTAAACATGTTTATTTCATAGTTTGTATTTATTATAAAATAGAAAACATTAGCAAACCTTTTCATTTTACTCTGTTTGTAATAATATTGCCGTGCTTTCATTTAGATGCAAGAATTGTGGACCAAAGGAACGTTAAATGCAAAAACCAGATGCTGGGCTCAAGGCATGGATGGATGGCGACCACTGCAGGCAATACCCCAGCTTAAGTGGTGTCTGTTAGCCAGTGGACAGTCTGTATTAAATGAAACTGACCTTGCTACCCTTATACTGAACATGTTGATCACAATGTGTGGATATTTTCCAAGCAGGTAAAATGTAATTGAACATTTCCGTGAATAACAGGGAGGGACTCTTAAGCATCTTATTCTCCCCACTTGTGTGGATGCTTCCTCGGTGATGGCATGGGATTCCTCTGGTGATTTACAGCGGAGGAATTTGTGGCCTTGGAGGAATGCTGCTTTGAATTTTGGTACTTTTTGAAATAGAAAGAATTTTCAAGTTATATTAATAAAGTAGCTAAAAAGCAGCTTTCTCTGGGAGACTTCAAATAATGTTACAGAATGAAGACTTACTAAGTACATTCTAGCAACAATAACAGTTGCCATTCATGTGAACCAGGTATGAACTTCTGATATAAACATACTGCAGTTTGTAGATAGTGAGTGCCAGCTCCTCTTCTGTCAGATTAGCCACTTCTGGTGTAAGAACGTGAGTCTAGGCCCATATCTTGCCCCAAGATGTGGTGAGAATTTGTTATTCAATGATAATAGTAATTATGACCCTTAAATGGAACTTATCAGTCTTTGTCAAATATTTGTGTATACATCATTTTGTTTTATTACTATACTAAAGATATTTTGTGATAGAAACTATTCAGAAACTGTTAATTTTACAACACGTGAGGCTTTCATGGTTCCAGTTCTCTTTAAAATTCAGATTAGATTTAAAACCATATAATTAGTATTTAGAAGTAATGTAGATTTAAAATTAAGGCTATACTTGGAAAATACTGCGAACAGTTAAGGTTTAAATTTATGTGACAAAATTTCATATACCCTTTGGGGGGGAAATATCCACTGACAGTGTTGGACAGCACCAAGTTTAATCAATTAAATAATAAATAAGAGTCTTGGCTCTTCTAGGATTCTGTTTTTCAAGAAAATCTTATGGAAGGAAATGAAGTCATATTAAGCAGCCAAATAGATTTAAACCAAAATACCTAATCATGTTCCCAGCTGTGTGAGAACTTAGCCTTCATTAACAAAAAAGGAAGGTAACATGCCTAGTAGAATGTCATATGCTCTGAACATACAATTTTAATAAATGTATTAAAAGCTGACCTTAGAAAATGTGTTTTAGGGATCAAGACAATGCCATCATTCGGCCTTTGCCCAGAGTGAAAAGATTGCTGTCAGACAGCGCTTGCCTTCCTCATATTATTCAGGTGAGTACTTTTATGTTACCAAAGTAGGAACACTAGTTTGAGAATCATTTTTCTTTATTTAACTTTTCTACGAGCCCCAGGCTTTGTTTTATTGTAGTCTATTCCATTTCATAAAGCCTGAACCCTAAATACATTTATTTCACTTACTCCTAATTGACTTGATACTCTGAATATGCTGTGGAAGATTGTGTATTTAAGAAGCTAAACGTGGGAAGCCTCCAGACTCCAGAATTATTCTCAGAAGGTTTTATTTATTATCTATTCTTAAAATCACACCACTGCAGTAACTGAAAGGTACTCTAGTTCATGGTGCAGGCTGATGTTGTTGGGACTACTGGGAAGCACGCCAGCAGGCCACAGATGTGGAGTGGTGGGTTACGTCTTATGAGATACCGCTGTCTCATCAGCTTGCCTCAGAGTTGGACTCTTCTCAGTTATGTTTTCATGGATAGCAACTGATCCAAAGCACTGAGCTGGAGTTATATAGGACACACTAAAGTAGCTTTTCTTGTTTTCTCATTATTCTGCTCTTTGGAAATTAAGCTACCTAAATTCCAGATGAGCATTCAACCCAAATAAGTCAGGGCCCAAAGATTTCCGGTCATTGTTTTTGCCCTGTCTATTGATGATTGTGTTGTCAAATCCATTTTTTAATATTAATCACACATGGTGTGACTTCAAAGTATATGCTAGTAACGTGTGCCATTTGTGTCTCAGTTGTACATTGGTGTGAAAAGGGAGAGGAGAGTTAGTTTGTATATTTTTACATTCACGGATATGTAAGTGCCTGTGTAAGTCACTGATATGAAGAAGACTGAATATAGTGACAGTGCCCTGTCAACTTTTTCCCCCCCAACTTCTGTTATGTACGCATACCTACACTTCAAAATTGGTACACTTTTCTACTGCGGACGTTTCTATTCAGATGCTTAAATGAAAGTGCACTACAGTTATTGTTTCTTATAACCCATTACCACCCCAGCCTAGAGGACTGTGGGCTGCATATGGGAGGTGGTGCAAGAAGAGGGATTTATTTGCTATTTTGGACCCTCTCGGCATATAGATAAAGGACCGTGCCGGAGAATCGACCTCTCCCGAACATTTTTCCAAGACCCATGAAACTGAAAGGAAAGAAGTAAATGTAGACGCTGTTGAATTTCAGAACAGGAAGGGATGACTGAAAAACAAATTTTAAGAGCTGTGGTCAGCATAACGTGAAGTTTTGGGGAGGGGAAGATCTAGTGTAACCAAAATTTTTTAGTAATATCTAAACAATTAAAATGATTCAAGAGAAAAATTTTATAAATCTAGCTGCTTTTAACAATATATGCCTCCTATATATTTTTAATACTGAGTTCAAAAAATACGTCTTAGAAGCTGTTTTGTTTTTCCTTAATCTTACTTAATTTTCTGTATTCTGGGAGACCTTAATCTTGCTAAGCACAGACAGGCAGTAATAGTTTTCAGGAACATTACCTGTAATGGTTGGTACAGATTTCTGGACTTCATTTGACTTTAAGAACAATCACCAGTTTTACTATTTGGTACAGCTTCAGAATTTTTAGAATAGTCTTAAGGTGCCAGTGAGATACTAGTGAATGTCCTAGGTCTTCTGGTACAGTCACAATTTCAAATATTTTGGGGCTTTGCTTGCTAACTCCCATATTTTTGTTAAAGTGATGTCAAGTCTTGAATTACAACCACCTTTAACACTAGGGAAAATCCTGTGTTACCATATCTCAATTTTTCCTTTGTAAAATATGTCATAGTACTAACCACTTAATCTAAATACCTGGTTGAACAGATAAGACCCTAAAACAGAGAAATTTAAAATATTTACTTAAGACATAGTAGCTATTCAGTCTCATATCTGAATCTAGAACTTTGACCCCCTAATCTGAGATAGTACTTACTCTTGTTACTGTAATTTTTTTTTTTGTACTAGTAGCACTGGACCCCAAATTGGGGATTCTTTGGAAGTAATTGTTTATAGAAAATTGAAATGCCACTTTTTATTAAGATAGAACTTACTAAATTTCTTTATCAAGTGTTTAGTCATAGCAGTAGTGTATGATTTTTTTTAATTTTGATTTTTTTTAGCCTAGATTGATTACTGTAGTCCCAGATATTCCCTTCAGTATTGCAGCTCATATTTCTGGAGACCACATCTTTTGGTACTTTCTGGGAATAGAAGTCCTGCTGGTATTCAATTACCTTCTTGCCATCTACCTACCCTTGTAGAGCTATTGTTTAATGCTATTTTACTGATAGTGTTCTCTGCTCCGCTCCTTGAGTTCTCAAATACTCTTTGGGGGATGTTTCACATCCACTCAGTTGAACTGAAAATAACCCAAAGCATAGCTGCTTTTTTTTTTTCTTTCGTCATTAAAGAGGAGTCCATTCAGGAAGATTTCTGCATGAGAAACAATTTTACCTCCAATCACGTGTTGGGGTATTCTCTGAATAAATTATGATCAATTAGCAGTATTTTACTATATCTGCATTAAATGTAAAATGAATCATTTTTCAAATCTTTTTACAGTCTGGTAGATAAGCTTACTAAATTCCATGGATTTTTATTTTGTAACTTACTACATATAAGAAACTATAACCTCAGCACAGGAAATACATAAACCTAAAATGAATGATGATATTGCAAGTTTTTTACAACCCAATAACAAAAACTCCTCTTTTTTTAGCTACTGCTGACCTTTGACCCCATCCTTGTTGAGAAGGTTGCTATTTTGTTATCCCATATCATGCAAGATAACCCACAGTTACCTCGTCTTTATCTTAGTGGAGTATTTTTCTTCATTATGATGTATACAGGTTCCAATGTGCTTCCTGTTGCTCGGTAAGAACTCTAATGATAATCTATTTTAAATTATTATTTGAAGTATACATGGACAGATTTGATTTTTTTGTGTATGTGAGTACAACACTGCTTTTATTAAATTTTTAATCATAAAATTTATATGTCTGAAAATTTGGAAATTAGAAGAATGGGGGAAAAAATTACTCAGTATTACATCACTTTACCACGTCTAACGTAAGAATTGTATCTAGTATTTCAATGTACATATTTAATGTAATCATATATTCATACTGTATGTGCAATTTTACATTTTACTTGTTTTCTTGTAATTAGATAATTGTTCACATTGTTATATAACCTTAATATGACCATAATTTTAAAATCTTTCTAATTAACTTAAGTTCTTGCCTTAATTAGAAATTAAACATTTTGGGGATATGGATTTACAAGTTGCCTTTTATCGCTTTTATTTATATGTAAAGACCTCATATGTGTAAAACTAAGGTTATTAAATCTCAATCAGTTCTTATATCTAATAAGTAATTTAATTTTTTTTTCTAGATTTTTGAAGTACACACATACCAAACAGGCTTTCAAGTCAGAGGAGGTAAGCTGGGTGAATCCTCTGAATGTATAATTTAACACTGGATAAGCCGTCTTGGCAACGAAGTGTCCTGCACTGTGTATGTTTACTAGATTATAAGCACTTGAGGGCAGGTGTTGTTTTATTCATTTTTTTACATTTCCTTGTAATACCCTTAGCATAGGAAGTCTAAGCCTATATTTTTTAAATGAAAAATGTTGCCCATTAGACTTAATATTGAGATTGAAGATGTGAATTATAAACCTGATATCACTGTGAATATAACTTGTTTCCTTTGTGTAAAACTTGGATTTGTAATTTTCATAAATAATTCATTATATACCCAAGTCTCAAACAGTCAGCTTACCTTCATTAAGACCTCAACTTTGTTTTTGTTCAGACCCCAAGGTGGCAGAAGCTACTTTTTTGAAGCTACTTTTCAGGTGTTCCTAAGTGTTGCTATTTTACTGAGGAGGAAAATTAGGAATCAAGAAAAAGATGAGATTTATCAAGGTAGATTTGACACCGTGAAACTTTATGCCTACAGTTGCAGAGATATTTATTGTCAACACATAACTGAAGGGTGTTTCAAAATTTGTTAGGCTTTTCATGGAGCACTGGTTTTCAGGTTTTGTTGAGAGCGGAAGAATAAATCAAAACTACACCACTGTTTAGGAGACTAACCAAGGAATATTATACCACTTTGATAGTAGATGCTAGACCATCTGCATGTTATATAGAGAAACCAGTGAAGTCTGAGAAAGTAATCTGTCTAATAATGTTAATGCTGTGATGCCCATGGCAGTGTAATTTTCACAGCTTTATACAAATAGAAAATAAGTATATAAAAAAGTTTTTAAAAAATTGTCTCTAATGCTACCACTTAATGTAGCTTTAGGCATTTTTGACATTCTTTTTCCCCCCTTTATTTCTATGTAGCTATGCATGTAATCTTTTTTTAAATTTTATAATATGAGAAACATATATGTCATTTCTCCTAACAATATTTTGAATAATTACAGCAAAGCAGTGTTTGTGTATTGCAGAACTCTGGGTGTAGGAATTACCAAATAATAGTATCCTAAAGAATAGAACACGCAATTCTTCACCCAAAAGTTTAACAGACCATGAATTTATGACTTTTTTTAGCAGAAAGCCTGAAAATACTCATCGTCTTATTTTTCTTTGCACTAAGTGGTAAAAGCACGTCTGGGTTTTTTCCTATCTCTCATATCCTAGAGAAATAGAATATCCTTAATTTGCCTAGGAGGAAATAAGAAAAGTATTTATAGTTCTTTAGGATTTTATTTCCATCAGGTAAAGAAATGAGTTTAAAAATTTAGTATGATTAAGTATGATCATTACCCTGACTCCCTTTGACCAGCCAGAGAATATGACATTCTTAATATAGTTGATTATAATTACCTTGAATAGAAATTCTCCCATCTAAATTCTAGCCACACTGCATGAGGACAGACTCTTTAAGATCTTGATTTTCTGGACTTACTTGTTTTTGAAAACAGAAGCAGGTACAGGTGGGAACTGCAGCCAACAGTGTAACACAGAATAATTAATGTAAATCTTTGCCACATCTTTCTTGTGTTGTCCAGTCCTGTTATACACGGTCCAAGGCCAGTCATCCTAAATAATGTTGGCAGCACCTGACACCTGAGGAGGCTAAGGCTGCTGCAGGGCTGGAGGCTGTCACTTCCACTGTTGAGTTCATGCCAAGACCATGAGTTTATACCAGACACCTCACATTTTGCTATATTTCTATCTAAATTTCCAAAGCATATAAGCAGTTTGTACCAGTTCTCTTTTTTTAGTGTTTGCTAACCGTAATTTTATCAGAAAATTGAAAGATAACTTTAGTGTTTCTGACTACATTTTGTTTTGGTTTAAAGACAAAAGGACAAGATATTTTTCAAAGAAGTATCCTTGGTCACATCCTACCAGAAGCAATGGTTTGTTACTTAGAAAATTATGAACCTGAAAAGTTTTCCGAGATTTTCCTTGGAGAATTTGACACTCCAGAAGCCATCTGGAGCAGTGAAATGAGGTAAATAGTCGGTTGATACCCAGAATCTGTGCCTCTCTTGCTATCTGGTTTGACTCTTGTTAAAAGAACTGCTTTCACTAGTTGCGTAATCTAAAGCTACAGTAGTTACTGGTGCCAAATCAAGTGACAAGGCCGTAAGCATTTTTCTATTCTAACATGGCTTGACAAAACTGCTGTGATTGAATGAGCTTTATGTAAGGGGATACTATTTATTTTATTTATTTTACCACTGGTGCTTCTTAAATCAATTTGTAGAACTGGTAAAATTTGGGGCAGTGAATACGTATGTATGGAATATATAGGGATAAAATCAAGACACACCTCCTGGGTATTTGGAAATAAAACAGTATTCCACTAATTTAAAACTATGCCTACATACAATGGATCAGACCAGAGATACTCAAAATCATTTTAGAAGGAGAGCTCCGTAGCCAGCACATTTTGACCTTAATCTGGAGGTTAGCATTCCGAAAGAATGTCCTGATTAGGAGAGGAACATCGTAGGAAAAGCCTGTGGAAACCAAGAAAAAGGAGAAGCCCAGAAATAGATGTCAGTGTCCAGACAGGCTGTGTTCAGGAAAGGCTTGGTACTTCATAGTCCCAGTGTCAAGCCTACCTCCTTGTGGAGAACCCCTCAATCCTCAGCTGGAGGGCAGGTTATCTTAGTTATTCACTCTCCTTTGGCTGATTTCACTCTCACAGTGCCACCTGCTGGTTATCATTTGGCTTCTCTGCTAGGTATAGGCGTGGCATGTTCTAGTCACCACTTTGAATACATTCTGTATGACAGTCATATTTTTCACTGGGAACAAATGTACAGGAATAAATTCACAACACAGTTTTTCTGTGTAATATTTTTCTACTGAGATAGATTAATGAGACCCCATCTAAAAGGTGTAGCTCTCTGAGTACTGATCAAATCCAGTTTCTGCTTAACTGAGGGCCAGATTCCAGATTGTGGGAAGTTAACTAAAATAAATACCATGCAGTGAGCTTCTTTGGCGTGGGAGCTAATTTGAGTTCCTGGGCTATGCTCGTGCAGGCAGATTTCATACCATTTGACCATCTCATGACTGGTTTTTCAATAGGAAGGACTGGTAATATCAGCCTTTTTCTCGATGGTCTTTGTAGGTAGGTATCACGAATAAATTTATACCCATTGAGAGTTTTTATACAATACGTTTAGAATACCATGTGTAACATTCTTGTGAGCTCTTATTGGAGGCCAGTAATTGAGTTACTCTAAAGAAGGTCCATGTAATTATCTTGCATGATTACTTGTCTTGACCTTTTCTTTAAAATCAATCTCTTCTAATGCTTGGAGAGCTTTTATAATTGTAGGCGCCTCATGATAGAGAAGATTGCCACCCATCTTGCTGATTTCACACCTCGTCTTCAGAGTAACACGAGAGCACTTTATCAGTATTGTCCTATCCCAGTTATCAACTATCCACAACTAGAAAATGAATTATTTTGTAATATTTATTACCTCAAACAACTTTGTGATACACTCCGGTTCCCAGATTGGCCAATTAAAGACCCGGTAAGTCAGCAGATTAATTTGTGCCTTCTTAAATTATAAAAATAGCACAAGGTTATAACTTAAAAATTATATTCTGAAATAATTTTATTTTAATAGATATAAATTTCAATCCTGTCTTTAAGGTTAAGCTTCTAAAAGACACTCTTGATGCTTGGAAGAAGGAAGTAGAAAAGAAGCCGCCTATGATGTCAATAGATGATGCTTATGAAGTGCTCAATCTCCCTCAAGGACAAGGGCCGTGAGTTATTTTCAGTATTACCTTCCCCTTGCCTCTTGCAGTTTATGTCATACGTGGGGAAGAGATTTGGTAACAGTATGCTTAGGACACTAAATGATAGATGCTTAGGAAAGACTGCAGATTCACTTTATCAGTAAAGTTTTATAGTAGAATAGGTATGTTAGTAAAAAATAGTTTCAAAGGTATTTTCTTAAGTATAGACTGAATTTGTACAGTTTCAGCAAGACTGATAGTTAAAATAACTTAGAATTATAAAGTTCAAAGGGGTATTCTGAAAAACTAGTTTTTAAAAAGTTCTTCAAACCTCAAATATGATTTTGTAATTGGAAGTGAATGATAACCTTGCATAGGGAAAATTTAGGTTTTATCTTTTATATGTAAAGATAACGTAGAAAGAATAATCTTACTTATGTCTAACCGGATTTAATTTGGTACCTATTATATGATCATGTACAATAAAAGAAGGTTCTTAAAATATAATTTTAGATGATTATAAATATTTTTTTCTTTTACCTTACTGTATTCACACAATTTTCCTATTTAACAGGCATGATGAGAGCAAGATTAGAAAAGCTTACTTCAGACTTGCACAAAAGTACCATCCTGATAAGAATCCAGAAGGCAGGGTATGTAATGTCTTTGGAATCAGGGCTTTTGGGTTCACTTCCTTTTGCTCTTTTAGTATTTTAGAAAGAGAAAAGATATACTCATCCTCTGTGCCAATGTCTGCCTCATAATATATGCCCAGTGTGTGTTTAATTAACTTATAGCCCATGTGCCCATGTTTTTTGCATGAATGGTCCTCCCTCAGTATATCAAAAGGACTGCCATTGTTACTAGTAACTTAGGGATTTTATTCTCTCTCCATATCCATGTCTGAGAGTTAACTCTAATGAGCAATCACATGAATAATTGAAAGGTAGAAATGTGGTTGAATTTAATTCATTTGTAGGTGATACCATTGCCATCAAGATTGCTTTGGGTAATTTATTTTTTTCTAATTATATCCAACTTCACATCACTCTAACTGAAAAAGTAGAAATTTTGGTTCGGACTTAAAGTCATCTGCTGCCAGCATTCCCAATCCTGCCTCTTCCAGAGTCCTACTGGAAAATACCAATGGAAGTTCATAAAAGATGAAATGAAATAAGAACCATTAAAACTAGGACTAATACTCAATTACTAGAAACTTGGAGTAATTTCCACTGATTTCAAGTTCAGTGTTGTTTTTAGAGACAGACAATATTCCTGAATGGGAAGAAAATATTGAAAAGATGCTGCTTTTATATGTTGAAGACATTTTAAATCAGAAGCCTATGATATTTTTGAGAAATTTTTAGCAATTCAGTTTTATCTGGGAGAGGAAACAATCAAGATAGGAAGAAATTTTGAAATCGGTATTAAATTGCTAGACTTAACCTACCAGATATTATAACACTCCATAAAGCTATAACAGTAAAACAATATGATACTGGCACAAAAATCAACATATAGACCAAGGAGCATAATATAGGATAGTAGTTTATGAGCACGGATTTAGGAATCATATCTGGGTGTCTTAGCTCTATCACCAATTAACTTTGTGACCTTTGGGAAGTAATTTAACATCATGTAAAAAAATGAGAATAATGGTTAACATTCTGTTTTGAGGATTAAATGAAATGATGTATGTAAAGCACTTAGCACAGTACTGCTACAGTACTCAATAAACAGTAGGTCATGTAATTATTTTTATAACAACTTAGAAACTCTCTAGTGTGTAGGAATTTAATATATTTATGGTATAAACCAGTAAAGAAGAAATTTCCAGTAAATGGTGTTGAGATCATTGAATAGCTATTTGGGGGAAAAAAGTTTCACCTTAAAAGTATAGCAGCTAGATGACAGTTGGAATGAATTCCTCAATGTAAAAAAGCAAAACAAAATAATAGCTGAAGAAGTTATTGATAAAATACAAACCATTCGTGTTCTGTTTTAAGTTGTGATTTCAAATATTTCAAATTAAAAGTTAATTATCTTCGGTTACTACAGGATATGTTTGAAAAAGTAAATAAAGCATATGAATTTTTATGTACCAAATCAGCAAAAATAGTGGATGGACCAGATCCAGAGAATATAATTTTAATTCTGAAAACACAGAGTATCCTCTTCAACCGTCATAAAGAAGGTAAAGCATGTGTTCTCAAATTTTAATTTATTCTCCAGCTAATTCTGCCATGTTACTTGTTTCTACCTCATATTTGAATAGATTTATAATTATTATTGCAAACTCTTGGAATCACATTTTAAATACAGCAAAAGAGTAGTTTTCCATAGAAAAGCCCAAAATGTTGTTGGTTTTATACCTCCCACTTCTTAGCTGTGTTTTCAATGTTTTTCATTTCCACCAAGGTTTCATTATTCCTTCCTGAAGGACATTTCCATTCCTTGGAGCGTCTTGATTAGTTTTTGTGTTTAGCCATTTAGCAGCAAACATATTAAATGAGATCTAAAATGTTTCTGGAATTAGATCATTTAATGTTCTTAAATCACATATGGAAAGACTGTGCCTATCATGAATCCAAAAGTCTGTGAAGGTTGAAAATACCACAAGTGTTCTGGTCTTTAAAAAGCAATAGAAACTTTTCAAATGATCATATACTTCTCTTCACACCCCCTTTTTCCTATGGTAGCTCTCAAAATCCTCAGTTTGAAAAATACTGTTATAGATGAAATAGTTGTGATTGCAGTGTGCTGGGTTATTGGGAATTTCTAGCATGTTTGCAGGACCATTTGCGGTAGACCTAACAGTAGCAGCCAAAAAGCTGGGAGTATGTTGAAAACTTTTAAGACTTTGTGGTGGGGAGTTAGTTTCAATATGGCTGGTGTCCATTGGCTTGGGAACTGAACTTGGCTTACTGCACGAAGTGGGAGATCATTTGCTCAGTAGAATGATGTTGGGAGAAAAAGAAGAGAGGACAGTGGGGATCTGAGATAAGCAGGAGGACTGCTGGGTAATTGAAAACAAGTGGAGTTGCAATTTAAGTATGAATTGGAGGGGACAGCATGGAAATCTAGCAATTGGGTTATTAGAGAGTGAGTAATGATTAATTGATTCACTTTTGCATATGAATTGACCACAACGCATTTGGAACTATTTAGTTATATGGCATTTATTACTAATCAGAAAGAGTTTAAAGACATCCTTCAAACTATTGGTTTTTTTTAAATGACTGATAACAATACTAGCCACAAGATACAGTGGTGGCTCACCATTGGTTTGATGTCAAGGTCAGAATGTTTTTTCAAGCTGTGTCTTTTCCCAGGACGGTTTATACCCAGTGAGTTCTGAGGTAGGGACCTGATCTGATAGAACTCAAAATTAATTCACTTTTCTTTCTTACCACATGTGTATGTATGTGTTAAGACTACTGGGACCAATTTCAAGGGGCTTTTTTTTTTTTTCTTAAGCCATTTTAGAAATGAGTAAATTTAAAGCAGATCATTGGTCGTCCTCAAAAGGCAAAAGCTTTATGCTGATTTCAAGTGGGATTATTGAGTTAATTATAAAATCACAGCCAATTAATTTGCATATTCCTGCCTTACAGATTAGTGTTAAAAAAGGAGAAAAAGAACAGAGCAATTTGGTACCTCTACATTTCAGCTTTCACTTTTAAATTTACTTATCAAAGCATGGAGCTAGCCAATTTCAGTTCATATTTCTGTTTTGTATTTCTAGTAACAAATTATATTCACTGTTTTCAAATATTTATTTTACGATAACTGGTGAAATAGGAAGAAAATATACTTGTTTATTCAGAAAGTAGGATATAAAATATTCACTCATTTAAATCAAATGTCTCATTATCTCTTCTTTACAAAGAGGAATGAATATCATGATTGTTAATACACTCTGGTGCCTTGGCTATGGCTTGCTGTCTATGATCAGGTGAAAAGTTATAAAGATCACACAGACATCATAGAAAGTAAATATTCTGCAAAGGATCAAAACCACTACATATTAAGTTCAGTTAACCTACCAGAAAATACTCTTTTATTAGTGGAAACATTTTAGAGAAATCAACCAAGCAAGTTTGCTAGAAAAGAAAAGATCCAAGGGATTTATACTTGATTTCTTTTTATAAGCTATTAGGTTGGTGCAAAAGTAATTGAGGTTTTTGCAATTTTTAACCTTTTAAACCACAATTACTTTTGTACCAACCTAATAGAATTAGGAGGCATTTAAGATGTTAAATATTTTATCATTTTTTTAAAGGCAACATAGTTGAACATAGTATCAAAATTAACTTAAAACCTTGGCATGATCAGTTTTTGTTTTGTTTGTTGTTTTCCCAACACTTCCCTTTGGTTATTTCAGATTTACAGCCTTATAAATATGCAGGATACCCCATGCTGATTAGGACTATAACAATGGAAACTTCAGATGACTTCCTTTTCTCAAAAGAATCACCATTGTTGCCTGCTGCTGTAGAGCTGGCTTTCCATACTGTCAACTGCTCAGCCCTCAATGCTGAAGAGCTCAGAAGGGAGAATGGAATTGAGGTAATAGGGAATGACCTTTGTTCTTACCTGGAAGCTAGTTTAGGCACATTGTGTGACTCTTGACAATAAATAATTCAACAAGTACAAATTCAGTTGATATAATTTAATTTACTCCAACAAACAACGATATATTCCCTATATTCTGGTACCAAAATTAAAGATAGAAATGGAGCTTTATTTCATAATGTGAATTGACGAGTATTACATTAAAAAATGATAAACTTAATATTGCTTACAAAGTAGTCTATTGGGAGTACTTAAAAAGAAACTTCCAGGAATCCTTTGTTTACTGGTTTATTTAACAAATGTTAATCGAGCAAACATTTACTTACCAAGTATCTGACTTTAAAAGTTACTAAACTTTATTCCTACCAGAAAAGGCTTTTCAGACATCAAGTCAGAATGGAGACATAATGGCTGACTTCTTTCTCTGCAGGTATTACAAGAGGCATTTAGTCGCTGTGTGTCTGTCTTGAATCGTTCTAGTAAACCAAGTGACATGTCCGTACAGGTGAGGCTGAAACTTACGGTTCTAAGAAAATTACACTAGACACATAGTTCAGACTTTAACATCTATGAGAACCACTTGGAGAGCTCATTAAAACATGGTTTGCTGAACTCACTTCCCCATCTCCGGCCCACAGAGTTTCTGATACAGTGGGTTTGGGGTGGGGGCCCGAGAATATGCTTTTTTAATCAAATTCCCAGGTGATACTGATGCTTTGTGTATCACACTTTTAAGAACCGCTGCACTAAATCACTTGTGATCTATTGACTTCATTTTTTTTTAAAGTAGAGAATAGTATAATGAACTCTTATGTCCCTATTACCCAGTTTTAAATATTTGACATTTTGCCATTCTTGTTTCACTTATCTTACATGCCCTTCCTTAATTTCCTCCTCTGCCTCCCTCCACCATCCCTCATGTTTTAATTGGCTTATTTTCTGCTATGGGTATAGAAGTTAAATTCTTTGATAGAAAATCCATCAGAAATTCATTAAGATCATTGTAGAATGCATCTTTTTATGTAGCCCTTTGTTTATGCCAGCAAAATTTAGAATATAAAACAATTGAGTACAGGTTTTTTGAGTTTCATCCTCTATTTTAAAGTGCAGTACAGAAATAGAATTCTGATTCCATACTGTTAATAAGCTGGACAAAAATACTTTAATCCAGAGGTCAGCGAACTTTTTTTTATAAAGGACCAGAGAGTAAATATTTGAGGCTTTCAGGCTATGTACAGTCTCTATGACATATTTTTGTGGGTTTCTTAATTTTTATTTTTTTTTATAACTCTTGTAAAATGTAAAAACCATTCTTAGCTCCCTGGTCACATAAAGACAGGCCATGGTCAATTTGGCCCAGGTGCCATGGTGTGCCAACCTTGATTCCATAGGAAATCTTAACCAGAAATACTAGTGATTTAATAGAAATACTGTTTCATTTTGGAGCATCATTTATACCATTAAGCATTATTCACGAATCACTGCTGATTTGATTCCTGCTGTCTTCCGTAAGCAATGCACATGTGACTCTTCTTTTGCTCTGTCGTGTTGTCTGCAGGTCTGTGGACACGTAAGCAAATGCTATAGTGTCGCCGCTCAGTTTGAAGAATGCCGAGAGAAGATCACAGAGATGCCTGGTATCATCAAGGACCTCTGTCGGGTGCTGTACTTCGGCAAGGTAGAGTTCATCTTCACAGCTTTCTGGATAGAGTCAGCGATTGGTTTTCTTATCAAGTATCCAATCTCCAATTTACAAATAAGTTGTTTTCCCAAAATTATTTTGAAGTAAATTATTTGGGTCTCTAAAAGCATTTTTCATAGATGCCTTGCTATAAATGAAGAATTTTGTTTCTAAGCTGGCCCATAAAGAATGAGACTAGTGACATCTCTAAAGGGAAGTGCGTCTCATCTGAACTTTAGAAGAAAGGCAGGGAAGGAAGAGAGAAGATGACTAAATAAATCTAAATACATAAAACTTGAAACAGTCAAGCCTCGTGGGGAAGGCTGTAGGATCTGAGAGCTCACTGTTTGAAGAGAGATTTCTTAGCTAACTGGGCAGAATGAGAGTTGTATTGGAGTAGAACAGGATTGGGGTGCTGATCCTGGACTAAGGTATCTAGAAGAAGTAAGACATGATGAAAATACTCCTCAACTCTACTCACTTGTGTCCGTAGAAGTATTTGGTAAGAATGCCAACTCTGATACAAAGAAGTGAGTGTGTACACCTGCATTAAAGATAGTGATAAACTTAAGTTCACTGGCATGTGAGTTGCTATTAATGCCTTGTCACTATTTTTAAAAATTAAAAATTCAAGAAGTGAAACGAAGAAAACTATTCCCAAGTCTTTGAACACTAGCCTCAAAGATAGTAATTCTGTATTTTGTCAGAGTCACTTTTAATTTTAAGCTTAAGGATATAGGATTTAGATTTAAATTGGAAATGAAAATATAAGAGGAGGTAAACATTTTGCACGATAAGGTAACCAGCTCGACATACATTCATACCCAGTTTCTCTTGGGAGCTTATTTTTAACCCTGTAATTAATGCCATCATTCTTATTCTCTCAGAGTATTCCACGGGTGGCCGCACTGGGGGTAGAATGTGTGAGTTCTTTTGCTGTGGATTTCTGGCTGCAGACACACCTGTTTCAGGCTGGAATTTTGTGGCATCTGCTTGGTTATCTGTTTAATTATGACTACACATTAGAAGAGAGTGGAATTCAGAAAAGTGAAGAAACAAACCAGCAGGTAACTTGAACACTGCTTTAATATTAAGTTTGAACCCAAACCATAGGTTAATGCGAAGTAAACCTCCAGCTATCCAGAATCCCCAAGGCATAAACTGTTTTTCAAGATAAGTAAGTTTATTGCTCTTTAAGCCCCTAAACAGTTTTTAGGCATTTCTGCTGGAAGAATTCAAGGCAAGGGAGTTTGCAGTAGTGTATACTAGGCATAACTTAATCTTTTCTTGATTACTCAGAGTCACCTTTATGATTGTGAAATTATGCTTTTGTAGCCCAGGGAAATACAGTGATGCCGTTGGGGCTAACTGTTGAGTGTTCACCTGATTTTTACAGATACTTTTTCTCCTTTCCTATTCACTGTCATTCATTACTTACAGTCTTAGTATGTGCCTCTAGCAGTCAAATCCACCTGCCTTTCCCCTGACCTCCTTACACACACACACACAAACACACACTCCCATATGTGCTTCTTCCAGTTATCTACAAGATATTGTATTGGTATAAGTGAGTATGTAGATTCTGATGGTCTTTCGTATGAATAAAAGAATAAGCTGTAGTTCATAAACTCTCTGACATCAGTGTTGGGGACTCGTGTGCCTTTGTTTGTTTGCGCTCTGCTTCTTAAATATATTCCAGACAGTTTGATTCCATAAAGGTATTGTTATCTGTGTAAGATAACAGATCTAGTTTAATGTCTTGATTTTTGTTTTTAAACAGGAAGTAGCCAACAGCCTTGCAAAACTGAGTGTCCATGCTCTCAGTCGTCTTGGGGGGTATCTGCCTGAAGAACAAGCAACCCCAGAAAATCCGACCATAAGGAAAAGTTTAGCTGGCATGCTGACACCCTATGTTGCTAGAAAACTTGCTGTGGTTAGCGCTACTGAGGTATGTGCTTCAGAGGGAGCCTGGCTTTTGATGAATATTTCAGGATCCTTTATATAACACAGGAACACAGCAATGCTGATAGCTGTAGGAAACCTGAAAATTGAAAATGTTCACATGCTTGTTCTCAACCAAAAAGTTCAGTTTATTGTTCAGATTGTTCAGTAAGTTCAGATTGATGCTCATGGTACCATCTCTGCAAGTCCAGTGTTTCTGTAAGGGTAAATTAGTTCATGTTTCTCAGTTGTGGAGCCCACCATAATTCTTACCAACCTTGGGTCACGAAGGGGCGGGAAAGGAGAGTGAAGTTGGGATGGTGTTTCACAACGGCAGAGGACAGCGTCAGGAGACCTAGAGTCTGTTTAGCTGATTCTTTTAAACTATAACTTGTTTAGACTTAGGGTTGAAATCCTACAAGTAAATTCATGCACATACACACATATGCATTCATGACAAAAATAAGTATGACCCTGGCAGGTCTCCCAGCCTGTCTCTGTGGCCTCTTTCGTGAGGATCACTGACAAACAATAGAAGAGGGTAGCATTGGAGAGTTAACCTGTAGAAATCCGTTAACTAGAATACCATGAAGCCTTAAATTGTAAAGGTGCATTTAAAGACATGAAAAGATGTTTAAAATGTTTCAAGTGAAAAGGTTAAATCCCATTTTTGGTATTAAAAAACCGAAAGGGTGACTAGATCTATACCAATGTGTTAACTGTATTTATTTTCGAATGGCAGAATTTTAGGCTATTTTTATATTAGTCTGTGTTCTGTAATGATTTTCTAATACTTTAGTAAGGAAAAAGTGCTTACGGTTCCAAATGTATTTTTAGAATTTATAAACAGCCTATGTGCTTTTTAATCCAATCTGATTGAGTGTTTTTTAATGTAGAACATTGCTTTTTAGTGCCCCTGAATACAGGGGAAGAACTTTAGATGTCACTCTTGATCTTCGTTGTTTTTCTGCACTTTTGTGTTTACCAATGTGATGGGTTTTGCTGATTGAAAACATTCTTTCTAGAAATACCTTGTTTCCCCGAAAATAAGATCCAGTGTTCAGGGTATGTCATCCTAAAGAATCATACTGGGGCTTATTTCCCGGTTAGGTCTTATTTTCGGGGAAACACGGTACTAGCAAGTTTTTGATTAACTACTACAGAAAAAAAAAAAAAGAAAAGAAAGAAAAGGAAAAAAGTAGCATTTCAAAATCTTGGCTTGAACACCATCTGGATTTAATAAAATGGTTATTTTAAACTGTCAGTTCTCAAAGTTTTAGTTTTCCTGATGATATAATTTTTCAGTCATTTTAGTTAACTAATAAATGTTTTGAAAACAAAAGTTGGATATCTTTGTATAAGATGGAGGTAATAACCCTCTGCTTTCCCCCTGTCATAGAGCTCTGTAAATGTGAAATGTAAAAAGTTTTTTCTAAAACATGTAGAAGAGAGTCAGATGCCTGTGTGTATGTACATTGATGATCGAGGAGCGCTAAACAAAGGGAAAGCACACTGGATAGCTCAGCAGTCACAAGCTATGTCTGCAGAAGTACTTCATGCAGCTTTGACCCAGGGCTTTGCCAAGGAAACCTGAACTGATTCTCTGCCCCTAAATTTTGTTTCCCTTTCTAGGCGTATGCTTCATAAAGTCTTAGATTTTGTTTTCAAATAATATGTGTATAAAGGCAGTATGGTATGATTCTTCTTAAGCTTATATTTACAGAGTGCTTATTAAATGCTTTAACACAAAATATCTTGTATAATTTTCACCAAAGCGGAGCCAATGTTAAGAATGTGAAGTCAGACTCAAATTTGAATCCTAGTTTCACCACTTAAGGGTTGTGAGACTGGGGCAAGTAATTTGATAGTTCTTAGCCTTGATTTTTCTCAGCTGCAAAATGGATATTAACAAACTTGTTAGAATTATTGAGATCCTTATTATTGACATCCATTATACTTAAGGCATCTATTTCTAAGTGTAATAGACAATTTTAATAAATGATAACTTCAATATTGGTTTTTTTTTTGGTAAATGTTACAAAACGTATTCTGTCTCCTAGATTTTGAAGATGCTTAACAGCAACACAGAGAACCCCTATTTGATATGGAACAATTCTACAAGGGCAGAACTACTTGAATTTCTTGAATCCCAACAAGAAAACATGGTTAAAAAAGTATGTTATTGTTTTGCTGATTTCTTGTGTAACTTCCTCAAATTTCTTGGGTAACTTACTCTGTCTGGAAATTAACTTAATATTGACAAAATAGAAGCCCCGTTCTTTCTCCATTTAAATAACAAGCCTATAGCTTTTTGTCACCTAACATTTGGCCCACTTAAGAGCAGTGCTCTGACTGTATTTAGTAACACAGAATTTTTTTGTTGTTTTTGTTACCACTTACATGTAGCTGTTTTCTATTATAACCAGTTTTTGTACCCAGGAGCCTTGTTTTAATTGTTTTCTTCAGCCTCTTTTCCCAAGTGAATCAAAATTGCTTTTTGGTATCCAACTGGAATAATTTCTCCAATGCTTCTACCTTCCAGTGGAGAAGCTATTAAGCCATTTAAAAAAAAAAAAATAGACAGTAGGATGGGAGATACGGAGAAGGCCTAGATAATGCATACACTAGATGGTTAAGTCATGGTGGTTTAGAAGATAATGCTGGCGGGTTTGGAATTTATTAAAGTGTAACCCTCACTGTTACATCCTGAATTATACAAAATTTGTTTTTGAGCTCATTTTGTGGTAGTCATTCAGAACTCCTTGTAGATAGAAGTTTTGAGAATTGCAGAGCTAGGGAGAACAGGTCTCGCCTTTCTTTACATCTGTTCTTTTACCAGAAGAGACATACAACATCTCTTTCTTTAGCATTTTATAACTTATTATCTACTTTTGCTTATTTCAGTCCAACCTAAATTCTGTGTGATAGCAACCTAAGTCTTCATTGAGATTATTTTTCTCCCATTCTTATTTTCTGTCTTTTTCCTTTTCCTTAAGTGGAAACTCTTCTTGATTAGTCAACCTATATAATATTACTCTTTTTTTAAAAATTTCAGAGACTCTGTTTTCCAGCACTTTCATTTAACATTACTTTTTAAAACCAATCCAAATATGTTCATTTCTTGGCTTTATCATCCCATATCAGACTAGGTCAAATATCTGAGTAGAGTGAAAAGAGCCACATGTCATTTGCTTTATGGACATTAGCTCTAAGATACTTCATTGGCTGACGTCTGTGATTTTGTTTTGAAATTTTAAAATGAGTTACAATATTAATCTTTGGACTAGAAAATAACTCTGTGCCCATTCTAGAGTCCATCTTACTGGTTATAAACATAGTTGCAGTGAGTGCTGTATGTGTATCCCACCACATTTTCCTCTCTGGAAAATGAATAAGTCTTTTAAGTTATTTATCTGTTAAGTTATTAAGCTGAATATGGATAGATTTATAAACCAGACACTAATGATTCTGATTCATATCTAACAGTCTGTTTTCTTTTTTTTTTTAAAGGGTGATTGTGACAAAACTTATGGATCAGAATTTGTCTATAGTGATCATGCCAAAGAACTTATTGTAGGTGAGATTTTTGTTAGGGTGTATAATGAAGTCCCTACTTTCCAGCTAGAGGTAAGCTCTCTACTTTCAGTTTTGTCTGATACTTTTGCTCATTTTGTTATTGAAAGCTACCAGTATATTCGCACTGTATACATTGAAATAATGCCTGTTCTCTGCCAAGTGCTTTATACTAACCTGGGTATGTGATGGGATGACCACTGATAACTTATGAGCCTCTTTATTTGGAATGTTGATGAATTTAATTTTGTGGATTCATGAGTAAGAAGTTCTTCCTGGCCCAGCTATTCCTTATAGAGTGGTACCTCAGTTTTTGAATGTTTCCATTGACGAACATTTTGGTTTACGAACACCGTAAATTTTATGGATCTATGGTATCATTAGATAGTAAAATTCATGCTAAATTTGCAATTTTAGGGGTTGATTTTAAAGGTCCAGATCGGATTAATCCATTTTGCATTACTTTCAATGGGGAAACCGTGCCTTGGTTTTCGAATGTTTCAGAACTCAAATGGTCTTCCAGAACGGATTACGTTCGAAAACCGAGGTATCACTGTATTGTGCATAATGCTACCCCACTGTGTCGTGTACATATGCCTTCAGCTTACCAGTTTCTTATGGAAGTTCAAGGTCATTTACACACTCAACTCCATTATGTAGAATATCAGATTACCAGACAGAAGTCCTCCTTTGGCCGATTATTAGAAGAATATAAGAAAATACAAGTGGAGAACAAAGAGACTTTTTCAAAGATGATTGGGGTCATACCAGCTCATTTCTGTGATGATCCCGAATCACTTCCAGAAGCAAATGAGGAGCTTCTTTTTCTTCTTAGTGCTTGGGGATCATGTAGAAATTTTTGTTGTAGTGTTTTTGGGGGGCAGTTGAAGAAGTGGAGCTTTGCTTTAGAGTTTGCTCTTGGATAAAAATGAATTTACTAAACCATAAAATACATTATTTATCACAGAACAATACCTATAAATAGCTGTTAAGCAGAATGAGTTCAGTGAATTGTCAAGTCTCGTTCAAAACTGTCCTTTGAGTTTATATTCTAAATATATATAACTTTTAAATACAAAAATATAACCAAATTGTTGCAGTTACGTATCATAGCATCAATTACTTTCATTGGTAAAGGGAAGAGATGCTCTAATCTCAGAATTGTTCTATTGAAATACTGGTGAGAGTATATCAGATCTCTAATGTATTGGGACAGAAAATGTTGAGAAACGGTTTATAAGCAGCTGGACTTTGTCTCCCCACTGCTTAGTCAATCCATAGGCATATTCATGTGTATGTATAATTTAATCACTTTGATAGCTTGAAGTTTTTTTTGAAGTTTTTTGTTTTGTTTTTTAGCTATGGAGTCTTTGTTACAGGTTATTTCTGAGGGCAAACTTGTATTTAAACATTTCTCCACTCATTTTAGGTTCCAAAAGCGTTTGCTGCAAGTCTCTTGGATTACATAGGCTCCCAGGCCCAGTACCTCCACACATTCATGGCTATCACACATGCTGCAAAAGTGCAGTCAGAGCAACACGGAGACCGCTTGCCACGAGTGGAAATGGCTTTGGAGGCTCTGAGAAATGTCATAAAATATAATCCAGGTATGTGAATATACCCTTAATTAGTAAGATCCTTATAATGAAAGGGCTTTAAAAATGCCATTTCTTATTTTTATCAGGATAACTCAGGGGAAATTACTTAGTTATAATGCTATATCCATATAACATTAAGAGGAATTGACCCCATAATATTTTTCCCCATAAATAGTAGGTTGGAAAGAGAGGTCAAGGTATCATGTTTATAAAAGTCTCAGTGAGTTGAAAAGGCAGAATAACTTGATAGTATAGAATTTCAAATTGATGACATAAGTTGATACACCAAATATAAGTGCTTAAATTAGATATATTTATTAGGTGATATAATTTTTGCTTCTTCCAGTCCTGACAATGTCATGTGTATATAGCTACTCATGTTTTTGAAAAATTGCCTGAAATTTTTGGTGTATAAAATTTGAAATAATAAAAAGGTAAGAATTTTCATTCTTAATTATCTTTAAGAGGTCATTTTCAAAAACATTATTCTTGCCTGACTCGAGGGAGATGGATAAGTGAAAATCAGAACACTTCTTCCAGTTCTAGCTTTGATAACAAATGTGGAATATACAACCTAAAACAATACAAATTCAATTTAACTTTTAATGTTATCTTTCAGGTACTTTTTTGCTGTTTTCACTATATATTACAGTATTATTAAAATTCTGACCTTTTTGTTAATGCCAACAAATTATTCAAATAAAACAACAGTAATTAAATGTTATTAGAAAAATTAGTCATTCCCAAGGAATACATTGGGATGTTAATTAAAAGCAGTATTATAAAATCTGCAGGAAACTTCATTTTTTATTGTTTGGAGTTGGCGTACGAGAATCTTACTAGTTATATATTATGTACAAATAAATTGCAGCAAAGCAGGCTGTTGATTTGTAACTTAAAAAAATTGAGGAAGGGCTTACACAGAAATTTTATTTTGATAGCATTTATAAAGTTCATGTATCAGGATCATGTATGGTTTATGTGTCACTGATGTATTTATGATAATTCTTATGTGTTAAGAAATGGTTTGAAAATGAATTTAAGACCAACCTATTATTTATAGATGTTTTCAGATTTTTTAAATTGTGGGGTTGTATGAATTACCTTATGGGGCCTCAAAAGATTACAAATTACACTGTTTTACTACCATATAGCAAAAGGAAAAATGCACTGAACAATACCTTAATGTTTAATGTTTTTGTTTTGTTAACAATAGAATAGTAGTAAATGTAGGGGTTGGGGTTTGAGGTGCATAGGAATGGATGGAAATACCATTCAGTGTTATGTATTTTCACAAGGAGCCCCTTAATATGCACATCAGTTGTTTGTAATGTAGTCCTCAAGTGGCATAGTTCTAACTCAGTCTTAATTAAAAGCCAGATGATGGCACACTCTCCCAAAATATAATTAGGCTTAGGGTGTTAGCTCTAAGGTCTAGAGATAAAGAGTATTATAAAATTACCACTTTACACCTTTTGTTTTTGAGTTGCATTTGGATTGTGTATTTGATAAATTTCTTATTTTTATCCTGAGGCTAGGGATGGGGATGGAAATGGAAGCAAACATAAGAAACTTACTAATAGCTTACTTTTTGCCTCTTAAGACTTACTGCCGCTTAGAGATACTCTACTCACCTCACATCTCCAGTGTTGAGAAAAGGTTATCACAGAGATTTATGATAATCAATAACAGTGTGTATTGGTTTTCGGAAGACTTGTAATTTAGGACGTCTCTTAGAAATAAAAAGGAAACATTTTGTTCTTATTCTCTAGGCTCTGAAAGTGAATGCATTGGGCACTTTAAATTAATATTTTCTCTTCTACGAGTCCATGGAGCTGGTCAAGTGCAGCAGTTGGCTTTGGAGGTAAAAGAATGTTGTAGTAAAGCATGTTACCTTTCCTGCTACTTACTGTATGTGGGTTGAGCTCGATTAACATCTGTAGTTGAATGGAAGTTTGTATGTGGATTTTTTCATTTTGTCTATTAGACAAGTGAATGTTTTCTAAATTTGAATTAATGTACTCATTTTAAGAGCAAATGTTACACAGTGTTGTTCAAGGTCATTTCCTCTGTGATCGTTGTCTGTTATGCATTAGAACTTGGGATGCATTGTACATTGCATGTGGTTTGGTTAAGAAATGGGTTTTACTCAGGAAGCTTGGAAGCCATAGATCAACAAGTAAGAGTCAGGGTTTCCCCGATCTCTGTGTCCCCACAAAGAGAGATTTGAGACCAGGGGACTCTGCTGGCTACACACTGTGAATCTGTGTTCTAGAACAAGGATCCTGCCCCTGTTCTCAGTCGCTCTCCCTTCTTATGGGTCTAGTGCAAATCAGCGTTTGCAGTGGGGGTTACTGACAGACAACTGGGGTACTGTGCCATTTACAGGAGCTGTCTAGGAAAGCCAGTTGCCCAAAACCTATAGGCATTAGAGGTCCAAAAGAAGTTGGAGGCCTCTCATTCAGGAGAATGAAACCCCTGGTTTCTTAGGAAGCTGTTTTGGGTGAATCCTTTTCCTCTGGGAGAAGGAGGAAGGTCCTGGTCACTGGGCCTTGTTGTCCAGGCAACTCAGAGTGAGCTCCCAGAATCATTTTTCAGATGATCCTGCTCATTGTAACACTGAATTGACTAAAGAACATCACTTCCAACCCTGCAGTAGCAGGTTAATGAGTGGTTTTTGAAGGATTTGTGTAACATGTTCTTAGATTGCATTTTGGTCTAAAAGATTTTTAATGATAAAAGTTAAAATGGTCAAAAAGCTTAACAAGCATGTTCTTTTAATTGGAAAGCAGGCTTCTCTACTTAATTTCTTCAATTACCTTGTAACTTTTAAAATAAACATTAATAAGAGTTAGGCTTGAGAGGTCATCCTCTTTGAAAGAAAAACATGCCTATTTCTTTCCTTTTTTTTTTTTCAGTATACAAGCAAGGCTTAGTAATGATACATTTTCAGGGAAGAGAATGGGCCTAGCTGAGGTGGCAGAGAGGCCTGGCGAGGTAGAGGCTTAGCCGAGGTGGGGGAGAAGGGGAACAGAGGGAGAGAACATGCCTATTTCTGTATAGTGGAAATAGAAACCCAATTTGTTGTGCTGAACCCTGAAGACATTTACTTTCTCCCTCTAAAAACAGAAAATCCCAGTAGTGAGGATCACTATCTTCCTAACCATTCCCACCCCAAATCTGTAACTGGAAAACGGTACAGTGTACACCACAGTTCTGCAGTGTGTAGGATTGAAGGCTTATAAGCCTCAAGGTTGTGAATTGGTGCTAACGTAACTTGTTTGATCATCGTTACATTAATACTTAATTCTTACCTCTAAATTAATAGGAAACTACTAGGTGTAATATATACATGAGCATACATTTTTTATTATTTCTCAAAAGATCAACTAATAAAGCCAATCTTTTAAAATTAAACTCTTCTCTAAAAAGTAAATATTTTGTCCTTCAAACATTTTTTTCTCACTTTTGTGAATTCTTGAATTATTTAGGTCTGACTAATGTGACTTAATTTGATTTAGGTCTGAAATTATGTTCAAAACTCTTAATATCCTGTTGATTAATTTTCAGGTTGTGAATATAGTGACATCTAACCAAGATTGTGTCAACAATATTGCTGAATCAATGGTTTTGTCCAATTTATTGGCTCTTCTACATTCATTGCCATCAAGTACGTATATTCACAAATGGAATTTTGGAAACCACAGAATGGCGAACCAACCCATAGAAGGGGGTAGTTACCCATAGATAATACAAACCTCTGACATAATGTTATTCATGCTTAGTTTTGGAATGTTTTAAGTGATATTCTTTATATTAGATTTGTCTTCCTAATTATGTTTTACATAAATCGATAGGAGTATTTTGCATTTCCCATATCAAAAATTAAAAGTCAGAGGTGAGAGAGGTCCAAATGCAAAGGAAAGTAACCTAGGATTTTCAGTTTGCTGAGTATAAACTACACAGGATTAATTGAAGATTGACTAATATTCTGTGGTTTATAAAAAAAAATAATTGGTCCTGGATGATAGAAAAAAGACTGAAGATAAAAATTGCCTTGTGTTTAGCTTAAGAGTTCAATTCTGCGTTGTCATTTACTGATCTGATGCTGAAAGTCTGTTGCCACCAAGATAAGATCAGTTTCAAACAATATGCCAGCCTGATTGCTTGCACACAGCCCGATTGCTTGCACACACCCCGATTACTTGCACACAGCCCGATTGCTTGCACACAGCCCGATTACTTCCAGCCTGATTACTTGCACACAGCCTGCACTAACAGACAGTGCTGTGCTCCTCTCAGTAGTCGCCTTCTGAAGATTTGTTCTCCTGTGTGTTAACCTAGCCCAGTCCGGTTACAGGTCTTTGGTGGTGTTTCAGTCTCAGCCTAATACTTGGCAGCCTCTGTGCTTTTTGCCATCTCTTTACTTCTTTGCTCACCTGTCTGTCATTGCCATTTGACTTTAGAGGAGTCAAGTCCAGTAGCCAGTGTACTTTGATGACAAGGACCGGGAGGTACACAGACTGTGTCCAGAAGGATGCTGTTAGGTCTTAGATTGGAACAGTGGCTTGGAGCTGCTACTTCCTGCTCATTTCTCTAAGATAATAGCACCAGATGCAAAGCTTAGGTGCCTGATCAGTGTCCCCACCTGTCAAGAGGTGAGAAGATTTTATGCAGTGAGCAATGAGGTAGGAAGACGGTGTAGCATAGTACTTAACAAGTGTGGACGTTGGAGTCAGACCTCTATATAAAACCCAGCTCTGCCACTCACTGGGTGTGAACCCATGGGCTGATTAACTGGTCTCATCTTCCTCACTCCCAGCAAGGCCCTGATAGTGTCTGTCTCCCTGGTCATTGTGAAGATGGAAGAGTGATACCCCGTTTAGAGCACCTAGTTCCCTGCCTCGCACAGGGTTGGTGCCCAGTATATGTAAGCTTGCTGATGATGCGTTCCTTAAACTGGTTTTTCCTCTGTAGGTCGTCAGCTTGTTCTGGAAACTCTTTATGCTTTGACATCAAGTACAAAAATAATCAAAGAAGCAATGGCAAAAGGTAATGTATGAAGTGCTTTCTCATCCAGTCATGTTCAATAATGATGAAGCTCAGTACAGTCTGATAAACTAGAAAATGCTTTGAAAGGCCTACAGGTTTTTTAAAAATCTCAATTGCCTTGAGTTGAAATAAGGTGAAAATGAATTCTGATCAGAAAAGTTATATTCTTTATGTATAGTATGAATGCTAATTCTCTTTTTCCTTCTTAGGAGCTTTGATTTATTTACTGGATATGTTCTGCAATTCAACACATCCCCAGGTTCGAGCCCAAACAGCGGAACTTTTTGCTAAAATGACAGCAGATAAACTAATAGGTCCAAAGGTAAGCATGAACTCGGTTCTTAGAAAGAAATTAATTCTTAAAGTTCTGTTACTTTGATGCTGATTTCATGATTCACCAGAATCTGAGGAGGTGAGAATAAGGAAATAACATGATGTGAAAGTTGGAAGATTAGCATACCTGAAATTGTTCCTATGTATTACTAGTTTGTAAAAAATGATAGTTGGGGAAGCCTGCGCTGGAATTGAGAAGTCTTAAGAGAGTGTTTGGATTATGGTTATACATTGTTTGTGCCCCTTGAAGAAAGAACAGAAGTATATTTTGGTTATGACAGAGGATGGGTTAGGTTTGGCTTTCACACTGGGGATTGGCCTGTGGAGGGAGCTGTGGAGGAGACAGTGAGCTGTGTCCTTGTACAGGCCACCTCTGTGTTGTGAGGCTATGCCACCCTAGGAAGGACTAAGGCCATACAGGAGTATTTCTTAAATTTGAAGCAGAGAATGGAAATGAAACTGGATAGGTAATTAGGAGCAGATCATAGCGAGGCTTGTTAAAGTTACCTTTGCATAAACCAAGGTTTATCTGTTCACCCATTACAGAACTTCTGGATAATAGTTATGGCCCATATCAGCCGTAACACAAATTACAGCAATAGTCTATCTTAGAGAAATGTAAACAAACCAAATATTGACATGTCTGCAATAGGTTTTATTTCTTTCTCAAATCTCATATAGGTTCGACTTACGTTAATGAAATTTCTACCAAGTGTTTTCATGGATGCCATGAGAGACAACCCTGAAGCTGCTGTACATATTTTTGAAGGAACTCATGAAAATCCTGAGTTAATTTGGAACGACAGTTCCAGAGATAAAGTGTCCACAACAGTTAGAGAAATGATGCTAGAGTAAGTAAAGACACTTGTAACTGATGGCCTTCAGGTAAAGTCACCTGGAAGAGCAAATGTTTTTCACTTTGTCGCCTCTCTAAGACTTACCTGAAGGTTAATGAAAGTGTACCTTGTGACTGAAGTCTGATACCCACTTTTCTCTTCCCCAAGGCACTTTAAAAATCAGCGAGACAACCCTGATGTAAACTGGAAGGTAAATATACTTTTATTCAGGAAAGAAATTTTACATTTTACCTTATTATTTGTCTTTTTTTTTTTTTTTGAGGGGTGGCGGTATTTTTTAAAATTCCTCCTAAGTCATGAACTCTAGTTCTCATAGTTTAATGCCAACCTGTTAGATACTTTGTCATTAAGACACTAAGATCTTCCCCAGGAAAATAAGGTTTTAAATATAAAAGTTGGAGTATTCGTTTTTAAAGTAAGTGACTTTTCTTCATTTTATTAAGAGACCATAGAACTTATAATAATTATGGTTTGATTATGTTAATGACTGTTTAAGGACTAGTTAATTTCATGAACATGTCTTTATGTAACAGAGTACATTTCTTGCTCGATGCACAACTAATGATAGTTAAGTGACTTGACTATGTCTTTCTCTATTTAAAGTTGCCTGAAGATTTTACTGTGGTGTTTGGAGAAGCAGAGGGTGAAGTTGCTGTTGGAGGAGTTTTCTTGAGAATCTTTATTGCACAACCAACTTGGGTTCTAAGAAAACCTAGAGAATTTCTTATTGCACTACTAGAAAAATTAACTGAGCTCCTGGAGAAGAACAATCCTCATGTAAGCTTCAGCCATCAGCACGACATTTCAAGTCGTTTCATAAATACACTTGCTAGTGTTTCTGTTAAAACACCATCCTCATTGACTACACGTTAAGAATTGACTGCCTCTTTCAGTATAGCACGCACATTTAAATTCAAGTATGCCCATTCATCTTTTCTTTTGGAACGTTCAGAAGTGAAACTCCTTAATAAAATGGTTATTTCTGAACCACAGTTGAGAAGATGGTATTCCTAATAGTAGCAGAAGCTCAGAAAGAACGTTGCTGCCACCCCATTTCAGTGATTTTAAGGAGAAATCTCAATAGAAGTGTGTTCTGCTAGGGCATGTTCTTCACACAGCTTTCCATACATGGCAGTGATGCCCCTAGGTATAGAAATTGACAGGAGAGTAGGAACTACAGGGGTGAGCTCGGTGGCTGTTCTCAAAGGACTGCAGGGAAAGCAGGACTGAAAAAGTAGCCTTGGTCTTGGTTTGGTGAGTTAGAAACCCTGATAGTATATAAGACTTTGTTATTTGAACCTTGGGGTTGAAAATAACTGACGTACATGATTGTGGTTGAATTGTTCAACAGCCTGGCTATAGAGACAGGTTAAGAGCCCAGGCTGCCTTGTGAGGTGGTCCTGGACCCCGGTCCCGGCTCCACCACTGACCAGCCTTGTGACCTTGAGCGGTACCTTGTGACTCTGCCTCAGTTACCTCATTTTTGTATGATCACAGCACCTGCACCTAAGGCTGAGGTTTTAATGAGCTTTGCGTAATGTCTGGCACATGTCCAGTGCTTAGAAATTATTAGTTACTATTATTGGTTTAGCAAAACTTGAGAAAAATATTAGTATGGAAATATTTACATAGTCACGTTTTCTCTTTACTAGGATTTTTACTATATATAGTGTGTTTAAATAATTAAATCCTCAAAGTAGAAACTTGGAAAGGGAAAAACACATTACTGGTTCCTCCTATGTCACCGTTCTTTTGGGGCACACCCCAATTTCCATGTTTATCAAGGCACATTATGTTATGGATATATATATGTTACAGGTCTTTGTAATCCATTGTGCCCGATACAAAGTGCATTATGGCGGCCAGATATGTTAAATAGTCAGATTTTTAATAGAGCTGGGGAAAACATTTCACTAGTTCTGCATTCTCCTGAATTATTGGTATTCTTAAGATACCACATTTGTACAGTCCTCTGAATTCATGCCTTTAATCAAGGTGGGGAAGTTCTCACAGGATTTGTGAGTCAGTTTTCAAGTATCAGTGCTTAGAATTTGGGGATCCTAGATTTGACTACCAGGTAGTTGCCAAAGATACTGAGGCCTTCGTCAGTGTTTTTTAGTTATTTGTTTGTTTTATACCCTCCAGGGAGAGACTCTGGAAACTTTGACGACAGCAACAGTGTGTCTCTTCAGTGCGCAGCCTCAGCTGGCTGACCAGGTCCCACCATTGGGTCATCTTCCCAAAGTTATCCAGGCGATGAATCATCGGAACAATGCCATTCCTAAGAGTGCCATTCGGGTTATCCATGCCCTGTCTGACAATGAGGTACTGGTGAATCCACTTAGTAGATGATAGCTCTAGAATATATCTGTGCTCCCTCTTCCTGACTAATGTACATTGCAGTATAAATCCCTTCCCTACTGTGTGTGCGCCTTTCTGTCTGTGAACCACATGGTACCACATGAACCACATAGTACTGGAACAATTCTTAAACCAGTTTCAATGATATAATTAATGGAAGACTGAGTTTGACTCAGTTCATTACTAAACTTGAACTGAATGTAGGTTTTTCATATATTGTATTATGATATTTACCGTGCTGTATAAAATATTGCTACTCTACAAGTAACCTTCTCTTTTTGGGCACTTAGCTGTGTGTTCGAGCTATGGCATCCTTAGAGACCATTGGTCCACTGATGAATGGAATGAAAAAGCGACCAGATATTGTTGGTCTGGCCTGTGAAGCAATTAATCGAATGTTTCAGAAGGAGCAGAGTGACTTAGTAGCACAAGTAAGTGACTTTCTAGATTCAGCACTATTTTAGGAAAGCAAATACATCAGACAAATATATTTTCACTTACTTATCATAGCTTTGTTTCCCTAACTTAGGTTTGGCAGAGAGGTGATTTTTGAGTTTGTGCATAAATGATTTTAAATTTGATACACACATATACAGGCACAGGTGTGTGTATACACACAGAGAAACGGGCCAGCTGTGCTTTTGTGATGTTTCAATTTCTGTTTAAAATTTTGGTTACGTACTGAGCATTTATCCTTAGCTTGCTTTGTACAATTTGCTTCATCCTCCTTGGAAAGAGTCATTCTGCTTATTCTTTCCTTGTTTCCTAAGTCATGTATAAAAAACATATCAAGATATTTATTATCCTTTTCAGAAACTACCCACCTAATGAAAATAAGACAATGTGGTTACCAATGTAGAATACCAATGTAGACACTGAAGGGACGAAATACATAGTGTAAATTTAAACATTGTGACAGTGATCTTTCTAAATAATATGACGCTTAAATATAACTGGGTCACCTTTATCTTGAAAACCTTTCAGTGGTTTCTCATTACTTGTCAGATGACAAGTGACACGAGAGTTCCTTAGCATGAAATAAGGTCCTGCATGTTTATTACCTGGCCCTCCTGTTCTCCCAACCCCTTTTCCTCTCAGATCTTCTCTCCCACCCACCCCAGCCCTCAATTAGGCAGGTTAGAAGTACTGGGTACATCTCCAGGAGGTCAGTGGATGCTCTGATGTTCAGAGTTACAATTGGCTCGGGGTTACTGTATTGGAAAGACCATGAGCTAGTTCTACCACTTGATGGCTCTGTGACCTCAGGCATGCTACTTAACTTTACAATGCTGGTTCCTCGTATGTAAAGTAACGTTATGAGTACCTCACAAGGTTGTTAGGGGAAATCTTTTAAAAGGCACACTCACTAAATGTTCATTACCTCCACCTCTTGTTCCCGTTGAGTTTCAGAGTGGGCATTGTAAGTTGTGATACCAGAGTATTATTTAGCTTTTATTAGACTGATAGGAACTGTATGGTGAATGCAAAGGTTTTAAGAAAATGTGAAAAAAATATGAAGATACTTTAAATATTGTTGCCCATTAGTATAGTGTCATTAGACTGCTCCCAGGATAGTGGCTAAAAGCTCAGCTTCTCCATCTCGTAGGTCAAGATACAGGTTCAGTCACTGCCTGGCTCTGTGACTGTCCACACTTTCACCCTCCATGCATTGATTTTTCCTTCAGTAACGATAATTGTACCTACATCTCTGGGTGTTGGGAGGATTAAATAATCAGTATATAGCATTTCGAACTGTTGATAGCATGGAATAAAGTCCTATTAAATAAGAATGTCGTTATCATTTTTTAAAATCTGCATGTGGCATTAAAAGAAAGCAGATTGCCCTCTCCCAGGTATGGCCTGGGGGTAAAATTATTTTTCCAGTGGATGGTTCACATTTTTTTCCCATCTATGTATACATGCTTATTTAATATTGTCTTCTAGGCCCTGAAAGCAGATTTGGTCCCGTACCTCTTAAAATTACTTGAAGGCATTGGCCTTGAAAATCTGGACAGCCCAGCAGCCACTAAGGCGCAGATTGTTAAAGCGCTCAAGGCAATGACTCGAAGCCTGCAGCATGGAGAACAGGTGAGTCTGCCCGGGCTAACTGTCTGCCGATCACAGCGAGGTCTTCTCAAAGCCAGAGGTCTCGCCGTGGGCGATCCATGCATCTCTGCTCAGCTGCCACGTACAGGTGTGGTTTTGCTGGCTGTAACTGGAGCAGATCACAAGACCAAGGATGGACTAGCATAGCTGCCTCATAATCAGTGGAAAAACACAAACCACATATTCAAGTAGTTACCTAGGAGCATTCTTTTTCTGGATAGAGATAGCACATTGGACATTTCAGGAAGAAAAATGCTGAAATTCTTCAGCCTTGAGTATTGAGCATTTAATGCTGGTGAAGATTAACTTTCAGTTCTAGGAGATGGATAGTGATAACCACATTCATTAACCATCCCATAATGCCATTTTAAAAGATAGAGAACGTTATTTTAGTTTCTTCTCCTTTCTTCAGTCACACTTACAGTGTTGGTTTCCGTTTTGTTGTGACATATATTAATGTGTTTCAGCTACATGCATATGTTGATTCCAAGCCAGTTTGGTAATTGAATTTTCCTCTTTGGTTTCATTCTTTATGTTGCTTTTGAGAAGTTCCTCATGGAGTGTTAATGTATAGCCCTATCTACTAATACTCTCTTTAATTGAGGCGAAATTTACATAACATAAAATTAATCTTTTAGAGTAAAGAATTAATTGGTATGTAGTGCATTAGCAATGTTATATAACCACCACCATATCTAGTTCTAAAGAGGAAAATACACATTAAGCAGTTACTCCCTTTTTCTCCCTACCCCCAGCCTCTGGCAGCCACCACTCTGTTTTCTGTGAATTCTATTTTGGATATTTCATATAAATGGAATCATGCAATATGTGACCTTTTGTGTCTGGCTCCTGTCACTTAGCATGTTTTCAAGGTTCCTCCATGTTGTAGCCTGTATGTGTATCAGGGCTGAATAATACTCCATTATGTGTATATGCCACAGTTTGTTTATCCATTCATCTATTGATGGGTATTTGGATTGTTTCTACCTACTAATGTTCTCTTGTAGGTTTAAATTGACTTAAAGCTTTCCTTTAGTGAATATACTCACTGTGTGTGTGTGTTCCAACTAAAGGAACATTTTTATGCCATTGTCCATTCTATCAGTATCACCATTTGAACAATTTAAAGTGACACTGAAGAAGAGAGACAGCATGTGTTGCTGCAGTCGTTAACTACAGGTGTATGTAGCTTGTTTGTTGTTTTTGTCTCTGAGTATTCTGAATGCCACGCACAGCCACTCCTGTGGACCACGTGCAGGCAGTTGTCTTCTCTTTCACCAACCTCAGGGTTCCTGCTGATGAAATTGGCAGTAACCCAACGGGAGGGAGGAAGTGTGGTAGTTCCCAAATAGGACCTCCTCCACCTCCTCACAGCCAATCACTTGTGGCTTCTTTTCCAAGGTTGGGACAAGGAGTCTCTGGGACTCATGTGGCACCCATGTGTATCTCTACTTTAACGCTTACCACTAAATTATCTGGCGCTGTCTCTTCTATTAGGCTGTAGGCCCTTCAGAGACAGTCTTTCCCATCTTTTTGTCTATTGTGTGTGCCACACGTGCGGTTCTCAGTAAATATTTGATATGAACATTGATACACAAAAGATACTCTCTAAGTTAGAATTTCCTAAGCTTTAAAATCTATGTCACACAGAAAGAAATGTGTCTTTCATCTTAGTCCAGGACATTTACGCACACACGTTATTTACAGATGTGTGTGTATTTATCACAGAACAATACCCATTTTATATGTGTTACTCTGCTGTTTTCTATTAAATTAACCTAACTTACTTTTTCAAGCATGTTGATCACAACCCTGTTAATTGATTCCATACACTTCTAACAAGTCACAGCCTATAATTTGAAAGACTGCTGTAAGTTTTAGCTCGAGTTTGCAGCATCTTCTCGCCACACGCCTTCCTTAGGGGTGCTGCGTGAGCCCACACCACACTGTTAGCCAGTTGCTACTATCACAAGAAAATCTCCCCGCCCAGATTACATACAAGGCAGTAAATTGTAGCTTCAAATAATGAGAGTCCAAGTTTAGAGGGAAGACTGTTGGGGACTGTTTTAGGTCTGGTTTAATGAAGTGTCCCTGGTGTGGGGTGTTTCATGAATGCTGGGTCTCATTCCATCATTGGATTGTTCCTCAGCTGGTCTTCTTCCTTTTGTCTTGGAAGTTTGCTTTTTCTCTTTAGTTCCGTCTTCCAACACCTCGTCCTTAATTTATTTATGTTCAAAGAGTTTGCTTTACTTCCCTAGGTGAATGAAATCCTCTCTCGTTCTTCAGTCTGGAGTGCCTTCAAAGATCAAAAACATGATTTGTTTATTTCTGACTCACAAACAGCAGGATACCTCACAGGTAAGCCACATTTAACTGCTTGCCCTAAGAAGCCACTTGGGCGTCCCTTTGGTCCTGACTAGACTGAAAATATGAATAGCACTTGGAGGGTTTTGCTAGGGTACTAGCTACCTTTCCTGGGGCGCTGTGGGCATGCTGGAGACCTCTAGTTTCAGCCCTGGATGCATGTGAACGGCTGTTGTGTTGAATGTGTGCTGACTGAAACATGGACCCTGCTCAATTGTGATGCAGTGAATCAGGGCTGTCACAGCTTATATTTGGATCATGGCTGGATTCAAATGTTTCTCTTGAACATGTAAAAATAGTGGAGCAATGCCTACTCAGAAATAACAGTATCAGAAACTTGATAGTATCATTTCATTTCCATTAAAATAATAGGTTGAACTTCCAAATATGTATGTGAAATATTTTTCTTTTAAGTTTCCAGTGGGTAATCTGTAGTTTTGCTAAATATTTAGGGATTGTCCTCTCATAGGAGGAAATATGTGGGTACCATAAAGAAAAAGATGTTTTACTGCTTAAGGATCAAAAGATAGTATAATTTTGAAGCTCAGGACATTTGTCCATTTGACACACTAATTGTATAATAATTTTAGAATACTAATTTTTCACTTTGGCTTCTGTTTAAAAAGAAAGCCCAGGATTCTATTGCTATATGCTAAAGATGAAATAATAGTCTCTGGTGTAAAAATTTTCAATTGAACTTAACCTTAAAAACAGGAGGTGGTTCTTGCCGTCTGCCTGAAATTGACAGTTGACCCTTGAACAACACGGATTTTAACTGTGTGGGTCCACTTATTTGTGAATTTTTCCAGTTGATCCGTGCAGCTCAAACCCATATTCAAGGATCAACTCCAAGGTTGGGAACTCACGTATGAGGAGGGCCGACTGTAGTTACAAGCATATTTTTGACTGCATGGGAGGTTGGTGCACTTAACTCCCACATTGTTCACGGGCCACTGTGTATTAAAAACTGTCAGCTTTCCATCCTCCTTTAACCGGAGATGATGTAGGTAAATTGAGAGGAAAAAATTAATACCATGTTTCTCATACCCGTGTAATTGTTTTAATACTCCTGATTGCTAGTATAGAGGTTTGTAAGTCATGAAGACTAAGTCATGAATATTTTAAAAATAGGGACTTTGGAGAAAGTTTTGTTTGGTTTTAATTTTAGACTCAGTTGTGACACTATTTTTTCCTTCACTGTGACCACTTTAATATTAGTCCACTAAAATTTATAATCAGAGCCCTAAAATTTATAAACCTGGTGCTTTGGCTGGGTCACGTGTGTACATTGAGAGCACAGTGCCATATGTTTCCCCTCTAATTTTCATCCCCGTCCTATGATTTCTATAGAGAGAAAACCTAGAATATGGACTTAGGCTATTTATTATCTCTTTCAAATTTTCAGTAAAGCTGTAGCTTCTAAGTAGAAGTATGTTCTTATAGGCACACTGGAAACTTGACCTCCTTAGACTTTTCCCAAAAGTATCCATAATACCACATTTTTGTGGCATTACATTCGTTGCTTTGGAAGGATGTCATGATAGGAAAAATCGGCCTTATTTTTCCCTTTCTATGAGTAAACTTACTTAAAAATTGGCCCTAAAGAATTGTAAAAATGTAGATTATAAGCTTCCCTACTGGAAAGCCTCTCTGATCCTTTTTGTTCTCCACTGTATTGAGCAGTCATTGACTTGACTTGAGGGAATAAAAGACTGCAGGTGCAGGTCCTGGACTTATTGACAGGCTGTGGGCCAAACGGTCTGTGGTTAGAATATGGGAGAGACAGGGATTTATCTTCAGAGACCTAGACTTCCTTTAGAAATCATTTTGATCCTCACCTCCATCCAAATTCCCTATTAACTATAGAAAAATACAGGGAGTGAAGATTCCTGTCTGTGCCTTTCGTTTTCCTTGGATCCCTGCGGTGGCTTCTTAAATGAGAAGCAGTTGTGATGTGTTGTAAGGTATGGAAGAGGACTAGGAAGAAGAAAGGCTGGACTTTACAAATTTCCTCACATTCTTGGGCCTGGTCAAGGGGTGGCAAGTTTTATACAAAGCCAGTCAAGGGGTGTGGTGGTGGTGGTATAAACCTCAGCCTGGAAAAGGCCTGGCCGTTCTGAAGGCCATTGCTGAAGCCTGCCGCCATGTTAACATGGGACAGCCTGGACTAGCTCCGAGCTGTGTTGGCCCCGAAATTGTCCAATTCTTAACACACCATCAATCAGGGATGTTCTTTTGTTGAGATGTTAGTTGTTTGAGAAGATTTTCCCATCAGCTCTGTTCTGTCCTGTCTGGGATTAACTCTGAAGAGTTAGTCTTGCCAGTTGGGTTGATGTGTACTTACTGTTTGGGTTGCCAGATGTTTTTGTGTGTATTTGAGCTTTTCCATTGATGTATTGTGTGTCATGTGTTTGATAAAAGGGGCATGTACTTCTAATAATGGTAAAATCGCATTATGTGGAAGTACGTGGAATGTATACAATTTTGTGCTGAATTGGAATGCTAGATTTACCCTTACCTCCCCTCAATCTTGAGAAGGTTCATATTGTACCCAGCCCCTCTCTAATCAATCTGCAAATGAAATAAGGTTCTGTGAGAACACACATCACTAGCCCTTTCTTCTAACTGATACCTTTGGGTGAGTTTCCCCGAAAATAAGACCTAGCTGGACAATCGGCTCTAATGCGTCTTTTGGAGCAAAAAATTAATATAAGGCCCTTTTATTAATTTTTGCTCCAACAGACGCATTAGAGCCGATTGTCCGACATTAATTTTTGCTCCAAAAGACACATTAGAGCCGATTGTCCGGCTAGGGCTTATTTTCGGGGAAACACGGTAAGTGGATTTTGTTTAGGATATGGGGAACAATAAAGGAAAGTTAATTACTATGTTAAAATAAGATGAGAATGACCAAAAAATACATTTATGATTTTCCTCTCTCTGGCTGCTGAGCAAATGCCATTCAGTCACATGTTCAGGATTTGGGGTGAAATAAAAAAAATGTCCAAGGATTACTCAGTGCTGATAAATTGAGATGAGACTGTGCGGCTGACTCTAGCCTGGAATATTGTTTTCGTTTTATGATGATGCTTATCTAAAAGTGCCTCTAGGATTTTACCCGGAAGGCAGATAAGCGGTGGTTGTTCATTGTCTAGGGCCCTGGGTTATTTAGTCATTTATTAGGTTCTAGAAGAGCTTGATACTGACAAGTTCAAGGTCCTGTTAAAATAATTTCAGCAGTGAAAATCTTCAGATTAAGTTATGTAGAAAATCAGTAGAGAAAGAAGGAACAGGGACAGGAAGAGAAGCTGGTGAAAATGAAGGTGCTTTTAGGAGCTAGAATCGGAGATGAAGACTATACATTATTTATTTAATTAGAGGCATGTGGGGTAGTTAGCTTGGTTTCCTAAAGTCATTGAAGGGAGAGAGGGTGCAATTCTTGAGCTTGTCCTCAAACCAGTCCCTTAGTTCTTTGCAGAGTTCATTTTTATTACATTTTGCTTTTCTTTTTACTCCTGTCCCAGACTACACAGTACGAGCGATGTTAGAAAAGATCCCCTGAGGTCAGTGTCAGTTTATTGTAGGACGTTGGCTGCTAAGGCAGGGCTTCCTTTTTCTGTTTTCCCCACTGAAAATCCCGTGTTCATTTTCAGCCCGGGTTCCTTCCTCTACTCCATCATGGCGGCCAATTCCGTTTTGTGGTACTCCTTGTTAATTTTCCATCTTTTCTCATTCCTTTTAAGTCTGACAGCCTTGCAAGCTGTTGCCATATGCCGTGTTTCTGGCAGCCCCTACTCCTTCCTCCCACCGTTCTCTGGAGAACACAGCTGTTCTATCCCATCCTGATAACCAGGTGGTACCTTCTGGCCTCTAGAAACCAGACATGTCCTCAAGGAGAGGCCATCTCAGACTTCATTACCGAAACATCCAGGGATTGATTTGTCTTTTCTAAAGACGCAAGTGATAGGGCTAGAATATTCTGGATAATCCTTCAAGGCCCGTTATTTCACAATTTAGATTTTAGTCCAGAAGTTCCCAAACTTCCTCATTTCACAGTGCCCTTAATATCTTAGCGGTTTTGTTTTTCATGTACCTCTAGGCAAAAAGCAGTGCTTAATAGCTAAATTTATTCAGTAGTCATGCCCAACCTGAAAGTTGTTTCTGTGGTATCCAGTAGATATCTTTGTGTTTCTCAAATTTCAAATGTCCAGCAATGCCCCTGTGAATTTGGCCGAGGTGCCTCAGCACACAGTTTGAGAACTGCAGCCTTAGTCCATTTCCCGTATGTAACATTCATAATTGGGGCACATAATCTACTTCTTTGAGGTGAACCAAGTTAAGCCCACAATCAGAAGTGCTCAGGAACTCTACCAGCGTGGAGTGTTTGGGAGTTTACCCTAAGGGTTGCATCTTTGGTGAGATTTGCTCGATTGTTCCCTGGTAATCTTGCTGCTGCCTCAGCTTCAAAGAGTGATAGGTTGGTGGGAAGTGATCTAACAGGCGGGTGCCATAGCTCTGAACCACGGTGTCAGAAGGGGTGTGTTAACCAGATGGTCTTCTTCCTGAGCCGTCTGTGGAAGACCTGGCGCCCTGTTTGGTGGAAGGCAGGAGTTGACAGATGCAGGCTCATGGGGCCTTAAAAAGGGAAAATCTTTTTTTCTAAGTTTTCTGATTTTATGGTTTCGAGTGCCTGGGCACACTCTGGCATGTTACTGCTCATGCAGGCTGAGCGGTCTCTGGCCGTGTAACCACACACTAGATGCACGGTGTCTGCTCAGCGGTACAAGCCATGTCATATCCTCGATACAGAAGCCTATGAGGTGAAAAACAAGATGATCTGAATTGTGCCCCTTTTGTCCTCCATCAGTTCCTGTCATGTCTCAGCCTTCATCAAACTGCTCTGCGGTTGGCATTGCCTCACAACTTCCCGTGCTGCTTATATTTCTCTTTTTCCCCTCAGGTGTCTCTCCTTCCCTTCTAACTGGCAGCAGTCCCCTTCACCTCAGGAGCGGGCTTTAGATCCGCTCTGCCAGGCAGCTTGCTAACTTCTGTGTAGCTCTCTGAAGCAGGTAGAGAACCATTTTGCTAACTGCATGCCGCTTCCACTGCCTTTCCAGTCCTAACCCTTCAATGTTCCTTAGCTGTTTGCCTTGTTTCCTACAATTTCAGCTAAAAATATTTCTCAGTGTGCAGTATGATGCTCTAGTGTCTCTTGCAAGTACTCTGTACAGTTTGTGCAGTGATTCTGAGATGTAATTAAATGTCTCTGCTGTGTTTAAGGTAAACTAGACTAGGGTCTAAAGCCACTATATGCTCATAGGACACATCTTGCTAAAAGCTGGCATTAAGCATTTTCATGCAATAGAAACTTGGACTCAAAGAAGACACAAAATGAAAATATTGATAACCTTGTCCCACAGCATTCTTATTTTGACCTATGACGTGTCCAAAGCCTTCCTTTTCTTTCTGAGATCTTGGTGTAGCAACCCTTGTTCATTTGGTGTTACTTGTTAAAGTAGCATTTCTTTGCACCAGATGAAAATAGGTTAACTTGATGGATAGAAGTATTTTTGTTGGCAATTTCATCAAGTATGACTTTTGGAGGGGCTGACAGCGTAGAATTTCTTTCCCCCGTTTATCCTCCTCCCCCCCTTTTTTTAAAACTTTGACATAGCTATCCTCCAGTGCCTAGGATTTTCTGAAAGTTTAAACTTCCCAGATGTGAGAAGGGAAATTGTTTCCGTATTTCCACAGCAGTGTTACTGTCCAGCATAAATTTTGAAATTGTTTTTAACTTTGTCATATAGTAAAGGCAATCCATGAAAATGGTGTTAATGTAGGTGTTTGTTAAGGTTTAGTTGTACATTTAGATAAGTCCAATAGATGGTCAGTTTCTTGCAGTGAGGTACTTGCTGAGGTTCTGACATTTTTATGGTCACTGTTTTCACATGACTCTGGTCTTTAGAAGATGCGTGTTTTCCTGTGTCTCCTGCAGGACCTGGAGTTGCTGGCTACCTTACCGCAGGGACATCCTCGTCAGTCATGTCTAATCTGCCACCTCCTGTAGACCACGAGGCAGGCGACCTTGGCTATCACACGTGAAACATTTGTGAGAGACAGCGAACGCCGAAAGGCCAGCCGGTGCCCGGTCCACATTCCTCCAGCTGATACGTTGAAACAAACTCTAACTGCCTTTCTCCTGGTTTCATGACAGTGTTATTCCTTTTTCTATAAATATATTTTTATTTAGGAAAAAAGTCAGTGATTCTAATTGTATCACGTTATAAGAAAGCACTCTGTGGATCAACCTAAGTGGGTACACAAGAATTTTTTTTCTTGATGTATGTAAGCACATTTTGTTCCTTTATATCTGTTTACAAGACTGTGAATCAAAAAGACAAAACTCCTTCCTAGTTTTTATAATGTTTTTTTGAATTAGTGTGAACTACATACAGTATACAGAAATTGGGCTAAGTCACTTGGCCGTGGAAAAGGGTGTTTCTCTCCTGCATCGAGCCTCCGTGGCTGTCCTCTTCCCATGTCGGACACTATTAGCTTCTGTCCCTGCATCTGTTCACTGGTGTCCTGTCCTCGGCCATTAACCTCCCGAGAGTTCACAGTACACATCGGTACGTATAACTGGCTTTACCAAATTAAATGAAAAGGAGCTTGTGCAAAAAATTTTAAAAACGGATGTCAAGATGTTATGTAAGAGATTAGTGTAATTGTGAAATGTTCTATACATTATCAAATATATAAAGCTTTCTATATTGAATGTACATTATACAGATCATTCATATGTGTACATAAAATTTTAAAAATAAAGGGAATTGACTGCTTTGTTAATGAGATATATTTGTTCTCGTTTAATTTTTTTCCCTTGAAGACTCATGTATCTTTATTTCTAAGACAGATGTAGTGGTGGTCAACACAGATTTTTACCTCACTTTCACTCCTCATGCAGGCAGCTGCACTGACATAGCTCATCATTCTTAACTCCAGTAATATTTCGGCCACATCTAAATTTCCTGAAGCAGATAGCATCTCATTTATTTACCATACGGTATTCAGGAATGAGCCAAGTTGTTAATAAATAATGTGTGGCATTAATTCCAGTATTTTTAAGGGGAGAGAGATTTAAAGAGAGGATATTTGAGATAGCACAGATCTCAGCACATTGGTTTTCTAGTGTGATCACGAACTGCAAGGAAATACATATGAAATAGATACAAAAACTTATTAAAGAGAAAAGAAATACTCAAGCTGCCAAGTTGCTTTTGAAAGCAAGAACGAAGTTTATTCCGTAGTTGATGTGTAGGAAGAGCTAGAATGAAGACATTCCTATCATAAATTGCTAGTTTAAAAATTCCCATCCGTTTTATCTCTCAAAGATTATGGAGTAACACACCCATGTAAGTATTTTAATAGAGAACTGTGGTTTTAGTTTATAGACTTTGTCATAAAAGTATGTTCACTAGAAGAAATTATAACAGCTAACTTGGAGTGGGTGTTTAAGAGAGCATAAATCAATACTGGAATATATTTCCTTTAAATACTAAGAGAACGTGAGTATTGTGAATATTTATATTTAAAGGCCCATTTAAACTAATCTGTAGTCATTGATGTTTGAATACCAGTAATAGCTAATCTTTATTGAATATTTACTATATGCCAAGTATCATATAAAGTGTCATTTAATCCTCAGCAAATCTATGGGATTGATAATGATATAATTCCCATCTTCCAGGTAAAGAACATCAGGCTTAGAGAGGCAAAGCAACTTACCAAAAGTCATACAAATAGTAAGTAACAGAGTAAGAAATCAAAACTATTTTTGCTTGATACCAAACTCTGTGTTCTGAGCCACTATCCTAAGACGGCAGTGGTCTCAAGCAGTCATATATGCCTGGGGAAACTGCGGGGTTTGTTTTTAAATATTTTTTATTGTAAACTCAAACACAGATACAGAACATCTCCCTGAGCAGATTAGTGTAATGAGACATTACAAGGCAAATCACCCTTGAGACTACCCCCCCAGGTTGAGAACTTAGCCAGCTTTCCCGGAAGCCCCTCCAGGGACCCCCGTCAAAAGCACAGCCCTTCCCTCCCTCCAAAAGTGACGACGTGTCCGACACTTCCTCGTGTTCCTTCAGAATTCGTCACCCAAATGTGCCTCCCTAGACACTAGAGTTTGGTTTTACTCCTTTTCTTTTTTAAACATGCCTTTGAATTTTTCAATCTTCTGTCTCCCCCTCCCTCCCTTTCCTTTTCCTGCAATTTGTCTGTTGAAGGCCCCAAGGTCATTTGATGGTTTCCCCGTAGTCTAGAAGTTGCTGCTCACACACCCTCCTGGTGCAGTGCAGCTTGTTCTCTTGGTCTGGAAGCCTGGTCAGACTCAGGTTCCTTCCCTTTGGGAAGACGAGAAGGGATCTGGGTTCTTCTGTTGGGAGGCACATCACATCTGTTGCAAGTGATGTTAACAGCAGTGGAAGCTGAGTGTGTCTGGATCCATTCGAAAATTGGGGTTACAAATTGCTGCTGTTCTGAGGCTCTTTCACTTATAATAACTGTAATACTTCTAAATGTGTCCCTGAGTAACAAATAGCAGATAAAGAAACACTTCTTTTTATCTGCTATTTGTTACCTAGTGGCACATTTCATATAGGAAAGGCAATATAAAGGCTTAATTCATTCCCTTATCAGCTTACTTCCTGTCATCCTCTGAAAGTGACCAGTTTGCTTTATTGTTTTATTAGCACCATTATCGTAGTGTTTTTTAGTACCATAGATTTAAACATATTTGATGTGTTTCAGTCAGTAGCAATTACAGTTGATCCTTGAACATGAATTTGAACTGTTCCAGTCCATTTTACATGAATTTTTTTCAATAAATGGGGAGTTTTTTGGAGATCTGTGACAATTTGAAAAAACTCGCAAACCACGTAGCCTAGAAATATTGAAAATAATTGAGAAAAACATATGTCATGAATGCATAAACTTATGTAGCTATGTCTTTTATTTACTACCATAAAATATCCACAAACCTATTTTAAAATGTTAAAATTTATCAAAACTTACGCACGTAAGCAGTGTGTACATGGAGCCACTTGTAGTCCAGAGAAATGTAAACAAACATAAAGATGCAGCATTAAATCATAACTGCATGTTATTAACTGTAGTACATACTGTACTGTCATGATTTCATAGCCTCCTCTGTTGCTATTGCTGTGAGTTCGTGTTGCGAGGATCCGCTTAAAATGCTGTAGGGCACTAATCTCCACGTGAGCAGTTCATCTCTCCAGGAAATCGCCTATCACAGTGAAAAGTGATCTTGGATTCTCATGTTTTTTTGTGTGTTTAGTGCAATACCGTTAACCTTGAACAACACCGGGGGACCCATAGGAAGTGCCACTAGTGAGCTGGAAGTGCTCCCAAAAAGCAGAGACAAGTCACGACCTCGTAAGAAAAGTTGAATTGCTTGATGCGTACTATAGATTGAGATGTGCAGCTGTGGTTGCCCATCATTTCAAGATAAATGAATCCACCATAAGGGCAATTGTGAAGAAAGAAAAGGGAATTCATGAAGCTATTGCTGCAGCTATTCCAGAAGACACGAAAATTGTGAAATACTTTTCTATCTCGTATTGAAGATGCAGTTTTTATGTGGGTGCAGGATTGCTATAAGAAAAGCATACCTATAGACTCTAATATGATTAGAGAAAAATCGAAGTCATTATATGACAACTTAAAGCAAAAGGAAGGTGAAGGCTCTAAAGCTGGAGAATTTAATGCCAGCAAAGGATGGTGTAATAATTTTAGAAAGTGGTTTGACTTAGAAAAGGTCCAGATAACAGGAGAAGCAGCTTCCGCCAACCAAGAGGCAACATACAAGTTACCAGATGCCATAAAGAAAATCATTGAGGCGGGCAGCCGGTTAGCTCAGTTGGTTAGAGCTCGGTGCTCCTAACAAGGTTGCTGGTTCGATCCCCACATGGGCCACTGTGAGCTGCACCCTCTACAACTAGATTGAAATAACTACTTGACTTGGAACTGATGGGTCCTGGAAAAACACAAATAAATAAAAGTTTAAAAGAAGAAAAAAGTCATTGAGGAGAAGGGATATCTTCCTGAATAGTTTTTTAATGAAGACAAAAGTGCCCTCTTCTGGGAGGAAAAAATTACCACAAAGGACATTTACCAGTAAAGAAGAGGAGCGAGCACCAGGATTTAAGGCCAGAATGTATAGACTACTCTGTTGTTTTGTGCAAATGCAGTCGGGTTTGTGATGAACTGCCCTTATCTATAAAGCTGCTGACCCCCGAATCTTGAAGGGAAAAGGTAAACACCAGCTGCCAGTCTTTGTACAAGAAGGTTTGGACAATGAGAACCCTTTTTATAGATTGGTTCCATTGATGCTTTGTCCCTGCAGTCAGAAGTACCTTGCCAGTACACTGCCTTTTAAAGTTCTTTTGATTTGGGACAATGCCCCTGGTCACCCAGAACCCCAGGAGTGCAGCACCAAAGGCGTTGAAGTGGTCTCCTTGCCCCTAAACAATGTCTGTAAGTCAGCCTCTGGATCAGGGGGTGATAAGGACCCTTAGGCTCATCACACAGGGTACTCTATGGCAACGATTGTCAGTGCTCTGGGAAGAGAACCCCAACAGAGCAAACATCATGAGAGCCTAGAAGGCTTACACCATCGAAAATGCCATCATTGTTACAGAAAAGGCCGTGAAAGCCATTAAGCCCCAAATAGTACATTCCTGCTGGAGAAATACTGTCCAGATGTGCATGACTTCACAGGATTGACAACAGAGCCCATCAGGGAAATCATGAACAAGATTGTGAATAGGACAAAAAAAGTGGGGTGTGAAGGGTTTCAAGATACAGGTGTTGGAGACAGTCAAGAGTTAATAGACACTGCACTAGGAGCATTAACAGCAGACCGCTTGATAGAGGTGAGTGCTTCTGAACCAGTGCCAGAAGATGAAGAAGAAGACGTGGAAGAAATAGTGCCAGAAAACACAGTGTCATTGACAACGTCGCAGAAGGGTTCCGATTATTCAAGACTTTTTTTGACTTCTTTTATGGACCGTTCTAGGATATGGGCACTGAAACGAAAGCAGATGTAGAAGAAGGGATGATACTGTTTGGAAACATTTTTAGAGAAATGAAAAAGCTAAAAAGTCAGACAAAATTATAATTTTGTAAAGTTACACCAAGCCTGCCTGTCCCCCCTCCACTTCCACCTCTTCTGCCTCTGCAACTCGAGAGCAAGCCCGACTTCTCAGCCTCTTCGACGTGAAGACGACAAGGATGAAAACCTTTATGGTGATCCATCTCCACTTAACGGGCAGTAAATAATCATGTCACAAGGTTAATAACGTATCTGTTGTGTATACATGGGACTTCATGTGAAAATCTAATAACTGTATGACGTATGAGACATTTTTGTGTCATCATCATTATCACCTAAGTATTCATCATGTAGAACATCGTGAGCAAGACTTGTGTGGAAGTAGACGGCCTGTCCTGACATTGGCATAGGTGAGTGATACTTCGTATAAAATTGATAATGGTAGTGTTAGTTTCATAACTTTGCTTTCAAAGAATTACATTACCATACAGTATGCTCCTCTCTCTCTAATTGCAGAAACTGCATATCAGCCTATCGCCAGAGGTAAGTGGTTTTTAAAAAAATAACAATGTTCCCAATACTGTATTACGATTGATATCTTAGGTCATAAACATTTTATAATGATTCATGTTAGTGTGCAGGCTAAGCGACCGTGAAGCAATCCTATCACTTGTCCTAGGCTGCCATAAAGCAGTCCTATTGCTGCTGCTTCGTTATCTGCACATGAATCATTACACCTGTCAATAGCTATGAATTTGTTTTTCACATTATCTTTTAATTTTTGATGTCCAGTGTTAGAAATACCTATGACATCTACAGTATTTTGTATCATGTAAAACAATATTGATGTAGGTACTGACAGATTCATTCTGTAACCAGATGATGTAAACTTACGAGATAGATACAGTACTGTGTTGTAAATGCATTTTCTCATGATCGTCTCAATAGTCTTTTGCTTACTTACTCTATTTTAAAAATACAGTATATGATACATATAATATACAAAATATATGCCAATTGACTGTTTATGTTATTGGTGAGACTTCCAGTCAACAGACGGCTATTAGTAAAGCTTTTGAGGAGTCAAAAGTTATACTTGGACCTTTGTGTGTGGGGGGGCGGGTGGTGGTTGGCACTCCAAACCTCTGGGTTATTCGTGGGTCAGCTGTATCTTTATAGAAGTTAAAAATGTTCCGTCTTTGGCCAGTGGAAGCTTCTTCACTCTAGTTTTTGAATCTTTTTCATTTATTTAAAAATATTGTTTAATGTGGTAAAATATACATAAAATTTACTGCCTAAAACATTTTTAAGTATACAGTTCCATGGTATTAAGTACATTCATATTGTACAACCATTGCCATCCATCTCCAGAACGTTTCGTTTTGTAAAACAAGCTATACCCATTAAACAATTCCCACTCCCATCTCCTTTTCCTCAGCTCCTGGCAACCACCGTTCTATTCTGTCTCTATGATTTTGATTATCTCATGCAAGTGGAAATGTACAGTATTTATCATTTTGTGTCTGGTTTATTTCACTTAGCATAATGTCTTCAGCGTTCATCCATGTTGTAGCATGTGTCAGAATTTCATTTTTAACGCTGAATCATATTCTATTGTATGAATATACCACATTTTTTTATCCATTCATTCATCAATGGACATTTAGGTTCCTGTGTTTTAGCTTCTGTGAATAATGCTACTATGAACAACCGCCTCATTTAAAAATGGGCAAAGGACTTGAAGAGACATTTCTCCAAGGTGCTCAGTCACTAATCATTGGAGAAATGCAAATCAAAACTACAATGAGATACCACCTGACACCCCGTAGGATGGCTTCTGTCAAAAAACAGCAAATAAATGAGGAGGTTGTGGAGAAATTGGAAGCCTTGTGAACTGTTGGTGGGAATGTAAACTAGTACAACTGCCTGGAAAACACTATCGCAGTTCTTCAAAAAAATTAAAAATAGAATTATCATATGATCCAGCAGTTCTACGTCTGGGTATATACCCAAAAGAATTGAAAGTAGTCTCAAAGCAATATTTAAACGCTGAGTTTTAATTTGGGGGGGTGGGGTGGGGTGAAGACTTTACCTGAGATTTATGTATGTGGCAATTTGCCTCTGTCCTGAAATACAAAAGTGAGGCAACATGAGCAGGGTGACAGGAAAGTAAATACAGGACACCTGGCAGGGTGGGGTTGCCTGGTATGGGTGGTGTAGAGGACTTCAAGGAGAGAGAACCCAGCCTGAGACCCACGGAGGGGTCAGTTGGGCAGTGTCCCACGGAGTGCCAGGTTGAGGCATTGGCATCCAGGCCTCCTTGTGGTTCAGGAATGAGATCTGTGTTGTAAAATAGACAGAAGTGGGGTGTGATCAGTTTTGTGTGTTTTGTTATGAGGGTTGTCACAGGTGGCAAAACGCAAAAGATACTGATCATACACAGCCCGTCTGAGGAGCAGTTCAGGGAACAAACACTGGGAACGGGGCAGAGAGCTTGCTGGGACCTTCTCTGTACTCTGCGGATTGTCACTTCTAGTCAGCTCAGGAATCCCTTTCCGCCTAGAAATTGTGTGACCCCTTTCCTGATGCTTAAATGGCCCCGTTATATGAGGAAATGCCTTTCTATACTCCTATGGACGCTTTATTAGGATTCTGGCAAGAGCAGTTTGAAAAAAAACAAAAACATTGCAGATAAACTCGATCTGTGTGTGGAATTCGCCTACTTGAGTTCTAGGGGTGCACAGTGTCCCACGTGATAGAAGCACTTCCCTTTTAGTGCTCTGGGCAGGGTGAGCAGGGAATGCAGAGATCCCTGTGGGTGTGTTGCCTTATCTGTAAAATAAGGCTGGGAATTCTTAACCCCCTTTTCACAGAGCTGCTGTGAGGATTAAATATGACTGTGAAAGGACTTTGGAAACCGCGAGGTGTAACAGTAGTGGGAAGCTGTTGAAGTCAACAATTACCAACAGCAAGTTTTCTCGTTATTTTTGGGATCAAGGACAGGGTGAAATAAATTCCAAGGACCTTTCAGATACATAAAAGGGGTTTCTGGTTTTTTTTATTGGTTTTCAAAAGTAGTCCTCTTGCTATGGAATCTGTAACTAAAAAGTAATTACCTTGGCTCCCAACACAGAAAAGCCATGATCTTCAGGCAACAAGGACATCTGTTTCCTACACACGGAAACATCTTTTCCCTTGAGTTGCTGCCTGGTTACCAAGAGGCAAGACCCAGAGAATGACTTAACGTGGCTTCCTAATTGAGGGGGATGCCTGACAACTAAGTTGAATGAAGAGTTCCGACCCCAAACTAAAACAGATGGTTTACGCAGTCAAACTAGTCTCGTAAAGCGACGTGGAATTTTGAATCGGAAGTTAGACAATTAGAAAAAGCTAGAGAATACAGAATTCCTTGGGAAGCTGATTTCTGAGAGTGCTGAGGATAAGTGCAACCAGCCTCCAGCTCCCATTCCCGTAGGAAGAGACCTGGCTGCCACCATGGCCTGCAAAGGCCCGGCAGGTGGATGTGTGGAGGGAAGGCTCGCCCAGGCCTGTCAGAGGGCAGCCTGCGCTCGGCTCCACTGGGACCTGCGGGAGGGGTGGTCACAGTGCCAGGTACTGCCATGTCCAAGAGAAGAGGAAATCTGGATTTCCATGTGAAATCAGATTTTAATGATGGGCAACCCATTCAAAGTTTTTAAAACCTAGTGAACCGCACAGAAAGTACCTATGGATCAGATTTGCTGCCTCGGGAAAAAAATCTGAAGTTCAGTCCCCTTGAAATGAGATAGAAATGAGTGGTTACAAGGAATTGGATGAATGTGCTTTCTGTCTAATGAGGTAACTGTTAAATCAGTTGCTTTTAATGACAACTCCTTTTGCAGGATGGGTCGTTTCACCATCACGTTCACTCATGCTGCTTTTATGAGGGAAGGGAGAAGGATGGGGCTTCAGAGAAGCTTGTTGTTATGGATTGAATGTCCACCCTGCCCCGAAATCCATTTATTGAAGCCCTAACCCCCAGTGTATGTGGAGGTGGGGTCTTTGGCAGGTAAATAGGGTTATGAGGTCATGAGAGTGTGGTCCTCATGATGGGATTAGTGCCCTTAGAAGAAGAGATGGCAGAGAGTTGGCTCTCTCCCTTTGTGTACCCAAGATGGCAGCTGCCTACAAGCCAAGAAGAGATTCCTCAGTGCACTTGACCTTGCCAGAACATTGATCTCAAGCTTCCCAGCCTCCAGAACTGAGAAAATGTTCCGTTGAAGCCCCCAACCCCAGTCTGTGGTATTTTGTTACAGCAGCCTGAGCTGGCTGGAGGACCAGTAGCTGAAGCAACTGGACAGTTTGCTCTTAGATTAGCAGGACAAGAGCTGATCGGGCCCAGAGCCACCTGACTGTGGAGTGGACTTGGTATAAGTTCAGCTCAAGCTCCTTCTGAAACACCTGGCAGCCTGTCCTGAAGCTGGGGCGGCAAGCCCGCAAGGCTGGGCTACAGCATATGCCAACGCTTGGAATGGGCACTGGATTAGAAGTAGGTAACCACTGGCTTCTGGCTCCCGTGTGTTTCTGGGTTTGTTGGTCTTTTTAAAGTATGTGTGAAATTTTTGGTATCCAAGTTATATCAGAATCGCTGTTGGATGCTCAAAGACCTAGGTGTTGGTACTAACCACTCCCTCCTCATTCACATCAACCCCAAGTGGTTGTGTGGACTTGGAGTTGGATTCTATGTCTCACTTGTGGTCTTGTGTCACCCAGTCTTGTTTAAACGGAGCAAGAGAGAGGCAGCTCGTTGTCCTGGAGCCAGCATGGGCTCTGGACTTGGCCGTCCTGGCTGCAGTCCTGGCCCTCAATGTGTGACCTTTCACCTTTAAATATGGGGGTCACTAACTCCTCCCTCACGGTGGTGGTCTGTGGATCCGAGATAATGGATGCAAACACCTGACAGAGCGCCAGCCTCCTGGACTGTGAGGTGGTGTCGGGATAAAACCCTGGCTTCCCAGGCAGACTCTTTCCTACTTAGGTTTCTGACCTTGGACATTGATTTCTTTTACAAAATGCCTGGGTTGGGCTGGTCAGGAAATATGTGTTATTTCACTGTTAAGAATGTGGTGAAAGGTAATATAAGCCTTCTATGTAAAAATGTACAAACGCCCATATTTTAAAAAAATATTAGATAACTCAGTCCCACTCTAATCCAACGTAAAAACCCCAGAGCCAGATCATTTCTAAGAATTATGATACTGTTTCCCAAAAATCACTGGGCTTATCATGAAACAGACTGTCTCTCTTCCATGGTGGTGGAAGCATCCAGGAATGTAACCTGTTCATTAACGCTTTCCTGTTGCTACTTTTTACATGTGTTGTTTGATGTGTTATTTAGCATTTGGAGCAAAGAACTTCACATCTGGATTACTGGCCATCGAACTTCCAAATTCAGGGCTGGCTTTCTGTGAGCTCCAGGACCCCGTGAATGCAGGGGTAGGGTGGCCATTTTTAGAAAGCTTGTTTTTCCATCAAGTTTACAAAAGAAGATTGTGTACATTTCCATTATTTTTACAAAGCCCCAGTTTAGGGAAATAGCTATGTAAGAAAAGAGAAAAGCCCCTGAACTGTTAATGAAAGTCTCAGTTATATATATAAATAAGAATTAATGCTTATGCTTACATTGTTTAACATTGAAAAGCTATAGGGTTTATATAACAAGGTTATGCAGTTACTGTGTGTAAAGAGCTTTCAGTTACTCTCCGATGACTGTATATATAACATTGTATGTCTGTAAGTAACATTTGCCTCACATCCTGGCGCCTGCCAAGTATGGCATGCAGTGTCTGTGAGCAGGAAAAGAGGAAGCCCATGGCCTTAATATCTTTATTTCAGGGAAAAGTTTATGAAGATGTGGCTTGAATTAGTGAAGGAATGAGTCATTTGTCTTTAAAAAGAAAGGTCACATGAAAGTAATTCTACAAATATTTAATTATGCTCAGTGAAGTTGCTTCAATTAGAACTTAAGTTCAAAACCCACTCTCACAGTATAATATTGTACAGGACTCAAAACAACCCTTTGTATACATCTGTCTGGTTTCCTAGCATTCTAAGACAGGAAATGGAGCAGATTTCCTGGCTTTACATGTAAGAGTTGGCCAGAGACTATCTAGTCAGCGCTAAAATGATCAAGATGTGAATTCATCTTTTTGAATCTCTTGAGAGCAGAAAACTTGATCAGTTGCTACAGAGCTGGATGAGATACCACACCCTTCCTGTGACTGGGACTTTCCTAAAGCAGCTTAGCTTCAAGTCAGACCATAGATTGAAGGCTGATAAGTGTGTGCCTCGGAGAGTAGAAGCTTGAAAGGGGCCAAACAGAAAGGGAGATGGATAAAGGCCATTTGGAAAAAAACAGACAATAAAGGAAGAAAACATCGGAAAAGAAGGCTATCACTAATTTCAGCAGAGATAAACACGGCATTCACAAAACAATAGGATGCCACTTAAAAAATATTTTTTCACAGAATTAAAACCAACAGTGATAAATTTAAAAGAATAGCAGAAATGAAAAACAATGGAAGACAGTGAGAAATAAAGTTGAAAAATTTCCGGAAGAAGAATAAAAAGATAGAGATAGAAAAACAGGAAATGAAAGTTAAATGAGAGCCAGGAGGCCCATTATCCAAAAAACCAAGATCTAAAATGAGATACTAGTTTTGAAATGGAGGTATTTTGGACTAATCATTTGTGTGCCCCCAGAATTCATATGTTGACATCCTGACCTCTAAGATGATGCTCTTAGGACGTGGGGCCTTTGGAAGTGGTTAAGCCATGAGGGTGAAGCCCTCATGTATGGGGTTGGTGCTCTTGCCAAAGGGACCCCAGAGAGCGCTTTGTGCCACGTAAGGATACCGTGAGAAAGCAGCATATGGAAACCAGAAATGGCCCTGGACAGATACTGAATCTGCTGGTGCCTTGATCTTGGACTTCAGCTTCCAGAACTTTGAAAAATAAATGTTTGTTAATCCACCTAGTTTTGTGTAATTTATTACAGCAGCCCACATTGACTAAATGGGTAGAGGACAAAATGGAAATTTCAAAAACTTTCCCCCAAAGGAACAGTATGCCACTGAGTGCCCAACCCAATGGGTGAAAATAAATTCTTACAAATGTATGGCCTTGTGAAATTTTACAATATGGAATCAAGAAGTTCCGACAAGCTTCCAGGGTGCGGCAGGAGAAAGGGAGGACACTTCCTAGAAAGGAAGAAGAATCAGAGTAGCCCTGGATGTCTCAGTGACACTGACAGAGGACAAGGGGGTGATGCCTTCACAAGCCTAAGGAGCAATGATTCCCCAGCCCAGGACTCTCAATCCAGCCAAACTACCAACTGAGGGAGGGGACAAAATTGACATTTTCAAACACACAGCGTCTCAGATTTATCTCCCTCCCATGGGTGTTTTGTAAGAAAATCCCTGAGGCTGTTCTCCACTAACACACGGTAGCCAAGAAAGGAAGGTGGGATATTCCAGATGGTGGTGAAGAGATCCTACAGTCAGACGACGGCTTGCTGCTGACTTACAGCACAGCCAGACCAGACCAAGGCAGGTCAGAGGCTCTGAGAACAAATTCTTCGGGAAGATGAAATTGATAGTCAACCTCTGTGTTTGAATATGCCGAGAGGAAGATGGACGTGCCTGAGGGAAGCGTTTAGAAGAGTCAGACAGCAACATAATCATAGGACGTGTGAATGCGAAGGTAAGGTTCTGAGTGGTCCTTACGTAGTTATCATGCCAATCGGATTATGTTGAGAGAATGAAAAAACAGGATGTGTGTGAGAGAGTGTAAGTTTGGTGGGGGGAGAAGATGAAAGACAACTGAATCTTCTAAATTAAGAAAAATGAATATTGGCTAAAACAAAACAAAAAAATCAACGAGAAGCAATATAACAGACTATTTATGGATAGTAATATTATCAAGGTCAAATTTCCCAAGTGTGATCATTGTATTATGGATAAGTGACATGATGTCTGCAATTAACTCAAATAGTAGAGACAGTGAGAGAACGAGAGAGAAAACGAGAGAGAGAGGATGCACAAATGTGAATCTAAGGGTATGCAAGTATTCATTATATTGTTCATGTAACTTTTCTGAAGGTTTGAAATTTTTTCAAACTGAAAACTGGGAGCTGAGTAACAGTGTAACGGCATTACTTAGAAGTAGACAACCATGCTTATTCAAAGTGGTGGTTGCTAATGGGAATGGGAAATTAGCATTTTGGAGGGGTGGGGAGGAGGAACCACTGATATTTTTCACAACTGACTTTGAACAGTGATTTGATTGTTAAACTCGGGCATGTACACATTTGATTAAAAATAAAAACTAAAAAAAAAAAATCAAAAAATCAATGCCTATTGAGGGGAAATCAAAAATCAATAAAGCCAAACTTTAAAAAAAGCAGTTTTTGTACATGGAAACCATATATGGGAAATATAATAGAAAAAAAATAGTTTCCACAACAAAAACCCCCATAAAATATTTAGAAATAACCTGAACATGGAACGTAATATTTCTATGAAGACTGGCCCTCTACTGAGAGGCATAAAGGAGTTCTTGAAAGGAGTGACATGTCTCGTTCCTGGGTCGGATGATTCGATATTACAGAGGTGTCCGTGGTCCTTCAAGTAAGTTTAATACAGTCTCAATCAAAACTGCAACAAAATGATGGCTCATTTGTGAGAATACTACAAGAATATGGGAAAGAATGGATCAGGCATTGCCCCGCCAGGTTTTAAGGTATATTTAAAAAGTGTGGTATAGGCACTGTAAACAAAAGGCCAACAGAACCAAACAGGCTGAAAAAGTCAGTCCAAGTATGTGATCCATAGCATGTGATGGAAATGGCCTTCCCACTAAGCACCTGTGTATATCCGGGTGAGAGAGAAAAAATGGATTCAGCAAGCAACTGGCTAGCCGTTCTATAGATCCCAGCTTCTGTAGGCAAGGATCTGCCCAGGGGTCCCCACCCCGTTTTCTTACACTGCATATATCCCAGCTACATCAAAGGTTTAAAATGAAAAATAAATATAAAATCATTAAACTGAGTGAGGCTTCGAGTCTAGCCAAGTTGCCACGCCAGAGCCATGAGCATTTCTTTTACCACTTTTAATCAATTGTGTTTGTTGCTTCTACATCTTAAGTATCTCTAGAATCTGTCTCTAGTCTCTCCCGTTGTGTAGGCTTCTACGTGTCTTTCTTGGATCAGTGCGACAGGATCCTACTTCTAACATGATCTGAAGCCCATCCATTTTCCGTGGAATAATCTATTATAAAACCCACATAGGACCCTTTCAATCCATGTTTCATCAGCAATGAGGACCCTCCCAGGACTCCTCACTGCTGTGAGGCCCCCGAAGTCCAGTGCCTCGTCTTGGACTGCGAGGCCCGTCGTGATCTGGCCGCTTCTCTCTCTGGCACTGTCTCTCCTGCTCTCTCAGTATCATTCCAAACATAGTGAACTTCTTGGTTTCTAGAACTTGCCAACATTTTCACCCCCAGACCTTCACACATACTCTTCTATCCAGAACATTTTTCTCTCCTCCTCATATCTCTTTGTTTTCAGGTCTGGGAGCCTCCCGTGACTCCCTGGTGGTGTGGAGTGCTAAGGAGAGCATTTTGTTTAACTGTCTGTTTCCACACAGGAAGTAAACTTCGTGAGTGCAGCGATGACGTCTGTGTTGGCCATCTTTCAGTCCCCCAGAATTTAGCATTACATCTAGAACATAGTAGACACTATTGAATGAATTAAATTGTGCCTGTGTAAGTCAGTTCTTCATGATTAAAAAGAGCCCAAATTCACATGGTGCAACACGGATGGTAACAGCAAACAGCAACATTTACCAACTCTCATTAATAAAGCTGGGGCTGTGCCTGAGTGAGCGCCCTACGAGCCAGTTTCCAAATTACACATTCCTGCTGCAGGCCAGTTTCCTCTGACTTCTAAGTATTTTCAACCAAAGTCCGCTTCTCAAAATCTGACCCACTGAGGTTTGGGGCTGGTATCAGAAGTCCCAAATAAGGAGAAATCCCACCTATTATCTTGCTTCCTGCTTCTAGATTCTTCAGTTGAAGTTGCTTCAGCCTCATCTTGCACGCTGTCCTCGAGTTTCTACAGTGGAAATGGGATCTTAAAAGAGACATTTTGAAAATATTTTCATTTGTTTGCCCATGTAAGTACCAGTTTATGTTTTCAAGGTTGTGTGGTTGACAAATATGCTGCCCTATCTAGTACGACTGGGTGGGGGTTTTTAGGTTGAGTGAGTTGTCAGCTGGATGAAAGACGCCTGAGTTGAAGGACCTGGGGGTGGGGCTCTTCACATGTGCAGCCCCCTCGGGCCCTCAGCAGGACCGGTTGTATCACCCTTGTCTCTGCTGCAAAATGAATCTAGTGTTCTTTCAATTCCAGTTGGCCTAATGCTGCGTTGCTTAGACTAGCTTTAAATAAGAAATCCTTGACTTAATACACTTGAAAGAATCATGAGCTGGCAAAGCTAACACTGAATATCAGGCAGGAACTACGTTAAGTCCCTCAGCATTCATCCCCCAATTCAGGTCAAACGTTACAGCTTCTGTGAGTGGCTGTTTCCGCCTCTCTTTTGGATGTTTATTGTCTCAAACTTTGCCAGCAAAAAAAAAAAAAAAAAAAAAAAAAAGGGTTAAAAATAAAACAAAAATATCATGAACTTAGTATGTGAGGATCACAACATACTATGTTTTTGCCTGTGAAATTATTTACTCCTTGGGATTTAGTCCAGTGTCTTGAAGGGTTGGAAGGAGACGTCTTGCAGAAAAGGTTTCAGTTGGATTTAGAATTTGAAACTACCTTCAACCAAAGGAGGAGGGGTAAACTGCCAGGTTCCATAAGTGTGTTGCTCGGGCCTGACAAGCAGCGGCCACGAGCACCGGTGAGAGCAGGCAATAGAAGGAAGCTCGTTTACTTCTCAGCACTCGGGAAGGGAGCTTTCTCTTCTAGACGTGGACCATGTCCAGATGAGAAGGCCACCCCTCCAGCCTGAGGCATGGCTTAGCCCCTTATAGTGGCTTCGTTTAGCATCTTAGAGGCAGAGGTAGGAGTTCTGATGGACTAAACGGAATGAAATGCAGCAAGTAGGCTATTTGGGGACCATTTCCCCTGAAGCCAAAAACCTCATCACAGACAGTTTTGGGAGAGAAGAATTGATCACAGTTTCGAATTGTATAAAAAAAAGTCTCCAGTTTCCATGACAAGATTGTTATTAATTCCTACCAAGCTGGAAGGACTGTGGCTCATAAATCAACTGTGTAACCTTAAGAGACCAAGGTTATACTCTTCTGTTCCTATGTATTAGAGCCAAACTTTTGTTCCATTCGGAAACCCTAACCACCCTGAACAAATATCAGTTATCCCTCAAGTAATCGTTAGGAATTGGTCATACCGCAGGGTCCTTGGTAAACTAGAAATGCTTAGCGATTCCTTGTGTTTATTTTTTTTTTCCTTTTCTCTTAAATAGAAAATGTACTGGAATTAACTTTTTCCCTTCACTAGACAAAAACATGAAAGATATAAAATCACCATCTTCCCTTCGTTCCGTAGTTGACAGTTGTTTTTGGCTGCTCAGTATCCATTCTCCATTTCTAATAATGCCCCAGGTCCCTTCCACAGTGAGTGATTTCGGTGGGAAGGTAACCTGGTGACCTCTCGAACGGCAGAAGCTAAGGGACACAGCTGTGCTGTCCAATCCAGTAGTCACTGACCACCTGTGACCACTGGGTACATGGAATGTATCTAAGACACTGAGTTTAATTTAATTTTAGTTAACTTATTTAAATTTAAAAACTGATGCTCAGTTCAGTTTTTGAAAACTTGTAAGTATGTTTGGAACAATTTGAGTATGTGAATCTACTTTCTCAACTCAATTTTATGAAATCCACCTACAGTTAACTTTTTATAGTTCACGTATTTCCATTGAAAATTCAGCTTCCAAATTAAGATGTGTTATAAATGTAAAATAGACTCTGGATTTTGAGGGGAAAGTGTAAAATATCTTATTGGTAATTTGTTGTATTGGTTACATGTTGAAATTGTTACGATTAGTTCCATTTCTTTTGACTTTCTTTAATGTGGCACTAGCAATGTAACATCACACGCGTGGCTTGCATTCCACTTCTCTTCCCCTTCAGGCTGGGGCAGACCTGTAACCCGAGTGTGGCCACCCGAATGCTCCTCGGAGCCCAGCAAGCAAGGCAAGGACAGACCCAGTGGACAAGTCAGAGGGAGGTGAGCCACTGCAGGGTCACTGCCCACCGCACCCCACCCCGCCCCCTCAGGGGGCCTAAGTCTTCCACTTCCACACCCCCCGAGTCCCTTTTCCTCACATTAGCTGGCTCTTCCTGATGTTTGCAGTCAAACAGCCGAACAGACCTGATCAGGATATGTCAGGAAGTGAGTCTCTACCCTTGGCCCCCCTGTGACCCGAATCCCGGGTACATCTTGTTGCCGCTGACGTCACAACCCTGGGGCTGGGACAGCGGCGTCTATGTCAGCTCCTTGGGGATTCTGATGCTCAGCCAGGCTTGAGAAGCTCGGCTTTAGGTATTTTCAGCATCAGCAGGGCGAGTTGGTTAACATAGCCTATGCCAGCACACTTCTGACAGAGGTTCAACACACTTCCTGGGATCCCTGCCCTCCCGCTGGAGGAATACCATTCACACAGTCAGCTAATATTTATTCCCAATCTCGGAATTGTCCTAGATGCTAAGGAAATGGCAGTAAACAAAACAGACAAAAACCCCTCCCTGCTAGACATACTTTTTAGTGGGGGAAGGGATTTAATAAGCCCCATAAAAAAGAAACAGAGTATGTTACATGGTGAAAGTGCTAAGGAGAAAACCAAACCAGGGAAGGGTGTAAGGTCTGACTGTGTGTGTTTAGATGGGGTGGTCACAGAAGGAGCACCTCGGAGGTCATGTTTGCAGGGGAGGAGCAAGGCTTCCGAGCATGGGGTGGAGGGAGAGCTTTCCGGGCAAACAGAGAAGCAAGTGCAGAGACCCCAAGGTAGGACTTTGGCCTTGAAGTTGCCATGAAGTTCCTTAATTCGCCCCCCACCCCCACCCCTGACTTGTGAGGCCGAAGGCTGCTCAGAACTTCTGGATGCTGCCCGTGGTCACGGAGGGGCAGTGGGCAGGGCCGGGGGTCCTGGGGCCAGGGCAAGCTCTGCGCAGGACTCGGGGAGGCTGTTGCCTTAACAACATCCCCTACCTTGTGTGATTTGCGGGGCCGTTTTGAAATTGGAATCCACTCTTGTCAGTCGAAAGGATCTCACGAGGATTTGCAGAAGGAGTAAGTAGTTTCTAGACCATATACCAATTGTGGCCAGAGGGCTCCCTGACTCTACCCAATATAGTCCTTGCAGAGGGGCAATGTCAGCCTTGCATGGCGGCACTCGGCATGTTTGCAAGCAGCTGACCAGGACCTGGGGACTTGAGTCCCCTGTGAGGGACACGCTCCCGATCCCCAGGGCACTTCGAATCCTGGCCTGCATGTGAGGATTGGACTTGAGGCCCACGTCTGTCTGTGCCTATGGACAGATAAGCCTATTAACAGTTGGGTTTTGATTTTTTAAAAATGCATTCAAGTAATCAAAAGTCAAATGAGAGTATCCTAATTTCCCAGGAGTAGGTGGAGAGCTTTCCCTTCTGCTCAGTGAGGGAAGTTTTTAATTAATAGTCCCAGCGTGCTGAGATAAGTGAGGAAATCCAGGAAGGCTCTTCTTGCATATTTTTACCCCATAAGAGTGCCCTATTTTAACAGGAAACAGTACTTTTTCTAATTGAAAAAAAATATCTGAGGTATTGGCAGAACAACAGAAGGTCTGTGTGGCTGGTGCGGAGTAAAGAAAAAGAATGGTAGAAATTAACGTCAGACAGGTAAGGGTGGTGGGGAGAGGAGGCATCTGTAGGGTCCACTTTCAACCATTTAAAGAGTGAAACACGGCTCGTCACCAGGGTGGTGTCAGCCCGCAACCCAGAGGGTGCAGGGGTGCAGGGCAGGGTCACCTGGAGAGCCGTGTGCACACCCTGCTCTCTGTCTGGCTGAGATCTTAACTGGGGCTTATTTTCGGGGAAACACGGTATGTGCAGTGAGAAGTGCTGTGAAAAAAAGAATAGCAGATAGCAGTGAAGGACAAAGTGTGTGGTGCTAGTTTAGAACAAGTGGTCAAGAAAGGACCCTTTGAGAAGGAGACTTTTGTGCAGGCTTCTGGAAATCTCAGGGTCTTTCCAGGCAGAGAAAACAGGGACAACCAGATTCAGAGGCCTGGCCGTGGTTGATTGTTGGGCCAGTAGCCAGGAGGCCGTGATGGAGGGAGCGAGCAGGGGTGGTGCACTCAGAGGTGTCAGGGGACAAGCTCAGAAGGAACTGTCTGCCAAGGCAAGGCCTGTGGATTCTAGTCTGATGAGTGAAAAGCCCCTGCAACATGTTGACAGGGTCGTGCTGGCTGCGGGGAGAGACTAAAAGCCCTGATGGGACATCAGCCCAGTCATCCAGGCAAAATAAATACACGCCCCAAACCCTGGTTGGAAGGGCTAACAGTAGGCCCACTGACCGCTCTGCACCCCTTTACTCCTTGGGGGTGGGAGCATCAAGTGCCCGTGAAAGAGGAAAGCCGCGCTAAGGCTACCCAGCTTCATTGAAACAGGGCATTTGTCCATAGAAGACATTTTCTTAAATGCTATAAAGTGAAATGTATTTAAGGCCTTCTCTAATTTGACATGCCTTCAGAAGCCTGGATAAGAAGTACCTCTCTTCTTAACTTCCCAGAAACTGCTGCTGCTGAATTCAAGACTGAGGACCGTGGTGTTTGCAAGCCTTCTGCAGCCCATCTGTCAAAGTGCCTGCATGGGGCTCTGGGACTCGGCAGCTTCTCACCCACTTCAGTTTTCTTGGATGAAATCTGAGCAGGCCTATGACACGTATGTACGTCGACCACAACCGTGTGAAGCACTGGGGTGATGTGCGCCTTGGGGGAAGCCTTTGTAAATAGCACAGGTTGCGGAGGAAATCAGCTCCTCCACGAGCAGCTGAACTTCCCCTTGTGTGTTCCCCCAGGTTAAAATGTCAGCTGCCAAAGAGGTTCCCCCTGGGAAAGCACTGCCACGCTGTCCACGCCGGCTTTGTGGGGAGCCTCGTGGTGACTTCCCTGCTGGACAATGCTCCCTGCTGCTGACCACATGCAAATCTCAGAGACTTCCCACCGGGTAAAGCACTGACTGGTGAGTTCTCGCCTTCTTCCCGCCATGTGGGGTATTACACAGGGCAACTTCTTCCTTTCAAACCATGTGGTTCCAGATGCACAGCAAACCTGGCTGCCTGTCCCAGGTGGACGGCTGCATCGTGACACCAGGTGACAACCTGAGGAGACCCCAGAAATGGCTGGGAGGCTCCCATGCTTAGTCAGTCCATTCACTCACTGCGATTGAGGCAAGGGTTCCCTGAGCTTACTTTATCCTTTGGAGACTGGACTCTTCCCTTTGAAAACAACCCTTACTATTCTTTACAGCATTTTATCTGAATAAATTAAGGGTACGGGAGAGAACTGAATATGGGCCACAGGGAGTGACTGTGTATATGACAGACAGAGGTAAAAATAGATTAATTGAAACAAGTTAACCACCAGCTTAGCCCATTTTCCTCAAAGAGAAAACAATGATCACAAAACCGTAAGTACAAGATATAACGTTTAATTCTAATTGTTCAGAAACAATCCTGATTTAAGTCACAACTTTTAAAACTAGTAATAAGGTTAACTAGCTTGGGTTATAAGATTTTATCCAGTTTAAGGATACCTTACATAGTACTTTATTGTGGTTCACGAATATCAAGGTGCTTCTTCAATATGGCTTCAGTGACTGTTATAAGAAACCCTCGGTAAGTAAGAGTTCTCTAGGTTTAAAAGTTAATTCCAACGTGTAGGAATAAAAATGAGGCATAGAGAGAGGTTAAGGCTCAAAGGAAAAATGTTTAAGAGGCCCACATGATACATAAGGAATCAGAACCCAGGTCTTTGTCAAATGTCTGCTCCCACCCTCACTCCAAGACAACATTTAAACAGTGATAGAAATAATCTCAGGACATCAATACACTGATGTGATGTGTATGCTTTCTAATAAAACAATTTTGTCATTTTTAGAAATAAAAATGCGTTCATTTGAAGACTGAAAAATTCACCAGTTACTATTCCAATGGCATCCACACGAAAAAGGTGACAAGAAACAGGTAAAATTAATTTTAATATATTTTATTCACTATATCCAAATTTTATTTCAACATGTAGTCAATATTTAAGAAGTATTAATAAAAATATTTACTTTTTCATACTATCAAAATTTGATGTATATTTTATACCTTATTTCTTAATTCAGATGCTAAATTTTCATTCAAAATACTTGCTCTGTATTTAGATTTCATAAAATTTACATTTGAAAAAGTCAATTCACATACCAAGTTAGTTGAAGCATACCTAAAAGATTTCCAGTAACTGAGTTGAGAATCAATATTAATTAAAATTTTTAAAAATCAAAAATTCAGTTCCTCAGTTGCACTAGCCACAATTCAAGTGCTCAAGAGTCACGCGTAGCCCATGGCTGCTATACTGAACCAGCTGCTTTAAAGAGCCACAGGAGTCTGCTCTTAATACAAGGGTGTTGCTTTAACGGGACAGCAGTTAGAGCAGATGTCTTTAATCTCTTCTCAAAATTAAATAACTTTCTTGTACCTTAAACTATCCACTGTCTCATCAACATATTATAAATTATTAAAATTTTTCTTAATTATATTTTGTCATAATATGCCATATTTTGTAGTAAAACTGCATTCAGATATTACGTATAAATGCTTCCTGTTGAATTATAAAGAAACTTATATGAAGCATCTTTCTCCAAAGTAAACATTACTACAAAATATTAAACCAACTCCTAAGACCAATGTTAAAAAGGAGATCCCATTATATTATTTACAAAGTAATGATTAAATATTCGTTGAATATTTATTTAAATGGCACAATTCATGAGAATCAAAGTGAAAATATGTTTATGCCTATGCTTTAGCTGTCATTCACTTCATTATCTCTTTACTAATTGAGTATTTAAAAAATGCAAAACAGTTAGGTATTAGACTGAATGACAACAGTCTAACACCTTGAAATTATAAAACCTACTGATCAAAATAGATGCTCAAATCTTTACCGAAAGTAATTAAGTCTTGTGGTTAAATTGCTGCAAAAATAGAAAGATTCAAATGCTGGAGCCCATGAAGTTTGTCTAAAGGTGAGACGGTGCCGCCTCCTTACACCTTGGCCCTCAAGCTTCTGGCTTGGTCCCGAAGCTCCAATGCTGCAATTGCCGAGAGGTGGACTTCATCAGGCCCATCTGCTAGGCGCAAGGTTCGCGTTAAGGCGTACCTGGACAAACAGAAGGAACAGGGATGGCAGGAGTTACCAGAGTGGAACAGATACTTTAATGTCAGTCACTCTGATTCTAAGCCCAAACTATTAATTTTTGCAGTCTCACCAAAGCAGTGATAAGAAAAAGAGCAGAGGGAAAATCAAAGAAAGAAGCCCACAGACTTCTGAAATGTCATTTTAAAGTTCTCACCTTGGGAACTGTACTTTCAAAGGGCATAGTGCAGTGGGCTTAGTCTCAGCCTTGATTAGCTACAGATTACTAGAAGTTGCTACAACTAGAGGGGATCTCTTAGGTAAGCAACAAGCAGTGAAGTATAAATATATAATACTTCTATATTTATAAATATACAGTATAGGTATGTAGTTCTTTCTTAAGGTTAGAAATGGATGAGGGGAAAGGGATGTGATAGAGAAGGTGGCCCTGTGACTGTGGGGATGGACAATGGAGAGTATTCCTTCTCGACTCCCAGCAACCAGAATCTGGACATGAGACGGTCACTGGTGTGCCTGCTCAGAGTGGCCGGGGCCCCCTGTGGACGTGGTAAGCCGTCCTCGGTTTACATACCTAAGCCTGGCCCTGGGCTCCCTTTGGCCATCTCTGCCCCCTCCTTTCCTTCCTAGTTCAGGGTGAACATCCCATGCTATTTTGTCTACCCAGGAACCCCAGAGTAAAAGCTTACATAATTGACTGAGACACTAGTTGTAATCGTAAGAGCAACTATTAATTCATACTGAGCTGTATGTTAAAGTACCTATATTACAGTTGACCTTGGAACAGTGAGGAGGGTAGGTCGCTGATGTTCAGTGTAGCTGAAAATCCCCATATAACAAGTCCATTATCTAGCATTCAATTATACTTTAAACTACGTTAGTATCTTTGTTTTCTTCTTAAACAGTGTCACGGCATCTGTAGATGTTTAACTCCAAGCCTGTCAAAATTAGATGGTTATTAAATGATAGCCACTCACATGTTAGCCAGTGGGTAATCCTGGGAAACACCTGCACCTCCGCACACTTGGATGGCCCGGTCAATAATCTTGCAGGCGGCCCGAGGGGCAGCCACTTTAATCATGGCAATCTACAAAAGCAAGATACAAAAAGAATATACCTGTCTTCAACAATACACATTGTGACAGTCTGATATAATCTGTATTTTCTTTGTGAAATGGAATGAGGGAACTTTCCCACATGCATCACCACTTAAACAGGATCTTTGATGAAAGCCAATAAGGATCCGCTGTGATGCAGCAAACGGCCATATTTCAGTCAATACAGACCTTTTGGAAAGAGACAGCTCTTCCAAATCACATTTTTTTTATTTCTAACTTGCTTTGTTTCCAAAAGAATTTCAGGCAGCTGATAAATTACTTTCATCACCTTAAGGCTCATAAAAAGAGTTCAAGAATCTTTACTAATCAGTTTTTTCTTAGCAATGTTATTGGCATTTAGAATTAAATGATCACGTTCTTATTCCATACAAGCCAGAAGCATAAGAAGGCAGGGGACAAGAGGCACCTTTTATGTGTCACACACAGTGCTGTGCATTCTATATCATCTTGGTCACTCTTTACTAGAACCCTACGCCATAGGCAGAAAGCTTAGATACTTGGCCTAGTGTCAAAAGGCTAGCAGAAAGTGACATACTGAGTACAATTCCAGGTCCGTATGAAGTCCGGAATTTCCCTAATCCCTGTGGCTACATCTCAAGAAAACTAGTAGGTGCCATACATTTATAATCTTTAAACCAAAACCATAAGAAGCTTCCAATATTCCCAGTGCCATCAAGGTACTAGTGGGACCTGAAATGCCCAATGGGTGAAGAAACCAGAACAGGCTTGGCCAATGGTGGTCCTAGGGGCCTCACCTCCTTCTTAGCGCCACTGCTGCCCAGAGTGTCAATTTTGTGGGCAGCTCTCAGGGTCAACAAGCGGATCTCTTCAATGGCAATGCGACTTTCAGCAATCCAGTGAGCCACAACTTCCTGTAGGGGAGCAAAGGACAGCAAAACGGGAGATAAGCTGGTGCTGATGGCACATGTAACACAGCCTTGTGGTTTGGTGAAAACACTCTAGGCCAAAGACTGTTCCCAAGCCTTACTTTACATGTTTTTAAGTGGAAGAGTTAATGCGTTTGATACAATTTCTTTAATAGTTGTAACACCTGATTTATTTCACCGTTAGTGAGATTGGTAGTTTGTGGCTTTTGAGGACTCAGTCCATTTCATCTAAGTTGTTAAATTTATGTTCTGTGCACTCATGCCTGAGTGTGAGGGTCCCAAGGCCCAGATCTGCAGTGGAGGAGATTCCATGTCAGCCTCAGCTCCAGGCCCATTCTCCAATCCAGCTTTTCCTGAAGAGCTCTGTATTGAGGTTTACAGGGTATCTGCACGGATTAAGAAAATGGTACTTCCAATGACTTCTACTTCCAGGAAAATGGAGTAAGAGATGTACTTTTCCCTTTCGTCTTGCTAAGTACAGTTAAAAAACTGGGAATTATCTATATAACAAACCTAAGAAGACTCTGAATGTTGGAGAAAAGAAGGCAGACCTGCTAGGGACTTCCAGACTAAAAGAATAACTTGGTGGTGATTTCTCTGGGTTTTCTTTTTGACTCACATATCCCAGACCTGGAGCTGAACAAGACGGCAACCTGGAAATGCCTCTGAGCACAAACAAGAATCAAACAAAAAAGTGTCCCACCAAAGCCTCCTCTGTTTAGCTGAAGGATTGGGTAGGGGTAGCCTAGCAAGACAGAAAACCTTAATACAATAACAACTCTACCCAAGCCAAACGCAGAAAAAACTATGGCCCTGCCCCTACTCATGCCTGCAGATTTCCACTCATCAGTGTTATAATGAGGAACCTCAACACCCCTGCCAGGGAGGTATCAGAGAAGCCAAACGAGGAGCTAGACTAGCAACAAGCTCCATTCCACCTGTGGTGTCAGTGGAGACCACCTGGGGAGCCTGGACTCCTCTCCTCAGTATCAGTGGAAGCTGAGAAGGAACCTGGACTTCTACATCTGCCTGGCAGTAATGAGATGGTAGAACCCCATCTTCTAACAGAGTGGTATCTCAGAAAGCCAGCTAAAATAGAAGGTTTATATAGGCTAATATCCCTGATGAACATAGATGCAAAAATCGTCCAGAAAATATTGGCAAACCAAATTCAGCAATATGCTGAAAAGATCATACACCATGTTCAAGTGAGATTTATTCCTGGCATACAAGGTTGATTCAGTATCCACAAATCAATTAACCAGATACACCACATAAATAGAATGAAGGATAAAAAAAATATGATTGTATCAATAGATGCAGAAAGAACATTTGACAAAATCTAACATTTATGTTAAAAATTCAGCAAAGTGGGGATACAGGGACCATACCTCAACATAATAAAGGCCATATATGGCAAACCCACATATAATATCATACTCAATCATGAAAAACTGAAAGCTTTTTCTTTAAGATCAGGAACAAGACAAAGATGTCCACTTTTTACTACAGTTGTTCAATATAGCATTGGAAGTCCTAGCCAGGCAATCAGAAAAGAAAGAGAAATAAAAGGCATCCAAATTGGAAAGGAAGAAGTAAAATTGTTATTTGCAGATGACTTGATACTATATAGAGAACCCAAAAGATTCCACCAAAAAACTATTAGAACTAATAAATGAATTCAGTAAAGTAGCAAGATACAAATTTAATATTCAGAAATCAGTTGCATTTTTATACAACAAACTATTAGAAAGAGAAATTAAGAAAACAATCCCATTTACAACTGCATCAAAAAGAATAAAACACCTAGGAATAAATTTAATGAAGGAGGTAAAAGACCTGTAGTTAGAAAGCTACTGTGTTTCCCTGAAAATAAGACCTAGCCGGACAATCAGCTCTAATGCGTCCTTTGGAGCAAAAATTAATATAAGACCCAGTCTTATATATAATATGTTATAGTAAAATAAGACCCGGTCTTATATTATATTACATATATTATAGTGATGTTGTATTATATATAATATAGTAAAATAAGACTGGGTCTTATATTAATTTTTGCTTCAAAAGACGCATTACAGCTGATTGTCCGGCTAGGTCTTATTTTCGGGGAAACATGGTATAAGACACTGAAGAAAGACATCGAAGACACAAATAAATGGAATCATATACTGTGCTCATGGACAGGAGGTGTTAACATTGTTAAATGTCCATAATACCCAAAGAAATCTACAGGTTCAGTACAATCCCTATCAAAATACCAATGGCATTTTCCACAGAACTAGAATAATCCTAAAATTTTTATGAACCACAAAAGACTCCAAATACCAAAGCAATCTTAAGAAAGAACAACAAAGTTGGAGGTATTATGCTACCTGATATCAAACTATACCACAAGATGATAGTAATCAAAACAGCATGGTACTGGCATAAAAACAGACACATAGATCAATGGAGCAGAATAGAGAGCCCAGAAATAAACCCATGCTTATATGGTCATTTCATCTACAACAAATGAGGCAAGAATATACAGTAGCGTAAAGACAGTCTCTTCAATAAAATGGTATTAGGGAAACTGGATACATGCAAAAAAAAAAAATGATTTAGACCACCTTCTAATACCATATACAAAAATAAACTCAAAATGGATTTAAAGACTTAAATGTAAAACCTGAAACCATAAAACTCTTAGAAGAAAATATAGGCAATAAACTCTTTGACAATGGTCTAGCAGTAATTTTTTTGGATACATTCCCTAGGGCAAAGACTACAAAAGCAAAAATAAACAATGGGAATACATCAAACTAAAAAACTTTTGCACCATAAAGGAAACCAATAAAACAAAAAGGCAACCTGCTGAATGGGAGAAGATATTTGCAAATGATTTATCTGATACTGGGTTATTATCCAAAATACATAAAGAACTCATACAGCTTGACATCAAAACAAGAAACCATTTGATTAAAAAAACAGGCAAAGGACCAGAATAGACATTTCTCCAAAGAGGGCATACAGATGTCCAACAGACACATGAGAAAGATGTTCAGCACCACTAATCATCAGGGAAATGCAAATTAAAACCACAATAAGATATCAACCTCACACCTGTCAGAATGGCTATCAATAAATCAGCAAACAATGAGTGTTGATGAGGACGTGGAGAAATGAGACCCCTCGTGCACTCTTGGTGGGATTGCAAATTAGTGCAACAGTATGGAAAACAGTATAGAGGTTCCTCAAAAAATTAAGAACTATCTTGTGACCCACCAATTCCACTTCTGGGTATTTATCCGAAGGAATTGAAAATACTACTTGGAAAAAATAAATGCATCCATATGTTCATTGCTGCACTGTTTACAATAGTCAAGACACAGAAGCAATCTTAATGTCCATCAATGGATGAAGGGATAAAGCAGATGTGAGATATATCTGTGTGTGGCACACACATACACACATGAATATTACTCGGCCACAAAAAAATTGAAATTTTACTGTTTGCAACAACATGGACAGCCCTAGAGGCTAGTATTAATGCTAAGGGAAATAGGTCAGACAGAGAAAGACAAATACCATATGATTTCACTGTATGTGGAATCTAAAAAACAAAATAAACAAAACAAACAGACTCATAGATACAGAGAACAAACTGATGGTTGCCAGATGGGAGGGGGTTTAAGTGAAAAAGGTGAAGGCATTAAGAAGTACAAATTGGTAGTTACAAAATAGTCACTGGGATGTAAAGTACAGTTTAGGGAAAATAGTCAGTAATATTGTAATAACTAGGTATGGTACCAAGTAGGTACTCGACTAATTGGAGAGATCACTATAAATTATGTAATTGTCTAAGCACTATGCTGCACACCTGAAACTAATGTAATGTTAAGTGTGAAGTCTAATTGAAATAAAATAGTGAAAAAATAATCATTTTAAAAGACAGTATTACCCCAATACCAAAACCAGATAAAGACGGTACAAAAAATAAAAAATAAAAAATAAAAAGAACTACTGACCAATATCCCTCATGAATACACATGAAAAAATCCTTAACAAAATATTAGCAAGTAGAATTCAGCAATGCATAAAAGGAATTATACACCATGGCAAAGCAGGGTTTATTCCAAGGATGCAAAACTGATTTAATATTTGAAAATCAATCAGTGTACTCCACCATATTAGCAGGATAAAGAAGAAAAATTACATGGTCATATAAATCAATGCAGAAAAATAATTTGACAAAACTCAACACTCACTCACCATAAAAGGTCTCAGAAAACTAGTAATAGAGGGGAACTCACCTTGACAAAGAACATCTACAAAAACTTACAGCTAACATTATTATACTTGACATTCCCCTAAGATTGGGAACAAGGCGAAGAGGTCCACTCTCACCACTCTTACTCAATATAGTGCAGAAATTCTGGATAGTGCAATGAGGCATTAAAAGGAAATAAAATGTATACATATCTAAAAGGAAGAAATAAAACTGTCCCTTATTTGCAGATGACATAATTGTCTACGTAAACCCCCATCTACAAAAAATCTCCTAAAACTAATGAGTTCAGTAAGGTCACAGGATACAAGATAAACAAAAATCAATTACATTTCTACATACTAGCAATGAACACATGGACACTGAAATGAAAAGCACAATATAAGTTATAATCCCTCAAAAAATGGAAATACTTTTATGTAAATATAAAAAAACATGTATAGGACTTGTACATTGAAAGCGATACATAGATAATAAAAACAAATCAAAGAAAAGCCGAATAAATGGAGAGACATACCGTGTTCATGGATTAGAAAATACAACATAGTAAAGATGTCAGTTCTTTCCAAGCTGATACATTGGTTGAATACAATTCCTATAAAAATCCCGGCAGGATTTTTTTCCTCACAGATATCAACAAGATTATTCTAAAATTTATATGAAAAGGCCAAGGAATAGAATAGCTGCAACAATTTTGAAAGAGAAGAATAGAGTGAAATGAATCAGTCATCATGATTTCAAGATTAATTATGTAATTATAGTAATCAAAATTGTGTGGCATTGGCAGAAAGAACAGGGAACCCAGAAATAGACCCACACAAATATGCTGAGTGATTTTTGAGAAAGGCTTGAAAATGATTCAACTAAGGAAGGATAGCCTTTCCAATAAATAGCACTGAAACATTTGGATATCCATAAGCAAAGAAATAAACCTTGACCTACTGCCTTATACAAAAATTAACTCCAAATAGATTACAGACTCAAATGTAAAACTTTCAATAAATTATTATCGGAGAAAATCTTCAGGATCTAGAGCTATGCAAAGCATTCTTAGACTTGACATTAAAAACATGATCCATAAAAGGAAAATTGACAAATTAAAAGCTTGTCAAAATGAAATACCTTTGCTCTGTGAAAGACCCTGTTAAGAGACTGAAAAGGTAAGCCACAGCATGGGAAAAAATATTTGTAAATCACATATTTGGCAAAGGATATTATCTAGGATATATGAGGAACTCTCAAAACTCAACAGTAAAAACACAATCCAGGTAGAACATGGGCATAAGACATGAACTGAAGAGGACACATGAAAAGATGTTCAACATGATTAGCCATTAGGAAAATATAAATTACAACCACAATGAGATACCACAATAAACCTAGCAGATGGCGAAAATGAAAAAATAAATAGTAAAAACACCATATGCTGGTGGGGATGTGAAGAAATGATCACTCATACACAGCTGGTGCAATGAACAGTATAGCCATTCTGGAAAAGAGTCTGGTGGTTTCTTAAAAAACTAAACATGCAAGTACCATATGAACCCAGCAACTGCATTCTTGGGCATTCATACCAGAGAAATAAGGACTCATGTTCACATAGAAACCTATACGTGAACGTGTATAGTAGCTTTATTTGTAACAACTACAAACTGCAAACAACCCATATATCCCTCGATAGGTAAATAGTTAAACTGTGGTAATCCATACCAAGGAATACTGCTCAGCAATAAAAAGGAATCAACTATTAAATACACATAACCTGAATGACTCTCCAAAGAATTATGCTGAGAATTAAACCAATCCCCAAAGTTTACATACTGTATGGTACCATTCTTGATATGACAAAAATCATAAAAATGAACAAATTACATGTCATGAGGGATTAATGAGGAGGTGGGGGTGAGAGTGAGGCAGGTGTGCCTACAAAAGGACGACAGGAGGGATCCTTGTGGTGATGCAAATGTTCTGTATCTTGACAATGACAGCACCTTGGTCCTGATACTGTATTACAATTTGGCAAGATGTTACTACTGGGGGAAACTGGGTGAAGGGTACAGGGATTGTTCTGTATCATTTCTTATATAAGCATATGAATCTACAATGATCTCAGATTAGAAAGATTGGTACTTGCTTCTCATTGGCTTAGTGAATACAGTCTCTGAGTTTTCTCCATTGTTCAGAACTTGGAAGGGAACAGGGGGTGTGGGAGGTGGGGGTATAAAATGGAAAACTATAGAGACCAAACCCACCATAAATCTTACAAGCAACCAAGCATTTAGAATTCAGCATTGATACTCAGGAGACATGGCAAATGCTTCCAGATAGCTGTACCTACATTTTTTTTGGTTCTCAGTTCTAACCACAGGACTGGTGTTTGTAAGGGAGAATAATACTTGTTAAGATAAATTTGACCAGTAGACAATTACAGTGTTCTGATTTGAGCGACATTAACCTTCCAATTTGATGCTTGGTCATGTTTGTTCTAGCACACTTCTTCAACGGGCTATTTGATCGGTTCCCCTCCCACAGTAATGTTCAGTATGATGGCCGCTAACCACACGTGGCTACTGAGCATGTGAAATGTGCCTAGTCTGAATTGAGATGCACTATATATTACAATGTATTAATACATCCTATAACTGAAATATACACCCAATTTAGAAGAATCAGTATTAGAAAGAGAATGTAAAATACCTTATTAAATTTTTTTATATTGATTTCATGTTGAAATGATAACATTTGGAAACACTGGGTTAAATAAAGGATTGTTAAAATAAATTTCATCTATTTCTTTTTACTTTTTAAAAACGTAAATTTTAGAAAATTTTAAGTTGCATTATGACTCACAATGTATTTCTATTGGATGGATCTGCCCTAGAGATTGAAATAAGACTCTGAGTTAACAACTTCAAACAAGCCACCAGTGGTCAGTGAGTATCTTTTTGATGGCTGTAAAACTGGGTGATTATAACTTCATGAATATACCCAAAATGCATTTACTTCTTAGCTTTAGAATAAAGCAGTGTTTTCAGCTGGGTCTCTACAGACCCTAGATTTGCTGAAAAGCATTATAAGGGTAGAAACTGAGTGCTCTAAGGAATTGCCAGATTATTTATTAAGACAGAATTTTGATACAGAACTTTCAGCGTTACCGCCTGAAATATTTAGAAGGCAGCTGGAAGGAGTCTCCAAATTCAGGGGAACGGAATGTTACTTTCACAAGTTGGAAAAACAAAAAGCAAAAAAATGCTCGCCCAGATTTTTGTTTAGGACATGCTGACACACACATCTCATTTACTTCTACCAGATCACACATATATCTTTCACTTCTGCCAGATCATCTTTGTGATAAATGCAAATAGTTTCCAGTGAAGGGAGTCATATTTTTGAAAAGCCCAGGCTTATTCTGCCTGATACCTTAACTTTAAAAAGCAGGAGGAATATTTCCTCTATTACAGTATTAAAACATCTCTCATGAAAGCAGCACTTGAGCAGCGTGCTTTAGTGTGTTCCAGATGCCTGTCTACATTTCTGTGTCCTCCCTTCACCCTTTTCCAGGGTTGGGATGCAACCTTGAAAAGTGTAACGAGATAGTCGATGCCATAAGTGACTCTTTAGCTCCTACTCCAGCAGCAGCGTAGAGTGTAACATGGCCCCAGAGTCCACACCTTCTTACTGACTCCCACAGTGCCCACCTGACAGCTGAGCTCTTGCCCTCACCATGTACTAAAGGGCTTTCCACGAATTATTCATAGGTGTGGGCCAGAAAACAAGCTGTATTTTTCCACAAAGACAATGTTACAACTACATCATAGATATGCTAAATAATATTTCACAAAAAGCAAACAGCCTATAGAAATCTAAGGTAAAAATATACTGCAAAATTTTATACTTCACAAGGCGACCAATGTTACTAAAATATACCTGTCCAGCAAACACATTTTATCACCATGAGTATGACCTCACACTAACATGTTAGCAATTGTAAGTATTAAATATTTAAAATTAATTTTTCTTGTCTTCTTAGAAGTTAGAAGGGCTTTGGGGGGGGGATGATTTGAATATCCTACTTCTCAAGAGTTTTCATAGGAAGTTTGAATGATAGCTTCTTCTCTCTTGATAAATATTGTCTCATTTTGATTATGTTGCCTCTATGTAATTACATTGTTTATTGTGCTTTGTAAACTACAGACTCAGTAGTACATAATTTATAGATGAGAATTTTAAAAATCACAAACATCCTGCCAAATGCCGGTTCCATTTCTACTTGCATTTCTCCAGTGACAGGGAACTTACTTCCTCCTGAAACAGTCCATTCATGCCATTTTCATCTCTCTCTCCTTTCACTGAGTTTTAGGCTGTTTTCCTATATCTTTACACTTATCTATCCAAATTCCTTCCATAAAGCCATAAACCAAAGCAAATCCTTCTTATGACAGCCCTCTCATGTCCACAAGAAGTGCTAATGTACCAGGTTGTCTATGGAATGAGAGTCTGAGAAAGTTAAAGGAATTGTCCACACTCTGTGTGCTGAGGCGTTGGAGCACTTTAGGAGTTATTTAATCTTTCACAAAGATGAATATCTCTCATCAGATTATATTTAAATACAGACATAAATATACTTTGTGGGAAAGAATCACCTTGTTTATATAGAGGAAATCTCTCTCTGACCAAGTAATGCTGTTTTGGTTCAAGGTCAGTGTAGTGCATTGGGCTACAATAAATTGAAATGAATAATCATCCTTACATGTGAATACAGCTTTTTCTTAAAGGCCACCCTCTGTGCTGCCCGTGTACACATGATCTGCAAAGCACGTTCCGCCAAACCCACTATTCGCATACAGTGGTGGATTCTGCCAGGTCCTAAGCGGCCCTGGGCAATTTCAAATCCCCTTCCTTCACCTGGGAGAAAGAAAAGAGAACATGAAAATGGCCACAGCTCATTTATTTTGTTATGCACACAAATCCTGAGAAAATGATGAGCTACCCTCAATAAAAATGTCATTCTGGTAAGAAAAAAGTTCTGTAATTAGGTTATACATTTATGGAACTTGTGCTTTCGGTGTTTTTTAAGCCACCATCATTAAACACTTCAATCAAATTGAAGAACTATCTCTTGCGTACCCACTAGGCATCGGCTATTTATTAGTGCTGCAATGGTTACAAAGGTAAATTAGACATAGTCCCTACACTAGGAGTTCCCGAGTGGAACCAAGAAGCAGGGACAAGGAAGCCAGGGATAATGGACATGGAGGACAAAGAAAGGCCAAAGGACAGACTGAAACTCTAGGGCCTAGCAGCATCGGGACTTGAGTGGATGGGATAAAGAACACAAAACGGAGGTGCCATTTGAGATGTTCTCTGAAGGTTGGGTAGGATTCCAGTAAGTAAGAGGGTGGTGTCATTCCAGGTATACGGTGTTCAAAGTTACTTATGCTTCTAACGTGTATATAAGACCAGAATTCAGAAAGTACTGAGGTTTTCTTAACACAAGTAGAGGCTGAGGATCATGTTTTAGGAAACATGTGTTGCTCTGAATTGTATAATTTTTGTAGTTAGCTATGTTTTCAATTGATGTGATATAAAATTATAGTCAAACACTTTACATTATTCCATGTAAGAAAATCCACAAAATGGAAAAATGTTCCCTTGTAAATGAAATAAGGGAAAGTATCTAAATTAAGGTAGACTTCGTATCTTTTCCATATTTAGGCCTGCAAATATTTTAATACAAAATATTAGAGAATCATTTTTGCAAACTTATCTCACCTAGTATTAAATTGGAGGCAGGAACTCGCACTTGATTAAAATGGATCTCAAAATGTCCTCCATGCAAATGATCTATCAAATAGAAAATAAGATTTTAAAGAGCAAAATGAGTTGACCAAAATATAGTCACGCATAATTAATCTGCTGAGGAAAAAGTAGGATTTAAGAGCCTCACGTCACAGACGTTCCTAGGTAGAGCTGAGCCCTGCACCATAGCCCAGAAAGCTCATCAACTGTTTCTTATTGTGAAAAGCAATTCCCGACAATGCAAAGAACCTGCTCAAAGGGACAGAGCAGGCTCAGCATTAGAGATAACGCAGAGACTGGATCTTCAAGTACGTTTGCTCCATGTTTAGGCTTGTTCACTGTGTGTTTGCCTCTTGAAAACGCCGGCATTTGACTGAAACTGGAAACACATTCACACTTGTCTTTACAGCACCCCTGCTCACCACCAAGTTCTGGAGACTCTCATGCTAACTCCACACCCTTTTCCTGGAAGAGTAGACATTAATAATCAACCTTCTCCACACTGTTTCTTTGGCCTGGGACATAGGGAGTTGGAGAGGTGCCGGTAAATGTGTCGTACTGAGAATTCAAACACAGGCTCTGCAGTGGAGGGCATTTGCAGCCATCCTATATTAGAAACCCATTCAGGGTGTTGGTCCGCAACCCAGCGTCCCATGCACAATTTGCTCCAGTGAGCTTGTTCACCCCATCTCGCCAATGCTTACCCTGTGAGTACATTCTGTAGTTGCATCCTACAGAGGGTGATGATGTCAAATGTTGTATAAAACTGCAAGTCTTACATCTGCTACTTGGACTTTTTCATTAGCCATATTCAGCAATAAAGAGAAAGCCAGAGTCACCACAGAACCTGAAGTTCAATGAATGTTTTCACCATGCTATCTAATTTACTTCTTTACATGTTTGTAGTTATTGTAACTCCTCCCACCAGCACGAAAGCTCAATGAGGACAGAGATTTTAGTCTATTGTTGTAACTAATGTATTCTAAGCACTGAGAACAGTGCTCAGCAGTCAGTAAATACTTGCTGAGTGAATAACCTGAGCAGCAAGGAAACAGTGCACATGAGCTTGGGTGGCGGGAAATGAAAGGATCCTTGCTTTTTAGAAATTCCACCAAAGGACAGAGGAAGGAAAAGTATTGCATTCAAATCAGTCAGAACTCATTATTAATAGTGCCTACAGGCTGATTAAGAAAGCTAAATTTGAAGACTACAGTGAATTTTACTGTGAATTACCCAGATTTAATTTTTCTACGTATATTTCGTTAATCCATTCTCCCGGATGACAGAGGGCCGACTGGCAGTCAGAGTTGCTGTTCCCCGAATACAATCTGCCCTTTCCCAAAAGTAAACAGAACGAGGTAGAACGCTGTACCACCTCTTTTTATTCGCTGTATTCTCAACTCCACTGGCATTTATACTAAGACCGTCGTCGGGGCCAAAAGATTTCTAAGAATACGTCTCAGACATTAAAATGCTATCTATTTCCGTCGGTGTGCCCACCCCTTCTAGTCTTCCCGCGTGGTCATGCTGGTAGCGTGCTCACCCATGTAGCCAAACACTGACAGGGGCCTGATCACTTCCACTCCAGCTGTGCTCATGGGAACGAGAATCATGCTGTGCTGCTTGTGTCTGGTCAAAAGAAGAACAGACGTTAGAAGTCTGCTAAGTGGGAAAGTAAAACAGATGTGAGGCAGAGTCACAGCTGTCATTTTGTTGTTGTTGAGGTCATGTAATCATGGGAGCACTGATGTCTGGAGCGGAGTATAAAAAACATACATCAAGGAAACAACGGACATGAGCACAGTGGGAGGCGGACTGGGATCCGGAACAAAAACAAGGATTTGAAAATAAGTAAAAGGTATGTGACTGAGGCTTCTCATTGCTCCACAGTGGGAACTGATATACAATAATAAACATTTTTCAAATGACTGCTTTGATCTAAACATCAACTATTTATAGACAGTTCTGAAAAAATTTTCTATGTCTTATAATCTGATCCAAAAAACTGAGGATTCAGCCACTTTTTAATACAGGAAATTCCACAGTGAAGAATGTCCAGCAACACTCTCTAAAATGTTTCCTAAAATATTTTAGCAAAATAACTGTGAAATACAAATATGCAACATTTAATATCATTTTATATTATGATTTGTGAGTCCAAACAGTACATCTTAAATAAATTAAGCGGATAGAAAGACTGACTCTTATTCATACAGAGATTTCTCAATCATAATTGTTTTATTACCTGCTTGCAGAGGTATTTTCAGTTCTTCCCAAAACAATTGCAATTTTGCACTTTGGATTACCAGCTCCTAAAACCAAGGGAAAAATGAGCAGAATACATCATAAAAGGAAATTTTCAGTTTGACATTGTATCCTAAAAGTTCTAATCCTTCCAAGTTTATCTCTGGCAAAAAATAAATAGGAAAAAAAAAACCTTGATTTCTTTTTTTTAAAAATGCTTATGTACAAAACTACATCAATCAAGAAAAATGACTAGGCAAGGCCAAGAATGGACTCCATCGATAAAAACTGCTGCACAAAAAAGAACCAGATGTCAAAGAAGCCATGAAACAGTTGGAACCCTTAAGACAAAATGACAGCTCTCCCATTCATATCATTTCAGATGTCAGCATGCTGGAAAAGTTGTGAAGTTCTTCTAGCATATTTCCTCCTGTTTAGATCTCATATTTTCTGACACATGGACAAGAAGATATTAAAACTCATGATATTTACTCCTCAAACAGTGGCTGAGAAAAACCTAATTTCCCCAGCAGTGGAGTTGGGTTAGGATTTGAGAACCTCAGTATCTATCCCAGACTATATCGTTTGTCCTAGCTATCCTACAAAGCAGCTGACGATGGTTTACTTGGAACTATCCCCATATATAAGGCTCCAATTTCAACTTCACTCAGTAAGCCTAGGTTGTCATTTATTTATTAATTGTTAGAAATTTGAAAAATATAGCTATGCTCATTTTAATGCAAACTTTTAATTTATTATAGTTCAGAAGTCTATGGCAATTCCCCAAAGGGGTCTTCTTGAAAAAAAGTACATTTCATTTTCAGCAGTAAGTCTAAGAACCTGGTCACTCAAGGAAATTATACCATTTAACTGGCTTTCTAATTACAAGGCCATAAACAACTAGGTACGACTAAGTTAAACACATCTATATAAAGTCTTAAACAAATTATCAGACTCTTTTTTTCTAACTTCTTATAAAAAGTGGTGTCAAAAAATTTGAAATGATATGAAGATTCAACGAGAAATGTTAGGAATTATGTCTAATAGTTGAAGAATGCCATAAAATCCCAAGCGTTAAAAGGATAAACTCCATGAACATATTAAAGGACAAGGCAGGGGATGCAATCAGTAGTGTACAGACTGTGGGAAATCTATGAGACAAATAATTCAGTTTCTTAAACAATTGAAATGCAACAGAGAGAGAGAGAGAGAGGGAGCTTACAGATTTAAAAAGACTTCAAAAAATTATCAATCAACAGCAACTTTGAGACCTTATTTGGATCCTAATGCAATCAAACACATTAAAATATTAATGATAATTATGAAACAATTAGATATGTGAATACTTACTGGATATGTAATGATATTAAGTAATTTTAGGTGTGCTAATGGTGGTGTAGTTACATTTGAAAACAGCACTTATTGTGATATATACTAAAATATTTGAAGGAAATGACATGATGTCTGGGATTTTTTCAAAATAATATGAGAAGAGGAAGCAATGGGAGTAGGGCCAAAGCAAGAATGATCATGAGTTGAACACTGGTAAGTCTCAAAACTATTCAGAGCATTCCTAGGAGATCTAAATGTGTAGCAGAGATATGAAGGAGAAATACGGGTGGTCTATAGAAATGTCTGGGTACAGCTCACAAAACAGTGACCGTGAGGAGCAGAGGAGACAGGGCTTAGAGGAACGATACCTTCAATTCTTTAGATTGAGAGGGGATGGGGAAGAGGACATAGTGAAGAAGCAGTGCTTGAAGAAAAGATGATGAGGCAAGAAACAGAGCAAGGCAAGCAGAGGTAAAGAAACAGCTGAGGATAGAATTGAAGAGTAAAATCAGAAAGAAGGGTCTACTTTAAACTCTAGCACTTATATTTGAAATTTTGAAACTCCATAGAGTTGAATCTCTGGCTCTACAGAACAAACAAATGAAAAAGAATGCACAACTATAGTTCTTGAGGTATTTTCAGTCTATCTGAGGAGATACCAAATAAACAGAGAAAACTGTACAACGGAAACAATCTAGAAATTACTAGAGTTCAGTGGAAACAGACTTGATAGCTTTTCTGAAACCAACTTGGAGACATTCAAGATGGCAGAAATATGTGTTTGTGTCCCATTGCTCCTAAGATCCTATTAATATAAAAATATAAAGGTACAATGAAGGCATAACCATAACAGAAAAGGAAGTAGAAAAGGTGAGGCATAGGACTGGGTGTGTTTGTGGTCACCAACAGATGAGAGAGTTCAAGAAATATCTGGGAAACAGAGGCAAGTTAACCAATGAAAAGTCAGATTCTAGAAAATGACATAAAGAGCTGCAAAGGGAGATGGTTCTGGCCCCAGAATCAGAAGGTGTGACTGAGAAGAGAGGCTACAAAAGGGAGATTAACTCAAGATTTTAAGTGGACAAATGTACCAGCTTCCACTCTTACAGGCAGGTATCTGACAGCCTGAGGAGAAAAATATATATAGTGTGTTACAAAAAACCTGAACAAAGTAATTTTGAGACTGGGAAACAAGCTTCCCGTCAGCTTACTCTAAAGTGAGTCCCAGCCCTGTTCCACCAACTTTCCCTACAGAATTCCTACTCAGGAGAGAAACATGGCTGGAAAAGGACTCTGTTAATAACGAAGAAAACGTCAACCGGCTACCCTTGTCTCTTAAGTCTGAACAGAAAACCAAGAATCTGTAGTATGTGAAGTCGGCCTGCAGCATTAAAGAGGGACCGATAAAAATAAACTGTACAATGGACCACAGAGGATCAAAATAAAACAAGAAACGGAGAGAACCTAAAACAAAACAAAACTGAGCTGAAACAAATAACAAAAGCTCTAGTTAATGTAATCTGAGAGATCCAAATGTACGGCAACCATAAAACCAGAAAAGGATGCTATGAAACAGGGATAACCGCAGAACAATAAAAACTCAAAAATTAACCTATGATTGCTAAAACCAAGTTTAACAGGAAGGCTAAAAATCAAATGAGGAAAATTTCCATCAGCAGAGGAAAAAGTCGGAGACTGAAAATAGGAGTGCAAAGATAGAGACACTTAGAGAAAAAACATAAAATCCAACATCAGAATAAAAGGAGTTCAGTTGAAAGAAAATGGTCCAGTAAAGAGAAAAATAAAGGGAAGAATTGATCAGGAAACTTGTAGAAGAAAATTTTCCAAAACTGATGAAGTCTTCAGATTAAAAGGGCTATTGACTGGTAAGAAGAATATCTTCAGATATGTGTTTGTGACACTTCAAAACATCAACAACAAAGGAAAAATCCTAAGGAGTTTTTTTTTTTGTTTTGTTTTGTTTTAAAGTCACCTACAAAGTAATGAGGATTAGACTTATATCACACTAAAGATTCTGAGAGGTGTCCAGAAAAGAAAGAAATATAATCACAGGTACGATATAGAGGTATGTGTAAGGGAGAGGAGATATAATATGATAAAAGCAAATATTGCAATGAAAGACAAATGGCAATTAAAACTCCAGGAAAATTTTTAAATGTACAAATGAACCAGGATTCAAATATAAAACCAACTACAAGATGGCACGAATTTTCTAACAGAGAGTGTTAGAAAAGCTATTCTAATTGATTGTGATGCTAGAAACACTCAGAACGGCCAAGGTGATATTACATTACGTACATCGGTTAGAGAAGGACAGGAAATCTAACACACTATTTAGACCAGCATACGAACAATATTCACATCGTCCTATAAGGTGAGTGCTGTCTGTTGGTTTTCAGTTTAGAATCATCCTGTGGTCAACATGGTTGTGACTTGCAAGGCAGACCATAAATGTCATCGCCAAAGTAGAAGCTGTGGTGATGATATAAGGTGTATAAGGTACAACATGGAAGGAAGGGATTAAAGGTGGAGAAAGGAGTAAGTGCACTCATATCCTTACGTTGTACAATGAAGCTTGAAGAGATTCTGGCCAATGAGGATGCAGAGGAAAGATTAAGAGATCATGTAATGTTTAAAAAGTAATTAAAAATTTGAAACAAAATACATAACATTAATTAGGAAAGGGCGGAGTTATAATATAAATGAGTGAAATGTCATTATTCAAATTGGGGAGTCAATGGATAGTGTCTAAAATGAATAAACTGGGAGAGAGAACAAAAGCATTTTACCTAAAATTGCAGCAGAAAGCAAAAAACTAAAAACAGAAACTGTTAGAATTTTCTCTAGGGCATGGTACTGGGGTCTGGAGGGATGAGAAACAGTATGCTCTCAGATATTTTCTGATTTGCTACCATTCCTAATTTAATAATAAAATGTAATAACATTAAAAAAAAATACTAGCCTACCACCTACGCTGTATACCTGAAATTAATATAAAGTAATATTGAATGTCAAAAGTAAATAAATAAATAAAAGTAAATTTAAAAAAAAACCTAGCCTACCATCTTGTAAACAAATTAGTAAATCTCAATTAGGAGTAGGAGACAGACTTGCTGAGTAAACTCACTGTTGTTTTTTTCCTCCTTCCTAATCTCCTTTTAACTTGAACATTTAATCTGCCGGTTACAGAGGAGCAATTTCCTGCATAGGGTGGGGCATTTCCCCACTTCTGCGTGATAACACACATAACTCCAGAAATCCTACATGCACACTCCGCCTTATGAAACACTTACACTGATTTTAAAAATTTTCATCTGGGAAAGGGAGGGAAGGGGAAGAAGGTAATGTGCATAAAATGGGTGACTGTTCATCCTCAGGCTGGTAGGGGAATAAGGAAACACCTTAAACTGCTTTGATTTAGACCTTGAATCAGACGACTGCTTTCCCCATGGCCAAAGCCACCAGACTTGTAAGAACGTGCAATCAGATATACATATGTATGATTTTATCTGTGACTAGGAAGTAAGGGAGAAGCCTTTTAACTAACTTACGACAAGTTTAACTAACTTAGAACTAAGTTTAACTAGCTTAGAAGCCTTTTAACTAAAAAAAACCCACTAAGTTGGCCATTAGATCCACACTGTAATCAGATAAATATCTTAGGCAAAATTGTCTCTCCTATGTTTTCCCCAAATATATGACATAATGTCTATATTATGAATGAGATAAAGAACAATTTCCCATTTTCCCTACCCTTCTGGGCTTTTGCAACAGACTCTTATTACTAAATCCAATTGTTTCAAATAAAATTAAAGACGAAAGTTATGATATTACAAAGATGTGAATCTGTTTTTCATTAAAAGAAAAAATACAAGCATTTTCATAAATACAAGAGAAATCTATGGTGCTAATAGGTAAAAAATGAGTCCTACTAATCTGAGGATCAACCCAAAGAACACTAGGACTATTCAAATGGCAGATAATAATACTTACATTTCATTGTGGATATTATCTGAAATTTCGTACCTGAAAATGCTAAGTTGGTGGAATTTTTTTTTTTTTTTTTTTTTAACCCTTGATGGGCCATGGATGTGCAATAATATACAATAATGCTTTGACTCTTAGAAATTATAGAGAAATAATTTATTCTAGAGAGGTTCACTTTTAATTTTTCAATTGGCTATTTTTCTACTTGAGGTTTTTGAGGTTTCAGTTGTAGGAAAACTTAAGGCCCACAGGCTGAAGGGTCAGGCCACTTGCTCCATATAACTTATTGTCTCCATGGTGAACATATTTCTGAAAATCAGATTAGGACAGAATGGCATGATTTAGGGTTCATTTTCATTACAGATCTTTTCTTTCTCAATTTCTATCCTGGTAATCAAGAACATTTTAGATAAATATTTTAAGGTTTCATGGACCTTAATCCTAGATAACTAGAAACTGAATCATTCAGAAGTAAAATCTTTACAGTTCCCTTAAGCACTAGTCAAAAGCCCTATATTTCTAATTCTCAGAATATATTTTTTTCTCTAATATTTCCCAATAACATTTCTTGCCTTGCTCTTTCTGTCATGAAAATTTGTTGCCACAGCTTATGTAAATGCCCAATAGATTTCTAAAACCTCAAAACTGGCTGTCCTTCTGGGGTCATTAAGTAGAGGAAGTATGGGTGGATATGTTGGTTGTAGATTTTGAAATATTTTGATTTAACCTTGATGTTTCAGAAAATGGGAAATACCCCTCACAAACATATCATCTCAGCTACAAGTAGAATTTGGCAGGTACATACAGCAGCTGAAATATTCTTTTAAAGACAGTTTTGTTCTTTTATATTATTTTGGTTAATGGACAGGATACCAAACGTCATAAATGAAATATATTAGAGGAAATCTGAATAGACCAAAAAGCATTTATGTACATCTGCTGTGACACAGACCTTCATGAATGAAAACAGATGGCATCGATAAAATAATTCTGTTTTAAATCCAGATTCTGGTATTTCAAGACTATTCAAGTGCCAGGTTATTCTGGGTGAAAATGACATTTCTCTGATATTTGCTGATGAATTTTAATTTATTAGACGCTTAAAAACCACATGGTTATCTAACAAAATCATTCTCTAACACAAAGAAAGATGACAGGTGGAGAAAAAACATGACTGATGGGTATGGATGTGGCTATAACAATAAAGTGAGGTAAATAATTATATAATATGAGCATAGTTCGCCATCCTCAAAGCCTCAAGGCTGTTTCTTCTACCAACATTGAATTTCTGAGGTGAAAAACTTCATTGGTCTTAGCTTTACAACTAATACTTAGCTGTAATTCAAATTTACAAAAACAATTCTAAGTATCATTTTTCAATGAAATTTCCACTTGATAAAAATGATGTTTATCATACAATCATACAGTTGAAAAAAACCCCCACCAATCTCACCCACTGACATTCAATCCTACTCTACTCCTATGAAGGTTTAGATCTAATAAGTATCCAATAAATGTTACATGCTGCTGCTACTGTTGCTGTTGTTGTTACAGAATATGGTTGGGTCAAAATCAATTCCAAACAGATCAGAATTGAAATTTCTTTTTAATTTAAATAAGCCATAAAAGACTAGAAGAAAAGATAATTTCATATTTAAGAAATCTCTGGATGGGAAAGAAATTTTAAACCTTAAAAATGATAAATGAAATCAAAAGAAAAAGATCAATTGGTTTGTCTATATAAAACTATTATATATTGAAAAACAAAATTAAAAAGCAAAAAAAATCAGAGAAATGTTTCATACATGTCTGGGAAGGGCAGGGAGGAGTACTGAATCTGTTACAAGTCATTTAGAAAGCAAAGTAGTAGTCAACACATTCTATTGGCAAGGGACTAGGGAAATAAGACACTTCTATTCATTATTGGTGGGAGTATAAAGTAATACCATCCGTATGGAGGAAAAGTTGGCAATAGACAGCAAAATTATAGAGTCATTTACTCTTTGATCTATTCAACTTCTGGGATTTAGCCTACAGATAGAGCTATTCCTGAATAAAATGACAGACACACAAGGTTATGCATTGCCGAACTAATGTTTGTACTTGCAAAGAATTAGGCATAATCCAATATCCACCAATAGGAGACTATTTAAATATACTGTGGTATGTATAATGGAACCCTTCCAAAAAAGAATAAGGAAGACTTTTATGCACATACCTGAAAGAACTTGAGGATTATTCTACAGTGTGAATATAAGCATGCTATCTTTTGTGTTAAAAAAAAAAAAGGATATTTATACAGAGATAGTCACATTCTCCAATACTTATCAGTAAGATTAGATTAAGTTTAGTTTCCCACAATATCTACAAATGGCTCTCTGTAACATTATTTACAATAGCAAAACATTGGAAACATTCTAAAAGTCCTACAATAGTTGAATGGGGCAAATTATGACAGTCCACAAATAATAACTAAGATGTATAAGAGATGATATAACAAAGTGGAAGTAGTCTAAGACTGACGATCTGGATCCCAAATTCCAGCTCCATTGCTAAACTTACAAGTCTGTGGAGGATAAATTCCTTAAACATGGATTGATCGATCAATCAATTGATTCATTTATGTACTTAATTCTTATTGAGTAAGCTGGTACTATGAGTAAGGCACGAAGTTAATGCTGAGGATATAGTAGGATACAAGATTGCTATGAAAGATAGAATGTCTTAATAAGTACTAACACCAGGGTGAGATAGTGCTATTGGAATAAAGAGTATATATATCTGATCTAATCTAGAAGGGTTAAGGATTAAGTTATGTTAAGGTCAGACCTGAATCTGAATCCTAAATAGGAGTTAGGGAGCTAAAGTGAAGTGGGAGTAATTGTCTAGAAAAAAGTGCTAGCAAGAGCAAAGGCCCGCAAATCAGTATTGTGTATACAGACCACATTGATGGATTGAAGACTATGTATTTGCTAATTATGGAGGCTGCAGTTATAGACTACTCATTAAAGAAGTACAGCATCAACTTCTGGTCAAGATACTGAACTAGGTAAATGCTGTTGCTCACTTCCTCCCACAACCACATCAAAATTACAACTAAATATAGAACCACCACACTTGAGAACTAACTTAAGACTAGCTGAACAGAACTTGTGTAGCCAAGTATATAAAGAAGAAGCCACGTCAAAACTGGTACAAAGGGTGAAGACACGAAATGGGCTGGTCCCACACCCACGTGTGGTGGTTGAGAACCAGGAGGGACATATCCGCTGTAGAGGTTCCCCCCCCTCCCCGAGGAGTGAGGGATCCCAGTCCCACACCAGGCTCCCCAACCTGGAACACCAGTGTCAGGAACATGAGTCCCACAACATCTGGCTGTGAAAATCAACGAGGCCCCCGTTGTGGTGAGACGGATGTCTGCTATAGACCCAGGCATCCTCTTTCTTATTCTCTTGCTGTCTTCTTCTGTATGTCTATGACTTTTTGTAGTTTTGTGTTTGGGTTCTTTTCTCTTTATTTCTTGTATATCTCTTGTAGATTTTCAGTTTGCAGATAAGAACAATCAGAAAACAATAAAATGGCAATAACTACATACCCATCAATAATTAGTTTAAATGTACATGGATTAATGCTCCAACCAAAAGACAGAGTGGCTGAATGGAGAAGAAAACAAGACCCTTACATATACTGCCTACAAGAGATCCACTTCAGATCGAAAGACACAGACTGAAAATAAAGGGATGGGAAAAAGATATTTCATGCAAATGGAAATTTTAAAAAGCTGGGCTAGCAATACTTATACCTGACAAAAAAAGACTTTAAATCAAAGGCTATAACAAGAGACAAAGAAGGACATTTCATTATGATAAAAAGGGATCAGTCCAACAAGAGGATATAACCTTTGTAAATATTTATGTACCCAAATATATAAAGCAGATATTGATGGATATAAAGACAGATTGACAGTAATACAGTGATAGTAGAGGACTTTAATGACTCATTGACATCAATGGATAGATCAACCAGACAGAAAATCAAAAAGGAAACAGCAGCCTTAAATGATACATTGGACCCAATAGATTTAATTGACATTTTTAGACTATTTCACCACAAAGCAGCAGAATATACATTCTTTTCAAGTGCCTATGGAACATTTTCCAGATTAGACCAGATGTTACAAAACAAGACTCAATAAATTTAAGAAGACTGAAATCATATCAAGCATCTTCTCTGACCACAATGGTATAAAACTAGAAATCAATTACAAGAAAAACACTGAAAAACATACAAACACATGGAAGCTAAATGACACGCTACTAAACAATGAGTCAGAGGAATTGCTTGGAGAAAAAAATGGCATGGGTCTGAAATAATTCTGCGGGTAAAAACTGAGCCTAGCCTTGCGTGAATATATAATAAGGAAACTATTATGCAAATTTGAGGAGAGTCTAGTTCAAATAGACCACAAAGGCTAAATCTGCATAAATTTTTTTAATTTTCATTTGTTTTGAAATGTGGGAAACATAAACAACCTACTCAGACATAGGATAGGATGCTGGTCTTTGAAGAAAAAGGTTACAAGAAGGCAAGAGAGTTTCAAGCCATGGGGAACCGCATACTCTGGGATCAAGGACAGAAGAGTACAGTGAAGCCAAGAAGAGTCTAATAGTTTAAGTAAAATATTAACGTGGCATAAAACAATTAACTTCTATATATGCCTAATGATTACTTAAAATTTAGTCTTTGATCATTTAGTCTTCAAAAAGATAACTTTCTGGGCTAAAATAATTTTTGTTTTCTTTCGCAGACAAAATAACTTTAGAGCATTTCTCTACATGCTGGCTACGAGTGCTTGTTAGCTGCCTTGCTGCTCTAGGTGAATTCTTCCAGGTAGCAGTTAGTTCCTCAGCTACAGGTACTTTTGGTCGCCTTTGGTAAAGTTGGAAACTGTGAAATCGCTGCAGTTGTTGAAACGAGATGGAATTCTTTCAGGTTTGTATCCTAGGACACTTAAGAACTTGGGTTTGATTTCACAGAATGGCTATACATGAAATAAAAGATCAAGTGCTTGCAAGGTTAAATTTCAGGAAAGCCCTCTTGGAAGCAAGACAAAGGCGGGGTATAAAACGAAAACAAAAGTAGCCTGAGTCAGAGAGGTCATTTGATCTTACTCTGCACTCAAGACTGGTCCTCTCTGCCCACTGAGACAGGTTGGTTTTTTTCTTTCTTTTCTCATTCTTAATTGAATATGATTTTTTTTAGAAAAAGCCCAGAGACTTTGTGTATTTACTTATGTAGAGGGAGTTTTGATGCATAAAAGTCTAAATGTTTACACGTGCAAAAAAAGAGCTATTTGAAAACTGCTATATACTTTAACCTTAAAAAATCTGAATATAACAAGAATAAAATATATTATTTAAATATCATGACCTGGTTATGAAATTTTAATGAGAAAATAGGTTTTGCTATAGCATTTTTTTGCTTTATGTGTTTTACAAATAGTAATTTTTTTGTTCTTTAATAATTATAAAGACATCTAAATGTGTTTCTATGTAACTGCCAGAGGATCATTTCTGCAAATCATTTCCATTCCTTCTCTTACTTACGTACATTTTTAGTAAGATTAATTCTTATTTTAAAATATCCTTCCTTAGTATCTTATATTATTCCTTATCCTCAGGTTCAAGATTTCTGTGATCAAAGGAAAGAACAAAGTTCATATTGTGTCAATAATTAATGCATAAGAAAATGAAAACTGGAGTAATCTTCCAGATTGGAACTTTTCAAATAATCCTAAGAATAAAAGGAGTCATTTTAAATTGTCCGCCCCTGGTTTTTACATAAAAAAATGAAAGTATTAATAGTTCTTTTATGTGGTTATCTTTCCCCAGGGGACCTTCTGCAGTTTGCTTTACTCATCCAAAAAGGTTAGCAAGTATAAAAATATTCTCTTAAAAATGTACCATAAGTTGGCACACTGTTCTGAAAATAATATTTTCATTAATGATTCTATAAGAATATTTGATATTCTTCCAAGGACAAAAATAACCAAAGAGGCATAGGAAGGCTAAGGAAAAAACAAAACAAACTCAGCACTATAATAAAAACCTTGACAGTCATTATTAATTTTAAAACTTCTGAATTCTGTGTAAGCTTATCTTACTACTACAGGGTATTTTCATATTTTAAAAACTATTTTTACAAAAAAAAGTCACTACTTTTATTTAGAATTTAAAGATTAAGAAAATGCCAATTCCTGCACACAGGCTTGTAAAAACAAAGGATAAAAAACTAGTCTTGGGTATATTCTCCAATGTGACTTCCATTAAAAGGTTTCAAAAAGTGGCAGATTCAGGCTCATGTATGTTGTGACAACAATCTATTCTCCAGTAAAGGAACAAAACATGTGCTAAATAAAAAGTATTTCCTTTTAAGCAATATTAAAATGAATAACCTGTATTCTTTTTGCCATTTAGATTACAGCCATGGCTTTGGAACACAACCAGTCAACAGATTATTATTATGAGGAAAATGAAATAAATAGCACTCATGACTACAGTCAGTATGAACTGATCTGCATAAAAGAGGAGGTCAGAAATTTTGCAAAAGTTTTCCTGCCTGCCTTCTTCACAATAGCTTTCATCATTGGACTTGCAGGCAACTCCATAGTAGTGGTGATTTATGCCTATTACAAGAAGCAGAGAACCAAAACAGATGTGTACATCCTGAATTTGGCGGTGGCAGATTTACTCCTTCTGTTCACTCTGCCTTTTTGGGCAGTTAATGCAGTTCATGGGTGGGTTTTAGGGGAAATCATGTGCAAGGTCACTTCAGCCTTGTACACAGTCAATTTTGTCTCTGGAATGCAGTTTCTGGCCTGTATCAGCATAGACAGATATTGGGCAGTAACTAAAGCCCCAAGTCATTCAGGAGTGGGAAAACCATGCCGGATCATCTGTTTCTGTGTCTGGCTGGCTGCCATCTTGCTGAGTATACCTCAGCTGGTGTTTTATACAGTAAATCACAAGGATAGGTGCATTCCCATCTTTCCATACCACCTAGGAACATCAATGAAAGCATCGATTCAGATGCTGGAAATCTGCATTGGATTTGTGATACCCTTTCTTATTATGGGAGTCTGCTACTTTATCACGGCAAGGACGCTCATCAAGATGCCAAACATTAAAAAATCTCGACCCCTCAAAGTTCTGCTCACCGTGGTGATAGTTTTCATTGTCACTCAGCTGCCTTATAACATTGTCAAGTTCTGCCAAGCGATAGACATCATCTACTCCCTGATCACCGACTGCGACATGAGCAAACGCATGGATGTTGCCATCCAAATCACAGAGAGCATTGCCCTCTTCCACAGCTGCCTAAACCCAGTCCTGTATGTTTTCATGGGATCCTCTTTTAAAACCTACATTATGAAAGCTGCCAAGAAATATGGGTCCTGGAGAAGACAACGACAAAATGTGGAGGAGTTTCCTTTTGATTCTGAAGGTCCTACAGAGCCAACCAGTACATTCAGCATTTAAATGTAAAACTGCCGTCTTGCTTCAATATACAAGAATGATGCTGCTGCTTCAGATGAAACAGCTGCATTACTCTGAAACTCAAATCTGAAACACTGAGGTGGCAACTTAGAGAAGAAATTGGGGTTAAGAGGGGGAGGGAGGTAGAAGTCAAGAAAAAGAGGAAACAAAATAATCAATGCATAGAATATGAAAATTAAAATGAACAATATTGGAAAATAGCAGTAACAAGCATAAGTAATAAAAGCTTGAGTTAAGGCCATCTAAAATATTAATGAAGAGGCTTATATTAAGGTGCATTTAAAATTATTTTAAATTATCTAAATTTTAATATAAGAATGACTTCCCTGCATAATTTTAGTACTTGAATAACTATATGGCAAAATTTATTCTAGCTTTCTTTACCTGTTGCTTAATTTGTAGTGATTTCATAAAACTCCAGAAAGAATAACAATTAACAACAAAAAATAATAAAAAGCTTTTCTAGCCCTTTTAATACATTCCTGGTAAGTTTCTAAACACATAATGTGCTTTCATATGTCAACTTTCTTTAGTAATAAACTGGGTGTCTTAAATTTATCATGTATACTCTAGAAGCAATCCTCAGATAATCGTATTTATCTAGGTTCCAATTTTTACAACTTTCTAAAGGGTCAATCCATTTGTGTGAGTCTATTACTGCAGGTTGACTAAACAATGTATTTTTCTATGTATACAGATTCTTATTTTTCACTTAAACATTTGTATTTTTAAGCAATGAAAATATGTACCACAATAATTTTTAATAACATGTATAGCTTCTCACTTTAAAAACAATTATACATAAATCATTAGAGTCCACGTTGTATGTTCCTATTAAAATTTCATTTTGATAGAAATGACAATGGTCAAAAATATTGTGCACTATTATGAATTTTATCTTTCACAAACTATAAAAGAAAAAGACATTTTCTGCTCTTAAGATAAACATTTTAAATTACCTTTCTTTTTATCAACTATTTCTAAATCTGAAGATGCTTTCAAAGGCAGAATTTAAAAACTGTGATCATGAAACTAACAACTATGTGTCATATTATTCTAGCACAGCTTCTAGTACAAAGGCTCAATCTGAATACTCACCACTACTCCACCATTTCTTGCCATTAATTACATAGCTATCTCCATCTCGTTGGATGCTACATTCAATATTTGTGGCATCACTGGACGCTACATCAGGCTCTATAAATAAGCAGAGGCTGAATTTACAGGAAAGCAGATATCATCAATTTACAAAAGAGACTTAGATAAGGAAATGTGACTCTTTGAGGACAGGGACAGCATCTTTGTCTTTTTCATTTCCTATCCTTCCGCTGTTCCGCTCTGGTTCCCCCATAGCCTACACATAGTAGGTATTCAATAACTGTGCATTGGAAGAATGAATGAAGTATTTAGAACATTGGGGATCAGCAATCTGAATTGTATTCTTGGCTTCCTCATTGATACAAGACTTGGGATACAACTCAATCCTTTCTCCAGTCATCAAAAGTAGATTAAAAATATTGTTCTTCCCACAATGGAAATTTGTACTAAATATCTACAAACCAGATCTCACCATCATACAGTTTACTATGTTTCTAACTGTGCGTGGCAAATTCCATCAGGAACACTTTCACGGATTTATTTTGCATTCTGTAAAACCTGCTCAATACTTAATGTCTTCAGAAAGTTTTCCATGGGACACTCTTACACGACTGCTTTAGTGTATGGCATTTCAGAATGTATAGGCCAGCTTTCAATCATAGTAATCGGCACTTGTTAATATGCTGTTCTTTTAAATTGGTCCTTCAGCTATTTCATGTGTTCTATTTCTAAAACTAGGGACTCAGTTACTTTGGAAAGGAAGCTGTGTACTCTACTTCTTTTGTAATCTCAAATTAGTGTTTTGTAGATAATGCATCATATTGCAGGTGTCCAATAAATGCCTCTTATTGATTTAAATGGAGATCACTTTTATTACTATAAATGTATGCAGTGTTATAGAAGACAATAAAATCTGGCCAAAATTATGGCCAAATGAAATTGAGTTTAATTCTAAACTCAATTATGAAATGATGACTTTGTCCTTTGAAGAGTTTTTAATTAGTTTCCTATGTACAAATGGTACCAAACCCAGTTTTATTAATGTGCTCCTACTTTTATTTCCCCATATAAGTATAATTTGAGCTATACTACCGGCATTGATGCAAGTTCTATTTTTCTGGGTTCATGCAGAGTTAAGTATTTTATAGTTATCAATATAAAATTATCCCAAAGATGAATATTTCATACATAAGAACAAAAAAGATCTTAAGTATCCACAGATGGCAATTTTAGAAATGCAAGTCAAAAGACTGTGAAACTAGGTTTACTCTACTAATGCCCAAAGTAGGCTACCAGCAAATATCATCTGGTGTCGTCTCAAAAGGGAGGACAGTTTTGTTTTGCACTTTACATAATGCCAAACTTTAAAACTGGGCTCCAAACAAACAAAGTCACATTTCCGGCCATGGGCAAGTTTACCTGACACACAGAACCACCTCCCACATTTCTTCAGCTCATCCACAAGAACTCTGGGATAACTGGTTGCATAAGGGAAAACAGTGATTTGCTTTTACCTGTCATGCAGAAGCAAGAGGCAATGCTCCCTTGAAGAAGAGGCTCAAGCCACAGCTGCTTCTGCTTTTCATTTCCATATAGGTGCAGCAGCTCCATGTTCCCTGTGTCTATACATAATAAAAGCATTTGTTTCAAATTTAAAAATTTACCAACATGAAGTTCAAACTTTATGTAGATAATACAGACATGCATCTTTTTAAAGTAAATGCTTGCTAACAAAAATATTCTGGAGCATAATAGTAAATATAATTTACAATGATGATGGGCCATAAATAGTTACAAGCACATGGCATTCAGTGCATATTTATTCAACTTGTTCTGAATCACAGACACTTTTCTGCTTCATCTCGGTGAATCATGGCTCTCGTGAAGTCTGACTCAATCAGGACTGAGGAAAACAATTTACTGGCCTAACATTTGCCTGCTGTCTTACAAATGTGTTCTCCTAGGAGTGATTGCAATGCTACTGGAAAACATTATTCTACTGAGACTCCACTTCTTCAAACATGCCTGTGCTTTCTAACTTCCACATGTTTGCCTGGGCCATGCCTTCTCTCAAGTGAAATTCTACCCATCATTCCTAAGTAATTTCCTGTTTCTGAGCCACCTCCATTGTGAAAAATCTCTGATTACCCAACAAATATCTCCTTCCTCTGAACTCACATAGTAATTATTGTATCTTTGCCTCTAACATTGCTCTTGTTTTTGTGCACCCCGTACCATCTAGAAAAGTACTAAGTCCTATCTCTAGAATGCTAAACACAGAATCTCTGCCTTGGGCAGAAAATGACATTAGATAACTTCAAAGACCCTCTCTAACCTTTAGAGGGCACTGTTCAGTACACGATAACACTGTAGTATCACTCTCAGGTAGAAAAGAATGCTTTGTGTCTGCCATAGAGCAAAATGTTCTAGATGCCTTCCTCTGATTTTCAGTCCTATCAAATTTCTAAAAATACTATCTAAAACCTTTCCCATGAATACTGATTACTTACAAGATTTTGAGGAAGAATTTTTCAGTATCACCTCTTACAATGACTTTAAGGATAGTCACTGAAATACCTATGAAAACTGAGTTAAGTCTAAATCTCTCAAAATATGTTGATACTCCGGTAGGCCTGGTGGCTCAGGCAGTTGGAGCTCTGTGCTCCTAACACTGAAGGCTGGTGGTTCGATTCCTACATGGGCCAGGGGGCTCTCAACCACAAGGTTGCTGGTTCGATTCCTCGACTCCCGCAAGAGATGGTGGGCTCCGCCCCCTGCAACTAAGATTGAACACGGCATCTTGAGCTGAGCTTCCGCTGAGCTCCCGAATGGCTCAGTTGGTTGGAGCGCGGGCTCTCAACCACAAGGTTGCCAGTTTGACTCCCCCAAGGGATGGTGGGCTGTGCCCCCTGCTCCTAACAACAGCAGCTGGAGCTGGAGCTGAGTTGCACCCTCCACAACTAAGATTGAAAAGGACAACAACTTGACTTGGAAAAAGTCCTGGAAGGACACACCGTTCCCCAAAAAAAGTCCTGTTAAAAAAAAAATTAAAATATGTTGGTACTCTGTTCAGACACTCCTAACAAAATTATATTAAAATACACAAAATTCTTAGTAGATTAACACAAGCTTAAAATTCCTTTTGACTGAGGAAGAAAATGAGCCCTGAGTTGGAATTAATGAAGGTCATTATTTTCTTTGCTTGTTTTAAATTCAGTGTTTGTTCCAGTTCAAATGAGATAAATATTGAATACAAACTTTTCAAAAATTACCAGTTTTTTCCAAGAAGCTGGCAAAACAAAGCTATCATTTATGGGTTGGGGAAAAGAACCTAAATTACTTCCACAAAAAAATTTTTCCCCAAAAATCAGCCCAATGGCCCCCAAATTTTCCAGTAATAGCTTTAGAATTAAATTGCTATTTTCTAGTGGCTCCTGCCTAGCTCAGTCGGTAGAGCATGAGACTCTTAAAATTGCTATTTTCAACATTCCACTGTACAATATTGTCTGACTTATTGAAGGGCAAAAAAAAAAAAAAAGAAAACAAATTGGAAGATGATGTTTCCCATAAGCTTTTATAACTATTTCAGAAATAACCTGGGTTGCTGGAGTAGAAATTCATCTTTTATACTTAAGAAACCTCTCAAAGTATTTAATTGGCATCAATTCCCCTTCTTCATCTGCTTCAGAAATGCTCCAAAACACAATCCCAACAGAGCCTTCCTGAAGAAATCTCTACTACAAAAAGAAAACAAATGCTTAGTTTTTTACTTACGGTTTTACACATCTTGTTTGCTGAGGAGAGTTGTTGATCAGACTTTTATCAAAGAAAATATATTTTCCTGGCCAATTTTTAAATTTCAGCAGTTGGGTAATATCATTTAGATATTACAACTGAAAGACTCATGAAATTTTAATACTAAACAAAGTCTACAACCATCTAGTGAAAAGTGAGTTCACAGGTCAAATGGAGAAATAGTGGCAGAGCTGTATGTGCAAAGCAGGTCTTCTATAGCATTATTTTTCATACTATGACCTATTAGTGTTCATGAAATCAATTTAATGAAATACGCGTATGGCTAGCAAGCTCTAATAAAATAAAATAGATCAAAATAGAGTATATTTGATTAGACTCAGTGGAAACTATCTAAATGCACTGCATGTAGAAAGGGAAACTATTGTTGCATGAAGCCTTTTTTCAGTAATATATATCTCTCACCCCATCCATCCATCAATGAACATGCACATACAACTACATATGCCACATACTGGGTCACAATAAAAAATATATTTCTAACTCTGAGTAGCAATAAAAAAGTTATAAACAAAAAACTACCAGTTTTCTCTCCATAAAATTATGTCACCTACATAGCGTGATGTAATAGCTTTACATGAGTGAGACGAAATCTGTAGAAACTTTGTGAATAGATTTCTTTACTTTTACAATAGCCTCATTATTAGATGAAAATGGAGTACAGCAGTAATGTAATAAATCAGTGCTTTGAAGACGGAAAACCACGTCAGCGACAAGTTCAACCATCATCAGAAGTCTATGAACTATCTCAATAGTTCCAAAGAAATGAGCGTCAAAGTCCAGTGAGGAAACACTTTGCTATGCAACCACATTGTGTTTTCTCTCCAACATCTGATACACCTCTTTGTGGCGGCCCCATCCTTAACTCTTTTTGGGAGAGCTTTAGCACCAGGGCCAGACAATAAGCACAAAAGGCAATGCTGAGGCCTAACTTCTGCGGGAACACTATAGGATATCATACCATAATCCTTCTACTACAAGCCAAGTGCTAGTTCTTGACTGACAGCGTCAGAATAATCAGAGTAACTTGGTTAAAAAACAATACAAAAGACATTCCTAGGGTCTACCCTAGACCTACTGAATGTCCAGGATGGAGTCTGTGAATCTTGGTTTTGTGTTTTTTTTAAGTTCCTGAGGTGGTTCTTCTGCAACTCCAGGTTTGAAAACACCTTCTACAGACTACATTCCAAGTTTATCCCTTCCATATTACCCTTTTAAAGAAAAGTTGGCCTCCTTCCCTCATCCTTCCAATTTTTTTGTGCCCGAGTCCTTAGGGGCATTCTTCACTTCTCCATTTATAACCCACATCCAATCAGGAAATCCTCTTGGCTCTGCCTTCAAAATATATTTAGAATCTTTCCACTTCTCACCCCTTCCACTGCTAGTACCCTAGAACAAATCACCATCATCTCTCACCAGGATTATTACAACAGACTCCCTGCTTTCCTCCTTCTTTTGTTAATTCTCAACACAGCAGCCAAAGTGATCCTTTGCAGTTACATCTTAACACTCCCCTGCTCAAATCCCCAGTGGCTTCCCATTGTACTGTTATAAGCCATTATTTGTATTATAAGGCCCAACAAATAAGGTTCTCTCCTCTCTGACATCTTCTGGTCTTCTCCCAGCCATCTGCCCTCCTTGGCTATTCCTGAAATACACCACTCACACTAGTGCCTTAGGGCCTGTGCATTTTTTGTTCCCCTTTCTATGAAAACTCTTCCCCAGATATCAGCATGGCTAAGTCTCTCACTCTCTTTAATTCTTTATCAAATGTCATCTTCTAAATAAGACCATTCTATTTTAAATTGTAATCCATATTCCTTGTTCCTCAGCATTCCAGAGCTCCTCTCCCGTTTTTTTTTCTCCAACGCACTTTTCTTTTTCAAACTTACTATATAATTTACTTATTTACTATATTATTTATTTTTGTCTCCCTCCATTAAAGTATCAGCACCACGAGGGCAGGAATCTTTGTATATTTTACTCTTTGATATATCCCAAATTATCTAGAACAGTGCTTGGCACATAGTAATCAATAACTAATTGGTGAATAAATGGAGAAACAGTGAGGCTAATCAAAAGATGTGGCATTCTCTATCCATTCCAGCTAGCCATAGACATATCCAATACCCAGTCAAAAAACTGCAATCCTTCTCCTGTTAATCCCTTTGTGGCAGCTTTTATTCCCAAATACTCTTCATGTAATGATGTTTAACAAAAGAGTAATCCATTGAGAACATTATATTCATTTTTTTAAAAATTTAACTCAAAGTAACTGAAAAGTAAAATTATAGACAAATTTATAAATCAAGAACTTTATGTAAAAAAATAACAATAAAAAACGTCCTTGTTAAAATAGAGAAATTTTAAACACTGCTCAAAATATATGAGAACATCTATTTTTAAATAATGTAGTAACCTGGTGCTTGACAGTTGAAGACATCTGGAGCAAAAAAGCATTTCCCTGTTTCCTCAGCAATTAAGGCATAGTCCACCTGGTTGAGACCACTTACAGCTGGCAAAAACAGGTTCCACAAGCCCTCTGCTTTGGCCATTTCCTGTCAAGGTGATTAACGTGCCAGAGTGATTATAATTTACCATGACTTAAAATAGTTTATTTTTAAAAGATACTGGTATTTATGCTTTTTGAAATTTAAAAACACTTATGAAGTTATTTATTTCATTGTATCCTAGAGTGCAAAAACAAGTAGTTACTAATTCACCATAAAACAGTTTCTTAACTGTTAAAGAAATGACTTTTCCTCTAAGCTTTCTTAGATTTGACTGAAAAACTAAATTTGCTTACTTGAGTACTTCTTACTGAATCATGGATGGCTATTACAAAACCTCCCACGCTTGAGTATAATTAATGCCAAATATATTATTTTGTGCATCTCAATTCCTAACATGTGTTGCTATTAGAATTTGAAAACATGAAATGTGGATTAAGCCCTGCCTTGACTTCAGTTTCAATTAAGTGACAGATGGTAGCAAGCAGTGTTCATCATATTTTTTTCTTTGAACAGCTATAAGAGGTTGTCTTCATTACAAACCATATACAAAACACTATATAACCTAATTTGTATATTAGATTCTATTTTTAATATTCCTTTTAAAACAGTTATTACTAGAATTATCCTCTTCATATATAACAGCAGCAGCAACAACTAAGTTCTCTAAAGAAACCTGCATGTACATTTTATGTTAAAGGTTTTCTTATTTTTCTTACCTTGAGCTTATCAATCACTAAAGGTTTTTTCCACTTGTTTTCTGAATTTTCATTTTGAACATAGAACTCAATTACCTCCTTAATGTAATAAAAAGAAAAAAGTTTATTAGCTGAAGTTAATACAAAGTAAATAATACCATAAACTGTTAATATCCAAAGTAAATATATTTAGGTGAAGAAGTTTTTTCAGCTGCTATTAAATCAATAATATTTCTTTCTAAAACCAGACACAGAAGTATAAAAATTCTAGAGGCTTGTTGCTCACAAAATTTATACAGCCTCAATATTAGATATGATCTTAAGATGATTAACCATAGAGCTGGGAGGATTATGGGTGGAGTTGGGCCCCCTTGTTAACTCTAGTCCTGACTTCCTGTTAAAATTTGTGGTAACTTCCAGGGCAGAGATGCTAATAAATAGAGAAGCATCTTGGAATCGGGGCTTTTTGCACATGGGCAGCTGGTTGGAACACTGGCCGGCAAGTGTGCATTCACACACTCCTTGGTGGCTTTGTTTCTTTTTCTTTTCTCTAATAAACTGCTCTTTTGGCGGACTACCTGGAGAATTATTTGACCAGTCGACAGATGATAAACTTCTAAAATCTTATACCAAGATTTGAGACTTTCATTTTCAGCTTTATGGCACACTAGATGGTCATAGAAACCCCTTCCAGGGTAGTACAAATAAAAACGTCAGGTAAAATATTAAAAATAACTTAAAACATGCATTTAGTAATGCATAGGTATGATGGAAGGAAAATAAGGAAATCCCTCTGAGGCCAGGAATAAAAAACCTGACTCTTCAGGTGTAAAACAAGCACTGGAGCAGAGTTTGTCTGGGGCTGTAGGCTGGTCCAGGTTGGCCTAGGCCTTAGTTTTTAATGAGCCACAGAGGCGGGGAGGGGTGGGGGGGTTAAGGAGACAGCCAAATGCCCCAAACAGGGAAAGGACCAGAGGTTACCTCTTCCCTTAACCAAAGTCAGCATGCTTAATGGGAAAAACCTAAGTGGAAAAAAAACAAAATAAAAAACCCAGCCCTCAGAGGTAGGCCATGGGGATATAGGCCATATATACGATGGAATAGAAGAAAAGAAACATTTCTAACTTGAATCCTGTCTTTACCCAAGTTCAGGATCTGAATTCAGGGACCTGTGGGTCCCTAAAATCTCAAGCCAAAAACTAAATTTGCAGTGTTCCTGGTGACAGTGCCTGAAAGCACCTGGCAGAAGCAAAAGCAAATCCACTCTGGAGGAAAGAGTTGTAAACAAAGCCTTCAATAATCCCAGCAGATTAAATTCTACTTCAAAGAACATGAGTTCAAAATGAAAAAGTACTAAACAGTTAAGGAAACAAGCCACCATTAGCAAGAATTAGCAAAAACAATAGTTCAACAAAACAGAATCACACTTCGCAAAAACTACAGATAGAACAATGATCTGATACAGAATATATTTCTCTCCGATAGATTTCAATAATAAAAGAAGGAATGAAAAATATGACAAAGGATTTTCAAAATGGGCCAAATTTGAAAAAGAACTGATTGCAACTTGGGGGGTGGGGGGAACCCATAGTAATTAAACTTAAAAACTCAGTGGTAGTGGTTCTCAAACTTTGGTGGGTTTCTGAATCACTTGGGGAAGTTGGTAAAAACAGAGCCCAGACCCTATCCTACTTCAATAAACCTGGGGCGCCTGTATTCTTCATTAGCTCTCTAGGTGGTTGTGACACACTCCAAATTTTGAAAACCACTGCTATATGTGGATGGTTGAAAAATAAGATTAGTTACAGATGGGAAAAAAAAATTGCAAAAAGGACTGGAAGAAATTACTTTCTTGAATGAGGCACAGACATTCAAAAGAAGGAAAATATGAGTGGTTAAGGGTTATGACGAATACAGCGAGAAGTTCTCACATAAGTCTAACTGGAGCCCTAGATGAAAAGAATGGAGAGAGAGGGAACGTTAGAAAAAAACTATAAGAAGTTTCAGAACTGATAAAAGATAACAATCCTCAAATTCAGAAAGCACAATGAAGCCAGAGTATAGTCAAACTGCAGAACATCAAAAAAAAAAAAAGAGAAAAAGAAGGAAAGAATAAAGAAAAGCTCTTGAAGGAGGTAGGGGAGGGAGGAAGGCAGATTACTGATAAACAATCAAAATTGAGAGCTGACTTCCCAAAGCAACAAATAATCCAGAAATCAGTGGGATAGTATCTTCAATTGCTGAGAGAAAATGACGGTCAACCAAGAAGTATATAACAAATAAAACATAGTTTCAAGAATTAGGCAAAATAAAGGCATTAGAAAGAGACATAAAGACATAGAGATAGAGATGATAGAGAAAGATAGATAGATATAGATAGACAGATATACAGACAGATGGGCAAAGATAGGAATAGAAATCATTACTTCCCTCTCCTCAGTAAAAAAAGGAAAAGGGAAAAAGATAAAAATTTACTATAAGATTCTCATTAAAAGAACCTGATCCTAGAAGAAACATCTGAGTTGCAAGAAGGAATACAAAATACATGATAAATACATGGGTAATAGCCACATAAAACAGTAACAGTAATCTCTAATTTGTGCAACTAAAAGAAATAAGATGAACTAAAAAATTGGATAATAGCATTCTCCAATATTTTGCTATCATAGCATCTCTGTACCTATTATTTTTTTTCTACACGTAGGCTAGCAGAGAATTAAAGGCTATTAACTGGATTAAAGGCTATTAACATTAAAACTCCATATAATATTATTTTCTAAAATTGTTCCACCAATTTACATTCATGTAAGTAATATACTAAAATGTTACTTTTATTGAAGCATGGCTAGCTAGTCTAGAGTACTGCTGTATTTAGTGGAAACTTCAAGAAGACAAAGGACAACTCTTTCAAAGGCTCCAGGATGAACAGCATTTGCTATTTCTGTCAGGAAGTCAGTTACATAGGAAGATTTCCTGTTTAGGATTGTTTATTATTTCCATCCATCATATTGCCATGAAAATAGTCAATGCTATTGTGTTTGGTAAGAAATATATTATGCAATACATTTATAAATTCCTCATCTCTGGCTACTTCTCTATGACACTACAGTCTGAGAAATTAAATTACGTCAGTGTTTATATAATTATTTAAAAACTTGTATTATTTAATACTTCCTGTTCTAAACTATTAAGAGATTTAGTAGTTAATCTTTCTTTTGTTCTTAAAGTATGAAAAACAGTTTACTGGTGAAAGAAGTAAGCAGAAAATATGTTTGATGCCTGATCAATTCTCCCAAAATATCACCTTTAACATTCACTGCTTGAGATACTGCTTTGGAGTATGCTGGTTCAGAATCTTAAATCTGAGCCTGCAAGTAATTTTGCAATATAAAGTTTTTCACTTTAAACTTAAGTCCGTTAGAAACAACAGTTGTTCCCTAGTACATTAATAGACTCAGCAGGAAAACATGACTAATTTTACTATAATGTTAAAAGTCTGTTCTCAGTAATATGTCACTAGTTCCTATTTTACATGCTATTTTCTGGACTCCTATCCATTTTAAATAAGAATTGCCTTTTAACACTTTCATAGATAATGGGTTTTTATGTTCTAACTTCACAATATTCAAGGAGTTTCAATAAGGTCAATAGAGTAATTTAAAAGAAACTTATTTTTTCCTGTTATAGAAAACCGGAAAAATATGTAAAAGTATTAAGAAAAAAAATCATCAAGAGTCTTACTAGCTAAACTTATGTACCATGAAAATGTAGATGTATTATGTGATACGATCTTGTTTGCCAGACATAACTGTTTTCATTTTTGTAAACTTAGTTATAATAATATTTGAGAGAATTTATAGGCTGCCCCTCTTCCATTCTGAAAAAGCTAATTACTTTTCTCCCAATATCATTTCAAATGCGTATGTTCACAGACAGTGATTAGTGTTGTTCAGAATCATTGTACAGGATAAAACATTTTTACAGATGTTGGTACAAGTTCTTAAAGGAAGCAAAAACTCATTATTAGATGTGCATATATTCCAGATTTGAAAGATCTACAAAGACAAAATGATTGTGGCTTTCCTTGCCACAGAAAATATTAACAATTCTCCCTTTAAAATAATAAGACTGCTTTTTTACTTACCATAAAGCATTTTCTTTTACTGCAAATTCTTTGTAAATATTTTAATAGTTGCATGATATTGAGTTCAGTAGATGTATCACAATCCAATTTGTGATACTTCTCTTTTGTGCTGCATGTTTTCCTTGATTGCCCGTTCACATTGAAAGAGCAAGGCTACATGGTTTCCTCTGCTCATTCTCGCATCTCTTTTGAACAATGGGCTGGTTGCAAACACTAACATGTCATTTTAAGGATTCATTTTAAGGTGAGCAGGTAAGAATCAGGCCTGTTGATAGGCAAGCTGGGTCTACACCAAACCCCCACCCCCCACCACCAGAAAAAAAAAAGCCAAAACATGAAAGACCCTACTGTAGACTACTACCCTCCTGGTGAAGCCCTGGCTGCTCTGAAACAGATCATTTGCTTCTTTAGAGTACTCTTGCAGCTTTGTGACTGGGGCAAACAGCACTGCTACCCACGAGTGTTCAAGACCAATCCAAGCAGCCCATATACAAGTTAATTCTTAAATCAAACATCTTGATTGAACATCTACCCCTTTTCATTCTTGCTCTCAATACCAGCCAATTACAGGGGAGCCCATTATTTAAAAGCAATAAAAAGAATGGTTACCACCTGCATTACAGACTTCTCTTATTTCAAAATTCTTTTGAGATATGGCTTGCTCTGTTAAGGTTTACTCTTTGGTATGAACCAGTAGCTTTCCAAATCCAATTTGCATTCTCTTTTCAAAACCTTTAATCCTCTGATGTGTCTCCTTCCTGTTTATGTGCTTTTCCCAATTTATTCCATTAAAAAAGTAATTCTTATTGTTAATTCAATAGGATTTTATTTGAGGTTGGAGAGGCAAATGCTCCCATCTTTAATTAGAAGTGCTGCATTTTTTTAATACCCCAAATTACAGAATTTTAGAAATCAAAATTATATATATACTAACTAGAACAGAAAGTCTCCAAAGTGATACTGTAAGCACTGAACACACTTAAGAAATGACTATTTTGGAAGGAATGTCCTCATATTTAAGTAGTATTTTCTTTAAAAAACAACAACAACAACAACAACAACAACACTATACCCTAATCTGTGAGCAAAGTTAGTTTAGGCCAGCTCTTTGCTAAAAAGAGATCATTATTCATATAATAACAAGCAATAATACTAATCACCCTATAAACACATATCAACTCTGACTATTTTTTGTTCAAAGAATTTTGGTCTTTTTCAGTTTCCTATTTCATTTTGCCAGTCTAGCTCTAGACCTCTCAGAATCTGGAAGATTAAAATGGGAATTTATTGTATATCTAGTCATATCTATAAACATTATAGATGAAGAAACTGACACTCTGAGAGAGAGTTATTTGCCCAAGACCACGTAACTTGTGGCACGAATGGGCTAGAATCAAACCCTTACAATTTCTACAACAGTGTTCTACCCAAATGCCTTACATACTTTCATAATAGCTTTTATCTTTTCTTCACAGCATTTAGCATCTTACTTAATGTCTTTGTTTCATGCTAAAGTATAAGCTCTGGGGAGTATAAGTACTAATATGTTCTTTCTTTTACTTTCAATGGCTCTCCAGGTGCCTAAACCATTATTAGGTACCTGATAATTATTTGTTAACTGAATTAATGAATGTACCATGTTATATCTCTACCCTCAGTGAACTAATTGAAACTTAATACCTCAAAATAGTAGCTTGTGGGGAGAGAGGTGGTAGTATCTGTGAGCAGCGTGAAATGATATGCAAAAATTTCTGGATATGCCCCTCTTGTTTTCTCTACAGTTCTTTTAATTCTCAAAGGGGTGCATTGAAAAAAAAAAAAGGCTGAAAGTCACTGTCTTAGGGAAAGGTCCTGAAATTAGTGTTTTACTCTAATACACTTAATACAGCTTTACAAAAAAAGTTCATTTCCTTTGACTTAATTTTAATTCCACAGATTTATCTGTGGCATTGCCTTGGCATATATTAAAAGCTTGGAATGTTTCAGGACCAAGTTCTGTAGCAGCTCAGTGCTAAGGTGAGGAGGCGCATCTAGTTAAGGATCAACTGGAACATAAGATATCATGGTTCCCCTCGAAGCAGAGATAACAAGTAATTCACCAATAGTGCTCAAGCACAAATACATTCTGTTCATACGATACTTACCTTTTCAGCTGGAAGGATGTGCTGTTTCATGAAATGCTTCACCTGAGTAAGAACTTCCTGTCCTCTCTTGCTCTGTGCAAACAACTGTTGGGTAGTGTCAACGTGTGGTGGTACAGTTCTCAAAGTTCTTTGTAAGAAAAAATGTTATAAAGATATCCAAAATCATTATATTTCTGAATATAATGTGAAGTCTTCCCTAGCTCCCCAAAAATAGTCCTCAGAAGGAGTTGCCATGTTTTGGAATTTTTTAAGTGTTTCCTATTATGGGGTAAATGTGGAATCACTTTATTTTGAACATCAAATTTTAATGCTTAAAGCACTGTTTGGAGAAAACGTAAGCCTGGCATGATTGCAATCAATGAGAGTTTTGAATCTTTATTGAAGTCACCTGTCAGAATTTCTTAAAAAGGAACCAAAGAAATTGAACACAAATTTAATAATTACTCTTAGTATATGCCTCACAATTACAATTGCTGGATATCATTATAGACAAGACTTCTAAAGAGTAACACCATCGGTTGCTATGTTTTGGAGATCACATATACCCATCGATAAAATGAGTTGTAAAACACAGCTGTCCTGATGTTATGATATAGGTATCTGTGGCTTGGGTGAATTTCCAGAGACAGTATCATCCACACATTCAGTAAGTGCTACATATCACACCCCTGAGATGGGAGTGTGGGTGGTAAAGTATATTACATGCCTCAAAAAGTGCTCCACTGATGGAGACATGGATTTCAAAGATGGGTACGCAATGTCTGAATAAAATATCATGATGTGATGGTGGAAAAGAGCAATATTCCCAAATTTAATAAATCACCTTATATAATTTATAACTTTAAGTGGGTATATGTAAGTAACAAATATTAGAAGAAAACATTTGAGAGTTTTATCTATATCCTTAAAAGTTTATACACTCAAGTTATCAAAATACTTTTAATTATAAATATGCATAATTTTTATATTTGAAGTCAGTTTATTTTCAGGCAGATAGAGATTTGCCAAACTATAGTGATTGGCAGCAGCAATTCTGGTGTAAGAAATAAAAACAATCCCTATCCCCCTGAAGTTTATAACCTTCACATACTTAATAAAGGCTCTAATTTGAGTCAGCCAAATAATTTATTTTGCTTACCTTTTTGAGAGTTGCAGTCCTGTTTCTGCCAGAGGTTGCACAACATTGGCAAACAGAAAGCTATTCTCAGATACATTATTTCCCAGAAGATATCTACTGTATACTCCCTGTAAGTAAATTAACATGGAGCAGTTAAAATTCATTGAAAACTCTTTAGTCTTTCCACCAATTTCCCAGTTTATATGAGTCACTAAACTCACAAGGTACCAAGATATAAATCAGATAATCAATTCTATTAATTTACAAGAAGGAATAATCATACCCCCCAGCTAAAGAGTCATACTGGTATCATCTAGTAAACACACTCTCTTCCTAACAGAATTGTAACTGGCAATTCAAACCGAACTTGAAACTGAGCTCAGCAGTTACCAAAGATACCAAATTCGCAAGTTATATCACTTCTGAAGATCACTGCTCTCCCTTCATAGTGGGGGAAAATCTGAAGAAACTAAAACAAAATAAACTATAAAACTAAAAAGAAAGCAATGAGATGACCTCTAAGAATATTTTATCTCATCTTTGAACCCATAGTTCAAGTGAACCTGTAGTTTCCTTTGAACAGTGTTAGCTGAATGCTAACCAGTTTTTCCTGCTTAATTCTCCACATTCTGTGCTTCCAACATAATACTTTCTCCTCTCCCCTGCCTCCCCACCAAAACACAATCAACTGAATTTCATTAGTTTATTTCTTTATACAACTCTTTATGTAATAAAACACTAATAGTCTTTCAATTATTTCCAATTTCACATTTCTAGTTAGAATAGAATGTTTATGATCATCTCTAAGGTTACTTACTACTATATAGTTTATAACATGTATATTAATTTCAATCATAACCCATGTCAAACTTTGATTTGAAATGAAAATCTAGTGAAATTTAAATTCAAAGCCTATCTGGTATCTGATTTGAGGAAACTGATGGATATAGAAACACACCACAAACACTATTTTGAGAAACCCATCCAATCAAGTTGATTAACTAATATGATTAACATGACTATAAAATACAGGATGAGATATAACACAACTATTTCCTAGAAGTCATTTCAGTTGTTCATGAATAGCCTGAACTCTGAGGACAGAGAAAAATAACCACAACTTTCTTTAATCTTTTTTCCATTCTTGTTTGTTTCTGAAATTTCTTATTTACCTGTTCTTTCTTCAAACCCTACCTAGCCCCTTGCCACTGATGAAGTATATCAATTTCTTAAATAAGCACCCAAGATTCAAAGTACATGGAAACTAAATTAGTATAGTAAAGAATGCATCCGTTTAAAGTGTAAGTTTTTAAAAAACTGAACTTATTCTCAATTTCCTCTCAAAATTAATCACATAAATATGACATTAGAAAATGAAAAAAATTACTCATCTACACTCAAAAACATATTAAAAGGCTACTATATGCCAGTTACTACACTAGGGTTTGGGAAGTTCAAAGATAATTCTTTCCTCATCACCAGACCTGGTTAATAAATGGTTTTATAGTCTGAAGCAGACATTATTATAAAATTTTAGCTCTTTCTTAAATTGGATATTCAAGAAATAGCCAATTCTCGAATGCTTTTCGCTTTTTGTGATTATGTCTTTCTCTCTTCTGACCTCCATCTTTTAAGTTTATTATACCAAACAGTGATGATCCATTTTGCTACTCAACTTTTTTCCTTGCCAAATTCTATTCTGTAAGTTTTGGATATGTATTTTACCGATGTATGGTATTTGTCATTATGAGAAGCCAAATGAGCTAAGGATAAAGACGACAAAACCTCTAAAAGATCAGAAAACATTGTCAACCGTACGTTCATAAGTAACGATGAAACACGTTACAAACAATTAATTACCTGTAGTATCCCAGCCATTTTAAAATATGAAAGGGCAAGAAAGAAATTCCAGTTGGGAAGAATGGGAGTAATTCCCCTGCAACGGCTATATATTGATATTAGTTCTTCCATTGATGGTATCCCTATAAAAACAGCACATACTATAAACTTTGATAAAAAATCTCATGGTGAATATTTAAAACTGTCATAAGATTGTATATGTACATAAAACTAAATCTAATAACCATTAGTCCACATAAAAAAACATGTTCTAAATGTTGATTTCCAAAAGAACACTATATACAAAGGATTACATTTTGTCATAAATCACTAAAAGTGGAATGCTTTAGTCAGAAAAGTCAATAAGGAATAAAATGATTTAGAAACATTTTAAAAAGCAAATAAAAGCTATCTGAAATTGTAATATAATCCTATTTTTAAATTATGAGGAATAATAAAGTTAATGTTATATTAATAGCAAATTAGGCAACATTAAGTTTTCATACCTATGGCTTCTTGTAAATGAGAACTTTGATTTATAAATGGAACTGTCCTTGGCCAAAAGTAGAATAGAGAGAGATGTGCTAAGTCTGACAAAGGATGACCAATGGTTGAAAGCTCCCAATCCAGTACAGCTATAACTCGAGACTATAATTAAAAATAAAAAGGTTTGAACATATTAAATTGAAAACTAAAATGAGGAAATAAATGAAATAGAATACACTCAAAAATCACATTTTCTATCAAAAGCAAAGCTGAGGCCATAGTTTGCAGTCTTTATCCACAGCGGAACATCTCATGTATGAATATCTATCAACTACTAACTAACTGGCCTTTATTATGCAGAGCAGGGGTGTCCAAACTTTTTTCAACGGTTTTCACCAAGGGCCACATGTGGTAAAATACACAGCCAGGCCACTCACTCGAGGTGAAGTACGTATTGCCTCTTCTGGTTTATTTAAGTAAACTAAATATATTTTTGGAATTTGCTGCAGGCCAATTAACAATGGATTGCGGGCCACAGTTTGGACACCCCTGATGTAGAGCCAAGTCCTCTGGTTCCATTACTGGCCATCAGTTCTCCAGCATTTTATTTTACACAGCCTTAGTATATCTCTACTAAAGAGCAGAAGCAAAAAAAGCTGAAATCTCCCAACTGGGAATAACTGTGGTAAAGAAGAAATTCTAAAGATTACTGATTATAATTTATTAATCTATGCTATGTCATGTATAATTACGAGTTTGCTTTGGTGATGCATCTTATTACATAAAAAAATATTAGTTTTATGGCAACAGTAATTTTTTAAGTAAGTTGTTTCATGCTGTATATACAAAAATATAATTGTTATAAAAGATGTTGGGTTTTTTTTTTTAAATATTTTCACAAATTATGCTGTTGTTTTTTATAAATTTTATTGGGGAACAGTGTGTTTTTACAGGACCCATCAGCTCCAAGTCAAGTCGTTGTTTTCAATCTAGTTGTGGAGGGCGCAGCTCACTGGCCCATGGGGGAATTGCACCGGCGACCTTGGTGTTATGAGCACTGCACTCTAACCAACTGAGCCAACCGGCCACCCCAGATGTTGTTTGTTTTATGAATACAAAATCCACCATTATATAGCAACATAAGAGTCATGTCATTTGGAACCAATAAAACAGAAAGCTTTCCTCATTTTACTTTGTAACAATATGCACCAAGGGAATAGATATCTTTATGTTAAGAACACAGGATATTAAACTGTAAATACAAGGGGAAAAAGCAATTTGCAGAATAATACACATATTATTTTTGTTTAAATAAAAAAGGTTACATATGAATACTCAAAGTTGAAATGATATACATCAAATGGATAGCAATGGCTGTGGTTATTTCAAAGGATTAAGGTGGGAGGGATGGGGCATAGGAAGTTTTGCACAGAAAAGTGACATCATAGAATTTGCATTTTGAGGAGTCATTCTGCTGCTAGGTTTTGAATTGACTGTAGGAAGCCAGGGAAGAGGCTGCAGAAATAATCTAAACAAGATTATCCAAGCCAGGTGAAACAGCAGAGCTCATTTGGGCAATGCAAATTACTGAGTTTCATGTCTTTATCTAACTTTGTGTGTGCTTGCTCTCTCTCGCTCCTCTGGTACACTTGTATTCATTATTGTAGCTTTCTGGGAAAATGTGGACTTTGGAATCAGATAGATCTATACTCAAATCCTAGCTCCACCATTTATTTAGCTGTGCAACTCTGGACAAACTAGTTAATCTCTCTGACTCTCAATTTTTTCAGCCATAACATACACCTCTTGTATATGGTTAAGTGTGACTATTAACTGAGGGCAGGTAGCATGTCTGTTTTGTTTACCAGTTCATAGCAAAGTACCTGGCACATAGTAGGTGGACAACATGTATTTATTCCATGAATAAGTACAGAGCTTGGCATATAGCAGGTAATCAAAATTTTTCTATTAAGAGTACTAGAAAAATTGATCACTCCTTCCTCCATGATTTGACTTTATAAGGCCTTTTATTGTTGTGTTATATTGTAGTATAAGTTACTATACTGTTAATAGCTAGATTTGATAAGCTTAAAAAAAAAGATTGGATGCATTTTTCTCTATACCATTCTGTTTGTTTCTATGCTCTTAACATTCAAGGAAAAGATGAGACACTTCCTTACACAATAAATGTTTACCTTTGTTTAGTGAACAATTCCTTTGTAGTTAAGTTTCAAGACAGCTGAAACATTTTTTAGATAATTACACAAAGCTGTAAAACAAAGGCCAGTGAGAAAAGTTGATGGTTCATCAATTGTATCAATTAATGTAAATTAATTAGCAAGTTAATTAGAATCCTGTCTATGCCTGTTTGTATACAGCGCTATAAAAAGCTCAGCATAACTCCTAGTAATTGAAATGAACATTTACTAGTTCATCTTGCTGCTAAAGAACTTACTAATAAAATGATTTCTGACCATTTTTCTGCAACCTCAGCACAACTAAATGTTTTTCTTTTTGTTGATCATGTTCTACATTGAGTTTTCATTTTTCTGCGTATGCTTTTTGTACTATAGAATTTTATTAATATGTATCTTACCTTTCTGAAACAAAAGAAACATGCAATCTAAGAGGACAAACAGTAGATGAAGAAGGCAGGGAAGAAAATAATACAATTTTTAATAAAAATATAAACTAGGAGTAAGGTCATTATATGCAATTGAATGTCATAGGTCATGTATAATTGTTAGTACAGACAGTAAAATCTGCGGCGTTGTCTATGGGCAACATAAAGTGAGAAGTATGATCAGTCACAACGATAGGGTATGTACATTAAAAACAAACCAGATGCTCAAGAGTGATAATTTTCCTTGACACTGAGCCTTAAGAAAAATGTCACCCATCAATCTGCATGAAAGACATATTATGTACAGGGCTGAAATGTCTTCAACATTTCAAGGGGCATATAATCCCCAGAAAGCAGTTTGTGCTGATAAATGAGTAAAAGGACAAAAATGAGTCAAGTAGAAGGCAGGAACATATGCTGGAAAGTGGGAGTCTAGATGAGACAAGCAACTTGACGGTTTGAGAAGAACAGAAAAGATGTGAAAATCTGTTTTTTAAAAAAGTCACAGATTTTTACAAAGAGACAAATTTACAGCTTAGATGAAATTATGCAGTATAAAGATGTCCCAGACCCAGTTAACCTGACTTCATGACTATTCTACAGCATAAATATGATGACCCAAGATCAGGGTTGGAGATTGTATAAAGTCAAGTGGTGAGAAGATTCTGAAACAATAACAAGTCTAAGGTTAGGAAACTTTATAACTCTTACATTACTTATACACATCCACAGTCAAAAAATTATTAATTCAATTGATAATAAACAAGGTAGTTTTTAAAATGATTGATTATGTCCACAAAGGCCAGGCAGGATAAGAAGTCAAATGAAGTCTGAAGGGGTCCATGCATTCTAAAGTAACAGCAATCAAATTTGCAGCATTGCAGGTAAGGAAACAAGAGAACCAGAAGGTGAAGGTGTGATCAAAGACAACCATTTCTAGATCACTGAAGCTAACCAGTTCCAGTGGAGATGAGAAACAGGACAGTGTAGAAGCAATGATACAGAGCATCGGAAGTCTGCAGGCCTGAGTTCAAAACTGGATTTACTACCAAAGGGCATTTACTAAAGAGTATTTTAAAAATATCTGTAAAATAAAAAGGTTGAAAAAATCCAATCTCCATGTCTTTTCTTGCAGTAAAATTAAATTTTATAACTATGCTTTTCCCCAACTACACTGACATTTTAGACACAATGGGGGAAATTAAAAAGAAAAAACCATTAAAAATACAAGTTTTATTTTGCATATCAAATCATTCTTTTCTTCATAAGTTATTATGTAGAAGGCTGCAAGGTTGACAACTTCTGCAGAACCAGTGTACATATATTTGCTATCTTATATACATCTGACTACTAATTAATGGAAGTGGATTAAATATCTATGGGTTGATTTGTTTATAATGAAATATATTTGTCTTTCAAGTTGAAATGGCACAATGCACATAAAACTCCACAATCTTAAACACTTCTCTGCCAGACGGGTGAGATTTATATTTATTAGGTTGGTGCAAAAATAATTGCGGTTTAAAGGTTAAAAATAATAGCAAAAACTGCAATTACGTTTCCACCAACATAATAGAAAATTTACAGTATTTCCCAGAAAAACTGAATTCCTTTTGAATGTTGCAGTGAGCATGTTGCGTGCGGAAATGCACACTCAAACATTCTTCAAATACTTTACATATAAGTAATGGGAAAATAACTAAGGAATGCTCAACTGAGTAATAGGCTTTAGTTTTGCCATACCTTTCAGTAACCCTTTGCTGGCTAACCACACACATTTCTGGAAGAGTTATCACTTAAAATTATTTTTGTTTTCTTTCTTAATTGTTTGGCTTTCTGATAAAAATAAAACATGGTGTTTTGCAACAACAACAACAACAACAAAAACAATAAAACCTCAAAACTTAAACATTAAAGAAATGTACACTTACAAGTCTCCTATAAGTCCATCCCCTACAACCACTGTTTAACTTTTAGTAAATATTATGAAAGATTTACTTTTACCTTAATATCCTTAATATTTTTCTGAAGAATAGAGAATAAGCAGTCTTAGAAAAGTAGAATAGAAAAAGAGCAACCCTGAAATGTTGTTGTGTGTTTTATGCACCGATTTAAAAGGTATGAGGTGTGACCAAACAATACAGAGAATGTTTAAATAAAAAACAAATTATTACAGTAAAAGACACTTGACATTAATCCCCCTCAAAATACCCGCCCTCGCTTTGAACTCACTTATCCCATCCTTCTTGCCACTTTCTGAAGCAGTTCTGGAAGTCCTCTTTCGTGAGTGTCTTCAGTTGCACTGTCCTGGCTACCTTGATGTCCTGACTCAATTCAAAACATTTACCTTTCCTGGTCCTTTTGACTTTAGGGAAGAGCCAGAGGTTACATGGTGCCAGATCCAGTGAATAAGGTGGATGAGGACACACTAACAGAAACTGCCCCACCAGAAGCGATGTGTGACACGGAGCCTTTCTGTTGTGATCACAAAATATGGTGAATGCTGCTGCCGAGTGCCATCCAACGGAAAGGCAGGGATGTTTAATACAGGAAGCGGTGCATCGAACCTTAGTAACAGCGTGTGACAAGTTTCAACTTGTTCAGTGCAGTCAGTCAGGTGTGAGCTACGACTGAGAGAAGGTGTGTTTTAAAGTGTGTGTAAATCATCCTCCATCGTGACAACACTCCATGTCACACATCGCTTCTGGTATACAGCAATTGCTGTCAAATAAACACATTATGGTGTGTCTTCATCCACCTTATTTACCAGATCTGGCACCATGCAACTTCTGGCTCTTCCCCAAAGTCAAAATGATTCAGGACAATGAGGCAGCCACAACAGTGCAACTTAAGATACTCACGAAAGAGGACTTCCAGAACTGCTTTAGAAAGTGGCAAGAACAATGGAATAAGTATATTCGAAGAAAGAGGAGATATTTTGAGGGGGATTAATGGTAATGTGTCTTTTACTATAATCAATTATTTTTAATTTGAACATTCACCATATTGTTTGATCACACCTTGTACACAATGTGAATTTCCAGGTTTTGATAATATACTACAGTTGTGAGAGATCCATTTGGGGAATCTGGATGATGGATATACAGGACCCTTCTGTGCTATTTTTACATCTTTTGAGACTAATTATTTCAAAATAAGAAGTTAAAATAAAAATTGAGGGACAGAGAAGGATTAAATAATTTGCTTTAATAAAAATTTAAAAATTTTTAATTAAAAAGAATAAAAATTAAGCATAAATATATGAGATGGAAATAGTTACTTAGTGATTAACTAAAATTAATTCTTTCAACATAGATTCATGCAGAAACATGTAAACACCTGCTACATAAATGAATAAAATACAGTCACTGCTTCAAAGGAGTTCTTAGCCTAGGTTTTGAGCATCTACCATATAGACTCTAGAAGCAAAGGTAAGAAAAAAATTAAAGACATAATCCTTACCCTCAAAGGAGAAATAAAAAGCTTTCGATCATATCCCTAGGAACATATACAGGTGGGCACATATTCAACTCCAATTTGTGGAGTGCCTTCACACACACACAGAAACCTAATTTCCTACTTACTTATGAAACTTAAAAACCGAGGTGGATAAGATAAACTTGACTAAAATTAAACTTTAGTTTCGTAGCTCTTAACGTCAGTCCAGAGTGGGTCTCTTTTCCTCCCTGACTGCTCTTATAGTTCACTTTGTATGGCATACACTTTAGCAATTGGGTATATATTGTTCTATGCTGTTCCTGAGTATCTTTTATATCCATCTGTATTTTGAGCTTATTAAGAGCTGTATTTTCTTTCCAACACCATGTTCCAGAGCACATAATTGATAATGAATAAATGCTAGTTGACTTGCACTCTGCCAACCATATGTTACTAAAAATTAGCTACAATATTTATAGGAGGCAGAAATTGATTAAATTTGATTTAACTAATAATTACAGGATTACTGGGTACAAAGCAGAAGACATCTTACTAGCTACTGTACAATACTAAAACATTAAATGATAATGATATATGTAACAAATTACTACTGCAGCTAAATAGCTTAAAGCTATGCCTCTACCAGTTGTTTCTTTAAAAAAAAAAAAAAAAAACTCTCCCCAACTATTGAATATTCCACTTGTCTAAAAGAAGATGACATCTGTTTGTAAACTTTAATCCTATAAGAAATAATATTCTAATATGAGATTAACTATTAAAAAAGAACAATTTTTTTGGTACTTATTGAAGTTTGCCATTAGTTTCAGCATATTATGCTAATCCTAAAATTTATACATCTTGGTAGGCAATACGTACAAATAATTCAGGAGATCTAGGTCTGAATTTTTCCTTCCTTAAGTAATGAATAGAAAAGAACTATAGTTATAGAACACATAAAGGACTCTGACTTATTCAAAGATAGGCTCTTAAAGTATGAATGAATCAAATGATATAGATCAAATATAGGTCAGATCCTGCTAGGTTTTAAGTTTTTATAATTTTTCCAGGTTATTAATTAGCATTCTTTAACTCTCTCACTTTATATTTAACAAAGTTAGAATTCAGAATTCATCAGTGCTATTAAAAGATTGCACATACACATAATTACATATACATAACTTTAATAACCAAATTGACTTTTCCAGGAAAAATTTGGTCTTGCTAGTGAATGTGCTCATATGTCTTCACATTATACTTGACTTTCAATTGATACAGTATTATGACAACAATGCAATTTATAATGTTATTTTCCTCCTGTTCTTGTCCTATAGGGAGGTTATGAAAACCGAGAAACTTAGCACATGAATTTAGAGCGGTGCTTCCTGCCCTAAAACATCTTAGCTTTCTGGGAAAACTAATGCATACAGAAAACCCTCCTCTAAAAAGCAGGGTTCAGGGAACTGTAAATCTTTCACACTAATGTCAGCGTACTCGTAGTGAGGGCCAAGTGTCTTGTTCAAAAGCATATAGATGAGAGGAGAATTGAAGTAGCTTCCTCATTCCCACCAAACTCCTCTAATCCTCAGCCTCATTGTCAGTGCTCAGTGGAGGAGGGTTATAGTTTTGATTTGTTTGTACTCTTTATAAAGATTACACTGTGTACATTAAATAGAGCAAGGTTACATTAATCTCATGCAATTCTTTCCAGGCCTCAAAAGAGGAATTCTGTCCTTTCTGAGTTTATAATGATCAAATTAAAAATTCTCCATGAGACAGGAAAAAGAATTGAAAGTGAAAATGAACCAGAAGAACATGAACATGGATAAGCTAAGTATTTTTAGTCAATGAAAAACATCTTTGAAAACAGCAACATGCTTATAAATCCCCAAATCCTAATTGAGCAGTAAATCAGACACCACTCAGGATTAGACCCACCCTTAAATGTAGGCAGATGCCTGTGCTAGAAAATCTGCAGGATTTGTTGCAAAGTGTTGTGTGGTGAAGACAGTCCTGAATTTAGGGGAAGAGTGGGGATGGGTTGGGCTCCTTCAGCACTCTCAAGGGAACATTTTGTGTTCCAAATTAGTGCTTGTGTCCCAAAGCAGATCTACTTAACTTATTGTAAACATGGCTTACAGTACCTGTGTAGGGTGGAACACTATGTTATCCAGTTTGAAGTCTCCATGAATCAAATTTTCTTCATTGTCATTATCTGGCAAGTTTTTCATTAGCCAATTAGATAGCTGGTTCATGGCAGGGATGTCCCGATGAGCTGCAGCTTGATACTGCTTTGTCCAGGTTGATATCTAAATATATATAAGAAAAATAATAGAGCTGAAAATGGAATGTAAGATCCAGTAATTCTAAAATTAAAACAAAATTCTACTATATCAAATTTGGTTTTATTCCTAACTGCTCAAGAGGAATGCCTGTAAGTGATACTCACATCACCCTAAAACACTCTTATCTAAAATGTAAACATTTGAGTCTCTCTTCCATCTAGCTCCACTTTACTTACATAGATTTTTATCTCTCTCTCTGTCTCTCTCTGTCTCTCTCTGTCTCTCTCTGTCTCTCTCTGTCTCTCTCTGTCTCTCTCTGTCTCTCTCTGTCTCTCTCTGTCTCTCACACACACACACACACACACACACACACACACACAATACTGGTCTAGGAATCAAGAGATGTGTGTTCTAGTCTTTATTTTGTGATTATTTTGTGGAAGTAAAAAAAAAGAAGGTACACAAATACACACATGTATGCACAAATAAGCATAAAGTTTCTGGAAGGGTCACAAGAAACAATCCCTTGAAAAGGGAATGTTGGGGCTAGAAAAAGAGGGACATTTTCACTGTTCATTTGAATACCCGTTCTTATTACCCACAGAATCTTGTAAATACCAGGGGTGCCAAAAAAAATGTATACACATGACTTGTATTTATCTTTTGTTATTGGCATATATTGAGTATTACAATTTTAATACAGTTTTCCCTTTCTTAAAATGTGCATATATTTTTTGGTACCCTCTGTATATTATAGGTATGAGGAGTGCAAAGATTTTTATTGTTCTTAGAATCAAATGCAAACAAATCAACTTAATATCAAAGTCCTCCATCATTTAAGACCAGATCATTTATCTGCTTATATCTATCTTTCTCCCCACTCCCCAAGGTATCTCTGTTCAATTTAGTTCAGCAAAGAGCTTCATCTTTGTAATCATACAGACCTGGGTTTAAATGATGTCTAAGCCATTTAATTGTGTATCACTTGATACCTGCAAGCCTCAGTTTCCTCAGCTGCAAAATGGGAGTAATAATACCTATGTCTTATGGCTGTTACAAAGATTAAAGAAGAGTAGGTCAGCAATTCATCTAGCATGGGAATTGGCATATAGTGAGTACTCTCTAAGTCTTAGTTCCTTTCTGTCTCCCCTCAACCCCCTCAAAAAGACATATGCACAAAGGGAAACAGCCTCATACATATCTGGTCTTACTGTTCCTTTGATTTGAAATGTTCACCATCTCTTCCCTACCACTCTAGAGTTTATCCTTCTTTAAATATACAATGTAAGATACCTCTCTCCCAGGAAGATTTACCCACTTAAACAAGGGCATACTGAATCTACCCTCTGAATGGAACAGCTCTCATGATGAGTACCAAACAATTTACTACTAGATTACATACTCTTTTATACCATTTTCAAATTTCATATTTTCAAGTTTCATATAAATGAGACTCATGTATAGGTCTCTCAAAATTGACCATAATTTCCTTTGGAAGAACTTATTTCTATTTTCTTGATATTTAACACAGTACCTACCACATATTAAACACACAGTCATGCTTAATAAATATCTGTTAACCTACCTTAAAAAGGGAAAATTATATAGAAAACATGTTGCTAAATTAAACGAAGAGGCTAAAATAGCTTTAAATTTGTATTCATATACATGCTGTCAGTTACAGAAGCTTCTGCTGAACAAAACCTGATCTAAAGATATAAATTATTTTATGCTTAAAATAAGTCCATGTGAAGGCTGATATTAAAAGTTACAGCCAAGTTTCAGAAAAATACAAAATAATAGGTTTTAATTTTGACTAGTAACATATATTATTTCTAAAAACTTGAGAAAAGAATCCTTTTATGTGGATGCATTACCTGTCTTTTGCAGTACCCAGCACCTATACCATATCCTTCCAGCTGCAATGAGTGTATATTCAAGGAATGCAACTGAGCCAAGGTTTCTATCATGGCCACATATATGGCTGAGCGTTCTGCTGGGCTAACTCCAGGAATTGTGAAATCACGAAAGATTCGACCCTATGGAAGCAATTACAACGGATAATTTAAAACAAATATTTTCTTAATTCTTTGCTGTGTCATCATCCCCTATTGCCTACAAAAGATCAGAATAAGTTTTGCAATCAAAACCAATTCTTTGCAGAACATGCTAGAAAAACATACATGAAACACGTTTAATGTAAGAGTATATATCCCAAAGGGAACTACAATATATAACAAGATGAACTTGAAGGACAAAAACTACTCTCAAGTTATATTTTACAAAAAACTTAAAAGAATTTGAATTTATTGTTCTTAATGGATTTTCCATTTGGACTAATTTTCCCCCTACCGACAGGACAGTTTGGTTATTGCCATTACATATAGCTCTTTACTGACACCTAGAGGAAAATTTAAGAACAAGTTAATACGTCCTAATTATTAATTTGTTCCTAGTCTATTTTATCACCACATTGGGTGTGTGCTCAAATTAAAACTAAAGTTTAAACCCTTGCAAAGCAAACTAATTACCTAAAATTTTGACTAATAAATGATCATTTATTAACATTAATTTCAAAATTAAAAATAAAAGCAACAAAGTAAGATTAATTTACCTGCACATGTTCCATCACATAAAATTCTGTTCCAATAACAGAAGCATTGCTGCAGTACAATAAAGGCTTGGGAACAGGGAATCCAACTGAAAACAAAGCTTTCTGGACTTTAAATTCTCTATCAATCTAAATAGGATGATAGATTAGTAACAATCAGAAACAGAAATTTAATAACTCCTTATAAGCAAACATTAAGGCTAGAATTCAATTGTAAAACAGTACCAACAAACAACTCAGAGGATAATAATTTCCTTATTATTTTCCTTAAATGTAGTCTTAGTGCAATTATTATAATTTAAATTAGGCCAGCACTAAAAAATAATTAGGCTAAAAGGCCAGGGGCATTCATGGGGCTTAATCTTGGCTCTGCTAACATGAAGGCAACAGTTCCTTGAACACAGTATTTCACAGACATCATCATAAAACATCTCTTTGTTCCCAACAGTTCCCTGATCACTGGCTCACTCTTTCTCACATAATAATGTGCTTTTAAAAACATAATTAAAGGGGTGGCCCGGTGGCTCAGGTGGTTGAAGTACTGTGCTCCTAATGCTGAGGTTGCCGGTTAGATTCCCAGTGAGCTGCACCCTCCACAACTAGACTGAGAACAACAGCTTGAACTGGAGTGAGGGGCCGGAGGAAGGAGGAAAAGAACATAATTTCAATATATAACCAAAGTACAAAACATTTATAAATGAGTAGCACTGAAAGTATTCAGTGGATGACTGTATTTCTAGCCAATTGTACAGGAAGGAATGAAATCCACAAAAGAATTGGTTGTTGCTCAAGATTAATAACCTAAAGATAGATCTCAGCCTCAAGTCCCGTCTCAAAACAAAAAGGGGCATACAATTCAAGTGAAATTTTTATCTAAGAATAATTACAATGCATTTTCTATTATTTAATAATAAGACTTTCAAAAGCAATTTAAATTGTTTTTGTGGGTATAAAATGCATTTATTTGTCAACAAAGAATATATCATTACATGCGTATACCATACCTGATGTGCTTTAGGAAGAAGTGGACCAGGTGGTTTCTTCCTGAGTACATATTCTTGAAAGCCTTTCTGGAGATAAAAGGTTGGGTTGGACTGTCCTGATCTAGATAAGAATAGAGAAATGGTCAATTACAAAGATTATTTACCTTCTTCCCCAAATCCTACTGAAATGACAGGAGAAACACACAATGAAAATAAATCCATTTCAATGTTGGAAGGCTGAGAGCGGTGCTACCAGCATCTCAGAATATGAGTTTGGGGATGATATGAAGCAGATGACAATGAATACTGGAACAGCTGGGTTAGTGTCCCCTCATCTACCATTGGAGACAGAACCCTCATATGCATCACCAAGGTTAGCAACCGAGCACAACTCTGTACATTGGGTATCTGATAAACAAGGTGCTAGAGTGGACATCTGAGCCAGTGCAACAGTGCCCAGGTAATTCACAGACACCAAGGCACTGACTTTCTCCACCAGGTGAACAGAAATTCTCACACAGACTAAGGAAATACACTCGAGCTACGAAAACTATCCAATCTATACCTTCATTTACAATATGAGCAGTGTAGAACTACCCAACTTTAAAACAATCCAACATAGCATGAAAGAGAGGTCTTAAACTAAACAAACAAAAGAATCAATCCCTGAGGTAATAGGTAATAGGGGAAAGTGAAAAAATTTCTTTTTCAAAGTATCTCCCTAGGCCTCCAGCCTCCATCAGCTAAGAACTCGAGTTCAGACTGAATGCAGCAGCAGTTCCAGTGTCTACATGTTTCTCCTGGGTTCTGACCCACCCTCCTCAGAAATCGTATCAAAGAGCACTGATCTTGGCATCATCTAATCCTGTGTGGATGCCTGTTAGCATAAGCAAATGGAGGTAATTGTCAATGGTCAGGAAATGGGACCATCTCAAATTCTGTTGTCTATCTTGACATGGGACAATGAACCTAAAAAAAACATTTATTTAGGCTAAACGTCTGATTGGATGCTTTTTTGATAATGTAGTCATACATGAAGCACTGGCCTTTCATAATGGTAAATGACCCAGGTGAAATATAAAGGAAAACTAAAAACTTACCATTGAAGTTACCATAGGGGTTAATATATGACCGAGCAACTCCACTCTTAGGTATATATCCAAGAGAACTAAAAACATGTTCACACAAAAACTTATACAAGAGTGTTTCATAGCAGCACTAGTCACAATTGCCCCAAAATGGAAACAACCAAAATATCCACCAACAAATGGATAAAATGTGGGCTAGCCATACAATGGAATATGACTCAGCCAAAAAAGGAATGAAGTACTCATACATGCTACCACATGGCTGTGATACGGAAGAGCCCCCTCACTATAAAAATGTTAAGTCTCCTTTCCCTAGCGTCTCCACAGCCCCTGGTTATAATCATTTTTCAAATCAGTTTCTTCATCATAAACAGTAGATTGTTTTCAACCTGAATCGTAGAAATCTCCTATTCCCTGCTTTAGATAATTACCCTAAAGCTTGTGATTTATGCTTATTGATTACAGTCATTGTAGCACAGCGCTCTTTCCAGGCCTAGCTCCTGGGTGAACAATAACTGAATGACGGGTTCAACCAGAAGAAAGGCCAGGCTCCATGAAGCTGAACAAGTTTTCATCACACAGTCACCCTGTGTCAGTGGCTTTGAATCTTGCTTCTTGGACCAACACTTTTAACTCTATTAACTAAAATCTATCTCTCCTCATCTAGAGGCCATTAGGATACAAGTGATGCCCCACCAGGACTTCCAGTACCTCCCGACCACAGAGGTCAACATGTTCCTCCAGGCAGATCTCAAGACCCCTCCCCCTCATCGAAGATCAGACAGGGCAAGAGTCCCGTGAATCCCCAATAGGTAGGGACAATGGCCACATTCAGCAGGAAGCAGATACAGAAGAAGAGATCTCCTGTTCCTCAGCTTCCCATAGAGACTTATGGGGATCACGTCTCTCAAGGGGGACATAAGGCAGACAGTTAGGGACAGGAATTGGGTCTCTGAGATGCCTGGATATGTCGGATAACATTCCTGCACCTCCAACATAGCCTATGGGAAATAACCACCCGAAAGACCTCCCCTCTCCACCCAAACTTTCCTTTGTTTACCTTAACCGTTAGCCATTGTCAATCACAAGTATCAAACAGCCCCACAATTAGAGAAGAGTAGCCCATTCTAGAAGAGAAGGAAATAAAACCTCCAAGTCCTCGCCAGTCAGTGCCTTTTGAGCCCCTCCTTTGTGCTCGGGCCTGCTCCTAGCTCTTTGGAGTGTACTTTCACATCTAATAAACTGCTCTTTCACCGCTGTATTTCTGGTGTCTTGTTCAATTCTTTGCTCGAGGCGCCAAGAACCTGGACACTGTGCTGAGAAGGGTCTGTTCTCCAGTAACAGATGGACTTTGAAAATATTATGTTAAGTGAGAAAAGCCACTCACAAAAGGCCACATATTATATGATTCCATTTCTATGAAATAGCCAGAGAATATATAAACCCATAGCGACAGAAAGTAGATTAGTCGCTGCTAGTGGATGGGAGGAGGGGGGACTTGGAAGGTAAGGGTTTCTTTTTAGGGTGATAGCAATGTTCTGGAATTAGATATTGATGATGGCTGTACACCTTTGTGAATATATTAAGTAAAAACCCACTAAATTGTACACTTAATTAAAATTTTTAATTTTATGTATCATGAATTTTATCTTAAAAAGAAAAACCAAAAATAAAAAACCCACCAAACTAGAAGCTTCTCCTCTGAGTATGTATCTACCATAATTCTAACAAAGATAAAAAAAAAAAAAAAAAAGTCCACCTTGGGAAGATCACCACCAACAGTGTGAACAGAGTACCGGCCAAATGTAATCACTCTAAGCATCAGGCCTCCATATAGTGTGGAACCCAGTGATGGTATCAATACAGTAAGAATCATTAATAAGCCAAACTGATGGTAATAACTATTGTTTAGGACGTGACAAGACATCTGGTGCTGTGTGACTCTATAACCAAAGAGGTGGTACTTTGGATTTGTCCAACCTTAATTAACAAAGACGGAATCTTTGCATTAAGTGTGTGGTTAGGGACACTCACTTGGTTGGAGAAGACTTTGACTAGTCAAGCTCACCAGCCCCCAACAGGCCACCCTCAGCGCTGCTTCACTTAGAGGTGTACGACGGACGACCGGAAGTGCAGTATGCCAGCGGGGCAGCATCCGATGAGTTTTTTCAGCAGAGTCCTCACAGTAATCCATGCAGCAGACTATGGTTTACTCTATGACCCCGTGTCCCTTTCAGGTTTGAAGAAATGAGACCACAGTGGGTGAGTGTGGGTACCACCCTGGCTTCGCAACCTCTGGCTCCACAGGAGCCATTATCTCTAGTAGCAGCCCTCTGGGCACAGCTTCCAGTGTTCTGGCAAGGTATATACCCAGCTGCAACACCTCATGCGCCTGGGGAAACCCAAAGTATCCCACAAGGTACAGTTCATTCACAGGACTTCCGGTTCAGATGGAGTTTATCAATTATGTGTTATTTTTACCATGAGTAGTGTTGCCTGGAAACACAGCGGACATGTCACCTTTACTAAGTTTCCAGAACAGAGTTAGAAAGCTAACTTAACTTGTCTGTAGAGAAGTAGAAAAGGTTTGTAACCCTTCCCTCACATCATACTACATAAGTCTCGGACCCATGACATCATACTAATGGGGGGCTCTGCATCGCCAAGCTTCAGAAACTTAGAAATTCCTACAGGATTTTTTCAACAGTAAGAAATTGAAAAAAAAAGTATCAGTCTTGTTAAGGGTGTTACTTCTGTTTGCAGGTAGCTATCTTGTCCCTTGTCAAGAGATAATTTGAAAATACTCAGGATTTGCTGCTCTTTGATATCACACTTTTTCCTTTGGTATTGAAATCACTGGTAGAGTCATGACTATTTTGATCAAGTGTAATACAGCAGTTCATACCAAGCTGACGTAGACCTTCACCATCTGTTCTGACAATCAGCTTTGTATGCTCATTAGGGTTTAGGAATCCCTCGTGCAGCCTATGGATTTGCACAAACTGAAGTAACTTTTGATGTTGATGCCAATAGCATCTCAAATGTATTTGCTATAGATAAGTGATCAAGAAAAGAGAAGATTAAAATACTAATTCCATGGTGTTTGAGCATGGAAACATTGCGTATATGGTCCAAGAGGCTTAAAAGTACAAAGCTGGAGATGAGAAGCAAAGGCAAAACATCCCCTAAGAACTTGTTCGGATCCTGTGTATTCAACAATAAGGTCACAGTGTAAGATGAGACACGTCAAAGCAGAATCAAAGATGAAGTCAAACAATGCAATGGAATCATCAAGCGCCTGGTCAAGAATCCGATAACTGAAAAGGAAGAATTTAACATCAGCAGAAAGAACTGGAGAAGATCTGAAACTCCACCATTATCATAGTGTACCAGAGAGCAGGCCCCCTGCTAAGTGCTTTATTGGGGGTTCCCTGGGAATGGTGGCTCACTCCTCCAGAAATGCCTCTTCTGAAACCATGACTGCAGAAATAGACCAAGCTGACCAAAACACAACATAGCACAGTCCACAGGTTCATGAAGTTTGACAGATCCTAATTTGTAGGAAGTCAGTTCAGTAACAGTTTCTGAAGATCACATTTGAGCTGCTATTTAATACGTTACTGGACATTTTGAATACTTGAATATACATAGGGAAAGAGAATAACACAGGTTCACTTTATCAATATGATAAGTGGAAAGTGCTATTTATGTCAGAGAATAAAGCTATTTTTTAAATAGCATTATTTGAAAATTTAAAAAGTGAGCCCAGAGCACTTATGTAAGACTGCCTGGCCCCCATTCCCAAATATCTACTCCTTTCTATTTCCCATCACTCATAACACTGCTGTCTTGACACCACCTGGATTGGTCTCATTATGCTCTTTATCCCTGTTTATGTCATCAACAAAAGAAGTCTCAAATTCCCATGTCACCACCACTTGTCTACTGCATTTTAATTCCCATAAGGCTCTGCATAGGGCCTATTCTGTCTTGTTCTCCCACACTGCCCTCCAGCCCCCAACTCCTGACACCTTTCCACTGCATGGTCTGGAATTCATTTTCTTTCAGTAGCATAATCACGCACAACTTTGATCTCTTCTCTGAATGGAACCTTCATCTCCTTGCTCTAACTCAAACCGGAATGTTCCAGGAAGACCCTGTTTCCTTTGTAGGCCTCTTAACTGTAGATGTGGTTTCCCCACATCACTCAGCCAATGGGCCTGGAGATGGAGTCTGTGTTCTTCCTGGTACTCACTGCCACTTCCAGACTTTTTGCCCTCCCTCTGGTCTAAAGCCCACTCCTGCAGCTTTGAATCTGTCATGAGACTAGAACCCTCTACCCTTTCTCATTGCACTCACCTACTAACTCTTAGATCACCTCCTCTCATTGCCAAAGGATTCAGCTTGATTCACTATTACTCTTATTAACACTGCTCCAATCCTAATTAACGATTTCAAAATCTGCACAGATGATCGTTCCAACATTCAGGCCTGTCAGTTCCTAGAATTCTTCTCCTTCAGTGATATTTCCCTTTCTACTACCTCCGCCACTCATTCTAATGGACACACCCTACACCTTATAAATATCAACAATTCAAGCACTACATAATCCTACTTTTTAAGCATTTATAGCTCCGACCACAATCTAGCTTTCTAATCACTCCCACGAGAACCTCAATTCCAACAATCCTTCAATCCTGGGACCTATCAGCTATTGATCATATTACCTTTTCACCACCCATCAGCTCTCCCTTTTCCCCACCATGTCCTTCCTTACCTGGCTTAAATTTGATGGGCAGTTACATAACCACTCCCTTGAATACATCTTTAATATACTTGACCTTTCTCACTTCATGTTATTTGCTTGCATTCTTCCATCCTGATTAAATGCAACTCTTTGCCTGCACTCATATAACTGAATGTAGCTGGAGAAAGAAACAGCCATGATGATTGGTAGGTCCCCTAGAAGCAGATCCTGAGAGAAAGATTCATGTGCAAGTGACTTATTAAGGAAACACTTGGGAAACCAATAAGAAATCAGGAGAAGCAGGTCAAGGAAGGGGAGAAAGCCAAGCAAGAGTACGATACAAGACAAAGTCCCTTCGAGGGACTTCAGCCTGATCTCGTGGTGGGGAGAGGACTGCGCAGTGTAGGTTACACCTGAGAGTGTCTTACCTCCACAGCAAGGATGATGAGGATTTCATACTCCTGAACCCAACAGTCACTAGTTAAGGGCCATCTTGAGCAGTACAACATTCAGGGCAAAGGAGGCTCTACTAGGCCACAGGCAGTACAAAAAAGAGCCACAGGTGCTGGTTATTAGAAGCCAAAGCCATCAAACAAGAGTATACATGGAAACAGTAAAAAAGAATCTGGGCAAAGTAGCAATAATATCTACTAAAATAACTATTCTTGCTTCCAGTTTACCATGAATCTCAAAGTGAACCCTGACAATCATAATGTATTTCCTTAGCTTGTTTATGCTCATGGACGATTATTTCACAATTTCTCCTCTCGCTTCAAACCTTCTCCTCCATCTTTACTCTCCGCTCATTCTAGCTTCCTATTTCATTGAGAAACTAAAGCAATTAGATGAGAACTCCTACAGGGTTACAGTACCATGTCTACTGCACACAAGCTTCTGTACCCATATACGCTGTCTTCTCTGCCGAGTCTGTAGAAGAATGTTCACATTTCTAAGGACAATCCCTTCTCTTGTGAATTAGATCCCAGCCTACTCCTGTCTGCTCAAGGACTTCATTCCAGCCTCCCTCCTGCTCAATTTTTTCTCTCTCTTCTAGATCACTGCCAGCAGCATACAAATCTGCTCCCGTTTGTTTTTAAAGATTTCTCTTGACCCCACTTCCCCCTCTACTTAAAACATTTATATTCCCTTTTGTAGAAAAACTCAAGAGTTGTTTACATTCCCTGCTCCAATTCTTCTATTTCTTCTTAAACCCATTTCAATCCAGCATTCATTCCTATCTTTCCACTGAAACTACTTTTTCAAGGTCACTAATACTGTTATGGTATTACACCATGATTTTCCCCCTACCTCTCCGGTCACTCCTACTTAGATTCTTTTGTAGGTTCCTCCTTAATTCTTCAGCTCCTTAATATTGGGGTGCCTGGGAATAAGTTTCTAGACCTTTCTTTACGTAGACTCATTTTCTAGGTAAGCTGTGATCTCATGGCTTTAAATACCTTCTCTGTGTCAATGACTCCCATGTGTACACACCTAGTCCAGACCTGTGCCCTGACTGCCAGACTCACTCTTGGATATCTAAAAGGCACCCTGAAACTTAACATTCCAAACCTGAGCTCTGGTATTCCCCCTCAACTCTGCTTCTCTACAGTCATGTCCATTTTACTTTATGGCAACTCCGTTTTCCCGGTTACCAAGACAAAAACGGGATACTATTAGGTTGGTGTAAAAGTAATTGCGGTTTAAAAGGTTAAAAATAATTGCAAAAACTGCAATTACTTTTGAACCAACCTAATATTTGTCTCTTCTTTTTCTTTCATACCCTACATCTATCATTCAGTAAATCCTTCCAAATAAATCCAGAATATGACCACTTGGCACCTATTCCGCACTACCACCCTGGTCTACGCCACTAATATCTCTCTATTGGATCATTGCAATACACTCCAAACTGGTCTCCTTGACTTTGCCCTCTTTAGTAAAACACAACAGGCAAACAGATTGTTTAAAAACACAAATCATGTTCTTCCTCTGCACCCAAACCCTAATCTCCTCCCATCTCCACTCAAAGTAAAGGCCAAAATCCTTACAATGGCTGACAGGACCACGGCCCTTGCTTCCACTATCCTGGGTACACTGGCTTGTACTCCCTCAACACACTGGGCACACTTCCCCCCTAAAGGCAAGAACAGACTTTATCTTGCTGTTCTCTCTGCCTAGAACACTCCCCCCAGAGAGCCGTATGGTTCCGTCCTCGTCTTCTTCAAGTCTTTGCTGACTGCCACCTTCTCACCGAGGCCCTCCTGCTTCTACCCCCCAAACATTTCCTGTTCTCCTTTACTTCTCTCCTAATACATATCGCCTTCACTAAAATATTTAGAAAGTGATTTTGGTTGTTTGTTTTGTCTAAATAGAATGAAAGTTCCAAGAAGGCAAGAATTTTTGTTATATCCCCAGTGGATGGAGCAATCAATGCCAGATACAGATGAGGCACTTAGCTATTAATACAAATCAGTTTGTATTGTATTAAGCTATACAATGGTTTCATTATTGTTTAACTAAATATTTTATATTTCCAATGATTTAACTTTTGCAAATTCAAAAAATAAATTTTGCATAAAAAGAATATTTACAAAATGTGTACAGCAGAAAGAATAACACAATACCAGTGTCCTCACTACTCAGTTGAAGAGGGAATTTCCAAATTTCTGAAGCCCTCGATGTCTCCCTCCCCTCAGAGTAACTACTATCCTAATTCTTAAATTTATCATTCCCTAAAAGTTTATGTCCCTAAACAATTACTGCTTATTTGTCCACTTTTTGATTCTGTGTGTTGTGCACAGCTGCAGTTGAATCATTTTCACGGCTGTATGGAATTCTCCCGTGTGAATATACCACAATTTATTCATCCCTTCTACTACTGATGAACATTGTATCATTCCTGTACTTTTGCTATTATAAACAGTACAAGTGAACTGTCTTAATAGGTTTTCTCCTAACACCCTACTCCAAGAATTTCTCAGGAGCAGACACCTAGGAATAGAATTTCTGTGTCATGGAGCATGTATATCTTTCCATCTTCATCTTTACATGGTCATGCCAAATTGTTTTCCAAAGTAATTACGTTAATTCACATCCTCACCAACTGTGAGTATGAATCTCTGTTACTCCGGATCCTGACCCACGTTTGAAACTGTCAGACTATATTTTTTCAGGCAGTATGGAGGTATGAAATAGTACCTCATCGTTTTAATTTGCATTTCCCTGATTACTACAGTGCAATGACATTGAGCATCTTTAAGTCTTTTGACTATCTGTTGGGCTATTGTAGTTTTTGAATATAAGTAATTAATCTTTTACCCATTTATATACACTGCAAACATTTTCTTTTTTAGGTTTCACTTTCTAAGGAGTCTTTTGCTGAAAATTTATCAATCACTTCCTTTCTGGTTTGTGCTTTGGTCTTTTTAAAGATTTTTCTAATCTACTCCAAAGTCACAAAGATCATCTCTGTCTTCCAAATGTTTACAATTTTGCCTTAACACTAAAGTCTGTAATTCACCAGGGACTTTCAAAGAAAAGGGTCTAATTTTAATTTTTTTATACAGATAATTATACCTGTATAATTTATTGAAGTCTTCCCCTACACACTGATTTTCAATGCCAGCATTGTCATATGCGGTCTGACAATTAAGTTCGCGAACTTGTTGCAACGATGTTGCTAAACGTTTTTGATATCAGAGGGATTATTCATTATGAATTTGTACCAACAGGACAAACAGTTAACCAAGTTTACTATCTGGAAGTGCTGAAAAGGCTGCATGAAAAACTCAGATGACCTGAACTTTTCACCAATTCATGGCTCTTGCACAACAATGCACCAGCTCACAGGGCACTGTCTGTGAGAGAGTTTTTAGCCAGTAAACAACTGTATTGGAACACCCTCCCTACTCAACTGATCTGGCCCCCAATGTCTTCTTTCTTTACCCGAAGATAAAGGTAATATTAAAAGGAAGACATTTTGATGACATTGAGGACATCAAGGGTAATATGATGACAGCTCTGATGGCCATTCCAGAAAGAGTTCCAAAATTGCTTTGAAGGGTGGACTAAGTGCTGCATGGGTGCATAGCTTCCCAAGGGGGAGTACTTGGAAGGTGACCGTAGTGATATTCAGCAATGAGGTATGTAGCACCTCTTCTAGGACGAGTTCGCAAACTTAACTGTCCGACCTCATACATCAAAATTCTATAAATATGTAGGTTTTTTTGTGGACTCTATTATTTTATTGGTCTATTTCTGTACTGATACCATGCCTTCTTAATTCAAGCCTCGTATTTTGTTCCTCTTCAGCAGTGTTTTTGCTATCCTTAGACCTTTGATTTTGAACACATAATTTAGGAGTAATTTTTCAAATTGCGGAAAAAAGTAGGGCTTTTGATTGCCACTGCACTGAATCAATACATTAGTTGGGAAAAAACAAAGATAAATTTACTATTGAATTTTCCTATTCATGAACATTGGCATCTCTCAATTTATCTCTTTTTAAGACCTTAATAAAATTTTATAATTTTCTCTACAAAGGTCTCACACATTTTATTAGATTAATATTTAAGCATTTTGATGCTCTTATTGATATCTTTTTGAAGATTACATTTTAATTGTTGCTAAAGCACAGAAATGCAATTGATTTTTACGTACTGAACTTTCATAAACTTTATTATTTTCTGTAGATCACTGGTTGTTTAATCTGTGAATCAGTTTCTAAACGTGTTTGACAGCTGTCTTTCTTCAGTTATTTCTAAACTTTTGGCATTTATATTCTGATTTTTTTTTTTGTAAGATTGACACTTTAGAATTTTTGAAAAACTTCCTTTGAAGCCTAACATGTCTTCAATTTTCATTAACTTTTCCATGTGTCCTGGAAATAAATGTGTATTTTCTGTGGGATAGCTCCATACATAGATAGAGGCATACTTCAGAGATATTGCGTGTTTGGTTCCAAACCACTGTAATAAAGCATGTATAGCAATAAAGTGAGTCGTAATCTTTTTGCTGGTGTAAGGTGATGAGTCAGAAGAAGAGTTAATAAGAATGAATCTGGAGACTAGCAAGAATAGGTTTAAAGATTAACCACTTAAGCTCTAAGTCCCGGGCTAACACTACACCTGTGGACTGACAAACACCAGGGCAATTTTCAGAGAAAGCCAACCTCAACCATAGTTCTCAGAAGGCGCCAGCCAAAACTGTAAACAACTGCAAGATGACTAGTCCCCTGCATCATGCATAGAAAAACATAAAACCCCAGCTAAACAGCAACCCGCTGCCACTGTCCCTATCAGACTCTTCCCTGGCTCCTTTTTGCCAGTATTTCTCTTTCAAACAGAAACCCATGGCAGCTGTCTTTAAACAACAGCTGTGGACATTCTCTCTCTCTGCCCAACCTTCTATAAAACTTTCTCTGCTTTCCTACTTTTCTGAGTCTTGTGAATGCTTTTACGTTCTGCCAACGACCAAGGGTTAATTCTATGCCAGTGCAGAAGGTCTTACTTTCAATTTGTAATAAACACAACACCTGCAAAGCACTAAGCGCAATAAAACGAAGTATGTCTATACTATTTATGCCACAACTAATTCCATTTATCAAGCACAATCCTAGTTTATTTAACATTCAAATTAATTCAGAATTATCTTTCAGTTAGATAATTCTCCAACAACGCTAGGAGATAAATATTATCTCCGTTTTGCCAAAGGAGGACTCAATACTCAAAAGAGTTAAAAAACTTGTCCAGATTCGTACAGCAAGTGTAGTAGTTGAAATCTAAACTTTGACCTGTTTTAGTTTGTTTGTAACATAGGACTTCTAAGGCTAGAAACCTGTTATTTTTTAGTCCACCTTCTCCTTTATCCTCCAATATCTTTGAGACCAGGTGCCTTTTAATTCTACACCTCAAAACTCTCTCTAATCCATCTCCTTTACTACCGAAATCAGGAATATAAATGCCAGTAATAAATGCCACTGCTATGTGGTCTGTTGCAATGTTTTAAGTCCTTTCAACTATATTATTTCATTGAATTATCAGGATTACTCAGAACGGTCATGTGTTCATTACAGATTAGGAAACTAATTACCAAAGAGTTTATGTAATATACTTAAATTCCCAGTCAGTATGTGGCAGATCTAATTTTCTGGAAGCCAGGATTGTTTCTATAGCTCTGTGATTATGAAAATACTATTTTTAGAATAAACTTAACTTATAAACTTACATTTTGTTATAAAACATCAGACTAGAGCCAGATTCAAGGTGGGGAACAGTAACCTCAGGATTATCATCCAGTTCCCTCACTTCAAAAAGAATTAAAGCCCAAAGTGGTGCTGTGATTTGTTAAGTGGAAAATCTAGTATGAGAATTCGGATCTCCCAGGTGGTGCCATTAACAGCCTCCGAGGATATGGCCAATTATAAAGGCATTACGTTAAAAACAAAACACACACAGAAAAACTAACGGTTCTAGAACAAAAGTTGAGAAAAGGTCTCTTTATATCCCACAGATCTCCCAACCTTAATTGCCTCAGTGAATCCTCGAGGTACATAACTGAATCCTTTACTAAACATTCCTTCTCAGAGTTGGTCTCGGTACTGTTAATTGCTTTCATTATTGCCCACCAATTGGAAATACTCAGAATGAATGCAGGGGACGGGTGATGACAGCTCCTGCCTGCAGAGTGCGTCATTACAGGAAAGGACATCGTGGTGGGATACACTGGGAACCCACCCAGGGCCAAAGGAAGGAAAGCACTATGCACAGAGATTTGTTTCTACTGGAGAAGGCCGGCGTCGATACCTGTACTGGGTAACAATCAGCTTGGCCTCGGGTTCGGCCCCAAAGCCGGGCAAGTGCTCCTTTAGGTAGGCCTCCAGGGACCTGTAGTCGAACTTGTGTTGGGGCAGCACCTCGGCCGCTCCGGGCTCGCTGGAGGCACGGTTCTCCATGGTTGCCTCCGCAAGCCCCAGAAACCCGGAATCCACAGCCCCTTTTGGCGCGGGGCGTGCTGCTTTATAGCCAGTGGGCGAGGCCGGGAGCGCGGCCCGCACGCCTGAGGGGCGGGCCCCGTGGCCCCAGCCAATCACACAGCGCTAGGCGCCGGTGCTGAACATTAACCAGCAGAAGCCCGTGATTGAGGCTGCAGCTGGGTAATGCCCGGAGGGCCTCTGTGTGTTCGGATTTCACATTTTGGTCAGCTTTCGGAGCTGACGACCTCAGTTTCAGACGACAAAGTCACGTTCGTCGCTACCGGCAAATAAGAAAGCACACACAGGCCTTTCAACCTCTAAATCGAATGCACCGGCAGGCGGAAGCGTCCTGTTCAGAAAAAGGCCCGTCAGGATCTCGAGCCCAAGAATAAAAGATCCTGGTGTTTCAGCGGTTGGAAAGGCGACGTCGTAGGCCGCGGGCGGTGGACGTTTAGGACCCGCTGGTTGTGGTCTCTTAGGACCCAGCGAAGAAAAAAGCTGAAAGGGGCGGGTGTTTTGTTACGGGGAGCGATGACTGCAACCGGAAGCGGTACAGTGGACGGCCCGCAGGAGTGGCGGAGACGTGTCGGTCTGTGATGCGCAGGGAGCACTTCCCCAGGGTGCCGGGCTGGGAGGGCCGCCGCTGAGTGCCTCCTTCTATACCCCCCAGGGGCCCGGTACACCTAGCAGCGTGGGGCGGCGGCGGCGGCGAAGACCCGGGCTGGGAGCTTTGGCGGCCGGGGTCCCAGCCATGGCCGAGTCTGTGGAGCGGCTGCGGCAGCGGGTTCAGGAGCTGGAGCGGGAGTTGGCCCAGGAGAGAAGTCGGCGGGCCCCGGGGGGCAGCGACGGAGGAGGAGGCCGGTCCCGCATCGAGAAGATGAGCCCGGAGGTGGTGGACTCCAACCCCTACAGGTGACCAGCGTCGTGGGTCGGAGGCCTGTGATGGGGGCGAGGTGCTCCCCTCCCGTCCAGTCCACACAGCCTCCCATTTCCCTTTTCTTGTTCTGGGGGTCCTGTTCCCAAACGCGGCAAGGCCAAGTCTTAGTACTGGTCAGAAAATGTTTTTTCTCTTAAAAAATAAAATATAAAACCAAAACAAAACAAGTGAATCAGCCATATGGTGCTACTCCTGTGCGTGCTGAGGACACGTACGTATCCAGTTTACTACTTCCCCTAACTCTTAATGTACCTGGCTCTGCATAAAACTGATAGTAACAGCTTTCAGAAGATAGCATCAGATGTAATACCCGCAAAGCATAAACTTCGAGTTTCAGAAAGGCTTCTTAATGTTTCTTAAACTGGGGGCTTCACGGGGAGAGCTGGATTAGCACTAAAGCCATTCGACTTTACCAGTTCTGTCCCCTTCTCTCCTTTCTTGTTTTTATAATAAGGTTTGTTCATTCAGCAGGTCGAACACAGCGCAGTGGTTAAAGTTCTGACTCTAGGATCAAATTGATTGGATTCAAATCTCAACCCTTAGTAAACCTATCTGCTTCAGTTTCTCACTTGTAAAATGGGGGTAATAGTAATATCTCTGTCAGAGTTGTGATGCTTGAAAATGTCAGTATATATAAAATTCTTAGAATAGCTATTGTACATACTAAGCTTTGTGTAAGACTATTGCTCAGTGCAGATACTAACATTAACTGAGCTTCCACTACCTGCTAAGTACTTTGTGTGCATTGTCACTCGTGCATTGTCCTCCTTACACAATCCTAGGAGATAGCTACTATTACATTATTTTACCCCCATTTTATAGGTGAGAAAATTGAGGCTTAGAGAGCTTCTGTGACTTACCTCAGGTAATGGAGCTAGTGATAGTTAATAAGACCTAGACTGGCATTAGGTTTGTTTTATCCAAAGTTCACATGGAACTGTCTCCCCAGTAAAAACAAATAAACCACTAATTAGTGTGGCTAAAAAATTGGATAGTTTTAAAGTAGGTGAAACAGGAAATGTGTTATTGTTACTCTTTCCCTGTAAATAGCAGGAGAGTCTGGATTTAAAAAAAGGTTTTATTTATTTATGACATATAAAGCCTCAGAGGAAGTTTTAGAGTGCATGTATACATTTTTTTACCGACCTGAAATGCAGACAAGTATTTAGGCAAAACGATGTTAATTATATTTATAATAGAAAAACCGGACAAATTCTAATTGTTCCATAATTACAGAAGAGTTCCTATTAACCAAAATCAACCGAAATCATCCCAGATTCTTGCTTTTCCCTCATTCATCAGGGCTAATTGGTTAGCAAGTTGTCTTAATTCTTTCTTTTTTCTTTCAGTTTTATTGAGATACAATTGACAAGTGTGCATGTATTTTAACTGTGTTGCCAAATATGAAGGGTTAATGATACAAATTTTTAGAGTTTAAATAAGCGTGATGTGGGGACAGAGTCCCAGAGAGCAGTTTCCAGGCTCTCGGCCTCACCTGGAAAGGTGCTGGCTCAGGTGGTGGTTGGCCGTCAGCTGTGGCCAGTTGGCCAATTAGCCACTAATATAACTGCTGTGGCTAGGCTGGTTGATTGGCTGGCAGAGAAGTGGCCGGCGGATTGTGGCTCCTGCTTCCTGTGTCTCCAACCCAGCTGCCAGCGAGAATATAGTGGTGTGACTCCCCTATTTATGGCTCCATTGGTGTTCCTTTTTGGCCTCCATGTCCTGCCTTCTTGTGCGGGGAGCAGGAGCTGAGACGCCCGCATGACATATGAACTGACATCTCTAATCAGAATGAGTTGAAAGTATTCCATTTAGCATCCTTAAAAATTTTGTAATTTTACAAATGAAAATTTAAAAAATTGGCATCCAAGAATGAAAAAGAAAGGGATATGGATCATATATATTTAGAATCATATTTCATTTTAATGTGAGACAATCCCTTGACATTCTAATCACAAACTTTCAGAACTCTAAACGTTTAGTATTTTCTATCTGATTTGTACCTTTATTAAAACTGCTACATAGGAGATTGCAGTTGTCTCCCAAAGCTCTTCAGTAGTACATGGAAAGTTGATAAAGGTCAGCCTGAATATTTTGAAATATTGTTCAGTCAGTAAAAAGTGAGCACCTTTTCATCTCAGCCCTCCTGGATGATATCATCTACCACTTAATGAATTTTTCTTATGCGTGGACACTGGGGATACAAAGTAGACATGGTCACTTCCCTGCAGAGTTTACCAGATGAGTGTGAGATAGACAGAAAGGTAAACATGGGATTGCAATATGAGTGGTAAGAATTGTGATAAAGTACAGAGTTATTGAAAAATATAAGAGGGGTTTGTAGTTGTTCAACATCATTTTAATTGCATGAAGTGATACAAAAGAAAAATAAAACCTCTGATCCTCAAAGACCTTTTGCTTTAGTTTGGGAGACTCAATGGTTGTGGAATAATGATTAAACAACACAAGTAACCATAAAATTATGTGGTATAGAATATAATTATAAGTATGTGGAGAAAATGGAGAGGGGAGCAAAGGCTTTAAAATTAGAAAAACTGGTCTTAAATACTAGCTTAAAAACCCAGCTCTGAATTCTTCTTTGTTATGTAGCTGACTGGGGTAAGTTAATTAATCTGAATATTTTTCTTCATTTGTAAAAGGGGTTGTAATACATTCTTCTCAGGGTTATTTATAAAGATTAAAGAGAGCATCAAGGCAAACATAGCAGATTGATCACAGGCATTTATTATCACTGTTTACTCAATCCCACCAAAATGACTGTAAAGGAATTTTTTTTTCTGGGGAGGGGGAGGGATATTGGGGAACAGTGTGTTTCTCCAGGGCCCATCAGCTACAAGTAGTTGTCCTTCAATCTAGTTGTGGAGGGTGCAGCTCACTGGCCCATGTGGGAATCAAACTGGCAACTCTTGTTCAGAGCTCATGCTCTAACCAACTGAGCCATCCAGCCGCCCCAACAGTAAACGAATTTTTAAAAAGGAGTAACCCCCATGGAAAAAATAGAGGGTTTCTATTAATAATGGGGATCAGTGGATCCTATACTTGAACATTATAGTAACACAATTTTAGAAACTAGAAAAGAGATGGGTGACAGATCCAAAGAAGTCGACTCTTAAGCCTGCAAACCAGTTTATACCACAGAATTCCCCAGAGGCTCAGGAATAGGCAGAGGTACTTCTAGAAGGGCTTAGGGTAGGGATTAAAAAAATATGGTTGAAAATCTGTCGAAACAGAGCCCAGGTTTTCTTCTCCACTTTATGTGGCTGAGCTAATGCCTCTTCCCTACCAGGAGAAAAGACTAGACATTTACACGTTGGAGAGAGTAAAATAGAGGGTTTTCATTAATTGAAGTAGGTCTTTGTACCTGAAGTAAGGGAATTAACTGCTCACATACTGAATGCTAGGACTCTGAGCCTTGCTCTTCCACTTAACACCCCAAAACTGACAGCCATAAATGCCTTTCAGACTGGAAGTTGAAAGATTCTTCTCTAGGGAATCTGATAGACCAAAGAAGACTGAAAGACAATGACATTTTGGGTTTCAACTAAATAGTCCCTACAGATTACCCTACAGTGAAGCCCAAAATCAAACACATATCACCCACATCCTTGCCTTTGTTAGTGTCTGCCTCTTAAATATGAGCAGAACAAAGGATGAGAGAAGCTCCTAACATGAAAGAAACAAAAAACAAAAATAGTAACTTGAATAGACTATGTAAGGGGGACACATCCGCAACATTATCATTGTCCCCAGATAAGAGATGATATTTTGTAAATGAAACAGAACAAGGTGCTACGAAAAAAAACAATCATTTAGATTATTAAAAAGAATTCTTGAAAATGAAGAACAAAAATGAAAATCTCAATAGAAAAGTTGCAAAATGAAGTTGAAAGAAAACCAGAGAACAGAGCAGAAAACTAAAACGATGGAAAATAGGAGAAAGAAAATAAGAGCAGAAGACCAGTCCAAGAAGTCCAACTTCCAAATAATAGGAGTTCCAGAAAGATAGCCTAGAAAAAAACAAGAAAATCATCAAATTCTTCAAGAAAATTTTCCAGAACTGAAAAACATGTTTCCAATTTGTAAGGGTCTGCCAAGTACTCAGCTCAATGGATGAGAATAGATTCACAGTAAGGTACATCATAAAATTTCAGAAGCTAAAAGACACTAGAGCTGTATCAGAAATTTTGGGGGAAAATTATTTCCAATTAAAAAATAATCTTGTTGCACGGTTTGCACCTGGGAGGGTTTTCAAGTATCAGTGTTTTAAAAGCTGCTCCGATAATTCAGTTTCCTCTGGTAAAAGCCAGCTGAAAGATTTCTCCTCTTTTAAAGGATTAGTAATGATTGATTTTTGGTGTTTATTTTCTGTGATGTAGGTTTACCTATGTCACTATTAAAAGATTGTAAACTTTAAAACTTTTTTTTTCTGTTTTAAGCCGCCTGATGGCATTGAAACGAATGGGAATTGTAAGCGACTATGAGGTATGATAAACTTTTCCAACTTTTTGAAGATGATTTCCGTAAATGAAAATAATTTCTGATGACATTTTTGACGCGTTATTAACCAAGACATATAATTTTGCATTTCACAGAAAATCCGTACCTTTGCTGTAGCAATAGTAGGTGTTGGTGGAGTTGGTAGTGTGACCGCTGAAATGCTGACAAGATGTGGCATTGGTAAGGTAAAAACATTTCTCTTTGCCTATCCTATAGGGAACTACTCACCTCTGGAGTAAACCAGGTAAATCAGGATTTTTATTATTATTAGTGGTTTATTGATTTGTGGTGTATTTATTCATATTGTTCTTTCTACCTGAGAAGTTTAAGACATAACTCCACCAAAATGGAAGCTGATAATATTGCTAATATAAGAAGGACTACCTAATTGTTCAGGAACCTTTTTATTTGGGTAATATATAAACAATTTGGACTTAAATGCTTGAAACTGAACTGGCAAATGCTCCAGATTTTTTTAAACCCATACATTTTTCGCTTTTTTTCTAAAATTGGTTTAGATTGTGGGTAGGAAGGAGAAGTAATCTTATACCAGAAATCAGGCTACCAGTCTTAGATTTATAAAGCTGAAATCCATGATGTTATATAATGGTCGAATACATAAGCTTTCCACAGTTACATACCCTTTGTCATTTTGGTAAAGCGTACATTTTCCCATAAAGGTTATCAATGCTTTTTAATATGTTGGTCCACTCTGTGCCCCCAAATTCTTAAAAGAAAGTGGTTTCAAAGTAGGCACTCATTTCCCAATATAGAAAAGACAACACAAAAATACCAAAAATGTTTATTAACATTTTAAAGTCTGTCAAGAAGTTTACAAAAGCCAGCCAACAGTTGCTTATAGCTGATGTAAGTACGCTGGCTGATTGATCAAGGATAGGAAAGATCCTGGAGAGCCGTGGTTCTCAGGGCTGAGTGTGCTTCTGCATCACTGGGCGACTACCCCAGTGGTATTGATTTTGTAGATTTCAGGTGGACCGAAGAATTGGAATTTCTTACAAGTTCCCAGGGAATTCTGATGTTGTTCCAGGGATGACACTTTAAGAACCTCTGGATCCTTGCGACTCACAGTCTGGTCCCAGAAGTAATAGCAGAACTGCCTGGCAGCTTCAGGCAGATTCTGATTCAGTAGGTCCCACGCCAGACCTGTTCAATCAAAATCGTATTCTAACTACATCCCCAGATGATCCATACGCATATTAAACATGGAGAAGTGCTTCTGTATTTGTAATAAGCTCCAGGTGATGCTGATGCTGCTGGCCCAGGCCACATTTTGAGTAGCAGGGATCTAGAACAGTGATTATCAAATACTGCTGTAATTGGAATTTCCTGGGACGTTAAAAACAATTCTGATGTTTAGACTGCACTTCATAACAGGTTAATCAGAATCTCTGGGGATGGAACCCAGACATGTTATTTTTTATAAACTCCCCCAAGTGATTCCAGTGTGCACTCCAGGTTGTAAGCTAAGGATCTACATAGGTAAGGGTCAGAACTTGCTTCAATATGTAAAACAGATCAACAAGAAGCTAAGTCATGGGGTTATGTAGGGAAGTGGAGGATTGGAGACCCAGAGCCCACTTCTTATCCCTGAAAGTTTCTGGAATCCACAGGGCACCTGGGATCACCAGATTTAGATCAGCTGCTTTATTTTACAGATGAAGATGCAGGCCGGGAAAATGAAAGTGACTTACCTGTGATGAGAGCTAATTAGTGGCAGAGTTACAAATCATACCTCCTTGTTCCCCAATTTAGGATTTCCTACAGCTTACTCATAAACCAGCTTTGAGGCTGAAACTCACCCTTAATACTTGGCCTGATCTAATAAGTATTGTTGAATGAGAGTAAATAAACTGTATTTTGGAGAATCTAGGGTTGGAAAATTATCATAGGTGGCATAAGTGTTATTAATATCTTTCTTAGCAAGATACTAAGGGTTACCTAGGTGTTGTTTTTATGGAATGGGTTAATTTTTTAAAGTTTCTGTATTGAGAAGAAGAAATTCCCATTTTTGTTTTTATTGTTAAATTTAGTGGCTGAGAATTGTATTACAGAGTCACAGAATCTTAGATTAAGGAAAGGACCTTGGAAATCCTTGGGCCCAACTTTTCTTACTGATAAGAAATGAAATCTTTTGGCCATTTTAAAGTATGTACGTGTGTGTGTGACAAACACTGTCATGCCTAAATATATATAGCTGGAAACAATAATTAACTGATTAGATAGTAATTCTATTTGGAATAATGTTTTAGCCATGGCATGGGTATATACAGTGTCATATTCACAAAGGAGTCATGCTATACTATAGTTTTAAGTAATGCACTTATTTTTATCTTATTTAAAAATTCCATTTATCTAATGGATTCTTGGCTCTTAGCAAAAAATTGGAATGAAGTAGGATTTTGGCAGAATTAAAAAATAATTGGTATGAAGTACTATAAATGTTAATTTCTCAGCGAATCATTTAGAGAGGCAGTACAGCGTGTGGTTAGGGCACACATGCTGGATTGAGAGTGCCTGGATTTGAATCCCGTTTCTACTACAGATTAGTTGAGTGGCTTTTGGGCAAATGCCCTAGTTGTCTCATTTCTAAAATGAGGATAATAGTATCTATATACTTATTTCATATGCACATTAAATGAGTTAATATATGGCACCCAGTGTTTCAGAGTTCACTGATATTACTGTCAGACTGTTAAACCCATCAAATGTAAAGCCCACTAGTTTATTCTTTGTTAGTTTTTGTTTGTTTTGGTATGTTTTTCATCAGAATACCACTATTTTCATTTTAGTTGCTACTCTTTGACTATGACAAGGTGGAACTGGCCAATATGAATAGACTTTTCTTCCAACCTCATCAAGCAGGATTAAGTAAAGTTAAAGCAGCAGAACATACTTTGAGGTAAATGGAATAGCAGTCATAACTGTATTTAGTGAAGTCTTACTCTGTGTATTTGGTATGAGTTAATGTGTAAATGGACCTGAATTTTTCTCTATAAAAATGCAGATTTCACTTATACAAAGAATTGTCTTACCTCCTGGATCTGCGTTGGTACCCTTTTTCTGTGTAGGGCTAAATAGTAAAAATTTAGGCTTTGAGGGCCATATGGTCTCTGTTGAAATCACTCAACTAAGAATTTTTAGTGTAATAGCAGCCATAGGCAATATAAATGATATAAAAATGAATGAACATGGCCGTGCTCCAATAAAACTTTATTTATGGAATTTGAAATTAAAATTTCATATATTTTTCATGTCATGAAATACTGTTGATCTTTTGATTTTTTTTTTTTTTTCTTGTAACCATTTAAAAATGTAAAAACGATTCTTAGCTTGTAGACCTTACAAAAACAGGTGGCAGGTCAGTTTTGGCCAAAGGGTCATAGTTGGCCAACCCTTACTTGAGAAAGTTTCATTGTGGGCCCAAACATACTTACACTGAATTGATAAGGAACCAAGAAGCTCTTTTGTCAGGCTGAGCTGATGCTAACAGCTGATAAAGGCTTAATTCCCAGCACCTAGATTGTAGGAACATTTTTATAAGCCTTCTGACAATCTACGTTTTGTTCCTAATCATTCAACCTAGTCCTTGAAGTGGGACAAAGGAGGTAGGAGAGGACTTTGGGTTTTCTTTGAATAGCTTGAATTTCATTTCTTTAATCTCTGTTAAATGATCTTTAGTTCTTTTTCCTGCTTTCTCCTACGAATCCTACTAGTAGTTTTTGTAATCATTTCCTTTTTCTCTCTTAGGAACATTAATCCTGATGTTCTTTTTGAAGTCCACAACTATAATATAACTACAGTAGAAAACTTTCAACATTTCATGGATAGAATAAGGTAAATTTTTATTTATGAATATTTTGCACAATATCCAGCTCAGTTAAACAAGTATTATTAGAAAATGTACTGATGATTAATTCAATGAGTTGACAGAATGATACGTATTTTTGTTTTTCAAATACTTAATTTTTTGTGTAATTTTTACGTACTAGAAATTCAATAAAAAGTATATATTGTCCAAAAAAACAATAATAACAAAATAAAAAACAAAAAGTCCCCATTATTATAATAGTAAAATAAGGAATCCTCAATTACATGTTCTGTGTTTTAAATATATTTCTGTCTGTAAATCGTTTTCTGCAGACCCTTAGAACACCACTGAAATATTGAATTGTATTCGATTAACTTTTTTTGCATTTGTAGTGAAACATGAAAAAAAGTGTGTGAAAGCTTATAGGCAAATGGTAACTTTTGTGAATACACTTTATACTTCTTACATCCTTATATTAATACATGTTGTGTAAGAAGTACTGCAATATCATTGATATTATAATAGTTATGCAATACTCGATATATACTGGATCTTTAATATTAAATATGTACTGTCATAATTATACTTAAACATTACTGAAAAAACAAATGTGACTTAACAAATAAAGCATAATTAGAATGTATTTTGTGTCCTGATTTTTTCAAATAAAATTTATTTTATTTGCCTAGTAATGGTGGATTAGAAGAGGGAAAACCTGTTGACCTAGTTCTTAGCTGTGTGGACAATTTTGAAGCTCGAATGACAATAAATACAGTGAGTATTCCTATTGTATAAAATGTAATACTCGTGAATTGATCCACTTTCCTGTATGTCCCATCAGTATATTCCCATAATAAAAATACTGAAAATAGTTCTGCATTTAAACCCTTTTATAATGTTTTATTTTTAATGTTCTCTTTGCCTACTTTTGAAATGTATTCTAATGGCTATGAGACCTGTCTAGACTTGCGATTGTGGCGTATGCTTTAGTATCCTATTTTCTCTTAGGACAATAGAGGAAACTAAAATAGATACTTGTGATGTTCAATTTTTAAAATAAATTGTTATCTTATAATACTCTTATTATTGGTCAGCATTGGTTTTAACTTTTGTTACTTTATTTTTAAGTAAATGTATAAATATATATAAATTGCATATAAACATGTTTTTTCAAAAATACAACTGAATTCTTTTTCTCCTAAATTACTGTTTTCAACTTTTCAAATGCCATTTTGCGTTTTTTGTTGCTAAAATTATTTTAGAAAAACGAAGTTTTACATTAATAAGAAATCCAGTAAACTGTGGTTCAATTTAATTAAATATATATTTATTGACTGCTTACCTGTCAGTTTTCTTTTTAAATAGAGAGTGGCAATTGCCAAGGAATTCCATTATTTACAGCTTTCCTGTTTTATTCTGAAAATTAATTTTTAAAAACCCATGGTAATCCATTTAGTTAAACCCCAGTTTTTCATGAAAAGAAGTTACAGTAAATTACTTCTTGCTCTTTTGTTCTTTCTTGTGTTTTCACCTATTTCTACTAAGGCTTGTAATGAACTTGGACAAACATGGATGGAGTCTGGGGTCAGCGAAAATGCAGTTTCAGGGCACATACAGCTCATAATTCCTGGAGAATCTGCTTGTTTTGCGGTATGTGATTCATTTTGGGTTATTTTTCACTGTTAAGTACTAGAGTTCGTAGGGGCATTGAAAATGTATTACAATTCAAAGAAAAAACAAACTTTGTATGTGGGAATGCTATTTGGAACATATACTTTTTTCCCTTTCTTTGAAATTTTCTTTTATGTTTTTCATGTAGTGTGCTCCACCACTTGTAGTTGCTGCAAATATTGATGAAAAGACTCTGAAACGAGAAGGTGTTTGTGCAGCCAGTCTTCCTACCACTATGGGAGTGGTTGCTGGGATCTTGGTACAAAATGTGTTAAAGTGAGTAAGGGCTAATTTTCTGAATGTCTTGTTTGCTTTTGACAAAAATATATTTAATGAAGTATTTCAAATGTTGGAATTACCAGCTAAGAATTTAACTTCTTAAAAATTTAGTTTCAAATATACATATATTTTTTATTTTATATATTATGTATAATATATGTGTACTTTTTATTTATATGTAAGTATATCTTATAAGATTTAATTTAAATGTACAGACCCTTGAACATTGCGGGGGTTAAGGGTGCCAACCCCCATGCAGTCAAAAACACATGTACAACTTTTGACTTCCCAGAAACTTAACTAGTTGTCCCTTGGTGTCTGCTGGGGATTGGTTCCAGGACCACTCTCCACCCGCCTGCAGATACCAAAATCCATGGATGCTCAAGTCCCTTATATAAAATGATGTAGAACAAAGCATACAGTCAGCCCTCTACATCCACAGATTCCCAGGGATACAGAGGGTCAACTGTGTATTTATTGAAAAAAATCCACACATATGTGGACCCCGCACAGTTCAAGCCTGTGTTGTTCAAGGGTCAACTGTAAATTAATATTACATACATGTGTGTGTTACTCTCTGCATTTGGAATAGCTCTTGTTAAGTGACACAAATGGTACTGATGTAGTTATATATGACTCATTAACCAAATGATATAAATCTGCAGGTTTGACCAAAGATTGGAGACTTAGGCATAAATGCACTTGTTTTCACTATCTTGATTTAAACTCTTACTAAAAATAATACGAATGTGATTAAACATTAACCAGGGTAATATCTCTGCTATCCCAAAACAGATACCCAACAACCATACCATCTAATCTATAGCTAAAAAGGACGAAGATTTCTTTGCAGCTAAGATTAATATCAAAGAGGTTTTGAACCAGCCCTCACTTTATTAAAAGCAGAATCTTTAGGTAGGCCAGTTTTTTTCCTCACTTTATAACTGTAATAAGCTTAATTATGTTTCCTAAGCCTCCAATATAATAAGAATAAATTATAACAGAGAAAGGCCCTCTGATATCAGAAGTGCCCACTACCAGCAAAGAAATTGTAAAACGCATACATAAGAACTCTCAAGGCGACTGTCCAGAGCTATATCATGTAAGAGCAGATAGCCTGTACAAACTTCAGTAGGTCCTATCTAAACAAAACATTTTATAGTATGATACGGAAAGGCGGGGGGGGGGGGGCATTATGGCTATAAAATAATTCTTTTATGGATGTAAGAGAATATTTAGCCAGCCCTCTACTGATGGAAATTTAGGCACCTTAGATTTTTTTGCTACTATTAACAATGCTGCAAACATCTTGCCGTACATCTTTGTATATTAGATTTTTGTACAGTGTGAATTTTTAAGAATGGAATTTCTGGGTTTATGCAATATTTATTTTGACAGATATTACTAAATTTCTCTTTCAAAAGGATTGTACATGTCCCTCACTGTGTAGGAGTACCTGGTTCACCCAGACCTTTGATAACATTGGGTATCATTAAATTCTTTAATCTTTGTCAATATGAAGGTGAAAAATGGGTATCTTACTCAATTTTCAATTATTTGTGGTAATTTGAGCACTTAAATTTTTCTGTGAAATGTTTGCTCATATCCTTTGCTCAGTTTTTTGTCTTGTATATTAAGAACATTCACTTGAAAGTATTTTTCCTTTTGTTGTTTATCTTATATACATTATTTTCCCTCTATAAGCTTCTAAAAGGAATCAGATTTGACTGAGAGAGCACAGGGAACTTTACTGCATGCTGGAAATGCTTTATATTTTGATCTGGTAGTGAATACTTTGTAAAATTTTATTGAGTTGTCCATTTAAGACTAAATTTTATAGTAAGTTATATATAAAAACTTTAAAAAATTAGCAGTTAGATTTAGTACCATAGCTCAGGGATTTTTAAGATATTCTTCTCCCACATTTTAACCTCTCTAAAATCAGATGCTTCTTAAAGTTGTTGACATACCATAGTTTAATTGGTAGCATTTTATCTTTATTAGAGGTTTAAAAAAATAAGTTTTATGGTTGATGAAATGGAGTAATCTTTTCATTCCTGCATTCATTCAACAAGTATCTACTGTAAGCAAGGCCCTATAAACAAGATAAATAATGTTTTCTGGGTTGCTTGTTACAAAAATGACTACCTATTTCAAACTCATTTTTTGAAAATCCAATTATTTTCTTCTAATACTATTCTTTTATTTAAGTCTGATTTGTTTTCCAGGTTTCTGTTAAATTTTGGTACTGTTAGTTTTTACCTTGGATACAATGCAATGCAGGATTTTTTTCCTACTATGTCCATGAAGCCTAATCCTCAGTGTGATGACAGAAATTGCAGGAAGAAGCAGGAAGAATATAAGGTATATGTCAACCTGTCAAAATGTATGAGAGATCATATTGCATAGATAATAACTTAAAAAAGAAGAAACAATTATTTAGATTTGGAATACAAGATAATGGGATTCAGTATTTTTTTTGTTTGTTTTTTAATAAATGTCCACTACATGTTTTTTTTGTTTGTTTGTTTGTTTTGTTTTGTTTTGCTTTGTTTTTATTGGGGAAGGGGAACAGGACTTTATTGGGGGAACAGTGCGTACTTCCAGGCCTTTTTTTTTCCAAGTCAAGTTGTTGTCCTTTCAATCTTAGTTGTGGAGGGCGCAGCTCAGTTCCAGGTCCAGTTGCCGTTTTCTAGTTGCAGGGGGCACAGCCCACCATCCCTTGCGGGAGTCGAACCAGCAACCTTGAGGTTGAGAGGACGCATTCCAACCAACTGAGCCATTTGGGAGGCAGCTCAGCTCAAGGTGCTGTGTTCAATTTTTAGTTGCAGGGGCCGCTGCCCACCATCCCTTGAGAGAGTTGAGGAATCGAACTGGCAACCTTGTGGTTGAGAGCCTGCGCTCCAACCAACTGAGCCATTCCAGAGGCAGCTCAGCTCAAGGTGCCATGGTCAATCTTAGTTGCAGGGGGCGGAGCCCACCATCCCTTACGGGACTTGAGGAGTTGAACCGGCAACCTTGTGGTTGAGAGCCCACTGGCCCATGTGGGAATTGAACCCGCAGCCTTCGGAGTTAGGAGCATGGAGCTCTAACTGCCTGAGCGACCAGGCCGGCTCCGGATTCTGTATTCTTAAAACTTTAATTTGTTCACCATGGTTCAAAAATGAAAATTCTGTTCAGTCTTTTTTTGCTTTTAGTAGTATAAGAAGCCTGCCAGAATTATTGATTAATGCTTCAGAGAACTGAGAATGAGTAAAAACACTTTGATTCTGTTTGATTTTTACAGAAAAAGGTAGCAGCATTGCCCAAACAGGAGGTTGATCAAGAAGAGGAAGAGATAATACATGAAGACAATGAGTGGGGTAGGAATTCTTTCAAAAATGAAATGGCAGCATGAAACAAACTCTTTTATGGGAGGGAATCTAATTATAATTAAGATGATAAAAATTTTGAATAAGTATTGCTTAAGTTCTTTAAAAACTGTTGTAAGATCAAATTTAACTCTACAGGTATTGAGTTGGTATCCGAGGTTTCAGAAGAGGAACTGAAAAATTCTTCAGGTCCAGTTCCTGACTTACCTGAAGGAATTACAGTGGCATACACAATTCCCAAAAAGGTACATCTAAAATCTGATTTACCAGAAGTAAATATCATATAAGACAAAATGTTTATCTTCTTTCATATTCATCCTGTTTTTTAATGCTAATGCAGTATTTCTTGTTTTAGATATTTTACACTATAGGCATTAAGATGTGTGAAAGAGAGAGGTATTCCGTGCTAATATAGAAATGTGTACAGCACATTAAAACTTTTTGAAAACATAGACATAAAATAGTTTTTTGTCACTCATTAATGGATCAAGTAAAATATTTTGATTAAATGAAAATAAACCATTTTTGTATATTGGTAGTTTTAGCCACAATACCATTTAAAAGTACCACTTCAGTAGATATCTCAAGAATACTGAAATTATTGCCTTATAAATCAAAAGATTGGTGGGGAAAGTAAAGGACTTTGTCTCTCCTAAAAAATAGAAGGCATAGTTATTAAAGAGAATTTACTTTGTAAACTTGCTGAGCATGGTTAAAGCTTACTCATATATTCCTAAGCTTCAAGAATTTTACATGGTTAATTTTTTGCTGCATTTTTCTCATTTGTTGATAGCACGAAGATTCTGTGCCTGAGGTAACGGTGGAAGATTCTGGTGAAAGCTTGGAAGACCTCATGGCCAAGATGAAGAATATGTAGATAATGGACTGGCCTATATTTTATTTTCTGTGTTTAAGCCTATTTCCTTACAATTAAAAAAAATCATTTTAAAACTGACAAAACTTAGGGCCACATCAACCAATGTATAATCTTTGCTGAATTGTTACACTTTTTGAAAATACTATTATTGTTTCTTGTGCCCCCCCAACCCTCAATTAGATCAATAACTCTCCTAAAATTCATGTTTTATTTTAGTAAGAAAATTTCAAAGGATTATTTTAGGCACTTATAAATCTTATTGAAAACTTAGTCATTGAAATGTCTTGGCTTTTTCGGGAAGGGTGGAAAGAAAGGACGAATTTGATGCCGTACATATTCCTTCCTTCCAGTCGTCCTTTGTGGTCTGTTGCCTGAGCTTCATTGCCGTGGACAATGAAGCAGTTCATGGTCATGAAATGTAGGGAAAAGGACAAGAGGTACAACCTGCTGATGAGAGCTAGCAGGTATCTACTCACTGTTTGGAATTGCTCTCTACGAGGAAACTGCCCACTACTACTATCATGGCCAACAATGAATTTAAAATAGTTAACCTTATAAAATAAAAACATCCACTCAAATGTTTCCTGATTACAAACTGAAATGCAGTCATTGGAAAAGTTTGTAAACCTGTGAATTACATATTCGAAATAAGACAAAGGCGATAAAAGGAAGCTTTCTTCATGGATAGACAGGTAAAAGTACTTTCAGGAAGTACAAATTATATTTCTGCCCTGACCAAGAAAAATCATTGCTTCTGTGGAATATGTACCATGAGTCACTGTACTTTACTGAGGAGACAGGGATAAATTTAGGCTAAGATTATTTAGATTATACCCGCATATGGGGTACTTTCTGAACACTTTTTCATTTAAATTTGATTCCTAGGTGATTTATTGGCAAGGGTTTGCCCTGGATAATGGGCATAAAGGAGGCCTGGACTGCTTCTGAAATGATTGACACATACAGATTCACTGGAAGAGCATCATTTTCCCTGATCATGACCATGAAATTGTAATGTGATAAACTGGTTTTCTCTGGAGTTGCATACAAATAATGAAGGCTTAGAGAGCCTTGGCTGAAATAAATTCCCCATGGTTTGGAGAACATGCATGTGTAACTACTATATTATCTATAGGCGCTTATGCTAATCTCCTAGTTTGATGATTTCTTTGCTTTGAAGATATGAATGTCTAAATTGTATCTCTAGGGGGAAAATGTTGGTAAAAAATTAAAAAGTGCATTCCCTACTTGTAAAATAAAGTTCTGAAAACTGATTTCAGAAAGCCCCAAGTATCTATTATGTTCAGTATATATAGTTTTGAGATTCTAGGGTCAAATTGTTGATTCTTATGTTTCGAGTGATGTCAGGAAAGTACAGGGATAGTTTTTCTAGCCTTGAAACTTATTTATTTTCCCTGGGTAGGTCCTTTGCCGTATTTTAAAAATTGAGTGTATTCATCTATAAAATACCTTCTCTAGTTACTACATGTTTTTGAATTTCAAAAAAGAAATGCAGTCTTCCTAAATCCCATTCCTTTGGAATCTTTGGTACCCTAATTTAGTAAGGCTTTAATTATAAGGTAAAACTTTCATAGTTTGAGAAAGTATAATAGCTAGAACGCATCTGTTAAAGACCTTTTTTCTGCTCTTGGCACTGCACCCTGCTGGTATTTTACCCTACGCCAAACCTTATCTAATTTTTTGGTCTTGTATCTTCCATTAAAAATAGTTATTAGATTATTTTACCTGGAAATAAATCTGGTAACAGATATCTTTTGCAACCTCTCTTGACAGTCTTATTGCCATGAAAATTTGTATATGTAGGCAGCTGATTATGTGAAATTAATGATCACTGAATTTTACATCACTAAAACACTTAGTGCTTGACCAGATTTATAAACACTTACTGTTTCTAATGTGAAAGGTGGAAACACTCTCAAAATTGCCTTAGTACAAAGGCTATTAAGTTCTAGTAAAACAATATATTCAACTTTAATCCCTTCCCTCATTATTAATGGAAAGTTCATTTGTGGTACTACTTAAATGATTTATATAGTAAAGGAAATATGTATTATTGGTTTCTTCACATAAGAATACTCCCTGAATACCTACAAACACTGACCAACACAGAAAGGTAATAACCATTTAAGAATATTTATTAAGGAAGCTTTGACCGCCCCACTCAATTGCATTTAAAAAAAAAGTTTCTCTTTGTAAAGTATTAATGAATAAAAATTAAAACTACCGTAATTTGGATACTAGAATTCAGTTTTATAATTGAGTTGTCTGAAAGCTACCTTTTTCATTGTGAATGGGTATATTAATGTGAACATAATATTCCTATTTGAGAACCTCAAATACACAAATATCTGTCCCAGCTATTTTTATCTTTAAGTAGGCATTCTGCGTGAAACATTTGAGCTGTTAGTACAATAAGTAGTAAGATCAAAAGTTTTAAAAATTAATATTTAGACTTAAATCTTTTGAAATATATAGTCATCCCCCAAATGTAACTAGTGAATTTTTACCATAAAGTTACTTGAATAATATTAATAACTTGAAAAATACTATGTTTCCACTTTTTGTATGTTTTCCAGTCTGAATTTTGTAGGAACAAAGAATAAATGGACATTATTTTGCTAATTTTTCCTTTTTTCAGGGATCTTCTAGTATATTAATCTCAGATTATTTCCTAAAGCAATTTTTAATGCATTTCAACTTCATATATTACATATAATGTATTAAATTACTTATACCACTAAATAATCAAATTTTGAACTGTAATGGCTTAATTCTAAAATCAGTGGTATATTTGTAAATTTAATTACTTTGTGCCTTTCACAGCTGGCAAACCCAGAAAGATGGGTTGTGGTCATACTTTATCTTCTTTTTTCCTTCTTGAACATCTCCCAAAAGGGGTAAGAAGGATATTTATTTTGTAAAATCCTGCTGAATTACGTCACCCTTGTAGTGCCTTGGGGTTAGATATTGCTTCTCAAACTTCTGTGCATCCGAATCACCTGAGGATCTAGCTAAACAGCAGATTCTGATTCAGTAGGTCTGAGGAGCGGCTCAAGAGTCTGGATTTTTAGTAAGCTCCCAGGTTCATGGACCACCCTGTAAGTAGCCAGGCCTTAAGGAACATTACCCATAATCCTATGCAGTCACCAAAGCTCAAGTTGAGCAAACTACTCAGCGAGTAGTGACAACAGTCCTTTTTGTAATGTTCAATGTATTTCTTAATTATGTAAATATAATCCTCTTGTATAAACGAGTGGGAAAAAGAGAACTTGAAATTGCACTTTTCGTTTTAAAACTAAGATATGGTTATTATCTTTCACATTTACAATTAATACATGTTGGAATCTTACAAGTATGAAAATTGAAGATTTTTATTATATATAAATACATATGGTACAAAACAATATCCAAACTGTGGCAATATTTATAAAAATACTTAATTTTCAGTATAAAATGGCAGAGTAATTTGAGTTTGAGATAAATGATGAAGAGATAGATTTAGGCCACTTAAGAAAGAAGAGAGGAGAATGTCATGTCCATCTTTTGGGTAAGGTCAAAGAATGCCAACGAGCTTGATGTGTTAATACATTAATGACTTCAGATTATACAAGTACATACTACACAGTAAAACAATGTATTATACAATGTAGAGAGCACGGAAAGCAGAGGGCTTGGCCCATTCTGCTCAAAGAAAAGGTAGAATAAAAAGAACGTAGGAGTCAGAGATTCCTGTTACAAGTTCATTTTACAGAAGAGAAGTCATGCTTTTCATAAACTTGATCCCTTTATTCCTTGCAACTTTTCTTTGAGGTAGAAAATTGGACCAGACTAATGCTGAAAAGCAAGACAAGGAATGAGGAGGCTAAAGCAGCTTTTAAGAGATGAAAAGAATCATGGAATTTTTAAACTTAACTGCTCTGCCAGCTCTTGTTGAATAGAAACCAATCTATTCTTCATGTCTAAGATTCTAATGTGTCTATATCCTTGGATCCCATACAATACGGAAATTAATAATTTTAACTAAAACTGACATAATCACGATTCAAACTTCAATGTAGTCTAGTATAATTTCACACACATATCAAGTAAATCACAAAGTAAAAATAAAATTTCTTAAAAACATTTTATAAGTTTTAAATTCTAATGTTTCAAATGTTTCTTAATTATTTTATCCTAAGGTACATTTGCAATGAATTGTAATTGCTGCTACTACCTTTGTCCTTGATGAAGGAAAACATTAGGAGAATGGGTTGTTTTTAAACTAAATGTGTCTCCACTTGATGAGTGTCGAGAAGGAGCTTTTCCACCCAAAAGTGACGTTTCTGCTTCTTTTATTTCCATCGCCCTTTTGTATAGTTCAGCAGCTTTTTCAAAATCCCCTTCTTCATAGCTTTCAGAGAAGAAAAATTCTTAAAATGAGAATGTAACCTCTTAACAATTCTAAATTACCTTATAGGATACAAAAAACCCAAGTTGTGAATAATTGCTCATTTTTCCCAGTGCATTCTAACAAACCAGAAAAACAATACCCCAGCTCTTGTCCTTTCTATTTGTACTGCTAAAGAATAGTTCGGTGTCCCATATGAACATTAAAAACATGTAATGGACACAATGAAATGGCTAAGGGAAGGCAGGTATTCTCTACATCCTGAGTTAAACACAAAGCAAGAGTCAACATGAACTTAAGGGTGAATTAGCTCTGAGGACGGTAAATCACCGCTATTGCCCGGGAGCCAGTTGGTTGCAAATGTAAACCATCCTTCACTGTCAGTCATGATACACTCCTCTACAAAATAGATTGTGCGGCCTTCATTTCATGTCTAGAGACTACTACTGTATCTCCTGAAGGACATCAACCAAAAACAACCCCGCCCCCAAGAGAAAACATCAGCAATCAGTATTTTTTGCTATCCCATGACGAGTCAAAGTAAAGGTGTTCTAACATGGAGTTTGGCTATATGAGTTGAGGAAAGGGAAAACTTCTTACCTAAGCACAGCTAAATTTTTCAGTGTTTCTCCAACACGAGGATGCACCCGACCCAGGCTGTCTTCATAAATCTTTAGTGCTCTTTCATATAATGGCAAGGCTTCAATGTGTTTTTTCTTATTAAAAAAAAAAGTAGTGACACTTGAACATATTGGGTTTCTGAAATTACTATTAATGTATTTTATTTAGACTTAGCTGACCAACTTGGGTAAGCATTTTAAAAATGTCAATATCCTCCCACAAGATGTGCATAAACAGATTAATTTATGAATAATAATGAGAAAAGCAGTATAATAGTCAGAAACCTGTTTTACACCTGGCTTGCTAACCACGGACCTCAATCAAACTATACAAGCACAAACCTGTTTATTGCCCAGTGGGTACCACATCTGTTTCTCACCCATCACAGGCAAATGTTGCAGCTTAAAGACAATATTAGACATAGAGATAGATGTAGGGAATTTCTAGAATTTAAAAAACTAAGCCTATGCGATGAACTAAACAGTGTTTTACACTAAGAGGAAGGGGCTATATTACAAATATAACTTCAGTAATTTCTCAAGTACTAAAGGAAGCATTAGTAGCTAATCTTAAATTCCCTTTAATTATTTTTACTGTGCTACATCTAATTCATATTTATCTTATTTCATATCTTAAAACCATTTACTTATAAAGAGCTGAAGTGTGGGCACTTACCATTTGGCTATAGAGAACAGCTAAGTTTACCAAGGCAGTGGCTACACTGGGGTGCTTTGGGCCAAAGGATTTCTGCCGGATTTCCACAGCCAGCTCATACAACGGTACAGCTTTGTCAAGTTTCCCCTAAAATACAAAAGTGAAATCTAACAAAAATATTATAGCAATCAATACTATCTGATCAGCGCCTTTCCCATAAATAAAATTTTGTATTAAAAAGTAGTTCTGAGGAAAAAAATTCAGAAGTATTTCATCTCAGTTTAATGATTACGTTTATAGATAACAAATCTAACAATATGTAAGTAAAGCTACATTGAATAGAAAAACATTTTCTTTGATAATTTAGGAAGCCCTTCAGGATCACCCAATTCTTTATTGCACATTGTTTCTGGTGAAGTAAAACCATGCCAGTTAAAGTATGTTGGCTACTACACATAATTCAGAACTGGCATCAGAATAAAAGCTTGTTTCCCACCAAATCCCTTCCAGACTTTTCCAATTATTTCTTTTTTACTTGCTGGGGAGAAACAGCAACATTGAAGTCTTTTTACTAAAATACACCTTCAGTGCCAGGATGACCAGGAAAGGGTCCCACCAAGTCCAGAGACAGTCTACATAGCTCTGCTAACTGCACTAAATGAAAGGAAACTTCTCTGGCTTTTTTTTAATTTTTATTTTTTAGATCTATTAAAGTTCTAATCATTGCTCTGGCTAGAGCCCTATGGTAAGGAAGGTTACATTTAATTGAAGACAAAGAAAAGAGTGAAATTAAAATGCTCATTTAATCATCTACAAAAACTTCAGCCCTGACAATCGGGTGATGCTATATTTATGGTAATTTAACAGCACACAACACTGGTTGAATTTCAGAACTTCTGAAATGTATACAAGACAAAACTGAATTAGAATGCTGAGGAATGCATGTATATTTAGAATGTTAACAAAACAAAACCAAAATCCTAATTTAGTTAAGTCTGAAATAATATTTTTATTCTACTCAGCTATTGATTAAAAAACAGAATCATGATTTAAAAGCTCATAGAAAATAATCTATCCATCAGAAGACAAATGATTGTTGCTCATAGCAATTATGGTTTAACTGGTATACTAGAAAACACATGTAAGCACGCCAAGGATTACTTACCATTTTCTTATATAAAATTGCAAGATGTTTCACTGTATAAGCCAAAGAAGGGTGATCGGGAGCTAACGCTCGTCTCCGAATGTCTAAAGCTCGTTCATACAGTTCTTCCGCTTTATCATACTGTTTCTTTTCATTGCATAGAGCGGCCAGGTTATTCAAAGACTGGGCACAATCAGGGTGATCGGGTCCTAGAACTCGCTCCCTCATTTCTAAGGAACGCTTCAGAAACTGGTCAGCTGTTCTATGGACAAAAACCCAAAATGGTTTAAACAGTTTATTCTCTAAAAGTCAGACTCCCTAGCCCTAGGTAGGTGGAGAACTGAGGCAATTTTATTCTCAAATCCAAGATGGTTAAAATGAAGGATTCAGCTCAGAATTCTTTCTCTCCCTCTTACCCCACTTCCCTTCCTGCTTTTCTCCAAAAAGTAAATTGAAACTGCTTTCTTGATAGTGGAAGGGCCTACAGTATCTGCATGATTGCGTCAATTCTCCATTTCACTTCTAAAAAACAAACCCATGAATATTTTCCAAAACAAACTTTTCATACCTTTAAAATTATTAGACCTAACTCATAAGATTTTGGTTTTCACTCTCTCTCTTTGGGGTTAGTGCTAAACGATTTGAAATAAAAGGGCCTTTTGTGAAGTAGACTAAATACGTGTTACATTTTTTTGATATCCAAAGTACAAAATTAGTTATATTTTTCTGATATCCAAAGAAGCCCCCAAACACTTCTTTTTCAGAAAGTATAAATATTAATGTCATTTTAAGTCTTTTGTGGCCAATTAAACTGAAGAACAAAACTAGCACCCATCTACCTTCTTTTCTTGATTCTCCCTTAGTCCCGACTTTCTTTTCCTGGGAGGCCTCATGTACAATACCTACACAAACTCACTTTCATAAACATATAAAACATATGAGGAAAGCTACAGAATAACTTTTTAGTTACTAAAAAAACGTGAATGGAAACAGTAGAAAAAAAATGCCACGGTCTTTGTTAAGTGTGACTATGTTCATTACGTATCGTACATGAAATGTGGCATGGTTTCTACCAATTTCTTCTAGCCTGACTTGACAGAAATGTGAAACAGCCTTGCATCTAAGAGACAAAATGGGTACTTGTTTTCATTATTAACAGCATGGTACTCACTCCAAGTTATTCTGAAGATAGTAGAGAACACCCAGTTCATTGAGGGTCCGAGCATTGTCAGGTGTGTCCTTGCCTAACGTAAGCTCTTCTAACTGTAGGGCCCGTTTCCGCAAAAGGGCAAATCCATACTGGAGCAAACACAAAATTCACAGCCATCACTAAGTAAGTGCCATCTCTGATCCTGAAACAATGTACTGTGGTCCTAAAAAATCCTTTCCCTTTTTGTTCCCTTTAAGATAGACTTCAATTATTATAAGTATCCCACTGAATTAATCTAATGGTTACTGAAAATGACCGTATTTCCACATGGCATCACATCCCAAAATTCATTCAAAAAATACCTTGAAAATGATTGGGACATATTTTAGCACACTGAACTGAATCCCAACGTGCTTCAAAATGATCAGGAAACAGAATTAACTTGCACGTATTTACCAACCTCATTGGTATCTTAACCTCAGATATTTAAATTGTACACAGCACTTGCAACTAGTAGACAAATAAGTCTTGAAGATCGAATGCACAGTATTATGAATATAGACTACAATATTGCATTATAATCATCAAACTTGCTGAGACTAGATTTTGATGATTCCCACCACAAAAAACAAATGATAATTACGTGACGTGATAGAGGAGCTATCACTTCAATGGCAATCATACTAAAATATATAAATATATAAAAGTACAACAGGTCAACATGTACACCTTAAATGTACAGTTATATGTCAAATACATTTAAATAAAAATTGTACATAGCATTTTACGTCAAAACAAACGTGCTATATTTAAATCTTGTCAGCAGCTTAGAAATATGAAAATAATTTTTTTGTATGCTAAAGGGTAAGAATTTCTTTGCATTTGATTCTAATATAAAATGTTAACTGAATTACTTTCATTCCCTTTTCCAACCATTTAAAGAACTGAAGCAGCTTTAAAGTCCATCTTCCGAAGTCTAACCTTCAAATGCACTTTATAGTTCTACTTTTCAAAAATTAAAAACAAAACTTTCCCAGATTTATTGAGATATAATCAACATCTAACACTGGGTAAGATTAAGGTGTACACATGATGATTTGATCTACATATATACTGCAAAATGATACCACAATATATAGTTCCACTTTTTAACAGTCTACTAAGTTGTACCTCTCAGTAATACCAAGTAATACCAACATTTAAACAAATATTATAAATACATAAGAATATTCTAATCATTACTTTTCTAAAAGTCACTTTAAAATCTGTATTAAGGTATTCAGAGATGCTCTTTGCCTCTTTGGTTTCAAACACAACACAAAAGAAATCTCACATTACCAAGTTGCCTTTTCTCCTTGTAGCTTTCTGACGAATTTTAAAAGATTTTTTCCTAAAATGTTCAGCTTGTTCGTATCTTAAAAAAAAAAAAGTAAAGTCACACAAAGGAAACGTCCAACGTATCATAGGTCAAGGAGATAAAAGCACTCCTTACCTAGTGTAAAGCCTTTTTTGGCTATTGAAAACAGCATTATTTCTAGAAGTGATAGTGATATGGAATTAAAAGTCACAAAACCCTTCATAAAACAAAATCTAATAAAACAAATCTAGTCCATCAAGGAGTTGACATTTAACAGATTTTTACCTGATTTAACTCACTTTGAATCTCTAAAGGACAACCTAATTAAATGAGTCTAAAATTTTTGTTTGCTGTATCACCTTCTAAAAAGGCTAATTTTTTGTGAAATATAAATGTGAGATTCATACAAATGTGTGCAAAACTATACTTCTAGAAGTTAAAAGAAAAAAATCCATTATGTATCACAATGATTCAAAAGAAATTATTTCTGATACAGGAAAAGATGCCATGCAGTGGGTGCCTAATAGATGACAGATACTTTTTATTAGACCAGGGACCAGCAAACTTTCTCTTTAAAGGGTTAGACAGTAAATATTTCAGGCTTTGTGGGCTATGTAGTCTCTGTCACAACTGCCGAATGAACTCTTCTGCTAAAGCAAGGAAGCAACCATAGACAATATGCAAATAAAAATATGCAGCTGTGTTCCAATAGAACCTTGTTTACAAAATAGGGGGCCCTCTGGACTTGGCCTGCAGGCAATCGTTTGCAGCCCCATGTTAGTAATGCACTCAATATTACAAAGCTAATCAGTGAAGGAGCCCGGATTCAAACGTGGTTGTGTGACTCCAAAATCCATGCTCTGTCTTCCATGTATTTTCAGATAGAGCTGAAAAATTCAGACAGTTCCAATTCTGTTTACCCCATGAAGACCCAGACCAAGAACTAGTGTTTGAACATGGTGCATTCAAAAGAATATAAGATAAGGAAAGGGTACACAGCCACAAAAAATGCCTACCACATGAGTACAATTAAGAACGGTAACTCCCCATTATAAAGTCAGGGGATCAGTGATCTAAATCTTACTTATTTTGTTTCTGGTACAAAGTTGCAAGGGCCTCAAGTTCACGAGCAATATGTGGATGGTCTGCACCATAGGCATTTTCGGAGATTTCCAAAGCCTGTTTGTACAGTTGTTCTGCATTGCCAAACTTCTTCCACTGCACGTACACACTTGCCAATTGGTGGAGGGACTGAGCAACTCGTGGGTGATCTGGATCTAAAGCCGTTTCTCGAATTTCTAGAGACCTCTGCAAAGGCACCACCGCCTGGGGAGAAAAAGATGAAAGGCCCATGAAAGTGAGTGAAAGGGTGTTAAGATCTACCATCTGATCAGCACAGCAAAAGAAAGCTGCGTGAACTCCTGGGACAGGGAGCGGAGTAAACAAGAAAACCCACACTGGCGCTGACTCCCCGCTGAGGTTACCTGACTGAGCAGGCCTAGGTCCTTGAGAAAGCGTCCCAGGGTTTCATAGAGATCTGCCAAGCAAATCATGCTCTCCTCGCCCTCGCAGTTCTTCTCGTACTGCTTCAGGGAATCAAAGTATTCTGCTGCCATCGCACTTTTGTCTTTGCCAACAAACTGCCAGTAGCTCAGCAACTCAGCAAAGTGTCCTCTGTTGGAACAAATAACAGCAGTCAATGAAAAACAAACCTTAAAACCCACTATTGAGTGAAAGTGCCAGATTTCAGATCAGAACTCGTATGGACAATGTATCAGTAGGCGAGTAGAGTGTAGTGAGGTGAGATTGTACACTCCCACTGTCATGTGAGGCCAGCGCTGCCCAGCTGTGCAACGCCGGAAACTGGAAGCTGGCCGGCTGACCGCTTACACATCAACATCCTCATCTGCAACACAGAGGCAATGACACTATCTGCAGCGGGCGTTACTATAAGGAGATTGGAGCACACAGCAGCTGCTCCATAGTGTTGGCTGTTTCTATTAATACTACCGTTGCTCATCGATGGGCATCTCTCAGAATCATTTTTAGACACCTCATGATATGCAGTCAACTGCTGAGTTCACCCAACACATGATATTAAAGGATGGGAATTAGAAAAGAAGAAATTGATGAAACACAGGCAAACTGTCCTAGAATATCTACTTTGTATTTGCATCGAACAATTGAAAAACAAAAGTAAGCTTATTCATCTGTAGATGACATTAATTAGGATGGGAGAGCTGGTAAACTAAAGAACGAATCTGATTTCAAAAAAATCATGGAAAACTGGAATGGGGATCAGACATAAGTTACGAGGTACAACAAATAAATTTGAGCAAGTTCACTCAGGAGCAAAAAACAAATTACATAGCTGTTATGAGAATGTCTGAATTTCTAAGTGAGACAGAAAAACCCCTTCACGAGGCTTAGTAGGTCAGAAGCTTGGCTCATAAGAAAGTGTGGTTTTGACACTGGCAAATTCAAACATACCAGAAAGGACAAACCATATATTTATGAAAAAGGTTAATCCTCTCTTTAACTCAACACCAGTCAGGTTCTCTGTAGAGCCCAGTCTGGTTTGAAGACTACACTGAGATATCAGAAGGCCTTGACAGTTAGTTATCATCTCTCTGGGTCATTCAGATTTAAACCTGCTTAAATGCAGGTTGAAGACATAAAGCTATCTCAAGATCATTCCAACTCTAATTTTATGAAGCAGTCATACTCTATCTTTTTACTTTTCTTCTAAGAGCTCATGGCAATGTGCAAACTGTCTTAAATTTCTCCCTCACTGTTTTAGATTTCAGGTAGCATTGAAACTGGACTAATTTCTAAGTTAAAAATGCTGTTTTTCTTTGTTATGCTGAACAACTGTTTAAATCTGTTTTTCTGGGGTAAAGTGTTCTACAAATATGTTTCTTACCTTTTATAAAGGTTTTGAGACACAAGGAGATTGAGAAGGCAATCGTGCAACTTTTGTTTACTTCCCTGCTGCTGAAAAAGCCATGGGAGTTCATCTGCACTTCTCCAAGTCACTGGGTCCTGACTAGTAACAGAGAAGGGACAACACTTAATAGTAGTACATTCCTGCGATAAGACGGCTTCAGAGGGCTTTAATATCGAAATCAGAAACTTGTAACGATGGAAAAAATAAAGTGATATTCAGGGCCACCAACCAAACTTTAAAGGTGTTTTCCTAAAACTGAACTATTAAAAAAAAAAAACAACAACCCTCAAAGCACCCAAATATACACACACACACACACACACACACACACACACACACACACATTTTTCAACTACTTAACTGGAATAAAATAAAAGTAATAAAATGACCCTGTACTGATTTTACTTAAATTTAAATCTTTAGGATAGTAAAAGACTTACGCCATCTTTTGTTCTTTTGACATTAACAGAGTAGAAGGAGGATTTAATTTTTCTTTGTAAAAATTAAATTTTTACACATTAAGTTAAAAGCTAAGAAAGAGAACTAAGGACAAAGAGGTAGAGTGTGTAGCAGAAGTTATAAAAGAATATGGTTATAATACCTTAGCTGCATGGTGAAATAGTTGATTAGTTTTTGCCTATGTGAAGAAATAATGGTGGCATCTTCCATGTACTCCAGTCTCACTGTTTCCCAAGCCTAGGGAGAAAAAAATACTGCAGTCTATTCTCTGTAAGTAACTGTACATCTAACAATACATTTGTAAAAAGGAATTTACAATTATTTCAATTTCATAGTTGTATGATAGAAATGGCATTAGAATGTTTTAAAATTCAGGATGTATTTATGTGATAAACTGATATAAGAATAAAAATTCCTGTACTAATATTTTAAGAACTCAAAACACAATTTAATTCAAACTATTAATACATGAAGAATCTCAGAAATGTAAATGTTGAGTTAGTTTGTACAACTGAAACTAATAGAATATTGTATGTCAATTATACATCAGTTAAAAAAAATCTCAGAAATGTGGATTGAAAAAGTACTGAAAAGAGTAAATTATATTTAAGCAATAAACAATAAAGGAGAAAGATACGCCTGTGAAATTACAAACATTTCACACCCATAAATATATATAACTATACCAGCAATTCAATTAAACACAAAATTGGAAAAAATATTTTTTCTCTTCCAGAAAGAAACCACTTCTTAAAGTCGCAGCCATCTGATAAAGTCACTACATAAGACTATTAACCAAATTGCACATCTAACCTAAAATCTTTGCAAAAAATTTTGTAATGTCAAATTTCAGATTTCAATTTTCTCTTGTAATTGAAACATTTAAAATAATATGGCATAACGCAGCATAATATAGCATGCAATGATATGCTGACATTTATAAGTTAGAAAACCTTATTAAAATAACATTCACCTGTAGATGCTGAAACTTGAGCAAGCCGCAACCATAAGTCAACAAACACATTTTGTGTAAACTGTGAATAAGGGAGGTCAGGACAGCCCAGGACATCTCAGGGTAGAGTTCCATCAGTTCTGACTCACTCACACCATTGTGACTAACATTGACGAGGCACAGAATCTAGGTACAAAATGAAAGAACAGTGATCAGCAAGTGCCTCTATTGGTAACTAACAGCTAATAAAATTTCCATAATACTTTTAAGAGTATTGACTTCTTATTCAAATTTATTTAATTCCAATGATTTAATAAACCAAGAAACAGACTTTTTAGAATAAAAAAGACTTCCCAAAAGACACTAAGCAAGAATAATACACAGTGAAAAAAAATAAAGGAAACGTTATTTAAAATGGAGTCTGGAAGCCCCAAAGGGGAGCATCTCGTGCACGTACCGCTGCTGCCGCCTGCATAACCAGTGGAAGAAGGAAGAATTATTTTGACAAGGGAGGATATTAATCACATGGGATTTGCATCTCCTGCTTTTAAGAAAAAGGAGGAAGATCACTCCTTGCCCCAATGATGCACTAACCACTGCTTGTAACCAATGAGAAACTGCCACAACCTGTAACTCTTGTCCTTCTCCAGTGAACTTTTGTTCAAAACCACTCTCCCCAATTTCCTCCTAAAACCTAATAAAAGAATTCCCTCTCTTTTGTCATCTGGTTTTGTCATAGTTTGCTGGTCCCCAATTGCAATTCTCTGTTATTCTCGAATAAACCCATTTTGCTAACAAAATGTTTTATTTTTAAGGCTGACAATAGTGTATATGAAATCCAGCATGCCAAAGCCAACATACATATAGAAAAAAGTTGAGTGAAAATTAAAATTGCAGGAAATGTATTATTAAAACTAATGACAAAATTCCAATACTGGGAACATGATGGAAGAAAACAGCCCTCCTACTGCAAATGTCTGTTAATATCAGACAACATACCGTGTTTCCCCGAAAATAAGACCTTACTGGAAAATAAGCACTAGCATGATTTTTCAGGATGCTCGTAATGTGAAATAAGCCCGAATGCGTCTTTTGGAGCAAAAATTAATATAAGACCTGGTCTTATTTTTCGGGAAATACGGTAGGGCTTATTTTATATTACGAGCATCCTGAAAAATCATGCTAGGGCTTGTTTTCTGGTTAGATACTATTTTCGGGGAAATGGTATAACAAAACATTTCTAAAAGCACAGTTGAGCTGGGAGAAAAGAAAGGGAAATCCCTCGGGTGCCAAAAATGATAGGAAACTGAAAAAAAGAGGCAAAGCGTTGGGAATGCTGCCCCTCTGGAAAGAGTGTGGATAGAAGATAGGCAGCATTCCCAGTAATGTAAGGGCTTGGGTTTTCAACCCTCAGTGGGGATGGAAGGTGAGTCCATAAACCTCATGAGTCAAGGAGTTGGAACTCGAATGCTTGCCCTCAATGGATATTCCAAGGGCTGTACCTCCAGGGAAGGGGTACATGAGGAAAACAGTAGCCTACAAACGTGGAGAAGACAAAGAAGACTTGTGGGCCAGAAAGCAGGGTGAAAAGTCAAAATCCCAGGAACCTCTAAGCTGAGAAATTAACATAAAAATGAATTCAGGTTCAAACTATGAGTTCAAGCAAGGTGCTAAATACAAAGTAAATTTTCAAAAGTCAAATTGAATAGCAACAAACAATTTTAAAATGTTATTTTGTATTTCTGTCTGACTTATTTCACTTAGCATAACACCCTTTAGGTCCATCCATGTTGTCCCAAGTGGCAACATTTCATCCTTATTTTATTGCTGAGTAATATTCCATTGTATATAGAGGTATCACATCTTCTTTATCCATTCATCTATTGAACTCCTAGGCTGCTTCCATATCTTGGCTATTGTAAATAATGCTGCAATGGACATAACGGTGCATGTATCTTTTCAAATTGGTGTTTTTGTTTTCTTTAGATAAATACCCAGAAGTGGAATTGCTGGGTCATAAGGTAGTTCTATTTTTAATTTTTTTAGGAATTGCCATCTGTTTTCCAATTTTATAATCCCACCAACAGTGCATGAGGTTCCCTTTTTCCCACATCCTCGATGGATGAAAAATGTAAAGGGGACTAAGAGGTACAAACTTTCAGTTATAAAATGCATAAGTCCCGGGAATGCAGTGTACAGCATATGGAATATGGTCCATAATATTGCGAAAACTTGGTATGGTGACAAACGGTTACTAGACTTAGTGTGGTAATCACATCATAAGGCATAAAAATGTTGCATCACTATGTTGTACACCTGCAACGAATATACTACTGTATCCTAACTATACTAAAAAATTAAACAATAAAATAAAATGTTATTTTAACTACAGAGTTCTGAAAAACAAGTTTTAATGAAAGATATAAAAGACCTTTATGGGCAAGAAGATAAAATGGTAGTGAAAAATCACTAAAGAAGATGACTAAATAAATGGAGAGCTATTTAGCTTTCCATAAAGAAGAAGATTTATATGATAATTTCCCCCAACTTAATCTCTAGATTCAATGCAATTCCAAAAATTCTAAAATGAGTTTCCACGGAACCTGCCAAGCCAATTCTAAAAATAGACATGGGAAATTAGCCAACACAATTGTAAAGAATAATATTAAGAGGGGGATTGCCCAACCAAATATTAAAGTTTACTTTAAACTTCTAATAGTTAAGACACTGTGGTATTGGCAAGGAATAGGCAAAATTGGAACAAAAGAGCCTAGAAACGGACTCATGTGTACACATACTATTTTCCCTGAAAATAAGACCTAGCCGGACCATCAGCTATAATGCATCTTTTGGAGTAAAACCTAATATAAGACCCGGTATTATATTTATTATACTATATTACATTATAATTATATTATTTTACATAAGACCTGGTCTTATATTATATTAAAATAAGACCGGGTTTTATATTAATTTTTGCTCCAAAAGATGCATTAGAGCTGATGGTCTGGCTAGGTCTTATTTTCAGGGAAACACAGTATATGAGCTTGATACTTGAACAAGGTGGCATTCCATATTAGTAGAAAAGATGTACTATTTAGTAAAACAGCCATATAATACAAGATTAAAAAATAGATTCATCCCTCACACAATAAACAAAAATAAATCAATATGTAAAAGACTTACGCGTGAAGAACAAAACTGTCAAATATTTTGAAGGGGAAACATATATATGATAACACTTTTATGATAGCAAAGAATTTTAAAAATAAGATACAAGGCATAAACCATAAAAGAAACTATTGATAAATCTGACTTCATCAAAATAAAACTTTGTATAATGAATGACACCATAAAGTTAAAAGACAAAAAACAAACAGGAAAAAGACATTTATTTGCAAACTCTGTAACAAAGGATTTGTACTCAGTTTGAAGAACATTTAAGAATGCCTATGGATCAATAAGAAAAAGACAAACAACTCAGTTAAAAAAATGTTTAAAGGACTTGAACAAGGAATTCACAGAAGAGGAAACAAGAATAGCCAATAAACATGAAAAGATGAACAATCTCAGTGATAAAGAGGAAAATGCAAACTTTCTGAGATATCACTTCTGGCCAGAAGCACACTATGGTAGCACGCATTCCTATATGCTTGAAATATATTTAAGCACAAATTTACAAAAATTTGCTCTTTACTTCAATTACAACACACAAATACAAATAAGGGAAGGTAGGCATCATTTTATAAATTTATTACACTTTACCTGTTTCATTAGCTCTTTATCCATATCATTTGCCATGGACTCCTGGATAGATTGCAGAACAAGTCTATATAAAGAAACAGTATCTTGACACTGGAAACACTGATGAAGGACTTTATCTAAATTGCCTGCTCTCCCAGCACTGTTAGAATTGAGAACAGATTTAATTTGTAACAGACTGCCAACATCTGTGAAAAATTTGGGGTAGATTAAAAACTGTCCGGACTCCACATTTTATACTGCATTGATAATAACAATTTAATAAACCATGATACAGGGAAATGGTAGTTTTATGGGGCTACTAGAGTCATCAAGTTTATTTTAGTGTACCATTTAATTCAATTCAATAAATAAATGTTGGGACATGTCAAACAATTACTACATGTTATATTATAGAACATGAAAATGGGTAAGACATAGTTCTTGTCATCTAGAAGCATGCCAACTACATACAGGACGCAGGAAAATAATTAGAAACAAATAGTATTAGTTAGTTAGCCATGCAAATTAAACTTTTTAGAGACAATTTGGAAAACATCAATCTAAAAAAAAAAATCAATAAATAGGGGAGTTTGTTTTAAAATATTACACAATATTTACCAGTAGTTCCTTTTTAAAATATAAAGATATGTAAAAAAGAGAAAAAAAAAAAAACAAAACCAAAAAAAAATGGTCCATAGTCCTTCTTAAATAGATAATTTCAATAAACATTATGAAATGTACAGAAAGTGACTCACACTCTTGACTTGTACTTATGCAACCTACTGAGGTTCCCAGGGACCAGATTCGCTGCACAAACATGGGCACAGTGAGAAAAAATAGTGGGAATATCGCAGGCAATTCAAAGTTTTAGAAGATTTTTTCCATGTCAAATTTGGTGCTTAAGATGTGACTGTGGAATTAAGAGACAAGAGTACTAGATTCAGTGTCTAGGATATGACAATCCTAGGATTACTATCCTATTGTGCTAGGATTACTATCTATCGTGATGAATACCAAAAAATATATTAACCTTTTTCACCTCTGGTTTCGAACAAAGTGGGCTGAGGCAGTACTAAAGAAGAGATAGAAGTAGTAAAACTTTCTAATGCTTATCTAAAAGCAAACTATTAATGGATATCTAAAAGAGAAGAATCTATTTTAAGATGAAAGATTTATCAGGATTTGAGACCAGAGACAACTGAAAATTCCTACCTACATACCTACCTACTGATATTCAGGGACACTGGAAATAACATTTTTAGGCATCAGTTGACTCCTCACTTTCCCAAAGCTAGGGGCTTCAGGCAGGTGACACTGAGCACTCACGGGTGGGCCCCAAATGAGGGCAAAGATGGCCTTCTTTTGCAACCCCAGTAGGGTAAAAGTAAGTGTGATGGAAATTACACAAATATATTGGACAAATTCTGATACTTCACAGGCTATCAATCGTCAGTCATAAGTCACGTTCTCATAGGATGTTAGTATCACTGTTAGAACAAACAGAATCTGAGTGGCCCAAGAGCTTGTCATAATGATCAGTTCTCCATTTCACATGGTGAGGAAGCAGTCTGCAACAAACACAAAACATGCAGAAGATCATGAAAAATAACCACCACTTACCGTGCAATCATTTTGCCGAAAAGGGTGACATAAAGGGCGTTACAGGTTGTAGCAGAACGACAGTGTCGTTCTAGCTTCTTCTCCTGCACCAGTTACCAAAACACAAAACAAAATTACAAAACCACCCTGGAATTAAGCAGTCTTTACTACCGAGCCATCAAGTATCCCCGCAGAAATGACACGGTTCCTACCATCTCATCAGCAGCATTACTGCCAGGTGGGGGTGGGCTGCAGGTAAGGTTCACATGCAAATACTGTTTTGCTTTTAAATACCTGCTTGATGCACTATAGTAAAGTAAACCTTAAGACCAAAATCTTTTTTATTGCTTCTTCTATATTTGTTATTAGTTTAAGACCAAATGCAGTTAACAACTACTAAACTCCAATTTTCCTTATAACCACAGAGATCTCCTATATTGAATTTTAAGTCTCATATAAGGTTTTTTATAGGAAAGCTGATAGAGAGTATAAAATAGCAGCACAACTAAAAACACTTACCTGTTCTTTATTCAATTTAATATCTACAGAGTGGCATTCTGCAATTATAATAGATTTTGCATCTTTCGGATTTAAAGGATCAAGATGAAGCGTAGGCCATAACCTTTTATTTAAAGAAAAGAAAAATAAAATTCTCTTCTAATAATACCACAAAAGCTGTAATCTACCCACAACACAGGTAAAAATCCACTGTAAGAATTAATTTTTATACTACCTTTATAAAATAAGCAAAACTAATCTCTGGTAATCCTATTAAGTAACATTATGTCATTTATTCTAACATGTGTATCATTACTTTCAATTAATGATACAGCAATGGATCATAACAAATGCTGTTATAAAATAAATAGCATATACATTAGATAGTGAAGTGGTAACATATTTCTAGTTCTGTTTTATACTATCAGTAAAACTAAACATAGGTATTAGAGCCTAAGAGGAATAATACAAGACAGGCTTTGTCCACAAATTTCTTCTAATCCAATTGAAATTTAATCACCCTGCAATATGCATTCTCGGTGGTGTGGTATTTGTTGGTGTGTGTGTGTGTGTGTGTGTGTGTGTAAAAAATCTCATTCTTTTTATGTATTAAGCACAAATATACACACATATCTACTTATATGCATGAACTGATATATGCGTGGTATTAAATTTCTTGGTGGGGAGGTGATTAGCAAGAAAATTATTTAAAAAGCTTTTTGGGGGGCAAAAATAGGTTGAGAAACACAGCCCCACAGAATTCAGCCATTATGTCCCTTTTTTGAGGACTGTTAAATGAGCTTGCATTTCTAAATGAGCTTGCATTCCAGGATAATAGGTGTCTGTTCTATTATTCCGACTACAGCCCTTTCCCTATATTCCTCACCCATAAATTTAACGGCCTACAAGACATCACTACTCGGAGTTATAACTGACAACTCAAACTAACCATCTCTGAAAACAAACCTGCCCACGCTTTGTGCTTCCCATTTAGTTCAGGGATCCACAATTTACTTAATTTCTCAACTCAGATACTTGGGCGTCATCCCAGCCTTTACTTCCCTCACGGCCCAAATTTAACCTCCCACCAAATCTTATAGATTGCACCTTTTACCTGATTTTGTGCCCCCTCCCCATCCCCACTGCCACTTTTGTAAAAAATATGAAAAACACAAACACATATCAAAAACCTTTCCTTGTCTGTATTTAAAACATTTTATGTAATCTGAAAGAACTAAAGTTAGCATCATACCTCCATGCTGGAGGGCATGTTTCTACATTCACAGAAACAATTACTCTTACATTCACTGGCAGTGGATCTATCAGCCATTTCATGTGTTTTTCAACTTGCTTAAAAATATAAAAACAAAATTCAATCTATTAATTCAAAATATTTCAAAAACAACCCAATAATATCTCCCCAAGTACAATGAAAATTCTCATTGTTTCTCATTACTATTAAGGGTAAAAGCTTATTTTTGGATGATTTATCTCAGAATATTAAGAGAACAAGTGGCAAAAACTATTGTTGCTGATCTGAATTCTGGACACTTAAGGAAGTGTCCAGGCTCTAAAAATAAGTCAAAATGAACAATCTTTGTTAATTGGGAAAATTTAGTTGGTCTTTCCCAATAAGATACTAGTGTCTATTGGCATAATTTATTTTTTTATCCACATGCTTCCTCCATAGAAATTAAGCAGAAATAAACATATAAATTAAATGCCTGATATAATTCTTACTGACATATTTGTCTCTTTCTGAATGTATCAATAGGTAACAAAGTAGAAACAGTACCTGAACTTGATCTATAGAATCAATAATGATGATGATACTGCCTTGGTGACGGGCAGAGAGCTTTTCTAGCCAACGTGGAAATTCTTCTAAAAGCTTAGCAGGATCCAGCGTCAGAGCAGATACTGACCAAGAGTGCTGCATCAACTACAAGATGAGAACACAGGCAATTTAAAGTAGTTATGTACACTTGACCACAGCTGGTGAGAAATATTTCTATCTCTGCATTTTAAACCAAAATTGAGTCACCAAGAGGACCCAATTGCATGAATAATTTTTAACCTTATGCAAAACCAAAACAAATGGATAATAGTGAAAACTGGTTTATCATCAGGTACGTAGCCCTAACAACTTCTGAATCTAAATAAAAATTCTGATAATCCAAAAAGATCGCATACTATACCTTGAGAGTAAGTCGTTTAATAATCAAGGAAGACTCTGAGCTGGTTGACATGGGCCTCCCCACAAAATGAGAAAGAATTAGTGTGTTAGGGGAATTCTTCTGTTGTAACTGAATCCTGAAAGAAAAAGACCTTTTACAAGACGGATAAAGCTCCTTGACTGTCAACAAAAAAGAATTCACAGTGCATTAAGCCCTAAATGCTACTGTCAACAATCACATGGCCAATTTTGAATAAATATAGGACATTCCCATTTTTACTCCACTCTTAGACCCTTTTAAATAAACTTAAAAAAACTATAGATGTATTTTAATTACAAACTGATATTAACTAATGTAAACCAAAATAGTACATTTGAGGTTAAAGAATTAGTAAAATGAGCATTAACTTCTAATTACAAATATATTAGAGGACATGTACTAATTCTTCAGTGTAAATAATAACTATGAATGAAATAAAATATTCTTCATACTTATTTTTAAATTGATGAACTGAAATGAAACTAAAAGAATTTATTAGCTTATATGAACCTTAGTCCATAATTTGAAGGACTAGTTTGCATTCATAATAAAGGTTATTCTTTATTTTGATACTCTTTACAACTTATTTCACTCTAGTCTTTGTCTTGTTTCAAATATTTAAAACTCTTAAGATGAAGCTAGTAGTTGAAAATGAAGAAGGCACATCCTCTCTAGAATTCACCTGATTCCGTGCCCCACTGACCACTCCCTTACAAAGCAGTCCCGCAGCTCTGACCTACATAATTCACGTGCACAATTACACACACTCACATTTCCTATTCCTTTCTTATTCTGTGTCTTCTCTCTAACATCCCAATTGTGTACAGTTCAGGGCATGAATCTATTTTTCATTCCATTTTGCTTTTTTAACTTTAAGTACAGATTATGCAGGAAGGTAGACATGCAATACTACACTTTGTTGAATGGGTTTAGCAATTCAAATGTCTCAATGGTAACAGTTTCATTGTACTGCATCATACCATTTTGATAAAAGAAGGGACTTTCCAGAACCTGGTCCTCCAGACACCAGGAGGGGTGGAATCGGTGCCGGTGCCGCCACTAGGTCATTAAGGCGCTGATAATACTAGAAACAAAAACAAATTTAAACTGAGAGGAAGCACAGGCATCTTAGAATACTAAACAGTCAACTTCTGATTATCCTCTGAAATCACTGGAGAAAAGCAGTATGAGGAAATGAAATATGTTTTTAGTCAACAGCACTCTCATAATTGCTTATTTTTATGGCTGGTTAAATATGCCCAAAGTAGTAAACTGCAAATGGGCCCCAATTTCTTCTACACGTAGTATAGCCGTAAATGATGAATGAGGGATAACATTTAATATTCCCACAGGGTTTTACAACATTCAGGTGTTTTGCAGAATGCTGCAAGGAGGCCACTAACCCTGTGGCCCCAAACCACAGGAAGTACCACAGAAGGCCTTGAGGGTACCCACAGGCACCTCGATCTCCTGGTCCAAACACCTGTCCTGGAGACCACCTCAGTTTCCTGGGATTCCTGAGAATAGGTCCAAACAATAGCAGCTTTGGTTTAAGACCTTGGAGTCTCCCAACCTGCTGCAGAGAATCAGGTTAGGACAGGCCACCTGAGATCTTTCTGAAATTGAGGGAGCTCTAGGCAAAGTCCAAGAACCATATTTCCCAGGCTTTCGCCAGACACTAAAAACTGGTTCAGAGCTGAAAAGGACACGTTCAGAAAACCAAAATATCTCAGTACTTACTAAGGAGATTCCAAAGTTATCTGGGGGCTGAGATGTTTATTAAGTGTACCAGTGGTCCAAATGACAGCTGATAAGGAATTCAAAGAATTTGTATTAAGTAGTTTGTGGTTGGCTTTAGGGTAGAAGAAATTTCCAGCAACTACAATAAATGATCATGTGATATAGTTTTTCAATCAATTTTTCTGTTTGTCAAATCTAAATACAGACTATATTCTCCAGGAACTCAAATAATACTGATAGCAATGACGCTTCTAAAGAAGCAAAGGCTTTACTGCTTTATGACCTTGCAAGTCCAAACAATTTAGTTCATGGTCCCACAGAAAGCCCATTTATAGACCCATTGTTCCCAAATTAAGACCCTTCCTATGTTAGAAAACAGGATTTGGTGCCAGAAGACCTTGATTCAAATCCCAGTCTGCAACCTATTTTCTGTGTGCTCTTAGGCAAACCTAATCCGAACCTTAGGTTCTTCATTTATAAAAGAATGATAGCAGTATCTCCCTTATAAAATAATAATGGTTTAACATTTATCATGTGCCAGGTGCTTTACATGCATTACCTGGTTTAATCCACCCAACAACCACGTGAGGTAGGTACTATTAGTTATTCTCATTTTACAGAAAAGAAAGTCAAATCCATAGTCAGGAAATGGTGAAACCACAACATAAATATAATACATAGTCTCAATTATAAAAGTCTTATAAAAATACAGCTGTTGGCGACAGCCACGGTAATATTCTTTAAAATATTATCTTATGTTAATTTTTAAAAAGCACTCCAAATTTTTTGAACTTGGACACAGATTCTTTGTACATTTCAAATTCTGTTAGGTTTTTTTTTTTTTTTAGATATTTAAGGATGCTGAAGGAGTGATCTGCCTATTGAATTAACTACTGTGCTTTGTTTCCCGAATGTTTGATATGTTGCGTCCTCTAAAAATTGGAAGGATAGCTTTACTATTTTTATTAAATTTCCTAGATATACTAATCTTCGTCTGGTGAATTTAAGATGGTAGCATAACGAACACATGGTGGATAAATCCTAACCTGTAACTAAAAAAGTTTGACGTTCATAAGGCTATCTGAATCTCACATATCTTTCATATAATATATACATACCTAAGCACGTGTCCCAACACGGATAATCAAGCCACGAGCGCAGACACTAACACAAATATTAACCTTGACTATATTTAGCTGAAAACACAATCATAATACAGCCTTTAAGCGGTGACTGATCTTTGTTGGAACAATACTCCAAACGCTTACTTTCTCGAATCCCAACTCGTGGGCTGAATTTGAAGCCTGTTGAAAAGCTTCCATTTGCTCTTGTTCATCATGTATGTCCCAGAGAACATCACCAAAATCATCTTCTTCTGGAATAGAATCTTCGCTGCCCAAATCCTTACTCTCCAGGTCTGTGGTTTCAAAGCCTAAAATGTCCTGAACACAAGAGCAAGCACATGAAAATGAATGAAGAACGCAAAGATCTCATAGCAGCATCAGCACACAGGCCTAAGGTGAGCTTCACCTTTGAAGAGGGCAAGTCCAAAACCAGGACCCATGTACAGCACCCAGAAAAATACATTTATAACCATAAAAATAAGCTCTAGCTTAAAAATAAAGGAAAAAACCAAGAAATATTAATAAAAAAAAAGACCTCTCTCTTTTATTAAAAATAAAGTTAGAGGGGTATTTGACTCCCATGGGATCTGTTTTCTGAAAAATGTTACACAATATCTTTGGTTATATCTGGCTGGTGAATAATATTAACGAATGTGCAAATGTCTAAGAAATATGCTGCTTTACATTTTTTTAAGAATGTAATTACTAAGATGGGGTTCTTGATATCAAATATCTCTGCTGTAATAACTAGTCTTCATATTATGTCACTGAAAATACATTATCCTTCAAGTGGTAAAGATGGTAAATATGTCCATTTTTCACTTGCTGTCATTTATTCTGCTCAATTCATTTCATTTATCTTGGTCTTAAAGTTTATAAGGTTGTTGAGAAAACCAAAATTGATAATGTCAATCTTTATACTAAAGAACAATACAGAATGTGTTGCCATAAGTCATATTATGCTTTGGGGCTCACTCTTTTTCTCTGATAACAAATCTCCGTCCTTATAATGCAAGTTAAATTTTAAAAAGTAATCTAATCCCTTATTTCTGTAGTAGGGTCTGCAGCACCCTGGGGGAGGGGTCAGCAGATATGGGCAACCACAGGCTACACATGATACATCTTCCTCTTGTGCCCATTTTATTTGAAAATGGAGGTTATTTTTCTTATTATCATTACTGGCATTTTTTGCTGATACATGATTTTAAATGATTTTCTCTATTAAAAATACACACAGGTATAATATCAAGCAGATTATGTAACTCACATAAATGTTCAAGATAATACTTGAGACATCATGAAAACTTTTAGCTCCAGACACCTCTATGATCTGTGACCACAGACCCCTAAAGTTGTGTTTTCACCCCTTTCTGCTGTTAGGAAAATGAGAAGGATTTTTTTTTTTTTTAATATACAAAAATTCAAGGTGCACCAGAATCTGAGGAGACTCCCTATTGAATACAATGGACATTTTCCCTCAAATACTTTTTAACTAGCACTTCCGCAATCCAGTCTACTCTTAGCAGGTACTGAAGCATCAAATAGCTTTGAGAGACAGATGAGAGATAAAGATACATGGCACTAGTAATAGCACAATGATATCACAGGATGAACTCCCAACAGAACAGTGACACTGGGTATTATATTCAGAAAACAAACAAGTTATTTTCTCTGGAAAATCCAATTTCATGGAAAACAGTCTTAAATATTTTAGATGAAATCTTACAGGGAATGCATATTTACCTGTTTAATAATCTTTTCCACATAAATATAAGTTTTATATACTCCTTCTGCGGGATCTCCTGAGTGATCAATGATCTGGGGAAAAAAAGAAGTTTAAAAACAACAACAAGAATAAAACCAATAATAACAGAAGGAGGTGATGGTAGTGGCAAACACTTTTATAGTGCTTACGTGTCATGAACTGTTCTAAGCACTTTCCATCTATTAGCTCATTTGTCTTTAGAACAACCCTATAAGGGGAACACTATGATTACCTGAATTTTACAGAAGAGGAAATTGAGGCAAGTTAAGTAACTTGTCTAGGGTCACACAAGGGATTTAGTGTGAACAATGTTGCAATAAAACAAAAAGCACACATTTTTTGCTTATGTGTCCAAATTTTATCTTACGTATTTCCGTCCCACTCAATACATATAACCCTCAAAAAATACATCAAAATCAATTCTTATGCCAGTAAAGCTATAATTCTACAAAACAAAATGCAAAATGGTATTTGGCTATGCAAAACAGTAGTCTTTTGAACTTGATGAAAGAACGTCCTATCTGTAAAGAACATGTGTATTAATAATAAATGATTACTATTTTAAGATTAGAATAAGGAAATGGTTTAGAAAGCCTAGCAAGTGAACTGCCTTGGAAGTTTAGCCTACATTTACACTTATAATCATGGTACAGGAATCTTATTTTAATCCCACTTTTATAAAATAAATTCATTCTTCTAGTGTACTAATGTTTAAAGGCAGTATTTTTAGAATAAATAGAATAGAGATAAGAATGATGAATTAATATCTTGTCTCATGGGACCTAGTGAACTAAGCTGATAATAAAAAAGTTCAAAGAAAGAATGAAATGGCTCTGGAGAGTAACTGAAATAAAAATGGACTTTTCTGCCTTAAGCTCTTCAGTATGTTATGCTGGTCTCAACCTATCTTTTCAATACTAAATGATGTAAAGAAAAATGCTCATATTCACATGTGATCTTATTTTCTGGCTGGGCACAGAGAAATAAAAACTTTCAAAAAAATTCTGGAGTTGTTTTCTATTGTATTCTTAACATTAACTATAACCATTTACCAAGTTATCTCAGTGCGTAGTCATGCAAAGCCTGTATCTCCATTCTAATATACATCTCACCATGAATCTAGGGATGATCAAATCTCTTTTTTCCACTCATCGTCAGTTTTTTACTTTTCCCAGCACTCTTAGGAAAGGTTACTATAAAAAGGCTCTTTTCTTACACTAATCCTTGGTCAACAATAGATAGAAAAGAAAAAACAAAAAAAGAAAAAAAGCACAGAAAACAACCTTCCTTTTCCACTCACGGATCATATTTTTTAGTTATATACTGCTACTTACCCCTCTCTCTCATAGTGTACAACTAATCTGTTAGGAAATCAGTAGGCTCTACTATCAAAATTTATCCAGAATCCTGCCATTCTTATCACTTCCTCTGCATCACCTGGTCTAAGCCACCCGTATTTCTCACCTGGACGACTGCAACTCTTCCATACACCCCGATACCCTCCAAACCAGTCAATTCTCAACACAGCAGCCTAAGAGATCCTTCTCAGAATAACATTTCTTTTTCTGCTTCAAGTCCTCCAATGACTTCCCATCTCAATTGAAGTAAAACAAAACAAAACAAAACAAAACAAAACAAAAACTAGGGCCTTAAAATGGTCTCTAAGGTTGTACACAATCAGCTCCCTCTTACCTCCCCTCATTCACTCTGCTCCAGTCACACTGGCTTCCTTCTTCTCCCCAAACAGCCAGACTCACTCCCACCTCACGGTCTTTGCTCTAACAAGGATCTTCTCTGTCAGGCATGTTCTTAAAGAACCCTATGAATTTTACCTTGGCTTTGTTGGTCTTGTTCAGGTTAGAAACTTGATCAATCAGTTGTTGGACAGAGTCGGAACTGACTTCCCCATCCTCCAAACGATGATAAATTAATCGTGGTTTGCCTTCAGGGTTTTTCAGAAAAGCTTCTTCACAGTCTTCCAACAAAAGCCTAGATTGGAAATCAGTATTTCTTTTACTACATTGCATGGTGGCAGCAGTTAGTCAATCAACTGAAGGGTCAAGAATGGGGGCTTACTGCAATGACAAGTGGCCAGAAAAGGCCCAGCTGCAGAACAAGTGAAGCTTTCCAAAAATGGATGTTTTTATAGCTCTGCTCCAGCTTAGTGTTAAAATATACTATGTTCATGAGCAGACAATGAGAGTAGGTACAATAAATTGTGCATTAAATTAAAGTTTAAAGCATATACAGAACTTAAATTTTTTAAATCTAATATTAAAAAATGCTCAAAAATGCTGTTAAATATGACTCAAAATAATGGATCAGACTCATGAGACTTTGCAAATAAATGGAAAAGTTACAAGCTTAACTCCTATAGTAAATTACAGAATTTTCAGCTTACCTTGGTAAAGTTAAATGAATGAATAAGATAACTAATGAGCTCTTTTCAATTTCCCATTTTCTTACAGTGAGGTATTGGTTTTCAGTGTCTATTGGAAAATATACAGCATGGAAAAAATATCCCATTGTCTCACACATTCTTTTAAGTTTAGGTGAATAGTCCTAAAAACAAATTAAAATATATAAAAGCACAGTTTATTTAACTAAAGATCTAGCCAGTTTCATACTACTGAAAATAAAAAAAGTATGCTTTAGAACAGGCTATGTTGAATATTTTCTGATTTAAAATTTAAAAATATATATAATCACATTTTAAAGATAATGTTTAAGAGAAAAGGCAAATTTCTCTATAAAATGAAAATAATAGTAGCTTAGCAACTTGGCTGTTTCCTAGCTCAGAAAATGATTTATCTCATAATAGAACCTGAAACAATGGGAGAAAAAAATTAGGCTGTTTGCTTTGGTATTTGTTTATTTTTATTATTACAAATGATTTTTGTTTTATTGTTATAAAGAGTGAAAATATAAATCCATTTATCTGTACAGGAAAAAATGTCCACCATGATATATTAGAACACTAAACAGATATAAAATAAAAATATGTTGGTCTACAACAAATTAAGTTATGATGACTATTATTATGCAATAAATTAGTAATTCCCTCAATCTGTGTTTGGGAATAACTTATATTCAATTAGTGAGTGAAAGCTTTGGTTTTCAAAATATCTTATCCTTGTACCAAAATTTAGTCACATTAAAAAGGAAAGCTAAAGGAACTTATTAATCAACAATCCAGAGGATGTTACTATAGCAGGTTTAAAATGTGACATGCAGACTTATTTAAGATTCAGTTAGAACAAACAGACAGTGGTCAGCAAACGTTTTCTATAAAGGGCCAGATGGCAAATATTTTCACAAATTAATAATAGCTTAACAACTTGGTTGTTTTGGCAGAGGTCTTTGTGGTCCATTTAGTCTCTGTCACAATTTATTCTGCTGTGGTAGTGCAACGTAGCCACAGACAATACGTAAATGAATGAGCATGGCTGTGTTCCCATAAAACTTTATTTATAGCACTAATATTTGAATTTCATATAATTTTCACATGTCACACAATATTGTTCATTTCATTTCTTTCAACCATTTAAAAATGTAAACGCCAATATTAGCTCTGGGTCATACAAAAACAGGCTGCTGGCCAGATCTGGAACATAGGCTGCAGCTTGCCAACCTCTGCCTCAGATTAACCCCAATGGCTGTCTTGAAAAATTAGAAACCATAACAGGGATTAAATTTTATTATAACCTGAAACAGATTCAAGGATAGAACTGTCAAATGTTAACTAAAGCAGGCACTATCAACTAGGGTCTTAAACATTGTGGAGAACATGTAATAAAGCATTCAAAAGCACAAAGTTCCAAGATCTTAATTTAAAAACACTGATAATATTGGCTCTTAAGAAAAGCCCAAAATGCTTCCTGTTCTTTAAGACATGTATAATCCAGTAGGTGGTTTATTACTAGGAGGTAATAAACTACTTGGTTTACATGTATTAGAATCAGAAATAGGACACGATATCAACTTGTATTTTAAATCAGTGAATACTGAATAAATACGTATCCTTACCTTCAGGAAAAGATCCATTTCAGGTTGGGTTTCATCTGTATAAATGAGGTAACATCTGACAGTGTTACTCCACAGAGAATGTGAAAGCAAGGGAGTGACTTGTAATAAACTAGCTACAGCAATGTCCCAATCATCTGAAAATAAAATTTCTCGTAAGTTCATGAAAAAAATTACCAGAAAACATTTGACAAGATGAATTTTAGAAGTCTGAAAAAAACACAACAGGCATCGTAGACTGGAATCTGATCTTACTTGTTAATATTGACATAGCTTCTAGAATGACATATTAGAAGGCAATCAGCTCTCTAATGTCAAACTCTATTCTGGGTTTTGGAGCAATCAATGTCACCAGTGGTCTTTGCTGGGGTACCAGTGGTTTCAGTCAAATGTCACGGAACTCTGCCACATGGGCTGTTCAGTTAGTTTGCTACTTGAGGAGAGCCTACATTCCCAGGCTGGCCTACGGTTTTATCTACCTATTATTCTTGAAATAATATTGAGTCAAAAAGAAAGTTCAAGAATGGCATAAAACGAAAAGTAACCATATGCTATTTAGAGAGAATGAACATTTCATTAGACAGATTTGGCTAATTCAAAAGGCATAATTTAAAAGATGGTTTTCATTTTGCTAGTAGATAAATAATCGTATAGTTTTAAGAAAAAACAGTGGAACTACTTATAAAATCTCAGATCTGTGATCTGGTATCGAAATTCCGAACAGATCTTAGAGCTGTTTTGTACACAGAATTATATAAAAATAATGAAAATATTCTTTTGACTAATAATGTTATATTATATAACTGAGGTTTCATATTCTACTCTGCAACCTGCTCTAACCTTCAACACCATCAAAGATGCTTTAGGGAAAGATTAAAAACTCCTGTTTCTCAGTTAGTCTACACTAAACTTGCACTGCTCAACTAAAACACCTAAGAATTCAGACCAGAAGCTCAGTTATTAGAACCTGATTGGCCAGTCTGGCTGGGGAGCACCATGTGATTCTGATGTGAATATGTAACTTCATCAGCCCTGGTCAGTGACAGCACCAGTTCATGATGGTTGGATAATGGAAGATACCGGCATACAAATCTCATGCTCTGCTGACAGTAGTTCTCCCAGCACAAGATCATAGTACATGAAGAGTCACTGCCATTAGCCAAGATAATTGGCAAATGGTGTGTGTTACCTCTGTTGACATTTGCAAAGGGTCCTTCCACATCTATAGAGCTATGGGCGAACTCAGGGCCCCTGAAGGACTGCTGAAGCTGGATCATACTCCCTAGGGAAGGCTCACTTCCCAAGGCCCCGCCAGTCCAATATTCACACTGGGTTCCAGCAGCTGTTAAAGCAAGAGATTTTATCTTGTGAAAACCAAATTACTGAATGTTCAAAAACTTATCTTGTATACTGAATAAGATTTCTAACTTAAAAAAATACTACAATATTATAACACAACAAACAGTCAAACTTAAATGATTTTGGAAATATTTTGCCATCAACTTCTGGCCAGTTCTAAGATGCAGGTTAACATAATTCTGTTTGTCATCTCAAAGAGGGAATTAAAAAGAGCAAGATGAAAAGAAATTAAGAATACAATAACCAAAGGAATTAAAATAACAGAGAGAAGTTAAAAACATCCCCACTCAAAAGTTCTAAAAAACGTTTCTAACTATATGGTTTAGGTATCAATATAAAATTTTACAGAAAGAATTTCAAAGGAATACTATTGCTAGCACATCAGTAATTAACGTTGGTAATTCATTAGGCTGTAAGCTAAGGATGCAAAGAGTACATCCTCTTTAATCTCTCAGAGCAACAAAATTAATGTCTGAATCAGTAAGTACTTAGGAATTTACTGATTTTTTTATATAAATTATATTTGCCAGAATATCTTCATGCCACACTTGACTAACTATAAGTAAAATGGTAGTTGGGCTAAATCTCTGACAAAACTGAGATGATTATTCGTAGGCCTTTGAATCTCAAATGAGTGATATTCTCTCTGGCAGTCCTTCTTCATGTCTAAATCAAAATGTGAAGAAAGACCTAACAGAAAATGTTAACTTGTTTTTATTAACTTGCCAAGACAATTACAATACGATAGTTTTGAAACACATTTTAACATATGTCAATACTGAAATAACCACTAGGATTAATGTTGGGGCATAAAAGCATTTTCGCCATTCTAAGCCAATAAGAATCACTTCCTTTTATTTCTCACAAGTTAGTAATAAAAGTCCTAGGATGCTGGTCAGATTGCAGTGGTATTAAAATGCAAATTAAAACAGAACTGTCAGTGGCCATATTTCACTCCAAAATGTATCAGTTTGTAAAAATATAACTCATTTTTTTATAAATGGGAGAGTGACTGCATTTTTCCACCACACTTAAAATAGAATCTTTTCCAGTATCAGTCACACTTTATACATATTTTCTTGGAACATGGTGGACCCTTTCATGCTACGATTCCATTTATGATTCCATTCCATGCTATGATTTTATTTCTAGAAAAAAACATATTTTATATGTTTAATTATAAAAACTTTTTGAGTAGTTCACAAAACGGCATTAAAAACTATGAAATATTATGCAGGCATTCTGATAGTTGCAAAGAATACATTGTTATGTGGAAAAATAACGTGAGACTACTAACTGTCTTCCAATTTCCATTTTACCCTTCTTCCTTTAGTAACAGAATCCCAAACTTTAGGTGGATACATGGCTTTCCTGCTAGTGATTATTACACTGTCCAATCTTTCTAGGTGTCGTTCGGCCAATGGGATTTGAGTAGGAGTGATCAGTATATCTTTCAGATTGTGTTTTCAAGAGAAGGAATGTATTCCTTTCCCTCTTCCCTTGGCTAAAATGTAGATGTATGGTGAGACCTGGAGGAGCTGTCTTAGGCCAGAGAGAGAAAAGCTATGGGTTAAGGCTGGCAGAGCAGCAAGACACAAGGAACCTCAGCCCCGGACAACATCATGGCCTTCTTGGAAAAGAGCTGTCATAACTGCTGAGAAAGAGAGAAAGCGCAACTCTATTTGTAATAGCCATCACTTATAAGGAAAAGAATTCAAAGCGTGCTCTACAATATCATTACACCTATCCTGGAAGCTCAAAATATTATAAAAAAGGAAATAAATTTACCAGTAACATCTGTACAGTTGTCGTCTGAATCAGATTCCCCAGGATCAAATACTTGAATCCCCTGAGCCTGTAGCCTTTGAAGTTTGCTCTCCAACTCTCGCTTGGCCCTCAATAAGTCCTGAATTTCATTTTCCTTGGTCTCCCTAAAAATCTTTGAAAGAATTTAAATTTTGAAACTTTTTCTATAATAAAAAAGTTGTACCACCAACTTTTAGGGGAAAACTCTTTCAATTCATAAAACCAATATTCGTTGAGTCCTTGATCTCCTCTTTTGTAGGATGAATAATCTGAGTACCTCTGTTTCACTGTTATCTATCTGGAACCCTCTGGAATTCTGGCAGAATGAGTGTCTGTGGGGCTGTCTTGCGAACTGCATAAGGTTTAGCAAATCTGTCCCCCTTTCACTAACTGCCAATAATGCCCTCTCACACAAAACATTCCCAAATATTTCCAAATGCCTTCCCCCACATAGAAACACTCCATTTTAAAAAATCCTTATTAAAATGCTCACTTTTATATCTTTTCTTTGAAATTATCTCAAGTTTACCAGGTTCAACTAAAAAATGAAAAAAGTGCTCTACTCCTTGTAACTTTGATGATTCCTACATCACTCACTTCTATTTATTCATCACAGCATTATATGAACTTTGAAAACATACTGTTTTTAGTCTGCATCACTTTGGGGGTGAAAATGTAAGGTGTACCTTGAATTGCCTTTTAACTTTATCTCTGTCATGTTCAAATGTAGCTGCTCTCTCCATTGCTTGGTATTTGGCTTCTAAAGCACTTTCCTTTTCCCGAAGTATCTTCTGGTAAGTTTTTTGAAGTGCCTGGAATAATTTACCTTGTTATTTCTAACAAAAATGGTATGCTTCCCAAATTTTGCAATATCCCACATACATATCACATACCTTAGAATTTTAACAATTTACTTACTATTTTATCAGTTACCAAGAACTGCATATTGCCATTTTGTTCAAATACAACAGGAAAATGCAAAAATGCTTGAACTATAGTAAAGGAAGACACTTCACAACATTAAGTTCTCAATGGAAATTAGTACTTTTTCTTTACTGCACCAGTTCTTAATCTTTCTTACACCGCGCTTCTCTCAGCTTTAAGCTTACAATTTGTAAGCTTAATTTGAAAGATCATTAATACAGGGAGACGGTGCACTCCTTGCTTCCATGTCTTACTCATCTTGTTATCCACAGGCCTCCTCCAGTTTATGTCTGACTGACTAGATTAAATAAATACTGAAGAATTTTTTGAATGCCTAGATATGTGAGAAAGCAACCAAAAGGATTACATAAGGAATCAGGATTGGTAACAGGAGGAACCTGAGACCGGCATTTGTCAACCTTTACTGTACTTCTGCCCTGGTTGGTCCAGATTTCTTTTCTACCCCCATCTCAGTCATTTCCAATGTGCAGTGTCCACGGGACAGTGGCTTGGGTGCATTAAATCAGATATCTGAAATGCATAAGTCCATTTTATACAGGCAAGTGCATTAAGACAGCCCAGTAGGAAACCATTACGATCACGATAGAACTGCTGATAAGTATGTCTTCCCAGATGATAGTGCCAATAATACAACAACTAATGGAGTGGGGGGCTGGGGAGGGTTGACAACAATGCCTAGTCTAGAAGGAAAAAGGCTTCTTCCTTTAGAAAAATCACACTGAGGTATTTATTCAGTTCTACAGAGATGAGCCCAGGAACATTTGGGCTGTCTAGAAGTCTCTTCCATAGTAAAGAAAAAGAGGAAACAAACCACAACCCTCAGAGGGGTCCAAAACCAATGACACAGAGTCTTACAACATTGCTCACAGAAAAGCAACCTTTTGCTTTATTTTAATGAGTTAAAATAGATCTACTACAGGGAGGACAAGCAATAATTTTTTTTGTTTAGTAAATTAACCAAATGGATTAAGGGAATTTGACTACACCTCAAGCAGTTAAGATGGTGAAAATCAGAGTTTCTGGAAAAATTGACTTTAGCATCATTAAAACCCAAGAGCTATGAGAGCTACGGAACTTCGCAAAGAAACCAAGACATGTGTCTCACCTTGGAGGTATCTAAAATTTGAGGAAGGTGGGGAGTTGCAAACTCCTAGGAAGAATTTGATCAGTTGCTTCAATAGATGTCACCAAAATCTTTTGTGTGTCTGTGCCCTGTGTGAACCTACTTCCCTGGAGTCCCTGGAGATTGGCATTTGCTGCTTCATGGTACTTTCAGGCTAATTGCTTCAAGGTGTCCGAATGAATGAATCAGAAATAGAACGGGGGCGGCGTTAGTTAAGGAATCAGTTTAGATCCCTAGAGAACGTACCCTTCACATTAGAATGCAAAAGAGTTTCTGCTCAACTTTCAAAATCTGGTTTGCAGAGGAGACAGTATGGACGAGGGACGGGGTCAGGCATCCAGAGTCCAGCGTGGCAGTGTCGCCAAGCGACTACGAAACCACAGGCAGGACGCCCGGGGCCTCAGTTTCCCGCGTGTAGCGGCCACCCTCGGTGCGCGCCAGGGCTGGGATTTACCTGCAGCTCGGCCCGCAGCCGCTTGTTCTCCGTGTCCAGCTTGGCCTCGCGGCGGCCCATGGACAGCAGCTCCTGGTTCTTGCTGACCCGGAAGATCTCGTACTCTTTCTTCAGCCGCTCGTACTCGGCCACCGCGTACTCCAGCTCCGGCACCGACGAGCCGGTGGACTTGAAGCTGGCCCCCAGCAGCCCGCCGCCGCCGGCCCCGCGGGGCAGCGACCCGGGCCCGGCCCCTGCAGCCGCCGCTCCCGTGCCCCGGCGGAACGAGCTACGCAGCAGGCGAGCCTTGGGCTTCACCTCCACCGGGATCTCACAGGCCTCTCCGCCGCCTGCCCCGTACGTGTCCTCGATTACCTCCCCGCCCGCGGGACTCACGAGCGACGAGGCGGTCCCCATGGCGCCGACAGCCGCCCCTACCCCGGGTGCAGGACGCGGCGGGATGGAGCGAGGGGGGCGGGTCCCGGTGAGCGGTAAGGGGCGGGGCAAGCGAGATGGGGCGGGGCATCGAGACGGGGCGGGGCAGGACGGTAGTACGGGGTGGGCGGGGCGAGCGGCGCGGGACATATAAGGCGGCCGCGCGGACCCCCTGCTGTGCTACCTGCGAGCGCGAGCGGGGTTTATCTCAGCCGCCTCTATCCGCTCGAGGCTTCCTGACTGGTGCGTGCCTCACAGTGAGCCCTGGCCTGGGCTCCCAGTTGCTCTGCCATTGCCGCTGCTGTTTCTGTCCAGTCTCTCTGAAGGCAGTTGGGAAATCTGAGGAATTTATTGAGCGCCTGCTATGTGCCTCTCACTAAGTGTCTGTCAGTACGCAAGTAGTTGGAATGACCAGCAAGACATTGTGCCAGCCAAGAAAAAGAAAAAGCTTTTCGGCTTTACAGCCTGAGACCACTAGGAACAATCCTTAGACGGACGAGGTGAGGGTTTTTATTTTTCTAACTTCTTGCAACAACGGACACTGGAGACTGCATATCAGAGAAATGGGGGCATCTCACCAAATAAAGGGAAAGATGGAGTATTACAGTATTTGGGGGAAGGTCAGTGTTTAGGTGAGATGAAAAATGAAAAGAGATGGGGAAACTGTTTTAGACTTTAAAGTTAGGGAAAGAGTAGGGTTGGCATCTTCTCTCTTCCCCTATCTTGTGTTCTTGCCCCTCTCCTGCTAACCCCGGCTGCTAATCTCTCCAAATCTGGAGCCCTGGGAGAGACGGCAGGACAGGCTTCTATTTGACACTGCTGAGAGCTGGATGTTGGTGCTCTTTGGACTTGGTAAACGGTTAAAGCTAGCCCCTTTTCTCTTAGTTTTTCTCTTAGATAGTTCTTCAAAGACCCCACTTCTCATAACTGGGAATCTTTCATCTTCAATTCTCCTGACCTGGGCTAGTGCAGCTCTATGCCAGCTGTTGGTCACTCTTTCCTCAGCTGGAAGGAATCCAGTGATAGTTTAAACTTCCTCTCTGCTGATATTTCTTCATTCCTCCAAGGTACCCTTTAAACAGATCCAAGGTAATCCACGCTGTTTACTTCCCCAGGGGCCCACATCTAATCCACAGGTGTTACAGGTCAGGTTTCCTGGGAAGCAGACTCTAAAATGCAAGATGTTTATTAGGGAGTGCCCTTGAGGTCAACACCTATGGAAAGGAGGGGAAAGATGCAAGATGGGGCAGAGAGAGAAGTTGAGCTTTTTTGCTGTCTTAATGGAGGCCTCAGCTAATTGACAAGGAGTTCTGAAGCAGAGATGGCCCTGTAGAGTTGTCCTAAATTGGGGGGTGGGGGTGTGTGTTTTATATCTCCATACCAGCCAGTTGTCAGCTCTCTTCAGCCAAAGCAATCCCTGTGGGCACTGACAGTTGAGGGCTGTCTGCTGGTATCACTCCAGTGGCTGGGGGAACAAGTCTTTCAGTTATTACATCTACCACAATACGAAGTACAATCTTCATCCCAAAGAACTCTGGGGATGCAGGTCAGTTCTAACTCCCTCCATCAAAATAGCTTGTCAGCCTATCTCTTAGCCTTTAGATTTTCTTCAGGAGGGAATCAGACACCAGGCCATTGTGTTTTTCAAACTCCAGGAGATGCATATTAAGTTCTTCAGGTAGTCAGCTGGGATAAAGGGAAACATTCCCATCATCACAATACCTCAAGGATTCTCTCCCTTTCAAAGTCCTTTCCAATCTCCAGCTTCCAATTCTTGTTTCCTCAATGTGGATCTGTGGTTTAAGGATCATTCCACTAGGTTTCTGACCACCTCCTTTGAAAAATTATGCATCTCATTCTTGCACCCCATTTGGAATGTGCCTCAATGGAAGACTTCCATTCTTATGCTTGCATAATAAAAAGCCATCATCCATTCCCTCCAAACCAATAACAAACTACACTAACTTCCCATAGTTTGTGAAGTAATTCCGATTATGCATCCTTGGTCTGAGTGCCTAAAGCAATGAATCTCTTTTTCCCCCAACCTTTCATAAATCCAGAAACGTCTATCTACCCACATCCACCCTAGTCAGGCTGATTTTCATCTCCTCAAACCAATGTGGTTTCTCTTTCCTTTCACTACTCTGCTAACCCTCACTTCTTTCAAAGTCTAGCTTCTTTCTCTAAGGATATGGATAATCATACCTTTCAAGAGTGTATCACACCAACAATTTCATTTCAACAACCCTCATCTACTATGTGCAAAGCACTGTACCTGTTTTCCTGACCTTGTTCTTTATTAATTGTGATTATATTCTACCAATCTTGTTTTTTTGGTAACTGTTATTGTTATTGTTATTATGCTATTTGCTGCTTAGGTTCATCACCAGAAACCCTATTGAGCTCCTGCTGAAAATATAATGTAGTGCAAATGACTGATGGCCCAAAGAGAGTCAAGTGTGACCCGAGTTCTCAAAAAGCATTTGAGTTGTCACTGTCTTCCTTAATCTTTAAATAATTTTGCAGATGCCCCCAAATACAAATGCAGGTTAGATGAGGTCATGGAGACTTCCCCCTATATAGACATTACTGACTGCATTTCTCATCAAGGATAATATGTATAAATTCAAGGCTAATATGTATAAATGCATACTGACCTTGGATGACTGTTAGTTAATGCCTACGTGACCTATCAGAGTGGTGAGCCCAGAGATGATCAGATATAAGGTGCTACCAGATACTCAATATAATAGTGTGTTTGGTTTTCAACATGTTTCTTAATCCTGAAACATCACCGAATTTTCTAATTTGCAACCTCGTAATTTGTTTCCCTTCTTTATGCTGAATTTAACTCACAGACCTCAGTCTGTATTTTGAAAAGAGTAACTTTGAATACAGAAATATGGTGTGGAATAAAGTCTCTGGCAGGCATCTTATGGCTGATTTCAGATGGCTACAAATTTTTTAACACTCCTCCCAATGAAAGGTGGGGTTTATGGAGGACAGCTACATAATTTGTGGGACCCCATGTAAAATGAATATGTGCCCGTGTTCAAAAACTATAAAGAATTTCAAGATGGCAACAGTAAAGCGTTAAACCAAGCAAGGGGCCCTTTTGAGTTCAGGGACCTGTGTAGCTGCACTTGGGGTTCTTCAAGTTGTCGCACACCCATGACTCTAGTCTGTTTGTGACTTCCCCCTTTGAATTTGTTCGGGCTCTGTGACTGCTTTGACCAGTAAACTATGGCAGAAATGACATTGTGCCAGATTCTGAGCCCAGGCCTTGGGAGAATGGCGGCTTCCACTTCCTGTGTCTTGTAATACTCTGCAGGAGCCTTGAGCAGCATGTAAGGAGACCTACCACCCCACTGAGCATACAGACTGGAGAGGTTATGTGTAGGCATTCCAGGCCACAGTCCCAGTTGCACCCAGCCTTCTAGCCAAGTCACAAGTCCAAGAAGTGAAGCCATCTTGGACTCTTCATACCAGCCTGTCTGCTAGCTTTTTACAGCTAAGTGACTTACACCTAAGTTGACGCCACAGGGAGAACAGAAGAATCCCCTAGCCAACCTCTGCCCAAATTAGTGACCCACAAAATCACGAGATAGAATAAAATTGTTGTTGGCTTCAGCCAGTGAATTGGGGGGTAACATCTTCTTACAGCGGGAACTAGAGAAAAATTTCCTCACATTTGGTCAAGGTGGGTTGTAAAATTAACAAATAATGCTGCCATCTTTTTTTTTTTTTTTTTAATGTGGTTTGTGGAATAAATATCATTTGTGTAGGTTAGTGTGTGTGTGTGGTTCTCAGACTATGACTCTCAGAATCACTTGGGACAGTTGTTAAAAATTGAGATTCACTGAAGTTTAATTTCTGAGACAGGAGCTTGCAGACTTGCATGTTTAGCTAACTCCCAGGTGGTACTTATATAATTTAAGATCTCAGAACTACCGAGCTTGCAAAAAAAATAATAAATAAAATAAAAATAAAATTGGCTAGGGATGATGTCATTCCTTGCCACTCAAAGTTTGGTTCCCAGGTAGCAGTAGTAGCATCACCTTGAAGCTTGTTAGGAACAGATTCTCAGGTGCCATCACCGACCTACTGGATCGTGATGTACAGATTAGAAAGATCCCCAGGTAATTTCAATATACCTTCAAATTTGAGAAACACTGGTGTAGAACAAAGATTCTTCACCTTGGTTGCACATTATGATTCCTTGGAGAACTTAAAATATTGCTTGCTGCCTTAGTCCAATTAGATCAGAGTTTCCAGGGGTGGAGATCTGGTCATTGTTGTTTTTTAATCGCTCCTCAGAGGATTTTAATCAATAGTCAAGGGGGAAAACCAATGGTTTCATCCTCTGCTGTTTCATGTTTTGCCAACATGTGTGGAATCCCTCTTGGTAACCATCTTAACATATGTTTGTGTGCGTCCAGATTGCTATTTAAGCTTTCTTTCATCACAGTTCATCATAGTGAGCACACATGTGATCCCCCCCCCCATTTTGATAGCATTGTGCCTCAATTTTAGAGATAGACATGGCATCACAAATGACCAAAATATCACTGAGAAAATTTATCACCTTGAGATAAATGACCTATCTCATTGGAAATGCCACATGGAGTAATACATAGTCTTCAAAGAGAAAGGAGTTTTACAGAAGGAAGGGATTCTAATTCTCATTAAAATTGTCAACCTTATGCCAGGCTGTTTAGTTTTGCTCAGTTCTACCAAGTGAACGCTGATTCCTAAAGACCCCTGCCACAAATTCTGATTTCAGGAATTAAGTAAATTAACAACGGGAAACATCTCATCTGATTGAGCATCTGTAATTTAAAGTTTCTACCATTAGAGGGCAGTATAACTCCGGAAAAAATTTGGCTGGTAATTTGTGTATATATACAAAGGGTGCCAAAAGCACGTATACACATTTTAAGAAAGGAAAAAACTGCATTAAAATTATAATACGATAAGTGATGCTAGCATTCATTTGATTAATGCCACCTTTTGAGCGAACGTCATGCTACATATTGCTACTGTAATTCAATTCAACTAAGAGACATAGGTAGCATCTCTTAAAATGTATACCTGTTTTTGGCACCCCCGGTATATGAAAGAATCATCTTTCGAATTTGAGGATAAAGACTATAAAGAATGCAGTTCAGGTGTTGTTGTTTTCAGTGGTGATCATCTACGTTGCCTTGCTTACTAGTTCCCATCACAAGTAATAACATGACTCTGGCAATCAGTCCTGAAACAGACAAGAACAGGGGTCTGCAAACTTTTACTCTAAAGGACCAGATAGTAAACATTTTACTCTTTGTGGGCCATATGGTCTCAGTCTCAACTACTCAACTCTGCCATTATAGCACAAAAACAGCCTAGAGAACACATAAATGAACGGGCATGTCTGCATTCTAATTAAACTTTATTTACAAAAACAGGTAGTGGAGCAAATTTGGCCGAGGGCTATAGTTTGCTGACCCCTCAACCAGAGGTATAGTTTTTGAACATGGATAATTTTCAGAAGTACCTGGGGAGCTTGTTAAATATTTAGAGTCTTGGACCCCACATCAAATCTACTGTAAAGGTATCTGTGGATGGGGCCCAGGCATCTGAATTTTTGAAAATCCCCACGTGATTCTGCAGCAAATACTAATTTAGTAATCATTATGGCAAAATAAAGCTAACTGCCCCTTTTAGGGAACTACAGGTCCTCTTTGGCCTATTATAATATTTTCAGTGTCTGAATAACGATTCATGGTATAAAAGATATAAGGTAAAGCTTGGGCTCAGATGATCTCTACAGGTACTCTCAAAGCTCAGCAGTGGAAGTCTCATTCCTACATAGTAAATGTTGGTCTTAAGCCACGTCGTAGCCTTTCCTGACTGGTAGACGGGCATACTGAATTAGTTTGCACAGAGAAGGGGAAGAAATGGAAGAAAACGGTAAAAAGAAAAGGAAGAATTTTAAGAGATGGTGGAATATTGTGCAGTATCTCCACAAAATATCCCACATCTTCAATAAATTTACAGTTTCACAAAACATGCTGTGATTGGATTTTTTATTTCTTTTTTTCTTTTTGCAGAAATTGGTGAAAGGAAGGAGTTTAATGCATAGGTGAGTACAAGGGTGAAACAAGTGGGGAAGGAATTGGGGTAAGAATATTTCAAATTTGAAGTGTCCATTCCTCATGAAGTGTGTTCTCTAAAGACAGGGTTGCCCTGGGCTGTTTCACCTTGCACTAAGCAAATATGTGGATACATAGAAACCATGCTGTATAAAGAGCTGCAATGGGTTTTGTTAAGAATATGATAGCATATATATTTACTTGTGGTCCTAACACATACTGCATATTTCAGACATTTGTGTAACAAATAAAGCAGTTTTAATTTTCTGTAGCAGAAGTGGCCTCTGGGATGAAAAAAGCCATTGATTTCTTACGTGCTGAGGAACATCCTTTTGTTTCTCAAGTTCAGAGCTGTTCTCTCTCCTCCTGCCACTCCCACTCACATTTATCTGTGAAGTTGAATATAACCTTCATTTTTTTCTATGGAACCACCGACTTCAAGTCTGGTCGCCAATGCCCACTCAGGCTGTCACTACGGACTATTACTTCCTCCCCACACTCATGACCACATGGCAGGAAGCAGGCAAAGAGCCAGATTTAATCAGCTCCCACAGAGGAGAAATGAAGTCTTCTTCACTACTGTACACATTTGAGAAAGGATGTGCCTCTTTCTGACTTAAGTCAGACACTGAGGAGAAAGTTAGCTGAGAGCTGTAGTTAAGGAAAAAAATTATGTACATCTATATGTCACTTCCCAAGTTATCAATGGATAAAAATGGCAGGTTTTAACTTTCGGAGTTTAAAACATAGGAGAGTTTTTTTTAGATAAGATTTATTCATGGTTATAAAATTTTACTAATTTTTATCATAACAATAATAGGAGTTTTTATATTCAAGTTATAGCCTTAAACTATAAATGAGTTGTGTTCCAATGACTAATTTAATAGTCTGATATTTAGTATTTGATGCATATTTTCTCAAGAAACAATGTTAGATAAGGTGGTTATTGTTTCAATTCAGCACACAGAATGCTATTTAATGCCAAGTGCAGAATAAAAACAATTGAAACACCATTGTACTATGTATTCTATGAGCCATGCTTTTAGCATATTAACTCAGATTATTTAGGAACACATCCACCCTTGAGTTGTGAAATCTTAGCTATCACCCCTGCTCATGTTTGTGGCCTACTAGATACCATGAAGAAGATACCTACAGGAAGAAATAATAAAGAGTAGGAAAGAAATAAATGAAATACAGTAGAAAAGATCAACAAAACTAAGGCTTGGTTTTTTTTGAAAAGATAAACAAAATCAACAAACCTTTAGCTAGACTAAGAAAAAAATAAGACTCAAAGATAATGTATGCAAAAAGTTCTTTGACATTGGGCTTGGCAGTGATTTTTATGGATATTATAGTAAAAGCACAAGCAACAAGAGTAAAACAAGTGGGGTTACATCAAATTAAAAAGCTTCTGTATAGCAAAAAAAACCCCAGCTTGCTAACCAACAAACGAACAACAACAACAAAAAAAACCAACAAACTGAAAAGACAACCTACGGAATGGTATAAAATATTTGCAAATCATATATCTAATAATGGGTTAACATCCAAAATAGAGGGTGCCAAAAAAAAGTATACGCATTTTAAGAAAGGAAAACTATTAAAATTGTAATACTCAATATATACCAATAACAAAAGATGAATACAAGTCATGTTTGACTTCTGCAATTACAAGAGGTGCTCAAAGTGGTTACCATCAGCGTCCAGACATTTCTGATTACAGCGAACTGCTGCTTGAGCAACGTTGACCAAAGTGTCCACTTGTATACATTTTTTTGGCACCCCCGGTATATAAGGAATTTGTACAACTCAATAGCAAATAGTCAAATAAGCCAATTAAAAATGGGCAAAGGACTTGAGTAGACATATTTCCAAAGAAGACATAAAAATGGCCAACAGGTGCGTAAAAAGGTGTTCAACATCACTGTTTACCAGGGAAATGCAAATCAGTACCACAATGAGATAGCACCTCACACCTGTCAGAATGGTTCTTATCAAAAACACAAGGGATAACAGATGCTAGTGAAGGTGTGGAGGAAAGAGAGTTCTTTTGCTCCACTGTTGGTGGGAAGGTAAACTGGTACAGCCATTATGGAAAACAGTATGGAGTTTCCTCAAAAAATTAAAAATAGAACTACCATATCATCCAACAATCTCATTCTGGGTATAGAAGGAAATCCTGCCATTTGTGATAACAGGGATGGACCAAACATTATGCTGCGTGAAATAAGCCAGACACAGAAAGACAAATACTTAATGATTTCACTTGCATGTGGATTCTTTACCCATCCGAACAACCAAAACAGAACAAAAAAAAGAGGCAATTCTAAGTGTCATAAGGACAGGGATTTGGAGCAACTGGAACTCTCCTACATGTCTGAATATAAACTGACATAAGGATTTTGGAAAATGGTTGGGTAGTATCTCTTAAAGCTGCATATCCCAGCTATTCTAGTCCTAGGCATAAACCTTACAGAAATGCATATATATGTTTTACCAAAAGACATGTACAAGAATGTGAAGAGTAGCATTATTTATAACTACGGACCAGCAGTACAATGGACATGTGGTGGAATAGTCACGATGGAATACTACATAGTAATGAAAATGAACAAATTGCTTCACCCACCAACACAAGATTACATTTTGCAAATGTTGAGCTCAAGAAGCCAACACAAAATTTTGAGTTCGTGTTCCATGATGTCCTTTATAGCATGTTCCAAAGCAGGCAAAAGTAATTTATGATAGAGGGCAGAGTAGTAGTTTCCTTCAGCAAGAGAGAGACTGGGAGCTTCTAGGGCACTGGTAGTGTTCTATGATCTGTTCTTTGGTCTGGGAGGTAGTAACATGAGTTATTCACTTTATAAAAATTAACTGATAATCATTTCACAATTATTTGTAAATCAAACCATCATGTTGGACACATAAAACGTACACAGTGATGTATAGCAATTATTTCTCAGTAAAACTGGAACAAAATGAAACTGAGATTTACACTTAAGGTTTGTGCCCTTTTCTGTATGTCTATTTTAATAAGAAAATTTTCCTTTAAAAAGAAGAAAAGAGAAAAAGAGGACACCTATAGCCACAGGTCAAATATGGGCACATTTCAGTGGTCTGACACAAATGCTCCAGCAGGGAGGGCACCTGGAGGGGAGGCAGGGGACAAGTTATTGTATAGTTTCTATTGCTTGGATTCTAGCAAGATTATGTGCAAGTTATTTGACTGCTTGCACTTTAGTTTCTTCATTTGAAAATGGAGATACTAGTAATTCTCTTCACAACAATTGTAAATGGCCAAATGAGTAAACTGGAAGTGTTAGAATTCATTATATTTTATTCCTCGGGGATCCAGAAAACACTTTACTTAATTTAGCTAAATTTTCTTTTCTAAGTAACTTAGTAGGGTGACCCTAAAGAAAATTTGACAAACCTGACAGATACATGTATTTCATTCTCCAAAGACTGTTTTGATCGCCTGCCGAGACTCAGCCTCCCTGTGACCTAGAAAACAAGGGCATATATTTATCCTTAAGCACACATCACCACTGTCCTAAAATTGGTGTCTTGACTCCTCTTGTGGTTGTTCCATTTTGAACCAAATCAAACCATTCCACAAAGATGGTCTGTTATTAGGTTGGTGCAAAATTATTTCAGTTTAAAAGGTTAAAAATAATTGCAAAAACCACAATTACTTTTGCACTAACCTAATAGATTCTGAGGTCATAAAGCAGAAAATTCCAGACTTCTTAGCAGCATCTGAGTTGTCTTCCATACGTCAGTTTTTCAGATGACAACAGACTCGTAAGTCAAATTGAACCAAACCAAAACAAAACACAATTCACAAAAATGCTACTCTGAAAATGGAGGAAAAGGTTATTTTTCACAGTGCAAAAAAACAACTAGAATGGAGTATGATTTTAGTCATGACAAAGCATTAGTTGGTAGCACAAAATTACAGGGCGTAGCAAATAGGGAATAGTTTGCTTAATCACTTTTCATTACCTATGATTAACATTTTCTCCACTCCTGTTGCACTCAGGGAGTTTCTGCAAAACTATCTTCAGCTTTCCTTCCAGTGTGTTTGGGTTTTGAGTGGTCCCATCTTCATCCATGAAGTCAGCTGCTGTCTTTGTACAAGTGACATTTAAATCCACCCTCCTACCCTTGAACTTCTCCCCTCTGTCCAGTTTTTGCATTGCCTTTTGTCAAGTGTGCTTTTTCCATGGGATGCTCATTTGTAATTTAAATCGTACCTGGTTGAAAGCCTATTTTCTAATTTTTCCCCAGAGAAGGTAGCCATAGTCTTTCTCACACCATTTAATCTTCAAATCAGGCAGTTAGAATTGTGACTCACCAATAGGGTCTCACCACTTTCACAAAGCCAGTTTATGCAAATTTAAATGATTCTCAGTCACTAGGAAGTTTTCAGATATTTGGATCCACTGCCCTTGTCTCACCTTACACCTTCTACATGTTAATTTTGATCCTTGGTGGTTACCTATAATTTCCCTTTATAGTTTAGAAATACTACCTAAGAAGCTTCAGATTCACTTAAAAACTATCTTGCTCTTTCTCTTGTATATACTGTTTATTACTTAAGATTGTTCATTCTCTCTTTAGAGGATTTTACTAATATATTTTTACATTTGTATTTATTTTTTTCAGTTACAGTTGACATTTGACATTATTTTCTATTAGTTTCAGGTGGACAGCACAGTGGTTGGACATTTATATAATTTACAAAGTGATCCCCCCGTTAGTCTATACCTGCTTGGCACTACACATAGTTATTACAGTATTATTGACTACATTCCTTATGCTATACTTTACATCTCCTTGACTATTTTGTCATCAATTTGTACTTAATCCCTTCACCTTTTTCACCCAGCCTCCAAACTCCACTCCTATCTGGCAACCATCAGTTTATTCTCTGTATGTATGAGTCTGTTTGTTTTGTTTGTTCATTTATTTTCTTTAGATTCCACATGTAAGTGAGATCATATGGTATTTGTCTTTCTCTCTCTGACTCGTATTTCTCTTAGCATAACACCTTCCAGGTCCACCCATGTTGTAGCAAATGGGAAGATTTTATTCATTTTTTATGTCCGAGGAATATTCTGGGATTTTAGATTTTCATGCCATCTTTTTCATCTCTGCAGTTTTAAAGCCACAACAATATTGCCTGGAATGTGGTAGCTATGTTTTCACCATATTACATTCTTCAGCAATGATCCTTTCCAGTTAATTTGTGAGACTTTCCAAAGCTTTGGCGTAGTGGAAGGAAAAAAAGGAGGCAGTGAGACACAACAGGGTTTGAATCTCAGCTCTGTCATTTTCTGGGAGTATGATTTTTTGGCAAGTTTCTTTCCCTCTCTGAACCTGCCTTTTTTTCTATTAGGCTTCCCCCTGCTCCCTTAATAGTAAAATAGAGTTGGTAATCTGTGCCTCATAGATTGGCTATAAGAATTAATTTTGGTATTACAGTGGTTACTGAGCTTTACCTGGCATGACCCCTTGCTCAGTCAGTGGTAGCTCCTTTCTCCCTCACCTCCAATACCACCACCCCAACGCCTTGCTAAATAGAACCAGTTTCCTGAAGGAGTTACAGGGTTGATTCAGACTGAAGTAGGTTCTGACATGATATGTGTTGTTAATAAAAATCAACAAACATATAGCTGCCACTTCCATGCAGTTCACTTATAGGGAAACCTCAGCTATGTGAACTACCGCCCAAAAACCTTACATGAGAGAGAAGAACAATGTCTGTAAAAGTCCTCGCACTTTCCATGGCCAACACTCCCCTAACTCACAGGAGAGGATCTAAGGTTTCCATGAAGATCCTATGCACTATTATGTTGGATATTGGCGTTCACATTGACAGCAGATTAGAAAAGATGGACAAGGCAGGAACAGTGTAATAGTGAAAACAGCATCTGTGGCCTGAAGTCATGGGGGAAGCAGGGAAACTACAAAGATTGGATGGGAGAATTAAACATTCTAGTGGATATGTATAGTAGTATCTCATTGGCATTTTAGCTTATATTTCCCTAATCCTTAATAACGGGGAACACTTTCTTTTTATGTATTTGTTGGCCATTGGTATTGTTTCCTTTGTGAAGTATCTGCTGTGTTTGCCTATTTTCAACCATTTCTCCTCTTTCCTCTCCTCCTCCTCCTCCTTACTTTGTAGTAATTGATTATACGTTCTGGATATGTCTTTTGTTAGACATGTTTGTGAATAATTTTTGCCGCTGTGACTTGCCTATTCTTTTTATTTTATCTTTTTTTAAATTACAGATTATTGGGGTGACAATTGTTAGTAAAGTTACATAGATTTCAGGTGTATAATTCTGTAATACATCATCTATGTATATCACATTGTGTGTCCACCACCCAGAGTCAGTTCTCCTTCCATCACCATATATTTGATCCCTTTTACCTTCTTCTTCTACCCCTCTGTCCCCCTTACCTCCTGGTAACCACAAACTGTCCTTCTATAGATAATTGGATAAAGAAGGTGTGGTATATATACACAATGGAATACTAATCTGCCATAAGAAAAGATGAAATAGTGCCACTTGCAACAACATGGATGGATCTTCAGATTATAATGCTAAGTGAAATAAGTCAGACAGAAAAAGTCAAGAACCATATGATTTCACTGATATGTGGTATATAAAACTGAAAACAACAAAGGACCAAGCCTGTTCATTTTCTTAATGTTGTTGCTTGATGAGCACAAGTTTTAAATTTTGACACGATCGAATTTATCAAAATTTTCTTCTATCGTTATCACCTTCTACATTCTGCCTAAAAAATCTTTGCCCGCTCTCAGGTTATGAAAATAATCTGCTTTGTTTTCTCTGAAAGGCTTTATGCTTTTACTTTTATGCTAAATGTTAACATACTTGAGGTCACACTGTGTATATAGCTGTATAATTTACTCCTCCCTCTATTTCATCAACCTTTTCATATTTCATTTAAAATATTTCATGAATAATATTAGGAACTGTATAACTTTCTGTGCTATGGATGTGCCATGATTTATTTAACTATTTCTTTATTTTGGAACATTTAGGTTCTCTCTTTTTTCTCTTACAAATAACATGTGCAATGAAAATGATTTGTTTTCATATATACAGAGGTGTCAAAAAAGAAGACACATTTTAAGAAGGAAAAAATCGTGTTAAAATTGTAATACTCAATGCGAGGTTGGACAATTAAGTTCACAAACTTGTTGCAATGAAGTTGCTAACCTGTTTTTTATATCAGAGGGATTATTCATTATGAATTTGTACCAACTGGACAAACAGTTAAACAAGTTTACTGTCTGAAAGTGCTGAAAAGGCTGCATGAAAAAGTTAGACGACCTGAACTTTTTGCCAACAATTCATGGCTCTTGCATCATGACAATGCACCAGCTCACACAGCACTGTCTGTGAGGGAGTTTTTAGCCAGTAAACAAATAACTGTGTTGGAACACCCTCCCTACTCACCTGATCTGGCCCCCAAAGACTTCTTTCTTTACCTGAAGATAAAGGAAATATTGAAAGGAAGACATTTTGATGACATTCAGGACATCAAGGGTAATACGATGACAACTTTGATGGCCATTCCAGAAAAAGAGTTCCAAAATTGCTTTGAAGGGTGGACTAGGCGTTGGCGTTGGTGCATAGCTCCCCAAGGGGAGTACTTTGAAGGTGACCATAGTGATATTCAGCAATGAGGGATGTGGCACTTTTTCTACTATGAGTTCACAAACTTAATTGTCAGACCTCATATATCCCGATAATAAAAGATGAATATAAGCCATGTTTATACATTTTTTTGGCACCCCTGGTATGTGCATTTTGGATTATTTCTTAGAAGGGGAATTACTGGGATCATCTTTAGAACTCTTAATAAACATTATATTCCTAAATTGCTTTCCAGAAAAGAATGCAACATCTTAAATTCCCACTAGCAGCATATGAGAATAGCTGTCTCATAATATCCTCTCATTGTGTACTAGACCTCTGTAACTTTTTTCCTTTGACATATTAAGATATTTCTGTATCTTGTAGTGTTAGTTTGTACTTCCTTTGTTATTATTGAATTTGACCTTTTAAAATAGATTGATTAAACTTATTTTCCTCTTTTTTGAATAGCCAATTGATATGCCCAGTTGATACTCATTTGCCCATCACTTATCTATAGGGGTCCTACCTTTATTTCCTATCAGTTTGTTCCAGAAATTTATATACTGAAGATATTAGTCTCTTGTTTTATACTCATATTATTGTCAGTGTTTGTGATCTTTGCTTACGATTTTTGATATTGCTAGTGGTTCTAGTCAAAATTTTTATCAGTGCTATGAAGCTATTTAGAAATATACTAATTATGGAATTTCAGAGGTGGGGGAAGATAGTAGCGGTGAGCTAAGCAAAACGGCTTTCACGGGGGTGGTAGAGTGGGGATTTTCATCTTTTACCGGCTCAGAGATACTATGTATTCATGAATAGGTTTCATGTTTATCCTCTGTCTGTTTCCCCATGTATAAAATATAGATAACATTATATACCGATGGATAAATGCTAAAAATTTATGGGCCTTCTGGATGATAGTATAGGATAATTAAATGCAAAATATTATGCCTATAAGCTATTTTAGCTTACATCTTGTATGCTTGGGACAGACCCATTTTCTTTCCTTTCATATATTTTTAGGAGATAAAAATGTAATACAAATGCATGTATTATTTAATTTTAAAGATAAATGTAAATTTAATATATTTAAGATAAACAATTCCCTGAAAGAAAAGGTAGGTCATTGGAATCAGATTCAATTGCTATTATATGTGCTACCCTAGGAAACTGAGGAAGAAAGAAAAGTCTCAATGAATAAAGAGGATGCATTCTAAAGACACCTTTTACTATCAGACAAACACAGCTATGCTTTCTGAAACCATACTGCAGGCAGCTGCTACCATTGGTGATTAATACCAGAATTCACTAATGTTCCTTACGGACCCAGAACACCTTGCTTATATCAAATTGCCTCCTTTAGATTATAAAGTCATAGACTCATAGTTGTAGACCTGGGAGATTGGTAGACTCTCTTGTCTAGTTTTATTGTTGTGATCACCGAGGCCCAAAGATTTTTCAGTATTTTCTCAGAAATTAGTATGTCCTAAATATAAATGCTAGGACCCAGACCAAATTTGAAGTCTCCTGCCTCCTACGCTGGAGTTTGTCTGCAGCGCTACACTGAGTAAAGGAAATTAGTAAGTAAATTTTAAAAAGCACACCTACCTCAGAATGAAAAATAGGACTCTTCAGAATTTGTACTTTTTAGCATAAAATGCATTAGTCCAAGAGCCAACATTCTTTCTTGTTTGAAAGCAATGACTTTACTGTTTTTCCAGTACAACAGGAAACAACAAATCACCAAACTCGAGCAAGTGGAAAATTATGTGTTTAAAAAGGGACAAATGATGACACTCACAGTTTGTCATTTGCTTATAGAGAGTGGATCCTTCTTTACAAGGCTTTCTAGCAGATGTCAGAAGGCAAAACTTGCGGTGGTGTTTTCTATTTGCTCCTTAAGGAGAAATGTATACATCTGAAAACCTCTTTTAAATTTACTTCAAAGGTAAAATCTGCTGCAACGACTCTTCAGCTTATTTGTGAAAAATGAGTTGTCATTTCATTTTAGAATAAGGTAAACAAAACCATAAAAGGTGCTGCTCAGAACTGCCAGAGATGCATATAGCTTTTAAATCAGAAGGGAAGCTCCCAGCTGCATTTTAAGCCAGTGCTTTGTTACGGCAAACTAAGTAAGTCGCCAGCCGAAATGATGAATTGAGGGGAAAAAAAGCCATTCTAGTGTTAGAGTGATAAACATATTATCTGTACTCCTGTTAACTACTGCAGAGCATGACGAATGGGACATATCCACTGACCTTTGTGGAATAAAGTCCTTTCTGTAGGCTGTGTGGAAAGCTTGTTATTATCTAGATTTATCTTAAGTTATACAGACTGTTGTTTGGACAAAATATTGTTGTAGTAATTATCAATAAAAAAGGACCCAATAAATGCTATTAATTTTGTTACTTTCCCTGAAAGCATGTTTGATCCACACATAAGTGTCCATATAGACACACTGGAAGATAGAGGAATCTGGGGCTTTTTGAGAATCTTTCTGAAAATTAGTCAGGGACGAAGATATCAAATACAGGATCTTTAAAACAAAGTCAACATGTTTAACTCAGTGAGCCTAGCTTTGCTAAGTTACCCATTTATTTCCCATCACACTCTCCTACTTAGAGTCTCACAGAATAAACTTCAGTGCCATACTGTCACTTATCATTTACATTTTATTGAATTAAGTGTCTATTGTTTGTTTCTTTTGAAAACTTGGACCAATGACTATTTTTGCAGCTGATACAAATGAAGTGGTATCGGCTTTTCGCTATGAGCCCATTTTAAAGGTGACCAGGCTTCGCTGTGATGGGAGAGTATCTACAAGCTCCTTAGCAGATTGCAAGAGTGAATGGCAGCGTGTGTGACAGCTACACGAAAGTTTCTGGCACCTGGTCCTAAGGTCCTTCTACAACCTCATGCTAAGGATGAGTTCCATCTGTAGAAGTACTAGGTAGGCAAAGGCAAAGTTTGGTGTTTTTATTCGGTCACATTTTTCTTACTAAAAGTGCAAATAGAGATGTTAAATAACTAAACCTACCAATCACTTCTTTATTTGGGAGTTAAGTCAGCAGGAAACCTGTTATAGTTTCCCCCTTCCTAGGTCAAGAGAGAACTATTCCAACAGCACTGAGGGGATTTTGAAGTACATACCACAGCTCCCCCAAAAGAATTATAAAACCAGAAATACAATTGCTTAACTAATAATGAGAATGAAGAAATGCAGACTCTCTTCTACAATTCTAATGCTTTGTCAGTGTTTTGATAGTCACTTGACATGTGTCTTAGTTTAACAGAGTGTAGACCGCAGAATTCTTATTTGGCAATATGCTTGCTGTAGGATGCTTAAAGAAAAGAAGAGGTTGGCTGCGTCAAGAGCAGCGTCAGGGGTCTTGCTGGTACAGAGCAGTAGAGTGGAAGGAGGCCACATATGTTCTACAGGGATAAAGACGATCCCAGCGATGCTGAAATAATGTCACCTCTCCATGGTAATTACTTTGCACATTTTGCCCCCTGAGCAGGGCTTCTTGTTAAATTTGGAAAGACAAAATTTCCAAACATGAGACTGTTTAACAATTTAACTAAAACTCCAGTGAGAAATAGAAACACAGGCAGGATAACGATGATCATCCCGAGTGATGACTGTCACCCCGTTTCCTGATGATTGAGTCTATTTATGTTGAAATTTAGACTGTATTAGACTCCTTGAAATTCAGCCACCAGGAAAGACCACTCCATTGGAACCATCTCTAATTACTTCCAGAACATTAATCAGTGACCAAGTTAATATTTATTCACAGCAAACTATTAATTGATATTTTCTACAGGGTTATGTTTTGAGCTTCTGCATAATAATTATCATGAGTGATATAAATGGAAATCTTTATCTGGGATGGAAAGGAAGATGTATTAATCAGCATCTGGTTTGTTCTGTAGTTATTTCCTTCTTTCAGTCCGTGGTATTTTTGCATATTGTGTAAGGGAAAGCCAAACCCTCCGCAACTCTTCTAAAATCAATCAACAATTTAGTTTGTTCGTGTATTAATTGTTCCATTTCAGACTAATGTTTTATTTAACCAAGGTTATTACTCTCAATGGATATGACCCTGAGCAATTTGTATAACCATTTTAACCTTTAGTATTTTGCCAGAATTATAAAAAGGATGATAAAGTGGGAACAGAAATATAGTCTGCTTTACAACGTTGTAGTGGGTGGTAGGAGATAATATCCACAAAGTGCTCGCATAGGGCTGGCACACAGTAAGCACTCAATAAATGAGTTATGTTGGTATTATTAATGCTGTATTAAAACTGTGACAATATGTGTAGGTGACCAGAAATAGGAAGACACACCCCTGAATCTTTCTGGCTTCCATCTCTGTGCCATTCATTCATTTATTTAGTTTTTAACAATGCTTGGCCTGCTTGCTATTTTCTGAGAGCTCAAGGTCCAGGGGTGAGAAAAAAAAAAAAAAAAGACCCTCACCTTGTACTCGTGGAACTTAGGGAGAATACTAATAGTAATAAAAACAAATTGTGTGAATCGATGTAAAATTGCCACTGTGAGAAGAGTTTGTGGGAGAGATTCCCAGCATAAAGAGAACCCAGAAAAAAGGGAGACTTAACCTGTCAGGCAGGTCAGGAAAGACTCTCCTGGATAGTTTGAGCTAAAGTCTGAAAGGATGAGATGGAATTCCTCAATGCAAAGGCCCTTTGGCAAGACAGAATTTAGTGAGTGCAAAGGACTTGCAAGGAGGACGCAAAGGCCAAAACAGATTGCTGAGGGGCAGCATGGAACTGGAAGAGGCTGGGGAGGTAGGTGGGCAGGAGCCAGCGGCTTCTGGGCTTTGGAGACTGTGTTAAGCAGTTCCCCCTTTATCACAAAAGCAGTGAGAAGTCTTTAAAGGGTTTTGACCAGCAGTATCACATGATCAGATCTGCATTTTGAAAAGATGTCCAGTCTGGCTGCAGGTAGAGAAATAGGGGACAAAAATGGTTCAAGGGATATTCATTAGGTGGCTACTTCTAACTCCACACAAACAGTGAGAGTGGCTGGAACTAGCCTGGTGGGGGAGATTGGAGAGAGGGATGGTCAGATTCAAGAAGAACTGGAGATGGAGGATGGGGAGAAGGGGAACAGGGACGAGACCTAGCTTTCTGAGCTAGGAGTCTGGAAGAATGAGCATGTATTTGCTGACGTAGGGAGCAATAAAACGTGAAAACCTGGTTTTCAGGAAACGATCATGCCGTTTTGTTTCTGGTGTGTTGAGTTTGAAGTGTATCTGACGGCCCTGAGAGGAGATGTAAGTAAGGTTTAGGTACTGGAGTCAACCCAGGGTTTTCCTCCACTCTCGGCTACCGCTGTGTCTGACCTTATGGGAAACATTTTAATCCCCCTAACAAACCTTTAGCAGGAACCTACCTTGGATTTAGATCTTGGAGCGGCATTCTCTGGCCCTGGCCTGCCCTAAATTTCTTCTTTGCAGTTGCACTGGCCCCTCTGAGTTCTGTTGTAAGAGGACTCTCCACTCCTCCCCACGCAGCACTTCTCTGAGCTTCAGCTGGCTGATGCATTATTTCCTTTACTCTTCCTTGAGCTATAGGTGGAGGTGACTCCTAGGGTCACTTCTTTCCATCCTTTCACGCCCGTCTGAACCATAGTCACCATCAAGCTCTTAGGTCTGCCTCTTTTATCCCTTTACCTGTGGGTGTGAGCCTAATCATTCAAGGGGACTTTGATGGTGACCCCCTATCCTAAGGGCCCTATCACTTCCCTGTTGTTTCACAGCTGCCTCCAGACTTCTTGTTTCCTTCGATTTCAGCTGGAGCCACTTACTGTGTTTCCCCAAAAATAAGACCTAGCTGGACCATCAGCTCTAATGCATTTTTTGGAGCAAAAATTAATATAAGACTCGGTCTTATTATACTATAGGACTGGGTCTTTAATATAATATGATATAATATAATATACCAGGTTTTATATTAATTTTTGCTCCAGAAGACGCATTAGAGCTAATGGTCCAGCTAGGTCTTATTTTCGGGGAAACATGATATTAAACCTCACGGTAAATTCCGGTTTCTTGTCAGGAATTTCTGTAGTTCTCAGCTTATGGGTAACATTGAAAATACTGACAGGTCTTGAGCTTGCTTATACAAGTATAACCAAATTCTGTTTGATGACTTGTCCCTAAGGTAGCTATGTTGAAGTGAATTTCTAGAACACTGTAACTTCAATTTTAGAACAGAAAAAATATTTGACAAATAAGTCATACTGACAGATCATGCTTTCCCAAAAGAGGAGGATCATTTTCAGCACTAAAATGGTGGTTTTTAATGATTGATCGATTCACTCATTTGCTGATTCATTTATGTGACAAACATTTTCTGGGCTCCTTCTCATGGGCTGAACTAGATGGGAGAATTCCTTCTACTTCTTTCACTTAGAAATTGACCAGGGAAATTTTTGCCGTCCGGTTAACACAGGGAAAATAAATGGTGCAGATGCTGCTGGCAGCAACAGAGTTAATTAATTTGGACCCAATCTTTTAAAAACGTAATTTAAAAAAGAAAAAACACCCTCATTTGCTTTCTAGAAACACTTCACTGATTTATTTCTCAACATCCCACTCCTGATACATTAAAAATCCTGACCGAAATATTTAAAAACCCGTAAGCTTCATTCACAATTCTGTGTGGATCTACCTTGTCATAAGATTTTTGTTTTTTTGGGCTGCAGAGATAAGTTGGCTCTCTGTGTCATTGTTTAGTTATCCTAGATATAACTGTCTATGACATATAATTTAATTTATCTGCATTTGATCTCAAATATATCTGCAATAATACAATGAGATATTTCTCAGTGTTTTCCAACTATCATGATGTGAATTATATAAGATATGAGGAGCATGATTTTCTGTTTGATATATGAGGAAACTGAGTCACAGAGCCATGAAATGTCTATCGGAAATCATCCAATGTCTGTAGCTGCAGAAAATAATAAATTCTCTGGTGGGAAATAAAATGGTATAAGTGGAAACAGTACCTCCAATCAACATCTATGAACTCTTCCCATATAATACATTTTCTTCATTTTGAATTTCCTTCACACACTAAAATCATGTCATTCTCATAGTACTTATTTTTGTTCAAATTTTTATTATAATCATTTGAATTATTTTTCATCTATCCATGTGTTGTTTTTATCATAGACTGTGGCTGCTAGAGAGCAAGGCCCACAACTTTTATTTATTTACTTATTTTATCTCCTTAGTGTGTAGGGTACAGAGATAACCATATAATTAGGGGTCAGTGGATGTTTAGCTGGTTGTAGCTCTGTGTTTTCTACCTTGTATTGTTGTAAGTGAAAAGTTTCTAACATAACTCTGTTGATATGTGGTCAGTGAAGTAACCCAGGCCCAGAGAGGTTCTCTGCCTGAGTGTGTGGGCAGATATTAGAAAGAGAAGGAAAAAATATTTTAGGCAGAGCATTTGAAAAACTTGCCTGGTAAAGGTTTAGCCAGTGTGTCAGATCTTAATGTTGGTCTTCTGATTTCAGACTCCACACTTTGTCTGTTTATTTACCCCTTAAAAGCATAGACTGGGCATTTTAGATACTGGGTCAAATTCCCTCTAGCTCTGGGAATGTATATTGTATATAGAAAGACAATGTATACACAATGTATATTGTATATAGAAACATTTCCTAACATCAAAGTCAGGAAATAATTCTTATCCAGCTAAAATGCTTTTATAGTAGTTCGTATAAGGTCAGACAATTAAGTTTGCGAACTCATCCTAGAAAAAGTGCTACATACCTCATTGCTGAATATCACTACCGTCACCTTCAAAGTACTCGCCTTGGGAAACTATGCACCAATGCCAGTGCCTAGTCCACCCTTCAAAGCAATTTTGGAACTCTTTTTCTGGAATAACCATCAGAGCTGTCGTTGTATTACGCTTGATGTCCTGAATGTTATCAAAATGTCTTCCTTTCAATATTTCCTTTATCTTCGGGTAAAGAAAGAAGTCACTGGGGGCCAGATCAGGTGAGTAGGTAAATTATCTTAAATGAATGTTAAGTGACCCTGGGATAGGCAAAAAATTTGTAAAGAGGATACAAATAGCATTTATCATGAAAACTGAGGTTGGTAAATTAAACTTCATTAAAATAAGAAATTTTGTTCATCAAAAAACACTGAAGAAAGTGAAAATGCAAGCCACCGATTAGGAGAAAATTATTTGGCATACATATATCTGACAAGGGATTTATACTTGGAATATATAAAGAACTCCTACAAATCAATAATAAAGACAAATCACCCAATTAAAAATGGACAAAGACCTTGAACAGACACTTCACAAAGAGTATATCCAAATGACCAATAAATGTATGAAAAAGTTCTCAACGTAATTTTTCATCAGAGAAATATAAATCAAAACCAGAATGAGATTGCACAGCACATGGAACAGAATGACCAAGATGACAAGGATGTTCACTACCAAGCATTGAGGGGCCAGGAAGTAATTGGAATTGTCATCCATTGGTGGTAGGTATGTAAATTGAGACAGACACTTTGGAAAGCTAAATATAAACCTACCGTATGACCCAAGAATCCCATTCCTGAGTCAAAAAAAAAGAAAAAAAGAAAAAAGAGATTCTATGTTCACCAAGGACATGTACAAGAATGTCCATAGTAGCTATAGTCATAGGAGAAAGAAAACTGGGGACAGCCCTATATCTATCAACAAGGGAATCAATTAATGAATATATATGCATACAATGTAACACAGCACTGCAATAAAAGAATGAACTCCAACTATGCACAACAGCACGAATGAATCTCATAGACATATATGGAGCAAGAGAAGCCAAACACAAAAGGGTGCATTCATACTCTGTATTTCCGTTTATGTAATATCCCCAAACACGCAAAAGTAATAGAGGTAGAAATCAGAATAGCGATGACCTCTGCAGGAGACTGTTGGCTGACCACGGGCAAGGAGGACCTTCTGGGTATTGAAAATGTTCTAAGTCTTAATGTGGGTGGTGTTACACTGGTGCAAATGAATCTAAGAAATTGTCAATCTGTATATTTATAACTCGTGCACTTTGTTGTATGTATGTTACACCTCAATTTAAAAATAGCACATCTTACCAGAGGGGAAGGGGGCGGGGGGAAGGCAAAGTGAGTGAAGGAGGCCAAATATATGGTAATGGAAGGAAACTAGACTTCGGAGGGTGAGCACGCAATAGAGTATACAGATGTCAAAATATAATGTTATACACCTTAAATTTATATAATGTTGTTAACCAAAGTTACCCCAAGAAAGTTAATAAAAAACAAAAAGAGCATATCTTCATGTCTAGGCATTTATCACACAAAGATTTCTGTGTAACTATTTATAGCAGCTTTAGTCGTCATAACCCCAAACTGGAAATTACCCATATATGTGAGTCAACATTTGAATGGCTAAACAAACTATGGTATATCTGGACAATACACTATTACTTAACAATAAAAAGAACTGAACAATCGATACATGCAACAACATGGATGAACCTCAAAATCATTATACTGAGTGAAAGAAGCCACACACAAAATATTCCAATGATATAAAATCCTAGAAAATGCAGGCAAATTTATAGTGACAGAAAGCAGGTCAGTGACTGGTCATCTGGGGTCCAGGATAGAGGGAGGCATGGACTGAAAAGGGACATGAGAAAACCTTGAGAGGTGAAGGAAATGTTCTGTATCTTGTTTGTGTCAGTGGTTTCCCAGGTGTATACATACGAGTAAGACAAAATACATCAAATTGTATCATTTGAAGGGATGCAGTTTATTGTTCACAAATTATACTTCAATGAAGTTGACAAAAAATAATATATATCAAATTATGAATATTCAGTGCCTGGGGCGTGACCAAAAAGGTCTAGAGGACACTGGTTAAATCAACTTCAGTTTGCTTCCTAGGACTCCACACCCCAAATAATATTAAAGCTAACCTAAGCAGGATATGTGTAAGCGGGAGGGACCGTCCCACCCACTTCACCATATGGAGGCAAATGGAGGACATGAGTGGGGAGCGGAAAGCAAAAATGGGTGTAGAAGAGACATCATACCAGTTATTTGAACTGAGGGAATTTCATTTAAAGAATTGTTAATTGCATAACTTAAAAAATGAAAAGAAAACTCTGAGGTATCAGGGATGTAGCAATTGCAGGATGCAATTGCAACCCCTAGATTTGGGGGGAAATAGCTGGGAGAGGTCAGAATTTTTAAAATTTGGAAACTCAGAGGATGGTCCTGGAAGCTGGGACCCAGACTTCTGCAGAGGCTCAGGCTGGCTGGTACAGGTGTCTCTGAGGCTAGTTTTACAAATGTCAGAGAAACTACAGACTGTATTCAGCTGTTGCTATAGGAAGAACCTGCTAATTCTGGGGTGAAGAGGCATTCTGGGGTGCCGCTTAGAGCAACAGGAAGCAAACAGGAAAAAACACATCCTTTCTCCTTCCGTCAGCCTTGCAGTCTGCCTCTAGTGTCCCTGATTGGCATTGCCGGAAAAAACAAAATATGATTTGCAGAGTCCATGCTCCAGCACCATAAAGCATATAGTAAAGAAGCTGGTGGTGGTGGAGGACAGTTTGCAGTTGAGATTAGGCCTCAAACTATTTTGTGTTTAAATCTTGTCTTTGCCACCTACTCGTTGTGTGACCTTGGACAATTTACTGAACCTCTCTGAGCCTCAGTTCCACATCAGTAAAATGAAGGTAATACTCCCTTAAAAGGCTGTGGTAGTAAGTGTTCTATAAATAGACTCTAATATTTAATGTATTTGTGTATATAGTACTAGTTCCCTGCTCATTCTCTCCTCTAAATCACTTCCAGCATCTGGTGATTTACCTGGTCCTTGGGATGCCTCTGCTCAGAGATGCCTCACCAGCTGTGTACCCACAAGTCCCCTCATGAAAAGCCTCCTAATAGTTAGAGATTCCAGAAACTAGGTGTGGCAGGGTTGGATCGTGGTCCATCATATATCACTTGGATTTCAATTCTGGGGAGGAAGAAGTAGCTGGCCCATTATCCATTTCTGTCCTGTTTCCAGGAGGACACTCCTGGGAGACAAAGAAAACGTGATCCTGTGTAATCTCCTTATAAACATGCTGATAGTTGTCCTCCAGGTAAATAAGCTAATGACATTGACTAGATGGAGAGCTGCCATCTATGGAATACTTTCAGCAGGAATTACCTTGGATTAGGATTGCTTGTGGAAAACGAATTTAGGGTCTATGGCTTCATGAAGCATGGCTTCCTGGAGGATTTAAGTCATATAATGATCTGGATATAAAATGAAGATGATTCATAACCTAAAATCTCCCTGCAGTGTGAGGTAACCCACAAATCTCTTTGGAGACCCCATCATTACTCTGGGCCAGAGAGTGCATATCTGATGCAGGAGGAAAGAACCCGGAGAGCCATGCTACTGGATTTCTCTTTGACTCACCTGGGCCTCTTAATTATGTGTACCCTTAAAATTATTAGTGAAGCTTGTTAACTGAGTCACAGTGAAACTCAAATTAACAGAATTGTTGGTGTGGTTCAGTCATGCTTTATCAGTGAGCAAAGTATTATTGAGCCCTAAATACAAGGAACTCTAGAAGCTTTTAGCAATGTATATCAGAAACATTGGATTTTTCATTCACTTAATAAAATCCATGCTCTGGAATCTAACTCATGTGTTTCTCTGGCTATTGTACCTTTCCCTTCTCTAAAAGAGTAAAGGTGAAATGAGCACTAAAGTTCCTTTAGAAAATAAGGGTTCTGGTCCCAGTAGCTTCTGCCATAAATGGACTGTGTGACCGTGGTTAGAACCCTTAACCTCTCTGAACCTCTGATTTCTTATCTGCCTAATGGGGGGAGGAGTGACCTTACTACTTCCCTCATGGAGTTGTCATGAAAATCAAGCAAAAATATAGGAAAATGCTAAATAAACTGTATAAAAGTACAAATTCGTATTTCTACTAGAGGTATCATCCTTTCTGTGTGTCTACAGCTGTACATTAAATATAATATCTCTGATTTAAAGCAGCACTTGCCATCTCTTTCAGTGATTTTACTAATACTTGCTTAAACATGTAGGAAAAGAGTTTGAATTCTCTTACTTTTACGAAAACTTACAAATCTCCAATTCATCTGTTTTCTAAAAAAGTATTTTATCAAACTAGATTTTACATAAAGTAAAACAGAGATCTTAAGTATAAGTTCAATCAGTTCTGACAAATGTATACACCTGCATAACCTATACTTCTCTCAAGATATAGAACATTTCCAACACCCCACAAAGATCCCGTGTGCCCCCTTCTAGTCCATCACACCCTTCAGAAACAACCATTGTTCTGATTTCTATTGCTTTATGTTAGTTTTGCCTGTTCTAGAACTCCATACTTTCTTGTGTTTGGCTCCTTGCATTCAGCATAATGTGTTTGAAATTTAGCGATCTTGCTGTGGATATAAGTAGTACATTCTTTTATTTTTTTGTCTAGGATTCCATTGTATGAATATACCACAATTTATTTATCCATACTCCTGTTGATGGCTCTTTGGGTTGTTTCTGGTTTTTTGCTGTTAAGAATAAGGCTATGTTTTGTACAAGACTTTGTATAGGCACAAGTTTTAATTTTGGGGTTTAAATACCTAGGAATGGATTTGCTGGGTTGCAACGTAGACGCATGTTTAACCTTGTAAGAAACTGCACGTTTCCCAAAGTATTATGAGAATTCCAGTTTTTCCATATCCTTGCCAACATTTGGTATTGTCAGACTTTTATCATTACAATCATGGGTGTGTCATGGAGTCTCTGGTTCTTTTTTCAAGTTTTCATGGATTTTTAAACTTGTATCTATGGAACCCCCTTGGGGTATGTTCATGAAGTTATATGCAAATATGTGTGCCTGCTTACATTTTCTTGTGCATAGAGTCTCTAAATTCCAACTTCTTAAAGCAGCCCCTCATTCCCTCAAATGTTAACAGTCATAGGAAAAGCAGTCTCTAAAGATATGATTTTTTGTTCAGTCTGATGGGGTAGGCTATAATTAGCTAGCAGCAATAAACTATGTTCTCACATCTTAAAGATTTTATTTTATTATAGAATGCGGTTAAACATAACACAAATTCTTACTAGCTCTTAATGTCTTAAAATACCATTTGGCCCAGATTTTTAAAATGCTCTCATGTATCTACAGTCCTTTCTATAATGAAAATCATGTCCTCTGGCCCTGTGCTATTAGGGAAGGAAATTTACATTCCTGATTTGATTAAGGAAAAATTAGTCATGGAGACTTTCACAATGAATATCTTTTCGTTTGGTCCACCTGAAGCCTGAGCAAATAAAACAGGCAGGGAAAACTGACACAGACATTCAGCGTGTTCTGTAAGGCCTGGTTTATGATTGCAATTAGCCGGCCTCATCATTGTATTCCTTTAGGAATTTGCTGCTTAGTTTGTTGTTTATTTTCATGTGCATAATATCGGAAAGGTTTTCAAAGCACCATTTGTGTGTGTGTGTGTGTGTGTGTGTGTGTGTGTGTGTGTGTGTAAAGCTTAAAAAGCCAATGAGCTTCAGAAGAGATAGTTTTCTTTTTGCAAACCCCTCACGTTCACTTTTAGAATTCACACTGAATGAATTCAGGGACTGAAGACAGAATTAAGAAATGTTTGCTCATTCTGTGGATGTCCCGTTTATGCCCAATTCAAAGCATGCCATTAATTTGCAATGGTCATTTCCAGTATAATTAAAACAGAGCCAGCTTCTAGCATTTATCTTTGTGAATGCCTTATTTTAGGAGTCTGGGTTTGAATAACAGTGACATAAAATTATGTGTTGGCCAATCTACACTGCATCCAATACATTGCTTGAATGAGATTCTGTAGGATGACACTTCTTTCCAGACTACCGTAGTCCTAGAGGCATTAGTGTATTATTTCACTGATGGTCATTTGATATGACGAGGGGAGAAATGGAACAGGGAGAAAGTTCTGATAGGCTTTTATTTTTGTTTTGTAACAGATTTATTGAGATACAATTCACATTCTATACAGCTCACCCATTTAAAAGTGTACAATTCAGTGGTTTTCAGTATATTCACGGAGCTGTGCAACTATCACCATAATTAATGTCAGAACATTTTCAACATCCCAGCAGAAACACTTACCCTATAACAGTCAGTCACCTCCCACCCCATTTCCCCTCAGCTTTCCCCGCCCTTGACGCCATGAATCTACTTTCTGTATCTATGGATTGTTACGGATTTGCTTATTCTGGACACTTCACATTAGTGAAATCATACAATCTATAGTCTTTATGACTGTCTTCTTTCTAGTAGTGTAATATTTTTGAGGTTCATCCATATTGTAACATGTATCTTCACTTCCTTCCTTGTTGGAGAATGTTTTATTGTGTGGGTAGGCCACATTTGATTTATCCAGTCATCATTGATGGATGTTTGGACTGTTTCCACTTTTTGGCTATGCGGAATAAGACTGCTGTGAACATTTGTGTGCAACTTTTTGCACAGACATATGTTTTCAATTCTTTTACTATATACCTAGGAGTGGACTTGCTGGGTCATATGGGAAATCTATGTTCAACCATTTGAGTAGCTGCTAAAATATTTTCCAAAGCAGCTGCACCATTTTACATTCCCACCAGCAGTGTATCAGGGTTCCAATTTCTCGACATCCTGGCCAACACTTGCTATTGTCACTCATTTTTATTATAGCCATTCTAATGTGTGTGTGAAGTGGTGTCTCATTGTGGTTTTGAGTTGCATTTTCCTGATAGTTAATAATGCCGAGCATCTTTTCATGTGCTTATTGGCCATTTGTACATCTTTTTTGGTGAAATGTCTATTCAGGTTGTTTGCTCACTTTTTACTTGGATTGTATTCTTATTATCGTGTTGTTAAAGTTTTGATATGCTTTTGAGTAACAGCATGAAATGGGGGGAAACGGTAATATGGGAATTTCCAAAATGATAACAATATACATATTGATTGAGATGCTTAGAATCACATAACTTGAGAGCTGGAAGGCCCCATAAAGATGCCCAAGGCGAAGCCCTCCTTTTACAGATGAGGAAGCAAATTATTGTAAAGATTAGATGATTTCCTCAGAAGCAACAGACAGGAGGTTAAAGAACAGGGACTCAAACCCAAGTGTTTTTATGCAGAATTTGCCACTCGAGCTGATGTACTTCATTGCTTGGAGCTGCAAAAGGATGCTCTGTGCTGCCAAGAATTCTTAGATCTTTGGGTGCCTCTTGTTCTTTAAAGATGAGTACAACATTGATGTTTATTGCTGTGGATCATATCAGGTTTCTGTTTAGGGCAGGACTGATGGATAATGAGTTACAGCAATGCTTCTCAGACTTGAACATGCATCAGAATTCCCTGGAGAGCTTGTGAAAACACAATTGTGTCTAACATACATAATGAGTCATATCATGTAAATGTATATTTTAAATCATGATGCATGACGCACAAGTACCATTGACAAAGGTTAAATAATGTATAGCAGTTATTACCTGACCCCAAAATAAACATTTACTGAGTGGAAATTGAAAAACATTGTTTAGTGTGTAATCTTACAACCATGGGCCCCACCCCCAGGATTTCTGATTTAGTAGATCTGAGGAAGGACCCAATAATTTGCATTTCTAACAAGTTCCCAGGTGTTAATGATGCCTGCTGGTCCAAGAACCACACAATGAGAAGCATGGCACCAGAGGAAAGAAAACATTTCAGTGCTTGGGGCACGGATAATGTGGTGGGGGGCAGGCCTCAATTATGATATAATGCTATATACGAGTGAAAAAACTTCCCAGATGTCCTCCATTTAAATCTTTTTCAGTGTGTACGCTGGAATACATAATTTACTTTTTCTTATGCTGGCTTGAAAGGGAGATGGTGACAAAATGCCAGTCCTTTTGGTATCCCTGAAAACAAATTACAGCACTTTATATCATCCAAACACTAGATACCTATATAAACAAACAAACAAGCAAATCTATTTATGTTTATAGATGAAAACATTTGACAAGGACATTTGGCTTTTTACATAGACTGGTTGCTTGTTCTAAAACAAGGCAGCAAAAAAAAAAAAACAACAAAAAACAAGGCAGCAAGAAGATATCATTCTGATGCATCTGGAAAGCCAATCAAATTCCTCTGGAAGAGCTAAGACATGGCCAGGGTGCTTAGAGTATATAACACTGAATCCTTGTACACCAGATGTGCTCTGTAAATACTTGTTGAATGGATGAATGCCTTATCTGCTGTGGGTTTTACTTTGGCTCAGTCATGAAAACTTTCATGTTGAAGAATGTGGCTGATGCATTTTAGCTATACTTTTCTTTCTTTTTTCTTTTTAGCTATACTTTTCAAACTTCCTTATCAAGATAAGAGCCATATACATTTCATTACCTCTTTCTGAATCCTTGTACATCTTTTTTTCCTGGAATTTCTGAACCAATATCTGGACTTAAACATTAGTTCTTAGGTGGTCAAATATGTTTTAAAAAATGAATAGCACACATCTACACAAATTATGCTACTCAATTATTCCTGAATTCTAAGAGAATTCTAAGAGGAAGCATTTAGAAGTTAATGAATCAACCTAGATAGAGTATGTTTTAAGTCTTTAGTCTTATTCTCTTAGTTGAATCTAGTTTAAGAAGTAAGAACATTTTTGTGCGTAACCTTAGAAAAGGTATTAATAATAATAATAGTAATAAAATAGATCCAATGTTGAATTATCTACATAAAAACTTGGAAAATTCTCATGATGTAAGACACCAAGGCCATCTTTCCAGAGTCAGCATGCAAATTATTTTCCTTTTTACCATTTTCTAAAATGAAAGACTGTATAGGCAGCCAACCGGTTTACCCTTAATGTCCACCTAGATAGAAACTGCATTTCCCAGCCTTCCTTGCCATTAGATGTGGCCATGTGACTATATTCTGGCTATGGGATATAAGCAACAGTGATGTGTGTGGTTTCTGGGTCACACCTTAGAAAAGGAAGATCTTTGCCACCACTATCACTTTCCTCCACTGCTGGCTGGAAGATGCCCCATCTACAAATGAAAGCTATATGTTGAAAATGTACCTCTGGAGTGCTACATAAGAAATAAATTTCTGTCTTATTTGAGCCCCTATATTTTAGGTTCTCTGTGTTACAGAAGCTTAGTTTATTAGCTGACTAACACATGTATTATCTTATTTAATCCTTATAATTATCATGTAAGGTATTTGTTGGTATCCATCCCCATTTTTAGATGAAGAAACTGATTAAGAGGTTAATTTGCCCAAGCAAGTGGGAAAACTGGAATTGAAGTCCACATCATCTGTATCCAAGTCTAATTCTTTTCTCCAAATGGATTCTTTTCACAAGAAAATGAAAAATTTTCTAGTCTAAAACGTAAACAGTCATGGAAAGACATGACTAAAAGTTCATAAAATCAAGTAGGGATAGTTTGAACCGGTCTTGTTCATCAAACCTTGTCTATTAGAACTTGGGGGCTTCTTTGAAGATTGAAACTAGAAGAATTAAAGTTAATAAAAGAAGAATTGTTCTATTTTTACTTAGAAAGTCAATGAAGAGGAATCACTACCCCAAAAAGTGAAGTCTTAAAGTATAAATTGGCAGATGTTGGTTTAGGTCATTCATTCACAATAGGCTCAGATTAGGGAAGTTTTGTGGGTGTCCCGGTGCATCCTTAACTTGTAATTTTAAGTTTTTAAGAGGAACTCTGCCTTCCCACAAAATTCCCCTTTGGGCCTCTTTCTGCCAGAAAGCTCAGATGGACTGGCTGGCACAGCATGACATTCCTTAAATTCTCACGCTGGTGCTAGCACAGCACACCAAGCTGTGAGCAGCTCTGCTGCCAGCAACTTCAGTGAGAAAGAAGCAGACCATATGCTAAGATGTGACCTCTGTAAATGTCCTTAAATTCACAGTGATGAACAAGCAGGTGCTTAATAACCATATTTTTAAAATTATGTCACAGTTTGGGTTTTGGAAGATCATCAATTTATCCTGCATCCAAAGCCAGAAGACTGCAGATTGTCTTTGAATTGGTTGCTCTTGGAAGTTTCCTTATGTAAAGACCCTCAGAATGAGAAAGAGTGACATAAGTTTGTTCTTTGTCTTTGAGAGGAGCTGCGCTTCCCTATGTGTGGTCTCAGGTTACCTGCCTCCTTTTTCTTCCAACAATTGTGTTTTGGTACAAGTTACACCACTGCCTCCCCACTCCAGCCCCGCCCTCTCTTTCCTTCTTATCCTGCTTCTTTCTATTTATACTAGAGGAAGGAATGTCCCCCCTTTCCAACATCAAAGCCTAGACTCCTTCCCTACCTTCTTTTTCTGGGGTATTGCTCCATCAGCTGTCCCTCTTGACTGACTCCTCAATCTTTCCGTCTGCTGATCTCTGTCCTTTCTACACACACACACACACACACACACACACACACACACTTGTGGCGGTTTTATGTGTTAGCTTGGGTTGGCTGGACTCTATTTCCAAGAATTCCCTTTCTTGTATATTTCTAGTTATTTGGGCCACAAAGGAGATTCTTGTGGGAGATTTGGAGGGTGGAAGTGAAGCGGCAGCCATTTTGTAGCTCGCACGGTGCTACTCATCTGCTCCCTCACCTGGTTGCTGTGAGACAGCCCCCTCCCGCCTCCCCATCTGCAACTGCTCTACCCTCCCTGAACCCACCCTCAGTGCTCCCATTCACAGGCCAGGGGTATGTATTCAACTCCAGTTCTGCAGGGTCCCCACACCACTAGGGTCAGAGGCAGTGAGAACTGACACAGGTTGCAGTCCATCCTAGTGGGGTCCAGCTCACGTTTATGGGTTCCAGAATGCTCTGGATCTCACTTTACATCCATCTTCCCTAGCTTCAGATGCAAAGACAACAAGCCTCACAGAGACTGCTTGACCAGCTCCCATAATTCCGTAAGGTCAACCCCTCCTCCCCAGAACAAGTAGACATTTCATGAATGTCTGTTGATTCTCTATGTAGTTCTGCCTCTCTTCTATTCCCTAAAAGTTAAGGACCCATCTCCTTTCAGCAAAAAAATTTCTATTGCACAAAGCGTTCTTTAAGATGAGAAATTGTTTGCCACTCCTCCAAATTCCACTGAGATATGAGCAGTGGGACACCATTTCCAATGAATTGTACATAATCCACTCTCTGTGGTTTTTTTTTTTTTTTTTAATATGCCTGGAAAACTAAGCTAATTATCTTTTGGTTGTTGGCAACTTCTCAATAAGGGATCTGTCAAATGTAATACTATCACAAGGCATTTGGCTATATCAAGAAGAGAGAAATTATATAAGAAGAATAAACATTTTTCCTCCACTGGGGGCAGGAAAAGGGTGAGGAGAAGAAGACTACATTAGCTTAAAATGCTCTTTTCTCATGAGAGCATTCAGCAACAATGATGTTGGTTTATACCAGTTAACATTGGGTTCCCAGAGACTCTGCAATTCCGTTTCAGTGCAGCCTTTCTCCAACAGCTCAAAGCTTGGCTTCATCCCAGAACCATTTTGTAGCCCAGTGTGACTCCCCAGTTGAGCTACAAAGAGAAGAGGCTCTCAAAGTAGGTTTTTCATCTTTCATAATGTTTTTAGAATTTTTGTGCTAAGGTGTCTAGAGGTCTTTACATACCAGAGTCTTCAAATAATATACTTTCTAGTTAGTTGTTCTAAAAAAATATAACCAGGCATTAGAATATGAATATGATATCCTATAAAATCGTAAAGTAAGGTTGCATTTTTCCTTGGTTATTCTAAGTTGGATGCGATCCACAGTGATTTATCTTTCAGAACAAGGCAACGTGGTGATAAGGTACTCAGTTTACAGTAAGACAGCTAGGGGAGAGAGGTTTAATCCTAGCATCTACTATTATTTAAATAGGATCTATATATTTTGGAGGCATTGAGAATTGGTACAGAGTTGGCAAATACGTGACTGACCAGACTGCACTCACCTGCCTTAGCCCCACTGAGCCCAAATGCATCGTCACAATCCTTTTTAACACATTAGGCTATGTGGGGAGAAACCTGGCATCTGGAGTCAGGACAGGACTGGATTGAATATACGCTATTGTGCTTACTAGAGACATGGCCTTGGACAGGCCACTAATCTCTAAGCCTTCGTGTTAGTAAAAGAGGGTAACACAGTAGGTCCTCACTTAATGTAATTCATAGGTCCTGCTACTTGAAGTGAAACGATGTGTAATGAAACCAACTTTACCATAGGCTAATTGATATAAATAAGAGTTACATCCTAGGGCATCTCATCAACATTATAACCGAATAACTGAAGAAATAACATTGTTTGAGGCAGGACTGTAATAGTACTTATCTCACAGAGGCCTGATGAGCTTCAGTCAGAGAGTGCATGAGTATTCCTTAGCACAGCGTCTGGCGCGAAGATCTCCATAATGCTAGCTATTCCTCTTCTTACTCTTATTATTAATAGTGATTAGGAATGGACAATGGATGAAATGATTCTAGTGCCGCCCTTCCTCTGTAGTGCTTAGATCATGTCTGCACAGAGTCGTTATTTGTTAGGTTTCGAAGGTGCTTAACTAATCTGGCTCTAGCCCTTTGGGCATGACAACACATTTGAGAAAGTACACAGTCACCTACCCAGTTAGGTGGCAACTTTCTCTCCCCAAGCCCAGCTTTCCCTACAACCTCTAATCTCCTGAAACAGTGGTGTTTCAGACATAGGAGGACCTGCAGTTAATGTTGGCTGCCACATCCTCTCAACATTTAGAGGGCCAAGCCTAGAACTGACTCTTACTCAACTTACTACCTGCTCTCATCTCTCACTAGAGTTTAAAGATGCTGAAGGCAAGACTCGTTATGCCATCAGCTTACAAAACATATCTTCATCCCATCTGTTTCCCTACATATACATGCTTCCCCACCTCTCATTCAACACACCATCATCTCTTGCCTGGATTTCTGAAATAGCTTTCTACAAGGGCTCTCTCCTCCCACTTTTGCTTCCCTCCCAACCAGTTTTTATCTTGGCCAGTTTGATATTTTAAAAATGCAATCCTGACCCTGATCCTTGCTCAAAATTCTTCCCAGGCTCTTGTAATACAGTGTAAAATCAAGAACCAGGCCTCCATGGGGTGGTATGAATCCGCCTCTGTTTCTTTCTCCATCCCCATCTCATGCCCTTCTCTCTACATCACAGCTATACTGGCATCTTACAGATCCTCAAATGAGCCAACCTCTTTCCTTTCTCGGGGCCTTTTCACATTGTGTCCCTTTTGCCTGGAACGCTATTACCCCAAACTCTTAATCTGCTTGACTCTGATTCCCTCTTAGGTTTCAGTTCAACTGTTCCTTCCTCAGAGAACTCTTCACTCATTCCCACTCCCTAATATACGTTATTTCCCCACTTGTTATGTTCTCTACACTACTCGTATTTTTCCTTCACAGAGCTCGCACAACTTTTAATTCTACACGTAACTCTACACTTACTTGTTCCATATTTCTTTCCCCTTTCTATACTGTGTGATGCTTGTGAGTTTAATCACTCTCCTAACTCAGGAAAAATCTTCAGCAAGTTGTTTAGGTTCAGAAGTGTAAGAGTATCCTTGCCCTGCCTTACCATCACACCACCATGGTAGATTGTGAGGGTTCCACCATCCTTCTGGGGGATGCTTCCTGTGTCCTAGTATTTTGCAATGGGGTGCCTGTTTTTTATGGGGTAAGTTAAATAAGGAGTGAACTAAATCCGGGGACAGGAAAGTGTTACTTGAGCTGGTGGGTTGCTCAGAATATTTTTCAGAGTAGGGTGAAATTTCTGTAACAAACTGCAACATTTTAGTGGCTCGACACAATAAAAATTAACTTCTGTTCACACAGTGCAAATGTTTCTGGTCAGAGTTAGACCAGAAACCCAGTGACTCTTCCAAGCAAGGACTCAGGGACCCAGACTCCTTCCATCTTTTGGTTCTGCCACCCCCTAGGTCCTTAGAGCTCATCATTTATATCTGGCAGAACAGGAAAGAGGGAGCATGGAGGATTGCATTGGAAGTGTTTATGGACAGGATAGGAAGTGGCATGTATCACTTCCTCCTACATTCCATTGGGTAGAACTCAATGGTTCATGATATGGTTTCATTTCTAACTGCACAGGAGGCTGAGAAATAGAGTCTCACTGTGTGCTCAAGAAGAAGAGGCAGGCATGGAGTTCGGATGCTTGGGGAAAGGATGGTTGGTATAGGCTCAGGTGTGGGTAAAGGATTGTGTTAGCAGATGCACCCTTGGCTACCATCTGGTTCCTGGGTGCACACAAATTGTCTTCACTAGGGTTCTTGGCAGAGATACAGCTTGTACTTTTTCCTGGCCCCTTCTGGTGTGGATTATTCCCTCCTCTCCCCATTCAGCTGTAGGGGAGTTCCCTTGCCCTCTGTCTCTTTTCCTTCTTTCAGCTCAAAGGAATCTTTTTTGATCTAATGGAGTTTTTGTGTGGGGTGAAGCCTTGTTCATGTTGGCATTTTGCCTATATCTAATGTCATTTCTATTTCCTTAAAATATAGGAAGTCTGCTTTTTTTCTCTGCTTGCTGCTTATTTCTTCTCTCACCTGAGGCAATGAACACAGCCTAGCTACTTGAGTGGGAGCAGGAAAAGAAAAAAAGTGAACTGTTGGGAGAAATAACATCATTAATATTTCAAAACCATTGTCCCATAACAAATATAAGCTCAATGAGCGTAGAGACCATGTCTATATGTTCACTAGAATCTAGAATCTAGCAAATGGACTCAGTAAATATTTATTCAGTAAATAAGTGCATGAATAAGTCCATGAATGGTATAAGAAGCAGCATTCCTCACAGGTAACCTCTTGCATCCTGATTTTTTACACCTTCCCAGGCTTTGCTTCCTAAGAGGGTATGAGCAGTGCCCTTCTGGCAGGGAGACCAGACAGAGCTGTAGTTATTGTGCTCTGGGCTTTGCAGGTTTGATATATTGTCATATACTTTTACACACACACACACACACACAAACACACACACACACAGAGAAAAATAATTCAAGAAAACAGGACAATAATAAAAGGGAGTAGATTGAAAACACCCCGTGCCTGGCACATAGGAGCCCTATAAATGTTTATTGAATGAGAGAAAAGAAGAAATGCCCAGTTTGCCCCATTCAGGGACTGAAATGGGCAATTCATAAACATGCATTGAATTACAGCATTTTTTTTTGGAAAGTTTATTAAAGAGAGATATGTTGTAGCCTCATCATAATGTCACGCTTGTCCTTAAGCAATAGACTAGGTTTGTTTTCTGGGTGGTCTCTCTGACTCTCAAGGACTGTGTGAGTTCTGTAGAACGCTGGCGGAGAATTAACTGCCATGACAGAGAGAGGCAGGAACAGGCGGCACTGACATGGTTCCCATCCAACACTGAGAAGGAAGGTGACGTGGCTTAAGATGGGTTCTTTCTCACTGGTTGTTCCTGCTGATTTTTCGGGAGATGGTGGGGGACCGAATTTAATGACAAGCTTGGGTTTTGTTTTGTATTTTGTTTGCTTGTTTGTTTGGTTTAAACCTCTCCTCAACTTTTGTGGCAGATGCCAGAGGTTGGCATTCTTGACTCTCACATCAAATCTCCTTCTTTGTGGTCTATGTCTATTATATAGGCTGAAAAACAAAAATACTCCATTCCCAACCTCTCTTGTAGCCAAAGGCGGCCATATGACACAATTCTGGGCAAGGAGATGTTACCCCTACCCTTTTTCTCCTTTTTTTTTTTCCCTACTTGAATGCACAAGATGGCAGCAGCTGTAGCAGCCATTTTGTGCCATTTTGGGGGAGAGGTAAGAGACCCACAGAGAAGTTGGCTCTGACATTGCTAAGCCACTGAAGCCATGCTAACAGACACCTATCTCCAGACTATCTCTTATGTTGGGAAGAATAAAACCCTCTACGTTTAAGGCTCTAAAATGAAGGATTCTGTCACTTGCAGCCCAAAGTGTTCCATACATGTGGCTCTTCTTTCTTTTCTGTTTTCCAAATAAAAGTACATGAACCATCTACATTTTAAAAAATATGGAAAAATTTCCACAAAATATTAAAATAACATTTTAAAATATGGAATTGCAGAATAGGCCAAATCATTTCAATAAAAAGAACAAAGACTTATTTCAAAACTATGTATTTATAAAGTCTTTACAAATCAAGACAGCGTGTTACCGGCAAAAAGATAGACACATAGATCAGTGGAACACAATACACAGTTCAGAAAAGATGGAATTGCAAAATGTTCATCACTGCAGAGTTTTCCACACAGAGGGATTATCCAACAACCCAAATTACCTCTTTTACTTAGAGATTCAAGTTAGCACAATCCCAGTGGCTTAGTCTGAGATAAATTGTAATCATAACAAATATGTTTAAAAGTAACTTCTATGTTAGTCTTTCCTTCACTAGCTAGCACTTCTCTAATTTCAGGTTTTCCTGCTATCTCTCTCTTATCTACCTGGAATTTTAGGAAAAAGCCTTTGCCCCTCAGGTGAGCCAGTCCTGGCACTGTCAATTCACAGCGTCACCTATGCCACCTCTAGCCTGGAGCAGGGACAAGGATCGTTCTTTCCAGGACTCCCACTTCTCTATTCCTGCCTTTACTAATTTTCTCTCCCAGGCATATCATCCATTCTCTTCCCTCAGTTGTCTTTGGCTCCACAGTTGCCTTCTTTCTCATTCCTTTCCCTAAACTCTGAATCAGATTGTGTCATTCCTTTGCTTAAAACCTTCAATGGATTTCCCTTTCCATGAGGTCTGTTCCTTCAACACAGCAGATGTCTTGGCGCCTTTGTTCTTGCTGTTCATCTGTCAGGAGCTCTCTGTCCCCACATCTTGGCCTCCCCCTGTCAGGACTTTTTGGTCTCCAGCCAAATATCTTCTCCTCAAGCCGGCCTTCCTGACCACTCTACCACTCTACCCTGCATCACTTCACCCGGTTTTAAAATTTTCTTCAAAGCTTTATCAGTCTCCAATTATCTTGTTCATTATTTCGTATACTTTGTCTAAACTCCATGAGAGCAAGGAGCTTATCTGCTAAAAGATGACATTTGCCTTTGGTTTATTAGAAAATGAGTTAACCTGAGGGAAAAGGTCCACAAGTCAGGTGGTCCTGTTTCCCCAGAAGAGTCCAGGTTGTTTCCATATCATTGCTGACAGCATTCTTTTCATTCTCAAATGTATGGCCTTTGGAGCAAGAATACCTTTCTCTGGGTCCTTGCCTTGGGTCCTAAGTGATAAGAATTATCTTTTTGTGGTCTGTGCTCTTTGTAACCATGCCTGCCTGACACAAGGAAGGCCTCAACCTCAATACACATCTGATGTAAAGCAGGGAATGGATGTGGGGTAAACAATCTGTGAATGAAAGCCACATTAGTTAATATAAAATTACTTCTCTGCTATAAAGGTATGTTTAACTCTTTTTAGTAATTGTAGAGTATTCCAGCATGTGGATGACTGATGTTTTATTTAACTAATCCCTTATTGATGAGCATTGCAATTCTTTCCATTTTCCCCTGCTATCTATGTGGTGACAATGAACATTCTTGTATGTTTATTTTTGTATTTATGTAAAAAATTTCATCAGGATAAATCTCCACAAGTAAAACTGCTGGGTTGAACTGTATGTATATTTGCAGTGCTGGTGATTATAGTCTAAGGCAAATTTAAGCAAGAAATTAATGTAACAATCATCTTCCATTGAAGCAAGTGTTTCAGTTTCAATATCACACTAACACACTTTTATTTTACACATACATACAAATCTGTCCTTTATAAGGAAGAATTTTTAGATATTCAAACTATATAATTATCTTTTGCATTCCGGCTTTCATTTGATGATTTCTAATGAATGCATATGGAGTGAATTCATGGATCGTTAACAGTAATATGCCTTCTGTGTTAATTTTAGGCAATTTAATGGTCACAGATGGATCCCTAATTTACTTTTTTTTTTTTTTAGACAGGAGCCCCACTGTCTACAAACATAAGGATATAGTTATATGCTCAGTGTTTGGGTTTCACTTGGAATCGTACACTAAAATCACAATCTATTAGAGCTGTAAGGGATCTTACACACCTGTAACTGGAGTGCCCCAATTTATAGTTTGGGATGAGAAGAAGGCACCACTCAGGTGGGGTCCCAAAGTTGAACATGTGAGCCCTGACATGCTCAGTGAACAGGAAATACAGTGTCCTTCCCGGGGAGCCCCTTCCCCTGAGAAGCCCACGGCCATCCTGGTCATTCCGTTTCAACTTCTGGAGTCCCAACTCTGATGTATTTTGTCAAGGCCAGGGGACCCCGCCGCCCCACAGAGGCTGGTGGCTTCACAAGAAGCTGCTAGTGTAGACCCTTGCTTGGGCCCCTGCTCTTCTTTAAAGGGCCAGAGAGGAGATCCCCATCCCTCGGGGAAAGCTCAGCCAGGGGTGAGCTTGGCCTCCCATCATTATAACTCTTCATATTCATTCCCACAGTCACGTGCTTCTCCAGGACTCGAGCCTGCTGCTTGGTTCCTGGTTGGGTTCAGTCCCCGTGTGCAATGACTTACAAGTATGATTCATTTTTGTAAGTTGATCTTGTATACTGTGACGTTTCTAATTCATGTATTAGTTCTACTAGTTGTTTAGTACTTTCTTGAAAATATTTTATGCGTATTGTCTCGTTGACTGTGGATAAAGAGAGTTTTCCATCTTCCTGTCAAAGTTTATTCCCTTTACTCATGTTTCTTGCTTTAAAGCATGACTAGGATGCTCAGGGCAATTTTCAGTATAAGTGGTGAGAGTAGACATCCCTGCCTTGCTCCCAATCTTAGAGTGAAAGAAAATCTTCAATATTTCACCATTAGGGAAAACATCAGTTGCATGTTTTTTTTATTGATGCCTTTTGTCAGAGGGAGGAAACTCCTTTCTATTCCTGCTTTGATGAGAGTTTTCTTAAAACAGCTTTATTGTGGTATAGTGATATACAAAAGACTGCACCTGTTTATACAATTTGATGACTTTGAACATACATATAAACCAGTGAAACCATAATTAAGGTAAAAACATATCCATCACCTCCAAAAGTTATCATATATCATGCATGTACATTGAATTTTGTCAAATGCCTTTTCTGTGCCTATTGAAAAACATCACTAGCAAAGGGCCATGAATTTTATGGACCATAATAGTCCACCTTCTAAGGTAAGGTGAAAGGCCTTGCTGCCTAAGCAAAATTAACATGTTTTATAAACTGACAAACAAGAGAAAATGGTTGTTGGGGTGGCAATGAACAGTGATGGCCATAATAAACCCTTTCAACTCAATTTTGGAATTTCGTGAAGCTTATATTCCAAGTAAATTAACAGAATAACTTGCTACGTTTGACATCTTGTTTTACCTATGCATTTTGCTCATGGCAGTCTTCTTAAAATACAGATATGACCGTGCTACAACTTTGCTCAGAAAATTTGCTGGCTACCTATTACTGCAAAACAAATCTTATAGCATAGCATCCAGTATCTTTCTAGAGTTGGCTGCATGTTGTCTTTTTGGTAGTAGCCTTCACTGCACCCCTTTCTGCCTTTGTCAGACCACATTTGCCCTTCCTCTGACATGCTATGCATTCCTGGGTCTGTTATTGCCAGTCATACCTTTGCCCTCCTTGTATACTCCACAACCCACTCATCTTTCAAGACCCAGCTCAAAGGTCACCTCTTCCATGATGCCATCCACAATATTTCCAGTTGCAATTAATCTTTATTATCTCTGTGCTCTATTGTACCTATAATCCTTTCTTGTAGGATGTTTCGTGGCAAATGTGTTTGGATTCTGTTTTCCTTAACTATGTATCCCTACATTGGCTCACACCGGGATGGCAGACGTAGAGCCCATGATGCCACAAGTCCTCATTTGTGTCCCCATGGAAGAAGTTACTAAATAATTACAGCACGATTTTCCACTAAGCCTAAAGTTACTTCAAGACACCTCCAGACATTAATTAATTACTAATAACTGCTCCCAGCAGTTATTACCAGTTGATTAAATGAAATCTGCTGTCCATCTCTAGCTATATTGATGACTTTGTTCATAATAAAAGCTTAATGCTTTGGTTAGTTGAAGTGAATTTCAGTGCCCAGACTCCATGGGTGGCTTCCACCAAGACCTAGATTTGTTTGGGAGCGGGTAGAAGGCTAGAGGGTTATAGTGGGTTATAATGCTATAGCATTATGGCATGTGGAGGAGCTGACCACACGGAATAATTCTGTTAGTAAGTGACAAGCTCCTGCAGAACGGGGGCCATGCTGTCAGACCCATTGTATCTCCTTTTCAAGAAACCCACCAAGCGGCCTTGTTATTTTCTTGGTTTAGAATCCAAGAGTCAGATAAAGGTCTACAGTTGTGTGTAAGTCCATGCCCTAGGAATCTCACGGGGCAAGGGGAGGTGGAACAGCATTTCCAAATGTCACACTCCATTTCATTACTGTGGGGCAAACTTTCATTCATCATGACTACATGTTTTCCCCTGGGAACAGTAGGTGTCTACAACAAATAGGACTCTTTAAACCATATAGACGTGTCTGACTAATGTTTAAAAGTTAGTTTGGGAAATGACAGCGTCCTCAGGGGTTTCTTTGAGGATAGGGTCGGTTTCAAATGTTTGTTTCTAAGGATATACTGTTGAATACAATGGCTATTAGTCACTTTGGGTTATATAAATTTAAATTAATCAAACTTAAGTGCAATTAAAATGTCAGTTCCTCATTCACACTAGCCACATTTTAGGTACTCATCTAGGCACCTGTGGCTGGTGGCTACCACACTGAACTGAGCAGATATAGAACATTTCTATCGTCACAAAAAGTTCTAGTGGGTGGCATTATTGTAAGACGTCCTGTAGAGGACTTGAGCTCCTTTGCATGGCAGTGTAGGGTTTTTGTAGAACTGTTGGCTTGCATGCACTAAATATTCTTCTGTGGTATTAGCATTATGCATATCACGTACCCATTGTATTTATGTTTCTTTCACCTACATAAATGCTTTTCTCTTCCAAAGCCTTTCTGTTTAATGTCTCATTTGACAAAAATATCAAGGAAGTAGTCATTCCCCATAGTTGGAGGCCTGTGTGGTAAGCAAGATTCTAGTATTTATCTTCCATTGTTTCTTTATGGTTAATATTTTCTCTGATCTCTGCGTTCCTTTTTGCAAACCTCTGCCTGCTACATCGGTTATGTCCAGAATGGTTGTTTGAATTTAAATTACCTACCTTTTGGCCTTACTAAGGAAGATGTAGTGAATTCAATCACTAAAGGAAGGGACTATTGGGAAATAATGTGCTGTAAGGCTCCTATCTATTCTGTGACATTTTCATTCTTGCCTCCTTTCCCACATTAAATAAAAGCTATTATAGGGAGATGCATTAAAAATAGACCACACAAATCAATGTGGCTAAAGCTTCCATATTAATTTTAAATGAGCTTTATTCAAGATGACTTTAATCTTGGTTATGGTGGCTATTCAATATAACATTCATTCTTTGTTACAACTCAAAGCCATATGTTTACTTCATTTGTTCCTATGAAGATAAGATTAAATTTTTAAAAAACATTTTAAGTAAGGTGAAATAAAATGGATTGTGGCATAGGAAACAAAATCTAATCCTTATTTCTATCCCTATGGTTCCACAGATTATCATCACTCTTTATAATTTCCTGCTAAGGCACCTCTTTGAATAAGGTCTGAATTGGCAACTCAGTATTCATATATTCTTTTTATCCACAAGATGCTAAAGTTAAAAACTTGGCACATATTTGGAAAAAAACACACACAAAACTTTCCCTTTCCAGCTTAATTGCTGTCACGGCAAACCTTCAGATGCAGCTACAGTGGGGTGGTTAGTTACACCGACTATTTGAATCCTAGCTCCATCCCTCCTGGCGTGTGGACCACAAAAATTACTTAATATTGTGCTGCAGCTTCTTCATCTTGAAGATGAGTTTGGTTTTCAAACCTACATCATTGGATTTCCCATGAGGTTTAATAATAGCCCTTACAGCAGTGTCATTATTTTTCACTTGGGTTTCAAATATAAAAATCATTTTTCTATGACTTCAAACTTTTAAAAAGGAAATGCAGTTCCTGTGGCCTGAATGATTGTGTTCTCCCAATGCCTGATGGGATTGTGTTAGGAGGTACGACCTTCGGAAAGCGATTAGGTTATGAATGAGATCAATGCCCTTATGAAAGAGATCCCAGACACAGCACCTTTGTCCCGCCCACCACGTAGGGACACGGCCAAAAGTCAGCAGTCTGCACCCCGAAGGAGGGCTTCAATCAGAAACTGACCATGCTGCACCTTGGTCATGGACTTCCAGCCCCCAGAACTTTGAGAAATAAATTTCTGTTGTTTATAATCTACCCACTCTGTGGTACTTTGTGAGAACAGCCCAAACAGACTAAGACAGCAATTTATGTAGTGACATGCACAGATCTTAAGAAGTATTCAGTTTGATGAATTTTAACATTGCATATACCATCTAACGCACTATCAAGATAATATAGGAGATTTCTATTTCCCTACTAAGTTCCCTTTGCCCCTTCCTAATACATCCCTGCTACTCCTTCCCACCCCACCACACGCACAGCAATCATTATTTTGATTTTATCTCTAACTTATGTTTTGTCTGTTCTAGGATTTCATCTGAATGGAATCGTAGAGTGCGTATTCTTTTGTATCATGCTTTTCCCATTCGTTATGAATTTTAATGAAATGTTTCACCTTCTTCTATAGTGTCACTTCCATTCACATTTTATTAGGTTGGTGCAAAAGTAGTTGCGGTCTTTTGCAATTGTTTTTAACCTGTGAAACCGCAATTACTTTTGCACCACCCTAATATGTGGCACACCTCTCCTTAACACAGAGTAGAGAATGATGGGTAGAGAGATTTAATTTTAAAAGTCTAAGAGAATGGCTTGGTGTTTTGGAAATGGCTTTGTAATTCCTAGCTGCATGACTTTTGGCAAATTACTTAAACTCTCTGAACCTCACTTATCACTTAAAAATGACTATTGTAAGATTTACCTCCCATGAATTTTTATTAGAATAAAATGGAATAATGCATGTGAAGTACCCACTACTTATGAGCACTAAAAATTGTCAGTCCCTTCACCTTTGAGGCCAGTAAGTCTCACAGCAGTAACCAGCCAGTCATTTTGGCCATTTATGTGACAAGTCACACACCCATCAATGGCACTGAATATGTCACCCTGTGTTAAATTGCTAAGTAGGCTCTAAACGGCTGTTCTCTTATATAATTATAACTTTTTATATTTATCTCCACCTTTATAACTTATAGATCATTGTGTCCGTGTGTTATCTCATTTAATCTTTATTGCATCCCTTACGCAAAATAGCTGATATGACTTTTACTTTACAGACAAGGAAACCAAGGCTCAATGTGGTCAAGTAACTTGTCTAGAATTATACAAATAGTTAGTAGCTTTAAAACCAGAGCTCTGTCACTAAAGCTTGCACTTTTCATGGGGTGATGCCGTGTTCCCTTGGCTAGAGATGACTGACCTTACCCTCGAGTCTTGCTGCCATTACTCTGCACCCAGGAGCTGCCCAGGCACACGTATGCATTCTCCAAAGCTCTCCACATGGCTTCTGCCTTCAGCACAGGTGATGCTTAGCTATGAATTGACTATGGTCCTTTATTAGTTCATTCGTTCATCAACAGGTATAGTTTGTTCTGGCCATTTGTGTGACTGCTATGTGCCAGAAATTATTCTGGGCCCTAGAAATTCAGCAACATGCAAAAGAGACTCCAAAAAAATCCCTTCTGTAATGAAATTTACACTCTAAATGGGGAAGATGGACAATAAGTGACTGTTTGTTTAGTTATTTACTCATTTAGTGGTTGGGGGTGGTGGTAATAAATTCTTTGAAGAAAATTGAAATAGTAAAGAGAAACCTGGAGGGCCAGGGCATAGGATTTGTTGTTCAAAACAGAGTGGAGAGGAAAAGCCTTGCTGATAAGTTGAAGGAGGTGGGAAATGAGCTACACAGATAAGGGATGGGATTGGGGGTGAAAGGTGTTCCTGCCAAAGGGAAGAGCAAGTGCAGAAGCACTAAGGCAGGCATGCTTGGCATCTTCTAGGAACAGCCTGGAAGCCAGCGAGCCTGGAGCAGAGTGATCCAGGGGGAGAGGGATGAGAGAGGAGAAATAGGGGGCCAACTGTGGCAGACCTTTTTGTCATTTTATGGATTTGGGCTTTTACTGCAAGTGACATGCAAAGCCATTAGAGGATTCAGGGCAGAGGAAGCACACGATTTGACTTATATTCCTAAGGGATCATTCTGGATTCTGGAGAAAGAACAGATCATAGGAAGGCAAAGGTGGAAGCAGGTATACCAGTTAGGAGGCTGTTGCAATAATCTAGCTGAGAAATGATGTAGTGGTAAAGTTCATGAGACGTTGTTAGATTCTGGGTGTGATTTGAGGCTAGAGCCAATAGGATTTGCTGATGGATGGGCTGTGGTTTGTGAAAGTGAGGTCAAGGGGATGTCAAGGTTTTTGTCCTGAGCCAGTGGAAGGAGAGAATTTCTATCACCTGGGATGAAGAAGGCAGGAAGAGGAACAGGTTTGGGAAGGAACATCAGGAGTCCATTTTTGGGGTAAGTTGAACTTGAAATGTCTGTTAAACTTCAAATGATGTTGGAGAGCAAATGGGTATACGAGTCTAGAGTTTAGGGACAAGGCCTGGGCTGTAGACACAAATTTGGGAGTTGTCAGAAAGGAGGGGAGATTAAAAGCTAGAGGCCAGATGAGTACATTGAGGGTGTGGGAGTGCAGACAGAAAAGAGAAATTCACTTACAGTCTCTTTGGAACTGGTGAAAACGTGAGTTAAAATGAAAACTGTCTCTCAGTTACAGAAAGGTTATTGGAGAGGCTTTTGTCTCTTATTACTGTTTAATATTTTCATGACATTTCTCACTTATTCCTCGTCCTTATGAAGGAGCGTCTTACTAATTTTATCTTTAGGATGAAAACCAGCTCTGCAGACCACTTGTTTCAGATCCCTCTCAGATTAATGGGCCCTGACATGGCTATTGGTCTCTTTGAAACTGCTCTCCCCTCTTTTCAATTCTTCAGGAATTAAGAGGGAGCCAAGTAGGCACAAAAACAAATACATCTGTGGGCTCAAGGGCCTGGTCCATACGAGGAACAGAGTTTTAGTTCAAAAAGTTCCATTTTCCTCTAAGAAGTAAAGATTAGAAACATTTCAACTGCTTTCATCTTACAGAGAAACAAAATCCTCTTTTGTGGAAATGTGGATGGGCAGAAATAATCTTCCTACTTCTCTCTAGATGTTATTATGTAACCTTTAGACTGTTTGAAGAAATCACTCTGAGAGTAATCTAAAGATGAATGGGAGATGACATACCTGAAAAGAGTTCGTTCCTATGTTACTGTGGTCGCATAACAAATTACCCTAAACTTAGTGGGATGCAATGGATAGTTATCACACTCTCGAATTCTATGGGTAACACATTCGGACAGGACAGAGCAGTGGTTGCCTATCCTGTACCATGAGGCCTGGGGCATCAAATAGAAGCTGGGAATCTGGGAGCAGGAATCATTTGACAGCTCCTGCAATGAACTAGCAGTTGCTACTAGGTGCCACTTGGGACCACAGTTCCTTTCCACATGGGCTTCTCCATGCAGTCTCTCTGCATGGGCTAGTTGGGACTTATTTGCAGCATGGTGGCTGGGTTCCAAGGGTGAGTTTCCTGGGAGAGAGAGCCGGGTGGACACTGTCTCTTTTGTCTGACTTAACCTGAGAATGCACACAGCATCACTTATGCTGTACTCTGTTAGTAGGGGCAGTCTTGAACTCACCCAGGTTTAGTGGAGGGAAGGTAGGTCCTACCTCTCAGGGTGGGGAGTGTCAATCACATTGTAAGAGGAGCATATGGGATAAGATACATACATTGGTGCATATCTTGGGGAAAATACAATCTGCCAAAGGTTTAGTGACTACCAGGAGCCTAAGCTATTAGATTCAAAGAGTTTTGGCTTGAGAAGTAAACACCTCTGTGAAGAGATTGGAGATGGAGGTAAGAACTTTCATCACTGGTTTTAAGAATGTTTTGTTCCTTGTTTCTTCCTGTTTTCCTGAGTATAAAAAATGTTGCTTCAGGAAGAGGTCTGCCTGTATCTGTACCTCAGGTTCACAGTCTCATTAGGGTCGTATTTGTACAGTTTGCTGGATGACAAGCTTCTCAGAAGGGCATAGGGAAGTGACAAATGTGGAGTTGCAAACAATTACTGAAGACCCCTGGGAGTTTGCAGGCATAACCCATAGGAGATAAGAGAGAGCTTTCCTCGGAGGCTGTTCCCCTCCCTGACAAGAAACCAATGAATTCCCTAAGCCACCCTATGCTTAATTTCCACCAATTTCCCTTCAGACGTGTGCGAAGAGAATCAGGCTACATCATACCCTTTAACTGTGTAGATTTAGGTCTAGGGGGAAAGCTCTTATCTTCCCCACACACAAAGTCAGAATCGTGGACCTATTTTTAGAAGAGATTGGTGGCTAGGTCCAGGTTACAGGATAGACTAAAAACATTCACAACCTCTAGATAAAGACTGAGAGGGAAATGACTAAAATCCTTGGTGTTATAAAGGCTCAGGGTAAAGTGAATGCAAATATATGGACCACATTTGGGGAGTTATTTGGGATGATTGCAAATTCCCAAGCAATGCGTATGCTATGGGCGCTAACATCAGAGTGATATTTTCTGGGTTTGTCCATATCATAGTCCAATCAACAGAAATTCTAGGCTCCTTATCAGCACTCCTGAGCAAGGTGACACAAAACGGGAAGAAAGCTTTTAAAAAAATAAGTGCCTGGGTCATGAAATATTAGAATTGACCTCAAATTTTAATACAGTTTAGATGGATCAGATTTTTGCAATTTTCAAAGTATGAAACAGCTGAGACTGATCTTTATTGATTAGTTCTATTTTAACTGGCCTTTGACTATTGGACTCTTAGGATGCTGGACTATCAAGTTCCTACAGATGTTGGGTTTTGGCTGCATGGGAGCTGCAGAAGCAGAGGCATCCAAGTGATGCTATGAGCGTATTGAGGGTCCAGGGTGGCTTGTAAAGGCTGGGAAGTGTTTGGTGATCAAGGGAAACTGAGGGAATCAAGAATAGAGAAGTTAGTTTCCCTAACAATGGGTACTTTCATGAAGGCACAGTGGAAAGGATTTGGAGAGAAGGTAGTAGGAGGAGGTTGGGTTCCCGATGAAGAAGCCCAGGTCAGTTCTAAGATAAGTTTGGGAAGGAAAAGATGACCTGGGTGGGGGGTGGGGGACTTACAATTTGGGTTCTGGGAGATAATGCAAAATTTGGGTAATTCAAATGTTCAAAAAGAATTATAATAATAATTTATGTAGTAGAGTAAATATCTTCCTTATGTGGCAGAGACTTAATACTCATCCTGTCCCATTTGCCTTTCTCCCTGGCCAGTGGGAGGTTACTCTTGTCCACTCCTCTTCCGTTTGGTTAGGGCCATGGCACTAGTCTGGCCCCTGGGATGTGGAGAGAAGTGACATGTGAGCTGAAGTATTTAATCACTGCTGTAAAACTCTCCAGTTTTCTCTTTTCTCTGCCATCAGAACCTCAAATGTTTCAGATGATGGAGCTTTGACTGGAGTGAGGGCAACGTGGATTAGAGACTAGTAGCCACTCATAGCCCCACCAATGCACAATGGGCATATTGCATAAGCAAGAAATAATTGTGTTAAGCTACTGAGATTTGGGGGTGATTACCTCATCATAACCCCGTCTATCCTGAATGACAACTCAGAGGTGCAAATAGGGTAACATTATTTTCTGTAACTTATTTTGCCATCGAGTCTGCACCTCATTGGAGGCTGACAATGGGACTTAAATGTGCCAATTGATAATAGTCACATGCTCAAGCTTTCAGGAATTTTTTTCCCTGCCAACACGGTATCTAGGCACGGGGCTAGTTCCTGTCCTCGTGGCAGAAGAGAAGACAGGTGTTTATGCTCTTCCTACTACTGGATACCCTGCTGACTTCAGCTACAGAAGTCAGGTTGGGACTTTATGGCTAGGACTTCTGCTGACTCTGTCCTATCTGGCTGGGTTTTCTAGGCCCTGCACGTCCTCAGATCTCAGGTGGTGGCCGAGTCCCACCCAGGAGCCTTGCCCAGGATGCCTGCCCCTGGCCCAGCCTCTACTATAAAGTTCCCTTTCCATGGCAGCACCTTGCATGCTTGATAGTCTCTATACTTTTCTGTCCCCCCATAGACCTATAGCCATGTCCAAATCACTTTCGTATTGCTCCCTTTCTAGTTTAGATTTCTATTCGGTCACTGTCTGTTCCCACTGCCTGATCTAAGAATCAGAGAGACAGGCGTGCTGGGCCTTTATGGAACCAGACACTCTCCTCCACTCTCCCCTCTCTCTCAGGGGAGGGAATGACCTCCAGGTAGGGAATGACCTGCCCTTTCTGTCTGGTGGGACCTTCCTCTAAGTCATTTCCTCTCTTGTGCATTTGTAGACTTCTTTATCCTAAGTGGCCCTGCCTCCTTCCCCAAGGCATTCAGACTATGACTTGGCCAAATCATGATGAACGTGATTTATGAGAGCATAAAACAAAAACTCAGGTTCACATTTTCAAAGTAATACATTAACATTTATAAAGTACTTTCTCCTCAGAAATTCTGCCTACTTGCCTGACCTTATTGTCATTTGCTGACACACTTGGTTGAGAGTCCAGCAGCCTTCAGTGTGTGTTCTTTTCTTGAAGGGATGTGGACAGCTCTGGTGTCGACTGTTGTGGTTCCTTCCTGTTGGTGGATTGACCCAGGGAGCTCCTTCCACTGTGTGGAACACTGTATATAAAATATTTGTCTGCAGCAAAATAAACTCAGAGTTTAACCTCCAATTCCCATGGAAACCCTATGGGAAACACAATCCTTTCTTTTATTAGGTTGGTGCAAAAGTAATTGTGGTCTAAAAGGAAAATAATTGCAAAAACCACAATTACTTTTGCACCCACCTAATACATCTGCCAGCTGCCTTGTTTTCCTAAAAACCATATCTTAATTTCCTTTAGGGTCTTACACAGTCGTGGCTTATTTCAAGACTGGCAAGGCAAATGACTAAAGGCAAATACTTGAATATTTTTTAACTTTCTTTTTGTGACATCTTTCGTCTGCACGTTGAGGACTTAGGTGAATTTTGTCTTACTAAGAGACATTCTCATTTTTATACAAAGTATCTTGTCTAATTTTGTACCTCTCCTATGGGATGGCCCCATAAATTTGAGATCCGTAGATCATTTTAAGATGAACCCCAGAGAGTCTTGATGATTTTAAACCTTGAGAATGGTTTGACCTGGAGACTCATAGTTGCTCTTTATGGGAAATAATGATTGCTCAAGAGCTTTTCAATACTTTTTTTAGTTTGCTGCTGAATGTATTTAGCCATGCATGATATTGTATTTGTTGAGCTCATGATATTCTGTCTTTCATCTCCCCACCAAACAATCGAATCATGCTTTAGGAGTATGCCATCTGTCTTTCTTACTCTCAGCTGCTGAAACTTTGTGCTAGACAGAGCTGCTACATTTCTCTTCTTCTGTGGCAGGAACAATACAGAGGAAATTCTACCCCCTCTTTAGTTAACACGATGATGTTAGGAGCATGTTCATGAATAGATGTATGGCATTTTTGACAAAAGATACATTTCTAAAAGTTGCCTTGAAAGCACATCTCTCTATTCTAAACCCTATGACCTTATTTATTTGATTGGACAGCTTTTGTGCATTACTTAAAAATTTATCAGGCCCACCGCTTACTTGAGCTACTTTTGTGGGAACTCGTTCCTACAGATTTTAATCTTCTTCATGCAGGAGCAATTAGACTGAGACTTACTATTGGCTCATTCCATGTACCTCTAGTTTCTTGCCCTATGGCTTCTCTGATATCACACTTGGGATACTGCTTTGTACTTACAGATATGCAACCCAGAAGTTTACATGAGCCACCCTTGACCATTGGGAGAGAGGACTAGATGGATGAATGCTTCCTTTTTTGTCCCCTGGGTGGACGCTTCTGAGATACAAGGAGCCTTATGTAAAGGTCCTTGAAAGGTCCTGGTGCATCAAGTAATGGCTGCTTGTAGGAATGGCCAACTCAATAATACGTTCTTGTGTCAGCTTTGCCTTCTTGTTTTGCTTCCCCTGTCTTGTAGTTTTGCTCCCTAGGAAACATATTTCAAAGTAACCTACCTGCATAGAGATTTTTGCCTCAGTTCTGCTTTGAGGGGCACCGAGGCCAAGACAGTATTCTTCTTTATAAAATACGAGCTAGTGTTTTCTCTTGTTTCTTATCCTTTTTCATTAAAGCCTACCAACAGAGCCAAACTTACAGAGAAGTGTTTCTGACTTTGATAAATATGTATGTGCATGCACGTGTGTATGTTGGAGTATGTAACTGCATTCCAAAAGCAGCTATAGTAATTATTTTGTTATCTACATAAGGAGATAGACAAATGAATTATCCAAAAATTATTTATATTTGATATTAAGATGCACCCACTCCCCCATTTACTGATAGTCAAAACTCCTGGTTTTAAGTTCCTCCAATTTGATACTTCTTTTATAACCTAGGATCCTATGGTATAATGGTTGGAAAGAGGTCTTGGAGAATCTACAAAGCAGATAAACTGACTTAATTGTAAGAGTTAAATTGAAATTATTTACTGCTTGGGATAATTCACATTTTATTCCCATCTATTAATATGAATAATTAAGAATTGATTGCAGTGATAATGATATAATATGACTTCTTTTTATTTGATATTGGAAACCTGTCTAATTAGTTGTTCCTAATGGATATATTGTCAAAATGGCTATCATGAGAGTGGTCCATATAATTTAGGGGGGTAAGAGGGAGGGGGTGCTAGAAGAATACCTTCTTAGGTAAAGCTGGGCCGCCTCCAAATTCTAGAGCCTCACAATCATGGAGGGGGAATCCTGATGACCATTTCCATAATCAGTGTCTAGAAAAGGAATTTGTTCCCCTGCTGTGATATTGTGGTTTATAATAAATACACATTTGGCCTTCATCCCAATTCCTGGCACAGAGCTCCTAAAACCCTTAGAATGTCCTAAGTGAAGAAAGAGAAAGCTATCTTATGTTAATGATGTGACATTTGGAAAGCCCCTAAGTAACCTAAGGATGGGGACTGGTTTCCAGGGACAGCCACCTGTGATCAGTCCCACTATCCCCAACCTCTAGGGAGGGGAGAAGGACTGGGGATTAACTTCAATCACCATGGCCGTTGATTTAATCAATCATGCCTATGAGCGAAGTCTCCATAAAAACCCAAAAGGATGGGGCTCACAGAGCTTCTGGGTTGGTGAACACATGGAAGTCTTGGGAGAGTGGTGCAGAGAAAGCACGGAAGCTCCTGGGCCCTTCCCACATAGCTTGCCCTATGTACTTCTTCATCTGGCTGTTCATCTGTATCCTTTATAATATCCTTTATAATACCCTGGTCAAAGTAAGCAAATGTTTCTCTGAGTTCTGTGAGCTGACCTGTCAAATTACTTGAACTCGAGTTGGGGGTGGTAGGAACCTGATCAGTGGGTCAGAAGCACAAGTGACAACTTGGACTTGCAATTGGCTTCTGAAGTGGGGGGAGTGGGGTGCAGTTTTATGGGACTGAACCCTTAACCTGCATGAAGTGATGCTATCTTCAGGTATACAGTGTCAGAATTGAATTCAATTATAGAGATACGGAGAAATGCTTGGTGGTGTTGGACAAAAATACTCATTGAACCTGCTCAAGAAGATGGAATCCTCTCAAAATCTCAAAGGAATAGGCATGTACTAAGAGAGTTTTGGAATAGGAGATCCCTAAAATTTTGTCATCTAGTAGGAATGCTGAAATTGGGGTTCTATTCACTTGAGAGCATGCCTGATGTGATTTTTATCCTATTATTGCTCCTTTCTCAGTAGGCAGTAGATACAGTGTAGCTCTGGTTTCTCTTTCCTTTTGCCAGGACAGGCAAAAATTAAAGAAAATCTGGAATCACCCCTTTTCTTGTGGTTGCATAGTGGTAATTAGTCATAATGGGATTCCTTCAATCTTCTGTTCTACTTTGATCATTTTATTTCCTTTGGTGAATCATAAGCAATCATGTTTGCAAACATGTACCCTTTTGAGATTTTTCAATACTATACCAGTTGGATCAAGAATTTTATAAGCTGACGGTATTAATTAGGACTATTTTGGTTGCAAATAACAGAAAGCCAAGTAACAGTAGTTGAAGTAAGGATGTTGTGATGTGTCACCGATCTCAAGGGCAGGAGTGGGGCTTACATACCAATCTCGGGCAGCCTCTCTCTTCATCTTTTGCTTATTCATGTCTTTAGTTTTCTACCTCATTTCTCTCCTCCTCACTTTTTTCACTGGCTTGCTCTGCTTTCATGGAAAGAAAACTTGGCTGTTGACTGGACCTTACCTGAACTTTTCATTTATAGTTTTAGTCACCTGGAAAGAGATGGACTCTCCTCATTTTCAGTTACCAAACCGCTGGCAAAGGACTCTAAGTGGTTCCGTTTGGGTCACATGCTCACCCTGGAACCAATCTGCTGGCCAGAACAATCTCTGGGAGGTGACTGGCCCAGATGTTTTCCCCAGGACCAGCTAACTGGCCAAGACACATTTTGTACAAGACAATTGATTCAGAAACCATGTTAGTAGAGAAGGGAAAAAGAGGGGGAAGAGGTTATTTCCAAAAGAAAGTAGGGGAGGGATAGAGGTGGCTCTATGTAGTTAGAGCACTAATGGTTCATTACACTGATCTGAAGGAATTTGACCCCTTATAGTCAGTAAGGTAAATTTCACAAAAAAATACCAAATCTCTTTGGAGCTGGGAAAATTAAATGGTACCTTTAGAAAAAAATAGAGGTGTTTTTAAAATACATAGTTTCTGATTATGACATGGATGAAGATGATATAACAATTCAATATAAGCATCAAGTGTTATTAAAGCCATGTAAATATTGGAATGTTGATGGAATATTGGAATGAAGTGAAAATGAAAACATTGGAATGCAATGAAATATTCTTCCAGCTACTGAAATCCTCCTTCAATTAAATATGTATTTAGTTTTATTTGTTGTTATTGTGCAAATAATAAGTGATTTGGTAGGTTAGCTCTAGAGGTATTTTGCTTGGTTTGTTGTTTCTCTTTGCCACTTACTAGCTGTAAAGCCTAGGAAATATTACTTAACCTCCCTATACCTCAGATTACTTATTTGTAAAATAAGGATGTAACTGTGGCCTTTTCACAGGTATAAAATTAGTTACTACATGCGAAGTGCTTAGAACAGAGCTTGGCAGGTAGTCAGCCTTCAACAACTATTAACTGTCATTATTAATACTCTTTGGTCATGATTACCTTCTTCAAGAGTATAAATGAATGACACAAATGGACTTTCTTGCATACCTTTTTGAATTTCATTGAAATGATCACTTAACATGGGTCTTTGCAAAAAGTTCATGAGCTCTATCTCACAGAAAAATATGAACAGAATAGAGGTCACTGGTCATACTTTGAGGACCTGAAAGACAGTCTGCCCTAGTAGCCATTACAACTTTTCACAAATGTTCCATTTCATAGATTCCAGCACCCTCTCCTTTTGGGCACATGGTAGGATTTTATTTTCTACCTACTGGAAGTTAAGTGTAGCCGTGTGACTTGCTTTGGCAATGCTTTGTCATCTTTCTGGGAAAAAACTTTATAGAGTCATGGTGTTTTGCCACATTTTTTTCCCTTCTCCCATGACAACGGGCAAATTCTAACATAAGGGCTTTTCCATTCACCTAAATCTCTGATTGACAATTCACAGTGGGTATGCAGTATGAACAACAGAAAATTTTTGTTGTTTTATACAACGGAGATTTTGCCATTTTTGATTCCAGTGGAACTGACGCCCTTCAAAATAAGGCCTCTGAAAATAAGGGTGGCTTCAGGCATTAGGTCTGGCTGAGCTGGTTCTTCTTTGGCTATGTTTCATTCAGGAATGAGCAGCTGCATAATTAGGATATCGGTTTCAAAGAGCATCACACTATTAAGAGCAAATGTTTTAATGCAGGACAATACACATTTTGTGCAATGATGCTGTTATTATTTCAAAACTCTGGCATCAGTGAAAATTTATATTAAAGTAATCAATTTCTAGTCCAGCCTCACAAAAGCAGAGTTCATTTTTAAGGCTGCCATCTCTGTTTGATAGGCCCATACACCCATCGTTCCAACACTCCCAAACACTGGTATTAATAAACTATGTTTCATTGTTCTGTCTAGTTTTAACTATCCATCTTATCTTTTTCTTTTTCTGCTTTAATTTACAAAAGATCTGATTTTCTCTATCTTTCAAGTTAAGTAATTTGGTATTTTTTTAAATTAGCTTCAGGTGTACAAAACAATGTAATAGACATTTACACCCCTCACAAAGTGATAACCCCACCCCAATCTACTACCGCTCTGATATCTTATATAGCTGTTACAATTCCATTGATTCTATTCCCTATGCTGTGCTCCATGTCCTGTGAATATATATATATGTAATTTGGTATTTTTTATTCATCTCGAAACTTATGAAGCACAGTTTATTTGGCCCTTTAAAATAGTATTTCTGTTATTCCTGGGCTAGAAATAAGTATACAGTTGTGTAAAGGACCTGTTTCAAACTTGGGGAGATTTCATTGTACTGAGGCCAGAGTTTTACTGAAGCATTTCTTCCACATCCAACTGTCCAACAAAATCTTTTTGTTTTTCTCCAGAAATGTCTCTTAAATTCACTCACATTTTGTGCCCCTTGGGCAGTACCGTAGTTCAGGTTTTCCACATCTCTGGCTCGTGAATTGCAAGCTTCCCAACTGGTTTTCCTGGCACTGTTCTCTCATCTACCATCAAATTTGCCATTCTAGAAATCAAATCCTAGAAGCTCATTATCTACCCAAGGATACAATGAATGCTTTAGCATTTAGAGTCCCTCCTCCATTGTGTATTTCCCCCCCATCTCCTATATTCTAGTACTCACAATTCTCCAAGGACAGCTTTTTATCATTTGTTGAAACTGTCATAGCTTTTCATGCCCTGAGGCTCTGACTATATTGATTTCCCTGATCTAAAAATAACATTCTCTTCTATCCTGTATTGGTTTGCTAGAGCTACCATAACAGTACCACAGACTGGGGGGCTTAAACAATAAAAATTTATTTTCTCGTAGTTGTGGAGGCTGGAACTCCAAGATCAAGGTATCAGCAGATTTGATTTCCTCTGAAGCCTCTCTCCTAGCCTAGTAGCCGGCCACCTTCTTGCTTTGTCCACACATGGTTATCCCTCCGTGTGTCCTTGGTGTCTCTTTGTGTGTCCAAGTCTCCTCTTATAAAGAAACTAGTCTGATTGGATTAGGGCCCACGTAATGGCCTCTTTTTCATTTAATCATCTCTTTAAAGACCCTACCTAAATGCAGTCACATTTTGAGGCATTAGGGGTTAAGACTTCAACATAGGGATTTGGGAAGGGGCACAATTTACCTGGAGCACACCATGTTCTTCAACTATTTATCCTTCAAAATCCAGTTTTCTGGGAAATGTTCCCAAGATCCTCTACTTACTACGGTAACTCCTTGATACCCATAGCATTTGGTACTTACCTCAATTATCACACTAACTATATGGTATTGTAATAATTGATGTCATAGGTGGGCAAACTTTTTCTTGAAGGGTCAGATATAAATATTTTAGGCTTTGTAGGCCAGGCTCTGTCACAAATACTCAACTCTGGCATTGTATTCATAAGGGAGTTCAGAGGTCTTTATATGCCTAGGTACCAGTCTGTGGGGGCATCTCAAGCCCTCAGTATGAGAATTTGTCTTCAATTTACTTTGAGTTTATGGATAGTGAACTTTAAGAAAAATCTTCTTTTGCTATGTATTCATTCATTTCTCATAAAAATCTAGTGCAGCCTGCAGAGCAGCAGCACACATAAGTTTTACCCCCAAGTGCCATTGGTCTCCTATGTCATGGTCTAGGTAACTTCCCTAGCTGTGGGATCCAGAGCACATCATTTAATTTCCTGGGGAACAAATTCCTAATTTTTAAAATAAACAGTTGGATAGAAAGCATTTTCAATGGAGGAGCAATTGGATTTTGCTCAACTCACAGTTACAGGACGATTCTTCCATTTGTGAGACTGTCCTGCACGTTGCAGGATGCTTAAAATCTCTGACCTCTGACCAATAGCACTCCTTGTCTTTTGGACAACCCCAAATATCCCCAACTATTTCCAAACAATCTGAGTTTTTGACACTTTGCATAATCTGTCACGTCTCTTCCAATTCTAGAATTCTATGGCTCTTGTAATTTTTTTGACAGTTAAATATCTAGCAAATACCTCTTTATCTGAAATCTAAGCTAATCAGAAAGCACAGATAATCAGTTTTTGTTTTGTATGTTTGGAGAGCGGATATTGTGTACTCTGACTTTATTTTTGTATTTTGAGAAGAAGACAAATGACAGGTAAATAACTTGTGTTAATTCTGAAATGTTGCTTATGCTGGGTTACCTCAGATTTAACCCAGTCTCTGATTCTCCTGCAACTTCCAAAGTGGTAGTCACACCTCCATGTGGCTATTTCAGTCTACACTCAAATTGGTTCAAATGAAGTAAAATTAAACACTCAGCATCTCAGTTGAGGTCACCACATTTTGCTACACATATGGATGTAGTGGTCCCGACTGGCTGCCATATTACATAGCACAGGTATAGGACACCTCCTTCCACATAGAAAGTTCTGACAGAAAGTTCTAACTGTCCTAGTCTCAGCAGTTATAGCTGATTCAATCTATGTCATGAAACGTTTTATTTAGCTCATTTTTAATACTGAGAATGTCATTATATTCTAATTATTTAGCAACCCAGACATGAAAACCTTTTTCCCACACATTCAGGAAGGCTGAAATTTCACTGCAATTAGTAAAATATGCACTTGGCAATTAGAGTATTTTTAAAGATTTGTGTGGATGATTCCACTGTAGAAGAAGTGGCAGCCCAGATTTTTATATGTGGAGGTCTAGTAAGACCTACTTCTCTGGTTCCAAAAGCCTTGCAAACATAGGCATTTCCACAGTCATTGCTTCCTTTTGGTGTATGTTTGGCGTCGTTAAAGACAAAAATAGTCTTGGCCCAAGTTTTTCCATTGTATGAGTTCACTTGCTGAAAATGCCTTATTTGCTGCCTGATGTCAGGATTAGAGTTTATGTCTGGAGGGGCCTCCCTCACTTGTTTTTCCCTCCTGGAACCTCACATGCCTGTATACTGTGCCAGAGGCAGGGCTAGGGCTTAAAATCACAGAGGACACGAGGCAAGTGTGAGATCACAGGTAGGTTGGTGAGTCCCTCATGACCACATGTGCTATGTTTTAATTAGTGGAGCTTTTCTTATTGCTATGACTGTATTTTAATTGCCCATGGGGCATACTTGCTTCCTAGATGAAGGCTCACAGAGTCCCTCAGATGATTCATTGCTGCTTATCCGAAAGCTCCAGATGGCTTCCTGCTATACAGCTTTAACTCAGTTTACAGTTACAGATAAGAAACCTATAGTGAGAGGCCACTCTGGTTGTCAGGCCCTTTTGTCAATCTCTAACTGTGAGAATCCATTCCTCTTCAGATAGCCCTTTTAAATGGGTGAATAAGCTCTTGTATTTGTATAGTAACCATAGCTGGCACTGATGGGATGCTTACATTGTACCAGGCAGTGGGGTAAGATTTCCACATATATATTTCACTTATTCCTCCCAACTGGATGAGGAGGGTTCTGTTATTAGCCTTAGTCTTAGACATGTTAAGTAACCTACTGAAGGTCACACAGCTAGGAAGGTGTAGGGCTGTGATTTGATTCAAGAGCGTACAGATGTGTACACACAGACATACACACGCGATTCTATTAAATGCTTGGTGTACTTTTCTACTCCATCTTCTTTACAATCTTATGAGGTATAAAAGGACCCTAAATAAGGCCAAAGAAACAGCCAGAGACCCCAACACCAGAGAAATTAAATTTCAAAGCTCCTGACCTTCTTGTTTCAGATAAGCTCATGTCCCTAATATGGCATGGCCGCTCAGCATATGGAGTGAGCATAAATGTCAGAGGGAAGGACAGAGAAGCATGGTCTCCGAAGGGAAGCAAGAACCTGCCCTTATGACAGACTCCTGCCAATTAAACTCCTCTCTTGGTCAAGAGTAGTAGAGGGCGGATTTTTTCAATCTGTTGAGATTTTGCTTCCCAGCAATTGTCATCAGTTTGGTTCAAATAAACTCTTCTAAATTAAAAACAAAACAAGACAAAAAAAGAGTGGTGGAGACTTGGGTAACTCAGAAATGGGATAGTTATTCTAAAGCTACATTTGAGGCAAAGGTGGATGAAGACTTTCAGGGGAACCTACCCAGAGGATTTGGTCTTCTAAAGCCAGGAGGTATAGAGGGGCTGGATCTGAGGCAGTTCAACATGTTTCAAGAATCTGCCCTTTAGACTCCTCCACTAGCAGGATGGCTCCTTCAAGGATGCCCACATCTGCTTCATACCACCAGTTGACTTATTCTTCCCCTATTTCCAATTCCAAATAATGAGAGAAGGAACCTGATTGGCTCAGCAAACATCCATCATTTTTGTTTGGGCAGCATCCCCAGCCCCCAGGAGGACCTTCCTGGACAGGTGACCCTTCTGTTTTTAGACAGCTTCCTTTTGCAACCTTCTCCCTCCAGATATTCAGTGGTTATTCTATCTTCAGCTGCCATGATAAGATTTTCCAGTTTTGGAGGGAGAAAGGACCCAACAGTTTTTCACCAAAATTTTTGATGCTAAATATATTTTACAAAGACACAGAGTATAACGTGCTTGCCACAATGAAAACAAACACGTATCGTAGAGGATCTAAAATTCAGAATGCAATGCAGTCATTGTTATTGTATTGCAATTTTCTGTTTATGAGTCTGTCCTCCACTAAATACTGAGCTTCTGAGGAGGGATGGAGTGCATATATTATTCTTTTCTGCCTCATAGATTGGCTGATGTGTAGTGTACACTGAGCACAGTTTTGTTGAATGAATAAATAATGGCATCATCTAACACTAGCTGGTCACATCTGGGCATCATATTTATTTTGTCTGTGGGCCACACTATAGGAAACTCATTGTTGACATAATCAAAAGGTAAAAGTCAGACTGGGACATGAGATGCCTTTGGGTGACATAAGGGTGTCGAAGCAAGAAAAGGGGAATACTGAATGGGTTTGAATTCACACCCTTATGGAGATGGAACTGATTCCCCTCATTCCTGTGGAAGCTTGGGAAGGCTCAATGCTTTCCTGTCAGCAAATGGGGTGGAGAGCCTACCTTGGCATGACAGAACACAATTATTGTAACAATTGAGAAGGAGTCAAAATACACTGGTGGGTTCCCTTGGCAAGAATGAGCTATCTTTTAAAAAATACACTGGTGGTAAGGCATGGTCTTTCTATATCTGGGGTCTAAGATACCTGGGGGTGGGTAGAGTGGGGGAGAGTTGTGGGAATGGTCACCCATTAGGAGCATATTCACTCCAAATGGCATCTTGACAATAGGTTATTTAAAGTTTTTGTGTTTATGACTATGATGAGAAAGCACTGGAGCAGGTGAATTACAGAGACAGTTCTTAAAAGATGGTACCACATTAGCCCCCCAGTTTAGACCTGGGCTTCACTTTTGACTGGGGTGGGTGTGCAGAATTATCCAACTGTTGGAAGTTCTGGTTCGTGAATATCAAGAAGGAATTTAAAGCTAGCGCATTTACTTTTTGACTTTCCTACCTTCAAATATTATTTCTTTTTTTAAATTTTATTAAATTTATTGGTGTGACATTGGTTAATAAAATTATGTAGGTTTCAAGTGTACAATTCTACAATACATTGCCTGTATATTGCATTGTGTGTTCACCACTATAGTCAAATCTCCTTCTGTCACCATATATTTTACCCCCGTTACCCTTTCCTACCCCCACCCCCATACCCTTTTCCCTCTGGTAACTAACGTACTATTGTCTGTGCCTATTAGTTTTTGTCTTTTTGTTCATTTGTTGCTTTCAGTTTTATATCCCACATATCAGTGAAATCACATGGTTCTTGACTTTTTCCATCTTACTTATTTCACTTAGCATGATTTTCTCAAGATCCATCCATGTTGTCGCAAATGGCAGTATTTCATCTTCTTATGGCTGAGTACTATCCAATTGTGAATACCACCTCACATCTGTTAGAATGGCAATCATCAACAAGATGAGTAGTAACAAGTGTTGGAGAGGCTGTGGAGAAAAAGGAACCCTCATACACTGCTGGTGGGAATGTAAATTTGTACAGCCACTAAGGAAAACAATATGGATGTTCCTGAAAAAATTAAGAATAGAATTACCATGTGATCCAGCATTCCCTCTTCTGGGTATCTACCCAAAAAAATCTGAAAACATTTATCCGTAAAGCTATAAGTACCCCTATGTTCATTACAACATTATTCATGGTGGCCAAGACATGGAAATAACCAGTGTCCTTTGATAGATGATTGGATAAAGAAGATGTGGTACATATACTTGTATACAATGGAATACTACTCAGCCATAACAAATAATGCCATCTCTTAATTGAAATTTTGAGAAGATATTTTTGAACACTTCCCCTCATAGGAACTACAGAATCCACCATTCTCCCCCCACACCATTAAAAAAATGAGGTACAGTTTTTGTTTCAAAGAAAGCATTTTTGGTTTATTTTTGTCATCCTTACATTTCTCATGTATAGGTAAAGACTTCAATGCAGTTGTCTGTAAATATAGAAACTTCTGCCTACCTAGTCTACTTTTTCAGGTCTTTGTCCACTGTCATTTCTAGTTTTCCTTTGTATCCCAGAGGGAAAAAGAAAAGAACACTTTCAAAATGATTGCAACTTTGATTTAAAATTTTAATGAGGAATATAACTCTTGGTATTTCTCAAAACATATGATTCTGGCTTCAGTCTTTTTTTTCAAGATGCCAGCATAACAACATCATACCAACAAAATATGAGTATTTTGGTACTTAAAGGTTCTAAGATGCATGGGATGCCAGAATGCCAAAGACAGCTTTTGCAATCAATTCTCAAATGTCATTTCCTTAAAGAATCCTCTTTCCTCACTCCTCAATGTAGATTACATCTCTGTTATAATCCAGAGGTCTGCAAACTGTGGCCCTTGGGCCAATCCAGCCAGCCTCCTGTTTTTGTAAATAAAGTTTTATTAGAACACAGCCACATCTGTTCATATACATATTGTCTCTGGCAGTTTTTGCAATACAATGTCAAGGTTGCAGCAGAGATTTCAACAGAAATTATATGGCCCACAAGCTTAAGATATTTACTCTTTTATCTTTAATTAGAGCAGTTTGACAATCATTGGCTGTCTATAACTTTCCTTCAAAACCCTAATACAATTTGTAATGATATACGATTATTTATTAATGTTAATCTCACACTATTTTTCAAGCTCCGTGAGTGCAAAAACCATGTTTATTATCCTCAGTATTACATTCCTAGAACTTAGACTAGTGTTGGCACATACCAGTTACTTAATAAATGCTTGTTAAATAAATAATTAGATGACGATTTGGGAGAAAATACTGTCTCTAGCATAAATTCACATTTCTGTTTAAACTTACGAGCCATAATGGTGAAGGGTAAAAGGCATAATGCACAAAGTGCTCAGCATAATGTTTAGAACATGAAATATGCCGAATAAATGATAGCTCTTACTAAGGTCCTCCAAATCTCCTTTTAAAATCCTATAGAGCCTTTGCCACCAGGGGACAGCCTTATAAATGCACAAAAATATTAGGAAATGCATTCATTCTAGGGCACTCTTGTTAAAAAAAAAAAAAAAGTATTAAATGGGCACTCCATGCCTGGTAAAGCTACTTTCTTTTCTTATTTCATGGCTTCTGAGTTTTATCACTCTGCCAGTTTTCTGTAAGCTCTTTCAATGATGTGTCTTCTTGAAAAGAGGATCAGTGGGGAAGCCAGCAGCCTTACCAAAGATAGTGTCGGTTCTTCCTTTGTTTGCTTGTTACCTGGGCTGTATATTGGAATCGTCTGGGGAGCTGCTGAAAATACTGATGTCTGGGCTCCATCCCCAGAGGTTCTGGTTCATTGGTCCAGTGTGGTGCTTTTAAAGCTTCCTGGGTGACTCTAATATTCAGCCAGCAGGAGACTATCAGTTTTATCAGTTAAGAGGTATTCGATGAGTATTTGTTCTAAGACTGAATATACAAACAGATAATGGCTAGACCACATATAAGAAAAGATCTCTGGCCCACAACCTCTGCAGTAACTGACCTAGAAGGATCGGGACTCAGTCAATAACTGCCACCTTTCCTATTTTTTCACCCTCCCCTCCCACTCAGGACCAACCAGAGAAAATCAAACATACTCCCCAAACAAATCAGATAGGATGCACTGTTTCTATTTAGCCCACTCTAACATCGCCGTGCTATCACCCTCCAAACAGGGTATACCTGAAGTCCTCTCTCTCTCTCTCTCTCTCTCTCTCTCTCTCTCTCTCTCTCTCTCTCTCTCTCTCTCTCTTTTTACTATAAAGCTTTCCTATCCCCCTGCTTGAGTTTGAGTTTCTGCTAAATGCAAGTGATGGTGGCTGACTCCCTTGCTCCGCCAAACTCTGAATAAATAGCCTCTCTTTGTACGCTTTTGACTGGTCTTCATTTATTTTCACAGTTCTATTGTTCTTGTTATTGTAACTGGTATTGCACATATAAATAACATAGTTTGGCTTGTCTTATAACTGGGAGAATCATATAGCAGAATCCCCCTGGGATTAGCTGAGGTAAAAACAGGAATACATATAAGGATTCAAGGGTACCTCAGACAACCTAAGGGGCAGGCAGGGACCAGTTGGATCTCAGAAACCCAGGAATGGAAGGCTGTTGGGAGCCAGGAAATTTTCCTGCTCTGTCTCTTGTCCCATTTTTCTCTGTGCATCTGCTTAATTCTTTCTTCTTGGTCCAGACCACCTGTCTCTATTTTCCAGTCCACATGGAGGACTAGCCACTGCCAACGACTACCCTGGTTTGCATCTCCTCAATTAACGACAGAAGAGCTAGACCAACTGGAATCTCTTATTCCCCTTCCACATCCCCAAGGAAGGACCTCACTGCCCCATGTGGTGGAGATTCTTTTCCTGCAGCCCCACTATAACCATGTTGATTGCTGGGAGTTTAATTCCCACTTGTAAACGGAAGGGCGGTTGAGGGGTACACTTTAGCAATACAGCCTTAATAATAGAAAAGCAGTTTCATTTCAATGCTAGACTTTACTAAACCCTTTGTTCAGCTGTTTTCCAGCTCCCTAGTGATTTCAGTCTCCTTTGGTAAGGCTTACCTTGTACAACTTGAACCAGCAGCTCCACCCTCACACATCTTAAGGTTATTTGAATATTTTAAGGAAAATTGTCCTTGAGACCATGGTGCCTCAGGGACCCTTATGGGTGTGTCGCTACTTTGTAAGCTTATATGCCCATAGAAGTGTGCCAGCTATGTCCATGCCCCTACCAGCTTCCATTAGAAGTACACTTTACCCATTACTTGACAAGGGATGTTCATACCCAAACAACGGTTAGACCTGTTTGTCCTTTCGGAGAGCTTTAGGTCCTTGGATCTTCTTGCCCAGCCAACCTAGGGTTTGGAGAACTGTTTGGAGCACCCCGACTTCTCACTGTACCTATCTCCACTCATCCAAAGTGATGCTATTCTCCTTCACTTGCCCCTCCCTCCATGAATCCACAGGGATGCAGAGTCAGCAGGGAGGGATTAGGGAGTAAGAGAATTTCTGGAAGTAGCCATCTACTTCTAATCAACTCAGGCACTAAATTCTGGGCAACACAAGGAGGCAATTAAGCATAAGTGTATGTCATTTGCTTTGTAGGAAAATATAGATTGCAGAGCCTAGAGTGTTTGCGACACCATTCAAGCCAAAACTAGGGCATACGGTGCTGCTCCCACCAAATCACATACCATAAGTATAGAGGAGCCTGTAGGATTAAGTCAGAATTGATACTTTCAAAAGGAGCTTGGAAAAAAGTACTGCCTCAAATGTTGCAGCCACTATAACCACAGAGCTCTGCACTGAGTCTTGATATCAAAGATTTATTGAAGACCTGACACATTTGCCATTATGCAAATAACGTATTCTTACTTTTGTCAACTGTGAAGTTCAATTAGCATTTTATTATGTGAAGTCAAACAGGCGCCTACTCCTTAAACTCCTAGCTTTAAACAAGCAGCAATACTGTCAGTCTGTTTTGATGTCTGCTTATCGCTAAGCAGAAAGAACAAGAACAAAGACATCCGGGAGTTTTGTATTGGTTATGTAACTGCAGAGTTCATAGTCTCTGTTCTTTTCAAGGTCTTGGGGACTATCTGATCTGGCATTTCCAAAGCCAGATATTTGAGGACATCCTGTGAAAGATCATCTCTCCCTTTCATTCCCCCACCTCCCGCTCCTGAAATACTTTAGGAGTATTTCAGTGCATCTGAAAAGGATTCATTAGGCTCTGAGAAGCAGAGTGCATTGTGACCCAGCTTAAAGGGATGAATTTCCACTCCTCTGCTTACTCATATAGGCTTAGCAAGACACAGATGTTTTCGAGCCTCAATTTTATTGTCAGTCGAATGGCAATGTATGAGGTGTGATCAACAATACAGTGAATTTTTAAATAAAAAACCATTATTACAGTAAAAGACACATTACCATTAATCCTCATAATACTCCCCCTTGCTTCAAACACACTTATCCTATAATTCTTGCCACTTTCTGAAGCAGTTCTGGAAGTCCTCTTTCATGTCTTTAGTTGTGCTGTCGTGGCTGCCTCGATGTCCTGAATCAATTTTAAACATTTACCTTTCATGACAACATGGAGCATTGTCATGATGGAGGATGATTTACGACACACTTTAAAACACACCTTCTCTCAATTGTAGCTCATACCCGACTGACTGCACTGAACAAGTTGAAACTTGTCACACACTGTTACTAAATTTCAACACTCCACTTCCCATATTGAAGATCCCTGCCTTTCTGTTGGATGGCACTCGGCAGCAGCATTCACCATATTTGATCACAATGGAAAGGGTCCATATCACACATTGCTCCTGGTGGGGCAATTTCTGTCAAATAAAAACGTGACAGTGTGTCTTCATCCACCTTATTCACTGGATTTGGCACCATGTGACTTCTGGCTCTTCCTCAAAGTCAAAATGACCATGAAAGGAAAACATTTTGAATCAATTCAGGACATCGAGGTAGCCATAACAGTGCAACTAAAGACACTCACGAAAGAGGACTTCCAGAACTGCTTCAGAAAGTGGCAAGAACCATGGGATAAGTGTATTTGAAGCGAGGGGGAGTATTTTGAGGGGGGATTAATGGCAATGTGTCTTTTACTGTCATGAATTTTTTTTTAATTTAAACATTCACCATATTGTCTGGTCACACCTCATATGTTCTGCCCACCTCATAGGGAATCAAATGCAAATCAAAAGAGATCCTGATATGGAAGGCCTCAAATCATTTATTGAGCACCTACTCTATGCCATGTACTCCACCAGGGCCTGGGCATGTGATGATGGAGCAAAGGTAGACATAGTTTCTTCCCATATGGGTTTACTTGAGTCTAGTGGGAAAATTAGATACTGAGTTTTAAAGTGCTACTGATTACATTTACAAGCAAATGTAAACTTTACCTGTGACAAATGTCCCAAGACAGAGGTGTATGGTGCTATGAGAGGCTATATTCGGGAGATGTGATCTAGGTTGGAAGTGAGAGAAGCGATCCCTGCCATAGTGATAATGGAGCTATAATCTGAAGGGAAAATAGGAGATAACTAAGGGAAAAGACAGAGGAGAGCATTCCAGACAGTGGCAACAACAGGTACAAAGGCACCATAAAGAAGAGATATAGTGTATACAAGGGTCTGAAAAATCATGGGAAAAGACCACGGGCACCTTGCCCTTCCACCATTATAATTAAGGGTGCACGTTGCATACACAGTCAGAGGGAAAAATAAAAGCAACTTTGCATCATGGGGTGATCACAAAAATCAGAAATCCTAATCTTCAAAATAAAGCCTTGCGCCCCTAATTAAAAACAACTTTATCACTGACTTTTATAACTTTGATGTCTTTAGATATATAATTATCCTTGCAGATATGATAATCAAGGGAGGAACTTTTGTTTGTTTGATTTTTGAGCAATGAAAAGAATAACCAGACTGATTGTAACTTCATAGTATTTTTCTTTAAATATCCACTGATCCTTTATTCAGGTGTCCCATTCTTCTGAAGGTTGGACTCTCTTGCAAACATTGCAAGGAACACTTCTTTTTTTTTTCCCCCATTTTTTTTTTTATTAAATTTATTGAGGTGACAATTGTTAGTAAAATTACATAGATTTCAGGTATACAATTCTGTATTACATCATCTATAAATCCCATTGTGTGTTCATCACCCAGAGTCAGTTCTCATTCCATCACCATATATTCGATCCCCCTTACCCTCATCTCCCACCCCCCATCCCCCACCCCCCTTATCCTCTGGCAACCACCAAACCATTGTCTGTGTCTATGAGTTTCTGTTTCTCATTTGTTTGTCTTGTTCTTTTGTTGCTTTTGGTTTATATACCACATATCGGTGAAATCACATAGTTCTCTGCTTTTTCTGTCTGACTTATTTCGCTTAGCATTACGCTCTCAAGATCCATCCATGTTGTCACAAATGTTCCTATATCATCTTTTCTTACTGCCGAATAGTATTCCATTGTGTATATATACCACAACTTCTTTATCCATTCATCTATCGAAGGACATTTTGGTTGTTTCCATGTCTTGGCCACCGTAAACAAAGCTGCAATGAACATTGGAGCACATGTGTCTTTATGCATAAATGTTTTCAGATTTTTTGGGTAGATACCCAGGAGAGGGATTGCTGGGTCATATGGCAATTCTATTCGTAATTTTTTGAGGAACCTCCACACCGCCTTCCATAACGGCTGCACCAGTCTGCATTCCCACCAACAGTGTATGAGGGTTCCTTTTTCTCCACAGCCTCTCCAACATTTGTTACTATTTGTCTTGTTGATGATCGCCATTCTGACTGGGGTAAGGTGATATGTCATTGTGGTTTTTATTTGCCACCATGTACCAAAGTTAATTCAAAATGGATCAAAGACTTAAGCATAAGACCTGACACAATAAACTGCATAGAAGAAAACATAGGTACTAAACTTATGGATCTTGGGTTCAAAGAACATTTTATGAATTTGACTCCAAAGGCAATGGAAGTAAAAGCTAAAATAAACGAATGGGACTATATGAAACTTAAAAGCTTCTGCACAGCAAAAGAAACCATTGACAAAATAAAGAGGCCACCAACTGAATGGGAGAAGATTTTTGCAAACAGTGCCTCCGATAAGGGGCTAGTATCCAGAATATACAAGGAACTCATGCAACTCAACAACAAAAATAAAACAACCCAATTGAAAAATGGGCAGAGGACTTGAAGAGACATTTCTCCAAAGAGGACATACAAATGGCAAATAGACATATGAAAAAATGCTCAACATCACTAATCATCAGAGAAATGCAAGGAACACTTCTTATTGCTTGAATCTCCATTTGGGTTTTCCCTTGACAGTGCTATGTGGCTGGAGTTCCCTGATTTGAAGCTAGAAGGAGTTAGTTGGGGCTAGCTCAGCAAGAGTCCTATAGGCCACATTAAGATGTCTTGTCTTTACCTTGAAACCAAGGGACACGCCATCAGGGGTGGTGGGAATATTACTCTGCCTATGCAATCAAGAGTGCATTAAAGATGCACAGAGTCAGTACAAGAGGACACGCTAGGAGGCCACTGTAGTACTGAGTTGAGAGAAGATAGAGACTGGCCCTAGGCGGGTGATGGTAGTGGTGGCACAGAGCGAAGAGACTGGAATTGAAAGATATTTAGGCAGCAAAATGAACAGGACTTGATTCTGGCCTGAGAACCCTTGGATGGTGAAGCAATACCCTGAATAGGGAAGCATTGGAAGAGGGACAGGTTTACGGTCTTGTGAAGTCCCATCTGCACGTAAAGTATGATTCTCATTTTCCAGGGATTGAGGAATTCCTCAGATGAAGGTGCTGTTATACCCCATTCTAAACCACATGGCTCTTCTACAACATCCCCAAATCTCCGTGTGCAATCCCTTAAACCCTCTGGTGAAACGTACAGAATTCATTCCTTTGCCAAAGCCACTATTATATCTCCTTGGGGAACTCATTTAAATGTGTATATTCCCCAGGGCCAGGACAGATGAGGCATTAAGCCAGAGTCCTCCTTTATGAAAAACCCCTTATGTTTACATGGTATTTAAAAATTCATAAGGTGATTTGTCACAGTGCTACTCAAAGCGAGATCTCTAGAAGGCAGTATCAGCATCACCTGGGAGCCAGTTAGAAGTGTAGATGCTCAGACTTTCTAAGTCAGGAGCTTGGTGTGTACATGTTGGGGTTCGGTGGGGGTCAGCAAGCTGTGTTTTGACAATCTCTCCAGGTGACCGTGACGCACACTCAAGGTTGAGACTCACTGCTAATTATACAACGTCTCTTCCTTGCTTAACAACAGTTGTGGAAGATGCATATTATTATCCCTGTTTCACTGAGGCTGTGAGAGGTTACGTGACCTGCTTCAACACGCAGATGGTGGCGGTGAAAGTAGAAATCCAGTCCGTGGATCTTCTAACCTCTATTTAGTCCCTATCACAGCCTTCCTAATTGAAATGAGTGCAAGGATCTCGAGGGAGCAGATGTGTATGTTTTTATGGGAATTGAGGGTGAGCGGTGGGTTTAGAAGAGAAGGAAGGATGTCCTGCTTTATATCAAATAATACATCACCAGATTATATTCTTCTGCCTAAGGAGAGCCTCAGAGGAGGGATCAGTGGTACGCTGGAACTGGCTGGTACCAGGTCGTGAGAGTCCATACCACATGTCTCTCCCAAATTCTGTGCTCTGGCATGACATGCTGGTTGGGTTCAAATAAACCAGGATGGGAGTATTTACACCACAGAAAATGGCAAACACTGCAAATCAGGGCTCGTTACCCTCACACCCAACAGCTGTTAACTATTTCCAGTCCACCCCTGGCTGGATCTGGACGGATCTCAGAGACAAAGTATCATAAAACAGGGAAGGAGTTGATAGAGACACGGGCCAAGAGAAAGTGCTGCTGAGTATGAACTAGATGTTTCTCCTACAGATTAATGTAACTGGCAACAAATAAACCAATCTTAAAATCATGTGCTTCTAACTGAGCCAACCAAGTCTAGATGGGAAAAACTTACTGAATACCCTTATGTCTGAGACAAAAGAACAGACATTTTTAAACATGGGTCTCTGGTTTTTACTAAATATAAAACGCGACGTGGACAGGATTTTCATAATAAAGAGCACTTCTTCAGGCCTTTTCCCTGGCATCAGCTTGAAATCGCTCTTAAGAACTCTTGAACAAAATGATAGCAGGTGCCATCAGCATGACCTGCAGAATCTGGAAAGAAATGAGCTTTGCTAAGATCAGGTTTAGGTTACATTTCAGTTAGACTTCAAGTTGAATAAAAAATCTAAGAATTTTTCTAAAAACCCAAGAGAAACTAATTACATTGAAACATTGATTCATTCTGAGAGGCTTGTTTAAAATGGAACCTATCGTAGCTAAAATTTGAATATATTCTGCTATGGAAACCAAGAATGAAGACGTATGACCCTGGGGTTTTTCACTCACAGTAGCGTAGAATTCGGCTACTGCAACCAATTATAGGAATCATCTAGAATCCTTCTAGCCCACTGAGCCTCAACCTGGGTTATACGTTAGAATAACTTAATAGGGGAGCTATTAAAAACACCGACTCTTAGGTTGCCCTCCAGACCAATTAAATTGGAGTCTCTGGGAGTGGGACTCAGGCCTTATTTTAAAGCCTCGCAGAAGGTTCTAACGCACAGCTAAGGTTAAGAACCTCAGTTCTGGAACAATGATAGAAACCACACCACCACCACCCCTTTATTTTACAGGTAAGAGGCTTACAGTCCAAATTGCTTTGCTGACTGTCCCAGAACCATTCAGCTAGTTTCTAGCTGGTGTATCACTAATCGGTTAACAATTATAGAACCCTGTGCTCGGTAGTGCTGTGGTGACTGCCATGGAATTTAGTAAAAAGACCAGTGTGGTGGACTATGGATCTTTGTGTCCATAACTCTTACAAGCATTTCATCCAGGTGAAATCATTTTAAATTAGTAGTGACTTCAGGTCGCCATCTTATCACACACTCCCTCCCACCCCAGGCTTTTCCCATCCTCTTGTTAATATTACTTTAATAGCACACTGGAATTTGTTTTCCTAGCATGTATCACAGTTTGTAATTGTATATTTGTTTATGAGATTATTGTATTAATGTAGAGTCCCCCACCAGTCTGTAAGCTCCGTGAAGGTGAGGATTTGTGTCTGGGTTTTTTCACTATTCATTCATTCATTCATTCATTCATTTATTCAACAAATATTTACTTAGTGTCTCGTCTGGGTCAGGCTCTGTTCTGAGAACTAGAGTATTGGCTGGAACATAATAGTCACTCAATAAATGTTTCTGTCAGTGATAAAAAGGCAGGAGAGAAATAGTGCATGGACGCATAAAGAGGCAGCCTTAGAAGTGTAGCTCTCTGAGTGGTCCCCAGACAAGCAACGGCAGCACCATCTGGGAATGTATTAGAAACGCAAATTCTTGGGCCCCACTCCAGACCTATTGAGTTAGAAACTCTGGGGGTGGGCCCAGAAATCTGTTTTTACAAGCACCCTAGGCGATTCTGATGAATGCAAAGGTTTGAGCACCACTGCAGTGGAGAAGTTGGAGAAATTGGGAGCTGGTGACATACTTCAGATTTTGGCATCAGTTAACAAATGCCACCTTTGGTCCTCCCACCAGGTGTCTTTCTGCCCATCATTCTTTAAGAAATCGTAAGGACTTGCAGTGATGTCTCAGATTTTGATTGCCCAGGATAGCTCTTCCATCAAGCTGTGGCCTGGACCTTCGAAGAAGATGAGAATGTAAGGTAGGTGTGGCTGAATATCCTTTTTCAATGAGTTGGCTATGTTATAACCTCATAAATTAGGGATGGGAGGATTGGCCGGTTATCATGTTTGATGCCACTTTGTTCTGCTGTCCTCGCCTTGCCAACTCCAGCCATCAGCAACTCCCATTTGTTTTTGTTTCTCCCTTGCTCAGATGGCCAAAAATTTTTAAAGAAATTCACGTAGCCTTGCTCTTTGACCCAATCCCAGATCACACAGTTCAGCTTTTTGTCCCCTCATCCCCACTCCTGACCATCCACTAATGGTACAATTGGTTTCCACTTTTCTCACCACCAATTCCACTCTGACCTCTCTCACTCTCAGTAGTGACCTTGCCACTCCTCTTAGAAGGTCAAGGAGTCCCACACAGTCTCTCAGCTTTCTTCTCTCCACTTTCTGCATCATCACTTGCTCCTTCTTTCCTCATATTTAATTTACAAATGATTTACTAAGAACCTTTTATATACCAGGCACTGTGCAGTCCATAATCCTGCTCTCAGGGTGCATTCAGGGAAGACTAATAATAAACACGCAAGCACTCACTAAATATTTGGAAGCAAATACATATATGATAGATGAGATAGGATAATTATAAATTGTGATAAGAGCCATAAAGAAAATTACCCAGGTCCAAAAAGAGAGACTCATAGAATGAGGAAGGTAACCTGTTTCTTCTCAGGGCTTTCCTCTTTCTGCACATTGTGATTCCAGCCTGGTTTGCTACCTCTGATTTGATTATTGCCATCTCTCTCTCTCTCTGTCTCTCTCACTACAAATCCTTTCCTTCTGCCTACAACTAGAATTCTCTCTCCATTGTAAAATGTGTCTTTAAAATTCTGGGATTATTTTACAACTGGTTTTTGTTTCCACCTCTGTCTTGAAATTGGACCTTCCATTGAACTGGTCACTAAAGTCTAAACCCAGTGACGTGGCTTCCTTGTAGGACCATCCATGTCCCTGCTGATTTGAAACCATTCCTTCCTTGGATGTTGTGATGTGGAGCTGACCTTGTTCTTGAACCTTTCCAAATGTGCTTTTTCCTTTGACTTTCTCCCTTCTACACACTTCTTGTGAAATCAATTCTTATTTTCCCAGCCAGAGTCGACCAGACCCTCCCCTGATATCTTATAGCTCTCTCCTTAACCAGTGGCAGCGTTTACTGCCCACGTAAATCTCATTCTCCTTTCTGGGGTTACCAAATGTCGAAGAGCAAGAACTGTGAATTAAACACTCTGATTCTATCACAAGGGTTTGCAATTGAGACACTCAGTAAATATTTGGAATGGATTGCTGTTAACAATGGTGGTTAGTGAATATTCTTAAATATCTTAGACTATTTATTAATTGATTTGTGCATTTCATGGATTTAAAGGCCTGGAAACTTGGAATTAGATATTTCAACTGGAGAATAAATGGAGTCTTATTCTATAACTAAAAGCCAGGCCCATCTGCAGACTTGGTACCCAGGAATAGGACCTTAGTAAAGGCTGCCATAGCAACACACAGCATTGCTTTATCATAGTCGTTATAAACTAACCTTTTAAAACATATGACTGTAAAAGGTTACATTATTTTTGTTAGGTGTATAATCACATTTTTGCTCTGAACCACCTTCCTCCCGCCATTGACTTTCTGGAATACATCCCCATGCCCGCTCTGGTATTTGTTCCTCCCAACAAGCAGAGGTGCCTTGCTGGACCACACCTAACATGTTAATAGATGTATCTTTGCACAGTAAGATGCTACATTATGTGGTATGGATGCATGAGTGTTGTCAGGGTTTGCAGGAGGAGAGAATTGTTCAGAAAGGTGTTATGGCCAAGCAACTAGAGAGCAGCCTATTTAGGGGATGTTGGATTTAGCTAGACCAGGACTGAGGTGATGGCCTTCCAGGTGACGTGAAGGATATGGGCCAGGGTAATAGGCAGGAATAAGCATCTTAAGCCTGAGCATCCTTTTACATCTGGGTATTAAATTACACGTTTTCACTTAATCTTGTTAATAGCCCAATAAACTTAAGATTAGCCTTATTTTGAGGTGAGAAACTGGAGGTTCAAATAGATTTAGTGTTTCAGGGAGGCTTTGATGAGAACTACGGAAGCTTTTGTGAACTCACCACCACTGGCACCAGGTTTATACATAATTTTTGAACTCTACTGAGTGTTACTTGAGTATATGAAGACCCAACCACAATCAATAAGAACTGGACAGAGACAGCAATTCTATTGTGGTTTTAATTTTTTTTGAGAAAAAAAAATTCAAAATGTTTATAATTTTCCAAGTCCCATCCACAAATACCATTCCTCTTTCTTTCTAATCAAGCAGTAGCATGGTGGATGGAGATATGGGGCATAAATGGATAATACAGTCCACCCTCCATATCCATGGGTTCTGCATCCACGGATTCAACCAACTAAAAAGCTGACAGCATGCAGCGGACTGACTGTATTCATTGTTGTGTGCCATTTTATAGTATAGGGGACTGGAGCATCACATTTCGATATCTACGGGGGTCCTGAAACCAATCCCCCATGAGGACTACTGTACATTACGAGTAAAACCAACTTTCAAACATTGTCCAGCAAAGTTATTTTTATCATATCTTTCAATATTTCAAAATAGACCATGATAGGACCTCAACAATCCCAAATTCTACAGATAGAGGAAAAGAGATATTCTTTACTATCTCCATGATTACCCATGTTTATAACGGGTCTATTGTTTGAAGACCTATTTGTTTAATAGAGTCATCCAAACTCAGTGAGCTGAGTGGAACAGGGTTATAGGAAAGCCTTCACATATACAAAGGTCTGACAATTAAGTTTGTAGACTTGTTGCAGCGATGTTGCTAACCTTATTTGATATCAGGGGGATTATTCATTATGAATTTGTACCAACTGGACAAACAGTTAAACAAGTTTACTATTTGGAAATGCTGAAAAGGCTGCGTGAAAAACTTAGACGACCTGAACTTTTCACCAACAATTCATGGCTCTTGCATCACGACAATGCACCAGCTCACACGGCACTGTCTGTGAGGGAGTTTTGAGCCAGTAAACAAGTAACTGTATTGGAACAACCTCCCTACTCACCTGATCTGGCCCCCAATGACTTCTTTCTTTACCTGAAGATAAAGGAAATATTGAAAGGGAGACATTTTGATGACATTCAGGACATTAAGGGTGATATGATGACAGCTCTGATGGCCATTCCAGAAAACTCTAAAATTGCTTTGAAGGGTGGACTAGTCGCTGGCATCGGTGCATAGCTTCCCGAGGGGAGTACTTCGAAAGTGACTGTAGTGATAGTCAGCAATAAGGTACGTAGCACTTTTTGTAGGATGAGTTCGTGAACTTAATTGTCATGTGTATATATCTCTGCTTATTTACAATCATTCTCCCTGGGAGTATATGGGCAATGTGTGGCAGATTTGAATTTTTCTGAGGTCATTTCTAATTTTATGCTAATATTAGACTTCAGTATGATTAATAATATAACTACTTATCAGTCTTAACCACTTGATAATTATTCTTATTAGGCTTGCGTAAAACCCCATTTTCCCCCTATGAGTACCCAAATCATTTTACAAATTTCCACTTGCCAACTAGACAACAATCCTCACTTACAAGGCAAATACCATAGAAGAGAGCAAGACAAGGGCAAGTTGCATTTAGATGAGTCTAGAAAAGGGAGACACTCTTTTATATTTAATATTTTTAGTTCCTAGTACCTGTTCTTTTAAGATGTAGTTTTACTTGATTCTTTGAGAGTCTCCTTTTCCAAACACCTTTTCCCATTCAATCCTTTTGAATTTCTGACTGGAAGAACTTTCTAAAGCTCTCCAGTGAAGTTTAAACTGAAAACTCTTGTGTGTTAACATCCCACGTGGTAGAATCTACTACCGCCTGCCTCCGCCACCAATCTCATGTTTTGTGAGCATGTGAAGGGCAGGGACAGAGGCTAATCTATGTTTGTATCCCTGGGTGGAGCTCAGTGCTTGGCAATTGAAGATATTGAATACACGCTGTTTGAACAAAAGACTAAATGAATGGATGACCGTTCCACTCTAGTCCACCTCATTAGACATTTCTGAGGTCCATGAAGGAGATGTAGGAATGGAAAGCTAGTAGAGATGACTGGAGGAAGGCAGGGAAGATATCTGTAAAGATGTTAATGATGTAAATCTTTGATTGCACTTATGTTACAACATGGGAATAAAATACGTGTCACAGACAGACCTTCTATAACATAGTTGTTGGGAGCTATCACATCTCCGGAGCACCCTTAGCGACATTGTGAGGATCCTACCTATCTCTCTGTTGAACATTTGTCTCTCCACTCATAGCATTGGGTTATTCCAAATTCTAAACATTCTCAGTCTTCGGGAGAAGAAGACCTAAAAGTTCAACACTCTAACAGGTTGGCAAACACAAAGCGTTGAACACAGTTGAGCATCCTTTTATGTCAGGCATTTACATGCACATTTTCACTTAATCTTATTAATAGCCCAGTAAAGTTAACATCCTTATTTTGAGGTGAGAAAAATGGAGGCTCAAATAGATTTAGTGTTTCAGGGACGCTTTGATGCGAACTACAGAAGCTGTTGTGAACTCACCATCAAATGCTAGAGTCTGGTGTAACACTTCTGGCCAGTTTTTCCTTCCCTTAGTACCATTAAGCATTGTATTGAGCCTCTGTGTGTGTGTGTGAAGTGTACAGTTGTATGACTTAAATTTTTTTTAATTACCATGCAATAAAATTGGTTTTCCTTTTGGTGTACAGTTCTATGAATTTTAACATATATATAGTTTGGCACAATAACATGACAGCTGCCTTGTGCTGTCACCTTGTTATCATAACCCTCTCTCCATCTCTGTTCCCTGGCAACCACTGATTTGTTCTTTTTTGAGAATGTCTTATAAATGGACTCACATAGTACATAACCTTTTGAGATTGGCTTTGTTTACTCAGTATGAGACTTGAAGATTCCTCCCAGTTATTTATACCAAAGCTCCTTCCCTTTCATTGATGAATACGATTCCGTTGTATGGACATTCCACAGTTTGTTTATTCATTTGTCCATTTGTGGTACACAGATTGGTGGCCCTCCCAAAGAAGTCCACATCCTAATCCCCAGAACCTGCGCTATGTTATGTTACATGGCAAACAGGAATTAAGGTTGCAGATGGAATTAAGTTTGCTAATCATTTGACCTCATTAAGATGCACAGTTGCCATGGATTAGCCAGGTGGACCCAATATAATCACAAGCATCCTTAAGTGGGGAAGAGGGAATCAGAAGAGTCAGAACCAAAGAGATACATTGTGAAAAAGACTCAACTGGCCACTGATGACTTTGAAAATAGACGGGGCCATAAGCCAAAGCATGCAGGCAGCCTCTAGGAGCTGGAGAAAGCAAGAAAATTGATCCTTCCATACAGCCTCCAGAAAAGAATTCAGCCCTGTCGAAACTTTGATTTTAGCCCAGTGAGACGCATTTCAGACTTCTGATCTTCAGAACTGTAAGATAATAAGTGTCGGGTTTTTCAGCCCACTAAGTTTGTGCTGATTTGTTACAACAGCAATAGGAAACTAGTACACCATTGAAGGATATTAAGTTGTTTCCACTTTTGGGTGATTTTGAATATCACCGCTATAAACATTTATGTATAGTTTTTTATGTGAAGGTAAGGTTTCGTTTCTTTAGGGAAAATACTCAAGAGTGGGATTGCTCAGTCATATGGTGAATGTATGTTTAACTTCATAGGAAACTGCTAAACAGTTTTGTAGAATGTGTGTATCATGTTGCGGTCCCACCAGCAACATAGGGGACTTTCCTTTATTCTGTGTCCTCAAGAGGGATTAACAAGATTATTTATATGAGCAATTTTGTATTGAGTAGTAGTTTGAATTTGCATTTCCCTAATGGCTAATGGTGTTAAACATCTTTTCACGTGCCTGTCTGACAGCTTTATATCCTCTTTAGTGAAGTGTCTGTTTAAGTCTTTTGTCCATAAAAAAATTGGGTTATTTATTTTCTTATTGTTGAGTTTTGAGAGATCTTTATATGTTCTAGATACAAGTCCTTTGTTGGATCTGGGTCTATTTGTGTGATCTATTTTTGAACTTGCTATTCTGTTCCATTCATCTATGTCTCTAGCCATTTATCAGTATCACACTGTGTTGTTTACTCTAGCCTTCTAGTAAGTCTTGAATTGGAGTCTTTAAAAGTCTCTAACTTTATTTATATATATATTTCATATTCATATATTAGCTATTCTACTTCCTTTGCCTTTCCATACAAAATTTAAAATCTGTTTGCATATATCTGCAAAAGTAATCCTGCTGGGATTTAGATTGTTATTAGCCAAATCTTATAGATAATTTTGGGGAAATTGGCATCTTACTATTTTTATTGTCTCCATTTATTTAGATCCTCTTTAAGTTCATCAGCATTTTTTTTAGTTTTCAACATCTAGATCCTGTGCATGTCTTGTTATATTTCTATTTTCTGAGTTATTGTAAGTGGTATTTTTTAAATTTTAGTTTCTAATTGTACACTGTTAGTATATAGAAATGTAATTGATTTTTTTGCACATGTTGACTTTGTATCCTACAACCTTGATCATTGATTCATTATTTCTAAGGACTTTTTATGGATTCCTTCTATAAAGACAATAGTGTCTGCTAATATGGAGAATTTTAGTTCTTCCTTTCTAACCTCTGTAACTTTTATTTCATTTATTTATTTATTATTTATTTATTTTTCTTATTGTGCTGGCTAAGATTTCCAGCACAATGCCGAATAGAAGTGATGACCGTGAACACCTTTGCCTTGATCCCAATAGGGAGAAACCGTTCCATCTTAATTATAATGTTAGTTGTAGGCTTTGTAGGCGATCTTTATCAAGTTCAGGAAATACCCTTCTATTCCCAGGTTCTTGGTATTTTTTTACATGAATGTATGTTATATTTTGTCAAATGTTTTGCTGCCTTTATTAATATGATCATGTAGTTTTTCTTTTCTATATTTTTAATATGGTAGATTACATGAATTCGTTAATTTTCAAATATTAAATCAGCCCTGCATTCTCATGATGAGCCCCACTTGGTCTTAGTGTAGTATTCTTTCATATTTTACTGGATTCAGTTAGCTAATATTAGGCTGGTGTGAAAGTAATTGCGCTTTAAAAGGTTAAAAATAATTGCAAAAACAGCAATTACTTTTGCACCAACCTAATACTTTCCTTAAGATTTTTGTGTCTATGTTCATTGGGGATATTACTTGCTCGCCTTCCCTCCCCCCCACTCTCAGAGAGTCTTTTCTCTGGTTTTGCTAGCAGGTTAATACAAGCCTTATAAAATGAGTTGGGAAGTATATCCTCTTCTGTTTTCTGGATGAGATAATGTAGAATGGCTCTTATGCTTTTGTAAAATATTTGATAGAATTTATCAGTGAAACCATCTATGCCTAGAGATTTATTTTTCCAAAGGTTAAATTTTTTAAAATTATTATATAGTAAAGTTGACTTATTTTCTTTTTAATATACAGTTCTATGAATTTTGAAAAACATATATTTGTTCTTTTTAAAGAATGTTTTAAAATACAAGTTCAATTTATTTATTTAATAAATATAAGGTTCTTCAGGTTATCTATTTCATCTTGGATGAGTTTTGGTAGTTTGTGGGTTTTGAGGAATTAATCCATTTGATTTAAGTTGTTGAATTTTTGTGCAAAGAATTAATAGTATTTTCTTATCCTTTTAATGTGGTGTCTGTAATGATGTCCCCTCCTTCATTCCTGAATTATCTTAGTTTTCCTTCATCTGAGAATCTCTTCATTTTACCTTTATTTCTGAAGGATCTTTTTATTTGATATAGAATTCTATGTTGACTGTTCTTTTCTTTCAGCACTTTAAAACTGTTGTGTTTCTTCCTCCCTGCTTCTGTGGTTTCTGATGAAAAACCCACTGTGCCGTGCTTTGAATCATTGTTCCCCTGGAAGTAATGTGTCATTTTTCTCTGACTGCATTTAAGTGTTTTATTGGATTTTAGTTTCCAGTATTCTAATTTTTACTTATCTAGGCATAGATTTCTTTGGGTTTTCCTATCTGGGGTTATCTGTTATCTTAGCTTGTTGAATCTAGTTTTATGACTTTTGACAAACTTGGGAAATATTCAGCTATCATTTCTTTAAATATTTTTTCAGCATCATACTCTTTTCGCCTCTTCTTTTAGGACATGACTGTTAGACGTTTCCTTTTTTGTTTCTCCTTCAAGCCCCCAAGGCTCTGTTTAAGGTTTTTTTTTCTAACTCTTTTTTTTATTAGTTTCAAGTATACAAAACAACATAGTGATTAGACATTTACACACTTCACAAAGTGATAAATAACCCCAACAAGTCTACTACCCATGTGACATTGTATATAGCTATTACAATACCATTGACTATATTCCCTCTGCTGTACTTTACATACCATGACTTTATATATATATACACACACATACATATGCATATATATATATACATATATATATACATAGATATAGACATAGATATAATTATAGTTGACATTCAATACTATTTTATATTAGTTTCAGGTGTACAGCATAGTGATTAGGCAATGTATGAAGTGATCCCCCCAATAAGTCTAGTACCCATCTGGCACTATATATGTAGTTTTTGCAATATTATTAACTATATTCCCCATACTGTGTTTCACATCCCTGTGACTATTTTATAGCTATCAAGTTTTTAAATATATTTCTCTCTGTTATATAGATTGAATAATTCCTATTGATTTATCTGCAAGGTTACTGACTCTTACCTTTGTCTGGTAATGAGTGGGTCCCATGAGGTTTTTCTTGTTGTTTTTATTGTTATTGTGTTTCTTAGTTACAGAATTTCTTCTCATTTGGTTCTTCTACATCTTTTTTGTAGTTGATACTTTCCTTTTTGTTTTGAGAGTGTTAACAATTTTTTCAAACATTTTTATTACATCTGATTTAAATTTGTAAGATAATTCAACCATCTGTGTCATCTTATCATTGATGTCTCATGCATGTTGAGTTTTTGAGATTCTTTGTATGTGAAGTAATTTTGAATTATATCCTGGACGCTTTCACTTTCAGTGTTAGAAGACTCTGGGTCTTGTTTAAATCCCATGGACCATATGGAGATTATTGTCTTAGCAGCCCCTTGACCTTGTTAAGTTTTAGGCTGTAAGTTCCATTCCACCTTCTATGGGCAGTGGTTGTAATATCACCTTTGTTTCCAAAGACTTTGCAGTGTCGTTTGGATCTATTTGGTGTGTGTGCCAAATGCTCAGGTTGGGATCCATGCACAAGCCCCTCTATTAACTCAGTTCTCAAAATCTTTGATGTGCTAATAACGACCCGACCTGGAACACACAGGTCAGGGTGAGCCCAGGAGTTCATAAGCAGATATATGGGGTTGCTTTCTGAGCTCCTTCCGTTTCACTGTTTCCTAGATAATTTCTGGTTCCCTAGGACTCTCCCTTTTCAGACCCCTAGCTAGAACAGCCACTTCTCTGATTGTGATGCTATGTTGAAAGGATGAAAGAGAAGAGAAATACAGGGGTTTGGCCTGCCCTGTTGGAACTGCAGTTCTGCTGAACTGAGAGGAAGGTCCCCCTCCCTCAGAATGTTACTTCCTATAGATTTCCTTTATTGTCACACACCTGCCACTGGATTGCTGGGGACTGGGGAAAGAGAAAACAAAAGGGAAAAAAATAACTTAGAGAATTTGCCCTACTCTCTCTGAGGTTTAGGAGATACCTCTTTTTCTCCTTGCCCCAAATTAGAGGGATCCTCATGGATCTCCCTCTGTTTGCATCACACTGCTTACTTTTGTGTTTCAGGCTGCATTGATTTCAGGCCAGAGGATAGTTGAGGGGGAAAATAGTAAACTCACCACTAATTTAGTATTATCTTGAATTTTGATATTCTTTCTCAATCTGCCTACTGATATTTACTTTATAGACTCCAATATACCTGTACCATACTGTCTAAGTTTTATTGTTGAATTCAGTGGAAGAGAAAGGTTGGCATATGTTTACTTTATCTTACCTGGAATCAGAACTCTGGGAATGTGTTTTTGTTACCCAGAATCTTTTTCTCCCTGGTAACAGCCCCTTGATTTTCCTTTGGGAAACAATCTCCTTCCACTTTTAACCCAGGTATTTATTTCTCCAGAAGAGTTGGTCCTACTTTATGACTCAGGGTAGAGCAAGTGATTCAGATAAAAAACAATCCACTCAACATAGGCTCTTGGCCAAACTGGTTTTGTATTGGACATAAGACCCACTCAGAGCCAAAGAGATGGGACAACATTTCTGCTGAAATGTAGAGGAACAGTACTAGTTCTTCCCCCTTTAGATTTAAACCTGGAAACCTTTAACCCCAGGAACTCCTGGTAGCTATTTTGGGATCACAGGAAAGAGGATTCCCATGAATGTCATCAACACCAAGGATTTAAAGGATGCAGAGTGGAGCAAAGGAGAGAGAGAAACCACTTGCTGGTATCAGCATTGGTGCTTTGGATCAAATGTTATCACTTTATCAGGACTCCTATTCTATATTTCTTCACATATTAAAAAAACGCTCATTAGTTATATCCTGTACTCCCCTTTGGATGTTTACCTTGACCTTTTACTGTTGGACCTAGGCAATCTTGCTAATTTCTAATTATAAAAACAACACATTTTACTGTAGAAAATTGGGACATACAAGAAGGAATAAAGAAGAAAATAAAAACTAGCCATATTTCTACCACCTGGATATGATCACTGTTAACTTTTTGTATTTTTCCTTCCAACTAAATAAAATATGAAGATATTTACACAAAATTTGGATAATTTTGTATACATGGCTCTAAGCATGAAGGCTTGAATCAGGAAGGTCTAAGTTTGAGTCTTGTCTCTGCTACTTAATAGGTTGATGGCCTTGGCACATCTCCCTGACCTTTTCTAGGTCTCCAGTTCTTCATTTGAAAGTGAGTGAAAATAGCATCTGCCTCAATGGATTGTTTTAAATATTGAATGAGAAATGTGTATCAAGTGCTTATACATAGGGGCATAGGGGCATTTAGCAACTATTGGCCAATAATAGATAGAAATAGTAATTAAAAAAGCCAATCAGTTGATGAGATGTCCTAGAACTGTGGCCCATATTAAAAGAGACTCCACACCTAAAAGGGAGAGATAGCAAAGGATATGCAGACATATTTAATCTACTATGGTCTTCATAAAACTGTGTATTCAAAACAGGTGGCAGATTTGATCCATGGATCATACTTTGCCTGCTATTCCAGGAGATTGTATAAGCCAAAAGTATAAACAAATTCAAGGAGAGGTGGAAGGATCTAAAGTTAGGACGTGCCGAACTTCTGAGGGCCAAGAAAGTAACTGTCATTTCCATAGCACCCCCATCCCTCTGGATGCAACAATTAGAAAGGGCAGGATGGATTAAACATGGGCTGGTCCTTATGAGAAATCTATTTCACTAGAGCTTGAAGAGGTGAGTGGTTTGATGGCTCAATCTTTCCAGCACTCACAGCTGGAAGCCCCACACCGGCTTACCCAGTGAAGGTACTCACTGTGATTTTGTTGTGTAGAAAAGGTCTCCAAACTCTGGGACCCATCCTGGCCCCAAGGTAGTTGAAAGAAGCCTTTTTTTTTTTTTTTGTCAGGAGTTTGGGTAGTGATTACAGTTCTTTGATTGTCTAACTCACAGCCATCCCTCTTCTTCCTCACTGACATGGCCCTGAGTTTGTTCAGATATCAAGGCACCATATATCAAACACAAGTCTCATATTATGATTGGTCCAGGCAACTGTGGTCATCCCATTCCCTTTTCTAGTGATGGGCTTAGTTGTGGTCATGTGACCCATTTGATAGAGGGAGGATACAGCTGGGAAGCTTTTGGAAAAGATTTTTCTCTCAGATTCAAAAAAAATGGACATACAAGAAGTTGTTTCATTCTTTCCTACTTTCAGAACTATTATGTGAGGGTGTGATTTGTGGGACTACTGCAGCCTCCTTGCAACCATGAGGGAAACTGAAGAGAAATTCAGCCAGAGTCCTGATATTGGTGAGTAACTCAGGCAACCTTAGGACAGCCTACTTCCAGACTCTGTATATGACAATACTAATTAACCCCTATTGTTTAAGCCACTTTTAGCTGGACATTCTGTTACTTGGAGCCAAAAGCATCATAACTGATGTAATGACCTTGTATGTTTTGTTCACCACAATCAAATAGTGCAGTGCTTGGCATATGGCTAGGAGCTCAATAATTGTTTATTGGATTAGTAAATGACATCACTGTTCAGTCTTACTGCTGAGTCTACTCCATGTCTTGTTTCTAGTGACAAGGTACCAGGTAGGTCCCAGGAGGCTACCTGAGCCCTTGCCTGGGTAACCTGCCTGGAGTTGCAATCACTTGTCCATTGGGTCTGGTCTTTTCTAGCTCTTGACAGTTCCTTCAGGGTTGGTCATATGCCCATGGCCAGCAGGGCCTCCAAGCTCTACCCATATTGTGAAAGGATGGACTGCTTTCATATCTTCTGCTATTGAGTCCCTTCTGGAGAGGAACTATGTGTTACTCTCTACTGAACTTCCCAGCCATAGACCACCTGCCTAGATTGCCAAATGTAGTCTTTTTGTTTGTTTTTTGTATATTCTCATATCTCTTGAGACTGTATTTCACATGCCTGCCTGGAGCACTGTCTCCCACCTACCACCTCCATCTCTTGTATCTTATCCATTATACAAGTGCCTGCAGCTCCTAAAAAGTGTGACGTGTTCCCATCACTCAGATACCCCCTGGTCTGGTTAGCCTTGTTCTATCACAGCCTTCCTGAGCCATGGAGGAAGCCATATACTCCTGGTATAATTAGAAGTCATTTCTGTCACCATCTGACAGCGTTTGGTCAGATGTTAATGAGCAATGACAGCAATTGCTTCTTCTGCAGGCTAGGAAGCTTCACCCATGACTGTGAAATGCCAAGCAGAGAAGCTGAGCTGAAAGAAGAACAAGAAAATTCTCCTCTGCTCATTGTTCACTTCTAGTATTAAAGAAATAGTCCAAGGCTGTTTGAAATCCCTGTACAAGGGCTCATCCTCATTGTTTATAAAAATCAAAGAAAGTAAACTTATCTTAAATCTTACTAAAATTATTGAGAATTAGAAATGGTGGAAATTTTTAGTAAATTATAGAATTACATGACCAGCCAAAAATGAAACCTACCAAAATGTCCATCATCAATAGAATGGTAATTCAGCTGTGGTATATTTATACAACAGAATGCTGTATCAGTGGGAATGAACGATTTACAACCACATAGATGAATTTCAAAACATAATACTGAATTAAAGTTAGATGCATACATACAGTATGATTCTACTTATTATTTGCTCAAAAAAAACCAAACCTAATATGTGATATTAAGAGTCAGGACAGTGGTTACCCTGGTGGGAGTGGGGGGCTGTGACCAGAATGGAACATGAGCTTTTAGAGATTCTAGTCGTGTTCTATTTTTTGATCAGGTTGCTGATTACATGAAGGTGTTCAGTTTGAAACAATTCAGTGAGCTGTACACATATGATATGAGCACTTTTTAAAAATATATGTCATACTTCAATAATAAGTTAAAAAATTATTACATGGCCATGGAAACAAGTCCTGGATCAGAAAGCAAGCAGAGATTGATGGAATTCTAGTTCCAAACATGATGTCCCTTATTTTACAGAAGAGGATGCTGAGTGCTCAGGAAGTCTAGTGAATCAACTAAAATCCTATCAACGAGCCGTGACCCAGCTGAGCATGGTACCCCTGTCTAATTGTAGCCCAAGGCTTTTTCATTGAATGGACCAAAGGACATTAGATTGTGGCCAAAAATCTATGTAGTAATCAGTTCACTTGGGTCATCTTTATTACTTCTTTTTGGATTTATTTGAGATCAGGTTTGGGGAAATGTTTAGGCATATTTAATACTAACAGATACTTTTGTTGCTTAACAGAGGTATGTATATATATGAGAGAGAGAGAGAGAAAGAGAGAATGGCACAGATGATGGGGGCCGGCAGTTGCACAGGGACTCACACTCAGAAGAGGCCCAGCCTTGGTTTAATGCTCTGCTGTTGCCATCTTGAAATTCTTACTAATTTTTAAACAACGGGCCCAGTGTTTTCATTTTTGTAGTGGTTCTCACGGATTATGTAGCCAGTCCTAGAGATAAATGTTGCTTTGTGTAATATAGGCGATGTGCAGGTCAAGTATTTGTATTCACTATCTATTTTAAATGAACTAAGGAAGTTTGATATTTAAGGGTAAATCCTACATAACAACAAATCATCAATTCTTTTTTTTTCATTTGTACCATAATTTATTTTAAACTTCAGAGAAAAGTTTTAGTACCTCATTTTACTTGTTTTACAGAAATAAATGAAGTTCAACAAGTCTTTCACTTACAATTCAATTTCATGATTGCATTACAAGTCAATACAACACAATTTAATTCTGTTATTTGTAATGAAAAAAAGTACAATCTGATATTTTAGAAAACTATTTCTATCTATACCACAGACATATCAGGAAGGTCTTTACTATTTAAAGTCATACAAATAAATAAGAAAAGCATTTTGTTCCATTCAGAAATAAGCAATAGATAAGAACAAACAATTCTAAAAGAGTAGTAGTAGCTAATAAAATATACAAACATTTCAACTCATTAATAGTCAAATTAATGCAATTTAAATGAGAGCACTTTTTTCTCTCAAATTAATTAGATTCACACACACCCCATATCACAGTTCATAGCCAGATAGATGATATAAAACTCTTTTACAACAAATCAGTTCTATATAAAGAATAATCCCCTAATTTACTTATTTTACTGCTAAATATCTGTACCACCAGTTAACTTAAAACAGACCAAATGTAAAGTAAAATAATAAATATGAATCTTGGAATACTCTAATTTAAAAGCTGGAAAGAGGTCTTTAAAATAACTTGATTCATCCCTTTTATTTGCAAGTGGAGAAAATGAGGTGTAAAGAAGGGAGTGATTTGCAAAGAAATTGAGTCAACACCGTAAGTGGAAGTCAATGAAAATTGATCACTGCAGTGCAATATTTGAAGACCCAGTGATATTTGGGAATTTCTGTCACGATTTCTGGAGCACTTCTTTTTCCATGCCAGAAAAAGCCTCTTAAGCAGGCCAAAATAATGAAAACTGGTTTCTACAGAATCATTTTATAGAGAGAAAATATACAAGCAAATTAATTACATTTTGTATAAAATAATTATCTTAATGTAGCATCTGCCATATGGAATGTTTGTTGGGAAACAGAAATAGCTGTCAGAATGGCTCTGCCTCAAATAATTGGTTCGCATCTACTTGACCCAACTCGGCGTCTGCCCATGCAGGTTCTGGTGCCCAGCAAACACCCTGGCATCTGTCTGAGGCCCTGGGCTTGCATGTCTGCTGCCTCTGTTTGGCTACACTGGACAGACTTAGGTGGCTGGGTCATGGCTGTGTTCCGCTTTAGATCAATGACATTTCTGGTCCCCGATGATGGAATTAAAGTTTTGAAGTAGCTAGGATGGGCCAGGAGTTCTGCTACCTCTTCTCAGGGAGTCCACAGCTTGGCTGGGGAGGCAGGAAGTTACAACTCTGTGAAGATACACTGAGTGCAACAGTACAGCTATGCAAAGGGTCGTGGAATCGTGGGGCTACTTGGTGGAGCCTCACAGGAGAGTGGGGAGCAGAGACATGCTTCCTGAGTCTAAAGAGGAAGTTAGGCTGATGAAGAGCCCGGAGAGGGATGGCATGGCAGGGGAAGCAAAGAACTCCAGGGAAGAGTGTGAGCAAAGCCAGGAACGGTTTTGAACAGGGAAGTGAGTAGTGGTTCAGAAAAATTACTATGGCAGCAGCATGCACAATGGATGGTGGCGGGTAAGATGACGGCAGGTAGTGGTCCAGGTAAGCGAAGATGAGTCTGAGCTATGAGTGTCACTCACCCCTTCTCAGAGACGGTATCTGAAAAAAAGTAGGGAGGTGAACTTATTAGGACCTGATCACCTATGAGTGTGGAGGGTAAGAAAGACAACAGAGAGGCTTCGTTTTGTAGCCAAGGTGAAACAAACCCAGTGGTGTCATCAGCTGACAGCGGCACTGCAGGATGAGGAGTGGATTTAAAGGGAAGGAGGATGAATTCTTGGAGACACTGAGTTGGAGGTGCCTATGGAACATCCAGATGGATAACTTCCACCATTTCAAACAGAAACATTTGACTCTCTTCTTAAAGTTGTCCGAATATGTGTGTGTGATCATTGGATACATGAGTTCAAAGGTCATGTGTGCATATAATGTGCAGTGTCACCCATCTTCACTTAAAGTGAACGTGCATATCTTTAGGTGTTCATTTTTTTGCTGTTCATGAATTCTTTTAAGTATTCATCTTTAAACCGTGTCTAAAGCGGAAGATAAAATGAAGGCAATGTTGTATGGCAAGTATATCTCAATTAAAAAATGAAATAAACAAAGAGGAAGAAATTAAGGAAGTTAAATACTGTACATTTATTGCCAAAAGGAGCCATCATCATCACATTTTGTATGAAGCAATTGGTGCTCAGTGATCCTGTCTCCGTCTCCCAGCTATTAAGGGGCAGAGCTGGGGCTCCAGCCTGGTGCTTTGTTTCCCACCCCGTGCTGCCTCATCAAGGTATCGAAAAGGATGCAATTCACCTGTCTAAAGTGTATCACAGTGTGTTTCCCGCCCCAACCTCCCATTTTAAAGGAGAGCTTTGAAAAATCCCTTATGTTGTTAATGGGTACAGTAGAGGTCTGTCCAAATAATAGAAACCACAGGCTGTTTCTTTCTAAAATGATTATAAATGTATAAGAAAATATTTGCATGGAGGGACAAATTTCAATGTCCTGGGACCTTTCTTGTCTTCTTCTATCCTTTCTTCTGGTGGAGACCGCAACTTGAATCATACTGTAGAAGCAAAGCTATGCTGCAAGAAGTCATTAATATTGGCAAGAGAGAGCTTGGTCTGTCTTTTTGCTGCTCCACTCTGAAGAATTTAAAGCCTTGGGCAATGAAATTTGTCAGCTTGGCAACCATGGAGAGGCGTAGGTGCCTTGGGCCAAGAACAGTGGGAAAAAGAGAAGGGAGGGAATTCAAAGGGGGAGGGGAGCTTCTAGACCCATGTGAGGAGACCTTAGTACAAACGACAATGGTAAAACCATTTGTGACACCCTCTATGCTCTGAGTATGTTCCAGATTTGCCTTGACTAAACCTGGCTCTTTCTGGCAAAGGACTGTGCTTGCCCACCTCCCCATGCAATGCGGCGGGGTGCCATTTGCTATTATGACATGTTGGTAAGGGCCGTGATGGATGAGGATCTTGAGCCCTTGGTTAGGAACACATAATACAATGAAAATTACACACTGTCACTTATTTGCCATCTACTGCGTATGTGCCGAACATCGTCCTAGGTATGTAGTTTGACCAGGAGTCTCATAGTCAGAATGGTGGTGACCAGATCAGAACCCAGGTCACCACGCTGCCATTTCAGAGCCCTTTCCGCTGTACTATATTGTGCAGTGTGTATAGTCTAGTATGGAGGGGTGTGTTTACACATTGAGATGGAAAAGCGGTCAACTCCAAAGAATGAATCTTAGCTAAACGGTGGGATTTTAGGCATGTGATAAGAGTGGAATTTTGTCTAGCTTTCTGAAAATAGTGCCAGATTGGAAGGCTGCCCTGCCCAGGTTAAGGATATGCTGTAGAATGTGGTTGTTGGGAAAGTTCAAGATAACAAGTGGTAAAGAGCCTGGTACAGTGCCAGGCACACAATGGTGGTTAATAAATGAACCATACGAGTTCCAGAGGGGCCTGTCCTGCTGCATATTTGAAGCCCTCCTTCCCTACTGCCCCACCTCAAGAATGCTATTAATCATGGCACTTACCATCATTTGGTAGCCTTTGGAGAGCTCATTTTCCTTGAGAGTCCTGGGGGTGCTCTGGGTTTGGAGACCCACAAAAGGGATTTGTGGCGGGTTCTGCCAAGACCAGTAGGTTCACCAGGTACGCCCCGGACAAGCTTGCTCAATACTAAGCTTCTATTTTTCACTAGTGATGCTTCCACCCAGGCCTGAAGCCAGCGTTTGCTTCCAGATGCAACTTTTCAATCCCAGACCATAGATGGGGCAGGTTTTCTGACCCCCGGCACTGTGCAAGGACTGATTCTGGCTGCCTGCTTTTGTCCGTGGACCTATTCTGCTTCCTGCCCAGGCATTAAAAACCTCTGCCCCTAAGGTGTAGCTAAGACTCAACATCCTGAGGGCTTCATAGCTTCAACCTCAACCTACTGCATGATCTAAAGTCTCCTCTGTGCTTCGAGCCTCTGGGAATTTTCTTTTCTTGTCAGCACAAGTGTTAAAGAGAAACCTTATTAAGCTTTGAGGATTTAAGCCATCTACTGAATGGCGCCAGACCCACTGGAAGCTCTGGTAATCAATCCTGGGCTTGTTTGAAACCAGACTTCCTTATATCAGAGACAAGAAAAGACAGAATTTACTACTCTGCCTCATGGACCAACCAGAGACCCAAGCTCAGAATCTGGCCTTGTTGGTGCACATCATTCTTGCCATAACCGAGTTCTTTCCCTTTCTGCTTGGACAGACATGTTAAATCACACCCTAATGAGGTGATGTGGCTTTCCCTTCCTAGTAATCAATGAATCCAGCTTGGTTTTGGACCATATTCAGTGGTCTTCATTTCCTACTGTCCACCACATATCTATTTTTAATTTAAAAATATATATTAGCAGGCTTTCTGTGTATTTGGAGCAGGGTTGGTTTACACATCTGCTAATTCTGCCACCTTGTCTAGACATCCAGGTGATATCTGCAGAATTTACAATGTTGGCTCACATTTTATTAATACCACAGAGGTCCTCAAGGACAGAGAGCTAGGAACAAAAGTAACCAAGAAAGGAGAGAGTGCCAAAGGTGTCTTTTTTGTGCTGTAGAAAAAACATGAGACACTGCCCCAGCCAAGGGCACAGTTTGCTCTTCAACCCCAAGTCACAGAGGCAGCAGGGCCACTTTCTGTGTAGTCAGGAGTCTGGGTTCTCACCATCGGCAGCCATATGGGTTTGGGAACTTTTGTCAGGTAGAGAACTCGCTGATCTGGAAAAAGAGATTTTCAAAGGACAGCCCAAAATATTTCTTTAAACTTATGGAAAACTGGTAGTGACCTTCTTCATGTGCCAGCTGCTGACAAGCATTTCTGTTTAAAGATATACCAGGTGGAAAACAGTAGAGTGTTTCAAGGAACGTTTCTGTGTGTGAGGGTTGCTGTTCCAGGGATCACTTGAAGGAAAAGTCACCCTCAGAGTCACAGACTCAGCACCGAGTGTGAGGAATTGCAGCTGAGTTCTGATGGAGGCAATCTGGGAAGGTGCCTTAGGACATGTGTTTGGGAGTGGGATGGGAGTTGGATCTGTTCCAATCAAGGACTCAACATTTACTCCCGGGGTAATCTTGACCCCTCTGTACCTCAGTTTTCAAATCTATAAAATAGAGATAAAAATTATACCTACCTATAGAGCAAAGTGAGATTAAGGTTATTAAATGCAGAAAAGGATTTAGAACATTGACATATCGTAGTCATGACATAAATTTAGCTGTTATTATCATACGAAGGGTCCAACAATTAAGTTTGCGAACTTTCCACCGCGTAAGTGCACAGGGGGAAGTTCGCGAACTTAAGTGTCTGACCTTTTCCTATATAACAGGGTGTTAACATCTCAGTTTGTTTAGCTGAGCCTCTGAACTGAAAACAGTAGGGGTCAAGTATTCCCACAATCCAGTGTGAGGCGCTAGACTCTGTTGCAAAGTGGGTGGCCAGAGCCTGGTTCTGCCAGACTCAGGGAGGTTGAAGATTATGTGGCAGAGAATAAGTATTTTTTTTCGAGAGAGAGTTGTTGGAGCTGTGGAATTTTCGCTTCCCAGAAGATAGAGGTAACTTCTGTATCGCATTACGTCAAGCAGGGAGAATGTGTGAAGCAGACTACCCAGAGCTTGGCCTGCGTCTCCTAGAATTTAGGGATGTGAGGGAAGATCCCTAACACACATCTGGAAGAATCCAGATGAGAGACTGTCGCTAAAGGGACTAGAGCGGAAAAATAGAGTGGTATGGGGAAGGAGGTTACTTTGGGGGGGAGGGGGCCCGCCAAGATCTGGACTCCTTGGAAGGGATCCTGCTATGAGTTGTCTTGAAAAGAACACTTCCCAAGAGAGCATCCATCCTGGGGTGAAATGACCTGGGCAGAAAGAGGTGGAAGGGGTACTGCCAGAGACTGGGGGCGGGGGAGTCACCACACCAGGGAATTGCAATTGAAGGCTGTGTGTGTGTGTGTGTGTGTGTGTGTGTGTGTGTGTGTGTGTGTGTGTGTTGGGAGGGGGAAGGGTATATCTCAATAAATGTCCCAGAGGAAAACAAGAATTAGCATTTGGACATGGATCCCACCAGGGGGCCTCCATGCCAGATTGCAGTAGTACCTTTTTAAGAAAAGAAACATCTTTTTCCTTTTTCCCCCCCAGCTTTATCTCACTCCCTAGGGAACCCTGAAGCTGAACTGTGGGTGGGAGTAGGAAGAGTAGGTAAAGAAAGTGTGGAAATAATGATGAAGACAACCTTACTCCATCTTCCTTCCACGCTGCAGGATTTCAAGCCCGCGTTCAGCCTCATAGAAGAGGAATTTTTAATTAGATGAGACTTTGAGGTCAGCAAAGTGGGTTTGCAGAGGCAGATGTGAAAGATAGCACTAATTTTCAGTCCTTGCCCCTTACCAAGTTCAGTGGTTTCAGGTCAGTTTTCCTAGAAGCAGAGCCTGAGACAGGTATTCAGAATTTATTGAGAAAATGCTCTTAGGAGAAACCTATAGGATGGAGTGAATCAGGATAGGGCGAAGGAAGAAGTTAAGCAAAGGTGAGGTCTCAGGTACTGTGTAACCTTGGCCTAATCCATAGAGTCTGAGGACCGTAACTAATACCACAAGATGTCCCATCTTGAGGGGAGGGCGCTGGCCTTAGTTAATTGGGGGAGGTTGGGGAGGGAACCTCCTAGATGACTTGCTCCTGTCAGCCAAGGGCAATTCTTCCGAGAACAGAGCAAGCTTTGAACTATTTGCAGCCAATACTCAAACCCGCTGAGAGATGGATGCTCCAGCCCAGGAAAAGGGACCTAGGTGAGCACCCACAGTGACCACTACAACACCTTGTTCCAAAGCCTGTTCCATGTAGTCTTTTCAGGAACTCCGACAGTCTCCTTAAAATGCTCTTATGTGCAGCTGATAGCTACATTAGATTCCTAGCCTTGAAAAATACTCTGTCTACGCAATACATTGAGGCAGAGCAAGTTTCTCTACCCGATTTGTACCACTACATTGGGCCTGACTTACAGCACCCTTTGTTTTGGAATTCAGTGTTTTCATTGCAATAATAATAATGCAACATAGCATATACATATTTTTTATTTCCTCAGAGTAAGAAACTATGTAAACTAAAGTCTTGTGCACCCCTAACATTTGAGATGTCCAATGCAAGACCACATCTGAATATTCATTTTCCTTGAAGTTCCATGCTGGAATGAGATGGCAGTGGAGAATGGGCCGCTAACCTATGGCCCACCTGCCCTCTTCTCATCCCAAGTTCGAGTCTGTCCTGTGAGGGACCTTGTGCACAAGTGTATTATTCAGCTTGGGCTGCCATAACAAAATACCACTGGCTGGGTGGCTTAAATGTCAGAAATCTATTTTCTCGTGGTTTGGAGGCTTGAAGTCCCAGATCAAGGTGCTGGCTAATTCCGTTTTTGGTGAGTTTCCTTCCTGGCTTGCAGATGGCTGCCGTCGTGCTGCGTCTTCACACAGTCTTTCCTCTGTGGCATGTGGAGAGAGGGAGCTCACTTGTCTCTTTCTCTTCTGCTAAGGACACCGGTCCTACTCGACCTCAGTTAATCTTTACTACTCCCTAAAGGCCCTATCTCCAAATGCAGTCACAATGGGGGTTAAGCCTTCAACATATGAAGTTGACGGGAACACAATTCAGTTAATAACACAAATTTATGGACACCCCAGCCTGGACACACAAGCTCTATCTATATAACCTGGCAACATTCATTTTTTGCCACCTCTCAGGCTTTGGGGTGCTTACATTAGCAACAGGGTCTACTCTCAGAAAGATTAACCCAGAGGAAAAGGGAAGTAAAGATTAAGTGAGGAAATGGGCCTCGGAAATTGGCTTCAGTCATTTGGATAGGGATTGTCAAGGTCCTTGAATTTGTTCAGTGCTGTCCAATGCAATGATGAAAATATTCTACATTTGGGCTATTCAATATGGTACTCACTAGCCACGTGTGGCTATTGAGTACTCAAAATGTTAGTGTGACCAAGGAACTAAATTTTAAATTTTATTTAATTTTAATTGCTACTAGCATTTGCCTAGTAGCAACCATATTGTTCAGTGCAGATCTAGAAGTTGGGGAGCAGGCTCAAAGCAAGCATGTCCACTGACCCCACAGACTCCTTGTCCTGAGCAGAGGTAGCAGATTGTATTTTCCAAATATGGCCAAACTTACCTATTTATCCCATCCCAAATGCTCGTCTTACAATGGGATTGACATACCTCTCTATCAAGAGGTAGGGTCGGTGTTCTCCCTAGTCAGGGGATCATGACTGCCTGAACCAAGGAAGTACGGTGAAAATGATGTGACTTCTAAAACGAAATTACAAAAACGACACAGCTTCTGGTGTTTGCCTAGCCCTTGGGCTACCCTACCCCTACCGCCACCCCCTGCCACACATACTCACTCTTTCACACACACTTAGAACTTTTGCTTTTGGAACTGTAATAATGTACAGTTCCAAAATAACTGTAATAATGTACTGTAAAATAAATGAAGACCACCCTGGTGAAAACAAGCAAAGACTGTTTAATTCAGAGCTTGTGTAGTAAAGGAGTCAGCCAGCACCACTTGTTTTACAGAGATCCAAAGTCAGGCAGAGGGTGGGAAAGCTACACAGTGGGGAAAAGCGAAGGCTTCTTCGGGTATGCCCTGATTGGAAGCATGGGGAAGCTGTAAGCAGGCTAACTGGAAGCGGGGCATCCTATGTGATTGGTTAGGTGAGCATATTTGGTTTTCTCTGGTTAGTCCTCAGTTGGAAGTCGGGGCACAAATTAGGGAAGCTATCAATTATTGATGAAGTCCTGCCCTTTTAAGCTTATTGCGGCAGAGGTTGTGGTTGGCTTCCTGAGCTGCTTGCTGCAGACTGTAAGTCAGAGTTCTATTTTCATATATGGTCTAGCTGTTGTTCATTTGTGTACTCAGTCTCTCAGAACCCAGCCTCCACCGTACGAGGAAGCTTCCCATGTGGAAATGATCTAAGCTTCTCTCATAGCAGCCAAAACCCACTTGTGAGTTCTGTGAGCGGCCCCCTCTTGGAAGTATAACATATCCTCCAGTCCAAGTCAAGCCAGCAGACATCTGATGGCGATACCATGAGGGACCCTGAACCAGAACCACCCAGGGAAGCTACACTCAAATTCACAACCCACAGAAACCATGAATGATATAAACGATTATTCATTTTAAGCCACTTTGTTTTTGTGGTGATTTTTCATGGCCGCATTAGGTAACTAATAGAAGAGAGGGTACAGCAGAAAAGGGGCCCTCCCAGAACCCTCAAAGCCGTGGGCCAGGAACAGTGGCCCTTTGCCTGGATCTGAGGGAAGTGCTGACGAAAAGATATCAATGTTGTTTCTTTCAGTGTCTTGGTATTTCCTAGGAAAGGATGGGCTTATTTATACAAAAGAGGAACTTGGAGGACTGATCAGGTATTTGAGATTAGGAAATTTTTTTTTTTTTATAAAAGCTGTAAAAGAGCCCTTTATCCAATGTACACAAACAACAATATAATGAGACCATTTATTTGCTTAATTGTGTAAACACACAGAAATGTACACCTTTTTGAATAGTCACAGTGGAAGATCTGCTGAAAGCCAATGATGCTGTCTGTCACTTTGCAAAAAATGCCTAAGAAACTTGTCTCTCAGAATTGCCCGCGAAGCTGGATTATGAGCTTCCCGCGAAACGGGACTCATCACTCACACTGAAAACTTGGTTTGTGACCCCAGACAGCATTTCTCAGCATGATAACCCAACCTACTCAGCAGACTTTGCTCTGAGTGGCTTAGAACTGTTTCTAAAACTCACGTCTCCCCTCGGAGACTACATGCTGTCAGAGTTATCGTTCTAAAACACATCTCTGATCATGTGCTTCACTGGCCCTCAGTTGCATAGAGATTTAAGCCCCAACTTCTCAGCCAGATTTTTAAAACTTTCTACAATATGTGTGCATCACCCACCTAGCTTTCCAGTTCTATCATCTCATAACACATGAAGTCCTCTCTGCTTACCGATGATGGGTACCATTTACTGAGCTCCTATTGCCTGCCCCACATTGTACTAAGAGCTTTATATCATCTCTCATTTTATCCTTCTGTGATATTGTCAGGTAAATGCTATCTTTATAGTATAGAAAACAATAAAATAGTGATCACTCACACTTTGTGTATAGTCCTTACAATGTGCTAAGCCACTGTCCAATAGGAATATAATATGAGCCATATGGGTAATTTTAAATTTTCAAATCACCACATTAAAAAAGTAAAAAGAAACAGGTGAACTTTATTTTCATAAAATATTTTATCAGTGAGTATGTAATTAATATAAAAATTATTAATATATTTCATATTTTTTGTATATGTATTAAGTCTTTGAAATCCACTGTATATTTTATACCTACAGCCTATCTCAATTTGGATACTAAATTTCCATTGGAAATAGTTGAACCATATTTAGATTTCATAAAAAGTACAGTGAAAAAAGTAGATTCACATACCCAAGTTGTTCCAAACATACTTAAATGATTTCTAATACCTGACTCAAGTACCAAAAAAAATCATTCTTTTTCTATTCTTTACCATATTGACAAAACCAATTCAATTTAAAAATGTTAATTTCAATCAATTAAAATGAAACAAAATTAAAAATTTACTTTCTCAGTTGCACTAACCACATTGCACTAAACAGACGTGGCAAGGGTTGCGATTTAATAAAATTGGTCATTCTTGCTGCTTAATCAAAGACATTCTTAAGTAAAACTAGCATTTTACCCCCATGAGTGGATGGTGAACAATACAATGACTAATGGTACAGTTGTTGCCAGCAGCTTTGCTCACCACTGCTTTTGTACCATCAGTGCAAATGTCAATATCGTGAAAAAGTTCAGTAATGTTAATGTTATCATGGAAATCGTTTTGACCTTGTGAACCTGGTGAAATGGCCTCAGGATCCCAGGGGTCTGAGGACCACACTTTGGAGATCTGTGTTCTAGAAGGAAAGATAATTATACAAGTGCCTGGGTAAACTGGCCAATTCCAGCAGGTCATGGAGGGCTCATGGATATATAAGATTAGACCATAAATACTTGTGACAGTGACCCAGGTGAATGAAGGGCAGGGTAAGGGTGGGGGGGGGTCAGGCAGAGGCAGTAGTGTGTGCGAAAGCTGGAAGAGAGAGATAGGCTGGGGGAACTACAGGAAGTTCATTTGGCTGGAACTTGAAAGATTGCAGGGAGAGCAGTAAACGAGAAGGCCTGAGAGTTGGGCAAGGCCAGCCGGTGAACAGCCTTGCATATGCCTGAGGGCATCACATCACTTCTGTTTACTCTTCAGAATGTTTAACCTGAATCTAATCTTGAGGAGACAACCAGACAAATCAAATTTAAGGTACATTGTGCCAAACAACCTGCCTGGACTCTTACCAAATGTCATGGTATTGAAAGACAGAAAAAGGCTAGGGAATTGTTCTAAACTAAAGGAGACTAAAGAGACATGACAACTAAAAGCATTACATAATCCTTGATTAGATCTTAGATAAAAGAAACAAAAACACTAACAATACTATAAAGGACATTATTGAGACAATTAGGGAAATCTGAGTACAGTCTGTATTAGGCAATATTGTGTCAAGGTTAAGTTTTCTGACTATGATCATTGTATTGTGGTTATGTAGCAAATTTTCTTTGTTCTAAGGGTATTTAGGGGTGAAGTATTACGATGTTTGTGAGTAATTTAATTCTCAAATGACTCATCAAAAACTATTTGTATGTGTGTAGAGAAAGAAAGAGATATGAGCAATGTAGCCGAATGCTGATGATTGAATCTAGGTGTAGGGTACGTCGGCATTCATTTTACTATTCTTGTACGTTTCAATAGGTCTGAAAATTTTTCAAATTAAAATGTTGGAATATAAGGAGTTAAAGCTTTGTTCTAGAACCAGTGGAATCTGCGGAAAGATGTTAAAGGGAATAACATAATTAGGACTCGGGTTACAAGGGATCAAAACCCAATTTGAATAGGAAACGTACTGACTCGTGATCAAATATGAGGGGTAATGCTAGTTTCCAAATTTCAGAATCCAGATCGCCTCATGCCCTACCACTCCACTTCCAAACCTTTCCCCGCTCCTGTTTCTCTGTAACACTCGGCCTCGTTCTTTCCAGCTACAGACAGGCTTCCTCTGCCAGGAAACATGGCCTTAGGCTAGTGTGAGTTTATTTTCCTATTGCCACAGAATCCCTTCCCCCCACCTGTTTGAGGTCGACTAATCCCCAGGAAAGCATTCTGACTGGTCCAGTGGGGACCACAGGATTATCCCTTTGACCAATCACTGACACCACTGATGTGAATGCCGATAATTGGTCCCCCCGGTCCTATACTTGCCCCTGTGAATCAGTTCCTCCTCTTAGAACCAGATGCCCAGACAGGATTAGATTTCCAAGAGATTTATTGGGGGAAATGTCAGTAAAGGATAAACTGGAAGGAAGCAGGAGTAGTCAGGGAGAGCGAGCCTTTAGACTGTGGTGCAGGCCTGATGCCTGTGAGGAGAGAAGGAAGGACAGACTATGTAGGAAGAGCCTCTGGCCACAGCACAGTTCTGAGAAAGTCTCCACCAAGCTAAGAGAAAGTGCCCAAGAAAGATTGTCCATTGGAAAAGTAGTACAGTGGCAGGAATATCCCAGCTCTATATCCCTCGCATGCTCGCTCATTGGCTGGCATCATATCAAGCGTTATCTTGATATGAACACCAAGGTGGATCCCAGGGTGCGACAGCTGGCGCCTGTCAGTCACCTATGCCCCGCCCCCACGTCCCCAGCAGGTTCTTTAGAAGGTGGTCTGAACTGTACACCTCATGGTTGCCACATCCTGTTGGTCAGAAAGCAAATGGGAAGAATGGAGGGAGAGGTACTGGGCAGAAAGAGAATAAAAGCAGTAGTTGTTGCATTGTGTTTCTCCAAGAGAAAAAGAATCCTGCCTTTTCTTTGATTGTCAGCCCTCAGTTCTTTAAATCTTTATTTCCTTACACAGTAGTGGATGTGTGATAATTACATTTAGATTCTGGAGATGATTGCCAAAAAAGGGGTGTAAACCAGGTTTTATATAATAACAGTGTGATGTGATTCAGTCTAGCTGGAGTACAAAAAAAGAGGCATGAAACAGATTTTATGCAACAACAGTGATCTGACTCAGTCTAGCTGGAGTGCTTCCTTTGAGGATAAAAACATGCATTTGATGTGTAAAATCTAGTGCATTAAAAAATAATTTGCTTGTCTTATTACTCTAACTTTCTGTGTTTTCTGATTAAACTTCAGGATGCCTGTGAGGGTGCTCGTGCCTTATGCCATAGTTGTTGTGTCAGTTTGTGGCAGAACTAGAAATAGAAACTAAGTTTCCGCCGCGTCCAGACCTTGTTCCTGGCCTCAGTCACATGGCGCAGATAATGAGGGCTGGGACACACACAGGCTAGAGTGTCACCCATAGATGGATAAGATGTTGAGATGAAACACCTGAGTTTGGTTCAGAATAGAAGAACTATTAAAATGAAATGGGGTGGGGCAGCTGCAAAGGAAAGCAGGATGATGAGTCCTCAAAAAATTACTTCATCTTTAGTTTTATATGTATACCTACTGGCCTACTTGCCAGATTTGCCCACCGCCACATGTCTTTGTGGCATTCCCATGCTGCCCCTTCTCTGTGCCAGGAGTGCTGGTGCTGGCATAGTTTCTGGGCAGCCAGAGGCAACAGCACAGTTCTCCTAGCTCCACACCTCACCTGCTCCACTGTGACTACTTCCCCAAGGCTCTGGGTCAAGACCGGAGAGGAGAGAAACTACCTCTCTTTCCCATTCCAAGGACTGTCAGATTTCCTCCCTCAAGCTTTCCTGTATCCCAGAACTATTAACAGGAGAAACAATGATTCTCTTTAGGGAAAAATCCTTAACCCTCTCATTAGGGAGAGATTTTGTTCTCCTGGCCCCAAGAAAGTAAGAGAAAGTCAGTTCAATCTTCGCCTGTCTCCCATAGTGTGATTTCCTTCTTTCTGATCCAGGATTTTCAGAGTGACAGCTCTCCATAAATATAAATAGGTCAACTTGATCTGCCCTAAAATTAAAAAAACAAAAACTTGTTGGAACAAAGAACCACTCTTTGTGCTACAGTCAGCTTCAGGCTGCTCATTTGGGAACACTGAGGGGTAGAGGGAGACAAAAATTGTAGGATCAGGCTCTGCACAGTGTCCAAATGACAACCTCCTTGCCCGTCTCCACTCCTTTAAATTCACTAGATTGAGGAACGCCCTCTGACTTGAAAGCCAAGCTTCAGTCAAAATAACTGGCTCTGTGTACTGTTATTTCCCCAACAGACATGTTTGCCAAATGAGTGAGAGGATTAGCGTTCAGATTCATGGCTATTTCTTTTGTTCTGAATCATGCAGACAAGTGCTCATAGTCATGAAAACCCTGGAGGGTGTTGTGTATTCGGTCCCTCTATTAGCAAATTATGGGTGGTCTATACGTGGTGAGGCTAGCAGTTAAATGTGTCCCACTCTAAAACTGCAGCTTGTCGATGGCGCCAATGGAAATAAACAAATACACAGCTACTTCATTAAACTCAAATGTTATTTATGACATGGTTAGTATAAACAAGGTTATTGTTAGAATTGTATCCTCCTGTGGTTGTACTTTCCTGTAAAAGTCCACCCAGCATCTAATACCGTTAGAGCTAATCCTGCCATGACGTGTTTGTTTGAGAGTAAGGAAAAGAAACTTTAATTATGGGAATGAAGCCTGGTGGGAATGGAGAGAACTCTATGCCCCTTCAGCTCCCCGTGGTATCTTTTAGTTCTTCCCCCAGTGCTCCCCTCCTCTCTGAACTCTCCTGATTCCAAGTATTTATAAGAGCTTTGGATCCATTATTTCCTTGGTACAGACTAGAATTATGTGCTCTGAGAATATTTACGCAACGGGGGAAGAAGGAGAGCTGGAGGACCACACGAGCAATGCTAATAAACAGTCTGACGGAGGTAAAAGTGTTCCACAGAAATGAACATGGTAATACAAAGGAGAAGCCTGTATAATAGTGTTTAAAAGTCACAGAGCCTAATTTAATTTAAAAGATATTAGGTTCATTGCCAAAATAGCCACAGGTCTACATTGTGCTGGTGTATATACATATGTAATATACATACACTCAAGTGAAAAAGAATAAATGGTAAATGGTTAGCTTTTTCTGGGTCAAATATAATTTCTGATTAAACTCTTGCTGAGCTCTCCAACAAGTTATGTTTGGGAAAGAAGCACAGTAGTTTGGAGTTTGGTTGACTTTAAAGACGTGATTTTTGGATTCATTTTTATTTAGAAATGTTGTATTGTTATTTCTCTTTTCTGATTTCAAATACAGTAGCAACCATGAACCAAAACTAATGGTATAAGTAACAATGAAGTTATAAAAATAAAGTCTTCTTGTTAAGAAGCAGGGAAATTCCCCTATCTTTGAAAAGAACATAAGTAATTTCAGAGTAATAGAGTAAAATCTCTTCTTAATAGCTAAATCAATTGCCAAAATCCTGAGATGAAACTTTTCTTGAGATAAAGAACTAGCCTTTGAAATACCTGTCCTAGTTTTTTATCTTTTAGAAGTCCAATCACCCATTCCTATGTCTGGGAAATGTCCTCCCCCATAATCTACACAATGTCACGGCCATGGTTGATTAGATGGAGACACCGGATCCAAACAGGAATTTGGAATTAGACTGAGGGAAAACAACATTAACAATGCTGAAACTGGGAATGTGTCAACGCAGAGGCCATTTAGCAGTGGCTGCTAACCATGTGGAATACAAAACAGAAAAAGCTGGAAAACAGAATGGGAGAGAACAGGGGGTCTTCCCCAAGAACATTCTAAAGTAGTCTCAGGTTCCTGAAAGCCAGCTACATGTTTGCCTTTGGGTTCCATGATAGCTCATAGTATCTTTATAATAAACTCTCTTTTCAGTTAAAATCGAATCCAAGGAGCTTCTGTTATTTCCAACTAAGAAAAGCCCTAGATAATACCTTTGGAAATGCACTTTCATAATTGTTTACTTAAAGCTAAAACCATTCCTGTTTTAAATGTTAAGTTCCAACAAGCCTGAAATGAGCATTACTATTAATTTTGGTGTTTTAAGAAGATGATAGAAATTTAAAAAAAAATCATTTTGTTATTTATATTCAGTATGTTCCTCTACAAAGCAATAAAATAACAAGTTTGTTGAAAATAAAGAAGAAAATTTTATACCTTTCCTTAGAGACTGATTGATGATGCAGGACACATACTTTTAGGAACATTTCACATTTATGAGTCTTTCTTAACATCCCAAGGTAGACCTGGCTAATTCTGTACTTGTGCAGCAAAGCATATTGCTATGTCTCGATCATAAATGTATCGTAATGCATAGCAATCAGTTACCATTCAGTGCAATCCATTGCAGCTTTAGTCGTGCCAGACACTGGAGATATGTGGTTGGAAAGGATACAAGCCCGGTCCTCAAAGGAAGGCCGACACGTACAGCACCATGTCCAGTGGGACTTGCTCTGTTGCCTCGATGTGCCTACACATTGTAGCGAGAACAAGGCCCACCTCCACGGGAATTGTAAGAGGCAACAAGGTCAATCTGTGACTCCTAGCCCTTCATGTAAATGTAGCCTATAAAAACCTATAAAGATAGTTAAGAAAACAAGCATGACTTCTTTGAAGGTAATTCATAGGTGTAGAGACCCTTATGGTTATTCCCCCTCACTCCCCGCTAGGGAGAAAAGGGAGATATTAATACCTATTGCCTCCCTTTAAGACAGTTGGAGCTGTGGGCTAGCGGGAGTACAAGCTCTGTGTCCCCTGGACTCTAACAGGCACGGAGACTGCTCTACGTCTCATTTGGAGGTTGCTGGAGGAAATAGTGTTGTCCTTATGAAAGAGAGATGGTCGTTCTAGGAATGGCCCACACTGGCAGAGTTTGGGAGAGCAAGGGTGGGCCCAGCAGCCTCTGCAGAAAGGTAACCACGCTGGAGTCATTGTGAAAGGATCTGGTTTGAGAGGGCTGACCCTTAGGGTGAGGGAACCCTGAGGGGGTTCTGATGGGAGGCAGAAGCTGAGGAGCGAAGAGCTTTGCGGGACAGTGAAGGCCTAGTTAGTAATCTCATCCCCACAAAGATCTCTCAAGAATTTAGCAGTGTGCCCCATGAAAGAGCCAGCATTCAGGTGTGAGCATTCAATAGGCAAACGAGAGCTACAAGCAGCACGAGTTACATAAATAGGTCTTTTCCCCTTTTCTTATCCCTCTCCCTGACCCCAGTCTCGGAGGCACCATAAACAGAAACTGAGAATTGGATGAAAGATGGAAATGCTGATACTGAATTGGACTGCATTTCTTAACATCTGAAAGCAAGACTGTTCTATAATACCTGAAGATATAAAACAATGAGCTATGCCCCAGCTGTTACCAGGAAGAAAGGAGATCTGCTGGTGTTTGACAGCATTAGGGGGAGAAAACAAAGTCAAGATTGACACATTCAGTAGACCAGTCACACAAGTAAACAGATAGTTATAAAAGAATGGCATCAGCGTCGATATACAGATGAGTATGGGTGTCATGGGGAAAACATGGGGGGACCTGACTGGGTCTCAGGGAAGCAGGGAATGCTTCCCAGAATTGGTGAGTTCAAATAGGAAGTAGGAGTTTTCCAGTAAAACGAGTGAAAGATTGGACGGAAAGGGCGGCTGGGCAAAAGGAAGGACAGGTGCAAATTTCTAGAAACAGGAGAAACAGTGGCCTATTGGGGACATTACGATTCAATATATTCTGAGTATAAATTCTGATCAGGGAGTAGTACCAAGTCATGAAATATATAGTAATGAGTTTGAATGTAATCTTGGAGTTTACAGGAGTCCCTTAAGTAGCACTTTTCAAGCAGGGAAATAGTACTGTGAACGTCCATTCTAGATGCTGTGTTCTGAGAAACCTGGAGCTGGGCAGACCTGTTAAGGAGCAATAACAATAATCAAGGTGAGGGATGCTGGTTGTTCAAACTAGACGTAAGGTAATGGCAGTTAGGATGGAGAGAAGGCAACAGATACCAGGGCTCTTCAGGAATATCACCTAAAAGTCTTGGTTGTCGACCAAATGAGGAGGTGAGGAGAAGGAAGAACCGAAGCTGTGTGCTTACGTGTTTCCAGCTTCGCCAACCAGATTCATTTCATCATTTAGTCTTTTTTTTTTTTTTTTTTTTTTTCCCAGCACTTCTAAAAGGCCAACCACTCTTAACAGTGTTGGCTATAGATTTTGTAGCAACTGGCAAGATAACTGGATTGGATAGGAAACTGAAAGAGGGAATATAGACAGCTCTTCTTAATAATGTGGTGGTTGTGAGAGGCAGGAGAGAGAGGACAGTAGTAGAGAGAAATGAAAGTTGGAAACAGGCTTTAGATGTTTTAAGGAAAAAGATAACCAAACTAGTGAGGTCTGGCTTGCAGAGGGAGTGTCTATTAATGGTAAGGGGAGGTTTATTAAGAATTAATCAAGCAAATACTTTTTTAAAAATTAGGTGTATTTTGAATATCTGGCTATTTAAGCGTCCAGAGTTTTCTGAAATGCTAGGATTGTCTTTCATTCAGATTCAAACTGGGACTATTACATTTACTTCTGATTGTTGTCTCTGAAATTACTTTCTCTGTGTAACTAGAACAAAATGGCATAAAGGAAGGGCTACATGGACAGGAGAGAGAGAGAGAGAGAGAGAGAGAGAGAGAGAGAGAGAGAGAGAGAGACTACGTGCCACTTCCTGAGTTAGGTGGGGGTAATTTATCACATAGGAAGTTTGTCAGCGGGTGTCCCATTTGCTTCAACCTGGGGAAATTTCTCAAGGTGTTACAGATTGCTTTGTTGTCTTGATTAGTTGAAATGCTCACAAGTGCATAAATTGGGTATTTGAAAAGAAGACATCATACAATCTAGCTGAAAAAAAGAGAGAAAGATCATAACTATACCATACAAGGAAAATAAATCAATGTAGAGAACGCATTTGGGGCAATGGCTTCAACACTTGATTGAATGAAATGGCAAAAATGAGCCACAAATGCCCAGACCAATTTTTTTCTATTATTCTACTGTGTAGGCCAACTGAGTGGAGTTCAACTTTTATACAGCTGTACCTGAGGACTCTGGCTGCCCAGGCAGCAAAATTGGAGTGGGTCAAAACATTTCACATAAGTTTCCCACAAATCCCCAGAACTGAATATATCCAAGAAAATATAAGCTTTGTGTCTCTCTATGTACACAAACCCGTACGCCCAATCTATTATTCAAATAAGCATTCTATAGAGTTTTATGGGGGTGTTTATGAGGTAGTATGTGAATGAAAATTAAATATGCATATGTTTTTGTTCTATGGACCCTAAATGTGATTAAATAATCAAGCCTTTGCTTATTGAGCCATGATGCTATCCTTCTGTTTTTCTGCTCTACGATGCTTAGATTTTGAATTGCCAACCTGTGCGAGGAAATTTTCAATGTAGAGAATGTTTGCTTCTAGATATAGTAGGATTATCATGAGGAAGATAATTGCAGAAAAAAAGAGAAGACGAGGCTTGGGATGTTATTGGCAGGAAAAAACAGTGCATCTAGAGACAGAGTTGAGTGATGGATAAATGTTCATGGGTGATGGCAGGCTTAGACAATAACAACATCAGAAAGACAAATAATCACATCAGAAATACTTCTTGGACATTACCTTGTAAAAGACTGAATTGAGATAGAATATTTATTATTTGATCTCCAACTTCAGGTGATCTATATTTTTCTTCTAGGGCATACATATATGTATAGTTTGTAATTCGATTTCTGAAAGTAATTGAGGTAAAACCTCCCAACCTCTTCCCCTTCCCTTAGTGATCCATGAATAACATGGGCTGTGAATCTTAGAATGACTTCACCAAGTAATGACATGTCAACTTTAACTTGGGTTTTTATGGCAGATTTTATGGAGAAGAAAAGAATAACTGTGTTTATTAATGTGACAGTGACTAGAATTATTGTCTGTGTATCTTGAAACGCAAATACTGCCACCACTTTAACATATGTATATTTTGTCGCTGATTCGTTGTCTTGGTATGATGAGGATTATTCATCTTTATAATTTATTCAGGTTCAGGTAAATCCAGAGGGTGTGATACAGTATCCAGCCTGAGTATAATCTCAGTCTAGGGCCACTGGATACCAGGTCAAAGCAGGATTTATCACAGGATCCAGTCTATTTTTGAATGTTGTGTTAAACGTGTGTGTGTGTGTGTGTGTGTGTGTGTGTGTGTGTGTGTGTGTGTGGAAAGTGGAAAGGAAATAGAAAAAGAGGGAAGGAAGAAACTGATATTTAATGTTTAGTGAGTGCAACCAAATTGTCCTCAAAGTCAACTGATGGATTGCCACTTATGAGAGTAAAACAAGAGATTGTCCCTGTGTATCTAGAAGGTTTAGAAACACCCAAAATACCACTCACAGTTATCCAGTAGTCATCTCAAAATGATAACTGTGCAAAATGATTGTACATTTTCGAGCAGAAATTACTTCCCTTGTATACCTTATTTTAGAGACAGATGGGGGTGAACAGAAAGGAGCATTTTACAAAGGAGAGTCAGAGGCCAACATTGTCAGGGCACGTGGAAGCACCATCCAAAGAGTAAGAATAGGCAGATCATAAAGACTTTTTTGAAAAGAGGAGAGGAGTTCTTGGCTAAGTATCCCTGAGTTGTGCTGCTTCCAGAGCAAGATTACGCTCCCCATGAGTTTGGTAAACATGCAGATATGCCACCCAGCTCCTTCAGTGTCTGCCTCCAGTGCAGAGAGCTGCCAGTCCAGGGTCTTGATCCTCTCAGGGCAGGACATACTCAGAGACCAAGTGAGGCAAGAGTGCAAAGGCCTCGATATCTTGACCCAACATTGGACAACACTGATGGGTAGGACTTCTTCCAAGCTACCTGCTAGGTGGGCCAAAGCTTTGCCAGGTCTACCTCATAATTTAACTTCTTCCTTTGCCCCATCCTGCTTCCTCCCCCTGCCATCCACAGATTTGATCTCTAACAAATAGAGTCACGTCAAATTGCCTCAGTATCTGGTTCCAGAAAACCCACCCTGCAGCAGTGGGTAATAGTGTCTCAAATTACTTTAGTGAAGAGACACCACTCAGAATGTCTCAACATTCAAGACACATGTTATTTGAAACACCTCTAAAATCATACCTTTGGTCTAAGTTCATGCTCACAAGTGAATCGTGTCCTATTTGATTCCCAGGTGGTTGGCTTAAAAAGAATATGCTGGTCAGACCATCTTAAGCATCTAGTTCACCTGACAGTTGTATTTTTCATTAGAAATGAGTAAATTCATCTTTTGATAGACTCAGTCTCTGCAAACCTTATTAATATGAGTCTGTTCCTGACACGTAGGCTCATTCTCAGAATGTCCACGAAATCAATGCCCTGAACCTATAAGATTTGGGACCAAAATCTGACCATAGCAAGATCAGTGTTATAGTAGTGGACATCTCTTATGTTGTCTGTCCAGCATCCCATCTTCTGAGCAACGATTCTGCCTTGACTTTTGGCTCTTTCAGTCATGACAACCACCACCTCAGGGGTAAACTTGTGGCCTAGGCTAGACTGAGGAAGTTCTCTCTTCTGGGAATTTGAATCTCCAGTGGAGATGTGCATGGTCAGTGGGAGCTGAGTCATAGGATGTCAGTGCTCGAGAAATTGTCCTTGAATTACTGATGCTGAATTTCTCAAAACTGTCCTAGTTCCTACACTTCCAAACTTTGTTTGTTCAACTCTCTCTTCAATTTGTAAATGACTCTAGCAGTCTTCCAATAAATGACTTTTATCTTCTCAAGTCGGTCAGTGTATTAGTCAGGTCTAACTGGGAAAATGGAAACTACTTAAGTGTTTTGGAACCAGACGCAAGGGGACTGTTAAATGGTGATAGAAGAGCTGTGACGCCAACCCCAAACTGGAAACAGCTTAGAAATTAGCAGGAAGGTACTCTCACCCTTAGGCTGGAGGCACCAAGAGAGAAGGTGATGTTATCAGAACCCAAAGGCCAGGGTTACCTGAAGAAGGTAGAACCTCAGTAGACCTGTCTAGCATGAGCTGCAGCGATGAAGGAGATCGTGCTGCAGTAGGAGAAGCTCCTGGAGATGGAACAGAAGGAGAGAATTACCCTGGCTTCTCCCTTCCTGCTGCCCTCCAAATTCCCACTAGCACCTCTCATTAGCCAAAGCCTACTTACCCAGGAGCCTGGGAAATGAAGCCTACCACATCAGCCCAACTGCAAAGCAGAGCCCAGGGCCAACACTGTCAGGACACAGTTCAGTCACTTCCCATGAAAAACCTCAAACTGATATAGCCACTTGGGAGATCTTCAGGGGCAGGCAGCCTGTATTCCTTAGAGAGAATTTCTATCATGAATTGTACACCTTATTGGAATGGTTATCATATGAACCAAACACTGTGTCAGGCACTGTTTACATTCATTCTTACAGAGCAGATCTACGAGGTGTGATCAAACAATATGGTGAATGTTTAAATAAAAAAATATATTACAGTAAAAGACACATTGCCATTAACCCCCCTCACTTCAAACACACTTAGCCCATCATTCTTGCCACTTTCTAAAGCACTTCTGGAAGTCCTCTTTTGTGTCTTTAGTTGTACTGTCATGAATGCCTCGATGTCCTGAATCATTTTGACTTTGGGGAAGAGCCAGAAGTCACATGGTGCCAGATCTGGTGAATAAGGTGGATGAGGATACACCATAATGTTTTCATTTGACAGAAATTGCTGTATACCAGAAGCGATGTGTGACATGGAGCATTATCAGGATGATTTACGGCACACTTTAAAACACATCTTCTTTCAACCGTAGCTCACACCCAACTGACTGCACTGAACAAGTTGAAACTTGTCACACACTGTTATTAAGGTTCGATGCGCTGCTTCCCATATTGAGGATCCCTGCCTTTCTGTTGGATGGCATTCGGCAGCAGCATTCACAATAATTGTTAATCACAATGGAAAAGCTCTGTGTCAAACATCACTACTGGTATGGCAATTTCTGTAAAATAAAAACATTACAGTGTGTCCTCATCCACCTTATTCACCAGATCTGGCACCGTGTGACTTCTGGCTCTTCTCCAAAGTCAAAATGGCCATGAAAGGTAAACATTTTTAATCAATTCAGGACATCAAGGCAGCCATGACAGCACAACTAAAGACATTCACGAAAGAGGATTTCCGGGAACTGCTTCAGAAAGTGGCAAGAATGATGAAATAAGTGTGTTTGAAGAGAGAGGAAGTATTTTAAGAGGGATTAATGGCAATGTGTCTTTTACTGTAATATATTTTTTTATTTAAACATTCACTATATTTTTTGATCACGCCTTATATGTGCTATGTGAATAAGGTAGAAAACCTAGTTAATTGAATTCTAGGAAATGGAGAATGAAGAACCAATTGTCAAAACCTCAAGGAGTGTCTTTGCTTACTGTATTTTATATGGAAAAAACAAATTTGGAAAGTTACTGAATAAAAACTCAGTTTTCTAATAGTGTGTTTTTATTTATTTATTTTTAAATGTCAATTGCTCTGTACAAATCCATCCAGAAAGTGAAAAGAATTGGATTCCTATTTTCACTGTTGTTGTTTTACTTCTAATGCATGTTTCCTTTGTGTTTTCATGAAAAGAGGCTGTTTCACTGTAGGGTATGCATTTACTTATTTTTATAAATACTCAGCAGAAAAGTTATACCTTTTATGGAAAAAAAATATTTTTAGCAGCTGTTCCAAAGGAAGTTGCTTACATGTTGTTGCCTTGGCATGTTGGCATAACGACTATATGATTTTTAAAATTGCTAAGGTTATAGATTTTCAATTTCATTCTTGCTTATGGAAGATTACAAAGGAAAACAGATACTTTAAAAAGAAAAACAAGCCTACCCATCATTTTGGATTTATGGAGAAAACTGTTACAGTAAATCATTTACTAGTAATAGGGATTTAAAATGTGCTCTAAAGGAAACTATTCAAATGTCAACTTTGTTTGATTCAAAGCTGTCTCTAAAGTGTAAATACTCTAAGGGTACTATGGCGTGACACCCAGACTCCATTGAGAACTAAATAAACATGATTTGTTACTGGTAATTTATAAGTAGTGTTAAGATACAGCTTGGACACAATGATAAAAATTACCTAATGGCCAGCCCAGTCAAAATGGTAGTAATTTAGTTTAGTGCACCTAAAACCTTCCAACACTCAGTGACCTCCACACACACCAGATTTCCAATTTTACCAAAAGAAAGTCTGAGGAGAATTCATTTCAAGTTTCAGAGATTTCTGCCCCTTCAAGTTTCCAGACATAGGATTATGGAAAAGGGAGCAAATAAAGATGGACTTTACAATACATAGGATTAGGGCCTTTCTTAAAGGTTGTGGAGATACTTCTGGCTGCAAATAAAAGTTAGGAAAGGTTGCATGTCTGTAAATACTCTTAAGACTAAATTCAGACCCCAAAGAGAAAATATCCCAGTAGTTTATCAAGTCAGTCACAAAGGTCCATTTTCCAAAGTAAAGGACTACAAGAGCTAAGTTTCAGGAAGGTAAAGATGCTGATATATCCTAATTCCTCCCTCCTATCTCTTACAACATTGCTATCATTCATTTTTATCTGTATGTTATAATGTCAATACATGGTTACTGTTATTACTTCAAACAGTTATCTATGAGATCAACTAAAATAAGAAAAATAAAATAGGCTATTTTACCTTCATTTATTTCTTCTCTGATGTTCTTTCTTTCTTTATGTAGATCTCAGTTTCTGACTCATATCATTTTTTTCTCTCTGAAGAATTTTTTAAAAAACATTTTAACATTTCTTGTAGGGTGGGTGATTTGGCAATGAATTCCCAGTTTTTCTTTGTCTGAGTCTTTATTTCTCCTTTGCTTTTGAAGGATAATTTCATTGGTTATAGAATCCTAGACTGACGATTTTTTTCTTTTAACACTTTACATTTTCCATTCCACACTCTCCTTGTATAGTTTCTCACAAGAAGTCCACTATAATTCTTATAGTTGTTTATCTATAGGTAAGGTGTTTTCCCACCTTGGCTTCTTCAAAGATTTTTTGTTTTCTGCAAATTGAATACAATATGCCTAGGAGTAGATATTTTTTTTTTTGGGGGGGGGAGGATATTCTGTGTGGTGTTCTCTGAGCTTTCTAGATTTGAGGTTTAGTGTCTGTCATTAATTTTGGAAACTTTCCAGCCATTTATCATTTAAATATTTCTTCTTTTCCATTTTATCTTTCTTTCCTTTTTCATATTCCAATTATGTGTGTTACAGCTTTTGAAATTGTCCCAGAGTTTGTGATATCAAGCTCCATTTTTTCATTCTTTTTTCTCTTTGCATTACAATTTGCAAAGTTTCTATTGCTATGTCTTCCAGCTTATGACTCTTGCCTCGGCGGTATCCAGTCTGCTGATGAGCCCATCAAAGGCATTCTTCATTTCTATTACAGTGTTTTTGATTTGTAGCATTTCATTTGGATTCTTTTTTAGAGTTCCCATCTCTCTGTTTACCTTACTCATCCGTTTTTGTGTGTTGTCTGCTTTTTCCATTAGAGCCCTTAACAGATTAGTCATAGTTATTTTATATTCCCTACTTGATAATTCCAAAATATGTGTCACATCTGGGTCTGGTTCTGATGCTTGCTTTGTCTCTTCAGGCTCTGTTTTTCTTCCTTCCTTTCTTTTTTTTTTTCTTTTTCTTTTTTCTTCTTGCCTTTTAGCATGCCTTGTATTTATTGTTTTTGTTGCTGAAAGCTTGATATAATAAATCAAATAATAGGAAATGAGATAAAAAGACCTTTAGTTTAAGAGTTTGTTAATCTGGCTAGGTGTTGAGCTATGCTTAGTGCTTATTGTAGCCATAGGTCCTGGAGGTTTCAAATTCCATTAGTGTCCTTGTTTTTGTCTCCACTGTTGTCTTGGGATTTCTCTAAGAACCCCTTCTTAAATAGAGTTTGTACCTTGCAGCTCTGCGAGCTATAATCCACTGTTATTTTCCTGGAAGCCTGTTGATGTTCCAGTATGGGAGAGGGGATGTATTCTATAATCTTATGATTAAATCTCAGTCTTTTAGTGGGCCTGTGTCACTGGGCTGTGACCCTCACAAGTGTTTCTTAGCTTTCCCCCCTTTTAGGTGAGACAGGAATGCTACAAGGTGCTTTAAGTGGGTAATTGCCCTTCCTCTTGGGTGAGATAGGGCTCTGGTAAAATCTTTTCCCAAGGAGAGTGGTTGTTTGTTATGGAGAATTATTTGGGTATACTTCAAAACAGTTACTTTTCCCTTCCCCCTGCTAGAGACACAGGGGATTTTCCTTGGCTCTGCCATGAGATCCTGATGGGGTTCCTAGTGGTAAAACCCACAAAAATGTGGAGACCTCCTAAGACCATACCACACAGGTGTTACTCACTTTCGTTCTACTCCACATTCAGCCTCCAGCAATTCATCAAAATGACCAGTTAAGTGTTTCTACCAGTTCATGGCTCTAGGAGCTGGGGCTCCAGGTAAGCCATTCTCAGCCTGTGATTCTCTGTATCTGCCTATCTCCAAATTTCAGTGTGGCTGGGTGCCTTGCAACTTCAGCTCTCTGATGGGTACAAGAAAAGTCTGTACCCAAAATTGATTTTCAGTTTCCTGAGCTTTTTTCTTATAAGGATGAGACAACTTCCAAGTCTTTATATGTCAGAGCTAAAACTGGAAACCCTCTCTATGACTATTTCTTTCTAAGTAAATGTTTAAAGTACAATTGAAGCTCACTTCCTCCTTTCCAGTCCCTTCCTTTTTTCAGGGGGATAGTTATCATCCAGAATCATTGTCCAGGGTTAATCATTATCCAAAGTGGGGTTTCTTCTCTCTACCCATCCATGCCTTTAGACTTTTACTGCATAGGTATTCTCTATGAACTGTTACATCAGTTATCTTTTGATTTGTATCAGAACTTGGTGGCTTAAAACAACAAATGTGATTCACAATTTTATAGGTCAGCTAGGCAGTTCTTTCTGGGCTAGGGACGGCATCTCTACTTGGCTTCACAAATATGCCTGGCATTTGGCTCAGTGTCAGCTTGTGGACAAGAATGATTTGGTCACGTATCTTTCATCATCCAACAGAATCCCCGTGATCATTCACATTGCTGTGGTCACGGTTTCCAAGAGCAACAAGAGAGGGCAAACTGTGATGCCCAAACACTTTTCAAGTCTCTGCTTCTGTCAAGTTAGCTATTATCCTATTAGCCCAAGCAAGTCACACAGCTTAGTCAGTGTGGGAGGCAGATGGATGCAGAAGAGGAATTATTGTATTAATTTTAGCAAACAACTCCCTTCAGTATACTACAGCATTGCTTTCTGTTTTTAAAATGTTACATAAATGGCAGCATAAATCCATTTCTTTTTGCAGTGTGCCTTTGTCACTCAAAACTCTTTTTGTGAACTCATAGGCACAGACAACGGTTTAGTGGTTACCAGAGAGTAAGGGGGGAGGGAGGATTGTAGAAGAGGGTAAAGGGGGTCAAATATGTGGTGATGGAAGGAGAACTGACTCTGGGTGGTGAGCACACAATGTGAGATATAGATGATGTATTATAGAATTGATGTATTATAGAATAGAACACCTGAAATCTATGTAATTTTACTAACAATTGTCACCCCAATAAACTTAAAAAAAAAACTTTTTGTGCTTTAACCTTATTGATATGTTGAACCAGAAATTTCTTTTTTTCTGAGAGGCTGATCTGTGCATTGTAGAATGTTTAACAGCATTCCTAGCTTCTACTCACTTGATGCCTCTAACAAGCCTCCAGGAGTGACAACAAAAAATGCCTGCAGACATTGCCAAATGTCACTTGAGGGGTGAGAGATGGGGCAAAATTGCACTTTTTGAGAATCACTGCAGTCTAAAGGTATATATCTAGAGGTTGAAACTGCCAGGTCACTGGGCAGGTACATCTTCCAATTTACTACGTACTACGGACTGGACATTTGTGTTCCCTGCACACTCATGTGTTGAAACCTAATCCCCAAGGTGATGGTATTTGGAGGTGGGGCTTTTGGAAGCCGATTAGGTCATGAGGGTAGAGTCCTCATGAATGGGATTAGTGCCTTTCGAAAAGAGACTCCAGAGAACTTCCTCGCCCCTTTTTGCCATGTGAGAACACAGCAAGAAGACAGCCATTTATAAATCAGGAAAGGGGCTCCCACGAGACCCTGAATCTGCCAGGACCTTCATCATGGACTTCCTGGCCTCCAGAATTGTGAGAAATAAATGTTTGTTCTTTAAACCACCCAATCTGTGGTATTTTTGTTATAGCAGCCCAAACAGACTAACACACTAGATCCTACCAAACTGCTTTCCAAAGGGCTATAATATTTCACACTCCTAGAATCAGTGTGTGAGAGTTCATGATTATAGCCTTGCCATTACTTAATTTTACCAGATTTTTAAACTTTTATAAATTTGATGGGTATGAAATTGCTTCCTATTGTTTATTTTGCATTCCCTGAATTCATACTGAAGTTAAACGTCTTTATTTATTGGCAATTCAAGGTTTGCCCCATGAATAGGCTTTTTTTTTTAATCCTTTCCCACTTTTCTATTAGATTGCTTTTAATTATTTTTACAGTTTACAGTTCTTGATATATTATGTGGGCAAATTGTTTTTTTAATTATGTGCACTGCACATGTTTCCTCTCTGCCTTTGGCTTAACAAAGTCAAATTGATCAATGTATCTACTCTCCTCCTGAGCACTTTATATCTTTTTATTTATTTTAAGATTTTTATTAAAATATAGCTAACATACAATGTTATACTAGTTTCAGGTGTACACAATAGTTATTCAACTTTATGTACCTAAAGTAGTGATCACCGTAAGTCCAGCAACCATCTGACACAGTACCATACTGTCATAATATTATTGACTATATTCCACATGCTGTACATTACATCCCCATTGCTTATTTGTTTTATACCTGGAAATTTGAACCTTTTATTCCCCTTCACCTTCCCCGCCTTTTTAAATTTTTCAATTACCATTGAGATTCTATATTATTTTATATTAATTTCAGGTGTACAGCATAGTGGTTAGACATTTATATAATTTAAGAAGCAGTCCCCCTGACTAGTCTAGTACTCACCTGGCACTGTACATAGTTATTACCATTTCATTGACTATATTCCCTATGCTTTACTTTACATCCCCTTGACTATTTTGTAACTACCAATTTGTACTTCTTAATCCCTTCAAACTTTTTCACCCTGCCCCCGAACCTCGTTCCCATTTATCACAGCAACAAACCTAGTACCCATCTGACACCATACAGTTATTACAATATTACTGACTATATTTCTTATGCTATACCCACATCCTCATGACTACTACTGTGTAACAACCAATTTGTACTTATTCCCTTCCCCTTTTCACCCATCCCTCCAATGTCCCTCCCATCTGGCAACCATCAAAATATCCTCTGTATCTGTGAGTTTGTTTCTGAGTTATTTGTTTGTTTATTTTGTTATTTAGATTTCATATATAAGTGAAATCACACTGCATCTGTCTTTCACTGTCTGACCTACTCCACTCAACACAATACCCTCCCGGTCCATCCAGGCTGCCACAGATGGAAAGAACACATTCCCTTCCATGGCAAAGCAATATTCTATTGTATATATGTACCTCCTACTCTTTATTCATTCACCCATAGATGGACACCGAAGCTGCCTCCACATTTTGGCCATTGTAAACAATGCTGCAATGAACATATGGGTGCATTCATCCCCTCAAAGTAGTGTTTTGGGTTTCTTCCGATAAATACCCGATCACTGGATACTTCTTTGTCTCTTGTTATAGTCTTTGTTTTAAAGTCTATTTTGTCTGGTATAAGTATTGCTACCCCAACTTTTTAGTTTGTTTGTTTCCATTTTCATTTTCATGACATGTCTTTTTCCCATTCCTTTACTTTCAGTCTCTGTGTGTCTTTCAATCTGAAGTAAGTCTCTGCAGGCAGCATATTGAAGTGTCTTGTTTTCTTATCCATTCCCTATATTTTGATTGGAGCATTTAATTCATTTACATTGTTGATAGATATGTAGATATTGCCATTTTATTATTCATATTTTTTCCTTTTTTTCTTTCTTTTCCTCTCTCTCTCTCTCTCTCTCTCTCTCTCTCTCTCTCTCTCTCTCTCTCTCTCTCTCTCTCTCTCTCTTTATTTCTGTTTCTTTTTCTGCCTTAAAGAAGTCCCTCTAAGATTATTTGTAATTCTGGTTTGGTGGTGATGAATTCCTTTAGCTTTTTCTTATCTGGGAAGCTCTTTATCTGTCCTTTGATTCTAAATGATAGCTTTACTGGGTAGAGTAATCTTGGTTGTAAGTCCTTGCTTTTCATCACTTTGAGTATTTTGTGCCAGTCCCTTCTGGCCTGCAAGGTTCCTGTTGAGAAATCATCTTGTAGTCTTATGAGTGCTCTCTTGGACATAACTAACCGCTTTTTTCTTACTGCTTTAAGATTCTTTCCTTGTCTTTAACCTTTGGTATTTTAATTATGATGTGTCTTGGTGTAGGCCTCTGCATTCATCTTGTTTGGGACTCTGCACTTCCTGGGCTTGTATGTCTATTTTCTTCACCAGTTCAGGGAAGTTTTCAGTCATTATTTCTTCAAATAGGTTTTCAATTTCTTGCTCTCTCTCTTTTCCTTCTGGTACTCCTATGATATGAATGTTGGTACACTTAATGTTGTCCCAGAGGCCCCTTAAACTATCTTCATTTTTTTTGGATTTTTTTTGCTGTTCTGATTGGGTATTTTCTGCTACCTTACCTTCTAAATCATTGATTCGATCCTCTGCTTCATCTAATCTACTATTGTTTTCCTCTATGTAGTCTTCGTTTCAGTTATTATATTCTTTATTTCTGACTGGTTAGAAACTATTTTACATTTTCTATCTGATTTTTATATTTTCTATCTCTTTGTTGAATTTATCATTGAGATCCTTGAGCATCCTTAAAACTAATGTTTGGAACTCTGCATCTGGTGGATTGCTTGTCTCCATTTTATTTAGTTCTCTTTTTGGAGCTTTGTTCTGTTTCTTTTATTCAGGACATGTTTCTTTGTCTCCCCATTTTGGCTGCCTCCCTATTTTTGTTCTATATATTAAGTAGGGCTGCTATGCCTCCCAGTCTTACTAGAGTGGCCTTATGTAGTAGGTGTGCTGTGGAGCTCAATGGCACAGTCTTCCTGGTTACCTGAGCCAAGTACTCCCAATCTGTCCCTTTTGTGGGTTGTGTGTGCCCTTCTGTTGTAACTGAGCTTTGGTTGCTTTTTTGTGTGTCAACGGCAGGGATCGATTCTCGGGCTGATTGGTTGCGAAGACTAGCCATGATTACAGTGGAGGAGCTGTTGTGCAGGGGCTGACATTCTGGAGCAGGATTCGCTTTAGCAGGGCTCTGCTGCCTCCCCTGGGTGCCCTTTGGTTGTTGTTGCCCCCTGAGACAGCCGGGTGATGCTCTGGCTGGGTCCGAAGCTGCCTACCAGGCGTGCCAGCCCCAAGGCCTCCTGGGAGGGGCCCCCCACAGTCCAAGTTCAGCCACAGCCTCTGTCCTACCTGGGGCCATCTCGCATGAGCCACAAAGCAATCCACAGGTGGCTGCCACCCATGCTGGGCTTGAAGGTACCTTGACAGGCCAAGCTGCAAACCAAGGCCAGCTGTCGCTAGTGCTGGGCTTAGGGCTGCTCATCCAGGGGTACAGGACACACTGAAACCAGATGCTCCATGTTTGGGTTTTGTGAACTTTTGAGAGGTTTTAGGAAAGTCTATAGCATGAGCCAAGACAGGCCATTTATATAGAAAAGCAATTAGAAGCAGCTTGGGTGTGCGCAAAAATTGGATGGGGTGAGGTCTCTGGGAATCAGGGTGAAGGAAAGGTGTTAGTGAGGTGGATGGAGACTCAGACATGGCGGTTGCCTGTGTCTGCATGCTGGGAAAGGGTAGTGCTCAACAAAGAAACAATGGATTATGCCAGCTCCTCCCATCTGGGAAAAAGCTGCCCTTCCAGACCTCGCCCTAAAGACAGTTCCTCCCCATATGTCCCTGTCGCCTTTTGAGCTGCTGTCCCAGCACTGGAGCTCAGAGTGACTGAGTCTATCAGCAAGTAAGTCCATGTATGGTCCCTTTAAAAGGAGCGCCTGGGACTACAATCACCCTAGTCTCACTCAGCCATAATTTCTGCTGGTTTTCACAGCCAGAAGTTATGGGGACTTCTCTCCCTGGAACTGAAACCCTAGGATGGGAAGCCTGGTGTGGGGCTGGGACCCCTCACTCCTCCGGGGGGGGACCTCCACAGTGGAGATATCCCTCTTGATTTTTTTTTAAAGTAGCTTCTTTATTTTTTATGAAGTATTTTTACTTTATTTATTTATTTATTTATTTATTTATTTATTTATTTATTTTTACTGGAAATATTGGGAAAAAGTGTGTTTCTTCAGGTCCCATCAGCTGCAAGTCATTGTCCTTCAATCTAGTTGTGGAGGGCACAGCTCAGCGTTCAATCTTAGTTGCAGGGGGCACAGTCCACCATCCCATGTGGGAATTGAAATAGCAACCTTGTTGTTGAGAGCTCGCACTCTAACCAACTGAGCCATCCGACTGCCCCTCCCCCTTGATTTTTAATGGCCACATGGAGGTGTATGACCAGTCCATTCTGCATCTCTGCTCCTCCTGCCAGTCTCAAGTTGTCTTCTTCTGTATGTCCTTAGCTGTAGGGCTTCAGTTCAGCTAGACTTCAGGCAATCCTCAGTGATGGTTGTTTTGTAGTTTAGCTGTAATTTTGATATGATTGTGAGAGGAGCTGAGCTCAGTGTTTATCTACTCTGCTATCTTTTTTTTTTGTAAAACAAATATTTCATCTTTATTATTTGATTAACATATAACTTGATATATCCAGCACAAATTTTTTTATCTTTTTTCCCAAACTTCTCTAATTGCAATGCCGTATATCTCATTTATTGGGAATTCCATTTTTTCTAGCTGCTCAAGCTTAACAACTGGGAATTATGATTGAATTTTTTTTCCTCACACACTAACTGTAATGCATGTCTACTGTTGGCTTGACTTCCAGTATACCTACTATGCTATCTTGACCGGATCTCCCCTCCTGAATACTTTAGAACCTCTTGATTCTAATCTGCAATGTCATCGCGGTCCTATATTTTAGCTGAATTTTTATTTTAATCTACATTATTTTACCAGTCAATACTTATTTAGATTTACTCAAACGTCTACCAGTGTCTTTGCTCTCCATGTCTTTTTGAATTCTACTCCCCCCTCTTTTTTAATCTCCTTTAAAAGAACTTTGAGCAAGGACTTTTCACCCTTAGTATTAAGTGCTAGTTAACTTGAATACAGAATCCCAGCATAACAATTATTTTCTTTCTTCTCCAAGAAATCTGATGTTAGTCCACTTGTTCCTTTGTAAGTAATTTCTTTTCTTTCGGTGATTGTTTTTAAGAACTTCACTGTCTTCAGTATTCTACAGTTTTACTATGATGGGTCTAGGTATAATTTATTTATATTTATATTTTAAACTTACCCTTCTTCAGATATAATAGGCTTCCTTATTCTGAGAACTTGGGTTTTTCTTCCATTATAAAAAGAATTTCTTCAATAATTTTCCTTAAAAATTAGAAGATTGCCAAAAGTACCTATGAAAGGAAATCTGGCAAAGACTACATTATACTGACACATGAGTTGGGAACTTGAGCATTAAAAATATGACCTCACAGCCAAGTGGAAACTCAGGAAAGTGGTATCACCTGGAAGGTAGCACTGACTCATAATGCCAGGTATGAATGGGGCCAAAATGTGGAGAAAAACACCAGGGTAAAAGGCATTGAGAGAGAGAGAGAGAGAGAGAGAGAGAGAATATGCATGTGTGTAAGTGTGTGTGTATGTTTGGTTTCTGGAAGAGAGAACAGTCAACTCTCTCAAAACAGCAGACAGGAGAAATAAGATAAGGTTTATAAATATCTGTTAGCTTTGGCAACTAGATTTATCTACTCTTGCATGAATAGTTGGATGAGATAGATAAGATCTCTTTCTCCTCTGAAATTATTTGATTCTAATGCTTCCACATATTACTGTCTTTGATTCATGTCCTAGAACTGTTCTCTGTTTTACACTGTTCTCTGCCTAAGGGGAAATAAGAATCTCACTGTTTATGTTCTGAAGACAGTGTAACCCACTTGCTTTTATTAGCTTGATATTCTTTTTTTTTTTTTTTTAAGATTTTATTGTGGAAGGGGAACAGGACTTTATTGGGGAACAGTGTGCACTTTCAGGACTTTTCTCCAAGTCAAGTTGTTGTCCTTTCAATCTTAGTTGTGGAGGGTTCTGTTCAGCTTCAAGTTGTTGTTCTTTCAGTCTTAGTTGTGGAGGGCGCAGCTCAGCTCCAGGTCCAGTTGCCGTTGCTAGTTGCAGGGGGCACAGCCCACCATCCCTTGCGGGCGTTGAGGAATTGAACCGGCAACCTTGTGGTTGAGAGGACACGCTCCAACCAACTGAGCCATCCGGGAGCTCAGCGGCAGCTCAGCTCAAGGTGCCATGTTCAATCTTAGTTGCAGGGGGCAGAGCCCACCATCCCTTGCGGGACTTGAGGAATTGAACTGGCAACCTTGTGGTTGAGAGCCCACTGGCCCATGTGGGAATCGAACTGGCAGCCTTCGGAGTTAGGAGCACGGAGCTCTAACTGCCTGAGCCACCGGGCCAGCCCTAGCTTGATATTCTTGATCCCAATTCAGATATCGTATTAGTATATGTGTTCCTATACTTCTTTCCCATCAGCCCTTGCAAAATGACTGAATACATAAGTAAATAGATTATTCCCCAGTTTAACCAATATTTGTGTATTAGTGGTAGTGTTTTTCTGAATAAGGGATCTGAACATAACAGATATTAACTCTTTATCTACAGACCCACTCTATAGTAATAACTAACACTTATCTAACACTATATGAGCCAGTCTCTGCTCTAAGTACTTTACAAATATTAGATAATTTAATCCTCACAGCACACCTTGAGAAGGATACTGTTATTATCAGCGTTTTGCAAATGAGAATGCAGACTGAAAAGCCATAGATTGATTTACATGGCCAAACTTCAAGCATTTCAAATGTCAATGTTATTGCAGGTTGGATTCTGCAGAAAGTAGATCCAGAGGTGGAGTTTAGTGTGCAGAAAGTTTAATAAGACGTACTCTCAGGACAAATACCTGTAGAAGGGAAGAGAAGAAAGCAGCACTAGGCAGATAGAGAACTTGGACAGAATGCAGTCTTTACATAGGCTTTGTCAGCCCCATGGGTTGCTCTGAAGCTGAGGTTGCCTTCAGAGTGATGCCAAGGAGTGTGAGGGGGCGAAGACATCCACAGTGAGCAGTCTTCAGAGAAAGGCTGCCCTTGGAAAAGGAGGCATGACCTTTGTGAAGTGGTTCTCTAGCCGAGGACATTTTCCAGAGGAGGACGGCATCCTTAACTACTGGGAGAAGAAGCGTCTCCGTCCTGAAGGAGGAACTGGGTAGCGCGTCCTACATCCGTGACATGTGTACCTGTGAATCATTCAAGAATCTTAAAACGCAAATACTGATTCAGTGGGTCTGGGCTGGGCCTGAGAGTCTGCGTCTCTAACAGGCTCCCCGGTGATGCCAGTGCTGCTGCTTTGTGACCGCAAGGTCCTGCTCACGTGGCTTCAACGCAGCAAAGTTAAGACTAGAACCTAGGCTGTCTGGTTATGAGTTTGTGGTCTTACCACCCTGCCTCACTGCTGCTTAAGGAAACTCTCGACTAAAATTTTAATTCTGAAGAACTAACTCGACATACTATTCCGGACTGACTAGCTTTGAAGCATTTTTCGGTCTCCTGTCCTACAGGAGACACAATGGACAGGCTAAACTAAGCATTTGTTTATTGCTTCAGTTTATCACTGCCGGCTTTCAGAGTGATTTTTTTCATCCAGGAAATTCTTTTCAGCTAGACTGACAGGTTTCTCCCCACCCCCCAGCCTGACCTTTAAGCAAGTGTATCAAACATGAGAATAACCCTAGCTACTTAGTATTCATAATTTGCAGTACACATTGACTATTATTATTTTTATCATAAAATTGCCATTTTTCTATTTAAAGTTTTTTTATATTCTTAGGTTTGAATTTATTGTATATTAGAACCAATTTTATTCCCCCAAAGGAACCTATCTTTAATTTCATGATGAAAACCAGTAAGAGAATTGGGTTTGACGTCCAGGTTCATTTATACTGTATTTTTTAGAAGCACCTCTATTCTATAAAGTCAAACCTATATTAAGAATTTTCCAGGTTACAATACCCTGTTAATTACATGATGATACTTTTCTCACCATGTACTCTCCACAAGCACAGAGAGAAGAAGATAAAATGCTATGCACTGTTATAATGTCCACACAAAGGACAAATATGAGAATCAGTAGCATATGTGTGTCTACCCTTATAAATTCTTATAAAATGATGACTTAATTATTTTAGATTTCATCATTTTTAAAGAAGTATGTGATAAGAATATATATGTATATGTATATGTCTGTATCTGTATCTCTCTCTCTCTCTCTCTCTCTCTCTCTCTCTCTCTCTCTCTCTCTCTCTCTCTCTGTCTATATGTATCTGTAAAATCCTGTGTAGAGATTTGGTAGCAGAAATGTGGAAAAGAGAAATGACCTCCTTGAGGATACTTACTGGATTGTAGGAAATAAAATCTTGAACTGGGCAACATTCTGTTTAAAAAACCTCTTCTAGTTCAGTCTGTTCTCCAGGCAACAAAAGTCTGTGTTGAAAAAAAAACCCCGATAAGTTAAGGTTTCAAAGTTTTCTTCATTCAGGAGATTCACAATGGAAAGTCATTTGTTCGAGTGCTCCAGTTAATAATGGTGACTGAGAATTTGGGTTAGCCGACAGAGTACTTCTGCTTCTAGAATGATGGTTCTCAAAGTGTGGTCCCTGGATCAGCAGCATCAGCATTACCTTCACCTGGAAAACCTGTTAGAAATGTGAAATTCTTTCTCCATGCTAGATCTACTGAATGAGAAACTGGGGCAGGGGGAGGGGAAGGATAAGGCAGCAATCTTTTTCACAAGCCTTCCATGTCATTTTGGAGCCCACAAACGTTTGAGAACCACTGTGGTTATAAAACTTTAAATCTGTTTAGAACTGCTTCTGTTCCAGAATGTTTTTCAATACACATATACAAGTATAGACAGACGTGAGCACTCAAAATATTTAAGACATTAGTCTGAAGGAACTCTTTTTAGCTAGACTGACAGATTTCTGCTCACCCCCCACCCCGACCTTTAAGCAATTTAGTTGATACCGTTTAAGCAAGGACACTGTTTCCCTGAAAATAAGACCTAGTCGGACCATCAGCTCTAATGCATCTTTTGGAGCAAAAATTAATGTAAGACCTGGTCTTATTTTAATGTAAGACCGGGTATAATATAATATAATATAATATAATATAATATAATATAATAATATAATAATATAATATAATATAATATAATATAATATAATATAATATAGGGTATAATATAATATAATATAATATAATATAACACCGGGTCTTATATAATATAATATAAGACCCAGTCTTATATTAATTTTTGCTCCAAAAGGCATATTAGAGCTGATGGTCCGGCTAGGTCTTATTTTCGGGGAAACACAGTATCAACTAAAACAGTTGTATCAGAAGCAAATTCCTTACACCAGAGGATTGGGTTAAAATGGTCTCTAAAGTTCTTTGTAATGCCCTTTTCTGTGCCTAAACTATAAAAGTTCCAAGTTACATGAGCAGCCTCAGTAAAGACGCTACCATTGCATTTCATTTCAAGCAATACCTGGAAGAACAGTCAGCAGCAGGAGACATCTTTCAGGAGAAAAAAGATGTCTTTATTCTTTAAATAGAGTAGAAAATGACTCCCATCGGTCTGTTGAAAGCAGCTTCCCTTGTGAGGTAGAGCTGTAGTTTGCAGTGATCACTCCTCTCTTCCTGCTGCTTGGGGAGAAGGTCAAGGAAGATAAGAGCTGGGAACAGGAGAGGAAATACTGTATTTTGTTCCTGGCTTTTCTTCCTTTTGCCAGTTGATATTGGGAAGAAAGCTGTAAGATCAGGAAGTACTGGTTGAGAAGAAAAAACTAGACCCTCATTTTCAAAACTGTAGAAGAGATAATCTAGTGTAATCATAGCCAACAGCTAAGAGAGAAGTTAGACAGTTCTTAGAGCATACTTATCCAAAATCTTATCCTAAAAATAACTGAATATATATATGATAGTCAGTGTAAAACGAAAAAAAAAGTATGTATAATAAGATCTGGAGACAAATGCAAAGTTGGATTAAGCTTTAATTTACATATTAAGATAATGTAACCAGAGGTATATGGATTTTTTAAAATGATTTTTCAATTAACATTTATTGACTGTCCTCTATTAAGTACCGAAATGTAAAATCTATATTTAAATATCTTATTTAAATACAGGGTTTTTTGAGCAATTTCGTTTATTTGTTCTAACAATTATATATTTTTACAACTAAAATGAATGGGGGATTCACTCATTAATGGTTTATAGCTACCAGTTATATGTTTCCAAAACATGATCTCATTTAATTCTCTGAGGTTTGCACCTTTTAATCTTCATTTTGTATGTGAAAAAACTGTTGTCTAGGAATTTACTCAAGTTCACCCGTCAAGTAAATATTTGATCCCTGATCTGTCTGACTCCAAACCCTGCTCTTAATGTCTGCACTCACTGGCCTCCATCAATTAATGATAACCATGATTTAAGACTGGTGGGTTGATCATGCAATCAGCATATACTTTGTCCCCTTGAGATCTTGTATTCTAATTGCAAATCTAGTTCTTTGACGGGGTGAATATATCTTTTTAAAGTTGACCCCTTTTTATATTCAGAAATCAAGTCAGTTAGGGAAAAGAATGAAAAAACCAAAGTTTTAAAATTCATTTTTTAAAATTAAGTTAGTTTTGTAACTTATTGAGACAAATTTTATTATTCCTATGAATCACCCATTTCAAGTGCACATTTCAATGATTTTAAAAATAAATTTCCAAGTTGTGCAACCATCATCATAAATCAGTTTTAAAACATTTCTATTACCCCAATAAGACCCCTCGTGCTTATTTACTTTTAACTGTCCTCACTATCCACCTCACCTAGGCAACCAATAATTTGCTTTCAGTCTTTGTAGATTTGCCTTTTCTGGAAATTTCATATAAATGGAACCATACAACATGTGGTCTCGTATATCTGGCTTCTTTCACTTAACATAATGTTTTTAGGTTTCATTCATGTCATGGCATGTGTCAGCAGTCCATTTCTTTTCATTATCAAGTATTATTCCATTGTGTGAATATACCATATTTTATTTACCCATTCACTGGTTGATGGATATTTAGGTTGCTTTTAGTATTTGGCTATTATTAATAATTTTGCTAAGAATATTCATGTGCAAGTCTTTGCGTGGATATGCGTTTTCACTTTTCTTGGGAAGATGCCTAAGAGTAGAATTGTTGGGTCATATGGTAAATTCAGTTAGCTTAAGAAAAGGCCAAATTGTTTTTCAAAATGGCTGCCTTATTTATATTCACACCAGCAATATCTGAGGGCTCTTTTTTTTTTTTTTTTAAATCTTCACCAACATTTGTTATTGTGTTTTATATTATCACCATTCCAGAGGGCGTGAAGTGGTATGTCATTGTGGCTTAAATTTGCATTTCCCTAATAACTAATGATGTTGAGTCTCTTTTCATGTGTTTACTAGCCATTGGTATATCTTCTTTGGTGTCTATTCAAATCATTTACCCATTTTAAAATTCGATTGTTTGTCTTTTTATTATTGAAGTATAAGAGTTCTTTGTTTATTTCAAACTTACGTAAATTACTTAGTCCTAAATCCATGAATGAGTCCTAAATCTCAATGAATTTTAGAAAGTATATAGTACCCCAACCTCTGTATATCTCAAAAACATTGAAGCTACTCTTTATCATTTCTATGGTGATCACTAGGTTCAGTAGAATTGAAGTCTAAGATATCTACAAACTCCCTATCTTTTCTGTGAGGTATTTTTTGCTCACAGCTGGAATTAGTAAACACAGACTGCCTTTTAAAACAAGCCTATTGTTAGCACATTGTAGTGGTTTTAAAACACGGTGTCAAATGTTTTGACACTCCTCCCATGGACAGATGGGGTCTGTCTCTCCTCCCCTTGATTCTGCGTTGGCTTGTAAGTGCTTTGATGAATAGAGTACAGTGGAAGTGATTTTATGTTACTTCCAAGCCTAGGTCATAAAAGGCCATGCATGCTCTGCCTCGTTTGTTGGAATACTTACTCTTGAAGCCCTGAATGCCATGTAAATTGTCCATCTGTTCTGAAGCTGCTACTATCCTGTAAGGAAGCCCAACCATATGAAGACATTGTGTGTAGGCATTCTAACTGACAGTCCCAACCAAGCTACCATATATGTGAGTGAAGAAGCATCCAGATGATTCCAAGCCTCCAGCCATGCAGATATTCCCAGCTGAGGTCCAAGACTTCATGGAGCATGGAGAAGAAAGAGACAAGCCATTCCCATTGAGCCAAGTCTGAATTCCTCACCCACAGAAGCTATGAATATAACAACACAGTGGTTGCTTTACGCCACTACATGGAAGCTTATTGTTCATCCAGTGCTCTTGTAACCACAACAGATTGAAACCCCCTCCAGATTACTCAAAGTTAATAATAAGGACCTTCTCATAAACTTGAAGGACCGTAGAAAACAGTGAGAAGCTGCAGTCTCACCTCTCAGGGAGCTCTCCCTGTTCTCATCTGCACACCTGCTACATTCCCTCTTATGGCAGATGGAATTCCTTGGTGTACTCATGAGGGAGTCATATATGACCCCACGGCTTCCTCACCCTTGCCTCTAGCTACATCATCACTTTCTAGCTTTATGTCCGACTGTAAACTGATGGTCAATTTCATGACTCTTGGTTCAAATTCTCAAGTGAGAGGTCTAGACTAGTCTAGCCACAGCCCATCTGAGTTTCTGATTTAGTAGGTCTGGGGCAGGCCCTGAGAATGTACATTTCTGACAAGAACCAGGTGATGCTGCTCCTGGTCCAGGGACTGCACTTTGAGGACCATTGCTCACTGCAGACGTCCTTGAGATCCGGTGCTAATCTGGGGCCAGGACTTAGAACCCACAAATTTCTGTCTCATTATGATGTAGGCTCGCATTTCTACAACACTGGAATTTCCCTCTGCTTGTACATCATGTGGATGTCAAGGACGATACATCGGTAGTTTACCTGATCTAGGTGGATGAGTGGCCAGGCTGTGTGAACGTCTCATAGTAACAAGAAATAGTTGCCATAGTGATTCTGTCTTACTCTAGAGGTATATTTGTACAGGACTTGGGACTGGAATTGAAAATGGAATGAATCACTTGTTAACCAAAATGAGTAATCCCAACGGTCTCTTCAGATCTGGCTACACTGCTGAGGGCTTATGAGCCAGACACCATGATCAGCACTGAGGATACAGAAATGTCACTTCCTGTTTATCTCCATCACATCAGCGTGTTTGTTCCTTCTTGGTCCTCACTGCATTTTGTAATTATCTGATTTTTTTTTCTTATTTATTTGTTTCCTGGCTCCGCTACTTGATTATAAGCTCCACAAAGACTTGGATTAAGTGTGCTGTGTATATAATTTTATACTATGATTGAATAAGTGAATGTATGATGAGAAGGATACATCCTTGCCCTCAAAGAACTCCTAGTCTGGTAGATATGATTACATTACAATGTAATAAGTGGTTTAATAGCTGAATATTGAAAGAGCTGTAGGATGCAGAAGAAGAAAGTGATTCTGCACCAGTGGAGTCAGAGGAGGTTTCGCTGAGAAGAGGATATTTCAGATGGGGGCGTGCAGGGGATAAATAGGAGTTTAGAAAGTAGACAGGGGTGTTGTGGGCTGACATTCAAGACAGAGGAAACATTGTGTGTCAAAGCATGGCTGTATGATATAGCATAGCATGTGGGAGTAATTGATATGATTGGGGCACAGGGATGGTTTGACATGAGTCTGGAAAAGTATACTGGGACCAGAGTGTCAAGTTCCTGGGATGTCATGCCATGGATTTGAACTTCACCCCACATTAATGGGGAGCCAATTAGAGGCATAAGAGTGATGTCATTAGAATGCAGAAAGATGTCCCTGATGGTCAGTAGAAAGAGAGAGGGGTGACTGTCTAATGGTCTAAAAGGTAAGTTAAAAGAGGATTACAGATGAGGTCCTAGACCAAATCATAACCTTGGGAGTCAGAAGAAGGGGACAGATTTGGGAGGTATTTACAAAGCAAAATCAATGAAACCTGGTAACAGATAGAGTATGATGGATTTGTGTGAGGACAGAGTGAGGACTTATTTTGTATAAAACTTACTATGTACCACATAAGTATCTGTTAAATACTGTTTGAAGTACTTTACAGGCATTAATTCATTTAATTTTAGCCGCCCTTTGAGGTAGGTACTACTATTGGCACAATTTTACAGGTAGGGAAATCTAGGTGCAAAGATGTTAAGTAACTTGCTCAATGTCACACAATTAAGAGGTCGAGCCAGGATTTGAACCTAGAGAGTCTGGCTCCAGGTTCATGCTCCTAAACGCTAAATGAGCAAATCTCACAAAGAGCAACTGCAAGTGCATAAAAGGGATAAGTTCAGTTCCGGAAAACCTTGAATGATTTTGTTTTTCCTTTGTCTTTCCAAACACTAAGAAAATACTCTCCTCTTTCCAATACTTTTGATTTCAATGACTTTTTGAATGGAATCAAATGTGCAGATGCCAAAGGACAGAGTTGGAGCTTGGTAGCCCCACGGATGGTGGGAGTTGAGTTCCACAGAAAGAACACAACTCGATGAGTCTGAGGAAAGACCCAGTTATGCTTTGGATGAATGCGGCCTCTAATAATAAACAAAGTCTGTAAAGACCATCTTCTTTGCTTGCCAAAAATCTAAACATATTCGGTGAGTTGTTGTTTTCCTGTAGTTCTTAGGAAAATCTTCTTATGTAAAATACAATATAGCTTACGCACGTTCCATGTCCATATTCAAAGGGACATGCTTTCAGATCTACATGCTTATTGGAAGAGAAAAGACAACTTTCTAGGGAATAACCTAGAAATGACTTTTCCGGTCTTTCGCCAACATATTCTCCTTCAAACCTTGTCCAAATTCTCTAAACCAGGAGCCCAGGCTATGGCCATGGCCCAGTGCGTTGGAAGCAAAGTTACCAGGAAGTACAAGAGTTAGGAGAAATGGTTCTAAGACCCATTTAGATGCTGGCAAGCAAGTAATCATTGAGGAAATGTTTGAGTCCTTGCTGTGTGCCTTTAGTGTCCTGGCCCCCTGATAGAACCTGCAGTTTAGTGCATTCTCAGTTTTGTGATGTTGGCAGAATTTTACAACATGTCTGTGAATAGAAATTATGTATCAGCACTTCCAGGAACTACTTATAGTATCACCACTATGTTGGATAATTTAAAGTGGAAATCTCTAATTATCTTATATAAATATACATGCACTAGTTAAAAATTACAGTTTATTAATGAGAGTAAAACAAAATTTGGCAAAGTGTCCATTGATGTGCCGTTGAGCAGCTGAGCACCAACTGCAATGTTCTCTCTGTAGAGTGGAGTCATTTTAGCCTTGATCATGTTCAAGGGGGATGACTTGACTTTGTAAAACCTGCATTTGCTGATTTAATTGACAAGGGATTATGAAAATATTTCAGCCACATTTTGCTAATGACTGTTCTTTTTCATGCTCAATGAAATGGAGAAATAACTACTTTTTTTTTTCCATTTCAAATTTGTTTTGTATTGTTGTGAGGGAGGGCTATTGCCTTATCATTGGTTATTTTTCTACATGGATATCAAGGGCACTACAGGAAGTTAAGAAATGGAAAATGGAATGAAAATAAAGGAAAAAAAGAAAGGAAAAATGAACATTTTTTTTTTTTAGTGGTGACAAAATACACATCCTATAAAACTTGCCATGTATCCATTGTAAGCTTACAATTCAGTGGTATTAAGTACACTTACATTGTTGTACAGCCATCACCATCATCCATCTTCAGAACTTTAATTTTCCAACTTATGAACAACAATAACCATGTCATATATGTATAGTTATCCATCCATTTATATTAAAAGGATCCTCGGGGGAGATTGTAAATAATTCACCAGCCTCCCTATATTAGAAAGCCTCACCATCCCTATGTGGCATTCTGGCACAAAGCAGGCAGGTTGTAAATTTCAATGAATGTAGAACTGAATGAATTCTCATCACTACTCCATCTGTTCTCTGCTGGAAAAGTGTGGATGATGCCAATAGTTCAATTGTATTTGGTCCTAAAGAAAGGCTCCTTAGTCTTTAGAATTCATAATGCTCTGGTATAACCCTCAGTGGTAGGTGACAGAGTTTGTCACCTTCAGATGACATTCAACTTTGGGTCTTGTGTTAATGGTCTTGGGCACTTGTTTACATGCTCCCTTTGATCTGTGACCCATAGAAATAGAAATGTCAGAAACAGGAAGAGATTGTGTTTCTTTCTCTCTGCCTGGGGGTTTTGCTATGTTGAGCCACACCTGGCTCAGCTTCATTTGTCAGTAAATCCAGGTTTTAAAATTGGCCTCTCTATTCCTAGGGCAGGCGCTCAGCCTACCCACTTCCAGATAAATGGAGATGTGAGAAATCAATGAGAATAATTATCATCATACAATGTATTCAGCACACATTTGTGCCAGATTCTGTGATAATGTGTCTTCCATGTGTCACTTCAAATAACCACCCAGATCACCCCAGATAAGAGTGAGGTTTCCATTTACAGCAGTTATGTATCTGCCTGTGCTGTAGATGTCACCTCACTTAATCCTTCAAGCCACTCCGTTCTGTGCCCCATTTCACTAATGAAGAGGCTGAGGTTCAAAGAGGTTAGAAATCTTTGCTGGTTACTTAATTATATGCAACACAGCTGGAATTCAAATTCAGGCCGTCTGACTCCTAAGTCTGTGTTGTTTCTCTCAACTCTCTTTAGATTTCCCCTTTGAGTCACCTGAATTTGATTCCTCTTTTACAGCTGGTCTTTTGCAGGCTTCTTTTATGTTTTCATACATCTTCGCTTTCTTGCCATCCGTTAGTCATGAAGATGGTGAATCAGATATTCAGAGTTAGGGTTTTAGGGAGGAATCAGATAAAGAATTTGCTTCTGAGAGAAACAGTCTTGTCAAAGTTTATGGCTACTAAAAAAAAACTGTAATTACACAATGTCTTACATCAAGACCAGGTACTGGCCAAATGAACTTGAACATATAAATTGACCTTCATTAACCATTAACCATTTGAGAAGAGACAGGGAAGCCTGGCAGCAAGAAAGATTAACACCTCAAACTCTCCCTGAAGCACTCATTCATCTTAAATGAATAAACGGAGACCAGGCATGACATAGCTATGGTTGTTTTATCATATTAAAAAATCAATATCAATTTTTAGTAGCTGGTGGTTTTTTTTGCTAGCCCTTATAGTTGAGGTTTTAATAGACTTTACCAAAATAATTCCATAATCTTTTTCTTGCTTCGCCCACCCCCATTACAAAAGTAATGCATTTTCATTGTCGAAAAATTGGAAAACATAGAAGAGCAAAAGAAGAAAATGAAAAATGCCCCTTTGTTGACCTGCATGCTTGACGTCACAGGAGAAAAAAACCTTTGCCTCCCCGTTCCGTTATAAAATGTCCTGCATGTTAGCTTTCTCCCTCTGGTTTGAGTGTCACATATAGATTTCCAAAAATTCAAACCAAAAATGAACTCATGTTAAATGAAAGGCTGAATATACGTGTGAATTTACTTGTCTTAGGAAAGTTAAGACCTCTTGAGAGTTTGCAACTAGTTTCTGGTTTGTGATTTTGTTTCTGTATATCTTAAGGATAATTAACCACAGAAAAAAATTAGTAAGCCTCTTGTTGAAATTTATTTGTATTCATCTTTGAAAGTTGATTTTGAAATCACGTTGAATTTTATAGACTGGAAAGTGTCTATTATTGGCTCATTTGAAAAACATACATTTTTCTTCCTGGTAGCACGGAGCTACCTCTATGGCATGTTTTCAGTTATTTACAGGCTTGAACAAGCTCTGTCTTTGGGACAATGAGATGGCATACATGAAAGCACCCAGAATAGTCTTGCACCTAATAGGTGCTCAGTACATATCAATAATGTGCACATCACATCCAAACATGGCTTATTCTGCTGGTGAATTTCCTCTTGTGCTGTTGTGGCTGAAAAGACTTAAGTAGGAATCACAGCTCCTCCCCTCTCTCCATCCATTGTGTGTTTTAAAAATTGTGCTGCTTTGCAAGGCTCCTAAGGGCAGACAACATATGTCTTTTAAACAGTAGATTAAGAGGGAATCCTTTAATAAGGAGAAAACTGTTAAGCTGTGAGGATTGTTCAAGACATAAACTTACAAGAATAATTGTAAGAATAATCAGTGTATTTGCTCATGTGTTTCTGTCTGCCTGAAGGCCATTCACGAATTTTCAGGTGTCTCCACCTTTATATTCCATACCACTGTAATCCCAACAGGTGAAAATAAGCAAATAAAAATGATCTCTGTTTATTGCTCTATCCCCAGAGCTTAAAACTGGGCCTAGCATGGTGGTCACACAATTATCACCTCTTCCCATTCTCCTACCCCGCTTCCCAGTCTTTCTTTCTTGATGGATTCACCACCATGGTCACCTTTGATTTCTTCTCCTTCACACCTGTCCTAGTCTGTCTGAACTGCTGTATTAAATACCTAAGACTGGGTGGCTTACAAGCAACAGAAATTTATTTCTCACAGTTCTAGAGTCTACAAAGTCCAGGATTAAGGCATTGTCAGGCTTGGTGTCTGGTGAGAACCCACTTCCTGGTTCCTAGACAACCACCTCTTTGCTGGTGGTGGAAGGGACAAGAGAACCCTCTGGGATCTCTTATATGAGCACTAATACTGTTCCATCCTATGGAACACTAAGAGTGTTCCATCCTTTCCCAAAGGTCCCACTTCCACATACCGTCACATTGGGGATTGTGTTTCAACACATGAATTTTGGGGGAACACAAATATTCAGTACGTAGTATCTAGTAAATTGGAAGATGCATCCACCCAGTGACCTGAGAAGGCCTGGAAGGGAGAGAGCATGTCCTGTTCAAGGCACTAGAAGAAGCTCAGTATGCCAGAGCTTCGATTACATAAATCAGCCTGAACCCAGAAGTGGGACTGCACCTAAGGCTGGGTCATATCGTGGGAGGCCTTGTAAAACATGTGGTGACATTGAGACTTTATCCAAAGATCAAGGAGAAGCCGCTGAAACGTCAGACTGAGCAACCCTCAAATAACACAGCTATACAAGTGGAAAAATCACATTTTAGGGAGAAATGATGAAGGCTGTTGATGTTGCAAAAAAGTACATGACTAGACAGTGAACTACTAAGGACCCGACATTTTATTTCACCAACAATGAAACTTGTTTCATTGATTGTATCGTAATTTTATCATAATATCATTATGTTATCATAATCAATATTTTTACTCTATGTATTAGGGTTCTACAGAGAAACAGAACCAATAGGATGTATTTATATGGAGACAGAGATTTATTATGAAGGATTGGCTCACATGGTTATGGAAGCTGAGAAGTTCCAGAATCTGCGGTCTGCAAACTGAAGACCCAGGGGAGCTAGTGGTGTAATTCAGTCTGATTCCAGAGGTCTGAGAAGCAGGGAAGAGGATGATGTAAATCCCAGCCCAGGGGCAGGAGATGAGGTGTCCCAGCTCCACCAGTGAGGCAGGAAAAAGGGAGAAATTCCTCCTTTTTCTACTTTTTGTTCTCTTAAAACCCTCACTTAAGGGAGGATGCCCAACCACCTTGGGGAGGGCAATCTGCTTTACCGAGTCCACCAATTCAAATGCTAGTCTCATCCTAAAACACCCTTACAGACACATCCAGGAACAATGTGTAACCTGGTGACCTGTGGCCCACTTAAGTTGACATATAAAATAAACCACCATGCTCTACAAGGAATTTATGTAGAAAAGTGACGAGAAAGTATAGTTTATATCGTTGTAATAATTATTTTGCATTGTAATAAAATCAATATCTTAAAAAGTCCTATTAAATTACTTCTTGAACAACTTTTGTAGAGTGTAAGTATTCACATTTGGAATAGATATGTTACTACCCAACAATATTCCACTTATAGTGTTTTTTAATGTGAGATTTGATATTCTTCATTTTAAGCACATAAATTAAGAGACTTTAAATATATGTGTATAATTTAAATATAAATTTTAAAACTTTAAAAACATTTCTTGCTTTACAGAAAAAAACATTTCTTCAATCAAAAAATTTCTCATGCTTTCATGATTAATCAATTTTGGAGAGGGGGGTAGCAGAGAATCTTTAAGGGTTAACTGAAGATTAGCGAAAAATTAAAACATTGCTAAGTGATAACAATGAAGAAAAACTAATTTTGTTTCTCATTTTTTTAACTATGCACAACTTTTCAGGAAAACATCTATTCTATAAAAAGGGAAACGTGTTCCCTGGGTGTTTATAAATGTTGTTTTTAATAAACTGTCAATGATATCCTCACTGAAGACCGTGTAGCAGCATGGTTTCCAATGACAGGCAAAGATGTTAAAATGCTTGCACTCATATTCCATCATGTTGTAACATGTCCCTTTCTTGGTTTTGCTTGTCCTCTAAGGTGAAATGACCTTATCTTCCTCTCATGCTCTGCCCGAGGTGAATCAGTTCATGAGTCTCCAGAATTTGAGAAGGGCTTTTTGCCCTTTCACATGGTTGTCTTGTAACTTCCCTCTTTGATGGGTTCAAGAATTTTATAGATTATCCAGTGTTTTTTTCTCTCTCATTGTTAAGGCAGGAATGACACTTTCTGGCAGCTTTCTCTGTCCTGAGAGGAGATGGAGTCTCTGTAGCTCATGTTAATATATTTTGTATCACAACCAGTGATACAGTCAATACATGTAACCAAAACAAGTTCCCCAAAACAATACTCATTCTGATATTTTTAGTCTATGTATTCTATTCTTGTCCCTTGATTTACTATATGCTGTTCTATGTCAATAAGAAATGATGGTGGCAACCTCCTTAACTGATCTCACAATCTATTGATTGGGTCAGGAAGGACAGTTTTACAGACACTCGTCTGCTATGGGAGGCAAATGTATAAATGCATCATTACAATATAATGTGTTAATTTCTACATTACTGTACCTATATGTGATACATACTACATGAATAGGATTCTTATTTGAACGTAACAGAACCCAACACTGACAAACTTAAACAGTAAAATAATTTACTAGGGTATCACTCAACTCACAGATTCAACAGGAAGATGAAAGTACTAGCTTCAAAAATGTGGAAGATCCAGGAGAGGCAGGCTGGCTGAGAACACAGTCAACGTCACATAGTAACATCCAACGTCACATAGTAACATCCAATGTCACATAGTAACATGCCGATTGGGACACTGTCACTGGCAAAGCTTGCCCATCCAACTGTTGGATTTCTGCCACTCCCATTGTCACCACTACAAATGAGTTCTCAACAGTCCCTACCTCTTTGTATCAAGCTATAAAGAGTTAAAGTCCTAACGTATCAGGTGGCTAAATCTAGGTCTCATGCCTACCGCCCTCACCTTCTAGGGTGGGAAGGGGGAATACCTACCTAAATCCCATGGGTTTCCATGTGGGGCTAATTTCCCTCAAAATGAAAAGGTGGCCAAAAAATGTTCACCACACTACAATCATGCTATATACTTTTAAGAAAATTCCTTGATTTCCAATGCTGTAAGTATCATTTATATATGTTTGACTTTGGAATTCACATCTTTAGCCCAAAGTTTTTCTCTGAGCTCCAGGCCTGGAACACACAACTGCTCAGCGGCATCCCCATGATGTCTCAGAAGCTCCTCCATGGATGACTTCGGGACCTTCCACACAAAGCTCCACGTTCAGTATCCCAGCGACTAGCACTTCCATCCACCTATTCACGAGGGCCAGGAACCTTGAAGTCATTCTTGAAACTCCTTCTTCTCTCACCACATATCTAATTCATCACCAGATCATATGGATTTTTATCTCTCAACTGTCCCTGGAATCTACCTACCTCTCTCCGTTTTCACCATCACCTTTCTCATCCAACCTACCAGACTCTCACCAGCTATCAGCCTACCCAGCCACCTGCACCTGTTCTACCCCTCTCTTCAATGTTCTCCACATAAGTCTTCTTAAAAAAGAAAAGAAATCTGACCGTGTCATTCTCATTGCATAAAATCATTCAATGGCTTATAAGAACTCCTGATTGGAATCAGAGAAACTTTTTCTATATAGAGAATTTATTTCAGATTCCATTATGTATTTCTAACCAGAGGCGTGCAGGACGAAAATACCATCTAGGATATGACGGTTTGGCTGGCTGCAGTTTGAGGATGCTTCTTCAGTGGCTGTTGTAAAGGATAGAGTGGGAGATTCTCCCAGAACAGAGAATCAGTGATCACCAATGTATTTAATACCCCTATGGAATTAAAATGACTTTGCTCATGATAAACCTGTTTCAAAAATTACCCATAAGTATGGATTTAATATTTTTATTCTCAGAGCTGTTTCTACTCATTTATAAGCTCCCTGGAGTCAGGCACTGTCTGTTTCACTCAGGCAGTTGGTAGGGATACAGTCAGTTAGTAAAAGGCAGGGGAGGGAAGGCATTCTGAGGAGAGAAAGGTGATTTGACAGTGTAGATGTGTGCTGAATAGAGGTCTCCAGTCACACAAACCCTTCAAAAGTTCCTTGTGGTGGTTTTAGACTATGTCAACTTAATGGAGCTGGAATTTAATTTCCCTAAATTCCCTTCCCTGTATGGCTCTGAGTTAGGGTTGGCCACAAGAGAAATTTGCATCAGATTTGGAAGTGAAGCAGCAAGGTCAGTGTAGGTCTCCCAGTACCACTGCAGCTTGCACACATTGTCACTGATCTGCCTCACCTTGTGGGCATGGGCTCACAGCCAGCTCTGCAGCCCTTCCAGCTCCGCCACGTCCAGTCTTTCAGCTTCTGCAAGTCCCCAGCCAGCTGCACATGCAGCAACGTGGCAAAGAGCACCAGCATTTCCTGCAGATCGCTGCATCCTCGGGGCTGGAGGTGGTGAGAGAGAGGTGTGGATCCCAGTCTGTCCTTCTCTCCTGCTTCACATGCAGTTTTCTCCCCTGCTGTTGGCCCCAGTGACCTGCACATACTTCAGGCCCATCAGATGCGGACGCAGCAAGCCTTCTGTAGACTTCTCACCAGATCCCACAGTCGTGTAGGTCCACATTCCTACCAGGAATTCCTTATTCCAGGTCATGAATAGTGGTTCTGCCTCCCTGATTGGTTTCCTACATAACATTGTGTTAGGCCCCTTTTAAAGGATCCACTTTACTGGGGGATCCTACCCAGGGGCAAGCCGCCATTTCATTGCCCTCAGTTCCAAAGGTGAGGCCATGTGGAAAGAGTAGAGAACAGTTGTAGTTAAGACCATGGTCTCAAATATCAAGAAGATCCAGGTTTCAATCCAAGATCAGTTACTTCCTGGCACACTTGGGCCTGTTCCTTCACTTCTATGAGGCTTAGTTCACTCATTTATAAAACAGATACAATAAAACCTGTGTCACAAGCTTGTGGTAAAATTTAAATGAACCCAAGGTACACTAAGCATTTAGCTTTATAAGGGGCACAGAGTAAATAAATAAATTCTAACTATTAAAGCAGAAACACATCAACATAATCATGTTTCTATCCAGGACTAAAGAGATATCTTTTGTTGGGTAGTGACTTAAAAAGCTTACCCAAATCTTCCACTACCATGTCTCTAAAGAAATCCTTATGTCGCTAAAATCACATAAAGGTCAAATAATTTTTTCTCAGCCTTCATTATCATGTAAGAACATCTCTATGAAGAAACCCTGTGGAGAGGGAGATGGGGAGAGTGTGCAGAGCAGAGCAGGCAAAGAGCTAAAGAAACCGTGTTCAGTTGGCAACAAATGTGGTTGATGAAATGGAACCCAAAGTGATGGGAGTGTAAGGTTACCATCCCCCACACAATTTCTTATCCTGTCACCTGCCACATGAGGCGGAGGAATCACACTTCGTGAAAGACAAATGCCTCTGAGCTATTTGATTTGTTGAGGTCAATGGGGGGAGTTTTCTCCATGCTTGCATGGTTTTGTGCGGTTGGTTGGCTGGTTGTTGTTTTGTTTGTTTGCTGGCTCTTGTCTTGTAGAATGCTTTGTCCAAGCTGCTGCTTGCTTGTTAAAGGTATAAGGAGGTATGGATGTTTCCATGGGGGACACGCCAACCTAACCCTCAGAGGTTCTCATTAGTATCCGGAGAAAGCTGCTCCGTGACAATGCAGTGCCCTGACATTTGGTTGAAGGACATTTGTGGCTCTGCAGAATGCCCAAGGGTGCTATTGTGCGACAGAGAGATGAAGCTGAGTGGTTTTCTTCAGACAATGGGAGAAAAGGGGATTTCAGGCCAAGTTTAGGCTTAGGAACAAACTAATTAAAAAGTGACCATGAGGAAGAGAGGATGGAATCCTAATCAAGGTGACTCTGAAAGATTCAACTTTTTTATTGTGTCCCGATGTGGCTAGTTCTCTAGAAGAAAATGACATTTCATAGTTTAAACATCATGCAATTTTGTCAAATACTCATGCTCTTTTTTATGGATGAAGGAAGCCATTTTTAATAGTATATTTTAATGATGGAATTAAATAATCGTTCTGACTCCAAAATTCAATAGCCGTAGGTTATCATAAGAAAGATGATAAAATATTCATTTCTTTGTAATTAGCCTGAGTTAGAGGTAAAATGAGAAAAAGACCTGTAGCTTTGAAGTACTAGTTTGAGAAGGATGCTTTCTATAAAAGTGGGAGAGTAAATGACACTGTATTTAATAAAGACCAGAAGGTCATAAAACATGGCTACTTTGCAAATCTGCTGAACAAGTTTCAATTTTTCTGCAAGCAAATATTGCCAACTTGTGCCCACACTGTTTAATCACATATTTTATTACTATCTCATGTTTATTTTAGTTTTCACATAGCCTGAAGTTCAAAGGCAGAAATTCTTTGAAACCTAGCCTCTCCTCCCACTTCGTGCAAAAATTATGGGGAATTGAGAGTAAGGCTCGGTTGTTGACATCCACTATAATGTTTCTGAATATGACTCTGAGTCATGAACCCCTTTGAGAATTTGATGAATGAGATGGGTATCCTCTCTAAAAGAAAACCTCCACACATTTGCAGACTTATACTAAATTTGCACATAATACCCAGGGGTTCATGGACCCCTCAGAGCCCATGTTTGGACTCCAGCAAGAGAACAATTGTTTCAAAAAGTGTATGGTTATTTCCAACTTGGAGTAGATACAGGGAGTTGAGTGGAGATTCAAGATGAGGGAGAAATCAAATGACTTCCTCGTTTTTCTAGATTTAAATATTCACAGGTTGATTTGAAAATGAATTTCCAGAATACTAAACACAGCCATATCCAAATACAATTTTAAATGAATCATTTCTTAGTACCATAACTGAAGGACAAATTGGTGAGATGTATCGACAGCCTTAACAATGTTCATAGATTTTAACAGTCATTTCAATTTAAAAATATCTATCCTAAGAAACTATTCAGAGGTGTAGATGAAGATCTATGTCCAAGGAAGTATATTGCAATATTATTTATATTATTGATGATAATAAGAATTTGGAAACCACTTCAATGTTTAAGGGGAGAAAAGTGATGAGTAGTTGAAATGAATTGTGCCCATGTAATAAATTATTTGCACCTATCAAAAATTATGTTTTGATAAAATATTTAATAGCATGGGCAACTACTTAATATCTAATGTCCAGCTAAAATGAATTGAAATTACTTATATTATCTAAATCATGGAATTAAAAATTTACTAACAATTGTCACCCCAATAAATTTAATAAAATAAAATTTAAAAAAAAATTGATGGGAGTGGGTTTTTAAAGCCTGTATGCGTGTCAATGGTGGGATTACAGATTATTTACAATTTTTCTTCTCTATCCTTCTGCATTTTCCAAATATTTTTTACAATGAATTGGTTTCTTTAATTAATTGAATAAGGCAATATTCATTGTAGGCCTGTTATGTGCTAGATACTATGCTATGCATATATCTAAGTAATGTTTACCATTAGAAAAAAAATAAAACAAATGAAACCTGTATGTTTCATTTATAATAGCTATCAGACACCTGAAATGTCTCTTACACTGATTCCTGTTTATGTTTTATTTTTCTCATTCTGATGTATGTAACTTCTTATAGGATACAGGATTCCATTTAACCCACATTCATTGGATATTTCTTTGTATTGGACTCTATTCTAGGCACTACACTTGTCCAGCACTTTTTAGAGTCCTCAGCACTATTCAGAGTCCTATAGAGTACTTTATAAATTCTTGTTGAAATACATCCTAATGCCAAAGAGAACTACATGTGGGCTTTTGTATCAACCGAATGAGGTCAATGCTAGCTCTTCCTCTTACTAATTTTGAGGTAGTAATATCTTAACTCTATAGGGAATGTTTCTTTTTTTTTTAATGGAGTTAACACTACCTATCTCAAAGTACTTATGAGGAAATTAAATAAAAATTATTTTAATTACATAAAATATTAATTTCCCATGCTTTATGTATATATTGAAGCATATGTGATATTCAACCATTTTTATCTACAAAATGGCAGTTTCATATGGTTCAATCTAATAACTCATAACTATGATATACGGTAGCACCCTTGATGAATTATTTAGAAAAGGTATATACCTGCAATTGGAACAGAAAGATAGGGCTTGATATAATTATGGTGAAATAATTCAATAAAATTCTGGAAGTAAATCTGGCGATAGCATTCACACCAGCCATATTTTAAAAACAAAAAAAGCAATAAAATTTAGGAGACCAGCTGTGTAACTGAGGGATGGGGAAGGCTTTCTTAACTCAGACTGGAAACCCAGAAGTGCTGTAAGAAAAGTTAGACCTATCTGACCACATGCAACTTTAAAAAAAAATATTAAAACACTATAAATGGTATTTATTTATTTAGTTAGTTAGTTATTTAGTTAGTTATTGCTTGCTTGCTTGCTTACTTGCTTGTGTTTCATACCTAGAATATGAGGTTCTAGAGGGAAGGGACTTTTGCCTATTTTGTTCACTGTTGAAACTTCAGTACATAGAATAATGTCTGGCACATAGTAGGTATCATTACAAAAAATACTATAAGCAAAGTCAACCAACAAATAATAGATGTGGAACAAATATTTGCAACAAGAGAATATACACAGAGTTAATATTTTTAAGGCAAAAGAGTTCTGAAAATTAACAAGATGGGACATGAAACTCATAGGAAAATAGGAGGCTCCAATATCCAAGGAACATATAAAAATAATCGCAAACTATTACATAGAGTTACCATATCAGACTGGGAAAAATTGAAAAGATTGACAACCTCTACTACTGATAAGAAAGTGTGGGGGGGGGGCAAAGATAATACCATACGTGGCCAGCAAGAGTAAATGAATTGCCTCAGCTGTGGTCAGAATGCAATCTGATGCGATCTGTTAAATATTTAAATACATATACATTTTGACCCACAAATGCTTCTTCTGGGCATATGTTCTATGGAAATGAAAGCACAAATACATAGCATCTATACAAGGATGTTTATTGCAGCATTATTTTAGAGGCAAAAAGAGAAAAAGAAGAAACAAGTGATTGCCCATCAGTAGGAAAATAGTTGAATAAATTGTAAAACATTGCAGTATAAAATGTTATGCAGCCATTCGAGAGTTATTGTTGAGAAAACGCAAGATTCAGAAGTATGTGTATGTTCCAATTTTTGCAAACTAAGGACAAAACCTCTCTATGTGTATATGTGTATATACATACAGTATTAATATGTATGTACAGTCATTTGTTTATGAATACATGAGCATAAAGAATAATATGAAAGCATATACAGTTAGTTGTTAACATGGGTAACTGTTTCTATAAAGAGATTACCATAGATTGAGAGAGGAGGACATGGGAGAGGAAAAGTTAAACCAATACAAAAATTGCATTTAAAAACAGTAGGTATGACATGGTGACACATGGAATTTATGTAAAATTATATGTGATTGTTTACATGTATAAATATTTCAAAAGAAAAAAATGATGAACAGAACAAGGGAAGTGAACGGAACTAATTCAGTGCAGCCAACATGTTGTGGTGTGGCCATAAAGAACACCATAATATGACACTGGAAATGGAAAATCAGGCTGGACTGTCAGCCCAATATGAGGGGGGATGGAAAAGGATACACTTTCACCATCAGATAAATCAAAATGAGTTAAGTAATCCCAAAGAACCAGCTCCTGCAGCCCATAAAATAGTGAACAGGGAATTACCAGTAGAAAAAAATGAAAGTAAAAAATAATAAAAACCACCACTGTGAAGCACGTTTGTTAGAGGCCTGTTTCAAGATTCTAGTTAAACTCCATGGCAGAGAGAAGCCCCTAAAGAGAAGCAGAGGACTTGAACTAGATCTTACACAGGCTGATTTCTAAGTTACATTCAATCCCTGAAAGTCCATGATTATAGAATGCGATGGGGATGGTCTAATTTTTAGGATTCATACAATCATAGAATTTTGGAGCTGGATGAGTCTTGGAGGATTTCCTAGCAGTGGGTCAAACAGGTTTTTAATTTACACCTTTGTATTGTGATAAAATGTATATACCATAAATTTATCATTTAACTATTTTTAAGTGTGCAATTCAGTGGAATTAAATATGTTCACATTACTGTGACAAACATTTTTTTTAAAGGGCCCCTTGGAGGAAACTGGTGAAGGTAAATAAGACCTCTCTGTATTATCTTTGCAACTTCCTATAAATGTATAATTATTCCAAAGTTTAAAGTTTTGTTGTTGTTTAGTGGGGTACCTGTGTGTGCTTCAGGAGCTTCCTTGCAGGTACAGAAGAGGCAGGATGAGCAAAATTCCAGGTGTAGCCTCTACTACCTACCTTCACTCAGAGCAGCTCCACTTCCTCTCTTTTACACGTTGTGCTTCTACATGAAATTTCATGTGAAGAAACAGTTCCACCATAAAAACTAGGTTTGAAAACTACTGATTCTACTCCTTCATTTTACTGAGGAAGAGAGATGAATTTAGTTTTCCAAGATTGCTAAGCTAATGATTGGCAGGGCAGTGGGCAGGACAGTCTTGTTTCCCTGACACCACACTGCACTGCACTATATTCCTCCAATGAAATATGAAGATTTGTATTTCTGTTCCTGGCTCTGCCATCATTTATTACAACTTACCACGTTGCGTACGGCGGGGTTTAAATCCTTCATACCCCTCTGTTCCGGCAGGTTTTTAAAAGAAACTACTTTAAAATGCACTCTTCTCTTTAAAGCGTAAATGCTTCTATGTCATTTATTATTTTTCTATGGAATTTTTTAGGATTTACTCACCTATGATGTTAGTAATCCCTCCTGGTGTGATACTGCAGAAAGCAGCTTCCTTTGTGCAGTGGGACATGGCAAAAATTGCATATGTACCGAGTTTCACTTCTCACTTTTTTTGATGCGCACACTTTACACACCCGTGTGTGATATTTTTTCTTTCCTCTTCCCACTATGGGCTCCAGATGATGCGTGGCCAAATCTCCTGTTAGATATTAATGAAACACAAATAATTCAACAAAATATGCAAAGTAAAAAGAGTCAACAGTAAAAACGAGAATTCTCGTTATCCGTCCTTAACGCATGGCTCAGAAAAAAACGAAGATTCTCATGATCCGTACGCAACATGTTAAAACGAACATTTTCACATCCCAACACAGGTAATGTGTGCATTTTAGACAGGGAGAAAACTGTAGTTGGGAAAACATCTAGAGACTCATAAACCTATGATTTCGAATTCCAACACCTCCAAGTTTGTAACCTTAATCAGGTAGATGTATGCATATGCCTTAGTCTCCTGAAAGGATATGCAGTGAAAGATAACGTAAGTGACCTGAGGCTCAGAGAAATTTAAGAGAAAAACATATGAATGCCTGCTTCTCAATTCATTTAGCAAACATTTAATGAGTATCTGAGTACCAGGAATCATGACAGTCCCTTGAGGATGCGATGGTAAACAAAATAACACATGACCTTTGCTCTCATGAGCTCACTACCTGGGAGGTTGAAATATACAATTGCTAATCTAATAATCAAGCTAATGAATAGATATTTCAGCTGAGTTAGAGGCAAAAAAGAATGAAACCTAGTATAGTGAGGATGTATAACAGAAAATAATCTAAAGATGGTCAGAGCAAGCTTCCCTGAAGAAGTCATGTTTGAGCTGATCCACAGGATAAGAGTTAACTGGATGTGTTTATGGAAAGCTATTTTAAATAAGATTACAATTTAATTGTTCTGTAGGGAGGCTTTATTGAAAAGATCACTTTTGTAGAGAAGAGAGTATTGTTTAGGGTCAGAAAATATACTCCCTTCCTACTGTTATCACTTAACCATAGCAGATATCACCAATCAATGGCAGAAGTCTTGTCTGTTAAGTCCTGATGGAGGTTCCAGGCAGCCTTTGCCAATCAGGCAGATTTGATACTTGAAATGTATTTGCCATCTTGGGTATGGTAAAAAAAAAAAAAAAAAAAAAAAAAGCTCTCCGGCCTCAAATTTAGAAATTCTGAGTTGTAGTTGCATGAATTTAATGACATAAAGCAACATTTGGGCAGTTCACATCAGTCCTTGTGATGGTTAATTTTATGTGTCAACTTGACTGGGCTGAGATGCCCAAATGGCTGGTAAACTATTATTTTTGGGCGTGTCTGTGAGGGCATCTCTCAAAGAGATTAGTATTTGAATCTGTAGACTCACTAAGGAGGATAACCTTCACCAACCTGGGCAGGCATCATCCAATCCACCTAAAGCCTGAATGGAACAGGAAGGGCAAATTCACTCTCTATGTGTGAGCTGAGACATCCATCTTGAACATCGCTGTTCCTGGTTCTTGGACTCAGACCGGGACTTACGCCATCACCCTGATTCTCAGGGGGTTGGACTTGAGTTGAATTACATCACCAGCTTTCCTGATTCTTCAGCTTGCAGATAGTAGATTGTAGGCTTTTTGGGGCTTCCATAACCATGTGAGATAATTCCTATAAGTATATATGGATATAGCACATCGGTTCCATTTCTTTGGAGAACCCTGACTAGTATAGTCCCCAAAGAAGTCAATAAATCCTGCTGCCCCATCCTATAAAGCACATGGGAGAGTCTATGCGCTGAGGCCTCTTGGTATTCCAACCTTCAATTCATGGATAGGCGAGTCAGCCCAGAAAATATGTCCTTGAGCAGTACCAGAACTTGGGAATTTGCCTGGGATTCCAAAAGTATTTTGCTGAGACTTGCAAAATGAAAACTAAAAAGAATGCAAGTACCAAAGGCATTAAATTTCAAGCCAGAAGGACTGCTATTAAAACTTTACAGAGATATCGAATGCACATAACTTAAGATGTGTGGGCACGCCTGCCTCGTCAGGGCGCAGAGCCATGGCAGTGTTCTCTGAACAGTAAAGAACCGATTATTCCGCACACTCTGCGTGATTTGAAACATGGCTGCTTTCTAGAAGTTCTGTTTATTTTGGGCTTAAAAATGCATATTAATACCATTTTTATAATTTTCCCCCTAACGCCTTCTTTCTATAAGAATGTGTAATCGCCTGCTGAAGTTTTGCCGATCATGGTACTCCAGCAACTGGCAAAGGATTACTGAATTTCAAAAGATTTTTTTCTTTGTAAAAAAATTTATCTCAACACATGGTAATATCTTTAACACTGGCTTATGTTAAACAATTAAAAAGGTATTTTGCATATCCCGTGCTCTGTTTAGAGTCACCCCTGGTGCCCTATTACCTTAATAGCTTTGTTACCACCAGCAGAGTCCTGGTCCATGGGTTCTAGAGGGAACCTGTCTTCACTTTGTCTAGTCGAAGAGACAGACACTGGATGCAGGATGTAATTTTCATACTTTTCACTTCTACCATCTTATGATGGGTAGTTGGCATCATGCTAATAATAATGATTATCTTTAGCATTTGATTATATATCTTACCCAGCTACACATTCTTTGACTGCAGTCTTTCATATCAGTGCCAAATTGTATAAGAGCTACAGAGGAGATTTCAATTTAATTAGTAGAAAGGATGTAATCTTAATTCTACTCTGTAAGTGTGTTGGCAAAGGCGTCAAAATGACACAAGTAACTCTGGATGTTGGCACAGTCTCATGTACTCCAAAGAAAAATAAAGGCTGCATGTTGTTTATTGTATTTTCACCTTCCTCTCCTCCCTCAAGCTCTCAGTTTGGGAGTTTTTAGAGGGGAGAGGGGGTACACAGGCAAAAGTTATATAGTGGTGCTCATCGGTGGTGGGATGTGAATATAATATCCCTTTGGGTGTACGTATCAAGAGTGCTGAGGCAGAGAGGTAGAGTTACTCCTGTGGCCTAAACACTTGGGAAGCTATGTGTGTGTGTGTGTGTGTGTGTGTGTCTGGTATGTGGTGTTCCATGATTTGGTCACTCCTGCTCCCTGCTTTATCTGTCATGTCTGCCATTTTATTGTCATTCCCCTACAGACTTTTCTGTTTTGTTTATTGCTGTCCCTTCTGCTGACTGCTGATCAAACCTTAGGGAAGTGCAAAACATGCACTCCTGGGGTGTTCTCAGCTTCTTGTGATAAAGTATCGAAATGCAAGACTTGTGCGATAGAAACCCCAGACCTGTGAGGGACAGTCCTCCCAAGCCCTCACAAATGTCTTTTATAAAGTCTCCCACTTCCCATACATTTCAAGTTTGGAATATATAAAGATCTCTGGAGAGGAACAGCCACAGCCATAGCTCCCCAGGCTCTACAGGAAACTCTTCTGCCCCCTGTTGGGAGTACATGGTATCTCCAGGACTTTCTGTGGGTGGTTTTAGAAAGTATAGCTTCAACCAAGAAATAAAATAGTTTTAATTTTTGAGTAATTTAGATAATACACTACTATGATGTTCTAACAATCTCTTGCTTCCATACCTATTTAGGAAGCCAACTGCATGACTTGGGGATGCATCCCTTCCCTCTCTGGGTCTCAGACTCTACTATTAAATGGACTTGAACCACATCAGTGGTTTTCACTCAAGGGCCATCTTGGAAGTCAAAGGCAGGTTCCATTACTCCACTGTCTGCATGAGCAGCTCAGTTTTTATTTGTTTTATGTTTTAAGATTCTACATAAGATTTAAATTGAGAAAAGGGGACAGAGGGAAGAGAGAGAGAGAGAGAGGAATGAAGAACAAGATAGAGGAGGAGAGGAGGTGAGGGAGAAGTGAGCGGTGTAGGAGGAAGCAGAAGAAGAAGAGAAATGGTTCTGTGGCTTACGGTTGTTTGAGAAAACAACTGAACTACCTGATTGTAAATATTTTTCCAGCTCCTTTATTGAGTCAAAGAATCTAGATTTATCCATGAGATGTAAGGAGACTTGTAATACTTGGTTATTCAATCACAAATTCACATATATTAGCAGACAGTCATGACAAAAGGAGAGACTGTAGCTCCTAAAGGCTGTCTGTCTTATAACTTGACAGAAATTGGTAAGAAGTGTGAGTGGTGTTGCCATTCAGTGAACTTAATCACCTATCTTCTAGGGCTTTCTCTATCTCCTTTGACCTTACGGATTGCTTTCTTCCCTCTTGCTTTCCTGAGCCCCTGACCCTTACCCAAAGATTTCAAAGGAAATATGAAGGAATTCCAGCCATACGAGCAGGTACCGATACAAGGATGCAGTGGAGAATAAAACCGTATTTTCCCATGTCCTGGTAACCAGTCTCCAAGATATGGGTTAGCTGAGAATCCACTTGACAGGGTGGAATCCCCTCAAGAGTTCTTCCTCCAGGCCTCTTTCCTAAAGTCTCCTTGCATTCTGGCATGGACCCTCTAACTCTCCGCAGCCCACCCTGCAGCACATATGAAGGTGGGATACGCCAGCCCCTACCACTATTTGCTGAATTACTACGGACGCCTCACCTGACCTACACCTCATACCTTGTGCCTAGTCTCCCAACTCTCTTGCCACCAACATTTCTACCATTTTGGCCTTTCTCTTACCCTAAAATGTTATGCATATTTCTGTCTCTCTCACCTTCACCTCTAAGTGCCACTTTGTCTCTCTCTCTTATAGGAATGCAAATGTAGACTCTTTCAGATATTGCATTTTGCAACTTGGTCTAACACTCAGGAAACTTCTGCCGAGTCGCTGAGCCCATGAGTACATACTGACCCACCTCTGTTCATATGATCCTCGCTAATGGGACTTGCCAAATGTCTCAATATTGGTATCAAAGCTATTACTATTGATTTGGGTCCAGTTTATGTCACATACTGCATATAACTAGGATGATACATAAATTAGGATCCATGTCTTCAATTCACCTTGTAAAATATTTAACTAGTAGAGTTAGTGTGGCTTATATGAAAGAACATGGACTTTGGCGTCAGCGAGAACTGAATTCCCATCACAGCTCTACCATGATTTACAGTTGCAACATCTGCACAAAGTTGATGCTAAAATAGTGTTATCCACACCACAGGAGTTTTGTGAGTGAAGTGAAATAATGCACATCGCACACTAAGCATAATACCTAGCACACCATGAGTGGCCAATAAATTGTAGCCATTATTATTTATATTGTTGTTGTGGCAGATGTTGTTGGTTGCCTACCCCCAATCCATTGCTCCCTTCATTCTTGCTGGCAGTTCCCTCATTTTGTTGCTCTCTTCCTGGACAATGCCAATGAAAGGTTTCGGGTGGGTAACTGATCCAGTTCTGGCCAACGACACATGGAGGGAGGGAGTTCTATGGAGAACAATAGAAAAGATTTGATCAAGAGATTTGCATGGTAGGAACAGCCCTGTTTCCTCGGTTGGATGCTGTGGTGTTTGGATGTGACAACTGGGACAAGTCAGGGGAAACAAGTGATAAATTCCCCTCCTTCCCTTTTACTATTCCACACAACTGAAGGAGTTAGTGGAACTAGGCCTGGCTCTGTGCGGCAGGGCAGCTATGATTAGCTATCTCTCTCCTGTGTTGAAGAGTCATCATCTGTAGATGACTGTATGCAGCGAGCCAGAAAGTGGTAAGATCCCAGGATTTGATTTAAGTTTGGAGAAAGTCAGAAATTGCTCTTCAGCCTGGAGTCTCAGTCTTGCGCTCCAGCCAGCTGTAGCGGGCTCCACTCGGGATCATGGGTGTGGGCACCAACAAACCAGGTAGAACTTTGATCCTTAATAGCGCTCCCTCAGATGTGTAGCTCTGTGAGCAAAGGATTTTCAGGACCGTGGCCATAACACCAGCAGGATAACACCGAATCCCCTGTCTCCTTCTTATCAGCCTGTGCATCACCTATTTACTCAGCCTTATGAGGGCCATGCAGTATGCTACACAGCTGTGGACTTCCATGTAGCTGAAGCTGAACCCTCTGTTCAAGCCTTTAATTTTAACACATTTGTGAGTGTGTGTGTGTATGTGTATGTGAATACTAAAAAACGCAATTCCTGTTTCTTTGCGTTCTCTCAGGGCTAAATGTATTTTAAACTCTTTCCTAATGATTTAGAGTCATCTTATGACCCAGCTCTGTTATCCCCATGTGGCTGTCTGCAGCCTCTCACGTTGCCTTTTATTCGCTGAGCCCTGAGAAGGCAGAGAGCTCGCTGTGCACGCTCACAAGGGCTCAGAAGGCTCTGCCCGGTGGGGGCTGGAGCTCAGTGCAAGGAGCATTGGACCAGGACTCAGGGCACGTCTTCTTGTCTATAAATTTAGATTTTCTTGCTGGGGGACATAAGGGGCTTGTCAGAAGGCAGGAGCTGGATGAAATGGGGCAGTGGTGGGTCATTGGAATCTCGTAATGGTGGGGAGTCAGGGAACCAGGAGGAAAACTTCCACGTGTGGAGGCAGCCAAGGAAAGCCCTAGAAGGGCTGAGGAGGACAGGGGTGTGTGACCCTCTGAGACCATGTTGCTAGGGTTGGAGAGTCAAAAGAGGAGTGGGAAAAGGTGCCAGGCTTCCTAATGTTTCTTCTCCTTGTGTTCCCTTTCTTCCCTCCTCCCCCCTGGAAACTTCTGACAGGTGAACTTTGAAACTCTTCCCAGTCCTGGGGCCCAGTTCCTACCCCCATCTTCTGACCTGCACCCACCTTCTTGACACTCACCCCACTCCACCCCCTTCCTCATCTCTGATCTCTTGGGTTCTTCTGCAGAGCTGGGTGGGCACACCTGGGTCCAAGCCTGCCAGATGTAAGGCTGCTGAATACCGCTCAGTTCTATACAAGATAAATACTTTAAGATTTCACACAAGGGAGCTATTGCTCTATAAACTTTAAAGAAGAGGAAGCTAAGTCCATAAAGCAATAAGAAAAAAATCCCCCTACTTGGTAAACTGACATAGAAACCTCTCCATTCTATTAATCAAAAATATTGTTTTTAAAATTGAGTGTCCATTAAGACTTATATGCAACACCATTAAGACTTTATGAAATCAATTATTAAGTTCAACCAACAATTTTACAATATAATAAAATAAACTCAAATAGAAAATATCAGGTATACCACACATAGTAAGAAACAGTATTGTTGAAAGAAAAGTTAGATTCAGTGAAATGTATTCAAAGGTATGGACATTAAACAAGGATGCAAGGTTAAATGTGCTTCTTACCATAGGTAGGGGGCAAAACATTTGAGAACTACTGAATTCTAACAATTGCACCTGGAAGTCGACTTGGGACCATGTATGGGCCTCCCTTTGGTCCTGGGGGGAATGTCTGAAGTGTCTGGGTAAATGTTCCCTCTTGGTAGAACTTATTGCTGCATGAGGGCCAAGGTCAGTCTTGGGCTCATGAGTGGAGTCCTCCACTTCCTCCAGTAAAATACTGACATATGAATTGGGATATTTTTACAAGTCAGTTTGGGACTGGAAAGAGGCGTCTCCCTCACATGAGTAAATGGAATAACTGGAGAAATAGCCCGCCTTCCTTTGGGTGGATCTACCTGTATCATCCCCCACTTCCGTAAATGTGCCTGAGGGCTATGAGTGTGGCTTCTGTTGGTCTCAGGAGGGTCATCTGCTCTTCAGCTGTCTCTAATCTGGACTGAGTCACAGCTTCATTCAAAGACAATGGCCTCGAGACTTCTCTCATGTATGCTGATGGCTAGTGTGGTTGAATTTGGTGGGGGGAAAAAAGCAAAACCCAAACAGCCAGAAATATCTGTCATATTTTCAGCATGAGAGACGCTCCACCACCTCATGGCTAGTTTGTACCGTCTCTTCAGCCACCAGTCCTGCACTTCCTTTTGCTCCTTCATCCTTCTCCACCTTCACACCCAGGCTACACATGCATACTTACTGAGAATCATAGATATAACTTCTGGACTTGGGTAGATCTGTGTCTCCTAGGCTGCTGGTTTCCCATCCCAGGTCCAACACACACCACTGCCGAGACCCTAATGGCATTCAGGCTCTAAAGCTGACTGACAGCAGCCGTTCTGGAAAGCGTGGGGCATCTTTACTGGCTCTACACAGTGAACATTTAGAATACTTTATATGCTCCAAAATCCAATATAAGTTTTACTTTGATTAGTAAGCTTATCGATTTTTACTGTGCAAGTTGCTCTGGTATTAAACCTTTTGGTGCCAGATCATTGAGTTCTGAGGTGTGTATTAAGAATAGATTGATGTTTGCCATAAATGAAGGCCTGCTTGTAAGGCTTCTTCAGCTTTTGACATGCAAGTCAAAGATTACTGCTTACTTTAGTTTTTGTTAATGTGTCTTGATAGGAGACACGGCTAGTGAAATGCAAGCTGGCAAACTCAGAACTGGGGGAGACCAAACCACACATTGATCCGGGTTACCAGGGGAAAATTCAGGAAACAACCACCAGTGTGAGTGTCATGGTTAATTGCTGTAGGTGATAAGACCTGGTTTGCAGGTTTTTGCAGGCGGCATCTATATGGGCCAGAGTACATTTCAGGTGCTTAGTAGCTGAGAGTTGTTGGTATTTTTATTTCCTTTTGCTATTCTCATCACCCTTGACCAGGCATACTTCAGGGGAATGATTTTTGTTATGAGGGAATTATGAGCATGGGTGGTTCAGGACCAAAAATCTCACCCCTTTAAGGACGAAATAGCTCAACCTGTGCTTCCTCCTGTTGGGTCATCAATGCCATTGTGTAAAAGCATTTACAGTGCATGTTACCTCAAGAAGAAGAAATGGTGTTGAAAATGGGACTCAGATATTTAAGACCTCCCCGCTCCACCCCCACCCCCAAAGTCCTGAGGGACTCAAATTCTCTGGGGGACTTTCGGCAAATTTACTGTTTCAGAGCCCAGGCTTGTATCTCAGTGAACTGATGGCATTTTGGCAGCTTCGCCTGGAGTCAAGTCTTCTTACAATCTTTTCAGTAAAACACGCCAGCAGCAGTCTTATTTAGTTCTCTCCTTCCCACGTACTCCACTTCTTAAAAGAATGATTTCTACGTTCACCACTTTTAGCTCCTCACCTCCTGTGTTAGTCAGGGCACAGGCTAAGGAAGCTTCTGTGACACAGCAATCCAGAAATCTAGTAGCTTCCATAATTTAGAATTTCTTTGTTGTCGTGTAACACTCCAGAGGTAGGTAGTCCGGCCTTGTACAGCAGCTGTGATCCATTCAGGAATTCAGGTTCCCTTTCTCCGGTGGCTCCACCGTGCTCAGGAGTGTTGTCTTCACCTGAGTGACAGGACAAGGATTTGACCTGAGCAACTGGGAGAACAGAGCTGCCATGAGCTGAAAGGGAAAGACGCCAGGAGGGGCAGGTTTAGGATGCAGAGATGAGGCGCTCACTTTTGGTCATGTTAAGTTTGCACGTCCAAGTGGAACTATAAGTAGGTAGTTGGATAAACAGATTGGGAGTCCAGAGGAGGGGTCCAGACTGTAGGTTGTAGACATGATGTGAGGAGTCAGCAGTCAGACACCTTGATGAAATCAACAAGGGAATGAGTGTGTGTTAAAAAACAAAGAAAAGGATTAAGGACTGAGCCCTGGGTCCCTCAGAAATGTGGAGGTTGAGAACATGAAGAAGAATTAGCCAGCAAATGAAATGGGGCAACTAGTAAGATCGTGGTTTCCTTGAAGCCAAGAGAAGAACACATGTCAAGGACGGGTGAGTTCAACTCCTCAAATGTTGCTTGTGAGTCAGGTAATATGAGAACTGAGATAGGATGATTGGATTTAGCTTCAAGTGGCAGGCAATGCATCTGCAGAGCAGAAGTAAAACTAAGCAGTAAGAAGGGCTCCTGTTTTATTGATTCATTTATTTTTTTCATTTCATTAATTCAGAAAATATTGAAGACACACAATGTGTCTTACATTCATGACATGTGCCTTTAGGAAGATAATCAAAAAAGACTGTTCATAAATTGAGCTATGTGTCAGATTCAATTCTGTGAATAGCACTGTTTCTCTCCAAAGATCCCCTCTACTTGCCCCTTCACAATCAGTTCCTTGCATTTACTGGACATATCAGCTGCCCTGGTGACCAGCCTGTGGCAAAAATGGTCACCCCATAAGAAGACGACCCTAGAGATAAATGCTAGGATAAAATAACCAGAAAAGACACAAATTAATAAAGAGATCTGGCTAAGTGTTGAGTAGGGAAGATGCACAGAACTCTGGGAGTAACGGGGCTGCAGTGAAAGTCCTCTCCGGTTTCATCGGTTAGAGACTGACAAGAGTTCACTGCAATCAGAGTGCATACAAGCATTCCCTCCTGGGAATTCATCTTAATGAAGTGGAACCATGGCGTAAATTAGCCAGATCAGCTTTGAAATCACTACATGTGCTTGTATTTGTACGAAAACGAGCTGTCTTATCTGAACTCATATCAGCATGTGGAAGTTAAGCCCGCAGCCAGGAGGATGCCAGGGGGATGATAACAACGCAGCCATTGCAATCCACCGGAGAAAACTCACAAGATAAAAAAGTGGTGGGTGTAATCACCTAGCTGTAGTAGACGGGCCGTTCTGAGGCAAACGGGTTGCCACCACTAAGGGGACAGAAGCTTCTGGTTCTGGTAAAAGCTCAGACACTAACTGTGTGACCTCGGATACAAGGGGTTTCCTTTCTGGACTTTCTGTAGTAAAATGAGTGAGTTGGAAAAGATGACTTTTGAGATCTCTTCCACCTCTTTCATTTCAAAACGAAAGTCTCCCAAAGGTGCAAAAAGATTCACTTTGTTGATAATTAGAAAGTACTCTTCCAGCCCCTGGGTAGTTTTGACCTGGATGCGTACATTACTAAGGTGTCAGTGATTTTATCCTTGTAAGAAGCCACAGGCGTACACAACTTTACAGATTCGGAGTCCTAATAATATGGGGTGTTTGTTGCCTTTAACCTACATGCTCAGAAGTGTTTGTCCCCTCGCTGCCTGGCCAGGGCAACACAGTGGGATGGCTGTTGCTAGGAAGTGAGCATCCTGTTGCTCAGCACAAGCAAAGATGACGACAGCTGTGTGGGACCCGCCCTGTGGCAGAGACCTGACAACCATGACGCCTCGAATGTGTGCCAGCGTACAGCTTCCTTTTCCCGCTGGGACGTCTTGCACAACCTTCCATATTAATTCTTGGCGTGCTTTACGGATGAATGTTGTTGGACTTCTGTGCTGGGCTCCGTGTCCATTGTCTGAACTGCATACAACACAGTAGACTCATTGTTGTTTAATAAAGGTTATTAGAATTCACACAAAGCCACTCCAGCACATCATTCTATAGTGGAAACAGAGATCCTATGGAACATATTATCTTGAAACATAAATTAGTATATATACATATCTCCTTCCTACATGACGGTCACGGCCTGTTAATTTATGTCCTATCTAAGGGGAAGAGGTAAAGAATCTGTCACGTGATGGTGTAGATCTCAGACCCCCTGGAGGGGATTTCCCCTCCATGATATATTTCATAATGATGTATGAGCTTCCTCTTTCTGTAAACAAGTATGTATGCCTATAAAGGAATGATAATTGCACATAGTGATGGGGAACTATGCGCCAAATGCTGTGCTGAGAGTTTTGCATATAGTATATTCATTCACCCCATAAAAAGAAGGAGGTAGATAGTTTTATTGTCCCCAATATCCAGATGAAGAAACTGAGGCACAGAGGCGTTAAATGTATTTCCTGGGGTCATGTATCTAGTGTGATTCAGAGCCAAGTTTCAAACCCTGGCAGCCAGACGCCACTGTCCCCACTGAGAACTGTGTTGCCATAGACTCCTGTTTGTTTGTGCACACGTGTGTCTTAACTGTGGTGCAGAGACCTAGGCTAATGGGGACGGAGCTGAAGCTTCTAGCTAGTTAGTCATTTTCTGCAGCGCAGATTCTGATCTCAGGATGCCCAGCCCCAGAGCACGCCGAGAACTGCCAGGGAGAAGTCAGTGAGTTGGGACTAAGCCCCCGGACCTTGGATCACAGCGAAAGAGCTCAGGGGCTTTTGGAAAGGGTGGGTCACAGCATCTGGACAGTAACAGGAAGTCTGAGTGAAGTGAGAGCAGAATTTCTGGCTGCAGAATCTAGCCCAAGGAAGGCAAAAAGGATTAACCTGACAAGAGTGTCAGTCAAGCCCTCTGGCCCCCACCCCACCCTCCATGTACACCTAGAACCTAAGCAGTATTTCATTTTATACCTTTTCAGTATTTATCAACCTTTCAAAACTTTGAAAATATGATGTATGAAAACTATTAATATCTGATTTCAATTTGTACTTTTTTTTGCTAATGATATTGTTCCTATATTGACAATTGATGTGCCATTAGACATTTTTTGTGTCTTTCTCTTGTGAATTGTCCAGTAATAAATACATCAGGCCACACATATTCTTTGATAGCAAATGACAGAAACCCAACAAACTTGAGGACTTATTGGCTCTTGTAACTGGGAAGCCTGGGGTGCACCTACTTTTAGTCTAGATCCAGGAACTCAAACTGTATGATTATGAAACCATCTCAAGCTCTCTCTCTCTCTCTCTCTCTCTCTCTCTCTCTCTCTCTCTCTCTCTCTCCCCCTCCTTCCCTCCCTCCCTCTTTCCTTCCCTCTCCCAAGCATGGTCTGTAGCAGCAGGCTCCCTCCCATGCAGCAAAGATGACTCTAGGCTTACATTGTCCTCACAGCTAGTGATTCCAGCAAAAAAGGGGGTGGGGGGTTCCTTTTATTTTATAGCATATGTACCAACTTATAGCACCTGCAAAATTTGACTCATTGGGAATAGGCCAACCCCTTGGACTAATCAGTGTGTTTGAAGGGTGAGGTAATTTGATTGGTCACATGCTAATTCTTGAGGTTAGGAAGGTGGAACCATGCTATTGACAGTCCCATCAGGTAGTAAAGGGTGTTTTCCCAAAGGAAAATTATGCAAAAGAGAAGGAAAGGATACTAGACCAGCAAAACAAAAGATGACCACTAAAATACTCTTTTCCATTTTAAAAATGTTCAGTTTTTTATTGATTTGGAAGAGCTCCTTATATATTAAGAATATTAATCTTTGATCTGTCATACACAAACTGTGTATGTTATTTAAATTTGTCACTTGTCATTTCCCTTTGTTTACGTGTAATTTTTTTCTCTTACAGTCATTTAAAATTTATACATAAGCCCCCACAGTTCAGTGAGATATGCTAAAGCTTTAGTGCCCTACCCTCCTCAATGAGATTTTTCAGACATCAATTTCCCCATTTGTAAAGTAGGTAACAATAGTACTACAAGGTTATAGAGTTATGTAGCAGAATGTCCTTATTTTTTTGGAAGTGCATACTTAAGTATAAGGAAGTCTATGGCTTATTTTGAATTGGTTCATCTAAAAAATAATTAAAGAATGAGCGAGAGATGGGTAGGGGTAATAGTGTAAAATGCTAATGTTAAATCTAGGTGGTGAGTAAATGGATGATCGTTATATTAATATTTCTATTTTTTCTTATTTGAAAATTTTCCTATTTAAAAAGTTATAGAAGAGAATGAGACGAGGTGCACTGAGTGGTCGTGGAACACGGGAGTTCTTTACTGCACCTGTCCTCCTGTCTATTAGTGCCACTGGTGGTCTGTCCCCATGACCAGGCTGGGGTTCGGGTTCCCAGAGGAACGCGATGGAGAGCACGTTGCAGGTATTGCCTCTGCTCGAGCTGTTGCTGCCCAAAGTGGGTTTGCGGGGGTGTGGGTGCCATGGAGAGCTGTCAGTGTCCATGAAGCCGTACTTCCGGCTGATCCCCAGAAGCTGTGCAAGGTGGTGGCCATGCTACCTGGTGACCTGGCCTGGACTTTGATTTCTACAGCTTCTGTGGCAGCTGGAGTCACATTTTGCACATCTTATATTTTGTTCATAATATTTAGGTCGAATAAGAGCTAGCTTTTTATTAAAGGGGGGAATAAAACTTACCCCAGAGCTGGCTAACATAGATTCAGAAAAATATGTGAACTCCTGGATAGGCTTAGCTTTGTTCGAAAGGAATATGAAAAACTGGAGTCATCTTTGAAGAATAGTAACCTAGAGAAAGAGTCATCAGAAACCCAGAGGCTGAAGCTCTGAATGCACAGAACAAGAGTAGTTGGTGGCTGAAATGATAAGAACAGCTAACTCACTAGAAGATGAATTAAGAGTATCATATCACAAGCAGCTTTTCTATCAGAATATCGGGCCGACAGCCAATCCCCTCACTATCGGGGGGGGTCTTCATGTTGAAAACAGAGCTGTCCTTTCCCCTCCACTTGGGTCTTACATGTGCTACATTCACTCATATCTTCCTCCAATCTGAATTCATTATTGCCCGTGGATCCAAGGAGACAATTTCTGCTAGAAGGACCCTTTTCTCCCTCTCGTCCTCTAGATTCCCCACCCTGCCACCACCTTCATATCTTGAAATAGAAGTGGATTTATTCCAGACTAATTCAAACTTCAAGCAAAATATTCCAAAACCATACTGACAATTTCCAGTACCACACTGAAAAACTTGGCACCTCCTTTCGTCTTTCTGAAAAAAGTAGTTTTGGAATGATTTATCTTTCATTATTAGTTAAAAGAACTGCTATTATTTAAGAGACTCTACTTTTGCTCAAATTGAGCTTGATGGGATAGTGATTCTCAATGTTTTGAAACTAATATTTATATACCAAGTTATGAGTAATATTTTCATTTATTTTATCCCTTACTATAAAGACTATATTTTAATTTTAATTACCATTATTATAACCTCAACAGTAATAGGAATAATATATGGGTAGTTCAGATATAGGAGTGGTTTTAAACTGCAAAAGCAGGGTTTTTTTGCCCAGAGATATGTTGACTCTAGTTATAAAGCAAATGTCAATGTTAATTTTTATCTAAATAAAAAGTGATTAGTTAGTTATCACAAAGATATATCTGCACTCCCATGTTCACTGCAGCATTATTACAAGATCCAAGATATAGAAACAACCTAAATGTCATCAATGGATGAATGGATAAACAAAATGTGATGCATATAGAATGGGAAACCAAGATGTAGTATATACATACAATGGAATATTATTCAGCTCTTCCAAAAGAAGGAAATCTTGCCATTTGTAACAACATGAATGAACCTGGAAAATATTATGCTAAGTAAAATAAGCCAGGCAGAGCAGAACAAATACTGCATGATTCCACTTCTATGAGGTATCTAAAATAGTCAGACTCATAGAAACAGGAAATAGGAAGGTGGTTGCCTGGGGCTGGAGGGAGGGTGAAATGGGGAGATGATGGTCAACACGTTGAGTTTCGTTTACGGGAGATGAATACATCCTAGAGATCTGCTGTACAGCATTATGACATGTGCAAAGCCAGATGAAACTGGAATTACTGAGTCCTTTTTCACTCTGGTATTATTTTCATGAAGGTCAAAAGCTTCAACGTCTTATGCCTCCTTTCCAGAAAGGTAAAGGATGCTTGGGGGAAAATGTATTCAAGATGGCGAGTTCCCACACCACTCCTAACTCCTGCATATATCTCTTGAGACATTTTTTTATTTTCTCAGGTGAGAAGGGAAATGAATTGGGTCCAGTAACAGTTGCTGACCTTCAAGTGGCGTTCTCTGTAGACATTTACATTTAGCATCTGTCAACTAAGGGCCTTAACAGTCCTTCCTGCCAGCAGTCCGCTGGGTTATGGTCTATGAAAGCTTTGACCTGTTTGAGGCGGCTGTTGAGGAGAAATGACACAAAGGCACATGTGGGTCAGCAATCTGGGGGCTTTACAGAGGCGCCCATCACGCATCTGACACTGTGTGGAGGAATTTTAGCATTTTTACTATCGTTCCGCAGATGATAGCCATCTCTATGTCTGTGCATATTCCTCTGATGTGAATTAAAAGTCTAAAACAAAATCCATTTTCTTTTGTACTTACTGTTCTGATGCTGCCACTGCAGCTGGTGCTGCAAAAAAAAAAAAAAAAAAAAAAAAGTATGTTACATAGATTCATTTTTAATAATTTTCTGAGAAGCGAGGTCAAAGCAGCTTTCCTGGGCAGTTCCTTCAGAGCCTATCTGGGGCCTAATTTATCTATCTCAGATGGTGCCAGGAACGCAGAGCCTGCTCCATCAAGTTTTGTAGAGTGAATGATTGTCCCCATTCCATAATATCTGTAACAGGAATAGATCCCCATCTGTCAAAAGTGGTTTGGATGCCATTCCACAGAAAGACAGTTTATCTCAACAGACACCCCAGCCTTTTTTTTCTTCTATACCAACCAACACCTTCCTCTAATCCTGAGACACGTCATGGTGTAGTGGAGATATCATAAACTTTTAAGTCGGCAAATTGGAATTTGAATCTTGAAGTTGCCACCTATTAGCTGTAGGTGCTTAGGAGAATTACTTAATTTTTCTGAACTTCGCTTTTTCGTCATAAAATAGAGTTGCTAGGAGAAAGAAGTGACAGACTGTACAGCGTGCAGGTGGTAGGGAATTCATAAATTATGTTTTCTCTCTGCTCTCCAGCCCGAATTTAAGAGGTGCTAAGTGACAATGTCAGAAGTGGAGGTCGATAGAAGCAGTGGAACAAGCAATAAACCTGGCTGGTATAATTTACACATGAATTCATTTCATCATTCATTCACTCAATATACATTGATTGAGTGTTATCTTGGTATCATCCTGAGAGGTGAGAATTAGACATGAGCAAGACTTGGGCACTGATACCCCAATCCCAGCCCCCACCCTGGAGAAGGTGAAGGGCATATGCTTCTCAGCCATCCAGCTCAGAGGTGTAATTGCTGAGCAAATTCAAAGCCAAAATAGGACTGAGGTCCCGAAGCCATCTGTGCTGGTCAGCACCCTCAGAGCCAGCCCTGCCCAGGCCCTTCTGTCTCCTGGTGACAACACAGGACCACTGTTTTGCTGACTGACAGACATTGGGTTCCTAAGACGAAAGCAGTGTAATACTACCCTGGCTTTTTGAGTGGAGCAGGGCAATGGCTGAGACTTGCTTCTCTTTTGCACTTCTCTTTTCAAAAGCTATTGAGAGCAGATATGATGACCTCAGACTAAAGCTAGAATACCTGCTGGGCCTACATGAAATATGTTTCTCTTTGTTGGCAGGCTGGGACTCGGTCGGGGGAGGTGTATGTGTGGTGCCTGCTTTCGCCTGTGACACAGCAAATGTTTACTTTGAGTGAACTACAGAAAAAATGAACGTGCCCTTTTAGTCTGGTAAAAGGGTAATTTATACATTCTTTCAGCTGTCTTTGAGAGTCATACTATTTGTTTCAAACGAATTAAAATGTAAGTAGAAGTAAATAATATCATGAGTTGGTGTCTAAAGGAAAAGCTTTCAGGATAAGGATAGCAGTTTTTGAATGTTTAATTATTTTCTCATTGCTTGTTTTTCATCATTATTTTCTGTGATCCTTAATATTACTGTATGAGGTTGGTATGACAATCTTTATTTTGCATGTGGGTAAAACTTAGATTTGAGAGGTAAATGTACTTCATCCAAGATCACACAGCTAGTAAATGGCAGGCAAACCCAGGTTTGCCTGACTCCGAAGTTCAAAACCTGTGCAATCCTTCCTGCCATGGCACCAGACCTATATAATATGAATAACACATGTGTGATATATGTGGTATGACTTATAATATGGGCATGTACCTACCAAGTGCTGCAGAAACCCCACCAGGGGAACAAATCATTCTAAGAAGGTCATAAAATGCTTCACAAGACAACCGTCTCATTTTAGAGTCAAGAAAATGAAGCAGGGAAACTCAAGGAAGTTGTGACTCGCCTAAGGTGGCAAAGTGGCAAAGTTAAAATGGAACCAAATGCTTAAACAGTGCTTTCTCTACAAATAAGAACATGCTATCTTATTATGCCCAAAGTCTTTGGGCAATCCAGCAGCTAGAAATGATTTATAGGGCAAGCAAAAATTAAAAGACCAAAGTTTAGTGGTGCGGGGAGGAAACTGGTTCCCACGTCATTTGGTTTCCCCAAGACTGGTTGCTCCTGAGTGGAAGTTCTCCTGCCTTGGATCAGGTGTCGAGTTAGAAGCTGAATAAGGCTGTGATATTCAAAAAAGAGTTCATCTGTTTCCAACTCCGAGACCGGGGTGAGAAAGTTTGAGGAGCAGGTGGAATGGCAGCAGGGGAGATGCGGTGGTGGAGAAGTGATAGACTAGTTGCTACATGCTCAGATAGGTGTTCTCTGCACCATCTCATGCATCTGCGTGTTGTAGTTATCTACTCACTCATGACAAAATTACCCCCAAATTTACTTGTATCAAAACCATTCTTTAATGATCATGGATTCTGTGGGTTAAGAATCCACACAAGGCAGGGAGGGCCCATCTCTGTTCCGTGATGTCTGAAGCCTTCGCTGAGATAACTCAAAAGGCTCGTGGCTGGCTGGATACCTCTTTCTCCACATGACCTCTCCATGTGTTATCTTGGGCTTCCTCATAGCCTGGCATTCTCAGGGTAAGGAACTTCTTATATGGAAGGTCGGGACTCCAAAAGACCAAGGCAGAAGCTACCAGTCCTTTTAAAATCTAGTCCCAAATCACATTTGCCATAATCTATTTGTCACGCTGTCATGGGTCAGCCCAGATTCAAGGCGGAGAGTCGGTAGACCCCAGGCTTCCATGGAAGGAATGTCAAAGAATTTAGAGCTCCCTTTAGTCTAGTCCATTGTGTCATGAGAAGGGAACATGAAGAAGACTATCTCTGCCTTATTCACTGTCCTGGAAAAAACCTAGGCTTGGCCAATCCAGCGAGAGAAAATAATAGGAACACAAGGACCTCCTAAGTTAAGGAATTTGGGAAAGCCCAACGCGAGTAAGAGGTGGAAAAGGAAACCAGACCAGTTGTGTCTTTGAGGGAGTATAATATAGCAGAGAGAGCACTGGTTTGAAAGTCAAGATAGCTATGACTTATGCTGTGTTTGGGGACAGGTCCACTCAGAGCCACTCAGAGTTTCCATGTTTGTGCAAAGAAGATATGATGATTCTGCCTGCCTTATGCGGAGTGGTTGTAAAGTTTAGATAAGATGGTGTCTGATATTGAGCCCCTGAAACCACCTTAAAATTAGAATGCACGTGAAAACTATTTATTAGAGACTGTTATCAGTAAAAACCAGCAGGGAAGTGGGAAATCGAGACAAGTAAGGGAAGGAGGCCAAGTAATGGTGAGATACCAAGTCACAGCTCACGGAGAGTAATTTCGGCTGAATCCCATGGAGTTTTTCTGAAGGAGACCATAGGAATCAACACACAGGAAGGAGTGAGGGGCTGGGAAATGTATACTCCTGTAACTTTACACTCCCACACCTGTGTATCCTTAGGTAAAGGCTTCCCTCGGGGGATGTAAATTCCCAAACATTTCCAGATCCCCCAGTGCCCCCCAAAAGTGGGCTCTGCAGCCTGAGGGCAGCCCTCCAACAAAAGGATGCAGTTTTAGGGACTAAAAGCAATGCCAGAAGCCAGTGGCCAAGAAAGTGGTAAAGGGATTGGACAGGATATGAGGAAAGCACTGCAGCAAACTTACAGGTGGTATAGAGATACCACTCAATGTGGTGTGTGGTTCATGGTAGCCCCTCAATGAGAAGTAACAATTTTTGTTTCTTCTGATGTTGTGTGGGAGGAAAGGACACTGGTCGATAAGGTAAAATACAATCTCCCTCAAGCCCAGAGCTCCTTCTAGCTTTGTTAGCGTCCCCAGGCCCTATTATCTCTGTGTGTCATCTGCTTCACATCACTGTCTGACTGAAGGGAAAGCTACCTTTCACAATTCAAAGCCAGGGGTACAAGAATAGCCTTTCCTTGATTCATTTCCTCTACCAACCACCTCTGCTTGTCAGTAGATTATGTCAGCCACGCTGGTGCTACTGGAGCCCAAATTGCTTCAGTAGTTCAATCATCACCCTTAGACGGGAGAGGAGGAACAGGCTCCATCACGTGATCTCTCACTGGAATCCCTGGGATCCTCTTCGATGGCGCTCACGGCCCACCCTTTATTTTTGTCATCAGTGTTTCAATAACTTAAAGCCAGCATATTCAAACAATTTGAGTCCCCTTTACTTTTTTTTTTACTTTTTTTTAAAATTTATTGGGGTGACAATTGTTAGTACAATTATGTAGATTTCAGGTGTACAATTCTATAAATCCCATTGTGTGTTCACCACCCAGAATCAGTTCTCCTTCCATCACCATATATTTGATCCCCCTTACCCTCATCTCCCACCCCCACCCCCCTTACCTTCTGGTAACTACTAAACTATTGTCTGTGTCTATGAGTTTCTCTTTCTCATTTGTTTGTCTTGTTCTTTTGTTGGTTTTGGTTTATATACCACATATCAGTGAAATAATATGGTTCTCTGCTTTTTCTGTCTGACTTATTTCGCTCAGCATTACACTCTCAAGATCCATCCATGTTGTCACAAATGTTCCTATATCATCTTTTCTTACCACCGAATAGTATTCCATTGTGTACATATACCACAACTTCTTTATCCATTCATCTATCGAAGGACATTTTGGTTGTTTCCATGTCTTGGCCACTGCAAACAAAGCTGCAATGAACATTGGAGCACACATGTCTTTATGTATAAATGTTTTCAGATTTTTTGGGTAGATACCCAGGAGAGGGATTGCTGGGTCATATGGCAATTCTATTCGTAATTTTTTGAGGAACCTCCACTCTGCCTTCCATAATAGCTGCACCAGTCTGCATTCCCACCAACAGTGTCTGAGGGTTCCTTTTTCTCCATAGCCTCTCCAACACTTGTTACTATTTGTCTTGTTAATGATAGCCATTCTGACTAGGGCGAGGTGATATCTCATTGTGGTTTTGATTTGCATTTCTCTGATGATTAGTGATGTTGAGCATTTTTTCATATGTCTATTTGCCATTTTTATGTCTTCTTTGGAGAAATGTCTCTTCAGATCCTCTGCCCATTTTTCATTTGGATTGTTTGTTTTTTTGTTGTTGAATTTCATGAGTTCCTTGTATATTTTGGATATTAGCCCCTTATCGGAGGCGTTGTTTGCAAAAATCTTCTCCCATTCAGTTGGTTGCCTCTTTATTTTGTCGATGGTTTCTTTTGCTGTGCAGAAGCTTTTAAGTTTCATATAGTCCCATTCATTTATTTTAGCTTTTACTTCCATTGCCTTTGGAGTCAAATTCATAGCAGGGTCGGGCCTGGTTAGTACTTGGATGGGAGACCCTTTTACTTTTTGAAACACCTTCAGAGCCTTGGCCCAAACTTACCCGGCAGAGAAACTCCCTAAGCATGGCTGCTACTTCTGCTTCTCAGCCTGAACCAGTATAAGTCTCTAAGTCCTCCTTGTCCCATGGGGTTCATAAAGGATGGTTTATGGGGTTGGATTGCATTCCCCCCAAAATACATGCTGAAGTCCTAACTCTCCATAATGTAACCTTATTTGGACAGAGAGCTTTACAGAGGTAATCAAGTTAATATGAAGTCATTAGGGTGGGCCCTAATCCAATATAATTGGTGTCTTACAAAAAGGGGAAATTTGGACACAGAGACAGACATGCACAGAGGGAGAAACACAGGGAGGAATCCAGGTGAATGACAAGGGAGAGATTGAAGTGAAGATCTGCAGGCCAAGGAACTCCAAGGGTTGCTGAGAACCACCAGAAACTAGAGAGAAACAAAGAAGTATTATTATCCTCTAGAGCTGTCAGAAAGGGCATGGCCCTGCCAAATCCTTGATTTCAGACTTCTAACCTCCAGAAGTGTGAGAGAATAAATTTCTGTTGTTTAAGGCCACTCAATTTATGTAACTTAGTCACAGCAGCCCTGGCAACCTAATACAGCTGGGATCGCCAATACCTCTTGAGAACGGACTGAAAGATCTTTGTAAGCTGCCTCCCCATCTCCAGACCTCAGCATCTTCATCTGGAAAATGTGGAGAATGTGTTTAACAGCTGTCCAAATTCTATTTTTCAGAGATGTATGCAACAATGCTTCTCATTAAGATGAGGTCTGTATCCTCCCTGCTTAAATATTTGTGATTCAATTGTTTTGAATAGAATGAGGCAAAAGTGGCATCGCTTGATTTCTGAGGCTAGGATGTAAAAGCTTCCATCTTATGGGCTGGGACACTTGCTGTGAGGCCCTGAGGCCCCATGTAAGCTGCCTGACTCTCCTGTGGCTGCCATGCTGGGAGGAAGCCCATGCCATGTGGGGAGGCCACAAGTAGGTACTCCAGTCGATGGCCCCTGCTGAGGTCCCAGCAAACAGTTGGCATCATCACCAGACATGTGAGTGAGGCTGGCCCCAGATTAGTCTAGCTCTCACCCAGGAGGCCTCCTCCAGCCACAGAGTCTTCCCAACAGACTCCAGACAGCCTCAAGCAAAAAAAAAAAAAAAAAAAAAGGAAAAAAAAAAAAAAGCTATTTCCACTGTGTTCTTTCTGAATTCCTGAACCATAGAATCCAGGAATATAATAAAATGGTTATTGTTTTATGCCACTAAGTCTGGGAATAAATAGTTCAGCAGAAATGATAACGGGGCCACCAACTCTATAAAGTCTTTGCCAGACCTTACTGCTCAGAGTCTGAGAACTGGTCTGGCATATTCTGAGTAGAGCATGAGGAGACTCTGGGAAGGCTGGGCCTGCTCGTAAAGAATTGTGAGGGCCCTGGGACAGGCCCTGTTCTCCAGCTATTCACCTCTCCTCTTGCCAGAGTTAAGGATCTAACACTAAAATAACTGCAGGTTTTCGGGACACCTCTAATTAAATCTTAAATCTTATATAAACCTAATTAAAAGTTGGTGTGACCCTGCTTTTCACAAGCATTTCCAAGCATCTCGGCCCAAATTCCATTCAATCCACAAGTCAGCAGTGACTTTCATTATGGTTGGGCTTTCTCTATGCTCACTTCCTGTTTCCTTCTAACCACTGCCATTTTACTCATTTGAGATCAAATTCATTCTTTAGCACAACTATTGTCTGTCAATTATGTATAACTATTGTGTAGGATTTGAGAGCATGGAGAAGGTATACAGAGATCAATCAGCCATGGATCTTGCTCTTAAAGGAATTTATATTGGAATGAGAGAGTTAGGACATATCCAAAGAACTCCCATTCAAGGCAGGAGGCAGTATGTGTCATATAAGGAAGCAGGCAAAGTACTGAGAATGTGATGCAGAGAGAAGTCACTTCCTGGTGTGCTGGGCCAGTTATTATTACATTGGTGCAAAAGTCACTGCGGTTTTTGCAATTGTTTTTAATCTTTTAAACCGCAATGACTTTTGCACCAACCTAATAAGTTATTGCCTCTCAGCTCCAAACTTGCCCTTCCATACTCTGCTTTTTGATGCTGAGGCTGGGATTCTGCAAAATACATTTCCACTTTTTCAGCCGCCCTGTCAGGCTCTGCCAATAGGGGGCATTAGAGGAAGCCTGCAAGGCTGGAGAAGAAAGGGAGTGGCTTCACCCGTTTGCTTTCTATTCCCATGAGCATCACTCCAGCGATACTTCATCCCGGCAGCAGCACTTGGGCAATGGCCGTTCACTCCTGTAGCAGCAGCTGAGTCCAGTTTGCAGTCTCTGAACAGTACCATACAACCGGCCTCATGGTCACCTCTCAGAGGTACCAGTACCAGCCTGCTTGCGCCCACTCCTCAGAGGTCTGGATCCCAGGCCCACAGGACCCTCCTCTAAGTCTCTTTTTAATAATTTTAACAATTCCCACCCCTTCCCTTTCCCCCAGTCCTAGGGGTGTTAGCTGCCTCCAGCAGTTGCTACTTACTTGAAACCTTAGTGTTTCCGTTTTTACCCTTTCAGTTACCTAGTTAACAATCTTTGTATTAAATTACCTCTGTTCAGAAAAACTGGTGAGATGCTGGTGAGGATGTGAAATTGGAAATCTTGTGTATTGTTGCTGAGAATATAAAATAGTGCAGCCGCTAAGGAAGATAGTATGGCTGTTCCTCAAAAAATTAAAAATAGAGTTACCATATGATCCAGCAATTCCACTTCTGGGTATAAATCCAAAAGAATTGAAAGCAGGGTCTCAAGGAGATATATGTACAGCCATTTTCATAACCATATTATTCACACCAGCCAAGGGGGTGGAAATAACCCACGTGTCCACTGATCGAAGAATGGATAAACAAAATGTGGTATATACATACAACGGAATGGTATTCAGTCTTAAAAAGGAAGGAAATTCTGATATTTGCCTCAACGTGGATAAACCATAAGGACATTATGCTATGAAATAAGTTAGTCACAAAAGACAAATACTGCGTGATTCCACGTATGCGAGGTATGTAGAAGAATCACACTCACAGAAACAGAAAGTAGAATGGTGGTTCCCAGGGGCTGGGGGATGGGAAAATGGGAGTCATTGTTTCGTGGGTATAGATTTCAGTTTTGCGAGATGAAATGTTCTGGAGATTGGTTGCACAATGCTGTGAATGTACTTAACACTACTGTACACTTAACAATGTTTAATATGGTAAGGTTTATGTTATAAGTATTTTACCACAATTAAAAAAAACAAACAACAACAACTGGTATTATTTCTGTCTCCTGAGCAGACCTTGAATCACGAGGTGATTAAAGAAACTTTTGTATTAGTCATGGGGCAGGTGTGAGGAGGGAGTGACTAACCAAAGGAACAAACAACTCAGATCCCAGTGGCTTCCCACAGTAAAAGTGAATTAATAAAGGTGACCTTGCTCATGGGGTCATTCAGGAACTCAGGCTGCTTCCATCATGTGAGCTCACCATCTTCAATACGGGTCTCTAAGGTATGTCGAGAACTGCTCCGAGAGTTAATGGCCAGGGTAGTCATACAGTTTGCCAGGTTTTCCATTGGCTAGTATTTAGACACACAATTCAAATTTAACTACAAGGGAAGACAGAAAGTTAGTTTTCCAGACATCACAGGAGGAAGATTAAATGAACTGGATGAATACACTGCAATGTCGCTACCACAGCTTTACAGAGGGAATGATATTTGGGCTGAGCCTTGAAAGAAGAGTCTTGTCTTCACCTCTGTATTTCTTGCCTTTATCAAACGTTCTAGCACAGAGTAGATTCTTGATAAGTATTTATTGGATAGAGAGATGGACGGATAAATAGAAACGCAGCTTTCTATAACTATTGAACCACATGTGGACTACAAAGAGAGAATCAGTCTATTCTATTTCTAGAAGAACTATTTATTGCCTGATGTCTTCATTTGGGCTCTGAGAACATAAGACAATGCTGATTGTCATAACTCAGTAGATTTTTCTCTCCTTTCACCATGAGAAACAGACTCAGAGAAGTTGGTGAGTAGCTTGCTTCCACGGCTCAGTGATGGAGGATGAGCGAAGCATCATAATGCCAAATTGGAACATAGTCTGGCAGGCGATCTTGAGTCCACACGTGAAGTACCTTGATCCTCAGTCAGCGTGAATCCTTGGTCTCTCTTAATTTCTGACACACGTGCTGGGTATGTGGAGAATAAATCATGCCCATCTTGAGATATGCCTAGCTTATATCATTGAGCCTGTGAAAGCCTGTGCACGTATGAAGGCATTTGTTCTTTTCTGTTTTTGGCTTATCTGAGGAGATATTAATAAATATAAAGCCAGTAAAAGCAAAATGATTGTAATTAATGCTAATAAAGGGAAGAACCAGATTGCTGAGTACATCTGTTCAATCTGGCTTTTTGAGTCGTTGGCAGGGGTTTTATTATTGGTAAGTGGGAGATAGTGACTTCAGGGCCATTACCCATTTCTAATTCGCTTCCACATGGATAATGGTGACACAGTTTCTGTCCCCAGACCTTGGGTAGCTGCCCAGTAGGTTTTGTGCAACAATGTGATCAAGTGTAATCTGTCTGAGAAAATTGTTCTTTATGTTCTGTACTGCAAGTCCAAGTACTTGGAGCCTGTTTGGGTTATCTACTGCTCTGTAACAAGCTTGCTAAACTTGGGGACGTACGCGTAAACAAACAGTTTGTTGCACTCAAAGATTCTGTAGGTCAGGAATTCAGCAGCGCTCAGTAGAAATGCTGATCTCTTCTCCATGATGTTTAATTCTTTGTCTTTGTTCATCAGATCATTCTCCATTGAATTCTAGGGGGAATCTAAGGGTGGCACTCCATGCCCTGGGAATTAGGAGGAGGAATCAGGAAGAGGGAGGACATAAGCCCAGGTATCAGTGTAAATCAGCAAAATAAAATATGCACTGTGCTGAAATGTTTCACGAAGGGAACAATATTGGGCATCAAGTTCTACCATTTGATGGAAGGAGAATATCGATCACCCTTATGGGCCCAGGTGTTGAGTAATGGCTGGGAGGGGACACGAGAGAGGCTTCTAGGCTTCTAAAAATGCTACTTATTGATCTCAGTTGTAGTTCTATGGTTGTGTTCTGTGAAATTCCATCCACCTCTCACTGACGATTTATACACTTTCCTGTATGTATTTTATACTTTAAAAGTTCACCAAAAATTCCAATCCAGAGCATTTAGATAGATAGATAAATAGATAGATAGATAGATAGATAGATAGATAGATAGATAGATAGATAGATAGATAGATAGATAGACAGATAGACAGACACATAGACAGATAGATAGCCTTTCTTTAAATAATTATTAGGGAGAATTTGGACATTTTATCTGACTAATGACCGAGATAAAAATGAGAATTTTTTTTTTTTTTAAAGATGATTTCAGTGGTAGGGAGAGTTCTCAACTCTATGCCTAGGGGAAAATTATGACAATGAACCTCAAAGTGGTTGACATTTGATTCAGGGGAGCACTTAAATATGGATTCTTCTCAATTTTCCTAGATTTCTCTGAACTCTCTGTTCTATGCAGAGGGTGAACCTGGGATGCTTCTGGAATTCCCGATAAACTACCAGACTCATTCTTGTTCTAATCAGTCATAGCATCATTTCCAATCTGCTCCTGGAGGTGCTTTCACACAATCTATTTCTGTGATTCTTTTGATCTGTCAAAAGCCTTCCGGACTCTAAAAAGGCCATTTGAAAAGCAAGGGAGGAAAATGTACAAATAGCCTGGGAGAGAGACCACATGCCTTTTAAAAAGAGTCCAACAAGTTGAAAATTACAGCTAGTCTTTTGAAACGCTTTTCCAGGCAGGATTTGGTGACTAAGAGTGAGGTATTTGAAGAAGATGGTTTGATTTCCCACTGTGAGACACTCTAAGAGAAATAAAGACATTTTTATACCCCATTCTGACATTCTCTACCTCACCTATTATCCCTAGTTGAACAAAGTCCCTTTTACAAAGTCCCCAAGTACAGAAGCTAATTGCAGTCATTCCTCCACACTTCCTTTCATTATTGAAACTTAGGGCAGCACAGTATGCTTATTATATTGATAATCAAACAGCAGTTGGTCTGCTTTATAGACAGAAGATCTACTCTTTCATACTCAAAGTCATTCACATTATTCAGTAAGATGCCTCACCCTAATTCTCACAGCTCATCTTTGGTGCCTCTGCCTTTAAGATTTATGTTGGGTAGATATTATATTAGTTATGTGTAACAACTACCCCCACCCCCCCGCCAATCATTTATTTTGCTCATGAATCTGAAATTTGGGCAGAGCTTGGCAGGGATGGCTCATCAGCTGGAGCAATGACGGGAGGCTGAATGATACACTTCCGTGATGCCCCACTCACATGACAGGCAAGCTGGTGCTGGCTGTCAGGTTGGAATTCAGCCAGGGTTGTAGGTCAAGGGATTCAGTTCCTCTCTACAAGCTGCTTTGGACCTTGCTCTTTAGTTTCCAAGAGATAGTGTCCCACGAGAACAAGATAAAAGTGCATGACATTTTTATGATCTAGCCTCGGAAATCGTAATGTCACTTCTGCCATACTCTACTGGTTGAGGTAGTCAAAAGAATAGCTATGCCCAGATTGAAGAGGAGACATAGATCCGATCTCAGGATGAAGGAATGCCAAGGTTCTCAAAGAGCCTTGGGAGGTGGGAGATACTATTGTGGCCATCTGTAGAAAATACAGTGTGCCACATATGTTGAAATGGGGGCTAACCCAGAGAAGTGACAAAGTGCTCATCAAACAAATGTGTGTCTGTGTAAATAGGTGTGAGATACGTAGGTGGAGAAGAGCCTCTCGTGCCCTTTCCTCATATGTTCATGAGAGAATTTCCATGTCAATCTTCAGAAGGAGGAAGTATCAAAGGACTCCTTCTGATTTCTCTATAATCCCTCCTCCTTTCCTCCCCAAGGAGTAAAGTATGGCTAATTTCCAGGGCCATTGCATTGAAGCTCCGACTGGGCAGAGATTTTTCTCCCTTAAGGAAAAGCCTGAGGCCAAATATGTACAATAGGTACTTGGAGCTTGTGCTTTTTGTCTTCGAGTGGAAAGGAAACCGAGCAGAGCCTGGATCACCAGGCTCGTTCTCTTCCAAATTCTCTGTCTGTATCTGGGTGGGTAAGTTGGGATTCTGCTGATCCTTAAATCAGAACAGGGAAGGGAGGGAAGAGCATTTGCCATGTTCTTTATCCAACCTTATGAGTAATAAAGCAGATGTTGTTCAACGCTTCATTAGGCTCCTTGCTGTTACTTATCAATGGACTAACAACCCAGATGACATAGGGTGTGGTTAGCATCCTTCAACTTCCAAAATGTATATAACTAAAGTTCAATCTATGGCTCAAAATGAGTCACTCACTTAAAAGCAATAGAGTTTGGAATAGGCTACAAGACAAAGATTGTATTGTTGAGCTGCTGTTGAAGAGGCAGGAGTTCACATTGGGTAGAAGATTAAAGGGTTTACCTGCAGCTCTTGAGGAAACTGTTCAGTGTGAGACTTTCTCCTAGCCCCATCCCATCTATTGGAAAGGAGACCCTAGACCCTGCAGGCTGCTGCCGCCCTTTCCCCACAGCCCCAACAGGTTGCCTGAGCTACATGTCTGGTGTGCTAGCCCCACCTGTTATTGGGCTGTCTGTTCTGCTCCACAGTCTAGGATTAAAGCGCCCAGGAATTCAGCCTTGCTCTCTGGCTTCCTTTTACTGGGGACATTTGGGCATCAAAGATTTTTCCAACTTCTCCCACTGACGCAATGGCTCTTGGAGGAAGCCTATTTTCTACCCGGTCGGCATCCATTCATTCAGTCAGTCAGTCATTATTATGTAATGAGTGCCAACTGTGCCAGGAATTGTGCTGGACACTGGATATAGGATTGTGAATAAAACAGACCTAGTCCTTGGCTTCATAAAGCTTAAAAATCTAACAGAGGAAGCAGGCAATAAACCATAAACAGATTAAAAAAAAAACCTGAATAATATATAATTACAAATTGTGGTCAGTGCCTTGAAAGAACTAAACAGGATGCAGAGAGGTAGAGTCAAGGGGAAGCATCAGCTTAAATAGGCCCAGCATCTTGTCTTACTCCAACTAGCTTTTCTTGTAGGGCTACCTTCCTAGTTTGTCTGTGCCCTACACTGAATAGTGACAACAACGGTAGCACTACGGCTACTACTAGCAATCCTTAACACTTATATAGCACGGACTATGTCCCAGGCATTTTTATAAGTCGTGTTAACTCACTTATGTTAACTCATTTAACACAGGATTGGCTAATGGCCCAGATTGCACCAGAATTGAAGGTCTGCTATTACCCATCTCTGTCAAACTCCATGCATCACCATCTTGTTCCTCTCCCCTCATCACACACACACAGAACCCCCTTCCTCCTCGTCAGCTTCTCCTGCAACCTGAGAGCTTTCTCAGTGAAGCGTGGAGCATCATATCTGTTCAATCCATAGTTGTAATGGCTCTTCTTGCGGTGCCGCTTCTGCGCTGGTGTGTATCGTCCTGTACCATATCCCCACTCCCTGATGCTGTCTCCTTGCTCGGTGGTCCCAGATAGTGCCCAGATGCAGCACTGATCCCCCCTCGCAGGGAGCCAATCCTATCAATATCCAGCTGGAAAGGAAGATAACTACTGCACAGATATGGGGAATAAAGTTGGGCCTGGACATTTGAAAATCACACAGGAGAGGTAAGCTTGGGCAGAATGGTTTTCTAGCATATTTTTAGAAGCTGAACCCTTTTGTAAATGAAATATTATTTGGAGATTCCAATAGATGAGACAGAAAGTGTGATTGGGAGACCCATGGTCTAGGTCTACCATTCTCATCCTTAGGTGATCCAAGTCAGCTACATAGAACTTTGTGGCTCTGTAGAACACAATTTTCAAACACTGTATTTAGCCACAAGCAGCAATTATGAGTAGTTGAGTAGAGGATTAACATTTTTGAAGCATATTTTAGGAAATGAATTTGGCAGTAATATACAGAAGTAATTGAGTAAAAATGGAGTCAAAGAGACTCTAACAGATTGTTACTGATCTCCTGATTTGAGGTGACAATAATGTCTTATCTCTGTATAGTATGTTCTGATTAATCAGAAACGTATTGTGTTCACTGTCTCCTTCTGCAATACCGCCATGTGATATGCAAGAGGATGGTCATTATTTTCATTCTATATTTGAGGAAGTCTCATTCATAAGGACCATATGAAAATATGGAAACTGAGAAATATAGTTCTCTGTCTGTAAGACAAGGCCCTTCTTTTAACTCCAAGGCAATAGCTTTCAAGTGTGGACCTGAAGGAATGGAACACAGGACAGATATATTTCAACAGGGAAAGGAGAAGAATTGAACAAGGCAATATTTCCCAAGATGTGTTCTTGAGGTGTTTATAGGTATATTCGTGGGTGTTATTTGGAGACATTGGACCCATCTTTAGATGAGGTTGGGGAACATGGAGTTCGGCTTATGTTTTTAAACTATAGTGCTCTTCAGAGATTTAACGACAAGTGTGCATTAGCTCTCTCTAAGTGGGGCATACAACGCAGAATCTTCCACATTTCCCTTTACATGGGACTCTGTCTTTAGGGGCATCTCATAGAATTTAGTAAGGTTCTAGGAAATGAATTTTGAGAAACAGTGGTCTAGACCAGGGGTTGACAAACGTTTTTATAAAGGTCCCAACAGTAAATCTTTTAGGCTTTGCAGACCACATGGTCTCTGTCCCAACTACTTAGCTCTGCCATTGTAGCAGGAAGGCAGCCCTTGGCAACAGGCAACCTAGTGGGAGTGGCTGTGTTCCATGAGGGATTCTGAAATTTGAATTTCATAGTTTTCACGCATCATGAAATATTGTTTTTCTTTTGATTGTTTCCCACTGTTTAAAAGTGTAAAATCCATTCTTAGCTCTCGGGCTACACAAAACAGCCATGAGGCTGGATTCTAGAGCGTGGGGCAAAACATCGGAAGGACTGGCCGCAGGGTGGGAGGATGTATGAAGAGATAGGCATGAAGTCAGAGACAAATATGGTTTGGGAAGGAGTGGGGATGGTGGTGAAGGCCCCTCAGAATTCTGCCTGGGGCTTGGCACTGTTGTAAAGTATGGGTCTCTGAGAACTCCATTTCATCTCAGCTCCTTGTTTACCCTGAGCCATTTACCTGTGGCAACAACATTTAGGATAGAGTCACCGCATAACTCTCAGTCAAAATCAATGACCCAAACAATAGTAGCAAGATGGCTTATTGACTCTCTTGTCTGAAGAAATTTTGTTAGCCCTTGATTGCCATCTTGCTCCTTGGTGACCCCCAATTTCTCCTGAATTCCCTGCTTTTGGCCCTCTCCTAAGGATCTCAGCATAATCACAACTGTTAAATGCCACTCATTTATCTCAAGGCAATGTTTGTTAGCCATACTTTCCATTCCTTTCAACATAACAATTGCAAAACCCCAGAGATACCTGAATCAACAACTTTTACTCTCTCATTATTTTCTCACCCATGCCTCATTTGCCAAAGTACAGGCTGAGCAGAATTGAGGATGGGAAAGGCAGAGAAACATTTTAACACCCTACCTCTCCCAAACTCACTTCAAGCCACAGGCAGTTTAAATGTTATTCTCCTCAAAAGTTCAGCAGGCATTTGTCCTTTTAAAAATATATTTTCTTATTACAAAGCAACAAATGTTCATGGCAAAGACTTTCAAAGAGACGGGGGTGGGGAGAAGGGGAGAGAGAGAGAGAGAGAGAGAGAGAGAGAGAGAGAGAGAGAGAGAGAGAGAAGAAAAGCCACCTTAATCCGCCACCCACATATAACAGCAGCTGGTATGTTGTTCTTTATCTTCAGGGTTTTTAATGTACATTTAATTTTTTTAAAAAGAGTCTATTGTGTACATATTGCTTTAAAATATTTTTTTTCACTAACGGTAGCAATTTTCCAGTGATGTGTTACATGCATTTTGGCCTAAATTGGTACTTCTCAAAGTTTCTTGCACAGATCATATTTTTATGGGCAGGTAAAACACAGCTGGAGAAAATGGGAGGGAGGTTATGGTCAAAATACATTTGGGAAATGGGAAATGCTAGGTTAAATTCAGTGAAACAGGCTTGTTTATTTCAGGGCTTCCAAGTATCTTTAATATGCCAGAGGGTGTTACAAATCCTCAGGATGAGCACTAGAATGCATAGTATTCCCCAAATTGTTGAACTATAAAACTCTTTTCTCTTCTAAGAATCTCATATTTTGTTCCTGCACACTCTGGGTAATACTGGCCAAAATCATTAGGAGTCAAAATTGAATCCTCTCATTTCTCATGGATATTTCAGGCATAGTTTTTCATTCCTAAAGATCTTTATAGAGTTTGTTGCAAATAAATTACTTGGAAAAAAAATCTAACTGTACTTTCCTGTTTACTCTTCATATTATTTTGCCTTCTCAGTACAATTCAATGGATAATATTTAACTTTAAGGAAAACCAGTGGTAATATATTATTGGTTAAGGATAGATAGTCTGCTGGGGAAAAATAGCAATGTGAATATTTTTATTTAAGTTCTTTTTTTTTGCTTTATTTGTTTTTTATTAAGACTTTTTGGAGCAGTTTTAGATTCACAGCAAAGCTGAGAGGAAAAGATTTCCCATAGACTCCCTGCCCCCACCCGTGCACAGCCCCCCCCCATCATCAACATTCCCCACCACAATGGTACATTTGTTACAACTGATGGACCTACATTGATACATTATAATCACTGAAGTCAGGTTTTTCAGTTTTTCAACAAAGCTTGCTTAACGTTTTAGCTCTTTTCAGCAAAGGCCTGTTCTGTGTAGCCTTCATGTCCACAGAAGTCCACGGTCAGAGTATTCTATCCATATGATGAGTTCCAGTCTCAAACTTACCATTGACTCCTTGCTGGTGTATAGCAGCCCATGGTGCCACAGAGTTTTGTTTTTCTATTGTCTAGAACTGCCTGGAGTCCTAGCTTCCCAGGTATATACTTGGAGTTATTTTTATATAGTGTCATGAGGTCTTCTTTGGGCAAAATGGCGGCCAGGCCAAACTTCAGAAGGCTAGCCTTTCCCAGCCTCCTTCTGAAGCACTTCTTCCCAGTCAAAAGGAGTCAAAGCTTATTAGCTCAGGGGAGAGAATCAGACCCTCAGAGAGCCCACCAACACGAGATAGTGATCACCTGAGGCACTCAGATTTGGAGAGCTGGGCTGTAACTCAGAGAGCCAGCAACTTGATTGTAAGAGTGCGCCCACAGCAAAATGGAGACAGAATGAGTAGCAGAGTCAGCCAACCAGGTGCATACTAAGGCAAAGAAACAGGAACTCATTTTTGGAGCCTCTTTGAGACCTAAATGACCTGCAGGGCACCAACCCAAGAGTCTCTATTGTCACATTACCATGAGCCTTGGCTGTGCAGTTTTTCCTGAGTGAGTCTGGCCACCAAGTTAAGGTTCTTGTTTTGCTAGTTTCTCCAGGTATTTTCACAGTGAACTCACCTTGAACAATAATGAGTATGACTGTTCCTTACAATAAGAAGAGCCCAGCTCACACAACTGGAAAACACCGCTGGGAAAATAGCCACTGCTTTTCTGTTTCATGCTATCTTAATAAAACATCTGCCCTGATTGCCCAGGGGAGAAAGGAGATACTGCCTGTTCTCTACATTTTATCAGCTGGAAGTATCTCAAGCTTTATTCTAGAGCTTCAGATCTTTAGTCTAAGGGTTGCAGTAGGTAAGTCAGCATGCCTGTGAATTCTCTGATAGTGTATGTAAAAATTTTTGCCTATGTACATTTTTCTGGGGTGAGGTGCCATTCACAACTTTCTTTAGATCCTCAAAGGGGTCTATAATTCAAAAATGGTTGCAGATAGAAAGAAAAATCTATGGCTGTTTGTTTTTGATCCCTGAGCTTTTTCTATAGATCAAACATCTTGACTCTCTGTATTAAGGTATTAGGATTTCTTACAATTTCTCTGACTCTACTCTGCATAACTTTTATTTTCCTGGGATCTCTCCCAGCTTGACATTACTACTTTTATTTTGGGAGGAAAAAAAAAAAAACTGGAGAGTGTCTCTGTTTGATGCATAAATAAATAGTACTGAAAAAGTGTACAAAGTCAAAATCTCATTTTAAATTGCAAAGTGACATCCTGTCCCGGCCTCATAGCATCTCATGCTGAACGTTTCAGGTTGTAAGTACATCCACCTATAAAACCATCTGTATCTCTGTGCTTGTTCTGTCTCCTCTTTGCTCTCTTTCTCACTCATCAAATCTAATTCCAAATTCCAGGGAATGGAGGAAGAAAAGGGGAGAGCTAGTAAAGTCACTTTGATAATGAATAAAATAAAGCAAATCCTTGAAAATGCAGAAAACACACACACACACACACACACACACACACACACACACACACAAAACAAAAAACAAAAACCAGCAGAAACTAAAAAGTAAAACTGTCTCATGATAGTGGTGAAATCTACCCATAAGGAGAAAGAAGAGCGCCAGTGAAGTCAGTTTTTAAAATGAATACAAGAATGAAAATCCTTGAAAATGCCCCAAACACAAAAGCTGAAAAGTGAAACAGTCTCATGAATGTGTTAAATCTATCCATAAAAGTAGACCTTTTTAATTGAAATTATTATTATTTTTTTTGGCCTTGAAATAATGATTCCATGTCCTGAGACAGCAAAGCAGACTAAGTAGGTTATGACCTCAATTTAATGAAAAGTGAAACATGGAATCAGTGTTGCCCATGGATACTCAGTAGATGGCAGCCCTGCAGGATCTGGGACTGAGTGTCTCTCTCTCAGGCCTATGGTCAGATCAATGACCCATGCACTCTTCATGTTTGGTGTCTATTAGCAGAAGGTCAGATAGTAATGGAGGAAGTGATTTGATATGGATGGTCAACTAAAAGGAAAAGGGCACACACAAGAGCTCATGGTCTCACAGCTGGTCCTTGCTGAATAGTCTGAAAATGCATATCTTTGGACAGCTTTCAAGTGATGGCTTCCAAACATTACTTTTATTTCTCTCCTTGTAGATCAAGGACAGTGATAGTTTTCATTTTTAAAATGATTTCCATGTTCTAATTCTTGCCTATGAACTTTTGTTTGAAAAATGCAATGACTTTGTTTAGAGAACAGGAGTAAATAGACACGTTCAAGGAGAATTTTAAAACCAAATAATGGTGCGACTTTAAAATGCACATGCATGCAACAGTGGATTTGTTGTTAAATTCTCTTGACAATGTACAGGGCAAAAACAATCTTGTCAAGGATCCCAAAATATATTATTTCCTTTTTTTTCATTCTTAAAACACATTTTTTAATGTAACAAACATACATAAAATATTATTGTTAGGTGATATTCCATTGTGAGACTATACCACAGTTTGTTTATCCATTTTCCTGTTAATGGACATTGGGTGGTTTCCACAAAGGCTCTTACAAAGAATGCTGCTGTGACTATTCTGATACAAGCCTTCTGGGGCACATGAGCGTGCGAATCTGTAGGGTATATACCTGGTGATGGAATTGCTGGGTCATTAAGGTATGCATATCTTCAGCCTTATTAAACACTGCCAAACTTTTTCCAAAGAGGTTATACAATGCTTAGGTTTTTCCATTTTTAATTATTATAATGGTGTTCCCAAGTCATGTGGTTAGGACTGCACCTGGTCTTCCTGGCAAGAATGGTTTGGTAAATAGGTTTGGGAACAATTCTGTTTGCCAACTCTTGTTTTCCATGATTAAATTGCCCCCAGTGATATACTACTTCAGACACTATTTTTCTTGCCCTGGCCCTGATAGTATAGTTATTTTTTCTAAATCAACCTTTGACCTGTATCAATATAGCTATATGCAAGTTGGGATTAGGGGAGCCAGAAGAAAGCCACTATCAGGGGAATGATTTGCATAGGACATCACTTCCCTTAGGCTTCAAGCATCTATGCTAAAGCTTCTGTGATGTGTAGTACAATCTGTTTTTTTTTTTAAATTCTTTTTTTTAAGGCTATAAGTGATGCCAATGTAACAGAATGACTTAACGCTCTTAAATGCCAAACTGAGATTTTAAATACCAATGTTTTCTTCTTTGAAGCTGGATCCCTCCAGGATATTATGACGATACAAGCATCTTCACGGCAGTCTGTCACCTTGTGGCTCCAGAAATTGAAAGCTCATCATGTTCGTGGATCAGCACCATTTCTACTTATTAATATTTTTAGTGTCTGCCTATAAATCAGGCACAAAGTGAAGGGCTTTTAAAAATAGCCTTCTGCATCTCTTTAGGCTCGATACACTCTGCTAAAAGGAATTGTTGAAATCAGCAGTTCCCTCCTTTTCCTTCCCACTTTCTGGCATCTCCTTGGCTATAGGATGCATTTGTGTTTGATCCAGGACCATCAGGGAATCCAAAGAGTTACCATTACTGGCCTTTGCTTCTGAAAAAACTCATCGTCTTTTTCTTTCATCCAAGGAGAGGCTACAACAACTCAAAATTAGGAGCCAGATATGTGTCTTGTGGCTGAGCTTTGCCTCGGCTTACCTAAGCACTGGGCAACAAAGAGATCCCACATTAAATGAAGTAGATCACTTGTATACTCAAAGTGAAGTCAAAGGGGCTGGTCAGTAACACTTGTGACAGTTGTATATTATCAAGGGTTTGGAGGAATGCATAGACACCAATCTACTTTGCAAGTTTGTTGTTTTATATTTATATGAAATAAATGATACTATCCCTGGCATTAGGGAGATTGAACTATAATTCAGGAGATTATACATATTTATGGAAATCACCAACGAGCAAGTACTGGGATATACAGCCCAGTAAGACACGACTGTAGGTATTCAGAAAAGAATTAAGTCCACAAAATCAGGGACTGAAATGAGGACTGGAATAGGATTTGAAGGAACTTGGACATATGAGAAATGATGCTGGTTACCTAGTTGGGAGACCCATCCATGGAGGGTTTTACATGTCAGGTGGAGAAGTAGCAAGGTGGGGCCACTGAGTATTCTTAAACATGACAGAATAATGATGGGAGTGACTTCTAGAAAGATGAGCCCATTGGGATTAATATCAGGGGATGGACAGGTGAGGGAAAATATTCTGGCTTCATTGAAAGAAAACTAGTTAACTTATACTGCCACATGCAGTTGAGCAGATGGTATGTCATAATATAAATGGTACCCAATAGAGCTATGCATGTATAACATGAACGATATTTTGTTTGGGGACGGATAACACTGGGGTTATAAAGTCATATCATCTTCCATGGATATCACAGTATTCAAGTTTTATAAAATGCCCCCAAGTCAGCAAAACTATGTATGTGCATTAGAACGTAAACTATATATACACTAGCATTAACATCTCATTTCTTTTTTTTATTTCTACACAAACACTTGTACAAGACTCTTCATAGAAGCAGTACTCATAATAGCCCAAGACAAAACAAAAGCCCATACTCAGGTAAATGGATAACAAACTGGATGGAGTTCATCTATATAATGAAACAGTACTCTGCAATAAAAAGGGGTAAATGACTGATACATGCAACAACCTGCATATATTTCACAGGCATTATGCTGACCAAAAGAAGCCACACAAAACGAACACACACTTTATGATTTTGTTCAGATGGAAAGAAAATCCATACTAATCAATAAAGATGGAAAGCAGATCAGAAGTTACCTAGAGCCCAGGGATAAAAGCAGGGACTACAAAAGTGCATAAGAAAACTTTGGGGAGTGATGGAAAAGTTCTTTATTGTGATTGTGGTGGTTTTAGGAATGTATCTGTTAAAAACTCGTTGAATTGTGTACTCTAAATATGTGCAGTTTACTGTACATAAGTCGTAACACTATAAATTCCATTAGAGAAGCTAAAATTCCAAATATTTTCTTTCAGAAATTATATTATTAGACTTGGGTTATTAATTAGTTGTGACTTCTTCGTTTTAAATACTTCAATGTATTTTTTTTTTTTTTTACTTTCAGGTGTACTAAGCAATGTAATAGTTTGACATTTACACCCTTCACAAAGCGATAACCCCCCAATCTATTACCTCTCTGACAGTGTATATAGCTGTTAAAATACCCTTGACTCTATTCCCTGTGCTGTTCTCCACATCCTGTGACTATATACATTAAATTATAGTTGACATTCACTATTTCCAGCCTCAGGTGTACAGTGCAGAGGTCAGGCATCTACACAGTCTGTGAAGTGATCTCCCTGATAAGTCCAGTGCCCATCTGGCAACCTACATAATCTTTACAAGGTTATTGATTATATTCCCCAAACTGTATTTCATATCCTTGTATCTATATTGCAACTACTAATTTGTACTTTCTAATCCCTTTACCTTCCCCCCCATCCTCGCCCCCTTCCCATCTAGCAACCATCAGGTTTCCCCCCCCCCCCCGTATCTCTGAGTCTGTTTCTGTTTTGTTTGTTTGTTTATTCTGTTCTTTAGATTCCACATATAAGTGAGATCATATGGTATTTGTCCTTCTCCGTCTGACTTATTTCACTTAGCATAATATTCTCAAGGTCCATCCATGTTGTTGCAAATGGTAAAATTGCATTCTTTTTTATGGCCGAGTAATACTCCATTGTATAAATGTACCAGTTTCCTTATCCAATCATTTATCAATGGGCATTTTGGTTATTTCTATATCTTGGCTATTGTGAATAGTGCTGCAGTAAACATAGAGGTGCATATCTTTTTTTTTCAAATTAGTGTTTTGAATTTCTTTGGATAGATATCCAGGAGTGGAATTGCTGGGTCATAATAAGGTAAGTTCCATTTTCAATTTTTTGAGGTACCTCTATACTGTTTTCCATAGTGGCTACACCAATCTGTAATCCCACCAACAGTGCAAGCGTTCCCTTTTCTCTACATCTTCACCAATACTTGTTGTTTGTTGATTTATTGATGCTAGCCATTCTGACCACAGTGAGGTGTTATCTCATTGTGGTTTTTATTTGCCTTTTTCTAATGATTAGTGACATTGAGCATTTTTTCATATGTCTGTTGGCCATCTGTACTCATATGTCTCCTTTAGAGAAATATCTATTATTAGAGTTGAGTTGTTAATTAGTTGTGACTTCTTAGTTTAAATTCTTCAATGAATTTTTAAAAGATTTCAGTATTCTAATTCTCACCCATAACAACTTTTGCTTGAAAATGCAATCTAATTTTTTTAGAAAACAAGAGAAAATAGATATTAGTATGAATCAGGAAATCAAAAGCAATTGAATTATAAGAATTAAAAATTGTTTTCCTACTCACATTACCTGATTTTGTATTTTAAAATTAAATATATTCAGAAATCTTTTAAGAAGTTATGTTATTACTTTATCTGATCTTGACATCATAGAAAATTCAGATTGAATCAACAAGCTGGATCATTTCCCCAGCTAGTTTTTCTATTAGGTACTTGCTGAGTTGGCAGAAAAATCCATCACGGTTTAGCTCCAGCAAATGAAATGACAGCTTGTGACACACTTGTCACAGGAGCCAGGGAAGCTGAAGAATGACAGGAAAACTTTAAAGGGCCTACTTCACATGGCTTGGCAATAGCTTTCCTTCTTTATGATAATCTTTTCTTTCCTCCACTGGAGGATGAGCCAATTATAGTCATAGCTCACCAGGAAGGCGCTCTTACACCTTCGATCATAAAGATATTAATCATCATTCTGCTAGTGAGTCTCTGCGGTTTGGTCATATCAGTTATTAATTTGTAGAGTTTGTCATTTCTTAATGGAATACCGGATGCACAGATGGGTGTACACTGGGATAAAGCAGGAGGACGGTGGCTGAAAAAGGGAGATGTCACTTCACCATTACGAATACGTCAGCCCCTTGCTTGAAAAAAAAATTGCAGCTTGGATAATGTTTCACTTATACATTTAGCTGGTACCATGCAGGCCTTGAGCCTCAAACCTTTCAAACATACTATTTGTAGTGTCCATTATAATGCATTTAGAGCAGTGCTTCTCAACCTTGGCTGCACTTGTAAATCACCTGAGGAGCTTTTTAAAGATGTCGAGGTTGGGCCCTACCCCCAGAGATTCTGACTTAATTGGTCTGGGAGGAGGCCCAGGCAAAGGTATTTTTAAAAAGCACTCCAGGTGTTTCAAATGTGCTGTCTAGATGGAGCACTACTGATTTAGAGGCAGGACAGTACTTTTGAAGTGCTCCACATAAATGCAATATATAGAATTTTTTTATAGTACACATTAATTCAAAAAGACTTTGAAATGGGTTCCAAAGTATATACATCCCCCCAAAAATTTCAACTCTGAAAATTATAACTAAATGGAAATTAAAACAAGAGTGAGGTCCTATTTTCCCCTACCCACAAAAATTTAAAAGATTAATGATATCCAGTGATGATGAAAGTAGGTGGAAATGGTAATGCTGATACAACAGACAAAAGAGTGAAAACTGGTGCCAGTTTCCTGGAGAGCAATTTAGGAACATCAATATTTTCAAGTCTTGTATCAATTGGTCTAGCAATTTCACTGCTAGGAATTTACGTGCAAAATTTCACCAAGATGTAGGTTTAGGAATACTCATTGCAATTTTTGTTGTTGTTGTAATAGTGAAAAAGTGGAGACAAACAAAGTTTTCATCATTTATGGGACCAGCTTGGTAAATTTTGATACATTAGATGGAATACTATGGAGATATTTGAAAGAAGTGCTTCTTGTATATATGCTGATACCAAAAGATCTCCAAAATATATTATTAGGGGCAGAATAAAAGGGTTCAGAAAATTATGTAGAGTATGATCTCTTGTGTAAATGTATATCAATGCAATTTTAAACAAATGCTCACAGATGCATATTTTTTTCTTAAAAGGAAATGTGGTTATCTTTGGGAAAATTAACTTTAAGGAAAGTGCAAAATTTTTTTTTCTTTAGAATCTTTCTGCACAGTTCGAGTTTTCTAACCAATTACATATATTGAGGTAATAATTCCATATATGTGTACACATATTACATATAACTGGAGTTATCTTGGTGATAGATTAATGCTCCATTTTTTCTTTAATATAAACCTTTTAAAGTGAAGGAACCAGGAATAAGGATTTTTTAAAAAGTAGAAAAATTGGATGAAAGCATGAGTAAGACCTTACATGTCTTATGCTCTACGTGACTGTGGATGTTGGGCCACACTTTTGGCCTAATCTCACTAACAGACAAAATATAAGGGAGACACCATCAAACCAATTACACAATTCATGATGTCCGTAAGAATAAAAATGCACCTGCAGGGGAAGCCCAGCAATTCATGAGACTTGAGTGCAATTTTTAGACAGAACTTCCAAAAGAGAATGTGCTGTATGACACAGGGAAAAGCATCCTTAACAGTTAGCTTTGTAAAGGTTGGATATTTTGATCCATTTTGTAGAAGACAAAACAATACGCGAAGCTCAGTTACTGGCCCTTTCTGCTGAGACAGTGTTCTTAGCTACGACAAATGATTCCTCTTCGGTTTCTCTTGCTACTGATCACACACATCACAGATCCATCGGTAACGCTGAGCTGCAGTGCCAGACTGCCCTTAATGACCCCAGGAGCCAGACACTTTCACTGCCATGCTCCTCCCCCAAAACGGATTTCTTTTGTTCTCTTATACACCAATCTCCTGCGTGGCATTTTATTGGTGGATCCAAGATCATGTGACTATGCTGCAACTGCAAAGAAATTTGGGAAAACAGGACAGGTCACATAATACAGTATGTTTCCTCCAGTGAGAGGGCAGGGTATTCACAAGATGCAAGTTGGCCAGAAAAAGGACAAACTTCCACTAAGGTTGCAAAGCAGATCTAGGATAAGGGTCCAACACCACTCAGTACTATCTTCATGTTTTGCATTATACCTCTTGCTTTGTTATCCAAAAGTTATGCTTACACTTTTTCTTAACTCGAATACCTTTCTCAGTTCCAGCACAGAGGAGACAAACATGTAAACTCATGAGCTAAATATAGCCTTCTTCCTATAGCCCCAGATGCTGACAGGCCTTTAAACAAATAAAAACTGAAATGAAAATTCAATGCATAATAAAACCTGGGAACAGCTCAAATACCTTTCACCTGGGGAATGAATAAATGAACGATGGTACAATATGCAGTGGTATTCAGGAATGAGCTATTGATACATGCATCAACATAGAAGAACCTCAAAAATATTCTAAGTAAAATAAGCCACACTCCAAAGGCTGCCTACTGTAGGATTCCATTTATATGACATTCTCCGAGAGGCAAACCTAGAAGCTCAGAAGACAGACAGGTGGTTGTGGAGAGCAGAGGATGGGGAACAGGCTTGACTCCAAAGGGGCATAGGGGAACTTGGGGGCTGACAGAACTGTTCTATGTCTTGATTGTTGTTGTGGTTACATGACTGTAAACACATGTCAAAGCTCTCAGAACTGTGTACCCAAAATGGTACATTTTACTGCATGTAAATTATACCTTAATTTTTTAAGTGCGTGTGTGGGGGGAGTCAATGAATAATGGCTGCATTCATGTTGTCAACAAATGTTTACTGATCACCTACTATATGCCAGACACTCTTAACTGACCATGTGTTGAAGCAAACTAATCCCAATGTATATAATGCACTGGAAATCATCTGAATTACTCTACCAATTCCTTAGACTTGATTTACAGCCAAAACAATGCATGAAGGATTTTGGCAGTGATGGGAAATGGTGGCGAGTAGTTTCTTTAATCCATAACTGACAAATTACTGAAGTCTTGTGTGAAGACATATTGCAGCCAATGGATTTGACACCCCCTGAGCACCAATTTAGAAAATCGTTTTTAGGTGATAATTGGCTGTGTGAAACTTACATTTTGGTGCAAGAAAGCCTCGAATTTCTGGTGGAAAGAACTGGGGAAGGAGAAAGGTGAGGGAGGTTAGGGCATCCTGATGTCGTGAGGTGGAGAAAGCAGACCACTGAATCAGGACTAGAGATCTTGCTAGCCCTACTCCTAACTAGGCCAAGGTCACTTTGGCTTTCTGTACTCAGTTTTCTTATCCATAAAATGAATGAATTGAAAAGGTGGGAAAAGCCCTGATTGCACAATGCAGAATTCTACTACTGACCACCTGTGTTACCTTGGACCAGCCCTCTGGCCTCTCTGGGCTTTAGTTCCTTACTAAATGGGAGTTTTAATGGTATACAATGTGTTAATACCACTGAATTGTACACTTAAAAATAGTTATAGTGGGAAATTTTATGTTATATATATTTTATTACAATAAATATATTTTTAATTTAAAAAAAGATTTAGACAAAATGATCTTTTTGGTAATGTAGTTTTATTTTCCCTCTTACTCTTGGGATAAAATCCAAATTCCTTAACATAGCTGCCCATAGGGTAGACAGGCCCCAGGCAAATATTATGTTGTGGGGTCCCTGTCTATAGAAACACCCCAAATCAGCTTGTCAGCACCATTTCTGGCAGTCCAATTTCATGTGATGCCCCACAAAAAAATATTGTACCTGCCGGCAGGAGTGATGTGCTTGCCAGACTGCCATTCTAGAGCCAGGGCCTGGCCCTGGGGCCTCAAGAGAACCCCATAGTATGAGCCCTGGGGCATCTGGTTGTCCCCACACATGGGACAGAAGATGAAGAACACTCTGAAGAGAGAAACAGAGAGTCTATGCAGGTCCCAGTCTGGGCTCTGGACGTCCCACCCAAATGGCCACACAAATGGCACTGTCATACCCAGCTCATCCCAAACACCAGAGGAGGTCTTAGAAAAATTCGAAGAAGGCCCTCCAAAGCACAGGCCCCCTGAGACATAGGCCCAAGCTGGGGGCAGGGGAATGGGGATAGGAGTGGGGGTGTTTTAGGAATGTGCCCATGCCTAAGGGTGGTACTTAGTTTGGTTTATAAATTATCTGATCTGTCTCAAATGTGCCAAGGTGTCGCTCACCCTTGGCCTATGAGACAAACATATAGTTTCTCTACTCAGAACACAGGTTTCTCCCCCTGCTCCAACACTCATTATCCCATTTACTTAATTAATCCCTATTCATCTGGTAGGTCTTAGAAAGCAGTTCCTCTGAGAAGTCTATTCTGATCTGGATCTGGCTTAGTGACCCTGATGGACTATGTTTTAAAGGTGCATCTAGGATCTTAGAATCTGTTTTCTCTGTTTCTTTCCCAAATCAATTCACCAGAATACTAAAAATAAAAGATAAAGTCCCTCAGGAGAAGAATACAAATTCTAAATATGCTTCCTTCTGTCTAGAGGCTGGAGAGGAATGGAGTCACTCTGCATTGAGTTCTGGGGGGAGAAGCCTGTATCCAGAAGAGGGAAGGTTGATATAGCCCCTGCCCAAACTATATTACGCTTGTTCCTTGGGTCTTGTATAGCTTTCACTCACTCACTCACCCATCCATCCATCCATTCATCCATCTTTCATTCAATAATTCAACAAACATTTATGGCTCCCTACTGTATTCATGGCACTAAGGTAGATCTGGGTGTGGGGGGAGAGTCAACTGAGATACAGTTCCTTCAAGATGCTCAGAGTATATGGGACATAACCCACTCTGCGATGTCATTAATGATGTTGTGCCAGGAACCCTTGGAGAATCCTGCAGATGTGTCTGGGGGCTTTCCTGACAGTTTGTAAAGTGAGTATGTCATTTATGAGCACATGCATTCAGAAAACTGTTGTTAGGAGACCATAATGCTTGAAGGGTTAGGCCATGCCATTGTCCTGAGAACGGACGGAAGCATGACGCATGCGATATTCTGCTTTCTTACGTTAGATCTCAAGACTGTTTCTATACTTGCTACTTTGTGGCATTTCCTATAAGAGAACAGAAACCCAAATGAGAGGCAAAGAATTATACCGTGTTTCCCCGAAAGTAAGACCTAGCTGGACAATCAGCTTTAATGTATCTTTTGGAGCAAAAATTAATGTAAGACCTGGTCTTATTTTACTATAATATAAGACCGGGTCTTTAGTATAATATAATATAGTATAAGACCGGCTCTTATATTAATTTTTGCTCCAAATGACGCATTAGAGCTGATTGTCCAGCTAGGTCTTATTTCAGGGAAACAGGGTAATAGGAGGTCTTCACTGTCAAGCACTGTGAATGTACAAGACACTTACAGAAGTAATGACAAGGTCATGTCTACAGGATTTGACCACAGGAAAACCTCTTAACCCTGCAAAGACAGGGGTTTGAGGAGGAAGTGGCGTAGCCTCTAATGTCTACTCTACGCTTTGAAACAGCTCCACAGTTAAAGGAGAGAAATCTCACCCACAGAGGTGCTGAAAAATCAGAGTGGATTATTTCTGAGAGGATTTGCTGGAAAACCTTCTGACTAATGCCTAACTCTATCATTAATTCTGAACTGGTAAAGAAGTTTCTCATATTTGTTCCACATTTCCCTAAAAGAAGAGTTCTAAAGCATTTGTTCCATGACTGATGTCTCTATCTCTGTCCTCATGTAAAATCACCAAGAAAGATTCACAGGCTGCCCGGGGTTTTCTCAGTGCCTCTGCCTGGGAAGGAACTATTTTGAGTCCATTACCCCTTTTAGAATGGGATGAAAGCTATGGGCCTCCTGGCCAGAAAAATGCACGGAAGCCTATTGACTCAAAATTTTCCACACAATTTCAGTGGATTCAGAGACCTACTTGAAACTTATCCACGTGCCCTAGGAGGTCTGTGCTTCAGGAAATATAAAAAATCGAATTTGTTGAAAAAAGAGCTTCCTCTTTAGCCACATTGATTGATGAGTCTCCAGAAATATCGGACAGTGGTTCTCAGGCAAGAGGTTTGTGGGGAAGTTCCAAGGGAGAAGAGAACTCAGTCACTATAGAAATGGGCACAATAGCAGCATCTAACTCTGTGACACTGACACTGTTCCTTCTGGGGAGGGTCGCCAGATAAAATACAGGATACCTAGTTAAATTTCAATTTCAGATAAACAACAAATAAATGTTTAGGATCAGGACGACCCATGCAATATTTGGGATATAGTCTCAGTCTGTTCAGGCTCTTCTCACAGACTACCACAGACTGGGTGGCGTAAACAACAGATATTTATTTCTCACAGTTCTGGAGGCTGCAAAGTACAAGATTCAGTGTCTGGTGTTATATCTGCCTGTGCCTTAGCCCCTGAGTGACAGATGTGTCCCAAAACTCACAGTTATTAGGGATGCCTAAATTACGATGCCCAGGAAGGGATTTATCAAAGCTGGAACATGTGTGAGTAAATGAAGAGGATTATTATTCATTCACTTTAATATTTTTAGTTACTGGTCCTGAATTCCATCACAGGCCATATTTCTTTTCTTTTTTATTTAATTTAATTTTCAATTATAATTGACACACAATATTATATTAGTTTCAAGTATACAACCTAGTGATTAGACATTTATATACCTTATGAAGAGACCACCCTGATAAGTCTAGTTCCCACATGGCACCATACATGGCTGTTGTATTGATGTGGTACTTTATATTTCCATGACTATTTTAATAACTGGCAGTTTGTACTTAATCCCTTTCACCTTTTCCACAGGCCATATTTCAAGGTGAAGTGGACCACATGAAATCTAAAGGTCTTAGATTGCTCATCTGATCTTAGGGATTAGAACTGCTTTACAAGGCAAAACTCAAGGAGTATTTACCATATTCTTTTACCAAAGGCTGCAGTAGGGGACGTGTGATAGGGAGGTAAGTGTGCCTACCTTCTGTGAACCACAAAAAGCTAACAATTCCTCGTTTTATCATTCATCTACTTGACAAAATATATTTTGAGTATCTTTATTTTTCCTTCCATCATTCTCAGGGATTATGAGTACTATAAATTAAACCCACTGAATAAAGTAGTATAATACTTCCTTCATAGATGTCCTTAAGCTCAAGTCTCAAAGTACTCTCTGCATTCCAGGATTTCAGAATTGGGTGATCAACCTACGTATCTGTACTGCTCCTGATGTTAGAGGCTTCAATTGTCCCATTTCTTAGCTTTAACCATTCTGAAATGAAAAATGCTCTCCCCTTCTTTCATTGGGCCTTATAAGGCAGCCTTCGGTCCAGTGGAACTCTTGCTTTCCATCAACCTAGCTGCCCTTCCTAGCACGTTTCCCAGGGCCATTGTAGTTTTCTTTAATTTTAGTAACCAGTAACAAAGTTTTATTGGAAAGAAAAAATGTATATTTCTTTTGCGTGATAGTCAACAATGGGCTCACAGTCAACAATGGGCTGATCATTTGAGCCATAGTGTCACATTGGATTGAAATCCCGAATGATGTTACTACTTTGGTCATGACCAATCATAGAGAGCAATTCTTTTGTACATAGATTTGGAAGAATTTATTAATGACTTTTTCTTATATTTTGTTTCAGTTTGTCATTTAATGACACAGTGCAGTGATTCTAAAGTGTGGTCCTTAAGCAGTGTCACCTAGGAGCTTGTTAAAATGTACATTCTCAACCTGTCACCCCAGACCTACTGAATGAGACTCTAGGCGTGAGCCCTAATGATTTTGTTTTTATTTTGTCAGCTCTCCAGGTGGTTCTGATGTATACTCAAGCTCAAGACCCACTGATACAGTGTTTTGAAAGTAAATGAGATGTGATGATAGAAAAATTCATGGGAAAGGCAATTTCTATTTTGAATTAGGAAAATTGCACTGTAAAGGAATGGAATGTCATGAGTCTCTTCTATTGCTTTCTTGCTTGTTAGGATTTACAACTATTGACACAATCACTGGTAATGTGTACGAGATATCAGTTGCTCATATGTGAAGTAACACTATCTAGGTTTAATGATCATGTTAAAATTAGCAAGGGGAAAGGAAGACATATGAGAATGGAGAAAAGAATTTAGAGGAAAAGAATTGAGAGGAACTTAAATATTTATATATGCATGGATTAGCGAGAGAACACGGAGCCCAGAAAGGAAAAGTATCAGAAAGGAATATTAGTTTCTTAGTCTATAGAATTATTAGAATATTTAGAATATTTATAGAACTAATACAGAACTATTAGAATATTAGTCTATACCTGACGAATAAGTAAAGGCAATTCTCTAGTTCAGAGCAGAATCAGCAGAGATGCTGAAGTAAAGGGAGTGAGAGTGAGAACAAATGATTATTGAATACCAACTCTACACCAGGCATTGTTCCAGGGGCCATTGTTCTTGTTCCAATGAAGGACCATATAGAAATGGTCCCTGCCCTCACAGAACTTAGTCTAGTGAGGGTAATGAATCACTGAATAGCCGATTGTAACACAGTGTGATAAACGCCATGTTAGAGGATGTGCAAGGTCGCTATGGGAGCTCAGAGGAGCTGTGCTGACCCCAGACTTGGGAGATGGGAGTCTTGATAATGGCTATCATGATGTTTAGAGCAGAAAGACAATGTAGGAGCAAACTAAAGGGAATTAGTAAAGTATTTCTCTGAAGCTCATTTCTAATGATCTTTCTGAGGTGGGAAACATTGGTCTCAGTTTGAGGTTTTAATAGGAAATATGTATGTTGAGGACATGTGGCAGAGGGGAGACATCTTGGAAATCAAAATCCTTGGCAAAAGCAGAGGACTGGGTCCAGAGCCCTCTGTGAAACCATTTCTAAGGTTTGGAAGCACAGGCAATTATAACATTGGGGAGAGGGTTCAAGCCAAGAGAAAAATGAATCTTTCTTTTTTTTTTTTTTTTTTAGTCTTTGAACACAGAAGGCGACTATTCTCCCCAATGGGAGAATAGGGCATTAGCTACTCCGAGATCCTCTCAGGATAGATTATTGCCGTAAGCGCTCCTCTGCATAAATAGCTATAAGAATATATGAGAGCCATGTTCTTGGGTCCCTTGTTAGGAAATTTTGTCAGAGAACTGATGCTGGTATAGCAGGAGATGTCTGATGGAATTTCATGGGAAGCCCAGTACAAAAAAGAAAGAAAATAAAGGGGGGATAGAAAGTCTGGAATTATTTTTTTTTAATTTCATTAAATATATTGGGGTGATATTGATTGATAAAATTTATTTTATTTCTATGTTTTGGTTGTTTAAATTTTTATTTATTTACTGAAAAATCCATTTTAAAGCAGGTAACATTTACTGAAGGCTTACTGTGTGTCAGGCTTTCAGTTTGTCTGAAACCTGTAACTTTAAGTGTAATTGGCCAATAAATTCATAATTGGTTGTTTATGTCAAGAGAGATAAGAAACAATAGAAAGAATATGGCCACATGTAATTTGTGTCAGGTCCAGTCAAATAAATAGCTATTTCATTAAGTTATTTTAAGTCAGGCAAAGTCATGGGGCCTATAATTGAGGTTAAAAATTGTTAAAGATTTTAACAAAAACAATCCTTGGGATTACCTTTTTTCAGGTCTCTTCTGAACCCCTTTACATGAATGGGCAGCAGCTACATATTTGTATATAGACTGTAGAAATCACCCATTTGAGTCAGCAGATTCTCCATCTCTCTCAGTCCTGATGGTTTGCCCACATTGATTTTGTTCAGTCTTGCAAAGTATCTTGAGTACAGGGTCACGGTTACAATCAAGTAGTTCTAACTAGTCCATCTGTGTGGATATCGTAGGAAAGGAAGTCTCTATATTATTCTTTCAGTATCTTAATTTGCAGCAAATAATTCAACCTATGAAATATGCCCCTTTCCATTTTTGAGCAAATTCTTTGTCCCACCAAGATCAAAGGATTCCACTTCTTCTTTGAGTGACTTTCTCCTTTGACATGTTAAAATAATCTCTTTTTATTGGTTTTAGGGACCTTTGCAAGGTGCTCTTCAAAGGGTCTTTGCTATAGTTATTATTCTCCTCATTTATAATTGATTGGGTTGCGTTGTTTTCTTCACATAAAACTCCCTTACCACTTTTGGGAAATTGCCTTCCTTTTTCTCTGATAATTTATATGGCTTTTAGCTCCTACCTCTAACGCTTGTTATTTTCATTTCTTGATATGTGTATTTTATGGATAGCCAACAACAACAAAAAGTTATATAGGCTTTTCTTGTGTGTTATTGACTTTTTAAAGTCGTTCCTTTCAATCGTCTCCTAAATGGGGCCTATAGTTACCACATTTCCCTTTTCAAAAATCTAGAGTGTGTGGGATAGGTTTCTTGGTTTTCCCCTGTCCCACGAGGATGGAGAATTTAATTGTTATTAATTTTTGTTTAATGTTCACCCACAGCAATCTCTTGAATCCATTTCTGATCCTTTTTAAGATGGAAGTTCCCTCTATTTATCTTCCTGTCTATTGAGAAAGCCATCCTCAATTTATTAACACCCAGCCCACTGCCTACCCCCATCCCATCTCCCATCCTGATTGAGCAGTTGGTTACTTCGTGTTTGGATAATTAAAGCCTTCCCTTGTTATTATCTGGACACATTTTTTTCAGCTTTCCCACTGTCATTTAACATTTTCTGTCTCACCTTTTCACTGGGGTAATCTACAGTACATATTTTTCTGTATGGAGAAGTTTTAATTTAACATGGATTGTTTTAACAACTGAAAAGTTTTTATGTGAAAAGTTGTAATACACATCTATCCTGTGAAGTGTATTCAACAAGTATTCTTGGAGTGCCTGTTAGGTACCAGTTCTAGACACTGGGGATATACAGGGACCAGGATCTAATTTATATTCTAGTGAAGGGAGGGGTAGGGAGACAACGAAGAAATAATTTGTCAAATGTTAATAAGAGCTAAGAAGAAAAGAGCATGAAGGATGATAGTTTAGAGCAGCCTTTCTCTACCAGGTCTCCCAAAGGATTAAGCTCTCATGCCCTGAGGTACCATTTACAGATGATGAATTAACTTCTCTCCTATACAGCTAGAATGATACCAGTTGTGCACCATCCTTGGGAGATGGGAGAAAATAGTCACTGAAATCATTTTCTCTGGTGCTTAATACTCTCGTGGAACCCTGGTCAAGAGAGTCTGGGTTAGACAGGAACAGTGTAGGAGGGAGTGCTACTTTGAGTCACTGGACCTGGGAAATTCTCTTTGTCAAGAAGTCCCCTGAGCAGAAACCTCAGTTAGTCGAGTGAGGGAGGGCCCTGCAGATGCAAGGTGGGCATGAGGCACAGTATTCCGGCCAGAGACAAGAGCAGGCTTAGTATATTTGAGGAACAGTTAAGAAGGCTAATGTGGCTGGAGCTGAGTTGTGAGACAGAGAGGTCGGGATAAGATCAGAGAAGTAACTGGTGAGGGTGGAGATGGTGTGATGAGTCATGCCAAAGACATTTGAGCTCAAGTCAATTCAACAGAGATTTACTGAGCTCCCACTGTATGTCATGACATACATACAGAGATGAATGAATCGTGGTCTCTGTCCTCATGCAACTTACAGTATAGAGTATATCACTTGACTTAGACTAAGTAAATATAGTGTGATAAATGATACACCTTCACAATAAGCAAATGGGTGGCCATAGGTTGAGATCCCCCAGAAGCAGACCCTGAGCCAAGCACTCAGGTGCTAGCGATCTGTAAAGGAAATGCTCCTAGGAGGAACTCATGAGAGCCAAGCAAAGGTAAGGTTTCAAACAACAGACTCAGCCTGATCGATGGGGATCTCTGGAGTGTAAATTACACCACAGAGTTTGTCGCACTTTGAAGCAAAAGAGCTGAGGTTTTGTACATGTACACCTGCTAGTCATTGACTAGGGGCTGCCCAACAGGGTGGTGTCACTCTCAGGCGCTTACAGTTCTACATAGGTGAGGTGGCTCCAGTGTCAAACGTAATCCCCTAAAGAACATAGTGGAGAGTGGAGGCTGGGGATGCGTGCACAGCCGGGGAAAGGGGTATAAGGGGATCTTGATGGGGCACCAACAGGGTCCACCCCAGGGCCAGCAAAGCTTCTTAGACTAGAGGGTAGGACGTGAAGCAGAGGCAGACGACAGTAAGCTTCCTCTTGGTGGAAACCATGCCTGATGCTTGACTCTGTGTCCTCAGCTCCTGGTCTAGTTCTGACCCACCACAGACAATCCCAGAGGTGTTTCTGAGTGGGAATGAATGCATTCATGAAAGTCATCCCAGGCCCAGGAATTAGTTTTAAGAAGTTTGAGGACTCTTTTGGTGGAAGACACATGCCCCAGTGGTACTTCTTCATAGAGGATGCTAAGCTCTTCTGCATAGGAACGGCAAGGTGACAGGAGTAGTGTTCAGAATTCTGGGAAATATAACATTAAAATGGTATATTAACTTGAGTGTGAACAATTGAGAAGTAATGCATCTGAGGGACAAAAAGTTCAAAGTACTTAGAGTATGATGTGTTTTATTAAAAATTACACACACAAAAAACAGTGCAAGTAATTTTTTTCTTTAATTTTCAAGAAAATATTTAGTGGGTCAGCAGCTAGTTTTTGTGACTTGGTGTTGAACTGAGAGGGACATTTTATCATAGAGAACTTGCTTAAATGTAGTTACAAATTAGCATAGAGGAGTGGCACTGGGATGTAGAGCTCTAAATCAGAGGTGTGTCAGGCACCAGGAAGGGGCAGGAGGTTTCCCCCCTGAGTGCCACTTCTCAGTGGTTAAGGTGGGAAACCAGTAACACTGTGTTGATAAGGAGTCTGGGGCCACATCCAGGTTCAGGAGAGTACTATTAATAATAGCTTAATAATAGTTAATCTTTTTTTCTTTTGTGATTGATTGATTGATTTATATTTTTAATTAAAGTTTAGTGTGGTGACAATGGTTAGTAAAGCTAATAGGTTTCAAGTGTACGATTCTGTAATGCATCAGCTATGTATCACATTGTGTGCTCAACACCCAGAATCAGTTCTCCTTCCATCACCATGTGTTTGATACCATTTATCCTCATCTACCACCTCACGCCTTCTCCCCCCTTACCCTCTGGTAACCACTAAATTATTGTCTGTGTCCATGAGTTTTTGTTTCTTTGTTTGTTTGTCTTGCTCCTGTTGCTTTCAGTTTTATATTCCACATATCAGTGAAATCATATGGTTCTCGACTTTTTCTGTCTGACTTATTTCACTTAGCATAATAATCTCAAGATCCACCCATGTTGTCACAAATGGCACTATTTCATCTTTTCTTATAGCACAATAGTATTCCATTGTGTATATATACCACATCATCTTCATCCAATTATCTATTGAAGGACACTTTGGTTGTTTCCACATTTATTTAGCAATTACTACATGCCAAACATTGCTTAAGCGTTTTACATTATTTAATTAGTTCATCAGCAACTGTAAGAGACAGGTATTTCTATTGCCGTTATTTCCATTTTACAGATGAGAAAACTTTACAATCATTTATCCAGTACAATCATTTATTCCAAGGGCCAAATTGTCCAGGTTTATGCACCTGGTAAGTAGAGGAGCTGGGATTTGGTCCTAGATTCTACTCATATTAATAATCACTAGAATAGAGTTGAATGCCATGATTGATTAGAGGATGGAGGAATGGCATATTGCATATTTGCCATCCTCAAATTCTGGTCTTTCCCTCACCTTTCAATCATCCTCCTTTTCCTTTCACAGCCAGTAACACTAAACTACTTTCTCGTCCCTAATGTTCCATGCTCTTGTGTTTTTTGTATGGGCTGTTGCTAGGCCCGGATGGAACACCCTCCCTCTAGGACTTTGTTGGTTGTTAACTCTTACTAGTTTTTTGGAATTCAGTTCAGACAGACATCACTTCTTACAGAAAGCCTTCCCTGATTTCATCAATCAGAAATGGTGCTCCTTCTTTGTGCTTTCTTATAGTGGTGTGTGCACCAGTTGTAGTGTAATACTTTATTTTGAATTGTGATGGCTTACTTATCTTAAAATGAGCCAAAAGACAGGACCCATGTAGTGTTTTTATTGAATGAATGAGACCAGATTCCTCACCTATCTCTGCTCCAAACTACTTGTGTTGTCTTCTATAAGTTACTCTCATAGGAGTTGGACCACATGGAATTTCCAGCTCTCCTATCTTTTTCCTATATCAGTTTAGAACTTCCAAATATATAATTCTGTAAGAATTTTGCCTATTTATATTTATGTTTTCTATTATATGCATACAATATGGTATTTCTTTCCATAAACTATTCTCTCTGCTTTGTGGCTAAGCTTGCTAAGTGTGATATTTCCATCTGAAAAATCAAATTGTTGGAAGGGGTACATGGGGGCTTTGACTGTATTAATGTTTTATATCTTAAGTTAGCGGAGGTATAGAGGGGCATATAACATTGTTATATACACGTGTTTAACATCTGAAATATTTTTAAATATAAAAATATTTACATTTTATAGATAATATAAATATAGATATATCTTTAAAATGTCCAGTGTGTTAGGCTAAATCTGTACATAGTTACACTAAATGGGGGGTAAAAAGGTACCAGTTATTAAAACACAGATACATGGATGTAAGATATTATCCTGGTTGGGTTTATATGACAGATGGAGACAAGAATCTTGGGTAATCTGTGGGTCTTCATGAATGAAACCAATTAAGTTTAGGGAAACTATTTATTGCTAGAGAGATAAAAACATAATTAGCAATTATAAATCAGCCTATAGGGGTTCTAATTATAACGGAGAAAGATGGGTGGATTTCTGGAGATGTGGAAGTTTATATCTTATCTCTTTCTTTTCTTTTCAATTACACCTAAATCTCTTGCTAAGCAATTTCTGGGGGGTAATGAGTGGGGGGAATTGCTTAAGCTAACTCACGATTTTTGTCAGATATTAACATATCCATTACCTGAGATAGAATAACCAGGTTATATGTGAGGCAAGCAGGCTGAGAAACAGAAAATGAATGACAGCCTAGATGTTCTTTTTTCAAATGCTTATCTTCAAGCAAGAATCTCTTTGTTTCCTGTTACCTCTTTTTAGAATGATGAAACTCGCAAAGAGAAGGACATGCTTTTTTTCTAGTTAAAAATTTAAATTACTCATGCTAGTTAAATATCAGTGAAACTGTCCTTATTTTACCCAGCAGATAAAGCTACAAGTTTATAAGGTGAGAAAAATTTCTTCCCCATTTGAATGCTGTGAAATATATTTTTAAAAGTGTCAGAGCAGGAGGGAAGCTAGTTTGCAGGCACACACTTCAGGCTTCCATATTTCTAATGTGGCAAATAAAGTCATTTTTGAACAAGGTGGCTATCGTTGGCAGAGTGTTCTGAGGGGACCTCACTAATTCATTTAAAAACTAGGTCATACTCCACTCCAGCAAATACCACTCCATAGAAAATTCTGAGCAGCAATAGCTTTCCAAGATCCAGACACTTGATCACTTCATTTCACAAAATAACAGAATTTGGTAAAACCCCAATAAAGAAACTTGAGACTTTCCTCAAATTCTTTAAGGTATACTCACCTCTTTTATTTAGTTAGCCTGGCAAACTAAACTAATAGCACAACTATGTTACATATATGCTTATAGTATGTAGAAGTTCTGTATCAGGAGGTACAACTTAGCCTCAAATTTAACCAGTATTGGTTTCCGAGAGATACTAGAGGAGGTTTGGGGAAAGGGCAGACTGGGAAGCCGCATTTTAGCAAGTACTCCAGGTGATTCTGTTGCACACTTTGGGAAAAGCCTCAGAGAATTACCCCGAGTAATGCTCAAATAGAAATTGGCATTTAGTTAAGAAGTGCATAAAACGAGTGACGATATCACCAGAGATTTGATCAGTTTGGTGTGGTGAGCAAAAGGTGGTAGGTTCTTTTTGAAATATTTACTTAATCAACTGGAATTAAACCTAGTCATGGACTTGGCTTTTCAATTTGTTCCACTGAATAGTCTCTGGAGTATTTATTACCTATGAATTATTGTTGGCCTTTCTTTCTTTTTAAAAATCTATTCTCACAAATTATGTGGCCACTTTCCTCTGTTTTCAGAGTCTTTATGTCATCAGTGATTTGTGTTGCAGAGCTTACTTTTCCTTGTTAAAGAATGAGTCCATCGATCTAGCAGTGTATGCTGGTGTTCTCAAGCATGGCTGCCTACAAATCCCTTGTAGAAGTTTTTCAACCTAAAGTTGCCCAGGTTCCACTCCTCACCCCGATCTGAATTTCTAGGCATAGGACCCCAAAATCTCTTTCCTTAAAAGCTTTACTGTGAAGCCAGGTGTGAGAACCACTGGTTTCATGTGGTTTAATGATAGCAAAAGAAACTTTCTTTGAGACTTTCAAACATATTTTTCTTGATTAGATATTTCATTACTCCTGCTCTAGCCAGAACCATTGTTGTGCTAGTTTTCCTGAAACTCTGAATTTGGGGCTATGCCATTTCTGATAGAGATATGACAAGCAATGTCTGAAACTGTTAAGCAGGCTTCGCTCTGGGGCTGGTAAGGCAGAGAGGCCCAAGACATATTGATATAGGTGAAGTTTTCTCTAAGTGGCAGTTTGATCACCTTGATAAATAGTGAGAGAAAAGTGCTTGAAGCTGTGTCACACCACCTGATCTGAAGAGCTAGGGAAAGAAAGTTTTGGAGAATTTAGCACTTAGACCTTTGAATCACTTTGGTACACCACTGAGATAACAAGAGCTTGACTATGCTGAACAACAAAGTTTCTAGCTGGCCAGGCGAAAAATGCTTAGGTTGAGGTCAAGTTTGAGAGATGGCAGAGGCACTGGGCTTCCTGACTTCCAGACTCTGAAATTACTGACAGGAGGATATCTGGACAATTTTTAAAATCTCTATGATAGGTTATTTTACAAACTCTCTAGCTTATGCCTGAATTGCCCAAGGTACTGAGACCATTAGCGCTCTGCATGTTTTTCCTATATGCTTGCTTCCTCCTGGGTTTGCGTGTGTAGATTGTAAATTTCCAGAAAGTGGATACCATGTTGTTCTCTGGCCAAGAGTATAGCACAGTGCCCCCCAGACACTCATACCCCATACTTTAGGATGACCTAGTGTTGTCTAGGAGGAGTGTGCAGACCCCACTTCTATTTTCCACACTCAACCATTAAATTGGCACAGGTTTCTGCCCCATAGAATAAAAGTGGGTAACGTGGGAATTAAACACACGTTCCCTCCGCTGGTGTCCAAACTATGAGCGTCACCAGGACACCCCATGTTTAGTCATTCACTGGAATGCTTTGCATTAATGGAGGAAGGAAAAGAAAAGGTCTCGAAACTTGTAGATAACAGGGAGCAAGAGCTGTAACCATCATTTTCTGACAGGTGCCCTTAAAATCTTGCTGCTCAGAGCATGGTTCTCAGTCCAGGAGAATCATCATCACCTGGTCTTGTTAGAAAGGCAGAATCTCTGGTCCCTATTCTAAACTTACTGGATCGGATTCAGCCTTTTAACAAGACAGCTAGATAAATCCTATTCATATTTAGTATTTGAGATAGCAATTCATCAACCGAGCGCCACTAAGCCCCCGAAAACAGAGACTCAGCCCTTTGTGCCTGCCTCGCACCAGCTCCACTCGGTAGCAACCGAACCTCCAGGGACATCGGAGAGGGTGCTGCCGAGGGCAATTTGATGATTGGTTGGTCCGGCCACGTGACCGGCGCTGGTCCTTCAGCGCTACCGGATTGGCTCTTGCGGACGCTGACGGACAGGGCCGGGGCGGGCTAAAGCCTGGTCTGAAGGGCCCGAGCGGGGGCGTGAAGGCGTGAGAACGCGAGTGCGCGTGCGGGTGCGGCGAGGCATTCTCCCGAGCCGTCGGAGGGAGCCGGAGCGCTTCTCCCGAGGTAAGCGCTGCGGGGTGGACCCCCACCTCCCCACGGCCAGGTGCTAGCGGTCGGGGTGGGTCGGGCTGGGCGGGCCAGGGGAGGTCTGGGGTCCGCCTGCTCCGGGAGCCCTGCTTCGGGTAGGATGCAGACCTGGGCTCAGCCATCCCCTCTCGGTGCCTCGGTTTCTCTTTTCCTGCGCTCTAATGCTCCTCCCCATCATCCTCACCGCGGAGACGGGTCCGCCCGTGGGGAGTTGCCCACCTGACAGCCCCTTCTCCGCCTTTGTTTCCCGCCCGGAGGGATGGTGGCACCGGCCCCCTACCCAGGTAAAGGATGAGGGTGGTGGGACTGGGGTGTCACGGGCATCGGTTGGGCGCTGTGGCCGGGGTGAAGGTGGCTTTAATGCAGTGGGACCTGTCACATGTGAGACCGAAGGAAAAAAATGTAGTGTCACTTTGGCCAAGCCGAGGGACTCGAACTAATCCAGTGGCGGCGAGAGAAGCCAAATTCCTAACGCAGCTGTGCTGGCGGGGGTGGGGGACAGGACGGGTGGACAGAGCCCAAGTGCTGCCCCACAAAAGGCTTCTCTGGACCTGCACGCGAGCTCTCTCACTCGAGTTGCACTGAAATCGAAGGCTTTCAGTCTGCGGAAGGAATCCAGAGATTCGTTAAGAGGCGGAAAAAATTTTTTTGTTTTTTTAAGCAGTTGGGTCCTGGTAGAACAGCTCTAAATGAGAGGTTACAACAAGGAATTACAGATACAGTGAAACTGATGACTGGTAAATTGCGAAGAGGGAAATGCCTGCAGTGAACTGCAGACCAGACCATCACACGGTTATTCTTCAAGAAGACAGGGTTTTTTAGGGGAAAGGGGTTGGTAATCTCTGTAAACTAAGGTTTTTCTGGGCCTGCCCAAGCGAGTAATTACTTATTTTCAGCATGTTAATGGGCTGTAGGGAGAAGGGAAGGCAGGGTGTAAATTACACCTATTCAGACCTCCTTAATTCTTTGAAAAGTGCGCGTTTATAGAAGACCATTTGGGTACCAAAAGCCATTTGGGTGTTTGTTGGGGCAGAAGGTTTGTCTTTTTTTAAGTCATACTTTTAAAAGGGAGGATGTGTGTAAAGCATCCCCTGTCTCTCCCTCCTTCTTTTTTCCCCAGATCGGCAATAACAAGGACATACTATGCATTTTATAATGAAATATAAAAAGTCCCTTCAATTTTTTACTGGTTAAATAATTTATTTGAGGCATCTAGTAGTCTACTCAGTAAGAAATGGTTCAGCTGTCAGCTGTAAGAAGATTTTTCTGTATTCTGGAGTTTCAGTGTAGTCCACTTAGTACTTTTTCTGTTATGAGATGGACAAGACTCTCTTTATCTGATTCCTTGGAGACATCCTGATACTGTTTCAAAGCCCATTTATTGCTCTTACCTTCCCCTTACAAAGTTTTGTTTCTTTAGGAAACAATGTTCATACATCTAAGGCACACCTCATGCCTGTGAAATGTCTAGACTTGTAAAATGTCTACATTTGCTGAGAAATTAATTTACTTGGCAAGTTAAAACAAATGGAAGAGGGAGCATTTAAATTTGTTAGGAGGGGATCAGAACTAACATTTATCAGCTGCAGCAAATCACCTTTTGGTGGTTTTCTGAGGTGAATGAAAGTAAAAGTTGAAGTTGCTACAAATCTTGTTGGGAATATAGCAAATGACCCCAGTAAAGTGAAGTATATAGTGTCAACTGATAGTTTGGAACATAAAGCAAATTAATGGGAATAATTTAAAAATTTGTCAGGGATTTGGTTTTTTTTTAGCTGATATGCGATGGTGGGGAAGGAATTCTGAATGAGAGGTAGGTGGTATAGTTTGAAAGGTCTATACTTTCATATTTTTCTCAAATGTCATTTTTTAAAATATAAACTACACAAAGGGCATGACAATGTTTATGTTTAGCCTGTGGAAGGGAGTCGGGGGTTTTGAAAAGGTTGAGAAACACTTATGTGGTTACACAGGGAAAACAGGAAGATTGGCAGGCTTAGTTCATTTTGAAGGAAGCAACATGCCTCAGTGACCTACAGGACAAGGTTTTATTCTCTGATTGAATAAAAGCCCACTAGTGTTGCTTTCAAAGCAACAACAGAATCACTTCCTTTCTGTCCCCTGGGTCAGGGACAGGGAGGGTAGAGAGTGAATGAGAGAGATTAGAGTCCGACGTGCATGCCTAAGCAGTAGTGTCCTTTGAGCAGGATCTGTGTCACATTGTGTAAATATAAGAGCCTTCACATTGAGAAGGGTCTGAGCACCTTCTCTGGGATGCCTGCTGTAAGATAGAGCTGGATAGCATTGCCACAGGTGGGCCACGGGTGAGATCATCTGATACAGAAGCACTGAGGGGAAAGGAGAGCCAGGAAATGTTTAATTCAGTGAGGCTCTCCTGCTTGCTTGGAGCCTTAAGGAGGCATTTCCAGGCAGGGCTGCCTCATTTATTTGCTAGCCTGGCTGAGCGTTCATTATATGGCTTCCAGAAGACCTGCCCTTCATGAATGAGTCTCCTGTAGAGGTTATGTGGCTCAGGTTATAAGCATCAGTTATGCTTGTAATGTGCTCTAGAAAAGAAAGGCTCACAAAGACACAAATCTAGGCTGCTGTTCTTTTAGGTCCTTGTCTTATGTCACCCATGGGCTTCCAGAAAACAAATTGTGCCCTCCCTACCAGTAGATGGCACTGCTGCCTCTGGGAATTCCTGGAGCAGATGAAATGTGGAGCTGGCAGACCAGCAGTGTGTAGCCTCTAGTCTACAAGATTTTGAAAGGCTGTGTCAGCTCTTAGAGAATCCCCCCCCCCCCCAAAAAAAAAAAAGAAAGACAAGTTCTGAAAGCCAGAACTGTTTATATGAGGTAGGAATAATATGTGTGTTTAGTGGCGATTGAGGAATGAGTGTGATTACTTTGCTTGTTGTGTGTGTGTCCTAGGAGAGAAGAAGGCAGAGGGTAAACTGACAAGCACAGGTTTTAAAAGCACATAGCAGACATGTTGGTGACTTTTGGTGACTTGAATGAGGTTGAAATCATGATTCAATTAAAATTCCCAACAACTTCATCGTTACTAATTCTTTGCATATAAAACTAGTCTACTCACTGCACGGATGGCACTATGGAAATATACACGTGACTTTTAAACCGGATCAATATCCAGTAATTACAAGCTCTGAAGATAGTAGTGAGAGTATTAGTGAAAATAATGCTGGTTAAGTAGCTATGATACTTCATGGCTGTCCACATAAGTAGGTCAAAGTTATTCTGAATTCGTTTCTTAAAATACTTGTTAGGAATGTTTAAGTTTTAGATTTTCTTAGCTAATATTCTTTCAAGATTGTATTAACAATCCAAATCTTGAACTTTGGTTTTATTGACCATATTTGCCAGGGTTCATTCATCCCTTCCCCCACTTTTGAAGTATAGCTATTCTTTGTAATTGGTCTTGGAGATGAATTTTGTAGCCATGATATTGGAGGGAGGTGAATGCTGTTGCCAGTGAGGTTACGGTACATACAAGGGCCGCAGCTTTGACCCTGTCTGAGGTATAGGCGCTGTTGCCAGATGTCGTCACGCCAGTCGCCTTCTTCCCTGTGCAGCTCCCATCCTATAGCTTAGCTTATCTGTGCTTTATTTCTGTCTCTGCAAGTGATCTGATGAGCTGGTTTTTACTACCAATGCCTAATCCTAAAACCCGGCTGGTGCTAGATGGCAGTCGTCACAACAGGCCGTTCACATTACCTCATTATGTGACCTCAAATCAATCTCCTTGTCTTTTTTAACCTCAGTTTTCTCACCTGGTGACTGGGATTGGTGAGGTGGCACGTGTCTTTTAAAATTCCTTCCAAGTCTAAAATTCTATGGCCAAGTGACTCTCATAAGGCATTTCTGAAGCCCCTGAAAAATTCTCATTTAGAAGGTATTTTCATACTGTGAGCCCAGGACAAAAAGAAATCTCACTAATATTTCTTCTCAGAAATGATTGTGCATTGTCTTAGAATCCTAACAATTCAGAGTTGGAAGAAATCCTAGAGATGGCTTAACTCAACCTTCTTATTTTATAGACAGGGACTTTGAACTCAGAGCTGAGCGGCTTGACTGAGCTAATAGAGCTGGTTAATGGCCAAGGATTAGTTAGAGAACTAGGACCCCAGCTCAGACTCATCTCAGCCCTCCCTTCTCCAATGCTGCCTTTCTTCACCTGCTGTCACTATGCAGAATATGCTGTGTGTACAGCGCTGGAGCCAAGAAAATTGAGTAATTTCTTAATGTAGTATTTTAAAGCCACAGCATGAATAGTGTTGAGTTTGGGCAGAAATCCAAGGCCAGGCTTCTCTTTGTAGCTCATTCTTTTTTTCACTGACTGATTTTGAGCAAGATTATTTGCTGTGCATCTTTAGGTTGTTAAAACTTTTCTGCATGGAAATTGCTGTAAGGAAAAACTTCCATCGTCCGAGAAGAATCATTTCCCAATCAGATGTTCTTAAATTGGGCCCATGGACTCTGAGGGCTTTCTGGATGGAAGAGTATTTCCACATAATTGACTTGCTTTGTAATCGTATGTATACAAAGGGTGCCCAAAAAAATGTATACACATTTTAAGAAAGGAAAAAAATGAATTAATATTACACTGATGGTAACCATTTTGAGCACGTCTTGTAATTGCAGAAGTCAAATGTGACTTGTATTCATCTTTTGTTATTGATATATATTGAGTATTACAATTTTAATACAGTTTTTCCCTTTCTTAAAATGTCCGTACATTTTTTTTTTTTCATTCTCTGTCTTTTCTCTATATATTTAATACATTATTCTGAGAAGGAGGTCCACCAGATTGCCAAAGTGGTCCATGGCACAAAAATGAGGTAAAAATTCTGCAGTAGGTACTGGACAATCACCAGAATAGGAGAATTTTTGAGGACCTAATGAAACTATGGTGGAAGAGGGTTTGCAAGTGAGTACAGGAGTAAACCTATAGAAGTTCTTAGAACATTTTACCTGTATTAAAATGCTTAAAATTGCTCACTAAATGAAGATGCTAATAATAGCGTTTTGCCCCTCTTAAATTGGTAATGGCTATGCAAGTATTGATTTCCATGATCATTTGTTGCTCAATAAGTACTTCCTCCTAATTTGACCAAAACACTTGCAAATTCACGTTGCTTTATTAAAGATGACATGGATACTAAGAGGCTCCCTTCTTCCCCAGTCTGATTTGATTTCCAGATAAGTCAGTGCCTTTCTGACTCATGACGTGGAGTATTTGACTTCTGTCTTTCATTTCTGAGGCCCTAACATTTTACTTTCTTCTGTAAGCTTCTAGGACTCACTGTGATCTCAGGGATGCAAAACAATTTACATGCCAGAGGTAAAAAATATTGAGGTTCCTTTATTTGTCCCCCAGGGTTTACCACAGAAACCACTGCTGTTCCTTCGCTAATTATTTTGATTTCCTTTTTTTATTCTAACCCCAGGTTCTCTCTTTTTCTAATTGTTCCCAGATAGGGGTGTCTCAGAGTATGTATATATTGAAAATAAAAATTCTTGGTTTTTACAGAAGGTATATAGAAGTTAATTTGTGTTCAGTTCACATTTTGGACAAGTGAGGCATAACTTTGGAGATCACTACAGTTTGAAGGACATCTGCTTGAAAATCTCTTGATGTCTGTCCTGTGACAACTTGCCAACATTTGATACCGTGGTGACTCACACTGGTGAATGCCACCTTCTGGTACCTTTTTGGGTATGGGCCAGAGTAGTGTTTGTTCTTGATTTAGCAGAAGAATACAAATTACACTTTTTTCTTCAGAAGGTTGTTGTCGATTGAGTTTATGTAATAACAGAAAAAAGTCAAATTTATGAATTCTGATCGCAGCACACTGAGTTATTGTGAGATTTGGGAGGCATCATTGATTTCTCTGAGTTTGCTTCCTTGTCTGGAAAATAGGAGGAGAGAGCAGTGACCACTGAAATTTTTTTCCAGTTCCAAAATCCTATGATCATGAAATTCTACTTGGTACCCAGACTAAACATGTCCTAAACATTCTGGCTAGTTGGGAAATTCATTTATAATCAAAGTCGATAATAATTCTTTATATCTGCAAATCCCTTTTGTGGTTTACAAAAATATTCTCTAATTCTTTATCTCCTTTCTATTTAAAATGGGTCCAGAGAACAGTATTGGTATCATCTGGGAGTTGTTAGAAACGCAGACCCTCAGGCCTCCCCCAGAACCTTCTGAGTCAGAATCTGTATTTTATCAAGATGCCCAGGTGCTATGTGTGCACATGAAAGTCTGAAAATTCTGCTTTGTCTCATTTTTTAGTCTCACATTGACCCCTGGGTCAGTGAGGGAAGCAGGTTATTTTACAGATAAAGAAGCCAGGAAACAAAGACGCAGAGTTGTTAAGTAACTAATCAAGGTTACTGTGCTTCTTCTCACCCAGAACTCTGTACTTGAGTCCTAATGTTACTTTTTGGAATTGGGCCGGAGTCAGGATTGTATGATAGAGACTAATAGGATTGTATGATAGAGGTAGATAGATTCCCAGCAGCCCACGGTCTTAGTTGTAGTTGTGTGGCTGAGTTCTAGCCAACAGCATGTGAGTGGATGTGGTAAAGTGTTGGGATGCACTTCTAGGGGAAAAAACAGAAAGAGACAGAATGCCCACTGAGTTCCTCCATGCTTTTTTATATTCCTAGCAGGCTGGAATGGAGAGGACCCCCTGGGGCAAGCTTGGAAATTATATTTTAAAGATGGCAGGACTTTTGTCAGCCTGTGTGCCTGCATCACTGATCAGGGAGGGCCGCTCCTGTTCACTGACTGGCCGGTTCACATGTCCAGTATGTCTACAGGAACCAGAAATAAACTTGTATTAAGCTTGACCATTGTATGTGTTTGGGTCCCGGTGTTCAGCACTTACCCTACTCTTAACAAATTCGCTTGAGCACTGGCTTGGGACTTGAAGTTACAGATCTGTTGGTGTAATGCATTCATTCACTTTTCATCTTTGGCAGCTGGTGATCCATCAGTTGTGGTCCAACATGCAGGAGTGGTGAAAAGCAGCAGAGCTGATGGGTCACGAGGATGTAAGTGTGTTTGAAGGCTCTCACACCCTCTACTCCAGGGTACGTCAAAGCCATTCTCTGCCATTGTTTCTCTTGTTTTACCAAGTCATAGAGCCTGTTGTCTCAACAGCCTCTTGGAGTCAGTGCAATGGGGGGCAGTGGAAGGTTCTCAAAATCTTTATTGATTTAATTCAGAGGCACCATGAAAATCAGCAATTACGGAGATAAAACCATGATCAGGGTGATGGGATGGAATCTGTGCGTGGAAATATCTCAACACAAGAATGTTTTTTATTAGTTTCAGGTGTACCAAACAACATAGTGATTAGACATTTATATACCTTACAAAGCAACACAAGAATTTTTAATGAGTTAGTATGGGATGTGATTTAGCTGTGTGTGTGGAGGGGAGGGGTAGTTGGGCTTCCCTGAAATACACTGTACAGAAGGGAATTAGGCCTGACTGTTTCTTTTTTTTTTTTTTAATTAAAGTTTATTGGGGTGACAATTGTTAGTAAAGTTACATAGACTTCAGGTGTACAATTCTGTATTACATCATCTATAAATCCCATTGTGTGTTCACCACCCAGAGTCAGTTCTCCTTCCATCACCACATATTTGATCCCCCTTTACCCTCATCTCCCACCCCCCACCCCCTTACCCTCTGGAAACCACTAAACTATTGTCTGTGGGCCTGACTGTTTCTTGTCTGTATCATATTGTTAGCTCTGCTGGCACGTGTTCTGCTCTCCCAGCATCCTCCTCCATGGATCACTTTGCTTGACTTTTCCTTCATTAATCACTTTTTTTCAGGAGGGGTCACAGCCTGCCAAAGAGTTGATGAGTCCCAGTTTGGTAGATAATAGCACTAGCAAAGCACATGGTCTGCTCATTGCATTTTATTTCATCCAATGTCATTGGAAGTCACATGTCCTTTTACTCCTTTTCTATTTGCAGTCCCTAGGGCAGTGGGTAAGGGCACTGGGAAAATTATAACCATAGCTGGCCTTGCATTTTCATTTGTACTGAAGATTTTTGAGGCCAGAAGAAGACACTCACTGTGTGGTATGCCCTTCTCAGAGTCTATGTGCAGGTCCAGAAAGGTGGGGTGGAAAGGACATCACATCCTTTCTGAGCTCTCCAGCTTCTGGACCCTCAACTAAAACCAGACTCCCTTAAGGAGAAAACTATAATTAATACAAATCTAAGCAGAGATAAGGATGGTTGGGAAAGAGGCACAGGGTGTTAAAAAGTGCTCAGCTGAAAAACTGGATGGAGGGTTTTAAGCAATTTCGTTCAATACTGTGAAGCCCTTGCCAGATGATACCCCATTGCCCAGACGCAGACAGAGGGCACCCAGCAAGGCCGAAGTCCTTCCGTGCTTCATATGGCTCAGTAATGAGTGCAATTTACTGAACAAAATGGACAATTAGGGGCTGTAGCTCTCTGGAGATTCCCATAAGCATACACCACTACTGCTCTGGAGGGATACGCGTGCGTAGAGGTAAGCAAAGCAGAGAAAAGGCAGCTGCAGGGCACGTTAACAAATGAAGAGTCCAGGTGAGCAGCCGGATACAGACTGTCGCTCAGTGCCTGGCGGCTGCTAATGAAAGGACCTGGTTTTCGCTAGGTTTTCTCATTTTCCTTTATGGCTCCCACATGCAGTCCTCCCTTGGTACCCACAGAAGACTGGTCCCAGGACCCCTCAGATCCCAGAATCCCAGGATGCTCAAGCCCCTTATATAAAGCGGGATAGTATTTGTGTACAGGCTAAACAGGGGATGCCTATGTATCACTTCATTCACTTGGAATCCGCGTAGTACTTGGGGTGTGGAGAATTCAAATTTTGCTTTTTGGAACTTTCTGGTATTTTTGTGGGTGTTTTTTTTTTTTCCAAATATTTTCAATCCACAGTTGGTTGAATCTGAGGATGGGAAACCCACATATTTGAAACCTGTGGCTATGGAGAGCCGACTGTAGCTTCTATTTTAAAAGGAAACTAAAAAGTATAGCATGCCAGAAATTGTACTCAGCTGGCCTGTTCTGTGTGAATACTGTACAAGGATCAAATTGTAGAAGGAGCCACTCATTAACTTTTGATTAAGGGGCCAAAGAAAGTAATGCCAGTGATGCCGGAGAATCAGGGGCTTCCGTCATCAGCACTATTGACATTCTGAGCCAGATGACATTCTTTGTCGTGGGGCTGCCCTGTGCATTGCAGCATGTTTGAACTCGACCCACTAGCTGCCAGTAATGCTCCCCCCACAATTATGACAATAAAAAATGTCTCCAGACATTGCCAGATGTCCTGTGAGGGGAAACATTGCCCCTGATGGAGAACCACTATGGAGGAACACAGTGATTTAATCTTTCTCTGAGTTTCTCTGGGACTATCTTTTAATCAGTTAGTCTCCTTTTGCTATGGCTTCCCTACCTGTAAAATAGATGCAGCATGAATAACCCAATAGCCTAAGGAAATGATGTACACAGTATTGTGTGACTACTTGGGAACTCTATAAATGCGAAGAAATAGTACCTGTCTCCCCCAATTTCCAGGACCCAAGGATCGCTCTTGATCCTTGTCAAGGCACTAACGGAGGAGCAGTGGGGTTTGAAGAAGGGCACAGGCGAGCTGTGTGGGACATGATGCACAGGAACTGCATTCTGATTTCATCTGAAGGCTCCATGTTCTAACTCATGGCGACAGTATATTCTGGTTGAAGGCTTTCTTTTGCCAAGTGAAGACATGGGAGAGTGGAGGAGAAAGAAAGAAGGCTATTCAGAAGAGCAGTCAAAGAAATTACTTTCGATGGGGTGATCTTTTAATGTGTTGAAAGGGGTGGTCTTTTAATGTTAAAGTGACTCATGTAGAATTAGACCAAATGACATAAAGAAGTAACCTCCGAAAGAAAAATATCCTCCCAGATGACTCCTGATCCTAGAATAGATTTTGCAAGTAATACAATAAAGACCAGAGAATGTTTGGAGAAATCTGCTTTTATTCTAGAACTTTCATATTTGTTTCTCCTCTAGTTTGGGAATATGAAAGGGGTATCTTCAACATATGCCCTTTGAATGATTAAATAAAGTGTTTTAATATGACATGTGTTCTTTTGATACTCTTCTAGTAGTCTGTGTTGGAATGGTGGAAGGGGTCATAAGCTTGACTTGGATCTGAAATATTCCGTTACTTTACTAGAAAGCCTCATTTTGACTCTTAAGATAGGGTCAGTGCAGGGATTAGATGTAAACTGTCCTGGCAGGTTTGAGTGTAGCCTGGCTGAGTTTCTGTTCCCTGTAATTATTAGACTCACTCACAAAATTTACAATACATACGCGCTATCTAATATGTGGAGAAGCCATTTTGGACAACCTTGTGCATTTACATTCTGTCATATATTTATAGTTGCAGGCTTTAAGCAAAGTTTGTAAGCATATTTGAGAAGGATTCTATGTACCTTGAAGAAAGAGGCATTTCAGTGTAGCAGAAAGGTGCCAAGTGAAAGAAGCTCCACTTTGATGGAGGTAGGCTGGTGTTCGAATGTTGAAGTTTTTATCCTCGTGCTACTCAAAGTGCGGCCCTGGCCCATCCGCATGAGCATCACCTGAATACGAAATGTACAGTCCTACTGAGTCAGAATCTGGGAGCGGGCCTAACAATCTGTGTTTTAACAAGATATGCAGGTTATTCTAATGGACACTGCAAGTTGAGAAGCACTGCTCTTATGGTTTCTGATGCAGTGACATCTTAATGAGTTGTATTTGAGGAAGGTAGGCTACTGAGAGAGTATTATGTTTTTCCAGGTGGTCAGACGATGTGTAAGATTTTTCTGGGATGACCTCTTAGATCATTTTCCCAAACCATGGTCTAAACCTTTTCCTGCATTGTCTAGTATAGTCGCCACTAGCCACGTGGATCTATTTTTACTTTAATTAAAATTAAATAGAATTTGAAATTCAGTTCTCCGTTGGCACTAGCCACATTTCAAGTGCTCTGTAGCCACGTGTGGTTAGTGGCTGCCATGTTGGACAGCACAGGCACAGAGCATGCTCATAATCAGAGCAAGTTCTGCTGAACAGCACTGCTTTAGTCTGTAAGGACCTTATTTCGTGGAAACCCCCATTTGAAGTGATAATGTGCCCTTGTTATAACAAGACCTCAACTCATTTAAAACAGAATTGCGTTTTGGACTTCTCCATCCTGGGGATCCTTTCAGTCTGTGAGTGTATCTTGCTGAGCCTTTTACCTTGCTGTGGCATCTGCCTGTTATACAAAGTGCCATGGGCCTGTCTCTCTGACATAATCGAGTGTACGGCCTCTAAAATATGTGCCCTTTAATCCAAGGCTGCCAAGCTGTCTCTTTCCATTTTGTCTCTCCATGCACTGATCCTCGGTGTAAAGCCTGTGTGTACAGGATGTCTCTCTTAATACTGCCTACAGCTTAACAAGGAGTCTGGGAAGGGTGGCCAGAGAATTTTCACCTCCCTTTCTTCCAAGTCCCAGTGTGGCACGAAAAAAAGTGTTTCATAAGAGGATATTAATTCACAGGCTTAAAACCTCTGAGGAATTATCCCCCGAGGAATTAGTCTCTAAAGCAAATTTTCCAACAGACATATTACAGCACAAATGTAGTAATTAAGCCTGTTAGCAACATGGAAGAATTTTCAGTTGATATTATATATTACGATCACCAATATTAGTTGTTCAGAAACTATCATAATTAGAGCAGATGAAAAGATGTGAGAAAAAAGACACAGTTTTTAAAAGATGTAATTTAAATCTAACTGAGCCCAAGATTGTTTTGCGTGATAGAGAGAACGAGAATAAGGAGGTTCTGTGCCATGAGTCTTATTGCTGGAGGTGAGGGGGCGGGGGTCGACAGGGGCTGAGACTGAGCCTGGGACAGCCTTTACTCAACTCCGTCACTTCTGATGGGGGCATCGCTTGTTCTCTTACTGCCCTCCTCTCTACAGTGTGCCTTTCTTTCCTGCTTTTGTCTGCCCTGAATGTTGGCAGGGGCTCAGTGTTTCTCCAAGGAGGTGCAGTTAGCATTTTGATAGAATGATTTGTCATGTGTGGAACTTTCCTGTCCGTTACAGGATGTTTAGCATCCCTGGTCACTAAATGCCCATATTACGCTAACCAAGTCATGAGTCAACCAACGCGTCCGTCCGTCCGTATTTCCAAATACCTGTGATTGAGAATCACTGGTTGCTAGAAAAATGAGTGGTGTCTTTTTTTGGAGGGAGAACTAATTAGAGTTGGGGAAGGTGCTGGTGTGTTGAGGGGCTGGCTCGTTACTAGCTGATATGACCTGACCTTTTCCAAGTGCTGGAACTGCTTTGGGAGCCAATTTTATTCTATAGGGATCAGAAGAATCAGGTTTTGCCAATGCAAAACTTGGCTCCTGAGCCTTGAAATGAACCCAGAAGTCACAGGGGAATCTGTCAGTGCCACAGAGGGTAGCAAGACTATTAAGTCTCCTGTAGGGGGCTGGGTTTTCATTTGTGACTCACTGTGGCTAAACCTTCTACATCTACTTGAAAGTAAGTTGTGGTCTACATGTGGCAGTGATCTACCAGGAGAAAAAAATGCAACAAAGGCAATTTAAAGACATGCTAAGGGAGATAGACTTTGCCAGCCATTTCCTTTCTTTCTCTGTGACTGCAAATATTGGCAAAGTAGTCCCTAAATTTGTGGGGTTACGTGCAGGCTCTCAGATGGGCGATCTGAGATTGTTTTATAGTTAGTAAAGAGAAAAGGAACACCCTCAGACATCTTGCTGTGGGGCCCACCTAAACGTCTTTGACCACAAGAACAGAAACTCATTCAAGTTACCTTAAGAAACGGACGGCTTAAGTAAGGATGCGTGAGAAAATAGAGAAAACAGAATGTCAGACATGCGGCAAGTTGGGAAGAATCAGGGGCCTTTCAGGAGCCATAGTCTGGTCAGACCTCATGGAGGCAGGACTCACTCAGGACCAGGAAGATGGTTCCTGCTCTGTGGCAGCTCCAGGATGTGTCTGCACTAACAGTGGTTGGTCATTTCACATGGCTCAGCCTTTCCACTTTGGCTTCTCTCCTCATGTCCTCCTTCCTGCTCCCCCTTTTTGTCCCTATTACCTAACTGATGATCTGTGTGCAGACCAAGAAGGAAAGGAATATGATAGTTCTGTACTGTCTCCCTACTGGTCTTATACCAGCCAGTCTTAGGGGTACTGATGCCTTCTCTTTGTCCAAACAACTGTGACCTAGGGTTGCTTGCTTTAGTAAGGACTGTAGTCCTGGCAGTTTCTCTAGAAGGATCAATGATGTGGTGCGCTGATAGAACACGAGACCTCTCTAGCGTGAAGACCTGAATTCTTAACTCCTGGGATTAGTACAAGGAGTATTTGTGGGTTATGTGTATAATAAAGAATTGGAAGATTATTTGCAAAGCCTGCATGTTCAGTAGCAGTTGTGGAAAAGCCTGAATCTATTCTTTTGAGAAGACTGGCTACATCCCAGTGCAGAATGGTGGGGAAATTGCTGGGCTAGATGATTAGGAAATGAGGAGTTGTATTTTTTGTATGGAGATCTTATGTTTTGCATTTGTCAAATGTGATTCTCTCAGCCACAGGAATAATGGCTAGGTAGCTGTCTAAATGTTGAAAGACATTTTGACATCTCTGACAAGCATTGTTCAATAACTGGGGTTATAAGATTCCAGTTCTGACAAAGGAATATAACTTGGCTTATTACTCCAAAAATAAATTCCACATAGATGTTCTCAGTTGGCAGGTTACTGCCTTACAGAGTAGACTTAAAAGTGTTTTGTGTTATAGTGTGTTTTGTGCATTTATCCCTGATCTTGGAGAATTAGAGTCATTTGAACCGATGATTGAGGGTGACTTTACGAAGAAACGTATTCTCGTATCGCAGAAAGCTCTGTCTGTATTTATGATTCCGTGTCAGGGTAAGGACGATGTCCCAGCTCCATGGACCTGCACTTCTGTGAGGGGTGTGACCTGGGGCAGCACAAACAGCCCATCCATTCACTGAATTCATTTAAGGCTCTCGTGCTTTGCAAGTGGGTGTAGCATGGTGATGCCACACACAGATAGTCAGTATGTCCTTAGATGCAGTTTCTGTTGAAAGAGGCGGAAGAGGAGGTCAGCAGGGCTTCTGCAACTGCTGGTTGGGCACAGAATGTCGTCTGTTACTGAAGGGTGAGCAGCATCGGCTTCCCCACCCGGCTGCTGACTGCAGGGGTGAAAAGAGCGGAGATGAATCGTTTGTTCCAGTTGCTCTTCTGACCCTGTGAAGATCTTATCTCTTCTATTGATTTTTTTTTTTTTTCCCATAGGAAGGAGAAAAGAAAAATAGACAATTGTACCCAATTAGTTTTAACATATATTTGTGTTTCTTCTGAATGGGGCAATTTGTACATATATAGATCACCACATATTGCCAGATTAAAATCTTCAATTTTAATTTTAAAGAAGTACTAATCTTACAGCATAAACGAAAGATAAAATAATTCAAATTTGTGCACATAGATTTTTTTTTTTTACAAAAATAAAACAAAATTGTGTTTGTTCTCATGGAATCAGGAATTAATTTGCAGCCTCTCCATGAAGATTCTGTAGTAACAGTGAAGACATCTGCTCTCCCCAGCGTGTAAAGAGATTCTGAAGGGCGGCTGGGAGCCCAGGATCCTGCGTCCTGGGAGTTTGTCCCTCTGCACTCTATTCCCTGTGAGGCTCCTGGGGGGTCACGGTGGGCGCAGATACTTCGGGGCAGGCCTGACGCCTCCAGTCTTGGCGAGCTGCCCTGGCCTTCCCCTGAGCCACAGGAAGGGCTCATCAGTCCTTTCCAGCCCTTTCCCTCCCAAACCCATCACTGCATCTTGACCTTCGCCTTTCCAAGCAGTGAAGCTGTGGCTGATGTAATATCCTCAAAAGTGACCCATTCCTTCTCAGCATGAGCCTTTAAAGGAGGCTCCTGGACAAGGGAGAGGGCAGACAGGCGTATGCTTTCATTAGCTCTCAAAAGTTCTCTTTTCTATTGGGAAGAACATCTAGTGGATCATTTCTGAATTTTAAAATGATTGACATTAGTAAAATATTTGCTAAGCATTAAACAGTAGGATATTAGTTAGAGACTCCCAAACTTAGAAAATAACGTTTTTACTTCAAGAGACCAAAATCCCATGTGAGAATACCATGTTTCCCCGAAACTAAGACCTAACTGGAAAAGAAGCCCTAGCATGATTTTTTTCAGGATGACATTTCCTGAACATAAACCCTAATGCGTCTTTTGGAGCAAAATTAATATATGACCCGGTCTTAATTTTCAGGGACGCATGGTAGTACTTGATTTTAACTTTTTGTTCCTTTTGGTGTTTCTCCAAATGCCTTTCCATCTTTTCCCTCCTTCCATTAACCCTGTTACCTTGTTTAGATCCTTTAGTCTCTTTGCTCCCTTTCTTACATCTTATTTCCAAAGTTCTGTGGTTTCCAGCTGACTGGAGGGCAAGGTGTTTCTTAATTAGGTATAAAGTCTGGCCACAGTCTGACTCCAACTTTCTTTCTACTTTTTTTCTACTCTTTCTATGCACAGACTTCTGCTTACTCAAATTACTCTTTGATCCCATTCTCTCCACATAGAATGAATGCCCTTTTTCTCTTCTTCTTTGTAATATGATTTGGTGACCATTTGATTTGGTAGCATTGATGGACCTTTGGCCTAGTTGTGAGATCTGCATTTCCATCCTGTCTCTATTCATTTTTAGAAATGGGACTTTGGGCAAAATATTTAATTTCTCTCAGCCTCAGTTTTCTTATTTGTAGGATGGGACTCACAATACCTACCTTTATAGGATGCTTGTGTGCAGGGCACTTGGGGTGCTTTCCCACCGTGTTCTCTGTTTTGCCTGTCCATCACAGAGTTCTGCATGTCGGCTTATGATGTGTGCTTGCGGATGATGTTCCCGCACATCAGAGCTGCAGGACTGGTCTGTATCACAGTCCCTGATTAGCCGTCCTCCGCCTGCCACTTCCATATCTTCTCCAACTATATCTTTCTTGGATAAGACCCCAGAAACCCTAACTCTATCCGTAAGCACCTAAAGATACGTTCTCCTCCCTCCACCTGTGATTGTGAAAATTATATTCATGAGTACTCATGGTGTCCTGGTATATCTGCCCACGTCCGAAACTGACAGCAATTTCAAGGCCACTCTAGACAACCTTCAGCACCAGTTCATTTTCTTAGCGTTTGTTTCCTCTCACGTATAGTGAGATTTATCATGGAGATCAAATGCTATGATTCTAACTGTCATTATAAGGTATATGCAGACATACCTGTCTAAAACAGTTTTCCAAGACCCAAACAACAAGGCTTTTTATTCCAAACCTCATTTAATAAGATGCAAACATGACATGAATGGGATTTCTTGGACAAACCCTTTTGCGTTCATTTAAGCAGACTCTGTCCCATATTGATTCTCAATTATAGCATGTTTAGCATGAATAAACCTGCCAGTGTTCTCAAACAATGGTCATGCTCTCCTGTCAGCTCTATCCCTCTCCACCGGTGTATCAGTGCTTTTTTTGTTTATTCTGTTTAAATTGTTGTTTGCTACCTCTTGCTCAGATTATTTAAGCCATAGGTTAGGTCTATAAATTTCGGTTTTTTAAAAGTTTAACTCCTTCTGCCCCTTCTCACTCTCTTCCTCCCTTTTCTCCATTTTCCATATTGTCTCATGCACAAAATACTGCTTTTAAATTTTTTTCTACTCAAGGTAAGAGTAACTTAAATGTTTGTCTTGCTTTTCTGGTTTGATCTATTGTTTATTTAGTTTTTAACATGGGCTCTGATTTCACATTTACATGTCATTCTCATTGAATTAATTTGTGTCTTTTCTTGCTCATGAGTTTATTGGTGAGAGACATAAATACAACTGCTTGGATTCTTTATGCATTCTTTGGTTATTTATGTGTATTGCTAACTGAACCCTTACTAGTCAGCTAAATTTTGTGGTTTGTCTTTTTTTACCTTAGGCTTTTGAAAGAAATACAGAAGGTGCCAAAAAGAAAGTATACACATTTTAAGAAAGAAAAACAACTGTATGAAATTGTAAGACAATATATACCGATAACAAAAGATGAATACAAGTCATGTGTATACATTTTTTTGGCACCCCCGGTATATACAAAGACATGAAAGTATTTGTGGCATAAAAGGATCCATCTCAATATATTGCTCTTCTCAGATCCCTCTTCTGGAGAAGAGTTAAGATAGATTTTTTTTTTGGCTTGTACTCAGATTATCTAGTATAACTTCCTTGATTGGAGAGATGTTATAGGCAGGCAGCAGGAGCCTCCCAGCCTTTTCCCTTTGCCTCCAGGAGCACTGATGGAGGGGTGCCAGTGTCTGAGTGTTTGGGGGTGGAGGAAAGGGAGGGTGCGGCAATACACTGTAAGACTAGGTTGCACTCACATGCTTGTTAACCCTTCTGAAGGGGAAACACCAGGGCCTCAGCCATATGTACTTCCTCACCAAATTATTCATAGTTGGAGGAAGCAAAAAATGCAGCTTCTGACCAAGTTGGATTTTTAAAAGAACTATTGATTTTGAGGTATTTTTTTGTTTTGTTGGCTTTTTTTGTTAATTTCTTTTATTATTATGGGAACCAGGATAAGAAACGCAAATGGAAGGAGAGATGTACAGCAGCTCTAATACATGGCTGTTTTGTTAACTGGTGTTAGGTCAGATATTCTACTGCATCTTCATTTTTAAATAATCTTCTCGATTTCCTGCCTGTGCTGTGGGCTGATGAGAACTTTTCTTTTGCTCCTGGAAGCTCTGCCCTGTTCCCTCAGAATTTAGGAAGAAGAGCTGCTGGGATCGGGTCCTGCCTAGGAAGGACTGGCAACCCCTCTGTGGGTTCGCTCCAGAGGAAGGAAACAGGGCTCACCTCTTGCTTCTTCAAGCCACACCTTGCTTGACCCTCAGAATCCCTGCCACAGTCATTTGTGCTCCCTCTGCCACATCGTGTCTGTCTGAAGTTCCCTTTCTGTCTTTTGTTTGGCTGCAGGGCAGACTGAGGAGTGCTGTGGCTGCTCTCTCGTGCCTACCAGCCCTCTTCCCCAGGGTGGAAAAGATGGGAGAGGAATGCTCCTGAGGGGTGAGAGGCACAAAATAGGTGTGAAGAGCAAAGCCCTAGTTCCAGTTCTACTCCAAGCCTCCCTGTTTACCTAACTTGGCTTCTTTGGGTGTTATAGTTTGAGGTCACATGGGGGACTGGGAGACTGTTACTTACTGGGTGTTTTTCCTCAGTGACATATTGCTCTCCACAATCAGACAGTGAGGTCTCCACAGGCGTGGTCCATGCCATGAGCTTCTCTTGGATTCTTTGCTTTGCCTGCACTGTGGGAAGCACATGGCAGGAGCACAGAATATGAGGTTTTCAATGCATTAATTTTTTTTTTGGGGGGGTAACCTAGCTTACTCATTCCCTTTACCTTGACTTACTTACCATTCTTGTATTTTTTATTCAATAACCACTTGCTTCGTTCTCCCTAGAGTAGCATATATTTTTTTTTTCCGGATAGGTCCAAATTCTGCATGCCTCGGAAGCATTCTGCAGTAGGATTGGTTTGACCATCTCTGACTTCATCTGTTGAGCTGAATCTTACCTTTTCCTCTCTTGTAACCTGAGAAGAGCCTGCAATCTCAGGAACATGATCCCCACTTTTGACATGAGGGGCGTCCTTTCCCCTTGCCTACCATGAGATAGAAGAGGCTTAGGTTCCTTCCCAGCAGGTCTCGCTTAAACTGGCTGTGTGGCTGCAGAAGAGTCAGTACAGCCGTCTTCCGACTGAGGGTACTCGCATTACTGAGAGTCGTCCCAACCCCTCTGACTCAGGTCACTCACTCTGTTACTTGGGTTCTGCATCACACTGGTGAAGTCGTTGCTTTCATTAAAGTTGTTCTATTCCTTTGTCCTAGTTGTTTAATGCAGTTTTATTTTTTTCTAACCAGACCCATTTCTTTGAAGGGCAGGGACAAGACCTAATTCTTGTGTATCCTTGGCCACCCCTTTTTCTCCCTGTAGACCAAGCATACGACTTCATTCAAATTAGGTGATCCATAAATGTTTTAACCTAATTACACCCAAGCATTTATAGAATTCAATGGGAAGAAATGCTTTTAATACATTAGCATTTAAGCACACCCTAGAGGTCATCTCGTTTACTACCTCATATTTTTAATCAATTTATTGATTCAATTATTTCTTCATTCATCCCTCCCTCCCTCTATTTTGTACCAGGAACTATGTAAGGAGCAGAGGATCTCAGGTAAATATAGACATGGAGCTTATTGTCAAATTGAGAGCATACACGTTGAACAAATAATTAAAAGTCTGATGAAAGACTTTAATTTCTTTCATCAATCAGATGAAAGTACCAGCTGTAAGTACCAAGAGCTACAGAAGAAGCCCACGATGGGGGCTGCTGTAGGATCCAGGGAAGCTTTTGTGAGGATGTGATGTTTAAGCTGAGGATTGTCAACCAGAGAAGGGAAGTGACTTGTCCAAGACCAGTCAGTAGCTCATGTGTCACAGAGCTTGACCTGTAACCCAGGCTTCTACCCTGCCCTGGGTTCAGTCCTCTGACTTTCCTAAGAATGCTGTGAAGACACTTATTGTTAGAGCACTTTGCAATCTACTGAACTTATTGGCTCACACAGCTTCGCTGTTACATGAATAGCTCACATTTTGATAATGTACTTTCTACTTACAGTTCGGTAATAAGGAAGCCTTATGTACTTGTTCCTTCTTTGTCACTTAGGAAGCAGTATACGATGTTTTAATACCGTACCTCCTTCTGGGGTAGTTATTGGCTCCCCTTCTATTAGCTTCTCTCAGCCCTGTGATGGTTTATGTCCTTCATAAGCTTTAAGTTTTGTTCAATTTCCCCTGACTCATTAGGATTTTATTTTAAACTCTATCCCATAGGGAGATAAAAATTAAAGACCCAGGATTTATAGGAATTCAGAGTGGCCGAAAGATAAGTGATAAGCAAGTAAGAACTTTAATAAAAAATTTAAAATTTCAGAATGAAACTTTTAAAATCTCAGAATAAAATTATGAGGCTCTCTGAAATGAGCCCTGAGGGTAGCGAATGGACGAGGATATTTTTGCCATTTCCCTAATTTCTTCAGACCTCTTTACATATGTGAGTTCAGCCAGAGATGCCAGGTGGCAGAAACTAAACAGAGCTCTTCTTTACATGTTACTCACCAATTATTCATGTAACATGCACGGGAAAAAGAGCAAGGCGGTGGGGATGGAGGCCTCAAAAAGGGAGCTGTCAGAAGGGAGCCTGCTTAGCCTGTGGATATAGTAGGTATTTCACACTTTTACAGATGGTCTTATGCTAGAGAAATATTTTATCCTATATTAGTTTGCAGAAAAGCATAACAAATACAGGAAATGTGATGTGTGCAAAGTCATACATTTGATCAATGAATTCTTGAACTCTGTAAAACTGTCTGCAAAATGTTTACATTTATGGGCATTTTTCTGGGTGGTTCTGGTTTCATCAGATTCCCAAAGAGGTTTCCAATCACAGAAAGGTTAAGAGTAATGGTTCTAGCAGCAAATACTGATTTCAAAAAGTTTAGAGTGATAGACTCTTTCCGTATGTGACATGGAAATCAGAAACCGTTAAAACATTGCGGTTTTATAATATAACAAAAGCTTATATATAATGAAAATCACTGTAAACAAGATTCAAAGATGTGACTGACTGAAAAATATTTAGAACGTGTTTATCGTTACTATCCCTAACATGCAAGGAAACACATTGGTGGTAATGATAGACTTCAACATTATGATGTTGGCAAGAGCAGAGACCTTTGGAGCACTAAGATTGGTTGGGTCTGTGTTATAAACTTTCTGGAGGGCAGTTTGGCAACATAACATAAACATGTAAAATGTTCTTACACTTGGACCCAGCAATTCAGCTTCTAGAATTTGGAGAAGGCAATTGCATAGCTGTGTTAAAAGATGCACGCACAGAAATGCCCATTGCAGGTTTGTGTTTGTTAAGAAAAAATTAGAAAAAAACTATCCATTAGTACGAGACTTGTTATTAAATAATGGTACATGCCTACCATAGAATACTACATAGCCATATAAAAATGATACAGTAATTCTTTATATTTTTATGGAAAGATTTCCTGACGTATTAGTAAGTTCAATTAGTAAGTTAGAACAATTCTGATCTACAGAACAATATAAATAAAATGAGCCCATTTATATAAAATTGTTTGTAAATGTGTGTAAGTATGTATGTGAACGTACAAGGAATGTTCAGGAAAATCTTAGCAGTGTTTTTTTCCCAAGTGTTTTTTGTTTTTGTTTTTGCTTTTTCTAGTTAAACAAGGATTTTATTGCTTAAGTACCTAGACAAATTTATGCAGCCAGGGCAGAGGCAGTGGATGGCACATATTTCCAATTGAAGCAGGGAGGGCTCATTTGGTTTTTGATAACGAGCCAACCAGTGAACACAGCTCTCGATTAGAACCAAATGGAATTTAGCATACTTATCCTTTCTGTTCCTCTCAAGATGCTTTCCAACAGCAGCATTCTTAATTAAATGGGAGAGATCCTGAGGAAGATCAGGAGCAAGTCCTTTGGACTTCAGAAGTCTCACGATTGTACTGCTTATTACAAAATGTACTCGTGCAACACCATGCGAGTCTCTCAGAGTCACACCGATTTGTGGGGGAGCCTGCCCCTTCTTAGCCAGTTTGTAGATCTGCTCCTTCACGGTGGCAGACCTCAGCTTCAGCCAGTTGGGGGGATGCTCGGTGGTAGGCAGAGCCGACTGGGACAGGCCCTTCCCAGGAGCATGCATGCGACCCATGATGGTGGTGGGCAGGCAGCGAAAGAGTCCAAGTGGCTTTTGTGTTGGTATTTAATCATGTAGTTTGGATGTTTGGGCAGTGAGCACGTCTCATTCTTAAAAATCATAACATTATTTAAAGCATCCTTGGCCCTACTGATCAAGTGTTTGCAGTATCATGTAAATAAGGCAACACATTAAGTGGGTGGAAAGAACTGGACATTGTTTTTATGGACCACCTATTAAAGTTCATCTGTATATACATTATGAGACTAGGTGATAGGAATACAGAGGAGTGTCTTTGTTTCCTAAGAGCTTAAAGTCTAGAATAACTCCAAGGCAATATTGTATCAAGTAGGTGTGCAATTCTGTGGTGTGGAATCTGTAAGTACTTGCCTAAGGGAGCTTTGATGATGGCATGTGTATTCAAATTTATCATTTTTATCTTGAGAGTTTCCCCAAATATGAAAGGAAAATCAATGAGTGCTTCACATTGAAGAGAGTTATTTTGGCACAATTTTATGGACTTCCAGAGCCATTTAGCTGAGTGTTACTCTCAGTTTTGGCATTTATTTTGAAAAGGAACTAGCAATTTCTTGCATTGCCAATTCATTAGGTATCCTAGGTTTCCTAAACCTGCAATTTAAATCTGTTAGTGTGGACACTGAGTCTCCACGCCAGTGCTGGGAAGTCAGAATGCATTTTCTAGGAGAAAAGGTCATTTATTAGCTTTGGAAATAAAATTAGTGCTTAGTCATTCCTTGGTCCAGTTTTTCTTTTTCTGATGTGGATGTTTGCCTCTGGCATCACCGTGTTATTTTTTGACATTGGAAAATCATAACCTGTTGACCCAATGCACAAAAAATAGCCTGAAACCTTTTTAGAGTTTTCGATAATTTTATTAATTTTCCCTAACATCTCATTATTCAAAATGGTCTTAATTTTCCATAGGCTTAGGGAATAAAACTATCTGCGTGCAGCTAATGGACATGCTTTGAGGCCAGAAGAATACAATCTCAGGGTAGGTTTAAAGGAAGTTGGTTAGTGAGCTTAAATCTTTAATGTATTCTGCCGTCCATTCTCTTTAGTTTTATAAGAATTTGTGCTAAGGGAAATATTTGGAAACGTGTTCTAACTCAGGGCATGTCTACCACCTTAGGTATTTGAAGTCAGTCTTATGTGAAATTTACTTTCACAGGATTAAGTTTGTTTCCATCTAATATCTGGTGATACTTAATGTCAATTCATTTCTATGAAGATTTATCCAGCCCCTGTGGATGCAGGAGAAAGATTGGAGACGACACTTTTGAGGACTTATGCCACTGCCCAGTGAGTCCTTAAGGACTCACTGGAGGTCACAGGTTTAGAATGAGAACGTTCAGTGGAGGTGTATTTTCTCCCTCTGAGCCTGTATTTGAGTGAGTGGAGTGATGAAGTCACCACGTTGTGGTTTGGCCACATGAGAATGGGAGGGGCTTTAGGGATCCTCGCTTCCCACCCGGGAAGGGAGTGGTTATGACCATTGGATGTGGAATTTAAACCGGTTAAGGTGAGGCCAGTCAGGAGAAGGCTGAGGAAAAGTGAAAAGTGGTAGGATCTATGGCTGGCACTGGGGTCACTGAAATGGTCTCACTGAAGTTGGGGTACCAGAGGCAGGGAACGGACAGAGATGGTGCTGGTTAGACAGTAACATGGAGGAATTTCAGTTAAGAACTGGTGTGTGACCTTGGAGTTAAGGTGGAAAACAAGGACTGAGAAGCCAAAGTATTGGAAGGATCTCTGTGTGGATACTGAATTCACGTAGAATCGGAAGTGATGGAGCCTGGAACCCAGATCTTCCCAGAACGAGAGGGCGGGGATGGTACAGGCTGTTTTTGTGTGATTCAAAGCTCAGAGTTTTGCAAAAGAGGAAAAGAGGGACAATGGATAGACTGGATGTGGTAAAGAGAAACAATAAGGACACCCACCCCACCTGTAAGCCCTGTGGTTCAAGGAATGTGGGGGGAAATAGCTGCCACTTGAGCGGCCTGGGCTGGGAGTGTAGTGTTTTCAGGGAACAGCCAGGTTGTGGCGAGGGAAGGCAGATGGAGCATCAGAGAGGAGGCCGACGATATGGGGGCTCTTGCTAATGGCGGCCTGTGAGTTCGGGGAGCACAAGAAAAGGGCTTCAGGTACTGGGAAGGGATGGGAGATAGGGTCAAGAAAAAGAAAGAAAGAGGCCGCGTATCCATAAAAGTTGGAAGAACGAGAAAGACCCGGGCTTCTCATTGTACGTGTTGTTAACAGGGATGAAAGGTGTGATAGAATTAGTCCTGATATTCCCAAGGCGGTGACCATAGGGAGTGGTATGGAAGGTAGGCAGTGTGGATATTAGCAGCTCCAGGCTTCTGGCTCTCCAAACAGTCTCATGCTCGAGGGTAGTCTTACCCTGAATGCCGAGGGCTCCCTTTTAACCCCAGCCAGAGGAGGGCCTTACCTGCACGCACTCGGAGCTCATCCTTTCCCTGCCTAGGGAAGTGGAAAGAGCAGCAGAGGGTCATGGAAGGCTCTTCTGCTTTATTCAACTTTGGGAATCACTTCACACATCTCATGCATCCCCTTTGTGCCACATTTCTGCTGGTTACTTTGTGCCTGATGAAGAGCCCTCTTTCACTTCTTGTTTCCTTCCGCCTTATGCATCTGGACAGATGGAAGCCGCAGTGTAGACCAGTCTGTGGGCAGAGTGTCTGTGATGTGTGCTCTAGGACTCTGCTCATTTCCGATGCTGTCTGCAGGAAGGCATTTGGTCTAAAAGCAGGGATCACTTCTAACCTAAAAGGCTTCTCGGCAATCCAAAAGAGATTGCACAGTGTTAGCCAGAAGAAACTATACGTGTGAGCTGACCGTTAAGTGATCTATTTTGGGGTATTTAACTCTGTGAGAACCAGATTTAAAATTCAAAATGAACTCCTTGATAAGTTCATACTGTTTCCCTGTGGGCAGATGCTAGTGTCTTTATTCTCTATGGCACAGTCTGTTGAGCCCTACACACACTCGTATAAAGAGATCCAAAAAAGATTTGCCGAAAGGACCTAATTCTAATTCACCTTTCTGGAATCCTGCTACCTTTAGAAGGATATCACACAGAAATGACATTTCATGGAACATTCGAGTTGTTTTAACATTTCCCTTCTAAAGGCCTACTTTGTGTGTGAGGGGACCTCTCAGATATGAATCATAATTTTCAAAACAAAGGGAGAGAACAAATGTGAACATAAAGGTTAGAGAAGGAAACTTTTTTTTTTCTTGTGGAAAATTACAGCATGTGGTGGAGATGGACTGAAGCAGGGGCAGACAGCATTGATGCGATCATGATTTTAAAGGCAGCCCTTCCTTACAAAGAAATCTATCCTACAGAGCACTTACACAGCATGTAAATAATGGACAGCCCGCGTTGATTTTCCTGGCCTTTTGTTTCCCATCTTTCCCTTGACACTTTGTCACATCCACTGTGTAGTCAAATCGTGAGATAGCAAAGCTAAATCAGATCCCTGGCAGGCTGTAAACTTTTAGAAGGCAGGACCGGCCTTTTCCGTCTTACACAGTGACATTGGGGAAATGATCTCACCCTTTGGGACATCCTGGATGCCAAAGCCACAATGCTGTGATCCTTCAATATAAATGTATTCAGTGTATATTTGTTGAATGAATTAAGTTGTGGTCATTGTATATCTTTTTCAGTACCATGTACTTTCTAATTCTGTGGGTGCTAGTAACCTGAATGCTTAGGTGTGTATAAGGATAGGTACAAATATACACCTGTACAGGTGTCCACACACACACACACACACACACACACATACAGAGTACTTGGATACGCTGAGAGGCACCCTGACTCCTAGCTAACATACTTTTAATTAGGCAGAATGTTGCATTTCCCAGAATGTTGCTGTGGTTAAGGGCAGTAAGTTTACTGTAAATTTAATTGTATTTTGCCAGTTTTAAAATCTTTTGCTTCATAGAGGAAATCAAAATCAGACAGCTCAGGAAAGGGAATGTGGTATCTTCTTTGATGGCTTAAGTCTAATCTCTCTACCTGTGACCTAGACATTTTTAAGCTTTAGTTCGTACAGAAGAAACCCATTTTTTTTCTTTATGTTCCAGAAATAAGTTTGTTTTTTTTCTGAAAGGAAAAAAAAAAGGGGGGGGGGGCTCAGCATAAGGTACATATTCCTTAATTAAGAGCTTCTGTTGTATATTTAATTGATAGCTTCTCAGTCTTATTTCTAACACTTTGTTTTATTCATAACTGACCAATTTTTTAAATAAGAGGTTTTTTTGTGCTTTTGGCATTCATGTGGTTATGAGTATTTGTACTAGGAGTACAAATAGTACAAAGAGTATAGCATTCTAGGAATAAAAATATAATTTTAAAGTGGAAATTGCAGTACCAGCATGAGCTAATTTCTAAATAGTTCAGCTGCTTTCAAAGCTTAAAGTGGGTGGGATCACACATCTGAATTTTCAACATAACTGTAGGGTTATTGCTTGGCAATTCTGGTTCTATAAACAAGTAAATAGACTGTTCTGGAGAGTTTTCTGTAGTGGGTAAACATAATCTCTAAGTTAAGTGTTAAGGATTCAAAATAACCATAATAGCTATGAAAAGCTACTCATTTTTGCTTCATTAGTGTGGTTTCTATGCATTTTTACTGTGATCATAATTCTTCACAAGTACTTATACTCCAATTACCTTACTGTGTTTGGCAGCCCAAGCATGACAGTCCTCACTGTATTTTCATTGATTTACTTACCTTTTCTGTGAAGTAAGGACTTTCCTGGAGCTTGAAATTTAATTGTTATTGTACAGTGATAACTACCAACTTACTTCTTGTTTCCATCTGGTAGGAGCCCCGTTAAAGTTACGTGTGGCCGATTACAGGGCGATCCCTTCAATCTGTTCTGTATTATCACATTATTTCTAATGTCTATCTCATTTATTTTACACCACATCTTGTTCTAGAAAAGATTTAGAGTGGTTTACAATGATGCACAAAATATAACAAGTTAAATTTTAAGAGTCAAAGTGAAAGAAAAAAAAAGGTAGGGTAATAAAAATTGAACCTTGAATGAAGCTAAGAAAGTTGAAGGTTATGGGGACTGATATTCTTGCTTTTTGAGAGGACACATGCCATGTTTCCCAGAAAATAAGACTGGGTCTTATATTAAGGTTTGCTCCAAAAGACGCATTAGGGCTTATGTACAGGGGATGTCATCCTGAAACATCATGCTAGGGCTTATTTCCCAGTTAGGTCTTATTTTCCGGGAAACACGTTATATGGTTTTGGGCTTTATAGCAGCCATTTTGAAGGTATCTTTAAAAAGAACTAATTTATTATGCATAGAAGAGTAGTTATAATGTATATGTAGGCTATGAAGGATAAAATGTATACCGGCTGCTTGGCTTAAAAATATACAACGTTACAACTTCCCTTGAAGCTCCGGAAGTGTTCTTCTCTGGTTGTACTCCCCTCCTTTCTCCTCAGTAGATGTAAACTAGTGTCCTAAACTTTGCAGTTCCACCTTACTGTTTAAGTTTTACCATCTATTTACATATACTTTTTTTTTAAAGTGTTGCTTTTTTCTCCTTTTTTTTTCTAATTTAGCAATGAGATTTACTATTATGTTGTGTGTTTTTTGTTGTTGTTGTTGTTGTTTTTTGTTTTTTTTGTTTTTTAGATTTTATTGGGGAAGGGGAACAGGACTTTATTGGGGAACAGTGTGTACTTCCAGGACTTTTTTCCAAGTCAAGTTGTTGTCCTTTCAATCTTAGTTGTGGAGGGCACAGCTCAGCTCCAGGTCTAGTTGCCGTTTTCTAGTTGTGGGGGGCACAACCCACCATCCCTTGCGGAAGTCGAACCAGCAACCTGGTTGAGAGGACGTGCTCCAACCAACTGAGCCATCTGGGAGCTCAGCGGCAGCTCAGCTCAAGGTGCCGTGTTCAATCTTAGTTGCAGGGGGCGGAGCCCACCATCCCTTGCGGGACTCGAGGAGTTGAACCGGCAGCCTTGTGGTTGAGAGCCCACTGGGCCATGTGGGATTCGAACCGGCAGCCTTCGGAGTTAGGAGCATAGAGCTCTAACCGCCTGAGCCACCGGGCCGGCCCTATTTACAGATTCTTAAGGAAAAGATGAAACCATAATGTCTGTGTTTTTCTATGACCTTTGCTTCTTGTGCTCAGCCTTGTTTGACATTCCTTCACGTTGAAGTTTGTACCATAATTCATTCATTTTCACTTCTGTGAATGTGTACTATTTGTTTATTCCCTTATGCACTCCAGTACCATCGGCGTTTCTATTTACGTCTCTTGGTTCATGTCTCCCTTGTGTACTTCTTTCATAGGTACACACATGTGAGACTTTTTCTAGGTTATATAATTATCAAATGTTGTGTCATAGGGTCTGTGAATACTCAGCTTTACTAGATAGTGCCAAATAGTTTTCCCAAGTGGTTATACCAGTTAGCACTAGCACTCGTGTCATGGGAGCTCTTGCATTCTATAGGCACATACGTGGTATTGTCTGACTTTTTAATATTTGCTCATTTGGTACATGATTGATGCATTCTTTATAAAAGTATTATAAATTAACCAGCAGAAAATGTCCTGCTCATCTGCTCCACCAGACCTTCCTCAAGGTCTCCTGGAAGCTGAAACTGGACCTAGGGTTTTGAGTAGCTTATTTGCTTATTTCTGTGACAAGTACTGGAGATTGGAGCGGGAGTGCCTGGAATAAGCAGTTGACCATAAATAAACAGAAGGACATAAATAGAAAGGGGGTAAAAGGAACAGAAAAACTGCAGAAGTAGGAATGTATAATAAAAATTAAGTTAGTCTGCCCTTAACGTTTATGTCCTATAACCTTCCACTTTGAATTGTTCCCTTGGGTTTTCTCTAGACTCTAGATCAGTATGTGAGAGCTAATTACTTTTTTGATATTCTGCTCTATCTCCATTTAACTGATGACCAAAAGACGGTTTTCCAGGTTGAGATATAGGGGGCCTTGGCAGTGGGTGGAGCCTAAATTGCCTAAGCCCTACAAAGTGGAGGGACTTATCCTCTTTCTGCACTGCCTTTCCTGGGCTACCTGGAATCTGGCTCAAGTCAGAAACAGAGATCCAGATCTAGGGGGAAGCTGATGGAAGGAATAGAAATCAAGGTCCAGGCCAAGAAATCAGAATCAGGTCGCCACACCAAAGCAGGGAATGACAGCATTCAGAGCTGGGACGGCCAGGAGCATTGCCTTGCTTCTGCATATAAGAATGTCTTGCCCACCCAGGCACATAGGTCCACGGTGGGGAGACCAGGACTTGGGGCTGGACTCCTGTGCTTCCTCATTCTCTGGCTGGCTGGGCTGAATTGCTGAGCTGAGGGTCTAAGGTTAGATTAATCGAGGGTTGGGGAAGTCCAGGAAAACTTAAAGCCATAGTTCTAAGACTGTCACCCTCTGAGAAGCCACGGAATTACTCATGATCTTTTCGATTTTTAATTATTGATAGTGACTCAATAATGGAAGTGAATAATCAACTGAAACATAAATACAACTTAGCAGGAAGTAATTAGAAATTTGAAATATGATCAGCTGGAGGAGTTTTAAGATTAGAATTTATTCAGTTGGATTAATTTCACTAAAGAAGACTAAATTTTCATTTACCAAGTGTGAAATGTTTCCCCTTTCTACACACACATACACACATACATTATATTTAATCACACTTGGGTCTTGTAGAAAAAACCAACAAGGAGCTGATAGTTTTCACAGACACAAAAAGGTATTCACTTATCCAACAAATAGATTTTTAAATTTTATTTTGTGTGCAGCTCTCTGCTCAAAACTGTGTGTGTGTATGGGGGGAGGGGGTAGGATGCTTTCAGAATCTTTCAGTTAAATTGGGAAGAGAAGATAAATTTGAAAAATGTTATGGAAATGTATTAGTTATGTAATGGTCACAGACACAAGCAGCGCCGCTGGTATGTACTTAGAGCCTAGAAAAATGGCACAGAGCTGTGGCTTAAGGGAACGAGATCCTTAGTAGCTGTATTTTACCAAATCATTTGTTTCCCCCAGATTTGTTCCGTGTGTGTGAAGAAGGAGCCTTTAAGCCTGCTCAGGTGGCATAGAATGGTCAGTGCATACTGCGTTTTCTGAGCCTTTGCCCAGACAACGGGCTTTCCAAATGCTGAGTCGTCTAGACACCCCCCCCCCCCCCAAAGATTCTTTGGAGGTTATTGGAGACGCTCACCATTATCTTTACTTTCCAGGTAAGGAACAGCAGGGTCTGAAGGGCCTAATAGTTGTTCTGTGATGAGAAGGGCCCCAGCAAAGTATCCTTCTGAAGTAGATGGCAGACGGGACAGGCCCACAGCTTGAAAGGAGAGGAGTACTTGTCTGCAGCTGGCATCTTGCTCACCTGCTGGGACCGAGGTGCTGGGTGTACCTTCTCTTCAAGGCAGGGCCCCACCAGAAGCAGAGAGAAGCCTCTGAGTGCAGGCGTAGGTGCGTCTCTACCAGGCCAGATGTGTTACCCCAGCGCATGGAGTGTGAGACCTGAGTTTTGCACACAGGTGTTTTCTGCTGTATGCCAAGGCTGTGAGTAGCGAGAAGTAGACTCTCTCCACATACTCTACCTGTTGTCATCTCATTCAAGAGAGTTGGTTGATAAACTAGTGCTCTGTATGCTACCGTGAGCTGCCCTGGTTCTCTTTATATCAAGGAAAGCCCACATTTGAACTGTTCAACGGTGTTCTTGAGAACTGTGGCAACCACCTATAGAAGATGGTGTTATAGTACCCACTGTCTGCTGCCCACTCCCATTCATATTCATTTACCGTTGTAGATAGAGTAAGTAGGAATTCGCAGCTGAAGGCAGAGGGATGGTGAATTTCAGAATCTTGGTTTGTGATTAATTTCTAGAGGCTTCTAAAGAACTAATTTATGTGAACTGTGGTGCTGAAACTAAGAAATCATTCACATCTTTGTCTTACCTGCTTCAGGCAAATGCCTCCAAGGGCGTTTGTGGGTCACCTTTGGTACTTGAAAGTAACTTCAGGAAAAGAAGGCTTTGTTTAATTCTTGCTCCTTCCTCAAGGTCTAGCTCAAATCCTTTTGCCCTATAATCCTTCCCTGAGAGCTTTACTCAAAATAAGGGTTTTATATATCTTCCCATAGCTCTTTGTTCATATCTCATATGACCACATATGTGGTTATTCACATGTCTTTCTTTTCCTCCATTAAATTTTAAGATTTTTAAGGACAGATTCCATATATTGATTTTTTTTTACACTCAGAAGCTAGCAATAGGCACTCAGAGCTGTCTGCTGATTGACAAAAGTCTATGCAGAGGAAAGCCAGTATAGTTCAGTATTGTCATTGGGAAGCATTAGCATTCCTGCACATAATGTTCAGGTGTTTTCCTCAGGTTTTGTAAAAATACTAGGACATAATGCTTATTTATGGGAATGTGAGTTTTGTTTCCAGGGAGATTTTAAGTCAAGTTTCATCAGCTACGAAACAGAACTCGCCATGTTCTTTTTAGCTCCTTCAAGTTTCCCGGGTTCTTTTCTGTGGTAAGCAGAGTCATCTGATGAATGGAGCGTGGACTTTAAAGCTGGCCGGATGCGTGATGGCTCCACTTGTCCCTGCACCCGTTTCCCCAGCTGTAAGGTGGAGAGGATCACAGTTCCCTTGCGATTCCAAGACAAGGGTTGGCACATGTGGTTAGGCTTTGTCGCTGCTCATGCCTTCGTCCATACCTTCATTTTTCATCTGATGTTTCACTGGAAGGTGGTTATGCCGTTCTGTCAAGCCATTCTCTATACTGGTGTTTGTGGAGTATAGCCCTGTTACCACTTTTCCTGTAGCTCAGTACTTCTTTATCACCTCCAGAATAAAAGTCAAATTTCTTAGCAGCACTGGAGGCTCGGCTTCAGCACTGTATCTTTCTTCCTGCGTGTCATTGGATTCCTGTAGGAAGCAGATACTCGCGTGGAATTAGAAACGCAAGCGATTTATTTGGGGGAAATGTCTGTGAAATATATTAGGCACTATCTTCCTTGTGCTATGCTCCACCTCCCATATACATATACGTATATGTATATGTATATGTATATAATATGTATATATGTTTTTTGTCTTATAGTTGACATGCAATATTTTTCTACTTCAGCTTCAGTTGTACAGCACATTGGTTATGCTTTGTACACCTGAAACTAATACAAAATAAAAATAATATAAAAAAGATATTAGGGAAAGGGAGGAGGAGTAGTCAGGGAAAGCTTTAGATTGTGATGTTGATCTGACCCCCGTTAAATAGAAAGGGGAAAGGAAGGACGATTGGGTAGGAAGAGCCTCAGACTTCAGTGCAGCTCTGAGAAAGTCTTGTGCCGCCACCAAGGAGCTTTGACGCACAACTTACCTACCGCAGCGCCCCTACTGGTGAGACTGGGAGCCTTGCTCTGCCGTTAGGGCTGCCTGAGCAGAGCATGGCCTCAGCTTGAAAGCTGAGGCAGATCCTGAAGATCCCCACAGCTGGGAGCTGTGACACATTCTCTATTGAAAATAAATTTGAGCAGCACACCTCATGACCACTGCAGTCTGTCTGCTCTGTGTTACCGTTTCTGCCATGCCAACTTCCTTAAATATTCAACAGATATTTGAGTGCCCACTTTGTGCCAATAACCAAGCAGTCTAATCAAGGTCATAAATGGTCAAATATTCTCATTGGTAGTTGCATAACTACCAACTGCCCTGAGTGCTCTGAAGGGAAGGAAGATCGTTCTGTCGCAGTGGGTGACGAACCTGAATTCCTTGACCTCATCACACAGCTGCTTGCCTTTCTGTTTTTGTATGTGTTGTCCTTCTGCCATAACATGCTTCCCCTGCTTCTTTGCTTGACCAACATCCTTCAGTAAAAATACCCACAAACACGCATATAGGGTGGCCAAATGTCCCATTTATCTTGGACAGTTCTAGTTGATTCTTTATTTTCCAGTGTAATTATTACTGTCACCCTCTCTCATGCTCAAAATGTCCCAGTTTGGGCAGTATTTTATATGGTCACTTATTTGCCAAGAATTTGGACTATTTTAAGCATTTTATACAAGCTATTAATTTAATGATCACTATTTTTTGGTAGTTAACCCTTGAACAATACATGCTGACCCCCCTGCACAGTCGAAAATTCATGTATGACTTTTGATTCCCCCAAAACTTAATAGCCTAATGTTGACAGGAACTATAACATACATAGTTGATTGACACATATTTCTATGTTATATGTATTATATACTGTATTCTTACAAGAAGTAAGCTAGAGAAAAGAAAATGTTATTCAGAAAATCATAATGAAAATAACATTTATAGTATTTATTGAAAAAAAATGTGCATGTAAGTGGACCCGCACAGTTCAGACCCATGTTGTTCAAGGTCATCTATACCTTTTACCCATTTTACTGTGTGAGAAGTGAGACACAGAGAGGTTAAATAACCTGATCCAGGTCACAGAGCTAGTGGTGCTGGGATTTGAACCCAGGCAGTCTGCCCCTGAGCCTGTGTCCCCCAACGACCAGGCTGTTTTTCCTCGTACAAGGGTTTGGTTGGGAAGGCCTCCTCCAATGCCCTGCTCCACCCCTCAGCCTGGCTCGGGGTTTCCTGTGTGATGCTCTCATACCCTCTGTGTGCCTCTGTTGTTAGGTAGCACATTCCGAGGGCACTGGAGATTCTCTCACTCCTCGTTCCCCTCCGCCCCCAGCACCTCACACATGCTGAGAGCTCAGTAAATCTGTTGAATGAGTGGATGGAGGAGATGAGAGAGTCGTTGGTGTGTCCACCTGGACTGTTAAGCTGGAACAGGCCCTCGGGTGAGTAATTTTGCTCCTTTTTAGATGTTTTCTCCCTTATCCAGACCTTCAGATGTTATTTAGCTTCTCCCCCGTGGCTTGCTACTGTCCCCAGACCTACCCAATAATGAGAACTGTAGACAAAAAAGGGACATCTCTGAAAGAAGTGTATTCTATAGTTCTTTGTTTTCTTTCATTCTCCTTGTGGTGTCACATTCACTGGGCAATTTATGTTTCTTTTCATGTCTCTGAAGTAGTGTTTTATTTTTAGATAGTTTTAACCCAGAGGGCATTCCAAAGATAATATTTCTGGGTTTGTTAAAAGGAATATATAATTAAAACACACACACACACACACACACATTCTGTAGTTTTCTAAAGGGCTTTCAAAGGGATAGGACAGTTGGGTGATTGGGAGATGATGGTGTTTTTCTCACCTTGGCTTCATTGCTTTCCCCTCTCTCCTTCCATGGAGCGAGTCCTGAGGTAATGTAAAAAGGTGGCATATGGTAATTCTAAAAACTTCATGGTCCCTTTGTGTTCATAGCTAAGACCTTCCTGGATAAAGAAAATGTCTTAAGATATGGAAGATGAAGCTCTTGACATGGCATAGGGAGCAGAGACAAGGCATTGAAGAAGTTACTCTTCACCCAGGAAGCTTTCAGTCATCTGTACGAGGCATACCCCAGTATCACGGAGGATAAGATTTTATTTTCGATCATTAAATTTTAAAAATTTTGTAGGATTAAAAAAAAATTATTAGGAATTTTTACCTGATAAATACCAAGGAGAACAGTATCATGAGCCACATGTACCCAGCGTCAGCCTTAATCCACCGTCTCCCAGCCTTCTAACCAGACTTGCCTACATGAGCCATGAAGGCTACGTTCTCTGGTCAGTTGGTTTCCATTTAGTTAGACTCCTTTTACTCTCACTGAACAAACATCAATCTGTTAGACCTATTCCAGCCACTCTTCCTTTCTTCCCTGCTCCAGAGAAGAAAGGGCCTTACGTCATGTTTTGGAGCAGGTTATCCTTTTGGTGAAGTTGTCTCACCCTGAAATGGTTTGGATATCTAGAAGCTTTCAAAAGACACAGCATCATAGAACAAGGGAGGCATCAGAGCTGGTCTTTGAAGTGTTATTAGTTTTGGGATGGATGGCGAAAGAAAAAATAATTGCATTTTTTTATTATAATGACAGCAATAGTTAACATTTTCAGTACACTTACTGCATACCAGGCACTGTTCCAAGCACTTTACATATATTATGTTGTGAATTCTCAAAGCAGCCAAGTGAGGTACAGGGACTGTGTTACAGATAAAGAACCTGAGGCAGAAGGGAATTAATTCACCCAAAGACACACAGCAGGGGAGATAGACATTCAGACAATCATGGGTTCATAGAGTGGGAGTGAAGGTCCAACTACTTTGAAAGAAGCCATAGCAACAGGGTGAAGGGGCTTTTCTAGGATGCCCCTAGTGAGTGGCAGGGCTGAGGCCTTGATCCAGGAACCCGGACTTGGGCCTGCTGTGTTTCCCTTGTACCTGGTAGCCGTCTCCACAGCGGGAAGCGCCTCAGGAGGCCTCGTGATATCAGTTCCCTACCATTCTTTCAGCTTTTGTTAGGACTGACTCTTCTCTTACTATTTCTTCTTTCCACAGACATTTCTTGCTTAATATTTTAAACTCGGCAAACTATTGAACTTTGCAAACATATGGAGAATACAGCCTGTTCAAGACACGTTGCAAAGTCTGTGGAATCGGGGCCAGAGTCTCCTGCTTCCTTATATGAAATTGTAAATATAAAGTGTTTTAATTTCTTTTTTGCATTTCCTCCACCTTATAGCCACAAAAAGTAATTGATGTCTGAAAGATAATTTCTTTCTCTGCCACAAAAGGCATTGCCCACTGTGGTGCTATTCATCTTCTTATTTTACTTTTCTAATGGAAAAAGGCTCTCTATACAAAGCAAAAATTCAGTGTGAAAGGAACATTCAAACACATCACTGATTCTCAGTTCAGAGGCTGCAAAAAGAGATGGGAATCTGATTGAGTTATAAGGGTTTCACTTTTCCCTTTTTATATTTAATACATGTCACTGTATACTCATGGGTTTTTATCTATTCACTATATGTCACAGTCAATCATAGTAATTATTTTTTTTTACCAAATTTGGCCACTGGAATTTTCTTTAATCTGCTTCCTGTGTCTTTTTGCCACAGCTCCATTAGTCTTTGAGTCTTTTCTTGCTTTCTGTGGCAGTAAGATGTCCCAATAAGAAGTCAAGTTGTATGTTCTTGATAGATATGTTTTGTAATAATTTTATTTATTTATGGAAGAATAGGAGTGGTTTAGATGATATGGATTTGAGAACTCTAAAAAAGATTGAAAGCATTAGTGAGATCAACATACTGTTTGTGATTAAAAATAAAAGTATTTCAGCCTTCAAGAGTAATATTTTTAGAGTGGAGCCTTATTTTGGAAATGGAATTTATAAGTTTTCTAAATCAAGTGTTTCTATTTTTTACTAATTTTCTTTTTTCCGACTCTTCCACTCATTTCTCTTTGATCACCATGTCACTTTTTTTTTTTAAAAAAAGGGAGAACACACAATTGCTTACCAAGGAAATTTCATGAAAGGAAACAAAGAATTCTCAGGTACTGGTCCAGAGAGAGGTGAAAAGGATGGCATCCTCAAATGTTTGCTGTCGTCTGTGGCCTTCTCTGCAACCTGTGTTTGAGGCCCCCCCCTCACCTTTGAGCCCCTCTGGCCTGTTTAGTGCTGGCTAGAGGTCAAAGCCTCTTCCTTCAGAGCCAGCTATGCCGGGAGTCACATTTTCTCTCTCATTTCATTTCTTGAGCATTCAAGGTTTCTGTTTGTTTGTTTGTTCTCAATCTGTAAAGTAAAGCAAAACCACCCTTGTAAGTTGGAGGTGAGGATTAAATGATAAATTCTACACAGTGTAAGTACAGAGCCTGAGCATAGCTAAGGTTCAGTAGTAGTTGAATCTCTATTTTGTGTTATACTTATTTATACTTGCAGGGTATGTACCTGCCTCCTTTCTCTAGATTTTCTTGTTGTCAAATATAACACAACTACAAAAACATAAAATAATTACAATTTAGTGAACTGTTATAAGAGCATTCTTTCAAACATCATCCATGTGAAACAGGTCTTGTTTCCTTTCGTTGGACGAGGTACACTCTTGCACCTCCAGTGGTCGGACACGGGAATGAGAGATGACTTTTCATTTAGCTAAATTAAGTTGGCCCAAATCCAGCGAAGACCTTGTTAGTAGAAGGGAGAGCTCTTTGACGAGGAAAGGTATTGTTTGAGCATTGCTGTGGATTAGCCATAAAATCTCACATCCCTCTTCTGTGGCTATGGAAAGACTGGCCCACTTGGCACTTTTTAAATCACAAAATGACTTGGAAAAATACAAATGTTGAGAAACCCTTGTATTCACCCTAGAAATCTTGAACTCCCACTTGTAAAAGGAAACTCAGAATGCCCGGAACCCCTGAGGAGGGACACTGAATGTGATGATCTTGATTGGTCACTTGCACTCCGTGTAGGTCACCAGCAGTCGGCTGCAGTCCTACCTGACTCACCCTGTCCTCCCTCTTCCCTGGGATCCCCCTCATTACACTCTTTGGCTGTGATTCTGCTTTGTAGCTCCTTGACCTCTCCACTCTCCCGTTCCCTGGGCTGGAGAGAAGCCTTGCTGAGTTCTGAACACTGTCTCTAGACGTTCCCTCATAGCTTACATCCCACACTGACTCATTTTTCTAGTTCTGCCTGGTTTGGATCTGATAACCCTGCAGGATAAATCTTCTGGAAACTGTCTTCTTATAACCTTCTAACCACGGGAGGTGACAGCTTACTCTGTTGCCCAGCCGTGGTCTGGGAACTCAGATAATGGCTTCTACTGGCTTGGGGTTTACCAAGGGAATGTCTTTTCTTTCTCTTCTTATTTGCTTGGGTTGGTTTGTTTGTTTTTATATTGGCCCTTAAAAAATGTCATGAAGCTGTGGCGTAATGACAATTAGCTCTTGACATTGCTTTTTGGAACCAGGTGAGGAAAGCTTCTGTCATTAAGACTCTTTTTGTGCCAGGCCCACATGTCCACCCCATTGCACCTTTCTTGGACTCCCTGGCATTGCTGGTTAGCTGGCTCTGGGCTTTGTCTCTCTAACAAGACTAGATATCTTGAGAGTAAGGACCATGGCCACCTTCCTTCTTGCCCTGAGCACTTAGTGTTGTCATCCATTTGCTGTGTGTGTGGCAGCCAGAGAAGAGCCTTGGCTTTGCCGTCCTTGGCCTCCCCATCATCTAGCAGATGAAGTCATTGCCTGTCATGTCATTAGAGTCAAGGTCCAACTATCTGGTGCCTTGGAGAAATACAGTTAGATGCCACTTAACGACGGGAGTATGACAGAGAAAGTCATCATAAGGCAATGTGGTCATGGTGTGTACATCAGAGAGTGTCCTGATAGTATAGCCTACTGCACACCTGACCTATAGAGTAGAGCCTGTTGCCCCAAGGCTGCAATCCTGCACAGCCTGTAGTACCATACAGAACAACACGAGGTTAAATCAAGCACAAGAGAACATGATGCAATCAAGAGATGCAGTAAACACAGGATGTATGAGGCGGCTGCCAGTGTGACACAGCATACTGTTTGACAGCCAACTTTTTTTTTTTGAGTAGCAAAGCGTAGGCCACTGTGTGTTCCCCTCCGAACCAATTCCAATCCACCTGTATAGATCCCTGTTAGCAGTTCATCACAAAAAGAAGAAATTTTGCATGATTCACAGTGCCAAGCAGTACATTTACACTATATTTAAATGTTTGACTTGGAATAAATATTGACATTAATAACTTTTTCAGGACATTTCCTATCGATAATAGAGATTTCAATAGCTGCTTACTAGATTGATTTCAAGAGTCATGAAGCTGTGGTAGTATAATAGCCCTTGACGTTGCTTTTTGGGACCAATGAGGAAAGCTTACTCTGCCATTAAGATTGGCTGTCCCATGGCCACGGATTCCATGAGCAGCCATCCAATGGGTGCAGCCCCAGTCAGCGTGAACCTTGAGGCATGGGGGGTCACCCTCAGAGTGAGGAATTTGCCAGTTTATGTTTTATGTCTTTTCAATAATTTTAACTCACTCTATTTTGAGTTTTTTACTAAAAATATATTTTAGTGTTTTGTTCTTTTAAAGAAAATGCATATGAATCTTACATTTTTGCTGTGATTAATTCATTTTTGATAGCTTTTATTTTGTTTCCCTTGATCTAAATGTGCCTCATATACACCTATGGTGCTCTACGGTCAGGTAAGTTTGGTGACACTAACACAGGTTTTCACTTCATGTGTATAATGACTGAGTAGGCAGTGAACTTGTAAGTAAGGAGAGGAGAGGTTTGGGAGCTGTAGGGAGGCTGGCTTAATGACTATCTACCTTCCTTAATCCCAGATTTGTACCAGACCATGCGTTTCAGAGGCACAAACTAGCTCTCATTTCCTGGCTTTTAGGGAAAATGCTAATGTCCTGGTTGGAAATCTTGTTCATTCATAAGCTGACCTGCTGAAGTAGGTCTGACTATGTTGAACAGACTGAAAATGGATTTGTTGGCTGGCTGCGTACCAGCATTTGGTAAAGATCTCAAGTTCAAACACGTGTCAGTTTAGCATGTGTTCAACATGTAGAATTAATTTCTGAACCAAACTACACAAAAATGAAAGGCTCAACTAATGGAATTTAAGGAAAGTTCATACTCTGCCAGCTTTATAGTTCATACTCTACCAACTGATAAGCAGCAGATTAAAATAAGACCAGCAAAGATGAAGAACATGGTGGTGATGGGAGAAGGTCTTGCAGGCATGTTACTAAAACTCTAGAGAGCTTGTGGCAATTGTCTAATTACAAAGTGAAACATTCACTGACAGAGGCAGGAAGAGAGATGAGGTGATGGGAGAGGAGGAGAGGAGAAATCTTTACTTTTAGAACACGTAAATTCTCACCCTGGGATCTATAATCCTTCCCATTGAAAAAAAAAAAAAAACACGAAAGAAAATTTACAAACTTCCCTAAAGTCCTTCGTATAAAACACTGGGAGCCAGCCAAAAGGTGGTCAGTGAGCATTTACGAACTTCCTAGCATCTCAAGGCAGTGACATAATTCTTATTGCTTGATAAATATAACAATTCTTCAGGATAGTCTTTTTCCCCAACTTAATTTTAAAAGGCAATATCACAAAGCTGCTGTTTTGTTGGGGTCCAGTATACAAGGGCTTGAGGTTCATGTGTCACTGACTCTCCTTCCCATCTCAGCTCAGGATGACTTTGGGACAAAGCCATCAATATGCATTAATAAGTCATTCCCACCATTATAAAGATATTTTATATTCATATATTATCAAATAAAGCTTGGGAAGTCAATGCACTACCTTTCTTTTGTTGATTCTGCAAGAAATTTCAGAGTTTCCTTGTAAGAGTGAGACAAGGCAACCTCCATGGAGTGAGGAGCCAGAGAAATCCATTGGTTAACAGTTTGAAGTTTTTCTTTCCAGTACAATTTACACGCATGCAGGTATTTATTTCATAAAATTGGGATCATACTGTACATTTTCATGTGTCGTATAACTTACTATGTCGTTAAATATTAGAGACCATGAATTTTTAAGGACTGAATAGTATTCTATTGTATGGATATCCCAGAATTTGTTTATTAATGTCCCCCTTTTGTTAAATGAATGTTATCTATTTTTCATTTGTGTAAAACAATGATGGTCATCCTTGCACATTAGATTAATGTTTGTGAATTTTCTTAGGATAAATTAACATAAGTAAAGTTATTGGTAAAATATCTACATTTTAAACAAACATCTCCAGAATGTTCCAAAAAGCTGACTCCAGTTTATATTTCCTGTAGGACTGAGACTGTCTGTTTCAACATGCTCCACCAACACTGTGTTACTGTTAAAAAAGTATTTTGCAGATTCACAGATAAAAATATGGTATATTACTTTAATTTGCTTTTTTTTTATTACCCAAGGAATTAAATTTCTCCATGCATTTGTGGACTTGTATTTATTATTGTTTGGGCTTATTCTGCACTCTTGAAAGTGATCGTTTTTGCAGATTGGCTCCCCCAGTGAGCATGAGTGATGGGGCAATCATAGTTTATAACTGCAAACCCAGGTGGAGAACAGCCATTCTTATGTACTTGCTGACCAGATCAATGGCTTTTATGTCCAGCAATGCACACCTGTCATAACTTTCTGTTCCTTATTCTTTCCCTGACATGTATCGATTATGCTGCATAATATGGTTTAGTTAAGTCATTGAGAAAACTATCTGATGGGTGGAATAATTTTTTTATTATAGGTTCACAAATTCATTAGTATCATACTTTAAAACTTTGCATATTTTGTTAAATACTGTTCTCTACTTATTCACCAGCGACATGTTCAAATTTGGGGGCCTGAGGAAGACTGTGACAAGTTCATTTTTCTGCCCTTCGGCAAAGCCTCATCAAACTAGGCTGGAAGAAGCAGTGTAGAGAGAGGACTGTGTTGTCTGAAGACTTGGTTTTGAATGACATTTGTGTGACCTTAGCCAAGCCAAACCTATCTGAGCCCTAGATTCTCCATCTGTAAAATGGGAATAATCATCACAGTTTTACTTACCATAAAAGTGTTAATAAAAAATAAAGGATGCATGTAATACTTATGGAAACACTTTGTAAACTTTTATAAAGTATAGACATGTAAGGTATTACTGTAGAATTTATCTCTTTTATTTCATTAAGGAATTCAAATTCATGAACTGAATAGTGATTAATACTGACTGTTTTGTACGGGGCCTTCCGGTTTACAAGTCCCAAAGTTTTACAAAGCTTGGCTCATACCCAAAAGAGCACATACTCTTCTATAAAAACTCTAATAAAGAGATACTTGTCTCATTTGACAAACGTCTACAAACCATCATGGTAGCATAAAAACAAGAATGTATCATACTTGTTTGAGCAGTTCTGAAAATACGCATTCTGGGGGACATTCTTTTGCTAAGTTTCACTGGTCAGTCCCTGTCTAATAAAATACTGAGTCTATAATGTACGGTGACTTCAGCAGTACTTGGAGCTTCACAATTGCAAGGCATGCCTTGGGAGGAAGCTTGCAGCTTTTTCCTCTCGTACCAAACTGAGGCTCTTCTCTGATAACTGTTGAAATGGAATGGAGGATAGTCAGGAGGAAACAGTCTATCCCTCCAGCCTTGAATTTATAAACAATTAAGTGATGCAAATAAATCAATTTCATTTCAAATCCAGGCTGACAAGGAACCAACTCTGAAAAAGGCAGCAGATTTCTAGGACATTCTTCCACATTGATTAGTTGGAATACCCAGAGTGCTGTGAAACATCTCCATTGTTTCCTGAACGCCAGGCTCTAGGAATTGCAGCTGATGGTATCCTCTGGCCTCTTTCCCCCAACCGATAGTTAAGAATTTTCTTTCTATCAAATTTTAAATTTCTAATTTTATTGAGTTACACAATTTGAGATATATCAAAATGTTATCATAGTTTTTAGAATTTTAGAAGTTTTAAAATAGCATTTGCTCATAATTCTACAACTGTAAAACAGTGGCCATTATTATTTTAATTTATTTTTAAAAAGGCATGGTTTCACAAAGTGTAATCAAAGATTCCGTTCCATATTGTAACTTGAATTTGTGGTTTTTTTTTCACTTAACATTAAATCCTAAAGTGCTTTCCTAATTCACAGGTTCATCTTGATAATGCTAATTATCAGGATAATGTTAGCATCAAAAGCATTTTCCATCAAATGATTGTAACTACCTAACCGTTCTTTGTCGTAGGACATGTCCATCGCTTCTTTTCTGTAGTATTCATTGAAGCTATATTTGTATTATAATCCATCCATTCATAGAAGCATCAAATATTTAAAACTGAAAAGGGGGAATTACCTAGAAGGAAACCGCACAGATCTAAAAATGTTGACTTAGACATATCTGGAAAGGTTACTCTGTCATATCAGTGGCTTGGGAGGAACAACATAATTTTACGTTTAATATTTTATGGTTGTAGGTAAGGATTTGAAAGGTTAGAAAGAAGTCCCACTGGAGGTGGGGAGCTGGAACCTTGAGCACTTGGTAGAGTGAATATAGTTTTCCTCCTGTTCGGCCAGGAGAACAGTAAGAAAGCTTGTCGCTCATGCTCTAGGTGGGCAGAGTTTGGAGGCAGGAAATCTTCTGAGACTGGTTATCTATCTTTATTATGTGTAAGATCTTGGCTAAGTCACTTTACTTCTCTGGACGAGTTCCATCTTATATCAAAATAGACTCAGATTAGATGTCTAAGGTCCTTAACAACATTCTCTAATTCTGTGATTTATAAACATTGTTTCTGCTCAACACTGCTCTGAGTGGCCTGGCCTGGAATCGTGGGAAACGAAGAGGACTTACTGGATGGAGGAAACTTAATTCTGATGGAGGCAGGAATTTCCCAGAACAGATGGATAGGTGGCCCAATGCATCTTGCTTTACAAGGTTTTTGTGTTTCCTGGCATTTCATGATGACTGTTAAAACACCATATCTTTCTAATTGGAGGTCTTGTGAGTAGAGATACTTCACTTCACTGAAAATTCAAGTGGTGGATGGCCGTGACTCCTTTTCTGCTGGTTTCATTTTATCCTGCTGAGAAGTCAATCCTTGGCTGTCCATGAACCTGTCATTTGGAGTTAGAACAGGAGTGATGGAAGTGAGGGGAGTTGATGCGTGAAGCAGGCACCTGGGTAACTAAGAAGGTCTTAGAAGCTTGAGTTGTTACATCATAGACCAGCTATTGTATTGTAGCCCAGTTTTCCAGTTCAGTCCTTGTTTCCAAAGTAAACTTCTCTCATGAAGTGAAAATATACAGATCTGTGTTTCTTAACCCTCTCGTAACCCATGTCCCTCCTGATTAGCCTCAGAGTCAATCATTCTTTCTCCACTTCCTCCTCACACTCATGTGTATACACACACACACACTCTCTCTCTCTCTCACACACACACACACACACACACACACACACACACACACACACACACGAGATGCTGCTGGTCATGTTGATAACCCCTGGTACAAACTGAAAGAATACTAGATTCATTTCAGGGCAACTCAGTTATAGTCTCAGGTCAATCACTTATTAGCTCTGTGACCTTGGATAATTTATCAAACCCCTTTGTAAATATTCTTTCCATTCAACTGCAGTGCTTTTACTTGGCGGTAAGCTGCAGTGAAGAAGGAAGACTGTCTGAGGTTATCCCAAAGGATGAAGATCTAGTCTTCTTAACCTCTTCCGCAGTATCTTCCTGGAGCACATGCAGCCGTGCTATTTATGTTCCCTCTTGAGGATGCAGTGGGTGGAATTTTTCAGTGCGACTACTAGGAGATGAGAGACTCTCAGTATGTCTTTACTGATGAGCAGCACCATCTTTCTTATACCTTTAGATCATATATGAATGAGCCTCACCTTATCCCAACACAAAATTCTGATGGCTTTGCCTCACCCACCAACCATGCTCCATGTCCCATAACATGTCAAAACAGACAATAGTTGGTAAAGAACAGTGCAAATTCTGAAAGCTTGCTTGTTGTACCACCATTTGTTCTCTCAATTCTGTCACTGTGCAGTTTTCTGTAGATTATATTTCTCAGATTCTAGAAGACCAAATGTTTTCAAATAATTTGGTGTACAGCAGAGTACCATGAGTTAATTGACACTGGATAAATGACTAGTGATGAGAGAACAGAGGTTTGCAAATACGACAGCCAAGAAACTAGGGCAAAGTTCGACTTACCTTGAACGATTGGCCCCTGGGAGAAATGTCTAGGAGTCTTGGAGGAGGAGATGCTGTTTGTCTGTGTTTGTACTGCAGGTAACTGCGCCCTTCTTTTCTCCTCCATCAGCCCCCCTGCATGTTAGAAACATTGTGTTATAGCTGGAGGAGGGAGGGATAAAACTTGGTTAAATTGGCCGTTCCAATGTTTTTGATGTTATGTAGAGGCCATACAGTGGGTCATTGTGGGAGCAAGATACAGCCTTTGATCTGTGTCCAGAATGCAATGTGTTTAGCAAAGCAATTACTCTAGGTTAATAGCTCTGTATCTGTAGTGTTTGGTATTTAAAGAATCAATTTAAACATCTTTTATTCAAAGAAAAACCTTGACAATGTTCTGTGGTTAATGCATTTCAAGTATACTTCATGTTTCAGGAGTAGACAAAAAGAGAAAGAAGTAGATTTCTCATGGTTTACTTCTGATGGTGAAAACATAACCATTTTTTAATGTCCTAATGTTCTTCCCGTGGTGGTTGCAGAATGCACTTACTGTGGCTCTGTGCTGTAAGCATAGGTACAGAGGAGTTGCTGATAATAGCCCAATCTGGGAGCTTTCACGAAGCCTGTGAGTTGATTTTTAGTTGCAGGCTCTTTATGTATTCATAATCACTACCCCTCAATCTATCAATTGTGAAAGAATTAGAAAAATAACACTGGTGGCATTTGAAAGGATAAAATTAGGAAACACTGTATGACTTTATTAAATAGAGTCTGGTTTTTTTTTTCACAAATAAAATGGCATGATATCTTCATCATAAGAGCTAAATGAACTAATAAATGCATGCGAAGCCACTTTATAAATTATAAACTGCCTTATAAATTTATTGTAAAATGAAAATACCCTTTTATCTCCAGTTTTGGTTGCTTTGCCTTTTTGTCCGTCTAGTAATCGCATATGCTTACAGGTTGGCACTGAAAAGGTTGCTTTAAAATTGCTTATGATTTTATTAATATCTATTCTATTTGCAATTACCATCTTATTGAATGTTAGATTTCTTTGTAGAATTCACGTGTAGTTTGGTATCATTTAGTAATTATCCCGAGAGACAGAAATGTGGTTAACTGTTACCTTTCTGGACTGGCTCTATGAGTAAAGGGAGATTTGCCTCATCATATCCATTACTGTACACGGCTGCTGCAATGAACTCCTCCCAGCAGCGGAATGCCAGATGTAGGAATGTTCACTTCAGGTTTCTTACCTCAGCCTTTTGGTTTCGGTTTGATTCAATCTGCGAAAGACCAAGTAAATCAAGGACAGAGAAGGGCTGCTTTGTGAAGATGAATTGAAAAAATTAGAATTCTTCAGCCTGGATAGGTACTTGTCAATAGGATACATGATCAAAATCAATAAAATGGTGAGGAGTTAGGATTTGTGCGGTACCCCCAACGGAGTACTCTTTAAAGCTTGAAATAAGCGTTAGGACTTAGATTCCACTATCCATTTCATCAAATCTGAAACCTGGAAACAATTTTTTTCCAGTATTTTTCTGGTTAGAGAAGCACTGTGTTAATTGTAGGAACTGTAGAAAATACAATTGAGCACAGGAAAGAAAATAAAAACCTACATCCCCACGTCATAGATATCATTGCTGCTGATCATAACCATACTCACTGAGAATAGCCTCTCAAGTTTTGTTTTGTGTGTGTTTCTATCCAGATCGGTACCTAGTTGGGGGGTATAACTAAATTAGCATTTCATTGTCACATGCACACATGTGAAATATCCATTATTTAGATGAATCATAATTTGTTTCCAATTTGTAGACATTTCAGGTTGTCTCCAGTGTTTGCTCTTAGATGTAGTGGGGCAATGAAAAGAGCCTTGTACGTAAAAAAAAAAACACAAAAAAAACACAGAAGTTTTCTAGTTCTTTGATTATGGACAGTGCCTAAAAGTGGAACAGCTGGGTCAAAGGTACCTATAAGTTTTAAGGATTTTTGCAGCATGTCACCATGTTGTCCTCCAGCAGTGTGCATTAAGAGCTCCCTTTGTCAAACCACTTCCCCATTGTCTTACTGGCTCTCTAAATTACGCATGCCTCACTCGCGCAGCTTTAGTTAACGCCTCATCGTTTCTTCACTGGTTTACCTCAACAGCCTGTAGTGTTGAGTCTTTCCAAAGCATTCTCCACGTTTTTCAACATGATCTTTCTCAAGCAGGAATCTCATCACATCAGTGGCTCCTCTGTAGTCTTTATATGAACCCACATTTCCTAGTATGTATGCAGCGCTCATGAGCATTTGAGCCGTCCCGACCTCTCCAGCATCATCTGTAGACATTTGCGCTCTTAGAGTCTGGATTTCAGTCTTCTAAAATTGTGGTAGAAGACTTCCGGTCTGAGGCATGCTTTTTTAATTAAAAATATTGGTTAAAGTAGGGAGACGTGAAAATGATCCATCTTAAAATTTTGTTTTAACTTTAGACACATGCCTGTCTTTTGATGTAGGGCAAGGCCTTTCCCTTGGATGTGGCTCCACTCATCAGAGTCCAGCATCGTTGTTCTTGTGTCGTTTTTCTTGTGTAACCCAAGTCTCAGCCCCGCCTCTTACTCTGTGCCCTTGGACAAGTCAGGTCCTCACTTTTCTCATCTATCTAATGGAGGAAGTCGTAACTTTTAAATGATCCATAAAAACCACGAAGAGCTGGTGGGCGCACAGTATGCCTTCAATACATGATCCCAGTTGCTATTGCGACTGTGATACTAAAGAACTCATAAAAGTGATCCTGTAAAGAGTACAATCAGAGAAGGATTAATAAAAATGCTTTTATAAATAGTGTATCCTTGCTGCACACTCATTGCAAAGAATTCAAAGAGGAAGTGCTAGCTGGGTAGCTATTTGAATCTGCAATCTCCCATTTACCAGCTGCAACATTCTGGGCTATTTTCTTAACATCCCTTCATCCTGATTTCTCTACCAGTGAAATGGAGATAATGACAATGCAAGACTCAGGGTTATTATGGATATTAAATTATAGGATGCATATCAATTATGGTTCCTGGAAGATAACTGCTTAATAAATGTTATCTATCTCTGACAGTTAGAAGTCGCAGACTTGGTATGCAAAATAGAGCTTTATTTGTCTATAACTGAATTTTTCTCACCTCTTGAGACTCCCTTTCCTTCATTGTCAGAAAATGAAATCTTGCCAATTTGTGGTAAATTCTGGAACTTTCAGACTTTTTCATTCCATCTCTAGTTTAAGTAAATACTCAGTTGATTTGGGATTCTTTCCTTCTACTTTGCTTCTCCCTTAAGATAGGTTCTGGAGATTATGTGTTACTTTGATAATCTGTGACACGCGCACTCGGATGTAGGGGTCTCGGTGGTCTTTGTCTCCGCTGAGTTTATAGCTGAAACTTATTCCCCTTCTGCTTCCTGGGCTCTGGACACTGTGGAACCTCTGATTCCCTGGAGGCTGGTCCATCTGCTTTAGCTCTGATACTTTTGGGGAAATTCTTGGTGTTCTCTGGCACCTCACTGGAGAGCCCAGCGCCTGTAAGGTGGCCCCCATCGACTTCCATGCTCACTCTGTACTGGCAGGTTCTTCCATCTCTCTGGACCCTGCTGGGTGCTGAGCTTCTCTGAGCATCGGAACTTACCGAGGGATTCTGTCGATTTATCCCTATCCACCTGGGCCTGGCTCAGAGTGCAGATAGGGAGAGAAGGGCTCTCTTTCCATCTCAGAAACCCACAACAGCATGTAACTCTTACTGTTTGCGTTAGTTTTCTAGTGCTGCCACAGCAAATCACTAGACAGGTAGCAGCTCACACCACCACAAGGTTATTATCTCACGGTTCTGTAGGCTGATGTCCAGGTCGCGTTGGCTGACTTCTGATCACGTTTCACAAGGCCGAAATCAAGGTCCACTTCACGCTTACCAGGGTGTTGACAGTTTCTTGCCTTTGCAGGATTGAGATCCCCAATTTCTTGCTGGCTGTCAGCTAGAGGGTGTTCTCAGCTTCTCGAGGCCACCCACATTTCTTGGCCCTTGGCTCCTTTCTTCCATCTTCAAAGCCAGGTGTGGTAGGCTGAGTCTTCCTCACCTTTTGAATCTCTCTGACCTCCCATTCTGTCTCATCTTTCCTGCCTCCCCTTTTCCATGCGCCTCTCTGACTCCTCTTCTTTTCAGAACTTGTGATTACATTGGGCCCACCCAGATAATCTCTGTCTTAAGGTGAGCTAATAAGTAACCTTAATTTCATCTGCAGAGTCCCTTCACAGCAGTGCTAGCTTCGGGGTGACAGTGGTTAATTGACTAGCCAGGGAACAGGAAACGGGTGGGGGAGGGGGTTAACATCTTTAGAATTCTGGCTGTAACATTCTTACCCCAAACCTCCTTTGACTTTCTCTCCTCCATAGTGGAGGGATAAACTGGCAAGACATGTGTCCTTAAAAACCATTGCTTATCCTAGGACCTCAGCTTTTGATACCCAAGAAATATTTAAAAATGCCAAACTATTTTCTCAAGATGCTCTGGACATGAGAACTAAAATCAACCTTTTTCTCTGTTGTATCATGTATACCAAATGGACAGTGCATACACAGAGCCCTCCATGTCTCTTTGGGTGGTGGTTAAAGGGTAAAACACCTAAGGCATGCCAGTTAGGTTAAACATGTATTGACTGTTCTGTAGACAGTGTCATGGGAGATTCTGACCTCAAAAGAATTTATAACCTAGTAGGGGTTTCATTTAAATAAAGACTCACAATAAATGCAGAATGTGCGAAGACCTTAGGAAAACACATAGTGCTGTCAGAACCCAGAGGAGGAGGCTGGAACCTCCAATTGAGAGGTGAAGCTTTTTAAAACATAAAGCAAAAGTGGTGTACAGGCCATCCTTGAAGCAAGGTAGGTAGTGGTTGAGAAAGAATTTTACAATTTACAATCTACAAAGTACTTTTCTATCCTGCATTTTCTCGACTACTACATTTAGTAGTCAGTTACTTTTTGCAGCAGGGATTATAGCATATGTGTTACCGCTATGGGAGCTAAGGCTGAGAGACTTGCTCATATCTCTCAGCCTGATACTGAGAGACTGAACCCAGTTTCATCAACTCTAGCTCATGTGCTGTTTCAGTCTACCACATTAAGATGAGCAGAAGGAGGATGGGGTAAAACACACAGAGAGAACTGCAAAAGCAAAGGCAGTGAGCTTGGCTAGGAGAGTGTGAACAGTAGCTGGTCTCCCGTAGCCTCCTATGCTCCCCACCTCCTGGTGTGAATACACCTGTGTGTGGTCCCCTCCCAAACTGGAGAGGGCTGGCCTGGGTAACCAACAGGATGTTGCGGAAGTTATGATGTGTGAGTCCGAGGCTACGTCAGACAGACGTCGCAGCTTGCAGCTGGCCTTCCTGTCTCTCACTCGGAGGGGAAGCAGCTGCCATGTCCTAAGAGACAAGCATCCCTTTGGGGAGGTTCACGTGGCAAGGCCATCTTGGCAGCAGATCTTCCAGGCACAGTCAGGCCTTCAGAACGCAGCCATGGGCAATGTTGTGACTGCCGCCCGAAGGGAGACCCTGAGCTAGAACCATCCAGTTAAGCTGCTCTCAGATTCCTGACCCACAGAAACTATGTGAGATGTTTATTATTGTTTTAAGCAGCTAAGGTTTAGGCTAACTTATTTCACAGTCATCGATAACTAATACAGCATGGGTTTTAGAAGAGTGAGTAATCAATCTTAGTTAAATGATGTTGAACAGATTGTAAAAAAAAAAAAAAATCGCCCTGGAGTCTAAGAACCTTATTTTTTATTCTGTAGGCATGAAAGAGACACTGAAGGGCTTTGAACAACAGAGTGCTTGGAAAAATAGACTATTGGAGAGTCTCTTGCATATGGAGTATTTACAGATTAACTGAATTCCATGCCATTTGGGCCTGGAAAGCAGTCATTAAGGGATTAAACACCCTCCAGATACATCTGTCTCATCTTTTTTTGAGTCTGAAAATTTTAAAACCTGTGTCTCTCTTTTTGCAACCCCAGGAATCACATTTTCTTTTTATTTTTATTTTTCTAATTAGTAGGGCACTTCATATTTCCAGCATTCCTACAAGGCTGCCATGAGCCCCTGGAAGATGAAATGACTTGTCTGAAGAGTGTGCTAGAGGCAAATCTGTGGGTTACCACCAGGAGGAAGTATGCATGGTGTATAAGCATGTAGTAATTAGATTTCAGCCAAACACAAGCATAGGAAAGAGTGTGCAGTGAGAAAACTCTGATCTGAAGCCTCTAGTCTCTGACCTTCTGGTGGAGTCAAATTATGAAAGGGATTTAATTGCCAGCAAAAACTTGACATCAACTCAGCCATTGGATTAGGAAAGAGTGATTGCTCTATTCACCAGGATACCTAGGAAGAATCAGGTGACACCTCCTGCATCTTTTTGACCTTTAGGGCTTCAAAGTCCTCTACCTAAACCCTAACCCTATCAGTGAATAGCCATGGCCTCTAAGCTACAACCTTCTCGGGAGAGTGATATAGGTGGAGTGAATGCTTTCTTTTTAAGTGAAGTGAAACCCAGGTTTAGAAGAAGTGGCCTAAAGTGACTCCACATCTTAGGATTTTGCTTGAACATTATAAGGGCTAATAGATCTTCTATGGAAATTTTGTCACTGAAGATGATCTTTCTGTATAATGGGTGCAGTTGGTCATGCTGGTGATCTCAGAGACATCACCCCTGGTTGGTTCTGCTTGAATCTCAGAGGCCTAATGATACAGTGGAAAGAACAGTAGACTGGAGTCTGGAGATGAAAGTGCTAGTTTTCCCTGTGCCACTGCCTGGCTGTGTGATCTTGGGCACATATTGAATCCCCCTGGGCCTTAATTTCCTTGCCCATAAAATGATGGATTAGGTGATTCCCAATTCCCAAGGTTCATTCTAACTACAACCTTCCATGGCTTGTGATTCCTTTTATGGAATCTCTCCATCAAAATTGAGGTACCATGTATCTGGGGAGAGTTTAGGCTGATAAGCCTGACTCTATTTCTAAAGGGACTAGGACAAATATAACCAAAAATGTTCCTTGGAAACTTTATGCACTGTTATTAGACACAGCGCATATTAATTTGCTTCGTTTTCTGTGTAACAAGAGTATTCCTTTGAAATTATAAAGTTACTTAATTTCTAAAACTCACAAAGGTTATGGTGGGAAGAATGGGAAAGGCTGCCTGCCACTGTATGAGTTAATGATAGGTAAGTAAGCAAGTGAGTCTGTGCCATAGATACGGTTCAGTGTGTTTTATATTCTGTTTAGTAATTGCAATTTTAATCAAGTATTATGATTTATAGAATCTTCTTAACACCTTGCAGGAGGTACACCCTCCTACCTACTATCAGACTGATCTTAGTGTTGGTGCAACATTACTATCTGAAAGGATGTTTGGGAATTGCGATGTCTAGCTGTTATAGATTTTCTTTTCAGGATTGGTAAGTGGAGACAGGGACCCTTGCAGAACCTTACAGGATAACTGAAACCCACCACTAATCACAAATCCTGTATTTTAGCTTCCACTGCAATTGCAAGTCTTCTTCACCCAGCCTGATTATTTTGCCTATTTTTTTTCTCTTTCTCCTTTTCCACCTATCCATCCCTCAGACGAGTGGTGAAAATGCAGTCAAGTGAGCAAGGAGAGAATCCTATTTATACTCTCCAATAGGTTATTTTTTTTTTCCTTTTTCTCTATTCCTTCTAAGAGGATTACATCCTCGATTGCTTTCTGTCCACAAATCCTCCAATGCCATTTGATCAGCATGTTTGTGACATTTCTGGTCAGATCAAGATTTGGCATTACCCCTGATGGTCTGAGGACGCGGTGAGCAGAGGGATGCTGGGATTCTTATACTACGTCAGACCTTTTCAAAACTCTCACTTGAAACAGATCCAAACTCCTGAACCTACTGAAGCAAAACTCTGTCTCCTAAGGCCGTGGTTCTTAAACTTGAGTGTGCATCAGAATCTCCTGGAGGGCTTGTCAAAATCCAGTTGTTGTGCCCAACCCCCAGAGTTTCTGATTCAGGAACTATGACGTAAGGCCCAGTAATCTGCATGTCTAACAAGTTCCCACGTGATGTGGATGCTGCTGGCCCAGGCACAACATTTGGAGAACCACTGTCCTAAGGCTTCTCCCAACCTGGAGGGATTTGAAAATCAGGCGTCTGTCCCTCTGGGGTTTCTCGATTCTGTCACTCCCCTGAGCCAGCTTGGCTCAGACCCACTGCCCCTTGGGTCTCGGGGGGTCGTGCTAATACCCTGTCCTTCAGATTCACAGAGTCCCGGACAACTGAAGCTGCGTCTGAATTCTGGGATGTCCAACCAACTTGAATTTCTGAACACAGTATAAAACCAGAGATTTAGGGCAGAATTTGTGATTTCCTGTGACCTAAGGAACATTGTCATTTAATCTTGAAGATAACCCTGTGAGGTAGGGAATATTTTCACTTTTTTCTATGAGGAATTGAAACTCAAAAAGTTTAACTTAGTTGCTCAAGAAATAAATGACTACGGATATTTGAACGCAGGACTCTGGCTTCAGTCCCTGGTTTTTCTTCACCTACGTCTCTTTCTCCTGGGTTCCGTTTTAAGGGTTCCCACCACCCTCCTTCTTCAGTTTTGTGTAGCCGAGATCGTAACAACTCTCTTTAATTAAGGTTTGAATTATGACTTACGTATACATAAGTGTGTGTTTGTTTATATATGAATAAACATACACACATGCTCCTTTGCTTCATTTTTATTATTTTTCATGTTTTTATCATAGTATGTAATATGCATTTTTGTAAGTTGCCCTAAAGCAGTTTAGGAACAAGGCAAGGAATACATAATACCCCCAAATATAGTGAACATGTGCACACACATTAGGCACCCATTCACAAGCTGGCTTTCCCTCCTGTCCTCACATTAAGTCTAAGAAAATTGTCTCTGTGTAGCCATAGACTTGTACTCGGTTTCAGCCACGCCCTTGATTCCATTAGTAAGTGCAGTTGACGTGACGTCTGTTGCCCTGTCCTCCTCCCCTTCTCCCCAGCACTTCTCCATAAATGCGATGAGGGCATCCTTTAGTGCTGGTAGAAGACAGTTGGCAGTCTGGAATGACATATTCCCTCTGTTGGAAAAACAAGAACAAGCCCCAAGGGCTTCAAGAGTGTGTCTGTGGGGAGAGTTTACATACTTTGTCCACCTTAATATCAATGTAGTCCCCCCCACCTTTCCTAAAGAAAAAAGCTCTTTTTCCACTGGGAGGGGGAAAACAAACAAACAAACAAACAAAAATTCTGTCATCTGCTGTTGAAGGTGCTAGTGAAACGAGCTGGATTGCCGGAGGAATGGTGATAAGAAGGGGGGACAAGGTGGTCATAGGTGCCCCCAGTAAAGCGACTCTGGGAAAATATAAAATCACTCTTTTTGGTTTTGAAGTTTGCATATGGAAGTGGGCGTGGGAACGCACCTTGTGCGTTATTGTGAAGTGGTGGAAGGAGGGTTATTTGAAATCTGATAGAAAATTGTAACAGCAGATGTGGATGGGTGGCTCATAATACTTGGTGAGCAGGTATGTGTTAGAGGTATGTGCACATGCGTGCATACACTTTGGTTCAGCTGTGTGTGATTTTCTGCAGTTACCTAGTGTTTCTCAGGGATGAAATTGCTCACAGGCAAACATAAAATATGCACTCTGTTCATATTGTTGCCTGATACATCAATTGCACCGAAACAAATTTGTGTTTTCAAAACAAGCATTATAGCAGAACCGACTTTACAAGTCAATTCTCAGAGGATTCCCCCTTCTCTTGTTTTTAGAACGACTTGATTGTCGTCTGTAAGATGAGAGGGCATATGAGGATGGCTCTTTTATATATATTTCCTACCGCTTAGAAAATTTTAGGTGATAGTAAAAGAAACATAAAGCAATGAGTCAAGTCCCCCTTCCAACCGCACAAACAAGTGTTAAATTTCTTTTTAGGCCACATAAAAATGTCCTATGTATCCAGATGGCCTTGTCAAGATGACATGGTCTCACTCCCTTATCACCCCACCCCTACCTTTGAGCTGAGCTAAGTGGGGCTGTCACTGATGACTGTATGTTTTTCATTTTCTCCCTGATTATTTTCCTTGACTGATAGTTGAAGTAGCTCTGTGTTGTTTAGTGAAGTATATATATACTCATTTGTTGCAGATATACTCGTATATATCAGCGTAGTTCCCAGGGTCTCAGCTGATTTCAGGATACGTTAAATCTTGCATGCAGAGTATTTGTGAGGGTTAATTCTGGGGTTCTCTGGGTGTTTTACCTTTTCAGGTTTACCTCGGGAAAGAGGGGAAAACCCACACGGAGAAAGAAGTAGCTCCACGTCGTTGAGCCTACATTTGCAGGCGAGCCATGTCTAGGAAAAGCACAGTCAAAATGCTGTCCTTGGAAGGAGCACTGGGTTATTTTCAACAGGTTGAATCTCTGTCTTCCAATTAGATATGGAAGCTGGATTCTCCTGTGTGCATTCAAATAACAGAGAGATGAATACTGCATCACTGACACAATTGCTGGGGCACTACATGCTTATACACATGTAGGAAAATTTTTTTTTAATCTAGATGAAGAGGAGTAAACTGTAAGGTCATAGAATTTAGGGCTGGAAGGAAATGTGGAGAGAGAGGATATTTTGTCCCATGCTTCATCTTACAAGATGGAATCAAGCCTACAGAGCAGTGCAAGCAGCCAGGAGGTCCTGACTGGTTATAACTGAACCAGGATAAACACTAGGGTTCCTACATAGCTGTTCTCTTGGCACCATAGTATTGATTTTGTAATTCAGTGAGTTCTGACCACTTAAGAATCCAGGCAACCCTCATTTTGTTTCTCCTGCTCCCTGAGCTCCGGCATTTGTCTCACCTGCTTGATTTGATTCCCAGGCCTGCCACTCTCATTTTATTTTATCTTTAAAGCAGACGAAAATGAGGGTCATTTGTATATAGGCCATAATTACCACTAGTTACCCTATGTCTGTAGTACACATCCTTTCTTACCTCCTTGGATACAAATATGAGTAAGAATAATCCTGGGAAGAGGAAAACGAAAGTGCTAGCCTGCTTCGAATGGAGGCCCATTTTTCCGCAGTTTTGTTTTATCTAGGCAGTGAACTCCTCAGATGTATTACTGGAGATGTGAGGACCTGGGGGGAAAAAAACACCCCACAAGATTTCAGGAAAACAATGTTTAACTCCTCAAGATATTTTTTAAAAACAAAATTGGAAAAATGTTTAGAATGAAATATAATCTTTAAGATACAAAGTGTTCATATGCTCTTATGTGGCCCTTAACCCTTTAAAATGATTTCTGAAAACCATGTAATTGGAGGGCCTTAAGGTGATCGACTGTTTACAGTGTCAATGTAGTACACTCCCAACACCCGAAGAACAAGGTGAATAATAATAATATTAACAGTCACTGAGCACTTACTTGATGCCAGTACTTGTCTGCATGGGAAAATGCCATCTTTACTACTCCATTTGATGGAGGGGGGAACTCAGGACGTGGCTTCACTTGCCTAATTCTACACAGTTAATAAATTGAGAAGTTGGGATGCAAATCGAGGCTGTCTGCTTTCTGGCTTACACTCCTAGTGGAAAGGAAGGGAGGAGCTAGATGCGCCTGACTTAGTCCCGCCTCCCTCACTTATCAGGCAATTCAGGGCAAAACTGCTTGCAGTTTTGTTATGCATGAAAGGGGAACAAAAAGAATACCTGATTTTCTTTTCTCACAGATTCTTTGTGATAATCTAAGAAAATAGGGGAGGAAAGCATTGTGTTTGATGAAGGTTTCTGCTATGAGTCAGGGACCATAACAGATGGAGTTCACATAGCATCACTAGTCTTTGCGATCCCTGCTTATTGTTAGTGTGTAATTCTCAAACTCACTGTTGACTCCAGAGTCACTGCCATTTTCAGAAGATGGATTAGCTGCCATCTGTTCCCATTTGTGCATTTTTCTTGTCTCTATTTCCTGTCTTGTTCAACTGATTTCACTGGGGTCTGGAGATTATTTTTAAAGCAGTACATGTTATTTGTAGACAATTTGGGCAAAGGGTTTGAAAAGCTAGTTTACAAGGAGGAAACTCAAAGGACCATCAAGTGTTGGAAAAGATGCTCCAAGTCACTACGGTAGTAATGAGAGAAATGCAAATTTAATCAATAATGATATATTATGTATAGCAGTTTAGAGAGCTCATTTATGCCAGGTGTTCCTGGGGCTGTGGGGGCATGCATTGCAAACAGGAGTATAGTACCTACCATTATGGGGAGCCATTTGCCACACTTATTCAAATTAGGGCCATTCATATGCCCATGACCTAGCAGGTATACCCTCGGGAATATATGAAAATATCTTTGTTTTACATATATATAGAGAGACACACACACACATATGCACACACATATGCATGCATGTATATATGTACATATATAAATATAAAACACATCATAATAAGACATAAGTGGATATTCGCGCAGGTTATTGTGGTGATAAGAGGGAGTTGGAGGTAACCCTGGTATCCTTCATGAAGAGAGTGCTTAGTTCACATTTGATGAATGAGCATAAAGGAGTATTATTACAGCTGTTAGAAGCCGTTGATCAGATGAACATTTATCAATATGGATGGAGCCTTTAAGTGGAATTATTCCTTCCAAAAAGAGGGGAAAGAGAACATCCAAATTTTTGGAGGTAATTTAATTAAGCATTTATATTAAGTTTCCTGTTTGCAGAATACTTTTCAGTTGCCTCTCATTTATTCTTACAAGACTGGCCACTCCTACCCCCAATGTACATCTCAGATTTCCTAAGAAATAAAAATTTGGAACAACAGGTAATTTGCCTTGGACATTGCCCCCAAACCATGTTTTTCATCAGTAGAGGAGCAGATGCAGATAAAACTTACTTGACATCTGAAAAGCAGCTGTCTCAGAACCTAATTACATCCCTGTGAAATCACAGTGAGGCTGAGAGCCGTGAAACATGGGTGGTTCCCACCCAGGGTCCTGCTTCTCGGGGATATAATAGATGGGGAGCCAGAGGTTGTCAGGGGTGTTTACAAAGCCTTGCTGTGCACTGAAGCCGTGTGGCATGGAGACATCGCCACAGGCCAAGAGTGGGAGGGCTGGGCTCAGTGCTGGCTCTGTCCTTTTCTAACAGCGTGGCCTTGATCACGTCAGTAACCTCTTGTAAAGTGAAGACATCGGCCTTCCTTGTCTCACAGGCGGTTGTATCCAATGGGTAGCACTGATTATTCTTTGCAGTTTCTAGAGTGCTTTGGACGTATTCCAGCTCCAGTCACCACGGTCTGATGATCCTACACAGGTTGGAGAAAGTGTGTGCACATCTGCTTTTCCTGAGTCTTGATTGTCAGGTGTATCTTTCTCAGGCTCCTCTGTTTGGACAAGCTATTGGAGTATATTCCAGAATGCCAGATAAGAGGGAAAAGGAAAACATAACATAGAAAAGGAAGGGAAGAAAGGGCAGGCACTCCCCCTCCACCCACTTTCCTGCTCCATTCAGCACACTGATTTCATTCAGCAGCTCTGTTCTGCTCTGTATGGAAAGACAGCCTCTTATCATAATGTGCGTGAATACTGGAATATAAACACACATTTCAAACTAAATTCTGATGTACTTGGCTGCCCCATCTGACAGAGCCCTGGATGTCTCTTTAGCAATGCCATCCATTTGTACTCCATTAATTTATGGTCCTTAATAATTTCTTCCGAGTAAATATGAAGTTTACTTTGTTTTATCTATGAAGAAAGGAGCCACAGAGCAGATGAATAGTGTAAATAAGTTTGCTAGGAAACAGATGAACCTTCTTGAGATGCATGTAACTATGTACTGATTATGAATGATTTTAGTCATTAAGGAGTCCTAAGGGGATTTCTACTTGGTAATATTTTATTAGCATTTAATTTGAATTACTCTAATAAAACTCTGCTTCTTTGAAGCTTGTCCGTAACTCAATATTGCCACACATATTTTCCTTGCATCAGTGTGAATTTGTTGTAAGGTATGATTGTAATTAATTACGCGGCCCTACATCCTTTGGATACAGTCTGGTATAATTACATCCTTTGAACAAGACTTTCAATTTTCTCTTGGTTTCTTAAGATAAAATATCTTGACACAGGTTAAGGACTGTATAGTACTGGAACCCAGGGCTTCTGCATCCTGCTCCAAGACTCTTCCTCCAGAAATACCCTGCCTTCTTTCTCTTCATCCGACTAGTAGAGCTCTACTGAAGGCTCACTCACGCCTCAGTCATAATGGGAGATTTGGGTTCTTGGTGACGTGAAGCAGTTATTGGAAGAGCATTATAAATGTAACACTCGGTTTAGTCTAGGATCCTAGAGTATTCCAAATAAGCCCCAATTCCCAACTTTTTTTCCTGCTTCTTTGCTGGGTTAATATCTGGAATCTGTCCTTAGTGGCTCTAGAATGAAACGCCGGTTCTTTGACCAAAGAATCAGGACTAATTGGGAAATAAATCACATAGTTTGCTATAACTAAAAGGGAAAACTCCCACAAATATGCTTGTCATTTTGAGTCATTCTTTCATGCTTTATAGGACATTTTCAGGGTCTCAGAGAAGCTCTTCTGTCTATGAAGGTGCTCCTACAAGCATCTTGTTTTACATATGAGGAAAATGGAGAGAGCACTTCTTTTGACAGGAAACTTCACTTCTTGTGACTGAAAACCCTCACAACACTCGTTATGTCTGGTGTTCAGAGATTTCCTGGAGTAAGGGAAACAATAGACAGTTAAAATGGCAATATCAAGAGAATTCTGGGGTTTTATAATGAATACCAGGGGAAATTTTCCCTCTTGAGTTTGTAAGAAAATAGTAGGAATATTTGGGAGGCTGGAAATAATGAGGAAATGAACTTAATGCTTTCAAAAATGGAGTGTTCTTTCTACTCTTTGGGAGTTGAAAAAAATAATAATTTTATACCACGGTTCCTATTTTCCTGTTACTGAGTTGAAAATAACTAAGGAAATTTCTCTTCAGCTGTCCCTCTCTGCATTTTAAGTAATCCCTCCCGAAAGACACTTTGTAGCTTTCTTTTTTTTAATTTGATTAAACATCATTAACAGTTCTTGGATCCAGTTTATTATGTTTTAATTTTCATATATGTGCAGGGCTTCTGAGGCTTTTATGATTTCTAATTTAGCAGCATTAGTTATTTATCTGCTTCCTCCACCTCCCCCAAAAAAGGAGTCAAGCATTATGAAGAGATGTTTATTTTGGCTTATTTTCTGTGTATTGCAAAGTGTGTATTCACAGTTTTTTTATCTTAATTTATACAGTTTTATTATGATTTTTCAATTCCTAATAAATTTTAATATGTTTGCCATGTCCAACCCATTAAAAGTACAAGTTTTGTAAACAATTTATGTGAGCGGCTGCTTCCACTTCTGCAGTTTTTCACTTACCACAAGAGCTGTGGATGGTTTGAGAGACTCCTGTATTAGTTACATGGTATACCTGAATAGTAAAACTAACATAGTGGCTTAATTAAAAAAAACCAAACAAATAATAGAGCAATTATGAGTCATTAACATGTTTTTAAAAATTGAGTAAGACTTTGTTTTAAAATTAATCAACATTTTAAAAAGCTGTAATGTGAAAATAAGTCTTTCTCCCTATATTCTGATTCCTAAATATTCTTTAAAGTAACCATTGAGTTTCTGCAAATCCTTGCAGAAATGATTTAATATTCTATTCATCTACAAATACACATACAGAAATACATATGTGCACATAACACGCATCTATACTCATATGTATTTGTGGAAGCATATGGATTCTGTTGGGTAATATACATTTTTTAGCAACATATCTTGAATATATGCCCATATCAGTACATATAGGTCTACCTCATTTTACTGGTTATGTACTCGTAGTATTCCATTGTGTTTGCATGCCTTAATTTAACTTACCTTCTATTTATCAACATTTGGGTTATTTTCAGATTTATCCTGTTGTAAACAATGCTGCAATAAACATCCTTAAACATATTTTTACATTTTTTGGTAAATATATTTGTAAAATACATTCAAAGTAGGGGAATTACTAGTGAAAGTGTATGTATTTTTAGTGTCACTAAATAGTATCAAATTGTCCTCCAAAATTACTGCACCAATTTAGACTTCTACAAACAGTATATAAGAATACTGTGTCAGCATTGAATATATCAGCATTGAATGTGACAAAAATTTTAGTTTGCGTGTATAATAGGTGAAAAAAGCATCTTATTTTGATTTACATTTTTAGTTATTCCTGTGTCCATGGTTCTTTTCAGTAAATGCTTACTGAGCACTTACTGTGTGTCATCATTAAAATAGGATTTGGGGACCAAAAATTGTCATTGAGTCATGGGCGTGAGTAAGAAGCCTCTTTTTAAAAGAAATCGAAAGGTTGAAAGCATAGAAAAATGGATCTTTTGCTCCCTGCTGGCAGAAGGAGACTGTCCCATAAAGGATGGAAAGTATCCACCAATGTCGACTTTAGGTGCCATTCATGGTCTAAATCGGCAGCTCTTCCCTCTGCATCAGTGACTTTGCTTTCCCCGTGGAAGGCAGAAACTTTTGTTTTTCTCCAGAACCTGCCTTGATTATCTTGTCAGTTGTTCCTAGGAGCCTAGGAGCCCGCTCAGCTGTTGGTCTCTGTTCTGAAAGGCCCAGGAAAACATGGAATTCTATCAGCAGAACAGCCCAGGGGCTGGAGAAACTCAGTTTATTCATTGGTCAAGCTCCTCCATTCTGTGGGTTTTCAGACAAAGTGTTTCATTTGGGGCACCCAGCTTATATTATAGACACTTCGAGTATTTCTTTAGAATTCATTGAGGAGAGAAAAAATATGGATAGCAGCATCAGTCATTTGGGACCATGTAGATTCCCGACACCAAAATTACCTAAATGAGTAAAGTACAATCTGTAAGTTAAAATATCTGGTTGCTAGCCCATTAAATAAATCAATGGGAGGGTCCTAAATACCCAACATAATGGATAGATAAACCTGATTTTTCTCAGTGGAGGCAAATATAATGATAATTTGACTCTTATTATTATAGGTGAGGATGAGCGAGAACTGAGGTTTTCTAAGAATTGAAATTTTCCTGGAGTTAGCCCAGAGTTTGCCCCTTAGAGCTGTCCACTCTTGGGCCATTGCCTTGAGCCTGTGGACACTTTTTTTTTTTTTTCACCTTGGAGCAAGAGGAAGCTTGAGTTTGCCCTATAGCTGTGCATGTTCCAGGCCAGTGCCCAGGGAGGCTGACTTGGCAGCTGCCCTTTCCACAGCCAGCCGGCCAGCCAACCAGCCCAAACGTGTTTTAAAAGATAAAGACACAAAAGCTAAGCCCCTTTAGAGGGCCTGGAACAGGTTAGTAGTTGCTAGGCACGTTTAAAGTAATTCAGTGTCCTTGCCAAACATCTGCCATGCAAATAAGGAACTTTCAGGAAAGGACAGTGAGATGGTGGTGCGTGTTGGTTGCCATAGGAATGTTTCCCTATTGGAACAAGACCACAGAGTGGAGAGAACAAGACAGCCACATCTGTGGTTCTTGCTGCTTGGCAATGGGAACCCAGAGTGGGCGGTGGAGGGGAGGTGAACCATGGGAAGAAGGAGCGAAACCCAAGGTTGTCCAGGTGTAAGGGTGTGGGAAAGGTTTAAGGACAGTGCAATCTCTGAAGGGAGGATGAGGCTCAGCAGGTGAGACCCTAGATGCCTTTGAAACTAACAGTTTATGAAGCTAAAAAGAAAGAATAGATTAACTCAGGAGAAGAAAGAATAGATTAACTCAGGAAAAGGACGTGATGAACTCTTACGGTATTCTGAAGACCTGAGATTTGTTGGAGAAATTACAATCCAGAATTAAGTCAGGGAGAACTCCAGTTAGACTCTGGATTAAAACCCAGGTTTAAATTAGACGCAAATTGAAAATTGTGAAATTTAGTGGAAAAATATATCTTGAAGGTAGGTATTTTTTATTGATATAAATATTAAGCTAGAGTATGTCTTTATAATTCATTTAAAAAAGGTAGTGATTAAAGATTTGTTAATGAATTATGCTGCTGTATTTATCAAGTTCTGTTTTTATAGGAAAAAGAACACAGTTGACCGAATTTTGTGCTGCCAGTATCAAACTTTAAAGAGATCCTCTGAGATGGGCTTATTGCCCCATTAATAAGCACCTTACACATCTGGTGGCAGCTTCCAGAATGAAAGCTCAGGGCCCAAGCAGAAATCAGCAGCTTTTAGAAAATGTTAAACCTTGAATGTGCTACTTCTCTATTATTAATCAATTACCCAGCTCTTAAAATGGAGGTGACAGCTAATCCTTGCCTCTCTGGAATGGTGTAAGCATGGCTGCTGCTCTTACTGAATATAGTTTCTGGAGGTGGTGTGAGATCCCAAGGTGCCTGTGATGGTAATGACGGGCTTCGTTTGTCTTTCAGTAGTGATTTAGGTCAAGGATTTTTCTAACTTTCAGGTTACAATCTTCAGGAGAACTTTCTTTGATAAAGTTTTACTTGTACATGCAAAGTATATATGATTTTATTATCATTTGCCATATATTTGATTCATGTTCAGAAGGTATTTAAAGTAGTTTCTTCTTTAGAACATATACGTATAAATATTGGGACTATATATAATTGTTTCTTTACTTTTTATGTGGTTTCTTTTCTGGGTCATGTAAAAGAAGACTAACAGAATGTGATATTTATTCTCAAATATTTGAAGTTTAGTGATGTGTAAATACAAAGCGTGTCACACACCCAGCCAAGGGGTCACTGTGTGCTATTACAGGACTCACTCCCTTGCTCCGTTTCTTCGGTCGGGAAATTTCAGTGTCTTTTTCACTTTAGAAATGATGCTGGGTGATTGTCACAAATTAACTAATCTGAGCCAATTTGTAGACCAAATGCCAAATTTTAATTTATTGGGAGATTATAATTTAAAAAGTCTATGTTTGGACTTTTCAGATGGTGTAACCTTGCTCTGGTTTGATTTTGACAAAGAAGCCTAACTATATACCAGCTATAATGTTCTTAAAAAAAAAAAAAATGGTATTCCTATGTAGACCTCTAGAATCTAGAGTGGTCTGTCCAATAAAAATGTAATGTGAACCTCAAATATGAGCCTTAAATGTCATTTTAAATTTTCTAGTAGCCACTTAAAAGATTAGAAGGAAATAGATGAAATTAATTTTAATATATTCAACCCAGTATATCCAAAATTACCATTTTAACAGCAGTTAATATAACTGATTATTGAGATTTTACATTCGTTTTCATGTTGACTTGAAATCCAGTGTACATATTACACTGACACATCTCAGTTCGGACACTAAGTTTCCACAGAAAACATCTGTATCCAGATTAAAATTTACAGTTGAAAAAGTGGATTTATATACCCAAGTTGTTCCAGACATGCCTATCAGTTTTTAAACAACTGAGTGTCAATGTCTAAATTTTAATTTAATTAAAGTTAAATAAAATTTAGAATTTAAAATAAAGTTCAGTTCCTCAGTCACATTAGCCACATTTCAAGCACTTAGTAACCACGTATGGCTGGTAGTGTCTACCATACTGGACAGCACAGAGAGGACCGCTTTTCTCTAGCTTCTTTCCTTCACTTCCATGTCCGAGTACCTCAAATTGGGAGACCTGTCTGAGAAATCTAAAGGAGAGAGAATCTCGCTCTATAAGCATGGAATTGCAGACAAAGAATTTACACTCTTAAAAGGAAATTTCCATTCAAGCTATATTAGAACCTGCCTGGCAAAGAGTTATCTATCTGGTTGACCATACTATCTCCACCCTTGCTCCCAAACCCACGCCTCATTGTCTTTCCAACAGATAAGAACCTGCCAACATTGACAGTTTGCCTCCCTTAGGCTCCTCTGGCTCTATACTCCGCCTGGCTCATTTCCATTACATCAGTGTATTTCCTGGTTATAAGGCCCCCTTTTATCTTTCTCATTGTTTCATATTCCACATTTGGTTTAATTTCTGTTTTACTAGTGAAGGATTCAAATGTTCAAATTCCAGTTTAGTTCTTAATTAAGGTCATCTATATCAAGGTCGGTGTGGTTGATTTATGTTCATTTGAAAAGAAAAATTTCCTCCAGATTTCTAGAGTTGGCTGGGACAAGAAACCTCACTCTCCCCTTTACCTATGGAAGTATTCTTTTTCTTTTTTGGGGTGAGGGGGCAAATCAGGTTTCTTCAATAGAGTCCCCTGTATTGGGCAGAACTGTTAACTTCAAAGAACTTCTCTTTCCCCTAGACAGGAGGAATTAAAAAATTGATATGTAGGTAGGTAGGTAGGCTGGCTCGCACATAATGACTTGGAAGGTAAAGACTCCCCTTAGCCTTGCCAGAATTTTTTGCCCTGAACCTTGCTTGGTTCTGAAACTTATTTAGCACATAGTGTAATAATGACACCATTCCCTCAAGGTTATAGAGCACAGAAGTTCATTGGTCCCTGCCACTTTTGAGGGACGTCATTGATGACAGTGTTGAAGTTCACCCTCGATGTTCTGGAATATATGAAGTTAAAAAGCAGAGGCTTTCCAGGTCTAGGGAATGGTGTATTATCCAAGACAGTAACAAGTTCTCTCTTGGCGAAAAAGCTAGCTTGGAAATAAGGAAATATTCGATCTGTTGAATCATTTTAAATTAATCTGAATAGAAATGCATACCGTTCCCCTTCCTTTATTATTACCGTGTTTCCCGAAAATAAGACCTAACTGGAAAATAAGCCCTAGCATGATGTTTCAGGGTGATATCCCCTGAACATAAGCCCTAATGCGTCTTTTGGAGCAAACCTTAATATAAGATCCGGTCTTATTTTTGGGGAAACACGGTATAAGAATTAAATCATTTTAAATAGGGCTTTGTAGAATCCGTATCAGTGACAGCTGGAAAATCTTGGATGCAAATCTTTAGTCTAATAATCAGCTGTAAGGGGTGTGACATAAGGAAAGTCACTGAATTGCTCTGGGCCTTACGTCTTACCTGTCAAGTGAGAGTGTTACACTAGGTGGTCTTGAGGCGCCTCTCAGTCACACGTGTTTTGATCATCTAGTCTAATCCCAGTTTCTGGGATTATGTATATAATATATATATATATATATATATTCCACATATATATAGGCTCATTTAATTCTGTAACCATTCTGCAAGGTAGGTATTGTTTCCTTTTTACATATCAATAAAAGTGCTCAGCAAAGTTATGTAGCTTGCCTAGAGTCACATAGTAAGTGAGCAGGGATTTTATTTGGCTTTAAAATCTGATTCCTTTCCACTAACATCCAATAGCAGGTGACAATAGGTAGACCTCAGTGATACCATTTTGGTTCCACTGAATTTGAGGACCCCTGATCTCATCCTGTTGATACCAACATAAATAGCTCCAAAAGAAAGGTAGATACAGTAATGGAGAAAATTTCATTTATAAGCAGAGGTTGTTATCCTGCATCTCAGAGATCCTTTGAAGACAGCAAAAGCAAAAATATAAAGGATTTTTTTTTTTTGGCAAATAATTGGCTTATAAATATACCCACTAATCTGCATCATTGATCAGTGGCAAAAGGTGCAATGAATCCTAAATCAAATTTAACTCTCAGAAGTGGTGCTTGCCACTTTTCAAGTAAAATGCAGTGCCGTCATCTTGGTTTTTAAGAAACCCTATTGTTCGGGTTGGTAGTTCTCAGTCTTTTATTTTTGGGGTACATGAGAGGAAACATTCAACATTTGAATTTCAATGTCCTTCCCATAGATATGGAAATTGTGCCAGTTATCTAACGCTACACAACAAACTTACTGTCTTGTATCAATAACCACGCTTAATTTTGCTCACAAATGTGCAATTTGGGCAGGCTCAGTGGTACCAGTTCATCTCTGCTCCACTCAGCATCAGCTAGGAGGCTGGGGGCTATCGTCATCTGAAGCTCACTCACTCACATGCCTGGAGCCTGGGCTGGGAAGATGAACAGCTGGGTTTCTCCGACATCTCTGTTTCTTTGTGGTCTCTCCAGCATGACAACTTCAGGGTCGTCAGACTTCTATGCCAGCTCAGTGCTCTCAAAGCACATGACCCAAGAGAGAGAAAGGCAGGCAGGAACCTTATCTTTTATGACCCACCCTAGGAAATCACACAGCATCCCTACCCTGAATTCTGTTTATTGAAGCAGTTACAAAGGCCATTCAGGTTCACTGGGAGTAGAAATAGATTCCATCTCTTGATAGGGAAGTGGAAAGTTTCTGGAAGAGCATGTGGAACTGAAAATATTGCAGTGGCCATTTTTGGAAAATACACTTTGCTACACAGATAAGCCAGGCTATGGGTTATATGCTGGTGCCCAAGATGTATCTTTGGGCATTTCTCTTCCACCCACGGGAACATATTGACATGCAAATGAAATATAATCTATTCCCTTATAATGTAACCCACCATAATTTACATTCTTCATAAAATTAAGTCATCTGTAAATTTTTGGCACTCTACCATTTCAAACAAATTAGTTGTAAGACACTAGTGGATTAGGCTAATGAGGGAGGGAGATAGTTGAGACTCCCTAATTTTCCATCATTGTTGAGCTGATGCCTGTTTAATATTCCTTAATTGTCATCATATTGCTGCTTTTCTACCTTATGTGCAGAGGTAAACAGCTGAATATTTATGTAAACAGCTAAGCATAGAAACCTTTCCATTTGAAACTAAAAAGTAAAGATAATTGCTCTTAAAATTGAATGTTTCCTGAAGGGGTTTGTTCTAACAGTTTATAGCAGCTGCAACCTCCTCTTTTGGAAATGAAACTATTATTCAAGACACATGTCCAAGTTTACAAAATTAGTATCTTCTCTCCAGCTCTACTTTAAAATGTGGGAATCCTGTGACGTGGCATACAACACTTACATACTTTTTAAAAAAAACAAAACTAAAATATCTCATCCATATAAAAGAGAATATAAAATATATAGATACATTTTAAAGAATTAAAAATATGAATACTCGTGTACACACCATCCAAGTTAAGAAGTAAACCATCAACTTCCCTACCCCCTATAGTTTAGTTTCCATTTTTATTTCTTTGGTTGTGTGTTTTTTGAAATACATTTTTTTAAACTTCTAAATGTATGGGAATTTTCTAGTTATTTTTTAAAAATACATTTCTAATATTTAATTGCAGTATAGTAAAAGAATCTTTTGAAATTTATTGAGGCTATCATTATAACTTAGTCAGTTTTCATTAATTGTTTAATGAATCACTAATAATTGCACTCAATATTCCATATATGTTCTATGTATTATTAAAAAGCTTATGACTTATGTTATTTAATCTTCTCTATTACTGATTTTTTTATCTGCTCGGGCTGTCGATTACTGGTAGAGTTGTATTGCAATTTTTCCCTTTGGTGATGAGTTTGCCCATTTTTTCTATTTACCATGTCAGTTTTTGCTTTGTATATTTTGAAGTAATATTAATAAGTACATACAGATTTATAATTATTGTATATGTGTGCGTATCTTGTTCCATATTTTAGGTGTGTCTTTTACAAGCAACATGTAGATAGATTTTTGTTTATTCAGTCTAACAATATTTATCTTTAATTGGAAAGTTGGGTCCATTTGCATTTATCGCAATTCATGATATATTTAAATTTATTTCTATAACTGTTTTATGTATTTTTATCTATTAATGTTGTCTATTTTTCACCCTTTCTTCTTACCATCTTTTGAATTGATCATTTCTTTTTTTTTTCTCATTTCCAATTTTTCCCCTACTTCTTTGGAAGTTATATGCTTTATGTCTATTCCGTTAGTAGTTGTTCTTGCTATTTTAACAGGCATACTTCAAAACTTTTTATTTAATGAGTGTGTTACTACTCACGCACCTAGATTCAGACTTACCTCTCCTCAGCTTCCCTATTTTCCCTCCACAAATTACACATTTTTTCTTACAGTTTCAAATAATGTTTGCTTAGTTTTACCCATCAATTTACCAGTATTTTCCCTCGTTGACACTTAATTCCATTTTTGGGTTTCCATCTGCAGTCATTTTCCTTCTTTCTGAATTACGTCCTTCCGAATTTCTTTTAATGAGTCTTTTTTTCAGTAGCAACCTCCGTACTACATGTCAGTGATACAGAGATGAATCAGATACCCTCCCATAAAATACGCATATAATTGCAGTAGAAACCAAGTACAAAATTAGAGATCAGGACCAAGTGTTGAGAGCACAGAGAGGAGGTCTCGCTCAGTGTAGGGAATGTGGAAAGGTGTCTTAGGAAAGACTGTGTATGAGACATGAAGTCATGGAGGGCTATGGGTGTGTTCATGGAACACTCATCAGCTCCCTGAGCTGGAGCTTAGACACTGGTTGGTGCCAGATGGAGCTACAGATGTTAGCTGGGTAGTGGTGGGTTGTGAAGAGCCTCAAATGCCAAGCTGAAGGCAACAGAGAGTTGGGGGAGGTTCCCAGCAGTGGAGTGACGTGATTAGATGCATTATTTAGGAGTGAAATGTGTGACCGGCATGGAGGGCCGTGAACTGCAATAATCACCTGGGAGGAAGCTGTGTAACTAAATCAAGGAAAAGCAATAGTGATGAAGGGATGACATTTAAAAAGATATTGACAAGGTAAAACTGAATAGCAGGTTTAAAGCAGAGAGGATTGGAGGTGTACTCTAAGGGCTCTAATCTAGAGGACTGGCAAGATGGCGAGCACAGGTGTGGTGAACATGTCTGGGGCCGGGGTAAGGTGCCATTGGGAAAAGAGAATGAGTTTAGTTTGTAACGTAAACCATTTGACGTGTTTTTAGGACAAATAGGGGGTTGTTTTTAGAAGAATCAATATTTAAGATATTAGGGAAATCTCTGTGCTGAGAAGTCAGCAGCGTTTTCTGATTATATCTAGTTCTTCTGGTCCTTGACTGTTTTTCCTTCTTTTGCTTTCTGAGTTAGAATGTAGGTTTTTCCTTCAGGATACAAAGGGTCTATTTTCAGGAATGCATAAAATATAATTTATTAATAGTTGGATTTCAGTGACACTTTAGGTCAGGAATTTGAAATGTAGAACTGTCTTCACTGCTCTGCGCAAAATTATTGTTACGGAGTAGCTATATCGCCCTTGGCTAGTGGGACCTCTTGTTTTGGGTCTATTTTTATCTTAGCACCATTCACAAGATGGCAGATGTGACCCAGAGTGTCTTAAGAGCATCTGGTCAGACAGGAGAGAAAGGAGAGAAGGAAGACAGAAGCAGAGCAAGGGAAGAGGGGAGGGGAAGAAATCCTCTATTTAATTAAAAAAGTATTTGCAGGGCTTATGCCTCCTACCTGCTGTTTTTAGCTAGCAAGATCAGATTCTCCCCTGGAGGTCGATGCCTGGCCTGTGAGCCCAGATGAAAGCTCTCTTTTGGATGTGTGAGTCATCATGGTGATTCAATGACTTATTCGTCACTCACATGTAATAATTGCAGTAGTCGCTGCTGAGAGGAGCTTCTCCCTGCCAAGGTGTGAAGTAGCATTGACAGCAGGTGTGATGTGTCAGCCTGAAACCTGAGCAGCAACGCTTCTGCCTGGTGCCATCTTAGAGTGCCCTGGACTCAGGCAGGCAGAGGGTCCCATCACACCCAGGCATTTCTTGACAGAGGAAGGAGCTGGCCGGGAAGTTTTGGGGGGAAAATGTAGTATAAAATGTTTTCTTTGGGGATCTGTTACTCTGTGTGGCAGCATCATGATCTGAAATAACTCCTAGCCTTTTTCTGTTGGTGGTGGTGGCTGACCCATGAGATCCTGCTGTGTGGAACTGCTGCTGTTAAAATAGCTGATCTTTCAGAAGTGACTCAGTAGGAAAGGTGTCAAGCAAAAGTTAATCATTTCATCCTGGCCCCAAAAATATATATATAGAATTTGAGTTGTTAAATTACCGAATGAGTCCTATAATTTTTGTTGTCAGAATTACAATTATAACAAGAAAATATGTTTCTGTGTCTGCAGAGACAGATTTGTCTCTATTAGCACCTGCCTCTGGATGACATTGGTAGGGCAGAAAATGAGGGACAGTTGGTGACATATGTGAGCGCATATGAACAGTGTTGGGGATTTTATACCTAAATTACCTCATTCAATTGATTGTGCAGATACGGAAACTCAGAGAAGCTCAGAGAGTAAGGAAACTGTCCATAGTCCCTAAGCAGGTACATGATGGCCACAGTTCAAACCCAGGTATAATTGGTGGCAAAATTCATACCACAGTGCCTCCATGCTTGTTTCAGTAATTTTTTTTTCTCATTTAAGAGAACTGATGTGATTCCTGTGATGATTAGACTCACACAGGTGTTTTCCCTTGAAAAGAGACACCATTCTTCTATGCCTGCCCCAGGTTTCAGCCTGCTATCCCCAGATGCTGTCTTCAAGTAATGGGGAGGAGGAGGGAGGAAGGGAGGGAGGGAGGGAGAGAGAGAGAGAGAGAGAGAGAGAGAGAGAAAGAGAGAGAGAGAGAGAGAGAGAGACCTGAAAAAGGGACTCACTCCAGTGTGCAACAGGCAGCCGCAGTGCATTCTTTGCTTTGTACTCTGTCTTGAATGCCTGTTTGGCTATTTTGTCAGTGTTGTTTCTAAACTGTTAGAATTTCTGGCTGTTCTTCTCACAAGGACAGATTACGTAAGATTCTGAGCAGCAAAGATGTCAGCTGTATAAATACAGGGATTTGTTCCTTATTTTTCCTAGCGATTTAATATTGACTAAATGTCAAGGATGAGCCAAATCTCAAGCCATCAAGAAAGACAGGAACATATAAAGGCTGTCTTGGTAGCAAGTTTCCTTGGTACCAACCTGAAGCAGCTTCTGCATTCTACCAAGCTAGGGGAAAACAGCCTTTCATTCACACGGCATGAAGTATTCTGTTGTCTCCAAGAGACGTTATCATCACTTGCTTGAACAAGCAGTATTTACTATAACAGGGCTTGAGGACATGCATGGATAGCCTTTTATTATGGAACGAAGCTGTGTTATAAAGATGAAAATGTTAATACTGAATAGTTTTGGATGGCAGCTGGAACTGGAGCATATATCTATGTCATGGTCATTTTCCCTGGGAATTATAGGTACCTAATCAAAAGACTGGAGGTTTTTTTTTAGCATAGCTTGTCGCTTATAAAGCACATAAAATAAAGAGCTAGAACCAGAAGTCAGTAGTTATGAAAAAGTAAACAGATGGTAAGCGGATTACTTAAGCAGTGACTATAATGTAGGTTGTCATTCATGGGACAAGTGTGATCCACTCTCCAGTGTAGAGTTTCTCACCTGTTTGAGAACACAAAGAGTGACGTCCTGAAGAATCCCTATTATTCTCTCTTTCTTCAAAAGATTTCTCAGGAGAAAAGAGTAAAATGAAGGGAAGGGGGAGGATAAATGTAGGACAAAGATTGAGGACAATCTTTATGTATATCTAGTACAGGTAGTCCAAACTTACCTGTCAGTTTTTGTTCGTTAATTTTATGCCACCTTTTTGCAGGTAAATGAATTTTGGCAAAGCTACAGGAGCTATTTGTACTGACTTCTGCTGATTTTCTACTAACTTTTTAGAAGGTTATGCTCTTAAACTGCTCAGAGGCTTTGGTTTTCCCATCTGTGTAACAAAGGAGGCAATGTAGATGGTCTGTAATGTATGATTACATCCCCACAGTGGGTGGGTATCAATGAGTTTTGGTTATCATTTGATGTGCTAGACACAAAATGACTAGAAGAAAATCAGCCAAGGACAAGTAGCAAGTAGCTCATTAGAGCTCTGTCTGGTCTCTGCTGAGCATGCATCGCCTTCCAGACCACCAGGAATAAGGGGGGTCTTAGCCAGACTCTCTTTGGTCGTTTTCTTCTCTGGATTTCCCTACTAAACTTGGCTGGTCTGCGTTTTTGTATTTGTCCCAACAAGTATCAACGCTCCGTGATGTTGGCTTTTCCTGATGGTTTGCCACTGAGATCACTATTGTTTCTGACAGTGCCCAGGCAGGAATGTTGCTATGTTCTGCTCCAATAAAGTCAGCCCCCTGCAACAGGGGTAGCAGAACTGCCAGTTCCCACAGGCTTCTCCATCTGCTGAGGCCGAGGTAGAATTTCCGGGTAATGGTGCTGAGGTAGAAGGGGCAAGGGATGGGAGCAGTCCTGGCTAAAATGTCACAGACTCCAGTGATGTTTATTGAGATCCAGCAGGTTGTCTTGACTAAATCCTCAATTTGCTGTATGCCTTGGGTCAATTTCTAGAATCTTTAAATGGTTGTTTTGTTTTTGTTTTTTTATTGAGCTATAATTGACATATAGCATTGTATTAGTTTCAAATATATAATACAATGATTTGATACAAGTATATATTGAAAAATTATCACCACAACAAATTTAATTAACATCTATCACCACATAGTTAAAATTTTTTCTTGTGATGAGAACTTTTAATACTGACTCTTTACTACTTTCAAATATGCAATACAGTATTGTTAACTATAGTCACCATGCTGTACAGTACATCCCCAGGGCTTACTAAACTTGTAACTGGAAATTTGTACCTTTTTTACTTCCTTGACAAATTTCATCCATTTCCCCACCACCACCACCCCACCCCTTCTACCTACTGCCTCTGGTAACCACAGATATGTTTACTATATCTATGAGTGGTAAACATATCACATATGAGATTCGACATATGAGAGATCGTACAGTATTTGTCTTTCTCTGTCTGACTTATTTAGCTTAGTGTAATGCCCTTAAGGTCCATCCATGTTGTCACAAATGGCAATATTTCCTTCTTTATGATGGCTGAATAATATTCCTATGTGTGTATATATACATGTGTATGTGTGTGTGTGTGTGTGTGTGTGTGCGCCAGATTTTCGTCATTCATTCATTGATGGATGCTTCGGTTGATTCTATGTCTTGACTATTGTAAATAGTGCTGCACTGAACATGGGGGTGCGTGTATCTTTTTGAGATGATAATTTTGTTTTCTTCAGATAAATACCCAGAAGTGGAATTACTGGATTGTATGATAGTTCTATTTTTAATTTTTTGAAGAACCTCCATACTCTTTTCCATAGTGGCTGCACCAGTTTACATCCCCACGAACAGTGCACAAGGGTTCCCTTTCTCCACATTCTTGCCAACATTTGTTATTTCTTTTGATAATAGCCATTCTGACAGGTCTGAGGTGATATCTCATTGTGGTTTTGATTTGCATTTTCCTGATGATTAGTGAGGTTGAGCACCTTTTTTATATTTTCTTTGTATTTGAGTATATATAGTGTATTTGTATATTTGTGTATTTGTATATTTTCTTTGGAAAAAATGTCTATTCAGATCCTCTGTCCACTTTTTCATTGGATTGTTTGTTATTTTGCTATTGAGTTGTATGTGTTCTTTATATATTTTGGATATTATCCCCTTATCAAACACGTGATTTGCAAATATTTTCTCCCATTTGGTAGGTTGCCTTTATATTTTGTTGATGGTTTCTTTTGCCATGCAGAAGCTTTTTACTTTGATACAGTTCCACTTGTTTATTTTGCTTTTTTTTGGCCTTTGGTGTCAAATCCAAAAAAAATCATTGTGAAGACTGATGTCTAGGGGCTTACCCCTATCTTTTGTTCTAGGAGTTTTATGATGTCAGGTCTCACATTGAACTCTTTAATCCATTTTGAGGGTTTTTTTGTGTTTTTTTTGTATATGGTATAAGACAGTAACCCAGTTTCATTCTTTTGCATGTGGTGCTCCAGTTTTCCCAACATTATTTATTGAAGAGACTTTTCTTTCCCCACTGTTTTTTTTCTTGGCTCCTTTGTTATGAATTAATTGATAATATAGGCATGGGTATTTCTGGATTCTCTAGTCTCTTTCTCATTGATATATTTGTTTTCATACCAATACCATACTGTTTTGATTACTGTAGGTTTGTAATATAGTTTGAAATTAGAACGTGTGATGCCTCCAGCTTTATTGTTCTTTTCTCAAGATTGCTTTGACTATTCAGGGTCTTTTGTGGTTTCATACAGATTTTAGATTGTTCTATTCTGTGCAAAATGCCATTGGAATTTTGATAGGAATTGCATTGCATCTGTAAATTGCTTTGGGTAGTACAGGCATTTGAACAATATTCTTCCAATCCATGGGTATGGACTATCTTTTCATTTATTTGTGTCTTCTTCTACATCACAGTTTTCAGTGTACAGTCTTTCACCTCCTTGGTTAAATTTATTCCTACCGTGTTTCCCCGAAAATAAGACCTAGCCAGACCATCAGCTCTAATGCATCTTTTGGAGCAAAAATTAATATAAGACCCAGTCTTATTTTAATATAAGATCAGGTATAATATAATATAATATAATATAATATAATATAATATAATATAATACAATATTATATAATATAATACTAGTCTTATTTTAATATAATGTGAGACCGGATCTTATATACTATACTATACTATACTATAATACAATATAATATAATATATTATAATACCAGGTCTTATATTAATTTTTGCTCCAAAAGACGCATTAGAGCTGATGGTCCAGCTAGGTCTTATTTTTGGGGAAACACGGTAGGTATTTTTTGATGCAATTGTACATGGGATTGCTTTTTAATTTCTCTTTATGATTAGTGTATAGAAATGCAAAGTGATTTTTGTGTGTTGACTTTGTATCCTACAACTGTACTGAATTTGCTTATTAGCTCTAACAGGTTTTTGGTGGACACATTAGGGATTTCTATATATAATGTCATCTATAAGTAGAAACAGTTTTACTTCTTTCTTCCTGATTGGAATACCTTTTATTTCTTGGCTAATTGCTCTGGTTAGGACTTCCAATACTATGTTGAATAAAAAAGGTGAGAGTGGGCATCCTTGTCTTATTCCTGACCATAGAGGAAAAGTTTTCAGCTTTTCACCAGTGAGTATGATGTTAGCTGTGGGTTTGTTGTGTAGGGCCTTTGTGATGTTGATGTATGTTCCCTCTATACCCACTTTGTTGAGAGTTTTGATCATGAATGAATGTTGAATTTGTCAAATGCTTTTCTGCAACTATTGAGATGATCATATGATTTTGATCCTTCATTTTGTTAATGTGGTGTCACGCTGATTGATTTGTGGATGTTGAACCATCCTTGCATCCCTGGACTTAATCCCACTTGATCATGGTTTATGATCCTTTAAATGTATTGTTGAATTTGGTTTGCTAATATTTTATTGAGTTTTGCATCTATGTTCATCAAAAATATTGAAAAACATATCAAAAGGCATTATCCTGCAAATGGTAGAATATCTGTGAATTTTGTAATTCAGAGGCTAAGTTGATTAGAAAGAATATTATTCTTTTATTATGATTAGCTAGGAAATTTTGTACCTTAATAACTGACAAGTTTACAAGTTTTTTTTGTTTTTGAGATAGAATGCTGAGCAGGATATGATTAAGGGATGGTAAAGAGTCTTTTAAAAACATCCTCATAAAATAGAAATTAAGTACAAAATTGATTCCTGTGATGTAAATCTATTCCTTTCATTTATCCTCTTCCATTTTCTATACTACTTAAGAATTCCTGAGCCATAATCACATTTGAGTGATGGAAACACATCACAGTACCAGGAGACAAAAAATTCAAATGAAATCTGAGAATGGGATAGCAACTTACCAAAATTTATTTATTTCATGTTCTACAACTGTATATTATGCTAGTAAAGGTTTTTAAATATTTTCATAAGTCCCTCCTAACCTCTCCCCCCCAAAAAAATGTCTGCATGTGCTAGCTTGAGCGCCACCTCAGTTAGTGAAATGGGCTGTACATGCCACAGTAGATTGGGAGAGAAGCACTATCTGTAGGGGTTCACTCAAAGGATCCACCTTAACCAATCATAGTGGATGCTGTTTAAATTGTTTGGAATTTAAATTAGTTAAGATAAAGGTTAAAATCATACCATCGAAAGGGGAAAAGTTGATGTCTAGGAGAACTATGAGGCCAGGGAGTCTGAGCTGATAAGTGAAACAAGTACAGCCCTCTCCAATGGTCAGGATAGTCCCAAAGCTGTGGTCACCTGCAGGACTTTTGTGGTTGCAACAGGCCCACAGCCAGTGACTAGGATATCGGGAGCAGAGCCCATTCCCTGGAAAGCTGAGTCTGCTGAGTGTCAGAGGTAGGCGATGAAGACCTGAGTTATATGATTGAATTGGAACTCACTTAGGAATCTAGAGCTAAAGCTCATTTGTGAGGACTGGGCAAGTCTGGCACGGTTGGTAAGAAAAAATGGCAATGAGGTAGGCACGTGGGTGCCCTGGATTCCACTCTAGTCACTACATACACCTGGGCAAGAGCAGCACACCTCAGACCCTACCTGTCCAGGCAATGGGCTGCTAATATCCAGCTAAGTAATCTGGACTGAGCCTGCTGGTAAAAAGCCTCAGAGCCTATAGCTGGGCTGAGGGTGGGGGCAGGGATTACCCTATGCGGTTGTTTTTCAATGCCAAGGAGATACCATTGTCTTTATTCATAGTAAGAATTGAGTCATTACTGCTTGTGCTACTAAGGGTGACACTAACACCACAAAGCCCAAATAATATAAGGACAAAGTAGTCCCTCTTGTTTTCATGATTATTATTGCTGGTAATAATTTTTAAAAAAGGAACCCCAGGCTAGTGGATATGACCCTGGAATAGAAGTTGAGAGTTAGTGCTTGGCTCATTAAGATACAGAAAAAAAAATCATGAAATTGAAATGAATCTTAATTTTACACTTAATTTTACTCTGGATACTGCTGGGCAGGGTTTTCCAACTGTGGTACAATGAATATTTTAAACCAGATAATTCTTTGTTATGGGGGAAGGTTAGCTGTCCTGTGCAATATAAGATGTTTAGCAGCATCTCTGATCTCTACCCATTAGATGCCAGTGGCACCTCACTTACTCAGTTGGCCAACCTAAAATGTCTCCAGACATTGCCAAATGTCACCTGGAGGCAAATTGTCCCCACTTGAGATTCATTGCTGAAGGATACAAAAGAAGCCTGTGTAAGACAGGGCTCTGTTCTCAAGGAATTCACAGTCCAGTCGGGTGGACACATCTAATATACATGGATAATGTAATAAAAATCATGTTTGCAATGGTGTATTTCCCAGCATACATGTGAAAAGAGTTGAAAACAGAGGAAAGGCTGACATGAGGAAAGATGCTGAAGAAGAGCCAGGAATAGAAGTGGCATTTACAGATGGACAGCATTTAACATGTGAGGGGAGGTGGGGAGGACAGCTCAGCTAGCAGAGCAAGCGAGAGTGTATTTGTCAGGGGACTGTGACAACAATGCCCTCCTCAGAGTGGAGGCATGTGTTGGGAAGTAGAGGTCTGGGCCAGGAGCTGCCCTGAAGCAGAATCCCATACCCCATATTTCTCTGCTCCCTAAAAATCACATCCTAGGCATGAAGTTAGTTCTAGGAAATGGGCTTTACATGTTTTATTGAGATTCTATTCTACTCTTCCCCTTTCCTCTTGTGATTAAATATGAAAATAAAATATCTGCCAATACTTTTAACAACCCAGGCCCCTTCATTAGGAATTCTACCTCATAAGATTATTAGTAAAGTATAATTGTAGCTGACATTTATTAAGTTGTCACCACGTTCCAGGCATTGTCCTAAATGCTTTACATATGTCAAATCATTTATTTTCATATGTCAAGTCATTTATTTACATCTGTCAAGTCATTTATTTTCTCAACAGCCCTAGTTCATTTTCTTGATTTTATATAAGAGGAAACTGAGGCATGAAGTTATGCAAAGTTATACAACTACCCTGTTTCCCTGAAAATAAGACTTAGCCTGACTACCAGCTCTAATGCATCTTTTGGTGCAAAAATGAATATAAGACCTGGAATTATATTATATTATATTATATTATATTATATTATATTATATTATATTATATTATATTATATTATATTATATTATATTAAAGACCCTGTCTTATATTATAGTAAAATAAGACCAGGTCTTATATTAATTTTTGCTCCAAAAGACGCACTAGAACTGATTGTCTGGCGAGGTCTTATTTTTGAGGAAACGCGGTAATAAGTGGCATAGACAGGATTTGAATACAGATGAGCTGGCTCCAGAGCCTGGGCTTTTAAGCCATACTATACTCCTTCTCTGCAGCCATGCTGATAAACTGTCATATGTGACAAAGATAGCAAAAAACTACATAATAAAAAGAAACTAGTGTGTGGCACTGAAAGAGGTACTAGTTCATACCCAGAGCCTCTGGTCCTGTGGAAATCCAAAACTGTTCCTGAGGCAGGGGCTTGTTTTCTGGGAGTTCATATTCAGGGGTGAATTTAAAGCTCAGTGTTTGGAATTAATATCACAAAATACTGGGATATGTTAAAAGTACTAGAAACTTGCTTTGGTCTGAATCTTTCTCAATAGGATCTTTTGAATTGGTCTCATTTCCAGATTTTGTGAGCTAATATAGTCAATTCATACTTCTCATGATGTTAAATTTAAAGTACATTGTATTCATCTAGACCGGTTAAAAATAAGAATGCCTGGTGTTTATAACGTGCATTTTCAGCTGCATTATTTATTTTTGTCCTCAACTGCTCCAGAAGCAAAACTGCTTTTGAAGCAGAACAGTTTGCATTCATCTTTTCATTCCTTTACCTTTTATTATGGTCTGGTATGGTAAAAGGAACGTCATGATCATTTTCCAAATGAAGAAACGGGTAGAGAGAGATGAATCCATGTACCCAAGGCTGCAGAAGCAGGATGTAGGTGTGAAATTCCCTTCGGCCCCTGGACAGATCCTAAATATGCTGCACTGTACTGGGGAGGGAGGCACTGTACTGGGAGCAGAGCCTCCGTGTTCTGCCCCCAGTCTCATGGCCTGCAGTGCTCCCTCTCCTCTCCTCTCCTCTCCTCTCCTCTCCTCTCCTCTCCTCTCCTCTCCTCTCCTCTCCTCTCCTCTCCTCTCCTCTCCCCTCCCCTCCCCTCCCCTCCCCTCCCCTCCCCTCCCCTCCCCTCCCCTCCCCTCCCCTCCCCTCCCCTCCCCTCCCCTCCCCTCTCCTGTAATGTACCAAGTTATGAACATCCCATAAGAGCAGGGAAATCTCACCTCTTACCAGTACGTTAGATATTGGACAAGGTCCTTGACCTCTCTGGAGCCTCACTTTTCTCACCTGTAAAATGGAGCCAGTATGACCTGCTGAGAAGATTTTATTCAAACAAACTCAATTAATGACCATTTCAGTGTTTTCTGCTCTCAGTCTGACCTAAGACTCACCTGTTTTGAGAAATCTTTGATCAAAACCATTCTCTGATTAGAAGCTACTCTGCTATGAAAGCTTGAGTGAATCATTTGTTTCTGGATTAAAGTTGAAGACATCAATATGAATTCATGTTTATTTAATGTGCATATGGAAATATAGCTATCTATGTAGACACAGCTTAATTTACGTACATATATTTTCTAGCTCGGTCCCCTGAGAGGACCTAGAAACAGTAACACTCCTATACAGCTATGAGCATACTATGTTTCCCCGAAAATAAGACCTAGCCAGACAATAAGCTCTAATGCGTCTTTTGGAGCAAAAATTAATGTAAGACCTGGTCTTATTTTGCTATAAGACCGGGTATAATATAATATAATATAATATAATTAATATAATATAATACAATACCGAGTCTTATATTAATTATATTAATCTTTGCTCCAAAAGACGCATTAGAGCTGATTGTGCGACTTATTTTCGGGGAAACACGGTACCTGGTACCCAGATCTCGGTTTCTAAATATGGGCATACCTCATTTTATTGTGCTGAGCTTAAATCCAGTGGCCAAAACTGGACAAATTTTAGCAACAAAATAAATCAATGTAGTATTGTTTCATCCAAAGAAGAAAAATATCAATGATACCATACTAATATAAATAAATGGGGACAAGGGATAAATAGTTCTTACTGAAGAATTCCATTTATTAAATATAGAAGAGATGAGGAAAATAGAAAATCATCATTAGATTACCTCAGTAAATTGCTGTAGGTAAGATCTACCAATGAATACTGAAATTAGGGCAAAACTTTGAGAAATGTGCATAGATTCCAAGTGTCTCCCGAACTAGTCATTACTGTGATGGTTTTAACATCTGTCAACAAATTCTTTGAGACCTCTCCTCCAGTAAGTGAAGCTTAGTTTCTCTCCCCTTGAGAGTATGTTGGACTTAGTGACTCACTTCTAATGAATAAAGAATGGAAAAGAGAACATTAGTAATTTTACAGTGGAAAAACCTGGCAGACACCACCTTAATAAATCCAGGTGGGCAGCACCAGTAATAAATCATGCTGATATCATGGACACCCTGATATGATGTGATGAGAAGAATACTTCACCTCTGTGGTATTCTTCCCCAAAATCCACAACCCAAAAACAAGGGGGAATTCTGCAAAAGGCCTGCCCAGTACTCTTCAAAAAAGTATCAAGGTCATGAAAGCGTGAAGATGAGACCAGGAAACTGTGATGGATGGAAGGCGATAACTAAATGCAATGTGGGGTCTTGGATTTGGAGCCAGGAACAGAAAAGGGATGCAGGAGAGGAATAATTATCCTTTACCATCTTAAGATCTCTTGCTGGGCTTAAGAATCACACTGACATAAGACTATTAACAGGGAAAAAACATGCAAGTTTTGTTAAATTTTTGTATGTGTATGGGGGCCTTCACAAGAGAATGGTGACCTGAAGTGACCAAACCAGAAAGCTTTTAGACAAAGAAATGACAGATTTGTGAAGAAATGACAAGACAAAGGGATTTGGGCTGGGGATAGTAAATTGTGGGAAGTGACCAGGAGAGAGAGGGATTGAGAGGAAAACTAGTAGAAGATAATGGTTATTTTAGTAAGTTGTTTGTACACACCCATTTCTGCATCAATTTCCAATCTCTGGTGATACAGATGTTCTTCTCTTCCTGGTATAGTTAGGGCACCTTTCTCATGGGAAATTTTGTGGCCTGTTTTTAGGTAGAAAAGGGGAGGTTGGAGAGCCCTTCCTGCATCTGCTGTTTCTCAAGTACCTTCAGCTTAAAATTAATCAGCGCCAAAGTGGTGTATTTTGGAGTGGCCTGTTCTGAACTCCTTTGAGGACACTAGTGAAAAAAATGTGGAAATTCAAATGAAGTTGTAATTTAGTTAATAATATTGTCTCAATGTTAATTTTATAGTTATACCATGGTTATGTAAGATGTTAGCACTGGGGGGAGCTGGGTGAACAGTATACAGGAACGGTATACAGTACTATATTTGCAACTCTATAAATCTAAAATGATTTCAAAATAAGTTTAAAAACTTTTCTGCATTTTTCTTGCTTTGCATTTTTTTCAGCACTTGCATTTATAGACCTCACAAGGCTACAAGGCATTTTCCCCAAAAATAAAACCTAACTGGAAAATAAGCCCTAGCATGATTTTTCAGGATGACATCCCCTGAACATAAGCCCTAATGCGTCTTTTGGAGCAAAAATTAATATAAGGCCCGGTCTTATTTTCAGGGAAACACTGTACTTACATCTTAATTAGGAATTAATGCTCTTTTAAACATGTATTCTGCAACACTTATTATATAAATATTACAAAAAATTAACTTTTTGGAACCTCCTTGGTTCCAAATATAATTCTCTTAAAATAGATTCTTTTTAAATGAATGGATAAACAAATGAACAGAAACTGAGAAAACTGGAAAATTATTGAAGTGTACCTGGTAAATATCTAGTACATGCAAGTTTGTTAGTTGTTTTTTTTTGTTTGTTTTTTTTAAGGTATTTCTTAACTATGCCTTCCCCTGAAGGTGAGTTAGGCTCTTTAGTAGATGATTTTTAAACAAACAGGGCACCATTTTCTCAATTATGTTCAGATGGTAAACTATAGAACAATATCCTCAAGGGCTGGGTCTTGGAAAGATATGAACCATAGTTTATATGTATTATGGTACTACAGATAAAAATAGGATCTAACATTTGCCTGTATTCTCCTAATTTTAATAATATTCAGGGTTTTTAGGCTAGCAAAAGCCATTACACCGCCTGTTTTGACTTCCTAGCCAAATGTTTTCCGAGGTTATAAAGCTCAACCTCATATGCTATAATTAAATTGTCCTGGTGGGATGTACATTACCTGAAAAGATTATGGCCACTACTTTATTTTTCAGGGAATCCTTAAAAGCAATAATTAAAGTCTGTATAATAGCTGTTTTTCTCAAAGCAGTTGGTAAATGCATAGGATAACTTAGGAACCAGAGAGCTTGGTTTTGTTGAGCTTGTGGTATTGTCTTATTGTTTCTAGAGGCACTAATTTTAAAAAATTATCTTCCATGAGGATACTGCATGTATCATATGATTACATTTTTAATTAAATGATGTTAACACCAGAAAAAGTCCTGAGGTTTCATTTATAGGTCTTCTATGCACTCAAAATATAAATCTACATTATTAACAGGACTCCATCACAGCACTGTTATATTCCTGATTAAGAATGTTCAGGAGAGTTCCTCAGCTTTCAAATGTACTGATAAGGTTAAAAAAAATTCATTAAAGCCAGCTTTCATGATAAGAGAAGAAAAATGTGCAAATCAGTCAAATTAGACTTCACTATCTGATACTGCTATGGAGAGGAATGACCAACAGGAAGATGGGTTTTAGGTCTTGCTTTGCCTTCAGCCCCCATAGGCCCTCAGATAAGACAGTTCACCTTTCTTAACCTTGGTTTCTTTACCTGAAAAGTGAGAGGAGTTAGGACACATGATCTTTCAAGTCCCTTCTACATCAAGAACATGACCGACTGATAGTTTTGCTTTTTTTTTATTTTAACCAAGTTGTTCTTTTATACCCCCCAAAAAGAGTCATTCAGTAGTTATGAAATGTCTATAATAGTTTCTAAAGTGGGGTGGGGTCAGGTGGCATTATCTATGGGGAAAGGTGGTCTGACGGCACTGATTGTCATCATTCCAGCAGTTACCAAGATGGCAGGAGGCCACAGTCCAAGAACACTCCCACCTTCCGCTCTAACGCCCTTTAATGCCCCCTCCCCCAAACTTTTAAAATAAAGCCAAACACTTTCACTTGACTTACACAACCTTCCCTAATTTGGCCCCAGTTTACCTCTCTTGACCTCAGCATCCCAACCCAACTGTATCAATAGTGAATTTCTCTCCATTTCTTTCACTTTCCATGTCCTATCTCTTCCTGGTCTGTCTACCTGATACTCCCAGAATGTTTTCTCCTGCTTCTTCACCTCTTATATTGCATCCCCATTTCTTCCAAGAAGTCTTTCCTGAACCCACTCTGGGTCTGGGTAAGAGTACACACCGTAGCCAGGTGCTTCTTTAGCTTTGACCCTCCTCTATCATTAGCGCATGGCGTGCTGTATTTTATGTGACTGCTAATTTTTTGCTGTCCTCTTGGGACTGTAAGCCTGAGGTCAGTGAATGCTTTTATCTTGTCCGCATCCCTAGCACCTAACAAGATGCTCGATAAACACTTGTAGAATGATTGATAAATGAATGAATGAATGAATGAATGAACGAATGAGCAATATTAAAGCTGAACTATATCGAGGAGACTTTCCAAAATCCACTCCAGAGATGCTCAGCGGGAAAAGCACCGTGGAAATCAAATTGCAATCCACCTTTGAAGCGTAAGTGTCCTTTGTAGGGTTGTTTTATGACTTATATTCCAATAAGAGTCTAATAGAAACTTAGGGGGTCGGAGAATGATCATTGACATTAAACCCAGGATTTTAAGCAGTGGAAATAAATAACAGTAACAAAGAGCCTATTGCACTGCAATAAAACTAGTCTTATAGTTTGAACTAATTTAATGAAATATTTGAGTGACAGATACTACTTTCTTTTGTGTTTATGTTTGAATAGCAATAGAGCAATTATATAGTACTTCCTAAACATTTTTAATTGCAGATTGTCATTAAATTGTCATTTTGCGGTATGTTCTTACTTTAACTGGAAGTTTATTTGTTCAGGCATTCCATGGCTTCTCAGTATCTTAGGTGCCTCACATCAGTTGTCTCTTCTAGTGCTGAGTGGCAGAGTAGCACGAGGGGCTTGGTAAGAGGATGAGGAGTTGAATGTCACAGTAGATGCCAAACAGAGCAGACCAGATGCTACTGTATGCATCTACAGTGGACCTGCACAAATAAAGTAATAACGTATTTATTTGGTTTTTGGAGACTTCCATTGACCAAAACAACATCTGATTTCTCAACTCCATGGACAAGCTTTGTCAGGTGAGTGAGTAGTTCCAAGATGCCAGTAGAGCATTCATTTTAGTCTCAAGTTACACTTCAGATACAAGAGGGAGAAGAAGGTACTTGGCTTACTTCACCATTCACAGTGGCCTTGAAGAACAGCATTGGTTGCTAAGGAACAACAGTGTTATGTTCTCATGCAAACAATTGGTTTGCTTGGAATTCACGTTATTGTTTCAGTCAGGCACTCTCCCCCAGAAGGAAGGAGGCAATATCTCTTTTTTGTTTCCCCACGTAATGGCGACATACGGACTTTGGTTCACTTCATCTATTTTGGTGAAGAGGTACCTCAGGTGAATATTCATAGGCGCAGAAGAGAAGCTAGGGTGGCACAGCTGCTCTCCATTGAATACTGCTTTGATTCTGGAAAGAAAGAATAACAAGACGACATCCACCTTTACAGTTGTTTTAGAAATTGCCACCCCCTGGTTGGGTAATGTCTTTGTCACATGGCTCCTCTATATGTCCCCTGGGTTACGAGGGTCATGATTTCTATGGTAAAGAATTTTAATGGCTTACTTTGGAGGAATGGGAATTTCACTTTTAGAAACTGGGAAGGCTGGAAACTTTCAGGAATTTCCAGACTCAGATCACCTGGAAAAACTCTTTTAAGCAATTTCCTGAAATGCCCTTATCTAAGCCTTTTTAACGAGAATCCAAATTATTTCACTATAAAGTACTTGGGAACACTGCAAGCATTTCAGTAGCTCTTAAAATGTGTGCAGTACAGCAGTGAAGGGTGACTTAATTAAAAAATAACTGACAATATCATTAAGCTGGTGAGCAAAATAGAACTAATTTCAGACGAGACCTACTTCTAGACTGCAAAGAGCTTTGATTTAATATTCGGACTTGTTTCCTTTTGTACTCATGACAGAATTTAATAGTGATGGAGGTTGATTGTGTACTGTGTACTTAAATAGTAGATGGCATTTCAGAAGAAATAAAAACTAACCAAAGTAAATCAACTTTGATTCGTGCAGAATCAAGTAGACAGCTTCTTTCTCGTGTCAGACACTATTCTAAACAAGATGTCCCAACTAGACGTAAAGTTACAGTCAGATGATCCAGATTCCATCTGGGCTCCATCATAAACTATGAGACCTAGGCAATTCTCTTGAATTTCTCTGGAGCAGGTGGATTCCAAAGTCCCTTCCTGCCCTAAAATTTCATTGTATGTTAATATCTGAGCTCAACTGGCTCAAGTAGAAGCATCTGCTAAAATCCAAAGGAAAGTAGTGACATTGAGTACCCACCATGTTTTAAGCATGTTTTAAGTGCTTTTTGTATTAACTCCTTTAGTTCCCACAACAACTCTAGAAAGTAAGTACCATTATTATCCTACCTTTACAAATAAATTGAGAAAAGTTAAGTAGCATGTCCTGGGGGTTCAGTCTGTAGTTATATTAAGGCAAATTAAACAAGCGATTGAAGAACTGCTTTCCTCATTATCACCTCTGCTTTTTATTCAGACTGTGGTGCTAGTCAAGCACTTGGTTTTTGAATCTTCCAGTCTTGCCCTGTGTGCAGGAGCACTGCATCCATCCCAGTGCTTTCAGAAGGAATTTTTGTCTATGGTGATCTATGGAAGTGACATTATCATGGCAAAGTAACTTTTCGTGAGTTCACAAAGAGAGGAACTTTCAGTGCTGAAACAAAGGCAAATGAAAGTCTGAGCAAATCTGTGGAGGCCGATGTAAGAATGATGCATTGCCAGTGGTGTGTGGTGTGATTTAATGTGATGAAAAAGGGAAGCACATGCATGTTAAGTCTCATACCTGTGAAACATTGTACCTGTACAGGCAGCTGACATCTGGAGAACATCTCCAAATGGAGCAGCCTGAAGTTCTCCCTAATAATGAAGTAGTTGACTTCATTTACCTGGTTGGCATCTTTCTCCTGAGATGCTCAAAGCACAGCCTTGGTGTTCAGAAATTAGTGATTCAGTAGGTGTTTTACAAGTCAACCAAGGTACAGCTATATTACCATTTATGGTTCTCAGGTAGCTGAGATGCTGTGGAGAATGCAAAGAACTGTATGACAGTATATTCTCAGGAAACACATAATTTAGTCAGAGATGAGACGAGTAATGTCAGATAACGTGTTTAATGAATAGTACAAATAAATAGCAAGTTGGAATGTACTGCAAATTATGGGTGCAAAGATTGTACCTCAATAGCTTTTTAAGGAAAAGTTTAGGATTTAGAGTTCCAAAAACGATTTGACTTACTGTTTATGTCATTTAAGCCAGTCACTTAATCTTTCTGAGCTTTGGTTATTTCATTTGTAAAATAGGATGCTGATAGAACCCAAACTGTAAGGGCGGAGTAGAAATCAAATGAGAAAATGAGTGTGAAAGAGCTTTGCCAAGTTCTTAGGTAACGTCATTTGAGATAGCAATTAATAATGTTCACCAGAAATGTTCAGCTCAGCGCCTTCTACCAGACATATGGTAGAATTGTATAGCCTTGCCCCCTTTTGAAGTTAGGTGTGGCCCTGTAACTTACTCTGGCCAATGAAATGTGAGCCCAGGTGGACACTGGTCACTTCCAAGGGGAAGCTTTCACAGCTTGCGTGTGATTCACTACTTTCTCCCTTGCTCTGTCCCTGGAAGCCTTGTTGGACCTCAATCAACATGCAGTCCCTTGAGTGGCCGTGATGAGTAAAGCCCCCGGCCAACCAGTGCTGAGTAGAGAGCATAAGCAAGAAATACATTTCCGTCATGTTCAAGTAATAAAACTTTGGGGTTGTTTGTTACTGCAGCATAATCTCCTAGCACACTGATTAGAATGTGTATCATTCTTCCTTAATATTACTTGAGTACCTATATACAGGTTCTAGGTATGTTATGTTGGTACTGTCTGCTGCATATCGGAGTTGTTCATATTTTTACTAACTTCATTTTCTCAAAAAAGATGTCAGTCTCAAACCAGTCGTGTCTTTTTTCTTCATCTTTCCTGTCAGATATTTAGGTACCTACAGAACAAGACCAGAACTGGGCTTAACTGTCTACTTCTATTTTTCAAAATCAGCTTAAGTGAAGGGAAAAGTCAAGACAAGATCTCTGTTTGATTATAACAGTGTTTGGAAGATGGTTGAAAAATAACAAGAGACAAGTTACCTTTATTGTATGCAATAAATATCATGTATTTATTTCTTTAAAAAAAAAAATGAGTCTATAATCACTACAACAAAATAATACCTGACTTATTTTAGGGGCAGTAACCTCTTACTCGGGTTTTAAATTCTCACTCTACTTGACATACTTTTCCACTTAGTGAAAGAAGATTGGACCCATTTTAGATCGTTATGACCACGAGCCTACACTTCAGAGCCATGCCAGGAATGGCATTTTGAATGAGTAGTTTTAAAAACTTCAGGATGACAAATCCTCTTGGATGGTACCTAGGACAAAACTATTTTTCGTTGAACTTTTTTCTTACTACCTTTTCTCTTACTACCTTGAGGTACCTAGGTAGTAAACATCCCGGAGAGTAGTCACTGACCCCGAGGATCTGAGCCATCGATTAGAATGAAGATTCAAATGTACCCCATGAATGTAGCTTTCTGTAGGTGTATGTGAGTCAGGTGAATGAGGCCCCGTCTTTGCTCCTGGATGAATGATTAGCCCATCCCTGGGCAGTGTGAGACTGTTGGTAGGCTGGTTGGTGACAGCCCTGGAGGGAGTGACTTGGGTCTTTTGACTGTTTAGTCTCTTTGGACTGAACGGACTAACCCATCTTTTGAGCAAATCCTACATGCCCTATGCCAGGTACTGGTGTAGTCACTTTCAAATGGGTTACCTCCTTTAATCCTTTTTACAATACTATTTGTCTTGTCAACTCCCTTTATAGATTACAACAAAACAAACAACAAACAAACAAAAAGAAACCCGGAGATGAGTTCCGCCCTCCACATTTATTTTTTTGTACCTCATACATCTTAGAGATTGGTTAGATGAGAAGTAGGTTGGCCTAAGGAAGCAAACTTTTTAGTTTTTTTTTTTAACATCACAAAAGTGACACATTTTTTTCACAGATAATTAAAAAATGCTGAAGAGTCAATAGGAGAGAAATTGCCCATCATTCAACTATGATTGGTGAACCATTGTTGATACTTTGGCAGTCCACCCCCTTCCTATGTCCAAGGGTATCCTGGGAGGAAATGTGACAGCAATACTTGGGAACGGAGTGTCTCACTAGAATGGAGTGTCTCACGAATGAGGGGCAGGAGAATTGTTTCAATAAATGGGCAGTTGTGAGATATGCTATCACAGGACTAGTGTCGCTGGTGATTGTCTCCTGTTGACCTTTCCCACACTGGCGGATGTCAGCCAGTTACTAACCAAGGCTGTGAAGAGTTGGCAAACACAGCAGAGTAGAGCTCAGCCTACAGATATGTTAACCAGGCGGTAGGCACCTCCAGCCTTTCCCTTACAGGGGTAGTGTTACAGCCATGCTGTATCTTTTGGAGCATGCGATGAATCACCTGGAAAAGAACAGCAAAAATTCAGCCTTGCCATGTACAAAGGGAGAACATTGATTTCTCCCCTGATTGCATTCATTTTCTCTGCAGATCTTCGCTTGTCTCATCCTGCTGTTTCTGATAGATTGTCCTCTATGATTTTCTTCTGCTTAAACCAGGCAGTGAGGTGTTCCACATGTCACTTATCATACCAGTTGACAGTGATGAGTAGGAACTTGTCACCATGACATATTTTGTGGTTTTTCACCTGTAAATTAGTTTTTATTCTAGTTTTCTTAATTAAGTTAGTTGAATCCCCACAGCCCATTTTCCTGGAATTTAGATATTCTAATGCATTTATGCACCTGTGCAATTCTCTCAGTTCTCCCTGGCTGCATTTATCAATGATCCAAATGACTATTTTCCTCCATCTGCTCAAGGGGATCCAACCCTTCGAGTACTTAATCTTTGAGCATTCTTGTATCTTACTTGGCATCTTTCTGGTATAATTCTTCCCAAGAGTAGAACCACAAGTTCACCTTCAGTGTTAAGAAACCTGCAGTGATGATGATGATTGCCATGGTGATGAACGACTCACGTAGCTCTAACTCCAGGCCAGACACTGTTCCACATGTTCTCGATAACTTACTTAAAACTCTCTCAGCAACCCTGTGGGTGGATGCTAGTGTTACCTCCATTTTACAGAGGAGAAAACTGAGTCACAGTGAGGTGAAATAATTAACCCAAGGTCACAAGGCTCTAAGTGGCAGAGCTGGGTGGGATTCAGACTCAGGCAGTGTGTCTCTAGGGCCCCTTGCCTTTAACTATACCCTTTCATTCTGCTTCCACTTTTCCATTTTTTCTGAATTCTTCCTCAATCTATGTGAGGTCTCTTTCTGTTTTGTTCTATTTTATTTAAGAAGATCCAGCCAAGACATAGAGAATATAATGGTTTTTCTCCTGCTATCACTGCAGGTAAGAATGAATGCATGTTGAGAAGCATGGGGAGAGGGAGGAATCAGAAAATTCCTGAGTCCTGGTCACCTTCTTTATTGACAGCTGTCAAGCACTGCAGTGGTCTCCCATGATGCACTTGTGCGGCAGGCAAGGGGCTTGCCTATGGCCCACTTCACCCCAGGTGGGCCTCTCAGCTTCAGCTTAAAGTCGTCAACCTCACGAGGGTGTAACATGCAGGGAAGGCACAGTGCTGACTGGGGGCAGGAGTTCCCAGCACTCCATGAGCAGGGCATCTGTCACCTGAGCCCCTAAATGGCCTCCTCCCTGGCCTTCCTGCTTGGACCCAGTCCCCCGAAAGCTATTTTCTAGGTAAAAGCCAATACGATCTTTTAAACATGAAAATTATATCTTGTCACGTCCTTGTTTAAAATCCTCCAGTGACTTCTCAATTTTGGCCCACGGTCCCCAGCCAAGCCTGCATAGCCCTGCAGGATCTTGTCCCTACCTCCATCGTGGGTGTCGTTTCATACAGTCTTGCCTTTTTGACAACCACACTGACTTTTTCCTTTTCTAACACTCAAAGTACCTGCCAACATTGACACTTGTGTGCCAATTAGAAGCTTATTGACTCTGATTAGATGTAGTCATTAACTTGCTTCAATATTTTGTTTTTAACTACCGTGAATTAGAAACTGAACCTAAAGGGCAAGGGGAACTGTTAGAGGCAGAGAAAAGAACGCAATATCAGACAGCCTGACGTAAGCAGACCAAGATGAAGAATGGGCTCACTACACAGTCATAACAGTGACCCCGATTCCTAAAGTGGGGATCAGGTCACATTTTATCCCGGACTTTTTTGTTCAGTAGTGGGTTCTGGCTTCTAGAGCCATCAGTGTTCTCCATGAGGCTCCCTGTCCACCACGCATTTGCAAGACAGACCCTAAGGACGGCAGGATGTGGTCCACAGGAAGCAGGGCAATACCCTGCAGAATCGCCAGGTCTGCCAAAGCAGTGTTCGTGAGCCCTCGGCTTCGTTAACACGCTGCTCCAACCATCTGACGTCAACTGACTCATCAGGTTGTAAGAGGAGTTGGGAATAGAAATGATTTCCCTGGGGGATCCTGGCTGTATAATAGCTATCATTTGTATGCAGTTAAATGATTTGCAGAGTAGCACAGCTCAGAGCTCCCAGCTGCATTCTGTCTATTTCTGGAAGTGTATGAAACAGTGTGCTGGGAATATGATTTCCGAAAGGTAATGTGAGCACTGTGGTAACATCCTGGGCCAGGGGGTTCTCCCACCCCATCTAGATTTTGGATGGAGGTCTGCATCCAGGGAACCTAGGTGTAATGGCTGTTGCCTGCTTTCTAATCACATGCCTGTTAGTTCTCCCCTGTTTCTTCCTGCCAAAGTCTTGAGCCTCTTGGCTGCCATGCATAGAGAGTATGAAGGGAAGGAGTTAGACATTAATATTCATGAGAGAAAGAGACTAAGAAGGCAGAGGTCATGGAACCCTTTTTCCGAGATGGGCTGCTGGCTTGTTGCCTTGCTTTCAGTTTTCCTCCCACCCTCCTCTTAGAGTAAATTGACATATTAAGTGGCCATTATCTTCTCCATCCAGTGGGGGAGAGGCAGGACAGTGTGGAAGGCAGCAGCCAAGAAGCTGAGGGAACGACATGGGATCCTAGGTTGGCAGCGTTTCCCAGCCCAGCTTACACCAGTGATGGGGTGCTTGCCCCCCAAGTTCCTCATACACTCCAGGAGCTAAGGAGAGCAGAGAACTACAAGTTGTTTTAGGTGTCATGGACGACAGTGGGGGGGTAGGGGAAGAAGCGGCTGTTCCTGTTTGCCCGAGCTAGGGCATCAGGGACGCTGCCCTGGGGTAAGTCATTCATGAGCTCACACTGCCACCTCTGATCCCCCAAATCAGATTAAAAGGAATGACCACTGTAGCCTTAAAGGCTGTGAGAGAGGGAAGATATTTCAGATCTTTGCCTTCCTGAGGGGTGGGAGGGATGATGCTCAGTGGCCTGAGTCCATGAGTCTTCAGAGAATTTGCCACCTACTCTCACCTTTCTCCTCCCTCTGAGTTAAGTCAGCATTGGCCACCCTGTTTCGAAAGCTCAGGCTGCTGCTGAAGGTCCCAGTTTGTCCCACACCAGGGATTTGCTATCTGACAGCTGTGTGTTTCAGTCTCAAGTTCTTGGTTTTCAGTTTTCTCACTATTCCAGACTAGGATTTTGCCTGTTTCTAGTTACCCTTACCTAGGTTTCATTTTGTAACCTCCAATCAGAGATGCAGTTTCACTGTCTCTTCATAACCACTCCTTTTTCCTCTCCTTGCATTAGAGTTGGTCTCTTAAATCAGATTGATTTATAGAGCAGCCATCACAACCATCTTTCTGTGATCACCTTTGCATGAACTATATTTAGTGCCTTTTTCTACTGCACGGCAAGAATAGTTTTATTAATCTCAGAAGACAAGACCACGTGTCAAGTCACAGCAAAGGCAGTGGGAGCCAGGATTTCTCCCTGACTTGACCTAACACCATGAAGATTTTTGGCTCCTCTAAAGACTAGTTCTGCAGGTCATGGCACACACCAATGATTTAACACAGTCCTTAACCCCGCCAGTCTCATGCGCCATACGTGGATAGCCTAACACCTTGAACAAGTGGGGAGTCCCTGAGCTGAACTGTGAAGACCCAGTAGGCTGTCATTGGTGAGAATGAATGAAAAGCTTTGTCTTGTTGCTTAAGAGGCCAATGAGAGGTGGTGTTGTGTAGTAGAAAGAACACTGAACTTGTAGTTAGAGTCGTGAGTTTGGGAGCATCCTCACTCTGCCAACTTATTGGCCACATGATGTGTTCAAGACCTTTACCTGATATTTTTCAGGTGTTAATGCTGACTCTGCACCAGGCACCATGCTTGGCACTGCTGATACAGTTGTGAAGGGAGGTTTTGCAGCTGTGGGTGACGACCCTGGCTATGTTAGGGGTTCTTGTGAGAGTCCCTTCTTTTGTTAACTTTAAGTGTTCACAATACAAGTATTATTTGTACTGAAAACCAAATTAGTAGCAAATGTATTTTAAAGTCAACATAGGAGAGCATTAATGTATCCAAGCAGGGTCCCATATTGAAAAGGTACGTAGCAGTGTAGATAGGGAATGCACGTTTTCCTGTGGGAAAAGATTTATTTATGCCTTAATACCCATATAATAGCAAAATGTAAAAACACTATTGCCACCGATACAATGGATATATGGTGTTTATTAAAAATAAATTTAATGAAATGCTACTTGATTCTCTTAAAAGCCATTTTTCTGTGTTCTCATCGAATACCTGGGGAAACTGCAGGCTTATAAAGAACAACTTCTATTTGCATAGCATATTTCCATATCACTCTAAAAAGGGTCAAAAGCAGCAGAACAGAGTGGCTTGAAGGGATTAATTGAGGACAGTCTTCAGGCCACCCTTTCATGGAGATGAAGAGGCCTTGTAAGGGCTTCATTGCTCATTTGGAGAGTGAAAGACAGCCCTTGGGACTCCTGAGAGAAGAAATAATACCAAAAGGAGAGTAGACCTGGCAGACTTAGATGCAGTACACATTGGATGATTCAAAGTAACTGAGAAGAGCATTTTACAATAATTAGCTGTAAAAAAGAGTTTACCAATCAATCAAAACACAATGTGCCCTTAAAAACTCTTCATGACATATTGGTAAGTGAAAAAATAAACATTATATAGATTGGTACATATAATATTACTTTTTGGAAAAAGAAGTATTTGCAGGTGTATAGAATATAAGCCATGGTTATCATTGTATGATATGGTTCTGGGCTTATCTTTAGACTTTTCTATATTTTCCAAGCTTTCTACAGTAAGTATGAATTTCCTTTATACTCAGAAAAATGATGATTATAAACAACACCCTGAAATATTATCTATGTAGGAAAAGGACTGTGTGCTGTTCACTGTGTTACCCCCAGTATCCGGACTGTACCTTAGAATGACCTGGGAGCTTGTGAACTATACAAGCTTTCTGAGCCTTACCCGTAGCGATGCTGATGCAGCTGGACCGGTAGGAGACGAGACTGCCACGGAAAGTTGAAGCAAATGCTAGACGACATCATACTAAGGAGTATTATCAGACCCATCATTTCCCATACAAATTCCAGGTTCATTGCAACATGCGGCAAACCTGTCCTCCAATTGAAAATGATCCCTCTAAACTTCCCTCCATCTTGGCTCCAGTAGTTGCTCTTCCTGCGAAGGATTATCTAGTTCAGTTTCCCCTGAGATGCCTTTTGGGCTCTTGGGACTTGGAAAAGGCAATTATCTATCAAATACCAGATGGCTGTGTAGATTAGCCCCGTTGAGTAAAAACACAGTGATGCGAACAAAAGACGTGATTAGCTGGTCGAATAAAAACAGGCCATCTTAGTGCAGATGTACTGGAAACAGGGGAGGGTTTGGTAGTAGCATTTTGTTTTCTTGGGTTCATTAACAATGCATTCATTATTTCAGTACTACTCTGATGTTGACGGTGGGGAGACATGGAAAGAGGGCCTTCTCATTTTTGTTAAAATAACATTTTCCTTAAAATTTCATAGTAAGAGATGACAATGTTATTTTCCATCCACTTGTAAAGACTGGTAATGTGCGCTTCCTGGGGGTTTTGTTTCGTTTTGTTTTTTGTTTTGGTTTTTTTTTTAAGAATTTCAAACTAAGCATTTTTAACTCCATGGACTGCTGTGGAAAAACTAATATTCATAATATCTGCATATACACAACTATGTTATATAAAAAAGAAAAAGACAAGTTGTAGCCACCCAAATGTTTTAGGCCACCATTCCATTTCTGCTTAGTTAAACAAACAAATTGAAAGTTTCTAAGCTGCTGCCTATTGAAATCCTTGCTATCGACTCCAGGTTCTCCTGGCTCTAGATGAACTACGGTGTATAGTGGGGAGAGGAAAGAGCACAGATAATTTTAAGTATGGCTAAACCAAAACTAGTCAGCATATGGTACCATAATTGTCGACATATTTATTCAAAATGTATTCAATATTCAGAAACACATTAACATTCTAAAGCATCATCTAAAAGCATAAATAATTTAGCTATTGATAGTGCATAAGCAGCTAATCATTTTGCCTCCTCAACAAAGAAATGGTCAAAATATTAAAATCACAGAGTTTTAAAAAAATCAACATCTATGAAAATAAACTGTTAGATTTTTGTGTGTGTGGAGAAAGAGAGATATCCCCAAGATGTGATAAGAGATATTATCTGTTCATTCATATGTATGTATTTCCAATAATAGATACAGTCAAAGATATAGATGTTAGTGCTGAATTATCATTTTATTTTTTGACAACTGTATTATCTGTGTATGTCTTTTGGGCATGGTTAATCTTCAGATTGATTTGTCCACCCCAGATTATCGATAGTTACACCTCATATCACCCTGGCCCGTGTTCCTAACCTATAGGCAAGTGATAAAAATTAGGCAAATAAAAGGAATGCAGGTTATTAGTAAGTTGCAGCTCTATGAGGTGAGTAGGTTATCAGTTGATATTTTTTTGTTGTTGTTCTTTTACTTACTTGTTTATGAGCCTGAAGTCATTTGCTCTGGCTTTCTCCTCTCTCTGACATTTGATAATTCACCACCAGATAGATGGCGATGGTGATAGCTGGCTTTTCATTAATCTGTGCCTCCACATTGTAGTTTGTTCACACTTACTAGGTACATGAAAGAATTTAGCAAAGCTATGAACAGATGAATGAGATGTACTTTTAGAGAGTAACAAGTGTACTTCATGTTGGGGGCAAAATAATGTAAATAAGCTTTATTTACATTAAATATTAAAATGATATTAAAGTGATATGTACATACTATGAACTATAAAGCAAAATGCGTATGATTTTTAAAGACAAAATAGGAGACTTCAAGGAAATTTCCTGCATAGAGAGGCCACTTTCCACTTTCCACTATACCCTGAGACTCCAGAAAGTAGGATTAGGGTAGGGAGGAGTGTATATTCACTCTTATTTTCTATTAGATGTTCTTCTGTGAAAAGATTGGTAAGCACTGCATGGGGAAACAAGAAAAACAGCATACAATTTGGTTAAATAGATGTCCGTTTAGTTATGAAGGAATTCCATTCAATTCCACTTTTTCTGAAAAAGCCTAACTCTTAAATGAAAGCATAAATCACTAACCTGTTTATGACGACTCAACATTTAGCGAATAGTTGAAAGAAAATCAAATAGCTAGATTCTCACAATTTCCTGATAGAGAACCATTAGTTTCCTTACTTACCTATTTTAATGGCTCATTTACCACTGGGTGTCAAAAGTTCCCATGACTTAGGCAAAACCTGGAATCTTGCTGCTAAAGATTCTCTACAGACTTTGATGATGGTGATGATGATAATGAAAGTTGACACCTACACAGTGTTTACTGTGTGTCAGGCACTGCTCTAAATGCTTTGCGTTTAAGTCTCACAACAGCTCTATGAGATACAGGTATCCCCATTTTTCCATTTTACAGATGAGGAAACTGAATCATAAAGAGTTCAGCAATTTTCCAAGGGCATGTGGCTTAGAAATGGCAGAACCAAGAATGGACCCTGGGCAATCTGGCTCCAGAGTCCTGCTTTTCCTTTTCTTGCTTCTCATCATAGAAAATGATTAAATATTTACTGTTTACAGGGTTAGAACCCATGAAGTTGTTGCAAGTGCTGTTGCAGAACTGCTTGACTCACATGAACAGCATTAACAAATAAGGATCCGGTAGCATTAGCACCCAGATGCAAGGGGTGCTTCCAGAGAGAATCATTCGGGTAACAAAGAAAATAAAATGAAGCCCTGAAACAGAACTGGTTAAAGTTACTTTCATTATGATTGTGCTATCAACATCCTGTGTGGGATAAAGGATGTTGTATGGTACCATTGGGCAGTTCTGTCCAGAAAAAAACAACACTCTCCCAAAAGCACTCAATTTATTCTTTACTTGGAGACATTTATTTGGCATGCTTGGCAGGATTCAACAGATTCTGAAAACAATTTTCCAATTGTTTTCAGATAAAGGTAATCTGTATTAGATAAAGTGAAGGCTTGAAAATTATCTTCGGTCTAGTATTGACACAGGAAGCTAGGTAACCATAGGAAGTGGATGATGCCAAGGGACAGTGAAGGTATAGAGGAGTCTCATCTGAGATCAGTTGTCCTATCCCAATAAAGAAGAACCCGAGTGGCCTTACGTATGCCCATCACTCCGTATTTCTTTATCATAAGAAAGGAGAGAACCCTTCTTCTCCTCGAAACCACTCAGGGACTACATTGCTCCTGAGGCTGCTCTGAACTTGGAAAGCATGTGTGCATGTGTCTTTTTGATTTTACTCTAGTTGACAGCTTCCTTCCTGTGTTTCTATTTTGCCTTTTAAAAGCAAAATCTGCATTGTTTCCAAATACCTAATGCTTACGGTCACTTCTCCATCACTAAAATTACCCCTCCCACAGCCTGGACTCAGAGATTGTCCTCTTATGAAGAGACCCCATTGCAAAGAGAAACATTTTCATGCACATTTAAGTGGAACATAGAAAGGTTTTCAAGGAGTGATTTTGCTCCAAGAAAATTAAGCTTTTAGCAGACTAAATCCAGATGCACAAATTTCAGTTAAACAGAAGAGAGGAGAGTATTCATGATTACCATATTAATCTTGGACTTTGGTAATTGGAACACAGATTAACTGGCTAGCCAACTTAAAGCAGTTCTAAATCTACTCTTGGGAAGTTCCGTTATCAAGTAGCTTGACAGTAATCAAAATTAAACTTCAGCTTTTATGCTTTAGGCTCTGAAATTTTGCAGATGGTTGATATTGAAACAGAATCTAAATATTCAGAAGTATTTTTGTCCAGAGCATTGAGTCAAAGATATTTTTAGCCACAATCAGCCTGTGGCAATAGCCTTTGACTCTGAACCCCAAATCTTCCCAACCTAGTACTCCACCTAACAGAGCTCACAGCCTATCTAGGCAACCCCACTTGGCTTGATCTTCCACCAACCGGCCATTTATCTGCCAACTGTGTCAAGGTCCAAGCGTTTCTGCATGCACTTGACCACTGGCTTTTCATTCCAATTTTAATGGAAGCAGAGTCCTTTCTTCCCATTGGTAGACTGATGAACCAGGCTGCATTGAGGGCAGGGAGGATTAACTTTTTTCTTCAGGACTGATAGTCCTAAGCAGAATATAAAAGATTAAATTTTGCTTTTATCTAGGAAAATACATAGATTCGATTTCTCTCCAGTGAACTTCTCTAAGCTTCAGAGTAAGTGGGCTCTTAAAAAGCCCTGCTGGGGATCATCTTTTGGAGGGAAAAGCCTGAGATTCCAATATGGATTTATCACTGGGTACATTGACAGTTAGCAGACCGGGAAAAGGGAATCCTAGGAATCCCAGGTCATAGGTGGTGGTATACTGCGGTCATGTTGTGGTTTTTATGTCTGCTTGTTTGAAGGTTCATGATAAGGCACTTTCTTTCCATGTTTAAATAGTCTTGTAGCCTTAAACACACTGCCTTATGCCTTCATGTGCCTATGTGTGCTGGAGAAAGTGCTTCAGCCAGCAAACCTCATTCTTCCCTTGTCCCAGGAGCAGAAAGCCCAGCTAGTGGTGTGCTGAATATACCTGTCCTTTCAATGAAGCCTTCTGGAGTCCAGGGAAGACACCTCTTGTGTCATAGCACCCAGACAAAATACGTCTTAATAAGATGGTGTTTCTGTAGGAGGTGCACCTGACACGCTTTTGTCCTCTCTGGCACCAGCATCCTCACTGTGCTGTCCAGTCCAGACATTTCTATGTAGCAATAGCAGATGTTCATCTTTGGCAGGAGATAGTGGAGACTTTATGAAAATAATAAAAGTATGACCGTGTTTCCCCAAAAATAAGACCTAGCTGGACCATCAGCTCTAATGCGTCCTTTGGAGCAAAATTAATATAAGACCTGGTAGGTATTATATTATATTATATTATATTATATTATATTATATTATATTATATTTCATTACATTATACCCGGTCTTATAGTAAAATAAGACTGGGTCTTATATTAATTTTTGCTCCAAAGACGCATTAGAGCTGATGGTCCGGCTAGGTCTTATTTTCGGGGCAACAGGGTAATTGGGAGTGTTTGACCCCTCACTCTGGAATGATAAGTAAGTAAATCTATAAATGAAAACAAATAAATGTATGTTGTCACAGATATTAAACCCTCCTCCCCTGAATGTCTTGTCTCATTGTAGCACATCATTCTTAAGGCACAGTGGACTTACGGCTCCAGTGTAGGAGACTCGCAACATAGTGGACTTGAGAGGAGGCCCTGCGGAGTCAGAGGCCCGTTATCCTTTATCTGTTCCTTAGGTGTAGAGAAGGCAAGCCTGGAGGGCCCAGCTCACAGGGTCTCCTACCGTGTGGAGAATGTTGAAGTCAGGAAGAAGGATGAGATGATGGAAGAGAAATAAACGAACAGTCTGCCTCTGTCCTAGCCAGAGTAAAGATGGGAGGGAGGAGAATGGGAAAAGGGAGGGAGACAGAAGTGGGCACAAGAGGGGCATCACCAGAGGTGTTCCTATTTACCCATTTCATGTTCAGTGCCATGCAGACTTGTCCTGTTTCATGCCCGGCCACTATGTATTTATGCGGCAGCCTAACCCCAACTCCCTGTGGCCGCCTGAGCCTGCAGTAGAGCCTGCTGAAGGGAGAATTGGTAAGCTCTTCCTTGACAGTCTGGCAGTGTCTGTGTTCCCCTTCCTGTCTGCAGAGCCAAAGATCCTACCGGCTGACCCCTCAGCATGGGTCAGAGGGCAGACCTTCAGTGAGTGCTCAGTGATTCCTCCAGCTATAAGGAAACTCACCCAATAAAGAGCCGTGCCTCCACTGCCTTTGGCAGATGAACTGAGGCCCTTTCTAATCTTCAAAGAATGCAGTCTCTACAACAGAATAGACAGCCTTCTCAGGCTGAAGGATCAAGAGTAATAACCCACTCTTTTTGTTTCATTTTGATATTCTTTTCTGTGGAGCCAACACTGTTCACTTCACTGGGAACTGTTAACTAACACGGTTAATTATTAGATACTATTTGTGATCCATTGTGGCACATTCCTGAATCTTACTTTCAAAATGTCGGAGGTAAGAGTTGGTCAACTTCCCTCAAACCATTTGATTTGGTAACTATTGTTCTGTTCCTACAGTGAACGCAGCTTGTAATGTATTCCTTACTGTCCCAGCTCTGAACCATCCCTGCAAAGCCATGTCATGTAAAATGATTTTAAAAGGCGTAGCATCAAGCACTGAGCTGGGGTTAATCTTTAATACTCTAAAAAGGCTTAGGAATCAAAACCCACTTAAAACTTAGTCTGTCCTCTTCGTAAGGAGAAACAGAAATGTCAGTCAAGAGCATATTGTGACAAATCTATGGAAATGTGTCCTCCATTGATTTGTGCTGTTATCCCTGGAAAGGGCTTATAAGGGAATGTCTTCCCAGGCCAAATTTCCTTTTGATAAAACCTTGGCAAAAGCTTTCCTAATCCTAGGTTTCAAGTTTTTAAGAACAGTTTGCTGGATAATGCATGTTTTGAGGACATGATATTTTAAATATCATCATATTGCTTCCAGACAACTGAAGGTTTGACATGCAAATTACTATATCATTCTCTCTCTCTCTCTCTCTCTCTCTCTCTCTCTCTCTCTCTCTCTGTGTGTGTTACTATATTAAATCAGTTGGTCATATCAGAAAACCAGACCTTGGGCAAGTCTCTGGGCTGTGTTCTCACATTGTAATAAAAAGGAATAGAACTGTTTTAACCATTTCATACTTAAATCATTCTTTAATTCAATGGGAAAGAATTTTTCAAGTACAGTTGGCATACCATATTCTATTAGTTTCAGGTGTACAATGTAGTGATTCGACATTTCTGTGCCTTGTGAAGTGATCGCCATGGTAAGTCTAGGAACCATTCTGACACCATAAATGATTATTACTCACTATATTATCCATGCTATATATTACATCCCGTGGCTTATTTATTTTATAACTGGATGTTTGTACCTCTTAATTCCCTTCACCTTTTGAGATCACATGTTTATGTGTGCCCTGAACATGTAGATAACATAGTTTACCTCTGAGAGCCTAGAAAAATATTTGCATATATACAAGGACTATTCTCTTAGCTTTTGTTTTATATTTTAATATATGTAAACAGAAGGAGAGTTTTAAAAAGATTTAAATGTTTTTTGACTAAATATTAGGTCCACACACCTAACCCCAGTTTTCATCATCACCCCAGGACTACCAACTCCAGTGTTGGAGTTGGAAGTAATCAATTAAGTTCGTGAACTCATCCTAGAAAAAGTGCTACCTACCTCATTGCTGAATACCACTGCCATCACCTTCAATGTACTCCCCTTGAGAAGCTAATGCCAGTGCCTAGTCCACCCTTCAAAGCAATTTTGGAACTCTTTTTCTGGAATGGCCATCAGAGCTGTCGTTGTATTATCCTTGATGTCCTGAATGTCATCAAAATGTCTTCCTTTCAATATTTCCTTTATCTTTGGGTAAAGAAAGAAGTCATTGGGGGCCAGATCAGGTGAGTAGGGAGGGTGTTCCAATACAGTTAGTTGTTTACTGGCTAAAAACTCCCTCACGACAGTGCCCTGTGAGCTGGTGCATTGTCGTTATGATGCAAGAGCCACGAATTGTTGGTGAAAAGTTCAGGTCATCTAACTTTTTCATGCAGCCTTTTCAGCACTTCCAAATAGTAAACTTGGTTAACTGTTTGTACAGTTGGTACAAATTAATAATGAATAATCCCTCTGATATCAAAAAAGGTTAGCAACATCGTTTTGACTCTTGATTTGGACTGACAGAACTTCTTTGGTCATGGAGAAGTGGCTGACTTCTATTGTGCACTTTGACACGGTGTTTCAGGGTCATATTGATACATTCATGTTTCATGACCAGTGGTAACAGAGCCCAAAAACATCATGTTGCTTCTCCAAAAGGTATTGGCAACCTTCGACTCTCCTTTGCTTTTGTTCATCGGTTAGCTCCTTCAGGACCATCTTTGTACACACCTTTCTCATGCCAAGATTTTCAGTTAAGTTTTTCCTGTTTCTCTATTGATGTGTACTTGGTCTGCTATGTTTCTCATAGTCAGGTGGCGATTTTGATGCACAATTCGACAAATTTTTGCAATATTTTTTTCAGTTCTGCTCATTACTGGCCACTCTGACCTCTCTTCCTCAGTGATGCGTTCTCTCTCCTCAAAAAATGGTTAATCCATTTGTACTCAGCCATAAACTTGGACTAATATGTCCCAAATTTCACTTCCACTCTTGCTAAATTTAACAAGAAATTTAGTGGTTGTTCGTTGGCCTAACTCAAGCTCAGACATTCTCACAGCAGCACACAAGAACATGCAATACAATAATGAATGCCACTCAGCAAGACACCGCCACACATCAACACGAACACAACTGTGAGACACTGATATACCAAGGTACTGAAACCTTATAGAGTTGTTTGTACAGTGCTGACAATGTCAGCACACGGTGGCAAGTTCGTGACCTTAATTGTCAGATCTCATTACTAAACATGTCAAGTTAATGTCAAAAGAAACTGACAAAGCATTAGAATTTTAGAATGGTGTTACCTGGAGATACTGCAGGGTTCAGAAGTGGGAGGAGGAATTCTGGGCCTGAGTCTCCCAACGTGCTCACTAACTCATTACCATAAGTAGTAGTCTTGAATGTGATCTCACAGGACAGCATGGCTTTCCCAGCAATTTTCTGTCCACATCAAGGAGTGTCCCTCTAGTTTACTTTGAGCTTTACGTATATCAGGGGGCTAGTCTCCAGAAAAGGAAAAAGACAGGAACAAATAATCAATACACTCCTAAAATACGTATTTGATACCTCATGTGCCACTTCTTCCTCAGAGCCGTTAAAGGCTGTCTTTTAGACTGACTTCTCTGTGTCTAACCTGCTAACATGACAACCATAGCTAGTCCTTGCCTCCATTCTCACTTCTCAGACCCCACTAAAATTGAAGCTAATTTGTCACATTGACGCTGAGGAATATAATTATCCAAAGCTGAATTAAAAAGGGAATTTATACAGAACAAAACCAATAAGCCAAGCAGCCTTGACATTTAATTTTCTTGGAAACCTTTCCCATTGAACCAGGAAAGTCTGCACACCACACATTTGCAAAATGAAAAGTGGTATTGAAGGAGGACAAACTCATATAAACGATGAGTGAATAATTTGAAAGAGATTGGCTGTTACAGATGGTCCTTTCTCCTTCCTTTGTCCTCCCCCACCCTACCCTGAAATGGCATTTGTGCGCTCCAGCTTTTAGAGGCAGTCCTATTTATTTTATTCAGCCTTTTATCGTAGATATGGAGGATTTGGGGAATAAAGGGGAGAATTTTTAGTTATGTTTTTTTACCATCATTTCCAGCTTTGTACTAACTGTTAAGAATATTGCTTCTTGGCTCTAAAGCTCAGAGGCTGAATAAGCAGTGTTCATCTACCAAGAGTTACCTCAAAATCCCAATGTGAATTTAAGATTCGTTCAAGACTTTGGCTCCTTAAGGTGGGCGGACCATACAAAAGAAACCATGCTTCAGGATCCATTTAGCTTCCTGTTTTAAAATAGGTAATATTAGTTGCTTTAACAAAAAGTCAAAATCTCAGTGTTCTGACATGATACGTTTGTTTATCACTCATATCCTGATTTATTGTTGGCGGGAGGTGAGATAGAAGGGTCCTATTCCACATATTTATTTTAGTCATTTATTCAGGGACCTAGAATTTCTCCGTAATGTAAGTCTGCATCCTCTCAGATTCAGCATCCCTCCACTGGATTTGCTATATCTACCTGGCAGGGAAATGAGGAAGAGAATAGAGAATCAGCAGGACAGAGATGTGTGGACCTGTATCTAGGCCCTTGACTAGAACTCAGTCACATGACCCCTCAACTGCAGGGAAACTCTGTGGCCTGCAGAAGGAAGAGACGAGTTTGGTGAACACACAGTGTTAACTCTGCCTTGGTTCCCGTTCCTCTTGCTACACATGCCTTTGTTCGGAGTCCTAGTCCTGGGGTAGTTTACCTGTGATGACACCAAGGCAGTCACTTTGGCTTATCTGGTGGTTCGGCTCACAGCTGTTGGATCCTGTTTTATTCCATTTGCTTTTCTGTGGAAGGAGATGACCTTTACACATGGAATAGGACTTTTCTGCTGTCAGGTAAACATGTATAAATACAAACCCTGCTTTTCACCATATTTTTAAAGTGGAATTCTACAGGGGGTTGATGCTGACTATTCAGCATACACACCTGAGAAGTAAGAGGAGATCTCATCTATTTATTATATTGAGAAAAGCTTTCAATGGTTATTCCTCTCTACCAAGTGGTTCCTTTGTGGGGAGGAAGAGACCAAATGATCAAAAGAAAAACAAAACCCGAGAGATTTCAGCTTAAACGATAACACAAGGAATAAAGCGTTACCAAGATATCTAGTAACAGACGGTTACCTGGTTACTTGACACAAATTGAGACACAGTATCCTAGAGAGATTCATTTTTGCCCCTTAACCCTATTCCAAAATCCGGGGTCTCAGGAATTCCCAACTCAGGTTGATTCTTGATCAAGAAGCAATCCTGACATATGAAGGACTTTTTAGATGTGGCCAGAAGAGAGAAACACTGACAAGAAGCTGATAGGAGGCAAAGATTGGCGCGTACAATCCAACGTTTAGTGAATCCTTGAGCAGAGCATGCTGAATGCATAGATTGGTGTTTTATTGGGCATGCTAGTATTTCACAGGGGAAATTTCTACCCATGGACATTTAGGGCCCATAAAATGTGGTTCTATATGCTTTTCCTCAGAATCCTATCCCCAAGAGGGATGTGGAAAATGAAGTACTGCTTTCCTATTGATTATAGTACTGGCTTCATATGCCAGCAAAAGGCCGGCATTGAAAGAAATCTCCCATCTCCATGGCAACAGAAATCACAACTTTTAACTTGATACCACATGAAAAATTATTTTTTCTCTGGCCTTAAAGATTGCAATTTTGTGGATGTGGGTGTAACCTTTGGCAATAGAATTGTGTCAGAGCACCTGGACCAAGGGGCTAATATCCAGGATGTAGGCCTTTAGGACTTTTAATATGTCAAGCCTAATTTTATTTACATCAGGGCAAGAAGTGATACTTAAGCCAGGTAAGATATTTTCCTACTGAGGAACAATGACCTTTTTTTTTATTCCAGAAGTATCTCAAGGGTAGAAGCATAGGAAATTTCATTTGTTGAACTACCCTGAATATTGCAAGACCCCCAAAAATAGGATGAGGGAGAAGCTAATTAAATTAATCTCTGTTGGACGTTACTACCTTCTGTTCTTGCTAAGTCCTCCTTCTGCTGTTGTTAAGCTGCTTAAGATATTAGAACCAGTCCTGTAAGAGACACCAAGTCATCCTGGTCTAGAAAACTGAGCTTGTCTAGAAACTGAGCTTGTCTAGAAGCTTGTGGAGAAATCACCTGCCATGTCTGTTTGAAAACCTTAAGTGACAGTAAATCTGATCAGCCAGATAGCTCCAGTAAAGAGGCAAGGGGAGTCTGGTTACAAGAAACTTGACATTTACTAATCACGTGCTCTGTGCCAGGCACTGTGCTGGCTGCTTGATCTTCAGCGCCCGTAGTGTGTGCCACCTTCCTGCTCTCGTGAAGAAAGAGGAACACTGGCCCGTGCTGGGTGTCATTAGCAGCTGTCACTTCTACATGAGGTTCTAAACTAAGGGTTCAACACATTCTATAGCCATTGGTGCCACACGTATTATGATTCTATCAGTTGTTGAAAGAGCTGGTATTTCAATTAAAAAACGGTTCCTTGCAAAGAAAAAAATGTAATATGTCAGTCTGGTTCATTTTTATTCTTAGTGATCAAAATATCAAACCATTTTTTTCATCTACAATATTTGGAGGATATGTTTGGACAATATGTTTTTGAGTAGTACCATTGTAAATAGAATTTGAGGGTTGGGGTGGGAATACCATAAGCAACACAGCTATTGTTGTTTTAAGAGAAATGGCGGGGAGGCAAAATCAGAGAACAGAATCAGTTTTAACAAAGCACAGTCCCCTACATAGCCTTCATAACTAGGTTTTAAATTCATCCAAGTTTTCCCTCCCACTATTTACTAACTTTGTTTAGCAAGCAAACTTTCACCTGTCGGGATGAAATAGACCTCTTTGTAGTTTTGAGAAATGTTTTTAAAAGTCGCTGTATCTGTCAAAGTAGGCTGATTTATGCTGTGGCAGCAAACAGCCACAAAACATCCGTAGATGACAATCAGAAGTTTATTTCTCACTCATGCTATCTGCCAACAAGGATGGGCTACAGCTCTGCTTACTGTCTTCTTTACTCTGAGACCTAGGCTGATGGAGCCTCTCTCTGGAAGACTGCCAGTGTTGTGGTGGGAGGAAAAGAGAGTACTCTCTTGTTAATTAAGTACTGGCTGTTAAAGCTTCAGTCCAGAATTGACACGCATCACTCCTGCTCACATTTCGTTAGCCAAACAGATCATCACTGAGTGTGGGCAGGGAAGGAAGTCCTTCTCGTCCTAGACTTAATTTTAATTAAGTACCTTAAATTTCTTGGGAGCGAGCCACACTTTTGGTTACTTTTTCCTGGGCCATTTTTATCCACCCGGGGGCCATCTTAAGGCATTTGGAGTTTTTTGTTAAGGTTATGAAATCCACACCTTTAATTTGGTTATTTTCCTGATATTTAATTAACCTTCATTGTTCAAAGGTCTCCTCAGTTTTTTTCTGTTACAGTTTGGGTTGTAAAAAAGTTGCCTCTTCTAATCCTGTAAGACTTGGAATATCTGGACTCTTAGTCCCTTTCATTTCTGCTTACAAAAGTGTTTGTTTCTTAAATCATCTCTTGCTCGTGGCACCTTGTCAAATGCAGCCAACAGAAATCAAAGGATGCTGTTCGTTTCATTTTTCACCCTCTTCACCTAAAGCAACAAGCTCATTAGGTACATTGTGTGTATTCTACATTGTCACAGTTGACAGTTGTAGCAAATGTTTTCCTATTGCAAAATGTCCTGCCATTCTTCCAGGCTCCACTAAGAGTTTCCGCACAGGACCACTTCCTGGCTCCAAGCCAGTGCCTTACATTGTAGGGCATTTTACTGTTACAGGAACTATTCCTGATACCAATTACTACTGTATTAGTCAGGATATGCAAGGTTATAGTAACAAAAGACCTCCAGATCTAAGGAACTTAAAACGGCAAAGGTTTATTGTTCACTAATACTATATGCCCATCAGAGATCAATGTTTGTTTTTTCTCCTCCAAGAAAGGGCATGGATATTTAATAATACAGTCAACTATAATTATTGATTCAAAATGTCATTAGCTCATAAAATCTGACTTTGCTCCATTTTTATATACTTCTACTAATTCATGCATTCAACAGATACTTGTTGATTACCCACTGTGTGCTAGACGCTGTTCTTAGGCCCTAGGGAAATAGCAGACAACAAGACAAACAAGAGATGATATTAAATCAATCCTTGAAAAGTGAGCAGAGTTTGGATAGGCAAAGAAAGGGTAAAGTAGCCAACAGCATTCTAGGTGGTGGGGTCAGAAAGGAATGGAGTCATGAAAGCATAGTCCCCACTCAGGGACTTGCCCCTGGATGAGCATGGAGAACACAGGGTACGCTCTGGAGTGGTTAAACTGAAAAGGAAGCATCGTCCCCTGAGGGATCTTGATTTCAGGTTTTTGTCTCAGACCTTGGTCCTGTGATCCCCTCTGATAGGCTTCGTGAAGCAGGAGCTTCGTGAGCCAGCTGTTCTACCCAACCTCCTGCTTCCAGCTGGTGATGATTCAGACTTCATCCCCTTGTCATTGCCCAGTGGGGAGGGAGCCACGGAAGAATTTAGAGTGCAGGGGTGTGGGATGAGATCTGAGTTCTAGAAACTGAGAGATAGAAGGCAGGAGATCAGCGGTTCTCTACCAGAACTCTCAACTGTCTACCAGGACTTGGGTCCTGCGGTGAATGAACTGATTAGTGAAACACAATAACAAGACTTTACATCTCCATAGACTTACTTCTACTCTGTGTCATATGGCAATGTATTAAAATGATACCATGTTTCCCTGCAAGTAAGACCTAACCGCAAAATAAGCCCTAGCATGATTTTTCAGGATGACATCCCCTGAGCATAAGTCCTAATGCGTCTTTTGAAGCAAAAATTAATTAATTTAAGACCCAGTCTCATTTTTCAGGGAAACACAGTATCTCTTGAACTGGGTATTCCTAACAGGGGCAATTTTGCCCCAAGGATATGGAACTTGGTTCTTGGGGAGGACGGGGAGGTAGGGTGGCTCAAGTCTTAGATATTGCCATAGTTTGTGACCTTCCAAAACTTAATCCTCTCCAACAAATCTTATTTCTTGGTATATAATTTCTCTCAGGGGGTTTTCTTGGGTATCATACAAACAGCACTGACATTTAGTTCATGAAAGAAACAAAGTATATGCAGAGCTACAAAACTATGACAAATTGATGTGCTTGTAATTGGAGAACTTTGAATCAACACCTCAACCTCAGAGTTACATAGCTTTGCTTATGCCTATTGGGTGCATTGTGGACATTGTTTGCGCTTCATCTTCAGTGCTTCTGTGTGTAATTTGGGCCTTCAGGATTAAATAAAAATAGTTTACATTTTATTATTCTACAAAAATTATCCAACCCATCATTAATCACATCATATATGTAAAGAAAAATACCAACAATATCTAGCAGAGAGCTAAGTTAAAAATTATTTACTCACATAAGGCAAAGTTAAGTTTGCTAAAAATAATCTGTAATAAATTAATTTAGTTTTCTCAATTATTTTGCTTTTGAGGGAAAAATGAACAGTTTTGAATATTTATTAAACTTGATTATATTGCTATTATATAATTATATAAATTACTAATTTGCATGTTCAATTTCATATGTTATAGTTTATATAAGTGAACTGTATTAGGTTACTCTTACTCAGTAAATACATTTATATAGCTAAGTTTAAATGTTAATAACTTTTTAACTTTTAACTTTCTAAATATTTATTTAGTCATTCTTAACCCTGCATTAAATCAAAATAGTAAGCTTTGTACTTACTGTTTTTGCATAAAATAGAGATATACATACACCACATGAACAAACATATCTATGGTATTAACATTTCATGGGGGGAACATTTAGGGGGAAAAATGTCCAAAAAGTCTTCTAAAGGGGGAAATATGAAAAAGTTGAAAAATACTGCTCTGTACAATTGTGTCATTCATAGAAGTTTGGTCTTATTTTCAATATTGAGAGTTAATCTCCTCTATTTCCTCCTTGAGTGTTTCTTTCTAGATTTTTTCACCTGTAATTTGAGTTGGCTGCCACCAGATGATAGCTCTGGTCTCAGTGGTCCAACCAAACAGACTTAGCTGCGTAGTTAACATGGGCAATAGGTAGGTAGTGGACTGATGGCAAGGTTAATGCTTCTTCTCACTTCTACCAAAATAGAACTCGGTTAAAAAAACAAAACAAAATACACCATTGCATGTCCTTCTTTTTTTGAGTGGACAAAATACTGAAAGCTGTTTAGAGTAGGGATTCCATGGAGCTTTATCTCACCATGTAGCCTATGAGTTTGGGACCTGCTAATAGTATATTAGACTGCTAATCAAAATGGAAACAAGTTAACAAGCTAATTACAAAACAAGTACAGTGTCCCTTTCCAGAATACATAGTTTCAAATTATGATGGTGGCCATGTAGATGTACTCCTTTCCTAAAATAATTTAGCACACGTACCATAAATTTATGCATTTTCATAATCCTCTTTTGACCCGGCCATTTCCTCCTCCAGCTGTGGTGTCTGTCCATGGGTTCAATACCACCCTGTCCCTGGTGGGAGAAGAATGCAGATGCTCTGCCTCGTATCTGAAATTTAGTCCTCCTGCCTCAACAGCTGCTGCCATAGCCTTTAGTGGTTGAAGGGGAAATGGAAAGAAGCTGGAGCCTAGGAAGCAATGCCCACCCAACCTGCTCTTACTGAAACCACTTCCCAGGGTCAGAAATAATAGATAAGGTTTTTGTATTACATACTCATTTTTCTTTTCTTTTGTTGTTTTTTTCCCCACACACACATTTTCCCAAGCCCCTGTAACTGTGCTGTCCAATATGGTAGCCACCGGCTACATGCAGCTATTGAAACTTAAACTTCAGTTCTCCAGTGACACTAGCCACATTTTAAATGCTCGGTAGCCACCTGTAGCTAGTGGCTAGCGTAAGAGACGATACAACTTACAGAACATTTCTAGCATCACAGAAAATTCTGTTTGAATTTTCCTACATCAGTTTTGTAGGCTCATTCATGCACTTATTTAATCTGTATACTGGACACCTACTGTGTGCCAGATTATATTCTAAGCAGTGAGGATACAACAGCAAACAAGAAGGACAAAATTTCTCCCTTCCCAGAATTCGTAGTTTAATTTAGAAAGCCTGTAGCCAAATGTCAGTGTGGATCAATAGCTTGAGAAGAGAGAGACAGCACTGGAAAACAGATATCCAATTTCTTTTTAAAATCCTGGTGCATCTCCAATTTGACTTTTTTGAGGTATAGCTCAATTTTCTTCAACTTTATACCTCTGAATTTTAGATTTCTGATGTGGGTTGATTTGCAAGGTACAAATGGCTTACACATTTGATTTACCTTTAAGTATTGGCTGTTGTTGTTAAGTCTTTCAGGTTTTGGATGAGAGGTTTATTTGAAAGTAGTTGTTCTAGGATTTAATCATTTAAATCAATTCTGGCTGCCTGTGTTCAGAATTTTAATTCAATGGAAGGTCTAGGTCTTGTTGGTTGTGTATAACCACAGAAGAGGCAAATACATTACAATTATTTTGTTGGTTTTCCTACCCCAAAGCCCATGTTTTAATACAACCTCTTCATATGGCACTACTTATACAGCATCAATATTACTAGTCCAGAAAGTTGAATAACGGAAATGGGTGGTATTTCTAAATTTGCCGTTAGAAGTCAGACATACCCTACTAATGCACTCAGCAAGATCCACGAATGCTAACACCAACAATCCATTTGAGCTAATGAACTGTAACCATTTTCCCCACTGATGAATCAATGAATTATAGTGTGTTACAGTTGAAAGAGACCTTGGTGATGGCTCTTTCTGCTCCAACTCCTTCTTTCCTTATTTATTGGTCCTTTGAAGATGACAATGATTGGTCCTTTGAAAATGACAGTTGGAAACTCCTGCGATAACATAATAAATGTGTTCAGAAATTCACCGCAAAGCAGGGGTTCTCAAACGTTAATGTACATCCTGGAGGATTTATTGAAGCACACATGGCTGGACCCCACCCCCAGAGTTTCTGATTCAGTGGGTCTCTGATGGAGCCTGATAATTTGCATTTCTAACAAGTTCCTCTGTGCTTGGTAGTCTGAGGACCACATTTTTTTTTTTTAATTAAAGTTTATGGGGGTGACAATTGTTAGTCAAGTTACATAGATTTCAGGTGTACAATTCTTAAAACATCGTCTATATATCACATCGTGTGTTCACCACCCAGAGTCATTTCTTGAGGACCACATTTTGAGGACCACTGGTGTGAACCATGGGGTTACATTACTGTGAAGTTATTGAGATGATGAGAGAGCCCACATAGTTAGCCAGCCTGGAGACCTGAGGGTCCAGCTGTCTGATCCAGAGCTATCCAGCGTAAACGTGGGTTTGGTACCACCTAATGCTGTGCAAACCTCCGTGGGAATGGCTCAGGGTCCTATAGCTGCCTGGGACTTCCAGGACAGTGACATTCCAGCCATCGCATGGTTTGCAGGCATTTATTTGGTTCTGCGCTGGGAAGATTGAGCCTTGGGAACCCTGCCCGCATCCCTGCGCTTCCCAGCTGCTGCCTGCTGCTCCCCATCAGTCTGTCCTCAGGATCCTCCGTGTCCTTCCCTCCCCCAGAAGATGAGAACTTTGGCCTGACCCTGTTGAGAAGCTGGAGACCCAGTCGCACTATATCCAAAAACGTATTGCTTAGGAATTTTGAAGCAATCAGTGGTAGCTTTTCTGTTGTTCAGTGTGCTCATCCTCAAACCCCTGCCTCACCATCCTCACTCGGCATCATTGAACGCTTCTAGCTTTACCTTCTTCTTGAAATCCTCCTTCACCTTGAAAGTTGAGTGGAGATTCCATCTCCTTTAAAAACCTTGTCTTGTTACTCTGTAGGAGACATCATTTTTCCTTCCTCTGAAGCGATAGGAATATCATTTTATTCTCAAAACATCCTTGCAGCATAGCTGTGATGCCTGTTTTATAGGTAGGGATGCTGAGACTCAAGAATAGTGACACATTCTCTAATTTGTTATAATTTTCTATAATATAGTGTAATGATTTGTCTAACGCTACTGGTAGGGGGAGAACTGGCTACTGAGTGATTTTTGACATGATGTCCTCTTCCCCTGCTAAACTGCAGGCTCCTTGCGGGCAGAGATCATGTCACATTTGCTTTTATTCCCAGCCCCTGCTGCTAACACAGTGCTTGTCACGTGCTGGCACTCATACTTCCCAAAGAAATGGATCTCCAGGCTCACTGCTGCTTGTACTATGTCTTCCTGCCCTGCTTCTCTCTGTGCTGTTGGCTGTGGTCCCCCACAGGGAAGAGGGCCCTTTAAGGGTGGCCTCTCCCACTGCTGCCACTCAGAATGTGCAGCCCCAGCTACTTACTGTTCCCTATGAGTGCAGCCTTCAGGAAAAGGAGCATCACACCACGTTGGCAACAAGTGAGTTAGAGATTGTGGTGGTTTCGGCTTTACGCCAGGCTCCTAGTCTGCACGTAGCTTCCATACAGGCTTCACTGAACCTCAGTCTCTTTACCTTTCAGACGGAGCTATCCTTCATCTTGGGCATCCGTATGAAGCAAGTAGCAGGGAAAAGTCAGAGGTTTACCAAAAAGAGCTCACGCAGAATTCATGTTGTTTAAAAACTTGAATTGCGTGAGAGGCTGGAGAGCTAAATATTTAAGAAATACTGAATCACTCATTTTCTGTTTTGAATATAACTTGCAAATGTGGATTCATTTATCATCCCACTTCCTCCATATCTCACAAAACTGCCAGGAATGAGAACAAGTGAAACTGGCCTCACTGTATCTCTAGTTCTCTCTTACGCAGGGCTGGAGATCCCTGCTTCTTGACCGCTGCACATTAGAATCCCGTGGGAGTCTGATTTAATTCGTCTAATATGTTCTTCCAGGGTTCTAATGTGTAGTCAGGGTTAAGAACTGCTAGATTAGTTCTTGGTTTCTATCCCTGGCTTATCAGGAGAGCCATCTTGGGCTCCTTTTCAAATTGCCTCATCTAAGAACCTGGGAATTAGAATTCCTGAGAGAGTGACCTAAGAATCTATTTAGATTCTATTTAGAATCTAATAGATTCTGGAGGCAGCCAGATGGCTCAGTTGGTTAGAGCGCGAGCTCTTAACAACAAGGTTGCTGGTTCAATTCCTGCCTGGGATAGTGGGCTGCTCCCCCTGCAACTAAAGATTGAAAATAGGGACTTGGAGCTGAGCTGCGCCCTCCACAACTAGATGGAAGGACAATGACTTGGAGCTGATGGGATCTGGAGAAACACACTGTTCCGCAATATTCCCCAATAAAATTTAAAAAAAAAAAAAGATTCTGACCATCAGCTGTTTTGGGGAACACCAATCTTGGCATTTCTGGATATTTCTTCTAGCCCTTCCAGTCATCAAAGCAAGGTAGAATTATCAGGATAGTTAAATGAGCTACTACGGCCCTCACGGGTGAGGTCAAATGTATTACATCATTCCTGCTTCCTGGAGCAAGGCATAAAGTTGAGATTGGCAGCAGTGCTTGGATCCCATGGCTGAGCTTGCCTGCACTGGTTACCTGTGACCTTAATCCATATTCTTCGGGTGATGGATGCACCTGTTTTATGTTGGCCTACCCTACTCCTGCCCACATAGTTTTTCATTTTGTTGTAATTTTTATTCTAGCTGTACATTCAACATACTTTTCCTATCTTGTGGCATTGCTTGGCATAAATTACATACATATTTTGAAAGATTAAACCAGAACCACAGATTAAAACTGTCTTCATACCAGCTCAAGAATTACAGCCTTTAGGTGGATGAAGTGGGATGAGAATAACTAAGGAAGGGGAATAGAAAAAAAGAGTTTGAAGTCTAAATTAAAATTTAATAATGACTATAATATTGAGAATAATTTCTCAGACTGAAATTATTGCCTGTGTTGCCAGTTCAAAGTGTCCATCATGGGTTTAAATGTTTCTTCCACATGTAAAACATTCTGAGAAGAGTTTTATCAACTTGCTGTGACCTTGCCTCCCTTTCCATTGTAAAAACTTGACACATCTTTCAAAAGAAATGCCTGCTACCCAAAGGAAATACACATATTTTTAGGTCCCCAAATTCAATTTCTGGAGATGTTTTTCAGACACTACGAAAGAAAAATGAGTTTGCTGTGGACAAGAAATGATCTTTTTCATAAGCAGTGCAGTCAAAATGATAGAACGTGCTCCTTTAGTATTTGCCATTGCTACAATATCATTTAATTCCTTGACCTCAGTGTTCGGTCTTTAATAACAAACCAGAAAAGGGGAAGTGTGGTGTGTATTCTTCACCGTGCCCAAGCACCTTTCTGTCTCCCCAGATGAGATAAATGGTCTTCATACACCTGAATGCCGGAAGGTCTGTGCCATTCTACTAAGCCTCCAGCTCCTGATCCTGTTTTCACTCGGTTACTGACTTCAGAGGCTGTGGACAGCAGGACACCCTCCCCCAACAAATGCAAATAAACTCCAGCTGGTCTGGAGGAACACTCACCCAGGCAGCTCTCACGCAGAATGCACCTTACAGGCCTACCTCGGAGATACTGCAGGTTCGGTCCAAACCACCACAATGAAGCGAGTATCACAGTAAAATGAGTCTTAATCTTTTTGCTGGTGGAACATCTTGCCTTCCATTTTGTTAAAAAGATGCAACATCTGTGAAGCACAATATAGTGAAATGCAATAAAACGAGGTGTGCTGGTAGTCGATTCCCTTTTGTAGGCTTTTCCTTAGCAGGAGCTGAACCATTTTTGCCCTTGTGTTCGGAATTCAGTGTCTCCATAAATCTGACACCTCCAGTGTTTTATTTTTCAGAGATGTAAATATGAAGGGGACGAAAGGCCAAGGAGCTCTACTGAAGGTTTTTTTTATCCTCTAAAGTTTACTGAATGAGAGCCTGGAGCCCTGGGCTACTGGAGGACTAGGTGAAGGAAGCCCCTCACCTCCTCTTCCCCCCACCCGCCCCTGTGGGGGTAGGTCTGCCCTGCTTCCTCTGACAGTAGGGTTCTCTCCACAGGCGGACACCGTGCTCCTCAGTTTGCCAGAACAGTGCTCGTGCAGGTTCTGCATCAGGAAAGCCTTGTCAATCGGAAATCACATAGTCCTATTTCTTTTTGCATGTGGTCTTGGCCCACATGAGTCCATTGCTAGTATATTTAAGTAGGAAGATTCTATGTCTGGCTTCTCTTGAAAATTTAGGGAAAACATTTTTGAGAGGATGTTCAGTTTCTTTAAGAAAAAAACAAAAACAAAAAAAGACCTATTTTCCTGCTGACATTTGGCTGGAGCCAAAAAACATTGTTCCCTTATTCTTCCTAGTTCAGCAGAGCCCCAATGCTTCCTACAAACAAAGTGACAGTCAGTATAACTGTGTTCACACTGTTGATTGCTTCGGAGGAAAGGGAAATACTTCTTGCACAAAAGTGAGAAAATTGGGAAGGTCGGCTGTAAGAGCCACAAGTGTCAAGAAAAATGAAAGAGAACATCGATTTTCTTTTTATGGAAGTGAAGGATATTCCTGTGTTTAATATGTAAAACATCTGTATCAAAAGAATTTGACTGTGACAAGTCCATTATAACCCAAACCGAGCCCTACGGACACATGCAACCATTTGCGACTTACGGCATAAGTGAGCCTGAGAAGCCTTCACTTTGCCTTCCGGAAATAATCCAACACTCATGGTGCTCACGCCCTGGGATGACTTGCTGAATATCAATTGGTTCCTTCTGTTTTCTCAGTCCTCTTTATCCCCAAATAACCAAAAATGGCGTGTCTGTACACCATTAGCTTCGCAAAAAAGGAGAGATGCATACAATGTACCAAGCACCCAGTAGGGGCTTTACTTCATTTAATTCTCTCAGCAATCCTCTGATTTAGGTGTCAGCCCCATGTATAGATGATCTGTCTAAAGATCTTTTATCAGAAATCAGTGGCAGAAAAGATTTGTATTTCTAAACAAAATAAAAAATGTTCTTCCATTTATGCAGCCAGGAAAAAATAAAACGATGCTAGCTATCCTTTTTGCCTTTATTTTCAGGAAGCTCCAAGGGAAATGTCCCTTCGCATCTGATGGTAAAAGTAATCCCCACTTTCCTCCACATAATTTTGGATCCTCTTTCTGATGTCATTAATGTACTTTGATATGTTAATAATTCTATTGTACAAGGTGCCTCTAGTAGTAAGCCTCATCAGATCCTTTTGAAGGAAGACAAAGGTATAAATTATAAAAACCTTAAAGTTAAATTTATACCCCTAAGTGTAATTTCTAAATCCAATTTAAATGAAACACTGGATTTAACAAAAGGGGCTTTGGGGGGAGTAGCCCAAAAGCCTTTGGTTCATGTCTAGCTTAAGAGAAACAAACTTAAGAGAGTTGGTGAGCTCTGGCTTGATGAGTCATTATCATGCCTTCTGCTCTTTGGCAATAGTTGCTAATTCGCCCTGAGCACTTACTGTGTGCCAGGCACTGGGGCAAGTGCTTTGTATGCATTGTCTCAGTTTTTGCAGCAAGCAGATTAAGTCCCGTTCTTACCCCTGTTACAAATAAGGAATCCAAAGATCAGAGAAGTCAAGAAACTGTCTCGAGATCTTGCAATTTGATCTTGAGCAAAGTCCTTGACTTCTTGGTGTCTCTATCCCCACCTGTCAAATGGAGGAGTTTGCTCCTTTCGAAACTTCTTCTCAGGCCTGTGATGTTAGTTGATAATGTCAACTCTCCCATTCCCCTCCCCCCTCATTATTTTCCTGGAGGGCACCCTAAGGTATGTTGGCCACCAGGTGAATCAGATTGTCCCTTGTCCTAGGGAGATGTAGAGCCATTGTTCTGTTTTGATCAAGTTCTGCTATTGGCCTGGATTGTTGGTCATCTTCATTTCTGCCTCACAAGGTATTTTAAAGCTCAACTCAAATACCGTTGGTTCTCATTATTCATGGTTGTTCTATATAGTTGTTTTGAGTACTTAGCGAATACTGAACCATTGCTCCTAGGGGAAATGCAAGGTTAGTTTAGGTTCCTATGAGCCTCTGGTCACATTTTTTGTCAACTGATCAATATTTAACCTTGTTTCATGTGTTTCTCTTTAAAGATACCTTATTTAATATGTATTGTTGATTCATTAACTTTGAACTCCAGGCCAACTGCACTGTGACTCATGCCTGCACAAAGCTTATCAAAGATATATATTTTGGCTGTACGGCCTATCACTGCCTTCTTGCACTTAGGAACACTAGACAGCACTTCAGCACTATGCTTGGGGGCCATTTCAAACAGATAGCAAGGAAAAAAACCCACAAAAATGCTGAAAACATGTCATTGAGGAACATGGAGAAAGCACACTTGTTCTCAGTTTGAGAACTGAAACAGGAAGACAGATTCTTGCCTTGTTTGACCTCAGGTGGGGACACGGCCCCCTGGGCAACTCAAATTTTTCACTACTTCACACATCTGCAAGATTGCTAAAGCATCATGAGTACTGATTTGGGGATTACAAATAAGTTTTAAGTACATTAACTCTTTGCTTGTTGTAAGTTGAACATTTTTTTCCAGTTTTTCATTTGTATTTTTACTTAATTTTTATTTTTTACTGTGTAATTTTTATGTAATAGAGTTTATCTTTTTCTTATTGCCTCAAATTTTTATTCACAGTTAGCAAAGCTTCTCTACTTCCAAGTAATAGAAGAATATACACATGTTTTCTTCTAGTACTTGTATGCTCTACTTTTTTTACATTTAAATATCTGGTCCATTTGGAACTTAATGCTGATAGGTAGTATTTAGAATGAGCACAGTTATCTTTTTTCATATTACTCTGCCATTCTCTCAGTATTTATTTAAAAGTTCATTGTTTTGCCCACTGACTGGGTATGCTGCCTTTATCATATCCGAAGCTTCCATATAAAATTGGATCTATTCATGTGTCAATATCAAATTGTTTTCATTATGGAGGATTTAGAGTGTGTTTTAATGTCTGGTAGGGCTGGTAGCTCTTTCACCCTCTAACCCCACCTCGCTGGGAGATTTTTTGGTTTTATTTTCCAGGGCATTTCTGGCTATTCTTCCTTATTCTCTGAACTTGTCATTTCAAGTCAGTTTGCATATCAAATATCAGAGCTTTTTGTTTGGCTCTTTATTACTTTTTCCTTGCTATATGGACATTTCTAATTGGACCATTTTCAGTGGTCAATGAAAGAGAAATTTCCTCCTGAGTCAATGGAATGGATTTAACTATCCCATTTAAGCCACTGGGAGAGGCAGGATTCCATTAGGCTTGCTCTCTGTAAGGAATGAGTTGTTCGGGTTACTTGCACCCCTTGTTTCTTCTCAGCTAATAATCAGTGAAGTCCCCACCTGTGCCACTGTCTCTGCATGTTTGGTTAAATGTTTTCATCGTTCGCTTTTATTCAGCCTTTTGGCTGTAAAACTCCATGCTTTCTTCAGATTTCATTGCAAAAATTAGTTATCTTTGGAGCTCCTACATTATGAGGAACCAGATACCATTATTTCCTACTATACAGTTAAAAATAGGCTTTTGATGGAATCGCATGGTGGCTTACCATCCACCCAAAGCAGTACAATTGACTCAAGTGACTCGGCCATTATTGCAACAGGGAGAGCTGTTAGTTCACAACATGAATACACAAAACTCAGTCATTTTCATATAGAGGCAATTAGAAAATATAATGGAAAACAAATTCCATCACAGTGGCAAAAAATACAAAACTCCACAGAAGGACCTAAATAAAGATGAGTTTGAAATAAGTACTAGGCCCTACGGTACTTGTAGTCGGGATAGCCCTGTGTAGCTCACGATCCCAGTATCTCAGATTTATGGGCTCAGTTGTTCCTTCACATGTGAATAAACCGGCTTGAGTCCATGCTTTGTGGACAGTCTGGCCATTTCTCAAACATCTCTAAGCACTTCCAGAGATGATTGAGGGGCGTATGTTCCTCTTGATCAATGTAGACTACAGCTATTTCTCTGCTCTCCTGTACTTGACCATTCATTCATTCATTCATTCATTCATTCACTGTACACTTATTGAGTACTTAGCATAGCCTAAGCACTCCATAGATGCCCACTAATCATTACTTACGGCTCCGGTGGTTCCTCTGTTCCTGGGCACCCTTGACTTGAGACACGGTGCCTGCTCTTCCATTGCCCAGCTGAGCGCCCGCAGTACAAGGCTGGTCTGTGTAAGACTTTTGCTGAGGTTTTCAGGATACTTGTGGTGGCTAAGTATTGTGGAGGAGAAGGAAGACAGATGTATGTAAGTACAAACAGCATAGAAAAGAAGCAATGAAAAATTAAATATTACACATCTTAAAGTTTATGGGTCATCCCCTGTGGAGAATTTCTCACTTTATCCTTTATTCTTAGCTCTCCCCTGCTGCTATCTTTTGGAGTCGCCTCTTTCTGTTTCTCAACATTTCTTATTTGTCATCTCAGCCTCTCTGATTTCTGGATCACTTAACCCCTCTTAGCCTTTGGGAACTCAAACCTGTTATTTTATAATGGAGACTAATTTAACTATCTTTCTCCCCATCTTACTCATCCAGATGCTACTCAGCGGGGGGGTCTTCCGGTTTTCCTAACCAAAGAAATCATTGAGCTAATATCCCACCCCCCCCAACCCCCAAAAAGGATATTTCTCACTCTCTAAAAAGAGTTTTTCTTATCGCTAGAGCTACAATCTAAAATACTTATTTTCCTCCTCACCACACTTGGATTTGGAAGAGATCACGTCTCTCCCAAATTAATAAAACAAGTAGAAGATAATTCCAACTACAATCCCAATGATTATTTTTCTGGAATTTAATAAAATGAACTCAAAATTAATTTGGGGGAGAAAACAAGCTCAAAGAACAAGACAAACCTTAAAAAGAAAAGTAAAAATGAAGGACTAATTCTACCAAGAGTAATTTAAGCAACACTTATTGTTACAGTGGAAGCAAACAGAGAAGTAAAACACAATACAAAGTCCAGAAACAGATCTAAAGGAAATAAAAAATACCAGAAGAAAATACAGTCAATTATTTGTGTCATCGTGGACTAAGGAAGGCCTTTATAACCATGGTAATGTGTGTGTGTGTGTGTGTGTGTGTGTGTGTGTGCACGTGTATGTATCATTCTTACAAAAACAAACAAACAAACAAAAAAAAACCCAGCATGCTTTACAACATGAATGAACCTTGAAAACATGCTAAGTGAAAGAGCCAGACACAAAAAAACATGTATTGTATGATTCTGTTTTTGGGAAATGCACAGAAGAGGCAACTCCATAGATTAGTAGTTGCCAGGGACTGGGGAGAAGGGATAATGGGAAATGGCTGCTCGTGAACATGGGAGTTTCTTTTCAGAGTGATGAAAATATTCTGGAATTAGGTACTGGTATTGGTTGCCCAACTTTCCAATACATTTACAACCACTCAATTATATATTTTAAAGGCTGAATTTTATGATACATGAATTATAGCTCGATAAAAAAAAATTAAAGATAAATCGGTTCCACTTTGAGTATCATGAGGAAACAAAAACCAGCATGCCAGTAGAGAATGGTTAAAGAATATGTTCAAGAATAAAGTATTCAGTGACACCTGTTAAAGATGGTAGGGCAGACTTAATTCTGGACCATCTAGATAGAGGGACCCCTGCAGTGGGATTTTACAGTGGGGGAGAGAAATTGGGCTCAAATCCTAATACAGCCTTGGCAAGTAAGAATTTAGCAAGGGGCAGGGTTGGAGGTCATTGGATGGAGTATTACTATAAAGAAACAGCAGGAGGGTTCTGGCTAACCTGACCTCTCAGGATTCTTCCTGAAGACAGGCCAGGGGAGCCATCACCTGCGGGTGGTGGAGGATGAGGGACCTGATCAGATAGTGAGGGTGGAGGGTTCTGGTTAAATGAATTAGCAGGGTTCTTGCTAAAACTAGGTTTTACAGGGAAGTGCACAGAAGGACCCAGGAAGAAGGTTCAGGACCCTGATAAAAAATCTTTGTCAAATGTAAATTTAAAATGTTTTAAAGACAAATGATTAACAAACATATAAAATATAAATTAAAGCAATGAGATGGAATATTTGCCTGTTTACTTGGCAAAGGTTGAAAGAAATGATAAATTTTCATCATTGGGTAGATTGTAATCTACATACTGGTATCGATGAAGGTCGATTTGGCAATATACCGTAACGGGGGTGCCAAAACAATGTATACACGTGACTTGTATTCATCTTTTGTTATCGGTATATATTGAGTATCACAATTTCAATACAGTCTTTTCCTTTCTTAAAATGTGGCTAATTCTTTTGGCACCCTCTGTATTTTAAAGCCATAAATTGTGTCCTGGTGATTCCATTTCTAGGAATTGATCTTAAAGACTGTGTACCATTGGAAAGAAAGTAACAAAGTAATAGTCACAATACAGGGAGATGTTTCTGCTGCTCGGGAGAAAAATTAGAATGTATAATACATAAAATGAGACAGACCCATAGAAGTGCACACATGAAAGGCTGGGGATAGGTAATTTGTGTTTTCTTGTGTATTCTTATCTGTATTTTCAGTTTAGTTATGTTTTCCAAATATTCTGTACTAGACGTATCTTATAATCAGAAACGAATAGAAAAGTTGTTTGATATAATATAATTCCAGTGTAGTGAAGTTTTTGGGGTTGTTTGGTGACATTGTAGTGGAAATGAGATTAGAAATTTATTTCTCCTGTTTCAAAACTAGAGACTCAAGGGAGATTAATTGAAAGCCCTCAAAAGTTCCAAAGCCAGATTCTTACTCTCTATCTAGTTACCAGTATAAGTTTCTTTCAGTGGTGTGCATAGTTTCAGGATTTGATCAATTGATTAATTGGAAGTTGTACAACATAGACTGTTGTAAATGAAACTGTGGTGTATCCATTCCCAGAATTTTCCCCTTCACAATCGGGTATTTGAGGCTTTACAACCAGGATTCTGCTGAGTGGAGTTCCTTCTGATTATGAACTTGAATTATGTTCCCCAGATGTAACAATTTTTTTCTCCCAATTTCCTAGACAGAATCATGAATAAACTGGAGGATAAGAAGGACCAGATGATACCATGAAGAGAAGTTTACAGGCCCTCTATTGCCAACTGTTAAGTAAGTTGATATTTAGATTTCTTCTTTCCTAGAATATACCAATGTCATTGTTTTTCCAGTGCCAAAAACTTACACACTTTCTAGGGGAAGACCAGGGTTTGGTCAATGAGACTGGACAGTCAATTTTCCCTCTGCTTTGTCTAGGTACTTAAAATATCAAGCATTAAGTTATTCTATTGCCATGGGTATCAGCTGTAATGTAGACTCTTATAATAATTCTAAATGTTCATGTTAATCATGGTTAATTCAAGAATGAGTGTCAAAAACATTATGGCTGTTGTTTTTGTGGCAGAATAAAGGATATTCCTGTGTGACCATCTGTAGAGTTTATTCATGTGGAGAGGGAATCGTAGGCTGTGTTTTGTGGATTTTGTCACATACAACCTGTAACCATTTAGTGTTCTCACAGCATTTGGCTTAGAATGTTTTGCAAAGTTATGCATGTTCTTAAATAATGAATGGGAAAAATATGGTTTCTTTACATTCGGTGATAGAATGAAGAGTGTTTCATTATGACTGTCTGCATGTTGCTTATGTGTTTTGAGGATTTGCCACGAAGTGCCAGTGGCCGCTTAGTTAAGCCTGTATCGCCTTTGGGACTGGAATTGTTAATGAACGAATGTAAAAACCAATGGCAGTTGGTGAGTTTGATGTCAGATTGACTCGCTTGGGACAACAGGCATTGCCCACTGCCAGTCAAACAAAAGCCATTGAGTTAGGAAAACTTGAAGTCCATTGTGTTTGTCTAGTTCTTGCTGAGGTAAATAGAGGACCTGTCTTTTCTAGGCTGAGTGGCTCCTTATTAGCTTTTGCCAAGGAAATAACATGAAAAGAGATTGAGATGCAAATCAGTTGGCCCTTAGAATTTAGCAATTCAGGTTATATTGCACCCCCAGTGCAAAGCACTTTATCTACAGACAGCATTCTGGTTGTTATTTTAATTGACTCATTTCTGCTACTGAATTCTAATCCCAGAAACACAGACCACGTCAGCCTGTTTTCAGCCTAGTGGAACTTTGCCAAGAGTTACAGGGATTCTCTCATGTTCTTTTTCTATGTATTCTATGGGACTGTGGATTTGTTGTGGCCTTTCTTTTTTTTTTAAATGATAAGCTTGCTTGTTAGAGAAAAGGCTTTACAGATTGAAGAAGCAATGTCATCAAGGAATGATTAACTCTACCTTGATGGGTGAGGGGATATTTGAAAGATAAATAAAATTACACACACACACACACACACACACACACACACACATACACATACTGCCTCAAGAAGGGGAGGCAGCCTTTGCAGGCAGAAGAAACAAGAAATGCAAAAGAGCATATGGATTTGGGAGGCAGCAAAATGTTCAAGTTCACCGATGCTGATTATATGCCCCTAAATTTGCATAATATTAGGTTGGTGCAAAAGAAATTGCGGTTTAAAAGGTTAAAAATAATTGCAAAAACTGCAGTTACTTTTGCACCAAGCTAATAATGTAAGGTCAAATATTATTTGAAAGGCATCAGGTAAGTATATTCTATGGTTCAGAGCCAAGTCTTATGCGATAACAGGAGCCCTACTTCCCAGTGGAGCATATGTGAAAGCTGAAGGGTTTTTCCTCAAAGATTGTCTAAATAGCTGCAGAAATCTACTTGGTCTTGACACTTTCATTGCAAGTTTGCCTAGAAATGCAGGCAACCAGCAGTTTCCTGCTGGTTAGGAGGAAGGTAGATAGTGACCTTTGATAAACCATCCTAATGAGTAGCTACCCGAGTGTGGGCTGGGGGCCAGCTTTGTACAGAGCTGGGAGGGTGCAGCTCTTGGGCACCAGGTCAATTAGTCTGACTCCAAAGCATGGTTTTTCACAAGTTCACTGAGATGAAGGGCTGTTATTTATAGCATTTTTAACTTCTCACAAGAGCAGTTGGATACATAGGAAAAGCACAGATAACTTAAACTCTGACGTGCCTACACACGCATACACACAAAACAGCTCGGGTATGTCATTGGGCCGCCAGTTACTGAGTCATGCCTGGGTTAACGTTGTCCACACACAGAAGGTTTTTTCAGGGTCTAAAACAGGCTTGAGAACTACAGATTCAATATGAAGTTAATATGTTACTTCACGTAATTCAGCAAACTAATGTTTTGAATTTGGGGGAGAAAACCTGATAAAGAGTGTTCTGGTTATCTTTTGTTGTGTAACAAACCACGTCAAAACTTTGTAGCTGAAAGCAACAACAGTCGTTTAGTTTGCTCATGAATCAATTTAGCAGAGGTTGGCAGAGACTCTGCTCCAATGTCTGGGATCCAGGCCGGAATAACTCTAACAGTTGGAGGCTGGAACAGCTGGGAAGGGCCCGACATCTTTTTTCCCTGAGGCCTTTTCACAGGACAAAGTGGGGCTTCCTGCTGCATCATAGCCTCAGGGTTGTCAGACTTCTTACCTGGCAGCTCTTGGCTACGAGGCCAGGGCAAAACCTCCAAGCTTCTTATGACTTAGGCTTAGAAGTCCCAGAATAATACTTCAGTTCCATTGTATTAGCCAAGGAAGTCACGAAGTCCAACCCTGATTTACGGGGAGAGGGATTGGACTCCTCCTGTCAAAGAGCAGAATAGTAAGAACTTGAGGTCATCTTTAATCTTTACTCTACCACAGAGAATATGTTTAATAATAAAAAAGAAAACAAACCAACCAAGCAGTTACCTCCTAGTGGACATGAGCCAGTTCATGAGACAGTGTAATCATCAGAGAAGCTACACCCTCTTGAGTGCCTACTGTGTTCACAGACGTCTTCCGATCAGTGTAGCTGCAGCATCTCATGAATTTCAGAGGTACATGCTTCAAGATGAAGTGTTACCAGTGAGTAAATTAAGAACTGGCCCAGGGTGACTAGGCAGTGAGTGATAGAATTGGAATTCACACCCAGATCTCTGACCTATTTTTTCATGCCTGCTTTTTCATCCTGCCTGACACCACCACGTGTAGGAAAAATCAGTGTGTCCACTTTGCTGTCCCTATGGCTAGACACAGGTGGTTCTAACCTGTGACCAGTAAGGTGTGCATCTTATTAGTGATGTCAGGTGAGGCTAAAAAAAGAAAAAAATACAGTCTCCCTCTGGATCACCGTAACAGTCATTGGGGCTGTGTGTCCCTGATAGGGGCTAAGGGATGCAATCTTTGGCAGGCAGGGCAATTGAAGTTTTAATATTTTACTTTTATTGTAACTGACTGTCTCTGCCTTTGTTCTATTGCTGGGCTCCATTCCACAATGCAGTACTGAATGTCTCATCCTACCAGCTTTAGGCCTTTGGAAAGGTTTAACACACTTTATATGATACCTTGGAACAACCAGAAGCTTGAGGATGAGGGTGGTGGTGGAAACCTTCATGGTTATCTAAAAACCAAATGCTGCATTCGTTTTTCTTTTTTAGACCTAAGTAAGAAAGTAGATGTGAAGCTAGTGCTAAGAGTACCTGGGTTTCTGAGCTGCAGACCAGTGTTCAAATCCTAGCCCTACCACTTACTAGGTGGCTTACATTCAATAAGTTACTTAACCTCCATGTGCCTCATATGTAAAATTGGATATTACCACCCACTACATAAGATGGTACTGAGTGAGATATCATGGAGTATAGAAGACCTACAACAAATGCCAGTTCTGTCATTGTGCCTTCTGTCTGTAAGCGAGGGGTACAACCTAACCAGGAACTCTACTATAATTAACATTCGCACGGGACTTTTTGGTTCACCCAACATGTTCATAGAAGTTGATCCTCACACCTTACAAAGCAAGTGCAACGTTAATTATTATTGATCCCATTCTACAGAAAAGGGAGTTGACATGATCAAGGCTGCCTTTCCCAGGCCATGTCACAATCTTTTTCACAAAAGTAATAATGGAAAGTAAGGGGCCTCATCACAAACCTTTAAGAACATGACACTGCTGGGAAGGCGCTGAGTCCCAAGTGAGCAGATTTGGTCTTTGCCTGGGTACTATGTGCTGGAAATTGTGTGTGTTACCTCGTTGTTAAGAAGACTAAGCCAGTTAGTAATGAGCTTATGAAAATAAGAAGTTTCTATATACCAATATCCATTCCAAACAAAGTTGTTTGGCTACTTACTCAGCTAAAGGAGTGGTTAGGCATAGTAAGTTAAGTGTTTGCTCTACACCCAGGCGTTTGTATTTCTTACTTAAATTGAGCTCTGTATTATTGTTGGTACATCTCGCTTGCTTTTCCATCCTTTGCATATACTGGACTTTGTTGACGACACAAAGTAACCCTTTGCTCAACCCAAAGAACTGTCCGTAGGCTCCTGTCTTACTCAGGAGGAGGAAGAGAAAGAGAACTCCTGGTGTGGATTTGGGCCCCTAACCTGTAGAATTTAGAAGGAAAAAGATACCATGTTTTCTGCTCTCTTTACTAAGGGCATAGGGAATTGTGTCCTGGTCTTAGACTTGAATTATACGTGTGTGTGCACTCACACACACATACTCCAAAATCCATACTACCCACTTTTCTAGACTTTTCCAGGAGTAGTGGGAAGCTAATTGAGTGTGGAGTTCATTTTTGATGGGATGATCTGTTTCTCATCTGATCTCTGGGACTGAGCAGAAGCCCCTAAAAATACTGTAAGGTGAGCAAACTGCCTTTGGTGCCTTTTCAGCTCTAACTGGCCCTCTCACCAGCCAGCTATCCAGTGACTTTACTGTTCTCTTCAGTCACGTCCTAAACTAGAAATATCCATATAAGTAATATCTCCCACAAGGATTAGTATTTTCCCTCTCTCGTTCCTTCATGCTTATCTTTACCCCATAGTAGACCCAAAATCCCCACCATGGTACCTACCCACGTGCGTCGTCCTACAGTGGTCTGTGATGAGAAGTTCTCATGTGTTCCATGAAGATGTAAAGCACTAAGGTGTGCTTCATTGGTGAAGGAGAGTTAAGGAGCTTCTCCATAATGCAAGGATATTTGCGTTTTTTTAAAGAGATCAATTTTACCTTCTCCTTCTTAAGGCAAATGCTATTCTGATATCGTTTTAAATGGTATTAAATATAGCGGTTTAAATGGGTAAGCTTCCCAAGGCCTCTCTATTTGTCTGTATCTTCTTGAGTCAGGGGTCTGGAATCTTCCGTTCATTTCTCTCTCTGGCTCATTCCTTTCCTCTTTGGCCGGCTAAAAGCAGAAATGATCTGATGCCTTATCTGTGCCCTGTCATCATCACCATCCACCCAGATTTGCAACCCTGAACACCTGAAGTCATCCTTGGCCTGTGCTTGGCCCCACCCCGGGTGCCTGTGGATACCAGCTCCCATGGACTCGAACACGTTGTGAATCCATTCATTTCTCTGCATCCCCACTGTCTCTTCTGAGTGACGGACTTCTTGTGGTCTTGCCTCGGCCCTTTTAATACTCCCTGTTTGTTGCCCTATTATTCTTAGGCCCCTCTTTCTAATTCATCGTCATATTACTGCAGAATTAGCTGCCTGTCATCTGCAGATAACCTTTCAGTGGCTTTGCATTACTAAGCGTAGCAGTTCTCATCGTGTGGTCCAAGAACCTCTGGGGATCCCTGAGACCTTTTCAGGAAGCCTGTGAAGCTCTCCCTTTTCCAACTACATATCTTTCTGAAGCTAGATTTTCTTCATACATCATACTTCAACTCTTTCGCCACAGATTGAATGCGGGAGCTGACATGAGAGCCAGCTAGTTTTCTTTCATAACCAGATATTAAAAAGATTTACAAAAAGGTAAAACAATGGCACCTTTCTCACTAATTTTGCTGTTTCAAAAAATAGTGGTTATTTGATCTTTAAAAATGTTATTTGTTAACATGTAATGAGTTCATTATATTTAATGAATTAATATTTTTTGTTTCCCAGCTCTAATTTTTAATATAGTAAATATGAGTAGATATGTAAATATGTAACCCATATAAACAAAGGCTCTTTGTGGTCCTCAATAATTTTAAGTGTACAAAAGGGTCATGAGACCAAAATGTTTCAGAACTACTCACCCTATAGGATAAAACCTAAATTCCTTAGGTGAGCATCAAGACTGGATAAACACCATGTGTTCTGGTCTCACACTGCCTTTTCCACCTCATCTCTCACCACTTCTCTCTTTCATGCCCCCCACTCCACACACACCCCACTTTCCTCGGTGGGTGCCCACAGTGTGCTCCAGCCACCACAACTGACATTGCATCCCCCACAAAATACGTAGCCTGGGTATGCATTTACCTGTTTTCCTGTCCTCTCGCTCCTTGAGCGTGGGCACTCTATTCCATTCGTTCCCTATCTGCACTCCAATCTAGAGCTTGAAGCATGGCAGGACTCAATATAGGCTTCATGTAATTACCATATTTCATCCGATCTAAGAGTTCGTTAATTGTAGGATAAGTTGTTATTTTATAAACCACTGAAAAAGGAAAACAGGGCTGCTGAAACTATAAAAGTATCACACACCATCAGTTCCATGTTACAGTGTGGAAGCACGTGTATGGGAAAAATGAAGAATTATTAGGGTGGATTATGGCTAATTGGGTTACATAATCCCTGGGTTTCTGCCACTACGTTCTCCTTTAGGACCAAGTCTCAGCAAACGCATCTGTATTCCAGCTCCCACCCCAGGGAGGCCCAGTGTGACAAAGGAAGTTCCCTTTGGAAGCTGGAGAGAGATCAGAGTAGCTGGGTCGTCACTCGCTGAAGTTGGCTCATGTATTCTGTCTTCATGGTTTGTTTCTCCTGATAAGTGAGAGGAAGTTTTCCCTGAGGTGAAGGGGAAAGAATTGATACAAATCGTAACTGACGCGGTTTTTAGGCCCAAACAAGTGTTAACTCTAGAAATGTAGGTTCTTTTAGATGTTACAGGCATTCATAAAGATTTTGCATTGTGTGTGGGTGTGAAACGAAGGATCTTTATTTCCTCCTCCTCTTCTGCCATTGAAGGTGTCTTCCCTTGCTTTGTACACTGCCTGGCCATCACCTCCATAGAGCGAGACAGTGTGGCAGCCATGGTTAAGGTCTAAGATTCTGGATTAAGATCGCTTGGGTTCCAATCCTGGGTTACCACAAATTATTTTCCATGTGATTATTACCCCTTTCCATAGAAAACATTCTAATTGAGCAGGCCTCCACTGCTGAAAAGCTGTGGGACTGTCTGTCACCACCCCATGCAAACCTATCACTTCTGAGTCTATTAAGAAGAGGAAATAAAGGATCATGTTCCATTTAGTAGCAGAGAGCAGTTCATCAGCCTTTAGTTCTCTCGCACTAACCCCAGTGGCTATAAGAATGGTAATGACACGTTGGTCTTCAGTCAGCATTATGGAAATGGAGGCATCCATTTCATTGACACTGCAATTCGGTATTTTAGACTGGATTACTCTGATTGGCTTTCGTCAGTGTTTCTCAAACCTACCTGCACATTAAATTATCCAGGGGAGTTTTTAACAAATCCCCTTTCCTGGCCAGACCCCACCCTCGATCAGTTAAATCAGAATGAGGGTGGGAAGTGTGGAGCCTGCGCATCAGGTAATTCTAATGTGCAACCAGAGTTGAGAATCACTGGCTTAGAGCAGTGGTTTTAAAGTTAATCTTCCAACAGAATCACCTTGTTTAAACACAGATTGCTGGGCCCTACCCCCAGAGTTTCTGATTCAGTACACATGGGATGGGCACAATCATTTGCATTTCTAAATTTCCAGTGATGCTAAAGCTTTAGTCCAGGGATCACACTTTGGGAATCACTGTCTTAAACTTATGAAGGACTATTTTGGAGCAAGAGGTGCTTTCAGCTTTCCTGAATCACTTGAGCTGCCTGATGGTAAAGTGGATCTTGGAACAAAACCGGGGTGAGTTAGGAAGAAGAAAGATTTCAGAGAAGGAATCAGCAGAATCACATTGTTGTAGGGTTAGGAACTGTTAGAACTTGGGCTTTCGTGTTACTCTTCAAGATACACTGGAAGTTTTTATTCTGTTTTAAGATGAGAAGGGCATAAGGGATGGACTAGCCAGAGTTAAAAAGCAAAGGGAAAACACAAGAGTGGACCTTGGCTCTGTTCATTGCAGTGGGCTCATTTTAGAACTTGATATTATAGGACTATGTCTTCCTCAACTTATGCTGGATAATTCTTTTGCAAATCAAGAATTTGAGGCTGGGTTATTTTTTCATTAAGAAAAGATTTGCAAATGTTCTCTAGGGAGAACAGGTTTCTTTGATTCTGAAGGATAAGTCATTCACACAGAAAAATTGAGGAAGTAACACTTTCAAATGTGACAGTAACCTAAGGAGTTTTGGCCTACTGGTTCCTTAAAGGTGTCATGTTGATTTATTATAATATCTTATACATTTTAAGTTGTAATTTTTTAATTTGCATAGGTCAACAACTCTTATGCTGACTAAACAAACCTTAATAAGACTTTCATATTGTAAGCAGTGCCAGTGAAGATTGAGAAATAAAATATTTTAAAGAATCTCTATTTTGTGACTTTCAGGTACATTCCACTACATGGCTGGCAGGAATGAAGGTGAAGGAAGTCATGCTCACACTCAGGAAAGCTATTGACTAATGCAAATTTAAATGTTAAGTCTGTGGCGGGCCAGCCGCCACAAGTCGATCAGTACCTGAATGGGGGAGTGGGAATGAAATAAAAGACACACACAAATGCTAATGCGGCCGGTCTTCAGTCATGCTGAAGCCCTGAGTTTATTATCTCTAACCAATATATACAATTTGAGTACGTGCAGTTAAACGAAGAAGATATGCATTATCTCAGCGAAAGTAAATCTTTCCAGCCTCAACCTTACTTTGACATAGAAGATACAAGGTCACTGAAACTCACAAAAGTAAATATCTCAAGGAGACAGAACCTACCAATTGTCCAGAAAGCCCTTAGTTTTCTGTGTCCGGGAACTGGCCGTTTCCACCACATTCCTCAGCAGCCATTAGGCGCCTCTCAGATAAGGCAGAGACAATGTTATGGGGGCAGAAACCGAGCCAGTCTGCAAGGTTCAGGGTTGCAAGAAACCATGGCTCCCCACATAAGTCTTAATGATTAAATTCAAATTTCTATATGAAAGTACTTTTGCTAAAACATGTGGTGGGAGAGAGCATAGAATTTGGATTTTAACGATGCACTTTGAGCTCCTTTTTCTTCTCTTGGTAGTTATGTGACTTTGCACAGAGTACTTAACCTCCCAGAGCTGCCTCATTTTCCTTATAATATCTACCTTGAGGATTGCTGTGAAAGATAAATGAGAAGGGTATAAAAACATCTCGTAAGTTGGAAAATTCCTTCTAAACATGGGTTGTTGTTTCACTACTGTCCTTACGTAAATAACTTAATTATTTCTTTTGTTGTTAAATTGTACTATGGTTTGCAAATCCTGCTTTAAAATTAAAAAAAGAAAAGAAATATGAAAGTCTAGTATGTCCTCACCTAAATTCCAATTCAATAGAACCCTCATTAATGCACATAAACCTCATCCAAGGGGGCTATTCTAACAGGGGTGTTTCCAGCTTAGTAGGATCTGGTAAAATTTTGCAAGATTGTTCTGCATAAGAGTAGTTTGTACAAAATTTTTTAAATGAAGAAGGATTTTTTTTTGGTAACTTCATGTTGGCTTTCTAATAAAACTTGACTGGAAGTTTTCTGAAACATTTAATCATTGCCTTTACAAATAGGGTGGACATGAGATTCTTCAGGCTAGAATCCAAGAAGCTCCCAAAACCTAAGACACATTGCCTTTGCAGTGTCTTCTTTTATATCGCCCTCTTCTATTCATGCATCCCCCTTCCTTTCCTTTGCGTCGTTTCCATCAGCAGCCTCTCTCTCTTTTCTTTGCTCTTCCCCCTTGGAAGTTTTTGAGCCTTTTTCTTCCAAGAGATAAATCCTTCATCTGCTGCATATGTCCAAACAGTTCCTCACAAGTGAATCCCTTGCCTTTGTTTTGGCTGCGTTCAGAGTACCACTCAGGGTAGTCTGAGCTACGGCCAGTCTTGTTATTCGTTTCCTTCTGAGCATCTTCATCAGTTTCTACATCTGTAAAACATAGTCATTTCCTATGGTTGCCATAACAAAGCGTCACAGACTCAGTGGTTTAAAACAACAGAATTTGTTTTCTCTCACAGTTCTGGAGGCCAGATGTCTAAAATCAAGGTGTCAGCAGTGCCACAGTCCCTCCAAAGGCTACAAGGGAGAATCCTTTCTTGACTCTTCCATTCTGGTGACTTCAAGATGCTCCCTGGCTTGTGGCTACATCACTCCAAACTCTGCTTCTGTCTTCACATGGCCTTACCCTCTTTTCCTTGTTTCTCTCCTCTGTGTGTCTCTTATAAGGACACTTGTCATTGGATTTAGGGCTCACCTGGATAATCCAGCATGATCTCATCTCATGATCTTTAACTTAATTACATCTGCAAGGGCACACAGTCTTCAAATGAGGTCATATTTGCAGGTCTCAGGGTTAGGATGTAGACATAACTTTTGAGGGACCACCATTCAACTGACTATAGCATGATATTTCTGTGCTTCATAGAGTGGCCAATGTAAGTATATCCAGCACTTAGCACAGTGCCCAGTTCAGAATAGGTGCTCAGTAAGTGGTGGTGTGGGTCAAGAAGTGAGTAGGAGATGAAGAAATGGAACTATTGAGTTTATACAGCTTTTCGGAGAAGTTTTACAAGAAAGTGAGGGCAAAAGAGGGTTGTAGCTGGTGGTGAACACAGGACTGAAAGTTTCAAAACACAGCGATTTGAGCTGGTATAAAAGTTCCCAGGAAGGGTTTGCAGGCACTGAGTGCTGTGGGCTGTGGGCTTCAGAAGATAGGAGTTCCCCATTGATGATGAGCCTCCACAGCAGGAACAGCACTCAGAGCGATTTCTGTGCCCATATGCAGTTGGTGCACAGGGTGTGTTTCCTGACCTTGCCAGTGAGTGCCAGTGCTGGGTATGTAATTGTGCCATGTTTGATAAAAAGAGGCCAGAATGAGATTTATTTCCCTGAACTGTGATCAGTGAGTCTGGTTACCACTAGCATGAGCGCTTTAATGATTTCCCTGACACGTTCTCTCAAAGTCAGGCACCTGTCTCCCTGCGGGGCAGAGCCCAGGCTCCAGGCTCCAGTTATAGGGTCTGCTCATTATAAGGGGCTCAAGAGAGAGCCCGGAGCCCTCTGCGATGCAAAGATACTAGTTTACTTTTAAGTCCCCTGTTCCATGAAGAAATGAGAGTGTGACCACTTTCCCCAAAAGGCAAATAAGAAAAGGTCAAGGAGTCATCCAGATTGGGGGGCCAGTATCGTTCCCCAAATACCTGCTAGGTCATTACCCAGCATCCCTTATTGCAGCAGGAGATGAGTGAGACGGGAGGGTTGGAAGCTCTAGAGTGGGGCACTTGAGCAGAGGTGGTAATTATTACAAGTCCAGCTGCTGGCCTGGAGGTCATTATGAGGCATGGACAGCCCCCCGAGTTTAGGAAGTGCCAGCTTGGAAGGAAGCCTGAGTGGCTGGGCAGCTTTCTTGTCTGAATGCGTGGGATTGCATGTAGGCAGCTCTCAGCTTGGCATAGGAGAAGCCCTGAGGGTGGAAAAAGGAGGCTCAGACAAACATGGTCTTATTATGTCATTGGTATGTTATTCTTATTTTGACCAGTGGTAAGTGCAAACTAATTGAGCTAAAAAATAAAATGTAATACTTATTTAAATAGCTTAGCTATAGAAATCCCATATGGGAAAAGTGTCTCATCTTTCACCCAAAAGTCAGTCTGCTATTGTCAGGACATTCCGTTTCTATTTTGGTGAGTGTCTTCAGTCGGGCTCCCTGGAAGCGGACCTTGAGCCCTGGGACAGAGTCCTGAGAAGCGAGGTGTTAGGAAGCGGTCCCAGGGAAACCACAGGAGCATGGCGTGGGCCTGGAAAGGGGAGACCCAGCAAGGACGCAGTGTCAAGCAGAGTCCTTCAGAGGCTGACCTGGGCTTCGTCTCTCTTGTGAGCTCTGGTAAGAGTACAGGTCACATCTTGAATTGTCCTCATCACAGGTGACAGAGCTGAAGTGTCGTATTTCTGGATCTTTGGGTCACTGGACGTGGCAAGCACTGTTTAAGCACTTTAAATTAGTGACTATCATCATGTTAAATACATTTGACACATGTAAAGCATTTGGAGCAGTGGCATAAGTGTTGGTTTGTTACTCTCATCACCATCATCATCTTCCCCTACTCCTCCCATTTCTCTGGACTTAAAGTAAAACCTCATCTCTCTTCTGTTCCTAGGACCTTGTTTTCATTCTCATGGATCACATTACAAATACGAACTATTGCATCTCTCTCCTTTCCCCACCGGTCACCCACCTAATTCTCATTCTTTGAGAACCAGTCTGGAGTTCTGTCTGAGGGCTGGAGGTGGCCAGTGAAGGGCTGATCATGAAACCATTTGTCATGTGGTCCCTTGGTTAGAGATGTAATTGAAATCTCCCCCCCTGCCAGATGTGGTCCCATGGGCTTCTTTTGTGCATTATTAAATTGTAGTGATAAATGAGTATGACCAGATATTTTATTCTTTTCCTGGAGATCTTATAGATGTGATCTCATTGGAAATGTTTTTCCATAGGTGGAACTTTGGCAGTCGTTCCCAATCTAAGAATCTAGATTTCCCCAATCAATGGACACTTCAAAAATACAAAGTTCTGAAAATTAGAAAATTAATAATGGACTTCTGAGGGAGTTACAGTATAATTATAAAGGTCTCTGTGCAGCCTCTGTGCAGGACACCTCTTCATTCTTGTAAGGAAGCTGGTCCAAGTTTTAGAGAAAAACATTGTGTGTGTGCACCAGGGAATTTAGAAGCTTATGCTGTGATGCTATGTGAGGATGAGTTGGCTAAAAGTCAAATAATTTCATTTTCTTAGGAAAAAAACAAAAGAGGCATCAGATTGCTAAACTTTAAATGAGAGTAAGGGGGGTGGGGCGTGGGGGTGGGAGATGAGGGTAAGGGGATCAAATATATGGTGATGGAAGGAGAACTGACTCTGGGTGGTGAACACACAATGGGATTTATAGATGATGAAATACAGAATTGTGCACCTGAAATCTATGTAATTTTACTAACAATTGTCACCCCAATAAATTAAAAAAAAGAAAAAGAGAGATGAGAGGTCAGGATATTTCGATTTGCTTCCTCTTTCTTTCATTTTCCAGGACAGGATTTTTATTCCTTAGAATGTATGGAAGTCATAAAATCATACACTTTCAGAGCTAAAAGGAAGATCCTTTAGTAATCACCACCCATTTAACAGATGAAGAAACTGATGCAATCGTCAGAGGTTAAGTGACTTGTCCAAGATCCTCGCCTGGTTGATGTGATAGCAGAGGCTCATGCTCCGGTCACACTGATTTCCTTTCCTTCCTCAAGTATTCCAACGTATTTCTCGCGTGGGGCCTCTGACCTTGGGGCATTCCCTTCTGAGCGGGTGGGGCTGCTCTCTGCTGTCCAGAACACAGACCAATGACCTCCCAGCAGCTCCCTCACCACTCGGTCCCTCTCCATCACACTGTCCTAGTTTAAGTTCTACAAAGCACACCAAGTTCTCTGATGTTTTCCTTTGCTCTTTATTTTTTATCATCTTCATCTCCTTTTGGAATGCCAGCTAAGAGCCAACAAGCTGTATTCCCAGCCTAGAACAGTGCCCGGCACATGGAAGACCCTCCCCGCCAAAAAAACATGGTGTAAATGTGGAATGAACTGGACAGAGGAACAATGGGAAGGTTTCTTGGTTGGTCCTATTGTCAGGTGACACTCCATGTAGAGAGTATTAGAATTGTGGTCTAGATCAGCACTGTTTGATAGACATGGAACGTAAGCCACAATTTTAGAATTTTTAGTAGCCACATTAGAGAAAGTAAAATAGGTGAAATTAATTTTAATTATTTAACCCAATATATCCCAGACATTATGATTTCATCTTGTAATCAATATTTTAAAAATTGTTAGTGAGGTATTTTGCTTTCTTTTTTTCGTACCAGCTCTTTGAAATCCTGTGTATAATTTGCACTTATAAAGCGCATCTCAATTTGGACACTGAATTTATGTCAGAAATACTTGATTGGCATTTAGAGTTCACAAAATTTACAGTCAAAAAATTAGATTCACACACTTAAATTTTTTCTAATAATTCAGTTCATTACCTGTTTTTAAATTTAAATTAGTTAAAATTAAGTAAAATTTTAACATTGAGTTCCTCAGTCATGCTAGCAACATTTCAAGTGCTCACGCCACACGGGGCTAGTGCTGTTCAGGTCTACGCTGGTGGCACCGGACTGTGGTTTTGAAGTTCCCCTGCCTTTCCTGCCCTGCATCAGCCCTGCGGTATGGAGCCTGGTGTATGGGGCCCGTAGAGACAGAACACAGGGCCTTATGCCGATAACTGCCTGAGCCTCTCGCCCAATTTCTTGGCCATCATGTTAAGAGCCAGGAGTCGGTGAATCCTCTTAAGACTTTGAGAATAAAATTGTTCCATTATGGTTTGTTTTAGAAGCAGGACAAGGTCAGGATTCTCACACGTGTGGTCCAGGCTTGAACACAAACCATGATGCACACGTGGGTGCTTCTCTCGAAAAAGGTGACATCAGGCTCACGGAGCCCCCAGGGATTGGAAAACACAGAGAGAATTACATGGAGCAGAGGGCCTGACCCAGAGCAGCCCTGCTCGCTCAGGTGGCTGCAATGAGCGAGTGCGTGTCATGCACGCATCCTATGGAGGCACCAAGAATTTCTCTGTACAGGAGGCTTTTTGTCTCAGATCCTTTGCAAGGCCCTGACCTAAGGAGCATCGTTCCTCGGAAGAGTGTTTTAAACTCCTCACCCTTCTGTGTGCCACCTCATCCTTATTCTGTTTCGGCCCTGGCCTGCCAGTGCTGCATCTCCCGCAGTTACCAGGGGCACACGTGTTGTTTCTCACAGTTTTCCTCTACTTTTCCAGGAGGTCTCATAGTGCTGTGAGCTAATTCTACCAGCAACTCCAAAGGAGACTATTTCATGGTGTGCACATCACTTGGGAAAAGAACAAGGGTCACTGTTATACTCTGAAACATCGGATGTCACAGGCTTCTGTCATGGCTCTAAGTTAATTACCAAGTGACAGTTCTTATCTGCTAAGAAAGAACATTAGCAGAGTCACTTTAATTGAGATATCCAGGGTACAGATGCCCAACATAGCCAAGGTGCCTGACAAGTAGACAAAGCTAAAGTTTGTCATGGGGAAAACTCTCTCAAATAAATTCCTCAATCACAAACAATTTGCAAGTAGAGCTCTTCCCATATGAACAAGCTATCGAGAATGAAATCCTTAGGAGACATCCCTCCTTTAAATCCCTCTCGACAAGCCCTGGGTAGACCATGTGGTATACCCTTCTGTTTTCACTATCTTTCAATTGACTTTAATAAGGAACCTACTATGTGCCAGGCCTTATGCGAGGTACTGGGAATGAAAAGACATGAGTCCTTCCCTCCAAGAGCTCCCAGGCTGGTGGAGAGAAAGGCTTCACACAGAGAACCAGAGCACAAATGTGGTTCATCATAACCCTTTATCAGACAGTGTGCCTGCTACATGTACGGCTCTGTGGAGAATTCTAGAGGTACAAAGAGATATAAAGCATAGTCTCTGTCTCTGGAAGCTTACAGTATAATCATGAAGACAGGTACAGAAGAGGAAAACAATACCGTATATTATAGGATATAGTAAGAGGCTGCAGGTCACGCCGTGTTCTTAAATCCAATAATCTACTAAGAAGTAATGAAGATGACGTTTGATCCAACTTCTGATTCCTCTTTGTACTTTTTAATTGGTTGCAAACTAGAAGAGAGGCAATGATTAGTCCCCATAACCAGCACTACAACCAAAGGAGACTGATGAAAATAAACCTATTATACTTCATCTAAAGTGTTTTCCCATCTGTAATGCTATTTAGTCATCCTGACACCACTGTGGTTAGGCAGCATTTTCATCACCATAGAACCATGAAGGAAATGGAAACCCAAACAAGCCAAGTGTCGTGCCTTCCTTCCTTGGAGCCAGGTCTTCTTACTCCAAGTCCAGTGTCTTTTCCAGAATCCCACAGCCTCCCATATTTTACCTAAGTCACAGTCTTTGTTTTTGGAAAACGATGTGACCCACTCAGGATAGTTGTGCCATCTGATTTTGCGTTTCTCCTTGTAGTTTTTTTCAACTTTAGTCAGTGAACTCCTCCAGCCTTTCCCTTGCAATGTGCCTCCTCTTGTTTTAGCAGCTTTGGTGGTTGGTCTTTTTGTCCTCCCCACCCTCCACCCCCTGCGTCTGTTTAAAGAAATAAAACAAACAGTAGCAGTCTAGAGGGTTTGGCTCCCAAGTCAGATATTGGCTGGGGAGTATTTGGGAAAAGAAATATTGCAACCCATTAAGGCAATGGGCCATTCCTTTCATAAGCCGATGAATTTGTATTTCACTTAGCCTCATTATTTTTTAGCTAGCAAGCTCTGGTTATGCCATCCTTATGGCTATATTTTTAGAAGTCTTAGATTATTATAGCAACTGTGAAAAAAGGATGGGAAAAGAAATCTGGCTCCCAGTATATATCCCGCTTGTTTCTTGAATCAAATTTGTCTTCATCTAGCCCTCAAAGGATGCTGTACCCACCCCTGCTGCTGATTGAAAGCTGCTACCCTTGTGTGGTTGCTGACGAGGCAACCAGGTGATGAGAGATGTTTCAGGATGCTGGCAGCTCTCCTCCTCATCCAGTTGTTTATTCTGGGTACCAGCTAGGAGGGCAGAGGCGGTAAAGGGCAGATCAGAAGCGTGGATAACTGTGACATCTCCTTCACCATGCCAAGTGAGACATTAACAATTTGTATTGAGTCTGATATTCTAGTCATGGCACTTAAGCTTCGTTCAAGCTGATGTGACAAGAGGAAGAAATGGTAATGGGACAGCCCCATTGTGCATTGGAGGAATTCGGGAAGTAAAGAAATACGGCAAACTGTTGGTCTGTATCAGCGCAGCACAGGGCAGGGAATGTTCGCCCTTAAACTGCTTCTCTCCCACTATGGTTAATTAAAAAAAGCTTTGAAGGAGTTGTAGAGGAAAGGGGAATACTCTGAGCATGAAGGATGTACACTGAGATTATACTGCCACCTTCTGGGTCCTCTAGCAGCTATCCCGCCCCTACATGCCGCACTGTTCTCTCTGAAGGTTCACCTGCTGTCTCCTCCCCAACCCCGCCTCCACCTTCTGCCTTTGTTTCTCCCCTGGCACTCCAAGTTCCTGTGGGCCTTAGAGCCCTGCCATACATCTGTCTCAGGATTGCCTACTGAGCACCCATCAAGTGTCTGCCCTTAGGGAACTGGATTTTATTTTCCGTAAGTCTTCAGCCCTGAGGGCCTGCCCTCAACAGACCAGTCACCCAGGGCTGTGCTAGGGAAGCTGACTTGGCCTGGAGTCTTCAGGTTTTGCCTGAGCTCTCGTTACCTGTGCAGATGAGGACCAGAGTTATTACACATCCCACTGGACTTCCCAAGTCGTCGACAGCAACCCCGTTTGTCTCCGGTTAGTGTTCTCCAGCACCTCCTCCTGCCCAGCTTGGTTCTTCTTTCACATCATCGCTGGTTCATTGCTCAGGGGCCACTATGCTTTCCTGCCAGCCTGTCCAACATAGCGCATTTTCCTTCAATATTTACAGTATGTCAAGAGAAAGACAAGCAAGATATGGTCATGGGACCAGTGAAAAAATCTGTTTTGCTTTCTATTTTGTTTTCCCAGGAGGATGACAGAGTCCAGTGAGGGAATCCAAAAGAGAGGTGTTAAAAATATTTTGAAGAAGCCTTGGATCCCAGAGTAACACAAAATTTGAAGAAATGCAGATAAAGGAGTACAAGGAATTAGAAAGGGGTCATAGCTGAGTCCAGAGTTATTATAAAGAGGAAATGAGATCAGGGTGGTGGAAGGCCAGGGAAAGAGATGAGAAAGAGGAAGAACAATGGGAGACAGAAAAGTAGAGTAGAGAGGATGGAGAATTTTTGTAAGCCACCCCTAATCCTATAACTAGAGATCATAATGCTGTGGATAGTTTTAAGTCATTATATTTTATTTGTTATTCAATATAATTTCCGTAATAGAGTAAAAGTCCCCAAAAGCCCAGAATATGGTAGTCTGCATATCCCAGTGGTTTGACAGATTTCTTGCAAAATCCAGTTGTTTAACCATTGAGGCTGCCTGCTAACTGCACGAGTGGACTATTGGGGTGAATTTCAGCAGGGGGTTAGGGTAGTAAGTGTATCAAAAGCCAAAGCTATCCTAAGAATAGGAAGAAGATAAAAGCCTAAATAACAAACTTTGTTAAATTTGCTGAGTCAAAACATTTCAGTACAATGGATCTGCCCAGTGTGCTGAATTATTTATATTAGAAAAAAAGGCAGAAGCAAGTCTAGCAGCAACCAGACTTTCTTTTTGTTTTTGTTTTGTGTGTGTGTGGTTTTTTTTTAATTTATTGGGGTGACAATTGTTAGTAAAATTACATAGACTTCAGGTGTACAATTCTGTATTACATCATCTATAAATCCCATTGTGTGTTCACCAGCCAGAGTCAGTTCTCCTTCCATCACCATATATTTGATTCAACCAGACTTTCGTGATGCGTTTTCTAGTCCAATACAGACTCCTACAACAGTGACATCAACTGCTGAGTCTTAGTTGTTGCCATGGCTACTTAGATGCCTCTGGGATAACCCTGATCATCTTTATCCTCTAACTGGTGACATTTCGGAGGCCTATACATCTAATGAGGAACCCAGCTACAGGAAGCAGCACCATTTTAAATGAACTTTTATAGTTCATAAATTTTCTTCACATGAAGGAATAAAGAGCTTTTAAAGTCTTTAAACAATATGGTAATTTAAGTGATTATCATGTGTACAGTGGAAAACTTTTTAGTAAGAAAAGGAAAAAAAATTATGAAAAATACAGTAGTTATATATATTTTTTCAAGTTTTATTGTGATATAATTGACATATAACATTGTGGAAGTTTAAGACATACAACGTGTTTATTTGATACTCTTATAGTGTATTGCAAAATGATGACCACCATAGCATTAGTTAACACCTACCTCATGTCACATAATTACCTTTTCTTTTTTTGTTTTGTGTGGTAGCAACATTCAAGTATATACCACAGTAATATTAACTATAATCACCATGCTGTACATTAGATCCCCAGAACTGATTTATCTTATAACTGGCAGTTTGTACTCTTTGACCCTTAACTCTCCTCCCCCATGGTTACCAACATCCTAGTCTCTATGAGTTCAGCTTTTGGATTCCACATATAAGTGATCTCATACAGATTTGTCTTTTACTGTCTGACTTATTTCACTTGGTAATGCCCTAAAGGTCCACCCTTGTTGTCGCAAACGGCAAGATGTCCTTTCTTATGGCTGAATATCATCCCACTGTGTGTGTCATCTTTATCCACTCATCTGTCATGGGCACTTAGGTTGTTTCCATACCTTGGCTATTGCTAATAATGCTGCAGTGAACATGGGAGTGCAGCTATCCCTTTGAGATCCTATTTTGATTTTTCTTTGGATATATAACCTAGAAGTGGGATTGCTGGACCGTATGGTATTTGTGTTTTTTAATTTTTTGAGGAACCAACATACTATTTTTCCATAGTGGCTGTACCAGTTTATCTTCTCACCAATGCCCAAGGGTTTCCTTTTCTCCACATCCTCTCCCAACATTTCTTATCTCTTGTCTTTTCAATGATAGTCATTCTGACAGGCATGAGGTGATATCTCATTATAGTTTTGATTTGCATTTCCCCAATGTTTACTAATGTTGAGCACCTTGTCAACTATCTGTTGGCCCGTATGTCTTTTTTGGAAAAATGTCTATTCACTTCCTTTGCCCTACTTATTTATTTATTTATTTATTTATTTGTTTGTTTGTTTGTTTGCTATTGGATTGTCTAAATTCTTTATATATTTTGGATATGAACCCCTTATCAGATATATGATTTGCAAATATTTTCTCCTGTTATACAGGTTGCTCTTTCATTTTGTTGACAGCTTCATTTGCTGCACAGGAGCTTTTCAATTTGTCGTAGTCCCACTTGTGTATTTTTGCTATTGTTGCCTTTCCTTTCAGTGTCAACTCCAAAAAAAAAGTAATTGCCAAGAGTGATATCAAGGAGCCTTTCCCTATATTTTCTTCTATATGAGAAAGAGGAAGAAGGTCTTCTATTCATGTCTTTAATCCATTCTGAGTTTATTTTTGTGTATGGTAAGATAGGGGTTACATGTATTTTCAAGCTTCAAAAATTATGCTTTCTTGGGATGTCAGCAGCGTAACATCCATTAATCTAGAACTGCAATGCCGTATCTTAGTTCTGGATAGGACTATGCTGCATTGTAGATTTCTAATGCACTGTATTCTCAATATTAACAAGTCTATTTGTGCAGTTGGCAGAGACAGCATCAATAGTTAATCTACAGGATTTTGTAGAATATTTGCAAATCATCAAATGCCAGACAGCTGGGATTTTCAGACACAATGCTTTGGGCAACTTTTACTCTATTATAAAAGTTGTACTGAATACCAAGCATGATGATTGAAAACATTATCATGATCTCTAACTGTACGGGTGGAGTGACTTTTAAAAATTCTCAATTCTCTAAATTGTCTCCTGTTTTTCTTCCTCTTTTCTCTTTCATCTCTCAAAGCAGAATTCTTTGGCATTGAGCCACTTGCGTGGTCATACATTGTATCACTGAAACAAGAATCTCTTAGATTTTGTTTGTTTGTTTGACTCCCTTTGAGGTCTAGTCTTTCATTTGTATAGTTCCTGCTGGTATGTCTGATGGGTTGGTAAACTTCCCTAGGACCTCCATCAGTCCATAGCCAGCCACTCTGTAACCCAAATGGGCACTAGATGGGATTAATAGACAAAGATAAGCACTCATTTTATTCATTCAACAAATATTTGAGTGACTACTGTATTCTAAGCACTGTATTAGATCCTGGATGTATCCCTTAAAAAGCAAACAAACAAAAATCTTAAAAATCTTAAACTCCCCAAGAAAGATAACTAAAAATTATCCTTTTGCAAAAAAATTTCAGGGACATCATTAAGCACTTACTATGAAGGCCCTGCAGAGCATATAATGTATAAAGACAGGATTTCTTGTCTTTAAAAGAATTTAATACCACCAACAGATATTCATTGTTTTAGTTGGTATAGGACATCTGCTCTAACAAGCAACCCCAAGACCACAATGGCTTAACATAACAAAGGTTTGTTTCTCACTCACGCAAAGTCCCCAAGTAGATGTTTCTGGTTGGGTGGCTTTCCTCCAAGATATCAGAAACCCTGGCTTCTTCCATCTTATGATCCCATTATCTTCAATGCTGGCCTCCAAGACCGTCACAGAAGGGGGATACATTTTGGATGCTTATCTCCCTCTGCCTAGATTTCATCCCATTAGCTAGATCTAACCATATGGCCCCACCTAGATGCAAGGGGACTGGGAAATGTCTGTGGTTGTGCATCCACTTCCCAGGAACAGATATACATGATGGGAGTAAAACATGAATCTTGGATAGTCAACTCATCATGTCTATATTCTTGGCTCTAAGCTTAAAGCTCTAGGTGGAAGGATAACTAATGAAGCAAGTTGGCCCATCAAGCATTCAGTTCTTCTGACAGCCTGTAGTACAGAGTCCAATAAAAGCAATAGGAATGCTTCTTATTAGGTTGGTGCAAGAATAATTGTGGTTTAAAATGTCAAAAATAATTGCAAAAACTGCAATTACTTTTGCACCAACCTAATAGAAATAACTAGTTCTAACCACTGTTGCTATGGAACTCCTACAGCATTGTTTCACTAATAGTTTTCTGTTACAGAGTTCTGTTATCACTGCTGTTATCACCACCTCTGTTGATGAGAGTACCTTTGAAATAAATGAATGACCAAAACCACATTAATTTCAAGTTTTCATAGACTCACGGATGTAAATATTACTGTTCATAGATTGAGAAGGATGAAAGGAAAGTAAAACATGATCCATTTCAACTCCCTGCTATAGTAGTATTAAAAGAGCTGATAACATCTGAGTATGTGAGGTGAATGAAAACAGGGTCATCATCTAAGTTTATTCAAGTTGTGAACTCCTAGGAGCACCATTCATATTGTAGCTGTGTTAATGGTGTCCTCCTGGAATTTGGTGGCTCTTCTACAGAAGACTGAATGGAAGTTTTAGCAGTGAAATGGTTAGGGAGAAGTAGTGTTTTAAATACAGTTTATGATGCCATAACTAAGCTCACAATGGGACCCAGCAGAGAACTTTCCTTTCAGATTTTTCTAATAGAAGTTCCAAGCAAGTTTTTCTTTAACCTGTGTATAAGGAAGTATTGTTTCTTATGCAGATATTTCATATTTCTTTAGAAAAATGAAGAGTAAAATCAAGAGGAAGAGAGTTAAGAGTGTAATGAAAGGTAGAGAAACAAAAGATGGAAGAGTCAGAGAGCTATGGCATTTTAAGAATTAGACAAGAAGATGGGCGAGATCTCTGGATCTCTGATCACTGACCTGTAAAATGGGAGGTAAAATGGGAGGCTTGGACTAGGAGGTCTCTGGCATCCATTCCTGTGTACAGTGTTCAAAGAAACATAGAATGTAGGGCAACCTATTGCAGAAGTTGCTATTTTACCCAAGAAATGTTACATAAAACAAGATGAGTAGTTCTGTGGCAGAAGCATCTGAGAATCAGAAAAGCTGGATTCCAATACTGCTCTTGATGTTGATTATTTCACATTTCTGAGCCTCAGTTTACCCATTTCTAAGGAGTCTGTTTATCCAACTATAAAAGGAACATTAAAAAAAGAACATCAAGTGTTTTATAAGGTTGTTCCGACTCTTAATCTTTGACTCTAGACTTTAAAAAAGGATGGATGTTTTTGCCCTAAAACAAAGAAAAAGTTCCTGAATGCCATTAGGCCTCCACATTGGAGTTAGATAGCATGGGAAAAGCTCACCAAAGAAAAAACATAAGTATAAGGGCATTATGTGGTCTTTTCAGTTAGTCCATCCCAGGTGTTACTGCTTATTAAACATATATTACACTCTTTATGTATGATCAGATGTGTACAGAAAACTGAAACACATGTCACCCTTGTGATAGGCTTTTTGAATTCTAAATTTGTGGGAAGATTTGTTTTTCCAGTAATTAATTTAATTTCACCTGGTTTCATTGTTTACCAGGCTTCCCTTGATTGGCTGATAGTCATCTTCAAAAATGTGGGTTTTTTTTAATACTTGAATTTTGCTAAAAGAATAGATTTTCAATGTTCTCACCACCAAAAAAAGGGTAACTATGTGAGATGATGAATAGGTTAATTAGCTTTGTTATGATAATTTCACAATATGTACACATATGAAAATAGCACAGTGTACACCTCAATAGATGTCATTTTTGTTTGTCACTAATACCTCACTAAAGCTGGGGGACAAAACCAGAAACAAATGTGTTCTGAGCATTTCCTGTGCATGGTGGACTATTGTAGTCATTGTGAGTACAGGCAGGCCTCATATTATTGTGTTTCACTTTATTGTGCTTCACAGATGTTGCATTTTTTACAAACAGTTGGCTGTCCACCAGCAAAAGGATTATGACTCCGTTTATTGTAATAACCACTTTATTACAGTGATCTGGAACCAAACCTACAATACCTCTGAGGTCTGCCTGTATTAAAGAAAATAAAGAAAACAGATAATAGGCCTGGTCTCGCAGCGCTTCTCATTAATTCCAATAGGTGTGGAAAGTAGGTAATTTACAAAACTAAATTGCAGATCTGGCTGCAGCCTCGTTGGGGATCCTGAACACATTGTGTAAAGGAACACAAGTCATACTCCTATAAAGGAATGTGTAAAAGGTATTTATTAAATGTTTGTATGTTGAATGAATGTGCCTAGGAAAAATCCACCTCCAACAAAGGCAACCGATGAACCAACCTCTCAGTCACTACTATGGCTGTTAGTGGAGAAAAATAGTAATAACAGCAGTCTCCCTGAAGAATTTCTAACCATAGGCCTGCTCTCTTGTGGTTGGGACTTTGAATCCATATTACATGTGCCGTATGGGCAACTCCAAGAAGAGATATAAATAAAAATAATTCCAATGGGTAGCCCCTTGTGGGGGGCAGCCAAAACAAATGGAAATTCTCCTGGTAGGATAGCATCCTCAACCAAGGGGCCTCAGGATACCTACAGATTAACTTCAGCCAAATATGAGAGCTCACTGAAAGTTTACCAAATACATAAGAAAACAAGCTGTGATAGCAGGAGTCAGCAAAGAAGAGGGAGAGAAAGGAATGAGAAGAGCGGGGAGAGAGAGAGAGTTATTTATTTAGACTGCCAAGAACTTTAGATTTTGCAATTATCAGATAGTGAATATGAACTACTGGTTTTCATTCTTGTGATCTATTGATGTTTAATAAATTACCCCAGAACTCAGTGGTATAGGCAACCATTTGCTATGCTTATGGGCTCTGTGGGTCAGGAATTCAGGGTGCAGGGGGAATGGTTTGTGTCTTCCCCGTGTTGTCTGGGTCCTCAGCTGGGAGACTCAAGGCTGGAGTGACTCAATACCTGGCTGCTGCAATACTCTGAAGGCTCATTCACTCATATTTCTGGTGGTTCTTGTTGGCTGTGATTGAGACCTTAGCTGGAGTTATCAGCCAGAACATCCAAACATGGCCTCTCCATGTGGCCTGTGCTTCCTTACAGCATGGAGGCTCATTCCCAAGGCATCTGCAGAGAGAGCCAGGCAGAAGCTGTATCACCTTTCCTAACTTCACCTCAGAGTTCCGCAGCATGACTTCCACAACATTCTATTTGTCAAGGAAATTACAAAGGCCTGACCAGGTCTGAGGGAAAGGAAAATAGACTTCACTTCTTGATGAGGGTTAGCAAGGTTCTGAGAGGGAATTTGGAACTAGATATATTGTTGCAGCCATTTTAGAAAAAGATAATCTGTCATAAAAATGTAAAATACTTGAACAAATAAAAACTGGAAATCGCACATGGGGATCATAAGATAATCAACTATTAAAATTGACCAGTTAGATTTGAAAAAAAAGAATGAGCTAGAACTTACAAAGTTAAAAAAAAAAAAAAAAATGTGTAATCACGAGAATTTGAAACTTGGTGGATAGATTAAATATCTTGTTTTTTTATTATTATTATTAGTTCCAGGTGTACAAAACAATGTAATAGACATTTATACCACTCACAAAGTAATAGCCCCCAATCTACTGCCCCTCTGACATCATATATAGCTGTTACAATTCCATTAACTCTATTCTCTATGTTGTATTCCACATCCTGTGACTATATATATATATATACTATGTTTCCCCCAAAATAAGACCTAGTCAGACAATCAGCTCTAATGTGTCTTCTGGAGCAAAAGTTAGTATAAGACTCAGTCTTATTTTTCTATAATATAAGACCGGGTCTTTATAATATAATAAATATAATATAATGCTGGGTCTTATATTAATTTTTGCTCCAAAAGACGCAATAGAGCTGATTGTCCTGCCGGTCTTGTTTTTGGGGAAACACAGTATATTAAATTATAGTTGACACTCATTATTATTCAGCTTCAGCTTCAGGTATACTCTGCAGAAAATATCTTTTTAAAAGAATTAATGTACTGGAACACATTGCTTAAGAAATTGCCTGGAATATATTATGGAGAAATAAAATAAAAAATTTGAAAGAGTCAATAAGACATGGAAGATAGTATGAAAAGGCCTAACACAAGTATAATGGGGGTTTCAAGAAGGAGAGAACAGAGACAATGAGGGAGAAGAAATATTTGAGAACATAATAGCTCAGAATACTTTCTAGGATTTATGAAAAAGATGAATATTCAGATTCTGGGAGTATTGTGAGTCTGAAGAAAAAAATAAATAAAAAGAACTCCACATCTGAATATACAAACAATGAGATTGCAGATAAAGGGATGGTCATAAAAGCAGCCAGAAGAAAAGGTTACTTATAAAGGAATAACGGGTAAACCGACAGTTGATTTGTCAACAGTCATCACGGCATCCAGGAGACAGTGAAATAGTTATCTTCAAAATGCTAATAGTTGATAACTATCAACTTAGAATTATGGGTCCAATGAAACTAACTTTAAAACATAACAGCAACATAAAGACATTTGCAGATTTTAATAGAGCATTTCACAGATGGACCCTCATTTTACAGAACTTCTAAAAGATGTGCTTTAGAAAGAAGAAAACTTTTCTCAGAAGGAAGGTCTTAAATATAAGAAAGAACAGACATCAAAGAAATAGGCAAACAATTTTCTATATTAAACAATATAATGTCTAATTTGTAGGGTTAAAGAAAAACAAAACAAAACTTAATAAATATACGGACAACAATAGCATTTAAGTTGGGAGGAGTTGAACAGAATCAAAGTCTTCCTTCTAGTGTGAGAGGAAGGAAAATGTATCAGTTAACTTAGACATTGTCAAGTAGGCATGGCAAAATTTTAAGGGAACTATTAAAAGAACAGAAATAACTTCCAAACAAGTACAGCACAAAAATTATTGGAATAAGAAAAAAAAAATACAGTCCAAAGGAGGGCAATAAAGAGGAAGGAATGGGCATGGAGAAAGTTGGGACCATGTAGAAATAAATACAAGTATCAGTAAGCACAGTAAATGTCAGTGGACTAAATGAACCAGTTAAGTGCTTCACAACTCACTTTGAGAGATTACTACACACTTAGCGCAAAAGCCGGAAAAAGATAATATGAGAAAGGAAAATTACTGGCTCAATCTTACCCATAAACATAACTGTAAAGTCATGGCTTGGTGGGAGGGCTGGCAGTTGTGAAAGCTGCAAAGGACACAGTGCCTGCACCTGTCACTCAGCTTTCAGAATGCCTGCTAGGACACAGCCTGCTAGGTTGGATGGGGTCTTTATTGGTATCAACTCATTTGAGGCTGTCACTTAATATTCATTACCTGAGGCTGCTACATGGTGCGTATGTTATATAACAGCACCTCTTTTACGACCCAAGATGTCACAGTCTGATGAGTAACGAGGTGCTTGTGGGAGTTATTGAAGGATTAACTGTAGACTCAACCAATCCAAGAGTTGTAAGAGATGAGGCGCCATCATAAAGAATTTATCAAAGTGATTCGTCTCTGTTGCTCTGGACAGATTACATTCTCATTCTGTCTCTGAAAGTTTACAGCCGATCTCTGAGTAGTTACAAATGTATTATTAATAATCCTTAGCAAAGCAATATATATATTTTTGCATGGTTTAAGCATTGCTCATATCCAGAAATTTGCAACAGTCGGACCTGACCTCATACTATCAGTGCCTCTTAAAATTTGACCCTCCCGAAACAAAACCTAAAGCAATATCCTGTTTCTCCCTTTGAATGCAGCAGATCTTCCTGTCCTCTTTTCAGTGATATCTGAAAGCTTGAGTTGGCAAATTAGGTTAAAGTTAAAAGCTTAGATTTGCCCCTCCTCCTTCCACTCTGTGTGAGATATGACTGAGTAAAGGGCAAATGGAATGGGGTGAAAATGCCTCATGGGATTGGGTGGTGTATCTGACCTGGACAGAGTAGATGTGGCCTCCTTGTAAACTTTGGCCAATTCCTGGTGATGAGGGCGACAATTGCAGGGACTTTTCTTCCAGGCAACTATCTACTTAGTGATTGCATAGCACTGAGGTATGCATGTGGGGAAGAAGTCAGAGGTTTCTTGTCCCGTGGTTTAGTCTTCAGTGTCAGGCTGTCCTGATGGGTTGCTTTTTAATAGATGGTAATATAATAGGTCCACTAATTCTTCCCATTCATCAACGAGGTCTTCTTGATACTTCACACATTACTGGTAGTTAGTCAAAGTTTTATATAAATCAGTGTTGTCCTCTTTCTAACTTTGTTCTTTAATAAACTTGGTCTGATTAATTCCCTTTGCTTCTGTAGCCTATGGTGCAATATCATCCTTTCCTTTTTGATACTTGTATTTTTATGATGAAGTGTTTTTAGTGTTCTGGAACATTTTCCTGATGGAGTTATGGAAGAATCTTTTACTTTCATTCACATGAATACTTGAGGAACTACCAGAGGAAGCCACAGAGCAGTGGACAAGTGCATGAGTTCTGGATTTGCCACCCTCTTTGTCTCAGATGTGTATTGCCTACAGAGTGCATGACACAGCGCTTTCATGTATTTATTTAAGAGGTAGGTAGTAATATCCCCATTGTGCAAATGAGAAAACTGAGGCTCGGTGAGGTTAAATCATGTATCCAGAGTTGGATTAGCTGCAAATAAAAATACAAAATTAGAATTTTAATTGCTGGATTCTGACTTCGAGACCTTCAGCTATTCCACATTAGCAATTTGGGGAAATAATGGGTTACCAAAAAGGAAATAATAGGTTTTGTTGCAATAAGAGGAAAAAGAGTATCTTTGAGTCCTGATACAGTACCAAGTGAGGACAGCTTAGTACAGGGAGCAAAGAACGTTTTCCAATACCTAGAGAGTGGGTGTAATTCTTATGCATGGGACAGGCCTTGGGAAAATAAGCCTGGCGGATCAGTCCTTTGAGTGGCCCAACTCATCAAAGAGGGAATTCCTGAATTGGCACAGAGTAGATGGATGTCCACAGCAGACTCACCAGGGTCCAGAGAGGTGAATACCTTAGGGAGACAAAGCCCAGAGCCAAGGGGAATAAGATTGATTTTGTGGGGACCAGGGCTGATTGAGATTCTCATCAGACGTGGACGCATCTGTGCCCCCTCACCAACTCCTATGTACCTTAAGCTAGGTGTTAAGTGTCTTTGCTCAGCACCTACATTAGTTGAGGAATCTGCATTCAGTAAAGTTCTTTCTTGCTTGCAAAGCTACTCACTTGTGATTGTTTTAGACCTGCTTTTCATTTTTACTAAAAATATTAGGAATCGTCACTGTGCTGAGCATTATTCTTGATGGTGAAATAAGATCTCTGCCTCCTGGAGCTTACAGGCTAGTTGGGCAACCCAGATAATAAGGAAATTTTAAAAACATCAGAAAGAATCCTGCTATGCAGAAATCTACCAAGGTGATTGTAATAGCATGTGACTGGGTAGCTAGTTTGATTGAGTGGACAATAAAGGCATCTTGAGTTGCCAGATGGGAGGGAGTTTGCAGAACTAGGTGAAAAGGGTGAAGGGATTAAGAAGTACAAATTGGCAGTTACAAAATAGGCATGAGGATGTAAAATACAGCACGGACAATATAGTCAGTAATATTGTAATAACTGTGTATGGTGTCGGGTGAGTTCTAGACTTACCGCTTCATGGATTATATGGCTGTCTAGCCACTTTGCTTTACACCTGAAACTAATGTAGTATTGAATGTCAACTGTAATAGAAAAATAAAGCATCTTGGAATAGATGACATTAGGCTGAAATCTGAGTGAAAAGAAGAAGTATGCGCTGCTAAGGTGAACAAAAAAGAACATCCCACGTAGAAGGACCAAGGGAGCAAAGACTTTGAGGTGGGACATACTCACAATTGCTGAGAAACAGCAAGAGGGCCAATGGTAGCCGGAGTGCAGTAAGTGAGAGTCCCCGTGGAATGAGATAGGTATATGGGGGCAGACAAGCACAAGAAGTGTGGGTTTGAAGTGTGATGGGGAGCCATTAGAGATGTCTAAATAGAGAAATAACAGGGTATACTTTATGTTTTGAAAAATGGCTGGTTGCTTTGTGGAGAATTGATCTTAGGGGTTCAGGAGTGGAGGCAGGGTGACCAGTTAGGAGGTGGTTATAGTAATCAGACAAGAGATAGTGATAGCTTAGACTAGGGTGGTAATCATGGAGATGAGGAAATACAGAGTCAGCAAACATCTTGGAGGTAGATGGAAGGGACTTGCTTATGGGTTGAGTGATAGAGAGTGAGGGAGTCAACGTTTAATCAACCCCGGCAGGCAACAGGATAAAAGATGTCCTAACCAGGTAGATTTTAGGTCCAAATTTCCCCATTAATTGTTCTAGCTGCTTATCCACAATTGAGTTTGTAAAGAAAGGCATAAGTGAGACTTTGTTGAGCTCGGTGCTGATGGCAATATCACATCATCTCTAGATCCTGGGATAGTTTGACCAAATGGACGGCGAGAAACGCCAGGAAAGAATTGGGGGCTCTCTTTGGAAGTGGTAGCTGTTTCATTCATTCATTCATTCATCAAATATTTAGTATCAGCTAGATGTAGCTAAGTGCTATGGATAAAAAATGAGTTAGAGCTACCTAGGAAGCTTGCAGTCTTGTGTTCCTGGGGGAATCTTCACAGCCTACCTAAAAGATACATCTTTCAATGGAGAGCTTTGTGGATACCAAGTCACTTAATGTTTGTAATAACACAGCAGCCCTTTGATTTCTGAGTTGGCTGTGGTCTTTCTACAGCAGGAACAATTTAAACCTCTTCCTTAATTCATTTCTGAAAAGAATGCTGGCATCTCCGCTCTTCCTAGCAGCGAATCAGTGATTGTTCTCTTCATGCTCTCAGTTACCTCTTCTCACCCAGTAGGTGAGACAGTCCTGAGACTTCCTAGTATACAATGGCAGAAAAAACATTACTCTTTTCCCGAGTAATATAAAGGGTGCCTAGAGTGCTCTACTTTTCTGTCTCACAAGATCCAAGCTGCATTAATTTCTCATTGAGTATTTCCATTTTAAGAAGCTGCTAATTCCAATAAATGCTGATGGAGGTTTGAAGCCCAGATATGTTAACGAAGTCCTAAGTCAGGAAGTCATAGCAGCTTTCTTCCATTGTCCTCAGATAAAATTAGCTGCAGGATAGGTTTCCTATGGTGTTATAGCGCCTGCTTCAGGCAAGCAGAAGCATTGCCAGCTTGGGTTTTAATAACCTACCGTCAGCACAGTGCCCCAGTGGTGTGCAGACACTTGACTTTGTGGGACAGTGTCAGACATGCCCTCTTCCTCTCCTGTCTCAGATTCTAGCTCTAGCTTTGGATATGCCTGGTCTTAAAGTTACACACATCTGAGGGCAAGTATCACTAACAGATATCTTTGTTTAATTAGTTTATCCCTGCCCTTTGTAACTACAGTAACCAGCACTCACCATTCAGATCAGGTCCCAGGTTAATATCCAGCATCCACTCAGCATAGCCTCAAGTACTCATCTTTGGAATTCCGCAGCTGTTACTTTTATGTGTTAAAATGAGAAAGTGTCTTATCTGTGGACTAAATTCCCTCTGGTATATTTTCAAATGTCTTAAAATATTCACTTAAAATCTCAGACTTAATGCAGTTTTCCTGGGCTCAGTGGATCGTATCTATTCTATATAGTGTCATATATTATTTAAATGCATTTATTATAAAATAGGACATGCATAGCTTTTCAGATTGCCAAAGAGGTTGCCCTCTGGGCAGATTTTTCTATGAACTGCATTACTCATGATTTCCTCCTCCTTCCCACTTTCATTTATAGAGCATCCTAATACCAGGCGTTACCATAGTAACATGGAAAGATTGTTCAAACAAAAATGGGAGAAAGAGAGATAGCACTGAGCTTTCCTCTTCACTGCTTTAGGTTTCTGTGAGCTCTTCGACCAAGATAGAGGGTCTGGAGAACGGAGGGACTCCAGACCCAAAATTATTGACTGTCATTGGAGATGAGAGTGTTGTAATACTTGTGGGTTCTGATAACTCAGTTCATCGTATACTTAGTAAGCACCCACTGTGTGTCATATCCCATTGGCTGCTGGGGATGCAAGCAGGAGAAGATAAGGTTGCTACCTTTGAAGAACTTGTAGCCTAGTAATCATACCCCTGTCACACAAAAGCGTTGTTTCAGAAAAATCTCGATCAACAGTCCAAATAGAATTCCTTTATTGCCAGGCATCATTTTTTTCAAATCTCTTGAGAATGGGCTCTTGGTTTATTATTATAAACCAAATATTTGTCCCGAATGCCCTGCTAATGGAATGAAATAAGATCCTCCATTTCAATACTTAAACAAGCCTTCCAAGGTTTGGGGAGCTCTCTGCTTCTGAAAGAGATCATAGGTGATGGTTTATAAAAGTTTGCAAACCTATTGCTTTGTTCCCTTACAGGGATCCTGACCTATTTAGAATACCCCAGGTGAGGTGGAGAGCACAGATGTTACAAGAACTCCAGACAGTGGTGAACGGGAAATGTTGTAGTTTCTTGGAGGCAAATAATCAAAATACTATGATGGTAAATTAGAGGGAATAGATTAGAGTGACAAGTGAGAAATTAGTTGAATTCCATCTTCTGCATAAGTAAGTAGATAGCAAGGAGCATTTATGTCATCTGAAGCTAAGTTATTGCTTGAATGTGGACTACCTTTGGAAGCTCTATCAGTTCTTCTAGTATGCTACATATGGTACTGTTTACTACATTACTGTTCTATCCTGATTATGGTTAAAGTAAATCATTTCAGTGCTTGGAGCATCTGACGTACAAGTGTAATAGTGAAATTCCTTCATGGATCTGAAGTGTCCTGGTTCATAGATGAGCTCACAATTATTCTGAGTTATTAAGAGATAAACATTAAGGAGTAGTCACTGATAATAACAGATAGCTGATTTATTGGTTTAAACGAGTAGCTTCTAATCGTGTTTTCCTCCCTCAAAGGATTTCTGCATAATAGTTTCTTTCACTTAAATTTAAAAATGACTCAATGCCACATCGTATTTCAGTGGTGAATAAGAAAAAGCCAAACCAAAATAGGATGTTCTAAATTCTTAAAATTTGACTTTCCCCAAATCCCTGAATATTGTATCCTTACTGTTTGACTCATTGGAAGGGTGAAAAGAAGCTCTCAGGATGATAATACTTAGAGATTCTAAGGATACTGAAAAGCCAAATTCACTGGTTTGACTTTAAATTCCAGCCTCTGGAAGGATGGACTTATAAACAATCAAGTGGCCCAAAGTTAGCAACAGAAGTGAGAAGGGGGCAGAAAATCCAGAGATTGTGTAATTAAAGCTCACGGGCAGCATTTGGGCAAAGTGGAGAAGTCAGTCTGTCATGCTGTCCTTCTCCAGACCCCTCAGTCACTGCTAGAGGGCGAGGCGTGGGAGATCTGCTGCAAAAGTTATAGTCAATTTAGAACTGATTGATTTCTTCCTCTCAAGCCTGAGACAAACTATGTCAGAGACATTACTTGGAGTGGGCAGTATCTCATCCTACAAAGAGAATAGTTGGTGAGTTATGGAGTATTGGAGATCTGAAGGTGAAAATGCTTCGAGTTTAGTACTGGACTTTAGAGACGTATGTGACAGTATTGATTCACCCAGAGAAGGCTGTTTTTTAGGTTGGTCTCCCCATTGGTAATAGGTAACTTCAGCCTCCATGTTCTCTTGTCCAGATGGCTCATGAGCAAGAACCTCATTTGTAGCTGCTTGTGGTTAGAGAGTCATTCTCTGAACTTGGAACTGTGACTTTCTCAGCAGGAAGCCAGCTAGTTTGGGATTGAATTTATGTCCATAGGAAACAACACCATTTTGTAACAAAGATAATATCATTTCCTCTGCTAGTCGCCACTATATTCTGTCCCTTTCTGCTTTGGGTACAAATTTATCACAAAAAGAAGCATTGATGTTCTAAGCACATGCCCTGGCTTTTGAAACAGTACATGCTACATAGGTCTAGATTTGTTTGGAGAAAAAGATGAGACGGTGAATGTGCAAGTTACCACAAACAGAACTAGACGTAATGGTTATCTGTAAAACAGGCAATGGGGAACTTACCTGCCTTGGAGGGCTGCTGAGGGGACTAAAAGATAACCCAGGTGTGTCCATCAGGAAAACAGTACAGGAAGCAGGAATCACTCTAGATAGTTCAAGCAGAAAGGGATTGCATGTGAGGAAATAAGTGCTTACAAAACCATTGGAGAGGCTGGGACAGTAAAAATCAGGGACTTCAGGTCCAAGGACACACCACCGTAGCAGCATTGCAGAGGTCAGGGACTGCCCCTGCCTGATTCCAGGAGCCACTATGGCAACCACCACAGACGTCGTTCTAAGCACCAACAAAGCAGGGACCAGGATACTGACACCCTGCATAGAGCTGCCTCACGGCTGCTTATTTGGAACAGGAGCTGACCGGCCAGCAGCTGTAGAAGCAGGACAACGGCCTCTTACTCGTTTCTGCCTTTCCGATCTGCCACAAGCATACGGTACAGGACACTGCTACACACAGGAGCTGGGGAACATGACTGTAAGCTTTTCAACCTCTCCAGCTAGAAAGGTGGAATGGAGGTTGGAAAAATCAAGTCACATTATGTCCTGCAGCAGGCAAGTACTTAACACAGTGCCTGCTAAAGTCCAGTGAGTTATACTTCTGTTGCTTTTGATATGTAGATGTTATGTGGTACTTTTAACCCTGGTGTCTTAGCTCTCATTTCCAAGAGCTTTTTGACACGTGGATTTTTTAATGGCACCCAGAGACCCAGAAGGACTGAGGGGTTGCTCTCCCCCGAGGCTTACTGTTGGCACTACTGGCTTGGGAGGATCTATTGATTTGGCCAGGACTGCTGCCCAAGCTGTCAGGGCACACATGATGACCAGGATGCTCATGGAATGTACAGCTTTCCTTGGTGATACCCCTCACCAGCAGGGGAAGTCAAGATCCTCAGCAGTTTCAGAAGAGAAGCAGTTTGGTACATACCCTATAGAACTGTGCTGTCCAATATGACAGCCATTAACATGTGATAATTTAAATTAAATGTAATTACATTTAAAATTGTAGTAGCCACATGTAACGAGTGGCCCACATATTGGACAGTGCAGATATAAAATATTTACATCCTCGCAGCAAGTTCTGTTCGGCAGCACTGCTAAAACATCTCTTCACATGTGAATCAGACCTTGCAGGCATATCTCTCAACTCCGTGCAACCTTTGCAAGTTTCCTGGAATATTAATGGCATAGAGTATTATTCTAGGGCTCAGTCCTCTCCCAGTCTGCTCTTGCAGTCTTAGGTCTTTTCTGTGGCACCCCCCTCCCCCAAAATTGTCCTTTGTGTTTGGTAAGAAAAACCAGGAGTATGATGGTGACTGTTTCATACCTCACTGACCAGTTGACCATTAATCAAAGGTTGGGTCTCCTTGGATGGACCCAATTGGCATAAATCCACTAGGAATCATCACATTCAGATATAGGCACTGCACGATTCTTTGATTATGTGTTCTTTTTTTTTTTTAATTTGTATTGTTTACTGCAGTGACATTAATTAATAAAATTATGATTAATAAAATTATATAGGTTTCAAGTGTACAATTCTATAATACATCATCTATATATTGCATTGTGTGTTCACCACCCAGAGTCAGTGCTGCTTCCATCACCATATATTTGACCCCCTTACCCTCTTCTACCACCCCTCCCTCCTTATCCTCTGGTAACCAGTAAACTGTTGTCTGTGGCTATGATTTTTTGTTCGTTTGTCTTACTCGTTTGTTGCTTTCAGTTTTATATCCCACCTATGAATGAAGTCATGTTGTTCTCAACTTTTTCTGTCTGATTTATGAGTATTTCGCTTAGCATGATAATCTCAAGATCCATCCATGTTGTCACAAATGGCACTATTTCATCTTTTGTTATGGCAGATTAGTATTCCATTGTGTATATGTACCACATCTTCTTTATCCAATCATCTATCAAAGGCCACTTCGGTTGTTTCCATGTCTTGGCCACTGTAAATAAAGCTGCAGTGAACATAGAAGTACATATATCTTTACAGATAAATGTTTTCGGTGTTTTGGAGTGGATACCAAGAAGAGGGATTGCTGGGTCATATGGTAATTCTAGTCTTAATTTTTTGAGGCCTTCATACTACTTTCCACAGTGGCTATACCAATTTACATTCCCACCAACAGTGTATAAGGGTTCATTTTTTTTCCACAACCTCTCCAATACTTAGTACTTGTCTTGTTGATAACAGCCATTCCAACAGATGTGAGGTGATATCTCATTGTGGTTTTGATTTGCATTTCCCTAATAGCTAGTGATGTTGAGCATTTTTTCATATATCTGTTGGCCATTTGTATGTCTTCTTGGGAGAAGTGTCTTTTTGTTTTTTCTTTACCTTACTCACTCCAGACAGCTGCTCCTTCCTGCCTTTAACATTCTGTATGTCTCCGAGGTTTGATGTTCTACCTTGAAGCTTTGAAATAATTCACTTAAAAAGTTGTCCTTGAGCTCTCAACATGTTGAGAGACAGAACACATGTTTGGGTTAGATGTGATCACCGTAGCCTGCACTGCAGTGAAACACTCACTTGCAGATGAAACATACCTCTCCTTGTATCACTTGCTGAGGATACAGTGCCATGACTCTGAGCCCTGTGTGAGGGATCCTTTGTGAACCATTGTTTCTAGCGTCCATTCCCCACCCCCCACCTACAAGCTTTCTCTCTCCACCTTCTGTCCTTGGCAAGCACAGCTGCAATGGCAGAATATCCCAAGTTTGGACTGCCAAGTATCCAGGTGGAGCGGAGAGATGTCTACTGGTGGTTGAGCTTCTGCAAAAAGCCTGAGTGAGACCATTGAAAATGAATGGAATATTCATGCTATTTTCTCCTCCAGGTTCTATAATTCTTTCATATCAAGGCTAATGACAAGGAAGCTACATACTTTATTTTTTCACTCTCCATAGACATACCTTCACCAACCTAGAATTTAACATTATTCTTTTGGCTTTCCTTGAAAGTGGCTGTATATAGAAGTTTCCTGTACTTTTTGTTTAAAAAAGAGTATCAAAAACACAATGTGTTCTGTTGTTCACTGCCTCTTGTATAAAGACCTGTGAGATAAATTCCTCTTATAATTCAATACTAGGGTAAAAATCTTTACTGACAAACATATATGCTACCTGTTTCAGATGGTGAGAGTTGTGTAATCTATTCAAATCTCCTTTTGCCTTGGCTCAAAGGAAGCTCTTAAAAAATATTTTGTTCACTTGCAGTAGTTTCCCTAGCCTAGATTTTTTGGTATATTTATTCCCCACTCAGCCTTATCATCGCTTGTTCTTATTATACTTCACTAAATTTAAGAATTTTGGGTTTTTATTGTTGTTTTGTTGTAGTAATTGTGTTCTTAAAATCCTCCTATTAAAATTACAGTGATGGTAACCACTTTGAGCACCTCTTGTAACTGCAGAAGTCAAACATAACTTGTAGTTATCTTTTTTATTGGTATATATTGAGTATTACAATTTTAATACTGTTTTTTCCTTTCTTAAAATATGTGTACATTTTTTTGGCATCGTGTGTGTGTGTGTGTGTGTGTGTGTGTGTGTGTGTGTGTGTGTTTTAAATCTCCACAGGTCATTTTGTTGTGCTCTCCTGATTAAAGCCATTGACGTAACTCAGTGAATGAGTGGTGTGATTAAAAACAAAAAACCTGGAAATGAAGCAGCCAATGGATTGAGTTATAGTTGGCCCACATGCGATGGACGGTCAAGAAAGTAGTACAAGTGCTTAAAGAATGTACAACATAAAGGGATACAGTTTCTGTGAAGTTGTCATTCCAGGGAAGTTGGCTTTTCATTCACTTGTTCATTCTGGCATATATTTAAGTGCCGGCCATGGGCCTGCCAGGTGCTGTGGTTAGCACTGAGATAGGACTTACGTGCTGAGGGTAAACAAGGAGAGAAGACGGACTCCCAAGTCGTTATTTGCTCCAATTCAAAGCTAGAAAACATATTGCGAACATTTTTGCCTAAATCTAAAGAATGAGTCCAGAGTGCTATGGATATTCGCAGTGTACCTAATGTGATACAATATAATGACAGGAAGGCTTTCTCTTTTATTACAAATGATAATCATATAAATGGTAGCAGCAGAGGAAACCTCCTACATTTTTCCTGTTATAAAGCTTTACATTATTTTCCAAACAGCTTATTCATTTTGTCTCAGACTCCAAAGAGCAGATAACCTAAATTTTCAGAAGAGAGGCCATGAAGAATGGAATAATATGATCAACAGAGATTTGGAAAGCTACGAGATAATGCACATTCTGGAAAATGTCCTGATTTCCAGATGACCTTTCCAAGCACTGTCTTTTCTGGGAGCGGATGTGGGAGCCAACTAACTCCTGGGCCTCACACAGTAAATGTCTGCCAGGAAATCCATTACTTGCATTATGGTCAATGGGAGCCACCACCCAGGGTTTTCACACTAAGTACAAGTGCATTGTTTGATGTCCTCCTGGTCTGTGAGCTGGCAAACACCAACTCTCATCATGTGCCATGCGGCAATCTTTGCTTTTTCCTCCCCTTTTCTACCCAGCCCTTTGTAATTAGGAAAATTATATAAATCAATTTGTTCTGGATCTTGAACTCATATAAATATGTTAGCCAGTTCTGGGGGGCTTTGGGGGAGGGAGGGAGAAAGGGAAGATGGGATAAAGGAATGAACGGAAACCTCCACAAGCATTGGCACAGTGAGAATACTTTATTCGTGGAGGAGGGTGAGTTTCCTCTTGCAATACATTCAACTGCTTTGGTGGCTAATGATTTAATACCTAACAGAGACTTAATCCGGAGGAGATACTTGAACAAATGAATTCTTCAAAGAGCACTGAGGTTACTGGCTCCAGGAGCTGCTAGAGGTTAAATGGCTTCAGCGGGATGTGTCCACATAGAGGAAGAGCGTCAGGGAACCTGGTGCTTTTTCCTTGGCCCTGCTGCCTGACTCCCTCCCATGTTCCAGCCCCTGATGGTCTTGTTTCCAGTGAGTTATTGATCATTTATTGAGTCGTTTGCAGTTCACTGCTCACAATGATGGGAACTTATTGGTTACCATGTACAGTGATTAGGCAGGTCCTTGAGCAGTAAATCTGAGTACTGATAATTACAGAGCCTTAGGTAATAGATCTCTAAGCTGCTTGTCACCTATAAACTACTTCTCTGTGATTTCCAAGGATCCCTATTGATAGGTAGGAAGAGAAATTTTCAATCGTACCACACCCCTCCTGAGCTTCAAGGACTTTCCTGTCGATATTCCCACCATAAACCCTTAGTGAGTGTTGAAAATAGTATCTGCCTCCTCTTCAAAGAAATGAGCTAGAGTCAGGGGAAGAGATGCTAATTAAGATCATTTCCAAATTTTATGAAACAGAAACCTCATTTTTCTTGAGTATGTCAGCTTGATAGGCATCCTATCCCTCTTCCTCAGAAGACTTAGTTTTGAAGGCATTCTTTGAGATTCTAGAAAATCAAATATCAGAGAATTTGCAGCTTGCCTTTTATCCCACCCCCTGACTTCGGCTTCCCTGGTCCTCTCTACCATATTCTGCTGTATTTCATCCCATAACACTGGTCACCTTCTAAACTATATTATAATTTAGTTATCTTTATGATCAAACTTCCTCCACAAATGTAATGTCCTGAAGGACCTTGAAACCTCTTGAGTGCCTTGGTTTAGAGATACTGAGAGTAACACCCTGAGAGTTTGTGATTCACCCAAGGTCACACCGTTAGTTTGCAGAGGCAGATATAAAACTCAAACCCCAATCTTCCTCTCAAGCCTGTATCCTTTCCACCACTCCCTCCTGCTTTTGGCTGGTGGAGCTGGGTAGAGACTGGAGGTTACTGGCCCTGACCCATCCATAAGAAGGGACTTTCAGAGTCCTGCCAGAAGTTGGCAGGTGTCATGAACATCTTCTACCAAGAAGACCTTGGTCATCAAATGTGGCTTTTGTTTCTTGGTCATATTAGCCAATTTCTGCTGCCAGGATTTTCTCCCTGCTTGAAGAATGCCCCACATACATACATACAATTGTCCAGCTGCCCAAATCAATGCACAGCTCTGTCAGAAAAAGGTCATAACCTTAGCCCCAGGTTGTGGTGCAGCTTGGGCAGGGGGATTGCTGATGGAATTCGTGAGGTGCTGAAGCTTCCTTCTGGGCCATCTGCTTGATACAACCACTATTTTGACTTTTGACCCATTCCAGGATACTGTTTTCTGTGGCTCTTTGGTTCTTACCACTCCTAGTTACTTCAGATGGTCACACAACCCAGCCCTGGACCCCAAAACCACACCCTAACACCTGGCCAGTCTTGCCTTACTCTTTCCCCTACCCCATACCATCCTCACCATCGCCAAGGGGCCAAAATGGAGAATTGTAGAAACCAGGTGAAATTGAGCTCACTAACTGAGAGGCAGGGTCCGGAGTTCTATCGTACAAGAGAAGAACTGGGAGTCAGGAAAAGGACCAGGAAATAGGCAGGACTTGACAGCACCCCCAGAGGCAAATTGTCCAGGGGCTGAATCAACAGCATCATTAGAAAATATTAATGTTTTACCCATTGACTACTCTGTTCAAATCCTCTCTCACAAGGCCCACAAATTTCCCTATTACAGGGTTGTCATTTTCCAATAGCAGTACTTCAGTTCAGCCGTTCAATAGTGATTGCTTGGAAATAATTTCTTACATAGTATTAAATCTCTAGAGAAAAATATAGGAGGTCTTTTTGCCCATTAGATAAAGAGACAGACAGAGAGCGAGCGCAGGAATTAACAGTGTGGTTCAGTTGGAGTCACAGGAACGCCTAGCTAGTGTGTGAGTTCAGAAAGTGTCTCTTTTGTAGGGAGAGAGTGATTAACACACCAGGTGCTCCTCTGACTCCCCTGGAAGTGAAAGGAGACAAAGCTTGAAGGCTGCTTTTACAGAAATCACAAGGCCATCCCACCTAGAAGCAAGCCAAGCTTGTTTGTATCACTTCATCCCTCTCTAGCCTACGAGCCCAGTCTTATTCCTGCCTTCTTGCATTCATTCATCCGAGTCCCTTCTGTGCATCAGGCTGAGTGCTGGGTATGCACTGAGGAGGCGAAGATGAGTTCTATATGACCTCTGTCTTTGAAGACCTCAGTTGCTCGGTAAAGATGTAAGTAGGTAAGCAAATAACCATCAGTTGTTTGCAAAATTAGTGCATCATAATAAAAATACATGGACATTGGGAGCTCTTAACTGTGCTTCAGGAGCTAAAGCAGGCCTCTGGGAGGAGTTACCATCTGAGTTTGGTCTCTCCCACTCTCCTCCTGTAAGGCTCAGATTCCCAGATTCTCATCAATAAGGCCAACTAGGTTATTCCCTCCCCTAGAACTTTTTCTGTCTTTTTTTTTCTTTATTACACATCCGATTTCTGTGGTCTAACACGTAGGGCATTGGAGGAACATAGTGGGCCCTCTGCCTCTAACTCAGTCTTGTAAGGATGCCATACATGTTTTTGCCAAAGTGGGGTTTATTATAATATCTGAAAAGAGACTTCTGAGAACTGCACTGACGTGCAGGGACTTCCGTAGACCTTACTCTCAGTACTGCCTAGAATTATTAACTTTAGAGCTGAACTGACCTTCCAAATAACTCGTCCTCTTTACTGTTGATGGGCATCAAAGGTAGGGAGGCAAAGGGACTACCCAGAGGCACACAGCAGAGCCGAGTCTAAGACCAGGCCATGGTTTTGTACTTGTCGTGGTACCTTGCTGGTCCCTCCAAGGAACACACATCTGTCAGCATAGTGGGGTGAATAGGAACAAGCTTTACACTTAAAGAGGGGGTGAAGTGTGTGAGATGTAACTGAATCATAGAGCTGGAAGGGACCCTAGAGATCATCTCAGCCATCCCCTCATTTTCCTGATGAAGAAAGAGAAGCTAGAGAAGGTGAACTTTGTCTTTTCAACCAGGGGAGATACTGCCTTTTCAGGGAGTGTGTGTGATCATTTTTGGTTGTCACAGTGACAAGGGCGTGATACTGGCATATAATGGGCAGGTGCCAGCGGTGCTTAACATATTGAAATGAGTGGAATAGTCCTGCCCAGTGAGGACTCATCTGGCCTCAGATGGAAGCCTCACAGTGAGAGCCACGAGATTAATGTGACTTTGCTAAAAGCAAAAGAACTAGTTAGAAGTGAAGAGGGGACTAGTCTCCGTGGTGGTTTACAGAGCAGTAGTTCATCATTTTGTGTGTATTTGGGGTGAGTCACAAACCTCTCTGAGAATGGATTTCAAACCTTCTCTTCCTGGAAACTTTCATGTACATACAAATTTTGCACTTAACTTTAGTGAGATTATGAGCCTCTTTAAGTGCATCCATAATATCTGGTCTAGAAAGTTAATATCTCTGGTCTAAAAAGAGATACAGGTAGAAGAAATTAAGTATGTATATATTTTCTATAGATAAAAGAGTGTCTACCTAATGGATTGAATAATAAATGTGTCCTTTTTTCCCATCAAATGGGCACAGTGCTATCCAGACTATTCGACCATCTTTTTTTTGTTCGTTCATCAGAAGCCATGGACTTTTTCCATCACTTGAAAATTATAGTTAATATTTCCTAGTGAAAGCCACGTGAACACTGAATTTGCTTCCAGCACCTTCCTTTTCTTGCCCCCACATTAAGAAATGCTGGGAACAGGGCGGAGGTGGGAGTGGGAACTTACTTCAAAGCTGTAAAGAATCTCTTCTGAAATAATGTGTGTCCTGGCTGAGTGTTAAAAGGACTGTAGGTTTTAATTACTAGTCAAGGTGTAAATCAGACATTGTATTTTAAACCTTTTCTAAGTGGATAATTTCTGACTCATGAGATCAGTTATGTGGCAAAATGCGCTATTTTAGGATGCTCCCTTCCTTCCGTTTGCAACAGGTAGTGAATTATCAATGCTCTGTGGTACTTTTTTGGGGAGGAGGACAGGGGAAGACAGGAGGGGAGGGAGGAGAAGGAGAGGAAAGATGGATAGCTTGCTGCCACTCTGTGAGAAAGGATTTCAGTCAGGTGTTAAAGAAGGGCCAACAGGCATTTGGAATGGCAAGCGCTTTATCCACATCTCATTTACCCCTGACAGAACCCTTCGGGGCTGATTTCCTTGTTTATTTTACTAATGAAGAAACTGTGTCTCAGAAAGATTAAGTAACTTTTTCACAGTCAAGTCACATTTCAAACCCAGCCCTGTATGACTGACTCCTTAGCCAAGTTCTCCCCACCCCGGTGCCTCCCAAACACCCAGCTAGTTTGTGTGAATCAGTGAACGCAGTTAGTGATGCTCTCAAACAGCCAAAATTATCTATGCAGCACACACCTCCATATCTTCAAATTACAGCAGCCTCCCCAGCTAGAGGACCTTTCTCAAGTTACTCTGGGTCCTGCCAGGGGGCTGAGGACGAGGCTGCTAACTTTCATTTAGCTTTTTTAATGGTCTATGTTTCCATCAAGGCCATACAGAATCCTGTCAGCACATGTCATGGGCTTCCTTCCCTCTTTTTCTTACCTTGGAACCTTTCCTTCTGATGGGAGAGACCAAGGCCCCTGCTAAAGGCACAGTGCTGAGCATGGCAGCCCCTGAGATCAGCCCAGACCTGGCTTAGACAAGGGCATCTGCATCTGCTTTCCAAAGGCAACTTCCACTTCGCTGGTGGCTTTCTTCTGCCCCCCAAAGTTCTTTGTTGCTTGCCTTGGAGATTTGTTTCTGCCTGAGTTCAGCCAACTACAGTATGTCCTGAAGGACACGAGTCCTTTCCCACTGCCGCCTGTTGGGGAGTTGTAATTATTGCTGGATCAATTAACTCCCTTCCCACTGTGATAATACTTACCATTCCCTCAGTAGACTAGGATCTTATTACTGAATACCTTGTGTCTAGAGGTGATCTTTCTGAAGGTGGTAGACCTTTGTTTGTACCATTTGTCAACCAGAGAGTAAGACAGCTCCCACCTTCCTTCATGGCTATGATTTTCCACCCCTGACCCATTTCCAACAGAGCTGATTGAAGGAGCTTACCTCTGATCAGAGTCTCTGAGTGAAATTCCACTGGCTCTCAGGCGGGGCCCTCACAGCCTCTCCTGTTCTGAACCTGCTGAGAAATATCTCATCAAATGGAACTGGTGAGCCATAACTCTTTTTCATTTGCTTCCCTAACTCTCATCCTGTTACACCTGAAACCATTGGTTCCAAGCTGGTGCTTGATTTTCCTACTTCCATCAGTAAGAACCACAAATAGTCACACTTTAAAAATAGTCTTAGAATTCCAATGCCAATTATAAAGCCCAAAGGCTGTTAAGAGACTCATCACTTGAGGATTTTCATGCTGGTAATTAGGTCTTTTAAAGGAGAAATGGAAAGAGCACTAAGCTAGAAGTCAGAAGACCAAAGGTTTAGTTCAGACTCAACAACTAACTCCTCACATGTCTCAAGTTACTTCTCATCCAGTTTTCCCAACTATAAAGAAAAGTTTTACACAATAATATTGTTTAAAGCTATACTGTCTAATAGAAATATAATAGGAGCTACATAAGTAATTTTTAAATTTTCTGGTAGCTACATTAAAAATAGGAAAAAGAAACAGGTGAAATTAGTTTTCATTATATATTTTATTTAACCTAATATATTCAAAATAATATTATTTCAGCACGTAATCAAATATATCCGATTGTTTTCCATACTAAGTTTTTGAAATCTAGTGTGTGTTTTACACTAACAGTGCATCTCAGTTCACACTAAAAATGTTTCAAATGTTTATTGTGGCCACATGTGGTGAATGGCTATTATATTGGACAATGCGGTTTTCTAAAGTCTTTCCTGGCTATTGATTTTGTAATCTGTCACAAATCTTACTGGAAATTTTTGAAGTCAGATGCAGAAGTCATAATTTTTAGTATTTTAGTATGTAATACAACATTTATCGTATAAAATACTCCTGGAGGGCGGGAGGGGGGGGGTTCTGCAGTAGTACTCTATGATCAAACAAGTATTTCTATAGCAAAAAGTGTGACAACTCACAGTAAGTGAGATAAAGACAATAAACAGCATCATGTCGGCTGAATGTTGCTGCCAGGTGAGTTAAATAAAAAACTGTCCGTTTTCATGGGGTTTTCCCTTTTGGAATTACAGATAGAGGATGGTGGCTCTGCACCACGATAACGGTGCGTGCTTAGGTTCAGTATTTACTTAGTTGTTTTATTTATCAAAAATCAGCCCAGCACTGATACGGCAATGCAGTCGCCCATTTGCCAGCCATGGACATGGCATGCTGCCTTCACCCTTATTTGGAATCTCAGTGCTGACAGCTGTGTCCAGCAAGCTTAAAAGGTGACCCATGGGGCTAACATTTAGGATTGCCAGATAAAATAGTGGATACTTAGTTAAATTTGAATTTCAGGTAAACGTCAAACAATTTTTTAGTGTTAGAATGTCCCACACAATGTTTGAATTTTGGATAAAGTTTATCTGAAATTCAGATCCCTGTGCACCAACACGGGTCGGTTAAACGCTGGACCGCTAAGGCAGTGGGAGGGAAGACTTTCTCTCTCATCTGGTATCACTTTGTTCAGATAAAACATGCAGAGAAGCCTGGATGGTTAGGGAGACTTGAAGTCTGGGTGTTTCAATTGCAGAATCAGAATTTTAGAAAAATTAAGAATGACAAAGAATTTCGTTCCAAGTGTGGTGCTTGCAGTTCTCATGGCCTAGGTCATTGCAAGAGGAGCTTTGAGGAGCCAAACGCTAATCAGACAGACCTTCTGAAGTGACGGTCTTAAAGCCTTTAAGACAGTCATCCCTTTGGAACATCTGTTTTTGGCTTGTGTCAGGCTGCCATCCCCTTTTCCCTTTTTATTAAAAAAAAAAATTCTTCTGAAAAATTACAAGAACATTACAATGAACTTCTGTACCCTACATGATTTAGCAACAGTTAACTTTTAACTTTTGTCATATGCCACAAACTAATCATGCAGCCCCTGATTTGGGGTCTTCTTAATCTCCACTAAGCATTCAAGAAAGAAAATCAGGGAGGATGAATTAGAAATGATCTCTGTATTTTTAAGATGAGGGGTGGGCAGTGGTAGGCGTTTATTGAGAGCACAACCCCTCTCAGAAATTAAGGTGCCAAAGGAAGTGCTGCTTTAAGAACCACCTGGATCCCCCAAGTGCGGGGCTGGGGAGGCTGGAAACCTGTATCAGAAGTGGCCTTTGGCTCCTCTATACAGCATCATTCCCAGGACTCCCTGCTGCGTTGGGACATTAAAGTCTTAGACAGTCAGCAGAAGCAGGTGGCAAATTTGACAGACTAAGAAGATGGCATGGTATCCACTCATTCAGTGGATGTACTCGGTACCGTTAGTGACATCCTTTCCAGTGACTTGTGCAAATGCTGAATCAGCAGCGGTGGCCTGACTGAGGAGCAGTTCCAGATTAAAGGAGACTAACGTGACATGCCAAGTAAATGATCTGCATGAGCTTGGATTGAACCCAGGATCAAGAAAAACAAAACAAACAAACAAAAAAAAAACGTTGCTATACAGGATGTTATTGAGACAACAGTGAAATTGGAATGAATGTAAGTCATTTTTAGACGGTAGTTTTGTCATTGTTAAAATTCCTGATCATAATTGCACTGTGGATATATAAGAGAATGCCTTTATTTCCTAGTTTTTAAGGGTAAAGTTTATTTTTATAGTTTCAAATAGTTCAGGGGAAAAACAGTGCTGTCTCTCACATGTGCACAGAAATGTGGCAAAAGTTAACTGTTGGTAAATCAATGTGACGGGTACAGAAGTTCATTGTACGATTCTCGTAACTGTTCAGTAAGAATTTTTTAATATAAAGGGAGAAAAGGATGGTAGCCTGACACAATCCAATGTTCCAAAGGGATGATAAGCATGGGAGACAGTGAGGGTCCCTGCCCCCCAAATCAGCAGGTGCCTGCATTAGAGTAGCTTTAGGTCTGCCTGCCCTTTGACTTCACTTTCAGTTTAGAGGTGGTGTGGTGTAGTGTTAAGATCCTACACATCACACACACTCAGCCCTGGTGTCCAGTCAGGTGCTGCAGTGCCCTCGCTGTTTAACCTTGCTAAGCCTCAGTTTCCTAACCTGTAAAATGGGGGTACTATACCTTCCCTCACAGCTTTGCTGCTAGGATTGGAAGTGATATTTGCAAAGCACCTGGCTGAGTATCTGGCATATGATAGATCCTCCCCAAAAATTAAACATATTTTTGTTGCCACCAAAAAACCATGGCTTGCTGACTCCATGGTCTTTTATTTTTGTCAGGAACAGAAAGCATCAGTCTGACCCCAAGTCTGTGGACCTGAGACTCAGCCTCTGCCCTACTTGAAACCCTCTAATTGCAAACCCCTATGGAAAGCCTATTCATTTAACTGCTCTGAGCAGTGTTTCCAGGCATGATTGGTTTCCTAGCGGGCAAAAATCACTCGGAGACAACCACACTGCAAGCCCTTTCTAGAATGCTTTTGAAAACTTTTTCTTCCCCAGCTGCCACACAGCATGAGAAGCGAGATCAGGTTATCAGCATGAAGGTTTGAAAAGGATGAAATTAACTCTGGACCTTAACCTTGAGACAAATGACCTCACAAAACATGGGAAGTAAAAGTTTAAAAAGGAAAAACGTCTGTGGCTGTGAGTGAATGGCCACAACCCTGAACTAGGAATCAAAGACAGGGATTAGAATGCTGGCTCTGCCATTTACTAGCTCGTGGTTTTAAAGCAAGCCACTCTGAGCCGATTGCTTTATTCGTGAGATGGGGATGCTGCTTCATTTAGTTGGTGAGTTAATCCAATGAGACCAAGTATGTGGAGCTCTTGGTGGACTGGAAAGGGCTGTATAACAAAGCCTTGCGCAAAGTGTGGTTCAGCATGGATGGCATGGGGACACAGTGATATTGTATCGCAGGCCCCAGCCCAGACCCAATAAGTCAGAATTTACATTGTAATAACCTTTCCACGGCATTTACGCACAGGAAAGTTTGACACGCTGGCGTCAAAACACCACCCTCAAGTTGATTCTTAAGGTGGTACTTTTAAAGAAACCTAAGGGGCTTACTGAAAACTAGACCTTCGGATAGCCTGATGAGCGCTCAGAACCACTGGGGCCATTTGATTTTCAGTGTTTGGCCTGGAATGTATGCCTTTCAGGGCTCTGGCCCACCAGCATAGCCTCTGAGGAACATGAAAAGCACACTGGGTTCTTGAACACAGCTTTGCCTCAGCACATGTCTAAGCTCATGGAGGAGTCCTCTGTGCCACCCCTGCCATCATCCTTAGGTCATCTCTCAGTTTGGGGACACCTGTTACTCCCAAGTCCTGCCTTTGGCCTGGGTATCACCGTATCCATCATGAGACCATCTGTGTGCTAGGGAACGAATATAGGACTTAACCCAAGGTCAGCTGCAAGTAGGAATTTTAGGACTGATTGTCCAGCCTCCCTTTGCTGCCAGAGGTGGAAGGTGGTAATGATCCCAAATGACCTCTGCTCACCCTGGTGGTGCATTAAAGGAAAGACCCAGAGGCAGATCCTGACTCCACAGTTCTCTTCATTTGCTTTACTTTGGGCCAAGGCTTGGCTAACTCAGAGAGAGCCCTCAAGGGCAGGAGCTGCAGGATCTTTATCATGGTTCTCAGCACTTAGCTGGGGATGGTAAATGGTGCCCAATGAATGACTTTGATGAAGACTACAGCACAATGTTTTATAGATGTCACGTGCTCAATAAATAGCTGTTGGTTGATTGACTAGGCCAGGGCAACTTTCCTGTTAGGTGCCTCTAGGCACAGAGCCCGGAACCTGTGAGCCCTTCAGGGGCTTGTGAAGATGTTTCAGACCTAGAGATCAACCAAATTAATGACTCCAAAATACAGAAATAAAACTGCAAAATAAACATTAAATATGTAACTAGCTAGCTGTAATATAATATGTCAGCTAGTCAAGTGCAACTTGACTCTTAGAGTTCTGTATAAATTATATTAAATTGTGGGATGTGGGAATATCTTCACGTGTTAAATGTGGCCTGGATAGAGTTTCCAGAAGTTAGTGTCTGGGGCCTAAGAAGGACTTAAAACGGACCTAGCAGTCAGGTGATGTCATCCCCTATCCCTCCCCTGCCATCTTTCTGAAAGAACTGAGGCAGGCTCAAGGGTAAGACCCTAAGACAGTGGCAAAGAGATGGCACAGCAAAATTCAGGGAAGCCAAGCTGTCTGAAAAATTATAGGTTTTTCACCCTGTCCCTGGATAATTTTCCTAGTATATTTTTGTTCTGTCTTTTGTAAGGAGAGAATTTTCTGCTGCTTGTCTTACTATCCTAGCACTGATTCACGGCATGCTCTTCATCTTGTGGATTTCTATTTATTTCTCTAATCATAGGCTGTAGAGTTTGGGATGGGCTGAGTGTCGGGGAACAGGGGAATCAAATTTTCATCAGTCTTCCCCATTTCCCTATTCCTCTCAAGAAAATACTTTTGTTCTAAATATCCATTAAGTTACTCATCTTGGTAATGTACAGAACTAAGTGGGAAATGTCCCTTTCCTCTGAGAGGCCCAATTTAACAAACGTTGCTGCAGACAGGAGTAAAGGGATCTATATCCTGTATTAGCTTTTGCTGCGTACCCCACCCCAAACCACCCCCTCCAAAAAAAAACCAAAAAACCTTAGTGGCTTAAAATAACCATCACTTATTTAGTTCACAATTCTGTGGGTCAGCTGTGCAGGCTGGACTTACCTGGGTGGTTCTTCTAGTTTTAGCTGGACTCACTCATGCCTTTGTGCTCAGATGCCAAAGGCTGGAGGGCTGGCTGATCCGGGATGGCCTCATTTGGGGCTGCTCATCTCAGCTTCACATGGTCTCCCAAGCTCCAGCAGGCTAGCTCAGGCTTGTTCACTTGGAGGCTGAGCAGATGTCCAAGAGAACCAACAGAAAAAGACTTGTTCTCTTGAAGTCCACCCTCAGAGCTGGCGCAGTGTTGCTTCCACCTCATTCTGTTAGCCAAAGCAAGTCACAGAGATTAGAGAGGTGGGGAAATAAACTTCACCTCTTAATGGGGAAGAGCTCCAAAGTCATGTGCAAGAGGTGTAAATACCATGAAGCAAAGAACCACAGCCATTTTTTGCCATCTACAAGAGTCACAACAAAAGAAATATAGCTCTGAGTGAAATCAGTAGGTAAGGTTTAAACTGCCAGGGCAAAAGAGAAGATGGGGGTCAGAGGCATCACATATTTAAATGTAGTCAGACGAAAGCAGTAGAGAGTCCACGGAAGGAGAGCCAGAGCCTGTTCATTCCACTAGAATTTGCAGAATTGGTTTTGTTGGGGAATGAATGACCACTTTAGGAAAGGTGTGTGGGGCGTGGTTTTTTCCAAACAGCTATCCTTCCAGACTATTCAGAGGCATAGCATCAGATAAAAATTAACCTTGTAATAGACACCATAGACAGCTGGAAACAACCCCAGCTGACAGAGCATCTTTCTCTGTGCACTGTAACTAAGGACAGAGAGGTCTCAGTGAAAAAGTGTTATGTCACATGGCTACGAAAGTGGCACTTCCGTCCTTCTGCACACTGGGTGGTGGAGAAGGATTCTATGGTGAGCAGCAGAGGGCTGGTTCAGGGTAACTGTGCTCCTGGTCCTGGCTCTGCCACTAACCAGCTCTGTAACGTTGCCCAAGCCACCTTCCCTCTCAGCTTGGGTAACCTTCTCTACCAAATAGGAGAGTGTGTTTGATTATCTCTATGGTTCCTTCCAGGAGAAGAATTGGGGTTATTGGGCTGAATACTTAACACATAATGGCTTATCCCAAAAGTCAATACAGAGGCAAAGAGTATTTTTTAGACCATTTTAATCCTGGACTGTAGTGGAGTTTTCCTGGGCATAGGCCTCTCTGCCAAATCCAATTTGCTTCTTTTCTTTGAGATAAAAAAGTAATTACGCAAATAAGAATCACAAGGGACGCTGCACAGATTTAGAAGGCTCTTTCTTTCCCCAGTTTTCCCAGTGGAATTTTAGGTTACACAGTGTTCCCTGTTGGAGGCCAGAGATTCTGTTCCCCGCACCACCCCCTTAGCACATCAGCATTTCTTAACAGTCATCTTGTTACTTACATCCTTGCATAAACTCTTCTTATCTGACAGACTTAGAAAACTTTCTTTGACTTGGCATTTTAATTCTCTGATGAATCGGATCACCAAGAAGTCTTCAGAGGGGACCAAGGAAGGGTCTCCTGCCCTGGCACGTACTAAACGGCATTCGCTTGTTCCGCTGTAGTGCGTTCCCATTTGCCCATCGGAATTTCATTTTTCTTTCTCTCCTGGTTGTGAAGAATGTGTTTACTTTCCCCATCTCCAGTCAGCCTTTTTATAAAGTGTGAAGTTTGTTGCAGCATGACTTATAATAGTGAAAAGTGGGACAAACCTAAACGCCCATAGGGGGAGGAATGGTTTAGTACAATAGGGCACAGCTGTTCGATGGAATACAATGCAGCAGTTAAAGGAGCAAGGTTCATTGGTATTAACATGGAATATTTTCCAAAAGATATTGATAAATGAAAAAAACCAGGACAGAGTGTCTAATATGGTATCATTTATGGAAAGGGTAACTTAAGTGATGTATTTCAATGTAGGTGTAGATGTGTGTGAGCCAGGCAAGGTTGCTCAGGAAGGACACATAAGCAGGTAAGAGTAGTTTTCTCAGGGCTGCAAAGTAGATGGGAGTAGGGAGAAAAATGAGAATTTTTGCCTTACCTTTATTATTTAGATTTTTAACATTAAGCATATGATCATTTATTGATTTATTTTTTAATTAAAGTTTATTGGGGTCACAATTGTTAGTAAAGTTACATAGGTTTCAGGTGCACAGCTCTGTAATAGGTCATATCTATATATCACATTGTGTGTGCACCACCCAGAATCAAAAACAATAATTAAAAAAAAAGAATATGATCCTTTATTTATGCAATTTGAAAACGTTTTTAAACACAAGATTTTTGTAAAGAATTAGGTGGTGATGGTTTATAGTCACCTCTGGATGTAAGAAAATAAACAAAAGGTAGGAAAAAATTGCTTACTCTTTCTTGGTTTAATAACCCAGCACTTTGTACATAGAGGTGTAACCTTTCTGACCCACCAGTGTGAAGGAAAATAACACAACAAGGGTTTCAGGAAATAAGAAACCTGTATATTCCAACCTGGACAAGAATCATCTGAAAATGTCTGCATTTCAGGTTTTAATTACTCCATCATTTCAGTTTTGTTCTCAGAGCTAATTCCGAGAAGTGATAGCTTTTCTTAAATACTGTGCAATTTAATTACAGTCAACTCCTTACAATGTAATTATAGGTGAGTACTATTTCTTCAGAATCTGAGCAACCAGAAAGCGTATTACATAATCAACAGCTTTCCTCTCTACTCTGCTTTTGAAAATGAGACAAATAAGAGACTGGAAGCAGGGAACTCTTCCAAAAACACCTTTCAGATTCTGTCATAGGGTCAGTCCAGATGACGCTTAATTTCTTACCCTTCCAGCAATTATAGTACCAGATGCTGGTAACTGATGTTCGTTACAATGACAGTGAGATACTGCCAGTTCCTAATGCAACTTTTGAATGTTCAAGTAAAGTTAAAATTACAGGTGATGTCTGGTGTTGCTTCCTGTGATCTTGAAAATTATAACCTATGTGGTGCCTGTCAGATACCTAGAAAACTTAGCAATAACATCCCAAATGGAAAGATGTAGAAGGAAAGACCTCTGCAGAGTGTTTGCAGATGTAGGACTAGCCATGGGCCTGTTGGCTACCATACTGGACAGCATTCTAAGAACATTCTAAGAGACAGCCTGCCTGGCCAGGATGCTGTTAGGGACTGCAGGGTGCTCAAGGGTCAGAGGTGGGGCTAGCTCACCCTCCAGCCAGCCATGTCTTTCTCATCCTCTCCCTGGGTCTCCTGTGTTAAGTCCTCAGCTCCCAGACAGCCGGACGGGGCCGCATCCAATCTTCTGCAGAGCGTGCCATGTCCCTCCCAGCTCTGTTGCCCAGTTCTTCTGGCCACATCCCCAGTCTCTATCAGCGGGTTGGGTTCGTGCTCAACTTTGCAGAGTTAGCTCTTTCTTCTACTTTCCCACCCCCTGTGCTCTCCTGGTTCCCAACGCTTCCCAGCGTCCTATCAGTGTCCGCACTAAAAAGACCATTTGTTCTGGGGTCCACATGGTTTAGGCCTTCTGCCTTGATGTCATTTCCCTCCTTCTCTCAGGCAAACTGGTTTCTAAGTGCTAGCAGCAGATTCTCTTTGTTCCTTCAGTTTCCCCTTAAACTGCTGCCTTCACTAGATGATGGCTGACGTTCCTACTTCACCGTCTTCTCATGGGGCAGGTGTTGCTGCCTTCAGTTCCAGCAGCCTGGAAGTTCACATTCGGTTCCACTGGCTACTGAGACCAGTAACTGGCCAGATGTTTTGAGTTCAACTTTTCAAAAAATGGCTTTTGTATCTTCTTCCCAAATTATTTTTCTGAATTGCTGCCTTTGCTGTTCAGACAATCCCAGATTAATGCCAAGTGGTGTCCTCTGCAAAAACACCTCTAATCATAACACACAAGTAAAGACTTTGTTATTCCTACAGTCATCATTCCCTAAGCATTTGGTCACAAGTATGAAGGAACACAGTACAGTGGGCTCTCAGTAAGTATTTGTTGAGTGAATATATGAAATCGCAAATCTAAAGACAAACCTCCAGAGCAGAACCCCATAACCTTTCACTAAACCCGTTCTGTGTAATCTTTTTTTTTTTTTTTTTTAATACAGAGATACATATATCTTTTTTTTTTTTTAAGTAGGGAACAGTGTGTTTTTCCAGGGCCCATCAGCTCCAAGTCATTGTCCTTCAATTTAGTTGTGGAGGACACAGCTCAGCTCCAAGTCCAGTTGCCATTTTCAATCTTTAGTTGCAGGAAGCACAGCCCACCATCCCATGCAGGAATTAAACTGGCAACCTTGTTGTTGAGAGCTCGCACTCTAACCAACTGAGCCATCCAGCCGCCCCTCCGGAAGCTCAGCGGCAGCTCATTGTCTTCAATCTAGTTGTGGAGGGCACAGCTCACTGGCCTATGTGGGAATCGAACCTGCAACCCTGTTGTTCAGGGCTTGCGCTCTAACCAACTGAGCCATCAGGCCTCCCCCTCCCCCATTCTGTGTAATCTTAATGGAATGATATAAAAAGTGTTCAAAACGCTCTCTCACTGAGCCACACAGGCCCCTAGAAGTAGGGTAAGCACATAGTTTATTATCCAAAACCCGACACTTGTGAACGTGAAAGAGAAAGTTCTTAAAAATTATTCCAGAATAATAGGCTTAAATTGGGACTATCCCAAGCAAACCGGAATGAATGGTCACCTTATCCTGTGACCAACTTGGTGGTGTTTAGTTTCATGAGCTTCCCCATACAGCCAATAGCCTCTTTCTGGCTCACTTCTCTGTTGACATTCCAGGTAAGGGACCACAGCAGTGATTTTATATCCTCTTTCTGAAGCACCACCCTTGCCTTCTCCAAAAAGACAGTCAATCTTTTTAAAAATTCAGTGTCAATAGTTTAGTGGTTACCAGAAGATAAGGGGGGTGGGGTGGGAGATGAGGGTAAGAGGGATCAAATATATGGTGATGGAAGGAGAACTGACTCTGGGTGGTGAACACACAATGGAATTTATAGATGATGTAATACAGAATTGTACACCTGAAATCTATGTAATTTGACTAACAATTGTCACCCCAATAAACTTAAAAAAAAAATTTAGTGTCAGAAATAGGAAACTAATACCATTTTTCTGGTTGTGTCATCCCTGGTAGCTCCCCCAAATCACTAAAGTGCTGCGTTCTATGCAACACTGAAACAAAACCCCATATACTCAGATTCCTCTTGAACACTCTCCCTTACATCCCTCACAGGTCTTGATTTCCCTTCGACCAAGCCATCATCACTCTCAGTGCCCTCCTCCAGACCAGCCATGACCCTGCAAGTCCCTGGCTGACCCAGTTCACCAGTCATTTAACAGGCATGCCAGCCATTCTCCTCCATGACTGGTTGGTTCTGATTCTAGAAGTAGCAGTTCACTGTGTGGTACTGGGAAGCAGTGTCACTGGAATTCCGGTTATCTACTGCTGTATAACAAACCACCCTAAAACTTGGTAGCTTCAAACAACAACGTTTTTATTATCTCTCATAGTTTAATAGGTCAGGAAGTGAAGGGCACGGCTCAAGTGGGTGGTTCTTCTTTTCCATGTGTCATTAACTGAGAACGTTTGGTGGTATTTGTTGACAGGTTGGTCTGGAGGGTGGAAGATGACTTTGCTCAGGTATCTGAGCCTGGACAGCTGGAGGGCTGAGCTCAGATTGTCACTGATGGTCCACTGGAACACCCCCCACACACACACAGCCTCTCCTACATAGGAGTCTCAGGGCAGTGGGTTGTCTTTACATGGCAGCTCAGGGCTCCCAGAGAAACGGTCCCAAGACAGCCAGGCAGAAGCTGCGAAGCTTCTTGTGACCTAGCCTTGGAAGTCCCAGGAATCACACAAGTTGCATTCTATTGGCCAAGCAAGTCACTAAGGCAGACCCAGATTTAAGGTGAATTATTAAAAATAGGAGAATTAGACTCCACCTTTCACTGGGAGGAATGACAGAGAATATGTGGTCCTCTTTAATTTACCACACCTGACTTTTTAACAGTCCTGAAAGGGACTTGCAGATGTGATCCACATTTTCCTGCCTGTATTAGCCTAGGGCTACAATAGGATAGCAGCAAGAGGAACAGAGCAGTAGTGAAACCTCTGGCCCTTGGCAGCTGAGCCGTCCTGAGCATGCCTGTATAGTAAGTCCTCAATGTCGTCAGTAGGTTCTGCGACTTGAAACGAAACCATGTATAATGCAACCAATTTTACCATAGGCTAATTGATACAAACAGGAGTTAACTTCCTTCAGCATCTCACCAACGTTGTAACAAAACAACTTTGGACGAAACAATGTTATTCAAGGACCGTGAACACATAGGTAGATCTTGTCGCTTGATCCCCACTGCCTTAGTAACTGAAAAAGCTTCTTTTAACAGGAAAGCAGGAAACAGACCAAACATGAGATGGATTAGATTTTCTTCATCTAGACTCTGTTATCTGCTTTTCTGATCTTGTGTTTCTCTTAGATTTTCATCTACCAATACCCACATTTGAGTATTGTTTATTTTTCCAGCTCCAACATTAAATCCTTTGCTCCTCATTGTTTTAAAAGTAGGCAGGGAAGCTGGACAAGTAAGAGCTTCCGATCCTGCAAAGTCTTGCCTCGCTGCTACTGGAATTGAGAGTGTGGCTGTCAAGAAGGTTCCTGGTATTTCTAATAATTCACCTTCTCCAGACAGTTTTATGTAGTGAGGTTTAGGCGAGAAAGAGCAGGTCATTGATAGAGAATATGGACTAAAATTACCCCCAAATTACCTTATTTTTAAAGCCTTTTTAATAAATAGATCAAGGCTGAGTATATCTATGGGTGTGAGTGACCTTAGTCAGTGATTCCATTAACCCAGTAAAAACTGTTTAAACAAAGCATCATGGAGTTTTCAAGTATATAATACTTGAATCTCACACTCCCTGAACAAGCTACTGACAAATGTGATTTTATTGCATCCCTTCCCTCCTAAGCTGCATGGAGGTTAATAAAGTTACTTCTAGCCAATTCACTTGGTTTGGTAGAGTGTTTTTATTTGCTCCTTTCTGTGAGATTGCTTTTCATCTTCAGGAGGAGATAGACTGACTTTATGATGTCACGTTGATGGCAGATTACAATAAAATGAATGCTGTGAGGGAGGGTACGCTGATCAGATTTCAAAACAACATCCCACTCAAAGATACGCTCATTGCCTAAAAGAGATAGATGCTGACTATAGATGGTTTAATTGTAAATTTTGACCTTGGGCTAAATGAAACCCAAAGAATTTTAGTTGGGGCGTCTCTCAGATCAGGAATCCAAGTAGACTGTATATCAAAAAGTGCAGATCAATAATTTGTTCAATTTTGTTGGGCACAGATAATCACTTAGGTTCCCCAGCAAACAAATTCAGGAGAGCTGAATGGAGAATTTCGCTGCTGTGGCATAAAAGTCAGAGGAGCGCTTAATGTTCCCATCATCCCTCGCTCCCTGGGGAGCCTCAGGCTTGGTTCAGGATGATGGACCTGGAGACCCGGAGATGGGAACAATTTAAGTTACATTTTAGTCAGGCCCCAGGAGGGAAAGGGGAATTATCTGAAATCGTTAATAGGAAAATAGCAATTGTTTCTTGCTCTAATAATCATTGGTACACCTCATGCCTAAACAACTGGATAAATTAGCAGCTGTGCCCCTCACAATCTAATATGTGTGTGGGGAAGCTACGTGAAGGGTTGGACCTCTCTCCCTAAACTGATTTTTCCTAGTTCTTCCAAAATTGTGCTGTAGTAGATTAGCAGCATACTGATGCACTTAACTGAGCAAAACTGCACGGCATCCTGTGTTTTCTAAGGTGGATATATCAGAGTCCCTCGTAGAGAGAATGTTTTCTAAACTCTACCCGTGAGGAGTGCATCTGCAGCAACCCTGTCCCCTGTGGTCGTGGTTATTCCTTTTTATTGGGGGAAATCACACCGCTTTCTACCTGTGTTACGACTTATTCCTGGAGGGGAGGCACTAAGTGCTGACTTACAGTAGAGCTGCGGGTGCTGAGATGACAGTAACAAGGATCCCTAACACTTCAGGATGCTCAGACCTCTGCTGAACGCTTTACGCTTTACGTATTGTTAAGTACTTGGTGGCCAGACTTGTTTTTTGACCTGCGTGACATTTTTGGCCTTAAACGTGGACGGCAGTATGACTACTCAGTCAGGTCCAAGCGGGCCTTAATCGACACCTCTCAAGGACATAGTGCACAAGGGTTTGGGGCTTGTCCGGGGAACCTCAGAAACAATTGGAAAGCCTGTGGCGGCCCAGACCGCTACTACTGTGGTAGCTGGAGTTGTGTCACCTCCTATGATGGGCCTCGACAGTGGGACGTTGGGAATAAAGATCTTGTCAAATTCTCCTTTAGGGACCCCCACAACCAGGTACCCCAGGTACGTATCCAATTTAACCAAGACGCGGCACAGAAAGAGCGTGGTTGGTTGTCAGAATTAACTTGGGGGTTCCAATTAGATATGGATCGGTTGGCATGGATGGGCCCCCACCCCTGCAAGGTTGTTTTCCTTGTGGTACTCTTTAAAAACCTTGTTAACAGCCTGCAAGGACTGTTAACCCTATCGTAACCATGAAGCGGCAGGCCTTACTGTTAACCCTATCTTAACCGTGAAGCGGCAGGCCTTACTGTTAACAGTCTCTTACAGTATGTTAACTCATTTCATTGTCACCAAAAAACCTAAGGGCTGCTGAAATGTTTACACGTGAAGTCTGGGATTTACATCCCAGTTATGGAGAACAGAGTCTATGGGGTGTGGCAGGAGCAGGGTTGGCCATAATTGAATGATTCTTGGGGCTTGATGATGGGATATGGGGTTCATTTTTTTATTCTGTGTACGTTCCATAGATTGGAAAGTTCTCCATAATAAAAAGCAAAGCAAAATCTATGAGGTCGATACTGTTATTTTCTCTTTCTTGTAGTAGGAAACCTTGCCCAAGTTCACACGACTCCAGAGGGTATGCAGTGGCTGGCACTGCATCTGTGGGTCAGGGTGCAACGGTGAATAGCACTTGGGGTGCTGCAGGACATTTTTATTGTGGATGGAAGCGCAGCAGTACTCCACCTCCGTCAGATACCATCTGAACAGCCAGCTCAAATTCGCAATTTCCACATTAGATTGCACTATACTCCTATCATCCTATCATAACTCTTTGAAGCTGACTTTCCAGCACTTGTGATAAAAAGCAAGTACCAAGCGACAGTGGATGTGGAACAAGAACTAAGGGTCCTTGTATTTAGTCTCATTCTGATGTTCGGAAGTTGTGCAGGCCCCTACAGGTACACACATCCCATTAGAAAGGAATTGCGGTGTTAAAGAATAAAATTGAAATTTTTTCTTTTAATGTATGTGTATTTCTTTTCAAATGGCTACTAAGTTGTTAGGACATAAGTCTACTTCTTAAGCTTTGGGGCCTAACTAAATGCCCTGTGACTCAGTTTTGGGAATCCCTGCACTGTACTATACTACCTGTGACGTAGAAGCTCAAACATGGAGTATCTGAGTGTCCCCTATGCTTGCTCAGCCTCATCATTAAAAGCAAGACAGCTTCATTCACTTATCTATTCAACCAACACTTATTAAACACCTCTTATTTGTCAGGTGCTGTGCTAGACACGGGGATACAGCAGTGAACAAGACACACAAAATCCCTGGGTGGTGGGACTTGTATGCTGATGGCGGAAACAAAATAATCAGAATTAACAAACAATAAACATGCGTTATATTAGATTCTGTTAAGTGCTAAAAGGGAGCAGGCCAGGGAGGTAGGAAATATGGTAGGGCAGGGAGGTGGTGAAATTTAGGCAAGCTGGCCAGGGATGGCCTCACTAAGATGACAGCTGTTTGGTAAAAACGTGAAAGAACTAAGAGGACCTATCAGCCACTTAGTTAACTCTTTTTTTCAATTAAAATTTATTGGGGTGACAATTGTTAGTAAAGTTGCATAGGTTTCAGGTGTACAATTCTGTAATACATCATCTATATATCACATTGTGTATTCACCACCCAGAGTCAGTTCTCCTTCCATCACCATGTGTTTGACCCCCTTTACCCTCATCTACCACTTCCCTTCCCCCCTAACTCTTAATGAAAAAATAATTTAGAAACAGAGCCCTGGAGTTAAGTTGTACAACAAATAGAAAAGGAATGAGAACTAGCCTTCATCAGATAAATAATGAAAAAGCAAAAGCAAACCAGAATACAACTTTTCTTCTCTGTGGATTACCTGACTTCACTGTTTTCAGTGGAACCCGAACTTGGAGGGTGAGGGAACAAAGGTAATACATAATCACACCAGCTCAGTACTTCCTATGCCTTAATTACAATGGGAAATGAAGAAGGGCCCGGAGATTTTATGCAAAGGAGGTCATGTTATCGTGATTTGCGATGCTAAATGGCACTAGCTAAAATGCTTCGATGTTTTAAATGGCATCTACACTATACTAACACCAGCTGCTCATATAATAACAATATTTTGCTTTTGTATAGAGATGTTTTATGAAGATAGGCATAGAGGGCCATGAGGGGAATTATTTAAAATTAAACAATGAGTAATATACAGAAGTCAGTACCAAAAATGTTAATAGCAGTTAGAGCCATCAGTCAAACAGTAGGTTGTTTTCCTTGTGGTACTCTTTAAAAACCTTGTAAATGGAAATATCAGAATGTTTTAAAAGTTTAACTCACTGCCACTGAATTTTTTTATGGGACAGCTGCAACCTTCATGGAGCTGTAGAATTTCCCTAAACATCATCCAAGAGAAAACTGTAGAATCATCCATTATAAGCCTTCTGGATGTCCTGTGTTCCTCAGCTTGCTCTCGCTTCTGTGTCCTTAATGAAGCCATCAAACTCAGAGGGCAGGGTTCCTGAAGGGATCTGGAGCCATTTCAGCTCCTCTGCTTTCCATCTTGGCCGTTCTCAGCTCTGGACTCTTGGCAAATTATAATCCCAGATTATCTCTCTGCCACCTTCTCCCCTTCCCAGAAAGTTTGGAGTTGATCCCCCTGTAAATCATCGCTTGTTAAAAACCACTTTGCAGAACAGGATCTGCAACCATTCCCAGTCCTGACTGCCCATCTGAGGCCTCCCAGGGGCTCCGTAACAACAGAAACCTGGACTTAGTACATTTGGAATGAGGCCCATGAATTTGTATGTTTAACAAGTGCCTCAGATGACTCTGTTAGAAAACACTGCATGGGCGTCTTGAAGGGTTGATGTCTTGTGGGGCGGCCTGTGGGGTCTCAGCTCCTGCTCCCCACACAGGAACGCAGGACATGGTGAGGCCAAAAAGGAACACCCACGGAGCCATAGATGGGGGAGTCATACCACTATAGTCTCGCTGCCGGCTGGGTTGGAGACACAGGGAGCAGGAGCCACACTGTCTGCAACCTGCTGTCCACTTCACTGCAATCTGCAACCCGCACTCCGCCGTGCTAACTGCAATCCGCGCTTGCCAGCCACCATCTTCTTGGTAGCCCCCATTTTTCCTGCTAGCGTAGCCACAGCAGTTATATTAGTGGCCAATGGCTCACTGGTTACAGCTGACGGCCAACTACCACAGCTGATGGCCATGCAATCACAGTTGACAGGCATTTACTACCTGAGCCAGCACCTTTCTATGTGAGGCCGAGAGCCTGGAAACTGCTTTGTGGGGTTCTGTCCCCACAGTTGAGTAGAAGTTTACCAGGTTAGCAAAGGGAAAAAGAAAATTATTTTACACATGGACATAAAACAAGTAGGGATGAGGGAGTGTGTGTGGCAAGTTCAAGAAAGGGCAGGTTTTCACACTGCTCCAAAAAAGAGTTCGGGTGGGGAGGAAGCCATTTTGTAAATATCAGGGCTCTTACTAAGAATTCTTCTAATGAACGTTTCTTTGCTAAGCTCCCTTCCAGTTCTGCTGCCTCAGCCACACCAGGTGGTGGGTTCCTTGCCCAGTCCTCATTAGGCCCAGCGCCAGGGTCTGGGTTGGTGTCCAGCTTTCCTTTGATCCCACCACGGCGACCTCTTGTTTGTTCTTTGCTTTGGCACTGATTGTTGTACGAGAGAAACGACATAGCTGGAACTTGGAACTCAGCTGCTGATAAAATGCATCAGGCAAGAGCAACCCACCTTAAGTGCTCAGCAATTGGCAGTGAGTTTGTGTGGTTTTTAGCCTGCCCACCCTGGGAAACCTGGAGACAATTTTCATCATCAAGTTTTGTTCAAGCATTTCTCCCATACTCTCAAGCTCCAAGATCCTCTCCTCTTCTGCTCAGATGGACAGATGCCCTCGCCACAATTCCCCCATTGTAGAATTCTGAATTTATTATCAACTTGATCAAACAAAGCTTTGTGGAGAGCTCTGGACTTGAGATAGGAAACACTTGGCTTCCAGTTCTGTTTTATATGTTTAACTTAAGCTGAATAACCTGGCCAAATGAGACATTCTCTGCATCTCAGTTTCCCTTTCTATAAAATTAGTATAATAGCATGCTTAACTTTCTGCAGCCAGGAACAGTGGATGAGATATTATGTGAATGGAGAAATGGGACATATACTACAAATGTGGTATTGTTTCTTAAGAACAGTAGGGACCAGAACTTTGCATAATCTAACCTTGCAAGACAAGTTGCTTTTTTCTGAGACATAAAGAAGAATTTATTTACCGTGTTGCCCCGAAAATAAGACCTAACCTAGCCGGACAATTAGCTCTAATGTGTCTTTTGGAGCAAAAATTAATATAAGACCCGGTCTTATTTTACTATAATATAAGACCCACTCTTATATTATGTTCGATAAGACCGGGTCTTATATTATAGTAAATTAAGACCGGGTCTTATATTAATTTTTGCTCCAAAAGAAACATTAGAGCTGATTGTCCAGCTAGGTCTTATTCTCGGGGAAACATGGTATCACTAGACACCTTTCAGAAAATGTTAACCCTCATTGAAAGGGTTTACATCTAGACTGTCTGCCATTCATCAAATGATCTGGCCCCCAGCTTGCTTCAACGCTGAATCCACAGATGGAGTCAGTCTTGCCTTCCTTTAGATTCCCATTGAAGTTAACAGTTCCTTCCATGAATGCCTTGATCACACTCCTCAAAGGCAGAAACCTTCTTTGTATTTGTCCCCAAGCCTAACACAGGGCCTGGCACTTACTAAGCTCTTAGCCAACATTGGCTATTAAAGAATGAGTTTGGATACTGTCCAGCATTGGATTGGATGCACTTCAGGCCAAAGATTAACACAATACACATTCCTGAATTGGAATGAATTTTAAGGATTCATCTTGCCAACTTCCTGCCCTTCTCCAGAGCCAACTTTTAAGCACCTAACAAATAAGGGCCCCTTATTTTTAGTTTCTTCCTGAAGAGGACATTGAGTGGTTTTGCTGGCTAACTCATCACGCATGAGTGTTCTTTGTGCAGTTGAAGTCCATTTCCTCTTTCTCCACTTAAATGAAATGGAAGTAAAACATGCCTACATCTTGTACATAAGAGTTTTTTTTTACATAATTGAAGACTCTTCTTACAGAGTCTGAGCTAGTTTGGGTTGGAAGAAGGACAGTCATCTCAATTAGAGTACAATAGACGAGCTAAGAAATTGTCGGCTTGAATTTTAGAATTGCTTCCAGCAGTATCTGGTAACATAGTAATCAGCCTCAGGACCCTGAGAGGAGTTGCTGCAGATTGGAAAACTGCCATCCTTTTGCCAAAGCTAGCCCAGGCCAGTATGCAGAAGATCTCGGACTTGTTATGTCTGAATATTAATTTTCTATTCTCTGAAGTGTTTAGTCTCTTGTGCCTTTTCTGATGTGATTTGAGTGAATTTAACATACTAAAAGTGCTTTTTGGATAATGTAAGCATTTGTATTTCTTCTCTTTGTAAAACCTTCTGCATCTTCAAGCAGAAGGAAAGTGATAGTATAAACATACAGAAGAAAATTTTGTTGTCCAGTGAAAATCTCCCAACCCTAGAGCCGTTTTGAGCTGATAGAAACATGGCTCCAAAGTTCTTTGAACTTATCAGAAAAATGTGCTAATCAAAGTGAAACTACCATTTTTGTGTTACTTGTTTTGCTTTCTAAAAAAATTCCAATGTAGTGTTGAGAAGCCAAAGAAAACTATAAAACCGCAAAAACACAGTGTTGTATCACAGAGCCATCACCCCATGATGACTCATCTCATAATGTTTTCTCTACTTCCTTCAAATATTATTATTTCTGGAAAATTTAATTTAAATTCTGGTATGAGGGTTATTTCTGGAGATGGGTGGGGGGTTGCCCCTACGATAATTTTCTTATCTGCAAAAGGATAGAATCAATTTACTTCCCAAGTAGCAATACTGTCATGTATTTTTATTGGTTTGCTTGATTATTTTTTAACCTTATCTCACTACTGATAGAAACTAATGAAAACTAAATGCACATCAGCTTTTATTAAATGGCCACTACGGAGATGGCGAAGTTCGGGAAATGGTAGGCCAGCCCATTCTCTCTAATAATGTTGGCTGATACACAATTGGGGTAATTTCACATTTATGAGATTTCAAGCATCCATATGTCCTTACTGATTCCTGAGGAATTGTTTTGAAAGAAATGAATGTATGTGTCATTTCAGTCTAATGAGAGCAGAACCACCAACTGAATGGTGCTCCTTGCCTCAAATCAGAGTTCACCGATGCTAGGGGCATAACTGTGGGCAAAAACATTTGGAGTATATATCAAGTTAATTAAAGGCTGTGTTTTCAGCTACTCCCCACTATGTAGTTTTATAACAACAACAACAAAAATACGGGGAAATGATTAATTTAGATAAAACTTGGGATGCTAAGGTTTTATATTATTAGCATATATGTCATAAATACTTTTCTCATGTTTGTTTCATAACAAAAACAAGGTTGAAGATTGGTATAAGTTATCCAAAATTTTTGATGCAGAAATGAGACAGAATTTGCCCTAACCCTGAGAATCACAGCCTTTGAGATCTGGAAGCAACTTTGAGAGCAACTCCTTTAGAAGGAGGGATGGAAAAGTGGACAAAACAGAGCCTGCTCGTCATTATCCAGCCATGTGACCTTAGGTCCATTAGGTCACCCCTGGGCCCACAGTTACCTTATCTGTAAATGGAAATGGTGGTAACACATGCCTACCTGGAAAGTCGTGAGCATGAAATATAATCTGAAAGCATTATGTGAGCTATAAATAGAAAGCCCAATGTCAGTGTCAGTTATTATTATTTAGCAAACCCCCTCACTTTTCCAATTAAGAACAGAAATGTCCAGTGACTCGCCCAAGAGCATTCTTTGGCAAAACCAGGCCTGGAATCCAGGTGTCCTAACATCCAGTCCAGGTTCTTACTATCTCTGAGAGGCACAGAGATCCAGGAGAGCGATAATGAGTGCCACACTATGGCCACCGCTGGCTGCTGGACAACTTGGTTACACTACCTTGCCTCATCCCCTACAGAGGGATAAACCATTACTATAGGCCAGAAGCAATGCTGTTGGGTCAGCAATGCCAGCATTGCAGCTGGGCCCACTAAAGAAGTGGAAAGCGCATGTGGTGTGGTGCATGTGCACCACGGCCTCCCGAATGAAAACAAACATTGTGTAGCCAACAAAGGGCAATGGGGCCGACTAGAGGGGAACAACTTCTCCTACTAAAATGAAAGAACAAGGCAGAGCATTTTAAGACTGAGAAGGGCTCTGGTCCAAACTGACTATTTCTCCAAAATTCTCCCTTGTCTAATTTTCATTCCTGCTGCTCCAAGCACATCTAATGTTTGAGTGCGTGTCCACCCTTAACACTCTGGTTCAAACATTAACAAAAGTCCTTTTTTTTTCTTGATTTTTCTCTTAGTCGTGTTTAAGTTTTCAAAAGACTTTTACTAAATATTAAAGACAAGCGAAAAACAAACTAAGCCAAAGTAATAGAAGAAACTTTAACGCTATCAAATCAGTGAAGCTGGGATTTAAATCTCCGAGTATCTGCCCCCAAAGCCCTTACTTTTTTTCAGTTCATTATATGTAAAATAGCCCTTACATCATTAAAACAGGAATTACACAGGAGGTACGGTGCTTAGAATTCTCATGGGATTTATACTTACACACAAAGTGCACAAAAAATCGGATGCACAAAGAGATCCTGTTTCTGCCTGTGTTTCCAAAACTCAAAATACCAAGTAGCCAAGCTAACCAAGAAGTATCACGTAAGTATTAAACTATTAGTACCAAGTTGCTTGGCTAAAAAAAAAAAAGAAAAAGAAAAAAAAAGAATTAATCAAAAACTGTAATCTAACAGTTTCATTGAGCCTTACGTTTATCCAGATCTCTGTCCCACTCCATGTGGGAAGATGGACAGGTGGGAGGGGGAACCTGCCTGAGCCAAGGCTACTGATGTGGCAAGGGCTGGTGGAGCAGGCCAGGGGGTTTTGGGGGCCACTGGAAGACAGTGGGGCCAAGAGCTGGCACAGGAAGGTCAGGAACAAACATGGTGTGAGTATCAGGATGACTCCCAGAAAAATGGTTTGAAAGAAAGTGTGTCTAACTGATTCAAAGGTATAGAATCCAAGCAAACAGCTTTCTCATTGGGTGGTAGGAAGAATAGAGAGTATAAACCAGTGAGAATGATGGACCTCTGGTGATTTCAGCTGTCCCCACTTTTTGGAGGGGCCTAGTCTTTAGATATCCAATCAAGACAGTAGAACAAGGCCCAAGTCTGAGTTGAAACCCTCAGATCCTCTTGGTCTCTGACGGAGGTCAAAACAGTATCAGGCTCAGTTGTTTTTCCTTAAATGCATAGAGATACACTAATACTAATGCTCATTAGGCCTCTAGCTCACTCTAATTTAGAGTGTTTCATTTGTGTCCCTGCATCGTTGCCAGGACAGATGTGTGCATGGCTCAGGCATACTTCTCTTTGCCTGATACAGATGTCAGGGTATTGGGCCATGCTGGAACAATGCCAGCATGTTTATTAGTGACAAGAGATTGCCAGCCTCCCTTCCCCCAATTGGGATTTGCATTGCTGTAGTCAAAATGCCAGTTCCAGCTCAGAAGAGGGAAAGATTTTGAGATAGATATAGGAAAACAGAAAAACTAGGGTGACTGATGGTGGAGAAGGAAATAGGAAGTGACCAAAAGGTAGAGGAAAGAGGGGAAGCTTTGGGTCACTCGTTTCTATCACTAAAATGATCTAGGTGATTCGATTCCCACACATGAGTAGGATTCACATTGTGGGTGGGGAGACATTGAACATGCAGAATCCTGGGCCCCACCCCCGAGCTACTACTTCTTAAAAACCCAAGGACCTGTATTTTTTTTGTGTGTGTGTGTTAGTTTCAGATATAAGCATAGTGGTTAGACATTTATATAATTTACAAAATGACCCCCCTCCATAAGTCTAGTACCCACCTGGTACCATACCTAGTTATGACAATATTATTGACAGTATTCCCTATGTTGTATTTACATCCCCATGACTGTTTTGTAACTGCCAATTTGTACTTCTTAATCCCCTCACCTTTTTCACCCATCCCTCAATCCCCCTCCCATCTGATAACCATCAGTTTGTTTTCTGTATCTATCGGTATGGGTCTATTTCTGTTCCATTTGTTCATTTATTTTGGTCTTTAAATTCCACATGTAAGTAAGACCATGTGGTATTTGTCTTTCTCTGTCTGACTTATTTCACTTAGCATAATACCCTCTAGGTCCACCCATGTCGTTGCAAATGGTAAGATTTTATTCTTTTTTGTGGCTGAGTAATATTCCATTGTATATGTATATGTGCCACATCTTCTTTATCTAGTCGTCTATTGATGGGCACTTGAGTTTTTCCGTATCTTGGCTATTGTATATAGTGCTGCACTGAAGATAGGAGTACATATATATTTCGAAGTACTGTTTTGTATTTCTTCTGATAAATACCCACAAGTGGAATTGCTGGGTCATAAGGTAGTTTTCTATTTTTAAGTTTTTGAGGAACCTTCATACCCTTTTCCATAGTGGCTGAACCAATTTACAGTCCCACTGACAGTACAGGAGGGTTCCCTTTTCTCCACATCCTCACTAACACTTGTTTGTTGATAGCCATTCTGACGGGTGTGAGGTGATATCTCATTGTGGTTTTAATTTGCATTTCTCCGATGATTAGATATTGAGTATCTTTTCATGTGACTACTGGCCATCTGTATGTTCTCTTTAGAGAAATGTCTGTTCAGTCCTCTGCCCATTTTTTAATTGGATTATTTGGGTTTTTTTGTTTTTTTGTTGGTTTTTGGTTTTTGGTGTTTTGTTTGTTTGTTTGTTTGGTATTAAGTTGAATGGTTTCTTTATAAATTTTGGATGTTAACCTCTTATCAGATGAATCATTGGCAAATATTTTCTCCCATTCAGTAGGTTGTATATTTATTTTGTTATTGGTTGATTTCTTTTGCTGTGCAAAAACCTTTTAGTTTGATGTAAAAGGTTTTTTTATTTTGTTTCCCTTGCCCAGGGAGATAGACCAGAAAAAAAATATTACTAAGAGCAATGTCAGAGAGTTTACTGCCTATGTTTTCTTCTAGAAATTTTATGGTTTCAGGTCTTACATTTAAGTCTTTAATCTATATTGAGTTTATTCTTGTATATGGTGTGAGATAGTGGTCTAGTTTCATTTTTTTGCACATACCTGTCCAGTTTTCCCAGCACCATTTATTGAATAGACTGTCTTTATCATATTGTATTGTCTCACCTCCCTTGTCATAGATTAATTGACCTTATAGACATGGGTTTATTTCTGGGCGCTCTATTCTGTTCCATTGATCTATCTACGTGTATCTTTTTATGCCAGTACCATGATGTTTTTTTTGTTGTTGTTTGTTTGTTTAAAAACATTTTTTAATTAGTTTCAGGTGCACAAAACAATGTAACAGTTAGACATTTATTGTTTATATCCCTCACACAGTGACAACCCCCCTCCCCCCATCCACTACCCCTCTGACATCGCACTCAGCCATTACATTTCCCCTGTCTCTATTCCTAACGCTGTACTCCACTTCTTGTAACTGTATGTATATATAAAACTGCAGTTGACATTCACTATTGTTCAGTTAATTACTACAGCCTTGTAGTAGTTTGATATCAGATAGCATGATACCTCCAACTTTGTTCTTCTTAAGATTGCTGTGGCTATTCGAGGTCTTTTGTGGTTCCATATAAATTTTAGGATTATTTGTTCTACTTCTGTGAAAAATGCCATTGGCATTTTGATAGGGAGTGCATTGAATCTATAGATTGCTTTGGGTAGTATAGACATTTAAATGACGTTAATTCTTCCTATCGAGACCTGTATATTTTTCAACTCCCCTGGAGTAGGCCATGGGCCAGCCTTGAGAGTCATTGGCTGAGCCCATCTCTAAGGTTTCTTTCTAGCCTTGAGAATATTTGCTTATGAAAAAGGAGAAAAAATGGGGGGTTGATGTGAACACAAAGGGCAGGACTGCTATGTCCATGTTGTTTTATCCCGAGGAGGAAAGCTGCCCTCCTGGTCAAGGCTGATGAGATATCAAGATCAGACGAGGAGAGGGAGGGATGCTTGGATGGTTGTTTATTTCTTTTGTCAGGGTTATTTCACTAACTGTAGACAAGTCTCTGACAAATGAGGGTATTTTAGCCTTACCTCTTCTTAAATGCTTTGATCTCTTTGTCCATCTAACCTGCCAAGATGCTCTGAGCTCCCACCCTCCCCTGACAGACCACACAATAGTGAATCAGAGAGAAGGTAGAAAGGAAGTGCCAGCCCACTAACTTTAGTCCCTCCTCCACCCCAGCTCCTAGGTGCTGAAACCTCTCTTTTCCCATGTATCTCCTTCTTTGGGGAAATTCTTGTGAGTAGGTTTCTGTTAACTCTGGGTAGAGCAGACAACTCTTCCGGTTCTGCCAGAAGGACCAGGTGCCTCTTTCTAACCAGAGGCCCAAGAAAAATGTTCCCCCCACTGCCCCTCACCCAGCCTTGTCAAAACTTCTTAAAACTTAACAAAAACTATATAAAGTGCCTGGAAAACAGAAGCTCCTCTCAATCCCAACACAGCTGCAGTCCCTTACTGAATTATCATATTCCTATTTTCCACTGAGTATTTATGATTTTCATACCTTTTCTATTATAAGCATTTTCCTTATCATTAATGATCTTTGTAAAAGCTGCAAAATTCTCCATCTAGAAAAGGCACCACTTTGTTTATCAAATCCTTACATAGTGCTTCCCACACGCTAGGTGCATAAATATTATATAGTAATTCATTTCCTCGTCACAATGTTTTATAAGCTCCTTTCACACTTGTAACAACTCTGTTAGGCTCATGTTATATAGATGAGGAAATTGAGGCTCAGTGGTTAGATAACCTGCCTAAGGCCACACAGAGCGTGAGCAGCAGAGAAGGCACGTGCCCTTCTGTGCTTGTAACCACTCTGCAGTGCTGACATGTTGTTTAACTACCTTTCTACTGCGTCACATTTAGGCTGCTTGTAGTTTTCTAGAATCATAACTAACTACACAGAACATCTTGTTGCTCATAGCTTTTTTAGATTGTTTGTTTAGGATTGGTTTCCAAGAGAGCTGCCTGCCCCATTTCGTTTTGAGCCAACAGACAGAGATGGAGGTGCTACACAGATTTTCACTGGGGAAATCTGAACTGTGGGGAGAAAGGACACTTTTTGTGAAGTTGTTAGTGCTTGATTCATGGCCAGTGTAGTCGAGGAACAAACCAAATTATAAAACTGGGAGCTTAGTAAAGGTGAAGGCTTCACATGTTTGGTGATGCTTTGCAGCCTGCCATGCTCAGTGCCTGCTGGGTCAGCTGGTGGCCATAAAGTCACTCTTTATTTCAGTGGGGGAAATAAAATCAGAGTTTCTCTTCAGTGGCAAATAGATTAACCAACCAGTTGGTGAGTTTAGTCTTTCTCCTTTGATCTGGATGTTTTGGCATCCTGTAGACAGAAGCTGATTTGGAGGTCAAGCCCATGTGTCCAGAATTTCTGTATAGGTGGAGATGGGGTGGGCAGTCTCATGGAATGGAGTGTTAAGGGAACTTATCTTGCAGTTATGTTTGCATAGCAAGCACAGATTTTTCTCTTCTGCGGTACACTTGTTTAGAGGATGGCCTGGGGTGCAAGAGCTCACAAACCTCATGCCCACCTCCATCCCTTAGTCCATCTCTGTGCCAGTCCAGTCATACTTAAGGTTTTTGGATGACATTGACCAAAACCATCAGAAATCTTAGTAAATCATAGGGCATTTCTTTGCTTTTCTCATTTATGACAAAGGCCCACTATTCTTTGCCTCGGATGATACCATAAATAGCAAAAACTGAATTTGGTTGCCATTCCCCCAGGCTAACATACATCTTCAACCACACACACACACACACACACACACACACACACACACACACACTTCTGGACCATCGCCATATTAATTTAACAATCATACATCTGTTCCCTATTCTCCACAATTATAAATGTAATTATCATATATCATTAGCACATTGTTCAATGGTCTTCCTATCACACAGAAGTGATAAATCTGCAAAACAGAAATGAGAAAAGGTAGACTGTCAGGGTGAGAAGAAAATAGGAATAGCTGATATTTTGCCTCAAGTTTCCGGGAAATTGCAATGAGCCAGTGAGGCCTGAGTGAAGTGTGTTCATGACGTAGTTAGAATCCACTCACTACCTCACAGGTGCTTGCCTTCCCTTGCTCCATAGCTCGATGTATCATTTATCACATCATTGAAAGTTTCCAAAGTGTTTGTTCTAAAGATAAGGAATGTTTTTTTGGTTGGGGGTGGGGGGTACAAAGGGGAGGAAGTGGATCCTGACCACATTTTAACAACATAAAATAAACACCTAAGTAAATAAGACCTGAAAGAGGAATTAATGTCCAGGGGCTGAATGCACCACCCCTGATGGTGTTGCCTGGCAACCTACTGCCAGTCCTGGAGCAGCGGCGTTTCAGGCGAAGAAGAGAAACATTGGGAATGTGTTCAGAAGAGCAAATTTAATACCTCTATTCCTGTTTGCTGACTGTGGATACAATTAGATAAGGGACTCTGTTTTAAAATGTACCCAGGATTTGTTTTAATCAGATATGGTAAGACACACACAGAAAAGACTGCCATGAATTAAGAAGTTTATACTCACAGACCCCTAGAAACAGGCCGCATGGCATGCCACACAGGGCCACACGGGAGCAGCAGGGTGGGTCAGGACCAGAGGGAGCAAGGGGAAGCGTGGCTTATGGTCTTTATTGAGGTTTTCAGAGAAAGGAATGGGCGAGGCAGGGTAATCAGGGTAGACAGGTTTAGGATTGGCTGGTTTAAATAATTTTAGTGGGCTTTGGCCAATAAGGGTAGTTCCTAGTTGCCTGGTACCTGGCTCTGGGGTGATTCGGGCAGAGGGATAGTGTCCCATACTGCTAGGGTCTGATAAAAAGAGGTGGATGGGAGTATGGACTCAGGATTGGCTGGTCTGCATATCAAAGGGACGCTCACAGGCAAATTTACTCTAAGAATTAGCTAACCCTGAGAGAGGCAGTCCTTCCTCAGGTCTACAAAGCCCCGGATGCCAGAGCACAAGAATGCAGAAAATAGGAAATATAGTTAATACAGATCCCAACACACACACACACACACACACACACACACACACACACAAGCAAAGGGTCTACTGTCTGTTTTGTGATGTAAGAGACATCAGTGTTTTAGGGGCTGGTTTTCCCAGACCATATAAGGACCCTTAAAGGGCAACATTAGAAAGCTCTCCCATTCCCTGTCTTTTGATGCCCAGCTATATCGTGAGCAAGCCTACAGTTGGTTTTAATGCCACACAAGGAGACTCAAGAAAAGCCATCCTACTTTCAAGAACTGCGTGTAGGACCCAAAGAACATTGAAGAGTTTTATGCAGCAGCAGCAGCATGTAGTCCACAAGACTCAAGCTTGAAAGGACAGCTCCAAGCAGTGCAGAACCCATATCTGGTCATTTGGAATGTCTCAACAGAGAAAGGTGGAAAATGCATGTTCCCCAGGTCACCTGACAGGCTTAACCGGAGTGCAGGCATGAACTCTGTCATTTCCTGTCACGCGCAGTGAGCCCTGCTAGAAAGCATTATGTGGGAAGACTGCATTAGGCCGCTGTTGAATGAGCTTCAGTAACGAGGATAAACATTTGTGTGTTTTGTGTTTGTAAAATGGTGTACACGCACCCGCTGGCTCACTTGTTAATTACTTTGGGGGATTCTTAACAACGCATATTTCAAAGGTAAAAAACGAAGGTTTGGATGGGATTGGGGGAAAGACAAGTAGTAGAAAAGCATGTGGTGCAGTCATTTTCAGTGTCTGCAAGGCTGTCCTCACTGACCATCATGTTCATTGCATTTGGTTCCACATTCCTAATATTCAAAGCCCAGTACAAATACTCACACACTGGGCAAAACCATGTGTTATGCCTTACATTATCTACTCTTCCTCGTTGACCTTTCGTGTCCTGATTTCCACATAACGTGGCCACAACTCAGGAAGCGCTCTGTGAGAGTACCTGCCTACCCCCAATGGGGCAGGAGGCCTGGCTCCCTGCCCTGCCTCTGCTGTGAGGGATGACCCGGAAACTGCACTGCATCTCTGGGCCTCAGTGTTCTTGGCTGTAGAATGGCTGAGGAAGGGAATATTATAATTATATAATATAATATTATATGACAATATAATATAATAATAATATAATAATATAATATAATACCGGGTCTTTTATTAATTTTTGCTCCAAAAGGCACATTAGAGCTGATTATCTAGCTAGGTCTTATTTTCAGGGAAACACGGCAGTTCTGAAAATAACTGCCTAATGTCCCTCTCCTAAAATCAGGAGACTTAAGCACTGAAGGAATCTGGTCATTGATTGTTCATTATTTACTCATTAATTATGCAGTCTTAATGAAACATGAAAGCCTGCCTTAGTCATTAAACAACCGCATACACCCCTATGAATTCTGATAATTTACTAACCCAACATTGATTTATGAAGATCCAATCACATGGAATTATGTGATAGTTCACTTTGAAAAACTTGACTACCATCTTAATGAAATATTAAGGAAATCCAATTTTAACTGTTTACTTTGTTGTAGTTTCTTTTTAATCTACTGGAAATTCAAATGGTTGTAAAGTAATGTGGATGCTGTTTCCTTTCTGCCAAAGTAGGAAACTGTAGTATCTTTCTATTAGTGTATTTTCTGGTTTTATAACTATTCCTGAGTCAGGGCTTTACTTTTCCCGTGTCTTGCTACATAAGCCAAGATAGGCACACGGTAACTATTAATTCCAATACATTTCATGATATGAGATCCAGCTTCATCAAGCCATGCTAACATGGCTCTGACATCCTGTGGATCTCTGAGCCCAAACCTGCAAAATGGGGATAATTATTAACTTCATTGGCTGTCATAATGATCAAATAGAATAATGTAAGAAAAAGAACCACCATAATGCCTGCCTGGTACATTTTGCCCGGCTCAATTCTTTACCTTTCCTTATATATGTCATAAAAGGGCTGTGGTCATCTCACTCCAAAACAGTAGTTGACATCCTGATTCGGCCATAATCATGCAAGAATGGTCTGACAGAGTGGAAGCCTTATATTACGTTTTCCTCCTGAATTTGGCTGTACTGATTTTTTTTAAACAGCTTTATTGAAGTATAAATTATATACCATAAAATTCGCCCATTGCAGGTATACAGTTCTGTGATTTTCATAAATGTATGGGGTTATGTAACCATCACCCAGTACAGTCATAGAACATTTCCATCACTCCAAAACATTTCCTCTTGCCCATTTGCAGCACCTCACTTTTCACCGTCAGCCCTAGGCCACCACTGATGTGCTTTCTTTCTCTATAAATTTACCTTTTCTAGACATTCACATAAATGGAATGGCACAATTTGTATAGTCATTTGTATCTGGCTTCTTCACTATGCATAATGTTTTTGAGGTTCACCCATGTTGCAGCATTGTATTAGGGTTCACCCGGAAAAATAGAACTATTAATAATAGGATATTTGAAGATATATAAAAAGAGATTATAAGGGATTGATTCACGTGATTACAAAGGCTGATAAGTCCCATAGTCTGCAAGCTGGAGACCAAGGAAAGCAGGATATAGTTCCAGTCAAAATCTGAAGGCCTGAAAACCAGGAATGCCAATGTCTGAGGACAGGGGAAGAGGGCTGTCCCAGGTCAATTAGCAAATTTGCCCTCCATCTGCGTTTTTGTTCTATTCAGGCCCTCAAAGGATTGGATGATGCCCATGCCAAATTGGTGAAGATAATCTTCTTTACTCAGTCCGCTAATCTCTTCTGGGGACAGCCTCACACTGACATACCCAGAAATAATGTTTTACCAGCTATCTGGGCATCCTTTAGCTCAGTTAAGTGGACACATAAAATGAACCATCACAAGCATGTATCAATATTCCGTTCCTTTTAATTGCTGACTAGTATTTCATTATATGGGTATACCACATTTTGTTTATCCATTTATTAGTTGCTGGAAATTTGAATGTGTCCAGTTTGGGGCTATTCATAATAATTGATGCTATGAACGTTTATGTACATGTCTTTGTGTGGACATACCTGTATGTTTTTATTTCTCTTGGGTAGATTCCTAGGAGTGAAATTACAGGGTTTTTGTAAGTTTGAATTTAACTCTTTAGAACTGCCAAATTGTTTTCCAAAGTGGCTCTGTCATTTTACACTCCAGCTAGCAATATGTGACTATTCCAGTTTCTCCACATCATCACCAATGCTTGTATTGTATTTTTTGTTTTAGCTATTTTAGTGAATATGAAATGATATTGATTGTGCTTCTAATTTGCACATTCCTAATAACTAGTAATATTGAGCATCTTGTCATATAATATATTTTGCCATGTATAATGCACATTTTTTTGCCCAAATTTGTGAGGGAAAAATAAGGATGCCCATTGTACATGGGTAGTACTAATTCCATACCTACATAAATGTTTTTAGTTTTTTATTTATGCTTATGAATTAAAAGTATAACTCTAGAAATCAATGATATGTGTATGCAAAATAATACCATGGAGTACAATAATCGGTTTTGTTGAACTTAGACAAACTTGCAACAAACAAGAGTTCTTGGCCTTCTATGATGCGTACATATCGTAGATTTGTTACTGGTACATAAAACTTCTTGTACCTTGCATCTGCTCTTGTGTTTTGTAATTATTTGTTACATAAGACATATCATACCATAATATGTTAAAAAATAAATGCTAAAATTTCTTTATAATATGAAAAATAAGTATCTAAATGTAAACAAATAAAAATTTGAATTAAAAAATTAAAACGAAAAATTTTTTCCCTGAAAGTTTGGGCCAAAAACGTGGGTGTGCGTTATACGTGGCAAAACACGGTATTTATTGCCATATAATAAGTCACATGTCTTTTTTGGTGAAATGTCTGTTCAGATCTTTTGCCTATTTTTAAATTGGATTGTTTCCTTACTATTGAATTGTAAGAGTTCTTTATATATTCTAGGCGCAAGTCTTTATCAAATCTGTATAATGCAAATATTTTCTCCTGTGGCTTATATTTATATTTTTGTCTGTGGCTTATATTTTCATTTTCTTAATAATATCTTTTTAAGCACAATTTTTTTTAATTTTGATGGATTATACATTTGATGTCATTTTTGAGAACTCGCTGACCAAACCAGAGTCACAAAGATTTTTCTCCTATGTTTTCTTCTAGAAATCTTACAGTTTAACCTAATATTTAGGTTTGTGTGTCATGTTAATTTTTGTGTATAGTGTGAGATAGGATCTAATTTAATTATTTTTGCATGTGGCTGTCCAGTTGTCCCAGCATCATTTGTTGGAAGTACTGTTTCCCCTCCCCCATTGAATATCCTAATACTGTTATCAAAAATCAATTGACCAGAAACATAAGGACTTATATCTGGACTCTCATTTCTGTTCCATTGATCTATATGCCTCTCCTTACACCAGTACCACTTTGTCTTAATTTCTGTGGCTTTACAGTAAGTTTTGAAATCAGGAAGTAATAAGTCCTCCATCACTGTTCTTTTTCAGCATTATTTTGGCTAGTCTTGGTCTTTTGCATTTTAATATAAATTTTGGGTGCAGCTTGTTAATTTCTACTAAAAAGCTTACTAAGATTTTGATAGGAATCGTGTCAAAATCATAGGTCAATTTTGGGAGAATTGACATCTCAACATAATTGAGTGACTTTTTAAATCAGCTTTTTATTTGTAAAAATTTCAAACTTACACAGTTGTAAGAATAGTACAAAGAGCACACATATATCCATCATTCATATTCACTGAATGTTAACATTTTGTCCACTTGCTGTATCATTCTGTGTGTGTATGTATGTAATTATCTCTAAATTAAGTGAAAATAAATTGCACGTATCATGCCCCTTACCCTGACATACTTCAGTGTGCATTTCCTAAGAATGACATTCTTTTACATAACCACAGTACAGTGACCACCTTCACTAGATTTAACGTTATTACAACTCTTTCCTCGGATCATTAATCATCCATATTCCAGTTTCACCAAGTGAAATACACTTCGTAGCATATTTTCCTCCTGAACAGGATCCAAACTACAGTCACATTAATTCAGAACACTTCCTCAGCCTTTCTTTGCCTTTTATAACATTGACAGTTTTGAAAATACATTTTTCAAGAAACATCAAAAGATTTCAGGAAATACATAGATTTACAGTTTGGAAAATAATTTAAAAGTCATTTTAAGATAAATGTTCCCTGCTTTTCCTTTGTCTGTTATTTCCGCCTGCTTCTATTCATGTTGTGCTCTCCAAGTCAGAATGCTACTTAGGTGATGGCATGTCCTTTTCCAGGCAACACATTTGGAGGCACACAGTGTCAGTCTGCCCCTCAATGATGATCGTTTTCATCACCCCATCATGGTAGTGTCCAGTTTTTCCACTATGTAACTACCATTGTCCCCTTCCATTTAGTAAGTACTCTGACTTTTCTTTTTGAACCAGTGTTTTAGATTTTTCTCAGCATCCGTGGCAGGGAGAGGAACTCCTGTACTTGCAACACAACAAGTAATTGCTACCCCCTGTGAAGGGAGCATTGATAATGGAATTAAAACCTGAAGACCTTTTTAATGTGTATGTAAGGCTTTTCTCTGATGCATGGATGATTAGAATTAGAGAAAGCTGCTCCCGAGTGGATGACAGTTTTCTTATCCACTGTAATCTAATACAAGATTAACTCCTTTCCGCTTCTTTCTATTAATACCTCCAGTCAAAGACTTCCCTGATTTGATCCCTGCCATCCTTGTTCATGAATAAATGGATGGAGCTGTGTTCCTGTAGGAATTTTTAAGTTTTTTTTCCTAGTCCATCAAATCAAGCTAAAAGATCAGCTTACAAGAAATGACTCAGACTTTATTGGAAAGAGTAATACTTGGAGAAAAAAAAAATATTTTTAATAGCTTGGGAAAATTAAAAGGATGAGGACAAATCCAAAGCATGTGCCACTTCTCATCACTATGTTGGCATCCAGTTAATAGGAGAGGATGACAGCTTTGTTATTAAATTATGTAGATGCTAATTGAAGGCATAACCAAATAGGATCAGTTGCCTTCAAAAGCACTTTCAGATTATTAGCTGTGATGTCAGTAATGGAACGCAGTTTCTAGACCCATTTCCAATTCTCAGACCGAAACTTCCCCTAGGAACATGCACGCTTTGTGAAGGCGTGGCTGTATAGCTGGTCTTCATGGCAAACATTCATTCTCCAAGTCCCTTTTGTGTCTGAAGATGTAAGTGTTCCCCTGTCGTATATTACAGCCAGGGTCATCAGAGAACTGTAACCTATGCACTGAAGCCATTTCCCCTTGTCCCACAAAGGTCTAAGGCTGGTGGGGGTCTCCTGGTGCTCTGATGCATAGGATCTATTCTGGTGATTAGTGGATGGATGCGACTTTGCCTAAAAGTCTACGGGGTGACGTTGGGTAGCATCAGTTTAGGATTTGAAATGGCCCAGTCCATAGAAATGGCTCAACCCAACCCCCAAAGCTTATGACTACTGATAGATCTCTCTGAGAGAAATTACAATGACAATAACAACCTGGATAGCCCTTTGCCCTTTCAAAGTACTCTTGGAAATATCTCCTTGGAGGCAATATAACTGAAATGACTTGGTTTAAATCTCATCATCACTATCTTCTAACTGTGGAATCTTAAAGCTGTTTCACCTCCTTGTGTCTCAGTGGAGATAATAGTGGATCTGTAACATGGAGATAATAGAGAATCCCTGCTCTTAAGTTGTTGTGAGAACTAAATGAGGTAACATTGATCAAGTGCTTAGAACAAGTGCTTATGTATAATACAAGTATTGTCGTCATCCTAATATCCTACTGAAAAAGGGAAAGCCATAGATTAATATCCTGTTTCAATGAATGAAGTAGAAACCAGCAGTTCGATGATTTGCCTATCATCACATTGATGGAGGACCTAAGACAGAAGGAAGCCACTCTGAGCCTTTGAGTCTTGCTTTAGGTCCCTAGGGCAGGTCCCTCCTCCCTCCAGTCTTTGGAGTATTTCATCACGTTAAATGGTTTTGAAGTAGAGAAGGCCTTGAGGACCCCACCTGGATATATGGAACAAGGCCTGGACCAGACAATGTCCCCAATAGAAAGCCCCCAATCCCTCCAGAGCTTGGATCTATATGATACCATGTTTCCCCAAAAAAAAGACCTAGCCGGACAATCAGCTCTAATGTGTCTTTTGGAACAAAAATTAATGTAAGACCCGGTCTTAATTAAATAAGACCAGGTATAATATAATATAATTTTAAAGGTTGGGTCTTATTTTACTATAATACTTGGTATAATATAACATAATACTGGGTCTTATATTAATTTTTGTTCCAAAAGATGCATTAGAGCTGATTGTCTAGCTAGGTCTTATTTTGGGGGAAACACGGTAGCTGCCACAGATTCCCTGAGGAGCCAGTCAAATGGGGGCAGGAACAACACGACCCCCACGGCCCCTGCCCCTTCCGCACTCCCAGATAACCAAGCAGGAAATCTCACTGGTGTGCTAGCTCCACCAAACCTGACAGCCACAATGGCAACAGCGAATAAAAAGTTAGGTCTCCTTCAGAAATAAAGACCAAGGAAGTGTCTGAGAGATGGCTTTTATAACTTCAGATCTTTAGGGAATGAAAATTAAATTTGACCCAGCTTTGATTTGACAGTGGACACCACAGAAGCACTTGTTGGCAAAATTACCTTCATTTTTGTTACACACTAACATTAAAAGAGAAAAAGTAGAAAACATAATTGCGTGAACACTAGTATCATCAACACTAGTTATAAAGAGAAATAAAAAGCATATAGACATAGTCTGCAGCTGTAACTTGCACATTCTCAAAGTAGACCCCTTACTACTAATATCCAGGGACAACTTAAAGCCCTGCAGCCTTTCCTGAAACATGCACAAAGGACGAAAAAGAGGGGCTAATAAAAAGACAAACATTGTTTCCACTAATCAACTGTTCTGGAGTCCCTGTTTCATTAGGTATTTCATTAATTAGCAAAACAGGAAGACTGAAAGGAAACATACATATGAGGGCAACGGAGAAAAGGATTTAAAAAATAAAAAGAATTATGATCCTCACATTCTTTTAAAACAAAAAAGATTGGAAGAACTGTACCGAAGCGTTTAGTGATTCCCTTTGGATGGTGAGATTGTGGCTGTTCAGTTTGATTCTTCTTTCTATAGGTATCCTCCATAGTGATAAGAATGTATTTTACAATGGAAATTGAGGAAAGCCCATTTTTTAAATCAATGCCCACTGGGTACCAGTTGTGAAGGTGTGCATTGCAGAGCCCACATCTCTAGCATCATCACGTAGGGAGCTGTGCGGTCACTAGGTTAGTTTGCATCCTGGTGAGACAGTGCTGAGCTGTCAATTGCCCATCACTCTGTGTGCTACTGAACTAAAGATGTCTGAACTAACATACGCTTGGAATGTAAGAGTAATCCCTTTCCAGCCCTGCCCCCTCAAGGGGGCACAACCCACCACACCAGAGCAGGAAACTACAAAATCCCTCATTGTTATTTTGTTCCCCAAATACTATCTCTATGTGCTGTAAAATGCTATTAACTATCCTGTACCCATGAATGTAAAAGTGTGTGTCTCTCCATTTTACTTTTTATCCAATCTGAGATTTCCTTGCTTTGCTTTCTCCCACCCCCTTAATATACAACCAATGGATTTCATGTAACCCTCCTCTGTTGATTCTAATGTATAAAAAAAGTTGCAAACTACAAAAAAAAAGATGTCTGAACTTTAGGAACTGAAGACCTTGCCATTACAATTGGCAGGGGGGAAGAGGAGGGTATAAAAACATGTGTGGATATCTCTTCTTTGTGCACAAAGAGATGTGACCAAACCCTGTATCTTACCAATACCTCTGGAATGTGTTGAGAATGAGCCAAGTGTCAAGATTCTTCCTCTTACTCAAACAGGGCCCAACTGGCAGGGTCCCCAGGGAGCTCCGTCACACCTGAGGTGGACATACTTGGCCCTCAATTAGTGTGTTTCCCGGAAAATAAGACCTACCCGGAAAATAAGCCCTAGCATGATTTTTCAGGATGCTCATAATATAAAATAAGCCCTAATGCATCTTTTGGAGCAAAACTTAATATAAGACCTGGTCTTATTTTCGGGGAAACACGGTAACAGTCTGCGAGACCAAGTGTGGTGATGCCAAATCAAAAGCCAGAACACCATCCAAGTGAGTTGGTGTAGACAGAGCAGGAAAAGCCGGGTGCCGAGCCAGAAGACAGAGCCCAAGGAGCTAAAGCTCCCGGAGATCAAGTTGTGGGTGGGAGAAAGTTCCCTGTGTGGGAAGAGGGCATCTCCCGCTGTCTCTTTCACCATAGACAAGGAGTAGGATGCCACTGAAAATGCCAGTGTGGCTGGGATGGGATGATTCGTAAACCCTTTTGAGCTTGTCGGTATAAGGATTCATTCAAGTATGAACTGCAGCTAGCTATATTATTGGGAGTGATTGAAAAGCATTCCAGGTTCCTGGCCTGACAAACATTCTGGGTTTTTACAGCTCTTTCACTGCCCATCTAAATCTGACGATAGAGAAATTAAAAGGGATTTGTATCCCCAAGGAATACCTACATTGCTGGTACCGTATTACTACGATGACTTTTTTTTAATGTATACCATTCTCTTGATACAAAATGCTTGACAGGCTCTCAATAAAAATGCTGAGCCTCATCATCTTTGCTGAGGAAGCAATAACATTACCTGAAAGGGAGGAAACAGAAGATTTTTGCCAAATATTGAATATCTTGGCAGGTATCAATAATATGATTTTTATAAGAAATGAGATTCTCCAAATTGTGGATAATGGATTTACAGATTGCCCAGATGGCTTAGTGAATAAAGGATTGGAAACTAAGCAGAATAGAAATCTAAAGAGCATTCACAAATAGTAATTGCTTATAACCTTTAATGTCTTCTTGGATAGAGAGATTATTTGGTGTGGATGCTCCAAATCACAACTGAAAAGGCTTTTTCCAACATAGTTCAATCCAGCAGATATGAATGGAGTGCTGCCATGTTGGTGCCAGACTCTATTCTAGGCGATGGAAATACAGATGCAAAGAAAACGACCAAGTGACTGCCCTCGTGGAGCTGACATTCTAGCAGGGAAAGACTGAGAAACAGGAGTACATAAGCAAAATATATGGAATGGTAGATGGAGGATGTATGGAATGAAGAAATCTAAAGCCAGAAAGGACGGTGCTTCGGCTTGGAAAGGGGAGAAATGCAGCCAGTGGCCCTAGTTCCAGAATAGAAATGGTTTCCAGAGTGGGAGGCAGGAGGCTCCTACAAGTCACTTCCCTCTCTGCATAGCCATTTCCCCATCTATCAAGTGAAGGAAATAGACCGTGTGGTCTTTGTCACAGACAAGCTCTATGGCTCTGGTCGATGGTGGAGCTTTGATATATGACACAAGGGAAATTAAGAAACAGATTGGATTTCAAACTTAGAAAGTGATTCACCAAGTAGTGTTCCTATAAGTTAAAAGTGCCAGAAATACAAAGCCAAAGATTGCCCAGAGGGAGGCCTCTGCTTTGGGGTGACTGCTCCCAGAAGTCACCACACTGATGCTTTCCACTGAGCAATGGAAAATAATGTGGGAGGAAAAAAACGGATATAACTTGTTTACGTTTTGAGGATATTACAGACTTTTATAATTGCCTCTTTAACATTTTTTTCTTAGAATTCACCACGTGCTGGGCCCTGTCATTTTTCAAACCCATTATATAGATTAGGAAATTGGGAAATAAAGACTAAGTAACTTGCTCAAATTCAAATTTATACAGTTTCAGTTCAAGGATTTAAACCCAAATCTCTGATACCACACTCTGTAATCTTTGCAGCTGAACACATTTCTATAAGTGCCTCATTCTTTACCCTAAAAATTTTTCCCAGATGTAGATGCACTCAACAAAATTCAGAATGTGGAGACACTACACAGGACAAATTACCCAATTTCTTCGGCAAATAAATTGCAAGAAAAAGAGAGTGAGTGGAAAATAACCTATAAGTTAAAAGTGACTTAAGAAACAACTGATTTCAATGTTTGCACCTTATTTGGATCCTGATTCAAACAAACTGTTTGAAATCAATATATGTAACATATTCAGGAATTTGAACTCTAACAGGATATTTGAAAATATTAAAGAATTATTTTTATTCTTGTAAGTGTGATAATATTGTGGCTATGTTTTTTAAAAGAGTGATTTTCGAGGTACTACATATTTGCATACGTAATACTGCCAGAGGAAATGCTATGACGCCTGGGATTATCCTTAGAATAATGCATTGGAGGGAGGATAAATAGACAAAATTGGCTACGTGTTGATCGCCATTGTAGCAGGGTCATGGGGCTTGTTACACGAGTCTTTCCACTTTAGTATATGCTTAAAATCTCCCACAATAAAAAGTAAAAACAAACCAAACACCCTCGCCATGCTGAATGTGGAGCTGGTTGTACTGACCACCTGCCACTTTCCACCTGCCTGTCTCCTCCATTAGACTCGAGGCAAGGACCAAGTCTGATGGTCAAAGCGCACACGCACCGCCTGTTGCTGCCTTGGTTTATAGAGCTGGCCTAGACGTTGGACTTCTTGCGTATGGTTGACTCTCCTCTGCCGGGTCTGCAGCTTTTATGCAACCAGCCCCACAGACCATCTCACCCAAGTAGCTCAGGAGGCAATGTGATATAATGAAAAGAAGGTGGTCTTGGGTATTAGAATGTCCTTCGTTGGAAGTTTAGCCTTACCTTTTAGTAGCTACATAATCTTGAGCAAAGCCCTATTACTTGCTGAGCCTTGAGGAGCTGTGGTGATCAAAAAGAATAGCAAAAGCATAATAGAATAACATAAACCCTAACGATCCCTCCCAAGAATCTGGGCTCCCAAATGCATAAGTGAGCTAAGACCCAGCAATGATTCAGGGGAAGAAGTGGTCTCTGTAGGGGGAGTGACTTACATTCTTCTAGGTCATCTCTATCTCCCCTACTGGACTGTGCTCCCTGAGAGAAGGGAGCATACCGTGTTTCCCCGAAAATAAGGCCTAGGCAAACAATCAGCTCTAATGTGTCTTTTGGAGCAAAAATTAATATAAGACCCGGTCTTATATAATATAATATAATGTAATTCAATGTAATATAATACCGGGTATAATATAATATAATATAGTATCGGGTCTTATACCGTGTTTCCCCGAAAATAAGACCTAGCCCGACAATCAGCTCTAACGCATCTTTTGGAGCAAAAATTAATATAAAACCAGGTATTAGATTAGACTAGACCCAGTCATAGTATAATAAGACCGGGTCTTATGTTAATTTTTGCTCCAGAAGACGCATTAGAGCTGATTGTCCAGCTAGGTCTTATTTTGGGGGAAACACGGTACCTTGTGCTTCTTTGTGTTCCCAGAAGAGCAAGGTGGGAAGAACATGGCCTTGGGGTCAGAGAGTCCTGGATTCAAATTCTGTTTCTATTGCTTACCCACCATGGAGCCTTTGGCAAGTGTTTTAGCCTGCTTATCTGTGAAACAGCAATAATAATGCCCACTAAAAGGATTTAATAAATCAAAAGGTTCAGATCCCAACTCACAGTTGGAACTCAGGATGTGTTAGTTTCCCACCACGCTCAGGTGCTTTCTTGTTGTTTGGTGAATAAGTGAGTGTAACTAGATGTTTCTCTGGAAAGTAGATGCCTCAGAAGCAGGGTCCGGTTGCACAGGTTTTTCACTGCACAAGGACACCTGCGTGGACTCCTCAAGCTGAGTGTGGGACTGTTTGTCCAAAGGAAGAGCACCGTTGTCTACTTTGTGCAAAGGTGCTGAATGGGCTCTCAATGTCCCTGCTCAGAAGAAAAATGCCAGTCACCCAGAGAAAGGAATTTGTTTTATAATAAATGACTCAGACTAATGTTAAGAGTCAAGAGGAAAAATAACCCCAATTAATATTGTCAGAGCACTTGGCCTTCTTTGAAGCAAATCACCTTTTTCTGACCATGTTAACATTTCTTCTTGGTTGATTCAAGTCCATAACCTGAACATCAAGGTTATGATGAGGACAGAAGCGTGAATATGCCAGCTATCCAAGAGAGCTGTCTGAGTAAGGCACTCTGGGCCTGGCTTCATGTGAGACTTGACTTCCCCCAGGCCACCCTCAGGTCACAGCCCTGCATTCCCAGCTACTTACTGAGATTGAGTGAATTTGAAATAGTGACCTGAGTCCTCCTGGCAGAATCCATGGTCAGAAAGGCCCGAGGGCTGTTGCTTCCTCTGAAATGTTCGAAGAGGTGACGCCTCCCCAGTGTGGCTTCCAGGTCAGTGTGGACGGGGTTAAACCTTTACGTCTTCTTTCCCCATCATAGTCTTGCTACTTCGTCTCAGAAGTTCAAGGCCACAGCGGCTCAGGGTCAGGGATCCCACCCTTTTGAAAGGAAAGAGCAGAGGCAAGGCCGACTTCTGTGGATGTGTTTGGGGTGGAGAGCACAATGATTCTAAAGTCTGTCAGGAGAAGCAAAGACAAGAGAAGAGCCAAGAAAGTTTTGAAAAGAAGAGCAGCAAAGTTCAGTGAAGGAAGAAGGGAATGCAAGAGGGAGGAGGTGGGCGTAACAAGTGTACAGAGTGGAGTACGTACAGAAACTAATTTTTCCAAGTGCTTTCTTGGTTCTCCCAGTACTACTATTGGTTGAAAACTCCCTCTTTTTCGTTTTTTCCCCAGTACCACCTTTATCATAGATTTTTTTTTTTTTTTTTTTTTTTTTTTTTTTATCTTTTGGGGGTTTTCTGTTTAGTTCCATTAATCTATTGCCGATCTCGTGCCAGTGTTTCACGTTGGTGCTAGTAGTCCAAGGGGGATTCGGAACTCCATTCAGAACTGAAGTTAGATGTGTGTTCTGCCTAACAGGGAACTCGTTATCATCTTACATCTTAGATCCCAATATCGTAAGGTTAGAAGGAACTGTTTCCGGCAGGAGTGCAGACCTCATGGGGGATTAATCATTTGTGCCCGAGTGTAAGATCACGCCGTGAACTCCTAACCACAGGAAGTAACGGGATGTTGAAAAAACTCTAAGCCTGTCACCTGTAATTAAATATCTGGGAGAGGTCAATGGAAGTCCCTAAAATGTGGTCAGTTTCTCCTTTTTCTGCAGTTAACACAACCGCATGAGCTCTCACTCACCTGCTTACTGTCTGGAGTCCCCCGCCGTCTGGTTCAGCGGGTATATTCCGTCTCTGTCACCCTGGGAGAAGCAGAGGGACTCTTTGGTTGTTTCTACCCAAGCAGGGTGAGCGCAATGTAATAAGACATTTCCAGGCGGGTAGCAGAGCTGGGTTTTTCCTAATCTCATCCTACCCTCTCTCATCTCCTGCTGTCAGACCATCATACGGTTATAGGGTCAGCCCACCCTCAGAGAGCAGTCGTTGGAAGAAACCAGAACGTTTTTTACTTTCACGGTCCAAGTTTGTGGTAGGGTAGATACATTGTAGGACTGAACCCAGAACAACCCCTTCTGAACCTCCTATGCCACGGGTTCCCCAATTTAAAGCGGGTAGGAGGAAGGAACAAAGGAGGAAGATGGTTAGAGGTAATTATTCACTCCTCGCTTTTTAGCCTCCCTGTGTTAAACCCATGCCTCTGTTTTAATCCTTATCACACTGTGGTAGTGTTTGTTTATTTATCTGTGTGTCTGACTCCCCTCCACCCCAACCCATGAGCTGCCTAAGAATGTCAGGACTCTTTAACCATTTTTATAATCTGGTGTAATGACTGGCGTATAGTAGGTGGTAAATCAGTATTTGAGAAATTATTAAGTGAAAGAATCTCAGACTGTGTATGACAACATTAGTATTTTGTGAAAATCCCCACTGTGTTCAGTTCAACCACATTGTACATGTGGTATGTGCAAGGGGGAAGGAAAGTGTTTCCTTATAAAAAAACAACAACACAGTAATACTTTCACTATTGCCTCATGCCTTGGAACATTGTCCAGGTCCGTGTCACTAAAATCAGAAAAGGAATCTGGGAAGTGAGGTTAGAGCTCTTTGCTGAGAAAGGTAACTGTTGTGCTTGAAACAGGTGACACATTACAACATGAGTTCGTTGAGCCCCTGACAGCCTGGCGGTGACTGGCAGGGCTTTGCTGGGTCTTGCCTCTGCAAACAGGATCTTGAGACCTCACAGAAAAGCTCCAAGTGAAAACAGGAAAATCCTGAAAGTGACAGAAATCCAACTTCCAATTGCTCCTTCACCCTGCAGGTTCAACTCCGAGCAGCTTTGCTAATCACATAGGAAAGTCTTTTGAGAGAGATTTCACTTACGCTTTCCTTCGTTTGGTTAGCCTCATCTTTATTTATTGTTTTCTTGGAAAGCAAAGAAAAAGCTCAAATAATTCTTATCACAGCTCGCAGGCACACAAAGTGAAGGCCTATGGCCCTCCATTCAGCCTTCACCCAAAACTGCTCTCGCAGGCAAATCCATCCCAGAACCACCCTGGGAGTGTATGTTTAATTGCTAATTAAACATGCTCCCAGGCTGTGATCAGGAGTCCCTGGGAGAAGGCATTCGAGCACTGTGCAGTTACTTCCTCTCCGCACAGAGAGAAACAGGACTGAAAACCCCCACCCCCACCCCGTACCAAGTAACGTGTTGCTGGGTAGATGCCATATGCGTTCTCTATGGCACCAATTTCCCGCCTTTTCATCCTTTCACCTGGCAGTTCTCTGGAAAAGAAACTCTCACTATAGTCCGAGGAGAAAAAGGAGCATTGAAAATGCCATAAATGCCTCCAGCTGTTTACCTACCCGCAAGTGTGCTGGGTATACACAGTTCTTTTCATGAAGACAATTTTTTAAAACTCAGTAAGTTGCCTTTAGATAAGCTTTCTCTTAGCCAGCATCGCTTCCCATGCAGAAGCCTGTGGTGCAGTGGCCCTGTTTGTGTGAGTCTGCGTTGCTATGGAGAGGAGCTTTGGCCAGGAGATTCCATGGGGTAGGCAGAGAGATGGGAGGAAGCGCTCTTCTAAAACTAAAGAGAGACAGAGACAGACGAAGAGAGAACATGTTTTATTTGATATATGGGTTATAGTTAGTTTTCTTGGGAAAGTCCTTTCCCAGAATGACAAGGGAAAACCTTGTATCTGGTTTTAGAGGACAGTGTCTGATCTGATAGAGTATATCCCATGGGGTTTTTTTTCTTTTACTTTGTTGTTGTTGCTGCTCTTGTTGCTGTTGCTGCTGCTGCTGGTAGAATATTTACTTTGTTTTGGTTCTTTTGCTAAAATAAAACACTGTGTCTTCCAACTATGTTCAGCGCTTTCTAGAGAATGGAGTTTGCTTTGTTGCCTTACTAAGATTCTAACTCATGCTTTCTATGCTGCCCAGGTCACACCTGTTTTTTCAATGTGTTCAAATCTATTAAAATTAATGAACAAATAGCTTTGTAACAAACCATATCAGGCTGAAGGAAGAAAAGCGTCCCTTAAAAGTATATTTGGGATTCACTTCAAAATAAAACATTAGAGGTGAATGTAGACAACGTAACATACCAGGAAATGGGGATAAGAGGGACCCCTAAAAAATAGTTATATAATGTCTGGAATAAGAGGGACCCCTAAAAATAGTTATATAATGTCTGGAATAAGAGGGACCCCTAAAAATAGTTATATAATGTCTGGACTTTACCTCAAGCATTAGGGGAGAGGAGGGAAAGAGGATGGGGATTTTGATGAGACAGGGCTGCCAGGAGTTGGTAATTGTTGGTACATGGAAGGTCATAGTGCTATTCTGCCTACTTTTATATAGGTTTATATAAGTCTGCAATAAAAAACCCTTAGATATGGAAGAAAACACAGTGGATCTCAAAGGCGGCAGGCTACTAAGATATTTTGCTAAAAGGAAGATATTGACATTTAGTGTGGTGGTTGCTTTATTTGGGGATGCTCAGTGTCATCAAAGGTATCCTTGGTAATGAAAAAAAAAAAATGCTGGAATAAAGAAACTCCTAGTTATGGATTTCATCCAGACTTAATAGGTCTCTTCCACCGCTGATTATTTTATGGGGCAATTTACCATCCTAATGAAACATTCCTCTGATGGACCATTCTAATAGAGGCAGAGAAACTAGACAAATGACTGTTTCCTAAAACCAATAGCAAAATATCCAGTGCAGACTACAGTGTGGATTGAACAGCCAAAATATTGCCTTTCTTCATCTGTCAGGACCCTCTGGGGAGCAGAAGGCATATGGAATCTGCCCTTAGCTATTGTATCAGTTCCATTTAGAGATTGCAAGCTACAAATCCATGCCCCCCCCTTCACCCCCGCCTTCAAGGACTCATATTGATTATCATTTCTTTCTCTCTGATATCCCCAGAAGCCCCCTGTGTTCTGTGATGCACGTACTTCCCTGGAGACAAACCTAATTAACTCTCAAGAATCAGAGGAAACAATCTTATTAATATTTGTCAGGGGAATGCTAGTGATGGAGGATGGGAAGCCTCAAGAACCGAAAGACCAGACCAGAAGTCAATTTGTGTCAAAAAAAAAAACATGCTGAAACTTAAAATTCAATTTCCTGGCTGGCGCTTTGAGTCATGATCTGCCTGGATGAGCCAGGATCCTTAGAGGGGGCTGAGATACCCAATCTGCCAGTAGAATAGCCACTCCTTGTATCGGGCAGGGCAGAATAGGAGAGAGGAAAATGGTTTCTCCATTGAATCATCTCTTCTCTTAGAGGTTTGAAGAAGCTGCTGATGTAACCTAGGCTGGAGCTCCCGCTGGCAGTAGTTCTGTTGAAGGGGGATGCTGACTACGTGGAAACGTCTCTGCATGACTCTTGCTGTAGTCATGACAAAAACTGACAAGGGAGGACTTCTTGGAATCCAGGCACCGAACGCTAATTGACATGTCCATTCCCACCAACTCTAGAGGATGGTTAACCTGCTCACCAAACAGGCAAAACTGGAAAAGTTGGAATATGTGGCAGGAGACATCCATAGTGAAGCACAGAGACCAGAGCTCTCCATCTCAACCTGCGCTCTTAGAGGCAGGTAGATGACCTGGTGTTAGAACAAGAGCCTTCTTATGCTACGATAGTCAGCCTTATCGGGAAGTGCTCAGAGCCCCAAGCTTAAATTTAGAGCCAGGTTCGGAAATATTTCAAGATTTTCCAAGGATGGAGGGGGGCAGGGAAACCCTATGCATCTTAAAGCCCTTCTATTTTAGCCATTAGTCATATTGAGTCTTCTCTGTATCCTTTAAGCTGATTAGTCACACTGCACAGTGTCTTCCTGTAACCAAGGAACCATTAGGAAAGTGGGTGACCATTAGTGTCCCTTTTGCAACTATTTCAGGCAGATAAATTGAGGGAGAAAGAGAAGAAAGTCTTATTTCCTGTAGTGCTCTAAGTATCGGACGGATCATGCAAGTCATAGCATCAAACCCCCTCCTCAGTCCCTGACTAATCCATCAAGATCCCATCTGAGGCAAGATCTGAATGATGCATATGCCATGACGTCAAGGCCCTAAGGAGCTCTGCGTGAGTGCAACACCTCTCCTCACAGGGTGAGCTGCTCTTCTCAGAAAGCCTCTAATTTTGTGATGAAAGTTCTAGATCTGTACTGTCCAGGATGGTAGCCAATAGCCATGTGGCTATAAATTTTCATTTTAATTAACAACTCAGCACCCCAGTAACACTAGCTACATTCAAGTGCAAAATAGCGGTAGACAACACAGATATAGAACTTTTTTATTATCGCTGCGAGTGCTTGTGGAGAGCAGTACTCTATTCCACAGGTCAGCAAATTATGTATGGCTCGGGGGCCCAATTCAGCCCACCTCCCGTGACTGTAGATTAAGTTATATTGGAAGACATCTATGCCCATTCTTATATGTATTATCTATGGCTACTTTTACTCTATATGGGCAGGATTGAATAGTTTGCAACAGAGACCATCTGGCCCACAAAGTCCAAAATATTTACTATCTAGACCTTCACAGAAAATGTTTTCCCAACCCTGCTCTGTATACCCTTTACCCAGAAAAATGCACATGGCTAAATATAAAATTGTACACACAATTTTAGGAAATACGTGAACCCCCTTACTTCCGTCCATGTAAACCAAGTTCGATTACCAGCTTCTTGCTAGTTTCATTGTTCTAGAATCTTCAGACCCCAATTTCATACTATTGAAATCTATGAATGCTAGATTTTTATGATTTCAAAAGATTAAAAATGTCTTTAAAAAGCAATACCACTACAGAGTTCCGGGTTATGCTGTATGTGCACTGGCATACAACATCACTGATATTCTTTGCGTTTCACTGATAAGCCCACCATCATTTAAAAATCAGGCCATTGCCTCTATTTAATATAAACCCTTTTCCTACTTCTAACTCTTCCTCTGAGAGTCTGGATTCAGTGACTGTTTGTTAGGCTCACTACCTAAACCATCAATTATCTACAGAAAATTGTCAGAATCCTAACTATGTCCCACCTTTTCTGATTCTCGAGGTCTTTATGACTAAAACACCTTCATTTACCTTCTCCTTCCACTGGCTGTTCTGTTCACACTCACATATGCACACATCCTGCTGTCACAGTTAGTGCACTGCCACCTTTAGTGCTACAGCACGTCCGCGCACTTTTTGTTGAGTTACATATCGGTTAAAAGAGAAGTTGTCTGCACACGCGTGCACGCATACATGTACACACACACACGCGCGCACACACACACACACCTACACTTACCTAGACCTTCTCTGAGTTTACTTTAAGTACCTGATTTAATTAGCCAAGAGGACAAATGTCGTCCAAAGCCATGGGGTGGTGTGGGGCACACTAGGGGCAGAAGATGACAGTTGATGCAGCGTATCTCAAAATCACCCCCTTTAGCCCCCAGAGTCTCTAACAGTAACACACAGCTGCAGGTGACATTGTCTACACACTGGTCTTTCCAGGTCCAAAAAGCTCAAGTCTTGCTACATCACAACCTTTCATACAAACAACTGACATCACCATCCAGAAACAACGTCATGCAAAGTCTTTGTGCTTCTGTTTAAGGGACGTTTGACAAATATTAGACATTCGGCATCAGCGAGGCATAAACATCTTCATTCTTTCAATCTGTCATTCATTCTTTTTTTTTTTTTTTAATTAAGTATATCAAGTACCTGCTATTGATAGGAACTGTTCTAGATGTTGGAAATATGCCAGCGGGGCGGGGGATGAGGGTAGGTGTTTGTGGTGCTTACATTCCACTAGAGGATACTGAAAATACCCTAATAAAAAAATGAGACATGTGAGATATAGTGTTAAGTGTTATGGGAAAAAATTAAGTAGGGTAAAAAAAAAAAAATTAAGTAGGGTCAGGGGATACAAGGTGGTGGGCGAGCACTTTCATACGTGAGATGGTCACAGAAGGCCTCTCAGAGGGCCTTGCAGCAGAGACCAGCATCAGTGAGTCAGTGTGGCTGGAGCAGAGTGAGGGCGGGAGAATGGGAAGAAATGAGGTCAGAGGAAAAGCCGATGGCCAGGAAGACTTGGGCTTTTGCTCTAGGTGGGCTTGGAAGTCTTAGATGGTTCTAAGCGGAGAAATGACATGTTACCATGTTTAGTATTATCTTTCTTTGAATGATGCTTTTGCCCCCACTTGTAAGCCTTCTGAGAAATACCATTATCTCTCAGTCTACTGCAGACTCTGATTTAATGCTCCTTTTATCTGGTCGTGCAGGCCCTGAGTTAAGTCTGAGGACCTTACTCCCAAATCCATTTGCCCTCACTTCCTGTCAGCCCACCTTTTACTCTAGCTGGTGCCGCAGGAATCAGCCACATGGAGAAATAACCAGACCGCGCCGGCATCAGCCAGCTCCACATCTTTCTCATTCTGCCCCCGACTTCTCTGCCACTGCCATGTGGGATTCCTGTGAGGGCCAACTGGTTGCACGCACACTCCTGACATGTGAGCAGGTTAACATCCCAAGAGGCAACACCGTTTGACTGATGGGGGACAGAGCCAGTGGATAGATTCCCCCTCTCCTGCCCTTCAAAAGACAGTGAGATACATTCTGCACAGCTTCTCCAAGGATCCCCAACAAGATTGAGCCCCAATTGCCCACAGTGGCAGTCAGCTCAATAACACAGTCTTAGATGTTCTTTCTCTCCTTCATTTTTCATTCTTTTCAGACTTCTACACCTGCTCCCTGAAATCAGTCGGCACAATCAACTACCTACAATTAAGCCATGTCTCAGACTGCTTTTTTGGGAACTATGGTTAAAATGCCCGCTCTCCTTTCACTTTCCTTACTCTGCTCCTGCCCCTTCATTCAAAAAACAAAAAAACAAAAAAAGACACATAATCTTAGAGTCCAGTAGACCTTTAAGAGCACATTCATTTCAACACCTTTTGGTTACAGATAAGGAAACAGAGGTCCAAACAAACTAATAGGCCTCTGCTATAACTTATTTCTTGTGGAAAAGATAAGAGCAAGTCGAAAATCAGAAACATGTGCGGGACAAGAGAGCTTGGCAAACAGTTCCAAAGTCAAGAATAAGACTTTTCTTAACAGAGAAAAAAGAGAACTAACCTTTGGCATGGCATAAAAGGAATCAACACCTATGAGTTGAAATGGAGAAGTAACTGCACAATTTTGTAGTAAATAAATCATGTGTTTAAGGATATTCAAAGTTTTGGGTCAACTGCATCTTTCTAGCGGTTTAGTTTCTCAGTAAGCCAATCTGTGTATTTTCATTGAACATCTGTCCTAACAAAGTTCCATGCTGCTGCTTTGGGAGAGTCACAGGGCATTCTGAGATCGCTCCCCGCAGGCTGGGGATCAGGATATTGAATTTCCAATTATACTTTGGCCATTAATTAACTCTGTGAACTTGAGCAAGTCATTTTCTTTCTGTGGACTGTAAGTCAGGTCCTTCTTTATAAAATGACGCTTAGTCTTATCAAGTCATAGAATGTTGATTTATGAAGTAGCTTCGGAGCTCATCCTCATTTTGCAGGTCCAAAAGTAAAAAGAAGTGAGTTTCTGAACGTCAGTGAGTTAGAAGCAGACCTGGCAGTGTACCCCTGGTCTTCCTGGTCCTCAATCTATGGATGAGTTTTGAAATTCTTCCCATGAAATCAAGTAATCCTATGATCAAAGTATAAGACAGTATTTCTTCCCTGAAGGATTCTATAGTCAAATTGAGGAGATACTTGACACATATAAATAATTATTATAAGACAACAAATGAGATCCAATAAGCAGAACAATTTCCTCTTCTTTGGCCGTTCTGCGAAGCAAGTTGTCAGAAAAATCAGTGAGATTTGAGCCCAGCTGTGAAAAAAAATGGGTGGATGGAAAAGATCATTATGAATATAGAGAAGTAGCGAGAGCAAAGTCCTAGACATGGCATCACCTAGGAGGACATTGACCGGATCTGTCCAGCTGGAGCAGACGGATGAGGTAGGGTTGGTGATTTATGGTCCTGGGAGAGAAGGAATTCTGGGTGTCTCTCTTCCCTGGGGCTAATCAGAAGCTACATATAGTGACTTATTATTTCAGTCTGTAACAGAGGAAGGTAGACTGGAAACTATGACCAAGATCTCCTATGGGAATTAGAGTTAAATCGGCTAATTTCTGATTTGTCCTCAAGCAGTTTTATCTTTAAATGGCATTTTAAGCATGACTGATACAGTGCCCCTGACACCAGAGGTAGTTATAAAATTCGATTGGTAGAATAATGAAGAACAATTGACTTTTTTTTTTCCATTGGCAATACTTTGAAACAGACTGTTTAAATAAGTACAATTGTTTAGAAACAGAAGTGGATGAGGCCCACCCAGTTTGATAATTTCCTGTTTTAAGTGGATTGGTGGAAAGGTGAGGGAGAGATTCAAAATTTCATGTTTGGCATGGATAGTTAGAGGAATGTAATTATGGCAGAAAAATAGCAGTATATATACTTTAAGAAACAAAGAAACAAGTAAGGAAACATTAAAACAACAAACAAAATAGAAATCATAAAACAGGATGAGAGATGTTGACCAAACAACATTTATGTCAATAAATGTAAATAAAGTCCCCTATAGTTTTACGCTTTATATTTAGGTCTATGACCCATTTTGAGTTAATATTTCTGAAAATGTAACATCTGTGTCTAGATTTATTTTTTTGCATGTGGATATCCAGTTGTTCCATCACCATTTGTGGAACTAAAAAATAATCCTTTCTCCATTAAGTTTTCTTTGTTCTCTTGTCAAAGATAAATTAACTATTTGTGAGGGCCAATTTCTGTACTCTAACCAGTTGGTCTCTCACCAATAACATACTATCTTGATTACTATAGCTTTGTAGTAAGTCTTTTAAACCAGGCAATGTTAGTCTTTTGCTTCTTCAGTATTGTGGTGGCTATTGTTTTTTGTCTTCCCGTATAAACTTGAGAATCAGTTTGTCAATATCCACAAAACTACTTGCTCTGGGATTTTGATTGGGGTTGTGCTAAATCTATAGATCAGGTTGGGAAGAACTGACACCATAACAATCGAGCCTTTTTATCCATAAACATAGACGATCTCTCTATTTATTTAGATCCTCTTGGATTTCTTTCATCACAGTTTTGCAGTTCCCCTTAGGTATACATCATGTACATATTTTGTTAGACTTATACCTGAGTATTTCTTTTGGGGGGGGGGGTGCTAATATATAAATGGTGTTGTGTTTTTAATTTCAAATTCCAATTGTTCATTGCTAGTATATGGAAAAGTAATTGACTTTTATATATTAACCTTGCTTATTAGTTCCAGCATTTTTTACTTTTGTCACTTTTTTTTGCTTTTTGTCAATTGTTTGGGATTTTCTGCATTGACAATCATGTTCTCTGCAAACAGTTTTGTTTCATTCTTCCCAATCTATCCACTTTTGTTTATTTTCTTGCCTTATTGCGTTAGTGAAACCTTCCAGTAGAGTGTTGAATAGAAGCAGTGAGAGGGAACGTCCTTGCCTGCTTCCCAATCTGTATGTAAATTGAATCTCAATAAAATAAGTTAATAAAAAACTAATAGCTCTGTATACCAGCAGTGAACATCTAGAACATACAATGTAAGAAAAAACTATTTCCTAATTAAAACACACCCCCCAAAAAAAAAGCCTAATTTATCCAAATTGCCAACACATAAACTATCAGACTTCAGTAAGGGGCATAAAAGAAGATTTGAGTGAATGGAGAGAAATATCAGTTTCTATCTCGAGGGAAGATTTAATATTGCAAAGATTTCCCAAGTTAATTTATAGCCTTAATGAAATCCAAATCTAAATTCTAATAATATAATTTTTTATTAATCTATAGAAAACAGTCTGAAATTCATCTGGAAGTATAAATATGCAAGAGTAGTAAAGACATTTTTGAAAAATAAGAGTAGTGAGGAGGGATTTAAGAGTAATGAGGAGGGATTTTTCTCTGCAAGAACCAAAACATACTAAAAATATGTTAAAAAATACTGATTAAAATACTATGTGCAGGTATTAAAAAATGGACAAAATAAAGAAATAGACTAGATAACCCAGAAACAGTCTTTAGTATATTTAAATTTTTTAAATATAATAAAGGTAGTAGTCCAGAAGCTGGGGAGAGGATAATTCAATACATGATATTAAAAGAAATAATTGAGTATTAGGAAAAAATAAGTTAGACCTTCAGCACATACAGTACATGGAAGTACATTACAAATGAATTCAACTGTTTTTCTTAGTCAGGTTCCCCAGGAAACAGACCTTAGGAGTGTCTGTCTGCACTGTAGGAGATTCAGTGCTGAGGCAGTGATGGTAGTCTGGTAGAGCAGAGGCAGTCAGACTGCCATATACAATTAGCAGAGAGCCTAGTCCACTGCAAGGGGAGCTGTGGAGCTGGGGTGGCCCTTCAGAGTTGTCGCAAATTGAAACAAGGGCCTTTGTACCTTGACATCAACCAGGTGTTGGATGTGGGGTTCACCCTGGAGGGGCGTAATCTTGGGCGATGTAGCTCCCTTTGACCAAAGAAAATTCTGGAACAGAGATTCAACACTCCCAGTTGAGGGGAAATGCAGCCTTAGTTTTGAAAAGGGGACCTGAGTGGCACACAACAACATACACTACATAGTTAAATGCAAAAGATGACATTATAAAAAGAAATAGAGGAAACTATTCATAAATAGTCACAAAAATGGAATTGAGAAGGACTTTTCCTTTGGTGTGGTATTTTCCAAATCAGATTAGAAGAGTTGTAAAACAGCTGTCGTGACAATTGGTTTTGTCGTGACAATTGGTTTTATCGTGACAATTGGTTTTATCAAGATGGAGCGTGTAAGTGGGAAGAGAAAGCCTTGGGAAAAGCCACCAGCATCACAGTAGTTCAAGTGTGACCTTCCTTGCCTGCAACGCTCGACATCTGAAGGACTGGCTTTTCCTTCCAGGGCTGCTTCTCTTGAAACCCTGAAAAATAGAGCGTGTCAGCCTTGGTTTGTGGCCTACTTGTTCCTATGAGACCCTCAGGGTTACTTCACATTTGTGTCTGTGGGGAGGGCTGATTTTCAATCACCCAGTGTTCCCTGCTTTTTTCAAACTCAAATGCTTGTAAGAATGCCTGGTCTTCAGGGAATATTCTTCCACTGGCTCTGACCTCTCCTTTCAATTGCACCTCCCTGGGTGTCCTTACCCCAGCTTTGCATACCCATTTTCGAAAGTCAAGGCCATAGGAGCTGCTGAATTTCCAGCATGGTGAGCTTTTTCCAGACATGCCCTCTCCGTGTCCCATGTTCTCCTTTGTTACTTTGTTCTAAACCCCTAGGAAGGCTGGTGGGTGGTTAGAGACTGTGACGTTGTAGGAAGGAAGAAGACACCCTCAGGGTTCATAATAATTAGAAAACAGCAGCCACAGTGATTATACGAGACACTGTGAGAAGCACTTTCATATATCATCTCACCAAAGCCTCATAAATCTCCCTTTTACAGATGAAGGAAAGTGAGGCTTAGTGACCAGGTTGCCCAGGGTCACACAGCTGAGAGCACCCGCCTGAGCCACCTCGAGGTGAATTAAGATCTGTGTGATTCCAAAGACCTCACTCTTTCTACAGCCTCCAGTTCGTCTGGGGCTCTGTTCAGTGAGACAGGCTGTGGGGACCGCAGGTGGGACACTTAGTGTGTAATTATGAGATCAGTGATTCTTAGTCTTGGCTTCACGCGAGGTTCCTCTGAGGAGTTTTTAAAAATCCCATTGGTTCCAGTGAGAAGCCAGGTTGAGAGCTACTTATTAGATGCACAGAGAATATGCCCTGGGATACAAAGTTAGTGTCATCGCAAAAGCTAACGTTACCTCCTTCCTAAGCTTTGAGAGTGCATCCTTGGTGATCCTGGGACTACTTTGAGCATTTTATTTACAACGTTATTTTCAAATTAGCCTAACAGAGATGGTAACTAAACAAAACCACAGAACACAACAGGTTCAATTGGCTTAGAAAGTTTAGGTGCTGCCATGCGTCCTCGTGTGTGGTGGGGAGTCGTAGTTCTGAACGGAATTAGGAAACCTAGGTTCAGTTTTCACTCGGCCACTCACCACCTATGTGATCTTGATCTTGAAATTTCTTCTTAAACTGGAGGAAGCCAACTAGATTTCGGAACAGCAGAATGGCATGCTGGGGGTGAGGTCTAACCTCTTTCCAGAAAACTGGAAAGCTGTAGATAAAGTTGTTGGTCAAGGGATACCACTGCCTTCACCCACCCATCCCAACCCCCAGGAAGTTGAAGATATGGAGAGCAATCTGAGGCACATTTGGGCTTGGGAGTTAGGATAGCCTGTTTTTTGTAAGGGTTCCTTAAGCAGAAGCATATATATTGTTAGTTCTTCCAAATGAAGATGTAAGATCCAAGCCTACCAGAGCAGTGACATAACAAGAATCTGGTGTGACTCCAGATGACATCAAGGTCCTGTCCGTGAGGGAGCTGGAAGCCAGAAAGACACGTGCCAAGGATTGCTGTACCCGCCTCTGCCCTGTGCAGTCTTCTCATCTCTGACTCAATCAATTAGGACCTTAATCTAACTTGAAGTGGGCATGTGGGGTGGGCCCCAACTCTCTCCCCCTCATGCTTCTAGATTGACAGAGTAGTAGTGAGTGTGAGACTTGAATTGGAAGAAAGGTGATACAGTGGAAAAAAATAATCACTTCTTACACACATGGAGGAGGCTTAGGAGCCAGCCAAGAACCTTGTTGTCTTCTCCAGTTGCTATGTTGAGGCTCTCACTTTCGGAAAAGAACAGTGTTGTTTCTTGCCTACTATCCAGTTTAATTGTATAGCCCGTTTCCCACACTTTCCTTCACAAGCACTTAGGTAGGCACGTGATTTCTCACAGATTTTGTTCCTTGACATTCTGGAGAAGCATCGATGTGCTTGTGTCCTTTAAGGTTGCTTAGCAATGAGACCACAGGAGGCAGGGTGAGCAGCATGGAATTTCACAGGTGGCTCTTGCTTCTCCCCTTTGCGTTTATTTCCACCCTCTGTTTCGGCTCATTTTCTTGTTCTTCTTTCTCTGTAATTGATCGTAATTTTTATGTTACAAGACTCATGTTCGTGCCCGTCCTGTTGTAAACCACCATGGTTCACAACATGCTTTTGGACAGCATGAAAGGCATACATCAGAAACAAATGACGTACGTCAGTTTGGACCCGCACGTCTGTGGTGGGAGCACGGCACCTACTGCATCAGGTGTGTGCCAGTAAAGCTCTGAGCTGGGGACGCAGCTGGAGATTCAGACTCATTCCCCAATGAGTCTGGTACCTAAGAAATCTGGTCAGGCATCTGAGAGTCCTGCCGTGGCGGAGGAGCCCAGAAGGGTGAGCTGGCATCCAGAACATCACGTCACTAAGCCGCATCTCCAGGGGCCCTTTGCCAGGAAGCTTGTTTACTACAATGAGTTGGACAGAACAGAAATATTAAGGTTTGGATATTGGATTCTAGCAGCACATTTGTGAAACAGTGTAGGGTTTGAAAGAAGAGGGGTTTGGGGTTAGACAGACCTGGGTCTGAATCTCAGGCATTAGAGACAAAAGTTCCATGACCAAGAGAGACGGACCACAGCGTGGCATGGTGCTTTCCCTGCCACACCAACATGCACCCACGCCTCACTAGATCCCTGCAACCTCCACCCCCAAATGGAACCTGGCAAGCCCAGCTCCGAGAGGGTTTTAAGGAGCCAAGCAGCCTCCTTAACTATAGCAGGAGCTTGTCAGATCTTACTTTAAATGCCATATAACCATTTTTTATACAGATACAAATTTCTAATTTTGCTTTCTCCTTTACACATTCCTTTGGCATATGTGCTAAGCACATGTTTTTTAAAACCTAGTTATAGTTCAATTTTGATTTTCTTAGTGTAACATGATCAACACATCACATTCTCATGCATAATTCATTATGTAAACCATAAGATCTTTTTCAAGCTCACAGGAGGGAGGGTAAGTGTGAAGATACAGTTTTGTGGGTCATACCAAGTTAGGACCTGCAGGAATTCCATAGCTAGACCTATTTCCATCCAGTTAACTTCCAGTGCACAGATACTCAGCTGAAAGTATCTGACTATCACTTCATGGCATTTGGGAATGGTTGCAGAGAAAAAGAATGTTACAATATCCTCCTTCAAGGCAGTTATTTTTTCTTGACCTCCTAAAGTTTGAAAGTAGGCGTATGTTTAGACACACAGCTACGTCTGGGTTTATGCTGTTAGGAAAACGTCACTTCACATTAACATCTCTGAGATCGGGACGCATCTTACGGTCTCTGTCAGCCAGACAGCACTCGTGACATGGTTATCATTGTCCAGGCCTGGGCGAATGTCGGTTGTAGTTGTCCATCTTATCATCTCTCCATCTGAGGCAAATGCATCAATGGTACTGTGCATATTTAACTGCTGTTTTAAAAGTCTCACAAAGATTCACTGTGCCTCCGCGTTGAAACAGAAAGTTGTTGTGTATGCAGCGGGCACAAAAAAAGCAGAGCAGCAGGAAAGAAATTTGATATTTGTGGAACAAATGTTCATCACTGTAAGAATGGTCTCCATTCCATATTCCGAAGCAACACCCAAGTTCTGAATGGGACTAAAGGAGAGAAGACACTCACAAAGCAGTTGAAAGTGGGTTGTGTTTTGTTGCTGAGATGCTTAGACAAGGATTGGCAGTTACACACCCTGTGAAGTAAGTGAAGGGATATATGAAAAAAGTGTCTAGATAGTCTAAAGGAGCTCTTTCAAAGGAGCTCTTTCAATAAGTATAGAACAAAAATTGAAAATGTAAGAAAACATTGTGTCATAGTAGAATTGGCAGTATTTTCTCTCTCTGACTGGTGTGTAAAGCTATATGGTATGTTGCTTCTTACATTTGATGAAATATGGTACTTAAAATAGATGAGCTAGAATTTCCTTAGATAACTATTATATCTATTGCCCAGTTGTTAGCATGAGGAAATTTATAAAATTCACCCTCAGAGTCATAAGTCTGGCCACAGCGGATGTATATCCTCAGAGGGTTTTGCCATGAACAACAAAGATTTCGTGGCATCCTAGAATGAGGGACCTGTAAAGGGGTCTGGGGGATTCCATGGTCTTGTAAGATGGAGATGGTGAAGCCCAGAATCCAAAAGCCTCCATTCGGTCACTGGACATTTACTTAATCAAATGGACCACGAGAATGTAAAACATGGCTGTGCTTTTCCCAGGGCTCAAAGTGGATACTTTGGGCACAGAGAGGAGTTAGAGGGGAAGGAGAGGAGAAGGCAGATAGGGAGGACATTTCAGAGTGGGCAACTGTTCATTCAGCCTTTAGCAGTGTTTAGTTTCCTCCAGGACACCTTGCACACAATATCCTCTCACCTTTCCCTCCCCCCTCACCCCCATCTTTTTTCTTTGCTTTTGTCTACTCCCCTCCTCTCTTCCCATCCCTCTTCTAGGTGGATGATTCATTGGGATGGGGAAGGGAATGGGGCATGTAGGGGGAAAGTAGCACAAACAGTAGGCCTTGAAAAAAATAATTTAGAAACTTAATTGGAACCTCCCCATCTCAAATCCTGCCACATACCTGATCAGGAATTGGCAAACTATAATCTGCTGCCTCTTTTTGTAAATAAAGTTTTTTATTAAAACACAACCACACCCATTCGTTGACATCTTGTCTGTGTCGACTTTCACACTACAATGGCAGAAATGAGTAACTGTAACCGAGACCATATCCTCAAAGCTTAAAATGCTTACTCTCTAGCCCTTACGAAACAAGGTCGCTGACTCCTGGTCTAGGTAAGTGCTTCTCCAGTATTCTGCAGCATTCTAGTTCTGCAAAATGTTAAATGGGTGTTACCACATAGAAAAGGATTGTTGGGTCAAATAACTTTGGAAACCTGCTTTTTAATCACAGAACCTCTTAGAGCCATTAATAAGTTAACATGCATTATGACTTTCTGAGAGGTAGCTGAAGGATGCAGCATTTTCCCAAGTTTCTTTGGGAACCCTTTCCTTACAGAGCACCTGATGGGTCTAGAGTTCTTCAAGAACACACTTCAGGAAATGACTATCTAACAATATCCAAGATATATTATTAAGTAAGTAAAGCAAGGTGTGCCCAGTACACACTCATCTGTATAAAAAGTAAGAGGGGAAAAGATGTAGTTAAGGATATGCTTGTGAATGTTTCTATTATCTCCTGAAAGGTCCTTAAGGAACTGGTGACACCACTCACCTTCAGGTGAGTTGAAACTGAGAGGGAGATTTTCACTGTATTTATTTTCTGCATTTTGACTTTTGGATCATGCCAATATACTTTATCACCTAAACAATCAATTAATCTGTCAATCAGCATAATTAAATTTTAAAACAAAAATGTAAAATGGTAAACCACTTTGGAAAACAGTTTGGCAGTTTTCAACAAACTCAAATATATGCTTACCATAGGTGCCAGCAGTTTTACTCCTAGGTATTTACCCAAGAGAAATGAAAACATATGTCCATGCAAAGACTTGTAAACAGATATTTGTAGCAGCTTTATTCATAAAAGTCCTAAATGAGAAACAATCCAAATGTTTATCATCTGATGAATTAATTAATATACCAACTGGAGCAGATCCATATAATGGAATACTACTCAGCGATAAAAAAGGAACAAACCACTGATACATGCAGCAAGTGGATAAATTCATAGATATTATGCTGAGTGAAAACCAGACACAAAAGATTCTATCTAAATCCACTTATGTGAAAATCTGGAACAGATGAGGCTGACCAATAGTGATGGAAATCAGATCACTAAAGTGGGTGTTGGGGAGAAAATGTGACTGCAGAGGGATACAGAGGAATTTACTATGGAGAGGGAAATGCTCTGTATCTTGATTATGGTGGTGGCTATACAGTTGTGTACATTAGTCAAAACTCATCAATCTGTACACTTACAATGTGTGGATTTTATTGCATATAAATCATACCACAATGAAGTTCATTTTAAAAAGAAAGAAGATGGGTACTAGATTTATCGGGGTGATAGATGGGAGGGGGTTTTTTGAAGTGAGGGGGAGTATTTTAAGGAGGATTAATAACAATGTGTCTTTTACTGTAATTTTTTTTTTTTTATTTAAACATTCACCGTATTGTTTGATCACACCTCGTAAGTGAGATGTGTGGCCAAGGCCGGGTAGGATGTGACTCAGAGCCTACATGCAGAGTAAGACAGACCTAGGCTTCCAGCTCGGCTCTGCCACTACCAGCTGTGAGATCTCAGGCAAACTACTTAACCTCTGCATTTTTCCTCCTCTTTAAGGTAGCTGTGATAATTATACCTAGGATATTGTGGGTTTAATGAGATCACATTATTGTGTGCCTTTAATGAGGTAACGTAGGAGTTCCATTTACTATTGCTGTGTAACAAACCACCCCAAAACTTAGCAGCTTAAAACAATGACACCATTTATTTTATGCACAAACCTGCATTCTGGACAGGACTTAATGAGGACAGCTTGTCTCTGCTTCACTTGGTGTCAGCGGGGTTGAAATTACCTGAAGGTTTCTTCACTCACAGTGAGAGGCTTGAAGGGCTGGGGCTCCTTGGGCATCTCCATCTCTGTGTGACCCATGCAGTACAGCAGCTTCAGGGCAGCCAGACTTATTACATGTCACCTTTTATGAACTCATAGTGGACCTTAGAACTCATAGTGTCACTTCTACCATAGTCACAGGCCTGCCCAGATACAAGGGGAGGGAACATAGACTCCATCTCTCAATAAATGTCAACATCACAGTTCTTCCTACAACCTGCGGGGTGAGATATTTTGGTGCAGTCCTGTTTGGAAAATGTAATCTGGCATAGTAGTAAAATACTTAACATGGTACCTGGAACGTAGTAGGACCATTACTGCCGTAACCACCAGTTACTGCTATCACTTCCATGATTATTATTACTATTAGGATTCCCATGATTAGCATTATTGCCAGTAAACCTGATGCAGCTGTCACTGCCTATGTTGTGATGCTTGCCCTTCCCTTGGTGGGTGAGAGCCACAGACACAGTGCTACTTCCAGGAAATGGTTTCATGGAAACCTTGCTGCTGACCCCAGACTTCTGCAGCATAATTCACAATGAGTGAAGGTGATGTGGTCATCTTGAGCGGAGGTGGCTGTGCATACACAGGCTGTAAATAAAATGAAACCTGGGCATGGGGGACAGAGAGCAAAGACGGGCTTCTATACAAAGGGGAGTGTGTTGGGCACTCCAGCCTCCTGCACAGTGATGATGACCCAGGGAGCCCTTCTTCCCAGCTGTCCCCTCCCACTTCCCCTGAGAAAGAAATGGGACCTGAGCTTGCTAAGTCCTTTGTCCTACCTGACAATGCATGGACTTCTCTGGACTCCTGACCAAAGGTAGAATTGGACTTCATCAGTTGAAAGGCACCCGTGTGGCAAGAGCCCCAAAGAAAATAGACCATAAATCCAAAGTGCAGACTCATAGAGTTGGTATAGAATCTTTTCCCAATGGAAGAGGCTCTCTATAGCCACCCCTAACCCTGCACTGGCTTATGATGTTCGCAGGAAGCCGCTCCATTTCAAAGCTGACCCACTTGTGCCTGACGGGCTCCTGAGCTGGGCAGCTCCTCTCTTGCACTCTGTTTCTGAACCTGGGGTGCCCAGCCGTTTCCATAGCCACCTGGAGTTGAGCACAACACAGAGAATAACACACCTGTTTTGAAAATACAGATTATTTTCACCAGGGGCAGACATTTGAGATTCCATTTGTTCTTGGCTCACTTGGAGATGAAAAAGGTGCAGAGGACAAGGAACCCAGCTAGGCTGGAAGGCGTTGTTTCCAGAAAAAGCTGCATCTGAAATCAGCCAAGCAGAGTGAGATGGAACGTTGCTGTGGCCACCTGACTCTTTTTATTTCAAACTTACTAAATGTCTGGACCTTCCTGTGTGGCTCCCCTGCCTGCCTCTTCTCCATAACTACCCTGTGGACAGCATGGTTTTCTGTAGCAAAACCAGTTCCTGAGTCCTCTGCACTCTTAGGCGACTAGCTTTCAACCTTTGGTGAGACTGGAATCACCTGGAGGTTTCTTGTTTAAAAATACAGGTTCTCTATCTTGTCCCCTGAACTTCTGACTCAGTAGGTCTGGAATGGAGACCCAGGGGTCTCAATTTTGAACCAGTTCCCAGGTGCTGCCAGGCAGCTGGTGGGCCGCACTTCTGGCAATACCTGTACCTCTGTTAAAGTATTTATATTCTGTTTTTCACTATTATTTTCTAGCAAAGACTTAAATTAGCACTGTCCAATGGAAATATATGAACCACATATACACTTTTCAATTGTATAGCAGCCATGTTAATAGAAAGATGAAATCAATTTCAATAATACATTTTATTTAACCAAATATATCCAAAATATTATCATTTCAATATGTAATCAATACAAAAATTATTAATGGGAGAGTCTACTTTTTTGTATTAAGTCTCCAAAATTATGTCTGTATTTTATACTTACAGGCCATTTCCGTTTGAACCAGCCGCATGTGGAGTACAGCAGCTTCACGTAGTCAGTGGCTGCCATATTGGACAGTGCAGACTTACGTAACACCGTGTACTCAACAGTGTTAGAAACCCTGTGTATAGTGACTCATTTAATCCTCACAATAATCTTAGGTAGTTTAGGTAGTTTAGGTGGGTAGATTATTAATCTCATTTTACAGTGGAGGGAACTAAGGCACAGAGAGCTTCAGTAACTTGCCCAGCTAGAAAGCAGGGAAAAGGGATTTGAACTTGAGCTAGAAAGCAGGGAAAAGGGGTTTGAACCTTGGCAGTCTGGCCACATTACCACAGGGCTCTCTGCTCAACCACAACTCCCTGAACAGGAGGGAGGAAACAGTATTACTTTGTGGGTCCCCATAGCATAGACGATGCTTGGCTCAGATAACACACCCAGCAAATGTGCGCTGAATGAATTAAATGAGTGAGAGAGGGGAACGATTTGTCAAACGTTTAGCCAACAGGATTCAGTGCCTTCAACCATCGCTGTATATGACTGGGTGAGAGGGAATATTTTAAACTTAAATTTGAAATTGCTTTTTCAAGGAGCTTCCAGGCGAACGGAAAGATGGGAGAAAATACACAATGACAAAAAAGGAGTCTTACGTACTATCATTTAGTGTGGCATTCATGATTAGGGTGACTGGAACCAGGACGGGGTACCCCATGGGAGGCGACCCAGAAGCAGTGAATCCTTGAAAGAGTGTTAAATGAGATGGAAGAAATATGGTAGAGTAAAATACTTGCAAGCATTATAGATGTTTAATAAATGTGTGTTCTTATTCTGAACCTTAGCACACTGTAAAGTGTGCCAGAGTTTCCCACCCATGGATAAACTTATCTTTTCAGAATTTGCTAGAACTTTCTCTGCCAATGTACATTTTGTTACCTGTGGTGGGGAATGAGGTAATAGCAGCCATTTCCATGGCGGAGATCATGATGCCAGTTACCAGGGAAACGCAATGCCACACTCAGCCCTCAATAAAGATTTACTGAATATGTGAGTGAAGAAATGAGTAAGTGGTGGAATGGTAGTAAGAGCACTCACGTTTCTTCTCTTCCAGGAAGCCTTCCTAGGTTCCTCCAGCTTTCATGGGTTCCCTGTCCAGTTGTTTCTGTAGGCAGAAAGAACAGGACTGTGGGGAGGTGGGGGGAGGAAGGGGAGGAGAAAGTGTGAAAAACAAAGGAATAAATAGATGGGATCGTTCTTAAGAAAAGGTGAAGCTACAGCTAATCATAATAGATTATAATGCTATTTGCATTGAGGGCAGGGAAAAATCTCCACCCCCTGTGTCACCATGACAGTTCTGACAAGGGCCAAGTAAAAACAAAGGGAACCCCACCTCCCACGGGAAGGCGTGGTCAGCGGGGACCCAGCCTGGCAATGCCTGCGACACCACCCCTGACTATTTCACATCCTCATTCGAATAAAATCCTAAGCTTCCTCATCCTTCTGTGCAGTTGCCCTTTATCCTGGCCTGCCATGCCCATTGTTTGGGGAGTGTACTCTTTTTCTTTTTTATTTTTTTTAATTAGTTTCAGGTGTATAAAACACTGTACTAGACATTTATCATTTATATCCCTCACACTGTGTCAAGCCCCCTCCCCCCTTCCATTATCCCTCTGACATCACACTGAGCCATTGCATTTCCACTGTCTCTATTCCTAATGCTGTACTCCGCTTCTTATAAATATATATATAAATATATAAACTTATATAAATATATAAACTTGTAGTTGACATTCATTATTGTTCAGCTTCAGGTGTACAGTGCAGTGATCAGGCATCTACATCATCCCTGAGGTGGTCTCCCTAACGAGACAAGTGTCCATCAGATACCCTACAGAATCTTTACAACATTGTTGATTACATTCCCCAAATTGATTTTTGTAACCCCGTGGCAATATTGTGGTTACCGATTGTGCTTTCTAATCCCCTCACCTTCCCCCTTATCCCCACCCCCCACCCCCATTTAACAACCCTCAGTTTTTCCTCTATGTCTCTGAGACTGTTTCTGTTTAGTTCATTCACTTATTCTTTTCTTTAGATTCAACATATAAGTGACATCATGTGGTATTTGTCTTCCTCTGTCTGACTTATTTCACTTAGCATAATGTTCTCTAGGTCCATCCATATTGTTGCAAATGGCAAGATTTCATTGTTCTTTATGGCTGTGTAATACTCCATTGTATAAATGTACCACAGTTTCTTAATCCAGTCGTCTACCAATGGCCATTTCAGTTATTTCCATGTCTTGGCTATTGTGTATAGTGCTGCAATAAACATTGGGGTGCATAAATTTTTTTGAATTAGAGTTTTGGATTTCTCCGGATAGATACCTAGTAGTGGGATTGCTGGGTTATAAGGTAGTTCCATTTTCAGTTTTTTGAGGTAACTCCATACTGTTTTCCATAGTGGCTGCACCAATCTGCCATCCTACCAACAGTCCATGAGGGTTCCCTTTTCTCCACAACCTCTCCATCACTTGTTGTTTGTTGACTTATTGATGATAGCCATTTTGACTGGGGGGAGATGGTATCTCATTGTGGTTTTTGTTTGCATTTCTCTAATGATTAGTGAGTTTGAGCATTTTTTCATATGTCTGTTTGCCATCTGTATTTCCTCTTTAGAAAAATGTCTCTTCATGTCCTCTGCCCACTTTTTAATTGGGTTGTTTGTTTTTTTGGAGCTGAGTTGAGTGAGTTTTTTATAAATTTGTGATATTAACCCCTTATCAGATATATCATTGACAAATATATTTTCCCATTCAGTAGGATCCCTTTTTGTTTTATTGATGGTTTCCTTTGCTGTGAAAAAACCTTTTAGTTTGATGTAATCTCACATGTTTATTTTTTCTCTTACTTCCCTTGCCCGAGGGGATATATCAGTAAAAATCTTACTCCGGGTAATGTCTGTAAAGTTTCTTCCAATATTTTCTTCTAGGAATTTTATGGTTTCAGATCTTACATTTAAGAGTTTAATCCATTTTGAATTTGTTCTCTTATATGGGGTAAGGAGGTGGTCCAGCTTCATTTTTTTGCATGTGTCTGTCCAGGTTTCCCAGCACCATTTATTGAATAGACTGTCTTTACCCCACCATAAATTCTTGCTTCCATTGTCGTAGATTAAATGACCATATAGGCATGAATTTATTTCTGGGCTCTCTATTCTGTTCCATTGATCTATGTGTCTGTTTTTATGCCAGTACCATGCTGTTTTGATTTCTTTTTCTTTACACTAATAAATCTACTGCTTGCTTGGCTTGTTCGTGTGGCTTTTTCGTATGTCCTGGAATGCCTTCCTGCAACCATACAAGAACCCTCCGAACTCCCATTCTCTGGTAACAAAGTGGCTGCACATAAAATCTGACCCATCCGACATAGTCCTGAATTACAGACCACTTTCCATTGTTCTCTCCTTGTTCTTCATGTTTGTTCTCATCTCCTCAGCTTGACATGGACAAGTTTTATTAGTGTTCCTCCAGAAAGCTACCTCCAATTCCATCTTGAATCATTCAGATACCTAAATCCATAGATTTATACCCCAAAAGAGAATAATAAAGAGGTGAAGGGTGGGTACCATTATAATTATATAGGACATGAATTAAGATTTGTTATTTTCTACCTCTTAGAGTTTTGTGAAGATTAAGTAAGATGATATATAAAAATTACTTAGTTGAGTGCCTGGCACATAGTAGGTGCTCAATACAAGGAAATTTAGAATTAGTGAAAGTATCAGTCCTGGAGAGAAGGAGGGACTAGGGGAGACGAAAGTTTTAATTCCAAGCACACACAGCCTAGAGGGCTGCATTTCAGAATTCAATTGTGAAATCTAACTCATGCCCAACACCTAAATTATACCTTGGAGTATGAGCATCCTGCCTTGAAATGGGAAATTAAGCAATTTCACAAGGCTGTACAGCTGTGTTGCCTGAGCCGTTTTGTCCCAGGCAAACTGGAACAGGCAGTGAACCTTTGGCAACTGAGGAGAGCAGTGCCAGACAGCCTGCATCCAGCCGCCTGGAATGGGCAAGAATACCAAGCAGCCTTGCAAGATGCCCAGGGAGAAGCTGCAGGGGCTCAGGAGCAGGCGAGTGGCTGTGCCAGAGAGCAGACGGCCATCTCTGACGTCAGCCCCTCCACCTCGGCCTCTGTGCTGCCCACCCCCCTCCTCTCAGACACTGCCACTGTCCCTTCTGGCCACCTCCTCTCTCCTTGGGCAAGCTCTTTTATGAAGCTCTTGCTTCAGATTGTCAGCCAGCCCCAGAGGGTGTCAGGTGAAAAGCCCCAATGCTCTTTTTAGGTAAGTGACTCTCAGGCATGATCAGGCCAGGACCTTGTATCTTTTTCTTCTCCATCTGCCTTTTGAGAATTTGAAGCTAAGGGTAGACAGATGCTGGTGTGCTCAGGTCAGGTACCTCAGCCTCTCTGGGCAGGTCCCAGCACTCTCTAGGGGTTCCTCGGGAGTCCCACAGATCCTGTTATGCTCGCTGAGGAGCCCACTGGACCAGACCCCTTGGAGTATGAGCATCCTGCCTTTGAGAAATTAAGCAATTTCACAAGGCTGTACAGCTGTGTTGCCTGAGCCGTTTTGTCCCAGGCAAACTGGAACCGGCAGTGAACCTTTGACAGCTGTGGGTCTGTGGGCTCTGGGGGAGTCATTTTTATTGGGTTTATAGGAGACATCATGGGCTTCTCTAGGGCATGCCGAGGCCCTTCATGGGGATGTGCTGTCTGCTGTCTTCCAACGGTACATCTGGTTGTCCTACTTCCTTACGACGTGCATCAGAACCTCCCGAGGGCATACACCTTGCACCAGGAAGCCAAGGAAGCATCTCTGTAAAACCCAAATCTTGGCAGATACTCTTACACAATCCTTTAGAAGCTTGGGAAGAAACGAAGGCCAGTCTGCTTATATGCTAGAAATGGGAATGGAACCTGCAGTGGTGGGTGCAATTGTGGAAGAGGGTCTTGGGAGGGATATGCACGGAGTGGGTTCCATCTCAGCCTTCTCCTGCCTCATTTGTCCTGTGAGAGGTATGTTCGTTTGAACCAGTTGATCACTGACAAGCAACGTAAAAATGAGAAATATACACACATGCATATGCACGCATGCACACACACACTCACACACACACACACACACACACACACACACACACACTCCCGTACTGTCACATCACAGGACTCACTGCTTTCTTTTATTGTGTGCGACAGAGCCCGGAAAGCAGTTTCCAGGCTCTCGACCTCACATGGAAAGGTGTTGGCTCAGGAAGTAGATGGTCATCAGCTGTGACTAGTTGGCCATTGGCTGTAACCAATTGGCCATTAGCCTCTAATATAACTTACCGTGGTTATGCTAGGGAGTTGGTTGGTTGGCAGAGAAGCGGACGGTGGATTGTGGTTAGCAAGTGGGGTTAGCAAGCGAAGATGGCGGATTGTGGATCATGTGGATCCTACTTCCTGTGTCTCGCCCGGCCACCAGCGAGACTGTGGTGCAGGAAGACCCCTCATTGGGGTACTGGCGGATGTTTGCTTTTGTGTCTCAACCAGCTGCCGTTCAAGAATATAGTGGTATGAACCCCCTATCCATGGCTCCGTTGGTGTCCCTTTTTGGCGTCACCATATCCTGTGTTCTTGTGCGGGGAGCGGGACCAGAGACCCTGCATTACATATTGACATTGTCTTCAAAGAAATAAACATCTATAATTTTGTAGTAAGCATTCAGCTGCAAATAACTTAAATGTATGGAATTATTTAAGTATTCTTTCATGCTCACATTTTTTTCAGAAAACATCATGCTCCTAGTGTGAGTCAGACAGTGAACTAAGTTCTGGGGATCTGGATGCTCAGGAAGCCCACAGCCCCAGGGGAGTGACCTAAATGTAATAGAAACTAAAACCATAGTTACCCCATGTTGAATGCCTGGCACTGTGCAAGGCCTGTATGCCTCTTAGTCTCCTAGCACCCTAAAGCCAGGAGTTATTATCCTTATTGTACAGCTGTGGAAGACAAAATTTAACTAATATACCTGAGGACCCACAACTAGAAAGTTACAGAGCCCACTGACCCCTGCCTTCCAACCAAGCCCTTGACTGAAGGGTTCTGTGGGGAGATGGGCCGCAATGTGGATGGGAATAGTGCCTTGGGTGCACTGCACAGGGAGCCCAGTTTCTGTCCAGAGAGGTGAGGGACCTTGACCTTCTCAAGACAAGTGATAGTTCAGGTTGGGTTTTAGAAATCAGTACGCCATCACCTAGCAGGAAAGGGGGATGGGCAGAAATTTTGAATGAGGATGGTTGGGTCCATGCCCAACACCTTATATGGCTTCCCTGTGTAAATGACAGGGCAGTCTAGCCATGAGGTAAGGATAAGCTTTGATTTTCAAGCCGCCCGCTTCCTTGATCAAGAAATTTGTAACTGTTTATATTATCACATGGGTGGCATTTACCCTAACCCCTCAGTTGGAATTTGAACAGTTTAAAAAACCATGTGTTCAGGCTGTCAGTCTCCCTGACCATTTCACCTCCGAACTCCACACTTTGACTCTGCGAATATTAAAAAGATGAGACTCAGAGGAAATAGGTAGACACAGCAATAGTCATAGAAATTTTTTTCCCTGCCTCTTTCTCTAAGTAGGATCCAGAACATATCTGTGACCGCATGATCTCACACAGGGTGCCCGGAAAGTGGCCTGCAAATCTCCCTTCAGCTAAATCCCCTTCGGAACCTGCCTCTGGGTGGTCCTCACGTGGTCCCTGTCATCTCACCTCTGGGGAGCAAGTGTTTTTGAACCTTGGAATAGCTTTCTGCTTACAGAAAATTTGCAAAGGTATAACAGAGTTATATGTCCTGCACCTCGTTTCCTCTGTTACTAACATCTTACATTTCTGTGGCCCATTTGTCATGATTAATGAACCAATATTGATACATTATTAACCGAATAACTTTATTCAGGTTGTCTTCCTTTTTCCCTAATGCCCTTTTTCTGTTCCAGGATCACAACCAAGATACCACATTGCGTTTAATTGCCGTGTCTCCTTAGTCACCTTTTGGCTGTGACAATTTCTCAGACTTTCCTTGTGTTTGATGACCTTGACAACTATGAGGAGTGTTGGTCAGATATTTCCTAGAATGTCCCTCAGTTGGGTTTTTTAAGTGTCTTTCTTATGATTAGACTGGTATTATAAGTAAAGTTCTGTTTTCATATCAAGGGTACATGCCATCACCATGATTTTATCACTGTTGAGGTTAACCTTGGCCACCTGGCTGAGACAGTGTTTGTCAGGTTTTGTACCGTAAGGCATGGACCATTTTTATACAAGCCTTTTCCTTTTAATTGGGGGAGTACAGGGCAGTCTGGACTAGTGCATTTGTGTTCTTTCCCATGATGTCAGCGAGATGTTCCCTGAATATTAAGGATCCTGTTATTTTATTAGAAACTGAGTTGACCTTTTCATCCATCTAATCCGACTCTCATTTTTATTTGTTTGGGAAAAATCTTCAAGAGAACATCTTTGTGTGTGAGTTTGTGCCCGTGTCATAACTGATTTTCTTCCCTTCTAAACTGGCAGCTCCGTGAAGGAAATGGTCATGTCTTCAGTATGTAGGCACCATATACTATACGGACAGTGCCAAAAAAATGTATACACAGGTTAAGAAAGGAAAAACTAGTAAGATTGTAATACTTGATATATACCGATAACAAAAGATGAATACAAGTCACGTTTGACTTCTGTAATTACAAGAGGTGCTCAGAGTGGTTACCATCAGCGTCTAGACACTGTGAACTACTGCCTGAGCAACGTTGACCAAAGTGTCCACTTGTATACATTTTTTGGCACCCCCAGTATACGTATAGTGTACGTATATACATATGGAGGTCATATCTTCCATATGCGGGCACCATATACCAGCCTCCAGCCTATTCCCTGTATCCTCCCAGCCCACGAAGTGCGTGTACGCCAGGAAGCTTCGTGGCACTTCTAATATGCATTGGTTCCTTTCTTCCTCTGCGGGAATTTGAAGACCAGAGAAATCACGATGCTGTAGAAAGAGCTCCGAATTGAGATGTTTCCCTTTCCTTGAGTCTGGGTAGGAGAGGGGGACAGTAAAGGGATCAAAATCAAAATCAGCCTGTTGAGCTCCAGCACTAAGAAAGCCTGGTGTTGAAATCCAGAATGGTCACTGAAAGAGCTTTCATTTCACTTCTACGTAGATGGTATTCCAGTTACTGTTGCTGCTTAACAAACCACCCCCAAACTTAGTGGCCTAGAACAGTAATAATCATTATCTCATAAATCTGTAGTTTGGGCAGCGGTCACTTGTCTCTGCTCCACTGAGTCTCAGCTGGGGTAGCTTGACTGGGGCTGAAACGTTCATTTTCATGGTCGCTCACGCTCACGGCGGGCGAGTTGGTGCTGGCTGTCGTCTGGAAGTTCCAGGAGGACTGAAGGCCCGGGACCTCGGTTCCTTTCTACATGGGCCCCTCCACAGGCTGCTCAGCCTTCCCCACAGCTCGGTGCTGGCTTCTGAGAGCAAGCACCCAAAAGTAAGAACTAGGAAGAGGCTGTACCGCCTTCAGACCTGGCCTCAGAGTCACACAGCATCACTTCAGCCATGGTCATAAACCCACCCAGCCACAGGGAGGGAACATAGAGCTCACTTTTCATTAGGAGTTTCATTTTTGAATTGTGGTCATCACGCTGTCACAATTGTTATGTCCTTGCCTGTCCTCACAAAGCATTCCTCTGCTCAGGTAGCACATTTTCTTGGATCAAAAATCTCTCAGTCCCCAGGGTCTCAAGCAGCCAGGGTCAGAAACTCAGGTTTAAGTCCTGGTACAGCTAAATGGTACCTATTTTGACCATAGACAAATGACTTACCCATATGTGAACATGGATATGATGGGAAGCCTTGGGCTTTAAATTCGTCATTCTTTCCTGTTTCCTGCTCCTAGAAGATCTATGGTGTGTGTGTGTGTGTGTGTGTGTGTGTGTGTTCACATGTACATGTGTTTTTGTTAGGAGGCTGTGATCTGTCAGCCTCCCAGAGCTGCAACACAAGGTAAATGCATGCTGGCTGGAGGCCATGAGTGTGTCGGGGGCAGCCAGGCCCCACCTCGCATGCATTGCTTACTTGCAGTGATTTAGAGAGATTATACTCTGGGAAATAATTCCCAGTGGAACCATGAACCTCATCAGTTCGACTGTTGAATCAGTAATTTCCAGACATTTCCGGAAACTACCAGGTGATAGCCTCAGGTAGCTGTAAGCACCAAGCAGAACTCTCTGTCCCTTAGCCCTGTGATCAGAGCTGTGTCCCAGGCCTTGATGGAGGGAATATTTGGAATGTGGCAGAGAGCAGCCGTAAAGATTTGCACCCCAGACTCCTTGGTTTCATAAAGAAGCCAAGATCACAGGCATGAGTACCCCTTAAGAGCGGTTGCCCAGCTCACTGTGAAGTCAGTGACGTATATGCATTTCTCAGTCAGGGAAACCATGCTCCAAGTAATGAGTTTGTGTTTGATCTTTAAAATACTGAAGTTCTGAGGATGGAACACACTAGACTGCTGGGGCCACAGCGACAGGAAGAGAGCACAGTGAGTTTGGAGCGTCAGTGGGATTGGAGGGGCAGGGAGCTGGTCTGGGTCCCGCCTGGCCCTAACCCTGGTGTATAGCTGGTGTGGGACAAGTCATTCCACGTTGTTTGGCCTCAGCCTTCTCATCCATAAAATGAAGGAGTTAGATACCAGAGAGTCCCCTCCGATTAAAAGATAATAATCTTGAAATTAGAAAAGCCTGTTTCTGGCAAAACTGTATGTTATTGCTCATGTAGAAAACAGATTTCCTGATGGTCAGACTTGGTATGCTGTGGATACTCTTTTCTTTTGTTATTGAAACCTCAGATGCAGAAGCTAAATTTCCAAGTGTTGCAGTTATCTGTTGCGAAACAAACCACCCCAACAGTGGCTTGAAACAACAGTTATTTTGTTCATGAATGTTGGTATTGACCAGGCTCAGCTAGTTGGCTCTCACTTGGGGTCTCTTGTGTGGTTGCGAACCAATAGTGGTTGGGTTGGGGTCATCTCCTAGGCTTCTCCACTCTCATGTCTGACGCCTGGCTGGGACTGGAACAGCTGGGGCTCCTCAGGCTTTCCTCCCATTCTCCGCATGTTCCCTCCACACCCTCTCAACTCCAGGGAGCTGGAGTTCTTACATGTGGCTATTGGCCCCCCAAGAGAAACCTGTGGAAGCTGCGAAACCTTTCCTACCCTGGCCTTGGAAATCACATGTTGTCACTTCTGCTTCATTTCGTTCATTGAGGAGTTCACAAAGGCACACCTAGTTTCAGCGGGAGGGGAACCAGACTCCACCTCTTGGTGGGAGGAGTGTCAGAGAACTTGCGCATGTGATTTTTCAATCACCACACCAAGCATCCGGAATAGCTGAGCTGCCCTCCTGCTTAGTGACGGGATGGCTTAGAAGATTTCTCAGACTCCTGTGACTCTGTCACCAGGGTCAGAGGCAGTGGAGAAGATATCTGGCAGCAGGAACCTAGTTTAATGGGGAGGGAAGCTCTACTTAGAAGAGGAAGATATTTTAAATTACAAGGAAAATGAGATAGAACTCTCTATATATATATGTGTAAGGGAAAGTATACCCATGTAACACATATGTCTTGTCCATGTGTATAAGCAATTTTAAGAGAAAAATTTTACCATTAATTTAATTAAGCGATGGTGTGCATGAGATGCCAGATCGGGGAAGGGGCGAGCATGAACGCAGCGGTTTCCAGTCCTTATATTGTACTACTAGAAGTTCTTTCCCCCAGTCACTTGCAAAATAAAGCTAATTGGCTGGATTGTTAAAAAACAAAACAAAACTCCAAACGTGCCATAGAGAGCTCTGAAACGTAGATAGGAGAAAACAGGTAAGACGGAAGAAAAGTCAAAAGACCAATAATAGAAAACCAATCCCCAAAAGATTGTATATCATTGCTTTGGATTGCACAGAGCAGCGTGCGGGGTAGGCAGTGAGGGAAAGTGGCTGAGAGTACAGACTCTGGAGCCATGCAGCTCACCATCCCCTAGCTGTGTGACAGCAGGCAGGTTCCTGTACCTCTCTGTGCTTTTCCTCAACTGCAACAGGGAGCTAATGGTAGTACCTGCCTCGTCAGGGTGTAATGAGGATTGCTTCAAGACAGGCTTAGCCCTGGGAGTGGCACATGGGACGCAGGAAGCACTCAGTATGGATTAGCCGTTTCTCTGCACCGATTCCCTCCTTGCCTTTGCCAGGTGCAGATATCATGCCCAATATGGACTGTGTGCAGCCAGCCAAATAAACAGAAGGAGGTCCTTTTCTTCCCCTGGGTCCTGGGAACATGTATGCATTGGAATTCTAGGTAGGAGGAGGCCTTCGTGGACACCTGGGCGCCCATCAATCTTTAGGTTTCCACCCCACTCACACGCTTGTCCTTATTCCAACATGCTTTAAAAATCAGTTTCACGTTTAAAGCACATCAAGCTACATTTTAGTTTTAGTCTCCCTTGTATATTTGGAATTAGAACCTCCAGAGGCCGTTATGCAAATCAATGCAAATGACATGCAAAGAAGCAGTAGCCCCAGATTGTGGGGAGCGATTGAACAGGCCAGCATAAAAGGCCTTGAATGAAAATTTGCATCTGTTAGGGGATTGAAGGCCTTGCACAGCTATTGTGACAGTGTTCTGCCCTTTGCATTCAGTTGTTAACCTTTTGTACCCAGGAGGAGAGGTAAACTCTTGTCTGATTTCCATAATGAAGGTGACAGTAGAGGTTAAGGTTGTTTGGGCAATGCAGTATTATAGCATTTTTATGAAGCAAATGAAAAGTTGCTTTGAAATAATAGCTGTGATTCAGGCTGTGTCCCCAACCAGCTGTGTATTCTTGGACAAGTCACTTCACTCCTTCCGTAGCTCCCTCTGGGAAATGAGGGGATTGGATTAAGTTACCCTAGGGCCCCTCTCACAGTAACAGCTCAGTGTCTTCCCTTAGGTGAAAACCCTCTGCAGCCCAGATGGCAGTATCCATTCCTTGTACCAAAGGTTTACTCTGAAGTCAAAAGAAGAAATGGCTCAGAGGCAACTTAACAGTCCTCCTAGAGAGAAAAATAACTCTAGGGATGCAAAGGCAAACATATTTACTTACCGCAAGACAAGTTCCAGTCAGACACTTTCCAGCTGGGAGGATTTTAGCCCCTGAAATGCTCCTGGTGGGAAAGTCAAAGGAATGTCTTTCCCTGAGTGTTGTAAAGACCAGGATGCGTTAACCCCTCTGCCTCCGCTCCCACCCCAGGCCTGTCACGGGGGTCCATTGGGATCTCTCTGAAAACTGTGCACTGCCCTTGGTGCCTCTGACCTCTAATGACACCCAGCACGCCTGGTGCTCCACCTCAGGAGTCCTCTGGGCCCTTAATTTTAACGCCAGCTGTTGCGGCAGCCACCAGTGGGTGCAGGTGTACCCAGAAAGCCCCTCTCTGACTCAGCCACATGGGCCTCATGCAGGGGTGAGGGGGTGCAGTGGAACAAGCACCCATGGCCCGTGGAGGGAGCTGCTGGGGAAGGAAGTGCTCCTCTCACGCTCACAATTTGAGGTGCAATCTACTCAAGCTCCTCAGAGCTTCCCAGCGAATTTGAGTTGCCCACCCTGGTCAGCTCATAATTTGCCCTTGAATTGATGTTCCCTGTTTCACTCATTTCAGACCCCATGGCTGTCCCCTGAAATCACTTCCCAAAATAAACTACCCGCACACAAGCCCCGGTCTCCACCTCTCCTTTTTCAGGGAGTCTCTAACATAAGACACTTAATTCGAGCTGCCGTAACACAGGACTATAGACTGGGGCGCTTAAACCACAGAAACCTGGTTCTCACCATGCTGGAGGCTAGCACTCCAAGATCAAGGTGCTGACTGCGTTGGTGTCTGATGAGACCTCTCTTCCTGACTTGCCAGCGGCCCCCTCTCACCATGTCCTCACGGCCTTTCCTCTGCATCAGTATTCCTGATGTTTCTCTGTGTGACCTAATCACTCACCTCTTCTTCTAAGGACACCAGGCAGATGGGATTAGGACCCACCCTCATGGTTTCCTCCTACCTTAACTTTTTTAAAGGCCCATCTCAAATGCAGTCACATTCTGAGGCGCTGGGGGTTAGGGCTTCCACATAGGGATTTGGAGGGAACACAGTGCAGTTCATAACACTTATATTGAACCAAGGCACTCAGGAGCCAAGCCGAGGCTTCTCAGGGAGTGCCCCTCAAAACACCAGAGGTCTCCATAGCAGTGCTAAGAGTAGATTGTCCCTGTGATATTAAACTGCAAAGGAGGCGCCGAATAACCTTGAACTGGTCAGAGCATAGCAGCACATTGTTTCTTCTGTGGCTGCAACTCCCGTCCTCTTCTTCCTCCTTCTGTGTCCCTGGAGACGGTTGACCAGGAAAAGCATGTATTTCGAATACAGCCCTGTTTTCATATACTTCTGCTACTGGAGGACTTGGGACCTGTTACTTCCTCTCCCTGAGCCTCAATTTTTTCCCCAGTGAGTGGTTGTGAGGACTGAACCAAGCACGAACGACTACGCAGGAAGAGGTGCCCAGTAAACAGTGCTTAGGATCCTCGTGAAGTGGACCAGACCACGAATGAAAGTTTAGAAAAAGCAGGTTGCTTAGCGCAAATTGTTGGTCCTAGAGATAATGGGTGCTACGGTCTCTGTAGGGTCTCCCATCCCTCAGCCTCCCCCCACCCACTCATTTTAAAGTGCCAGGTGAGAGAGACAGTGGTCCACTCCAAGACCCCACTCCACACCTAAGTCAGAGGTGGCCCCACGAGAGATCCTGGGCCTTGTTTCAAAGGCATGCCAGGAGATGACTTCACCTCTCCACTTCCTGGAAGCTCACCGAATGCCTGACTTCCCTGCAGCAGCTCTGCTGACCATCCGAAACTCCCGGGAATCAGCACCAGGGCCCGAGCTTTGGCCATCCGTCCTGCTGGAGTGTGGTGGGGGAGGGAGGCTCCGAGAGAGTGACCAGAGAGAGACAGATCTCTGCGCTGCCATGGCCAGCCAGCTAGCAGGGCTGAGGGACGGGCATGAGATGGCCGAGAGGGGGCTGGTGTGAACGAGCAGGATTTCACACGTCAGAATCAGGCCTGACAGTCTGTCAGGCTGCTCTGCAGCTATACAGACCAGCCCTTTCCAGGCCCGGTGTGGTACAGGGGTGGCCAGGCTTCCAGTCTATAATCTGAATAGATCCTATGACTCACATTTATGTCAGGTATTATTTTTACAGATAGGCACATACTGTTGGGATTAATAAAATACACATGTATTTGGAAGTGTTTTTAAATTTGTAAGCTTTTGTCCTTATGCCTTTTCTCTATGAACTAAAAGCACACACTCTGACTATTATGCAAAATCCATGACTTTCTTCTACTACTCACAAGGGCTCCTCCTCCTCAAAAAGTCTGGACATCACCAGTGATGTCCCACAGAGAGTTCAGCCACGTGAGCACCATAGGAAAAGCAGTTAACACGACAACCGTAAAACCAACTGGCCTTTATGGAACACGTCCTCCCTTCCAGGCTCTATGCTAAGTGTTTTACGGGCACCTGATCTGGTCACCCCCCTGTGGACCCCTGTTCCCTTCTGCCTGTCATTCTCCAATGATATGGAAGCGTCTCTGCCTTGTTTTGGGATCGTATGTGGATTTGTGTAAGCCCATCCAGGGCCAGAGACTGCCCTGTTCATTTTTTGTGTCCTCCAAGGTCGAAGAGAGGGTAGACCCTCCTTAATTGCTTGTTGAGGGGGCCTGAATGAACAGAGGTCTGTGTGTACTATTGTCTGGTTCATAAATGGAAGCCTGAGAAAAGGCATGGCATTGGGTCAGCTCCACCCACCTACGCCTTCCTCATTTGACTCAGGGTGGCTCACAGAGCTGCCACCTTCCCTGTGGTCAAGCTGGCCTTGATCACTGCCTGGCTGCAGATGGCCAGGAGCCATTCAGAGGCCACAGGCTATCATCCCACTCCCAGCCCCAGCCTGTTCTGAGAAGCTGCCTTGGTGGCGGGCATTCGGGAAAGGATGGGCCTGGCCAGTCTAGCTGGCTGTGCTTCCCCTGGGGCTGGGTTCTCTTCCTGACAGTGCTACATGGCACCTACCTCACAGACCCGCCCAGGTCCACAGTTCTGTGTCTGACGAGTGTCAGGGCCGCAGTGTGGACCTCGGGAATGTTCCCGATGTTCCCCTTGAGTCCTGGTGCTTTATAGGTATACAGATCAGGAAGGCGCAGGCTCGAAGCGGCTCCCTGGGAATTTTACCTCTTCTCTCTGTCTCCCTCTCAAGGCTTCCTCCTGATCTTGGCACTGACTGAAGCACTGGTATTTGCTGCCCAGGACCCATCTCCCAGGGAATCTCTTCAGGTCCTCCCTTCAGGCACCACCCCAGGCACCATGGTGACAGTACCCCTCGGCTCTACCAGATACACACCCGTGGCTGCTGCCCCCACCTCTGTGGTGACACTGACCCCCCATCTCGATGGACCCTCCGCACAGACCGAAGCCCCCACAGCAACGATGGCATCCCATCCAGATGGACACCCTCCTGCAAACACCGTTTCCGCCATTATGGCAACAGCGACCACCCCCCATGCTGAAGGCCCCCTGACCACAGGGCCCGTTCCTGCTGCCATGGCAACCACATCCTCTCACCCAGAGGGCCGCCCCCTGGGGGAGGCTGGGCCCGCCGTCCTGCTGACAAAGCCAACTGGCGCCGTCAGCCACCCTGCCACAGCACCCACCCGGGCGACCATGCGCAGACCCCCCAGACCCCCAGGCTCTTCCCGAAAGGGGGCCAGTAGTGCATCACGTCTTATCCTGCCTGCGCTCAGTGGCCACCCTGGAAGGAAGGAAGGCCAGCGAGGAAGAAATCAGAGCTCCACACATCTGGGGCAGCAGCAGCCCTTAGGGAAAATCTTTCAGATCTACAAAGGCAACTTCACAGGCTCCATGGCGCCTGAGCCCTCCACCCTCACCCCCAGGAACCCACTCTGGGGTTTCTCCTCCCCGCCACAGACCCAGACAGTGGCCACAACCACGGTGCCCAGCAGGACCTCATGGGCACCACTCACCACCCCCCCGGTGCCCGCAGAGGACAAGCCAGGCCTTCGCAGAGCAGACCAGGGGGGTGGTCCTCCCTTTGCCAGCCAAGGAGGGGAGCCAGATGCCACAGCAGCCTCAGGTGCCCCTGCCAGCCCACAACCTGCCCCAGTGCCTTCTCAGCGTCCCCGTGGTGACCCCCAGGACAGCCCCAGCCACGGTGACTCCTGGCTCACTGTCACCCCTGGAACCAACAGACCTCTGTCTGCCAGCTCTGGGGTCTTCACGGCTGCCACAGCCCCCACCCAGGCTGCCTTCAATGCCAGTGTCTCAGCCCCTTCCGAGGGGCTTCCTCAGGGAACATCCTCAACCCCCCGGGCCCCAGCCCACGCCCCCGGGGGCTCAGAAAGCACTGTTTCCCACGCCGAGGAGGAGGATGTGGCCACCCCCACCATGACCCACCGGGTGCCTAGTCCGCTCTCCACAGTGGTGTCCACGGCCACAGGAAACTTCCTCAACCGCCTGGTCCCTGCCGGGACCTGGAAGCCTGGAACAGCAGGGAACATCTCCCATGTGTCCGAAGGGGACAAACCCCAGCACAGAGCCACCATCTGCCTGAGCAAGATGGACATCGCCTGGGTGATCCTGGCCATCAGCGTGCCCATCTCCTCCTGCTGTAAGTGCCTCGCCCTCTCCCCACTCCTCCCTCCCTTCTTCCTCTCCCTCTACCACATCAACTTGTCCATCCCCAGAATTCCTTTGCCCCCAGAGTTGGGCAGTCACCACCACGTGGGCTGCAAAACGTCTTAGAACCCCAGGAAACAAAGTAGCAGGACAAGAATCATAGGGGATCCCCGCCCCTGGTCCTTGGCTCTGCCAGGCCACAGCTCAGATGACCCCGGGTCATAAAGGCACAGCTCCCACAGGGGAGAACCTTGCAGGTAGTCCAGTTTAACCCTGCATTTTGCAGATAGAAAGACCAAGCTGGAGAGGTGACATGGCTCACCCAAGACCCCAGAGTTAGAGAGGCAGGCCTGAGATGAGACCTCAGACACCTGTCTTCCAGCCCAGAGCTCTTGTCATGACACCATCCTGCCCCCCTCACCCTCAGGTAGCCTGCTAAGGCCTAGAGTGGCATGGTACCAAGACACCATAGGCGAACGCTGTCACACCAAATTTACAGCCTCCAAGTAGCGGAGCCCTCACCTTCCTCTCCTACTTCACTTCCATCTTCCTTCCTGTCTTTCCTCTCCTCCCTCATCTCTTCTCCTCCTCCTTTCTCTCTCTATTCTGCCAAGGAAGAAGAGATGGAGCTTGGATCTTGCAGGAAATTCTGTTAGCCTTGGCAGAAACATATTCTTGTAGATAAATCGAGGCTTGAGAGCTACCTGTGAATTTAGCTTTGCTCGCCCTCTACTCCCGGTTGTATATGTTCCTGGGTGATGTGAGCTGGATGACCTCAGCGCTGTCTTTTGCTTCCACTGACATTGGTGAAGGGCTCTCCCCAGGCCACCAGCACCTCCTTACTGCTGCCTGTCACTCCTCTAACGAGGAGTTGGGAGGCTTTCTCCCTGATGTCTCCATGAAGAAGCAGATGCAATCGCTCAGGACCTTAGGGCTTCCTTTATGTCTTCCCCGTGTACTTGATCCTAGATTCTAAGAGTCTCTCTGATAACCTCACAGGAATCCTCACTAAGCTCAGCCCCACCCCGCCCCAGCATGGTTGCCCAGCCTTCCTCTGAACCCTTTCAGGAGTAAGAAACCCCCTATGCTCCTTGCTCGTTGGACAGCTCAGGTTGTTAATTACCTGGCTCTGTTGGGGCCTGACATTTGCCTCCTTGTAATTTCCGCTGTATGGTCCTAAGCCATGCCGTCTAAAACTACACAAAACCAGTCAGTCTACCAACCCCTGAAATGCTTGAAATGGCTCTCAAGGCCAGTCTTCTCTTTTTCCAAGTGGCTCCTGATACTTCAAGTCTCTTCATAGCACCACACGGCCCTGGCCCTATGACCCCCACCCCCGCCATCTGCCCTGCTAGATGGCCCCCAGCTTATCCTCACTCCCCTAGAAGGGAGAGCAGAGCATTCCGCATGCCGGGCCATGCAGAGGAGAACAGATGGTGGTGGTTCCTTTGTTCTGTACACTGTGGCCCCATTCAGGCTCTCCGCACTGGCACCAACTCTGTGCGTAGCACTGACTGCCACATCACACCAGACTTTGCTCTGGTCTCTAGAGGAGCAATGTCCTAGAGGAACTTTCCACAGAGGAGGCTGTTCAGCCAGATCTCCCAGCCTTTGCTCATGCCTGGGTCGTTTGAACATTAGTACAGGGGGTATATGCCTTTACCTGATTTCTGCTTGGTAGTAAACGCCGACAAGATCTTATTAATCTAGATTCTGGATTCTTTCCAGGAGCCACCTCTCCCAGCCTTTGTCTCCTACTAGTTAATAAGCAAAGCCAACTTTCCACATCACGGGTGGGCAGCCTACCACTCCTCAAGACCCAAAGCAGTACAAGGGAAAATATTTGCAGGTTGCGTATTTCATTGTTTCATTAAGCAGTTTTCTCTCATGGAAACACACATGTATTCTTAAAACTGTGATTTGCCCACTTCTGAAACAGAAGAATGATAATGAGAAAATATTGCACCACTAGCCAATAAATTATTAATAATCGTCATATTAGAGAAGTAACCGCATTAGAGACAGCTTTCTAATTTTCCATTCTTTACATGTGTCTAGAGGCTACAGATTACAAAGTGAGTTCCCATTTTAATCATTTCACCCTTAAAATAGGTTAGCCAGAGGAGTAAAATAAAGGCAGAAACAAACACACTGCACAAGGAACACACCTTACAGGTGGAAAGTAAGTCACCAGGTGAAGTAACTTGCCTGGGGCCCCAATCACACATGAGCCAGCCCAGATCTGGTGATAGAATCTGTTTGTCTGATTCAACACAGTATTTCCTGAGTGCCCATTGTGTGTGCCAGGCACTAGGGAATCAGAGATGTGTGACGGCTCCCCTCCTGGCTCCCAGAGCCCTCTCCCCACCTGGGCTTCCTCTTTGCCTGGACTGACCAGCCCAGAGTAGATGTAGCCTTTGTCCCCACAGGCCACACCCACCTGGGTTTTGCAATTCTAAAAAGCCTTTCCAGCCCTTTCGCTATGTATGAGTTTGAGATTAGATCAGATCTTACTGCCAAGCCAGAAAACCCATGGGCTGCCTGAGCCATTCATAATAATGGCAGGCGAGACAGAAGCAAAGATACAGCCTGGATCTGCCCCTCAGGAATGCTTCTCGCACTGACAGGAGCCTGCAGGTACTGGGGATAGAACATATCACTTTGTAAAGGACGATGCAAACCTTTGTTCAACGAGGACTCTTGTAGCCCTCGGAACCACAGACCTTACTTCCTGTGGCATCTGTCTGCATTTCCACCATCGGCACAGAAAAACAAATGTAGCCGAGACCTGTTTTGGGCAGGCTCCATTAAGGCCTCACTCACCAAGGTTCCTGCCTCAGCCCTGGCTGCCTCCTCGTACAGCTCCCTGTCCTTGGTCATGGCCCCAACTCCTGTGGGACCGTCGTTAACTCTGTGAAGTCCCGGATGAGAGGGACATTAAGATAGAAGAATACTTGTCCAACTTCAGAATGCTGTGCTTTCAAAGCACAGATGAGTTGGTAGGCAGACTGCTTTCATAGCCGAACCCCACTCTGGTCATCAGGTGAGCAGATCCCTTTCAGATCTAAGGGCCCCTATCTCAGACCTTCCCAATGGCAACATTTATCCTAAAACTCGCGCTACTGCCCTCCAAGAAAGTTCTCGTCCTTTGCCAGATTGCCAAGTAGTTCCGGCAGTCTGGGTGGTAGCAAAGTGCATGCACAGATTTTCTCACACCTGGCTTTTCAGACCAGCCATGGCCCTGGCCCTGCTTGTCTCCATCCACCAGGAGCCAGACTTCAGATGGCCGGGACTGCTGAGCAGATGGGTGATTCCCCTGCTCTGGCAGAAGCAGGGGATGGTCATTGCAAATCTCAGGCCTGCCCACAGAGAGATGTCATCCATTCCACCTGCCCTTCCAGATCGTGAGCCCCTCCCAATGGTTGAAGGGTATCTGTGCCAGGACTAAGAAATGCTTTGTTTCCTGAGCTATGCCAGAGACAGCCACACATGGTTTCAGATGAGAACCAAAATTGATTGGATCCAGGCCACATTTGGCTGGAGCAGAGGAGACGAGCAGCTCCTGAGCTGGTCTCTGCTGCCACCATCAGGACACATGGAGCCCACAACCTCTTGCGAGAAGCCCCTATCAGGGCCTGGCACTGAATTGGTCCTCACTCACCACTGTCAGTGCTCTGGGTTCCCATCAGGACGTCAGTTTGTGTCTCTACCAGGCACTCTGGCCTGTTTTGCACATTCCACATCCATTCTTGAGAATGTCTTCACCCAGCCTCCCTAGAAAAAGATGGGGGCTTTATGAGAGATGACAAGAAACAAGGCCAGCTGATGTTTTTTATCACCAATCCAAGTCGAGCCTGGCTGAAGCAGAGAAGCAGAGTAGCACCTCTCGCTGACCTTGGACGTCTGAGGGGCCATGTGCACTTTGCCACAGTCTGGCTTCCTTCCAGATGTACAGTAAATGTCACTGGAGTATCAACACTGGAGTAACAGTATTCAAAGAGATACCACGTCCTTGGGCCAACATGGTTCTCGACTATGTTAGTTTTTCTGCAAATGGTAGTCAAATCTGAATTTATATATGTACCTTTTGCTCACAGGCCCAGAATGACTTTGTAATTATTATATAAGAAAACCTGGGTCAGAATTACTCTTTCCAATGAAAAGAATGGAAGAAATTGGGACGAGAAGGAAGTGTGACTAAGAGGCTTGTCTCCCTGGGGCTCGTGAACTAGTCAAAGAAGGAGGAGGAGGAGGGGGGAGCAGCCTCAGCGAAAGGCAGGGTTGTCCAGGGGGTGTCACCTCAGCTGGACCAGAGTGTCATGCCCACGCTCACACACTTCTCTGTGCTTCCCAACTAGCGCCCCCTGGTGGGAACTCCCTTGGGCTCCCTCAGGCATATTCCCACCAGCCAGGATGGGGAGCCAGACAGTAAGCCCCCCGACCTAGTTCCCCTGTGTCCATAGCCTTGTGTCCAGGCTGGCCTCCTTCCATACCCAGAGGCCTCCCTGGGCCTTCTCCCTCAACCACCAAGTAGAGAAATGATTGCCCACAGCCTGGCTCACCCCTCAGGTTGGCACTGCTGGAGCCATTCTTCCCTGGAAGGTCTCAGGTTTCTCATGTAGAAAATGAAGAGGCCTCACTGAACTATGTCAGAGCTCCCTGTCCTCTCATTTCCTAACTTTAAACCTGCATGAATCACTGGAGAGGAAGCCTTGGCTTGGGGACCAAACACATACCTGGACGTCATCCCAGCTCTCCCACTTGTAGCCTGTGGGGCTTGGACAAGTTACTTACTCATTGGTCCAGTGTCTTCTCACCTGTAAAAATAGGGCCAGTGACCATTGCTTTAGTCTGGGGCCTTCGGTAGGCAGACACTGACATGGCATTAGGCCTGCAAGAGATGTGCTGGGGAAACACCTGTGACATGTAAAGGAAGGGACTGAATTAGGCAGGAAGAGCCTCAGAGTGGAATATGGATCTGGCATCTGTGAAAGGAGAGGGAACAGCGCGGACTGGATAGGAAGAGTCTGGGACTGCAGCACAGTTTTAAGAACGTTTCTGACAGGCCCGTGGGAGTCCTCAGGCCATTTGAGGAGCCCCCTGTCCTGCAGGAACAGGCCTGAACTAGTACGGCTGCTACAGCCAGTCACACCTGAGAGCAGCCCGGGAAGCGTGGCCTCAGCACATACATGGTGGTGGGGCCAGTAGGTGGCAGCTGGGTCTGTCCCTGAGCTGTACTTCCTACAGCAGGATATCTGAGCGGAGCATTTTCACGGCTGCAGCAACCCCCAAACCCAGAGACTTACTGTGAAAATCAGAGATGATGCTTATAAGGTCCTATCACAGTGTCTGCCATCGAGAAGGTGCTCAGTAAATGGCAGTGGTGATTGTTATTTAGGTTGTTGTTAGGATTTGCCGTGCATTCTGCAACAGGCCACAGAGAGAGCGCTTTTCGCACGTGTTTGAAAAGGCTGACTCCTCAGGGAACCTGTAGGATTGTATTTCCATTTCCTGTCACCATGCGTACCATCCCTGGAATCATCCCCCTCCCAGAAATGCTAACACAGTACCCAGGGCTCTATCTTAAAATCAGTGACCTTCCGCCTTCCTGTCCCACATCTGACAAGCCCCGTGGACATCGCTGGGAAGCCAAGAGAACTCGCTTAGTTCTCACTCCAGTTTTACAACTTGAGGAAGCAGGGAGCCCAGTGACCTCCTCTAGTCTTGACGGCTGTTGCCTTTGGAGAAACAGCAGTTGAAGCTTTGACTAAATCGGAAAGGGGGTGGCTAACACCTTGTGTTTGCACAGAGCTGTGTAGTGTACAAAGTGCTTCCACGTGCCTGAGGTACGTTCCCTCCGTGTTCAGGACACTCTGGGACAACAGGCATCAACCTGAGAGTCACAGGGACTTGGGGTCAGGTAACTAGCTCAGTGAGCAGGATCAGTTGGGTTAACTTCTGTGAGCTTCAGGTGCCTTTTCTGTAAATGGGAAGAGTAACGGTGCCTTTCTCAGTTACTTTGTGGGTTAAACCAGACTGTAAAGGCCTAGGTCAGTGCTGGGGATAGATGAGTCTGAATTGTACTATTCTTGCTTAGATGAAAGGTGGGACCACAGAAATAATGAAAATTGTAAACCACAGGTGAAGCCTTGGCCTTGAGCCACCCAACAGTCACGCAGCCCAGTTTTTCTTTCTACATCTCTCTTGTGGAAGATGCTGGGAGAACGAGAAGAAAACTCTCCTCCATTAAGTACCTATTGGGTGTCAGGTACTGCACTAGGCATTTTGCATGAACTTTCTCTTTAACTCATTACAACCCAGTGAGGTCCATAGTAACCAGCCGGGTGAAGTGACTTACCTTGTGAACACGTGGCAGAGCCAGACTTGCACCCGGGTCTTTTGGACTCCAGGCCCATGCTTTTTCTATAGCCAGCCCACTTCTAGTATGCCAGTGAAATGCCACTTGAGAGGCACTGGGAACTCCTGAGAGAAATATAACCCGGCCCAGAGCACTAACAACACGCGAGGGGAGAAAGCTGGGAACAGAAGTCCCTGTTCCCATCCCAGGCCATCCTGCCACAGTGCCAGCCCTTCCCACAGGCAGGATCCTGGTCCTGTGTCCTAAACAGGCCCAGGCTCCAGAGCCAGGGCAGAGTGGACTTGGAGTCCTGGACTGGGCATGGGGGAGCCAAGAGACCTAGACTCTGCACCCTGAGCCAGCCCAGGTTAGCAGCATGGTTTCACTGCAGCCTAACCCTCTCATTGTGGCTGCTGTTTTACCAGCTTGAATTCCCCCAGGCTGTTTCACTGTCCTAGTTCCAGGAGCAGGGTAGCGGGGTAGTGAAAATATGGGCACCAGAAAGAGGGAGACAAGACCTGGCGTCTTGGCCCAGCCCTGCCACTCATAGCCCTGTGACCTGTGGCAAGTCAGCTAGCAGCTCCCCCACCCCCACCCCCATTCCTCCTTCAACCAGTGGAAGAAAGGGGAAGGAGGGAGGGAGGGAGGGAGGGAGGGAGGGAGGGAGGGAGGGAGGGAGGGAGGGAGGGAGGGAGGAAGACTCACAAAATTTAAACATATCTATGCCAGCCAAATTCCTCTTAGCTCAGAAATTTCCTTTATATTTTCAAAAAATTTTTAAAGCGGACCTGGTTGAATGATGAGCAAATTAGAAATCTTTTTGCTCAAAGCAGATTGGATGAAATGGAAACTTGTCAGATCTCTTGTCCAGAGGCCTTCTCAAGCTGAGATGCCGGCAATGCCAGCAGCTGGGAAGAGAGCTCCAGAATCCCTCTGTCAGGGAATTCCTCCCACAGAGGTCTGAGGTGTGGGCCCTGAAGTCTCAGCTTGTGTGTGTGCCAGCTCTTGCTCCTACCCACACCCGTGCATGCAAAGTTCTCTCTGGTGCTGGCCAAACCTCAGGCCGCTGTGGACAAAGCTGGCCCTCTGCTGCCCCCTGGTGGCCATTGCCATCATGGTGCCAGTCTCTGTGGACAGCTCAGCCTGGGGTCCCCTCTCCTTAGCACAGATGGTTGGCGCCTCCAGGATTCTGGGGGCAGCCCTGCCCACCCCTGGCCTGGAGTCTCAGCTACAGGCTCTGGTGGTGGCGAGCCTGGGCAGGAGCTGTCCAGTTTTCATTTACTGGCTTCTTCCCAAGAGGGCTCTTGTCACCCTTGTCATTGTATCAGCTGCTCTACTGTGAGCCTGCACAGCCATCCCACCTCTGCGACCTTAGAAGCCTTCCCTGCCAGCATGCCCAAGCCACTCTGTCCCCACAAGTTCATCAGCATCCAAACATGCTCCTTCCTGCCTGGGACCCCCGAGTCTGAGATTGAAAGGACAGGGTCATATGCTAAGCTGTGCAGAGCCTTGATCAGGCCTTTCCGTGGCCTGATTAGTCTTTGGCATGTCTTTGTGAGGCAGAATCATGGGTGGTTAAAAGCACAGACTTTGGATTCCAGATGTCTGGGTTTGCTCTTGGGCAAATCACTTCACCTCTCTGAGCCTGTCTGTCATATGGGAACCCTAATAGTACTGACCTCGTGGAGTCAAGTAGAGGATGAAATGAAGTCATATTTATAAAGTGTTTGGAACCCTGCCTGGCACATAAATGCTATATAACTGTTAACAGCTTTTAATTTATTTTTTTTATGCTGATGATAATGGTAATGCCAGGGCAGCTGTTATACCAGGTCCCAGACCTCTGCCCGGTGATTCTGCAGGAATCACAGACTCGTTTTGTAAAGTTCACTGGGCTCTGCACCTCTTTCTGCCAGCCTCCTGCTCCTCTGACCAACAGTGCATTCCAGAGCACACATTGCAATGCTGTGCAACCAAGCTCTGGGGAGCCCTCCCACTGAAAGAGCAAGGCCTTTTCTTGGAGCAGACTCCAGAAGTAACACTGCAGCCTCCACAGAGAACTGAAATGACACCCAAGTCTCTTGCCTCTAAGGCCTATGGAGGCAGCCTCAATACATGGCTCTGGCCTCACCTCTTACCTCACTCCACTCCAGCCATGTTTCTCTTTTCTCACACATATCAAGCGTGTCCCCACCTCAGGCCCTTTGCACATGCTGTTTTCTCTGCCTGGAACACACTGCCCCCATTTTGCACATGGCTAGCTCCTTCCCCACCTTCTTTTCTCAGCTCTAAGGTCACCTCCTCAGGGAAGCCTTTTGTGAAGACTCTAAAGCACTCTCTCCTTCACCTCATCTCCGTTGTCTCTCTCACTTCCCCCAGTTTCACTTTTTTTAGCAGTTATCACTATCTAGATTTACCTTATTTATTCATTTTATTTATTATAAGTGGTCTGACTCCCTCTACACCCCTCCTTACACGCACTAGGAAGGAAGCTAATGAAAGCAGGGCAGCTTTGTCTTTTTTTCTCTCCCCATCTCCCCAGCACCTGGCACAAAGTAGGCACTCAGCATATATAGATATTTGTTGAATGGACAAACGAATTAATGAATGGGGTAAGTAGCTGAATATATGACTGTCACAGCCCCGCCTAGAGACTGGCCTCTGTCACTTGGCAGTGCTGGCTCCGTGCCTGTCGCCTGCCTCCCCCTCCCTAACTTGGATCCCTTCCACAGCCGTCTTGCTGACCGTGTGCTGCCTGCGGAGGAAGAAGAAGACGGCCAACCCGGAGAACAATCTGAGCTACTGGAACAATGCCATCACCATGGACTACTTCAACAAGCACGCAGTGGAGTTACCCAGGGAGATCCAGTCCCTTGAAACCTCTGAGGTAATGAGCCCAAAACCAGGGGGTGCCCCCTGGAAGTACTGGCCCCACGGCCCCAGAAAAGTGCAGGCTCCAAAGAGAGCCGTGGAGCATCTGCTCATTTCTTAGCTCCTTACCCCTCAACGTGTGGTCCACGGACTAGCAGCAGTCGCGCGAGGAGGCTGCCAGCCCCGCCCAGCCCTGCTGAATCAGGGTCTCCATGTTAGCAAGAAGCCCCAGCGGCTTCATGCACATGTGAAAGGTTTGGAAGCAGTGTTCTTGAGACATTGGGTTTCTGAGAACAAGTCAGCAAATATTCATTGAGGACCCATTTTGTGACAGACACTCTCTAGGGACTATGAAGATGAGAGCTTGCTCTCAACGGGCCCAGGTTCCAAGATGTGGTTTAGGTATGGACCCCACACATCATTCAAAACCAAAACAAATGAGGGGAGATGCAAGAGGAGTTACTAAGAGCTGTGGTAACCCAGGAGAGGAAAGCCTTCCCAGTGGAGATGCTAGGAAGGATGAGTGGATTTCGACACGTATTCCAGTAAGACGTAGCCAAGGAGAGGTGCTAGGTATGGCACTGAAGGAAGTGTTTGCCTGAAACACCTGGCTGGCAATGAGACAGCTGGGCTTTGGCTTCAGAGTCTGTGCTCTGAAGGTGGACAGAGGCCAGGGTGCAACAGGAAAGGTAGATGGGTTAGGCATGCCCTTGAATGGGGTTGAACGGACTTTAGTCTTGGGCAGCAGAGGGTCACTGAAAGTTTTGAGTTTTGTGTAACCTAGTTTTAGAAAGATGGTGCTGATGGCCTGGTGATGACACTCTACACATCATCAATGAATGGAAAGGAAGGGTAATTTAATGGATGGGTGAATGGATGGGAGGACAGACAGAAAGACAGACTAGAAACAAGGACATCAATTGGGATGCACTTGACATGGCCCTGGAGAAAGATGGCGGACATCCAAGGAAAGGCAGTGAGAGGGAGAAGACTTGTGCTGGAGGTACACGCCCCTCTGCTCCCACAGGCCCATCCCACAGCAGCCAGGGTGAGCTTTTGTAGACATAAATGTGGTCACATCTCTCCCATCACTCAGAAGCCTTCAGTAGCTTCCTGTTGCTCTGAAGGTAATGTGCAGAGTTTTCTACAGGGCCTGCAAGGCGGGCCTGGCTCCAGCTCCTTCCCCCCTCACATCATGCCCCTCTCCTCCCATTTACTAAGCTCTGGACACACTGGATTTCTTCTCATCCTTTACCAAGTTATCTCACTGCAGGGCTGTGCATGAGCTGCCCCTCTCTCAGAACGCCTTCCGTCCCTCCCTAGCACCCCCTTCACTTGTCTCCTACCCCCCATTCAGGCCCAGTCTCCCATCACTTCCTCAGAGAGACTTTCCCTCACTTGTCAGGTTGGGTTCAGCTCTCCTATTTCATGGCCTCAGCTCCTTATGCTTTTCCATCGTGGCACTTATCAAAGTTGTAAGTATGTAGCTGCTGGTCTGATATTAGTTTAATATCTCTCACCCCGCTAGCCTAACCAGTTGTCTCCACATTGCTAAACCCAGGGGTCAGTTCTGAGCACTCCTGTTACTTGATCTACCAGCAGCATTTATCAGCACAGTCAGTCATTTCCTCCTCAGATGTTTCTTCACTGGCCTCTGGGGCCCCGTCCTGTCCTGGTTCTCGCCCCCTCCCAGCAGCTCCTTCTCAGTCTCCATCATTGGTTCCCAGTTCTCTCCTGACCACTGGCACTGGAGTGACCAGTCTCACTCCTCCCACTGCTTCTCTTCTTTCTTCTGCGTTCCATGACTTGACTACTATCTCTGCACTGTTGACTTCCAGTTTCTCTCTCTGGCTTTGACACCTCCCCTGAACTCCAGATTCATATACCCAGCTATACACATTGTCTAATGGGCATCTCAAAGTCAACATGCCCAAGACTGAACTTGACTCCCTCCTCCTGACCCAAAAGCTCACCTGCTGCTTTTCATTATGTAGATGGCACTGCCGACTGCCTTTTCCTCTGCACAGCCCACATCCAGTCTGTCAGCAGCTCCTATTGGTTCTTCCTACCCAGCCGTGCTTCTCATCACCTGCACTGCTATCCCCCTCATCCAGGCTGCCATTGTCGCTCAAATCATGGATTGCTACATTAGCTTCTGAAGATAGGATTTCCCATTACCGCCTTGCTTACTGCAGTCCGTCTTCCACACAGTAGACAGACAGTCTTTTCAAGGCAGCACCTCATGTCAGCCATGGCTCCCCACCCTCAAATGGCTCCTCTTCACACTTTGAACAAAACCCAGATTCCTCCTACCAGACCCTTCGGGGGCTGGCCTCTGCCCCTCTCCCTGACCCTTCCTGCCAGACTTCCCCTTGATCAAATACTCAAGCCACACCGACCTTTTTGTTCTTCATCACAATTTGCTTATCTCCCCCTTAGAGCTTTGCTCTTGTGCCTGTCTGAAATGCTCTGCTCCTGGCTACTTCCAGCCCTCACGCCCTTCGGGTCTCTGTTCCACTCTCACCTCCTCAAGGAATCCTTACCTGGCTGCTCTGTGCGGATTAGGAGCCCCGCTCCAGCCCCAGTTCTTTATTCCCTTCCCTGCCTTATTTTTCTTCAGAGCATGTCTCACCACCTGCTACTGCATCACTCTCTCTGTTGACTGGCTTGTTGTCTGTCTTCCCTGCTAGAATGGACGCTGCCTGCAGGCAGGAGACTGGTTTGTTCTACTCACTGCTCTAGCCCCAGCACCTGGAACCGGGCCCAGCACTGGGTAAATGTTTGTCACATGAATGAACCAAAAGTTTTATTCACGATTTACCCATCACCCAGCCCAAAGCCCAATACACAGTGGACGCTCAATAAAAAATTTTAACTGCAGGACAAACAGAGAGAAAGGCTTCGTGAAGGCACTGACCGTTAGCATGGTCAGTGTACATTTCGAATAGCAAAAGTGTACCTGAGAACTGTTACAGTGAGTGAAAAATGGGTGACTTGGCAAAGGAGCTGCCCCCACTTTGAGTGTGGGCTGCGAGCCCCTGGACTCTAAATTTCTCACATTCTCTTTATAAATCAATAAATGGAAACCAAAGCTGAAGGACAGTGCTTGTGAGCATATCATAGAAAGGGCCAGTTAGTTGTCTGGCCCAGAGTACGAGGGCCCCCATGGGACACAGGCCAGAGGCTCCTGGAAGGAGCCCCTTCCCCCCAGCCATGAGCTCAGGATCCGGCGGTTACAGCAGAACCAGCAGCACAGCGCTCAGTTTGGCTTCGGAGTGGATTGTATCAGTTTCCCTCCCAGCAGGTCTACTCTCCTCATTGTGCTTTATTTAGAGTAATGCTGCAGTTTGTTCCAACTCTCTGGGCGCACATGTGCACTGCAGACCACCCACAGAGTGATCATATGGTCACAGGGCACGTTCCACCATATTCCACAGCCACGGGACCTGCACTCACGTGCCAACTTTGGAGGCTGCCAAGTGCTTGGCCTAAGCAGGTTTGTCTGGTGCTCTGATCCCTTTCTGGGTTGATGAAAGCAGCACGACATAAGTCTGGACCGTGCTGGCAAATTGTGATGCCCAAAAGGTGCTTGGAAACTTTTCCCGGCTTGCTTTTCTTTTTCCCTCTTCCTTCCTGTCCTCCTCCTTGTTTTCTTCTTTCGTACCTGAGTTGTTTCCTAAATAACTTTCTCTTTTTTATGCAAAGTCCTCACATGGTTCATCCTCAGTCAGCACAGTGAGAACTAAAACAGCAGCCAGATCTCAGCCTCCAAAGTGCCCCCCACAGCTCAACCCAAAAGCCCAGTAGCGAAGGAGGATTTCCATCCCTCACTGACATGCCCCGTGTACCTGAACTGCAGAGTTGGCCCCATGTCTACCCCTCAGATGGGCACACAATGAATTCCAAAACATTGAAGGAAATTCTTGTCTTCGGAGAGAACATTTTTACCAGCATAGGGCCTTCTCCCTTTCTCTCCTCATTGTCTATAAAGCAGTATGAACACCTCAAAAATTTCATATGCTTTGCTTAAAAGCAAACTTCAGAGAATTCCTTGTGGCTTCTTAAAGACATCCAAGCAGGTCTGGCTTCAGCCAGTTCTACCGTGGCCTGTGGATGGGCCTTTGCCCTGAAATCGCCTGCAGGTTCTGAGACTCCAGTTGTTCAGATGTGGAACAAGCTATGCCTTTTTCTCCCCTACATCGACACCTGAGCCTGAGTCTGAGTACGGCTGGTTCCTGGTCCACAGATGCTTGCAGTGTTTGGTAGTTGAAGCCACAGCCATTGAGATGACGTGAGCCGTGGGTTGCTCATTTCTAGGCTTTTCCACTCCTGGAGCTGTGTAGACAGACTGAATTATTCACTTACCACCTATTGTGCAGTCACACAGAGATTCAGACCCATTCACCTCAGCACATCTACAAGAAATGGGGCAAGGATTCAGGAGGGGAGGAATTAGCCCTTGAAGGCCCTGACAGGTGGGCTGTGGCAGGAGAGGAAAGAGGTGGGCAGATGTAGGGTGTGTTCAGGGAGGAAAAGCAGCAAGGTCTCACAGAGGTCTGTGAGAGAGGCAGGAAGCAGAGTCTGGGGCCCAAGTGGACCAGGGTTGGCCCATTCGCACGGTGAGCCATGCATTGTGTGTATGGCCAACAGGGAGCCTTCTCCGACGTTGACAAGGAGAGCAGTACCATTTCTGGCAACCTGAGGGGGTGATTCAGGAAGCAGGAAAGCTTTTTTAGAAGCTTCTCTAAGAATCTAAAGAAGAGCAGAGAGGGCTCTGTACCTCAGCATTGGCAGTGAGGAAGATGAAAAATGTTTACCAAGCAATCTCACGTGAAAATCAATGTCCCCGTGGGTACATTTCTTTAAGAATGGCCGCCTCTAGAACCCTCCCCGCTCACACCATCTCTCCTCCCTGTCTCGCCCCAGGACCAGCTCTCGGAGCCCCGCTCCCCAGCCAATGGCGACTACAGACACACTGGGATGGTCCTGGTTAACCCCTTCTGCCAAGAAACACTATTTGTGGGAACCGATCAGGTATCAGAGATCTAAGTGCGGCAGCCCTCGCTTTGCCATTCCCTACCTTTCGTCTCTAAATTACAAATATACAAATATATATTACGAATATAATCTTTGTGTAGCCCTGACTTAATGAGAAACATTTTCAGCTTTTTTTTTTTCCTAAGAATTGTCAACATCTTTTTTATAAGTGTGGTTTAAAAACAAAAACTTTACAGAACGATCCGTGGCTTTATAAAATAAAGGTGTTTCTAAGCAAAGCCGTTGCATTGATTGCTTCTCTTAACCACTGTCCCTGAGCACTTGTGGGTCTCAGCAGCCCTCAGCAGGGCAGGGAAGAGACTGACCTGTGGAAGCGGAGTGTTCAATGGTCATGAGCCCGGCCCTTTGCGTGATTCTTAAAGCTCTGGTTCCTCTTGATTCCATCTGACCCCCTGCCTTCCCCCTCCTATGCACACCCGTGAAGGGCCACCTGGGGGGAAGAGGTGACAGACTCATGCACTAAAGCAGGACAGGGGACATGTCATCAGCGCAGCGGACGAGTGCCCTGGAGCCTCACACTGGCACCACTGGCTGCCAAGCGCAAGTGCATCCGAGCAGACGCAGGCAGGGGCAGCAGCCCTCCAGCATCTTTGGAGTTCCTCAGGCATCCTAAGGCCACATCCCTGTACCATCACACGACAGGCACCTTCCGCTGTGCTGACAGGACTGCCTTTCCCTCGTGAAAAACGGCTCCCCTCTGAGCACATGCCTGCATCCTCTCCAACACCCACATCTGCAGTCAACGCTCGCTCGTGCCTTTGTCTGGAGAGGGTTTAGATGCGGATGCCAGCCTGGAGCTTGAGAGTGCTTGTCCTTTAAGGGTCACATGCGTATTGAGATTCAGCTTCGTTTTCTCAAGAGGCCATCGGACTCTGCCCTTGAGGAGCACTTTTCAGTAAGAAGCCTTGAAGTGTAGAGCTGTAATTTCCTAAGTCGTCCTCCTGTCATCTTAAAAAAACGAGATTTCCAACGTGATCGTTTGGGAGAGGAATCATTACATCACTCCCTCCTCGGCCTTGCAGACCCACTTGGAGGTCATCAGATGGACTCGCCCCCCAGCTTTCATTTCCAGCCCTCCTGTACTGCTCCCATCGGTGGGCAGCTTCCTCCACCCACACTGCATCCAGCTTGGCCAACGGGTCAGACCCTCAGAAGTGAGAGAGGGCCTTCAAGAAATGTCTGTTTCTCCATTTTTTTCCTAGTAGATAGTGGCTGGGACAAAAGATAACTGCTTTGACACTTTCTTTCTCTAAAAGAAAAATAGTTTGATAGTATATTTTGAATATAGATGTTCTTATAGTCAGATTGGGAATTGAATTTGAATGTTGATTCATACGTTTGTGTTGTTGCTGTGGTCTTTTATCATGACTTTTCCTTTCTTCCTACATTTTCCTTTAAAAAAAAACGATGGCCTTCAAAAATGTGTGCTCTCAATGCTGTATGACCGTACTTAACATGAGTTCAGTGGTTGTCTCTCTTCAAAGACTTTTCAGTCCACAAAGAAGCAGGTTAAATGTTGTTCTGAAATTAATTTTCTAGTGTGCTGTTGTCTGACCTTTTAACCTGATCATAATATTTCTGTTAGCTGCTGCATTTACTGTATCAATATGTGTGTGTCTATATAGAAAGCTGTTTGTAAAGTAAAATTTATATATAATATATGTAATCAAAGATACATATGTTATATATACATATGTGGATGTATGACTTATTTTTCCTTATAGACAGAATTCAGCTACTATGTATATATAAATAAACTTATTTTATTAGCCAGAAGCCTAAGTTGCTAAGACATTTTGTATTCTTCTCATTTTAAAATAGCTTTTAAGTCTTCCTTTAGTACTAATACCACCTAACATCCATCTGTATTGTTTAATCTATTTTAACCGTAAATTGGGTTTTATAAAAATGATGAGCTAATAGGATTAGCAGTGTATTATTTGATAAGCTAAAACCTTTCAAACATGTTTGTGATTTCTCCAAAAGAGAATCATCTCACTTCAGGTCTTCGGAGACACTGGTATCAATTAGGATACATCCCCTTCTTATCCTCCCCCGCCCCAAAGCTCAGGTCTTTATTGGAAATATCTTTGGGTCAGAGAAATCTGAAGTTAACCTGGCCACTGAGTGCTACCATTCTGTACAGAATAATAGTACCTAAACCTTTGCAAACAACTTAGATGCTTGAACCCTTCATTTAGCCTTGGACGACACATGCTGGAATTCACGAGAGTGCAGCCCCTTGGGACATGTATTAGGTGGTTGTTATAACACAGTCTCATGGGCACCCTGCTCCCTTCAGGGGGCACCAGAGGTGGTGTTCACAGTAAGAATACCACATCTAAATAAACAAGGGACACAGCCGGCCTTTACTTGAGCAAGTTAGTTCCTTAATCTTTTACTCATTTAACCAACATTGATATTTATAAAGTACCTTCTGTGTCATCTCAAAGAGACAAACTAGAAGAAGAAGGAAGAAGAGCCATGGTGTCCAAATCAACAAGGAAGAGTACATAGACTATTCCAGTAGGCGACCAGGGTGCTTACCTCTTCCTGTGTGACCTTGGGTAAGTACCCTGCGCTCTGGGTGGTGGGAGACAGAGGTTGTCCTACATGAGTCACTGGACCAGGAGTCAGAAGAGGCCTCATCCAAGCTCTGCTACTTTCTGGACATGGAACGTTGGGCAAGTCTTAGCCAGTCACAGGACATGGGATGATATTTCTGGAGTTGTGCAGTGTGCAGCCCAAATGACAGTACATGTCAGCCCTGTACCTAAGGGTGGAAGTGAGACCCCAATGAAAGAAAACGTGGAAGTCATGCACCGCACTGGAAAGGATTCTACACACTGGTGCCCTCCCCTTCTCACTAGAGGTGGATTTCCACATTGCAGCATCTGGGATAATATCCAGTCCCTGGGTTTTGGCTACTTGATTTCTCTAGGGTAAACCTCAAGTGCAGTGGTTTTTAGGTCCATTTTGTCATCCCTGGGGCTGAAGAAGTGACTGGGGTGGGACCATGACAACACGCCTTAGTGGGTTCTGAGGATAGGAATTACAAACAGCAGTGTCATCGAATCCTAACTGGGAGTACCCATAGAGAGCTTACTGGAAAACCTTCTCTTTGTGTTACTTAATAGTTTTCTGGCAGATGGAGAAACAGATGTATAGGAAACGGCTAGAGCATAATAGGTGCCCAACAGGTATGGGACCTACATTTGCCCAATGTCCCTTGTCTAATGCATTAATGAGTTAAGAGCCCAGCCCACGCCGGTGAGTGGGACGTATGGTTCAGAGAGGTGAAACCATGCGGCCAAGATCTGGCAGCTGATGAAAGCAGTTTTTGAGGGAAGAAAGATGCTAAGAAGGGACATGAAGCTGCTCCCAGGACTGAGGGAGGGTAAAGGAAGCAACAGGCTTCGTTTGTTTCTCTTGAGACCCTGGCGCTCCCTCCTGCCATGGCTGGTTCACATCTGTTTCCATCCTCTATTACCTGTCTAGACATGTGTGCACATTCACACACACCACATGTAGAAGGATGTAGAAAGCCCTAAGACTGGCCCTGGAATACCTGGATTAATTGAGTCCTGGCTCAGCCATCCACTACACTTGTAATCTGAGCCTCGGTTTATTCATCTGTGCAATGGGGGTGCTTGATACCTGCCTTGCCCTCTCTTAGGTAATGAAATACACAAATCCAGATGAGCCATCCCTACAGCCTGCACTGATTCAGCCTCCCCCACCCCCAGCAGAAAAATCTGGGTGGTCAGGCACATGACTCTGCAGAGAATACACGAGGCCCTCTCTGCACACAGCCCTGGACAGGGCTGGTTCTCTTTCAGCTCAGTGAATAATGGAAACTCATGGAAAAACAGCAGACAAAGCAGCCCTGGGGATAGGGGAGCTTCCAGAGAGGCCTATGACTGGGCCACAGGGACACTGTGGCTGGAAAGCAAATGCCACTGGACTCTGTAAACCCACTAGGCACAGCAGAGGCAGAAGAGGTGATGAGCTCAAGGCGAGTGGTGGTGGGTGCGCCCTCCGGTGCCAGCTCCAGCATGTCCCTGCAGAGGCACAGGGCATCCTTCAAGGGAATACAGTCACCATCTTCCCTGGATAGCCCCCCGGGCTCCAGGACCAATGCCATGGGTGGCCTTGTCCGAGCACCCAGGGTCTATGTAGGGATGGCACCCAGTGGGTACCCAGGTGGACTGGGTGCCCGCGTGACCCGCCGAGCCCTGGGCATCAGCAGTTTCTTCCTGCAAGGGCTGCAGAGCTCCAGCCTGGCCACGGCACCTGCTCTAGTCCTGGAGAGGGACCCCAGTGCCATTGAAGACCTGGGGGGCTGCCTGGTGGAATACGTGGCTAAGGTGCGTGCCCTAGAGCAAGTCAGCCAGGAGCTGGAGGCACAACTGCGGACGCACCTGGAGAGCAGGGCCGAGCGCTCAGAGAGCTGGGAAGTCCTCCGGGCCTCCTGGGCCAGCAGCTGCCAGCAGGTGAGTGCCAGTGCCCGTGCCCAAGGGCTTTGCAGAGGTTCCGGGAGGGGATGCCCACTGCTGCCTTTTGCACCATCTCTGGGAGGTCATTATCAGAGAACAAGCGGGCTGAGGCCGGGGGCAAGGGGCAAGTGGTCTGAGGCCAAAGAAACTGACCATAACCTCCTCCACTTCCATGCCCAAAATACTAATGGCAATAATAACGGCAATAAGTGTGGTGTCCTAGGGGCCCGTCCCACACGAGTCCCTCTGCGTGCACTATCTACTCTGATGTTCACAGCAGTGCTATGCGGTGGCTCATTCACTGATGGTGCTTTTCAGATTAGAAAACAGGCACACACAAAAAAGGTTATTTGGCCAAGATCATGCAGCTAGTAGGGCGACGGAGCTGAGATTTGAACCTGAATTTTTCTGGCTCCAAAGCTTGCTTTGGTCCCATTACCTCGGGCTGCCTCTGTTACTTTTGTGTTAAGAAAGGGTTTTTACAACCACCATCAAATGGAATACCATCACGTGGGTGTAGCATTAAAAACAATGAATACATGGAGCTGTGTTCCTATATCTATAACTGCACTGTCCAATAGAAATAGATAATTTACAAGTTTCTATTACCCACAGTAAAAAAAAAAAAAAAAGTGAAAAGTAAAAAGAAACAGGTGACGTTATGTCTTACTTAACTCAATGTATTTTAAATGTTATTTCAACATGTAATCAGTATAAAAAAATTTAATGAGATAATTTACCTTGAAATGGAATTTGCTGCAGTGATAGAAATGTCTAATAGCCACACTGTCCGGTGTGGCTGCCACTAGCCTCAGATGGCTACTGGGCACTTGAAATGTGGGTAATGAGACTGAGAAATTGAAATGTTTATCGTATTTCATTTTTGTTACATGTGGCTATATTATTAGATAGGGCAGGACACGGAGATTTCATCTTTTTCTCTTAGTCAGGACCTGCTCTCCAGGGTGATTTCTGCAGAGTGAGTGCCCAGCTCATCCATCATATCTGGTCTGCAGCCCGTGGGTCTAACGCTGGGACTCCAGCCAGCATTGCACAACTCATCTGTCTCTTTGTGGGTGGCTGCCTTCTCTTCTCCCTGCCTCCACCAAATGCTGCCCTTGGGATCCCTTGGAGCTAAATCAGCCTCTCACCCAGCCAGCAACTGCCAGCTCAGGCCCCTTGCTCCCTGGGTCCCAGCATGCGGCCCCCCCGAGATGAGGTCACAAACCTTCATTTGTGAGTGGTTGGGTGATGCTGAGAAGACACACTAAAGGGCTCCCCAGTTGCCCCTCCTGCCTTTTATTTCATCCCAGAATGCTTCTCCTTCTCTGTCAGTCAGTGACTGACTGACAGCACAGTACGCACGACACACAACACTGTCCTCTCTGCTTTGCCCTGGAGCTGCTGTTGTGCTGGCATCCAGCTGGGCTGTGAGGAAAAGCCATCTCAGAGCACGCCCGGGGCCTTAAAGCCTTCAAATCTCAGGCAGCCGCTCCTCCAAGATTCACCCCAACAGTCCTGATTCCAAATACTTGTGTCCTATAAGCCACCAGAACGTCCTTAGATATACCAATATCTCAGCATCTACAGGATAATTTCTTGCACTCAAATGCCACACAGACTTTTCATAAGACAGGCGTCCCAATTTCTAGGTCAAAGAGTATGGCCAAGAAATGAGTCCATATGCAACAGACACTGACTTGGTCTGACTCCAGCTAGCTACAGGAGCTTGGACAATTTACCCAACTTCTCTGATCCTCAGTTTCCTTAATGGTGAAACGGGAGTAATAACGGGAATAATAATGCCGCAAATCCGTAGATAATAAGTTGCATGGTTGCTGCCTGCAGGTAGACTACAGACCAGAACACTATACAGGGAAACCAGTGCAGCCACAGTGCTGCCAGAGTGAAGGCCTCATACCCAGACGGTCCACCCCACCACAGGTGGTTGGAATCCCAATGAGGGTCATTTTCCTCTTAAGTGACTGTAACTGACATCCAGAGTATGACTACAGAGTTCTCCTTTTCTTCTTTGTTTTTCCAACATGGACTTGAAGATAGTTAGACCAACCTGTAAAATGGAGCTATTTTTGTATCACACAGCCCAGCCTTCCAGCCACATTAATATCTGTTCTATCAAAAAGAACAAAAGAAAACTCTATGCATTTGAGAAACACACGGATTTTCCTTTGTTGTTGTTACAAAATTGACCCATACTGCTCACCCCCTCCAGACCCCAACACATACAAGATCTGACTGACAAATAAGTTTGCGAACTTGTTGCACCGGTATTGCTAACATTTTTTTATATCAGAGGGATTATTCATTCTGAATTTGTACCAACTGGACAATTAACCAAGTTTACTATTTGGAAGTGCTGAAAAAGCTGTGTCAAAAAGATAGACGACCTGAACTTTTCACCAACAATTCATGGCTCTTGCATCACGACAATGCACCAGCTCACATGGCACTGTCTGTGAGGGAGTTTTTAGCCAGTAAACAAATAACTATATTGGAACACCTCCCTACTCACCTGATCTGGCTCCCAGTGACTTCTTTCTTTACCCAAAGATAAAGGAAATACTGAAAGGAAGACATTTTGATGACATTCAGGACATCAAGGGTAATACGACGACAGCTCAGATGGCCATTCCAGAGAGTTTCAAAATTACTTTAAAGAGGGAACTAGGCCCTAGCTTCCCCAGGGAAGTACTTGGAAGGTGGCCGTAGTGATATTCATCAATGAGGTGTGTAGCACTTGTTCTAGGATGAGTTCGCAAACTTAATTGTTCAGACCTCATAGCTGTAGGATGGCTTTGCTGACACCTGCTCTCCATCCTGGTATTCCCCACCCCGTCCCCAGAATCATCTTTCGGACACATGGGATCTGACTACATTATGTTCCTGCCCAAAACCCTTCTGAACTCCCATCACTGACAAGACACAATCCATGGCCTGGGCTCAGTCCACAAGGCGCTTCTGAAGCCACCCTGCTATCCTAGCCATGCCATCCCCCTGGGAGGCCCTCGGCCTGGCTGCTCCTGAGATGCTTCCCCTGCTCCTTCTATAATCCCGTGGCAGCTTCAATGTGCACCCACTGTGCAGTTACCATGTTGCCCGTGGTCAGCTGCATGCCCATGCCCTCACACTCTAGGCCCACTTAGGCCAAGACCGAGTCTTCCCAGCACAGTGAGACGAGTGGAAAGGGCATAAACTGCGATTCCAGTGAACTTACATTTGGATGTTGGCTCTGCCACCTATAGCTGGGTGATTTTAGTCAGTTACTTAACTTCTCTGAACTAGTTTCTTCATTTGCAATTTGGGGATCACACTATTTATTGTACAGAACTGTTAAGGGGCTTAACTGAATGTAATGTACCCAGTAAAATCAGTGGCTAATGGCTTAGAGAGACCATTTCATTCCTGGCATTGCAGGTGCCTAGATCCACTAACATGATCTATACTCAACACGAAGCGGATCTCCCTTCAAATCCTGGGTCTGCCACTTAGATGGACCCACCATTCCTCTGATCCATATCTCCCTTTCCCCATCTTCAAAATACATGAAGACCTCCCAGGGTCATTGTGATCATGAAATGAAATAAGAGGCACGAAGGGGCTTCAGAGACTGTCAGGTGCTGTGTTCATGCAACAGGCCATCCTAAGTCAGGGCGTCAGTCCCCTGAGGGCTGCGCCTCTGACCATGGGACTTGCTGTTGGAGGCCATGCCCCCGCTTAGGACCTTAGCAGTATCCCTTCTTCCTCCCTCCACCCCTAACAGTGTCCTCTTCACACAACAGCCACAGAGCTACAGCTCCTCGTAAGCCCTCTCTGTCCCCAAACAGTAGGCCTCACATCTGGCTGCTCAGAAACCATGCCTCACCCCTGGGGTGTGGGGCCTCCTGTCTCCCCAGCGCTCTGTCACGGAGTCTGAGACTCACCAACCAGCCTGTCCCCGCAGAGCTGCAGGAGTCAGGACGTCAGCTCCTGGGGGTTGGGGGGATCTTCTCCATCATCACTCACTATGCAAGTTTGTGAGCCTTGAAAGAATTGGGGTCAGAGTAAGGGTCGGCTTCCCAGACATGTGACCACTACTGTCCTACAGGGCTTGTGCTCAGAAGGGCCACAAACTTGGCGTTTAAGACTCTGCACTCACCATCTTGAAATTCTTAATAACTTTATCTTTGAATTGGCACCTTGTAAGTGAAGTCTGAGGGGACAGTGGAGCATGTGTCAGGGTCTTAGAGCCTCAGCTCGGTCAGGTTCCCCGCTCCCGTTGTTTCCCTGGATGGCACAGTCTCAGGCCCCTGGGAACCCTGGGCCCCTCTTGACTTCCTTTCTCACCCCACCCCTCAGCAAGGGCCTGGTCACAGATGTGGGAAGGGTCAGGGTGGCCTCTTGGGGTGGGGCACAGCAGCAGCCATCCCATCCAAGGCTGGCAGTGCTACGATACATTCGGCAATCTGGGGGGGGGGGCCTCTTGCCCACCCTTGACCCAGCTGCCTACAGAGTGGCACTGAGGTTTCAATACTCTTCAGGGTCACCTGTTCTCCATGAGTTGGGGTGGCCAGTCTATGGGAAAGGAGGTGCCTGGTTCACTTCCCTGCCGTTGGCCAGGACATAGCACATCAGTCCAGCGGCTGAGAGAAGGGGTAACCCAGAAGCTGGTGGACCACACAGTGCCCCAAATGGTGTGGCAGGACCCCCAGGTACCTATGAGGGTTTGCACTCGCCCCTTGAGGGTTTGCACTCGCCCCTTGAGTATCCCTGCGCCTGACAAAGTACGAGATTAAATAACAAAATTACCATGACAGGACTAGAGAAAAACCATGGACGATGGGAAAAAAGCTTTTAAAGGCACTTTTTTTCTCTGCTTTTTGAACAAGGTGCTCTGCCTTTTTATTTTACACTGGGACCTACAAGTAATGTAGCCCGTCCTGGTGAGGGCCAATGCATGTGACGCTCCTTTTCCATTGCAAACGTCTCCCTCCTCTGTGTTAGACCCTCTCAGCCATTTCTCCTGCTAAGCAGTGAACAGAGACAGGAAAATTCCCAGGTGCTGACCACGGAGCACCCAGCACCTCCCCGTCGCCCAGGCAGAGGTGGCCCGTCCCCTCTCCAGCTCTGCTAAGTGCTCCTGACTTGTCTTGCCACGTGAATGATGCTGACAGTAAGTTCTGGTGACAGTAGGTCCTTTCGTCCTCAAACTGGCCAAACACAAGCCTGAAATTAGACAGCTTCCTACTTCAGAGCTGCAGGTAGAAAGAAGTGGGGACAAAGGAGGTAGAGCACAGAGGTTGCATCTCACAGCTGTGAGCAGACGCTGGGGCCAGCACATGCCGCCTGGGGAAGCAAGGGGACCGTGGAGGCTTAGCTTTCCACCAAAATCAGTGGCCTCCATGGGAGAAAACAGCAGCTGACACCTCCAACAGCAAAGGCTGTCAGCTGGAGGAAAGGAGAACTCAAAATTACTGAAAGGCAAGAGGATTAGAATTTTAAATGGGCCTGATTTAAAATGAGACTGCCGCTTCCAGTCCCTTTTCTGTCCATACTCTGGGGACCTGCTATTCAGGGAAACAGCTGGAAATAAGCAATCTAGATCAGGGCCAGGTTTCTCTCCCCTTAGGACCTGTGGTCCTAGCAGAATTTTTCATTTTTGTTTTTAAAGAAATAAGAACTAATCCCTCTCCACTGAATAAAAAGAAAGGCAACAGCGTCGTTGTTCACATTTCACAACCTACTGTCCCTGAAAGGAGTGGGGATGGGGGGGGGGGGGGGCCGAGGGGGGGGAGAAAGAACCATGAGCTATTTTAGAATCTGCAAAAGCCTGAATACATTTATCCAAGATAAAACCACTCCATCTATGTTTTAAGAAATACAATTCATTTGGTCAGAGCAGGCCAGTGAGGTAGTCACTCTGTTAGCCAAGCTATAAGGGACACTAAAGTATCATTAGACATGTAACTATGCAGAGAAAATATGTTCAGGAGAATTCCTTTTAGGGAGGCTGATACTGTGTTTCCCCAAAAATAAGACCTAGCTGGACAATATAAGCCGGGTCTTACATTAATTTTTGCTCCAAAAGACGCATTAGAACTAATTGTCCAACTAGATCTTATTTTCAGGGAAACAGGGTATATAAGACTAGAAGAAATATTTTGATGGAGCAGGGAGGGGAAGGAGACGTAAGTCTTCCCCCAAGGGTCATGGTCATGGAATATAGGTGGTCAATAAACTGCTTTCTAAGAAGGGTGGTTTCTGATTTCCTGGGGGCTCTTGTTTTACTACATAGAGTATCTGGGAAAGAGCAGAATTGCTAAAGAACATAGGGGAGAGACTGAACCCTGTCACTTGGGCCTCTTTCTGTGCCCTTCCAAAACACTGAGCTCAGCCACTCTTAAATCTCAAGATATTTTAAAGTGTGTGGTCCATGTTGAAGAATGGAGGACAGAGGAGTCTAGATGATGAAAAATGCGGGGCTGTGCTGCAAAGACAGGAGAGTTTTTTTGCTTTGTTTTGTTTAGTTTCAGGTGTACAAAACAATGCAATAGTTAGACATTTCACCCCTCACAAAGTGATAACCTCCCTCCCCCAATCTGTTGCACCTCTGACATCATATACATCTATTACAATTCCATTGACTCTATTCCCTATGCTGTACTCCATATCCCATGACTATATACATTAAATTATAGTTGACATACAATATTATTCAGCTTAAGCTTCAGGTGTACAGTGCAGTGGTCAGGAATCTACACCGTCCATGAAGTGGTCTCCCTAAAAAGACATGTGCTCATCTGACACTCTACAAGATCTTTACAACATTATTGATTATAGTCCCCAAACTGTCTTTCATATCCCCATGGCAATACTGTAGTTACCAGTTTATGCAAAGACAGGAGATTTTGAAGCCAGAGAGCCCTGAGGTCAAACTCAGGCCCTGTGTGACCTTGAGTTCTTCGTTGATCTCTCTACATCTCCATTTCTCATCTATATAATGAGGATGTTTGGAGACTTTCTTGACATGATAAAATATCTCAAAGGAGAAAACAATGGTATTCTTCCTACAGAAATTAAAAAGAAAAGGATGCCCACCATTTCTACTATTATGTAACATTGGTCAGACGCAATAGTCAATGTGATTAGACAACAGAGAGCAACTGGAGGCGTTAAGAAATAGAAAGAGGGAAAATGTTGGTCTTTCTGGAAGGCTCAAGAGGATCCACGTGAAAACTGTACAACAAACAATAAGGTAATTTTAGTAAAGTAACAGGTTATAAAGTAACATTACCATATATATAAATAGCATACATACAAACAACAAAAAAGATATAAGGGAAGAGAAAATCTCATTTATAATAGCAAAAAATGAAATGCCTCTTAATAAACTTAACAAGAAATGTCCAAAATCTCTATGAGAAAACAATAAAAACCCTCCTTAAAAGACACAAATGGAAAAAAATATCATGTCCTTGAATATAAGGACTCAATAGCATAAAGATGTCAATTCTAAATTAATTTATAAACTTAATGTAATCTAGTTTTTGAAATACCAAGTTTTTTAGAACTGGATGGGTTTATCATAAATTTTATTTGTAGGAACAAAAAGGCAAGAATAGCCAAAAAGAAAAACTGGGAAGCAAAAAAGCAAGGGAAACAGCAACTCTCCCAGACACTAAAACATACTAGCAAGTCTCAATCATTAAAGCTGTTTCATATTGGCATATAAAAGATGGGAAGACCAATGGAACAGAACAGAAAATTCAAAAGTAGGCCGTACTATATGTGGAAATTTAGTATTGATAAAGACAGCATTTGAAAACCAATGGAGGAAAGAATGGACTTTTTAATAAATGGTATTCAGACAAATGGACAGTCAGAAGGAAAATAATAAAATTGGATCCATCCCTTACTGTACCCTGGGATCAATTCCAAATGTATCATATATTCAAATATTAAAAAGGAAACCATATCAGAAGAAAGCACAGATGAATTTCTTTATAGCCTTGGTGTGGGAAATTTTTCCTTGATATGATTTAAAATCTAAAATCAATAAAGGAAAATATTGATAAATTTGATTACCAGAAATTTTTAAATTTTGCAGTTTTGCATTGCAGAATAATGCCATAAGCAAAGATAAATGGCAACCTAGGGGAAAAAAGCATTTGCAGCTCAGAATATAAAAGGCTAATATCCCTATTCTATAAACAGCATTTAAAATTTGAGGTTTAAAAAATAGTCAGTAACACTCTTATTTTTATATAGGCTAAAAATATGAATGGACAGTTGACATAAAAAATAAATGAAAATGGTTTTTAGCCATAGAAAGGGATGTTCAACTTCACTCATAATAAGAGAAATTTAAAAAAAAAAACTACCTTAGATACCATTTTCAACTATCAGATTGGCAAAACTCCAAAAGTATGTCAATCTATTTTGTTGATGAAGCTCTAGGAAAAGATACAAATTCATACAGTGCTGATGGGAGTAGAAAATGTTACAACCTTTTTTGAGTAAAATTTGGCAAAATCTAGACAAATTATACATGCATTTATGTATATGAAATTTGATCCACCAATCCCGCTTCCAGGAATCTCTCCCAATGACACATTGACAAAAAAAATGGAAGGAGAACTGACTCTGGGTGGTGAACACACAATGGGATTTATAGATGATGTAATACAGAATTGTACACCAGAAATCTATGTAATTTTACTAACAATTGTCACCCCAATAAATTTAAAAAAAAATGAACAAGTAGTATGCATAAAGCTGTTTATTTCATCTTAATCAATAATAGAAAAAGACTGGAAACAACCCAAATACCTACAATCTGGGACTAGTTGAATAAGCAATGATACATTTACAGAAGAAATGAAGAAGAGCTCTATATGGAGAGAATGTGAATGTCCTTTTACCCATTTATCTAAAAAAAGGGGAGGGATATGAACATAAACATACACATTTGCTCGTAATTGAAAAAATAGAATGGAAAAATAAACCATAGTGTTTTTAAATGATCACTTGTAGGAGAAGAGAGGGAATAGGGTAGAGGGAAAAGTGAGACACTAGAATGTTTAAAATTTATCTTGTGATGTGAAGATGATTTTGGAACCATGCAACTATTTTATAGGATTACAAAACAAATTAAATCCTAAAAATCAAAAGGAAAAAGGAAACAAATGAATCCAACTATGTATCAAATTAATAGCATAATCACAGAGAGAAGAACTATTCCAAGTGATCTTTTATACCACGGTAATTTGACTGTATATCCTTGTGGAGCTACAGAGGAGTACTGCAAAATGAATCCTAAATAAGTTTTAGTGATCACCTAGTTGGTGGTAGTGTTGGTACTGTCATTCTGACACTGGGTGTGTGTGGGTGTGTATGTGTGTGTGTGTGTGTGTGTATATTGGGATAAAGCAAGAGTGTGTCATTGAGAACTGAGATTGAGTGTAGGTGAAAGGAGATGCATTGTAAGTCTAATAAAGTTTAGTGACAATTATTTTCTAAATCTGAATTGGAATTATCATAAACTCATGATGTGTGTGATCAAAAAATAAATATATAGCTCTGGCTAGTGAAAAGACCTAGAAATAATAGCCAACCCGGTGACAATGGGCATTTTTGGCCCAGATTTGTTTTCTCCCTTCTTTCGCTAAAAGAAACAGAGGCTCCTAAGAGAAATGCTGAATCCAGGCTTGGGGGCAGGAAATGGACAAGATGAGTCTGAAACATCTTGCCATACCAAAACCAAGGAAGTTATAAAGAACTAGAGTCAGGACAAAACACGTAGGAGCCAATTTGAATGAGATCCCACTAACCAAAGATGGTTAAGTATCAGTAAGAATGGTAACTGCAACAGATTGAAACACACCAAATATACTTACATCTATGAGTTCAGTATAATGCAAAGAAAAAGAAATCCCTATTTAGTTACCTTTGGAATCTGGTGGGTAACCAACTCATTATTTTGAAAACTGATAAATAATGAGAGAGAAACAGGCATTTTGTTCTGCTTTTCCTATAACACCTGCAGGTACATCATAGTAAGAAAGGAAAGGAAGTGTCTTTTATAGATATATTCCAGCTAAAAATATATAATAATATAATTATTATTAATTTTATTTATATTTATAATTGATATTAATCATTAAATAAAATATCACCATCTTGCAACCATAATAAAATAATCGACCTAGGTAATAATGATCATCAAATGATTACTAATATCACAAAAACAGAGACCAGCGGGCATCATGCACCTGCTTGTGGGACACATGACACTACCTATGAAGTAGTCTTTAAAAAAAAAAACACAAAAAACCGAATGCGATTAAATCTCAAGGTAAAGTACGAATTTCCAGGAAATACTGAGGTCAGCTGAGCACATTAATTGACAACACAGGGATGAAATCAGCAAAATCCGGACTATGGGGAAACTACAGGACTAAAAAGACCCAATTTTTCAACATGCAAAAATTACAAAGGAAAAAAGAGAGAGGGGAAAACCTGTAAATTAAAAGAGATTAAATTGACATATTGACCCTTTAAAATGGACTTTATTTGAACCATTATTCAAACAAACTGTTAAAAAATAGGTTAGACACTTGAGAAAAGATGAACTGGTTATTTGTTGATATTGAGGAATTGTTACTAATTTTTAGATGTGGTGATGGTTGTGAAGTTATGTGTTTTTGTAAAGCATCTTTATAACTTAGCAGTATATACTGAAATGTTTGAAAAAGAAGTGATATGATATCTGGAATTTGTTCAAAATAATCTGAGCAGAGTGGAAAATTGAGGGGATGTAGGTGATGGGTGTATGGGAGTCCATTATACCATTCTCTCTTTCGATATAGATTTCAAATTTTCCTAACAAAAACAAAGGTAGAATATCTACCTCACAAGGCAGGTCCATTAGTTACGTACAATGAAATCATGTATGTAAATTGCTGGGTGCATAACCAATGCCCAATTACAGTTTGTGGAATAAACTTAAAGATTCAGACATTAAATGAGTAGTAACATACACAACAGTGTTTCCATACGTGCATTCATGAGTTGTTCAGCTCACACATGCTACAGGAGTACAGGAAGGGAGTAAGTTGTCGACTAATCCTGAGCAAGGACCAGGAAATGAAGCCTAAATACGGGACACAAAGAACATGCTAGAAGATGGCCCTTCCACCCAGGTCCAACATGGACAAAGGTTGGGAATCAGGACCGGGCAGGACCATCTGCAAAGCAGTCTGTGCATGGGGCAGACTTCCAATTGTCAAAGAGAAATTTTGCAATGGACACCTGTTAACATTGGCAAAACAGATTTTATTCAGGCTACTGCAGTAAGAGAATGAGGCTTCAGTACAGAACTGAGCTCAGCTCCACAGAATCAAAAGGCAGGAGGCTTTTCAAATACTGAGGCGTGTTAAAAAAAAAAAAGAAAGAAAAACATAGCACTGAAGGAGGTTAAGAGAGGGGCTGGTTTATGTGATTAGGCCATCTGTGTTTGCTAATTGGTGCTTATCCACAGTTCTCATATCTTTATGACAGGAGCACACAGCAGCTAGACGCCCACCAAAGTCGGGATCATACCCTCCCACAGAAACGGGGAGAGAGGGGAGCTATCTCCACAGATGTTTGCATTTCACAGTCAGGGCTCCCAGGTCCTTGAGAAAATATTCTGGCTTACAAGAGATTTATATCTCAAAGGGGCAGAGAAAGGATTTACAATTCCAAGTCTCCTAAAGCAAAAGGGGAAGTCTACGAAAAGGGAAGTCAAGGGCATCTTGTCAGGTTTGGGCTGCAACGAACAGTCAATTCTTTTGGCAGCTTGAGCTTGCTCAGGCAGGCGTTTTCAGGGACTGGGATTATCCTAGGGACATGATCAGGGGCTGATAGAAGCCACACAGTAGAGTTAGTGTGGGGGGCGCTGGACGGCATCATTTATGCCAAGACGTTTGAAGTTCTCACCACCAAGTGCCAATCTCTTCCCAGGTCCCTGCCCGCCGCTCTGTTCTGAGAGCCTGGCACAGAGTGAGTATGCCACACCACACCAAAGATGGCCAACAAATGGCTGGGCAGAAAGAGCTGAATACAGAACCAGGATCAGGTTTCAAATTGGAACCCTGACTTTCAGGACAGAGAGCTTTAAAATCCCAAACCAGACGTGAAATACTGGAAACAACCTGAAGTTCCAACACAGCTAAATAGCGCAGCCGACTTCTTTGCAGCTGCAAAAAAAGAACAAGGAAGCTCGTTATATACTGATGTGGAACTAGCACCAATATTTTGAGTAAAAAGACAAACTGCAAAATCCTGTCTATACAATACTGTTTGTGTTTTTAAAAAAAATGTAGGAAGGCAGACTCTGGAAACATTCACAAGGAGTGGTAGCAATGGATGCTTCTAGTGAGAGGGTTGGGTGACGAGGGATAAGGGTAGGATAGGAGTGGGCTTACTTTTGGGCTGTATACCTTGTTGTACTGTTAGGATGTTTCACCTTTAAAAACAAATGAAGTAATAAACTCATGTCAGCAGCTTATTACTTGTGGGGGGTGGGGCAGGACAGGCATTGGGGTTGGGGTTCCAGCCAGGTCCAGGGCAAGTGAAGTCGTCACAGCCTCACAGAAGCAACAAAACCCTTCTGCTGACGTGTCTGGTGGGAGAGGAAAAGATGCATCTCAACAGCCTCCTGTCCAAACAAAAACTCCACAAAATTAAATATCTATATAGAAGAGCAATTGGAAAGACCTAATGGGTTACACTCTCCAGAAAAACTAAATTAAAGCTTAATCTAGGCAGGGTGCAAGTGCCAGGGACAAAAGTGGTGGCTCTTTATGGGGAATTATTGAATGATTGGCTGAACCTAGCAGAACGTTACACAGGTCCCCCCCCACTACCCCCCCCAGAGGGCTCCCCAGAGGGTTTATGCGGATCCACTGAAGTTGAGAACTCAATTTAGGAGAGTAAAACCTAGTTTATCATCCGTCTGGCTGGGGAAAAGCACACAAAAACTCATTTATCTCTGGCTGTAAACGAGCTAGTAGCGTGGACTATCACAAATGCATTATTCAGCAGAAATGAGAGGTGATTTCAGCTGTTATCAGTAGGTAATGAAAAGCAGTGCACAGGGAGTGGAACACCATTGTAAAACTGATCTGCTATTAGAAAACGCTTGTAATTTTTACTGATTTATTTCAAGGACCAATGAATAACCATCGAAATAAGTCTTAGGAGAAATACTACAATATGGAGAAAGAAATGAATTTAGAAAGGACTCCCCCCCCTCCCCTTCAGCAGACCCAGGGCAAACATATACAGGAGTTAAAGTACCATGCCGGAATGCTAACTGCCCACACCTGCCAGCACACGGCCAGCACCTGTGCCCTCGGCTCACTCACCCCTCCCCCGCTGCTCCCTCTGGCCCTGGCTGCCCAGAGCACATCGTCCGGGCACCATCCCTGCCTTTAATGGTGCCATTTCTTCATTGTCTTGAGTCCCATGCCTCCAGGTAAGAGCCAGTTCCTCAAGGCTGCTCTCAGCCAACTCTGAGAAGGAAGGTTATCTGTAAATGAATTTATTATTACTTGGGGTGTGTCTCTTAACTTCCTGGAGCCTCGGTTTGTTTAGCTACATAATGAAAGTCAAAATGGCTTTCTCATGGGTCATGGGTCCTTGTGAGAAGTAAATGAGGCAAGAAAGTGAAGCTCCTGGGGCATCTCGGGAGTTCACTGACTGTGCAGCCCTGCCCTTTTCCCTAAGGCTCCCAGGAGTATTTCAGACCTCCGGCTGGTGCCTGGAAGCCAGGAACCCCCAGGGTGGAGTCTGCACCCCCAAGGCCAGCCCTGCCCAGCACTAACTCCAGTAGGCAGCCCTGGGCAGGCCCCTGAATTCCTGGATTGTTTGCCCACATCTCAGCCACCCCCTGGAGGGGCACAAACACTCTGGGGGTTCTACAGGTTCCCCTCCAGTGTCTTCTAACAAAATCATGTACTTGGATAAGACTCATAAAGATAAAACTGTCCACACATTCACTGTGAACTGCAGGACTCAGATGTAAGTTTTAACAGGAAATTTCACTCATTGTCTCATTTGATCCTCTCAACAATGTCTGTGTCACCCAAGAAAATGGGGTTAAGCTCCTGTATTAGGCCGCCTGGGCTGCCACAACAACGTAGCACAGCCTGGGTGGCTTAAACAACAGAAATTTATTTCTCACAGTCCTGGAGGCTGGAAGTCTGAGATCAAGGTGTCAGCAGGGCTGTTTCTGCTGAGGACTGTCTTTTGGGCTTATAAATGGCTGTCTTCACATCTTCTTCCGTCCCTTTTCACATCTGTATCCAAATTTCCTCTTCTTACAAGGACACCAGTCAGATTGGATTAGGGCCACCTTTGTGGCATCATTTTAACTGAATTACCCCTTTAAAGGCCCTATCTCCAAATACAGTCACATCCTGAGGTATTGGGGATTAGGACTTCAATATATGAATTTGAGGGGGACACAATTCAGCCCACAACACCCATTTTATAGACTGAGAGACTGAGGCCTACCAAAATTAAGTTCCTTATTGAGATAGTGTTTCAGCCGGCACCAATTCAGTATTGTGTCTACCCCCAAAACATTACTAACAGCCTCCTGGTAGACTGATTTATAAGACCAGCGTCAGTCCCATCTCAAACCCCAGACCCCAACGTGTAAATGGGTCTGAATATACTTTGAGTGCCCACTGTTTGATAAGATAAAGTCGTAGTCAGCAAGAGCCATTGTCTGTGAGGAGTTTAAACTCTGGGATGTGCCTGCTTTGTCTCCTCTGCCTCTTTTAATTTGGAGGAAACTGTCAGAAACAGTCGTTGGTCCTTACCCAAGCACGCTCTCACTGGAACTTGCAGTGACTCATCAGGCTGGGCGGCTTCCAGCCTGTCAGGCCGCTCAGAGCTGGGACTTGAAAGTTTAATAGCTTTGCTGCTGGGGAATGGTGCAGCCCCCCTTGGGATTTCTTTTTTTCTTTTTTTTCTTTTTCCCCCTCGGTGAGTGATTTTAACGCTCAGAAAAATGTGCTGAGCCGTCTGCCCTCAAGGCAGAATGTCTTTATCTGAGCAGGGTTAAGTGGACAACCTCATGGGTGAGAGGCGGCCTCCCCCTAAAGCGCGAGCCTACAGCAGTGCATGCCACAGACTTCTGGGTGGGATCCGTGTCCCCTGAAGGGTGATTGCCTCCCACCACCACCTAGTTCCATGGGCTATTTGACGAGCTTAGCGTTCATCGTAGGAAGAGAGAGGCCACACCCCATGGGGGGTCTTCCAATGCCAATCCCCTTGGGTCCTGGGTCTGTGGGTGAGACATGCACCTGTGAAAGCCAGGCAGACCACCGAGAGAGCACTGATAGGTGGGCAAAGTCAGGTTGGGAGAAACACTAGTCGGGAGGGGCTCGTCGTGAGGTCTGGGCTTGTGCTGGGGGATTTGGGAAAACGTTGAGGACTTGTTCTGCATTTGATGCTGTCAGGAATTGGCGGCCGTTTAATGACTGAGTATCTTCTAAGTTTTATCCAGGAGACGGGAGGAATGACGCAGGCATAGAGCTATCATTAGTAAACAGCAGTCACTCGTCACTTTGCTAGTTAGACAAGGAATGTTGGTAATTTTGTGGTTGCTGAGTGTCCTCGCCTCTCTGTTCAGACACAGTCACGGTGTGTCTCTCCGTCTCTTCCCACCAGGATCACAGAGTGACCCTGTCTGGTTACCGCTGATCCTCTCTGAACGTTTGTGTGTAGGTTGAGTACCATGGTCTATCTGTTAGCAGCCGGCTGCCGGCTGTCAGGGCCATGATTTTATTTCCTCATGTCCAGACTGGGCCTCCTCAGCCTCCTGAAGCTCAGTGGTGGGAGGGAAGGCTGTGGAGACAGAGCTGGCATGTGAGAGGCCTCCCTCCTCACACAGAGCTTTGCACGACACTCCAGGCCAAGGGCTGAGGCATGGTTTCTTGTGCTGTGCTGTGACTTTAGGAGGCTGGGCCCACTCTGTGCCTCTGAAATGCTGAGCAGGAAGAGTCTCCGGGCCCACACTCCTGCCTGTCTCTCCCCCCCCCACGTCTCCCCCCAGGCATCTCGGAAATTATGCACCTAAGCTGTGAGAGAGAGCAGGGGGGTGACTCAGACAAAACCCACCTACACCCTTTATCCACTTTATCCTGGATGAAATCCAGGGCCAGCTCTATCCTAACCGGAAGTGACCCCCTGGCCCAGGGACTGACCTCTAAGAGTGAGTTTCCTTATCTTTAAGTTGAGTCAGAATGATCCCTATTTCCCAGGGTGGTTATGAGGACTCAGGGAAACAATGCAGTGAACTAGAAAGTCAGCTTCAGGAAGGCAGGAACTTACCCTATTTCCCTGAAAATAAGACCTAGCCAGACCATCCGCTCTAATGCATCTTTTGGAGAAAAAATTAATATAAGACATGGTATTATGTTATATTATATTATATATATTATATTATATTACATTATATATATTATATTATATTATATTATATTATATTATATTATATAGACCCGGTCTTATAGTAAAATAAGACCGGGTCTTATATTAATTTTTGCTCCAAAAGATGCATTAGAACTGATGGTCCAGCTAGGTCTTATTTTGGGGGAAACACGGTAGGTGTCAGCAGGGTTGGTTCCTTCTGTAGGCTCTGAGGCAGAATGTGTTTCATGCCTCCTTTCTACCTCCTGGTGGTGGCTGGCCACCCTTGCCAGTCCTGGGCTTGTAGATACATTGCTCCAATCTGCCTTCATTCTCCCTGTGTGTCTGCATCCAAATTTCCCTCTTAAAAGGACACCAGTCACATTGGACTAGGACCCACCCTAACTTGATGTCATCTTAACTTGATTATATCTACAAAGACCTTATTTCTAAATAAGGTCACGTTCACAGGTATTCACTGGGGGGTTAGGACTACAGTGTATCTTTTGGGTGGTACACAATTCAACCCATAACAGTAGCTAATTTTTTTTTCACATTGTAGTCCTGATTTCCAACATTTTGTCATAGTTTCTCAAATCTCATTTTAAAAGTTTCCTCCAGTAATACCAATATTCCTTGACCTGATCCAGTTCACCTTCACTTCCTTTTTCACTTGAAATCAGATCCCAAATCCTATCAAAACACATGGAGCTTGGGGTTGAGAAAGGAAAGCCATGGTACAGACAGCCCGAGAGAATACTAGTCACATAGTAGAAATACAGTAAATGTCACTAAGTGGCTGCGTGACCTTGGACAAGTTACTCCACCTCTTTCAACTTCAGTTTCCTCAACTGTTAAGTGAAGGGATTGGATCAAACTGACATCTCCCTGCAGACACATAGGGAATAGGCCAGATTCCCATTCATGACTGGCGAGCAGGTGGTCACGTCACCATTTCTCTCCACAGACATGAAAAGACCAGGTGCCGCTGCCTCCATGTCAGTCCTCACTGGGGCTGCCACCTGCCTGTGTGCCCTGCGGCAGTTCCTGTTCACTTGGAGGCTCCTGTCTATAAAATGAGAGGGTAGAATTCTCTGATGCCTGAGTCTCGGGCCATGACCTTTCTGTCACTGCTACTCATTATCTCTGAGCAGTACATGGAGCGTAAAGAGAAGAAACAGCCGTCCAGTGAGCCCAGGTCCCTGATCCTTTGTGGCTCAGCTGGTTGGCTGGCTGCCACTGGCCGTGTTCAGCAGTGCGGCCACCTCCTTCATTCCCGAGAGTCAGTTGGTGGCATATACCCCAACATTGAGAAAGCAGCAATTTTATTAACCTGCGCCCCCAACACACACACACACACACACACACACACACACACACGCCAGAATATATCCCAGGTCTTACCAAATGAAGGGACTGAAGGGAGGAATTGGCTAGATTGGGGAGGGAGGGGGGAGAGTGGAGGGTTAGTAAGAGAGAGAGAACAAAGCCCACACCTGATCCAAGGTCACAAACATCCAGATTAAATTAAACCAACAGACACCTGGAGTTTCCAACTTGGAATAGCCCCCAGCTTCAAGTCTGACCGAAAGCTTGTACTGGATGTAAGTGAATCTTCTTTCCCCTCCACCAACACACGGTCGTCATGGCTCTGATCACCCACTGCAGTCATTCTGAGCCTACGTGTAACACTGAGGATCCCCATGAGCAGAGGTGTGGTCTGACCCTTCCTGAACCTGACACCCAGCACAATGCTAGGCACAAGGGGAGGGGGGGAGGGAGGGAGGGAGGGAGGGAGGAAAAAAAGAAGGAAAAAAGGAAAGGAAGGAAGAAAGGAAGGGAGGAAGGGAAGGAAAGGAAGGAGAGAGGGAGAGACAGTGTATCGCAGTGATTAATGGTACAAGCTATAGAATCCAGAACTGAATTCAAATTCTGGCTCTGCCGTTGACCAACCTTGTGACCTAAAACAAATTTCTTAACCTCTCTGAATTTCAATGTTCTTATCTGTGAGATGAAGATAATAATATTTACTCCACGGGCTTGTCAAATAATTCACTTAGAGCTCTTAGCATACCCTGTTTCCCTGAAAATAAGACCTAGCCCAACAATCAGCTCTAATGCGTCTTTTGGAGCAAAAATTAATACAAGATTCGGTATTATATTATTATTATATTTATTATATTATATTATATTATATTATATTATATTATATTATATTATATTATATTATATTATATTATAGACCCGGTCTTATAGTAAAATAAGACCGGGTCTTATATTAATTTTTGCTCCAAAAGACACACTAGAGCTGATTGTCCAGCTAGGTATTATTTTCGGGGACACACAGTACCTGGCCATGGTAAGCACTCAATAATCTGTGGTAGCAATTTCTGTCATGGTTTGTAGTAGAAAATGGTAACAACTACTTGGATAGCATGGCCCTCCTGCTGCCATCTGCCCAGCCAGCTACTCAGCCCTCCAGGGAGAAGGAATTAGCATTTATACACAGGCAACAGGGGAGGGACCCTTGGTATTTCGGAAGTATTTCATTTTGTGACAGAAATCCAAGAGTGGCCTCCAGGCCAAATCAGAGTGGCAGGGGAGGCCCTTGGAGTTGAGAGTCCCCGGCTGCTGCCTCTGACCTAGTTCTCTTGGCAAGTGGTACCACATTCTTGCTGCTCTGGGAACTGTCGTACACACCTAGTCACCCAGCTGCAAAATGTTATTTGTGTCAAGTTCTGGATGACTATCATCATCTCTTCACTGAAAAGCCGCCCTGTCCCTGAGAGGCCAGCCACGCAATTCATGCCACCCTGCAGTCACTGCATTCATGTTGGAAGTTCCACAACAGCTCCCAGCTTCCCGAGGATTAGAAATCAACCACAAAATTTCACTTTGCCCTGAGGCTTTGCATGTAGTAGCCAGCAATTCTGTTCTTATTCTCTCCTGCTTCCATTTGTGATGGCAGAAACCACCGCCCTCCTTTTCTCTTTCAGTTGCATTTTCTGTGGCTTTAGATCCGAGCCTGAGTTTGGAGTCAGAGGTCCCGCGTCCCGCCCACGCTCCGCTCACCAGATTCTTTGCACAGGTCCCTAATCTCTCCCTTCACTACTTTTTCTGCAAAAGGAGGGAGATAATTACGCCTGCCATCATGGCCCTGACCCTGTTAAAATTTAAAGAAGAATAATGTGACTGGGAAAAGGCTTTGTGAGTGGCAGAGATTAGGCCGCAGCTCCTCGATCTGTGGGTGTAATTAACATCACAAGTAAGTGGTGATGTTGGCATTCGTTGGCCCTGCCTCCATCCTCACCCGCAGTCTCCACAGTGCAACATTTGTCATGGTAGCTGTGAAGGGGCTGGCACAGAATTCAGTTTTATTATGTTCGTTCATCAGGCATTGAATGTGGGTCTACTCTTCACCAGGTACGATGGGAATTCAAATATTCAAAAGCAAAAATTCTCACACTCTAGGATCTTGAGGTCTCAGAGGGATGATGGGTAAATAAATCCACATGCTGTTGAGTGTCTGCTCTGGGCCAAGCACAGTGCTGGGCGTGTGATGGGTGTCAAGTATATTGAACAGGAGGGACTCACGAGGTATAGTTATAGAAGGAGTTTTGGTGTGAAAGGGACCTCTTCTAAAGTCCCTTTCAACTTGTTTAGGGGGAATACATACTGTCCCCTGCCTCTGGATACAAACATGGATGGTCTCATGATTTACCTGCTCACTTGTAGGTAACTGAAAATTTCACGCAATTCAAGTCACAAAACATCGTTTTAATTCAGTAAATAGGATGTCTAGTCAATATATTATTTAATACATCAACGCTCATTTTCTCCCCTGCCCCCAGGTAGGGGCCTACACCTGGGGAGGGGAGGTCAGCTTCAGCTCTTTCTTGCTTCTCTCCCAGCCCCACTCCCACGGCTGTTTCTAAGGCAGCCAAAGTGTAAGCAAGAGGAAAGCAGGGCAGGAAAATTCTTCCTTGACAGAGACTGTTGTAAGTTGGCTTCACAGCATCTGGGTCTGGCTAGAATTTATACAGATTCTTTCTTATGGGGGCACACTTTCCTTGGTTCCTCTGAGACTCCCCAGCTGGACCAACTGCAAGGACAGGCCCCTCCTTCAGCTGATGCCCCACTAGCATCCCCTCACCCTCACTGGACACGACCCCACAAATAAGCCCAGACCAACATGCCTATCGCAGGTTCCACCTCTGCTTCCCAGCGTGCATGCACCTTTGGGCCGTTGTCAGAGGCGTGCAGCGACTTCCCCGTTTCAGCTCAGGCAATTTCACATTCTGTTACACATACATTTATAATAATCATCTTACAACACTGGGGAGAATGTTTCCTTGTCCCTACTCTACAAACAGGGAGACTTTTAGACATTACACACCCCCAAGTGACAAAGACAGGGTTTGAAGCCCAGTCTCTCCAGTCAAAGCCCATTGTCTTTCCATGAGTCCATGCTGTTGGACTCTAAAGGGCAAAGGACCCGCTCAGGGGCCTGGGACAAGCCATCATACGTCTTTTGCTTTGGTTCTTCATCTTCCTGATCTCTGAGAGCCCATTGCCTTCTAAAACTGAAATGAAATTTCCAAGTTGAGGTTTCCTGGAAGCAGGTGGCAGAGAATTCTGCAGAGGTCTCACCCCGCAGTGTGACAGGCAGCCCAGCAGCTTAGCTCTCCACTTCCTGCCCTAATGCCCTCCGTCTCATATGGGCATGTACCTGAAGCAAATGTGGGGAGAGAGAAACACCATTTAAATGGTGCTGGCATTCTGCTTCCTCCTTGAGGATGTGCCCTGTACTGAGCATGAGATGGAAGGCACCAATTTGCTTCCTCTCCAGGCGGCTCACTTCCCATGTGCCTCTCATGATGAGAGGATTATGCCATAGCACGATGCTGGTGTTTCAAGAGAGGAACTTTCCAGAGAACATGACTCCTGATTTAAGTCAACTCTCTAATCTGAAGAAAAACCCCGGCCGTGCTGGACTTAGTATTGATCATGGGTCTGCAAGATAGCGTTCTTCTAAGGGATTTCTGAGGATAATCTTGTCTATGTAATTGCAATGGAACACCTTTGCTTTCACACCATGGATAGGACTCCAGTGCATAGCAGCTCACAGGACCCAGCATGTCTCTGGATCCTCATAGCCTCCCTCTGCAATGAGTAGAACAGGTGTTATTACCCCATTTTACAGATGGGGAAACTGAGACTCCGAGATGAGAAATACCCGGAGCTAGGACTGGAACCTCCGTTTCCCACTCCAAGTCTAATACTTTGAGTCCTGTACTCTCTTTCTTGTGGATGTTCACACAGGATTGAGTGAGTGTTTATCTGCCCTTCCCCAATCTCTCCCTACTAGCACCCCATCCCCAGACATAGAGTCCCACCCCACTTACCTACTCCCTAGCCAACCTGGGGGTGGGGCATGTGGTGGCATCTCAGGCAAAGAAAGAGTGAGGATTCTTCTGTAATTCTTTCAATAGAGTATCACCCACATCCACCCTGCCAATTAAAGGGCCAATCCATTCTGTTCCATCATAATAAATTGAGGTTATGTGTCCACATAACAGAGAATGGTTTGTTCCCTTCATGAAATTAGCCTGGTTTGAAGACTTAGGCTCAGGGGTAAAGCATATCTATTCCCTTATTGCTCTTAAGTGTCCCTTTGGTTCCAATGGAGATGAACAAAACTCACATTTATTCATTTATTGAGCACTTACTATGTGCCAGAATTTGTTCTGACATTTTTTTTTTACATATCTTATCGCGGTTTCCTTATCATAACAACCCTATGAGACCAATAATGTCATGACCCCTTTTTTAAAAATGAGGAAACTGAGGCACAGACCAGTTAAACAACTTTTCCATGGTCATACAGCTAAAAAGTGATACAGAGAAGACGTTCACCTTAGATAGTCTGATCCAGAGGTTGTATGCCCAGCTCCACTCTAGACAGACTAAGGCGTGAGGCAGCCTGACCACAGAGGGTTTCTGGGATGAAGAGCACGAGGCTAAAAAGAACTCTTGTCTTAGGTGGACCCTGAGAAACAGAGCCCAAGTCTAGGATTCTTTAACAGGTGACATGTTATAGAGGTGCTCCCAGGGAAAACCTGTGAGGGAAGAACGAGCAAAGGAACATCTCAGGCCAACGCCCGGCTTCAGCCTGACCCCAAGATGGACCTCAGGTGAATAAGTTCCACCTCAGAGTTGTCCCAACCACAAGCAAGGGAGCTGGCTTTCACATGCCCACATCTTTCAGTCATTCCCAAAGGACTAGTCCAGGAGAACCATAAAGTAGGCTCTGGTCGTCTAAGGGCACTGCTCCACAAAGAATCCCAATGCTGACTGAGGGAAAGGAAGAGCACGCGGAACCTCAGGTCACACACACACACACACACACACACACACACACACACAAATTCAAGGGGATCTGGCTGAGCATTGAGTGTCTGCTCCAGCAGCCACACCTGAAATAGGAAAGAAGAGCTTGTCATTTGGTTTAAGCTTCCACAGGTCCCCAGCGAGTCTGACATTGGCAAGTGCCCTTGAAACACCTCGTCAGAGGGAAGTCGGGGATAACTTTTTCTGCCATGCCACCCCCTTCGGGTAAACACAGGTGCAGCTAAGAGAGTGTGAAACAAATGTGACCATGTCCACACAACCGACCCACACCTCTGCAGCCACCTGCCTCACCCACCCTCACCTTGCCGTTCACTATTCCTCCTGCCCTGTAACGTCCCACCCTCCCATCCTGAGTCTCCTGGCAAATCCTACCCCATCTTCATCTCCTGCTGCCCAAGGAGGCCTTCACTGGTGCTCTAGAGGCCTCCCCGCCCCTCCACCTAGTCACCTCCTATCCATCTCTGACCTACCTTCTCCATCCAACGTGTCCCAGCCAGTCTCATTCTAGGTACGTTAGGGGCCTACAGTGTGCCATTCACTGCACTGGTTTTTCTTTTCCTAGTTGTTTTGTTTATGTTACCTCATTTTCTTCTTCTTAATTATGAAATATTTGAGACATATAAAAAGGGGTAGCCGATATCCAGAATTATCAACCTTAATGTTATATGCTACAGACCTTCTAAAAAAAAAAAAAAAAACATGAAATCAAAGATTTCAGTTGAAACCCTCTTTGGGCTCTGTGCTGATTTCATTCCACACCCCACAGGCCACCACGGCTCTAACTTTGGTAATTATCATTCCCGCCAGTGTTCTTCCAGTTTTACTAGATATGTATCTAAACCCTTTATAAGATTGTTTTACGTGATTTTAAACTTTAAATTGTATTATACCGTGTATTAGTCATGGTTCTCCAGAGGGATAGAACCAATAGGATGTTTCTATAGAGAGAAAGAGATTTATTTTAAGGAATTGGCTTCATTAAGGATAATGAAGGGTAGAAGTCTAAGATGAAGGCGTCAGACAGTTAGAGGCCCAGGAAAGAGCCAACGTTCCAGTTCAAATCTAAAAGCAGTCTGCTGGCAGAATTTCTTCTCACTCGGAGACCTCAGTATTTCTTCTATTCAGGCCGTCACCTAATTAGATGAGGCTCACCCATATTTTGGAGCACAATCTGCTTTACTCAAAGTCTACTGATGTAAATGTTAATCTCATCCAAAAACATCCTCGCAGATCCATCTAGAATAATGTTTGACCAAATATCTGGGCACCAGGGTCCAGCTAAGATTACACATAAAATTAACCATCACATACTATTTCTTCCTGTAACTTACTTTCTTCACTTCTCATTGTGTTTTTGAGATTTACCCATGTTGATACAGGTAGAATTTCATTGTATATCTACCATAAGTTATGTGTCTTTCTGTTGATGAATGTAAGTTGCTTTCCAATTGTTCTATCACAAACAAGAGAGGACATAAACCTTCTTATACACATACAGGCGAGTGTCTCTGGGTCAGAGGTGGGCCAACTGTAGGCAGGTGAGATCCAAATGGGCACCTGCTTTTGTAAATAAAATTTGACTGGAACACAATCATACCCGTTCACGTACAAATTGTCTTTGTCTCTGTTCATCCTATGAAGGCAGGGTTATGTAGTTGCAACACAAACTGTTGGCCCAGGAAGCCTAAAATAATTCCTACCTGGTCCTTTATAGAAAAGGTTTCTGACCCTACTGACCCTAGGTCAGTACCTAAGGGCAGAATGTCCTGTGCTTGCCATCAGTTTTTATATGGCATTGCCAAATTGCTCCCCAAAATGGCTGCACAAATTTACCCTCCCTGAAACAGGGTGTGAGAGTTCCACTTTCTTCATATCCTCACCTCCCAAAGGTTTGCCAGTGTTCTTCCAGGTGCTTCTGGATGGGTTTCGCAACGTTATTTCACTTTTGGCTCTTTAAACATGTATCACTTATTCATATACCAAACATCTATTCAGAGATTACTATGTAATCTATGTAATCCTGGTACTATCAAGATAAAGCTGCCCCATGTTACAAGAGGAGACACTGAGCTAAGTAATGTTAGAATCACAAGTCAAGCATGGTGGTGAGGCAAGATGGTTGCATGCAGGTTTTGCTGCCATGCCCTAGAGAGGTAGCATTGTGAAAAAATCATTAAAGGCTGACATTATTCTGTAGGCCTGAGGATGCTCGGTTGGGAAATAAAACAACAGATTGGCTATCTGCCCATAGCTCCTGACAATGAGAGGCACCTATATCATAATTCTCAGCAGAAAGGACCAATAATTCACACAGCCATCAGGAGAGACGTTTAGTAATTAAACTGTTTGGGTTTTTTTTGTCTTCCCTTTTGACCTTAGAAAATAAAACATCTGTGATCATGAGAGAGAGTGTGAAAAAGAAATTGTCCATAATTGATACAGCAAGAAATAGAGCTTTATTATTTAACATTATCAAGGCAGCCAATAAATAAAGGAAAGAGGGAGAGGGAGGGTGAGGGAGCTAAATCTTCATTTGTTGGTCAGAAGGTCAATACATCATGTCTGTGGCTGACAAGTCAAGCAATCAAGAAATTTGTAGAAACACAGGGCAAGCTCTGGACAAAAAGCTGAACATACTGGGGACTCGGATTAGCTAGAGCCGAGGCAAGTGTAAGTCAGGGAAATGCTTTTTCTTTACCAGCATTTCTTTTTAGTATTGTTTAATTTTTTTCAATCAAGTGTATGTATTGTTTCGATGATCTTTAAATTAAAATACAAGAAGTACAAAATAGAGCATGGACTAGTGGAATATTTACAGATGAAATGATAGGCGTGTAATAATCTCAGAGACAGGAGTAGAGGTCAGTGGGAGTAGAGATTTGTTTAGCCATGAAATGTTCATTGTTGGAGTGGAGAGACGGGGGCGGGGAGGGGGTCATCATTCTAGTTTTTCTCTACCTTTCTATGTATTTTGATATAGTTGGAATTTTCCATAATAAGAAGTTTGGGGATTTTTTTGTTTATTTATGGTTTTGCTTTTGTTTTTAAGGAAAGGAAAAGCACGGGCTGTGAAGTAGATTCCGCTGGGCCACTTAGCAATGTGGCACCTTACGTGAACTCTCTGGGTCTCAGCTTCCTCATCTATAATAGAAATAGCTAATCTGCACCCATTTTGTACGGCCGTTCTCACTGGGCCTAGGGAGTAAATGAGAGCATAACAGTGAAGTGCTGACCATGGCATAAAACATAGTGTTTTTAAAACGTTTGGGTCTGATGTGTTTGGTTGCTTCTACTTGGGGTTTTATAAAGTTTAGCTCTAAATTTTGAGTTCTGCTTCTCAGGCATCGTATACTTAGTTCTACACATCTGATTATGTTCTGCCTTATATGTTTGTGTGAGTTTGCTGTCCCCAGCTAGCTTGCTTTGTCTGCTCACTTAACCAATGTTTATTGAGCACCTATGTGCCAGGCTCTGAGCTGGGTGCTAAGAAGGCAGAGATTAGAGATTATCCCTGGGGACACATAGGTCAGTGATGGGGAAAGACAGAAAAAGATCAGAATAAATTCCAGCATGACAACTACAATGGTAGAGATATACCCACAGGACAAATGGGTAGTACACAGGATGCCCAGTGTGGCCTGAGCTGGGTTTTGAAGGATGGATAGGAGTTTACCAGGCAAAGAAGGAAAACATGGAGGCTGGGTGGCATAGTTTGGTCATGACATGAAGGGGTAGCAGCATGAGTCAAGGTCTGGAAGCTGGAAAGACCTGAGTCTGTTCAGAAAAAATAATTCACTTCAGAGCAGGGGAGTGATGAAGACACAGGACTAGAGTGAAGAGCAAGGCCCAAATGGTGAGGGTTTATTCACGAGTACACACCTGAATAAAATGCAAGTTCAAATTTGTATCTTAGAAAGATCTTTCCAGTAGAAAGGGAAATGGGAGTTTGCTCCGAATCTGAGAGAGAGAGAGAGAGAGAGAGAGAGAGAGAGAGAGAGAGAGGAAGATCAGCTGGCTGCCCAAACAGAGTCTCCCAGAGTCACTCTTTCTTGCTGTGCCTGGTGCTCAAACCTCAGATTTTGTGAGGGCATCTGTAGAGAATTGGGCCTGACAGGCTGGCTCACGACAAACCCTTCTGACATATACACCCAGGACGACTTGCTAATAGACAGTGGTGGTTAAATCTCTCTCATGTCCAGCACTGGCGCCTGCTGTTCTCAGCCCACCCTCCTGTTCTAAGGTAGCTGGAGGCAGGATGCTAGATGAGCCCCACACCAGCATGGGGACGGGTGGACAGGCTTCCCGGGAAGGTGAGGCCTACGGAACATCCTCATGGGGCAGAGGGCACCCTCTAGGGACCAGGGTACTCTTGATTGCCCAAGAACAGTGGATAACACCACCCAGCGGTTCTGGCTTCTCACTCCATGCTCAGCGGACTCCTTCTAGGAACACATTCTTTCTTCAGCCAAAGCGCAGCTTGAGGATGAGGTCCAGGATTATGTGCAGTACAGACTCAGCGGTGTCCGTCGTCCTGGCCTTCCAAAGTGACACCCAACCTCAGCCCTCGGGTGTCCCTGCTTCTCCCTGGGCTCCCAGTGCTGTGATGAGGGAGAGGGAGGTGCTAAAGGGCATCTCAGGTTGGAACTAGGTAGGAACCTGAGGGTAGGGACCAGATCTTCCCTGCGTTGGCTGTCTGTGAAGAGGCAGCTCTATTGCTGGGCTCGTTACACCTGCCACCTACTGTAGCAGGCACTGTGCCAGGGAGGGAACAACAAGCAAGACAGAAAGGCAGTGCCTGACTTCAAGGAGTTTATATTCTGGTGGCAGATACAGAGATATTACCTAATACACCAACAAATAAAAAAATGATAATAATTATAAGCCATGATAAGCGTTTTCAAGAAAGCTAACAAGGCAGAGAGGTGCAGAGTAAAGGGAGCTTCTAACTTAGGTGAGGTGATCAGGACGCAAAGCACAGGGGAGGACTGGTGCAGGCAGAGGAGTCAGCACATGCTAAGGCCTGAGGCAGGAGGAAGACTGGGACATGGTCCAGAAAGACCAGAGGCCGGCATGGCCAGAGCCTGGTGCGTACTGGGGAGATTGACAAGCATGCAGGGCCATGAAAGCCACTGTCAGAGTCCGGGTTTTATTCTAAGGATAAGAAACACCTCTAAGAAGGTTTTAATTTAATCTAATCAGAGTGACATGATCTGATTTGAAGAGCGTAAGGAGATCACTATGGAAACAGGATGAAGAACGGGTTGGAGGAGAGAAGAACAGAGCAGGGGTGAGAAGGAGGTGGCCGTGGTGTCGGAGAGATGATGGTGACATGCACCACGGCTCTATCAGTGGAGATGGAGGGAAGTCGATGGATTTGAGATACATTGTGAGGGTAGAATTAACTAGACTTGATGTTGGATTAAATGTGGGAGATGAGAGAAAGTGAGCTATCAAGACTCCCTGGTTTCTGGGTAAATGTTGGTGCTATTTACTGACATGGAGAAGATTGGGGGCAGGGGAGGAAAGCTTTGAGGGCAAAAATCTAAAATTCCCATTTTGGGTCACGTTAAGTTTGAGATGTCTGAGAAACATCCAAGTAGAGGAAATGTCAAGGAGAGTAGTATGCAAGCCTAGAGTTGGGAGGAAAGTTCTGTGCTAGAGATATACATACAGAAGTCATCAGCCCATATATTTAAATCCATGCGAATAGAGAAAATCACATAGGGATAAAAAGCCCCCAAGCCCAATCCTGAGAAACTCTAGCATGTCGATGTCAGACAAGGGAGAAAGACTTAATGAAGAAGGTCAATGAAAATGGTCAGTGAGGTAGGAGGGAGAGCAGGAAAGTCTGGTGTCATGGAAGCCAGGAGAGGGTATGTCTTCTGTGACAAATGCAGCTGGCAGGTCAGGATGAGCACAGAGAAGCCACTGTTGGCTTGGTAACATGGTGGTCTTCACCATCGGGGTGGAGATGCAGTATCTGTGGGGTTCTGGGGGCAGATAATGACTTCTTGTTCATATATTGCTAGAAGCAAGTCATGCTGAGAATTTGTCCTAAACTTAAAAGTCACATAAATGTGAGAAGGGTTTCCAGGCACTCCTGCATTGTGCCACTGCACCAGCTGAGTCTAATTTCCCAGGGGCCCAGTCTTAACCACCTCCTCCCATGCCTGCAGCTCTAGCTGCTGAAATGCCAATATCTTTAACTCCAAATACAGTGTTCATTGTACCCTTGGGCCCAAACGATAATACTTTTTAAAATGCTGCTTGTCCTTGCCCTTTTTAAACACAGTGACGGTCAAATCCCTCACCTGCCGCCACCAGCTGCATTTATTTTAATAACTACATCCACAGTGAGGACGGCAGTCAGAAGGGATGAAATCCTCATCATCATAGTACCAGTGACCAGGGCTTCAAAATGACTATGGACAGAAAACACTGAGAGAAGAAAAAACCAAGCCTCTAGAAGGAAATCTTCATTCAACTGTCTGTGCAATGGAGCGGGAACAGGGCCAGACTGCACACACCCGTCAGATTCATTTGACAACCGTTGAACAATGCCTCTGTACTAAGACAAATAACAACAGTAGTCATGGCTTCCATCCATGGAATACTTACTCTGCGCCAGGCTGTCGGCCAAGTGCTTTTCATGCAGTAGCTCATTTAATTCTTACAACTACCTTAAGAGGGTGGAGAGTATTATTATCCTCATTTTATGGATGAGGAAACCAAATCTTAGAGTTACTCAAGTAGCTGGCCCAAGGTGGTGAGTGGAGGAGCGAGGTTCAAGAATAAGGGAACACTGCCCTTGCCTCTCGAGTGTGGTAAGGTAGAGACATGTGCCTCAGGGGTGGGAGTGATCCAGACACTGGAATGATCCAAGGAGGAAGGAAAAGAATCAGCATAGGCCCTACCATGCATCCAGTAGTTCAGGCTAAAAACCTAGATGTCATTCTCTATTCCTTTCCTTCACTCTCTCCATGACTACTTCATCACCAAAAAACATCTGTTCCATCCCCAAAAGATATCGTAAACCTGTCTGCTTCTCTCTAGCATCCCTACGACCACCCTGGTCCAAGCCACCATCATCTCCCCCGGAGCCCACTTGCCGGGCCCTCAGCATCCCCTCCTGTATCCCACAACCCTCTCTTCCCGCTGGAGTCAGGGAATCCACTTACCACGTAGATCACACCTGTGCCTGTTCAAAACCTTTTAATGGCCTCCTAGTAAACCCCACCTCCTTTCCCTTCCCTTCATGCTCTGGTTTTTGCCTACCTTTCTGACTGCCTCTCCCACAATAGTTGCTGATTCCCCTACAACCAGCACAGAGCCTGGTGCAAGGAAAACCATAATAAGATGCTGAAGAAATGAAGGCAAGAATGAGTGAGTGAATGAATACAAAAGCTCCCCAGAGGAAGCCATGTTTCAATGAGTATTAAAGTGGGGTAGGGTGTCTCAGGTGGTAGGACTGGAGTGTGCGGTGGTAAAACCAGGTGTTCTAGATACAGGCAATGACACGGGCCAGGACACGGAGGCGCTCCAGGAGCAGCCCGGAGGTGCCACGAACAGGACTGGACGTAAGTCAGTGTGACGCAGGGTTCTCCAAGTCCAGTGTGCCCTCTACGCCTTCTTAAAGGTCGTTAAAACAGATTGTTGGGCCCCACCTCCGGAGATTCTGACCCAGCCATCTAAGGGAAGATCTGAGAATTTGCATTGCTGACAAGTTTTCAAGTGGTGCTGCTGCTGCTGCTCCAAGGAGCACACTTTGAGAACCGCTGGCACAAGGTGTGCTAGGGGAGCCCTTACGTGGAGCTGCAGGGGAAGACAGCTCCAGGGGAGTGAACTGAGGCAGCTGCGTGCCACACTGAGAGCACTTTGAGCAGTGCTCAGCCCCTCCCTGTCCCCTTCCCACCCATCCCTCTCAGAAGAAACCCCAAGCCTACATGACCTTGGGCTGCCCGTTCTCCTGTACTCAAGCCTGCTGTTCTCCTCAGCTGCATTTTATGCGTTGAAGAAGTCTCTTGTTTCTCGCTCCAGTAAAAGTTTGGTAATCCTTTTAAAATACTGCTGAGGAGATAGGCCCTGAGTCCTCTCCCCTCAAGACCACCTAATGTCACATAGCAATTCACACTAATGCTTCTGTGACAATCAGTGTCTCTAACAAGAGACCTGGCATTAAGTCATGTCACCTTGGTGGTAGGGGCTCTGGCTCTGTTTGGACACAAGGACAGAGAGGAGGAGAGGTCTTCCTCTGCTGGCCTTCCCAGCACGCCATGTGCTAACTGCCAGCCTGCCTGTCCGCCCACCCACGGTTTGGTTTGGTTTGGTTTGATTTTGTTAGCATTTTCATAGCCAGCAGGGAAGATAACTCTTTATCTTCATGATGAAGCCCAAATAGACATCAAGAGTCCTGAGGCCTATGTTACAAGAAAAAGAAAGAAAATAACGCTCCACAACAGTCTCTCTTGATTCAGATGTGCCTTTAGTTTCCAAAGCTGAGGACAAAAACATGCACACTTTCGAGTCATGTTGACTTGGTTTGACATTCTGGCTCTGCCACTTTCCAGTTGTGTTGTTTGGGGCAACTTACTTAATCTCTCTGAGCCTCGGCATTCTCATCTGTAAAATGGGTGTGTTGATAATCAGCATCAGAGGGGTGCCAGGAGCATTTAGTGAAGTCATGAGGGTTAAGTATTTAGTAGAGTGCGGGGCCATCAGTGACTGTCTAACAATCTGCTCTCCGTGAATAAAACAGTGTTTGCCAATCTCCCTGGTGCAAATACTCTCACCATGGCTGACATCAAGCTAACAACCTGATGTCACTGAATGAAGGGTTGAGCACACCATTATACAGTGTTTCCACCATCCAGATACAATAGAAACCACCTCAAGGGCCCAGCTAACAGTCACACAGGGTAAACCAATCAGGAAGCAATGAATATTTATGACTTTGGTATTTTGGGCATTTATTACCTGTGTCTTTTAGTATAATTTATTTGTAAGTTCACATAATTAAAATTTTCATGATGGCTGTGTTTAACAACCAGCTCACAAAACTCCTGGGATATTTAATAGTCTGCTCTCACAAGCCATTACCAGCCAGTCCTAGCACATGGGCTGGGTACATCTGTAGACGGTCAGTCAATACTACTTCCCTTACCTCTTCCTTTCCTATCCTCAGCCCCAGAGAGGATTTCATGACAATTTTCCAGGTAGAAACAAAGATGTTCCCTGGTCCACTGTAGGCTCCAAGTGTTACTTTTGGCCTTGGCCACAACCCCATTCTTCAGCCTGTGCTAAATCTCACCAAGGTCCAGCCCTTGTCATGCCACCTGACTGGCTCTTTCCTACCACTCACTCCAGAGCCACCACTCACACCAGAGAGAACATAGCCTCTGCTGGGCTGAAGCGCCTGCAGGAGAACAGTGAAGGGCTCTCTGTGGCTGTATTGTGGACTGGCAGGTTATTTCAGGATCCCGTTCGTGAAAGAAATGGGGAAACCTGGCCTGCCAACTGCACTTTGGCAAGTCAGGGCCTATAATTAGCTTCTGCTTAAAGCTTGAATAAACCCCTGGTTGTTACTGAACAACAGTAAAGCAGGAAGTCTGCAGCTTCCCTGAGCCCTAGTGCCGCACGAGCAGCCTAGGACAGGCATTTGGACAGAAGTGTCCTGTCTGCTGGGCAACATCCAAATTATCTCAGACGGTGCTGCTGTTCTCAACCCCAAGTGTGAATGGAGGAGCAAGGACGCTGAGCAGCCAGCCCCTCCCCTGGGCTCACCTTCAGCAGTCTGCATTTCCTGCCTGACTCCTTCACAGATTGCTCAGGCAGCCCCTTATCTATGGAGCTTGCAATCCACTGGGGAAATGTAACAAATTCACACACGCAGTACTAAAGGCTGCAAGGAAGTATATCCAAATGCTGGCGGTGTTTATACCGGACAGCAAGACGCGGGGCGATTGCGTTTTTCAGCCATCTGTCTGCTTTTCCAGAATTGTATGACTCTAAACATGGCACACATATATTCCACACACACCCCAGAGTCTTTTGTCTTATTTTGTACTTTTTCTGTCCATCCCCTGGGTCTAAGTTTAAAAAGCGAAACCAAAACAAAGCTACGCCAAGTGAAGCATTTAAGCTTCAGGGTCCCTCACTCACACACACCCCTTTGCATTAGTCATTTTTTTTGTACTTTTTCTTAAAGACAGTCTCCCAGATTCTATAAGCTCCAGGCCCACATCTGCCTGCATCTGTCCCGACATGGCCACCTGGTCTAGAGCTCTTTGGAAGCCATCTTCTCCACCACGGTAGTTTCTGAGCCCACAGTTTGCTATGATTTGGGGTCCTGCGCTGGGTGGAATATATGCCCTGGGCATCACTGTGAGAAACTGAGCAGTGCCATTGCCTCGAGCTTCAAATCATCATTTGGGAAATGGCGTCCGTGAGACTCGAAGACTGGAAGGGCTGCTGAACAGGGGCTGCAGCGTGTAGGGGAGGATGGAGACAGAGATCAACAAGAGTAGCCAAAGCCAGTCCTCAGGGAAGCCTCATGTAGCCAGAGCCCTAGGATGAACTATAGTCAACGACATTAACTGTATCTTCGTATTTTCTGTATTCTTTTTTCATTAGTGTCAAGTGTACAAAACCATGTAATAGTTGGCATCTGGGGCCTCACTGACAGGGACACTGCCCCCACAGGGCTGGCTAATCCTAGAGAGAGTAAACCACTGGCCTGTGAGCACACCTTTGACATGCAAACCAGCCAATCCTGAGTGCATGACGCTACCTGCCTTCCCTCTCTGGCTCTCACATTCTTGGAGGAATCTTCCTCTCCCCTAATCACCCCAGGGATGGGTGCCAGATAGCTAGGGACCACCCCTATAACCCCGAGACCACTGAAATTATTCAAGCTATTCAATCCTGGCTTCTTGACCTGCCTCTCCCATTCCTTCCCATGAAAACCACAATAAAGCCTTTGCCCACTCTTTCCCCTGCCCTTTCTGCTTCCTGAGCAGCCCTGCTGCTTCCCCATGTGGCCCTGCGTGGTCTAGCTGCCCCTTCCTCCTGAGAACTATGAGTAACAGTCATTGTCAATATCAGTCATCTCCTGATCTGCTGGCCTCACCATACCTGAATAAAAACAAAATCCTAGGTAAATTGTAAGACACCCTTCTGAGGGGCTTCCGGAAAATGACCTCCAGACCTGAGACAGGGAAGGTTGGTCACAGCATTCATTCATGTATGCGTTCATTCACCAAGTATTGATGGATGTCTACCACAAGCCAGGCCTTGGAGATGCAGCAATGAGCAAGGAGCTGTCCGTGGGGAAGAGACATCTCAACACAGTGGGATGAGAGCTCTGTCAGGGAAACTGAGGAAGTCCAGGAGTGGGTCAGGTCCCAGCTACTGGGGAGATAAGTGATTGTGTTCCCCCCGGCACCAGTAGGGTCATCTTAGGTTTTTTCATTTCTTTGAATTTCCCACTAGCAATCTAATCTCTCGGTGCCAGCCTGGCCCTGGGGCACACTGGGGAGCAGGTGTCTCTCCGTCTGAGTTTTTTCTCACTCCCTCTCTGACATCTGGGGCCTGAAGTCCTCCTCCTACTCAATAAAGAACATGCAACTCATTCATTTGCAAGTGCAACAGGCTGATAATACAGTGAATGGCATCCTCCTTTTAAAGGAGCATTCCTTCTATCCCTATCCCCCAAACAAGCCACACGTTTTACACGCACACATATATACATAATACATGTGTGTGTGTATATATATATATTTACATACATATATATATATATATATATATATATATATATACACACACACACACACACACACATATATGCAGTTTCATAGGTTAAGGAGAGAACCACACGCCCCCAGCCCCACCTGTGGGGGACCCAGAAGGGTTTACGGAGCCAACTTTGAAAAACCACTCTTCAAGGCTCCATGAAACCCCTGAACTGTACGTACAATGTTTATGTTTACATGTATATTTTGATTGAAGGTGGATGAACTTCTAGAGCTACAATGTCCAATATAGTAGTCACTGGCCTCATGTGGCAATTTAAATTTAAATTAAGTTTAAATAACATTACATTTTCAGTTCCTCAACACAGTTGCAGTGTTGAGGGGCCACCTGTAGCTACCACATTGGACAGTGTAGATATAGAACAGTTCCATCATCACAGAACATTCTCTTGGGCAGCAATGATCTAGAGATTTCAGCAGCTTTTCAAAAGCATCAGTGACCAGAAAATGTTCAGAGCCACAAAATCAAGCAGGTGCAACTTCGTTTAAGGAGCCAGAAACTTCTCTGGGGGGTTGAAAGCTCCTCATAGCAAGAGGCTATGAACAGTCTGCCTTTGAGGGATCTTTTCGCTCCAAAAACCCAACTCTAAAAACTCTTAAAAGACATGCAGATTATATGCTTCATTGTTTATCTTCTCCCTCCTTTTACAGAGGGACACTTGGATTCTAAAAATATCTGCTGTAAGAAAGGTGCTTGTTCCTCCTCGTCCAGAGCCCTGTAACCAGCGCAAGTCAGGGCAGGAAGCAGGGAAGACATCCCAGTGACCTTGTTTCCTTTGCTGTGTGATTGTTGCAGGTGGGCGAGGCAGTCCTGGAAAATGCCCGGCTCAGGCTGCACACAAAGAATATCCAGGCGGACGCAGATGACTTTAAAGAGAGGTAACGCTCTGCCGGTGAAGGGACAGTCCCTCCCCACCCCCAGACTCCTGTCCTGGAGACTGCAGCATTCACCTCCAGCCACTCGGAAAGCTGGGGTGGGATAACAGAGGCCCTGGGAAAATCCAGAGCCACAATCACCTGGCTCAAACCCTCCTTGTCGACACAAACTAGGCTCCAAGGGCTCAGAGATTTTGCCTGAGGTTACTTGGTTTAGAGCAGGAGTTCTCAAATCTAGTGTGGTTCAGAATCACCGGCGTTGGGGGGCGGCTTGTAGAAAGCACAGGTTGTTCTGCCCCACCCTCAGAGGTTTTGACTCAAGCTCTGGAGAGGGGCCTAAACTTGCATTTCTAACAAGTTCCTGATGATGCTGACCCTCCTGGGACCACACTTGGAGAGCTACTTGTTTAGAGCAAGGCTTCTCAGTCGCGGGGCTGCATGTGAGAATGTCCTAGGCACTTAATAATGCTAGCACACAGCCCCATGTACGAGTTAAACCAGAGTCCCTGGGAGTGGGGCCCAGACCTCAGCATCTGTAAAGCTCACCAGTCGTGAGAGCCATCTTTCACATCTAGTACAGTGTTTCCTAAACTATGGCACCTACGTTGCTGATGAAGATTATTGTAACTGTAGAAGGATAAACATTTTATTTTTAATAGTTACGTGTTTATTTTTATAGTTACCTTCTATGTATGTCCCGTGAACTGTTTTTCCACTATAGTACTATCATTTATAGTAGCAATTGAAAATTTATTTACTATAAAGGGCTTTTAAAGTTTATTGATTTAAGAATTATTTTTTAAGTAGATAAATTTAAGGAAAAATATAAAGTAAATGATGCGGGAGATAAGCATTCAGGGCAAAATCATGAAGGCAACTGAGGTCTGGGAAATGCTGAGTCTAATAGAGAAGTAAAATGAAGGAGACCCTTTTCAGGACGAACACAGTGGTTTTGAGAATATTCTGTGGGGCAGATGTCCTGGGTACTGGGCAATAGGATGGGTGATGGGATTGTTGTTTAAGGGAACATGTTCCTAAATTAGGAAAGAGAAAGAGGAAAGACATATAGTTGGGAGTCTTTGGGAAAGACCATTTTCCCACTGTCATTACCGTCTTCCCACTGTCATTCTTATCTTAGGATAAGAATGTGTATTGTGTTGAAAAGGAGAATCTCTACCCTCTCCTCAGACCCTGAGTCATTTCCTTGCTCGAAGACCAAGCTTCTCCATCTGCTAAAAGGATCTCCACTAGTGGCCACTCTGGAGTCAAGGAGACTCTCTACCAGTCAGGGTTGCTCTCTTGCCCAGAACTGTGCTAGCCACGGTCACAGTAGCACAGAGAAATGACACCATCATCCAGCCACTGACAGCTTACTGCGTAATTAAAGATAGATGCCAACGGACATGAAACCATTTGTACGAAATGTAAGGGAGAATTTAAATGTGAAATTAAGGCAGGACCTGACTACAGTTTCTTTCATTCATTCATTCATTCATTTATTCGCTTATACATTCATTCATTCATACATGCCTTCATCCAGCGAGTCAACAGAGTAGAATGTAAACTCACTGAAAGCCGGGGCTTGATCTACTTTGTTCCCCATTGTTTCACCAGGACCTATAACAGCACCAGGGACATAGCAAATAGATGCTCAACAAGTATTTGTGGAATGAATGAATTCAACAAATGTTTGAATGTTTGCCAGGCCCTTTGCCAGGTGTAGGAATGAAGTGAACCAGACCTCAAAGAGCTCATAGTTTAGTGGCAAAGACAGGAGTGAACAGACAATAGCTTTACAGAGCAGTTGTACCTTCACTGAGACGATCACATATGAACTGGGGACATTTAGTCTGGCCAGGAAGACTTGACAAAAGATGCCTGATTTGGGTCCTAAACTCATGTAGGAGTTGACCTGACAAATAAAGGAGGCATGGCTTTCCAGGCAGAGGGGGCAGTATGTGCAAAGGCAGGAGGACATGAGAAAGCATGGTGCCAGTAACTTGTTATAACTGGGGCATGTGGAATAAATGAAGGAGAGCAACCGATGCAGCTTGAAAACCAGGGAGAGACCAAATCCTGGAGGACCATGTCAGTCATACCAAAGAGCTTAGAGATTGTCTGAAAGCAGAGGAATTTCCATAAAAGGATTTGAGTAGGGTCATCATGACCAAATTTTAGCTTTAAAGGAAGCTTTGTATTGGTGGAAAGGAAAAGTGGGGCAAATGAGCAAGAAACAGTGGGACTGGACCCGTGGAGGGACAGAGTCTGTATCAAGACCGTGGTTGGAAAGTATGGTGCTATTAGATCACTGAAGGGCTAGAGGATGACACGTCAGGTGTCTGAGCAGAGGAGTGACTAGATGTGGTTAAGGATGTCACTCTCTTGGCCTGGGAAGACAACAGGAGTCTGTTATAGTTCACGGTCTGCCAGGAGTGGTAGCAATGGGTGAACATGAGGATGGGTCGAAGAAATAATCAGCAGGATTTGACAATTGTCTACATATACAGCCTGAAAAGAGAAAGCAAAGGTAAGTTCCAGATTTAAAACTTGGGTAATTGAGAAGACTTGCAGTTCTACTGACAAATAAAAAAAAAAAAAAAATGGGGAAAGAAAGCTTGCCTAAAATTCAGGGGTAAATAATGAGTTTAGTTTTGAGCCAGCTGCATCGAGCTGATCGTGGAGGCACCAAGCAGAAATGATGGGATGCCATTGAAGAAGTTGGGCCAGAGTGGCTTGCAGGTCAAGATGAGACAATCAGTGTCATGAGCACAGAGATGCTCACTGAAGACTTCAAAATGGAGGGGGGAGGAGAAAAAGTGTCACAAGAGAAAGCCAAAAGCTTCAGAACAGCCTTGAGGATTTCACAGATATGTTTCAAATCCTTAGAGGACTTCCAACAAAATGGTCTGTAGGACACCTAAGATCACCCATAATGCTGAATGGATCATATCCTGGGTAGGACCAGTCTCCCTGGAATGGGGAGCAAAACAGAACTTCAGAGGCCCAAGGGGGACTCTTCCAACTTGGATCAACAGGGACCAACCCCAGTCATATCGGTGGATTTTCATTTCAGCTGGAAGGACGGGACTTGTTTCCCGAAGAACTAAATGTGAATAAGAATACAATCCTTCATAAAGAATACATTTGGATGAAAAGTAAATCCAACAGAGAAAAGTACAGAAAGATGCTTCAGAAACCATCTCCCGAGTGCTGATTCAAAGGTACAGGTCCAACTCCGAGGGAAGTCTCTGGTGGTATGTCAGAGGACTCTGTCCTTAGTTCCTTCATGTACTATTTTTAACTGCAAGGTACATGAAAGCAGAAGAGAAATGACAGAAGACACAAAGGCAAGAGGGGAAGAGTAGAAAGACAGAGTCAGGATTCAAAATGATCCCAACACATTGGAACAATGGGCCAGTGAAACTGAAAGAGGATAAATATGAATTCCTACTTTGGGGTTCAAATACCAGGTGCACCCAGAGAGGGCAGGGAAATTGGGTTTAAAGCAACTCTTGTGAAAAATGTCAGCAGTTCCAGTTTACCGGAGACCCAGATTAGTCAGCAGCAAATACAGCTGGTCAAAGTCAAATAAACAAACATACAAACAAACAAAAACCCACAAGGCAAATCCTAGGGTTCATGATGAATAAAAGGGCCTAGACAAAGGAGCAGACAGTCCCATGGGACTCTGAACTGATCAGGCAACAAACATCTGGAGTTTTGCATTCCATTCTCTGTATCACATCTTAAGAAGCACATAAGACCGATTAGAGCATTTATAATCATTCCACAGTATATCTGAAGCCGGGAGCTGGATGCTGAGAATAGAAAGATGAAAAGGTCATAGTCCCTGCCCTCAATGATGAGGGATGCGGAAACCAATTTATACGAACAATAGAGGAAGGAAATGGGAATGTGTAACTTGAGAAACAAAAGGCTTGGAGGGTTGGGGGTGGGCAGAGTGGAATGAGAGAGTGACATAAGAGACAGTCTTAATTATTTGTAGGACTGCCAAAAGGAAGGATTAGACCAACTTGGGGCATTCAGACGTTTATGCTCTTGAAGAAAGAAATTTGCAATAGTTAGAGCTATCCAGAAATGGAATGGTGGCCTTGAGAGGTAATGAGTTCCCCATCATTGGAAGTATTTGAGCAGAGGCTACATGATCAACTATCAAGAATGCTATCAAGGGATTGTCACTGGGTAGGAGTTTGAATAGTTGAATGCTAAAGTCCCTTAAAATTCTAAGACCCTAAGATGCTTTCTATAATGAGAGGCGTGAGATTTCTCTCTTCTGTGGCTAGATGAAGGTAAACTGAAATTGGGCTGATCGATGCCACTGGATGGAAGGCCATGGAAGGAAAAGAGTGGCACAGCAAGGAGACTGTTGGGCAGTTTTAAGAAAGAAGGCTCTGTTGCAAACTAGAGATTCAAAGAACTCAGAATGTCACATGTTTCAGACTTGTGTTCATGTGTATGCACACATGTATGCATGTGTGTTATTGCATCAGCTGTATTTCACATAAGGACATTTAAAATATAAATCCAGCTTTCCCATTTCTCCCGAAGAGAACTGACATACCCCTTCCCACACAGCAGTAAAGGGGAGGAGCTGAGCAGCAGCGCCCCTGCAGGTGAAGTATGAGCTGTCACATGAGCCTCAATCCCCACCTCTCCCTGCTGCCCAGACCTGGCCTTGTCCGTCATCTACATTGGCAGCTTGGCCTCTGGTGGCATTTGGGTTGGCAGCATCGGTCCTGAAATTTCACTTGGGCTCTTTGGAGACAGAAACCATGTTCTTCATTTGGGAATCACTAGCACATAGCCTGGTACGTGACAGATTCTCAGTAATGTTTGTTAAAGCATCCTCAGGTGAAAAGGATGACACATCAGAATACTGATGACAATGCCAGATTCCCTTACCTGGGTCTGAACTCCTGGAGAAAGTTTCCCTAGAGCTCTGTGCTTCCGGAGCCCCCTGAGGCTGGCACCCGATTAAGCCAGGTTATAAGAAGTTGGCTGCAATCATTTTCATTTTAATAAATCAACATGTGATAATTGCATTAACAGTGCCCTCGAAGCTGCTGAAACAGTAACATTTCACATTCATTGTCTAGCACCCAATTGGCCTCTTGGTCGCATTTATAATCTGATTCTTGTTTCTCTTGGGTTGCCCCGCTGAGCTCATTAAGTTCTTTTATCTGCAGATATGAAAGTGAGCAGCCATTTCGAAAGGCAGCGGAAGAGGAAATTAACTCTCTATATAAAGTCATCGATGAAGCTAATTTGACAAAAATAGATCTGGAGAGTCAAATAGAAAGCCTGAAAGAAGAACTTGGCTTTCTGTCAAAAAGCTATGAAGAGGTAGGTGGGGGCTGGGGTGACACTGGGTTGACTGCAAGATAGGAGACCCTCTGCTGTCCGGCCGAGCTTCAAAACATAGGTGATGGTAGCTCATCTCAGCCTCTCCACGATATTACTTGCTCTGCAGGGAAACTGCCAGTGAAACGCTTTCAGTCCTTGTAGTGAGTCAGCCCTTGTAGGGAGTCTCAAACTCAAGTGGCTTCACCACCAGGCTGGGATGTGGACAGGGAGGCAGCAGGTCCAAGCAATAGTGAGTGATGACCCCTGCGTGCAACTGAAGCGAGCATCTCAGACCTCAAGACGCTTCATTTCAGATCTTTGTTTTCAACACTGTATAGGGCAAACAAAATAACTCTGAGGGTAGAGCCAGGCTGTGGTTTACACATACTCATCAATGGGATTAGGTGAGATTGTTGAGTGTCAGGACTAAGGGGACACCCCGCCAGGGTGATAGGGTCCGGTTTCCCGCAGAACTGCAGATTGTAAACCACCTCCCACAGGCCACTGTCTGATCCAAGATCTAAAGTGCTTACAGTTGAAAAAGTCAACACCCACTTAACAATGCTCCTGTCAGGAAGTTCCTTCTTTTCTCCAAACTGAAGCTAACCAGGAACCAATTAAGCCCACTTCCTCCTGTTCTGAGCGCTGGAGTTGTTCACCATTCTCCAGCTGTAACTCTTCAGAGACTCCCAAGTTATCTTTAAATCTCTTCCAGCCTACTCTGACTTTATGAAACTCGTAAATTTCATCTTGCTGTTGCAGCTGACTCTGTTCGTGTTACTTATTGATTTTGATTGTTGCTTTGGGCCTGGGCCTGTGAAGACCAGCGTGAGCAATGCATCCTGGGACAAGAGATCATGGTGCCCATGCTGGGAAGAGTATCGGGGCCTTTGCCAGACTCTGGGAAGTCCCATGTTTGGCAATAGCAGGATGAGAAGCGGAAGTATTGCCCACAGAACTGGGCTTCTGCTGCCTAGAATTCCACGTGTTTTCTTTTCCCGTGTCGTTTTTTCAGGACGTGAAAGTGCTGTATAAACAGTTGGCAGTGTCTGAGCTGGAACAAGTGGATGTTCCCATCGGCACTAGTCTGGATGACATCCTTGAGACGATCAGAATTCACTGGGAGAGAGATGTCGAAAAGAACCGGGTGGAAGCAGGGGCCTTGCTCCAAGTCAAGGTGAGCGGTAGGACCCACGTCCTCCACTCTGCCCTGTGCAGAAGGAGGCCATGCAAAGGGGAGAAGCAGTAAACGTGCAAAAGGAAGAGATGCAGCTGTTTCAGTCTCATGAGATGTAAATGAAATGCAAATTCAAAGAATAGCTTTCTGTTTACCTGTCTAAAAATCAGAAAATGTTTAAAATGGTAATACTAATAATGCCAACAAGTATGTGGAGAAGGAGGTTCTCCCCTATATTATTGGGGAGCACTAGTATAGTCCCTTTGTAAAGGATTTGGTGATATGTATCAAGAGTCTTAAAATGCCTCTACCTACCTACCAGTTGACTAATCTGAACACTATGCTAAAGAAATCATTGAAAAATACAAGCAAAGTTTACGTCTAAGTATATTCACTGATATATTCCTTGTAAGAGTGAAAAAGTTTGGGGGAGAAAACACATTAATGTTTAATAATAGGAGAAAGACTAACCTAACCATGCAATGAAATATCAGGCCGTTATAAGAAAAGATATTTATGAAACGTTTATAGCAACATGGGGAAATGCTCATGCAATAAGGTAAAACGGGGAGCGGCGGGGAGAGAGTACAGAATGGTATATACCGGGGGCCAACAAACTATTTCTGTAAAGGACAAGATAGTACATAGTTATGCTTCTAGTCCAAGTGGTTTCTGTTGCAATACTCATGTCTGCCACTGTCGTGTGAAAGCTGCCACAGACAATAGGTAACAAATGAGCATGGCTGTGTTTCAGTAAATCTGTTTGTACAGAAACAGGAGCTGGGCTGGATTTGGCCTGCGGGCTGCAGTTTGCCAAGCGCTGGTGCGTACATTAAGGTAAAGCATTCAAAGAAGTTAGGCATCAAGAAAACGCTAGGACGAAAACACTAAAATGTTCATTGTGTTAGCAGTGATTGTCTGTGAGTGATGGACCTATATTTGACACTTTGAAATGTTTTTTCTTGTTTTTGAGTATTTAAGTTTTCCTTGAGTAGTATGAGTTCTATTCATGGAGGAAAGGAATTTTTTATCAAACTTCATAAACAATGAAAGAGTTAAACAGAAATAGAATTGTTTGTTCTTCCCTTCTCCATCACCCACCCATGTTTCACGCTGGAGTTTTGAGGCAGAGGATGAAAAGAGCAGAAGAGGAGGGAAAGCATGAAGGAAGTGTACAAAATAAGTCAGCTGTTTGAGACGAGGCAAGAGGGCTGCTCCTGCGTCCTCGGTTACCACTGAGGGGCTCTCAATCCTGGCTGCACAGCAGAATTATTTCAGAGCATTTTCAAACATGCCCACACCCAGACCCCAGCCAAGACCAATTAAATCAGAAGGAGAGGGCCTTTGTGGACTTCTAAGCTCTCTGGGTGATTCTAATACACAACCGGGGTTGACAACCAGGAGAGTTTATAAAAGCTACCAAAAGAAAACCAGGGGAACCTTTTCTGTTCTTTCTTCTCTGAGCCCCAACTCAATCCCCTGCCTCCCGAGTATCCACAGGTACCTTCCTAGCAGTGTCTTCCTCAGTTCAGGACACCCCAATGTTCTCCAGCCCAGAAAACGTCTTTCACTCCCCCGCCGCCTACCCCCTTGCAACAGCTTCCTTTCTTTCTAACCTTCAATTCCTTGGGCCAGATCACAACAAACACTTTTTATGGCACATAGTGCCTAGAAGTCCCCAAAATGTAGCCCCCCACTCCAACCTAGTGAGAGGCGGAACAACGCAGAAGGAAGGTGAAACCAAACCATAGATTTGATTTTGGTCCATTGCTGCTTTTGTAGTAGAATCATGATTATTTATAATTAATGACCCTAGAAACCATCCAATCCCACTCCCTCACTTTACAGGAGAAAGAATGGAGACTCAGAAAGGGCAGTGGTTCTGAGGTCACACGGAAGGTTGATATGTAGCCCTGTCATTTAGCTCTCCCAACGCTCGGTCCAGGGACTTTTACCTCTGCATCAGGCTGTCATTTCTCCTTGGCTCTGTTCCCAAAGCGAAATCTTGTTGGCCCAGCAGTGTGAACCTTGCTTCTGTCTCAACACTCCTGGGGTGTACACCACACTGTACTGATTATTTCTTTGGAAAAGGGGGGAGGGGCATTATAATTAACAGGAACAAATCCTAAATCGTGTGAAAAAGAAAGAAAACCTGGTCATCATTATTCACCCTTCACCCTCTTGAGAATCATCACCAGCCCAACAATAACTCAAACATTAATTCTGAGCAGACTCATTAGTGTCTTTTTTAATAGAGTAATCTGAAAGCTACATCTCAGAGAAAACAGACAGTACTTGTTTGAGTTTGGCCAATGCTGCCTGGGTCTCTTGAAGAGAGGCGGGGCTCAGAAAATATTTGCAGAATGAGTGAATTCCTCTGGTCATCAACAGATCAGAACTGAGAGCCAGAAGTCCTCCAATAAATAGTTTTGTCAGCTGCAGTCATGCCCTCGGGGGCTGACATTTGCCCATTCTGAGCACCTCTTTTCAGTTTCTTGGTGGCAAAGCATAAATGTGAAATGGCTTAGCACACACTGCTTTCAAATGCTTTTGCAGAGAGAATACAAACATGTATTTAGTTACCTTTCAGCTCAAGGAGGCTGAAAATTAATAGACGTGATTAATTTATGTCTTTATTTAGGTTCCCCCAGAAACTGATCCTGAGACAAATATTGAAGTGGAGGTGGTTTTATTTGGAAGTTGGGGTGGAGGGGAACACAAAAATACCAGTAAAGGAGGTGCAGAGAAGGGAACCAACAAAGAATGTGTTATCCAACCAGCTACCACTGTGGGAGACTAGAGCGAGTGTACCCCACCGGGGTTCTGGGAAACAGTACAAGATACAAGAGAGGGGAAGTCAAGAAAGCTGGGGTAATATTACCATCTCCCATCAGTCCTCTGCCATCTGGTAGCAGAGGGACATTTCAAAGACTTCAGAGAAAGCTCTTAGGCACGGTGCAGAATCTGAGACTGCAAAGGAAGCTGGGGAGAATTGACATGTTAAGGCCTGAGGTATAAAGGTGGATGTCATCAGCATCTGCTACCTTTCATCTGCCAAATCTTCTTGGTTTTTTTCTATTGAGGTAAAATTGGTATATGACATTATATAAGTTTCAGGTTTAAAATGTTATAATTTGACATCTGTATATAAGACAAACTGATCACCATCAAAAGTCTAGTTACTTTCCATCACCACACATTAGACCTCTTCACTCATGTTTGCCCACCCCCTGGCCCCCTTCCTTTCTGGTAACTACCAATCTGTTCTCTGTAGCTATGGGATTGGTTTTGTTTATTTATTTGCGTAGGTTTGTTTTGTTTTTTGTACTTTTTGGTTCCATATACGTGAAATCATATGGTATTTGTCTTTCTCCATCTGATTTATTTCACATAGCATAATACTCGGACCCTAGAGGGTTCATCTATGTTGTCCCAAATGGCAAGATTTCATTCTTTTTATGGCTGAGTAATATTCCATTTTATATGTGTACCAAATCTTCTTTATCCATTTGTCTGTCAATGAACACTTAGGTTGTTTCCATATCTTTGCAATTGTAAACAATGCTGCAATGAACATATGGATGCATGTATCTTTTCAAATTAGTGTTTTTGTATTCTTCGGATAAATACTCAGAAGTGGAAGGGCTGGATCATGGTAGCGTTAGTCTTAATTTTTTGAGGAACCTCCATACTGTTTGCCATAAATCTTTTTATTTATTTTTAGTTAGTAAAAGCTTATAAAGAGGTTCTGGTCAGGTTCTCTCCAGCCAGTGTTATGGACATCAGGAACCTCCGTGGTCCAGGGTTTGGAGCTCTCGAGTTGTGTGATTCAGTGTTGGGGAGGATCAGGCTGGTCCAGAGAATGTCTGGAGGGTCTTAAAGTCTGGCTCTTCCTTTTCTGTTTGTCATGGTTACCCAACTCAGGGTATGTGGGATGCTTCAGGAACCTCAGATGACATGCTATCCCACTCTCCAGACCTCCTGGTTAGAATGGAATCCATTCCTCAATCTCCAACAGACTTTAAAAAGGTCGCCTTGAGGAAAACTGCAGGGTCGCTCTCATTCACCTGTTTCCTAGATTCATATGCTGATGTGTTTCCATTCTGTAGAGTGACAAAGTCCTGGATGCAAGCATGTTCTACCCTGACCTTAACCAAATTAAGATCTCTCACTGCTCTTCTTCCATAAAACTTTAGTGGAACTTACGGGTACACGGAAATCACCCCTTCAGTCATTGCTTAAAGACCTAAAATTCAAAAATGAATCGGATAACCCCGTGAGGGGTTGATCAGACCTTCGGCATCTTTTCTGCTGGTCCAATTCTCACAGCAGCCTCAAAAGCAGGAACTATTGTTATTGGAGGGAGCGAGGAAGGAAGGGGATGAAAACAGAGGCGAATTTCTCAGCAGCCAGGCTACTTCCACTAATTTTTTTCTGTGACAGATGCAACTATTTCAAAGGTCCTTTATCATCAACAGGAAAATGATGTTCTGGATGGCCAAAATGACACTTTCAAGAATACTACACAGTTACTGCCTTTCATGTCAGTGTCAGTCCATTATGATAAATATAATCAAATGTTCCTTCCAACTGACCTTTTCCTTACAATGTGGGATCCTCCTGGAAACAGGGCCACCCTGCAAGCTAAGGGATTCCCAAGTTTCTGAACAAAGCTGCTTAGGAATCAAAAGATTGACCTTTCCCACTTCATTTTGCCCACTGGTGGGATTGGAAGCCCTCCCGCTAAGGTAACAAGGTATATTCATTTTCTATTGCTTTGTAACCAGTGACTGCAAACTTAGTGACTTAAAACAACATACACTGATTATCTCACAATTTCCGTGGTCAGGAATCCAGGCGTCCTGTGCTTAGGGTCTCACTAGGCTGCAGTCACGGTATCAGCCAGGCTGCATTCTCGTCTTCTGAGTTCATTCAGTTTGTTGGCACAATTCAGTTCCTTGCAGTTACAGGCCTGAGGCCCTCAGCTCCGAGAGCCTGACACTCTCCATAGGCAGCTCACAACATGGCTGTATGCTCCTCCAGGCCAGCAGAAGAGCTCCACCCTTTTAAAGCTTTAATCCAATTAAGTCAGCCCTACCCAGGATATTCTCCCTTTTGGTCAACTCATAATTAATTGATTTGGGACCTTAATTACATCTACAAAATCCCCTCACCCTTGTCATACAATGTAACCTAATCAGGGGCATAACACCTGGAGGCAGAGATCCTAGCGGTCACCTCAGATTCCTGCCCACTACACCAGGCCACCCACTACAGCAGCAGAGAACTACGGAAGACTACAAACCTCACACCTCCTGCCATCTCGCCTCTTCTGCCAGATGGACAGCTCTGCTTTCAACCTGCCTCCTCCAGGGAAGTCCAGGTCCTCTCTGCCTCGTCCAATCTCTTAGCCTAGGCCTTTGTTCCCTTGTTCTAAACCTGGCCTGCAGTCAGCTTCCAGCAAGGAAGGTTCTGTTTTCTCTTCTTAACCTCCTCCCTAGGGTCTTCCTTCCTTCCCTGGGAAGGGCTCCACACCCTCATTCCCAAAAGCTCATCTCTGTCCCTCATTCACTGCAGCTGGATGATGTGTGCAATAACCAAAGGCTTGTTCAATTACCAGGACAAACTAGCGTGGCAGGGTGGGAGGTACAGACGAGAGAGAACTCAGCACCCTTTGAATAGTCCCTCGGGGCCAAGAACTCCATAACATAGACAGCTCCCCTGCTATCTGCTCTGACCACAGATCAGACCACTTACCTCGGATCAGTGTAAGGTGGTTGTGGTCAGGAACTTTATCTGAGCTGTAAGCATCAGGCCTTCAGCAATCAGGATAACCGCTCGTGGAGACAGTTAAGAATGAAGAGAGGTGAACAGATGGAAATGAATTGTGAGGTTTCTGGTTATTGATAGTCTTCAAGCTGCAAGAGACATTAGAGACTAATGAGAGCAGTGCCCTCTAATAGACATTTCTGCAATGATGGAAATGTTCTATAATCAGTGCAGCAATCCAATATGATAGCTGCTGGCCACGTGTGGTTATTGAACATTTGCAATGTACCTGGTACAACTGAGAAAATACATTTTTTAAATTTAATTTTTATTAATTTTTAATTAAAAAGCTACGTGTGGCTAGTGGCTACCGTATTGGACAGCATACGTCTAGCTCTACCTAGAGGAGACTAGAAATCTTGGATAACATGTCCCCTTGTCATCCATATTCACCAACAAATACTAGCCCTGGAAGGGCAAACATTTTATATAGGCAGTTGCTGTGTCTGTGCCTTTTCTTTGTTTGCTTGTACCAAGAACCATCAATATTTTCTAGGATATATAAAATTGGATTAAAATGGATTTGGGCTATTCCACTGAGGTCACTCGCTCCGGGCTACAAAATGGCCAAATGTGATATTGCCATGACAGCTAACTGGGAGAGTTCCTCTCAGGGAGAATAGAGAGAGTGGAACCCCTGAGAGCATCTGTAGTGATGAGTTGGCTATAAGTCCCAGTCGCTCTTCAGTGAATAAGCCATGGTTTATTTGTTGTGTTCACAGCCAGCACTGAAGGGGAGTCACCTAGCATCTCTGTAGCTCACAGTATGTCACAGAGTGAGCTTTGCAGAAGAGCTCCAGCTTGCTTTTCTTTCTTTTTTTTATTTACTTTTATTTTATTTAAGTATTTTTAACGTATAATACCTTCACTTGGTTTAAAATTCAAACTGCACAAAATGACATACAGTGAAAAGTCATCCAACTCATGTCCCAGGTACCCAGTTCTTTTCTATGGGGTCAATCGATATTATCCTTTTCTTAGGTGTCATTTCAGAGACATTTTATACACATACGAGTACAAGGTCATATGTATATACGTAGTTGCTCTCTCTCTTTATACAAATCGTTCAGAACATACTGCTTTTCAGCTGTACCCAGGGCACAGCAAACTATGGCCCACAAGCCAAATCTGCCTCACTGCCTGTTTTTTGCAAGTTTTATTGGAACCCAGCCATGCTCAGTCATTTACATGTTGTCTCTGGCTGCATTTGCACTACACCAGCAAAGCTGAATTGTTTCAACAGAGACCACATGGCCTGCTAAGCCTAAAATATTTGCTCTCTGGCCCTTTACAGGAAAAGTTGCTAACAGACATCCCAGGATATATTTAACCTATGCCCTTCTGGTGATTATTTAGGTGGCTTCTAGTCTTTTTGCTATTATAAAGAAGACTAGTCACTAATTTTGTATGTCCCTCATTTCCCAATATAGAAATGTATCTGTTGGATAAATTCATAGACATGGAATTGCTGGGTCAAAAATTATGTGCATTGGTAATCTTGATAAATATTGCCAAACTACCCTCTATCAAGGTTGTTAAAATTTACATTCTCACAGTAAATGTTTCCTACATCCTCACAGACACTTGACTTCTCACACTTTGTGATCTTTGCCAATATTATAGGTTAAAAAAAAAAAAAGGTTTTTCAGTGGTTTTATTTTGCATTTCTCATACTATAAGGAAGGTGGCACATCTTTTTATGTGCTGAATTTCATCCATATTTGCTTTTGTACATACTATGTGATCATATCTTTTGCCCAGTTTTATTAGGTCTTGGAGTTTTTATTATTGCTTTATAGTGGCTCTTCGTGCTTTCAAGAAATTAGTCCTCTCTCTATGATATAGATAGCAAATATTAACAATTGTCACCCCAATAAACTTTAATTTTTAAAAAAATTGCAAAAAATTGCAATTCCCAGCTTGTCGCTTATCCTTTTACTTAATTTACAGTAGTTCCAACTAGCTTTCGAAATATATTGGTAGCCAATAAGGAAGGGTTATCATAGGAAAGAGGTAGGCCAGTATTTCGTTCCTAGCTGTATGCTGCAGAAGTGTATCCCAGCTGGTGTGACTAGGGGGCAGAGCAGCGGAGATCAGAGTAGCTGTTAAAAGGGAAAATGAAAAGACTGTCTCATTGAGGAAGGTACTGCCTATTCTTTGCCCATCCATTACCCTACCCAGCACAACCATATACATTGTAGAGGGCACTCCCAGGCCCTCGTCTTCTGTATTGTGTTTTCAAACTTACAACTGGTCAACAGCCAATATGTGAGTGACTATGTACGCAGAGGCTTACCCAACATTGCATCCTCTTCCTTACACTCTACCAATCATCTTCACTCAGACTCCATTTGTCAAGCACAAACCAGGTGCCAAGTCCTGCTCTTGGTTCTATGAACACAGAGTCCCTGGCTTCAAACAATGCGTGTCCCTCGCCACCCGATTCTACCCGTCTCAGCACTATAGTAAGAATTTCTTAACAGTGGCTCTTTCTCATAAAAAGTATAGGGACCTTACTTCTAAAATAAGAAATTTGAAAAGATGAAACAATCTAAATCTCTGAGAAATTAAGGTGGTGCGATTTGTAGTCAACACTTAGTAGTCTCCTGGCAGGGACGAAGCAGAAAAGTCCCTTCTTCTTAGGAATGGGATGATCTCAACAAACCAGAGCAAAAATACTCTTATTTCGACTTCTCCAGTAATGACTTGGGAAAGAAAAATGCACGTTTCTCTTCCGTGCGACACTCATTGCCGAGCCTCTTTTGCGGCTCTCATCAGCAGGGCACACTTCCTTCTGACCCAGGGGGCCGCAAGCCCACAGTGCCATACGCTCCTCTGTGTCTCCTTTGGCAGCTTCCATCGAAGCTGGGCATTGGTCCTACACCCTAAAGAGAGTGTCAAGAGCCAAGCAGTTCTTGGGTAAGTTCAAGGAGAATCTTGGCTTAGCCTAGCCAGGCTAGCTCTTCTGCCAACGCTGAAGTTTCACTGAATGAGACATGCACTTCTTTTTAATTCCCACTAAGGAAAACCCAACCCATGTCTCTGGTGAAGACTGGATGGCATCCAGCCTTCTCCCAAATAAAACCTACGTCTGGCTGGAGTAGGTCAGGGTGTGTGTGCTGCCTATGAGAGCTATCCTTAGCTAAATAACATTTATATGACACTGCATGACTCTTAGTGCCTTAAAATTGCTATAATAATGATAGCTAATCCTCCTAATGAAAAGGAGATGTGATTTAATTCTATTCCTGGTACAGCCTCCTCTTCTTTAGTCCCCAGCTTGTGCCTGGCACACATTGTAGACCTTAAATAAATGTGTTGAGCATGTCATGGGTGTACAATGCCACGTTAGGTCCCCAGAGGGGACAAAGGGGTGACTAAGAAGTTGTGTCTGCACAGAGGGTCCCCACAATCTAGTGTGGAGGGTGGTTTGGATGGAGGTGGGAGGCAATGGATAGAAAGACCATCTTCTACAAGGCAGAATGGAATGTGCAATGAAAACAGTGACAACAAAGATTTATGGAGCACTTACCAAGTGCTAGCCGGTGTTCGAAGTACTTGACAGGCGTGTTTTCATTTCATCTTCCCAACATGAGATAGTATTGCGATTTTATCCATTTTACAGAGGAGAAAATTGAGACACAGAGAGGTTAAGTAACTTACCCAAGATCACACAGTTAGAAAGTGGCAGAGCTAAGATGCAAACCACATGTTCTTACTGTTGATGAAAGAACATCCAAACCTATAGAAAAAATGTATAGGAGTTTATTTGAGCCAAACTGAGGACAGGCCCGAGAACAAGATCTCAGCAGACTGAGAAAATGCTCTGGAAAAACAGCACTTTTGCAGTTCTTTTTGTGCATTTGGTATCAGAGAGGGAAGTAAGGAAGATTACATGGAATCCACTGGTCTTAGATTAAAGGAGTGGAGAGAAAGCAAAGTAGGGAAATCTCTATGACTGGATAAACAGTAAACCAGAGAGATGCATACTTCTTTTACATTGGCGTGTACAGGACAGCTGACATGTAACATTTACAGTAAGTAGGGATGGTATATGGCAACAAGATCATGTGCTCCCTTGAGGGTGGTCATGCCTCTGAGGGGGTCTAGAAAAGAGGATTACTCTGGCATTTCAAAGGTGTGTTAACCTAAATACACAAGAAAAATGGACAGGGCTTAAGGCGAAGATTAACTTTTTCCTAAGGAAGTTTTATATGCCTGGATATAACTACCCACTATGACCTGCCCAGTTAGGAATTTATGATCAGATCACCCTGTGAGGTTACTGTCAATCACCAAGCTTGTCAGATGTACTACGTAGCCACTCTTTCATTCTCATTACTCCTGAATCATTACTCCAGAATCAACACTGCTAGGCTGACCTGGACAGATGGCATGGAGTGGGTGGTGAGCTGTGATTCATCTCCTTTTTTTAAGAATGAGCAAGTAACGTCTTGTGGAATGTGAAGTTGGGAGGCCTCTGTCTTGAGGGGTTACAGGGTTATGCTAGGCGTCTGTCAGGACCTTTCCAAACCAAGGTTCTGTGCCCTCCCTGCGGGATAAGACTCCCCTGTGACACAAGATCTGGAACCCCAGAATCCATTGCTTGCCCTGTCGCCATGACAGTGAACATAGAGAGGTGAGGATGACCCTGGGAGGTCTAAGACACGTAAGAGCAAGGCAGCTAGCTGTGCTCTGAAGCAGAGTGATGTTCTTATCAAGCTGTTGTTTACCAGCTGCAAACACCAGAGAGCTCGAGGGACTTGCTGAAACCCGAGCACCAACTGCTCGGAGAAGGGCAGAAGGCACACATTTCCACCCCTGCATACTCGTCCAGGATACATGTTCTAAGATCACACCTGCGTCGTCACTCTCCATACTGTCTCCTCCTAAGCGCTCACCCTCCCCTCACACCACAGAGTGGCTTTTCCTCCAGTTCCAGGTCATTGCCAGGATGCGTTGCTTTTGGGAATGGCGGAGCTAATCAGTAACCTGGGTTGGGTTGGGTTGGGTTGGGTTTGGAGCTGTTGCTTTTCCTCTCCACTTGGAGACTCTCAAATACTTCATTCTGACTTAAGCATGCTGCTTTTCTTCTCTCACATCCATCCTTCATGTGCAGTCACATGCAAATTTAATTTAAAAATTTTTCAATTTGAACATTTTTACCATATTTCAAAACGTCCACATACCCTCCTGCCCCAGAAATATAGATGGAGTGTGACCATGGGCAGCTCAGCTTCTGCACAGTGGAGCCGAGATTTCAAGCTGGTTTGAAAGCCTGGAGACTAACATATTTGAATCTCATTGTACCTCCTGGCAACTGCACTGAGCAACAAAACACATTCCTGCTTTCCTATCCTCAGGGTCTAGGATCACACACCTACTATTTGGTCTGTGAGAAGAAATCTGGAGGCACTGGGTTGAAATGGAAACAGAAGTGGAATTATTAATATAACCAGAAAGCATAAATCTAAAAAGCCGTTGGAGAAGAACACGTAATACTTTCAGATGAGTTAAAACCATTAACTGTTCCCAAATGAAAGGCAAATGTATGGAAAGCTGGTTTGAGAAGGTATTAGACCTGATATAAAATGGAATGATCAGATTAATTTCTCTTTCAATCTTAATTAAACTGTCAGAAAGTTTCTGTTTGGTGCTGGTAGGTCATTAACACTTCTCTTATACTTACTAATCTCACCTTTCAATAAAGAAAAAACCCGCTCTAGGACTCAGCAACTTGGCAGGCAACGTTTCCTAGAATATAATAACATTGGCTTGTTTTAATTTTATTAATTTTTCAGTTGTCTTCTATCTGTGGCAATTGACACAGTTCTATCGGTTTCTGTAGTCATTTAGAAATTGCTTACATAGATCAGGTATCACATGGGTGTCTTAAATGCAGATTCCTGGGCCTCACTCAGATCTCCGGAATCAGGACCTGCATTTTCACGAGGTCTCCCAGATAATGCTGGTGCATGTTATAATTTGAGAACTTATATATAGTTTTCATCCTAAACACGTGTATTTACAAAGAAAAATAGTTTAAATTAGTATTCAGATACGTAAAAAACCATGCTGGTTGTCCAAGAATGTTTGGGAAACCCGTGGCTAGGGCGTGTTACTAATGAAACTAAGACAAGGGGGATTCATCCCTCCAGAGACCAGTATGTACCACTGAACCACCAAATACAAGCCACCCATTGCCTGGGTTGAGGAGAGGGCAGATCATATGGGAGACTGTGGCTATGGCCTTAGCCACAGCGTCACTCTAGAGCCGCCCACCAAGGCTCTGAAACATGGCCTCCATTGGGCGTGGCCTCCACTCAAGCCTGGCTCTTACCCATGTGGTCCTGGCAATGTTTCACAATTGCTCTCTGGGGACAAATGTAGGCATACGTGTTTAACACGCCAGTCAAATTCACAATACCACGTAAAGGTAACATAGACGATTCTGTTGATGTTTTCTTTATATAATTTTAGAAATAACATCAATTTTAAGATAAAACACTTACTTTGCTTTTCCATTTGCACTGGTAACTTCAGTGTGACTTGCTATGTCTTGCAAAACCTGCCCACCATTTTCATAATTCCATCATCAACAAGAGTGTCCCCAAATTAGGCTACTTCTATAGTCTTATTTGCTTGCTTATTAATATCTGATTAAGCAAAAAGTCACTTCCATCAGTGATGAATGAGGAGAGCTCTGTTAACACTTTGTAAGTGGGCATTTTCCCGCCAAATCGCATCATAACGGGGGCTTTTTTGACATTTTCTCGCCAAAATTAGACTTTCCGTAAAATATTCATATCTTTCGATCTATTTGATATTTTTCTATGAAACTTTCAGTGTTTTAGTTTAAAAAGAGGTCTCTATTTATTTACTTTGCAAAATTTTTGCCGGTTCCAACTAGAGGCGATATAATGAGTTTACTCGTTTCCCACAAAAAATGTTAAGAATTTTGGTTGATATTTTTGTTGACTTTAATGAGCTCATTCATCCATAATGTAACTTCTTTGCAAATCAGTTAATAGTTTTCAAATATTGGAAGACTATTCCCTCTAATTTCTGTGCCATTCACAATGCAACAGTTACAGACATGACCCACTTTTACGTTTCATCTGCAGTATTAACATCTTCTGCATCCCTTTCTTAAGTCTAAATAATCAACAAAACAGTAATTCAAGCCCAGATTTATAGTGTTTGCCAATTTCCATGGTGTCAAAATTCTAATCATGGCTGATTTCAAACTACGAACTTGATGTAAATGAGCTCAAAGTTGGGAAGAGATACACAGAACACACCATTTATTCCCACCATCGATGTAAATAACCTCAGTAGCATAGATAAGATAAAATGTAAATAATTAGCAAGTGATGTGTTCCGAGTATTTATTACCATTTTCAATATAATTTCTTTAACTATAAGTTGATATGATTTAATTTTTAATGGTAGTTGTGTTCAACAACCAGCTTACAAAATTCCTGAAAATTTAACGCTCAGCTCGAATGAGCTGTTAGAAGCCGGCTCTGGCTCATGGCTGTCCCTGGTCACTCTGTAGCTGTTGCCTGACTCCATTTGTCTGTCAGGACACCCCCTCTCCCGCCTCCCTCCTACCCACCCACACAGCCCATCTGGCCAGGCCCCAACCACAAAAAAAGGAGGAAAAATGAGGCTGCTGATCACAGGAGGACTTGACAGGCAATGAGGATATTTTAGCATGATCCACCTTCACTTTGGGGAAGACAACTCCAATTTCAGGGTCTTAAGTTGATAGACTGGTGGAAGCAGCAGCGTTAAATTCTGGTTAAGAGCACAGCTCTGGAGCCTGCTTCAGTGCTCGAGTCCCAGCTCTGCCCCTCTTAGGCCACACGATTTTGAGTAAATAACCCAATCTCTCTGTGCCTCAGTTTCCTCATGTAAACTGGGAATAATAATGATACTTCCTTCATAGGGCTGAGAAGATTAAATGAGATCGTGGACTTAAAGCTGCTAACTGAGTGCTTGGCACAGAGTAAGTGCTTAACAATATTAGTTATCATTAGCTGTAGTCAACTCATAGTGGCTTTTATAAACTCGTTTATTGGCTAATATTACTTTTTACATGTAGAAAATATATACAGCCAGTATTTTCATGCTTTTAAGGTTCTAAAAGCTTCTACATTCATAACCTGATAGTGACCCAGGAGGTAACCATCATATGATTGTCATTCTTCACTTATTGTCATCTGCATTCTGTGGGCAGGGACTGGGACTCAGAGAGGCTGAATGAGGGCCCAGGGACACATAGCCAAGGGCTAACCAGTCAGAGCTGGACCCATGGTTTCTGTTCTCCTTCAGCTGATTCCAGGCCTTTAATGGGCATTTCTGTTGAGCTCTTCACAGCCCTCAAACAGCAAGAACTGGAAGAACTAGTACTGAGATGTGAGCCTTTTGACTTGGGGTTTCTTAGCCAACCAATTATTGGACTATTTTTGCATAATTTTATAAAGAGTAGTCATGTGTAGTAAAAAATGGTCAATCCAGAAATCCAGTAACGTAGGAGACAAAGCAGTTTTTCTTCCTGTGTCACTGGCTTGGAGACATCCATTGCATTGGAGATAAATGAGACTGATCTCTCATTTTTACCCTTTTCCCCAGAAAAGACAGGAGTAACAATGACCTGTTCCCCTGAATGTATGAGAGGAATCAGAATATGTCCATCGTGCTCAAGAAGAAAGTTCAAAACACAGACCTTCCCCTTGATAGTTACAATTGTGACCAGACGTGTTTTTACAAGGAAACAGGGACTATCAGATCGAGTTGGCTAATTCCTTATTTGAGGAAGGTATAGGGCAACTGAAACTGTCTCACAGTGCTGGAAGGGGTTACAAATCCTCTGAAGGGCAATTGGGCCGCATTCATCTAAATTACAAATGCCTACCCTTTTGATTCAGCAGTTCCACTGTAGTAATTCACCCCCCAGAGCTACTCCTATGTACAAAAAATGAGGAATGTAGGGTATTCTTTGCACCATTGTCTGTAACAGGAAAAGACTGGAAGCAACCTAAGTGCCCATCCATTGGAGACTTCTAAATAATTACTTTCAAACAAGGCAGTACTATGCAGCCATTAAAAAATGTAATTGATTATATACATACTAATATAGAAGCATTTCTAAGATGTATTAAGTACCAAAGCAAGAGGGGATGATCATACATATTTATTTATAAACATACAAAATATTCTGGAAGGAGGTATAAGAAACTGGAATCTGGAGAACTAGGTAATTAGGGCACAAGGAGAAAAAGACTATATATACTTTCTGCCATACAGTCCTTAGACAATCTTTTGAATTGTATTCTATTTGCATGCATTATATGTTTAAACTAAATAAATGTTTGTATACAAGCTAGTGTAGGCGCCTCTAGAAAAAGAAGGGTTTTAAATCTGACAGCTGTTTCCTCTGAGTTGGACACGGTGGAGTGGCATTAGAAAGCGTGAGAGGGAAGAACGGGTCAGGTTCTCCACTCATCCTGCTCACCCAAGACCTGACTCTCAACAGCAACAGGCAGAGGTGGCCCGCATTGCCCAGACCCAGGAAGAGAAGCTGGTCGCAGCCCTCAGGGTGGAGTTACACAATACTTCGGACCAAGTCCAGAGCCTCCAGGCTGAGACGGAATCCTTGCGGGCTCTGGTGAGTGGGCCAGGAAGAGCCCTGGCATTTCTTGTGACAATTCTAACTCTCAGCTACTGAATTGTAGTGATAGGGGTCACAATTTGCAAGGGATTCCCACCTCACCTCAAAGGAGTTTTGAGTCCAGAAAGGATCATCTGATACCAAATCATAAGGGTAGTTAGTAGTCACGGTGAGTGCCATGCTGAGATAAACTTCACCAGATGCTGCCATGAATGTTGGCCGCTAACACCTACAAATGCCCCTTCTCACTGCCTCTCCTTCACCAGAGAACTGCCCTCAGCCAAACAGAAGCCACCTGACCTAGGAGGTTAGGCCTCCCCTCCTTCTCTGCCAATGACTGACTCACAGGGAGACTTAAAAGCCCACCCCACTTGCTTCAAAGTAGAACCAGTTCTGTGATGTAATTCATACTCTTGAACACTCCCTGGGATCAGGCTGGAGTCAGACCCCCGCTGAGAGCACTTCCTGGCTTAGCGCTCTCCCCTGCCCTATTCTGCTTTCCTTGCTCCCTCTTTTCTGAGAGCAGCCCCTTAATGACTTACGTGCACCAGGATCCCTGCTTACGGGTTCGGCTTCTGAGGAACCCAACCTAAGATATATATAGCAAGTTCCTCAGATTCACGTGGTTTGTGGGCAGATCTCTTATATCATTAATTATTATTATTATTAATTAAAATAATTATTAATAGCACAGTAATCTGCCCTCTGCTCTTGGGGATGGACTGAAGTTCTGTTAGGGTGTTAAGCACAGCTCCCTCCAGGGGGCCATGTGTACTGAGTCAAACCACCAGTGTGTTGTACATACCAGAGTGCAAGAGGGGCTGCCCATGTAACCCTGTGTAGCTGAGGTACTCTGGAGTCCACTGAAGCCCAAGAAGCTCTTCTCTCCCATCAGCCTGAAGTCCTGAGGCTGTTCAGATACCAGGGGCCCTTTCTTCCACCACTCCCCATGCACCTGCATCTCAGTGCTGCCACCCAAATCAACTCCATCAGCGAACCACCAGCCCTCTGCCTCTGCAACCAAAACCTGCCATGAAGTTAGCTCAGGTATTTGTTCTAGTCGGTTCCCCTCAGAAACAGCTTTCTCTGCCTATTGCCAAGATCATCCCATCACCCCTAGTTCCCTACTTTCATGTGTCTTCAGTTCACTCGGGTCCATTGTCCTCTGGCCAGCTAGGTCACACAGTGCCCAGTCAGCTCAGGGAAGCTCCTCGGTCTTGCCATAGCATGACATGCATCTTGTTGCTCTACTTCTGTCCCACTCGTTCTCTGGTGGGATCTGGGTCAGAGCAAGGAGATGTGAGTAAAGGTTCTGAGGTGAGAAAAATCAGGAAACTACAGCCTAAAGCAATGCTACTTTAAAAAGATTGTCTGAAAGAGATTGCATTATTTATTCAGAGTTATGTGAATTTTATGCTAATCAGTTTTATTCAACTGCCATAACCCTTGATAAACATCCTAATGTGAAGGGTGCTGCCTTTTGCCCCTGTTGTTTTAGGCACAGTTAAGGGGCTGCCATTTCTTCCCTAGAGGTCCTTGTGGATGCCCAAATTCCCACTCTTCTGGTGACAGAAAGTTCCAGGCAAAGGTTACGGACCTCTCCTCAAGCCCACATCATCAAAAAAAGCCTGGATGAATTGCACCTAAGTGGCTGGTGGCCCCATCACTCAGCACACAGTCCATAGATATATTGGGTGCCTACTATGTGCAGAATCCTCCTTTAGACCCTAGGGATGAAAACATGCATTGGATGGTCCCTGTCCTCTAAAAGCTCATAACCTGATTGGTAAAGAAAACCTGTGCACAAATGTCTGCACAAAGCAGAGGGGTACTGTATTCCCCCAAGTAGCTGCTCGCAACATTCTCCATTCTCAGCAAGCCTCCAGCCCACCCTTGTCTCTGTCCTTCAGCAGATGCTGTCACCTGGACCATTCTGTAAATGGGATTAAGGTGCCCCAACATAAGGCACCTCTGGCTTCCGTTTCCCATCTCAAAATATCTCTGAAGCTTCATCCACAGCCTCCTCCCTTCAATAGATCCCACCTGTGCCCTGTTGCACTATCTGGACATTCCTCTGTCTACTGTCCCCTATCTTCTGCATTTTCAGTGTCCCTACCCCCTGGAATTATCTGGACTTGGCCTAAAACAGAACGCCTTCCTTTGCCAGACCTTCCAGCACCACCCAACGTGGGCTGCACATTAACGTCCAAAACTCATGTTTTGCTTTCCTACCCTTGAGTCCTTGTATGTGCCCTTCCCATGGCTAGAAGGAGACCTCTCCCTTCAGGTCTGCCCACCTCTACCTGCTCTTTTCCTCACACCCTTGACACAGGTGAGGTGGAAGACACTGAAGTGCTACACCCACTGCAAAGCCTCAATCCCAACTCCCACAGCTGGAGTGATCGCTCCCACCTGTCACCCACTCACATCCAGAGCTCTGTGGTTCATGTGGTTATATCAGCTCATCCACCCAACTTAACTCCTTGAGAGCAGAGACCATGTCTAATTAGTTTTACGTCCCCAAAGCACTTGGTATAGTGCTCAAAACATAATTTCTTCAGAGTGATGCCAATAGTAATAAGACCATGATCATATTCATTCTCTCATCAGATCGTCAGAGAAACATTGAGAAGGGGGGTGGACTGTCCCTGCCATCCGATTTTGCAGAAGAGAAAACTGTGGCTCAGGGACTTGCCCATTAACACAAGTAATCAATGGAGTTGCTGAGCCCTTCTGGCTTTATTTCTCTCCTAGAGTAGCTATCCTGTGGAATTGGGGGTTAGCACTCAGGCTCTGGAATTGAATCCTGGATCCTCTGCTCACTAGCTGTGTTGACCTCTCTATGATCCAGTTTTCTCACTTAGATAGGGAAGATCATTTGGGTTATATCTGTTATGTTAGCGGCTTAAGACAACAGTCCCTTGTTTACTCATTGAGCAATTTAGGCAGAGTTCAGCAGAGATAACTCTTCTGTGCTCCATGTGGCATCTACTGGGGCTGGAACATCCAAGAATGGCCTCTTCAACTCACATGTCTGGTGCCTCAGCTCTGCATCTTTTTCTCTCTCCATGTGGCCTTTCCATGTAGCTAACTTTGCCTTTCTCGTGTCATGGGATTCTTACATAGTTAGACCTGTGACACGGCGTCTGGCTTCCCTCAGAGTGTGAGCACAGAAGCTCACAGGCCCGAGCATCTCTTAGACAGCATGCTGCTGGTCAAAGCAGTCACAAGACCAGTCCAAAATCAACAGGAATGGAAATAAACTCCACTTCTTGATGGGGCCATGGCAAGGTCACATAGAAAAAGAGCATGTGGGATGGAGGTAATTGTTGCAGCTGTCTTTGGAAATGTGATCTACCACTGGACCATAATAGGATTTACCTCATAAAGTCATTGGGATGATTAACTAGATCATGTCAACCCTTAGCACAGTGCCTGGCACAGAGTGAGCAGTCAATAAATGGTATCTATTATTAATTATCACTATAAAAGTATTATTATAACCACTAGTATAATAACCCTGAGTTGGCATCATCTTGCCACCTGACTTAAACCCAAGAGTCCTAACTTCTGGAACAAATGGAAAAAGAACTCACACTCTAGCTGTAGTGGCATGCTGGCCATGCCCAGGACCCAGGATGGGCTACCTCTGTCCCCTCCTGGCTCTAGTAGATTAGCGTTCTGGTCACTGGGCCTTGCAGCCAAGGTTAGGAGCACAGACAAAGCTAGAATAGGTAGTACACCCTCCTATAGCTTTCAAATATGGCAGAGTTCATCCAGTCACCCTGTTATCCTCAATCAGAGCAGACTGTGTGTGCACACGCCCCCCTCCCCACATACACACACACAAAGCATATATGAGCCTGAGGAAGCTGAGCTGATGAGACTTTCAGCCCCCTTTTCCAACAAGGCATCATTTATATTGGTAGTCAGGCACCAACAATGGTGCTTAAGGCCTCCTGACCTCTGTGTTCAGTCAATTCAAATCAGGAATGGAATCCAAGACCGGAAATCACAGAAGGTCAGTACTTTACTTTCTGGAGGGTTTACAATTCAAGGATGTCCCTTGAAATCTCCAGAGATTGGGGAATAGGTGTGCTTCTGCGATCTTGGTTTGCTTGCTGGTGGTATGTCACTGAGTGGGATGGGGCTAGGAGACCTGTAGCAGTGGCCTGATCAGAGTCACTCAAGCTCAAGCATCTCTGTGACAACCAGGCCAGGATGTCAGGGACTTAGGTGGGGAAGCTGGGCTTGGACCATAAGTAAGGGTCAGATGGAAGAGACGTAGGACCTCTGATGGGCGTTCTGATAAACACATCTTGAGCAGTGGGTCCTATGTCATCAGAGAAAAACCCAAGGCCATATGGAGGAGTCACCTATGAACATGGAGCAAAACCTGTAAACAGACCATCTAACTGTGATTCCATGAAATGTTTTACCAAATCACAAGTGTTACAGGTCCAGTGTCAACAAGCACCGTTCACAAGCCAAGCGATTTCCCTGATAAACAAAGGGAGAAAACCCAGGGAGTTGGCACAATGATTCTCAAAATCCAGGTGGCCATTTTTGTATCCTCACTGCCATAGAAGGGATTTCTGATCCCACCAGCAAAATAATAACCTTAGACCAAATACTGATCTGGATTTATTTTCTATAGATCACAGTTTGCCACCTGTAAATGTACCTAGGATGGGAATCTGACTCCACATCCTTATATCCTATGGAATTAAGAAGATTTAAATAAGATAAGATGGTGACTCCTGCTTAATAACAGCCATGATTCAAGATGGCGTACTAACCAAGAATCTTCCATTTCAGCCAATGGTCAAAAGCATATGAAAAATCTCCTCCCAGGGGGCAGGGTACAGAAACTTGTTTTATCAAGGTTTGACTCAATCCAACTTAGAAAGATATTTATGTGTTTCTTATGTGTTATATAAAAAGCCAGATTCTAAATTATAGGTGCAGCATAATTACAACTGTTTAAAAATGCTCCACAGATGCACACAGTTTTTTAAAGGTATTTATTGGTCAGCCCTACAGTTTTCAGGACATGGGATATGGGAAGATGAGAAGAAAGTTTCCAGCAAATGGGGAGACAGATAGATAGGGCAATAAGTATAGCCATAATACAAGTGCTATCATCCTGGACAACCTATACACACAAGCACCTACTCTGTGCCAGGCCCTGTCTTATCACTGGAGTTACAGAGACTTGGTTCCTGCTCTCAAAGAGCTCACCATGTGGTAGAGGAGACATGCCCCTAAGAAGTTTAGCACACTATGATAAGTTCAAGGGTATGCATGTGTTTGGGCTGCCATAGAAACCCAGAGGAGGGGCCCCGAACCCAGCCTGTTTGTGTGAGGGGCAAGAGAGTGTCAAAGAAGACTGTCTGTAGTGGGGATGCCCCCTGAGCTTGGACTTGGGGATGAGTAGGAGTGAGCCAGGTGAGGATGCTGGAAGGAATGGAGGAGGATAGTGCAGGTGCAGGAAACAGCATGAACACAACTTAGTCAGACTAGATGTGTTGAGTGCAGTTGGGGCGGTGGGGGGCGAAGACAGAAAGATGCTGGGCTAATTGTGTGTGCCATGTTAGGGGTCCTGGGAGCTGGGGATGGTGTTAAAGCAGAGGAGATACAGGCCCAGATTTGGACTTTAGACAGAGCACCATAGCTGCTGTGTGGGGAATGCAGGACAAGAAGGAACTAGAGGCAAGAGACGAGCTAAGAGGCCACTGAGGTTACCAAGGTGAGAGGTGATAGCATTGATCCTGGGCATTGGTGGCTGCAAGAAGAGAGGACACAAATGTGAAGATTTTTCAGAATGTACAAGAGGCAGGGCACAGTGATGACTGACTCTGGGAGGGAAGCAAGAAGATCAGGGACATATCCTTCCCCAGTATCTAGCTCACGTGATTTCACCAGCTGAAGCACAGAACAGGAGAGACCAACAGGTCCAGGGGGAAGCCAACAGCTCCATTTTGGACGCCTTGATTTGAGGTGCCCCGGACTATCTATATTTTTAGTAAGAAGTTCAGTAGTGGGTCAGTGCTTGAAGGAGAGTATCAATGCAGGGGTCTCTCTGATACTTGCTGGAAGTATCAATGCAGGGGTCAGTAGCAGAGAGATGACTAAAATCATGTGTGGTAGAGACCAACTAACACAGGCCCAGGAGGCACAGCTCATAGAGAAACAGGCTCAGGATGGGGCAGTGGGGAACCAGCACTGAATGGGGAAGCCAGAGGAAGAGGAATGAGGCAAAATGTGCTACTAAAACACTAAAGGAAAAAATGCTGAGTATATAAAGGCCTGAGACATTCATTGTAACTATGGTAATCTGGGAAAGAGGACTGGTGAAGACAGCATTTTAGCTGAATGATGGATGAGGGTTTCAGCAGTGGAAGGAAAAGCCTTCCCCTCCCCCTCCCAGTGGGTGAGAAATCATGAGAAATAAGGCCCAGAAGCAATTTAGAGAGCAAGATTCCTTTGAAGAAACACCTGCAAATTGCCTGTCACGAGTATCTCTCAATTTTTCTCTCTGTCTCTCTCTCATTTTTTTCTCTCATTTTCTCACTCATCCCTCATATCTCATCTCCCTCCACCTCCCCTCCTCTCTACCTTCCTCCCCCCTTCACACCCCCCCACACACGTATCCATCCTCCACCTCCCATCAGAAGGACCAGGGAATTGGGCTCAACAGGAGTCTGGCCCCCTGAGGAGGATTATTATATCCACGTAAGCCTGTCAAAGTCATTGTCCTTGAAGAGATGGACAGGCCAGGGCAATGCCAGCCCTCCCACTTCTCTGCACACCTCCCTCTTCAAGGGCCCTGCCTGTGGGCCTTGGGTTTGGACCATGTTCTGTCTTTTGTAGAACCGAGGCCTGGAGAATACCTTGCAGGACACCAAGCACTGGCGTGACACGGAGCTGCAGAACCTGGGCGCGGTGGTCCGCAGGCTGGAGGCAGAGCTCAGGGAGATGCGAGGAGAGGCCGAGCAGCAGCTGCAAGCACGGGAGCATCTGCTGGCGCTCAAGTGCCAGCTGCAGAGGGACGTGGCGTCCTACCACGCCTTGCTGGACAGGACGGAGAGCAGGTCAGTCTCTTTTCTTCTTTAATTATGGAAGGAATACAACTCATGAGGTTAAAAATAAATTTTTTTCAAACGCTATAGAAGTAATTAAGATTAAAAAAATCACCACCACCCCCCCCCACACACACACACACCCCTACACCTCCACTCCTACAACCTGTGTCCTTCCAGGGTTTTTCTATTCATATATACACAAATCTATAGACTACAACTTGATTTGGAAAAAAAAAATCCTGGAAGTACACACTGTTCTCCAATAAAGTCCTGTTCCCCAATAAAATCTAAAAAAAAAAAAAACAGATATATATTATATGTGTATGCATGTATACTTATAGGTGTGTACATCTGTATATAATCATATATACAGATATACACATACACAACACATAGACATACCTATGTGTGTTCACACATACCTAGACAGCAGGTCCTCGAATAACATTTCATTCAATGCTGTTTTGTTATAATGTTGATGAGCTGCTGTAGGATGTCACTCTTGCTTATATCAGTGAGCCTATGGTAAACTGGTTTCATTACATGTTGTTTCACTGCAGTTCCAAGAACCTACTGACAACGTCCCGTGAGGACTTATTGTACATACATGGTATCTGTTGGGACTGCTTTCCACTACATGTAATAGAGCCTCATTGATGGCACTGTAATCCAATGCACCTGAAAATTTAATATGCACCCAAAACCTGAGCATTTCTTTAAAAAGCAGATTCTGCTTCAGCAGGGTGGGGGCTGGGGCTGAGAATCTTCACTTCTAACAAAACACTTAGGCGATGCCTATACTGCTGACCCACAGACCACACTTTAAGCAGCATGGGTAAAAACCATGTTTATTTAAGAGTCCCGGAAATAAGGTGGTCTAGGCTGCTCAATGATTTCATTAAGGTCCCACGTTCTTTTCATCTTCCTGACGTACCATCCCTGATATACTAGGTTTTTGTCTTCATCTGTGTCACCCATGGCTGCCAAATGCCTACCAAAGCTCCAGACATCATATCCTCATTCATGACAAGAAGAAGGGGGAGCGAACAGAGGGGAGCAAAAAGGCCTTTTCCTGCATAACGCTCTTCTTTTTCAGTCAGTGAAGGAAAAATGTTTTGAGAAGGCCTCCAATGGGCTTTCCCTTATATTTCATTGACCAGAACCTGCTCATATGACCATACCTATCTGCAAGGGATGCTGGGAATAAACTATTTAGCTTTTCCAGCCTCCACAGTGGAGAGAGGCAAGGGGTAGGAATGGCATATATCGCCTATGTGTGTATAGGTGTGTATGCATGTGTATATATGCACATATATACATATATGTATATATGCAGTCTTTTTTAATGAGTAAGACTTCCAGGAGCATATGCGTGAGTCTTAGGGCTTAACTTTCTCACCAGCTCTTTAAGGAAATCCAAGCTTTTATTTTATCATATTTCCATACCTTCATATCTCCCTCCAAGTTCCCTTCTGTGACATACATTGAATAAGGAGTAACATATGAACTCTAAGAGACAGCTTAGTGATTATATAGTCCAACCCCCGTGATTCCAGAGAGAATACAAAAGGCCCAGAGCAGAAAAGGAATTGTCTGTGGTCACCCGGGGAGGTGGAGGCAGAGCTGGGACTGGAGCCCACTTCTCCTGGCTCTCTCCAATGCCCTCTGTTACATCTCTTTCTTCAGCAGACAAGAGAACCACATGGAAGTGGCCTAACTCTCCCTCTTTTCAAGTGGAAAATGTGTCATCCAGCTCCTTTCCAACTGCCTTTTTACTGGATTTATTTCTGTTGATTATAAAAGCTAGATGTTCTTAACAAAGCTAAGTTTTTCAGATGCCTACGAACATCTGAAAAAAATGCACAAAACAATTTTAAACAAATACAAAAAGTAGTGAGTTAGGCTGAATTTTCTTCAAGAATGTAAAAATTACCATTTAGTGAATGCCAGCTAGGTGCCAGCACAGCCTTAAGTTCTTTGTTACTGTCATTTCCCTTTAAATCTGGCCAGGGCTGCATCATTATCCCCATTTTACAGACAAGAAACAAAGCCTCAGAGAGTTTAAGTCATTTGCCCAAGGTCACACAGCTGATAACCATGGAACAGGGATTCAACTCTCAACCTGTCTTGCTCCAAAGGCCAACTTTCCATGAGACACCTGCTTTTCCTGTCATCTTATTGTGACATTTTTACTAATTTTCATCATCCATGGCTTCTCTCACTCAAATGCTTTTGTGTATTTGTTTCAGCTGATGGAGAAACGTCCTCTTATCATGAAGAAAATGTTGTCTTCCTCACCGAGTGACCAAGGAAGTTCCTTGAGGAGTTTCCCTCTAACCCCTATTCACCCCCACCCACCCTAAGCTGGATTCCCTGGGTGACTCAGCTGGAGCTGAAAAGCTTCCTGGAAGTGGAGAGGGTCCTTCTGCCTTAAGTTTAAGTAGCCTGTAGCTTGAGCAACCTCGCTTGTCTCTCTCCAAATAAATGCTTTGTGTGCCGCTTCCAGTCTGCCCAGCTTGTTCAACTCACTGTCAGGTGGAGATGAATATCCCTCTACCTGCCTGGCCTTTGCTCACGGAGCCATTCTTGAAGGCCTCTGGAAGGTTTCCTGACATGACACCATCTGCCTCACCCTCCAAGGGTCAGCTGCTCTTAAATTTACCAACTCTTGCTGTTTGGGCAAGAGCTGTGCTCATGGCATTCAAGCTTGTCCCAATTTGGAGCAAAAACAACACTCTTGCTAGAGAGGGGATTGGCGTGGTGCTTGATTGCATGTAATATAATTACAGACATCAAAAAGCATTCAGACCTCTTTAATGTACTCTGCATGGGTATTTATGTGCAGACACACACATTTCACTACTATTGGCAGAGTACCTCTCAATCAGTTTAAAGGGAACTTCAATTTGTGGGGGATTAATTAGGTTGTGGTTGCTTACCTCACTTGCAGCCTCAGAATTTTCTTCCAGGGTCAGGGCCTGAGCGAGCCAACTATAGTTTCTGCATCTGCCACCTACCCAGGCAAGACCCCTGAATTCTGATTAAAACTGAAACCACCACCTGTGTCTTAGCACAGACTCTCAGTGCCTCCAAAACCACACACAAAAAAGCCCAACCTCAATTTCTTTTTTCCACAAGCATCTGTCAGTCCACCTGTCACACAAAATTACAGACCAAAATATCCAAGCTGAGTCTTTGTCCTCATATAGTGCTAATCTAGACAGGGAGATGTTTCCACTATGGGCACATTCAGAGACTCCTTCCCCCAAATACCTGGGATTCCAAATAGCAAGGCCAATGTAAACAAAAGAAATCTTATTTACCCTTAAGAAAGTGTTAAAAAGAAGCAAGGTAAGAAATGGGGTCTCCTGGTTGAAACTGCTCCAACTGGCTTTTCTGTTTGGCTTCCGCGATCAAAGGAATTGTATTAATAATTCATATGGGCAGGACAGCTATTTACAGCTTGAACAACATCTTCACGTAATTCCATGTGTTGTTTGAGGCACAGAAATAGGCAAGGTAGCATCTGATGCTACACTTCAACAAAACACCAATCCCTCCATAGCTGCCCACTCGGGGGGTGCCCGTAATTAACCACTGGGTACAAGGGTCTCTCTGGAAGACACGTTAGTGGCTCTCCAGCTACTTTGAATGTACCGTACACTGAGGTCTGTTTGTTTTCTTTCTTATTTGTTACGATTAACTTTTTGCAGCCCAACCAAGACCAAAATCCCTAACCTAAACATAATGAGAAGGCCCCCAAAGGTCAGCCATGCAGAGGAGGTACTTCTGTGTCTGAATGGCCATGTAGTTTCCAGAACCTGGAAGCTGTTTCAGCCATTGGCAGAAGGGGAGAATGGATTTGCCCCTACTCCTGAGTTTCCACCAGACCACACGCTGGGCTGGGCTGCACACCCCAGTCTCCTTTGCTCTGTAATCTCAAAGAGCAGCTGCCATAAATCATTACCTTAATCATTCTTTGTCAGGGAGAGCCAAGGCTGGCTGGTGCTTCCAGCTCTCAGCACGAGTTTCTTGCTGTTTCTAATGAGTCTTCATTAACAGGTAAGAAAAGGCACTGACTCTGCCAGGGTCTTATTTAACTCAGGTTTCCTCTCCCAAGACCCAGTGCGATTACCCTCGCAGCTGTCCACTGACAGGTGGCAGGGGAGGTGGCTGCTGGGTAGGAGTCAAGGACCGAGCATTCTGTCGGGAGCAGACCAGAGCACTTCCGATGGACTCTTCCAAAAGCACAGGCGAGATCTATTTCCAGACCAGGTAACAACACTGGCCTCTGGCCTTGTCCCTAGAGCACAGTGTAAACTGCCAACGAGATTGGCTTTCAGACCAAAGTCCTTAAGTCTTACCTGCATTATGTTTTGTAACACGTCTGAGCACCTACTTGTGCCCAGACATTTTGTTGGGCTTGGGGATTCCAGGAGAAAAAGAAGAGACAGTTTCTGCCCTGGTGGGTTTACAATTTCATTGAGGTGTCTACGTGTGCGCATAAAAGTAGAAACAAAGCAAAGCAGGCGGGGCAGCACGTCAGTTTGCATGGTCCCTTCATATAATTCAGTTTATCACAGAAGGCATGAAAAACGGCATCTAGATCTGATCTCTGTTGATTTTGAGTTAAAGTGGTTCAGTAAGAGTCATCAAATACCATGCTGGTCTCTGATTACGTAGCCTACAGATATTCTATTTTTTACAGATTTATTGAGATCTAATTGACATATGGCACTGAGTGAGTTTAAGATAGACAGACAGCATAATGGTTTGACTTACACATATCATGAGCTGATTACTACAGAAATTTAACATCAGTCGTTTCATATAGATACAAAAAAATGTTTTTCCTTGTAGTGAGAACTCTTAGGATCCTCTATCTTAACAACTTTCCCAAATACCATACAGCAGTGTTAACTATAGTCAGCACTATGTGTGTTGTACATTACATACCTGTACATTACATATCTGTACATTACATACCTGTACATTACATACCTGGTACTAATTTATCTTATAACTGGACCTTTTGACCACTTTCATCCAATTCCCCTTTCCTCACCCACTCCCATCCCTGCCTCTGGTAACCAAAACTCTGGTCTCTTTTTCTATGAGTTTGGGTTTTGTTTTTTGTTTGTTTGTTTGTTTTTAATATTCCACTGTCTAAATTCACTTAGCATAAGGCCCTCAAGGTCCATCCGTGAATCCATGTCTCAAATGGCAGGATTTCCTCCTTTTATGGCTGAGCAATATTCCTGTGTGTGTGTGTGTGTGTGTGTGTGTGTGTGTGTAACATACCACAACTTTTTTATTCATTCATCTGCTGGTGGACACTAAGTAGGTTAACATGTCTTGACTATTGTAAATAATGCTGCTTAATGCTGCTATGAACATGGGAATGAAGATATCTGTTTAACACAATGTTTTCGTTTCTTTGGAATATAGTTTCAGTAGTAGAATAGCTGGATAATGTGGTAGTTCTATTTTTAATTTTTTGAGAAAATTCATACTGTTTGCCATAGTGGTTGTACCAGTTCACAATCTCCCCAACAGTGCACAAGGGTTCCCTTCCCTTTTTCCACATCCTCACCAGCAGTTGTTACCTACTGTCTTTATGGTGCTAGCCATTCTTACAGATGTGAGGTGCTACCTCATTGTGGTTTGATTTATATTCGCCTGGTGATTAGTGATGTGGAACACCTTTTCTTGTGCTTTTTAGCCATTCTCATGTCTTCTTTGGAAAAATGTCTATTCAGCTCTTTTGCCTGTTTTTTAATGGGATTACAGTTGACCCTTGAACAACTCAGGGGTTAGGTGTACCAACCTTCTCTGCTGTGCAACCAAAAATCCTTGTGTAAACTTTGACTCCCCCAAATCTCAACTACAGTTGGCCCTTGGTGTCTGCAAGGGGTTGGTTCCAGGACCCCCTCAAATACCAAAATTCATAGATGCTCAAGTCCCTTGTAGAAAATGGTGTAGAACAATGCATACAGTCAGTCCTTTGCATCTTTGTTATTCCCAACCACAGATAGAAAATTTCTTGAAATTGAGAAACCTGAAGATAGGGAGGGCCAACTCTATTTGTTGGAAAAAAAATCTGCATGTAAGTGGACCCACGCAGCTCAAACCCGTGTTGTTCAAGGGTCAACTGTGTTTTAGTTTTATTTTTTTTGCTATTGAAGCAACCAAAAATCCTTGTGTAATCCTTGTGTAAGTTCTTTATATAATTTGGATATTAACGCTTTATCAAATATATGGTTTGTACATACCCTTTCCGATTCTTTTCATTTTGCTAATTGTTTCTTTTGCTGTGCAGAAACGTTTTAGTTTGGTGTGGTCCCCCTTTATTTTTTATTTTGTTGCTTGTGCTTTAAGTGTCATATCCAAAAAAAATTATTACGAGGACCCATCGAGGAGCTTTTTCTCCTATTCTTTCTTCTAGAAGGTTCATAGTTTTCAGCCTTACATTTAAGTTTTTAATCCATTTCGAATTCATTTTTGTGAGTGGTGTAAGATAGGGATCTTGTTTGATTCCTTTACATATGAATATCCAATTTTCCCAGCACCATTTATTGAAAAGACTGTTTTTTTCCATTGCATATTCTCGGCTCCCTTGTCAAATATTAGTTTGCCATATAAGTATAGGGTTACATCTGGGCTTTCTATTCTGTACCATAGATCTATGTGTCTGTTTTTTATGCCAATACCATACTGTTTTGATTACTATAGCTTTATAATATAGCTTGAATCATAAAGTGTGATGCCTCTTGCTTTGTTCTTCTTTCTTAATATTGCTTTGGCTATTTTGGATCTTTTGTGGTTCCAAATAGATTTTAGAATTGTTTTTCTACTTTTTAAAAAAATTCCATTGAAATCTTGATAGGGATTGCTTTGAATCTACAAATTGCTTTGGGTAGTATGGGCATTTTAACAATATTAATTCTTCCAATCCATGAACACATGATACCTTTCCATTTATTTGTGTCTTCTTCAATTTCTTTCATCAATGTCTTGTAGTTTTCAGTGAAGAGATCTTATACCTCCTTGGTTAAATTTACTCCCAAATATTTTATTATTTTTGAGATTACTGTGCCACAGATATTCTTTCACATACCCTTATCTTTTTTATTTTGAGAACTGACAAAAGAGGATGGCACCTCTTTGGGGGCAATTCTAGCATCTTATCTAGGATTGCTGTACTTAGTAAATAAAAAATACAGGATGCCCAGGTAAATTTGAATTTAGGTAGACAACAAATAACTTTTTAGTAGAAGTATGTCCCATGTATTACATGGGACATACTTCTACTAAAAATTTATCTGACAGCCTTAATCATGTCAGAGAGAAACACTCCATACTTTATATTCCCCACATAGTTATCTGACCTGAGGTGATACATGAAAGTTGTCCAGCATTTCTATCTTGGATACCCTAACATCCAAGAAGGGGAGGGGTAAACCAGTCAGTCCATCTCCTTGCCCAGTCTTGGTTGGAAACTTGGTCTTCTGACACAACAGCACTGCAAGTCCAATCATGTTCAAGAAATGAATGTGCTAGCTGAGTGAAGTAATAAAGCAAACTATTTTTCAACTGAAGCAACTGGCTTAATTGGATCATATAGACTGGTAACTTTGAACAATAGATTAAGCAGGAACCAAAATAGATCTCTGCATAGATGTGCTGTGCTGCAGAGGCAACAGAAATCCCAATTTTCCCCGTCATGCGGGAGAGGAAATACTCCATTTTCTCCCATTCCTCTGGAGAATGAAAGGTAATTCACATCACAGGAGTCAAGCTTTCAGTGTAATCCTGGGGTTGGATACAACCACCATGTTACATTTAAGGAGAAGGGGCTTTGCAAAGTGGCTGCGCAACAAATTACTAAATTTCTTTGGACGAATCATAGATACATTGTTATTGTTGTTGTTTTTCCTGCCACTAAAGATCTTGCTGATGGCCTGGACAGAAAAAAAATGTACAAATGAGGTTCCCAATTTTAAACTACAAAGCCTACTTGGCAAACCTGAATAGGTAATTAAGACAAGGGGTCGCCACCTCCCTTTATGGTAATTAGTGGTGCTATGGGTGCTTTCAGAGAAAAAAAGGAAGGGCAGGAAGGCAGGAATCAATAGACTAGTGATATGTTCAGCACCTCATCATTTAGTTACTGGTAACAAAGAGAAAAGAGACAAGAGAAACATGTAGGGTAATAAACGGCCCTGGTGAAGTAAAATGGCAGCGTTACAAATCATTTTGAGCATTCAGTCTTAGCAGTTCACCTGTGTAACCATCATGCTCAGTAATGGAAAGCTCTCTCCAAGATTAAATTCTCTTTCTCAATAAACATTTATGCAGGCCCTATTACATCTCAATACCATGCTAGGTGCCAAGGATATGGAGAAGTATTAAATAATCTAGATCAGCACTGTCCAATAGAAATAGAATGATAGCCTCATACGTAATTTAAAATTTTATCATAGCCACATTTTTAAAAGGGGAAAAAATAGGTGAAACTAATTTTAGTCTCAATGTATCTAAAATCCTACCATTTTAGCATGTAATCAATATTTTTAAATTATTAATGAGATATGTTACATTCTTTTCTGATACTAAGTCTTCTAATTGGCTTATATTTTACCCTTATAGTACGTGTCAATTTGGATACTAAATTTTCATCCGAACTACTTGATTAGTATTTAGATTTCATAAAACTTATAGTTGAAAAGGTGGATTCACAAACCCAAGTTGTTCCAAATATACTCAAAAGTTTTCCAATAACTGAATTGAGGATTAAAAAATTGTTTCCCCTTGATATTTACATCTGTATTGACAAAACTGGCTTGTCTTTTTTAGAAGTTTATTTGACTCTGAAGCAAAGCATATCAGTTTTAAAACCACACCTGTCCAAGTTAAGTAAATCCACTAACTCTTGTGTCCACTCAGTATTGTTATCATGTTTAAGGAGGTATAACATAAATTGAAAATGAACTCTAAATTTGTAAGTATTAAAAAAAAATACGCTTTTCAGAAATTGTTATAAATTTTACAGGATAAATATTCTATAGTGCTTCAATTTTAAATTTTAAATTTTAATTAAAGTTAAATCACATTTAAAATTCAGTTCCTCAGTCATACTAGCCAAATTTGAAGAGCTCAATAGCCACACGTGTCTAGTGGCTGCCCTATTGGACAGTGTGAACAAAAGTTGAGTAGAGGTGATTGGGATGTACAAAGGGCTTGACCAGCTTGTAAAAGCAATTGAGGTTGTATTTGCAAGCTTATTTGTGAGGCATCCTGCTTTCACCTCCCCAGAAATGTCTAAAATGCCTGGAAGGCAGATATCCTGGAGTAGTCTAGGCTGGTATGTATAGAGTGGCTGCCATTCCAACAGGCCTTCTGTTTGGCTCAAGTAATCCTACTCTACTGCACTGCTTCTCATAACCAGCTCTTTTGGAAAAAGTTCCTCTATCAGAATTCTTGAGCCTCTGTGACATAAGTCTTTTGTTTTATGTCACATCTCTCTCCTTTCTTTGGTCTTCTAACTATACAAGCCCTGAAAGGCATAAGCTGAATAAAAATTGGACTACATCTCAAACCCCCCTCACTCAGTTGAACCATTCTGCCAGTTTCTTCTCTCCCTCATGGTGATTTTCTCTCCAAGCTCGCATAGCCTCTCCCTCAGTATAGCTTCATCAGGACCCACCCCCAACCATTTCAGTCAGTTCCTCAGACAAAAATGAACCCCATCTCAGGGCTGAATTCATGTTCCTTCCTCAGCCTCATGCAAATCAAGGCAGTGACCAGACATTTGTTTCAATGTCCCCACATATTCCCTAAAGTCCTAAACTATTAGGTTGGTGCAAGAGTAATGGAGGTTTTGGCAATTTTTTTTAACCTTTTAAACTGTAATTACTTTTGCACCAACCTAATATCAGTAGCAGTTAGGGAGCTAATTGCCCCAAAGTACAAGAGAAACCTCTAGGGGGCAGTGTTGTGCAACTCCATGGGGTTGCCTACTGGCCTCAGCTGGACCCAGCCTATATACCCTATTACATACTATGTTCATGGAACTTAGGGTATCATTAATTATAAGATGCACAATTCCTGTATGTAACACTGAAAAAGATAAAACCACTCCAAATGGAAGTCTACGAGGAAATCCCAGTTAAAGCTGCAACACAGACAAAGGCCTCAGTAGAGGGGTAAATGACAAATGAGAATATATTAGTACAAGTTTTTGCTAACTGAAAGAAATCCGAAAAGGATTTTCTCCCTTATGAAAAAAGCCCTTACTGTACTAATGTAAGTCTTTCATAAAAGAGAAGTGACATAATGCAAACTTTCAGAAAGTGGGGGATACTCTTTACGTTATGTCATTTCAGCTTGTGAAAGTTTTCACAGGAATGCTCTGTTTTCAGATAGCAGACGAAACCTGTATACAGAAAGGAAATAGCAAGAAAGGGACATGCAGAGTGGAACAGCAAGGGAAGTTGCATGTTTCAACTTTTCCACTGGGTAGAGGGAGGGAAAATATTTTCCCTGATCATTTGAACCCCAAGTTAGTTCTCATGCAGGCTATGCTACTAATTGTGTAGTCAAAGAAAATCTCAGAGAATTTCATTTAAGGTGGTCACATATTATTGAGTTCCCTGATGGAGGCAAAGCCCAAATCTTACATAAATTGGGGCCATTTTTAAGAAAATGGACATGAAATATCTTATTCTTACAAATTTTACAAAACATAGGATCACATGAAGCTGTAAGTAAGACCCCTTGCAGGGCCTTGGAAGAGTGACACAAGCTTTAGTTTCATTGGTTTCTGGTAAATCTATCTCTGCCCACAAGTAACTGGCAGAAGCAAACAAATCCTCTATGAACAAATTCAATTTTAATCCAACTGGACAGCAACAACACACCATCAACTGTTATAGCCTTCCTGACTTCAGAGATGTGGAACAATGTGCTTCTTAAAATCAATAAAATATGGTACGTTAAAAAGGAAAATGGTAATGTAAATTTTGGCCCCAGTTTAACTGAAACACTTTGACTGTTGTGAATAAGTCTGAGGCCACTCTAACTTCTTACCCCTACTCCTTCCTCTCAGAGACCTACATATTTTTCTTCATTTTTCAAGTTCTTAAATAAATTAGAACATAAATATACTTTGATTGCTATCATTCTTACTCGTTTTTCAATTACATGACATCCCCATCTGCCTGAAAATTCTCTTCTTTCACTTCAAGGCAATGTTTTTGTATTATATCTGAGTATTTTTCTATTCTATTTGTTAGAATCTACTACAAAGTTATCAAAGGATCATCTTTGCCAATTTCCATGTCTATCATCTCCTCTCTAGTTTTTAAAATCTTTTTCTTTCTTTTTTCTACATTCATTGTGATTATCTATCTCAAGCCTCCAGCAAAATTTGACTTCCGGCCATGTCTACTCATAACTATATTGAGTTTATTTATTACATATCTAATAGTATTAACTTGTCTTTAATTGTGCAATATCCTCTTCAACCCATTCTGCTGTCTTAGCTTATCATCTCATAGAACTTATTATATTAGATTAATATTCTACATGTTTATTTACTTATAATGCCAAGCACTTATGGAAAATATGCCCCTGTTTGACGGTGGTATTCATCTATACTGGTATCTTTGTATGCCTTTTGTATTCTAATCATTTAGTCAACTTATATTTGAGTACCTACCTACTGCAAAACAATGCTTTGGTCTCTGGTAATACCACAAAACAAAGTCTTTACTTTCATTGTGCTTACATTGTGTGTGCATGCTTGTATGTGTACACAGTGTATGTGGGTTTGCAGTGATGTGTTTATATAATCACTACGTCATTTCTTGACCTTTTACTGATAGTTAAACTAGCCTGTGCTACCCAGATCTTTCATTTCTCTAATAAAGTGAGATTGAATTTTCCTTGACGTTTATTGTTTTCACATTATCTGGAACCAGTTTGAATTTCCTTCAGGACTTCAGATTAAATTATCCATGTTGATTTTAATCCATTTTTCTGTAGCCTGAAGATAGAATTGTTATGATTAAATTTATGGACTTCAACCTTACAAATGGGGATTCAGTTGGTTGTCATAACAAACTTTTCTTTATAAATTTAATTTCTAATTGCAAATTATATAACTACATTTTCAAAAAGATAAAAAAGAATAAAGTCAACTATATATGATTCTATAAAATTGTACATTCATATGACTGAAATTTTTTTATTGACTGTTTAGAAGCAAACTACTAAGCTTTTTCTAAGTTACATGAAAATGAGCAATCCTGAAGGTGTTCCATATCTTAGTTGTTCCATGACAAAACTAACCATTTTTTAATGTCCATGTGCAAGTTTAATTTCATTTGTGTCCAAACTGGAAATATGGCCTCTACCTTCTCCTTTGTCTTCCTCTCGGTCATGGATCATATTGGTTTCTCAAGTGGAATGGAAAGGAATGGTGTCAAGTATCAGAAATAAAAATTTTCCTCTCTTGGTTGTGCCTAAAATCAAAGGGAAAGAAACAGGAACTTCAGCAAATTCAATAAAGACAAAATTGCCTCAAGCATCCACAAAGAAATTTTTCAAAGGGAGTTATATACAGACTCTCAAAAGAACCAAGTACAAAATGATAACACCAATTTGGACTAAAGAACACTCCTGCATGCAAGCAAAAAAAGAAAAATGTATCTCTGAGTATCCTGGTGGCCAGGACAAGAAGAAAAATAAAATAGGTGTCATACTTCTTTTTGCCTCATAAATGAAGGCTCAAAAACATATAGGACATATTGGAAGACTCAAAATTTCTTCCCATCTTTGAACTCTGAAAGGACAATTTTAACATGGATCTTTATGATAGGATTATGAAAGGTAGAATAGACAACATTCTCAATAATCATTTTAACAAATAATTAAGGAGAGATCTACTTACAACTATTCCTTCTATGATCCCAGATATGAAGACAATAAAGCAAGACGTAGTTTTATACAGTCAATACCACAAAAGGAATCCGCAAGAGTCCTGTCTAGATTAATGAATCCATTGTGTAACTTTCTTCTCACTCAGTGTTCTATTTTCCACTGTCCTGCCTTTGTACATTTTCTCTGATTCTGTTTCTCTCTTGGGGACGTAAGCATCATCTGTTACAAGCCATTGTTCAACAAAGCATTTGACAGCCAAAACAGAATGAGTGACCTGTTGTCAGAGGCAGGTCCTGGTGAAAGCAGGAAGCAGAAACCCTTTTTCCTTTAATGTTCTCTCATCTCTCCACAGCCTGTAGATCCCTCAACCTCTGCAGAAAGGTCCTCACTGCTGTCTGGGCTTACAGCTTCCTACTACCATGTCCTATTCAATCTCAACTTTTCAAATATTGCCACAGCTTTAAGATTACCTCCTCATTTCTTCTCTATCAATATTTCTCTTGCTTGAGGACTGAGTGTAGCATCAAGAAGAAATTATGTTGATCAACCCAGGTTCAATCAAAGAAGTGGAACCACAATGAACTCTGGGATAAGGGATTTGGAATTAGACCTTAAACAATGATGGGAGGAGCTGGGAAGTGGCAGTTGGTAGGAAAGAAGGAATGAGATCAAAGAGTCACCAACGTGTCAATCTGAGATGTACATCTGCTATTGAAGTGGAATGCAAAGGGGAAGCTGGTAGATGAATCTATAAGAAGCTGTTGCCTGTGTTGACTGTGGGTCTACAGCCAGGCATCTGGTGACGGGCCTGGGGCTGCTATTGATCATCAAGGTCAGCACTTGGATAGAAGAGCTGGTCTCAGTACAGGAAGAGCCAGGACAGGCTGGACCTGCGGCACCGCTTCATCTGTCACTGCATCTAACCATGACGACATTCTGAGAGTAATGGTGGCTGCTTCTCTTCCATCTCCCAAATTTTATACAAGTTCCTCTTTGGGCCCACTCTAACCTGAAACCATACAGGAAAGGGGATTCTGGAAATGTAGTTTCTAGGTGAACCAAGTTAACAATAGAACAACTCAGCAGAGTATGTTTCAATAAATTCACAGTGAATTACAAATGCCTGAAAGTTTCTGTGAACTCTTCTCTGAAGGGTACTTTCCAGGGAAGAAGAAGCTTCTTAATTCAAAGGGGTCTCAGGCACATGCAGGCCAATGAGGAATATATTGAGAGGGGATAAGATAGTTTCCTGTTGTCCTCGTTACTTACTGCAGGCCTTTGCAACTTTTCCACCAACAAACCCCTAATTATAGAGGGCAGTAAATGTAGACTCAAGAGGACTCGGCACATAGCCCAAAAGAATCTACCACAAACTCATAGAGTCTACCACAAATTTTCTTTGAAGTATTCTATTTTATTTCCATTATTCCTGCAAAACTTATGTCTTACTTTGCAACATACATATATGCTTGTTTTAATGTTGAAATAAATTTTAAGCTGCTTGCTGGATACATTTCTTAACTTTTTCTCCCCTAACCATTCAGTTGCATGTAAGAAGATGCACCCATTTATCCCATGGCTTCAAAATCCCCAACCTCACCACCATGGGGCCCCTGGAAAATGCATACCCAAGACTAAGAAACATGGACATTCTCTGATGCTCAACCAATCAGCCACTCCCCTGCTTCAGACGTTCACAGGCTCCTGACCATTCTCAGGAACAAGTCCAACTTTCCTAACCCAGTATTCAAGACTCCATGATCTGGGCTTCTTCCTCTCCTGCTGCATTTTCTATCACTCGTCACCCACTCCTGCCTCCTGAAGTCTACCTTCCAGCACACTCATGTGGGTCCCTAACCACCCTGTGCTCTTGCTGCTTCCACATCTTTCCTCTGTTTCCTTTCTCCTGCCCTACTTCTTTGCCTGAAAACCCAACTCACATGCCCGTCACATCCCTAAAGCATTCCCCACCCTTTGTCTTTATTTGTACCATTAGTGCCACCCATTCCACTCTGTGGGACCTGTCAGTATTTTGTCTGGGTTCCCAGGTGGCCTGTGAGCTCCTCATTGGCAGACACTGTCAGAAGCTTACCCAACAGCCATTCCGCTCTTCCTATTTGCTAATAGAAAAGCACACTGAATTTGGAGAAATCATAATTAGGCTAAACCAATCATGGCGGCCCCCCTGTCTTCTGCCAGTGAGTGATATAAGGTTGGGTGCATGACTCAATTCTGGTCATTAGAACACATTCTAATGACACCAGAGACACCAGAAAGCTTACTCTCCTCTCTCTCTCAGCCACATGAGGACATGGCAAGAAGGAGGCCATTTGCAAACCAGGAAGAGCGTTCTCAACAGAAGCCAACCATGGGAGCCTTGATCTTGGACTTCCAGCCTCCAGAGCTATCAGAAAATAAATGTCTGTTGTTTAAGCCCCCAAGTTTATAGTATTTTATTATAGCATCTCAAGTTGCTAATTGATACAAACTTAAATAGCTAAGACTTACTGAATGCTTATCAAATGTTAAGTATTTTTAAAGCACCAACTCCTTTAATAGTCACAACTTTCCAGTGAAGTTGGTACAATTACAATCATATCCATTGTACAGATAAGGAATCTGAGGCACGGAAAGCCTGAGCAAATCACCCAAATCAAGAATAAGTATGATAAGTAGCAGAGCTGGGATTTGAACAGAGGTTGTCTGGCTCCTGAGTCCACACTTTCAATCTCTGTATTCTACTGCTTCTTAATGGCTAGCCTATGTCTTATTCATCATAAAATTCTCAACGGCCAGCACAGTGCATGACACATGTTAAGGCATTTATTGAACACTGATGTGCTCGACATCTGCCGCACTTTGCCAGCAATCATCTCATTTCACCCTCACAACAAGCCTATCAGCAGCGTGGCTGATCGTCCTGGTTTGTCCAGGGCTGAGGGGGTTCCTGGGTGACAGGACTTTCTATTTAAAACTGGGGCAAGTAGGTCACCCCACCTGTTAGGTCAGTTCACAGCTGCACTATGGCTTTGATTGGCTCTAGGCACTTTTTCTTTCAAGGGCTCCTCCCACCATAATAGATTTTTGTGGGCCCTAAAAAATTCATGTTTTGAATGACATGAGAAAAAAAAGTAAAATATTTTCTTCAACCCTAAATGTTCATTTTTTTTTCCTTATGATTTTGAAAGAAATCAAAACATTTTAGTGGGCGCCTGAAAATATCATGTGCGCTAGTCATTATGCCCACGTGGCTCCTAGGCCAAATGGATGCGTTGGCCCTGGGTCATAATCTATCATAATCCCTGTTTCACAGAGAGTTTAAATAATTGCCCAATAATCATACACGTAGAAAATGATGGAGCCAGGATTTGAACTCATGCTAATTCCAGAACCTGTGCTCTTAAGTGCTGTATCAATGTTTTCAAACATTTTTGATAGTGACCCACAATAAGAAATACATTTTATAGCACAGTACAGTGTGTACATACATGTATGTGCACACATATTTCTGAACCAAAAGTTGTATGTAACAATATTTACCCTTTCAACACATCATCGGAGTTGATGTTTTCTATTCTATTTTATTTGGCCCTATTTCATTTTTTTAAATGCCGATTGTAGCCCAACAGAGTTCACGACCCAGCAATATATTGTGACTCATAGCTTGACAAACACTGCACTCCACTCTAATACCATTTAATAAATACTTGTTGAATGAATGGCTTGGGTGTAGAGACAGGATAAGGACATCACCCAACATAAACATATTCAGCCAAATAACTATCAATGTCATCTGTCTCTTTGAAAACTGAAATAACATGGAAAGGAAACGTGTTATTTTAGACAGATGATGCCAGTGGTTGAATGAAAATTTTAAAATATCAGCTTCCCAGAAAGAATGTGGTACGAGCTTTGATTTTTATATTGTGTTGTCTTAAATAAGTCCTAACATTCCATCCTTCAGCAGTTCTTAAGACAGGGTACGAAAACATGCTTTAGAAAACTCACAAACCCAGGAGCTAAAATGAAACCACTCAATCTCTAAGGTCTGTGTATGCCTAGTTCCTCCATGATTAATCAAACATGAACCTTTCTCTGGGTTCCCTTAACTGTGTACTAGGGGAAAATGTGAGTCTTAAGCTGGCTAGGTAGATAAATAATGGTTACTAAACTAGTCCCAAAATGCAGATCAGGCAATGTAAATATGCTATTGGGCTGATTTAAAAATCACTCTGAAGCCTGTAGGACTTCTGAACCCCAAAACAAAGATGCTAATACAAATTAGATCTTCTCTACTGACACTGAGAGGCTGGCTTTCCTGTCCTTCTACATTTGGGGACTAGTCTTGATAATGAAAACTTCATTCACTAGGACCCTCTAATAGCCAGCTGTACACTTGCTGCCCAAATGGGCACTGGCACCAAATAGCACTTGGTCAACGATGGATGCATCGAGGCCTGCATGAAGGAAGGAAGGAATGTTGGTGTAATCTCGAATTAAGGAAGTTCAGACCGAGAAGCTCTAAAACCCAAGCTCGCAGAATGAGGCTCAGAAAAGGAAAGGAAGCAAGAAGAGACGAAGGGCAAAAAACAGTTGAGGACATAGGGTCATGGTATAGTGGGAGGGGCTCTGAACTGGCAGCTAGAGGGCATAGGTTCTGTCAATCTTGGTGCCTAACCTGCTGTATAATTTTGATAATAGCCTTCACTCTTCTGAGCCTCAGTTTCCTCAACTGTAAATCGAGGTGTCTCCACCCAATGACATTTAAGTTTCCTTTCAGCCCGCAAATTTTAAAATTCCCATGTCTGAACAATTCAGTGTCCTGAGTGCAACAGTTATGGGTAAAAGGCAGGGAGGAAATTATGACATCAGAAAGGGGTCCTCATACCCTAAGAGGTTGGGACCTATACCCACATCTTCACTGTATGGCACTGGTTTCCTAAGGCTGGGTTTAGGAATTCCAGTTCCTGCACCAATTTTCCGGATAACCTGGGAGAAGCCCTGGCACACCCTGCACTTCCTTATGTTCCTAACTATAACTCTGCCAGGCATTGTGCACAAATTTTTATGTGCATGATCTCACTTTGTCCTCACAGCAGCTTGTGAAGTAAGGACTACAGTTTATCATGCTGCAGATGGATAGAAGAGGCTCAGGGAGGTTAAGTGGCCCACCTTCAGTCACTCCGCTGGGACGTGGTATATCTGCCTCCAGTGTTCATGTTCTTTCTACAGCACAAGGCTGCACAAGTCTCCAGGTTTGCAAGAAATAAGTTCCCTCCCACCCCACCCACCTACAGGCACATCAGGAGGGTTAAAGATATATCCCATTGGACATTTTATTTCTTCATAATTTATAGCACACATACTTCCAAAAATGGATCTAAGGCACATACTGAAACACAAACTATAGGACAGTTTTTTAAAAATAAAAAACAATACAAACGCACACACACGAATGCAGGTTTTTAAAGGATAAAAACTGAATAAGGTCTGTAGTCTAGTTAACAGTAATGTACCAATGTCAATTTTGTCAATTTCCAGCTTTCTTGTTGTACTATAGCTATAGAAGATGTCTCCTTTGGGGAATAGTACACAAGACTTTTTGTACTGTTGTTGCAACTGCCTGTGAGTCTAAATCATTTCAATGAAAAGTTTTTAAAACAGGTAGAGGATAGATAGATAGATAGATAGATAGATAGATAGATAGATAGATAGATAGATAGATAGATAGATGATAGAAGGGAGGCCGAAAATAATTTAGATAAGAAATGTGTACCAGGAACCTGAGATGGCATGTCAAGGACTACTAGCCCTTCACCTCAAACCTATTTCCTCTTCTCCCTGTGCACACAGCCAGCTAGACTGTATTTCCCAGTCTCCTTTGGAGTTAAGAATGGCCATGTGACTGAATGTAGCCAACAGAATGTGAGGAATGAATGGGTCTGGTCTGCTAAAAGCTCCCAAATGCCTTCTGCAATGCTTTCCCTGTATTAACTGAATACAGATGATGGCTAGATTCTAAAGCTTGGTAGAGCTACAACATGGGAGAAACTTGAGTGTGGGGAGAGCTTTCCTTTCCTCACTGGATGGTTACTTAAGCAAGAAATAAATTTCTGTTAGTTCAAACCATGTACTCTTTATGTCTCCCCCTTTATAATCTTAAAAGAATTAAGAACTCAAAAAGTTTTGTTTATGTAGGCTATATCCAGTGATATTTACTGTATTAGAAATTAAAACTGAAAATATTTAGAATATCTGTTAATTCCTTTAAGAAGAATAAACTCATTACATGTTGACATAAATATTTTTATAAAAATAACTATATTTTCTAAAACAAAAACTTTTATATCGTTATAAATCTCTTTAAGTCTGGCTTAAAATAGAAGACAGGCTTGATTCTCATATCTGTTTCTGCATTTATTCTGTGAGATAAATTGTTGTGGTTTAAATATGCGGAAAAAAATCCTGCCTCACACAGATACATAATTGGAAAAGGAGAAGTATTTTAATGGGTTTTTTTCAGAGACTTGTAGATAGCCTTTGTTTATACTACAGTTGTCCCACCTTATCCATGGTAGTTATGTTCCAAGACCCTGAAACCACAGATGGTAACAAACCCTATATATACCATGTTTTTTTAACTATACATACATACCTGTGGTAAAGTTTAATTTATAAATTAGGCACAGTAAAAGATTAACAATAACTAATAATAAAATAGAACAACAATTATAACAATATACGTAGTATAATAAAAATTATGTGAATATGGCCTCTTTCTCTCTGATAACCAATCTGATAACCCGGTGGCTACCAAGTGACTAACAGGGGTGAGTAGAATATACAGTGTGGATACGCTGGACAAAGGGATGACTCACATCCCAGGTGGGATGGAGCCGGGCATATGTGAGATTTCATTACCTTACTCAGAATGGTATGCAATTTAAAACTTACAAATTGTTTATTTCTGGAATTTTTCATTTAATATTTTTGAATTGTGGTTGACAGCAGGTAACTGAAATTCATGAGAAGCGAAACTGCAGACAAGGGGGAACGATTCTGTATCTAAAGTCTATCAGTGATAGTTTATTAAAGGTTAATTTGCAATGTGAAATCTGAAACCATATTAAATGAACTTTTCATATTCTGTTAAATTAAAATCTATTAGTTTATCTTGTGCTCTGAATGAATCTTTCACCCATGCATGATTTTGTAACATCATCCATTGGTCGTTTGAAAAATAGTGCTTCACTGAGCTATGCAGGTCTTCCAAATGTTGACACATCTTATTACACAATGTTTTAAAACACGCACTTGTTAATATCACCACCAATATTATCAGAAAAGTCTTCAAGTATTGGGAAGGTGTAAAATTCATAATGCCAGATACTAGTTTTCCAAAATTCTAATTTTCACTTTAAAGCTTGAGTGTTATCACTGGCAAGAAATACTATCATTTATTTTCCTTAAAGTAACAGGCTCACTTCATTCTAGGAAATATCTGCCCAATACCCAAGCCTAATTATGATAGTTTGTCAGTCATCCTTTCAAGGAAAACTGATGTTCCATGGAAAAAAGGATCTAGTTCATTCAGCTCAAAACTCAAGTGCATAAGTGTTTTTCCCCAAGACAATAGTCGTGCCTTATAAGCATTTCCCATTCTGTCATACGGAGTAGTAAAAAGATGGGCATTCAGGGGTAGCAATTTAATAACAGTAGTAACTTTTACTGCTTTCCAAGGACAGTTCTTAAGTGGAACTGGCATTTCTTTTTAGACAAGTACATGACGATAAAGAAGCGAATGACCACAAAGAAGCACAAGACAGGGGGTGACACTGTCTTGATTCATCTTGAGGTGTCACCATTGCTTTTGCACCATTAGTGCAAATATAAACACAGTGGAAAAGGCAAATAAAGTCTTCATATTATGATGAGAAGAATTTTTACCTCATGAAATCCCTTAAGCTGTTGCAGAAGCACTCCTCTCCCCCAGAGTTCCTCAGACTATTTTGAGAACCACTCAGGAAAGGCTGGGCTGCCCTTAAACTCACGCATTTTCTTTTCTCTCTTTCTCATTACTTGTCTCAGCTTAATCATTGGCTGGCCCTGTGAGGAATAAATTCAAGGATACCACATTTGGCTTTCTTTGATATCGTCAGAAGAAAGACTGAAAATAAAAACTAGAAATATAACCATTATCTTTCTCTGATGACCTGGTCTATAAAAGTATACATTTTGATATACTTTAGTCATATTTTCATGAAGTTTTCTCTTTTTTTCTTTCCTTTTGTTTCTTACTTTCTGCCATTTTAAAATGTTCTGGTATTAGTAATAACAGGGCTGCTCCCAAATTGTCAGGATTTCTGAATTTCATAACAGAAATTCCAGCAGTCCCAAAGGTTTCTGGGGAATTCTTGCCCTGAAAGGGAAAGGAATTTTTCTTCTCTGGGAAAGATGCCTAATTATTTATATCCGATTAAAATGGCCATGTGAAGCAAGGTCACAAGATCAACAGTGATAACAGGAGCCCCACAGTTGGGAATTCCAGAACTTCTCTTATTCCTCTCAACTACACTCCCCACCCCCCCAACTTGGAGAGATTTCATTTTATCATTTTTCTGCTCTTTTCCTACTCTCAGCTTTCAAACTCCTTTCTGAGGCCCCAGCCTGACCCCTGAATTTGATTATCCCTCCTTCTTAGTTAAACTGATGATGGAAATCTCACAAGATTCTATTACTTAATCCTCCGGTATTTATCTAAGTTTTACTATACTGTTCTTAGTGTTTAGTTATTCTTGTTGATTTGGGAATTTAACTTGGACCTGTGGTATTTGCTACTCTTCATTTCATAGGCTGCCAGTTTTCCTGAATGATTTTAAAATTAAAAGCTTTCTGTGCCTCCTCACATTTGCACCTTGTGGAAGACACTTTCCACAGTGTCAAGGTGACACACTTCACGCCCTCCTGAGAACTGCCTCACCCACCTTCAGGAAGGAGACCTGGCAGCCATTTTGTCATCAGTGACCATAGCTGATTGGACCAAGGGTGGACGTCTGACTCAAGATGGTCAGTCAGATTTTTATCTCCCAAGAATGGAGAACTAGGCCTAAAATAGATGAGTCAGTTTCTGCTGGTTGCTTGACTCAAAGATAGACCAGATCAGGAGCTGTGGGTGGGCAGAGAAATCTAGAAGGCTGGCCTACTGAGAGGAAGGTAGAAAGCAGACATGCAGAAAGGAGGAGAGACAGAGACCTCAAAGCTTTGGAGAGTCAGATGAAATCTCTACCTGATTCCCAAAGACTCTTTCCTGCTCCTGGTCCCAGGCTTTGGGAGACCCTGTTCCCTGTGGATTCCAGGAAAGCCCATGTACACTCCAGAAAACTCCCCCTTTTTATTTAAACTAGCTCCAGTTTGACTAAAACCTACATTAGCCCTCCTATTCCCCAGGTATCCTTCAAGACTAGGTACAAATGTCCCCTACTCTGGGAAGACTTCACTGACCCTTTCAGGCGGAGGAGCCATTTCCTCCTATGTATTCCTATGTTACCACCCTGTACTACCAGTCACGGTCCTATCGCTGCCCTTGGGCCCAGGAGCATTATCTATTTTCTCATCTGACGTGAGCCCTCCCAGGACAATGACAGTGTCCCATTCAAACCCTTTCTCTTAGGCTTAAAACAGCACCTGGTACCTCATAGAAGTTAAACAGATTTTTTGAATGAATGAAGCAGTGGGACAGTGAATCAATGATTGGGGAAATCACTTGACAATTTATTAGTCAATGATTCTCATTCAACACTGAAGTTTGAAATTTTTTTAGCTGCTTATGAGACTTAGAACATCAGCACCATGAGAACCGGTACTTGTCCTATCAATGTGGCCTCAGCACCCAACACAGCTTCCAGCAGAGCAGACAATAAATGTTTGTTGAATGAATGAGTCAATTAGTATTCAAGGAAAAAGAAGTAGACGGTGTTTGGGCTGCCAAAAATCTAACTCTTAACCTCCTGTAAGTCCTTGCCCATGCATGGTAATTTTCTAAATAGTATTCACAATTTATGCCCTATTGTTTGCATTCTTTTCTAAAGAAAACCTACAGAAGAAATGAAGTGCTCATTCAGAGTTATAGACCCCGGGTCTGCCCTGTTACTGACTTCCTGAGCAAAGCAGATGGTCCCCCTGAAGTTGTACTATTTGCTCTTCCTCTTCATTATCTCAGGAAAATGTTAATTTCTCTGATGGTAACTCACCTTTCCTGCTGAGGAGGGTCTCTCTCTCTCTCTCTCTCTCTCTCTCTCTCTCTCTCTCTCTCTCTCTCTCTCTCTCTCTCTCTCTTTCTCCCTACACTTCCTCCTTCTGATGAGTCTAGGCCCTGAAATCCCTTTCCCCACTTCTCACCATCCATTCTGCCCAGGAGACCCTGGTAAATTTTTTCCCCTGTCTCTGGCTGAGGTAGGAGAAAGAATGGTGATTTTATTAGTTCCCATAATAGAGGTTTACTGAGGGTTCACTATGTGTCTCGCATATTCAGGAGTTACTGGGAATACAGACTGACATGCCACAGTCCCTGTCCTCAAATGACTTAGTTTTATGGAGAAAATACATATTTAATTCCCATGGAATTAAGAACAGCACCCTCCCCCACAGACGAGGCTAAATGGGATTTTAAAGAGATCTCTCAAGTACTTATGAATATATTCACAGATTTCAATAAATTTAGACCAACTTAGGTTGCTTCTAATAACATGGTATATATATGTTAGTTTGCTAGGGCTGCCATAACAAAATAACATGGACTGGGTGGCTTAGGCCACAGAAATTTATTTTGTCACAATTCTGGAGCCTAAAAGTCCAAGATCAAACTGTCAGCAGATTTGGTTTCTTCTGAGTCCTCTCTCCTTGGCTTACAGGTGGCCGCTTTCTGTATCCTCATATGGTCTTTCCTCTGTGCGCAAGCACTCCCGTTGTTGCTTTGTATATCCAAGTTTCCTCTTCTTATGAGGACACCAGTCAGAATGGATTAGGGCCCACCCTATGGCCTCATTTCTACTTAATCACTTCTTTAAAAGGCTCCATCTCTAACTACCTTTTGGGGCACATTTTGGGAGTTAGGACTTCAACATATAAATTTTATGGGCACAGACTCTGGATGCAGACTTCCTCATTGATCAACTTGCTAGCTGACTGACTGGGCAATCTGTTTAACCTTTCTGTACTTTAGTTTCCTTATCTGTGAAATGAGGTTAATAATAGCACTTACCTCCTAAGCCTGTTTTGAGAATTAAATATTTGTAAAGTACTTAGAACAGTAGCTGGCCCGTAGCACTATATGTGTGGTAAATAAATAGATTTGTGAGCATCCACATGAGTCTCCCAATGGAAATGCAGTTGTGGTAGATGGCATTATTGGATCCAATTTTATCCTCTGCCATGGAATTGCAATTCCTCCACAAATGGTGGAGTTTGCTTCTTGGTCCCTTCACTTCGGGCTTGCCCACATGACTTTCTCTGGCCAGTGGGATGTTGGCAGATGTAAAATCAGTAGAGATTTGAAATGCCCCCTTGTGTTTCTCTCATTATCAGAGAACATGCTGGAACTAGCCTACTGATCATACAGACCAGTCACTCACACTGACCCACACACACCTAAGTGAGAACCAGTGCTTACTGCATTATGTACTGAGACTTTGAGATTGTTTGTTACCCAGTAATAACTAATAGAATGTTGACTGAGACAATTTCATGACATGAGGAACCATTCCCAATAAATCATTAAAGGGTAGCACAAGCAGATAAAAAAACAATTTATACAGTAAAACCCTATTTTTATTTTAACTAATAAATATATATGTATTTGTGTGTGCGTGTGCATGTACGTGTGTGTGTGCATTGTGTGTATGTGTGCGTGTACGTGTATGTGTATGTGTGTGTATCTCTGAAAAAATACAGACCAAAATGTTCATCAGGGGTAATCACTGATTGGTAGCGATTTTTAATTTTTGTATTTTTTTTCTATGCTTCAAATCAGCTAAATGACCATGTTTTGATTTTGTACTGAGATTGTGAAATGTTGTTTGGGAAGATACCTAGGTGGGTGGATAGAGGAATTGCAGCTGAATAGATAGAAGCAGCCCCTCCATGGTGCCTTTTCTCACATCCTAGCTTTGGCCCAGATTCTTTTGTGGTGACCACGCCCACACTACAGTGGGTCGGAGGTCACATAGAATGCCTGTGATTATAGGAGTTTGGAAAATGATTGGTATGGTAGCCTTTCAAGGTGACTCAACTTGTTAAGATTTTTGGGGGCCCTCTGAATGGTTCCTGTAGGGCTTGGCACCACATCTTTAAATGCATTTTGGAACATTCCATGTTCAGTGATGAAATTAGAGGTTCACATGTAGTTTAAGAGCAAAACAAGAGAGGGCCTGAGAAACAAGCTTGAAATATCTGCGTTGCTTGCAGGGATGACTTCATTTTAGGCTGCACTGTCCCACACCATTGTGTGAGCCTCCTCCCCCAGGGCACTTAAGACTGGTAGATGGAAGCTAAGGGGATGGGGCACAGCCTTTCTAGTCAGAGCAGTATAAGCTGTGTAGTCCTGCAACCTTGGCTCCATCTCACTCTGCATTCAGAATCTTCACTGGCAGCAAAAGTGGCTTCCAGGCCTTGGTAGGAGAGACTGTTGCTATTTCTTTTTCTTTCTTTTTTTTAATCAACTTTGTTAAGGTATAATTTATAGACAATAAAATCCATTCATTTTAAATGTACAGTTCAATGAGTTTTGACAAATGTATGCGTATTTGTAACCACCACCACAATCAAGATACAGAACTTTTCCATCACCCTGAAAGATTCCTGCAGGTCCTTTTGCAATCGATCCCAAACTCCCTTCCCAGCCCCAGGCAACCATGGATGTGCTTCCTGACTATAAATTCAGTTTGCCTTTTCTAGAATATTATGTAAATAAAATCATAGAACATGAACCCTTTTGTACCTGGCTTCTTTTGCTCAATATAATGTTTTTGAAACTCATCCAAGGTGTGTCTATCAATAATTAATTCCTTTTTATTGTTTAATAGTAATCCATTGTATGAATGAACCACAGTTTCTTTATCCATTCACATTTTGATGGACATTTAAGTGGTTTCTAGTTTGGGGGTATTATGAATGAAGTTGTTCTTTTTAAAATTTCAACTGTAGTAAATCAATAGCTGTTATTAACTAGCTACTGAATAAATAATTTTCCCTGAGGCTTGCTTTTGCACTAAGAAAAAAATCTGTCATCAAACAAGTTCAAAGTTCATTCATTCATTCAACCAATCACCCATTCAATTAGCCATTTATTCAATAAACATTCACCCATCATCTACTATTACAACCAGTAATAATTTAGTAATGTTGATTATTGAGTGTTTCATAAATGGTAAGGTCTCCATGCTTAGAATGTTATTGGGATTATCTCATTCATTTCTCACAACAGTCCTGTGAGGTAGCTCTTAACTGGTTTCAGCTTTAGGTATTCTTTTTCTTTTTCTTTTTTTAATATGTTTATTTGCAGACCTTATTTTTTTATTATTATTATTTTTTTTTTTTTTTAAGGAGAGCTCAGCTCACAGTGGCCCATGCGGGGATCAAACCATCAACCTTGGTGCTACCAGCACCATGCTCTAACCAACTGAGCTAACCGGCCAACCCAAGCTTTAGGTATTTCTTAAGCCACAAAGTTCTATGCAAATAAAATTGCTTTTTTTTTTTTTTTCAAACAAAAGAATAGTCTATACAAGTTAGGTTTTTTATTTATTTATTGGCCTTCCCTCTCACTTGCCCCACTTGCTGTGAATTGATGAGATTTTCTTACATGACTTCTTTAATCAAGACAAAATGGTCTATGACATTGCTCAGGATTTTATTGGGGTTGAAGCGGTGCATGCGTTACACTGAGAGGAAGACACTACACTCCCAACATGCCTGGTGTCAGAGCTAGATTGGTATTCACTCCAGGCACACAATGAATACTTCATCTTCCAGACCTACGATTGAGCCAAGGTGCTATGTAAGTCAAATAAATAAGTAAAGCACTGGCAATCCAAGGGCAGTTCTGTCCTTATTTGGCACATGGAAATATAGTTAATTTTCTCAGAGTTCCTACTGAATGCTAACACTCACCAGGAGTTCTGGAAAAAGAAAGGAAAAAAGAAGAAACAGAGAAAGGCTGTCTTGACTCTCGAAGAGTTTAATTAGTAGGAGAGTCAAGAATAAGCAGAAGAATAGTTATCAAGAAAGCATAAATAAGGGGAGAAAACTAACATTTCTTGAGCTTCTACCAGGTGCCAAAGAATGTGCTAGCTCAGTGGTTGTCAAACTTGGGCAGTCATTTAGAATCACCTAGAGGGCTTGTTAAAACATAGATTGGTCGGTCCCACCCCTAGAGTTTCTGAGTCAGTAGGTCCAGAGTAGAGCTCAAGAATTTACATTGTTAACATCCATGTGATGCTGATGCTCATGGTCGAAAAAGCAAACTTTGAGATCCACTCAAAGTTGATCATGTGTGCTAGACATACATATATTATCTCATTTAAACACCCCAAGAACACTGTGAAGGAGATCTCATCTCCATTTTGTACACAAGGAAAGTAGAAATCAGAGAGCTTTCAGAACTTGCCCTGAGTCCACAGCTGGTGAATGGTAAAGCCAAACTATGAATTTACGTCTGTCTCACTCCAAAACCTGGGGTTTTCCCACAATTTCGAACTTTCTCCAGACATTTCCTGGAAAAGTAGACCTAGAATATTATCTGAGCTGGTCAATGTTGTCAAAATCTCCAAGGTTGGGAATAAACAGTCATGGTGACATCATTTAGGATCATATACTATTAAAATAATAGGATGGTTAACTGAATGGTTTGGAAAGGATCCAGGATGTAGGAATCAATGATCTTGACCAAAACTACCCGATTCTTTGAATCTAGCTCAGAATGCAAGAAACTCCTAGGAGACCCACCACCTCTGCTTCCTCCTTTCATAATGACAGCCTGATTACAAGTCAGATTTTTATCTGACTATCCTTCCCATAAGTCTCCTGCTGCATTAATTCAACATGAGCAATAATTCTATAAAAAATGTATAAAAACAAAGACTTCAAAGTTAAGTAGGTTTTCTCATGTGAACAAAGGAATTCTATCTTCCTGTTGAATTTTTGTTGCCTAAAATATGTTAATTCAAACACAAATTCTGAATTTAAGACATGAGAGAGGAGCTATCACTGTAGATTTTTTAAAAATTAAATTTTAAATTTACGAATAACTTTGTGCCAATACATTAGACAACTTAGATGATGTGCACGAATTCCTTGAAAGACATAAACTATCAAAGATCACTGAAGAACTAATAGGTGACCTGTATATCTATTAAATAAATTGAATTTATAGTTTAAAACCTCTCTACAAAGAAAACTCCAAGTCCAGGTGACTTTACAAGTGAATTCTACCGAAGATGTAAGGAAGAAATAATGCCAGTTCTATACAAATTCTTTTGGAAATTGAAGTTATCCCAAGTAACTGTTTGAGGCTAAAAGTGCATTGAAATTAAGACTTTAGTTCAAGTTGAGACCAAAGACTGCACTATTAAGGGGAAAAAATATCGCAATTTTGGTAATGCTAGACAGGATGGAATCCTGAGTCTCTAGCAGCTCCAGGAAGTTAGCAAGTTTCATCTGTGTCCCTGTTTTGCAGATAAGGAAATAGGGTAAGGAAATAGGTTAGGGAAAGCTCAACCTGCATACCTCTCCTCTGGTGGTAGGGAAGGAAGAGATAGGAGGACACCGAAAATAAACAATTTCCCGGTTTCCCAGTGAATGAGGTGGGAAAAAGTTTAGTCACCAGAGAATGCTAAAATGAATCCTTAGAGAAGGGCTCCAGAGATGGCAATTCACATCACGGAAACGTTATTTAAAATTTTTATTATAGAGAATTTCAAGCTTATCTAAAAGGAGATAGAATATAATGAAGCTCATACCCCTTACCCAGCCCCAACCAACAACCATCAACCAGTCTGTGCATCCAGACCTCAACCACTTCCTTCAACACATTATTTTGAAGTAAATCCCACCCATAATATCATTTTGCCCATAAATATTTTATCTTTAAAATGGACCCCTCAACCTCAGCATAGTAGGCCAAATAATTCTTTGTTGTGAGGAGCTTGTCCTGTGCATTGCAGGATGTTTAGCAACATCCCTGGGCTCTTCACGCTAGAGCCTAGTAATACCCCTCCCCCGAGGTGGGACAACCAAAAATGTCTCCAGACATTGCCCAGGGTCTCCTCAGAGCAAAAATCAAAACTGAGAACCACCGCTCTAAAGGATGAGAACTCTTAAAATATAGTTATGATACTATTATCACATATTTTTAAAATCAATAATTATTTCTTAATGTAATCAAATACCCAGTCAGTATTAAAATTTCATAAATGTTACAAGTGGATTTTTTTTCCAATAGCTTATTTATTTATTTATTTTCACATGTAATATCTTTTTTTTATTTTATTAGTTTCAGGTACACAAGACAAAGTAATACTTAGACGTTTATCATTTATATCCCTCACACTGTGTGAACCCCCCGCCCCCAATCCACTATCCCTCTGACATCGCACACAGCCATTACATTTCCACTGTCTCTATTCCTAATGCTGTACTCCGCTTCTTGTAAGTACATACATATACATATACATATATATATATACATACAAACTTGTAGTTGACATTCATTATTGTTCAGCTTCAGCTTCAGGTGTACAGTGCAGTGATCAGGCATCTACATCATCCCTGAGGTGGTCTCCCAAATGGGACAAGTGTCCATCGGATACCCTACAAAATCTTTACAACATTATTGATTACATTCCCCAAATTAATTTTCAAAACCCCATGGCCATCTTGTGGTTACCGACTGTTTTCTAATCCCCTTATCCAATAGCTTTTTTAAAATAAAGTTTCAAATAAGCTTCATTATTGTGACTGATTGGTATGTCTTTTAGATCTCTTTTAATCTATAGGTTTCCCTTCATTCTTTTTCTTTTTCTTTTTTTTAAGAAAAAACGTCATTTGAACTATAGAGTTTTCCACAATCTGGATTTTGCTGATTACATGTCCATATTGAAGTTTAACATTTTCTCTGTCCTCTCTATTTCCTGTAAATTGGTAGTTAGATCTAGAAGGTTAATTAAATTCAGACACAAATTTTTGGCAAGAATACTTCATTGTGATGTAGTGTTCTTCCATTAGGGGCACCTGATATAAACAACCATTGATGATCAATGGCATTCTAATTCTATCATTCTTTCTTTCTCCATTTATTAACTGAATTCTTTTATAAAGGGAAATCTCCCCTGATGAGCAATTTCTTTAGTAAGTAATGGCTGCCTCCAAGACTGGAATAAATAAGATTCTGAAGCCTTTTCCAAACTCAGTGGAAAGAATGGCAGGATTAATTACTTTTTAAATTCAATTTATTTAAATAAACAAAAACAGTTCACCCATTTCTCCTACCTGCTACACCCCACTTGTACACACACACCACACACACACACACACACACACACACACACACACAGTGCCCAAAAAATGTATACATATTTTAAGAAAGGAAAAAAACTATTAAAATTGTAGTACTCAGTATATACCAATAACAAAAGATGAATACAAGTCACGTTTGACTTCTACAATTACAAGAGGTGCTCAAAGTGGTTACCATCTGCGTCCAGACACTTCTGATGACGGTGAACTACTGCTTGAGCAATGTTGACCAAAGTGTTAACATCTCTTAAAATGTGTATAAATTTTTTTGGCACCCCCAGTATATATACAATATATATGACATATATACATATTATATATCATATATATATATATATATTTAGATTCCACATATGAGACATCATGTGATATTTGTCTTTGTCTGTCTGACTTATTTGACTTAGCATAATGCCTTTGAGGTTGTTGCAAATGGCAAGATGTTATTCTTTTTGTGGCTAAATAATATTCGTGTGTGTGTGTGTGTGTGTGTGTGTGTGTGTGTTTGTGTGTGTGTGTGTGTGTGCCACAATTTCCTTATCCATTTATCCATCAATGGACACTCAGTTTGTAAATAATGCTGCAATAGACTGAAGGTGCATACATGTTTTAAAATTAGTCTTTTCATTTTCTTCAGATAAAAAACCAGAAGTGAAATTGCTGGATCATACAGTAGTTCTATTTTTACTTTTTTTAGTAACCTCCATAATGTTTTCCATAGTCGCTGCACCAATTTACATTCCCACTGACAGTGCACAAGGATACCCTTTCCCCACATCCTCACCAACACTTGTTATTTCTAATCTTTTGACAATAGCCATTCTAACAAGTGTGAGGTGATATCTCATTGTGGTTTTTATTTACACTTCCCTGATGATTAGTGATGTTGAGCATCTTTTCATGTACCTGTTGGCCATCTGTATGTCTTCTTTAGAAAAATGTCTGTTCAGATTCCTCTGTCCATTTTTAATCAGATTGTTGGGATTTTTGCTGCTGAGTTATATGAGTTATTTATGTATTTTGGATAGTGTAGCCCTTCAGCAGATATGTGCTTTGCAAATATTTTCTCCCATTCAGTAGGTTGCCTTTTCATTTTGTTGATGGTTTCCTTTGCTGTACAGAAGCTTTTTAGTTTGATGTAGTCCCACTTGTTTATTTTTGCTTTTGTTGCTTTTACTTTTGGCGTCAGATTCAAAAAATTATTGACAAGATTTATATCAAGGAATTCACCTCCTGTGTTTTCTCTTAGGAGTTTCATGGTTTCAGGTCTTACATTCAAGTCTTTAATCCATTTTAAGTTAACTTTTGTGTATGATGTAAGATAGAGGTACAGTTTCATTCTTTTGCATGTGTCTGTCCAATTTTCCCAGCGCCATTTATTGAAGAGACTCCTTTCCCCACTGTATATTCTTGACTCCTTTTTCATAAATTAACTGACCATATATGGGTGGGTTTATTTCTGTGCTCGCTTTTTATTCCTTTGATTCATGTGTCTGTATTTATCCCAATACCATACTGCTTTAATTACTGTAGCTTTGTGATAGAGTTTGAAATCAGAGAGCATGATGCTTCCAGCTTTGCTCTTCTTTCTCAAGATTGTTTTGGATTTTCAGGGTCTTCTATGATTTCATTAAAGTTTTATGTTTTTTGTTCTATTTCTGTGAAAAATGTCATTGGAATTTTGATAGGGATTTCATTGCATCCATAGATTGCTTTGGGTAGTATGGACATTTTAACAATATTAATTCTTCTAATCCATGTGCATGAAATCTCTTTCTATTTATTTGTGTCTTCTTTAATTTCTTTCGTTAATGTTTTCATGTACAGATCTTTCACCTCCTTGGTTAAATTAATTCCTGGATATTGTATTCTTTTCTTTTTTCCTTTTTTGTTTTTATATTTTATTCTTTTTTGATGCAATTGTAAATGGGCTTGTTTTCCTAATTTCTCAATTCTCTTTCTGAGATGAAAATTCACTATTAGAGGATAGAAATTCAACAGATAATTCATATTGACTTTTTATCCTGAAACTTGGCTGAATTAGTTTATTAGTTCTCACAGTTTTTGATGGAGTCTTTAGGGTTTTCTATATAATATATCACATCATCTGCAAATAGTGACAGTTTTACTTCCTTCTAGGATTAATTACTGATGTCTTATGGTGGGACAGTGGTAGTAATTTCTATCCATAATCTAATTTACTCCTCTCTTTTTGAAATGAAGCCTCAGTAGAAAGAAATAAGATCATTAAGTGTGGGTTAGGCACAGAGTGTTGAATGTGATCATGGAGTCAGGGCAGGCTCAGGATCAAAGTGCTTAGTTTTCTTTTTTGTTTTTAATGATAGTTCCCAGTGTTGACAATACGCAAAAACAATGACTCTTGGATACTGTTTTTGAACATGGAAGTTGGCACAACTTTCCTGGAGGACAATTTGACAATATATGTAATAAAAACCTTAAAAGTTTTCACACCTAGGAATTCTACTGCCAGAGTTTATCTCAGGGATGTGCAGGGAGACTTAGCAAAGGTTGTTCACAGCAAGTCTGTAGAAATAAAACATTGGAAACAACCTAAGGGTTTGCCTATAGGGGATTAGCTAAACACAGTATGCTATCCATCAATGACCTTGCAGTCTTTTGAATATTACAGAACACACATGGGCGCGAAAGATGTTCGTGACATATTATTGAGTGTAAAAAAGCAAGTCTGAAGTAGTACGAAGTATGACAATTAAGTTCGCCAACTTGTTGCAACAATGTTGCTAACCCTTTTTTGACAGCAGAGGGATTATTCATTAGGAATTTGTACCAACTGGACAAATGGTTAACCAAGTTTACCATTTGGAAGTGCTGAAAAGGCTGTGTGAAAAAGTTAGACGACCTGAACTTTTTGCCAGCAATTCAGGGCTCTTGCATCACGACAATGCACCAGCTCACACGGCACTGTCCGTGAGGGAGTTTTTAGCCAGTAAACAGATAACTGTATTGGACCACCCTCCCCACTCACCTGATCTGGCCCCCAATGACTTCTTTCTTTACCCGAAGATAAAGGAAATATTGAAAAGAAGACATTTTTATGACATTCAGGACTTCAATGGTAATACAATGACAGCTCTGATGGCCATTCCAGAAAGAGTTCCAAAATTGCTCTGAAGGTCGGACTAGGCGCTGGCATCAGTGCATAGCTTCCCAAGGGGAGTGCTTCAAAGGTGACGGTAGTGATATTCAGCAGTGAGGTATGTAGCACTTTTTCTAGGATGAGTTCGCAAACTTAATTTTCAGACCTTCGTATGTTCAGTAAATCTCATTTTCAATTTTTTCTAAAAGGAGTTTATGAATATAAATATATACATGGGGGAAAAGGTCACAGTAGGTATACCAAAATATTAACAATTAATATTAAAGTATTAATATTACCAGATGGTAAAATTAAGAGTAATTTATATCTTCTTCCTTTTGCTTATATGCATTTTCAAAATTTCCTATATAATTCATATTTTTTTAAAGGACAAAGGTTTTAATAACAAGTACTTTACATTAAGGTTGCCAGATAAAATACTCCATGGGACATAATTATACTAAAATATTATGCATTGTTTATCTGAAATTGAAATTTATTTGGGTGTCCCATATTTTTATTTGCTAAATCTGGCAAGCCTACTTTAAAGGAAAAGCAATCAAAGGAGAGATCAGGGTGCTGGTCCCTGATGTGCTGGCCTCTTTGAGGACAGGAGAGAAACGGATTGTCCCAAGTCTTTTAAACCAGGAAATAGGAATTTGGTGGACTAAGAAAGGAAGATCAATTTGGGATCCACACAGTCCTTATCTCAAATCTGGACTCTGCCACCACCACCACCACCATTCCTGTCCCCTTGGTCCCTGGGCGCTCATTATCTAGATGTCCTGGGGCACATTACTTGTCTTCCCCTGAACCTCAGTAATCATGCCTCGCAAAGATCAAATGAGAGCATGTGCGTAAAAGCACTTTGTAAATTGCAAACTGCCAAGCAGCGTGTTATTATCATGTTAGTAAATTATACACACAAGGACATGTTGAATAGGAACAAAACATTGCCGCAGACCACTGCAGAATCGTTTCTTGCAGCAGCTTTTTGATGGCTCTCTGAGGTCAAAACAACTCAAGGTTTAGTCACTCCATGACTGAGCCCATATATTAACATCCATCCAAATTGTTCTGACGCTCCTATTTATGGATGCACTGATCATTAAATATTGTTGGAACGCTTTGCCTGCCACAAGTCGGTTGTTAAATTGCTTGGCGAGCATCGTGTGATGAGTAGCTTGGAGGAAGCCCATGTGGTGTACGAGTTTGGCAGCTCGTAACTCCAGGCCTTCACCTTATCCTCACACACTGGTCTCGGTCACCTTGGAAACTGCCCTATTCTAGATGCAGAGCACAGAATGCCCTGGCTGACATGGAATTAATCAGCAGCCGCCTTCTCTGCTGGCCTCTGTTACTGAAAAACTGCCAGTGCCTCTCAAGCCACTTTATGGGGATCCATGTGAGGTTTCAAGGATCTTCCTGGGAAAATTAACACAGGAGGTTTAGGGGTTATTTTAAAAATGGAAAAATAAAATGAGAGGGGAAGAAATTAAAGGAAAGAGGAAAGGAGGGGAGGAAGAAGAAAAAGCTCAAAAGGGAAAAAAAAAATGAGATTATTATCCTATTTTAAAGATAGGGAAAACTGAGGCCCAGAGGCCCAACGTCACATAACCAGTAAATATCAGAGCTGGATTTCAAATCCAAGAGAAATAAAATCCCTGAAGGAGAAAAAAATTCCCCCATGTGAATCAGGCATTCTGGAAACAGTGCCACAAAAATGCAACTAGTTAGTGAGGTGGAATGGCACAGAGGAGAGACACAGCGAGAAGCAGCCATCTGCGAGCCAGGAAGAGGGTCCTCACCAAGAACCTAATAACCCTGATTTGATACTTCCCATCCTCCTGCACTATGAGAAATAAGTCTGTTGGTGAAGCTACCCAGTCTATGGTATTTTGTTATAGCAGGCTAAGACATATGGTAATTCTATGTTTCACTTACTAGGTAACTGCCAAACTCTTTCCCCCAATGGCTGCACCATTTTCTATTCCCACCATCAATGTTTGAGGAGAGAATACCCGTGTGGAGCCCCAGCATCCTCAGTCTGAATCTCAGCTCTGACACAGACTTAACTGAGTGACCTCCTTACATAACCTCTCTGGGTTTGTTTCTCATTGGTAGAATGGAGAGACTAGAGCTGAGAGAGGATTACATAGATGACATATGAAAAGCTTCTAACACACAGTGCTCAGTAAATGTCAGTGGTTTCCTTTTTGATGTGGAGAGAATCACAAAAATCTCAGTGTGGGAGGGACACTAACAGGTTCAACAAATGATTGAATTTTCTGGATTATTATAGCAGGATTCCGTATCGTGTGTCCTAACCAAATGTCCTCATCACTGCTCACTGCAGGGTAATGAGGGCCAGAATTAACTACATTGGACATTGGGGTGGCATTTCCGAAGTATGTTCTTGGAAACTTGACTTTCACAGGGTATAAATGAGTGATATCAAGGAGAAAAAGACTCTGAGGTCAAATCACTTTGGGAAACATTAGATTAAATAACACTGAAGCAGGTTTCTCTTCTGCAGGACTTCTCAGAGCGTCGAGCAGTCAGCCCTGTTGCGCACTTGAAATCTCCAGTGAGGAAGGGAGTCTGCAGCATTTCCTAAACCTCTCTGTCCTGGGAGACCTTCCTCAACTGGGGAAGATCTAAGGAAAGATCAGGATCTGGGACAGACCAAAAGCCTTAGAATTTCAAGAGACATAAGAGAAGGGGCTGGGGCATTGTTGCAGAAGACCTGACCTCTAAAACTCACAGGTAATGCAAATGAATTCTACCCTTCTGTTGCCACCTCCCAGAATGGTGAATAATTCTATCGCAGACAGTGATCAGATGAAATGACTCTCGCTTCACGTGCAAGCTTACCCTGAATCTTTTATTCCCAGAGACATTGAGGAAAGTGAAGCCTTTCCTGAACTCTTTTAACTAACATGAAGAAGACAGTCCCAGGATGACCCCAAGACAGGAACCACTGGTGCCAATGAATCTTTATTAAGCACCTATATGTGACAGGTGCTTGTGGTTCAATAGAGAGCAGAGCCAAGTGCACACAAACGCATAGGGCTGGGATTAATCCTAGCTCTCCCTGGGACCACCACCAGCTCCTCCAGACTGCCTGCTCAGCTGGAGTTTGGGAAACCGAACAATGTCTGCAATGTAAGGAATCTGATCCACCCAACCCTTATGAACCCTGTCAGAAGGCTACAGCTGCAGTTGAGGCCCTTGGGAAGATTTACTCAAGTATAAAGTTAGACATGGATTTGTTTTTCATCAACACACGTGAAGGGAACAGGCACTGGAGATAGCAGAAGAAAGTCTGGCCGAGAACTCTGTGGGTGGGCAAGATGGACCTTTGCCTAGAAAGCCAGAGCCCTGGATGCAGAAACTGTGGAGTGGAATGCAGCTCAGGCCTTTGCATGCCCCTGAGTCTGAGCTATTTTGGTGGCGCCTGGAGGTGGGGGACCAAGAATATTGAGGAGGAGAGGCAGCCTGCTGTGGTGGACTGGGGGTCAGCTGCCTTGGCTTTACCTCTGACAGGCTGGGTGACCTCACCAGGTCATTTCCCCATTCTCACCTCAGCTTCCTTGTAAGTGAAAAATGAGATGGTTGTTTTAGGTCTGTTGATTGGGAATACCTTTTTTATTGTAGTAAAATTCATGTAACATAAAATTTGTCACTACTGACGTTTAGTACATTCACAAAGCTGTGCAACCATTACCACTATCTAGTTCCAGGACGTTTTCATCACCCCTAAAAGAAGCCCCATACACATTAAGAAATCACTCCCCATTACCCTCTCCCCCCAGCCCCTGCCGACCACTAATCTGCTTTCTGTCGATATGGATTTGCCTATTCTGAATATTTCATGTAAACAAAATCATACAATGATGTGACCTTTTGTGACTGGCTTCTTTCACTTAGCATAATATTTTCAAGGTTCATCCATGTGTCAGTACTTCACTCTGTTTTACGGATAAATAATATTCCATTGTAGAGATATACCACTTTTATCCATTCATCAGTTGATAGACATTTGGGTTGTTTCCACCTTTTTGGCTATTGTAAATAGCCAAACATTCTATGAACATTTGCGTACAAGCATCTGTTTGAGTATCTGTTTTCAATTCCTGGATATAGATATCCAGGAGTAGAAATGCTGGGTGATATGGTCTTAAGGATGGAACATTTGCGTCCTACCAAAATTCATTGGTTGAAGCCCTACCTGCCAATGTGATGGCATTGGAGGCGGGGCCTATTAGGTTTACATGAGGTCATGGGGTGGGGCCCCATGATGGGATTAATGTCCTTATAAGAACAGACCAGAGCTCTCTCATCCTCCTCCCACCCATGTGAGGACACAGTGAGAGGCAGGAAGCCAGGAAGAGGGTCCTCACCAAGAACTTAAACCCTGATCTTTTACTTCTCAGCCTCCAGAACTGTGAGAAATAAGTCTGTTGCTTAAGTCACCCAATCTATGGTATTTTGTTATAGCAGCCTGAGCAGATTAAGACGTATGGTAATTCTATGTTTAACTTATTGAGAAATCACCGAACTATTATCCCCAGTGACTGCACTGTTTTCCATTCCCACCATCAATGTTTGAGGATTCCATCCTCACCACCATGGGATTTCTTTCTTTTTTTTTTTAAGCAGGGAGGGCATTTAGTAATAAAACCTTTTCTTCTAAAGAAATATTTCTTGGAATTCCACTATAATAAAACAGATTAAAGAGAAACTGCCGAGGTGCCGGTGATAGGATTTCAGAAGAACCCCCTAAGGTTCTATGAAACAGTTTGAAAGCCACTTGCTCCAGATGGGTTTGTTAGAATCTTGCTGGCTTGGAACCTGAAGATCCTATCTTGACCACCTTCTAAGGTGCATTCTGGTCTCTGGAACTTTGACTTGGGGCAGACTCTCCCCATCTCTAGCCCCTGTTTCTAGAGAAGGCCTGAGGTTACAGTGGTCTTCAAGATGTGGTATGGGGCCCATCTGTGGAAGAATCATCTAGTTCTTGTTGAAATAAAAATTCTGGAAAAAAAGAAAAAGAAAAATTCTTATAAAATGGGAATCTTTTGTGGAGGAACCCTGGAACTTGCATTTTTAAAATACTTTCCAGATGATTTTGATGCCCCCAAATGTGAGAACCACTGAACTGGAAGGGACTGAGAGGGGAAGGATAGGAGAGTAAATGCCTAAGGTTGATGAGGACAAAGAACCATCATCTTACTGAACTCTTTTCAGCTTCCTCCTCTACTCTTTAAGTGGGAAGGAGGAGTTGGCTTTTCTTTGGGATCCAAGTGACAACTGGGGTCACCCTAAGGTCATATTGACACTACCTCCTGCCCACAGGACTGTAAAGTTCCAAAAGATAAGGACACTTTTACGATTCTTGGGAGCTGCACAGCATTTCCAAGTACTGTTGTTATTTTTTTTTTTTAACTGATGGTTATTCTGGTTACTTTTTTGAAATTTGAAAATATAGCAAATCAGTCATAAAGCAATGACTGTTTATGTGAATTTTCACAGCATTAAGCAATGCCTTCTTTGTGCTGAGAATCAACGTTATTTACTTTGGGAATCTTTCCCAGATTTGTGTTAACTCATTACACACAGTTTCTCCTCCCAGACTGTGACTCAGTGAATTTTTTTCCCCAGCTGGGGCAGGCAACAAGGAAAACTGTCATATATAGATGCAGACTAGTGTGCTGACTCGTAAGGATCATCAAAGACCCCCTATTTTCCACTTATGCACCCAGAGCAGGAGTCCTCTTTTCAGGTGTGCTGGGACTCACTGAAGAATGAGTAGGTCTCCACCTGTTTTGGTTCTCCATTGCTATGTAACAAATCTTGCCAAAATGTAGTCACTTAACACAACAACCATTTTATTCGTTTTTACCATTCTTTGGATTGACTGAGCCCACCTGAACAGTCTTGCTCTATCCAGGTGATGGTGGTTGGGGCTGCAGCCATCTGGGTTCTCAACTGAGCTGAAGAGTCCAAGCTGGGTCACTCCCATGGCTGGTTGTTGTTGCTGGCTGTCAGCTGGGAGCTTCTCTGGGGCTACTGGCTGAACTGTCTACACATGGCGTCTTCATGTGCCACAGCATGAAAGCTGGGCTAGGAGAGGGAGTAACTCAGAGTAAATGTTCTGAGAGGGAGGAACTGATTTGGGATTAAACCCTCGCTCTAAGGCCTTAGATAAATTACTTAATCTCTTGGAACCTAAGCTTCTTTATCTACCAAATGAAGATAACGTCTTCCTTATCAGACTGATGTGAAGAAGAAATGAGATACTAGTATATGTAAAGCCCTTCATACAGTGCTCCATAAGCAGGACTGACACCTAATCCTGATCGTCTGTGCTGGATCTCTCCATTCTTTCTCCCGGGCCCATACACATTTCTGAGTTGTCACCCCTGGCTTGAAGAAAAGAAGGAGGTTTTCCTCTTTAATGGGATCCTGCAGGATAGATGCAGAAATCAGACACTATGACATGATTGCTTGGAATTTATCTTAAAGGAGAATAAACATCTTACAGGTATTCAAAGATATCTGTAGAAAGATGTTTTTGCAACAGTGTGTATAGCATGTTATCAATGGCATGTGATCAGCCTAAATGTCTATCAATAGGGGGTGGGATAGGATACATCTGTATTCTACTGGATATTAGTTGCTTTTAGGGTATCTAGCCATCTGATCATCCTTCTTCTTAGGGGGGAATTCTAAGATAGGAAAGAGGCATCTCTGCTTTCCACTACAGAAGCAGACATGCCCACTCCCTGCTCCCTGGAAGGTATAGGCATGTGAGCTGAGTGTGGTCAATGAGATGCTCCTGCCTGAGGCTTTGCCCACAGAGGCACAAAGACAGTGATTTTCCAGATTGCTGTGTTGGCAGTGGAGCCTAGATGCCAGTGGTATACGGGTAAGTGTCTGGTGGAGCAGAGCCACCTCAGTCACCTGGACTACTCACCTTGGAACTATTTTGTTTGAGAGAAATAAACTTCTATATTCATTAAATCACTGTAAATGGGGCGCTCTCTTTGTTACAACAGCTTAGCTTAGCTTACCCTAATTATAGAGATTTTAGAATATGGTCACAAATTCTTTGACATTCCAGCCACTGAGAAGTACAGTCTTTGTCCCCTCCCCTTGAACTGGGGCAGGCTTGTAACTATTTTGGTCGATGGCTCAATGGAGCACTGAGCTACCTTGCAAGAAGTCAGGTGACACAGAGGCTGCCACCCTGAGGAAACCCGAGCCACACAGAGAGGCCATGTATAGGCACTCTGGCCAAGTGTCCCAGACCAATCTCCAAACACGTAAATGAAGAAGCCTCCAGATGATTCCATGACTGCATCCCTCTCCCCAGCTTTTCACCTCACTCCTACTTTGAGTTTTCCCAGCTGAGATCCCAGACATTGTGGCATCGTCTCTACTGGGGCTGTTGGAATTCCTGACCCAGAGAATTTATGAGCATATTTAAGTGGTGGTTTTATTCCACTAAGTTTTGTGGCTTGTTCCACTGCAATAGCTAATGGAACACTAAACTACTATATCATAGATCCTTTAGGCTATCCAATACCCTTCCCAAAAATTCCCTTTTGCTGATTAAGTTAACCAGAGATGGTTTTTATTGTTGCCATCAAGAATCTTGGTTGGTAGATATACAATGACACACTATGCAACCCTTAAATTGAGGTAGCTCTATCTATATTAACTGTCACAGAAAGATGTTTGTAATGTAGTTTTAAGTGAAGATGGCAGATTATAAAATTGTAGGTACAGAGTTGTTCCATTTTTGTAAAACAAAATTATTTTTGCATAGAATAAATTCTAGGATGTTATGTACTAAAATTATAGGTATTTCGGTATTGGAATGACAGTGTTTTTTTCTTGTGCTTTCCTGTATTTTCTAATTTTTAAAATAATGAATGTCTTTATACAGTTGCTTGCATAGTTTTTAAAACAAGTCAGGAATTTGAGGGTGCCAGGAATATCTCTCCACCTCTGGGGATTTTTGTACATTCCCCAATGAGAGATCCCAAAGCACATATTTTAAGGAATATAATCGTCCCCATTAGGGACTGTAATAGCCCCTGAAAATTTCTCCCTTTTCTATAAGCATATTCTATTCCTCACATCTGAAAGTAGAGTTTATTTCTTCTTTCCTTAAATCTGGTCTGTTCCTGTGACAGCTTTGGCCAGTGGAATGCAGCATAAGATGTTTGAGCCGTAGGGCGACTGGAACCTTCTGTTTCCTTCTTACATGCTTGTTATTGGGGTGGTCCCTCTCAGCACCTAGTCCCAGCCATGTGGAGAGGTCACATGGAGGAGAACCAAGACTCTCCTTGGCAGCCTCCGCTGAGCTCCTAGCCAACAGCCAGCGCCAACTGCCAGCCATATGAATAAGTTCTGTGGGATTCGAGACTAGTTGAACCTCAGATGATTGCAGCTCCAACCAACAACATGTGGGGCAGAACCACCACCCAGCTGAGCCCTTTTAACTCACAGACTCATGGCAGGTACTAAATGGTGGTTGTTTTCAACCACTAGGTTTCAGGGTAATATGGTGGCCAGCTTCCAAGATGGCTCCAGTGATCCCTACCTCCTATATTCACACCCTTTTATCGTCCCTTTGCACATTGTACCCGGGCTGATCTGTGCGATGAACAGAATACAGAAGAAGTGACACATGGTATGCTACTCCTAAGATATGGTTATAAAAGACAGGATTTATGTCGTGATCCCTCTCTCAGAGATCTCTTCATGTTATGTGCAGCCCTATGGACAGAAGTCCACGGAGGATGACCAACTTGTCACCAGGTTGCTCAGGGCTTTCCTGGTTTCAGACTAAAAGCCTCACATCCTGAGAACCCCATCAGTCCCGGGCTAACCAGGATGGTCACCATACACCCCCATGGTAAGGAACTGAGGCCTCTGGACAACAGTAAGCAAGAAACTGAAGACTCCTACCAACTGCCACATGAAGGCGCCATCTTGGAAGCCAATCCTCAAACCCAGTCAAGCCGTGAGATGATGGCAACTCCAGCTCACAGCTTGACTGCAACCTCATGAAAGACCCTGAGTTAGACCACCCGGGTAAGTTGATCCCAGATTCCTAACTCCCAGAAACCATGTGAGGTACTAAATGTTTGTTATTTTAGCAGCTAAATTTGGGGTAATTTGTTAAACCACAATTTGGTAACTTATACGAGCGGTTTGGTACGCCCTAACACATAACAGAAAGAGGAATATTAACAGATCATGTTCTCTACTCTGTTTTAAGTAGCTGTGATAATCTTTCTGTTTGGGGATTTCTTTTCCTTTCCTGAAAATCAACGTGAGGGAATTTTGCTTGGAGAGTTCCTGAAGAGCAGTGCCGGGCGGGGCCCCTGGCTGCCGCTGGGTGAGCTCATTTCAACTCTAATTGTTTTCCAAGCTTTAACAATAAATCTCTTGGGCTCACAATGTCCTCCCACTTCTCCATTTCCAAATGCTATATGAGGCTGCTCTGATTTCCCTGAAGGCCAGAGGTGTTTATCTGGGCTGCGTAAACAGCCTTCTCTGCTGGAAAGTATCCCCTGGACTCTGGCAAAATGGATATCTGGGTGCAGAGAGAAATGCATGGGGGTGCAGGGCCTGGAGGGCATGCTGATGTTTTGGGGGGTGACGGAGGTCTGGGGATCTTGGCGTAAAATCTTTTCTAACCAGGCAGCAAGGTATTTGAGATTTCACCTTTCCAGTGTGATTAATTCATCTGGGAGGAAATATTTATTCACCAGCACCTTCTCCTGAATGAATTTATTAAAAACATTCTTCCCTGCCCAGGGTAGCATAAGAGCACTTAATCCAGGGAAACACAAGAGGCAAGTGGGACCCTGCAAAGCTGACCTTGGCTCTACCTCCTAATGTTGTGTTAGACTGACTTTGTCTATAGTTAGGCTGCAGAGCTGCACACATGCAGAGCACCCAGCATTCTCAGGAGCCGGATGCTGTATACACCCAGGGACCCAGAAACCCTTAGCAAAGTAAATGAAGATGCAAGTAGCATGTACTGTGCTGTTAATTTCTAGGGGCCATTGTAACAAAGTACCACAAACTGGGTAGCTTAAAATAACAGATATAGTTGGAGGCTAGAAGTCCAAAATTAAAGTGTCAGAAGGGTTGTTTCCTTCTGAGGGCTGTGAGGGAGAATCTGTTCCAAGCCTCTTTCCCACCTTCTGCTGGTTTGCTGACTTCAACATCTTGTTGTGGGGGGCAGGGACACAATTCAACCTGTAACACTGAGTACTTAGTAAAAAACAGTTACTATCCATGAAATTCCAGGTACTTGCCATGGATAGTCATTTTATACACATTTTTCCTAATCCTCACAAAGATTTCCCGATATTATAGCTGTAGAAACTGAGGATCAGAAAGATTACAGGGCTTATCCTAACTCACAAAGCTAGAAAATATAGGCTCTGGAATCAGATAGCCTTGCATCACCACTTAGCTGTGAGGCCTTAGACAAGTTAATTAACCTCTCGGTGCCTCTGTCTCCCCATTTGTAAAGTGAGGATAATAAAAATAATACCTCCATCCATGCTGAGTTTTTGCAAGGATTTTAAAAGATGATGCACAGAGCCTAGGACACAGGAATTACTGAACTCACGGTAGCTGTTATTATAAGTAGTGGAGTCAAGACTTAAATTCATATCTCCTTAGCTCCAATACCTTCATTCTTTTTCTCTGGTCCAGCATAGCTAGCTGGCAGGCCATGACCTCACTGAATCTTCAAAATATCCCTGGGAGGTGAACATTTCTGGCTATATTTTATGGATGAGGGAACTGAATCACAGAGAGGTAAGGTGACTTGACCAAGGTCACCCACCCAGTAAATAAAACATCCTAATCTAGCTCTGCTGATTCTAATATTTCTTCCACTATGCTACCTCTCATCCCAATGCACAAACATAATGTCGTAGAACATTTCCTCTCCCATGGTTTGCTAATAACCTCTGGTAGTCACCTAAGATTATGAGTTTAGTCAGTGAATCACCCTGAGACTATGGCAGTTAAGGATTCTGTTTCCATAGGAGTCAGCTCCTGCCAGGTTCAGATAGCTCAGTATAGCAAGCAGATCTGTTAATTCTTGAGAACATCCTTCAGAAGGAAGATCTCTCTCTCTCTCTTTCTCTCTCTCTGTCTCACACAAACACACAGACACGCACAGACAGACAGACAGACAGACAGACACACACACACACACACAAAGATTGTTTATATGAGTTCTGACCCCTGGGACAAAGCAACTAACTATTGAAAGAGGATGGGTTGTATAAGATTTTTCAGTTGGAAAGCCTGAAGGGTGAGAACTAGCTGCTAAGCCCAGTCAAAAGCTTCTTGGCAAATCAGTGCTGGGGTAGAGTCCAAAAGGCAAAAACAAAAACAAAAAACATGCCAGCACTTCAGAGATGAATTCCTTCAGGTTTCTTTGTCAGGATAGAAAGAGAGCTAAAGCAGCTAAGCCCTCTAGGGGTCTTTCCCTGATCTTCCCTCCATCACCTCTGCCCCAGCTGCTCTTCCATGCCTCAGTTCAGTCCAACAAATATCTAAGGAGAGCAGACATGGTAAAATGGCCACCCACAGGCCTCATCTGGTCCACAGACAAGTTTTGTTTAGCCTACACACAGTTTTTATTTTTAAGTGGTTGTTAACATTTTAAAAGTCAGACATTTCACTTAAGAATCTGGAGTTTTTGCTTGTTTTGGAAAACCAAAGATTCTGGCCAAGTGGCGCTGATTCCTGAGTGGTAACTCTGAGCCAAGGTTGAGCAGTGTCTGCCTCCAAGTTGATTATTTTTATACCCAGACCACTTGACTCATTTCTCTTCCCTGCCTTACCCTAGGAGAAATTTGAGTTTTTCACTAAGGTCAATTGAGACATCTCCTTTAATTATCAAATAAAATAGATCTGGCCTCACTCTGACATTCAAAACTCCTCACAGTTTGGCTTTTTGAGACACACACACACACACACACACAACTTAGAGAAGTACAAGTGACCTAATGTTTATTGAGCTCCTAATTTGATTTCTGCCGGCATTTTTATATGTGTTATCTAATACTCAAGACTACCCAGTTTGTAATACTATCTACATTTTTTCAAAGAAGAAACCGAAACCCAGAGAAGTTAAGTAACTTGCAGATGATCACACAGCTTATGAGTGGGGGAAATTGGAACTGAATGCCCAGTCTGATCTATCTAGCTAGAAAATTCATGTTTTTGTCACCATGTCACATCTCCACACCACCTCTCTTGGTTCAGACAGTGGTCTGCCTTCCACTTAATGTAACATTATATGTGGTTTTTCATGTTGCTGCAAAACCTTTGTTACCATAGGCAGAAACAATAGGGCCACAGGGGAGAGAGAGGGAGAAAGGGAAGGAGGAAATAAGGAAAGACAAAGGAGGGAGGAGATGAGATTATCTTTTTTAAAAAGTGCAGCTATGAAAGCAGCCAGAACTAGATTTCGTCCCAGAACAGTCCAGGACCCATCTTGTCCCTCAAGGTGAGCTTTAGATAATTATCATAGATTGTGATATTATTAGTATTACAGGCAAGGAAAATCTCCACCCCCTGTGTCTCCATGACAGTTCCAACAATGGCCAAATAAGGACAAGAGAATCCCTTGTCCCAACGGGAAGGAGTGGTCAGTGAGGACCCTCCTAGGAATGCCTATAACACCACCCCTAAAATTCGAATATTTCACACCCTCATTTTAGAAGCAATAAATTCCTAAGCCTCATTGTTCTTCAGTGTAATTGCTCTTCTCCTGGCCTGCCCACTCCTACCATTGGGGAGTGTATTATCTTCTTTTCTTGTAATAAATCCACTGCTTGCTTGGTTTATTCGGTGTGCCCTGAATTTGTTCCTGTAACGATACCAAGAACCCATTTTTCTGTAACACCTTCAAAACTTTCCTTTTAAATGGCAGCATATTATTCTAACTATATTTTATATTGTTATTCCCCTATTGTTGAGTATTTACATTCCTTCCAAATATTTTTGCCATTAAGAGGGATTCTGACAGTTGCATTGTATTGATAAGAGTAGAAATTCTAGAGGAAGGAGTGGGCCATTCTTGGGGTTTCTTTGGCTTACCAGGAATCTCATCTATAGTATTCCTCCTCCAACCCTCTCCCCACACACCCGTCCTCTCCACCCTGACTGTTGTAATGAACCTGGTTACACAGCCACCTAAGGAGAGTGTCATGTAACAGGTAGAGCAAAGAAAGGGGAGAAAAAAATTCCCTTGGAACTCACACCCATTCAGGCAAGATGAGTTAATCACCTTTTAACAATTCAGACCTTACCAATCTTAAATAGCTTTGACAGCTGGAAAAATTAAGACCATTTTCTTATTGGTTTTGAAAACATTATAAATCCTTTTATTTCAAAAGGGCCAAGTGAAAGGTTTTTAAATCCTGTTAAGAATTTTAGCCTTTATCCTGAGCGCAATGGGTAGCCATTAAATGGTTTCAAACAGAGGAGGGATGAACTGATCTTATTTTTTTTTACCTTGAAGAACACCCTGGTTTGGAGGACAGTAGGATTTAATGATTAATGGGATGGAGGTTGAGGGACAGGGAGGAGTCCAACGTGACCCCAGGACAGCTGGGTGGGTAGGATGAAGAGCAAAGAGGGAATGACAGAATAGTTCCCTTTTAAACTAAGTGAGCTAGGGGTGCTGGAGTAGGCCAGCTTACAGATGCTCATCCCCCAGGGCTCTTGCTGGCTGTTTAGAGACTTGGTCAAGAGACTCAGGTCCAGAAGGGAGGGCCACACAGGTCAGGCCGGCCCATGGAATTGGAGGGTTCTAGAAAGCCACAGCTGGCCCAGCAGGAGAAATGGGGACACTGGGGAAGGCCATGAAGTGTTAGCAACCTATGAGACTGCTAATATCTTCCTTCTTGTGAAGGTCCTCTGGGACCACCCCATCTTCAGGAGCTGTTTTTGCTGGAGGTCATCAAGTCCCCTGAAGAGTTTTGATTCAAAGAGTCTTCATAATTTCGTACTTAGGAGAAAGCACCACCCCAGATGTAGCCCTAAGAAGAAAATCCCCTGGTCCCTGTCTTCACAGGACAAGCCCAAGGTGACTGGCACAGGCTCAGATCAGAGAGGTGCAAAGGCAAAGTTTAATCTCATGGCATCTAAAAAGGTGAAGTGATGGTTTTCTTCTGGGCCCTAAAGAACAGGTTGACTTCCACAGGTGGGTGGGAGGGGATGGAACATTCTCGGAAGAGGGAATAACTGGTGTAAAGATCCAAAGCAAGGAAAATACAGGATGGGCCTGAGCCATAGGTGCTTTGAAGCAGCATGGCTCTTTCTAGATGGAGGGAGATACAACTTTACTGCTCAGACTCACAAGGTTATGAGGCTCTGGGGCAATAATCTGACTTTGGTCCCAAAGACATCTTTATCATCAGTGGCTGAGAGAAAAATTTCTTGTGACATTGTCTGGGGAAAATGCTAGAAAGCTCAGTCCTTAAGTTGTCCTCCAAAAAGCAACTTCCCAGAGTCTCTAGAGGTGCATTTTTTGTTCTAGCCTGGTGTCTCTTTGCCTCTTACTTTCCTACCTGTATTTTTTCTTTTGTCATCTTTCTATTTAAGCATTTAGATGAGATAAGGTATGTAAAAATAAGCCTATAAAACACTAAACCTTCATATTATCTTTCAAAACACATCCAATGCCCACCAAATCTTCAGAAGGGCCTTGAGTCTTAATGAGTAGAGCCAGATGGGGCAAAGTAGGCAGGGTCTGGGAGAGAAGCCTAAATGAAGTACAGGAAGGGGCCAGCCTGGGCAGGGGATTCTGGGGACAGTGTTTGGAATGAATTGAATTGAAAGCACAGGAAGTCCTCAGGACCTCAGAAGGTGGTTCAAGTCTACCTGTATATACAGAGTGGCTTCAATTGAAGCTCGTCAGACAAGATCAGAAGCCAGGTAATTTTTACCCACATGTTATATTCATGGGTTGAGAGGAGATTTTCAGGCTTCACATTTTTCACACCCAGGAAATGAGGTTCCCTTTTGTGTAGGACATCCTGAAATGTGAGGGGCTCAGGGACCTGGGAATTGGGTCGGGATTTGGTGATGGTCTTGGAGCAATTGTGGATTTGCTGCAGTTTGGCAGGGTGGGCATGGGGAGCAGGGTAGGCTGGGATCTGAGCTTTACCATGGACTTGGGAGTAGAGGGAAGGGAGAAGCACAGCGTCACTAAGAACCTTTAATTTAGCCATTTTACTGAGAACTTACAAGTTGTGTTATTCGTCGTTGAACTTCATTTGACAGGCAACAGGATCAATACATAATTTATAATTGTACCTTATGATTCACATAAATTTGCAATTGTTTGTAAGTACCGGACATGCTTTTTGTTCCTCTAAGGCCAAGAACCACAGATGCCCAAAAAGGAGATTTGCCAGCAACAAGGGAGAAACCCCCAAGCAGCTTCACAAAACTTTTCCAGTTTCTATCCTTTTGGCATTTTTCAGGCTGTGCTTCCCTTTTGCAGGGAGAGGTCAGCCTGAGGCCAGGGTGGATTTGGTGATGGGGCAGACCCCAGAATCACACCCTCTAGGATTAACTCCAAGCTGGAGGTTGGGCCGCAGTGATGAAAATACTTTCTTCCTCTGTGTGATTCTTTGACTGGAGGCTAATCAATGATTGTCTGTGGCTATCCCTGATCTCGGTCTCAAACTCCAGATTGGGAAGTAGGCCAGCAAGTCCAGTTACATTTGGGCTCAGAGGGACAGTGACTGCCAGCTCCAAAGACTGAATGGACAGCGGGTAGCAGTGAAGTCTTCAGGAGGAGCGGCAGGATACTAGGTAAATGGGGTACTTTGAAGTAGCTATTTTGATCCAGCCCTTTAGTGGTCACGGACGGTTTAGCATGGATAAAAACTATGTAATTAGGAGATTTGAGAGAAGATACCAAAAGAGCGAACGATTTCATATTTAGTAACTGCAAATACAAAGCATGAAACTGTTTTCTTAAATTGTCAGCAAATGTTTAGTGATTGTTTACCATGAGGCTGGCACCCAGCGGGCACTGAAGACAGTAATAAATGACCACCAGCAGGATCGGAGAGGATAGGTAAAAGGAGCAGTCACCAAAAATTAGGTAACTGTAATTCATGATACATGCCTTAGGAATAACAATAATACTATCAGTAATCACACCCAACATTAATTGGGTTGACTATTTGCCAAGCCCTGATCTGAGGGGTCTTCAATTCATCCCCTCGTTTAGTCCTCACAACTCCATGAGGCAGATGTGTTTATCATCCCCACTTTACAGTGATGAAAAAATCTGAGGTGCAGAGAAGTTAAATGACTTGCTAAGAAGAGGCAGAGCTGTATTTGAACGAAGGTCTGACTCCCAAGAAGCATGCACTTGACCATGAAGTAAAGAGCAGAGTGTCCGAGGGAAAATAACAGGCGTGACTTTAGCATGGGGAAGATCTCTCGGCATTCCCTATATCCTCACCCTTTCCCTGCTTTTTTAGCCCAAGTAAGATGACAACACTATTGACCTACTGACCTAGTAACTAGGACTGGAGTGGCTTTGAGTCAGAAGCAGAAAATGCCAGACAATTTCACATCCACCTGTTGGGTTATGAAGAAAGATTAGGAAGGAGTTAGGGTCAGGGACAGGATACTCGAGTCTTGCCAACATAATTACATCCCTTGCACTCTGTGATCAAAATGATTGAGTCAGAAGGTTTTGCTTTGTGCCAGTCATCTGACTGACTCCCAAAATGGCCATCCACGGTAGTGTTACCTGAATGAATTTACCACAGAGCTGAACCTGTTTCATAGTGAAGCCAGTATCCTGAAATTAGTCTGCCTGGACAAGCCTGCTTCCCAGCAATCCAACTCATAGTAGGCTGAAGTATATAACCGGATACCCATGTACTCATTAACAGTTGGTGTTAGTCCTTCAGTAACTGCAATGCTCTTCTGTCAACTGGGGCACCCTTTTTGCAGCATTATCAGCAATCCCAAGATGCCAAATGAGTCATCAACAGGCAGGGTGGTGAATGTATCCCACGAGTTACGGGAGACAGATTTCATCCAAGTCAGAGTAGGACTTAGTAAGTCATCTCCATTTCATAGCAGGGCTCATCCGTATGAGCTCCAATTTCATGTTGCTCTCTTCTGGAGAGTGATGGGTAATAAGTGCCAACTTCTGGCCTCTTGGCTTTACCCTACTTCTTTTTCCCTTTTATTCTCCAACCTCATCCCTCATTCTTGTTTCATGCATTCTCCATACAATACAATTAAGTTGCTGATCATTCAATTATAACATTCCAAACGTGCCGCCCCCACCGCCTCCCCATAGTAAGTCAGGGAGGTCATCTTGATGGGTGGGTTGGTTGTTCCCAAGTTCTTCATTTACTGATTGAATTTTATTTTTTGTTTAGTGTCAGATATATTAGGCTGGTCCATATAAAATTGCAATTTTGGTAGGTCAAAGATAGTCAAATAGCAGCAACTTCATGTGGTTCAACTAACATCAGACCTATTAGGGGTGGGCTTAATGAGTCCAACTCACTTTTGTAAGCCTTGGTGGTAGGTGCATGGGGGAGAGGGGGTCATGCATGGCAGCCCTTTACCTCTTTCTGGAAACAAGCTTTTCTGGGTAGCCATTGGTGTCCGAGGTCTTGCCCTTCTTGCTATCCGTTCATCCTCCATAGGGCCTTACCTTAATATCAAGTGTGAACAAAGGAAGGATTTGAGGCAGAGGGTGGTCAAATTCTTTGTTATGTGTGACAGAATATGTGTTCTGAGACCAAGGAGAAACAATTTTAAGGAACACTTTTAGATAGTCCATGGTTTGTGCATTCCTGTTAATGTGGAAAATTGGGGACTCATGGAGACATTTTACATTTACAAACATCACTCAAACATCTATGTGAAGTAGGCTATATACACAACACTGTTCCTACCTGCAAGGGTTTTTAATGTGCTATAATTGTGTGTATACAGTGTGTCTGCTTCTAGCTACCAGCTTACAATACAGTAAGTTCTGTGAGGGTAGGGCCTATTTCTGATTTACGAGGTCACACAATTAAGTTTGCAAACTCATGCTAGAAAAAGTGCTACATAACCCATAGCTGACTATCACTACGGTCACCTTCCAAGTACTCCCCTTGGGAAGCTATACACCGATGCCAGTGCCTAATCCACCCTTCAAAGCAATTTTGGCAGTCTTTTTCTGGAATGGCCATCAGAGCTGTCATTGTATTACCCTTGATGTCCTAAATGTCATCAAAATGTCTCCCTTTCAATATTTCCTCTATCTTCAGGTAAAGAAAGAAGTCATTGGGGGCCAGATTAGGTGAGTAGGGAGGATGTTCCAATAGACTTATTTGTTTATTGGCTAAAAATTCCCTCACAGATAGGGCCATGTGAGCTGGTGCATTGTTGTGATGCAAGAGCCATGAATTATTGGTGAAAGGTTCAGGTCATCTAACTTTTTCACACAGCCTTTTCAACACTTCCAAATAGTAAACTTGGTTAACTGTCCAGTTAACCAATGAATAATCCCTCTGGTATCAAAAAAGGTTAGCAATAGCGTTGCAATAAGTTTGAGAACTTGATTATCAGACCTCATACTAATCCTTAAGTCCTGTCTTAGGGCCTGACATACAGTAGGTGGTCATTAAATAAATGCTTTACACTAGTGAATAAGTTAATAAGTGAATGAATGAATGAATTAATGAATGAGTTTAAAAATCATGGAACTATCAAGAAGGCATTAAATACCATAACAAATGAAAGGTCTCTGGGCTTTTAAAGATCAGGAACCAGGCTGCTTGTAGAAGTCAGCAGAGGCTCCCACGAGGAGGTGACTGGAAAGCAGTTACTCTCCAATTAGAAAAGGTTGGTGGAACAGCTCAGGCAGTAGCATAGTCTGTCTCAGCTGTGAGAGAGGAAGCCACAAGAGAAACGAAGCCACAAATGAAAAGTTGCTCCTCATTTCCTGGCAAGCTCTTTGGCCAGCATGAGCTGCATTCCTTTGAGCTGAGCATGTGTGGAATTTCCAGCCTAGGTAGCAGGATGGAACTTGGAACAAATAGCCCGACAAAAAAGAACTCAGGGACAATGGGGTTGGGCCCAGTTACCCTTTGCCAGCTCTTGAGCTCACAGAACATTGGGCTCAGGGTGCCTTGTTGAGGGAGATAAATGATGTCCTTTGGATTGTACTTCAGAGGACTCAGAAATTTCTATGTTCAGACAGCATTAGGATCCTTAGATGTGTTGAAATACCCGGGAATAGTCTGAGCCCTCGCCACTATTCAACTTTTTATCTAGCAAGGACAGGGAAAGGCTGTTGTGCTTTAAAGATGGAGAATATTGGAAGGCAGAGGGGAAGATACCTTCATCAAGAGTGAGCTGGAGGGTGCTTCATTGGCAGGGTGATAATGAGGGGGGTGGTGATGGTAGGATTTAGGGCTCTGTGTAACTGCTTTGGAGGAGTGTGGCTGGAGAGATTTAAGAACAACTGTTGGGAATATATACTGTCAGTTTCAGGACAGGGGGTTCAAAGAGGAAACAACCAGCTTCATGGGTGAGAGAATAACTATAGACAATGACACAGTCAAAAAGAGACTGGTGTCTCTGGTGGCCTGACCTGAATTGCTTACACCTGATCAAGCTCTGGGAGCATGCCATCAATCACAATGAAAAATGTAGTGAGGAATTTTGCTGTGTCAACTACTGTTTCTTCTCTACATGTTCCCAAGTCATTATTTCCTTCAAGACACTGACATATTGATAAGGACCTAAGAAAGGGAGGGCAGAATTCCAGTTATTCACATCTAGATCTTCTCTTCTAAGATTATAAGGGAGTTGAAGGCAGGAGTGATGAATCACTCAACCTAGAATAAGGCACACTGACTTAACTATAGCTAAATAGGTGCTTCATAGATAAGGAAGAAAAGGACAGACAGAAGGAAGGGAGGGCGGGAGATGGAAGGAAAGGAGAAAGGAAGGGAGGGAGGGAGGCAAAGAAAAATAAATTAGGTCAGAGATGGTAAGGGTGGTGAGGGTGGGGTACAGTACAGAACTTGGCCTGTTATCACAGGAGGTAAGTGGTGTCACAGAAGCAAGTTACCTAGGGACCCATCTTGGTTGTTTGGGGTTAGTTTATGTTTGGGGAACAATATGTAAGCATGTTGCTATTGGCCAAGTCTAGGTCCTTGATTTATTTCTCTGACATATTCTGGATTTAGTTCTTTAATAGTAGTGTGGGGAAGGGCTGCAGAAGACAATCTTTAATGGGGAAACTAAAGGAAAAGACAAAGAAGTAGCTCTGTTTACTGGTTGTACTCTATCCCATGAGGCTGTAAACCTATGTCTGAGTCATTTCCTCAGTGGTTGCGACAGTTCTCTCCTCTGTCCTCAGGAGGAAGTGGAACGTGTCATACTTTACATTAGACCACCTTTTTCATATGCAAGGATTCATTTCCTTCTCAAGGCCCAGAGAGTACTTAAATGGTAAACTCAGGTTTTGCATGGGCATTTTGTCCCCATCCCTTGATATCCCATTCCCCTCCTTTAATCAGGGATAAAAGCTAAGGATAAATTGCAGTCATCATCCAGACTCAAGCCAGGATAGGGGAGTACTATTTAAACATGTATTAAGAAATAATTTATCTCACATCCAATGCATGTTAAGCACTGTGCTAGGCAGTTAACAGGTACAATTTCACCACATATCTTCCAAGAACTAATAATCTCCATTTTACAGATTAGGAGCTTGATCAGATTTATTTAGCCTGACATTAGTAGACATACCTAGTAGAGGGACGAGCTCAAAGTCAATCCCCTTCTAGCTACCTACTGGTTTATTCTGTCTTTTAGTAAATGAGACGTAAACTTCAAGCCCACTGTTCTCATTTTCATAATAACTATTCCTTAAAACGAAAATGAATAGTTATCAGATCAGAGAGCGTGGAAGTACAGAGGCGAGCAGAGGAGGCTGTAGCATCTTTAACACAGCTACCTTAACGCAAGTGCCTTTTCGTTTTGCTCAAGTTCAAACGGCAAGGCCACAGTTTGCTCTGGGCCAGAAGACACACGTGTATCCCACGCATGCGCCCATACTGGACCCGCCTGCCACTTAGACCGGACTTCTTTGGCCCAGTCACCAGCCAGCCCTCTAAATGCCCACCCTCAAGGCTAAACCTTCTGCCAACCGGGAGGCCGGAATCATCAAGTACGTCACTTATTTAGCATATACCCTCTTCGCCCCGCCCCCACACCACAGCCCCGCCCCACCCAGAGCAGGGATTGTGGCCTAAGCGCCTTGTATTGGCACCTGATTGGCTCGTTTGCCAGCTCCGCCTCCGTCTCCTCCCGCCGCCCTCCCAACAGCGCTCCCACAGCGGCGGGCGGATCTTAATACGCAGGCGCGGGAGCTGCTTCTCTTCTGGTGGCCCGCCCTCCCTCCTCTCCCTCCCTCCCCTCCCCGCCCCTTGTCCCCCTCCTCCCCGGGCCTGCGCGCGCGCGCGCGCCTCCCTCCTGCACGCGCCGCCGCTAGTCCACCACTCGCTGGAGCTTCTGGCCCGCGCGGTCCTTTTCCCGTCCGGCTGCGGAGCGGGCGGGACCCTGCACCGTGGTCGCGACACCAGCAGCAGCCCCGGCGGGCTCCGGCGGCGGCAGCGGCTCGCGATCTCACAGGCGGACCGTACCACCGCCCGCCGGCACGCGGGGGGGAGCTGCCCGCCCAGCCGCACACGCCTCGGCAACCCCGCGGGGCTGAGGCGTCGCCGCGCCCGGGAGCCTGAGTGCTGAGCCGGCCTCGACCCCGAGGTCGGAGCCCCGCGGGCCGCGCTCGCCGCCGGCCCCACCCATCCGGGCCGAGGAGGCCACGGCCATGGCGGAGACGGAGGAACGGAGCCTGGACAACTTCTTCGCCAAGAGAGACAAGAAAAAGAAGAAGGAGCGGAGCAACCGGGCGGCGAGCGCCGCGAGCGCGGCGGGCGGCGCCGGCGGGAGCAGCGGAACCGCAGGCGCGGCGGGCGGTGGGGCGGGCGCGGGGGCCCGGCCGGGCGACGGCGGGACCGCGGGCGCGGGAGCCGCGGGCCCTGGGGCCACCACCAAGGCCGTGACGAAGGTGAGGGGCCGGGGCTGTGCGCTTGCGCCCATGTGCCCGCCCCCGCCCGTCTGCCTGCCTGGCGGAGCGTCCGGGAGGGGCCTCCAGGGGCTGGTCAGCGGGCTGACGGGCGCGGAGGCTGGCCACGTGACGTGGGCTTCGCAGGTCGTGCCGGCTCTTCTTCTCCCCGCGGGACCCCCTCCACCCTACTGACTCGCCCCTCTGTACCCCGCTTGGCTCAAGCCAAGACCAAGGCAGGAGCACCCTCAAGAGGAAATCAGTCTGGGTCAGAGTGCCCAGAACAGAGACCAGAGTGACGTGTACTCTGAGTAATTTAGTGTTCTGACTTCAGCCCAGTAGTCGGAGCTGAATTTTCTAATAACCGCATTTGTGGCAACTCATTGGCATTACTTGGTCTCTAAACCCGTAAAAGAAAAAGTCACATGGCAACACTGAAGTGGATATTTAGTTGTGGGCTTACTATTGACTTCTTCATTCGGCTTTTCCTGGTTACTGTTAAAGTAACAGCTGTGGTGAAGGAACCCGGTGGAAATAACAGTGTTTGACTGCCGGGCACGTTTGTCCTCCAGCCTGGTCGACCTCGGGATCAAGCAAGGGCTTCTGCCAGGAAACGAGTCCTTACTTTAGGTTCCAGCCACTTGATCTCCTTTTCATAGTCTAGAATGTGCCTAAGTGGTATTTTTACGAATAGCTTTAATTGATTAAATGGTATGTGTTTTACAGGATGAAGATGAGTGGAAAGAATTTGAGCAAAGAGAAGTTGATTACAGCGGCCTCAGAGTCCAGGCAATGCAAATAAGGTATGGTTTGGTTACAGAAATGTTGAGATAACCCTTAGGATGGGTATTGTGTGTTTGGTTTTTCTTTAGCTCCAAAACAGAATCATAGTAGCGTTGTGCTTCAGATATACTTACTAGGGCTATAATGATAGTGTCTGTTCCTTCTCTCTGTAATGGCAGTCATTCTATATGCTGATCAAATCAGCAGCCAACTCCAAAATCCTGGGAGAGCTTGCCTATTTCGAGTGCTGGTTAGGTTATTTTTATTTGAGACAGCTAAAATTGATTTTGTGGTTTCAAAATATTTACTTTTTATATTGGTGAGTTGAACTTAGCAGTTTTTCTTTTTGTTTCAAAAACAGCGGGAATGGTTTTCAGATCCTCTTCCGATAAACAAGTTAATACATATTTTTGTAACTGCAGCATGCTTACAGAGAAGAACAGATTTTACATACAGTGAAACTAACCTGTGTAATCAGCACCAAAGTCAAGGAACTGAACATTACTGGTAGAGAAGAAAGCTCCCCTCCTAATCTTTTGTAGCCACCACCTTCACCCCCAAGGATAACCACTCCTAACACTATAAATTAATTTTCCCTAGAATTTTATAGGAATGGAATCATACAGTCTAAGCATGTTATTTTTAAAATTCAAGAAAATAATTTTTAAAAATGGAATTGGCTTAGAGGGTTTGAAATTAACATTTTATCAAGTCCAATCTATGATAGTCAGTTTTAGATTCGTGTAAATGTCATATTTTGAGGGGCTGGTCAAGTAGGAAAAACAGGTGAGTATTTGATTCCATTGGTTTAAAATGAAAAACCCTTTATTCCAAGTTTAAAGAAATAAACGATCCCAATGAACTGCCTCAAATTTGAAGTTTGCTATTTGTCTACACCAGTGACCACATAGCACAGTGGAGGAAATAATTTTCGTTAACAGAATACTGTCTTTTGACCGCTCTAGATGGTAATATTTATGGCCTTAACATAACTCATTCAAAAAGCAGGATTAATATTTTTGACATTTGTTGAATACCTACCACAGCTAGGTATTAATGTTCTAAGTTCTTTAAATCATTTTATGAGTTTCACCAACATGAAACCTGATTGGTAGTGGGAAACTTTAGGAAATGAAGCTTCACTACTTTGACATTCTTTTGTAGTAGTGTTAAGTGATTAGTTTGGAGTTTTAGTTCTTAACCATTTGGATTTATGGAACTGCCTGTTTGTGGTTCCTCTGTTTTGTTCTGGAAAAAGGTTCTTGGCCTGCCTTTCTGACTGCAAGCCCCATACTGCAGATTCTTGAAGACTTGAATGACAGGAAGAATAGTGTTTGGTCATGTTGAACTTAGTGAGCAAGAGCAGCATTTTCCAAGGTGAAAAGGTTTCACGTTCATTGAATTTAGATGTTGGTTTTGTTATATTATGGAGGATATTTAAACTGTACTTATTTTTTGTCATTGAATATATAGCCCATATCTATATTCAAGGCTACTTTAGTGTTCATTTTTCTTTTTTTTTTATGAGTTTATTCAAGCCAAATTGATGACATTGCCAGGACACAAGATCTCAAGTGCTCTAGTGTTCATTTTTCAATATTAGCATCTAGTTAATGCCCCTAAGTGGCCATCCAGAGGTCTTCCTCTAACCTACTAACATTGGAAAACATATTTTCTTCAAGAAGCTGCCTTTGTGGATCCTTAGTCACTATGGAATCTGGGGTCTGTATATCCATTGCCATTATAAATCATTCAATAACAGGGAATCTGACAGCTTCCAGAAAAGGTTTGAGAGTGATAAGCCATTTGAAGTTTAATAACAATGACTAAAATTTTCACTTTATATACTCAGTATCCTTGTAAACTGTATTACATAAATGTTCTTGACAGTGAAACTCAATAGGGTGGTGGTCCCTGACAAAAGACACATCTTTCATGAATGGAATGCAGTTGATAACATGGCAAAAAGATGGACTTTTGGGGAAAGACAAATCTGGGTTTGCATTTTAGCCCTGATGCTTGTGTGTGACCTTGGGCATGTCACTTTACTTTTGAATGTTGGTTCTTATTTGCAAATTGAGCCAACTACTCAGGGTTGTTGTGAGGATTTTGAACAGGATGCTTGTAGAATACCAAGCTGGTTAATATTAATAATCTTCTCTATTCACTGGGTAAATTAGAACAACTTACTCTTGGGACTTTCTCTGCTGTTTAACTGTGAGGCACCTTATTTACAATACCAAGATTTGAGAAGAGGTAGTGGAGCAACGCAAGGTTATTGTACCTAACGTCAGACTCTGGTGAGTCAGTTCACTGTGGACATAATAGGAGAAAATGACATGTTCAGGTTGGCATCAGTATAACCATACAAACAAAAGTCCTTCTCAGAGTGTTCAGCATTACTAGAGGTCTTCAGTGATTGTCTTCTATGGCGTTGTCCTACTGTTTGGGCAGAATCCCTTGGAAGGAAAGAGAAATTAGATTTTTCTTTTCTCTGGGACTTGGGAGGTGGTGTTCTTTTTGCCTTTAATTTGTTATCTTTTCTGTCCATGAAAGGCAGCCTTGCTATCTCAGTATAGGACAAGGAAAATGAAACTTTGGAAGTTGACTTAAAATATCTTGAAATTCACAGTCTATATAAACTACAGAAAAATTGCAGAATAGTAGATCTTTGCTTAGATCTACCAATCGTTTTTGCCACATTTGTCTTGTCTTTACTTAGCTGCGGATATTGCACACAGTCTTGAAGTTCTTGACACTAGACCTTATAGTAGGTTAGCAAGCTGGACCTTTATCAAAGATAAGTACATTTGAAAGGGGGGAATTTCAGTAACAGCAAACATAGTAGTAATGTCCTATCTCACATTTACCAACTAGCTCAAGATTTAAGTACGAAGAGGATTATTACATGGGCATGTGTCAATTTTGTGTCTAAATTAATAGATCTTATTCAACGTCATATCATTATAGATAAGTTCTTGAGAGGGAAGTCATTGAGATGGTGATAAAAGAAAGGGCCTAATGCTTGAGTTTAGATTATTGGTTGGTCGTAGGACCTGTGTGTCTCTCCCATCTTTAAAATGGATTTTTGGGAGAAAGATGTCATTTAATACTTGAGGTTACTAAATTTTGAGCATTTGTCATGTTTTAATAAAGAATTGAATTCTTGGAGCCCAGCGTTTTTCTAAGAACCCTAAGAAATCTAGACCTTTAAACACATTAGACATGGCTGGTTAAGCTGTCCTTTGAAGAGAAGAAATTACTCCTGTATCCAAACTGGATTCATTGTAACAAATAATGTTACTGTTGTGTGCCAGACTCCCTGGGTTTTTGGGGATGTAAAAATAACTCATACTCTACCAGACACCAGTAGATCATTTCAGTAGTATGTATGGTGCGATGGGGAACAGGAGAGAGACACTTAGTCTACCATGAATTGGGTCAATAGAGTCCTTGGATGAGGTACAGTGACATTTTATTTAAGCTGCCAAGCATAACTCATCAGGCCATTTCTATCTCCCCTTTTACTGTTGCTAACAGTTGTTGGATAATAATGTCAAACCAGTGGAGATGCCCAGCATTCCAGTAGAAGCAGTCAGGTCTGGATTTTGTTTTAGTTGCTGCCTCCCCTAGTGTTGGGGACGGAGGTGGGGGGTAGGAGTTAGGGTATGTAAATTCTCATGTAATGTCCCTTGAGATGAGGTAAGAATGTTCTGTTCTTTATAAATATACTGCTGCAGGATGTCTAACCCTGAATATCCTGAATAACCTTATTAAAGAAGGTAAATTCCTCATATCTAAAAATAGAGAAAATTTCTGTGTCATCTTAGAGCTGTGAAGAGGATAAAATGAAATCAGAGGCAACCTGAAAGAATATGGGCTCTGGAGCCCCACTGACTTCGCTCTGTTACTTTGTAGCCCTGGAGAAGGTACTTAAATGTCTAATTACTCAAATGTACAATAGGCCCTCTCCCTGCCTTAGGATTATTGGGAGGTTTAACTTGTAAAGTGGGTAGAACGCTTCCTGGCATAGTATTCAGTAACTACTCCTTTTCTAGCACCATCATTTCCCCTACCCCACCAATAGCACCTTACAGACTTACGCATATTTAAGACAAGTATACTATGAATTGTGATAATGAATTTATAACATTTAAAAATAATCACATTTGGCCCATGAGTACCTATATATTATATGTGAATCAAACATCGAATTTTAGCCTAATTGATTTCTGTGGAAATAATTCCTTGCAACATGGTTCTTGTTCTGGCTTTGGTATTTGGAGACTTGACATTTTCTGCAATATGTAAATATTAAATAGTAATAGGATATTTAAATCCTTTCTACCCTGTCATTAGTGCTGTGGCATTTTGGTAAGGCTCTTAACATCCCTGGGCCTTAGTTCCCTTTGTTGGGTGAAAGGTCTTGACTAGACAATTTCCAGTGGTTAGCTATTATTTCAGAATCTTAAGCCAAAATACTAAGTTGTCTTGTGCCTATTAGTACAGATATGCCGTCCTAATTAAACAGACCACTCTTATTTTTTAGTAATAATATATAATCTAGAGGTATTTTTAGATTTGTGATTATTTTATTCGTTTCTTCACTTGTCTCTGAGGGGAAAGAGGTAATAAATTTCTTTACTGGACACTAAAGAAATTTTTTTACTTAGGACTTTCAGTATTCTGAGACCACACTGGAATTTTTCTTTAAAAACTTTTTGTGAGTTAGAAAAACAATATTTTTTTTTAAAAAAAAGAACATTTGAAAAGAATAACAGCATATATATAAGAATTATCAATAATCCCTTCTGCTTAGGGATAATTAGTGTTAATTTTTTGGTTTTTAGTTGTTTCTTACAAGCTGATAATTCTGGACATACTAATCACCAAATATTAATTTGAGGGGAAAGCTACTTTATTTAGTTTAATATATATATTTGAACAATTGCGATTCAGCACATTGCTGTTTCAAAATGGAAATGACCAACTGAAAGCTATCACAGCTTGGATATATAAGAATATAAAAGTGCTGTGAAGGCACTTAAATCTTTGTTGGGAGAGTCTTACTACCTTCCTGTCTGGCATATATTAGGTTTGCTGGGACATTACTAATTATAATTAGTTCATTGTAGCTGGGTGAATAACATCCACGGTTTTACTCATGAACAAGGCAAATTATGTTATGGTGTAATTACATTGGCATGGCTTCAGAAGTGGATAACTTTGAAAAAAAAAAAAAAACAACGGGTGGGGGGCAATTCTGATGTTTGGATACCACTGGAGTCCTGGGTCAGTTATGACAACCATATCCCTACCTTATAAACTTTAGAAAACAGAGTCATACTGTTTGGTGTCCATTTTTTAAATCCATTTATTTTATATCCATGTAAAAACATGTTTTAATGTTTTTTTTCAAGTGAAAACTACATTTTTTTCCTATTATAAATGTGGTATATGTGCTGCTTGTGTGAAAACTCAAATGAATATTAAAAAGCATATAATAGCAAACACTTATAGTACTTACTGTATGCCAGACACTGTTCTCAGTGCTTTATGTCTATTAACTCACTTAATCTTCATAATAGGGCTGTTATCCCATTTCACATATGAGGAAACTAAGGCATGCAGAAGTTACACTCACATTGGTTTATATGCCATGAAATTACTTCTGTGTTAGTATAGGCCTAACATCAATTTAAATGGCTATATAGGATTCTATTGTGTATTGATGGAAAGAAAAACTGAAGGGTGGCTTGGCCATCATATTCTCCATCCTCTTTTCCTCTCAAACTATAGTAAAATCTTGGCTGTAAATGCAGATTGAAGATGTTCGTTCCCTTCTCCCTTTCCTGAAAACCACCGTTGGTCTCTAAATGCTAAAATCACATATGGTTGGGGGCAGCTCATAAGATGCTACGATTATCATTGAAATTTTCTTATAAGTGCCTTTTCTTTGGGGGGGGGGGGGGGGTATTGGGAACAGTGTGTTTTTCCAGAACCCATCAGCTCCAAGTCAAGTCGTCATTTTCAATCTAGTTGTGAAGGGCGCAGCTCAGCTCCAAGTCAAGTCGTTGCTATCAGTCTAGTTGTGGAGGGCACAGCTCACTGGCCCATGTGGGAATCGAACTGGTGACCTTGGTGTTATGAGCACACGCTCTAACCAACTGAGCCAACCAGCGCCCATAATAAGTGTCTTTAAAGGAGACCATTAGCTATTCAAGAAATTAGTTTTATAGCCGGGATTTGTCCTGTTTTAATAGAAATGGAAGAAAAGCACACTGATGTCCTTTTGCTGAAGCCAAGAGAGGCCATGATGTTCCCAAGGTCACATAGTCAGGTGGGAGTCATCTGCATATTGTTATGGCCATGATCAAGGGTCATGTATCAAAAGGAGAAAATGTCTAAAAGAGTAGAAGGCCACGGGCAATTTCATGCAATAGCCGTGTTTTTTTTCATAGTAGGGAAAAGGGTAGTTAGAATCATGGAGATTGAGAGACTGAAGACCCAGGAAAACCACCATTGTCGTGGGAAATAATTCAGGGAAAAGTTTGGTAGTCTATGCCAGGTGTGTCATCAGCCAGTGCAAAGAGTTGCAAATAGGAAGTTTGATTTGGCCGTTATTTTCCTGCTGTGGAGCCCGCGATATAGAGAGACAAAATGTAGTATGTGCTTGGTAATATAGAACATTCAAGTTTATATAAAATTGTAACAGGTAATCCAGTAAAAGAAGTTATCAAAGAGACCTCGGAGAAATTACAATTTCTGAGAAGTCGATTCAAGAATAAAGAAATTTTAAAATGGCATTAAAAAAAAGAAACACTTCAGGCAGTCTTAGGATGCTGTATTACCACTGAGGATATCTTTTGTAAAAAGTTGCATTTGTAATCACTAGAAAGCCAAAGACAGTTCTTGTATTCTCTTGCTTTTTAAGTGGGTGACACATATCTGGTGTTGGACCAATTCTGTATATTCTGTGTGAGACAGTAGAGACTGGCGCTCATTAAATCTGTAGCACTGATGTAAGCACTGACTTGTCTTCCTCTGGTGAAATGTGAATTATTCTGATTTTGAGAGTATAATGTAATGTACTAAAGGATTGGCAAGTGAAATTATACAAGTTATACAACTTTGAGGGGCCGGCCCGGTGGCTCAAGCGGTTGGAGCTCCATGCTCCTAACTCCGAAGGCTGCTGGTTCGATTCCCACATGGGCCAGTGGGCTCTCAACCACAAGGTTGCCAGTTCTATTCCTTGACTCCCGCAAGGGATGGTGGGCTCTGCCCCCTGCAACTAGCAACGGCAACTGGACCTGGAGCTGAGCTGCGCCCTCCACAACTAAGATTGAAAGGACAACAACTTGGAAAGAAGTCCTGGAAGTACACACTGTTCCCCAATAAAGTCCTGTTCCCCTTCCCCAATAAAATCTTAAAAAAAAAATTCATTTGATCACTAAAATATGCTTACCATAAATGCCTGTTGGGACACTTTGGTCCTAGAAAAATACAGTAATTGTATTTTGAATCCTTCAAGTCGCCCTATTCTCTACATTTCAGGTTAGAGCGACCTCTTTCCTCCCTCAGTTACTTGAGCCAGGAGCTGGGGTCCTGTTCTTTCTTGGGGCTGCTATAAATAATCATGCAGATTGTCATAACCTAGCATTTCAGTGTGTTAAATTTATTTCTAAATGTTCTGAAGTATATAAAAGGGAAGTGGAGACCGTCAGACCAAGTGGTTTTCTAAACCTTTTTCAGCAATGAAATCCTTTTTTTCACATGAAGTCAAGTGGGAGTCCCACGAGTCCCACTGTATAAAATAGATAATGTCCTCTATCTCTCTCCAATAGTGAAAAGGAAGAAGATGATAGTGAAAAAAGAGAAGATCCAGGTGATAATTGGGAAGAAGGTGGAGGTGGTGGTGGTGGTGTAGAAAAATCTTCAGGTCCCTGGAATAAAACAGCTCCGGTACAAGCACCTCCTGCTCCAGTAATTGGTAATCTTAATACTTCATTTTCATAAATATGTCTGCTACTTGTGTATAATGTTGTATATGGTTAGCTTTCAAGTAAATGCATGCTGTGATGGGGGTGAGTGAGGCTCTTTCCCACTTCTGGGAGAGAGCGATTTTATACTTACGTTTAAAAACTTGCACATCCAAAGGAATTTGGAAGTTAGGATACATGCTTTTGTATAGGCTGCTTAAATTTATATGTAAACTAACTTGCCAAATTTAAATATTTAAGCATTTATTTCTATTTTGGACAGCTGATTAAGGAATACTGGCTACCTGTGTTCGGCTTTTTTTTTCCTCCATTCCCTATTTTACTGTCTTCAAGCATTAATTCTCAGAAGGGATGATTTGTATCAGTCCCAAGGAGATAAAAATGGTTCTTGGTGGGGTGAAGAAATCTTAGAGTGGTTTGTGGCTCATCAGAGGGCTAAAGTATGGAAACAGATGTACGGTGTATATCTGTGATGTTAACATTTCTTGGTGGGTAGCAGTGGCGGTGAGGAAACATGTTTACAAAGGCTCCTCAGGAGGGCAGTAATGAGAAATATTTGAGAAACATTTTAATGTATAGCCATTATTTTATACAGTAGTATGAATAACCTCATCCCAAATCTTACTGTCCAGAGATCACGGATAGCTACTATGTCAACATTTTTGCATCCTTCCTGGCCTTTTGCTATGAATGTTTTTAACTGCATCTGTCAGTGATTGCTAATGGTCTCTGCATTGCTCAACCCATTGCTGATTGGCCCCATCTGCAGCGTTTGCCACAGGTGATCACCCTTTTGAAACACTCTTCTGTTGGTTTCCAGGACAGCACATTCTTCTGCCACCTCATTGGTTGGTTCTCAGCCTCCCTTGCTGGTACTTCTTGTCCCCTGCCTCTTGGTGCTAGTCTGCTCCAGCACTCGTGCCTTGCCCTCTTTTCTATCTGCCGTGCCTCCCTTGGCAATCTCTACATACCACTGACTTTTCAACTTGACAGCATCAGCTCAGAGCTCTCCTGAAATCCAAAAACATTTATCTTAACTGCCTACCCAATATCTCAATCTTAGTGTGTCTAAAACTGAACTGCTCATGTATCTGCTGCACCCCCGCCGCTCCCCCTCCCTCCTCCCCGCACGGCCCGCAGCCTTTCTCATCTCAGTGCTATGCTTTTGGTCCCTTAGGCACAAACCGTGGTATTATTTTGACTCTTACTCCAAACCTAAATTAATCTGTTAGTAAGTTCTCTTTGGCTTCACTTCCAAAATAGATTCAAACTATTTATATGACTAGTTCTCAGCGGTTCCACAGTTCCCACCCTGGTTTTGAACTCGCATCATTTTTTTGTCAATGGGTTACTGAGGTAACCCCTTATCTGGTCGACCTGCTTCTATATATACACTGTTCCCAACCCAGCCAACAGCAAGAATGGTGATCTTTTCAGATAATATGACAGAATATGTCCCTATGCTGTTCATAAACCTCCAGTGGGGTTCCCTCTAATCAGAGTAAAAGCTAAAGTTCTCAGTGACTTTAAAGGCCTGTCTTGTGATCCCCTTTTTTCTAACTTTGTCTATTAATCTGAACTTGTTCACACTACTACTGCAGGCCATTTGTACTGATAGTTTCAGCCTGGATTTCTCTTTCTTTATGTTGGGAGTTGGTAAGCTCTTTCTGTAAAGGGCCAGATTATAAATTTAGACTTTGAGGGTCAGGCGGACTCTGTTTCAATTACTCAGCTCTGCTATTGTAACACAAAAGCAGCTGTAGATACTAAGTACAACCAATGAATGTATTTGTGTTCTAGTAAAACATTCTTTACAAAATCAGTTTTTGGACCGGATTTGGCTTGTTTGCAAACTCTAGATATGTTTGCCTCCTCTGTTCAGGCCTTTGCTCTATTTTCACCTCATCACTGACAACCTTCCGGGATCACCTTATTTAAAATCAACCCTTCCCAGCACCACCCTTCCCCACTGTCTTTTGTTTCCTCCCTCTGGAATAGCACTGTCCAGTAGTACTTTTTGCGGTGATGGAGTAGCACTGTTCAGTATAGTAGCCACTAACCACATGTGGCTACTGAGTGCTTAAAATATGGAGAGCTAAATTGTTCATTTTATTTCATTTTTTTATCAGTCATTTTTAGAATTAAAGAATTTCACAGGCATTTTATTAAACACGTTTTTTACACATGGCATCTTATTTATTAATCCACTAACCAGGTAAAGAAGTGATTATCCATATTTACTGCTGTGTAAACTGAGAGTTAAAGGAAAGGCAGTCCCTCATGAGACCTGTCTCCCAGGTCTTTTGCACTTCCAATAAGTTGACTTACAGAACTCATTTACACAGATACTTAAAATTGTACATGGAAGAGGTTAGAAGACTATCCTAGAATACTTTCACTTTCAGACATTTCCTCAGATAACAAACTTACTTTCTGTTGTCCGAGACCCTTCTTACGTCACGTATTGGCTTTATTTCTGTAATTGTTAAATGATCAGGATTGCAAGACTAGCTTATTAAAATGCCAAGCATTTGAATATTTTCTCTAAACTGTTATGAAATGTTAGTTACAGAAACCCCAGAACCAGCAATGACTAGTGGTGTGTACAGGCCTCCTGGAGCCAGGTTAACCACAACAAGAAAAACACCCCAAGGACCACCAGAAATATACAGTGATACACAGTTCCCATCCCTGCAGTCCACTGCCAAGCATGTAGAAAGCCGAAAGTAAGTAATTACCGCCCTGGGTTTTGGAGCCCTATCCCTTGACTGGAAGTGGGATGTAGGAAATACAAAAACCCATAGGGTGGGCGATGGGGAGGTGTTAAATCCTTAATGGTAAAGCCCAGGCTGCATCTGACGGGCAGCTTAGAATTAGGGTGGGACTTAACAAGCCCAAGAGCAGGGAACGGTCCTGGAGGGGATGAGGGGAAGGAGCACCAAAGACAAACTTTGTCTGAAAGTTTCTGTTATCCCTGGTTTATGTTGTTCTGTAGCCATGAGCGTCCCCTAGTCAGAATTCTTTATTAAGTACATTAGTGTTGGTTTATGTTCCTTATAATACGGAAACTAGAAATGAAAAAGCAATAAATTCATTGTATTCCCAGTTAATGTGAATAGGTCTGAGATGTTGACATTTATAAATCTAACATTAAAATAATCTTATTTCAGCAGGTACTTAAAATGAATGCTACCTGGAGTTAAATGACCACATATGGCACATCCACATCTTAACTTAGGGACATGAATTCTTTTAATTAAATAAAATGGGAAGAAATGTAAATGACATCAGATGGAACTATTGGTTTTTTGGGTGGCTTTTAATGTAAATCCCAGCCCCTTTGCCTCGTTGAGAGCACAGCTGGCTTGAATTTAAACCTCCACTTCAACTTGCTCCTCTACCCTGTCCTTCAAAATAAGGGGCAGTGATTCATCATACTCATCTTTCTTTATCTGAGCCATTCCCGTAAAGTAGAAGTGAGGAGAAATCAATGAATAATGAGTAGAACTTTACTTGAATGAGAAAATTGTCCTTATGCATAAAGAAAGACAGATGTATTGTCTACTATTTGCTAAAAGTAGACTGAGTCTTAGAAGGAATCATCATGTTATTTGACAGCTTTTTAACTTTCTAGTTGTCTTCAAGTTGGTCCCAGAATAGGTTTGCAGTTAACAATATTCAGCAGGTTTGCTACTGCAGAAAATGGGACCATAGAACTTCTATTACAGTATTCTATGTTTTCTGTTCAATTGAAGCCTTAAAAATGGTTTGATAAAGATTTTGTGCTAGTTTCCTGTCTCTTCCTCAAGATTCTTCTCAGGGGTGGCTTCTTTTTGTTTTGTTTTTTAATTCAAGGAAGAATGTTTTCAAAACAACCTCAAGAAATATTTACTGATTACATTTCTTTTCCCTTAGGGATAAAGAAATGGAGAAGAGCTTTGAAGTAGTAAGACACAAAACTAGAGGTAGGGATGAGGTTTCAAAAAACCAGGCCCTTAAACTTCAGCTAGACAACCAGTATGCTGTGCTTGAAAATCAGAAAAGCAGCCACGCACAGTACAATTAAGGAATGGTCTTTGCTAACCCTTCTAAGGTAACTAGACCACAGCTAACCACCATGAACAGCCATTCGTCATCTGATCTCTGCTGGATCTACAGCAACTGATGCAGACCACTCGATAGAAGCGACCAGCCCTATTGCACTATGGAAGTTTAAAGTGTTACAACTGCTCTTTATGTATATTGAATTGAGGGAGATTTTCATTGTTATAAATGTGTGAACTAGCTTCAGCAGTGTTCTTTCATAATTACTCTGCAAATACAAAAAAAAAAAAAACAAAAACAAAAACTGCAGCCAGTGGTCATTTCAAAATCTTTTTATGTTCAGATACTGAGCCTTCGTAAGGGTTGACTACCTCAGATTTGCTGCACTCATTGTGGACTTCATGTGGATCACAACTTCTGGATTAGAAGGTTACAGCTATTAAGTGTCGATGTGAAACTTGAAACCAGCTCTACTGGATACCTATCAGAAATCCTACAGAAAGTCAGCCTTGGGTTCGATCTGCTGTGAAAGATGAAGATTTAAGTGACCTTAATTAACCTGTCCTGTGCGTCCCCCACCCCCACTCCCCACCCCACCCCTTAAGGAATACTCTCTGTAGTGGACTGTGGCTGTATTAGAGTTCCTGGAACATGCCACTCAAAAGGAGCTGATGTGTTCAGATAATCTGTGTAGGGCTGTGATTTATAATTTAAACTTTGAGTTGTATTCTGAGGTAACCACAAACTCAACCAAACTTGGGCCCACCAAGTGGAAGGGGGTGGGAGGGAGTAATCTTGTTTCTTTCAGTAATTTTTTCATTTGGGTAGTGCTTTTTCTGTGTTCCACATTAAGGCCTTTTTTTTTTTTTTTTTTGCTTTGACTTGGAATAAGTTCTTTGACAAAGCATATTGCTTGGTTAAGTAAAGTAACCTGAAATATGCATTAGAATTGTGAAATTATATGGTCAATTTGCCAATCCCTAGAACAGAACCAAATAGCCTTTGATGCAAAGGGCAGTGGATGCAGGGGGCTCTACTTCAGGTGCTGCTAAAGCCTCCTTTAATCAGGTCTAAATTGTAAACTGCAGTGGAAAGCCTATGGTTTCTCCTCAGGCCACAGGATTCACTGACCTGACATTAAGTTCAAAGCAACGTGAGCAGAACCTCAACTTAAAGTCCACTTGCGTGTCAAGGATCTTGCATGACCTTCGACAAGTCCAGATATACTTGTGCCCAAATGTTTAAGGTATTGGACGTTCTGTAGATGTGGTGATTGTCCCAGCTTAGCTCTGTTATCCACCTGGTGTGTCCTTATGTTCATTTGGAGAGTCGGGCGAAAACCAGGTGATGTAGCACTTCTGTTTTTAATATTACAGTTTAAACTATCCAGTAATTTTTAGTCCTTACAAGAGACTTCAGGAAGATACCGGGATTACTGAAAAGTTTCTTTCCATCTAATGAGATAGTCTGGCAATTTCCTAGTTTTGTATCTTTGGTTCAATAGAAATATTTCAAAGTGGTATGTGACCACTTGATGCAGAGTCTGGGTGTCTCTATAATAAATCCCTTTGCCAAACGGCGGGAGTTGCAGACTTGCTACTGGCAAGAGTGAAGCAAATGGGTGAGTAAAACTATCCGATGGAGCATTTCCTTTGGGAGTTTAGTCTTGATGAAAGTGTTAATGCAGGATAGGACTCCTAGAGGGTTTTCGCTCTCCTGACAGAACCTGCCAACCATTTCTGGGCAAAAATATTGGCGTTACTTGAGGTAGCAGGTGGGATTGCCTCGATGTATTTGGGTGAGTTGCTGAGCAAGCCAAGGAGAGGTTGGATGATTAAGCGAGAAACGGATTCTTGGTTAAACTGAAAGCTTCATGTGGGAACCAAACATTTTAACAAATCTCTTGGATTTTGAGCCACATATTTTCCCTAAAAAGTATGCATTTTTTTCCAGCAAAATTTTGTTGGTGGTAGTTATTGAGTAATTAACTGATGGATATGTGGAACTTAATTTAATGGCATACTCTACTATTAATCAGAAGACCTGCAGGAGATTTAAACCAACTCTTGTCATAACTTTTTAAAAGAATGTGGAATTATCAAAGTGCACATGAATCAAGTTTTAATATACTGTATGATGGGTGGATGAGGCTGTCCATTGTACCATTTCTTTCTTTGAATTCTCAGGCATGGTTTGGCAGTGCAAGAACTCTGTAACATTAACAAATTCAATAAAAGATAAATATATGGATTTTGGAGTCTGATAGTTTTTATTCTTAACCCTTAATCTATTCTCTATCTTTCCAAATGGTAAATTGGTGTCATGCCTCCTTTGTAGGAGAATGGTAATCTCATCTCAGGAGTGAACTCGTGTGAGAGAAGTTTGCCGAGTGTTCTGTTATAAAAGAGCTGGAGTGGAAGTGGCTGCAAAGCTGTGGTGAATGTTCTTTTCCAAAGATAAAGCATTGAAGTGTACATTTGTATTCATTATTATATTCGTTACATTTATTATGTTAAATTTTGTCATCTTAAACCCTGGCAAGGGAATCTGCGATCTTTACTATGCAGACTAAAGATTTGAGGACTTGTCTTTTGAGAAGCTTATAAATTTCTGAACTGAGCAGCCATTTTAAATTTCTAAACTAGAGAAAGTGTATTTCAAGTCTTTTTGGTAATGGAGTTTAAATGTTTGATGTTAACTTACTATTTGGTCATTCTTTGTACCAAATTTTTTTTTTCTTGACAGCCCTATTTGAACTAGAACACACAGAAACTCACTTTGTCATTCTCTCCTTTAAGTTCCTCCTAGTTTTTTTAACCTAGTTTTCTTTTTCTGAGATAAAAGTCACCTTTTAAAAGTGTATAATTACTGTATCAGTACTTCATTTTTATTGCCAGATAATTGTGTGGAGATTCTACATTTCATTTATTGACCACTGTGAGCTGTTTCTATTTTTTCCTTGTTATGAATAATGCTGTTACAAACTTACATGTACAAGGTTTTGTGTCAGCATGTTTTCAGTTCTCTCAGGTATAATATCTAGGCGTGAAATTTCTGGGTCATACGGTAACTTTGAGTAACCGCCAAACTCTTCCAAAGTGTCTAACACATTACATACCTATCAACAAGGTCAGGATTACAACTTCTCCATATCCTCATAATTACTTTTTACTGATGTTTTAATTCCAGTCATCCTAGCTGAAGTGGTATGTCATGGTTTTGATTCACAGTTCTGTAATGACCAATGAGGAACATCTTTTCATGTGTTTATAGGCCATTTTTTTATGTCCTTTAGAAAATGTATTCAAATCCTTTGCTAATTTTTTAGTTGAATTTTTGTCTTACTGAGTCATAAGCATTCTATGTATATTCTGGATACTAGTCCCTCATCAGATAGATGATTTGCAAATATTTTCTCCCATGTTCACTTTCTTAATAGTGTCTTGAAGAACAAGTTTATAATTTTTCTTTTTAATCTTTATTTTTCTTTTAACTTGTGTTTTTCCAGGACCCATCTTCTCCAAGTCAAGTAGCTAGCTGGCTGTCCCAAGAGTTTTTAATTTTAATGTAGCCCAATGTATTTTTTCTTTAGATGGTTGTGCTTTGGTTGTATCTAAGAAATCATTACCTAACCCAAGGTATGACGACTTATGCGTGTTCTAAGAGTTTTGTAGTTTTAGCATCCATTGAGATCTATGATCCATTGTGAATTTGAGGTAAGAATCTAACTTCATTTTACATGTAGATATCCAGTTGTCCTGCACCATTTTTTGAAAAGACTCCTCCATTATTTTGCACACTAAACAATTTCACTTGTTCATTTCCCTCTACTAGAATGTGAAATTGGTTTGGAGTAGAAACATGTAGGAATCGATGTCAGAAGTTTGGGAGGGTGGGTGGGATAGGAATTGGGGAGAGACTGAATGTGGAGTGGAGACAGAAGATAGTGGGGTAATCAGAGCTAGGAAGGAGAATCAGAATTTAAACATTCTAATTAGCGACCTGAAACTGCATGTATGTAATGGTTTCAGTTCCTCATCCAGCTACTGTAACTAGGCATTCATAGGGCCTGCAGAATACAGGCAAGTTACGAATTGCTTCTCTTGAGCTGGGATATTATGAAGGATGGTAATCAAAAGAAATAACTGCTTTAAATAAGTGTTTTTATTATCTAAAAATAAATGAGAGGAATTATGTTCCCATCGAGGATTTAGGATATACATATAAATAATCATTAAGGTAGTTTAAGCCTTTTAAAATTGTAGCCCTAGTGAGCTAGAATTCTAAATGACAACTGGATGTCGTAACAAGCTGGGTAAACTTGAGTTGTCAACTCATTTCACCTGTAAATACCCCCCCACCATTGAACACCCTCCCCCAACTGAACTTCACAGGGATCCCAGCACACAACAGAAAACTTGCAAGAATAAGACCCTTTCCAATTATGATGGAAAATAGTGTGTGGAAATGGCATCCAGAGTCTGTCTTATTAGACTTGAGCAGACAGCTTTAGTGTCAGGTGAGTTAACTAAGGAGGCAGTTACCTCCTCCCCTCCGCCCCCCCCCCAAAAAAAAAGTAGATTTAACAGAAGGAATGACAAGTTTATTGCAAATATTTAGTGTGATGTTCTACATTTTGCAGTGACATAGTTTTCTGATTTTTTTCCCCTTTACACCTGCACAGTTTTTGATCCCAAACTGAAGTTCTCTGTCTTAAACCACTATGTTTTACCTTTTCTTACCTTGTTACAACAAAGTATCAAGCAATAATAATTTTCTATATCATCTGACTCCTATTGGATGATTTTACCTTTTTATCCCCACAAAAAAAAATTTTTTTTAATTTTTTCTGTGCAGGGAGCCAAGAAATAAACTTGTTTTGAATGTTGGCATATGAAAACTCAAAACATTACCCCAGGACAGAAACTTTGTGTTTCTCCTTTTTAAATCCAAAGTTTAGACAATATATCATCCCTAAAAAAGACTGCCGCTGAACTTTTTATCCTGTATGTGCAATTTTTTTTCATAATAAGTGGGGCAACTCAACAGGTTATTTCTATGGTTTGCAAATGGCTGCGTTTTGGAATAACCTGGAGATCTTTTTAAAAAATACTGATGCCTGACTCCTACTGCCAAGCATTCTAATTTAATTGGGATGGGGCGTGACCTGCACACAGCAAGTCTTTTTCGTTTTGTTTTTAATTCCCCAGTTCTAATGTGCTGCAAAGTTTGGGAGCCACTGGGTTATGTCAAAATATGAGATGAGTGATTTACTAAGGAATTGGAAAAAGTCACAGGGCTAGAGTATGTAGGAAATCTTTTCAGTTGTATTCTTAGCCCAGAAAGGATTATGTTTCTAAATACATATTTGGACACTGTTAAATGGGGGGAAATGGATACTGAAGTGGGGATGGGAGACCTGTAAGCTGAAATACTAAAGAGTTCTTTTGATTTTTATGTATACCTTTCCATAGTTTAGTATTATCAGTGTAAGGACCATTTTTAATATCGCCACTGTCATTTCTTAGACAACTACCTCACCATAATATAATTACTGTAGCCATTTGGTTTTCTTTCTCTATACAATTTTACTATTTGATTTGTGTCTTGACAGTAGGGCCGACCATTCCAGAATTCACTCACTGTAAATGTTAATTGCTTTATACTATCCCTGGCTGCTTTTAATTTGCCCTTCCCTTATTATGGGTTTTAAGGGTTTCTTGAGAATCCTGCAGTTCTCCCTGGTGATTGTGGAATGAACCATAATTAACTTGACCATAGCTGAGCTCAGCAACTGCAGAATTCTACAGCTCATCTCCTTGGGAATCAGAGCTTCAGACGTTTGTACTGCCTGCTCAGTCTGTGGTTCACTTCCCTCACCAGCTGCTACATTTTAAGAGTCATATGGGTTGCACTTAAACATCCTTTTTAATTGACATGCAGAGGAATTCTTTGGCTTTAACTTGCTGAAACTATTGTGGTTTTCATTCTGGTTTCTCTGATTTTATAGTTCAAATTTATGCCTTTGATTAAAAACTGAATTAAACTTGGAAGTCAAGAACTCCCACCTTCAATGACTCCATGGTAATGGGGGTGAAAGCAGGTTGCAAGCTTCCATTATATTCCTTTGTTCTTCCCTGACATTCCCTTCTTCCTTCTCTTTTATTTTTAAACCTTAGCTCCAGTCTGGCGAGAGTGTTAAATAGCAAATCATTCATTGGAATTTGAAAATATTAAATTTAAAATTAATTTTAAAAAATGAAAAAATATTTAACCTTGGTCCAGGCACTCTTCTAACAGGTAACAAATGTTACTCGTTTACCGTGTTTCCCCGAAAATAAGACCTAGCCGGACAATCAGCTCTAATGTGTCTTTTGGAGCAAAAATTAATATAAGACCCGATATTATTTTACTATAATATAAGACCAGTTCTTATCTAACATAATATAATATAAAACAGGGTCTTATGTTAATTTTTGCTCCAAAAGACGCATTAGAGCTGATTGTCCGTCTAGGTCTTATTTTCAGGGAAACACGGTAGCTAGTAATGAAGGAGCCAGGATCCCTCCCCAGGTGTCTTGGCTTCAGCACGTTCTTAACCATGAAGCTTTGCTTTCACTCCTGTTGCTCGATTTGAGGTGAGAGAAGTAAAGTAGGGAACAAATGTTTCTCCCAGTTTGACTTGAAAATGCCCTTGCTGTATTCCCAACCCAAAGTCAGCATGGATGCGCTAGAGACCAGCTTCTTTACTATCTCCGCCTTAAAGCAGCAGAATGCAGAGCTCCTACTGATGAGGTGAGTCATGCTATCCTTTTTTAATAGCTAGGGGTGGGATATTTTTTAGGATGTTTTGTGATGATAAATTTCAAATATATTAGTACAGAGAATGTATAATAAATGTCCTTGAACCCGTAACTCAGTTTCAACAATTACCAGTTTATGGTCACTCTTATTTTACCTGTGAACACCCTCCTTATTTCCTGGGTTATTTAAAAGCTAATCCCAGGCCTATTTCATCCAGAAATGTTTCACCGAGGGATAAAGATTCAACCATAATGCCATTATCACACTTAAAAAGCTAACATTTTGTTAATATCAAATACCCTGTTGGTGTTAAAACTTCTCTGAGTTCTCATGGTGCTTTACAGTTGGTTTGTTGAAAGCAGAATCCAGAAAAGAACCCCATTGCATTTAGTCTTTTCAGTCTCCATTAATTCCCCCACTTTATTCTTACCGTTTAGTTATCGAAGAAACTTGGTCATTTGGTTTGTAGAATTTTCCACATTCTGAATGTTGCTTTCCTACATTTCCTATAAATGAGTAGTGTGCTGGTTATTAATTTACTGCCTTTAGTTTTCCAAAGCGGCCCCCTTCTTTACCCTGCGTTGTGATTCAGGAGCTCTGGCCCCTGAAGACATCTCTTTGCCAATAGAGGGCGCTGGAGGAACAGCGCAGAATTAGCAAGAGCAAGGGCGTGGGTTCTTAGGGCCCCTGGGCAGGCTCACAAACGCGCCTGGAGTGTTCACCCCAGCAGCCCTCATGGCTCAGCTATGGCTCACACCCTACAGCACTTACTGCAGCGCATATCCTGCAGCAAGTTCCTCTGCCACGGGCAGCCTGGGGTTGCGGCCGCAGTCATGCTCTCCCTTCACAGGTGTGACCCTCAACCTTGAGAGGGACCCCACCTTTAAGTCCCTTCCTTGTTCACTGCCCCCCCACCCCAAGGGTAAGCGGCTGCTTTCTGTGTTGCTACTGCTGTTCCCTTAGCATCCTCTTGTACCCTTCTTAGTCGTTGACAGTTAATCATTGTTTTTGTTGTATTTTTTCCTGTTTAAACTTACTGGTTTGATTTGTTTCCTGACTGAATGCTGGCTGATAATGGCCTCAGGAGACAACCCTCAAACATTGGATTTGGGGATTGGTTTGGTGGTGCCTCTGGTGTCAAGCAAAATGATGCGCTCCTTGGCAGTGGGAAATGGGATGTTGATAATTCTTGACTTGCGGTGACATTACAATTAAGCTACCACCTCTGCTTGCAAATGCCTCGGGGCCCCCTGGGACTTGGGCTTCCCTTGACTTTTATGGCAGCGATGATGTCTGCAAGAACCAGTGTGGGCTTGGTTCTGCATGCACTGGAGTGCTTCCAGGAATAAATGACAAACTCAGGTCCTTAAACTCTCGACTCAAGTCCCATTCTGAGGACCAGAGAGCCACCATGACAGCCCTGATAGAATTATTTCATGTAGCCAGGGGTTGATGTTGCTGAAAGTAAAAACTTAGTTGTGCAGGTTGCAGAATTACAACATCAGTTGAAATCACAACCTTTTAAAGTTTCTCATGTAAAATTCAAGACTTTGACGGGGAATGACGGGGCCCTGAAATTTGGAATGGTGACATCTGGTTGGACTCAGACTAAACTGAGGGTCTTAAAACTTCCAGTTTCTCTGAGCCTCCCCTCCCCTCCCCTCTCTTCCCTCCCCTCCTCTCCCCTTCCTTAGACATAATTTGCCCTCCTGTGTCAGCTGAGGAGGCGAACTAACCTTTACTTGAAGATCCTGAGATATCCACTCGAGACAGATTGTCTTGCAAAGAGATGCTCATTCTCAACTTCTTTGTTACCATTACATCCATAACTAGAGTGACAAAATAGGAAAAATTATTAAGTTTTTTCTAACTTATTGGCAGAAATCTGGGGAATATGTGTGGGAGTTTATATGAAGGGTGTTAGAGCAGTGAGAACAGAGTGTAACTCTAAATTGAGCTGAATTCATTGATATGGGTGCACTTACTAGAGATTCTGGATTTAAAGTATTAGTTCTTAAGGCTCTAACAGCTTCCTTGTTTGGGTGACTGAAACGTGAACTCCGTGGTGGCCTGTGTTCAATGAAGTTGAGATGCTGGAGCTTCCATAGCATGATGTGGAGGAAGGAATCAAAAAGCTAGGTAACATCCATCACCGCACATAGTGACAATATTTTTCTTGTGATGAGAACTTTTTAAGACCTTCCCTCTTAGTAACTTTCAAATATACCATACAGTATTATTAACTATAGTCATCATGCTGTACAGTACATTCCTGGAACTTATTTTATAACGGGAAGTTTGTGCCTTTTGACAACTTTCACCCACACCCACGCCCCTGCCTCTGGCAACCACCAGTCATTTCTCTATATCTGTGAGTTTCAGTTTCTTTGTTTACGTCTACATATAACCGAGATCATACAGTATTTGTATTTCTCTGTCTGAAGTATGCCCTCAAGGTCCATTCATGTTGTCACAAATGGCAAGATTTCCTTCTTTTTTACGGCTGAGTAATATTCCTATGTGTGTGTGTGTGACATTTTTATTATCCACTCATCCATCAGTGGACACCCAGGTTGTTTCCATGTTTTGGCTGTTGCAAATAATGCTGCAATGACCATGGGGTACATGTATCTTTTCAAGTTTGTGTTTTCGTTTCTTTTGGATATATATTCAGAAGTGAAAGTGCTGGATGATATGGGAGTTCTATTTTTAATTTTTTTGGGTGAACCTCTACACTCTTCCACAGTAGCTGCACCAATTTACCTTCCCACCAACAGTACACAAAGTTTCCCTTGTCTCCACATTCTTGCCAATGTTTGTTATTTCTTGTCTTTTTTATAACAGCCATTCTGACAGGTGGGAGGTGATAGCTCATTGTGGTTTTGATTTGCATTTTCCTGATGATTAGTGATGTTGGGCACCTTTTCATGTACCTGATGGCCATCTGTATATTTTCTTTGGAAAAATGTCATTTTTTAATCAGTTTGTTTTTCGGCTGTTGAGTATATGATTTCTGTATGTATTTTGGCTATTGGACACTTATCGTATATATGATTTGCAAATATTTTCTCCCATTTCATAGATTGCCTTTTCATTTTGTTGATTGTTTCCTTTGCTGTGCAGAAGTTTTCTGGTTTGATGTAGTCCCACTTGTTTATTTTTACTTTTGTTGCCTTTGCTTTTGGTGTCAAATCTAAAAAATCATCAATAAGACTGATGTCAAGAAGCTTACCCCCTATGTTTCTTCTTTTTTTTTCTATTAATAGTCTTTATTCCATGTGGAAAAGTATAGTAGTTGTGTAGAAAACCCCCTATATTTTATTCTAGGAGTTTTAAAGTGTCAGTTCTTACATTTAAGTCTTTAATGCATTTTGAGTTGCTTTGTGTGTGTGTGTATAGTGTAAGATAGTGACCCAATTTCATTCTTTTGTATATGGCTGTCGAGTTTTACCAACACCATTTATTGAAGCGACTGTTCTTTCCCCCATTGTATATTCTGGCTCTTTTGTCATAGATTAATTGACCATGTATATGTGGGTGTATTTCTGGCGTCTCTGTTCTGTTCCATTGATCTATTTGTTTTTATGCCAATACCATACTGTTTGATTACTATAGGTTTGTAATAGAGTTTCAAATCAGGCTGTGTGATTCCTCCAGCTTTGTTGGAGGGGTCTTTTATCTCAAGATTGGTTTGGCTATTTAGGGCTTTTTGTGCTTCCATACAAGTTTTAGAATTGTTTGTTCTATATTTTTGTGAAAACGCCATTGGAATTTTGATAGGAATTGCATTGCATCTGTGGATTGCCTTGGGTAGTATGGATATTTTAACAAACTTCTCCAATCCATGAGCACTGAATTATCTTTCTATTTCTTTGTGTCTTCTTCAATTTCTTGCATTAATATCTTATAGTTTTCATTGCACAGGTTTTTTACCTCCTTCATTCAATTTATTCTTAGATATTTTATTTTATTTTTTTTGATGTAATTGAAATGTGGCTGTTTTCTTAATTTCTCTTTCTTCAATAATGTATAGAAATGCAACTAATTTTGCATATTGATTTTGTAACCTATGTCTTAACTGGATTTGTGTATTAGTTCTGACAACTTTTTGGTGGAGTTTTTAAGGTTTTCTATATATCATGTCATCTGCAAATAGTGAGTTTTACTTCTTTCACATTTGGATAACTTTTTCCCCCTTGCCTAATAGTTCTGGCTAGAACTTCCGATACTATGTTGAATAAAAGTGGAGAGAGGGGGCATCCTTGTTCTGTTCCTGATCTTAGAGGAAAAGCTTTCGGCTTTTCATCACTGAGGATGATGTTGGCTGTGGGCTTCTCCTATGTGACCTTTGTTATGTTGAGTTACGTTCCCTCTGTACCCACTTTGTTGAGAGTTTTTATCATAATGGACATTGAATTTTGTCAAATGCTTGTTCGCCATCAATTGAGATGATCCTGATTTTTATCCTTCATTTTGTTAATGTGGTGTATCACAGATGTTGAATCATCTTTACATCCCTAGAATAAATCCCACTTGATCATGGGGCATGATCCTTTTAATGTATTGTTGAATTCAGCTGTTTTGTTGATGGTTTTTGTATCTATGTTCATCAGAAATATTGGGCTGTAATTTTCTTTTCTTGTTGTGTCCTTGTCTAATTTTGGTATTGGGGTCATGCTGGCCTCATAGAATGAGTTTGGCAGTGTTCCTTCCTCTTCTATTTTTTGGAAGAGTTTGAAAGAAAGATTGGTATTAATTCTTTAAATGTTTGGTAGAATTCGCCAGTGAAGCCATCTGGCCCAGGACTTTTGTTTGTTGGGAGGTTGTTTTTTCTTTTTTTTTTAAAGATTTTATTGGGGAAGGGGAACAGGACTTTATTGGGGAACAGTGTGTACTTCCAGGACTGTTTCCAAGTCAAGTTGTTGTCCTTTCAATCGTAGTTGTGGAGGGTGCTGTTCAGCTTCAACTTGTTGTCCTTTCTGTCTTAGTTGTGAAGGACGTAGCTCAGCTCCAGGTCCAGTTGTCATTGCTAGTTGCGGGGGGCGCAGCCCACCATCCCTTGCAGGACTCGAGGACTTGAACCAGCAACCTTGTGGTTGAGAGCCCACTGGCCCATGTGGGAATCGAACCGGCAGCCTTCGGAGTTAGGAGCATGGAGCTCCAACCACCTGAGCCACCGGGCCGGCCCTGTTGGGAGGTTGTTTTGATTACTGATTCAGTCTCCTTACTTGGTCTATTCAGAGTTTTAATTTTCTACATGATTCGATTTTGGTAGGTTGTGTGTTCCTAGGATTAATTTCTTCTAGATTGTCTCATTTATTAGCATATCGTAGTCACTTACTATCCTTCATATTTCTGTGGTATCAGTTGTGACATGTTTTTTTTTTCATTTCTGATTTTGAGTCCTCTTTTTTTCTTGGTGAGTCTAGTTAAAGATTTGTCAATTTTGTTTATCTTTTCAAAAACCAGCTTTTAATTTTATTTATCCTTTGTACTGTGTTTTTAGTTTATTTCATGTATTTCTGTTCTGATCTGTTATTTCCTTCCATCTACTAACTTTGGGCTTAGTTTGTTCTTTTTTTTTTCTAGTTCCTTGAGGTGTAAAATTGTGTTGTGTTTTGAGATCTTTCCTGTTTTTTCATGTAGGCATTTATTGCTATGAACTTCCCTTTTAGAACTGCTTTTGCTATATCCCATAAATGTTGGTATGTTGTATTTCCATTTTGATTTGTTTCAAGATATTTTTTAATTTCTCTTTTGATGTCTTCTTTGACCCACTGGTTAAGTTCATGTTGTTTAAATCTGCACATATTTGTGAATTTTCCAGCTTTCTTCATGCAATTGATTTCTAGTTTCAAACCATTGTAAGTTGGAAATGATGCTTAATATGATTTCAGTCTTCTGAAATTTATTGAGACTTGTTTTGTGGCCTTACATACGATCTGTCCTGGACTGTGTTCCTTCCATGTGTGCTTGAGAAGAAAGTATGTTTTGTTGCTTTAGGATGGAATATTCTGTATATATCTATGAAGGATGTCTGTTTCCTTCCCAAGTTAGGGAAGTCTTTCTTGCTTCCTTCCTTCTTCCTTTTTCCTTCCTTTCTTTTTCTTCCCTCCTTCCTTTCTTCCTTTTTTCTTATTTTTTTACACTTATTTAGACATTCAATACTATTTTATATCAATTTCAGGTGTACAGCATCGTGGTTAGACCATTATTTCTTCATGTATTTTTTCTGCTCCTTTCTCTCTCTGTTCTCCTCCTGGGACCCCTACAATGTGAATGTTGGTCCACTTGATGATGTTCCATGAGTCCATTAAGCTATCTTCATTATTTTTTATTCTTTATTCTTTTTGCTACTCTGATTGGATAAGTTCCACTGCCCTGTGTTTGAGTTCACAACCTGTCTTCTGCTTCATTCAGTCTGCTGTTGAACTGTTCTGGTGTATTATTCAGTTCAGTTATTGTATTCTTCAGCTCTGTGACTTCTGTTTGGTACTTTTTTATATTTTCTGTCTTTTTGCTGAAATTCTCACTTTGTTCATTCATTGTTCTCCTGAGCTTGGTGAGCATCTTTATGGTCATTATTTTGAACTCTTTCTCAGGTTCGGCATTTTTATTAACTTTTTTTCTGAGGTTTTTATCTTGTTCTTTCATTTGGAACATATTCCTCTGTTTCTCCATTTGCTGAACTCTGTGTGTTGGTTTCTATGCATTAGATCAAACAGCCACCTCTCCCACTCTTGAGTTGCCTCATGTAGGAGATGAACCTTATCGTTCAACCCTGCCCTAGCTCCCGGTTGTCTCTCAAACTTTGTGTTTTCCCAAGCAGCCTACTTTATTCTTAGTGGCTCCTGGTAGTTGAGGGTCTGTCAGTACCCCAAAGGGGAGGGGATCTGTCAGCATCTATATTCTGGCTGATTGGAAGCTAGAGCCTCAGGCAGCAGCTTTCAAGTATGCAAATATACCTTTTTTCAAGGGAAGAATGGGAAATGGGCATTTTTGTCTGCTTCCTCTGCACTGAATCCTGGGGTGATAGCCAGTTAAAAACTTTGTTTGCTACTGTTCTGTTGAACCCGTGAACACATGCCCCACTGGTCCCCAAAGTCAGGCTATTAAAGGAAGTGTCCTCTGGTTGGTAGCCACAAAAGCTAGGGTGCCAGACATTGTCTTTCTTGGAGACACCAACAAACTGGGCAGACTAGGGGGGAGAGTACAAAGATGGTGCCTGCCATGCCCTTCCCCCCATTTCTAGAGAGAATTATAGTTGGCACCTAGGTGTGTGTTTAATTAGAAGCTTGCCCTCAGGCCAGAGCTATGAAGATAAGCTAATAGGCCACTTTCGCAGAAAGACCAGGGTTGCATTTACAGTCTGCTGTTTCTGCATTGTGTCCTGCGGGGTGGGAGCCAGTTAAGAACTGTTTCTCTGTTACATAATCCCCACTGGCTACCAGAGCCAGGCAATCAAGGGGTATTTTCTGGGTGGCAGCCGCAAAACTGGGCCACCACACTTGCACAAAAGCTCCTTTTCAGGAGCTAATTGGAGCGAGGCAGAAGGAGAGTGTGAACATAGTGCCGCACTCTGAGGTGTCTGGAGGGGACTGTAGCCTGCTCTTAGAAATGTGCTTCAGGAGAAGCCTGCCCTCCAGGCTGTAGCTGCGAACATATGCTAATAGGCCTCTTTCGTAGAAAGACTGGGGTGTGTGTTGCAGTGTCAGTCCCTGGAATGGCCCTGGGGGAATGTGCGTTGGGGGTGGTACTACTAGTTAAGAACTGTCTCTCTATTTGTTACTGTATGGGCCCACGAATGAAAGCTCTGCTGGCCACCTGAACCAGGCAATCAAAGGGTGTCCCCTGCGCAGCAGCCACAAAAACTACGGCACCAGATGCATACACAGGATACAGCAACCTACCGTGTTTCCCCGAAAATAAGACCTGCCGGACAATCGGCTCTAATGCATCTTTTGGAGCAAAAATTAATATAAGACCCAGTCTTATTCTCCTATAAGACCAGGTCTTATAATACAAAAGATAATATAATACCAGGTCTTGCATTAATTTTTGCTCCAAAAGACATATTAGAGCTGAGTGTCCGGCAGGTCTTGTTTTTGGGGAAACACGGTAGACTGCAGCAAAGAGCACTGTCTATGATAGTGCCCACTCTGAGGGCTCTGGAAAGGATTACAGTTGGCCTTTCTGTGTATATTTGGTTAGAAGCCTGCCCCTCAGCCTACAGCAATGAAGATAAGCTATTCGATCTCTTCCACAGAAAGAATGGACATTTCTATTTGCCTCTCTTGTATGCACTGGGGTGTAGCTGGTTAAAAACTTTCTCTGCTTGTTACAGTCCTATGGGACACACAAACATGAGCCCCACTGGCCACCACAGCCAGGTGATCAAGAGGTGTTCCCTGGGTAGCAGCTGTGAAAATCAGGGTGCCAGACAAGTGCACAGGCTCCTTTCTGGAAGATACCAGTGACCTGGAACGAGGCAGAGGAGAGCACAAAGATGGTGCTCGTTGGCCTCCATCTTTGGAGAGCATTTCAGTAGGCCCCAAGATGTGTGCTAAATCACAAGCTGGACCACAAGCTTTAAGATAAGCAAGTAGGCCTCTTGCACAGAAGGGCTGGGCACTTTCCAGTTGGCTGCCTCTGTGCTGGGTCCTGCGGTGTGTGAGTCCACAACAATCCTAAGTTTTGATTGATTGTACATAGTTAAGATCTGGAGGCTTGATCAAACTCAATGGGGCTAGCGGCAAGAATACTTCATAGATGTTCTCTGTTTCCTATTGCATCACATCAGGAGTTATGTCTGGTTGTTTTCTTGAGTGATCAGTGAATTTAAGTATTATCAGCTTGATCCATCATTATAAAATTCCCTATTTGCCTAGATCTATTTCATTTGTTGTAAAATGGTTTGCTTCTATCATTTTTTCTGCACTTATTACCTGGAATGATTCTAATAAAGAAGAGTTTTCCCTCAACTGTCAGGTTATCCTGAAACGCAGTTCCTACTGACGGGACAGGACAGGATAATTGCTTGATTCTTTCATTTATCAGTTTTTGTTGCTTTACAAATTTTCTTCAACACTCTTTTATGTCTCGAAAAAGCCTCAAGTATCTGTACCATGGCTTTTCTTCCCATAAATAACCTCATAAGTTTAAAACACTTGATAATTTTAGTTGCAAATTCCCAAATGCTGAAGAAGCATGAGATGGCTCTGCCAATGGGCTGACAGTACTCACAGGGTGGTAGGAACACACAGCTCTGGTGCCTGGCTTGTTGGCAGATCTAGACTGAAGTGTTTTTAAGGCTATAGGGCAGGGATCCACACACTATGGCCCACTGCCTATTTTGTATGGCCACGAGCTATGAATGGTTTTGGGGAAAATGCCATAAAGCCCTGGCCCACAAATCTTACGATGTTTACTATCTGGACTTGTTCAGTTTGCCAACCCCTGAAATAAAGCAGTACGTATTAAAGCACCTCTGGGTGAAAGCTTTATCTGTGAAATAATACGGTTGGATTAGAGCAGTGGTTTGTTTTTTTTGGATGGGAAGTCACAGATCTTAATTCTAAAACTGAGCTTTATTCTAACAATGCACATACACAGAATTGTCCATTCCCAGGCATTACGGCCACAGGTTACGAACCTTTGCACCACAAGACTGTATTAGCCTGCTCGGGCTGCCATAAAATAGCAGACTGGGTGCCTTAAACAGAAATTTCTGTTCTGGAGGCGAGACGGCAATCTTAAGATCAGGTACTGCCTGGGTGGTTTCTGGTGCGGCGTCTCTTCCTGACTTGTATCTAGTGCCTCCTGGGCCTTCATGTGGCCTCTCCTTTCCTCTGTGCACACACACTCCTGGTCTCTTCTCACAAGGCCACCAGTCCTACTGAATTAGGGCTCCACCCATGTGACCTCATTTAACCTGAATTACCTCCTTAATGGCCCTGTCTCCAGAGTCACACTGGGGGTTGACTTCAACATATGAATTTGGAGAAACATATGAAATGAATTTGGAGAAACATATGAAATTCAGTCCATAACACTGTAAATACTGAGTAGAACTGTGTTGTGTCTGCACTAAGGATCCTGCCTCTAGCTCTGAGACCATGTGGTCTAGGTGGTTTGCTTCTGAATCCCAGCCACCACCTTACATGTTAATGTTTTTCAGGTCAGAATAATGCACAAGGAAATTCGTGGAGGAATCTGAGGTGCTAATTTGTGTCACAGATTGAAATACGGTAGCAATCCTGAGAAACTAGGTATAGAATAATCAAGGAAAGCTTTTCTTTTCCTTTTAAATGAGACCTATATTTGGAATGATTTGCATGTAGGAAGACCTTGCTCGCATTAGGTCATTTACAGACTAAGTTAAAGCCAGAGTTGAAATGGTTTATATAGGATGTGGACAGATTCTGGAGAGTCAGGAGAAGTTGAGATCTGGAGCCTCAAACTTGTAAATTATGTCTCTAAGACCTAAACTGGGAAAATAGTTCATAATTTTGACAGAAAATGATAAATTAGGTAATTTTATCTGGGGTAGGAAAAAGATCAACACAGTAAGTTTTGAAGAGTGGTAACTACTTCAGAGAATTTTTAATTGGTGAAATTCTGGGTAAATTTACTGCAAACAACTTATGAAATGACCTAAGCTGACATAAAATGGCTGTGATAAAATCCGGCTTGTGAGGTGTTTGTTTGGGGGGGGGGGGGGGGGCAGGAGTAGTTTCTGTGACCATGCTACCTATTTGGCTGTGCAGGAATGTGTTGTCCTAAGCTGTGAGTTAGCTCAAAGCTTTCAGATTTGAGGGGCCAATTCTCTTGAGGGGCAGGGACAACCTCTACTCCATTTAGAGGAAAAGCTGATAAAAACTTCAAGTTTATTTTTGTGTCTAAATTAAGAAATTCAACCCTTTATTGTCTGAGTTTGCCTTTCAAAGAATCATTAGGAATTGAACAGTTACATAAAAATTACAGTCCTGATTCTAATAAAAGGTTTTTATTAATCCAATAGAACAGTATTCTAAATAAAAAAACATGAGAAACATAACTAGCAATTTGTTTGTTTTTTTTTCCACCTTTCTTCTGCCTCCCTCCACCCCACTCCGGTTCAAGCCGTTGTTTCTCAGTCTAGTTGTGTAGGACACAGCTCCCTGGCCCATGCTGCCTGCCAGCCATTCACACTGGCCACTGGCTGCTCCTGGCAGCACATGGCAGCTCATGCCGACCTCCGGCTGCTCACAGCAGCCCAGCTCCAGAGAGCCGTTGTTCACAGTCTTAGCTGTAGAGGGCACAGCTTACTGGCCCATGTAGGAATCCAACCTGCGACCTCGGTGTTAGGAGCTTGGCAGTCCAACCACCTGAGCCACCTGGCCAGCCCTGCAATTTGCTTTTTAAGCTAAGTTTTACGAATATTTTATTGCTTCAACAAGAGAATGAATGCCAGGGTACTTTTATTTTTAAAATCTATTTTAACAACTAATTTGAGTCATTACTTTTATTCTTTATTGTCTTTATTTTCCAAGTCTGGCGCCCAAACTTGGCGAACATCATGGAGATTTCTACATACATATACATATATACACCCATATTTAAGTTTAAAGCCTCAGTTCCTCATTAAACCTTGTGCTCAGGCTCCTGTTAAAAAGAGGTAAAATGGTGAGAAGATAAAAATCAGGGAAAACACAAATAAATCCCAATTGACAACTTCCTTGTTATGAATTAAAGCAGACATTTCAAGGCAAAATCCATCACCTTGCTAATGAAACTTCCACTAAGCTACAGCCTCAGATATTTGTAAGAAAATAAATAAAATTCCCCTTACACACTTCAATGTGGTTTAATGACAAGCAGCCGAGGAGTTCAGATAACTATCCATTCAGAAACAGTTAATACTTCAGTGGTTAAAATTTCAGGTGTTAAAAACCAACTTCAAACGGGTTCATCGTTATACTCTGATACTAAATTCTTCAGGTACTTGTCTCTAAATTACTATACAAATCCATTCTGGCTTTTAATTTAAAAAAAAACATTTACTGTTTGGCAACTAAAGAGCACATATGATTAGTGTACTCTAGATCGTTTGATTTTATTGTTCTCTGTAGAAGCTTTCCTCTTTTGTGATAATCCAGGCCCAGGTTCCTTATTATTTTGAAGAAATGAAACAGCTTCTGGTAGACAGTAATTTTCTACTCGAGGAGGGGTTTCCTATGAAAGAGGGGGGAAAAAAAACCCAACATTATTCATTTTTTCCCCAGATTTAAAACTGTTCAATGATTGGGTAATAAATTACTCTGTTTTTTGACCACAGAAATTTTAAAAGGAAAATGTATAATCATTCCTAGGTTCTTGCAAAGAAAATATTTGTCTTTCAAGGTATGCTATTTAGCACGTGTCACATTTAGAGAACAGTCCCTGCTTGACAATCTCACCTGTTATTGAGCTGATAGTTTAGGCAAGTGGGGCTAGCTAAGACCTTAATAATGGTTTTTATCTGTAAAATATGGATTAAATACAAAATATGGAAAACATGGATAAAAGTATGTGACATGCTTAATGTAAGTTTTTGAAGTTTTACTTGACCTTTACAATAAACACGTGAGAAGTATTTTTTATTTCTGTTTTACAGATAAAATAAAAAAGGTTAAATAACACACTCAGTGTTTCATAACTAGCCAGGTGGCAAAGCCAAAATTCACACACTTCTCTATTTGACTTCAAAACCCTTGTTTTTCTCACAATCAGATTCCAACATAAAAGAAAAGGGCCTCTGCCCCCCACCCCCCATAAGTACAATAAAACTTACACATAAGACCTCAGATAACCAAAGCAATCTTGAGAAAGACCCCACCACCCAACAAAACTGAAGGCATCACACGTCTTGACTTCAAACTCTATTACATGGTTATAGTAATCAAAACAGTATGGTACTGACATAAAAGACAAACAGATCACTGGCATAGAAGAGACCCAGAAGTAAACCCACACATATACAAGGGGGGAAAAGGATAGTCTGTTCAATAAATAGTGCTGGGAAAACTGGACAGATATATGCAAAATAACAAAAATTGGATGACTATCTTACAACATATACAAAAATTAACTCAAAAACTAAGACCTGAAACTACAAGACTCCTAGAAGAAAACATAGGTGTAAGTTTCTTCACATCAGTTTTGGCAATGATTTTTTTGGATTTGACACCAAAAGCAAAGACAATAAAAGCAAAAATAAACAAGTGAGACTAGATCAAACCAGAAAACTTCTGCACAGCAAAGGAAAACAATCAACAAAATGAAAAGGCAATGTACTGAATGGCAGAAAGTATTTGCAAATCACGTATCTGATAAGCATCTAAATAGCCAAAATATATACAAAAATCATACAATTCAACAGCAAAAAAACCAAACTGATTAAAAATGGGCAGAGGCTCTGAACAGACATTTTCCAAAGAAAATATACAGATGGCCAGCAAGTACATGAAAAAGTCCTCAACATCACTAATCATCAGGGAAATGCAAATCAAAACCACAATGAGGTATCACGTTACAACTGTCAGAATATCTAGCATCAACAATACAAGAAATAGTAAGTATTGGCAAGGATGTGGAGAACAGAGAACCCTTGTGCATTGCTGGTGGGGATGTAAACTGATACGGCCACTGTGGAAAACAGCATGGAGGTTCCTCAAACAATTAAAAATAGAACTACCATACGATCCAGCAATTTCACTTCTGGGTATTTATTCAAAAGAAACAAAAACACTAACTTGAAAAGGTATCTGCATCCAATGGTCACTGCAGCATTATTACCAACAGCCAAGATATGGAAACAACCTGGGTGTCCATCCATAGATGAATGGATAAAGAAAATGTGACACACACAGGAATATTATTCCGCCATAAAAAAGAAGGAAATTTTGCCATTTACAACATGGATAGATCTTTAGGGCATTATCCTAATATAACAACATAGATGGATTTTGAAGGCATTGTCCTAAGTGAAATAAATCAGACAAAGGCAAATACTGTATGATCTCATGTACATGTGGAATCTAAAAAAAAGAAAAGACCAAAACAAATTTCAAAACTCAACAGGTACAGAGAACAAACTGGTGGTTGCTGGGGGGGTGGGGGGGGGGCAAATGGGTGAGGTTCGTGAAGAGGTACAAACTTCCACTTATAAAATACGTAAGTCTTGGGGATATACAGTACAGCACAGTGTAAAATTAATAATGCTGTGTAGTATATCTGAACATTGCTAAGACAATAAATCTTGCAAGTTCTCAACTTATCCTTTAGGCAGATCAGAAGACTCCTCTCTCACGCAAGAAAAACAATTCGAGAAGCACACAAAGGTATGAATCTAGGAAAAGGGTCTCCAATAACTGGTCTATCCAGATTTCACCCAGCCCCAAACTGACAAGACTGAACCATTTATGTGCTCAATACTTCCAATCTGCTTTTTATCACCTAATTCTAATCATGAGCAGAAAGCCAATAATTACCAGATATCTGATCAATTCCTCTAACACAGAAGATAAAGATCCAAACAAAGAGGTAACTTAGGGGAAGCAGAAACTATGCAGAGATAAGAAAACTTTAAAAAAAAAAAAAAAAAAAGGTATGGGGCAGCTGGATGGCTCAGTTGATTGGAGTGTGAGCTCTGAACAATAGGCTTGCCGGTTCGATTCCCACATGGGTCAGTGCGCTGTGCCCTCCATAACTAGATTGAAGACAATGAGCTGCCGCTGAGCTGCTGGAGGGGTGGCTGGATGGCTCAGTTGGTTAGAGCGCAAGCTCTCAACAAGGTTGCTGGTTCAATTCCCGCATGGGATGGTGGGCTGCGCCCCCTGCAACTAAAAATTGAAAACAACAACTGGACTTGGAGCTGAGCTGCACCCTCCATAACTAGATTGAAGGACAACTACTTGGACTGATGGGCCCTGGAGAAACACATTGTCCCCCAAGGTCTCCCAATTAAAAAAAAAGAAAAGTGAAATGCTGAATAGCTTTAAAAAAAAAAGTATCACTAAATCCTCTGAGAACTAAGAGATGGTACTGCATCCTTGAAACAAAAGAATGTTATTAAGATAATAAAATGTATATTCAGAAAACTAAAAAAGGTGATTATTGAAAACACAACAGCAAAATGAAGTTGATAGGTGTGGGAAAATCAAACAGAACCTCTCAAAACGTATAGTATAAACATAGGTGAGAAGTAAGAAAATCCAACATCTCAATAGAAGTGTACCAGAGAGAACAGCAAGTGGAGGAGAAAAAAAATCATCACTGAAATAATTCAAGATTTCCCACAACTAAAAGATGTAAGTTACCAGATGAGAAAGGGCCCACCAGGTGTCTGGCATAATATAAATAGACCATCATATTATTTTGAAATTTCAGGAAACTGGGGATAAGGAACTTCCTACTAGTTTACAGTTACATATAAAGGATTATGATTCAGAATGGTTTTGGAATACTCGACAGCAATACTCGGATCAAGGAGACATAGCAATCAAAAGTCTAAGAGAAAATAGTTTCCAATACAGAATTTGGTGCCCAGCCAAACTATCAGTCAAGTGTGAGCATAGAAAAAATAATTCTCAGACACAGAATGTCTCAAACAATTTACCTCCACTGTTCTCTTTCTTAAGAAGCTACTAGAAGATGACCTCCATCAAAATGAAAACAGACCAGGATATGACATGGGATTCAGAAACAGGAGATCCAACAGAGAAGAGAGATAAAGGGTACGCATGGAGATGCTGGTATGACAGCTGTGCACAGAAGTAGGTAACCATGCAGATAGGAGCAATGTGAGTAAGGCCATGTTGAATGCTGTCATCACCAAGATCCTTGTGGCCACCGCACCTAGTTTTTAACTTGAGGTAAGAACACACTGGGGTGAGTCTATCTCAAAAGTTTTATCTGTGCTTGGCGTATCTTGGCCATGAAATTGCTGCTCTTCCCTCCGTAGCCTGCTGTTTCACCTCATGAAAGTGTTCTGTTTTGACCTATATCCGAGGGCTAGAGATAGGCAGTGATGATCTTAAAAATACAGAACAGCTCACTTCCGCAACGTATTCCTCCATACATCTAGTACCTGACACATATTACAACCCTGAGAAAGGCAGGGACACAACCAAAATTCAGATAGTAATTACTTCTGGGGGGAAGGAAGGAGATGCAAAAGGGGAGGAGCAAAAGGGAATGCCTATGGAACTAGCAATCTTGTATTTCTTTCTTTTTTAAAAGTTTTTATTGGGGAATATTGGGGAACAGTGTGTTTTTCCAGGACCCATCAGCTCCAAGTCAAGTCATTTTTTTGAATGTAGCTGTGGAGGGTGTAGCTCACTGGCCCTTGCGGGAATCGAACCGGCAACCTGGGTGTTAAGAGAGCACTATGCTCTAACCAACTGAGAAAACTGGCCACCAAATCTTGTATTTCTTATTCTGGATCCCTAGATGACATTTTGCTATTTTTTAACCAGTACATATGTTTTATATACTTTCTTATTAAGAAAAGAAAATGAAATGAGAATGTATGTACAAACACTAAGTCCAACAGAATACATGCAATTAATAATTACTGGATCTTGTCTTAGATGGCAGCTGTATACCTGAAATGATCAGGAATTTTTGGAGGACATGAAATTAAGTATGCCCCACTGCTTTATGCCAAAGGCTTCATGTTTATGTTTTAGGAATTCTTTTTATTAAACCCTAAGCAACTCGTAAACATAAGCAGCAAAAATCACAAGGCAGGCAGAATTCTGGCTTCCCTTATTTCTATGCCATTCTGTTTGAAATCCTTTATAGTAGGACATTTATGATCATGTGTCATACTTTGCTGATTGCTGATGGAATTTTAGGCACTCTGGTGTCAGGAAGATTTTTCTTTGCCCATCAAATCACACAACATGGGCCAATTCTGAACATGAGTGTAGTGAGCCCTCCATATAGCAAGTGCTTGACTTACCTTAGTGTCTAACACAGGTATTTACTGTATATCAATGCAAAAGGTCAAAAAAGCTAACGAACCCTTGGGTAAATGTTTCTCCTGGATTCCTGGAATCAATTTCTGCTTTATATTCCAACATCTAAAAGAACACTTTTAGCAGTACCTAGATTTTTATACCTAGCTCATATTTAACTTCCAAGCTAAATGTTTACATATGTGTTCATTATTATAAAAAACAATAGAAAGGGGTTAAATAGAGAACAGGAAACTAACATTCTATCAATAACAAGCCAAGGGTTTTGCTGTGCAGTTACTTCTCTATGAATATAAGCAGATCTCTGGTAATGAGGAGGTCAAGGACAGAATCTCACAAACCTGAGTAAGATAATCAGCAATGTATTCTGTTTTCAAGCAGTACACATTCTGAGCAGCAGCTTCTGCTATATTAAGTCCGGAATCATCTGGTTTCAGTTTATTGAAGTCAGAAAAGAGATGTGTGGCTTCTTTAAATAAAGATACAGAATGACCAGGTAGCACCTAATGAAAAAACAAGAAGCACCACAATCTATCAGTGTCCCAAAGTAATTCAACTGTACAACATGTACTTAAGGATTACCATCTCACTTAAGGATTGCCATTTGGTACAGAAAATCAAAAACCAATCATAGCAATCTTGGTTAGAAAATAATTATGTAAAACACTGAGTAAGCTGATTTCACTACAAACCTTTGCTCCTCCTGACTGAAGAAGGCGTTTAAATCCTGCTTCTCGGGACTGATCAACATGTAATATAACCTTCCACCCACTAAATGCACCCTACAAATGAAAAAATAATCAGTATTGAAATTATTTGGAAAATAAATGACAGAATAATACAGATAATATTTTATCTGTAGACATAGTTTACATCAATGAATAATCTTGTTAACCTTTACTTTTGCCATAGTGGTAACTGTGTCTGGTCAGAATACTGTGAAACATATAGCCATGGTGTCTGACACACAGTACACCATCAATAAATACTTGAAGAATGAAGGAAAATGATTTAATGATTAGGTAACATTAAACAAAGCAACTTGACTTTTGTCTTTTCTAGTATTTTCATTTTTACAATTAGTCAAGAGTAGAGCCTAAAGCACAATTTCTTAGATTAGATGACTCCTCCATTGTATTTCTCTTGAAAACTTTTGCATATTTGAAATATACAGAATTACTCTAAAAGAAAGAGAATCAAGGCTAACAAGGATTGGAGACAGCAGAAAACAGAATACAACAAAAAGATTATTTAACTTAGGCGTTCTTAACCTTTTCAAGCCATGGACTCCTTTCAGTCTGGTGAAAACTATGGACCTGTTCTCTAAATAATTAAAAAAAATAATAGCTTTATTTTGTAATTTTCATACCATATGAATAATGTCTTTTAAATGTTCAAAATAAAGTATAAAAGATTACAAAGGAAACAATTTTACTAAAAATTATCAAATTATTTAAAAAATTGTGACATAATAGATGTGTTTCTATATTAATGCACTAAATCAAAACTAGTGGTGAATCAAATAACTACTATAATTTTAAGTAGTGATGAACATAAACAGTATTTCAAGATACTTGCAATTATAATGCCAAGAAAAATACCTGACTTCTTTTGCTACTATTAATAGTGTTGTGATTTGCTGCCTAGACTTATAATTAAAGGAAATAACTTTTAATTACGAGTTTAGTAAAAATAAGGAAGTATTTTTTCCCCACCATCTAAAGTATACAGCTTCGCTGAATTTAATCTACAAACTCCTCTGGACCCCAAATTAAGTACTAAATACCCCTGAAGCTAGATGTTGAAAAAATTCTTTGGAAGAAATACAGTATGGGTCACATTTTTCATATGAATTATTTTTAATATATCTAAGATTACTGTTGATCACAACTAGAAAAATTAGGAATTAACATTAAGCTCAATTTAAAATGCCCAAATTAAGTGTATTAATCAAGGGATAAAAGACAAATAGAATCATTATTTTGTCAAGCAAAGTCTCTTAAAAAAAAATTCTGGAATAGTCATGACATTGAATGCCATTTATACTACCTACATAATTACATATGTCAATACCTCAACAATGCCCGATTCTTGTCTTTGCTGGATTTTTTTTCTCCATCTCATTGCTGCAAGTGCTAGTCTTCGCTGCTGTACATTGATTCCAGTCAAAACATCAAGTATGGAACTACTTCCCCATTCATAGTCTTCTTCCTAGAGAATTAGTCCAACCAACTTTTGAGTTCCTACAATATGTCCTCGAGGAATATACAATCGAATAAGAGTTAAAAACTATGCATTCACTTGTTATAAGTACAGGGAGTACTAGGTAAGCATCAGTTTATGAGTATGGAGGAAATGCAGATTAATTTGGCTTCCAATGAGAACCAAGTACAGTGGTACCTTGGTTATCGAATGTAATCCGTTCTGGAAGACTGTTCAAGTTCTGAAACGTTCGAAAACCGAGGCATGGTTTCCCCACAGAAAGTAATGCAAAATGGATTAATCCGTTCCAGACCTTTAAAATCAACCCCTAAAACTGCAAATTTAGCATTAATTTTACTATCTAATGATACCATAGATCCATAAAATTTACAGTGTTCGTAGACCAAAATGTTTGTCAACGAAGAAGTTTGAAAACCGAGGTTCCACTGTGTATTTGGCTTTTAATTAGAAATTAAAAAAAAAAAAAAGCATACATTTCTAAGAAAATACAGATAGATAGCTAAACCATAGCAATTGGTAACATTTAAATTATTGGGCTTTACCCACTGTAAGAAGAACTTCACAGAGGACATGGTCTCAGAGGAGCTATGTTTTAACAGCTTGGTACCTGTCTGTGGAAGAGATTCCTAAGGGATTTTGATTGAAAACTTCAAAATCTATATGATTCATACAACTGTGATGATCACTTAAGAACCAAAATAGTTCAAATAGTAAGTTTAATATTTAATGGGCTCACAGTAAAGATAAAAGCCTACAGCGAGATCATCTTAATATTTTATAATGTTATTTCAAGTAAAAAATCCCCACATTCAAATTAAATAAAACTGATGTAACTAGGAATCTGCGTCTATAAGCTCTAAATTTTTTTGTTTTGTTAATATGGACCTTATACAATGAGTATAATCTAACTGGTCATATTTAGTTATTTCAGTTATACGAATGATCAGTGCATGTGCTGGAATCATCTGTATTAATTTGAATACACACCGGCACGAAGCACCCAGCAGTCCTGCAGGCTTCGAGGTAGGAGCGATGAAGCACCCACTTGCCGGCTGCCACTGAGGCTAAATACTTCTCATTTCGAAGGGGATGTCCCACAACAATGTGTGTACAGCTGGGATCAAAGCACTGCTTCTCTATCACTAATCCACCTGAAGTAGAGAAAAATTGGTAGTGCTTTATCGATTCTTAACTTTTTCCTGGGAAAAATATGTCTTAACTTTGCACAGAAATTATTTATAAAATATAAAATGCACCAGATAAACCAAAAAACCTTGATGACAATTATTTTACTTTACATATATATTTTTATTAAACAGTATTTATTATGAAAATTTAAAATACAAAAGTCGATAAAATAAAGTAAACCCCCATATATTGGACAACTAGGTTCTAAAATTATCTGGACAACTAGGTTCTAAAATTATCAAAATTTTGCCATCCTTATTTCGATCTCTCCCCCTCTTTTTACTTCACTAGTTTAAACCAAATTCCAGACATCATGTTACTTTACGCCTACGTATTTAGTATGCATCTCCGAGATACATGGAAATTTTATTCAGCCACAATGCCATTATTAGATCTAAAATAATTAACAAAAATTCTTTGCTGTATCAATACTAAATCCTTTTTCAAATTTTCCTGTTTGTCTGCACTTGGCTTGTTACAATTAAGATATTAAAAAAAAACCATACAAATAAGGGCCACATACTGTACTTGGTTGTCATTTGTCTTAGGTCTCTCTCAACTACCTTAGCAATTTTCAAGCACTGAGTATGGGTAACCAGAGAGACTGAAGTAAAAAAGGGGCATCTACAGACTAAAAGTAGAAGAAGAAAAGTTTTTGTGGGTGGAAATAAGGTCAGCCGACCAACAGAGAAGCTGGGGAAGAAAACACACATACTAAGTAAACAGAGACAAAGCAGCGGGTGGGAGCTGAAACCTCTTCTCAGATTTAAATGTATCAAGTCTGACTTTGAGGAAAAAAGAAGGTGTACATAAATATAAGCTGATGTGAAGCAGAGTTGTATCAAGGACTTTCTAAGCCTTTAACAGAACATTTGAACTCCTGCTTTAGAGACGATGCTAACAATAATAGCAGCAATACTTTCTGAGCACTTATATAAAGCGAGGGACTGATGAAAGTGCTCAAGATTAACTAATCCTCACAGGCTTATGAGGTGAATTACTATTATCTGCAATTTACACGAGGACACAGGTAGAGTAAGTCACCCAGGATCACAGAGGTGACAAAAGAACAAAGTAAAAATTCCATATTAATATAATAGCAACATCTAATTCTATATAATAAATTTATTCTGTGACCCAGATAACATAATTGGCTGATTTACGTACATCAGTTCTTCATTTACAAAGTGAAGGGCCTTTTTGCGTTCTATAACCAAAAACCCTCTAGTCACAGACTCCTAATTCCAGCACAATCTATACTTAAGTGCCCCTGTTCTCTCTCCTTTTCCAGACAATTCTCTGCTAATTGCTACTACTCTTGCCCAGAGTTCGCAGAGATGGAACCATCTAAGGAGACAGACACTTGAGTGTTCCATTTTGGTGAGCTCTGGGTAAAGAGTAGCAATTCTGACTTATAATTCCATCTAATTTATTAGGCAACTGGGAAACAAAATGTTCTACCTGAATAAAGTTTCTAAGAAACACAGCTTCTCAAGTGTACAACTGTATTTGACAGAAATCTTAAAAAAAAAAAAACCATATTCATGGTTCTCCATATCCTTAAATGGACAGCAGTAACATTTAATCTTCTCTTGATGACCCAGGGCCACTATTAAAATCAGCCATTATTTCTTAATGTTTTCTCTACGTCAAGCTGTCAGATTAAGTTCTCTTGCTATAAGTTTCCTAACCCTATAAAGCTGCTTTGTCCAATATAATAGCCACTAGCCACATGTGGCTATCAAACACCCGAAGTACAGCTAGTCCAAATTTGAGAGGTGCAATAAGTGAAAAATACATCCCAGATTTCAAATACGTAATATGAAGAAAAGGCAAAACATCTCACTGATGTTTTATATTGATTACATGTTGAATATAATATTTTGCATATACTACCATGTTTCCTGGAAAATAAGACCTACCTGGGCAATCAGCAATAAAGCGTTTTTTTGGAGCAAAAATTAATATAAGACCGGGTCTTATATATTACATATATATAAAGTAAAATAAGACTAGGTTATATTATAATTATATTATCCCAGTCTTATAGGAAAATAAGACCGAGTCTTATATTAACTTTTGCTCCAAAGTCACATTAGAGCTGATTGTCCGGCTTGGTCTTATTTTCGGGGAAACACAGTACAAGGCTGAATAAAATATGTTTAAAGTTAGTATCACCTGTTTCTTTTTACTTTTTAAAATGTGGCTACTAGAATGTTTAAAATTACATGTGTGGCTCATGTTCTATTTCTACTGGAGAGTGGTGCTATACAGCACCAGGTTCCCTTTCTAGTATGCTGCTTCTAGAATGAAGTCTGATTGAAAACTCCACAACTAGTGGAATAACAATGTTACATGAGGAGCTCCTCTCTTGATATTACCAAACCTTCAACTTCATTAAAATGTGGTTTTACTTATACTGTAAGTCTACAATTTCATCGATTTGGTCCAAGGTTTCATCAATGAACAAATGTTCAAAGCCAAGTACAAAAGCTTCTTTAACCTTAATGGTTGGTTTCAATTTAAATCTTTCAATCCTATGACCCAGTGACTTTAGACTTAGATTAGAACTTTAAAAGTTCTAATGCTGACTCACTGTATAGTCTTAGACAAGTTACCCATCTTTTTTGTTTCAATTTCTATACCTCATAAATGATGTCAACTACATTTGACTTCCAAATAGGGTTACTATATGGGACATTTTTGACTCAAGTAAAATAAAATACTTGTACCTAGTTTTTCAATCAGATGATAATAATCAATACGTTCTTGAGGATTCAGAGATGACAACTGAAATACGTATTGTTTTTTTAAGTCTTCATGAGTCTCCTCTATTATAATCTGGAATGGAAAAATTTTATTTTAGAAAAAATTAACATTAAGAAAAGTTCTTAGGTATATAGTACTTTTAGAGTAACATTTTACTTAATCTTCTGAGTTATCAAATATGGAAATAATACAATGCAAAGAAATGCAGTTTTCCACATTTGATGAACCCCTGATATTGACATCAACAAATTCTGGATGCAGCACAACAGGAATATCCCAAAACCATATCACCACACTAAGGATAAACAAACCTTTTCTCTAGGGTGTGGAGCCACAGGTGGGTTGGCTAAGGGGAAGGCAATACTGGGGGCCTGCGGTGTAGGGATCAGGTGGCTGTCTTTTATTGGAGTTTCCAGTTCTTCAGAGATCGGGTGTTTTGGGGCTTCAGTCACATGCGCGGTCCCAGCATCACAGACATCTGAGGGCAATAAAATGCTACAGTGTGATAGTATCCAAACATGACTAAGAACAAATTCTGGGAAATATGCTCATCTGTCTTAACCAAGATGAAATTAAATGCAAATTCTAGAATGTAAAAACTACATGCAAAAGAAGTAGCCTATTTCTAGAGCTTATACATAAATGCAATTAATTAACATTAAAAGGGCAATTGGTGTTATCTGTGGTCTTCTCCCACCCTTCTTGAAATAACCAAGGCTCATCAGTAAAATGTATCAAAATTTGTAAAATGAAAAGCAATATTACACATGCAGAAAATAACAGGCAGAGATAGTGCAAAGAAATAATCATGTGATGTGAAGGGGGGGACGACAGATAACCAAAAATGAGAGAGATTAAACATTTTATTTTTAGGGTAAAGCCCAAGGAAGAAAAAAATAGGGGAATTCAGAAAGGAATGCATACAAATCCAAAGAACAAGTGTGTAGGTGTGTGCTGGGTAGAATTTAGAAGATTTAAATAAAAAGATGATTGTGAAAAAAAAAGTGCAAAAAGGACTAGAATAAAAGAAATAATAATGGTGAAAATCACGTCTGGAAAAAAATGCCTGATTCTAAATTTCCAAATTTAAAAATCAAAATGTATTTTTCAATTTACTGATGATACATTACCTCAACTTATAATTATTTTTCTGAGTCTTAAGTTTAAACCCAAATCAGAAATATCTAGTAAGGTTTCTGTTTGCATGTATAATTCAGAGAACCAGTGTGCTTAGCTATTATTTTAAAGAGGTCAACATGTACTTCATATAAACAAGTAAACAGATTTCTTTCTCATTACCCTGTTCAGCAATTTCTGTATCATGTAAAGGCTCCTGGAAAGGAGAATCCTCCAATTTTTTATAGTCAGCCTGAAGTTCAGAGTATTGTGTGGGACAACTAGGCCACTGCAAATTGCTGGCAAGCCTTGCTCTCTCCTCTCTGGCTGTAGGGTCATCCCAAATGATCTGTTCATTTTGGGAGGGCTCTGTGTTGATATCAGGTACTGTCTGACGAGACTGCCTAAGGAATAAAAGGGACAATTTTAATAAACAGATAGCCATAACAAAATCCACTCATACATTCCTTAAATTAGACTGTAAATTCGTAAAGCATGTTTTTGTTTCTTTTTTAAAACTTTAAGTGTGTTTTTCCAGGACTCATCAGCTCCAAGTCAAGTAGTTGTTTCAACCTAGATGCGGAGGGCGCAGCTCACAGTGGCCCATGTGGGGATCGAACTGGCAATCTTGTGAAGAGCACCGTGCTCTAACCAACTAAGCTGACTGGCCGCCCTGTAAAGCATGTTTTATGATATAATTGTAACAATTCCATTGGAGAATAAATAGAATTCCAGTTATTTTCTTTCAATGTATATATTGAGTCTTTCAGTGTGTGTATGTATATAATCTTAGTAAAAGTAATGTACCCAAACTGATGATACCACCTAAGATTTCATTTGCCTCAAAAACAAGGAAGACAGTCTTTTATTCTTAGAATATTTACTCAGACTTTGCACAAGATTTAGGCTCTCCATAATGATAAAACATGACCTGAAGTATATTAACAAAAGCCAATTTTACCCAGTACTCGGATAGAATTAGCCTCATTAAATATACAGTTACATAAGATAAATGCATAGCTCAATTAATCAATTCAAGGTGTAAGTCCATGATGCTCATCATATTAGAGATTTTTCTATCAGGAAAAAAACGAAGTAATGCTACCAAACTTAAATTACATCACACTAAGATTCTGCACTCACCTTTCCTGAAAGATAAATTTGTAGACAATATAAAATGCATGTAGTTCCAGTAAGAAATAACTGTTTAAATCACATCTCTCTGCTTGGTATGGAAAAAAACCTCTATGTCTGTTTCCTGCCCCCAATTAAGAATGCTAAAACTGCTTGGAACAAGGGAGGGAAGACGGAAAAGAAAGGAAATATCTGAATGTAATATATATATAGTTTGGGCTAAGTAATTAGGTCCAGTAGTAAAAATCTTACACTGGTTTTGATATTCTAAACTTGTTCTTTACTAATTTAAAAGAAAGGGTAAGTCAGCCGGATGGCTCAGTTGGTTAGAGCGCGAGCTCTTAGCAACAGGGTTGCTGGTTCGATTCCCACATGGGCCAGTGGGAATTCGATTCCCACCCTCCACAACTAGAAGACAACGAGCTCCTGGTGAGCTGCCAGAGGGGTGGCCGGATGGCTCAGTTGGTTAGAGCACAAGTTCTGAACAAGGTGGTCGGTTTAATTCCGGCATGGGATGGTGGGTTGCGACCCCTGCAACTAAGACTGAAAATGGCAACTGGACTTGGAGCTGAGCTGCGTCCTCCACAACTAGATTGAAGGACAACGACTTGACTTGGAGCTGATGGGTACTGGAAAACCACACTGTTCCCTAATATTCCCCCCCAAAAAAAATTAAAAAAAAAAAAAAAAAGACAAAATTAGGCTTAACTCTCATAGAACTGAGTCATCAGGTACCTATAGAAGGAGCTACCTTTCCAAGTCATCTAGTTACTCCTTTCTGCCACCACGATGAGTGACAGGTTTGTACCTCAGTGCCTCTAGGACTCTACTTCTCCCACTGCGGGCAGAACGAGTGCTGTCAGGGGTTGAAGAAGCACTGTTACAACCACTTCTTGAAAGGGAAGTCCTCTGCCCTTGCGGTTTCACTATTGATGTTGCAGACATTATCTCCTGCAGCTGCTTTTGGAAATTCTCTCTCATCTCCAAGGTCTGTGTCAGAACTGAAACAAACACAAATATACCAATCAAGGTGCATTTCTCTTTTTTATCACCTCTTATTCACATTAACTATTTTGTCTAACACACATTAACTTGACATTTATTGAATATGTACAGGTTATAATGTACTAAGACTATGACTGTTGTAGAACATAAAGGCCACCCTTACCATGAGGACTGTATATGAAATAATCAGGAAGCCCTTTGAAGACACTTTGCTAAGACTTGCAGTAACAATCTCTCTTGTAGAACTCCCTGCCTGCTTCTGACCCTCTCTCGTGTTACGTACTATACTCTGAGGTGCATTTATGTATGTGATTTTCTTCTACAGTGCTTGAAAACACAGACTACAATATATTTATCTTTGGGCTGCTTATACACTAAACACTGAAATAGGTACTAAATATTTTGGGGATGTACAAAGTGGGACTAAGTAGGTATGTCATAGGGAAAGCTTTGATAGGGTAGGATGAGTAAGGAAAACAAAATATTAATCCATTAAAAAGAGCACACCTAGAGAGAGAGGTTATTCACTGCAGTACTTTTTATAATACCAAGAAATTAGAAATAACCTATATGCCCATCAATAAGGGACTGGATAAGTACAGTGGACCATTCATATGAGTATTATATAGCTGCCAAAAAAAAAAGAGAGAAAAAGACTGAAGATGCTCCTTATGCACCAATATGAAACATTCTACAACTTGAACTGTTAAAAATATCAAAGTATAAAACAGCATATATAGTAGTCCACCATTTATATATATTTTTAAAAGTGGGGAAGGAGAGTATATATTTATGATTGTGTATGCATAAAACAGCTCTAGAAAAAAACAACATTGAAAGGATGGGAGAAACTCTCCATACTTCCTTCTGTACCTCCAAAACCACGTGAACATGTTAAAATATATTGTACATCTAACTTTTTGACTATCACTGAAAAGAACTGAACCAAAAAATTTTTGAAATCACTTCATCTATCTTTAATAAAATAGGGCTGTATCACACTAACTCTGTAAAATACCTAGTTCTACAAATTTTATACTTAAATCACTTAAAGCTTTACAAATCATTACTTAATAACTGGCATGGGACCTCAATTCAATCCTCAAATATATGCTTTACTTGTATTTAGCATCACAGAAAATAACTTAATTTTTCCATTTGATGCAAAGAAATTGTCCTGCATGAAAAAGATATTGTTATAATTTCTTTTATAATTTAAAATATTTTACCTCCTTTAGAGTCCTTCCTTCCATTTCCATTTGACGTGGCTAATTCTTTATTACCGGTGGTCATATTATCTATATCATTTTCTTCTATAGGCAAATGATCTGCCTATTGAAGGAGAAAAATTATAATTTCTCAAACCAAGTCATCGTATAAGGTTTCACAGCAATTTATAATTATACATTCAGCTCAAGGAAGGGGTAAATGTATCATCCATATTATCTACCTTATCATCCTTTGTCGCCTCAGCTGAGAGCAGTCGACTATTACAGAGTCTGCCATCTTGTACTGCACTGATATCCAAGCTCATTTTGGGATTATAAGTATGTGGATAAAGAGATTCAGGAAGATGTTTGTACTCTTGGGCACACTGCAATACAATGGTGTGTTTTAAAACAGGATTGAAAAAATCTTAGTGAATAAATGATGTTAAGTTGGATAAGGATAACCATTACACTACATTCTAAAATGATAAAAATTCACAAAATTAAAGTTTTAAAAAGTAGCTGACACTGAAAAATTCTGTTGTACAAAGGACGATTAAACTGTCCTCACTTTTTAATGTCATGTCCATTCAAATATAAAATCTAATTCTATTTCTATACTTTGCCAAGGTATCAGCCACACTCCAGGGAATACCAGGAATGGAAGGGGAAGGGGAAAGAAAATAAAAGAAAAGGACAGTTCTAAACTGTATTGCTTTGCTAAATTAATTCTCAAATTATAAAATTTTCTTTCACATCATTTTTAATTAGTGAATAGAATCAGACTCAGAAAGAGTACCCATTAAAGACTTGTTAAATATTTAAGGAATAAAGATCTCAAGTTTTTAATGCCAAAGAAATGAGGTGTGCAGTTAACTAAGGTTATCCAACTTGTTTATGTACACTGAAATTGGTTTATGCCTAGAAATAATGTTTGTATACATTTTCATTTAACAGAGAGGGGAGGAAAAAAATATTTACTTCTAAAAGCCAGTGCTCTGAAACAATGTGAATTCCTCTTTCTTTTACAGATTTATACTCTCGATTAGTGTCATTCTGTCGCCCTTGAAAGATGAAATGAGTCACTGTTTCATCAAAACTCCACCTGAAACAACCAAATACACAAAACCAAATAACTAAGAGAAACATCTACATTAGTTTAAGATGATCATTACTATCTATGAGTAGAATATTCTGACCATCACAAAACCTTAAGAACTACAGTTAGCAAGAATATTAAATGACAGGCTCCATTTTTTTGGCCGAATTTTAATACATATATTTCTGGGTACATATATAGGCAGAGAGACACATGTAAGGATAGTCTTTAAAATGTTACTTTCTGCTTTATACTTTACTGAATTCTTTCAACTTTTTCTCTTACAATGAATATAACTTTATAGTAATAAAGTACTTTCAAATCAGTAAAATGGTAAAGCATGCACTCTGTCAGTCACTATTCATTGTATTTGCTCTACATCCCATAATAGACTATGTGCTTTACACATTATCTTATCCATTCCTCACAACAATCATACGACACTGGTATTATGTTCATTTTACAGATAAGAAAACTGAAGGACATGATTATATAACATGTTCAAGGGTATTCAGTGAATAAGTGGCACAGCCAGGTTCCACTTCAAAACCCATACTCTTAATTATGTTATGCTATGATCTGCTGATTCTTTCTACATAATATTCTCCTGACCTAGGAAAATAATCTAAAAAATGTAAAATACACCATCCTTCAAAATATCAAGTAAAACCCAAAGAGGAAGTAAAAATTATATTTCTAAATATAATCACCAAAATAAATAAGTTCTCTTTATGGATATTTAATATACTTTCCATTTCCAAAATAAGAAATATCTGAACTTTTTAAATAGCCATGTTAAACAACGTAAGAAGGAATGAATGTTTCTTCCTAAATTATATTACAAACATCTCTATTCCCTATAGCCCATATATCCTTAAAAATAATGGTAAAAAACACCTCGCCTAATTTAGTTGTTAGTCTTTCCAATATTGTTTGTATTTCTGCTGTAAGGTAAAACAATACACACTTAAGAGAATTCAGAAATACGGAGGAATATTTTTGCCTGAATCATCTTGGTTTACTATACACTATAATAATATGGATAAACTATGAGTTTTAGTCTTCAGAGGTCCTTCAAGGACAGACTGTCAATGACTACAGATGGTTTAGATCAGGGTTGGCAATTTTTTTCTTAAAAGGCCAGATGATAAGTATTTTAGGCTTTGTAGGGCAAATAATCTTTCACAACTACTCAACTCTTGCCTTGTATGAAAACAGCCACAGATAATATATAAATAGGCATGGCTGTGTTCCAATAAAACTTTATTTACAAAATCAGATGGCTGGCCTGCCTAACCCCTGGTCTAGCTCAGTGCTTTCAGCAAAATTGTTACTTTACTTCAGGAGCTATTTTGGAAATTTTTGGGGGTGATTTTCGTTGTTACAATAATGTGTTTGTATGTTGGGGCGGGTTTGTATGTTCGGTTACTAGTAGTTAGTAAAGTCTACAGATGCCTGAAATTCTGGGGAATAGCCATACATAGTTATCCCATATCCTACATAATCTTCTGATGTCCTGACAGAAATGCACATAGGTAAAAAAAAATTGTTTATTCAGTTGACCCTTGAACAACTTATATGTGGAAGTTTTTCAATACATACACTGCTGTAAATGTAGTTTCTCTTCCTTATGATTTTCTTAATAACATTTTATTTCCTCCAGTTTAAGAATACTTTCAGTCAACAGTAGTCAAGTTTTGGGGGAGCCAAAGTTATATGGGGACTTTTCTGACTGCAGGAGGGGGCGTTGGTGCCCCTAACCCCTACGCTATTCAAGGGTCAACTGAAATTGAATGAGTCTAGAACCTGCTTTACATATAAACACAAGTTATTTTATTGCAGTTTTGATATACACTAATATACCAGACATGCAACTACTGTATAACTGATGGAAGACTGTATGTACTTTCCTTAATTTGGAACTTTGCCAAATTGTGAACAACTCTTGATAAAGTCCTATTACGAGAATTAATGTTGCTCATGGTATGAGTCTCCATATCTGTTTCAGCCTCATGGCTGTTAGCACTTGAGGTGATTTGCCACATGCATGCCACCATACAAATACTCCCTTTTCTTCTAATGGTGTAAGGCACAGGCATTTACATACTAACTATATACGTACTATTATTCGTTATGTGCCTCACATTCACTTTTTTTCTTTTTTTAATTATAAAAAATATGTGTAATCAAAAGGGGATGCTGCATCTAGTGTGTTGAGAAGATGTGCTCTAGATGTTTAACTGTCGGAAGGGCGGGAGACAGTATCAGTGGTCTCTTCGGGATGTTCTTCTGGTCCTAGCTTATGGAAAGGAACATCTGGGACATCTGCAATTCAGAAATAATTATCCTACGAACACATAACTATTGTCTCCTCTATTCAAGGGTTCTTCCCTCTCATCCATCACCAAGTTTGAGCAATCCATTTCAGGAATAGATTTAATGCAAACTTTAATGTAATTGACCAATTAAAACCTATTTAGGAATTTTAGCAATGTATTCTTTTTTTCATACTAAGAGGATTAGCATTTTAAATCTTATATAAACACAAATCCTATATATTTCTTTTAAGTCTTACATGATGTCCACAAACAGGAATATCCAAGGATGCATTCATAGTGCTACTGTGAGAATGAAATAATGGTTGGCTCATACTAAGTGCTCAGCAACTGGTAACAGACAATATAAATATAATATAACTGGTAATAGATAATATAAATAGATAATATAATAAGAAAGCTTCACTACCCTACAATAGATCCATTAAACAACTAGGATGCTTATAACTATGACAGGTACATTTTATATTCTCCTTATCTAATTTCTTTACCAAACAGAAAGCTAATTGAAATAAGACTCACCAAAGGAAAAGGTGAAACTAATCATATTCCTCAAACTGTTTGTTACTTGTAGGACCAATCATTATGCTATCCACGAATGGCTGAATACACGTGATCAAGAAAGCCCGCATGGCAGACAGTGGAGGAGTACAGCCAACTCAGGATGGGCTGGAATAGGCAAGGGTCTCGCCTTCCCTGACACTGATGCCCTGTGTGCTTGAGACCTCTGTCTAGCTTGGCTGTCAGATTGAGGGCAGATGTGCTAATCTATGTCTCCAAAATAGTAAAAATGATAGTAATTATAATAAAACATGCTCAAGAGACCATTTTAACTCAGGAGTATTGCTAGAGTACTTAGTCCTACTCACAGAAGGGCTCTAATCTGAAAATCACTGAGATAAAAGTATACTTAATCTCAGACCTAGATGTCCAGGATTCTAGAATAGTGAGCAGCACAAATAGGTTGTCAAATATTTGTTGAACATACCCTAAGAATACGCATACAAGAGTGAACTAATATGGGAGAGGGTATTGTAAAAGGATGTGGTAAATTAAAAATTAATTGGAGAGACATTGTAGGTAATATGACACACTAAGGCAAAATAAATATTTCTTTGTAAATGCTCACAACAACTTCAGGTTTTCCTATAAACTTAGGCCATATCACCACTAAACAGAAAGATGTGCCAACTACCTGTAATCTGCTCCTAGAGAGGCTGCAATCCCATTTAGTTCACTCTGCTTCTTACTGAGTTTTTTACTAACACATACCACTACCTTGTGAAGTGGCTTTGGAGCTTCTTCCTGTCCATGGAAAAGAAAAGAAACAGATCAACTATGATTGTTTGAAATGTTAGTCATCTAAAACTTCCTTTTAATAAGTGATCTAATTCTACCTTCTCTGACTGGGCATCCTTCAGTTGAGGGCTGGCAGAAACAGCAACGGCATCGGCATCGCGAGAGCTATTGGCCAAAGCAAGTTTCAAATTTCTGACGATGACTTCCGAGAGTGGTGTACTCAGTTTCCTTTTCTTTTGGCCAGGACCTCCTGGAGTTTCCAAGGCTGCCAGTGCATCCTATGTGGATGGAAGGGGGAGTGAAAGAGAGAGAATGAGAGGAAGAATAGTGGCGAGAAAGTAAGAGAGAAGGAAAGAGAAAAAGGAGAGGGAAAGAGAGAAGGGGGACAACCCTCACAATTAATTGGATTACAGCTTTAACTTCTCGTTTTTCTCGAAACAATGGCATCTGTATCTATATACTACAAAATAAAAAATAAAAATAAAATACCGTCCAGCACATTGATTAAAAGAGACTGATAAGCTTACATTTTCAGCAGTGCTTACCACATTTGCCTCAATCTTAAGAGTTTAAGTTGTAATTAAAATAAAGGACAACCAAAAATGAGACAGACAAAACACAGAAACAAATAAGCAAGACAGGAACTATATAAGGAAGGTTAAGAAATCATAAAGAGCTGAGAATTGTGAATAATCTTCAAAAGTACAAAATATGTTCCTGTTCCCACAGGTCCAGGGGCTTGTTCATCTTGCCTAGTATTCCATGTGGCTAACAGAATGTAATTAACCAGCCTTCAACTTAATATTTAAATTAACAATCTTTTGCCAGTATAATGATGCAACAAATAACCTTGTACACACACCATTTTGCACATGCAAGAGTAAAGGGAACCATTTAAGCAAAATGTATGTCCCAACACTGACATTCTCCTGAGTAAAGCATTCAAGTGTTTCCCAATATGCTTGACAGCACAGTGGGTAATCAATTTTTTCTCTCTTGCCAATCTGATAGGTTAAATAAATATATCTGTATGCTTTAATTTTCTACCCTCTTATACAGAATGAGTAAACATCTTTATGCATGTGTACCATTTATGTTTAATTTTTTGTGATAGCTATCTCTTCCTAGTCTTTGCCCAGTTTTCCAGTTATATCAGTATTTTAAATACTCATTTGCATGAATTGTTTTATGAATTTATGAGTATAAATATACATCTCTGTATACATATATATATATATATGTGAGTGTGTGTGTGTGTGTGTGTGTGTGTGTAACCCACTGTGATATACACATACTTGTTCCCAATTTGTAGTTTGTCAAACTTTTGCCATGGAGAATATTTTTTAAACGAATACTTTTATAAAATCTGAATAGTTGAATGTGGAGAATTTATTACCGTCAAATTCATACAAATTTTTCTTTTCAGCTACATGTTATAGTTAGAAAGACCTTCCTCGCGCTGGGATTATTTAAAAACAAACTTTCTTGTGGCCTGTTCTAGAATTTTTTAAAACGATTTTTAGTAAAATATAGCTAACATACAATATTATATTAGTTTCAGATGTATACAATCATTACTCAACATTTATATACCTAAGAAAGTGATCACTGTAAGTCCAGCAACCATCTGACACCATACCACGCTATCACAATATTATTGACTATATTCCCCATGCTGTACATTACATCCCAATGACTTATTTGTCTTGTATCTTATACCCTTATTCCTTAATTTCTCAATTACAGTTGACATTTGATATTATTTTATATTAATTTCAGGTGTACAGCATAGTGGTTAGACATTTATATAATTTAAGAAGCGATCCCCCCAATTAGTCTTGTACTCACCTGGCACTATACATAGTTATTACTATATTATTGACTATATTCCCTATGCTTTACTTTATAACCCTGTGACTATTTTGTAACTACTAATTTCTATGTCTTAATGCCTTCATCTTTTTCACCCTGCCCTCCAACTCCCTCCCATCTATCACCCCAAAAAATCTAGCACCCATCTGACACCATACCTAGTTATTACAATATTATTGACTCTATTCCTTACATTATACCCTACATCCCCATGACTACTGTGTAACCAATTCGTACTTCTTAATCCCTTCCCTTTTTTCACCCATTCCCAACTTCCCACCCATCCGGCAACCATCAAAATGCTCTCTGTATCTGAGTTCGTTTGTTTATTTTGTTCTTTAGATTCCACTTACAAGTGAAATCACATTTCATCTGTCTTTCACTGTCTGATATACTCCACTCAGCACAACACCCTCCAGCTCCATCCATGCTGCCTCAGATGGCAAGAACCCATTCCCTTCCCTAGCCAAGCAATATTCCATTGCATGTATGTACCACCTCCTCTTTATCCATTCATCCATTGGACACCCAGGCTGCCTCCACATCTTGGCCATTGTAAACAATGTTGTAATGAACATATGTATGCTCAAGACCCTTTGAAGTAGTGTTTTGGGTTTCTTCGGATAATTACCTAGAGGTGGGATTATTGGGTTCCTCTTTGTCACTTGTTATATAGCCTTTGTTTTAAAGACTATTTTGTCTGGTACAAGTATTGCTACCACAGCTTTTTTTTTTTTTCCGTTTCCTGTTTCATGAAATATCTTTTTCCCATCCCTTTACTTTCAGTCTGTGTGTGTCTTTTGATCTGAAGTGAGTCTCTTGTAGGCAGCATATGTAAGGGTCTTGTTTTCTTATCCATTCAGCCACCCTATCTTTTGATTGGAGCATTTAATCCTTTTATACTTGAAGTAATTGTCGACAGGTATGTAATTATTGCAATTTTATTATTCATATTTTTTATCTTTTTGTGTGTGTGTTAAAGAAGTTCCTTTAACTTTCCTTGTAATACTGGTTTGGTGGTGAGCAACTCCTCTAGCTTTTCTTTTCTGGGAAGCTCTTTACCTGCACTTCAATTCTAAATGATAGCTTTGCTGGGTAGCGTAATCTTGGTTGTAGGCCCTTGCTTTTCGTCACTTTGAATATTTCCTGCCAATCCCTTCTGGCCTGCAAAGTTTCTGTTGCGAAATCAACTGATAGTCTTATGGGAGCCCCCTTGTAGGTAACTAATTGCTTTTCTCTTGCTGCCTCTCTGCCTTTAACATTTGGCATTTTCCTTATGATGTATCTTGTGTGCGCCTCTTTGGATGCATCTTGTTTGGGATTCTCTGCACTACCCTGGCTTGTGTATCTATTTCCTTCACCAGGTTAAGGAAGTTTTTGGTCATTATTTCTCCAAATAGGTTTTCAATTCCTTGCAGTCTCTGTTCTCCTTCTGGTACCCCTATGATGCAAATGTTGGTATACTTGATGTTGTCCGAGAGGCCCCTTAAACTCTCATTTTTTTGCATTCTTTTTTCTTTTTGCTGTTCTGATTGGGTGTTTCCTGCTACCTATACCTTATCTTCTAAATAGCAAATTCGATCCTCTGCTTCATCTAATCTACTGGTGATTCCCTCTAAGTATTCTTCATTTCAGTTACTGTAATTTCTAAATAGTTCTTTTTTGTTTTCTGTATCCATTTTTATGTTTTCTATCTCTTTGCTGAAATTTTCCTTGATATAATTGAGCATCCTTATAACCAGTGTTCGGAACTCCGTGTCTGGTAGATTGCTTGTCTCCATTTTGTTTAGTTCTTTTTGTGGAGCTTTGTTCTTTTGTTTGGAAAATGTTTGCTTCCCCATTTTGGTTGCCTCCCTGTGTTTGTTTCTATGTGTTTGCTTCACTGCAATGCTTCCTGGTCTTAGTAGAAAGGCCTTATGTAGTAGGTGTCCTGTGGGGCCCAGTGGCACAGTCTCCCTGGTGACCTGAGCTGGGTGCTCCAGGTGTGTCCCTTATATGGATTGTATGTGCCCTACTGTCATAGTTGAACTTTGGTTACTGTTTGCACGTAAGTGGGAGGGACTGAACGTCAGGCTGATTTATTGTGAGAACTGGCTGTGACTATAGTGGAAGAACTGTTGTGCAGGGGCTGACCCTACAGAACAGGATTCACTTTAGCAGGGCTCTGGTGCCTGCCCATTCTGCCCTTTGGCTGTGTGATCCTTGGAGGTGGCCAGGTGATGCTTCAACCCAGTCCAAAGCTGGCCACTGGGGCTGCCAGCCCTGGGGCCTCCTGGGCGGGGACCCACTGAAGGCCAAGTCAGCTGCAGCCTGTGCATTGCTTAGGGTTACCTGGCATAAGCCACAAAGCAATCCAGAGACGGTTGCCCCCTGCGCTGTGCTTGGAGGTGTCTTGAGAGGCCTAGCCATGAACCAAAGCCGGCTGTTGCTAGTGCTGGTCTTAGGGTTGCTCAGCCAGAGGTACAGGACATGCCAAAACCAGGTGTTGCTTATTTGGGTTTTGTGAACCTTTGCAAGATTTTAGGAAAGTCCAAGGCATAAGCCAAGGCAGCCCACTTATACGGAAAAGCCACCAGAAGCGGCTTGGGAATGCCCAAAAGTTGGGAAGGTGATAGTCTCAGGAAATCACTAGGGTAGGTCAGACGAAAGGTGATAGTTTGATGGAGATTCAGATATGGCATCTGCCTGAATCTACACGCAGGGATGGGGAGTGCTCAACAAAGAAAAACAATGGCTTCTGCCAGCTCATCCATCTGGGAGAAAGCTGCCCCTGTAGCCTTCACCCTGAAGCTAGACAATTCAGTTCCTCCCCATATGTCCCTGGCACCTTTCAAGCTGCTGCCCCAGTGCTGGAGCTCAGAGTGAGTGTAAGTGAGTAAGTCCATGTGTGGGCCGTTTAAGAGGAGCCCCTGGGCCTGCAGCCACCCTCTGTCCCACTCTGCCACAATCTCTGCTGGATTTCACAGCCAGAAGTTATGGGGTCTTCTCTCCCTGGCACTGAAACCCTGAGCTAGGGAGGGCCTTGAACCCCTCGTTCCTGGGGGGTGGAGGGTGGGGACAGGGAACCTTCACAGCCGAGATAGCCCTCCTGATTTTTAATGTTCACAGGCAGGCGTCAGACCAGCCTGTTCCATGTATCTGCCCCTGTCGAGGTAGCTTCTTCTGTATGTCCGTAGTTGTACGGCTTTGGTTCAGCTAGACTTCAGGAGATTCTCAAAACTGTTGTTCTGTGGTTTAGTTGTAATTGATGTGGTCCTGAGAGGAGGTGAGCACAGCGTTTACATATTCCATGATCTTGACTGGAAAACTGTTGTAGAATTTTTATGCCTTCATTTCTTGTGTTTAAATACCTGATCCTCTGGTATTTATTCTGATATAAGGTATGAGGTTTCATCCTAACTGCTGGGATGGCTACTAGTTGTGTGATTTAAATTCTACCTCTATCATATAATACATTCGTTATCTATGGGGTGTAATCTTGTGCACAGATTCGATTATTCATATGACAACAAACTGTTTTAATTACTGCAACTTAGGTTTTAAAAACTAGTAGGACTAGTACCCATCCTCAACTATTCTTTTCAGATTTTTAATACTATTTCTACTTGCATTTTTTTCATAGAACCTTTATTACCCTTATAGATTACCTAACATTTACTATTTTTTGCAAAAACATGGTAAGGCTTTCTATTAGGTTGGTGCAAAAGTAACTGCAGTTTTTGCAATTATTTTTAATCTTTTAAACCGCGATTACTTTTGCACCAACCTAATATTTGCTCAAGTTGTTTGTTTAAATTTCTACATAGCATTTAAAAGGATTCTTCATATACAGAAGAAATCAGAAGTTCCCATACCACACATACCCACCTTCAGCACTTGTGCCATGAATACTGCTTCCCATGTGGTACGTTCCTCTACTTAAGCACTAGATCCAAACCCCTCACCAACTCAAAAGATTTTTTCTATTTTTTATTGTGAGGCCTAATTATGTTCAATTCTGTGATTATTCCAATGAGTTGGTCCTCTCTGTTTCAGAATAAAAAATTCAACTTACCATTTTATATCAACTTGAAGAACCACTAACTATAAGATGAAGTACTATTTTATTTATCACCAAAAGGAGAAAAACACTGCTAAATAAACTATGACTCTAAACAACAAAACTTATAAACATGTTTTATACCATCGCGGAGACTATTTCAGAACCATCAGCTTTCCACTGCAAGGTATCTGAAGAATGGTTTGAATGACTGCAAACATTTCTAGTTTCTTGCCTACTAATATTATTTCATTTATTATTCAAAGACTCTGTGAACTATGAGGCCTCAGAGATCACGTATATTCCATGATTTTACAGGTGGGAATAATGAAGCCCAAAGAGGTTGACCTGCCTTAAAATGCAGCAAGAGGCCAAGCAGAAGTCTATTCTAGATCTCACAGTTCCCAAACCAGTAGTTCTCCTGTTTCTTAAGGCATAAGGAGCAGTGATAATCACAGTACAAAATGTTACTTCAGAAGAGATTTGATCAAAGATTTAGCTTGGAGAAAATTGTCCCAGGTATTAATTTATATTTATTTTCTGAAGATGAACAACTTGTAAACTTTGTAAGTCTGCTCCAAAACATACTAGTAACATTTATTAAAATGTTGCTTCTAAATATCTTATGAGCAAAACTTTAATAGATGAATGATACAATAATTTTGCAAAGGTTCATGGATAAAAAAATCATAGATAATAGTTTGAATAGCCAGTGAATAAAATCATCTTTGGGGAATAAAAGGAAACCATTAGAGAAAGTTAAATTGGCCCTTGATTTGCGAATTATTATTTTTCAAAAAGGGAGCCATATACTCCAGTGCTCAGGAGATCAAACAAAGGTGTAGACTTAATTCATCTCTTTAAGGGAAATGATGGAAAAGTAAGGTGATACTAGAGCCATTTTCAGAAAGGAAGCACTGGGTGTACTCCCCTAGAATCAAAACATAAGTAGCAATGCATTTATATTATTTTATATTATTATTTCATTACACCGATTCATTTGATCCTTATGATAAATCTGAGTTCTCAGAGCAAGTGATAGTATTCTCTGTATAAAACAAGATATCATGTTAAATCATCTGCCTAGAGCGATACCATTCCTGACAGATGACAGATCTAAGACTTGAACCCAGATGTACTAGTTTTACAACATATATATCTCTAGCTATTACCCTGTTTCCCCGAAAATAACCTAGCTGGACCATCGGCTTTAACGTGTCTTTTGGAGCAAAAATTCATCAAGACCTGGTCTTATATTGTATAAGACCAGATCTTATAAATAAAATCGGGTCTTATATTAATTTTTGCTCCAAAAGACGCATGAGAGCTGATGGTCCGGCTAGGTCTTATTTTCGAGGAAACACAGTACCTCAACCCTGGGTACATACTGGAACTCAAAATATGAAGCTACTTGCTAACATCTCTGGAAAATTTACTACTACAACCTTTAGAAGTGATAAAGAATATGGTGCTTTAACTTTATAAACTATAAAATTGTTAACTCCAGGACCAGTTTCTATTTCTTACCTTCACATCAAAAGAAGGCTTGAAGAGTTTGTCCTTGGACAGAAATTTTGACGGTGTATCCAGGTGTAATGAGGGCTCTTTCTGGACTGGCTGTCCTACTGCTGGGGAGACTGAGAGCTGCCCAGTATGCTGTGAAATCACCGCGTGGAAAGCTTTACTCTGAAAGCGGTTCATATCTAAAGGTGTAACAGCTGTTTTCCTGTGAGTTTCCAGGCGGGTGGCAGGATGACCTGGGGTATCTGGATTTGGACTCACCCCATTTGTTATTAGTTTAGTTTCCAACCTTTCCTCTAGAGATTAAAAAAGAAACAAATGTGAACCACTAATGTCTTTTGTCTCTAAAGAGGCACATAAGTGAGGTTTTTATCTTACTAGTTTTCATGTGAATTCTCAAGTACACTTTAAGCCACAAAGTTATATACTTACTTTCCAAGAAACAAACCAGATGTTAAGAGGGGCTACTGTGTCCTCCCACCCCAGCCTCCTGCCTTTTTTCAATATTTAACAAAAACACTTATTAGATGGCTGCTCCATGCCAGACCCAGTGCTAGACAATGGAAATACAAAATACATGCATATTTCTTGCCCTTCCAGAACTTACAGTTGAGTAGAGAGACATGAAAGTAGCCTACAAAGTTTAGAATTATAACACTGGGATAGAGCTCCAGAAGGGATAACACAGGGTGTGATGGCAAGACTAAGGCCATTGGTGAGTCAAGGAAGGTTTCCCAGGGAAAATGACATCCAACTGAGAACTGAAAGGAGGAACAGGCATGCAGGAGACGGGCTAGAGAAAACACACAAAAGTCGAAAGATGAGTGGAACAGAGAACACTAACTACATGGTTTGTCAGTGGGAGCCATAGAAGGAACAGTAAGAGGGACCCAAGCTCACATCTTTAGACTTCAAACACTGAGACCCTGGAATGCTCCTATATTGTTTTGTATCCTCTAGCTTTCAGGTAGCGCCTACAGTTGATAGTACAGATACAAATTAAACATCAGTGCTATGAACACATTCATTTTGCCACCCAATAAGGAATGCCCAATGGTGGCTCACCGTACCCAACACAAAAGGTAGAAATCAGTGAACTTTCCTAAAAACAAGCTTTGGCACACATGATAAACTAAGACCATCAAATTATAAAAACATACATATAAAAGAACATAATAAAAGTATTAACCTTCTTTAGGTGAATTTTCAATCAGAAACTGGCTTTCATTTGCTCTCTTTCCCATTCTAGCAGTCTCCAACAGCCAAGCTATAGTGACTGCCGGTAAATTCCACTTCTTGGCAGCTTCATATTTAGAACCACCTGGTTCTTTCAATACAAGGTGTGTACTGGCAAACATGCCTTTCTTTGCATTGGATTTGCGAACAAAGAATTCTTGAACGCTGAAAGTTATATTTAAAGAAAAACAAATGGTGATAAACACAACTGGCCGGCAAACTAATAAAGTTTCTAATACAACAGTGCTGTCAGAGTTCTAAGTATAAAAAAATAGTCACTAATTAAAAGTTGGTTCTATGTCTTAAAATAAGTTAATCCCTTTACAAACGCTTACTCTAGGATAAAAATGTATTGCTATAATAAACTTTATAAAAACATACGCAAATTAATTCAACTAGACTTTCAAGAAATAACCAGAAAAATTTCCTCCTTAATTAGTCATCATCGACCCACCTTGACTTTTCCTCCCAAAAGGAGGAGGCATGAACAACTAGGGGAGTAAAGAAAGTATACGAATAACACATTATATCTTTTTAGCCCACTACAACTGCTCAAAGCATTTTCACATATAATCTCATTTGATCCTCTCAATATCTGTGAAATACCAACATTTTACAAAACATTGTAAAGATACAACCTAGGAAAAGATATAATTAAGTGACTCAAGGTCACAGAATATTAAACACAGAATGTAGGGACAGAAACAAACACTTGAGGTATACACCAGAATTCAGTTATTTTTATGACTTCTGTTTAATATTCAAATTCCCCACTTTTAAGATTTCTTTAATATTCTACGTTTCTCGCAGTATTTTCATGGTTTTTTTTTGTGTATGTGTGTTTTTCCCACATTTAACCCACTGATCCATTTGTTATTTATTTTGGTATGAGATGTTACATCAATTTTATTGAGTCCTATTACTGAAAAGAACATCTTTTCTTTAATAACTGGAAATAACATTTATCATATACTAAATTCCTGTTTGTACTTGGGTCTATTTCTAGATTTTCTGTTCATTCACTGAACTTCCGGCCACTTTCAGCCATACTATTATTTATTTAGTGAGGTTTTACAAAATATATTAAATAACTATGTATTGTATTTCACAATTTTCATCATTTTCCTGCTTGCTAACCTTTTCTGATGAATTTAGGAATCAGCTTGACTGCTGCCCTCCCTAAAAAATTTTTGTTGTTTTTATTGGGATCATGTTAAACTTATACATTAACACGGGGGGTAACAAAAACATCTTTATAATATTTAATCTTTCCTTCCAAGAACATGTACATCTTTCTTACTGCTCAAGACTTATTTCGTTCCCCTCAGCAACATTTTACAAGTATCTGTAGTTCTTTCAAGTTTCACGTCACATTTACTTTTAGGTATTTTATGTCACTGCAGATCAAGTAAGAGGCCTTTGTTTTCATTAGCTCTTCTAACTGGTTGTATATATGAAGGTCACTGATTTCTGCTTATTAGTTTTCTACACAGCCACTTTACTGAATTTTTCTGAGTACTGCTTTAGTTGTACCCCATAGTTTGTTGTCATGTTATTGTTCTTTTCTGCAATTTCACTTTTTCAAAAAACTTTTTATTGTTGAGTATAATTCAAATACAGAACATAGCAAACAAGAAAACATATAATTTAATGAATTATTAGAAGGCAAAAACCCTTATATCCACCACCCGTGTCAGAAAACAAAATCTTGCCAGCCACTCCAGAACTTCTCCAGCATGCCCCTTCTCACAATCCCCTTCCCTTTCTTAATAGCAGCCACTATTTGGATATTTATGGTCATCACTTCCTTACCTTGCTTTACTTTTACCACATAATACATCCTTAAACACGTTTAGTTTAATGTCTTTTAGCTTATAGGGTCAAACTTCTTTCCCCACCCCCTTACTACATATTTGTTGAAGATACTGGATCATTTATAACATAGAGTTATCTCAGAGTCTGGATTTTGCTGATTGTATGACTGTGGTGTAACTTAACATGTTACCCTCCTGTCTGTATTTCCCATAAACCAATAGTTGAACCCAGAGGCTTCATCAGTTGAGGATTCCTTATTAGGGGATGGTGTTTTCTTCATCAGTAGGCAGATAATGTCTGGTTTTCTCCTTATTGTGTGAGTAACTACTGACTTTCAATGCCTGGATTCTTTCATTCATTAGGAGTTACAATCCTATCATTCTTTCATTTATTTTTTGGAATATCTCTAGAAGGGGAAACTTTGCTTTATCCATGATTATGGTACAGATACAGACTGCATAGGAAAGGCAGGATAAATGATCCTTTCCCTTTATTTACTAGCTCTCAAAATAATGGGTTGGTTTTCTACCATCTTGTAAATGTGACCAATTAGCTTAGTTTGTTTGGTATCATTAGGAAGTCACGATTTACACATTATTTGATATGTTTCGATCCACTGCCATTATTATCTTGTGATAATGATACTATTATAATAATTACAGTGATACTTAAATTTGCCTCTCTTGCCTGTGGAGTTCCTTTGGACACAACCCTCACTAGTAGTCTTTGATAATGTACTTGCTATCTGGTCTGAGGACATATTCCAGACTCACTGGTACCTTTTCTGCCCCAGATCTATAGGTAATTAATGATTTAATTTCTTTTAGTGGGAAATGGTATTTTAAGGTCACAATCTGGCCATGGGGTTCCTTGTTCCTCATGGGTTGGTAATGATATCTAGGCTTATAAATGGTTTCAAATTCCCAAGAGCTATTAAAAACAGTTCCAAAATGTCCAGTTGATAAGGTGTTTTCATTTCCTTTTTCTACTACTCAATTCCAGTTTTTCTGCATGATTAGAGAATATGGTATGTATTTTCCTACTTCAGGGATTTCCTGAGGTTTTCTGTGTGGTCAATCTCTTTACAGGCAACATCTCTGAGTGTTCCACAGGCACTCGAAAAGGTATGGTCACTGTTTCCGGGTAGATAGCTAACTACACTATTTACATCTATCCCTCTTGTTTCCTTTTTGACCTGTCAAGAAGTGAAAGATGGAAATTAAAAGTCTCCTACAAGTAATGTACTTCTCTTTATACTTCCATCTCCAGTTTGTTTTTGTTTTATGAGTGATAACCATGCTCTAAATAAAGTGTGAACAGTGCTCCTTATTTACAGTGCTTTTTCTTGATGCCTTTGACTCGAATCCAAACTTGTTTAGTATTAAAATTGCAACTCCTCCTTTCTTCTGTATGCATTTACTTGACATATCTTTGCCAATCTTTTCCCCTAAATGTTCTAAATCACTTTGTTTTAGGTGCGTCTCTTGTTTAAAAGAATTTTAAGTGCTGCTTCATAATCTAATTTCTCTTTTAATGTAAAAGTTTAATTCACTTACATGTACTGATGTAACAGTTTTCCACTTCCTAATGTTCACTTAGGATTAATTTTGATTTTGGAAGTAACTTTTAAATTCATTTTATTTCTCCGAAAGTATTCATTACTCCCGTTTAACGCTTGCATTTCTGGCTGAAAACCAGAGGAACAATGAAATGTATATTGAAAAAGAATAAATCAACCATATGGCACATGGAAGGGAATGATGCTTAGGTGAGCAATATTCAATAATGGCCCATGTAGCAGCTTTAAATATTCCCTCTCCTGGTAGGCAAGCATTAATGCCTACAGTGTTTACATTTGCCAGACATCCACCTAGTAGCACTTTCCCCTCTCCCACTTTGAGCCATCACGTAGATATGCTACACATTACCCATAAATAATATAAAGACACACGGCCAAATTCTAACTTAAATGCTCTCCAATACGTCAAAACAAAAGTATACCAAGATAGCAGGCATGCTAAAAATACTACATACCTTGCTCCAAGGTGTTTTGCTAAGAATGCCAATGAATCTTTTTCTGCTCCCACACACTGACTGAATGAAATAACACAGTCCACTAAAGGAGTCATTCCTGCCATTACTGGGACTGGTGTGAAGAGAGGATTTGACTTTGGATCAATTAAAGTCTGATAGTCCAAACAAGTTACCTTTGAAAAACAAGAGAAACAATAATATCAACCTGAAATAAGCAATTAGTGGTTAACACTGGTTCAGTTACAGTAACAGTAATTTTAGTTTAGATGAAAAATTTTACTTTAATATAAACTTGTGTATGCTCATTCTCAATACATTTCAAATTATAATAAAGAAATATATATATATATCAATTAACTATGTTAAACATTAAATTCTAAAATATTAAGGACATGAAAATCAGTCAGACTGTCACTGAAATCACTGAATATTGCTTCAAATTTAATGTCTTCCAATGTATTAGTTTATAATTTTTTCCTCTTAATTCTTGGAAAGTTACAAAAACAAAATCAATGGCGAATCAACCAGCGATAAGCCAACAAGATGGAATAATACAAAAGTGCATGTCATGCTTTGGGAAGACTGAAATCATATGAGATGACTTGGAGTAACTTCCCAAGAAGGAATGTTGCTGCTTCGGCCCCTGGGAAACAATAACCTCTACCAGGATTAGGACGAAGAAGCTTGGACATTTTCATATTTTAGAATTTCCTTTGCTAAAAGCAAAATCCAGACACTGCTCATACCCAAACCCCAATTTACCTAAATCGAACTGCGTAAGAAAGAATCATGAACACTACTGGCATCCAGATATCCTTCAATACTGTTTATCAACTGCTACAGTATTTTCTTACCAGCCACGCATTTGTAACAACTTCTCCCACAGTTGCTTCTACTTCACACCCCAGCAGAGGAACCACAGCATAATCAGCAACAATTCTGCTCTGAAGGGACACAATTTTTCCACCACTTTCTCTTATGATACTGGCAATGTTAGATTCATTTTCATTACTAAAACCCAACACAAGGAAACTCTTCTGGCTAAATAAACCTTCTTCAGTAATTGTAGAAGCATCAGGGAGGCAATGACTGACAGAAGATGGGTTTTCTTCTTGCAGAGAAATATGAGTAGAATCATTCAAGGCCCCAACTTCAGACTTCGCAGCTTCCACTGGAAAGAAAAAGAAATGTTTTCTAACACATAATTTCTCTTTTAGTTAGTTTATTTCTGAGCAAGGATGTTAAGGTAACATAGAGCCTGAGAATTGTGACCACACTCATAATAGTAACACTTTAATAAGTACACAGTGAATAAAGGATACCAACCCACCCAGTCTTCTGAGTGTTACCAGTATTGCCATCTTTATTAGGAAGCACAATGGCAATCACGTTACTGTTCTAAGTCTTCCTAGTGGACTAGAAACTCTCCTTAGTTGAAAATGATGAAGTTCCAATGATTCCACGTGCCTCTTAGTTCCAAAACGGGTTTAGATAATTCACAATTGTGAAAATATCATTACGGAAAAAACAGAAGTAAAGCCCTATATATGGAACTAACCGTGTGGATGCAGTAAGAGAATTATGGTTGTTTCTCTTTCAAAAATTCCTAAAATGTTTCATACTGAAGTTGGAGCTAGTTTCTATATAAATTTCTTAAGAAAACTGATCAGGGACCCAAGCAATGGTCTCAACTACTTCATTTTAAGATAAAGCTGGCTGATAGATGGGTACTAGAAGGAAAAACATAGCTTATATAAAAACATATCAATTACTAAAATACACAGTCCTTAATATGCAATAAACATTGTCAAATCAATGCTAAAAGTTTAAGAGATAAAAACTTAGTGTGTTTTTGAAAACTCTAGTGGTGCTGTGTTGGAAGGTCACACTTTATGGTAGGAATCAGCAAACTACAGCCTAGGGGCCAAACTGGACCCACAGCCTGTGGATTAAAAATCATTTTTACATTAAAAAAAATGATTGTAAACAGAACAAAACAAAATAGAATATGTGACAGAGACAGAATGTGGTTGGCAAAGCTGAAAATATTCATAGTCTGGCCTTTTCCAAAAAGTTTGCAAAGCCCTGCTTTATGGGATGCCAACAAGCCTGGAAGGTATTCGAGGATTCTTCCTTTATTCATTTATACAGGCATTGGACATAAGTGCTTTCGGTGCATGTATTTAATGCTCATGATACTGTGAGGTTGATATTACTGGTACGTCTATCCCTTTCCTCAAGAGAAAGCTCAGGTTTAAAGAGCTTATGTAACTTGCCTAAGGTCAGTTATTAAGTGGCAGAAATGAGGTATAAACAAAAGTCTGTCTGATTCCAGGGTCCATGACACTGTTATAGTGGCATCTTATTTCTGTCCTCATCACATTTTCACTTTCTATCTTCGTAACATTTTCACTTTTAAACGAACTACTGCCATCTATATATGTGTACAAATACACACACACTCATACACACAACTTATTCCTACTTAATACAAGTACTTAAATTGTTCTTATTGATACTCTGAAGAAGCACAATTTTGTCTAGAGCATTTACTGATCAGTAAGGTCCAGAGACTCTTTGACCCTCAGTTTCGTAAGATAATAGTATATTTATAATTTATGGGGATATATGAGGATGAGTAAGCTTAGATGAACATAAAGGTGACATGATACTATAAAACATTCTACAAAGTAGTTTTCTAATAGCTATTCTTAACATAAAATGTAAAAACAATTGTTTTTGCAATAATAATTATTTCGTAAGTACACCTAAGAGAAAAAAAACATTTGATGTCTATATATTGCTGGTGAGATGGGAAGAAGAAACACAGTGGAATTTTAGACTACTAATATAAAACAAACAGGAAATATTTAGTTCTTATAAACTGTAAGTAAAACCTTGAAGTTATTAAGAGACTCAGAATAAATAAACATTTCTTATCTATTATTGAAAAAGCTTTCTTGAATAAAAAGTAATTTTGCTTTCTGAATTAACTGTAAAATACTGATTACATTCTTTTTAAGGTGCTTAAGGGTTCAGTTTATTGTCACCAAATCATTTCAAAGTCAGTAAACCACTAGCTGCCTTAGAAAGGAAGATCTGAGAAACTAATTCCTGCCTCCACTAAGTACGAGGTGTGATCAAACAATACAGTAAATGTTTAAATAAAAAGAAATTTACAGTAAAAGATGCAATGCCATTAATTCCCCTCAAAATACTCCCCCTCGCTTCAAACACTTATGCCATTGTTCTTGCCACTTTCTGAAGCAGTTCTGGAAGTCCTCTTTCGTGAGTGTCTTTAGTTGCGCTGTCATGGCTGCCTCAATGTCCTGAATTGTTTTGACTTTGAAGAAGAGCCAGAAGTCGCACGGTGCCAAATCCGGTGAATAAGGTGAATGAGGACACACCGTAATGTTTTTATTTGACAGAAATTGCCGTACCAGAAGCGATGTGTAACTCGGAGCACTGTCATGATGGAGAATGATTTACAGGACACTTTAAAACACCTTCTCTCAACCGTAGCTCACACCTGACTGACTGCACCAAACAGCTGAAACTTGTCACACACTGTTAGCCAAGTTTGATGTACCACTTCCCAGATTGAAGATCCCTGCCTTTCTATTGGTTGGTACTCAGCAGCAGCATTCACTGTATTTTTTGATCACAACAGAAAGGCTCGTCACACATCACTTCTGGTACGACAATTTCTGTCACACAAACATTATGCTGTGTCCTCATCCACCTTATTCACCAGATCTGGCACCATGTGACTTCTGGCTCTTCCTCAAAGTCAAAACGATTCAGGACATCGAGGCAGCCATGACAGCGCAACTAAAAACATTCATGAAAAAGAACTTCCAGAACTACTTCAGAAAGTGGCAAGAACGATGGGATAAGTGTGTTCGAAACTAGGGGGATTAACGGCAGTGTGTCTTTTACTGTAATTTTTTAAATTTAAACATTCACCATACTTTCTGACCACACCTCGTATTATTTATAGAATATACACAGGTTGTAAACCATAAAAAATGGGGAGGGATTCACAGGAAGCTTTTGGCATGAACTATTGTGTTTTTTAAAGCTAGACAACAGTATAGTTACTGATTACATTATTGTTTATATCTTTTTTGATGTATTAAATATTTTGTAAGTTGTTTTTTTAAAGAAGATATGCTGCTCACAACTCTACACTGGCAATTTCCCTTCCCACACTGAGAAGCCAACCTACTGAGGTAGCAGTCCACAGTGCAGCACTGTTTGCATTAAAGATCACAATAATCCACTGAGAGACATCTGTTACAAGGTTAAAATAAAAGCTCCTGTTGTTACAAACTCACACAAACTAAGTGATGCCACTATATAAAATAGATCAAAATTGTGAGTTCAAGAGAAGAGGGATCAGAACCCCTTAGCTTCACCTGCTTAGAAAAAGTAACAAACAAAACTTTAAGGGAAGGAAAAGGTTAAACTTAAAATCTAGAAAATCAAGCAGAAATCACGTATGTATTCTGCCACTAAAATAGTTCTTAATGACTATAAATACTAATCAATTATTTCTTACCTATTGTGGGGTTATTATTTACATATTGAGAGAGTAGATCTTCATCAGCTTGCTCATGCTTCTCATTAGGAGCAAAGTCTTTTTTAGAGAAGCTGCTGTTCTTTTTTAAAAGGGCTGTTTTACTTTCAGGTTGATGTGAAACTGGAATTTCCACTGGCTGGTAATTAGCATGGATATATGGCTCTTCGGGAAGCAAATAACCTTTACTAAAACACTCTAGCAACCATTTTGCTCCCACTACATGAGGCCTACAAAAATAGTATATAGATATATATTAGTTTAAACTATAAAGACCATCATTCCATATGCTATGCAGTTTTCAAAATTGCATGGACATGCAATTTTAAGAAAAATCATTACAGAGGAGACATTGCTTTGAATGAAAAATGGACAAAACCTGTGTGCTGATTTATCCCAAAACTGCTTCAATTCGTCATCATAATCTCCCACAATAACATGAGTTACATCTTCATTGAGCTGATTAAAACGAATTCCACCTCCACTGTTAACAAGCCTTCTCAGTTTATCTAGTTTTCTGCCACTGAAACCACAAAGGTATATCTGCAAAGAAAGAAAATATTTACTTTACATTAATGCATGTAAGATGGCTTACTTCTCTCAATAGAAACACATTTATTAAAAACATGTATCAAAATCCATTGAGTATAAGACAACCCTTGTGTACATTTTAAGATATATTAAGGAGTATGTTCTAAAACTTGATTTTTTTTTTAACAATTCTGAAATTTTGTTTATCACTTCTTCATAATCCCATAGCATTGTAATCCTTCACAGTAGACACTTGATAAGTATTTTGAGGCTTTAAATAAAAGCCAGAATTCAATTCTCTTCTGAATATTAGTGCATTGCAATTTCTAAAATACAGGTAGCTTCTTAACTTGTCAAGATCTTACTACTTGTAAATTTTAAAATAATTATAGAAACAAACTGGAGTTAAATGTCTGAATTTAGAAAACCTAGGTTTAAATTTTGGTTCATCTGCCAATGATGACTACGGCAAGTTACTTAGGCTCTTTAAACCAATTTCTTTACCTATAAATTGAGATACCTTTTCATAGAGTTAATTAAATAAGAAAAGTCAAAGAGATGAGTACAATGCTTTGTGGATAATACTTATGCAATTAATTTATTTTTATATATTTAAGCCAATGTGTTCAGTATAAAAATCCTTTTCTATTCTACATGTCTTTAAAAAATTTCTTAAGAATCACAAATCTATTCCTAACTGCATTTATAGCCCAAACTAACCTCCATTACTAGAACATATTTTAACAAAAATTAGAAATCATACACTTCCTGTAAGTAAAGAATAATTAAGTCACATCCAGAATTAATATAGTCTAGGGTAAAAGATTATACAAGACACTTTCTGTTCGGCCAGTAAGTTGATAAGTTTTAAAAGTATAGAAGGGTAAGGTACTTTGCCCAATTTTCTTTCTTAACAATAAAATGGGGTCAAATCTATGCTACTCTTTGAGAAGTAATGCACAGCCTATTCATTCAACAAGAAGGAATCTATTGAGTATTCAGCTCTAGATATATAGTATATGATGTTTTCTTCAAGGCACTTATAAGCTATTCATACACTAGAATAAATTGCCCAAGGGATATTAAACAAAGCAGTGAGTCTAATGGTTAGAAATACAGGCTTTGGAGTAGATAGCTGACTACTTAAGGTCTGTGACTGAACAAAAATTTTAAGGTTCTTAAGTCTCAGCCTCAGGATAACATCCATTTCTGAGTTATCTGTGGGAATTAAATGAGATTATATACAATATATTAATATATATGAAATGATTAGCAGTGTCTAGCATATTATGAACAATAATATATGATAGCTACAAATAAAAATCCATTAAGTGGTTCAAACACTAAGTGATCTCAAAACACAGCAGACGGAAGAAAGTTTAATGTTGTTAGGAGGGTTCAGAAGAGTTAAAAACTGGTATGAACTTTGATGGACGACAGATGAAGGTACATCCCAGGCAGAGGGGCCCTGACAGCTAAAGCATAAACAAGGTCTAGTAAGTGCATCTGATTAGCTAGTGTGGAGGGTTTATGTAGATAAGGAGCAAGCCCACTCTGAAGAGTCTTTAAAGTCAGACCAGGAACTACTAATGTATATTGTCACTATTGCAATAATTACATGATAAAGACATACCCGACAACCATCTAATAAATCTTCAGGTGCTTGAAATTCACTGACATCCAGATTTTCTAGATTTTCAAGTGTAGGTCCCACTTTGCTGTTAAGAACTGAATTACATATTGATTCACTTATGCAACTTGCATTTATGTTGGAAATATGGCTGACATCTGAAAGAGTACGACCTAGGTATTAAACAAAGACATATAAGTTTGTGAAGATAAAATAACTGATTAATATTTTCCTATAAGTTAACTTTTCTTATACACACAGGGCTATGAACAATTTTCAAAGTAAGATTCAAGATTACTGAAATCTTGGTGACAAAGTATAAGAAGAAAAAATGAAACTAAGGTTCATATCTTATTTAAATGAAAATATATTTAATATATTTTCTTAATAGTGGCTTCCTTCCAATAAAAATCTGAAGTTGCTTGCTTTAAGGTCCAGGAAGCTTACATTTGAAAAAAAAATTATAAATATTTGTTAAATTGTCAACATGACATCTACAAAATAGAAAGTTTTAAATTTTGTATGAATACAGATGATGTCTAACACTTGCAGCAAACTAATAAAGAAAATGTACTAATAATATTTGCACATCAGTCAAGTTTTAAAAAGTTTTTACGTCTTTATCTGTTAGTATTCTTAATTTCTTTAATCATCTTCTGCTTTACATCAGGGTTTGAAAGTATGCATTATAAAAAGAAATATCAGGAGTTCTGGACTAAGTTTTCATACAATTGGTTATTTTATTATACAATTATGCCCGGAAGCATAGCAAGAACAGATGGAATTCCCTACTATATCCCACTAATCCTATTAACCAATCAATTCTTACACAGAAAATTGATTATTTACTTTAATCCCAATGAGACTGACCATCAATTGTGTGACTCTGACCAGTAGGAGTTGAAGTATCAGGCACAGTCTTTGTTTCTGGTTTAGGCTCTGTCTTGTATATGGATTCATCCTGACAAAAACCCTTCTCAACACTGTCAAAAAACCATTGTGGGGTCACACAGTGTATATTCCATCGTTTGGCACATTCATATTTCTGACCTATCAAGTTTATTAAGAAGAGAGAGATACAAACCATTAAACTCTGTCTTGGCAGAAACCTTCAAATTATGATAGGTTATGGAAAAAACCCACCTGAGACAAAATTAAAGTTACCAGTAATTATGCTTACCTTTTTTTTTTTTTCTGTTTTTGCTTGTTTGTTTTTATTTGTTTTCCAGGAGGGCGCAGCTCAGTGTCCCTCAGATCCCCACAGATGTGGGGATCGAACCAGCAACCTTGGTGTTATTAGCAGCCCCCTCTAACCAACTGAGCTAACTGGCTAACTCTTACTTTTAAATAGTACACTAGGTAGTATATTAAAAAGCAATAATTTATAATTGGGTTATTACCCAATTACATTTTCTATGCTATGTGAGGGGGTTTCTCTCTTACAAAATTATATAGAGACAGAGGCAACTGTGGGGTAACTGAAATATTAGACTTGGTTCAAGTATAGCCTCCATTACTGAATTTCTTTACATCAGTTAAATCAGATAAATTTCTTTATCTGTAACATGGAATAACTCACAGAATTACATGGTTTTAATAAGACTGCATAAAACAACTGTGAAAATTATAAATGTTCACAATATAAAAAATACCACCTTTCAATAGACTACTCCTGTGTCAACTGGATTCTACTTGAAGTCCAGGATAGATATGCAAATAGACAAATAAATTATATTAAAACATATATTCTTTTACTGCCTTAAAAATATTTTAACACAATATATTTTGAAATAGTATCATAGAGAAACATATAATAAACAGTAACAAGTTTTTTTTTTTACATTCTTGAGCTCGAAGAGATAAATTGCCCTCAGATTCAGAAAAATCAATAGCAGTTATCAACTCTACTCAATAGCAGTTATCAACTCTACTCACAATCATATTATCATAATTGGTCATACCCAAAATTCTGACTTAAGGACAATTACCAATTAACAGTATTTTTTTCTAATTTTCTTATCTTGATAGCTGAGTACACAGTATAGATATGACGTAATAAAAACACCAACAAAATTCTTTTCTCATCAATTTGTATATATTTCAAGGGTACTAGTAAAAAAATATTCTCCAGAATAGATATGAAGGTTATAGAACACCAACATTAATAAGCAGTTTTAAGGAGTTCTTACTAGTAATATATTTTTCTTCTTTTAATTGCCTCATGTTCTGCAAAGTGTATCTTCAAGTTAAAACTTGCAGTTCATTCAGTAAAGCTAATGCATGAAATTAAAAACTATACCAAGCTTTTAAAATGCGTCACTAGAAAGAAATATAATTTCACGACATTTTTCACTTTCTTGTTATTCATTCAAATTTCTTATCTCTTTAAGAATTTGGTAACTGAGTAGAGGACTTTTTTTTTTTGCAAAAAAAATCAAAAGATCTGCTACACTTAAGTAAAACACTGAAAACGAATTTTTAAAATATATTTATTCAATGACCTGGATAAACACTAGCCATGCAATTTTCCCAGACTGAACCAAACAATCTTTGTACGATTTTAGGACAAAGAGTATCATACTAGATTAATGACACATCAGAAGCAAAAGCTATTCTGTAAAGATCGTAACATGTTAAACACGAGAGAAAATTTTGCATTTGTCCATTTGGGAAGTACAGTTTTACCTTTTGGTTCTTGCACAATGAGGTGTGTACATTCATTCATTTTCAATTGTCCCATGTATTCACCTCCATGCTTCACTGTGAGCTGCTGAACTGTCTTCCTGTCTAAGCCACACAAGCCAGTCACACAGATTACGCAACCAAGAAAAATAGGACACTTGAAATCTTCCATGTTTACATCGGTATATCTAGCTATTTTTCTGGGGAAAACAAATGATAAAAAGGAAAAGAAAACATATTAAATATACCAGAGTTTAAAAACATCACTAATGCTTCTCTCATTTTTTAGGATTTTCATTGTTTTTAAGAAAAGGGGAACTGACAGACACACAGAATTACACTAATTGCTGATCTAGCTCAGTACCATGTCTCTAGTAAAAAGTAATGTTTCAGATAGTCTCTCAAAACTGTTTTAGGGGAAAATATTTCATTTATTTTAAGTCCATGCTGGTCAAAGTAGTGTATTTTCCAAAATTTTAAGTCTCACTCTCCACTTAAAAACTCAAAGGTTCTTTGGTTGCCTACTAGCAAAATGGACTTTTTAATCCTTCTGTTATCCTATATAAACAAGCAATGATTTGGGGCAGAATACCAACAATAAAATCATCATTCGGTAGCCATGCTATGCAGATGTGCTGATGACAGGGGCTGGCAGTGAGGGTGTCAATGAGGAGACATGTTTAGGATGTGCTGGATGGCGTTGAAGTAAGACTGGAAAAATGCCTATTTAATTCAAACAGTGGTACCTGGACTTAGGGTTGTTAATCAAATTTTAGGGGAAACTCAACTCTGTGCCTTGAAATAGGCTCTAAGCTCCACAAGAGAAGAGATGCCGTGCTGTTTGGCTCACTACGTATACCTACTACCTAGCTCAGGCCAGACATATAAAATGGGCTCGATTAACGTTTATTGAATGATCACATTCTAGTTAATAGTTTACATGTTTATATTCAGTCTTACATATACCCACTTTGGGAGGGACTACTACTTGTCAAAATGGCTAATTTTTTCTCCATCTTAACATATGGAGAACAGTACTGAAGGGTAAACCAACATGAGAATTACAGCTGCCAAATTCATTTTTCTCAACCATTTTACAAACATTCACTGCTGAAAACAATTTTATTATCGAAGCATTAACCTTGTAGCTAACGCTAAACCCATAGCCCATTGCACCTATCAACTTCTACCCTGATAATAACAGCTTCTAGATTCTGCTTTTTTGTTTCAATGGAGTGAAAAGCAATGATCCCATTTTTGTCCCTGAATAACAGATCCCAAGAGGATACCACAGACACCCACATGAAAACCCACAATGAGCCAAAATGACTGACTGTATCGTTTTTCAAATCTAGACAGTATCTAAATGTCTTTCTTACCTCTCTTGTGACTTCTGCCAAAGTGTTTTTACCCAAGAAGGAAGCAAAATAGGTTTGTTTAGGTTTGCGGCAACTAAATACTTTTTGCTGCCAACTTCTCCGGCAATAAGATGAGTTACTGATATATTAAGGTCTCTGTACACGCGTCCACCCATCATTTGCACACACTTATGAACTTCTTCCTATAGCTCCCAAAGAAAATACATTATTAATAATAATGTAAGCAATCTTTCTTCTATTTTTATACACTATCCCATAAATATCTTTTGTTGTTATCCTGAATACACAAAGGTTTCTCACCATTATAAAGTTAAATAATTAACCAAATTACTTTTTGCAAGTAAGATAAATATGAATTATAAATAAATTTTAAAATAATTACCTTTACACAGTATTCTCCCATGTTTCTCTTTAAATGCCATGAAGTTATAAACTATCTTGCCTCTGTATACGAGTATTTTTTAAATATGTAAATTACATGTATAACACAGAACTATATATTATATATCTGTTAGAATCCTTTTTTAATATATTAACTGTCTATGGTGGAAACTAAGTGATTCAAACACAAACTCACTGACTATATGAAGAAAAAGTGAGTTTCCTTTTAAATCAAAACAAAAACTTCAATTAGCCAGTTTTCAATAAAACAGATTCCATTATATTCAATTTATTAAAAAATAAAAAAGATACACACTGTTGTATATTGACTTTGTATACTGTATATTTGTAAAGTATATTCTACACAGTGAAAAATTAAGTGTGGAAATACAGATAATCACGATATTCCTCAGCACTTCAACACCCAACACCTACCCTTTTGTCTTTTTCCAGGCTTGTACAAGATACAGTTATATCAGACATAACCATATTATAAACTGGATGTTCAGCTCTTGGGACACATCTCTGGTGTTGCATGCAAAATATAACTACTTGAGGACCAACAATTCTGCAGCCAAGCTATAAAAAAAGAAAAAGTTCAGTAAGTAGGAAAAGACCTCCAGTCTTATAAAATTACATTTTGTAATATTTACCAATTCTTTATAGAAGTTGATGACCACTGTAGAAAAATCACCAAATTGTTACAAGGAAAAAATAGACACACTAACACATTAGATACACAAACACAAATAAATCAAAACAATGCAGGCTATCAAAATAAACTCTAAGAGCTACACTCACTCAAAATTACCATCAAAATTTTAATCTTTGAAACAATCTTAATAATGGGGCATGAGTAATACTCTTATGCTAAAATAATTAGGAAATATCCACATATATTTTTCAAATGACACACCCAGCCAATGAAGTAGACTGAAAATGTAAGCCTAAACTCCTCTCTAAAATACCTCTTATGTCACATAAAAAAACATATAATCCTAGGCAGTTTCTACATTTGTGTTTTAAATACTTTGCAACTCAGTCTTTCCAAGGAAGAGCCACAAAGACTTCGCCTATGATATTGCAGGTTACTCAAAAAATCACCTTTCATTTTCATTGATAATTGAGTTAAGAAAAGCGAAGTCTTGCTCAACACCAGCACATTCAACATTCAAGCCAGACTAAAAACCCTACAGTTGTCAAAGTCACCATGGCATGACTGACTTAAATATCTACAAGGTAAATGATTATTGCTATCTTCTTGGTCAGCCATAAGAAAACTGAGTTTTGATGCTATCGATTCTATCTGACAAGCAGTAATATTTCCAAAAGGAGAGTAAGACCAACAATGCTTTTGGCAAAAGTGGGCACACCTTCCATAAATTGTACAGATACTTCATCTACCTACTCTTCTATGTTTCCTTCTTCAAACAAGAATCAATTCTTTGTAATCCGGATGGAATTACAGCCAGCTTATTTTCATTTCAGTGCTTCTCTTCTCCAGATACCAAAAAAAAGTAATGAGTCAGTAGACTCTAAAATCAACAAAAAAGAAATAGAATGGCTCACTGGTATGTATACAATATTCATCTCCAAATGCTTCCTTTTAGCATCTAATTTTTCAGACCCTACACAAGGCACAGGCGTTAAAATTCTGTGTCCACAATAGGATTTATAGATGATGTAATACAGAATTGTACACCTGAAATCTATGTAATTTTACTAACAATTGTCACCCCAATAAATAAAAAAATAAATAAATTCTGTGTCCAAGAGCACGTAGGAAAGACAGTAAGTAACCAAACACTATGCTGAGGTCTTTTCCTACTTTTTATTATTTCTCCCTGAAATATCTCGCAATCTCTCTGAGTTTAAGTACAGAACTCCATCACTAAAATGCTTCATTACTATGGGGTTCACTTATACTAAGTTAAATCCCCTGAAACATAGAAACTACATAAAACAAAAGTCTATTATAACATAATTAGCCTTTAAAAATATTCTGGTCTCCCAAAACCAAAGGATTCCTCTGTATTCATAATTTGCATACTTCATGATCAGTAAAGAACTTACATCCACCGAAGCAACAACAAACCAAAAAACAGACTACTGAAGGAACGTACTAAAAGTTAGCAAACCTTTTTGAGGTGATCAAAGACAGCACCCCTAAAAGGGTCGCAGATATAAAGTGATCTATCATTCTCCTTTATCTTCAATGCTTCTTCTTCTGTAATAATCTGAAGATATTCTTCTGATTGGAACTCTTTTATTGACTGAAAGAAAAAATTGAAGTAAGATTACACCTAAAATTAGTCACCTGTATTTAAGTCCTATGAAGTCTATCTTCAATATCTATCTCAAATCCAGCCTTTTTTTCTATTGGAAATACCATCACCTCTCACTTAGACCTTCTCTCTCCTCTGCCCTAAATCTGTTCTCCACACCTAACAATCTTTTTAACAAAATAAATCAGGTCATGCCACCCTCTGCTCAAAACCTCCAATGGCTTCCCAGCACACTCAGAATAAAATCCACATTTCTTATGATGGCCTACAAGACCAGAGAGTCTGGCCCCTCTGCCTGTTTCCTCACCTTTACCTTTTACTTCTCTCTCCTCTTGCTTATCTCTAGCTACTCCTACTTTCTTGTTAGGACTGGAACAAGCAAAGCATGACATCATTTAGAGGCTTTGCTCTTGTTCCCACTGCCTGGAATACTCTTCTCCCAGGTCCTCACCTGACTTGATCCCTCATTTCAATCAGACCTGTTCAAATGTGACCTCCTCAGAGATGCCTTTTCTGATCATACTTTCTAAAATACCCTTTCCCTATTCCTCCAGTCTATGTCATGAAGAAAAATAATATGGGTATTATGTACATATATGTAGATTTGTCTCAATCCCTTACAAGAAAGTTTCATGATCTTGTTTGCCACCACATCCTGGCACCCAGTAAGCACTCAAATATTTTCTGAACAAAATGTGATGTCCTTATGTTAGACACTTAGAATGATCCTTTTAAAACAATTAAATCAGATTACATTACTCTTCTGATTCAAACCCCACAGTGAATCTCTACCTCACTGAAACTAAAAGCCAAAGTCCTTAGGATGGCCCACAAGGCCCAACATGACCCTATAGTCTTACGCTCTGCAGCATCCCTTAATCGTCCCCCATCCCTTGCTCACTACACTACGGTCACACTAATGTTGGACAGACACTCTAAGCACTTTCCCAGGGGCCTCTGTCTGTTTGCTGAAATCTTCCTCAGATATCCAAAGAGCTAACTATCTCACCTCCTTCAAGTATACTCAAGTATCCATAAAACCTATCCTGATCACACGCTATTTAAAATTATAACCTTTCCTTCTCTTCCTCCCCAACAAACATCCTCCAAACCCCTTAACCTGTTTTTGTTCTTTTCTGTTCCCAAAGCACTTCTTAGTACACTGGAATACTATATAGTTTACTCATTTATCATGTCTGATTGTCTATTTCCTCCTGCTAGAATAGAATGTAAACTCTGAGAAAGTCGGGATCTTTGCCTGCTCTGATCATTGACGTATCCCACGTACTACAACCGTGCTTATCAGACCATGGACACTCAATAATTCTTTGCTGAATGAGTGAACTTTAAAGAAAAACCTGCTACAACAGAGCATCTTAAGCTTTCATGTACACAGGGATCACTCTGAGGAGCTTGTTAAAATGCAGATTCTCATTGGTAAGCATGAGTTGGGGCTCAAGGCTCTGCGTTCATAACAAACTCTCAAGCCATGCTGCTGCTGCTGGGAGCTGTAAGCAGCAAGTCTGCACCTTACCCCTAAGCCTCCCGTATTACACTGTACATATGAAACATACTTTTAACAATTAACCCCCCCAAAAATGAAGTATAACCAGTACATGGCTGACTGAAAATTTTTCAACACACAAAGGTCTGCTCTGGTTAGTAGACAAAAGAAAGCAACTTAACTTCCAAAAACAGCAGGTCTGCCACTTTCAATAGAAATGTCACAATAGATTTGATATATAATGACATATCTATATTAATGTAGAGTAAAACTACATATTATGAAAATAATTATTACCAAGGCATAAAAGCTCAATATATCAAAATCACTAAAATCAAGAAAATGAATTCACAGGATTAAACAAGATGTTTTCAACTGTTCTTACCTCAAGAGCTTTGAGAAAACATTCGGAATTGTCTGAAGACTTTAAAAACTTCACAAAAAACGGTTCTTTGTCATTTTTGGACATTTTAAAACTGTCAAAATAAAGGAACCATTAACAAGAACAGAAACACATTACGTATGAAGTTAAATGCTTAAAGTACCTATTTTTCTGTGCAGACAAGGATGCCTAAGGATAGACATTTTGGCCTCGTCCATGAATTCAACCATCTCCTTTGTAAGAAACGCTGGAATGTGGGCAAAGTCAGGGAGAAATATGACAACACCAATCCTTGCAAACCAGAGAACGAAATTAATGCCCCTAAACTGAATACATTTGAGGACCCTTGCTATGGGGGTGGGGGGTTGTCTAAGTCCCCCCAGCCAATGAACATTGAATTGCACTTGTCTTAAGGATAATCAGAATGAATTTGTCCCTGCGGGTACCCATAGCCCGCGAGGTTTGTTCACCCCTCATTAAACGAACTTTAAATATAAACACATATGGCAGGTAGCAAGGTCATGCCCCCAACAGGCAGGGCGCTCTTGCTCCCTAGCTCCTGGGAAAGGCCTGGCTCCTGGCCCAGTCGCCCCCACGTCCTCCTTGGAGTTTAAGTCCCACCCGCCGGTTACAAGGGCAGGAAACGAGGGCCCCGAAGGCCAGAGGAAGCGTCGCGACCCCCAGCTGGGGTGGGAAAGAAGCAAGGTCCTCTGTCCGCGCCTCACTCACCTCGGTGGAGCGTGGGGGTTTGGGGACGGTGAGTGGGGGGCCGCGCGGCTGGCAGGACAGCGGCGGGGGTCGGGCGCCAGCCCGGCGCACACCCGCCGAACCCGCGGCACCCCCGGCCCGAAACACGCAAAACCCGGAAATTGCGAGGCCTGGAACCGACTTTCGCGCCAACCGCGCGGACGAACTCGCCTCTTCTGGCGGAAGTGACGTTGTGCGCAGCTGCGGCAGGAAGGTGGAATCGTCGAAAGCGGTGGTGGGTGGCAGAGCCGCGCTTCGCTCGGTGGGCTGTGGGGTTTGCGGTAAGCTGGGGCCGGGTGACCTGGGCTCGGGGCTTTGAGGGGCGGGCCTGGGCGACCCTGGGAGTTGGCCGAGCGCCCTCGGCGCAGGGGCTGGGGCCGCAGGCCAGGAGTACCTCAGAGCAGGTCCTAACATTTGGAAAAATAAAGTTGGGGCAAAGAGTTTTCTCAAGAAATATTTTATACCTGCTGTAGGCCAGGCAGTGAGAGAGAAACCGTTTATTATCATCCAAGACAATCCTGTGAGGCAAGTAGTAGTATCTCCATTGTAGGCACGGAGAAGCTGAGGCTTAGAGACATTCAGGGATGTGTCCAAGGTCAGACTGTAAGTGATGGAATTAAGATGTTAGACAAGTCTTTGACTTGTGGACGAAAATGGAGTTCTATGGAAAGTAACCTCACAGGGTGATCCGATCAGAAATTCATAACTGGGCATGTCATGAGGGGTAGTCACGCCTCAGGCATATAACTTGAGTAAAAGGCTTGTCTTTGCCTTAAGGCAGCCCTGTCCATTGTTTTTGTGCATCAAGGTTAACAACATCTTTGAAATGCCCCCCATCAGACTTTCTAAAGTGAATCTTAATTATCCTGTAATCCGATCCCGACTTGCCTTGCTTTCTGCCACCTTCCTGTAATCTTCCTTACTTCTTAATCTCAAAGGCATGAAAAAAATTGCAAATTTATTCTCAAAGAATCTATCTCAGTCTGTTGAGATCTTGCTTCCAGGTGTATCTGTTTGACTCAGACAAGTTTTTACAAAAATTCTCTACAGGTTTGGACATTCTTAATGTCCACAGGCTCACGGACTGGGTTCTTTATCCTCCAATATAGCAAGAGTGTGATTACTGCCTACCACTTTCAGCCAAGAAGGCTGAAGGGGAGAAAAATGTCAGGATGACTCGAATTATACACCTAGTGCAAAGGGGTCTTTGCTGAGCTCTTCAGTGGTCTTCCCCCACTCTTGGGCCCTCAATGAGCATATCATTTTCTAACTCCCTGAGTGTAGGAGAGACTCTGGGATGGAAACTAATGTTCAAATGGCAAAGATTCGGGGAAGAGGAGGTAAAATGGGACTATAGAATCTTGGCTTATTCATTACCAATGACAGACTGCTTAGGTAGTGTTTATTTTATGCTTGACTCTTGAGATGAGAAGCTCATGATTTTGGACTGAGTAATGTGACAATTTAATGCCATATACTTCCATTGTTTTCTTTTCTTCTTAGCACCTAAAGATGGCAATGAGCTGCTTGAGTCTAAATGTGTGACTATACCCAAAGAAGGTGAGTCAGTAACAGTAACACTGGGCTCAAAGGTAAAGGCCCAGCCCATTGTTGTTTTGTTTAAAAATAAACAAAAGTTACTGGATTTGTTAAAAAAAAAAAAGATGTCACAGTTAATTGTTAAGCAAATCTGTTTTGAAACTATAGTAATAATTACTATTTATAGGGTACTTTTCATTCCTACTTACACTATTCCTGTTTACTTTTCCCATCAATCCTGTAGTATGTGGGCATCATTGTCCTGAGTTGTGTAAATGGGGAAAATAAGGCTCAGGGACTGTGTAACTTGACCAGGGCCACATAGCTGGGAAGTGGCTGCACCTAGGCTTGAGAAGAGGCAGTGTGACTGGAAACCCCGTGGCCTTCCTGATCAACCACATTTCTCCTTGTCACATGCTGCCTGCCCATCTCTGCACGAAGGTCAGCATCAGGACAGGAGCCCATTCCTGACATTTCTGGGGCTGGGTGGAGGCCTCTCGATGGAAGGAGAGTCACAGATGTCACTAATGAAGATGAGGAAAAATGATATCAACCCTTTGGCCAGCTGTATTATAGCACTGTTTCCCCGAAAATAAGACCTAGCCGGCCAATCAGCTCTAATGCGTCTTTTGGAGCAAAAATTAATATAAGACCTGGTCTTATTTTACTATACGACTAGGTCTTTATAATATAATATAGTATAGTATAATGTAATATAATATAATACCGGGTCTTGTATTAATTTTTCTTTTTGCTCACTTTCTTTTTGCTCCAAAAGATACATTAGAGCTGATTGTCCAGCTGGTCTTATTTTCAGGGAAACAGGGTAGCAGGGGAGTCGACCTCATCTTTAGAACAGGAGACCAGGTGACAAGTTCTCCCATCTGTGTCTCCACACAGGCAGACAGGGTCTATTCTATATCTGTCCCTGAGGGACCTAATCTTGGGCAGTAACTAGAGTGGTAGTTCTCTATCTGATGTACTGCCTGGACCAGCTGCATCAGCGCCACCGAGGATTTGTTGGAAATAAAAATTCTTGGGCCTGACCTGAGGCCTGCAGAGTCCAAAACTCTGGGGATGGGTCCCAGCATTCTGTGTTTTCAAAAGCCCTCCAGGTGATTGTGATGCACATTAAAGTTTGTTTGAACAAAGATTTTTTAGGAAAGGGTGAAAGGGGTTATATGGGTTGTGGTTATTAAGATGGTGAAAATGGGGAATAGCTGTGATATGCCCTCAGGCAGCTGCCTCAGAAGGTGGAGTTTGGATTAACTTTCCCCTCACTTTCCTGGCTTTCAGGGTCACCTCCCTATTTCTTTGGCACTTTTGTCACCTAGAACCAGACACTCCAGACCCTGCTTAGAGTAAGATTAAAGGGAAATTTATATTTATCCTTTTTAGAATGAAAAAACACAGAAAACAAATATGACAAGATAGTTACTTTTAAAATATGGGTGGTGCGAATATGACTATTTCTTGTTATATTTTGCTACATAGATAAGATTTCTCAAAATTTTAAAAATAGATTTTTTGAGAGTTTTATATTTTCTAGTACTATAAATGAATAAATATGTATAAATAAAGGGATTATGATTTTAAAATGAGGTGAGTAAATTATCTTTATTGCTGCAGAAATAGGTTTTGCAGTGGCAAAATATTTGTATAGACTGTTGTCTTCAGTAACCTGGAAGGTAAAACATAGACCTACAGAGTCTGCTGAGGGGCAGGGAAGGAGGTAAAATTGAATGTTAGCAGCATTTGTTGGTTGGTACTGGCTGCATTTAGCAGATATTATAAGAAAGAGACAACAAGCTCATGGAAGAATTGGCTTGTTTGCAAGAAAACATAAAAGAGAATTTATAAATCCAAAAATGTGAGGTTTTGCAAGTTTGGAAAAGCTGAGTGCGTCTAGGTGCTACAAACAAGAGGTAAACCTAAGAGACGTTTTGAGCAGCACACGTCCATTACCACTCATCCATGTGGAAGAGACCTAGTTAAATAGTATGGTCCTTCCACCCAAGCTGGGTAAACACCATCAATTGAGAGAGAGGTATTGTGCCCAGGATCACAATCAGGCTTGAAAATTAGTTCTAGAGACAATGTGAGTATGGCTACTACTGTATTCCCCCGAAAATAAGACCTAATTGGAAAATAAGCACTAGCATGATTTTTCAGGATGACAACTCCTGAACATAAGCCCTAATGTGTCTTGGAGCAAAAATTAATATAAGACCCAGTCTTATTTTGGGGGAAACGCGGTACTGTAGGGAAACAACTCTACCATGTCTTCCTGGCAACTTTGCATAGATCCATATAGGCAGAGGTTGGGATGGCAGTATATCTGAGCCCCTGGCCAAACACCTTGTGATCCTGCTGGAACGTGACAGGATGGGAAGCCTCTAAGGAACAGCTAGCTAGGAGAGCACCTCTCACTCACCTTCCTGCCTCCCCAGGAGGTTGTGATCACTTTCTCATTGCCTCCCAGATTCTGATGAGGTAGGGGGTTCTCTGCCCCACTCCCTCAGAATAGAGCTGCAGAATATAAAACCACTTAGCTGCTATCTACATTTGGCTCCTCAGAGATGGGGTTTCCCACAACACACATTGCAGCCCCTTTCCTTTCAGTGTCATCCTTTTTGGTGCGTAAAACGGAACTGGGGAGCTGGCACCTTTGGCTTATTCTGTTTTGCTCTCTATGGAAGTAATAATCTAAAAGTGTCTCGTGTCTTCACCAGTCTAATCAGTCAGGCCTCACCCTTGACCTTATATATGTGAGGTTGACAACTACCACATGAAACTGAATGGAAGCAAATAGATATGCAGGTTATTAAAGTTTTGAGATAATAGCTTTGTGAAGAAAGCTAGAAACCTGGAGTATTCGAACTTTGATACAATCTTCAAGGTTGCATAGTAGGAAGTGGGTAAAAAGTCCTACAGCCCCAAAGAAGCATGAACTCTTCAATGCCGTGCAGATGTGGCTAGAGAGAAAGATGGAAAGGGAAGACCCTCCCAGAGGGAGGTGCCAGGGACCTTGGAGAGCAATGAGCAAAGGAGCTACTTTCAGAGTGAAACTGAATCTAATCAAGCAGAGGAACCAACCACCCAGTCATTGCCTGTCCAGCAGGACTTTAGAGTTGACGCTGATCAGCAACAGCTATGGGTCTTCATTCCCCTTTCTGAAAGAGGGTTTTATTGTAGTTATTGTCCCTGCTCCACCAATGTATATCAGCTGTGCAGTTGGGGGGTGGGCAGCACCTTGTGTTTTCAGTCCATATGTCACTGGACTGTAAGGTGGATTCTGGTAGAGACAATGTAGCAGAACTTTAGTATCCCACACATATCCCCTCAACCATGCCACTCTTAAGCACATTGGGAAACTTCTACCTGCCAACCTACCAGCATCCGTGTTTCTTTACATGAAGGCATTCTCTGACACCAGGAGTCTGCTTTGCCACCTGCACAGTAGGCCAGAGGGTGAGAGGTTATGACCTATGGACAAAACTCTCAAACAATGACTAACAAAAATTGGTGTACAAAACTCTTGTTTGCATGCCCCTTGGATGGAATATTCTGCCCTGGCTTTCAGAGTTTTCTCAGTGGAATTAATCTCCGTTCTCCACAGTGGTAACTGACTTTTTAGTACCTCGCTTAGATGCCTTCTTTTCCCTGTCTCACTTCCCCTGTATCTTATCTGTGTTTCTTTACTTACTAAATAAAATACTTGAAAAGTCTTGTGTAAAGTCTGTTTTCTGGGAAAACTCAAACTAAGACAGAAGATCCAAGACATGTGCCCCCTTTACATAGTGTGTGTTGTTGCTGGGAAGAAGTTGCCAAGTTTTCCGATTGCCAGCAAGTGTTTCCGGTTGCCAGCCTCTTCGCATCTAGATGGGGTCATGTGATATAGGTAGAAGTGATGCTTATTACTTCCAGGCCTGGTCGATGAAAACCTCTTGTACTACCTTCCACAGTCTTCCATATTCTGGATGTCAACACGTAGGGCAATCTTGGAAGCCACATACTGAAAATGGCAGAGCCTCTCAGCCTGGATCTCTGAATGACTGACTAGAGTTATGAAAGTGAACTCCCCATCCCTGTCTCTCCAACAAATTATCACCACTGCTGCCAGAGGTGAGCTTGTGTTATGTTAAACCATTGAGATTTGGAACTTCATTTTTTATGGCAACTAGTACCAATCTAATCAATTCTGAATTTAGTAAGGTTTAAACAAATGTGTTGCCACTTTAAAACATATTTATTGGGCTGGCCCGGTGGCTCAGGCGGTTGGAGCTCTGTGCTCCTAACTCCGGAGGCTGCTGGTTCGATTCCCACATGGGCCAGTGGGCTCTCAACCACAAGGCAGTTCAACTCCTCGACTCCCGCAAGGGATGGTGGGCAGTGCCCCCTGCAACTGAGATTGAACACAGCACCTTGAGCTGAGCTGCCGCTAAGCTTCCGGATGGCTCAGTTGGTTAGAGTGTGTCCTCTCAACCACAAGGTTGCCGGTTCGACTTGACTCCCACAGGGGATGGTGGTCTGCGCCCCCTGCAACTAGCAACGGCAACTGGACCTGGAGCTGAGCTGCGCCCTCCACAACTAAGATTGAAAGGACAACAACTTGAAGCTGAATGGCACCCTCCACAACTAAGATTGAAATGGACAATAACTTGACTTGGAAAAAGGTCCTGGAAGTACACACTGTTCCCCAATAAAGCCCTGTTAAGAACAACAACAACAACAAAAAAAAAAAACACTTGTCTTTATTTCCACAAAGGTCCTTAGAAAAAGGAAGAGTGAAACTGCTCCAGAGACAAATGCCAGAGACCACATGGGGAAAGCATGGACTGTGGGAGCAGGCTACCTAGGTTGAATGCTGGCTCTGACATATACTAGTTGTCTGACCTTGAGCAAGTTACTTAAACTGTGTGTTTCACTTTCTTCCTATACCAAATGGAGATGAGACCGTGTTTCCCTGAAAATAAGACCTAGCCGGACCATCAGCTCTAATGCGTGAGTCTTTTGGAGCAAAAATTAATATAAGACCCGGTCTTACATTATAGTAAAATAAGACCGGGTCTTATATTAATTTTTGCTCCAAAAGTTGCATTAGAGCTGATGGTCCGGCTAGGTCTTATTTTTGGGGAAACATGGTAGTAGCATCTACTTCATGGTGTTACTGCAAATTAATATTTGAAAAGCACTTAGCTTAGTGCCTGGTACACAGTTAATGATAAATTTACAAATTCCTACTTTTCCAAAGGCAGTTCTTGCCATGAAGTCTTTAAATTGTTTCTGACAATACAATCTTTAACCTTCTGCTCTGCTATTGTGAGAGGTTGTGCCAAAGCAACAGATGGCTTTAGCACTTTGGATGTCCTTCCTTTGCAATATAACTTTGTCCTTGTACACAGGAAGCTGTCAGAGTTTGCTCCATTCTGAGGTCAGAGAGCACATTGGCCCTTTTGGGTTTGAGCTGTGTTAGCTTTAGGTAGATCATTAACCTTAGGAGGAATGTTCACCTCTTGACCGTTGCTGGTTTTTGTCCACAGACCTATAGAGAAGATTGCTCAACCCACTTTTGAGACAAATCATTTATGTGCATTTTTTCATTTATTTGATATTTTTTGAGCCCTATATTATACCAGATCCTATTTTCCAATCTAGAATTAGCATGCTGAACAAGTGAAATGTGGCCTCTGCCCCCAGAGACCCTATTTCCTTTCAAAGGTATAAATAAATGAAATGAGAGCTAGAGCAGTTATAAATGAGCACAATAACCTATAAAATTCATTCATTAAGAAATAATAGAATCTTAAAAAAATAAAGATAAAAAATATAGTCCTCACCTGTGCTCTCTCATGACATAACCTGTGCAGGAATTGCACGCTTGTTGAGTGCATCGAGAAGATGTGGATAAAGCACCAGAAAACATTTATTTAAGAGCATTAGAGACTAGAGTTGCAAAATTTCTGGAAAAGGGAGGGTAACAGAGGTGAGACGACATTCTGCAACCACATTTTTCTGGAGGAATTTGCCACTTCTGGGCACAAGACAGGAGGCTTTGCCCGACAGAGGGCCACTGCTAGCAGAACTTACGGCAGTCTCAGGGCTGGAAAAACAGAAGTGGAGGCAAGATCCCAATGAGAAGGGAGGTGCAGAGAACTACGCCTGACAAATGACCAGTTTTTCCCTTAAGATATTTGGCATAGTTTGAAGCTCCATGGAATGAGGCAAAAACATTCTTTACCGGAAAGAGCTCTCAATGAGCATACCAGGTGTATTCGTTTCCTATGGCTGCTGTAACAATTACCACAAACTTAGTGGCTTAAAATAACACAGTTTATTATCTCACAGTTCGATAGGTCAGAAGTCTGAAAGGGTCTCACTGGGCAAAATTGAAGGTGTTATCAGGGCTGGGCTCATTTCTGAAGGCTTTACAGGATAATCCATGTTCTTACCCTTTCCAGCTGTAGAGATGCTCACATTTCTTGGCTAATGGCGCTACTCCCTTCCATCTTCAAATCCAGCAATGGCAGTCTTTCTTACATTGCATCACTCAGACACTAACTCCCGTTTACACATTTTAAAGGCCCTTGTGATTTCATTGGCCCACCCAGATAATCCAGGATAAAAGTCACCTGATTAGCAACTTTAATTCCATCTGCAATCTTAAACCTCCTTGCCACATAACAGCATTCACAGTTTGTGGGTTTAGGACATGAACATCTTTGTGGGGGAGGCGTGGGCATTATTCTGTGTACCACAGCAGGCTTTCAGTTGGGAGCCATGGAAGCTTATCAAAACTGCAACCTAGCCTTGACGTAGCTTGACCCCCCCCAGTTGAATCAAAGTGATCAGTCCCCATTCTATCTTTTTAGCAGAATCAAAGGGTGAACACACTTTGGAAATAATGGTATATCATCTGGAGCCTCTAAAATTTTATATGTTATGTCCAATTACTTGTTCAAGTAAAAATTATAAGGCATTCCAAGTGAAATATGTGTCCAAAAACTAATATAAAAATACACACTATAAATAGATCCACAAGAATCCAGATACTGCATTGAGCAGACAGAGAAGGACCCTTTAAAAGCTATGATCAATATGGCCAAGAAAATAGAACAAAATGTGATGAAATAGAGGAAAAGATGGTGAAAATAGTGGAAAAGATGGAGAAGTTCATTGGAGAATTGGAATCTATCAAGAAGAAATCAAATGGAAATTCTAAAAAGAAAAAGGTAATAATTCCCCTACAGATGCAAGAAAAAGTGCCCTTGGGCTTTCTGTCTGTCTGATTGTGGCAGCCAAGATTAAATGAGGGAATACAGTAATTACAAAACCGTGAAAAAATAATTTTTGCAACTCAGAAATAACCTTGTAAATAGTTATTCCAAAAAAGAATCTTAAAATGTGAATTTACATGAAAAAGGCAATAATTGATGTTGATTTCTCTATAAATGGATTTAACAGTGTAACAGATGCACAGAAGAGAGGATTAGTAAACTGGAAGACAGGCACAGAGAGAAAAAATAGAAATACTGAAAAAAACCACGATACATGTGTATCTTTAGAAGATTACTATATAATACAATTATAATCCCAGAAATAGAGTCAACAGACAATAGACAAGAGGAATATTTAACCACACAAAGGTTGAGAATTTTCCAAGTGGTGAAAAACAGCCCACACATTCACCCATATATTCACAGCTAGGGTAACATCACACTAGGCACACCATGGTCAAACCAAAGAAGATAAAGAATTTAAGGAGAGGGCGGCCAGATGGCTCAGTTGGTTAGAGCGTAAGCTCTGAACAACGGACTTGCCAGTTCGATTCCCACATGGGCCAGTGAGGTGCTCCACAACTACATTGAAAACGAGCTGCCACTGAGCTGCCGGAGGGGCAGCTAGATGGCTCAGTTGGTTAGACAGCGCGAGCTCTCAACAAGGTTGCTGGTTCAATTCCCACATGGGATGGTGAACTGCGCCCCTGCAACTGAAGATTGAAAATGGTGAGTGGACTTGGAGCTGAGCTGCGCCCTCCACAACTAGATTGAAGGACAATGACTTGGAGCTGATGGCTGTGGAGAAACACACAGTTCCTCAATATTCCCCAATAAAATAAAATAAAAATAAATAAATAAAAAGAATTTAAGGAGAATATTTTAAAAGTAGCCAGAGGAAAAAAACACATTACTTTCAGAGGAACAACAGTTGACTTCAGTTAACTTCTCAACAAAAATTATGAATAAAAGAAAAATTAAGTGACATTATTAAAGTTGTAGAAAAAAATAAGAGTGGAATATTATACTCAGTGGGGAAAAAAATCCTACAAAACTGTTAGTTAAAAACATTTAAATACCTGAGAAAATCCTTTGCCAGAAGATTTGCACTAAGAGAAAAGACTTCTTTAGACAGAATAAAAATGATCCCAAGAGCAATGAAAAGAGTAAATATGTGGTTAAATATAAATAAATATTAACAAATAGTATTTTGTGACATTCTAAACTATAAATATAATTAAAAGTGCATAACAATAATACAACAAAAACGAGTAAATGAAGTTAAAATGTTATACAGTCCCTAGCATTAGCAAGGAAGTTGTAGAAGTGATAATATTCCTTACACTGTAAGTCAGGGGTATGTGTTGTAATCTATTGGGTACTCAGTAAAAAATAGGAAAAGGATATGTAACAACTGAATAGAGAGAAAAGGATGGATTAATTAAAACATTGATTAATCTAAAAGATAGCAAGAAAAGAGATGATAGGGAACAAAGTAGGTTAGGCAAATAGGAAACAAATAATAAAGGGGTAGATACTACCCAAATATACCAGTAATTACATTAAATGTCAAGAAACTATAAATGCTAATTAAAAGTGTAAGATTGTTAGATGGGATTTTTAAAATATACACTGCTTATAAAAGACACTTTAAATATAAGGACACAAAAACACTTAACACAAAAGGATTAAAAAATATACTGTGCATACTTAGTCAAAAGAAAACTGGTGTAACTATACCAATATACCGATGACTTTAAGGCAAGAAATATTACTAGAGATAAAAAGAGGTATTTGTAATGATCATAATGATGAAGGAAATAACCCACCAGTAAGGTATCACAATCCCAAATATGTATGTGCTCAAAAACACAGTTTTAAAATTATATAAAGCAAAAACTGGCAGAATTAAAAGTGGAAATAGACAAATCCACAATCAAAATGGGGAACTTTTAACACACCTCTCTTGAGGAAAATAGGAAAATAAGGTCAAGGAAATCAGTGTAAAAATATTGAGTCACTATGTTGTACACCAGAAACTAAAATAATATTGTATGTCAACTATGGTACATTTAAAAAAATTGAAGATAGAAATGAACAATACAATTTTCAAATATGGATATATATGCACATAAACATATGTTTATGTATTTTATGTATATAACAGTATATAAATGAATGTTATTTATGTATTATACATTATATATGTATGTACGTATATAAATAAGTATAATAAATACAGCAATATTATTTTTGTATAGTATATATATGTAGTTTCTGTCATGAAAAACAGATGCAAAAAATCCTAACAAAATATTAGAAATCTAAGTTCAATATATAAAAAGCATTATACATAACAGCTGAGTGGGGCTTATTTCAGAAATGGTTTAAATGGTTTAACATTTAAAAATCAATTAGAGTAGTTCACCATATTAACATAAGGAGGAGAAATCATGATTATCTCAATAAGTACAGAAAAATACTTGGTAAAATTTAAAAGACCATTCATGATTTTTAAAAAAAGACAATCTAGAAAGGAAGGGAGCTTCGATAATTTGGTAAATAATATCTCAAACAAAATATCAGCTTTTGCGTCTAGTGCAACATAGGCAGTGAGCAGACGAGAAGGGGTGTCGAAGGGTTAAGAAAGTAAGGAACAGAAATCAAGAGTTATGA